>NW_027362817.1:0-4800000 GCF_046119375.1 Phyllobates terribilis
CTGAATGAAAAGAGCTGGCATCTCACTCTCTTTGAATCTTCTTTATCATGCCAGGATTAGCAGGAAAAAGCAAAAAATTTCAGAATAGCACTTGCCATGTGGAGATATACTGTTTGTGCATTTACAATATTCATTGATTTTTGCCATTGAAAAACATCATGTATAGTTACCAGAAAATGTTTGAAGCTACTGACTGAATGAAAGGAGCTGGCATCTCACTCTCTTTGAATCTTCTTTATCATGCTAGGATTAGCAGGAAAAAGCAAAAAATTTCAGAATTGCACCTTGCAATGCGGAGAAATTACTGTGTGTGCATTTACAATATTCATTGATTTTTGCCATTGAAAAACATCATGTTATTCATATACCAGAAATGTTTGAAGCTACTGACTGAATGAAAGGAGCTGGCATCTCACTCTCTTTGAATCTTCTTTATCATGCTAGGATTAGCAGGAAAAAGCAAAAAATTTCAGAATTGCACCTTGCAATGCAGAGAAATTACTGTGTGTGCATTTACAATATTCATTGATTTTTGCCATTGAAAAACATCATGTTATTCATATACCAGAAATGTTTGAAGCTACTGACTGAATGAAAGGAGCTGGCATCTCACTCTCTTTGAATCTTCTTTATCATGCTAGGATTAGCAGGAAAAAGCAAAAAATTTCAGAATTGCACCTTGCAATGCGGAGAAATTACTGTGTGTGCATTTACAATATTCATTGATTTTTGCCATTGAAAAACATCGTTATTCATATACCAGAAATGTTTGAAGCTACTGACTGAATGAAAAGAGCTGGCATCTCACTCTCTTTGAATCTTCTTTATCATGCCAGGATTAGCAGGAAAAAGCAAAAAATTTCAGAATTGCACCTTGCAATGTGGAGATATTACTGTTTGTGCATTTACAATATTCATTGATTTTTGCCATTGAAAAACGTCCAGAAATGTTTGAAGCTACTGACTGAATGAAAGGAGCTGGCATCTCACTCTCTTTGAATCTTCTTTATCATGCTAGGATTAGCAGGAAAAAGCAAAAAATTTCAGAATTGCACATTGCAATGCGGAGAAATTACTGTTTGTGCATTTACAATATTCATTGATTTTTGCCATTGAAAAACATCATGTTATTCATATACCAGAAATGTTTGAAGCTACTGACTGAATGAAAGGAGCTGGCATCTCACTCTCTTTGAATCTTCTTTATCATGCTAGGATTAGCAGGAAAAAGCAAAAAATTTCAGAATTGCACCTTGCAATGCGGAGAAATTACTGTTTGTGCATTTACAATATTCATTGATTTTTGCCATTGAAAAACATGTTATTCATATATCAGAAATGTTTGAAGCTACTGACTGAATGAAAGGAGCTGGCATCTCACTCTCTTTGAATCTTCTTTATCATGCCAGGATTAGCAGGAAAAAGCAAAAAATTTCAGAATTGCACGTTGCAATGTGGAGATATTACTGTTTGTGCATTTACAATATTCATTGATTTTTGCCATTGAAAAACGTCCAGAAATGTTTGAAGCTACTGACTGAATGAAAAGAGCTGGCATCTCACTCTCTTTGAATCTTCTTTATCATGCTAAGAGGAGCAGGAAAAAGCAAAAAATTTCAGAATTGCACGTTGCAATGTGGAGATATTACTGTTTGTGCATTTACAATATTCATTGATTTTTGCCATTGAAAAACATGTTATTCATATACCAGAAATGTTTGAAGCTACTGACTGAATGAAAAGAGCTGGCATCTCACTCTCTTTGAATCTTCTTTATCATGCCAGGATTAGCAGGAAAAAGCAAAAAATTTCAGAATTGCACCTTACAATGTGGAGATATTACTGTTTGTGCATTTACAATATTCATTGATTTTTGCCATTGAAAAACGTCCAGAAATGTTTGAAGCTACTGACTGAATGAAAGGAGCTGGCATCTCACTCTCTTTGAATCTTCTTTATCATGCTAGGATTAGCAGGAAAAAGCAAAAAATTTCAGAATTGCACCTTGCAATGCGGAGAAATTACTGTGTGTGCATTTACAATATTCATTGATTTTTGCCATTGAAAAACGTCCAGAAATGTTTGAAGCTACTGACTGAATGAAAGGAGCTGGCATCTCACTCTCTTTGAATCTTCTTTATCATGCTAGGATTAGCAGGAAAAAGCAAAAAATTTCAGAATTGCACCTTGCAATGCGGAGAAATTACTGTGTGTGCATTTACAATATTCAATGATTTTTGCCATTGAAAAACGTCCAGAAATGTTTGAAGCTACTGACTGAATGAAAGGAGCTGGCATCTCACTCTCTTTGAATCTTCTTTATCATGCTAGGATTAGCAGGAAAAAGCAAAAAATTTCAGAATTGCACCTTGCAATGCGGAGAAATTACTGTTTGTGCATTTACAATATTCATTGATTTTTGCCATTGAAAAACATGTTATTCATATACCAGAAATGTTTGAAGCTACTGACTGAATGAAAGGAGCTGGCATCTCACTCTCTTTGAATCTTCTTTATCATGCTAGGATTAGCAGGAAAAAGCAAAAAATTTCAGAATTGCACCTTGCAATGCGGAGAAATTACTGTGTGTGCATTTACAATATTCATTGATTTTTGACATTGAAAAACATCGTTATTCATATACCAGAAATGTTTGAAGCTACTGACTGAATGAAAAGAGCTGGCATCTCACTCTCTTTGAATCTTCTTTATCATGCCAGGATTAGCAGGAAAAAGCAAAAAATTTCAGAATTGCACCTTGCAATGTGGAGATATTACTGTTTGTGCATTTACAAGATTCATTGATTTTTGCCATTGAAAAACATCCAGAAATGTTTGAAGCTACTGACTGAATGAAAGGAGCTGGCATCTCACTCTCTTTGAATCTTCTTTATCATGCTAGGATTAGCAGGAAAAAGCAAAAAATTTCAGAATTGCACCTTGCAATGCGGAGAAATTACTGTTTGTGCATTTACAATATTCATTGATTTTTGCCATTGAAAAACATGTTATTCATATACCAGAAATGTTTGAAGCTACTGACTGAATGAAAAGAGCTGGCATCTCACTCTCTTTGAATCTTCTTTATCATGCCAGGATTAGCAGGAAAAAGCAAAAAATTTCAGAATTGCACCTTGCAATGTGGAGATATTACTGTTTGTGCATTTACAATATTCATTGATTTTTGCCATTGAAAAACGTCCAGAAATGTTTGAAGCTACTGACTGAATGAAAGGAGCTGGCATCTCACTCTCTTTGAATCTTCTTTATCATGCTAGGATTAGCAGGAAAAAGCAAAAAATTTCAGAATTGCACCTTGCAATGCGGAGAAATTACTGTTTGTGCATTTACAATATTCATTGATTTTTGCCATTGAAAAACATGTTATTCATATACCAGAAATGTTTGAAGCTACTGACTGAATGAAAAGAGCTGGCATCTCACTCTCTTTGAATCTTCTTTATCATGCCAGGATTAGCAGGAAAAAGCAAAAAATTTCAGAATTGCACCTTGCAATGTGGAGATATTACTGTTTGTGCATTTACAATATTCATTGATTTTTGCCATTGAAAAACGTCCAGAAATGTTTGAAGCTACTGACTGAATGAAAAGAGCTGGCATCTCACTCTCTTTGAATCTTCTTTATCATGCCAGGATTAGCAGGAAAAAGCAAAAAATTTCAGAATTGCACCTTGCAATGTGGAGATATTACTGTTTGTGCATTTACAATATTCAATGATTTTTGCCATTGAAAAACGTCCAGAAATGTTTGAAGCTACTGACTGAATGAAAGGAGCTGGCATCTCACTCTCTTTGAATCTTCTTTATCATGCTAGGATTAGCAGGAAAAAGCAAAAAATTTCAGAATTGCACCTTGCAATGCGGAGAAATTACTGTTTGTGCATTTACAATATTCATTGATTTTTGCCATTGAAAAACATGTTATTCATATACCAGAAATGTTTGAAGCTACTGACTGAATGAAAGGAGCTGGCATCTCACTCTCTTTGAATCTTCTTTATCATGCTAGGATTAGCAGGAAAAAGCAAAAAATTTCAGAATTGCACCTTGCAATGCGGAGAAATTACTGTGTGTGCATTTACAATATTCATTGATTTTTGCCATTGAAAAACATCGTTATTCATATACCAGAAATGTTTGAAGCTACTGACTGAATGAAAAGAGCTGGCATCTCACTCTCTTTGAATCTTCTTTATCATGCCAGGATTAGCAGGAAAAAGCAAAAAATTTCAGAATTGCACCTTGCAATGTGGAGATATTACTGTTTGTGCATTTACAATATTCATTGATTTTTGCCATTGAAAAACGTCCAGAAATGTTTGAAGCTACTGACTGAATGAAAGGAGCTGGCATCTCACTCTCTTTGAATCTTCTTTATCATGCTAGGATTAGCAGGAAAAAGCAAAAAATTTCAGAATTGCACCTTGCAATGCGGAGAAATTACTGTTTGTGCATTTACAATATTCATTGATTTTTGCCATTGAAAAACATGTTATTCATATACCAGAAATGTTTGAAGCTACTGACTGAATGAAAAGAGCTGGCATCTCACTCTCTTTGAATCTTCTTTATCATGCCAGGATTAGCAGGAAAAAGCAAAAAATTTCAGAATTGCACCTTGCAATGTGGAGATATTACTGTTTGTGCATTTACAATATTCATTGATTTTTGCCATTGAAAAACGTCCAGAAATGTTTGAAGCTACTGACTGAATGAAAGGAGCTGGCATCTCACTCTCTTTGAATCTTCTTTATCATGCTAGGATTAGCAGGAAAAAGCAAAAAATTTCAGAATTGCACCTTGCAATGCGGAGAAATTACTGTTTGTGCATTTACAATATTCATTGATTTTTGCCATTGAAAAACATGTTATTCATATACCAGAAATGTTTGAAGCTACTGACTGAATGAAAAGAGCTGGCATCTCACTCTCTTTGAATCTTCTTTATCATGCCAGGATTAGCAGGAAAAAGCAAAAAATTTCAGAATTGCACGTTGCAATGTGGAGATATTACTGTTTGTGCATTTACAATATTCATTGATTTTTGCCATTGAAAAACGTCCAGAAATGTTTGAAGCTACTGACTGAATGAAAGGAGCTGGCATCTCACTCTCTTTGAATCTTCTTTATCATGCTAGGATTAGCAGGAAAAAGCAAAAAATTTCAGAATTGCACGTTGCAATGCGGAGAAATTACTGTTTGTGCATTTACAATATTCATTGATTTTTGCCATTGAAAAACATCATGTTATTCATATACCAGAAATGTTTGAAGCTACTGACTGAATGAAAGGAGCTGGCATCTCACTCTCTTTGAATCTTCTTTATCATGCTAGGATTAGCAGGAAAAAGCAAAAAATTTCAGAATTGCACCTTGCAATGCGGAGAAATTACTGTGTGTGCATTTACAATATTCATTGATTTTTGCCATTGAAAAACATGTTATTCATATACCAGAAATGTTTGAAGCTACTGACTGAATGAAAAGAGCTGGCATCTCACTCTCTTTGAATCTTCTTTATCATGCTAAGAGGAGCAGGAAAAAGCAAAAAATTTCAGAATTGCACCTTGCAATGTGGAGATATTACTGTTTGTGCATTTACAATATTCATTGATTTTTGCCATTGAAAAACGTCCAGAAATGTTTGAAGCTACTGACTGAATGAAAGGAGCTGGCATCTCACTCTCTTTGAATCTTCTTTATCATGCTAGGATTAGCAGGAAAAAGCAAAAAATTTCAGAATTGCACCTTGCAATGCGGAGAAATTACTGTGTGTGCATTTACAATATTAATTGATTATTGCCATTGAAAAACATCGTTATTCATATACCAGAAATGTTTGAAGCTACTGACTGAATGAAAAGAGCTGGCATCTCACTCTCTTTGAATCTTCTTTATCATGCCAGGATTAGCAGGAAAAAGCAAAAAATTTCAGAATTGCACCTTGCAATGTGGAGATATTACTGTTTGTGCATTTACAATATTCATTGATTTTTGCCATTGAAAAACGTCCAGAAATGTTTGAAGCTACTGACTGAATGAAAGGAGCTGGAATCTCACTCTCTTTGAATCTTCTTTATCATGCTAGGATTAGCAGGAAAAAGCAAAAAATTTCAGAATTGCACCTTGCAATGCGGAGAAATTACTGTTTGTGCATTTACAATATTCATTGATTTTTGCCATTGAAAAACATGTTATTCATATACCAGAAATGTTTGAAGCTACTGACTGAATGAAAAGAGCTGGCATCTCACTCTCTTTGAATCTTCTTTATCATGCCAGGATTAGCAGGAAAAAGCAAAAAATTTCAGAATTGCACCTTGCAATGTGGAGATATTACTGTTTGTGCATTTACAATATTCATTGATTTTTGCCATTGAAAAACGTCCAGAAATGTTTGAAGCTACTGACTGAATGAAAGGAGCTGGCATCTCACTCTCTTTGAATCTTCTTTATCATGCTAGGATTAGCAGGAAAAAGCAAAAAATTTCAGAATTGCACCTTGCAATGCGGAGAAATTACTGTTTGTGCATTTACAATATTCATTGATTTTTGCCATTGAAAAACATGTTATTCATATACCAGAAATGTTTGAAGCTACTGACTGAATGAAAAGAGCTGGCATCTCACTCTCTTTGAATCTTCTTTATCATGCCAGGATTAGCAGGAAAAAGCAAAAAATTTCAGAATTGCACCTTGCAATGTGGAGATATTACTGTTTGTGCATTTACAATATTCATTGATTTTTGCCATTGAAAAACGTCCAGAAATGTTTGAAGCTACTGACTGAATGAAAGGAGCTGGCATCTCACTCTCTTTGAATCTTCTTTATCATGCTAGGATTAGCAGGAAAAAGCAAAAAATTTCAGAATTGCACGTTGCAATGCGTAGAAATTACTGTTTGTGCAATTACAATATTCATTGATTTTTGCCATTGAAAAACATCATGTTATTCATATACCAGAAATGTTTGAAGCTACTGACTGAATGAAAGGAGCTGGCATCTCACTCTCTTTGAATCTTCTTTATCATGCTAGGATTAGCAGGAAAAAGCAAAAAATTTCAGAATTGCACCTTGCAATGCGGAGAAATTACTGTGTGTGCATTTACAATATTCATTGATTTTTGCCATTGAAAAACATGTTATTCATATACCAGAAATGTTTGAAGCTACTGACTGAATGAAAAGAGCTGGCATCTCACTCTCTTTGAATCTTCTTGATCATGCTAAGAGGAGCAGGAAAAAGCAAAAACTTTCAGAATTGCACCTTGCAATGTGGAGATATTACTGTTTGTGCATTTACAATATTCATTGATTTTTGCCATTGAAAAACGTCCAGAAATGTTTGAAGCTACTGACTGAATGAAAGGAGCTGGCATCTCACTCTCTTTGAATCTTCTTTATCATGCTAGGATTAGCAGGAAAAAGCAAAAAATTTCAGAATTGCACCTTGCAATGCGGAGAAATTACTGTGTGTGCATTTACAATATTCATTGATTTTTGCCATTGAAAAACATCGTTATTCATATACCAGAAATGTTTGAAGCTACTGACTGAATGAAAAGAGCTGGCATCTCACTCTCTTTGAATCTTCTTTATCATGCCAGGATTAGCAGGAAAAAGCAAAAAATTTCAGAATTGCACCTTGCAATGTGGAGATATTACTGTTTGTGCATTTACAATATTCATTGATTTTTGCCATTGAAAAACGTCCAGAAATGTTTGAAGCTACTGACTGAATGAAAGGAGCTGACATCTCACTCTCTTTGAATCTTCTTTATCATGCTAGGATTAGCAGGAAAAAGCAAAAAATTTCAGAATTGCACCTTGCAATGCGGAGAAATTACTGTTTGTGCATTTACAATATTCATTGATTTTTGCCATTGAAAAACATCATGTTATTCATATACCAGAAATGTTTGAAGCTACTGACTGAATGAAAGGAGCTGGCATCTCACTCTCTTTGAATCTTCTTTATCATGCTAGGATTAGCAGGAAAAAGCAAAAAATTTCAGAATTGCACCTTGCAATGCGGAGAAATTACTGTTTGTGCATTTACAATATTCATTGATTTTTGCCATTGAAAAACATGTTATTCATATACCAGAAATGTTTGAAGCTACTGACTGAATGAAAGGAGCTGGCATCTCACTCTCTTTGAATCTTCTTTATCATGCTAAGATTAGCAGGAAAAAGCAAAAAATTTCAGAATTGCACCTTGCAATGCGGAGAAATTACTGTGTGTGCATTTACAATATTCATTGATTTTTGCCATTGAAAAACATCGTTATTCATATACCAGAAATGTTTGAAGCTACTGACTGAATGAAAAGAGCTGGCATCTCACTCTCTTTGAATCTTCTTTATCATGCCAGGATTAGCAGGAAAAAGCAAAAAATTTCAGAATTGCACCTTGCAATGTGGAGATATTACTGTTTGTGCATTTACAATATTCATTGATTTTTGCCATTGAAAAACGTCCAGAAATGTTTGAAGCTACTGACTGAATGAAAGGAGCTGGCATCTCACTCTCTTTGAATCTTCTTTATCATGCTAGGATTAGCAGGAAAAAGCAAAAAATTTCAGAATTGCACCTTGCAATGCGGAGAAATTACTGTTTGTGCATTTACAATATTCATTGATTTTTGCCATTGAAAAACATGTTATTCATATACCAGAAATGTTTGAAGCTACTGACTGAATGAAAAGAGCTGGCATCTCACTCTCTTTGAATCTTCTTTATCATGCCAGGATTAGCAGGAAAAAGCAAAAAATTTCAGAATTGCACCTTGCAATGTGGAGATATTACTGTTTGTGCATTTACAATATTCATTGATTTTTGCCATTGAAAAACGTCCAGAAATGTTTGAAGCTACTGACTGAATGAAAGGAGCTGGCATCTCACTCTCTTTGAATCTTCTTTATCATGCTAGGATTAGCAGGAAAAAGCAAAAAAATTCAGAATTGCACCTTGCAATGCGGAGAAATTACTGTTTGTGCATTTACAATATTCATTGATTTTTGCCATTGAAAAACATGTTATTCATATACCAGAAATGTTTGAAGCTACTGACTGAATGAAAAGAGCTGGCATCTCACTCTCTTTGAATCTTCTTTATCATGCTAAGAGGAGCAGGAAAAAGCAAAAAATTTCAGAATTGCACCTTGCAATGTGGAGATATTACTGTTTGTGCATTTACAATATTCATTGATTTTTGCCATTGAAAAACGTCCAGAAATGTTTGAAGCTACTGACTGAATGAAAGGAGCTGGCATCTCACTCTCTTTGAATCTTCTTTATCATGCTAGGATTAGCAGGAAAAAGCAAAAAATTTCAGAATTGCACCTTGCAATGCGGAGAAATTACTGTGTGTGCATTTACAATATTCATTGATTTTTGCCATTGAAAAACATCGTTATTCATATACCAGAAATGTTTGAAGCTACTGACTGAATGAAAAGAGCTGGCATCTCACTCTCTTTGAATCTTCTTTATCATGCCAGGATTAGCAGGAAAAAGAAAAAATTTCAGAATTGCACCTTGCAATGTGGAGATATTACTGTTTGTGCATTTACAATATTCATTGATTTTTGCCATTGAAAAACATGTTATTCATATACCAGAAATGTTTGAAGCTACTGACTGAATGAAAAGAGCTGGCATCTCACTCTCTTTGAATCTTCTTTATCATGCCAGGATTAGCAGGAAAAAGCAAAAAATTTCAGAATTGCACCTTGCAATGTGGAGGTATTACTGTTTGTGCATTTACAATATTCATTGATTTTTGCCATTGAAAAACGTCCAGAAATGTTTGAAGCTACTGACTGAATGAAAGGAGCTGGCATCTCACTCTCTTTGAATCTTCTTTATCATGCTAGGATTAGCAGGAAAAAGCAAAAAATTTCAGAATTGCACCTTGCAATGCGGAGAAATTACTGTTTGTGCATTTACAATATTCATTGATTTTTGCCATTGAAAAACATCATGTTATTCATATACCAGAAATGTTTGAAGCTACTGACTGAATGAAAGGAGCTGGCATCTCACTCTCTTTGAATCTTCTTTATCATGCTAGGATTAGCAGGAAAAACCAAAAAATTTCAGAATTGCATGTTGCAATGTGGAGATATTACTGTTTGTGCATTTACAATATTCATTGATTTTTGCCATTGAAAAACATGTTATTCGTATACCAGAAATGTTTGAAGCTACTGACTGAATGAAAAGAGCTGGCATCTCACTCTCTTTGAATCTTCTTTATCATGCCAGGATTAGCAGGAAAAAGCAAAAAATTTCAGAATTGCACCTTGCAATGTGGAGATATTACTGTTTGTGCATTTACAATATTCATTGATTTTTGCCATTGAAAAACGTCCAGAAATGTTTGAAGCTACTGACTGAATGAAAGGAGCTGGCATCTCACTCTCTTTGAATCTTCTTTATCATGCTAGGATTAGCAGGAAAAAGCAAAAAATTTCAGAATTGCACATTGCAATGCGGAGAAATTACTGTTTGTGCATTTACAATATTCATTGATTTTTGCCATTGAAAAACATCATGTTATTCATATACCAGAAATGTTTGAAGCTACTGACTGAATGAAAGGAGCTGGCATCTCACTCTCTTTGAATCTTCTTTATCATGCCAGGATTAGCAGGAAAAAGCAAAAAATTTCAGAATTGCACCTTGCAATGCGGAGAAATTACTGTTTGTGCATTTACAATATTCATTGATTTTTGCCATTGAAAAACATCGTTATTCATATACCAGAAATGTTTGAAGCTACTGACTGAATGAAAGGAGCTGGCATCTCACTCTATTTGAATCTTCTTTATCATGCTAGGATTAGCAGGAAAAAGCAAAAAATTTCAGAATTGCACCTTGCAATGCGGAGAAATTACTCTGTGTGCATTTACAATATTCATTGATTTTTGCCATTGAAAAACATGTTATTCGTATACCAGAAATGTTTGAAGCTACTGACTGAATGAAAAGAGCTGGCATCTCACTCTCTTTGAATCTTCTTTATCATGCCAGGATTAGCAGGAAAAAGCAAAAAATTTCAGAATTGCACCTTGCAATGTGGAGATATTACTGTTTGTGCATTTACAATATTCATTGATTTTTGCCTTTGAAAAACGTCCAGAAATGTTTGAAGCTACTGACTGAATGAAAGGAGCTGGCATCTCACTCTCTTTGAATCTTCTTTATCATGCTAGGATTAGCAGGAAAAAGCAAAAAATTTCAGAATTGCACATTGCAATGCGGAGAAATTACTGTTTGTGCATTTACAATATTCATTGATTTTTGCCATTGAAAAACATCATGTTATTCATATACCAGAAATGTTTGAAGCTACTGACTGAATGAAAGGAGCTGGCATCTCACTCTCTTTGAATCTTCTTTATCATGCCAGGATTAGCAGGAAAAAGCAAAAAATTTCAGAATTGCACCTTGCAATGCGGAGAAATTACTGTTTGTGCATTTACAATATTCATTGATTTTTGCCATTGAAAAACATCGTTATTCATATACCAGAAATGTTTGAAGCTACTGACTGAATGAAAGGAGCTGGCATCTCACTCTATTTGAATCTTCTTTATCATGCTAGGATTAGCAGGAAAAAGCAAAAAATTTCAGAATTGCACCTTGCAATGCGGAGAAAATACTCTGTGTGCATTTACAATATTCATTGATTTTTGCCATTGAAAAACATCATTATTCATATACCAGAAATGTTTGAAGCTACTGCCTGAATGAAAAGAGCTGGCATCTCACTCTCTTTGAATCTTCTTTATCATGCCAGGATTAGCAGGAAAAAGCAAAAAATTTCAGAATAGCACCTTGCAATGTGGAGATATTACTGTTTCTGCATTTACAATATTCATTGATTTTTGCCTTTGAAAAACGTCCAGAAATGTTTGAAGCTACTGACTGAATGAAAGGAGCTGGCATCTCACTCTCTTTGAATCTTCTTTATCATGCTAGGATTAGCAGGAAAAAGCAAAAAATTTCAGAATTGCACCTTGCAATGCGGAGAAATTACTGTGTGTGCATTTACAATATTCATTGATTTTTGCCATTGAAAAACATCATGTTATTCATATACCAGAAATGTTTGAAGCTACTGACTGAATGAAAGGAGCTGGCATCTCACTCTCTTTGAATCTTCTTTATCATGCTAGGATTAGCAGGAAAAAGCAAAAAATTTCAGAATTGCACCTTGCAATGCAGAGAAATTACTGTGTGTGCATTTACAATATTCATTGATTTTTGCCATTGAAAAACATCATGTTATTCATATACCAGAAATGTTTGAAGCTACTGACTGAATGAAAGGAGCTGGCATCTCACTCTCTTTGAATCTTCTTTATCATGCTAGGATTAGCAGGAAAAAGCAAAAAATTTCAGAATTGCACCTTGCAATGCGGAGAAATTACTGTGTGTGCATTTACAATATTCATTGATTTTTGCCATTGAAAAACATCGTTATTCATATACCAGAAATGTTTGAAGCTACTGACTGAATGAAAAGAGCTGGCATCTCACTCTCTTTGAATCTTCTTTATCATGCCAGGATTAGCAGGAAAAAGCAAAAAATTTCAGAATTGCACCTTGCAATGTGGAGATATTACTGTTTGTGCATTTACAATATTCATTGATTTTTGCCATTGAAAAACATGTTATTCATATACCAGAAATGTTTGAAGCTACTGACTGAATGAAAAGAGCTGGCATCTCACTCTCTTTGAATCTTCTTTATCATGCTAGGATTAGCAGGAAAAAGCAAAAAATTTCAGAATTGCACCTTGCAATGCGGAGAAATTACTGTGTGTGCATTTACAATATTCATTGATTTTTGCCATTGAAAAACGTCCAGAAATGTTTGAAGCTACTGACTTAATGAAAGGAGCTGGCATCTCACTCTCTTTGAATCTTCTTTATCATGCTAGGATTAGCAGGAAAAAGCAAAAAATTTCAGAATTGCACCTTGCAATGCGGAGAAATTACTGTGTGTGCATTTACAATATTCATTGATTTTTGCCATTGAAAAACATCGTTATTCATATACCAGAAATGTTTGAAGCTACTGACTGAATGAAAGGAGCTGGCATCTCACTCTCTTTGAATCTTCTTTATCATGCTAGGATTAGCAGGAAAAAGCAAAAAATTTCAGAATTGCATGTTGCAATGTGGAGATATTACTGTTTGTGCATTTACAATATTCATTGATTTTTGCCATTGAAAAACATGTTATTCGTATACCAGAAATGTTTGAAGCTACTGACTGAATGAAAAGAGCTGGCATCTCACTCTCTTTGAATCTTCTTTATCATGCCAGGATTAGCAGGAAAAAGCAAAAAATTTCAGAATTGCACCTTGCAATGTGGAGATATTACTGTTTGTGCATTTACAATATTCATTGATTTTTGCCATTGAAAAACGTCCAGAAATGTTTGAAGCTACTGCCTGAATGAAAAGAGCTGGCATCTCACTCTCTTTGAATCTTCTTTATCATGCCAGGATTAGCAGGAAAAAGCAAAAAATTTCAGAATTGCACCTTGCAATGTGGAGATATTACTGTTTGTGCATTTACAATATTCATTGATTTTTGCCTTTGAAAAACGTCCAGAAATGTTTGAAGCTACTGACTGAATGAAAGGAGCTGGCATCTCACTCTCTTTGAATCTTCTTTATCATGCTAGGATTAGCAGGAAAAAGCAAAAAATTTCAGAATTGCACCTTGCAATGCGGAGAAATTACTGTGTGTGCATTTACAATATTCATTGATTTTTGCCATTGAAAAACATCATGTTATTCATATACCAGAAATGTTTGAAGCTACTGACTGAATGAAAGGAGCTGGCATCTCACTCTCTTTGAATCTTCTTTATCATGCTAGGATTAGCAGGAAAAAGCAAAAAATTTCAGAATTGCACCTTGCAATGCAGAGAAATTACTGTGTGTGCTTTTACAATATTCATTGATTTTTGCCATTGAAAAACATCATGTTATTCATATACCAGAAATGTTTGAAGCTACTGACTGAATGAAAGGAGCTGGCATCTCACTCTCTTTGAATCTTCTTTATCATGCTAGGATTAGCAGGAAAAAGCAAAAAATTTCAGAATTGCACCTTGCAATGCGGAGAAATTACTGTGTGTGCATTTACAATATTCATTGATTTTTGCCATTGAAAAACATCGTTATTCATATACCAGAAATGTTTGAAGCTACTGACTGAATGAAAAGAGCTGGCATCTCACTCTCTTTGAATCTTCTTTATCATGCCAGGATTAGCAGGAAAAAGCAAAAAATTTCAGAATTGCACCTTGCAATGTGGAGATATTACTGTTTGTGCATTTACAATATTCATTGATTTTTGCCATTGAAAAACATGTTATTCATATACCAGAAATGTTTGAAGCTACTGACTGAATGAAAAGAGCTGGCATCTCACTCTCTTTGAATCTTCTTTATCATGCTAGGATTAGCAGGAAAAAGCAAAAAATTTCAGAATTGCACCTTGCAATGCGGAGAAATTACTGTGTGTGCATTTACAGTATTCATTGATTTTTGCCATTGAAAAACGTCCAGAAATGTTTGAAGCTACTGACTGAATGAAAGGAGCTGGCATCTCACTCTCTTTGAATCTTCTTTATCATGCTAGGATTAGCAGGAAAAAGCAAAAAATTTCAGAATTGCACCTTGCAATGCGGAGAAATTACTGTGTGTGCATTTACAATATTCATTGATTTTTGCCATTGAAAAACATCGTTATTCATATACCAGAAATGTTTGAAGCTACTGACTGAATGAAAGGAGCTGGCATCTCACTCTCTTTGAATCTTCTTTATCATGCTAGGATTAGCAGGAAAAAGCAAAAAATTTCAGAATTGCATGTTGCAATGTGGAGATATTACTGTTTGTGCATTTACAATATTCATTGATTTTTGCCATTGAAAAACATGTTATTCGTATACCAGAAATGTTTGAAGCTACTGACTGAATGAAAAGAGCTGGCATCTCACTCTCTTTGAATCTTCTTTATCATGCCAGGATTAGCAGGAAAAAGCAAAAAATTTCAGAATTGCACCTTGCAATGTGGAGATATTACTGTTTGTGCATTTACAATATTCATTGATTTTTGCCATTGAAAAACGTCCAGAAATGTTTGAAGCTACTGACTGAATGAAAGGAGCTGGCATCTCACTCTCTTTGAATCTTCTTTATCATGCTAGGATTAGCAGGAAAAAGCAAAAAATTTCAGAATTGCACATTGCAATGCGGAGAAATTACTGTTTGTGCATTTACAATATTCATTGATTTTTGCCATTGAAAAACATCATGTTATTCATATACCAGAAATATTTGAAGCTACTGACTGAATGAAAGGAGCTGGCATCTCACTCTCTTTGAATCTTCTTTATCATGCCAGGATTAGCAGGAAAAAGCAAAAAAATTCAGAATTGCACCTTGCAATGCGGAGAAATTACTGTTTGTGCATTTACAATATTCATTGATTTTTGCCATTGAAAAACATCGTTATTCATATACCAGAAATGTTTGAAGCTACTGACTGAATGAAAGGAGCTGGCATCTCACTCTATTTGAATCTTCTTTATCATGCTAGGATTAGCAGGAAAAAGCAAAAAATTTCAGAATTGCACCTTGCAATGCGGAGAAATTACTCTGTGTGCATTTACAATATTCATTGATTTTTGCCATTGAAAAACATCATTATTCATATACCAGAAATGTTTGAAGCTACTGACTGAATGAAAAGAGCTGGCATCTCACTCTCTTTGAATCTTCTTTATCATGCCAGGATTAGCAGGAAAAAGCAAAAAATTTCAGAATTGCACCTTGCAATGTGGAGATATTACTGTTTGTGCATTTACAATATTCATTGATTTTTGCCTTTGAAAAACGTCCAGAAATGTTTGAAGCTACTGACTGAATGAAAGGAGCTGGCATCTCACTCTCTTTGAATCTTCTTTATCATGCTAGGATTAGCAGGAAAAAGCAAAAAATTTCAGAATTGCACCTTGCAATGCGGAGAAATTACTGTGTGTGCATTTACAATATTCATTGATTTTTGCCATTGAAAAACATCATGTTATTCATATACCAGAAATGTTTGAAGCTACTGACTGAATGAAAGGAGCTGGCATCTCACTCTCTTTGAATCTTCTTTATCATGCTAGGATTAGCAGGAAAAAGCAAAAAATTTCACAATTGCACCTTGCAATGCAGAGAAATTACTGTGTGTGCATTTACAATATTCATTGATTTTTGCCATTGAAAAACATCATGTTATTCATATACCAGAAATGTTTGAAGCTACTGACTGAATGAAAGGAGCTGGCATCTCACTCTCTTTGAATCTTCTTTATCATGCTAGGATTAGCAGGAAAAAGCAAAAAATTTCAGAATTGCACCTTGCAATGCGGAGAAATTACTGTGTGTGCATTTACAATATTCATTGATTTTTGCCATTGAAAAACATCGTTATTCATATACCAGAAATGTTTGAAGCTACTGACTGAATGAAAAGAGCTGGCATCTCACTCTCTTTGAATCTTCTTTATCATGCCAGGATTAGCAGGAAAAAGCAAAAAATTTCAGAATTGCACCTTGCAATGTGGAGATATTACTGTTTGTGCATTTACAATATTCATTGATTTTTGCCATTGAAAAACATGTTATTCATATACCAGAAATGTTTGAAGCTACTGACTGAATGAAAAGAGCTGGCATCTCACTCTCTTTGAATCTTCTTTATCATGCTAGGATTAGGAGGAAAAAGCAAAAAATTTCAGAATTGCACCTTGCAATGCGGAGAAATTACTGTGTGTGCATTTACAATATTCATTGATTTTTGCCATTGAAAAACGTCCAGAAATGTTTGAAGCTACTGACTGAATGAAAGGAGCTGGCATCTCACTCTCTTTGAATCTTCTTTATCATGCTAGGATTAGCAGGAAAAAGCAAAAAATTTCAGAATTGCACCTTGCAATGCGGAGAAATTACTGTGTGTGCATTTACAATATTCATTGATTTTTGCCATTGAAAAACCTCATGTTATTCATATACCAGAAATGTTTGAAGCTACTGACTGAATGAAAAGAGCTGGCATCTCACTCTCTTTGAATCTTCTTTATCATGCTAGGATTAGCAGGAAAAAGCAAAAAATTTCAGAATTGCACCTTGCAATGCGGAGAAATTACTGTGTGTGCATTTACAATATTCATTGATTTTTGCCATTGAAAAACATCATGTTATTCATATACCAGAAATGTTTGAAGCTACTGACTGAATGAAAGGAGCTGGCATCTCACTCTCTTTGAATCTTCTTTATCATGCTAGGATTAGCAGGAAAAAGCAAAAAATTTCAGAATTGCACCTTGCAATGCGGAGAAATTACAGTTTGTGCATTTACAATATTCATTGATTTTTGCCATTGAAAAACATCATGTTATTCATATACCAGAAATGTTTGAAGCTACTGACTGAATGAAAGGAGCTGGCATCTCACTCTCTTTGAATCTTCTTTATCATGCTAGGATTAGCAGGAAAAAGCAAAAAATTTCAGAATTGCACCTTGCAATGCGGAGAAATTACTGTTTGTGCATTTACAATATTCATTGATTTTTGCCATTGAAAAACATGTTATTCATATACCAGAAATGTTTGAAGCTACTGACTGAATGAAAAGAGCTGGCATCTCACTCTCTTTGAATCTTCTTTATCATGCCAGGATTAGCAGGAAAAAGCAAAAAATTTCAGAATTGCACCTTGCAATGTGGAGATATTACTGTTTGTGCATTTACAATATTCATTGATTTTTGCCATTGAAAAACGTCCAGAAATGTTTGAAGCTACTGACTGAATGAAAGGAGCGGGCATCTCACTCTCTTTGAATCTTCTTTATCATGCTAGGATTAGCAGGAAAAAGCAAAAAATTTCAGAATTGCACCTTGCAATGCGGAGAAATTACTGTTTGTGCATTTACAATATTCATTGATTTTTGCCATTGAAAAACATGTTATTCATATACCAGAAATGTTTGAAGCTACTGACTGAATGAAAACAGCTGGCATCTCACTCTCTTTGAATCTTCTTTATCATGCCAGGATTAGCAGGAAAAAGCAAAAAATTTCAGAATTGCACGTTGCAATGTGGAGATATTACTGTTTGTGCATTTACAATATTCATTGATTTTTGCCATTGAAAAACGTCCAGAAATGTTTGAAGCTACTGACTGAATGAAAGGAGCTGGCATCTCACTCTCTTTGAATCTTCTTTATCATGCTAGGATTAGCAGGAAAAAGCAAAAAATTTCAGAATTGCACCTTGCAATACGGAGAAATTACTGTGTGTGCATTTACAATATTCATTGATTTTTGCCATTGAAAAACATCGTTATTCATATACCAGAAATGTTTGAAGCTACTGAATGAATGAAAAGAGCTGGCATCTCACTCTCTTTGAACCTTCTTTATCATGCCAGGATTAGCAGGAAAAAGCAAAAAATTTCAGAATTGCACCTTGCAATGTGGAGATATTACTGATTGTGCATTTACAATATTCATTGATTTTTGCCATTGAAAAACATGTTATTCATATACCAGAAATGTTTGAAGCTACTGACTGAATGAAAAGAGCTGGCATCTCACTCTCTTTGAATCTTCTTTATCATGCTAGGATTAGCAGGAAAAAGCAAAAAATTTCAGAATTGCACCTTGCAATGCGGAGAAATTACTGTGTGTGCATTTACAATATTCATTGATTTTTGCCATTGAAAAACATCGTTATTAATATACCAGAAATGTTTGAAGCTACTGACTGAATGAAAAGAGCTGGCATCTCACTCTCTTTGAATCTTCTTTATCATGCCAGGATTAGCAGGAAAAAGCAAAAAATTTCAGAATTGCACCTTGCAATGTGGAGATATTACTGTTTGTGCATTTACAATATTCATTGATTTTTGCCATTGAAAAACATGTTATTCATATACCAGAAATGTTTGAAGCTACTGACTGAATGAAAAGAGCTGGCATCTCACTCTCTTTGAATCTTCTTTATCATGCCAGGATTAGCAGGAAAAAGCAAAAAATTTCAGAATTGCACCTTGCAATGTGGAGATATTACTGTTTGTGCATTTACAATATTCATTGATTTTTGCCATTGAAAAACATGTTATTCATATACCAGAAATGTTTGAAGCTACTGACTGAATGAAAAGAGCTGGCATCTCACTCTCTTTGAATCTTCTTTATCATGCCAGGATTAGCAGGAAAAAGCAAAAAATTTCAGAATTGCACCTTGCAATGTGGAGATATTACTGTTTGTGCATTTACAATATTCATTGATTTTTGCCATTGAAAAACGTCCAGAAATGTTTGAAGCTACTGACTGAATGAAAGAAGCTGGCATCTCACTCTCTTTGAATCTTCTTTATCATGCTAGGATTAGCAGGAAAAATCAAAAAATTTCAGAATTGCACCTTGCAATGCGGAGAAATTACTGTGTGTGCATTTACAATATTCATTGATTTTTGCCATTGAAAAACATCGTTATTCATATACCAGAAATGTTTGAAGCTACTGACTGAATAAAAAGAGCTGGCATCTCACTCTCTTTGAATCTTCTTTATCATGCCAGGATTAGCAGGAAAAAGCAAAAAATTTCAGAATTGCACCTTGCAATGTGGAGATATTACTGTTTGTGCATTTACAATATTCATTGATTTTTGCCATTGAAAAACGTCCAGAAATGTTTGAAGCTACTGACTGAATGAAAGGAGCTGGCATCTCACTCTCTTTGAATCTTCTTTATCATGCTAGGATTAGCAGGAAAAAGCAAAAAATTTCAGAATTGCACCTTGCAATACGGAGAAATTACTGTGTGTGCATTTACAATATTCATTGATTTTTGCCATTGAAAAACATCGTTATTCATATACCAGAAATGTTTGAAGCTACTGACTGAATGAAAAGAGCTGGCATCTCACTCTCTTTGAACCTTCTTTATCATGCCAGGATTAGCAGGAAAAAGCAAAAAATTTCAGAATTGCACCTTGCAATGTGGAGATATTACTGATTGTGCATTTACAATATTCATTGATTTTTGCCATTGAAAAACATGTTATTCATATACCAGAAATGTTTGAAGCTACTGACTGAATGAAAAGAGCTGGCATCTCACTCTCTTTGAATCTTCTTTATCATGCTAGGATTAGCAGGAAAAAGCAAAAAATTTCAGAATTGCACCTTGCAATGCGGAGAAATTACTGTGTGTGCATTTACAATATTCATTGATTTTTGCCATTGAAAAACATCGTTATTAATATACCAGAAATGTTTGAAGCTACTGACTGAATGAAAAGAGCTGGCATCTCACTCTCTTTGAATCTTCTTTATCATGCCAGGATTAGCAGGAAAAAGCAAAAAATTTCAGAATTGCACCTTGCAATGTGGAGATATTACTGTTTGTGCATTTACAATATTCATTGATTTTTGCCATTGAAAAACATGTTATTCATATACCAGAAATGTTTGAAGCTACTGACTGAATGAAAAGAGCTGGCATCTCACTCTCTTTGAATCTTCTTTATCATGCCAGGATTAGCAGGAAAAAGCAAAAAATTTCAGAATTGCACCTTGCAATGTGGAGATATTACTGTTTGTGCATTTACAATATTCATTGATTTTTGCCATTGAAAAACATGTTATTCATATACCAGAAATGTTTGAAGCTACTGACTGAATGAAAAGAGCTGGCATCTCACTCTCTTTGAATCTTCTTTATCATGCCAGGATTAGCAGGAAAAAGCAAAAAATTTCAGAATTGCACCTTGCAATGTGGAGATATTACTGTTTGTGCATTTACAATATTCATTGATTTTTGCCATTGAAAAACGTCCAGAAATGTTTGAAGCTACTGACTGAATGAAAGAAGCTGGCATCTCACTCTCTTTGAATCTTCTTTATCATGCTAGGATTAGCAGGAAAAATCAAAAAATTTCAGAATTGCACCTTGCAATGCGGAGAAATTACTGTGTGTGCATTTACAATATTCATTGATTTTTGCCATTGAAAAACATCGTTATTCATATACCAGAAATGTTTGAAGCTACTGACTGAATAAAAAGAGCTGGCATCTCACTCTCTTTGAATCTTCTTTATCATGCCAGGATTAGCAGGAAAAAGCAAAAAATTTCAGAATTGCACCTTTCAATGTGGAAATATTACTGTTTGTGCATTTACAATATTCATTGATTTTTGCCATTGAAAAACGTCCAGAAATGTTTGAAGCTACTGACTGAATGAAAAGAGCTGGCATCTCACTCTCTTTGAATCTTCTTTATCATGCCAGGATTAGCAGGAAAAAGCAAAAAATTTCAGAATTGCACCTTGCAATGTGGAGATATTACTGTTTGTGCATTTACAATATTCATTGATTTTTGCCATTGAAAAACATGTTATTCATATACCAGAAATGTTTGAAGCTACTGACTGAATGAAAAGAGCTGGCATCTCACTCTCTTTGAATCTTCTTTATCATGCTAGGATTAGCAGGAAAAAGCAAAAAATTTCAGAATTGCACCTTGCAATGCGGAGAAATTACTGTGTGTGCATTTACAATATTCATTGATTTTTGCCATTGAAAAACATCGTTATTCATATACCAGAAATGTTTGAAGCTACTGACTGAATGAAAAGAGCTGGCATCTCACTCTCTTTGAATCTTCTTTATCATGCCAGGATTAGCAGGAAAAAGCAAAAAATTTCAGAATTGCACCTTGCAATGTGGAGATATTACTGTTTGTGCATTTACAATAATCACTGATTTTTGCCATTGAAAAACATGTTATTCATATACCAGAAATGTTTGAAGCTACTGACTGAATGAAAAGAGCTGGCATCTCACTCTCTTTGAATCTTCTTTATCATGCCAGGATTAGCAGGAAAAAGCAAAAAATTTCAGAATTGCACCTTGCAATGTGGAGATATTACTGTTTGTGCATTTACAATATTCATTGATTTTTGCCATTGAAAAACATGTTATTCATATACCAGAAATGTTTGGAGCTACTGACTGAATGAAAAGAGCTGGCATCTCACTCTCTTTGAATCTTCTTTATCATGCCAGGATTAGCAGGAAAAAGCAAAAAATTTCAGAATTGCACCTTGCAATGTGGAGATATTACTGTTTGTGCATTTACAATATTCATTGATTTTTGCCATTGAAAAACGTCCAGAAATGTTTGAAGCTACTGACTGAATGAAAGGAGCTGGCATCTTACTCTCTTTGAATCTTCTTTATCATGCTAGGATTAGCAGGAAAAAGCAAAAAATTTCAGAATTGCACCTTGCAATGCGGAGAAATTACTGTGTGTGCATTTACAATATTCATTGATTTTTGCCATTGAAAAACATCGTTATTCATATACCAGAATTGTTTGAAGCTACTGACTGAATGAAAAGAGCTGGCATCTCACTCTCTTTGAATCTTCTTTATCATGCCAGGATTAGCAGGAAAAAGCAAAAAATTTCAGAATTGCACCTTGCAATGCGGAGAAATTACTCTGTGTGCATTTACAATATTCATTGATTTTTGCCATTGAAAAACATGTTATTCATATACCAGAAATGTTTGAAGCTACTGACTGAATGAAAAGAGCTGGCATCTCACTCTCTTTGAATCTTCTTTATCATGCCAGGATTAGCAGGAAAAAGCAAAAAATTTCAGAATTGCACCTTGCAATGTGGAGATATTACTGTTTGTGCATTTACAATATTCATTGATTTTTGCCATTGAAAAACGTCCAGAAATGTTTGAAGCTACTGACTGAATGAAAGGAGCTGGCATCTCACTCTCTTTGAATCTTCTTTATCATGCTAGGATTAGCAGGAAAAAGCAAAAAATTTCAGAATTGCACCTTGCAATGCGGAGAAATTACTGTTTGTGCATTTACAATATTCATTGATTTTTGCCATTGAAAAACATGTTATTCATATACCAGAAATGTTTGAAGCTACTGACTGAATGAAAAGAGCTGGCATCTCACTCTCTTTGAATCTTCTTTATCATGCCAGGATTAGCAGGAAAAAGCAAAAAATTTCAGAATTGCACCTTGCAATGTGGAGATATTACTGTTTGTGCATTTACAATATTCATTGATTTTTGCCATTGAAAAACGTCCAGAAATGTTTGAAGCTACTGACTGAATGAAAGGAGCGGGCATCTCACTCTCTTTGAATCTTCTTTATCATGCTAGGATTAGCAGGAAAAAGCAAAAAATTTCAGAATTGCACCTTGCAATGCGGAGAAATTACTGTTTGTGCATTTACAATATTCATTGATTTTTGCCATTGAAAAACATGTTATTCATATACCAGAAATGTTTGAAGCTACTGACTGAATGAAAACAGCTGGCATCTCACTCTCTTTGAATCTTCTTTATCATGCCAGGATTAGCAGGAAAAAGCAAAAAATTTCAGAATTGCACGTTGCAATGTGGAGATATTACTGTTTGTGCATTTACAATATTCATTGATTTTTGCCATTGAAAAACGTCCAGAAATGTTTGAAGCTACTGACTGAATGAAAGGAGCTGGCATCTCACTCTCTTTGAATCTTCTTTATCATGCTAGGATTAGCAGGAAAAAGCAAAAAATTTCAGAATTGCACCTTGCAATACGGAGAAATTACTGTGTGTGCATTTACAATATTCATTGATTTTTGCCATTGAAAAACATCGTTATTCATATACCAGAAATGTTTGAAGCTACTGAATGAATGAAAAGAGCTGGCATCTCACTCTCTTTGAACCTTCTTTATCATGCCAGGATTAGCAGGAAAAAGCAAAAAATTTCAGAATTGCACCTTGCAATGTGGAGATATTACTGATTGTGCATTTACAATATTCATTGATTTTTGCCATTGAAAAACATGTTATTCATATACCAGAAATGTTTGAAGCTACTGACTGAATGAAAAGAGCTGGCATCTCACTCTCTTTGAATCTTCTTTATCATGCTAGGATTAGCAGGAAAAAGCAAAAAATTTCAGAATTGCACCTTGCAATGCGGAGAAATTACTGTGTGTGCATTTACAATATTCATTGATTTTTGCCATTGAAAAACATCGTTATTAATATACCAGAAATGTTTGAAGCTACTGACTGAATGAAAAGAGCTGGCATCTCACTCTCTTTGAATCTTCTTTATCATGCCAGGATTAGCAGGAAAAAGCAAAAAATTTCAGAATTGCACCTTGCAATGTGGAGATATTACTGTTTGTGCATTTACAATATTCATTGATTTTTGCCATTGAAAAACATGTTATTCATATACCAGAAATGTTTGAAGCTACTGACTGAATGAAAAGAGCTGGCATCTCACTCTCTTTGAATCTTCTTTATCATGCCAGGATTAGCAGGAAAAAGCAAAAAATTTCAGAATTGCACCTTGCAATGTGGAGATATTACTGTTTGTGCATTTACAATATTCATTGATTTTTGCCATTGAAAAACATGTTATTCATATACCAGAAATGTTTGAAGCTACTGACTGAATGAAAAGAGCTGGCATCTCACTCTCTTTGAATCTTCTTTATCATGCCAGGATTAGCAGGAAAAAGCAAAAAATTTCAGAATTGCACCTTGCAATGTGGAGATATTACTGTTTGTGCATTTACATTATTCATTGATTTTTGCCATTGAAAAACGTCCAGAAATGTTTGAAGCTACTGACTGAATGAAAGAAGCTGGCATCTCACTCTCTTTGAATCTTCTTTATCATGCTAGGATTAGCAGGAAAAATCAAAAAATTTCAGAATTGCACCTTGCAATGCGGAGAAATTACTGTGTGTGCATTTACAATATTCATTGATTTTTGCCATTGAAAAACATCGTTATTCATATACCAGAAATGTTTGAAGCTACTGACTGAATAAAAAGAGCTGGCATCTCACTCTCTTTGAATCTTCTTTATCATGCCAGGATTAGCAGGAAAAAGCAAAAAATTTCAGAATTGCACCTTGCAATGTGGAGATATTACTGTTTGTGCATTTACAATATTCATTGATTTTTGCCATTGAAAAACGTCCAGAAATGTTTGAAGCTACTGACTGAATGAAAGGAGCTGGCATCTCACTCTCTTTGAATCTTCTTTATCATGCTAGGATTAGCAGGAAAAAGCAAAAAATTTCAGAATTGCACCTTGCAATACGGAGAAATTACTGTGTGTGCATTTACAATATTCATTGATTTTTGCCATTGAAAAACATCGTTATTCATATACCAGAAATGTTTGAAGCTACTGACTGAATGAAAAGAGCTGGCATCTCACTCTCTTTGAACCTTCTTTATCATGCCAGGATTAGCAGGAAAAAGCAAAAAATTTCAGAATTGCACCTTGCAATGTGGAGATATTACTGATTGTGCATTTACAATATTCATTGATTTTTGCCATTGAAAAACATGTTATTCATATACCAGAAATGTTTGAAGCTACTGACTGAATGAAAAGAGCTGGCATCTCACTCTCTTTGAATCTTCTTTATCATGCTAGGATTAGCAGGAAAAAGCAAAAAATTTCAGAATTGCACCTTGCAATGCGGAGAAATTACTGTGTGTGCATTTACAATATTCATTGATTTTTGCCATTGAAAAACATCGTTATTAATATACCAGAAATGTTTGAAGCTACTGACTGAATGAAAAGAGCTGGCATCTCACTCTCTTTGAATCTTCTTTATCATGCCAGGATTAGCAGGAAAAAGCAAAAAATTTCAGAATTGCACCTTGCAATGTGGAGATATTACTGTTTGTGCATTTACAATATTCATTGATTTTTGCCATTGAAAAACATGTTATTCATATACCAGAAATGTTTGAAGCTACTGACTGAATGAAAAGAGCTGGCATCTCACTCTCTTTGAATCTTCTTTATCATGCCAGGATTAGCAGGAAAAAGCAAAAAATTTCAGAATTGCACCTTGCAATGTGGAGATATTACTGTTTGTGCATTTACAATATTCATTGATTTTTGCCATTGAAAAACATGTTATTCATATACCAGAAATGTTTGAAGCTACTGACTGAATGAAAAGAGCTGGCATCTCACTCTCTTTGAATCTTCTTTATCATGCCAGGATTAGCAGGAAAAAGCAAAAAATTTCAGAATTGCACCTTTGAATGTGGAAATATTACTGTTTGTGCATTTACAATATTCATTGATTTTTGCCATTGAAAAACGTCCAGAAATGTTTGAAGCTACTGACTGAATGAAAAGAGCTGGCATCTCACTCTCTTTGAATCTTCTTTATCATGCCAGGATTAGCAGGAAAAAGCAAAAAATTTCAGAATTGCACCTTGCAATGTGGAGATATTACTGTTTGTGCATTTACAATATTCATTGATTTTTGCCATTGAAAAACATGTTATTCATATACCAGAAATGTTTGAAGCTACTGACTGAATGAAAAGAGCTGGCATCTCACTCTCTTTGAATCTTCTTTATCATGCTAGGATTAGCAGGAAAAAGCAAAAAATTTCAGAATTGCACCTTGCAATGCGGAGAAATTACTGTGTGTGCATTTACAATATTCATTGATTTTTGCCATTGAAAAACATCGTTATTCATATACCAGAAATGTTTGAAGCTACTGACTGAATGAAAAGAGCTGGCATCTCACTCTCTTTGAATCTTCTTTATCATGCCAGGATTAGCAGGAAAAAGCAAAAAATTTCAGAATTGCACCTTGCAATGTGGAGATATTACTGTTTGTGCATTTACAATAATCACTGATTTTTGCCATTGAAAAACATGTTATTCATATACCAGAAATGTTTGAAGCTACTGACTGAATGAAAAGAGCTGGCATCTCACTCTCTTTGAATCTTCTTTATCATGCCAGGATTAGCAGGAAAAAGCAAAAAATTTCAGAATTGCACCTTGCAATGTGGAGATATTACTGTTTGTGCATTTACAATATTCATTGATTTTTGCCATTGAAAAACATGTTATTCATATACCAGAAATGTTTGGAGCTACTGACTGAATGAAAAGAGCTGGCATCTCACTCTCTTTGAATCTTCTTTATCATGCCAGGATTAGCAGGAAAAAGCAAAAAATTTCAGAATTGCACCTTGCAATGTGGAGATATTACTGTTTGTGCATTTACAATATTCATTGATTTTTGCCATTGAAAAACGTCCAGAAATGTTTGAAGCTACTGACTGAATGAAAGGAGCTGGCATCTTACTCTCTTTGAATCTTCTTTATCATGCTAGGATTAGCAGGAAAAAGCAAAAAATTTCAGAATTGCACCTTGCAATGCGGAGAAATTACTGTGTGTGCATTTACAATATTCATTGATTTTTGCCATTGAAAAACATCGTTATTCATATACCAGAATTGTTTGAAGCTACTGACTGAATGAAAAGAGCTGGCATCTCACTCTCTTTGAATCTTCTTTATCATGCCAGGATTAGCAGGAAAAAGCAAAAAATTTCAGAATTGCACCTTGCAATGCGGAGAAATTACTCTGTGTGCATTTACAATATTCATTGATTTTTGCCATTGAAAAACATGTTATTCATATACCAGAAATGTTTGAAGCTACTGACTGAATGAAAAGAGCTGGCATCTCACTCTCTTTGAATCTTCTTTATCATGCCAGGATTAGCAGGAAAAAGCAAAAAATTTCAGAATTGCACCTTGCAATGTGGAGATATTACTGTTTGTGCATTTACAATATTCATTGATTTTTGCCATTGAAAAACGTCCAGAAATGTTTGAAGCTACTGACTGAATGAAAGGAGCTGGCATCTCACTCTCTTTGAATCTTCTTTATCATGCTAGGATTAGCAGGAAAAAGCAAAAAATTTCAGAATTGCACATTGCAATGCGGAGAAATTACTGTTTGTGCATTTACAATATTCATTGATTTTTGCCATTGAAAAACATCATGTTATTCATATACCAGAAATGTTTGAAGCTACTGACTGAATGAAAGGAGCTGGCATCTCACTCTCTTTGAATCTTCTTTATCATGCTAGGATTAGCAGGAAAAAGCAAAAAATTTCAGAATTGCACCTTGCAATGCGGAGAAATTACTGTTTGTGCATTTACAATATTCATTGATTTTTGCCATTGAAAAACATGTTATTCATATACCAGAAATGTTTGAAGCTACTGACTGAATGAAAAGAGCTGGCATCTCACTCTCTTTGAATCTTCTTTATCATGCCAGGATTAGCAGGAAAAAGCAAAAAATTTCAGAATTGCACCTTGCAATGTGGAGATATTACTGTTTGTGCATTTACAATATTCATTGATTTTTGCCATTGAAAAACGTCCAGAAATGTTTGAAGCTACTGACTGAATGAAAAGAGCTGGCATCTCACTCTCTTTGAATCTTCTTTATCATGCCAGGATTAGCAGGAAAAAGCAAAAAATTTCAGAATTGCACCTTGCAATGCGGAGAAATTACTGTGTGTGCATTTACAATATTCATTGATTTTTGCCATTGAAAAACATCATGTTATTCATATACCAGAAATGTTTGAAGCTACTGACTGAATGAAAGGAGCTGGCATCTCACTCTCTTTGAATCTTCTTTATCATGCTAGGATTAGCAGGAAAAAGCAAAAACTTTCAGAATTGCACCTTGCAATGCGGAGAAATTACTGTTTGTGCATTTACAATATTCATTGATTTTTGCCATTGAAAAACATCGTTATTCATATACCAGAAATGTTTGAAGCTACTGACTGAATGAAAGGAGCTGGCATCTCACTCTCTTTGAATCTTCTTTATCATGCTAGGATTAGCAGGAAAAAGCAAAAGATTTCAGAATTGCACCTTGCAATGCGGAGAAATTACTTTGTGTGCATTTACAATATTCATTGATTTTTGCCATTGAAAAACATCGTTATTCATATACCAGAAATGTTTGAAGCTACTGACTGAATGAAAAGAGCTGGCATCTCACTCTCTTTGAATCTTCTTTATCATGCCAGGATTAGCAGGAAAAAGCAAAAAATTTCAGAATTGCACCTTGCAATGTGGAGATATTACTGTTTGTGCATTTACAATATTCATTGATTTTTGCCATTGAAAAACGTCCAGAAATGTTTGAAGCTACTGACTGAATGAAAGGAGCTGTCATCTCACTCTCTTTGAATCTTCTTTATCATGCTAGGATTAGCAGGAAAAAGCAAAAAATTTCAGAATTGCACATTGCAATGCGGAGAAATTACTGTTTGTGCATTTACAATATTCATTGATTTTTGCCATTGAAAAACATCATGTTATTCATATACCAGAAATGTTTGAAGCTACTGACTGAATGAAAGGAGCTGGCATCTCACTCTCTTTGAATCTTCTTTATCGTGCCAGGATTAGCAGGAAAAAGCAAAAAATTACAGAATTGCACCTTGCAATGTGGAGATATTACTGTTTGTGCATTTACAATATTCATTGATTTTTGCCATTGAAAAACATCATGTTATTCATATACCAGAAATGTTTGAAGCTACTGACTGAATGAAAAGAGCTGGCATCTCACTCTCTTTGAATCTTCTTTATCATGCCAGGATTAGCAGGAAAAAGCAAAAAATTTCAGAATTGCACCTTGCAATGTGGAGATATTACTGTTTGTGCATTTACAATATTCATTGATTTTTGCCATTGAAAAACGTCCAGAAATGTTTGAAGCTACTGACTGAATGAAAGGAGCTGGCATCTCACTCTCTTTGAATCTTCTTTATCATGCTAGGATTAGCAGGAAAAAGCAAAAAATTTCAGAATTGCACCTTGCAATGCGGAGAAATTACTGTGTGTGCATTTACAATATTCATTGATTTTTGCCATTGAAAAACATCGTTATTCATATACCAGAAATGTTTGAAGCTACTGACTGAATGAAAAGAGCTGGCATCTCACTCTCTTTGAATCTTCTTTATCATGCCAGGATTAGCAGGAAAAAGCAAAAAATTTCAGAATTGCACCTTGCAATGTGGAGATATTACTGTTTGTGCATTTACAATATTCATTGATTTTTGCCATTGAAAAACGTTCAGAAATGTTTGAAGCTACTGACTGAATGAAAGGAGCTGGCATCTCACTCTCTTTGAATCTTCTTTATCATGCTAGGATTAGCAGGAAAAAGCAAAAAATTTCAGAATTGCACCTTGCAATGTGGAGATATTACTGTTTGTGCATTTACAATATTCATTGATTTTTGCCATTGAAAAACGTCCAGAAATGTTTGAAGCTACTGACTGAATGAAAGGAGCTGGCATCTCACTCTCTTTGAATCTTCTTTATCATGCTAGGATTAGCAGGAAAAAGCAAAAAATTTCAGAATTGCACCTTGCAATGCGGAGAAATTACTGTGTGTGCATTTACAATATTCATTGATTTTTGCCATTGAAAAACATCATGTTATTCATATACCAGAAATGTTTGAAGCTACTGACTGAATGAAAAGAGCTGGCATCTCACTCTCTTTGAATCTTCTTTATCATGCCAGGATTAGCAGGAAAAAGCAAAAAATTTCAGAATTGCACCTTGCAATGTGGAGATATTACTGTTTGTGCATTTACAATATTCATTGATTTTTGCCATTGAAAAACGTCCAGAAATGTTTGAAGCTACTGACTGAATGAAAGGAGCTGGCATCTCACTCTCTTTGAATCTTCTTTATCATGCTAGGATTAGCAGGAAAAAGCAAAAAATTTCAGAATTGCACCTTGCAATGCGGAGAAATTGCTGTGTGTGCATTTACAATATTCATTGATTTTTGCCATTGAAAAACGTCCAGAAATGTTTGAAGCTACTGACTGAATGAAAGGAGCTGGCATCTCACTCTCTTTGAATCTTCTTTATCATGCTAGGATTAGCAGGAAAAAGCAAAAAATTTCAGAATTGCACCTTGCAATGCGGAGAAATTACTGTGTGTGCATTTACAATATTCATTGATTTTTGCCATTGAAAAACATCGTTATTCATATACCAGAAATGTTTGAAGCTACTGACTGAATGAAAAGAGCTGGCATCTCACTCTCTTTGAATCTTCTTTATCATGCCAGGATTAGCAGGAAAAAGCAAAAAATTTCAGAATTGCACCTTGCAATGTGGAGATATTACTGTTTGTGCATTTACAATATTCATTGATTTTTGCCATTGAAAAACGTCCAGAAATGTTTGAAGCTACTGACTGAATGAAAAGAGCTGGCATCTCACTCTCTTTGAATCTTCTTTATCATGCCAGGATTAGCAGGAAAAAGCAAAAAATTTCAGAATTGCACCTTGCAATGCGGAGAAATTACTGTGTGTGCATTTACAATATTCATTGATTTTTGCCATTGAAAAACATCATGTTATTCATATACCAGAAATGTTTGAAGCTACTGACTGAATGAAAGGAGCTGGCATCTAACTCTCTTTGAATCTTCTTTATCATGCTAGGATTAGCAGGAAAAAGCAAAAAATTTCAGAATTGCACCTTGCAATGCGGAGAAATTACTGTTTGTGCATTTACAATATTCATTGATTTTTGCCATTGAAAAACATCGTTATTCATATACCAGATATGTTTGAAGCTACTGACTGAATGAAAGGAGCTGGCATCTCACTCTCTTTGAATCTTCTTTTTCATGCTAGGATTAGCAGGAAAAAGCAAAAGATTTCAGAATTGCACCTTGCAATGCGGAGAAATTACTGTGTGTGCATTTACAATATTCATTGATTTTTGCCATTGAAAAACATCGTTATTCATATACCAGAAATGTTTGAAGCTACTGACTGAATGAAAAGAGCTGGCATCTCACTCTCTTTGAATCTTCTTTATCATGCCAGGATTAGCAGGAAAAAGCAAAAAATTTCAGAATTGCACCTTGCAATGTGGAGATATTACTGTTTGTGCATTTACAATATTCATTGATTTTTGCCATTGAAAAACGTCCAGAAATGTTTGAAGCTACTGACTGAATGAAAGGAGCTGGCATCTCATTCTCTTTGAGTCTTCTTTATCATGCTAGGATTAGCAGGAAAAAGCAAAAAATTTCAGAATTGCACATTGCAATGCGGAGAAATTACTGTTTGTGCATTTACAATATTCATTGATTTTTGCCATTGAAAAACATCATGTTATTCATATACCAGAAATGTTTGAAGCTACTGACTGAATGAAAGGAGCTGGCATCTCACTCTCTTTGAATCTTCTTTATCATGCTAGGATTAGCAGGAAAAGGCAAAAAAATTCAGAATTGCACCTTGCAATGCGGAGAAATTACTGTGTGTGCATTTACAATATTCATTGATTTTTGCCATTGAAAAACATCATGTTATTCATATACCAGAAATGTTTGAAGCTACTGACTGAATGAAAGGAGCTGGCATCTCACTCTCTTTGAATCTTCTTTATCATGCTAGGATTAGCAGGAAAAAGCAAAAAATTTCAGAATTGCACCTTGCAATGCGGAGAAATTACTGTTTGTGCATTTACAATATTCATTGATTTTTGCCATTGAAAAACATCATGTTATTCATATACCAGAAATGTTTGAAGCTACTGACTGAATGAAAAGAGCTGGCATCTCACTCTCTTTGAATCTTCTTTATCATGCCAGGATTAGCAGGAAAAAGCAAAAAATTTCAGAATTGCACCTTGCAATGTGGAGATATTACTGTTTGTGCATTTACAATATTCATTGATTTTTGCCATTGAAAAACGTCCAGAAATGTTTGAAGCTACTGACTGAATGAAAGGAGCTGGCATCTCACTCTCTTTGAATCTTCTTTATCATGCTAGGATTAGCAGGAAAAAGCAAAAAATTTCAGAATTGCACCTTGCAATGCGGAGAAATTACTGTGTGTGCATTTACAATATTCATTGATTTTTGCCATTGAAAAACATCGTTATTCATATACCAGAAATGTTTGAAGCTACTGACTGAATGAAAAGAGCTGGCATCTCACTCTCTTTGAATCTTCTTTATCATGCCAGGATTAGCAGGAAAAAGCAAAAAATTTCAGAATTGCACCTTGCAATGTGGAGATATTACTGTTTGTGCATTTACAATATTCATTGATTTTTGCCATTGAAAAACATGTTATTCATATACCAGAAATGTTTGAAGCTACTGACTGAATGAAAAGAGCTGGCATCTCACTCTCTTTGAATCTTCTTTATCATGCCAGGATTAGCAGGAAAAAGCAAAAAATTTCAGAATTGCACCTTGCAATGTGGAGATATTACTGTTTGTGCATTTACAATATTCATTGATTTTTGCCATTGAAAAACATGTTATTCATATACCAGAAATGTTTGAAGCTACTGACTGAATGAAAGGAGCTGGCATCTCACTCTCTTTGAATCTTCTTTATCATGCTAGGATTAGCAGGAAAAAGCAAAAAATTTCAGAATTGCACCTTGCAATGCGGAGAAATTACTGTTTGTGCATTTACAATATTCATTGATTTTTGCCATTGAAAAACATCATGTTATTCATATACCAGAAATGTTTGAAGCTACTGACTGAATGAAAAGAGCTGGCATCTCACTCTCTTTGAATCTTCTTTATCATGCCAGGATTAGCAGGAAAAAGCAAAAAATTTCAGAATTGCACCTTGCAATGTGGAGATATTACTGTTTGTGCATTTACAATATTCATTGATTTTTGCCATTGAAAAACGTCCAGAAATGTTTGAAGCTACTGACTGAATGAAAGGAGCTGGCATCTCACTCTCTTTGAATCTTCTTTATCATGCTAGGATTAGCAGGAAAAAGCAAAAAATTTCAGAATTGCACCTTGCAATGCGGAGAAATTACTGTGTGTGCATTTACAATATTCATTGATTTTTGCCATTGAAAAACATCGTTATTCATATACCAGAAATGTTTGAAGCTACTGACTGAATGAAAAGAGCTACCATCTCACTCTCTTTGAATCTTCTTTATCATGCCAGGATTAGCAGGAAAAAGCAAAAAATTTCAGAATTGCACCTTGCAATGTGGAGATATTACTGTTTGTGCATTTACAATATTCATTGATTTTTGCCATTGAAAAACATGTTATTCATATACCAGAAATGTTTGAAGCTACTGACTGAATGAAAAGAGCTGGCATCTCACTCTCTTTGAATCTTCTTTATCATGCCAGGATTAGCAGGAAAAAGCAAAAAATTTCAGAATTGCACCTTGCAATGTGGAGATATTACTGTTTGTGCATTTACAATATTCATTGATTTTTGCCATTGAAAAACGTCCAGAAATGTTTGAAGCTACTGACTGAATGAAAGGAGCTGGCATCTCACTCTCTTTGAATCTTCTTTATCATGCTAGGATTAGCAGGAAAAAGCAAAAAATTTCAGAATTGCACCTTGCAATGTGGAGATATTACTGTTTGTGCATTTACAATATTCATTGATTTTTGCCATTGAAAAACGTCCAGAAATGTTTGAAGCTACTGACTGAATGAAAGGAGCTGGCATCTCACTCTCTTTGAATCTTCTTTATCATGCTAGGATTAGCAGGAAAAAGCAAAAAATTTCAGAATTGCACCTTGCAATGCGGAGAAATTACTGTGTGTGCATTTACAATATTCATTGATTTTTGCCATTGAAAAACATCATGTTATTCATATACCAGAAATGTTTGAAGCTACTGACTGAATGAAAAGAGCTGGCATCTCACTCTCTTTGAATCTTCTTTATCATGCCAGGATTAGCAGGAAAAAGCAAAAAATTTCAGAATTGCACCTTGCAATGTGGAGATATTACTGTTTGTGCATTTACAATATTCATTGATTTTTGCCATTGAAAAACGTCCAGAAATGTTTGAAGCTACTGACTGAATGAAAGGAGCTGGCATCTCACTCTCTTTGAATCTTCTTTATCATGCTAGGATTAGCAGGAAAAAGCAAAAAATTTCAGAATTGCACCTTGCAATGCGGAGAAATTACTGTGTGTGCATTTACAATATTCATTGATTTTTGCCATTGAAAAACATCGTTATTCATATACCAGAAATGTTTGAAGCTACTGACTGAATGAAAAGAGCTGGCATCTCACTCTCTTTGAATCTCCTTTATCATGCCAGGATTAGCAGGAAAAAGCAAAAAATTTCAGAATTGCACCTTGCAATGTGGAGATATTACTGTTTGTGCATTTACAATATTCATTGATTTTTGCCATTGAAAAACGTCCAGAAATGTTTGAAGCTACTGACTGAATGAAAGGAGCTGGCATCTCACTCTCTTTGAATCTTCTTTATCATGCTAGGATTAGCAGGAAAAAGCAAAAAATTTCAGAATTGCACCTTGCAATGCGGAGAAATTACTGTGTGTGCATTTACAATATTCATTGATTTTTGCCATTGAAAAACATGTTATTCATATACCAGAAATGTTTGAAGCTACTGACTGAATGAAAAGAGCTGGCATCTCCCTCTCTTTGATTCTTCTTTATCATGCCAGGATTAGCAGGAAAAAGCTAAAAATTTCAGAATTGCACCTTGCAATGTGGAGATATTACTGTTTGTGCATTTACAATATTCATTGATTTTTGCCATTGAAAAACGTCCAGAAATGTTTGAAGCTACTGACTGAATGAAAGGAGCTGGCATCTCACTCTCTTTGAATCTTCTTTATCATGCTAGGATTAGCAGGAAAAAGCAAAAAATTTCAGAATTGCACCTTGCAATGCGGAGAAATTACTGTGTGTGCATTTACAATATTCATTGATTTTTGCCATTGAAAAACATGTTATTCATATACCAGAAATGTTTGAAGCTACTGACTGAATGAAAAGAGCTGGCATCTCACTCTCTTTGAATCTTCTTTATCATGCCAGGATTAGCAGGAAAAAGCAAAAAATTTCAGAATTGCACCTTGCAATGTGGAGATATTACTGTTTGTGCATTTACAATATTCATTGATTTTTGCCATTGAAAAACGTCCAGAAATGTTTGAAGCTACTGACTGAATGAAAGGAGCTGGCATCTCACTCTCTTTGAATCTTCTTTATCATGCTAGGATTAGCAGGAAAAAGCAAAAAATTTCAGAATTGCACCTTGCAATGCGGAGAAATTACTGTTTGTGCATTTACAATATTCATTGATTTTTGCCATTGAAAAACATGTTATTCATATACCAGAAATGTTTGAAGCTACTGACTGAATGAAAAGAGCTGGCATCTCACTCTCTTTGAATCTTCTTTATCATGCCAGGATTAGCAGGAAAAAGCAAAAAATTTCAGAATTGCACCTTGCAATGTGGAGATATTACTGTTTGTGCATTTACAATATTCATTGATTTTTGCCATTGAAAAACGTCCAGAAATGTTTGAAGCTACTGACTGAATGAAAGGAGCTGGCATCTCACTCTCTTTGAATCTTCTTTATCATGCTAGGATTAGCAGGAAAAAGCAAAAAATTTCAGAATTGCACCTTGCAATGCGGAGAAATTACTGTTTGTGCATTTACAATATTCATTGATTTTTGCCATTGAAAAACATGTTATTCATATACCAGAAATGTTTGAAGCTACTGACTGAATGAAAAGAGCTGGCATCTCACTCTCTTTGAATCTTCTTTATCATGCCAGGATTAGCAGGAAAAAGCAAAAAATTTCAGAATTGCACGTTGCAATGTGGAGATATTACTGTTTGTGCATTTACAATATTCATTGATTTTTGCCATTGAAAAACGTCCAGAAATGTTTGAAGCTACTGACTGAATGAAAGGAGCTGGCATCTCACTCTCTTTGAATCTTCTTTATCATGCTAGGATTAGCAGGAAAAAACAAAAAATTTCAGAATTGCACCTTGCAATGCGGAGAAATTACTGTGTGTGCATTTACAATATTCATTGATTTTTGCCATTGAAAAACATCGTTATTCATATACCAGAAATGTTTGAAGCTACTGACTGAATGAAAAGAGCTGGCATCTCACTCTCTTTGAATCTTCTTTATCATGCCAGGATTAGCAGGAAAAAGCAAAAAATTTCAGAATTGCACCTTGCAATGTGGAGATATTACTGTTTGTGCATTTACAATATTCATTGATTTTTGCCATTGAAAAACATGTTATTCATATACCAGAAATGTTTGAAGCTACTGACTGAATGAAAAGAGCTGGCATCTCACTCTCTTTGAATCTTCTTTATCATGCCAGGATTAGCAGGAAAAAGCAAAAAATTTCAGAATTGCACCTTGCAATGTGGAGATATTACTGTTTGTGCATTTACAATATTCATTGATTTTTGCCATTGAAAAACGTCCAGAAATGTTTGAAGCTACTGACTGAATGAAAGGAGCTGGCATCTCACTCTCTTTGAATCTTCTTTATCATGCTAGGATTAGCAGGAAAAAGCAAAAAATTTCAGAATTGCACCTTGCAATGCGGAGAAATTACTGTTTGTGCATTTACAATATTCATTGATTTTTGCCATTGAAAAACATGTTATTCATATACCAGAAATGTTTGAAGCTACTGACTGAATGAAAAGAGCTGGCATCTCACTCTCTTTGAATCTTCTTTATCATGCCAGGATTAGCAGGAAAAAGCAAAAAATTTCAGAATTGCACCTTGCAATGTGGAGATATTACTGTTTGTGCATTTACAATATTCATTGATTTTTGCCATTGAAAAACGTCCAGAAATGTTTGAAGCTACTGACTGAATGAAAGGAGCTGGCATCTCACTCTCTTTGAATCTTCTTTATCATGCTAGGATTAGCAGGAAAAAGCAAAAAATTTCAGAATTGCACCTTGCAATGCGGAGAAATTACTGTTTGTGCATTTACAATATTCATTGATTTTTGCCATTGAAAAACATGTTATTCATATACCAGAAATGTTTGAAGCTACTGACTGAATGAAAAGAGCTGGCATCTCACTCTCTTTGAATCTTCTTTATCATGCCAGGATTAGCAGGAAAAAGCAAAAAATTTCAGAATTGCACGTTGCAATGTGGAGATATTACTGTTTGTGCATTTACAATATTCATTGATTTTTGCCATTGAAAAACGTCCAGAAATGTTTGAAGCTACTGACTGAATGAAAGGAGCTGGCATCTCACTCTCTTTGAATCTTCTTTATCATGCTAGGATTAGCAGGAAAAAACAAAAAATTTCAGAATTGCACCTTGCAATGCGGAGAAATTACTGTGTGTGCATTTACAATATTCATTGATTTTTGCCATTGAAAAACATCGTTATTCATATACCAGAAATGTTTGAAGCTACTGACTGAATGAAAAGAGCTGGCATCTCACTCTCTTTGAATCTTCTTTATCATGCCAGGATTAGCAGGAAAAAGCAAAAAATTTCAGAATTGCACCTTGCAATGTGGAGATATTACTGTTTGTGCATTTACAATATTCATTGATTTTTGCCATTGAAAAACATGTTATTCATATACCAGAAATGTTTGAAGCTACTGACTGAATGAAAAGAGCTGGCATCTCACTCTCTTTGAATCTTCTTTATCATGCCAGGATTAGCAGGAAAAAGCAAAAAATTTCAGAATTGCACCTTGCAATGTGGAGATATTACTGTTTGTGCATTTACAATATTCATTGATTTTTGCCATTGAAAAACGTCCAGAAATGTTTGAAGCTACTGACTGAATGAAAGGAGCTGGCATCTCACTCTCTTTGAATCTTCTTTATCATGCTAGGATTAGCAGGAAAAAGCAAAAAATTTCAGAATTGCACCTTGCAATGTGGAGAAATTACTGTTTGTGCATTTACAATATTCATTGATTTTTGCCATTGAAAAACATGTTATTCATATACCAGAAATGTTTGAAGCTACTGACTGAATGAAAAGAGCTGGCATCTCACTCTCTTTGAATCTTCTTTATCATGCCAGGATTAGCAGGAAAAAGCAAAAAATTTCAGAATTGCACCTTGCAATGTGGAGATATTACTGTTTGTGCATTTACAATATTCATTGATTTTTGCCATTGAAAAACGTCCAGAAATGTTTGAAGCTACTGACTGAATGAAAGGAGCTGGCATCTCACTCTCTTTGAATCTTCTTTATCATGCTAGGATTAGCAGGAAAAAGCAAAAAATTTCAGAATTGCACCTTGCAATGCGGAGAAATTACTGTTTGTGCATTTACAATATTCATTGATTTTTGCCATTGAAAAACATGTTATTCATATACCAGAAATGTTTGAAGCTACTGACTGAATGAAAAGAGCTGGCATCTCACTCTCTTTGAATCTTCTTTATCATGCCAGGATTAGCAGGAAAAAGCAAAAAATTTCAGAATTGCACGTTGCAATGTGGAGATATTACTGTTTGTGCATTTACAATATTCATTGATTTTTGCCATTGAAAAACGTCCAGAAATGTTTGAAGCTACTGACTGAATGAAAGGAGCTGGCATCTCACTCTCTTTGAATCTTCTTTATCATGCTAGGATTAGCAGGAAAAAGCAAAAAATTTCAGAATTGCACCTTGCAATACGGAGAAATTACTGTGTGTGCATTTACAATATTCATTGATTTTTGCCATTGAAAAACATCGTTATTCATATACCAGAAATGTTTGAAGCTACTGACTGAATGAAAAGAGCTGGCATCTCACTCTCTTTGAACCTTCTTTATCATGCCAGGATTAGCAGGAAAAAGCAAAAAATTTCAGAATTGCACCTTGCAATGTGGAGATATTACTGATTGTGCATTTACAATATTCATTGATTTTTGCCATTGAAAAACATGTTATTCATATACCAGAAATGTTTGAAGCTACTGACTGAATGAAAAGAGCTGGCATCTCACTCTCTTTGAATCTTCTTTATCATGCTAGGATTAGCAGGAAATAGCAAAAAATTTCAGAATTGCACCTTGCAATGCGGAGAAATTACTGTTTGTGCATTTACAATATTCATTGATTTTTGCCATTGAAAAACATGTTATTCATATACCAGAAATGTTTGAAGCTACTGACTGAATGAAAAGAGCTGGCATCTCACTCTCTTTGAATCTTCTTTATCATGCCAGGATTAGCAGGAAAAAGCAAAAAATTTCAGAATTGCACCTTGCAATGTGGAGATATTACTGTTTGTGCATTTACAATATTCATTGATTTTTGCCATTGAAAAACGTCCAGAAATGTTTGAAGCTACTGACTGAATGAAAGGAGCTGGCATCTCACTCTCTTTGAATCTTCTTTATCATGCTAGGATTTGCAGGAAAAAGCAAAAAATTTCAGAATTGCACCTTGCAATGCGGAGAAATTACTGTTTGTGCATTTACAATATTCATTGATTTTTGCCATTGAAAAACATGTTATTCATATACCAGAAATGTTTGAAGCTACTGACTGAATGAAAAGAGCTGGCATCTCACTCTCTTTGAATCTTCTTTATCATGCCAGGATTAGCAGGAAAAAGCAAAAAATTTCAGAATTGCACGTTGCAATGTGGAGATATTACTGTTTGTGCATTTACAATATTCATTGATTTTTGCCATTGAAAAACGTCCAGAAATGTTTGAAGCTACTGACTGAATGAAAGGAGCTGGCATCTCACTCTCTTTGAATCTTCTTTATCATGCTAGGATTAGCAGGAAAAAACAAAAAATTTCAGAATTGCACCTTGCAATGCGGAGAAATTACTGTGTGTGCATTTACAATATTCATTGATTTTTGCCATTGAAAAACATCGTTATTCATATACCAGAAATGTTTGAAGCTACTGACTGAATGAAAAGAGCTGGCATCTCACTCTCTTTGAATCTTCTTTATCATGCCAGGATTAGCAGGAAAAAGCAAAAAATTTCAGAATTGCACCTTGCAATGTGGAGATATTACTGTTTGTGCATTTACAATATTCATTGATTTTTGCCATTGAAAAACATGTTATTCATATACCAGAAATGTTTGAAGCTACTGACTGAATGAAAAGAGCTGGCATCTCACTCTCTTTGAATCTTCTTTATCATGCCAGGATTAGCAGGAAAAAGCAAAAAATTTCAGAATTGCACCTTGCAATGTGGAGATATTACTGTTTGTGCATTTACAATATTCATTGATTTTTGCCATTGAAAAACGTCCAGAAATGTTTGAAGCTACTGACTGAATGAAAGGAGCTGGCATCTCACTCTCTTTGAATCTTCTTTATCATGCTAGGATTAGCAGGAAAAAGCAAAAAATTTCAGAATTGCACCTTGCAATGTGGAGAAATTACTGTTTGTGCATTTACAATATTCATTGATTTTTGCCATTGAAAAACATGTTATTCATATACCAGAAATGTTTGAAGCTACTGACTGAATGAAAAGAGCTGGCATCTCACTCTCTTTGAATCTTCTTTATCATGCCAGGATTAGCAGGAAAAAGCAAAAAATTTCAGAATTGCACCTTGCAATGTGGAGATATTACTGTTTGTGCATTTACAATATTCATTGATTTTTGCCATTGAAAAACGTCCAGAAATGTTTGAAGCTACTGACTGAATGAAAGGAGCTGGCATCTCACTCTCTTTGAATCTTCTTTATCATGCTAGGATTAGCAGGAAAAAGCAAAAAATTTCAGAATTGCACCTTGCAATGCGGAGAAATTACTGTTTGTGCATTTACAATATTCATTGATTTTTGCCATTGAAAAACATGTTATTCATATACCAGAAATGTTTGAAGCTACTGACTGAATGAAAAGAGCTGGCATCTCACTCTCTTTGAATCTTCTTTATCATGCCAGGATTAGCAGGAAAAAGCAAAAAATTTCAGAATTGCACGTTGCAATGTGGAGATATTACTGTTTGTGCATTTACAATATTCATTGATTTTTGCCATTGAAAAACGTCCAGAAATGTTTGAAGCTACTGACTGAATGAAAGGAGCTGGCATCTCACTCTCTTTGAATCTTCTTTATCATGCTAGGATTAGCAGGAAAAAGCAAAAAATTTCAGAATTGCACCTTGCAATACGGAGAAATTACTGTGTGTGCATTTACAATATTCATTGATTTTTGCCATTGAAAAACATCGTTATTCATATACCAGAAATGTTTGAAGCTACTGACTGAATGAAAAGAGCTGGCATCTCACTCTCTTTGAACCTTCTTTATCATGCCAGGATTAGCAGGAAAAAGCAAAAAATTTCAGAATTGCACCTTGCAATGTGGAGATATTACTGATTGTGCATTTACAATATTCATTGATTTTTGCCATTGAAAAACATGTTATTCATATACCAGAAATGTTTGAAGCTACTGACTGAATGAAAAGAGCTGGCATCTCACTCTCTTTGAATCTTCTTTATCATGCTAGGATTAGCAGGAAATAGCAAAAAATTTCAGAATTGCACCTTGCAATGCGGAGAAATTACTGTTTGTGCATTTACAATATTCATTGATTTTTGCCATTGAAAAACATGTTATTCATATACCAGAAATGTTTGAAGCTACTGACTGAATGAAAAGAGCTGGCATCTCACTCTCTTTGAATCTTCTTTATCATGCCAGGATTAGCAGGAAAAAGCAAAAAATTTCAGAATTGCACCTTGCAATGTGGAGATATTACTGTTTGTGCATTTACAATATTCATTGATTTTTGCCATTGAAAAACGTCCAGAAATGTTTGAAGCTACTGACTGAATGAAAGGAGCTGGCATCTCACTCTCTTTGAATCTTCTTTATCATGCTAGGATTTGCAGGAAAAAGCAAAAAATTTCAGAATTGCACCTTGCAATGCGGAGAAATTACTGTTTGTGCATTTACAATATTCATTGATTTTTGCCATTGAAAAACATGTTATTCATATACCAGAAATGTTTGAAGCTACTGACTGAATGAAAAGAGCTGGCATCTCACTCTCTTTGAATCTTCTTTATCATGCCAGGATTAGCAGGAAAAAGCAAAAAATTTCAGAATTGCACGTTGCAATGTGGAGATATTACTGTTTGTGCATTTACAATATTCATTGATTTTTGCCATTGAAAAACGTCCAGAAATGTTTGAAGCTACTGACTGAATGAAAGGAGCTGGCATCTCACTCTCTTTGAATCTTCTTTATCATGCTAGGATTAGCAGGAAAAAGCAAAAAATTTCAGAATTGCACCTTGCAATGTGGAGAAATTACTGTTTGTGCATTTACAATATTCATTGATTTTTGCCATTGAAAAACATGTTATTCATATACCAGAAATGTTTGAAGCTACTGACTGAATGAAAGGAGCTGGCATCTCACTCTCTTTGAATCTTCTTTATCATGCTAGGATTAGCAGGAAAAAGCAAAAAATTTCAGAATTGCACCTTGCAATGCGGAGAAATTACTGTTTGTGCATTTACAATATTCATTGATTTTTGCCATTGAAAAACATGTTATTCATATACCAGAAATGTTTGAAGCTACTGACTGAATGAAAAGAGCTGGCATCTCACTCTCTTTGAATCTTCTTTATCATGCCAGGATTAGCAGGAAAAAGCAAAAAATTTCAGAATTGCACGTTGCAATGTGGAGATATTACTGTTTGTGCATTTACAATATTCATTGATTTTTGCCATTGAAAAACGTCCAGAAATGTTTGAAGCTACTGACTGAATGAAAGGAGCTGGCATCTCACTCTCTTTGAATCTTCTTTATCATGCTAGGATTAGCAGGAAATAGCAAAAAATTTCAGAATTGCACCTTGCAATGCGGAGAAATTACTGTTTGTGCATTTACAATATTCATTGATTTTTGCCATTGAAAAACATGTTATTCATATACCAGAAATGTTTGAAGCTACTGACTGAATGAAAAGAGCTGGCATCTCACTCTCTTTGAATCTTCTTTATCATGCCAGGATTAGCAGGAAAAAGCAAAAAATTTCAGAATTGCACCTTGCAATGTGGAGATATTACTGTTTGTGCATTTACAATATTCATTGATTTTTGCCATTGAAAAACGTCCAGAAATGTTTGAAGCTACTGACTGAATGAAAGGAGCTGGCATCTCACTCTCTTTGAATCTTCTTTATCATGCTAGGATTTGCAGGAAAAAGCAAAAAATTTCAGAATTGCACCTTGCAATGCGGAGAAATTACTGTTTGTGCATTTACAATATTCATTGATTTTTGCCATTGAAAAACATGTTATTCATATACCAGAAATGTTTGAAGCTACTGACTGAATGAAAAGAGCTGGCATCTCACTCTCTTTGAATCTTCTTTATCATGCCAGGATTAGCAGGAAAAAGCAAAAAATTTCAGAATTGCACGTTGCAATGTGGAGATATTACTGTTTGTGCATTTACAATATTCATTGATTTTTGCCATTGAAAAACGTCCAGAAATGTTTGAAGCTACTGACTGAATGAAAGGAGCTGGCATCTCACTCTCTTTGAATCTTCTTTATCATGCTAGGATTAGCAGGAAAAAGCAAAAAATTTCAGAATTGCACCTTGCAATGTGGAGAAATTACTGTTTGTGCATTTACAATATTCATTGATTTTTGCCATTGAAAAACATGTTATTCATATACCAGAAATGTTTGAAGCTACTGACTGAATGAAAAGAGCTGGCATCTCACTCTCTTTGAATCTTCTTTATCATGCCAGGATTAGCAGGAAAAAGCAAAAAATTTCAGAATTGCACCTTGCAATGTGGAGATATTACTGTTTGTGCATTTACAATATTCATTGATTTTTGCCATTGAAAAACGTCCAGAAATGTTTGAAGCTACTGACTGAATGAAAGGAGCTGGCATCTCACTCTCTTTGAATCTTCTTTATCATGCTAGGATTAGCAGGAAAAAGCAAAAAATTTCAGAATTGCACCTTGCAATGCGGAGAAATTACTGTTTGTGCATTTACAATATTCATTGATTTTTGCCATTGAAAAACATGTTATTCATATACCAGAAATGTTTGAAGCTACTGACTGAATGAAAAGAGCTGGCATCTCACTCTCTTTGAATCTTCTTTATCATGCCAGGATTAGCAGGAAAAAGCAAAAAATTTCAGAATTGCACGTTGCAATGTGGAGATATTACTGTTTGTGCATTTACAATATTCATTGATTTTTGCCATTGAAAAACGTCCAGAAATGTTTGAAGCTACTGACTGAATGAAAGGAGCTGGCATCTCACTCTCTTTGAATCTTCTTTATCATGCTAGGATTAGCAGGAAAAAGCAAAAAATTTCAGAATTGCACCTTGCAATACGGAGAAATTACTGTGTGTGCATTTACAATATTCATTGATTTTTGCCATTGAAAAACATCGTTATTCATATACCAGAAATGTTTGAAGCTACTGACTGAATGAAAAGAGCTGGCATCTCACTCTCTTTGAACCTTCTTTATCATGCCAGGATTAGCAGGAAAAAGCAAAAAATTTCAGAATTGCACCTTGCAATGTGGAGATATTACTGATTGTGCATTTACAATATTCATTGATTTTTGCCATTGAAAAACATGTTATTCATATACCAGAAATGTTTGAAGCTACTGACTGAATGAAAAGAGCTGGCATCTCACTCTCTTTGAATCTTCTTTATCATGCTAGGATTAGCAGGAAATAGCAAAAAATTTCAGAATTGCACCTTGCAATGCGGAGAAATTACTGTGTGTGCATTTACAATATTCATTGATTTTTGCCATTGAAAAACATCGTTATTCATATACCAGAAATGTTTGAAGCTACTGACTGAATGAAAAGAGCTGGCATCTCACTCTCTTTGAATCTTCTTTATCATGCCAGGATTAGCAGGAAAAAGCAAAAAATTTCAGAATTGCACCTTGCAATGTGGAGATATTACTGTTTGTGCATTTACAATATTCATTGATTTTTGCCATTGAAAAACATGTTATTCATATACCAGAAATGTTTGAAGCTACTGACTGAATGAAAAGAGCTGGCATCTCACTCTCTTTGAATCTTCTTTATCATGCCAGGATTAGCAAGAAAAAGCAAAAAATTTCAGAATTGCACCTTGCAATGTGGAGATATTACTGTTTGTGCATTTACAATATTCATTGATTTTTGCCATTGAAAAATGTCCAGAAATGTTTGAAGCTACTGACTGAATGAAAGGAGCTGGCATCTCACTCTCTTTGAATCTTCTTTATCATGCTAGGATTAGCAGGAAAAAGCAAAAAATTTCAGAATTGCACCTTGCAATACGGAGAAATTACTGTGTGTGCATTTACAATATTCATTGATTTTTGCCATTGAAAAACATCGTTATTCATATACCAGAAATGTTTGAAGCTACTGACTGAATGAAAAGAGCTGGCATCTCACTCTCTTTGAATCTTCTTTATCATGCCAGGATTAGCAGGAAAAAGCAAAAAATTTCAGAATTGCACCTTGCAATGTGGAGATATTACTGTTTGTGCATTTACAATATTCATTGATTTTTGCCATTGAAAAACATGTTATTCATATACCAGAAATGTTTGAAGCTACTGACTGAATGAAAAGAGCTGGCATCTCACTCTCTTTGAATCTTCTTTATCATGCTAGGATTAGCAGGAAAAAGCAAAAAATTTCAGAATTGCACCTTGAAATGCGGAGAAATTACTGTGTGTGCATTTACAATATTCATTGATTTTTGCCATTGAAAAACATCGTTATTCATATACCATAAATGTTTGAAGCTACTGACTGAATGAAAAGAGCTGGCATCTCACTCTCTTTGAATCTTCTTTATCATGCCAGGATTAGCAGGAAAAAGCAAAAAATTTCAGAATTGCACCTTGCAATGTGGAGATATTACTGTTTGTGCATTTACAATATTCATTGATTTTTGCCATTGAAAAACATGTTATTCATATACCAGAAATGTTTGAAGCTACTGACTGAATGAAAAGAGCTGGCATCTCACTCTCTTTGAATCTTCTTTATCATGCCAGGATTAGCAGGAAAAAGCAAAAAATTTCAGAATTGCACCTTGCAATGTGGAGATATTACTGTTTGTGCATTTACAATATTCATTGATTTTTGCCATTGAAAAACATGTTATTCATATACCAGAAATGTTTGGAGCTACTGACTGAATGAAAAGAGCTGGCATCTCACTCTCTTTGAATCTTCTTTATCATGCCAGGATTAGCAGGAAAAAGCAAAAAATTTCAGAATTGCACCTTGCAATGTGGAGATATTACTGTTTGTGCATTTACAATATTCATTGATTTTTGCCATTGAAAAACGTCCAGAAATGTTTGAAGCTACTGACTGAATGAAAGGAGCTGGCATCTCACTCTCTTTGAATCTTCTTTATCATGCTTGGATTAGCAGGAAAAAGCAAAAAATTTCAGAATTGCACCTTGCAATGCGGAGAAATTACTGTGTGTGCATTTACAATATTCATTGATTTTTGCCATTGAAAAACATCGTTATTCATATACCAGAAATGTTTGAAGCTACTGACTGAATGAAAAGAGCTGGCATCTCACTCTCTTTGAATCTTCTTTATCATGCCAGGATTAGCAGGAAAAAGCAAAAAATTTCAGAATTGCACCTTGCAATGTGGAGATATTACTGTTTGTGCATTTACAATATTCATTGATGTTTGCCATTGAAAAACGTCCAGAAATGTTTGAAGCTACTGACTGAATGAAAGGAGCTGGCATCTCACTCTCTTTGAATCTCCTTTATCATGCTAGGATTAGCAGGAAAAAGCAAAAAATTTCAGAATTGCACCTTGCAATGCGGAGAAATTACTCTGTGTGCATTTACAATATTCATTGATTTTTGCCATTGAAAAACATGTTATTCATATACCAGAAATGTTTGAAGCTACTGACTGAATGAAAAGAGCTGGCATCTCACTCTCTTTGAATCTTCTTTATCATGCCAGGATTAGCAGGAAAAAGCAAAAAATTTCAGAATTGCACCTTGCAATGTGGAGATATTACTGTTTGTGCATTTACAATATTCATTGATTTTTGTCATTGAAAAACGTCCAGAAATGTTTGAAGCTACTGACTGAATGAAAGGAGCTGGCATCTCACTCTCTTTGAATCTTCTTTATCATGCTAGGATTAGCAGGAAAAAGCAAAAAATTTCAGAATTGCACATTGCAATGCGGAGAAATTACTGTTTGTGCATTTACAATATTCATTGATTTTTGCCATTGAAAAACATCATGTTATTCATATACCAGAAATGTTTGAAGCTACTGACTGAATGAAAGGAGCTGGCATCTCACTCTCTTTGAATCTTCTTTATAATGCTAGGATTAGCAGGAAAAAGCAAAAAATTTCAGAATTGCACCTTGCAATGCGGAGAAATTACTGTTTGTGCATTTACAATATTCATTGATTTTTGCCATTGAAAAACATGTTATTCATATACCAGAAATGTTTGAAGCTACTGACTGAATGAAAAGAGCTGGCATCTCACTCTCTTTGAATCTTCTTTATCATGCCAGGATTAGCAGGAAAAAGCAAAAAATTTCAGAATTGCACCTTGCAATGTGGAGATATTACTGTTTGTGCATTTACAATATTCATTGATTTTTGCCATTGAAAAACGTCCAGAAATGTTTGAAGCTACTGACTGAATGAAAAGAGCTGGCATCTCACTCTCTTTGAATCTTCTTTATCATGCCAGGATTAGCAGGAAAAAGCAAAAAATTTCAGAATTGCACCTTGCAATGCGGAGAAATTACTGTGTGTGCATTTACAATATTCATTGATTTTTGCCATTGAAAAACATGTTATTCATATACCAGAAATGTTTGAAGCTACTGACTGAATGAAAAGAGCTGGCATCTCACTCTCTTTGAATCTTCTTTATCATGCCAGGATTAGCAGGAAAAAGCAAAAAATTTCAGAATTGCACCTTGCAATGTGGAGATATTACTGTTTGTGCATTTACAATATTCATTGATTTTTGCCATTGAAAAACGTCCAGAAATGTTTGAAGCTACTGACTGAATGAAAAGAGCTGGCATCTCACTCTCTTTGAATCTTCTTTATCATGCCAGGATTAGCAGGAAAAAGCAAAAAATTTCAGAATTGCACCTTGCAATGTGGAGATATTACTGTTTGTGCATTTACAATATTCATTGATTTTTGCCATTGAAAAACGTCCAGAAATGTTTGAAGCTACTGACTGAATGAAAAGAGCTGGCATCTCACTCTCTTTGAATCTTCTTTATCATGCCAGGATTAGCAGGAAAAAGCAAAAAATTTCAGAATTGCACCTTGCAATGCGGAGAAATTACTGTGTGTGCATTTACAATATTCATTGATTTTTGCCATTGAAAAACATCATGTTATTCATATACCAGAAATGTTTGAAGCTACTGACTGAATGAAAGGAGCTGGCATCTCACTCTCTTTGAATCTTCTTTATCATGCTAGGATTAGCAGGAAAAAGCAAAAAATTTCAGAATTGCACCTTGCAATGCGGAGAAATTACTGTTTGTGCATTTACAATATTCATTGATTTTTGCCATTGAAAAACATCATGTTATTCATATACCAGAAATGTTTGAAGCTACTGACTGAATGGAAAGAGCTGGCATCTCACTCTCTTTGAATCTTCTTTATCATGCCAGGATTAGCAGGAAAAAGCAAAAAATTTCAGAATTGCACCTTGCAATGTGGAGATATTACTGTTTGTGCATTTACAATATTCATTGATTTTTGCCATTGAAAAACGTCCAGAAATGTTTGAAGCTACTGACTGAATGAAAAGAGCTGGCATCTCACTCTCTTTGAATCTTCTTTATCATGCCAGGATTAGCAGGAAAAAGCAAAAAATTTCAGAATTGCACCTTGCAATGCGGAGAAATTACTGTGTGTGCATTTACAATATTCATTGATTTTTGCCATTGAAAAACATGTTATTCATATACCAGAAATGTTTGAAGCTACTGACTGAATGAAAAGAGCTGGCATCTCACTCTCTTTGAATCTTCTTTATCATGCCAGGATTAGCAGGAAAAAGCAAAAAATTTCAGAATTGCACCTTGCAATGTGGAGATATTACTGTTTGTGCATTTACAATATTCATTGATTTTTGCCATTGAAAAACGTCCAGAAATGTTTGAAGCTACTGACTGAATGAAAAGAGCTGGCATCTCACTCTCTTTGAATCTTCTTTATCATGCCAGGATTAGCAGGAAAAAGCAAAAAATTTCAGAATTGCACCTTGCAATGTGGAGATATTACTGTTTGTGCATTTACAATATTCATTGATTTTTGCCATTGAAAAACGTCCAGAAATGTTTGAAGCTACTGACTGAATGAAAAGAGCTGGCATCTCACTCTCTTTGAATCTTCTTTATCATGCCAGGATTAGCAGGAAAAAGCAAAAAATTTCAGAATTGCACCTTGCAATGCGGAGAAATTACTGTGTGTGCATTTACAATATTCATTGATTTTTGCCATTGAAAAACATCATGTTATTCATATACCAGAAATGTTTGAAGCTACTGACTGAATGAAAGGAGCTGGCATCTCACTCTCTTTGAATCTTCTTTATCATGCTAGGATTAGCAGGAAAAAGCAAAAAATTTCAGAATTGCACCTTGCAATGCGGAGAAATTACTGTTTGTGCATTTACAATATTCATTGATTTTTGCCATTGAAAAACATCATGTTATTCATATACCAGAAATGTTTGAAGCTACTGACTGAATGAAAAGAGCTGGCATCTCACTCTCTTTGAATCTTCTTTATCATGCCAGGATTAGCAGGAAAAAGCAAAAAATTTCAGAATTGCACCTTGCAATGTGGAGATATTACTGTTTGTGCATTTACAATATTCATTGATTTTTGCCATTGAAAAACGTCCAGAAATGTTTGAAGCTACTGACTGAATGAAAAGAGCTGGCATCTCACTCTCTTTGAATCTTCTTTATCATGCTAGGATTAGCAGGAAAAAGCAAAAAATTTCAGAATTGCACCTTGCAATGCGGAGAAATTACTGTGTGTGCATTTACAATATTCATTGATTTTTGCCATTGAAAAACATCGTTATTCATATACCAGAAATGTTTGAAGCTACTGACTGAATGAAAAGAGCTGGCATCTCACTCTCTTTGAATCTTCTTTATCATGCCAGGATTAGCAGGAAAAAGCAAAAAATTTCAGAATTGCACCTTGCAATGTGGAGATATTACTGTTTGTGCATTTACAATATTCATTGATTTTTGCCATTGAAAAACATGTTATTCATATACCAGAAATGTTTGAAGCTACTGACTGAATGAAAAGAGCTGGCATCTCACTCTCTTTGAATCTTCTTTATCATGCCAGGATTACCAGGAAAAAGCAAAAAATTTCAGAATTGCACCTTGCAATGTGGAGATATTACTGTTTGTGCATTTACAATATTCATTGATTTTTGCCATTGAAAAACGTCCAGAAATGTTTGAAGCTACTGACTGAATGAAAGGAGCTGGCATCTCACTCTCTTTGAATCTTCTTTATCATGCTAGGATTAGCAGGAAAAAGCAAAAAATTTCAGAATTGCACCTTGCAATGTGGAGATATAACTGTTTGTGCATTTACAATATTCATTGATTTTTGCCATTGAAAAACGTCCAGAAATGTTTGAAGCTACTGACTGAATGAAAGGAGCTGGCATCTCACTCTCTTTGAATCTTCTTTATCATGCTAGGATTAGCAGGAAAAAGCAAAAAATTTCAGAATTGCACCTTGCAATGCGGAGAAATTACTGTGTGTGCATTTACAATATTCATTGATTTTTGCCATTGAAAAACATCATGTTATTCATATACCAGAAATGTTTGAAGCTACTGACTGAATGAAAAGAGCTGGCATCTCACTCTCTTTGAATCTTCTTTATCATGCCAGGATTAGCAGGAAAAAGCAAAAAATTTCAGAATTGCACCTTGCAATGTGGAGATATTACTGTTTGTGCATTTACAATATTCATTGATTTTTGCCATTGAAAAACGTCCAGAAATGTTTGAAGCTACTGACTGAATGAAAGGAGCTGGCATCTCACTCTCTTTGAATCTTCTTTATCATGCCAGGATTAGCAGGAAAAAGCAAAAAATTTCAGAATTGCACCTTGCAATGTGGAGATATTACTGTTTGTGCATTTACAATATTCATTGATTTTTGCCATTGAAAAACATGTTATTCATATACCAGAAATGTTTGAAGCTACTGACTGAATGAAAAGAGCTGGCATCTCACTCTCTTTGAATCTTCTTTATCATGCCAGGATTAGCAGGAAAAAGCAAAAAATTTCAGAATTGCACCTTGCAATGTGGAGATATTACTGTTTGTGCATTTACAATATTCATTGATTTTTGCCATTGAAAAACGTCCAGAAATGTTTGAAGCTACTGACTGAATGAAAAGAGCTGGCATCTCACTCTCTTTGAATCTTCTTTATCATGCCAGGATTAGCAGGAAAAAGCAAAAAATTTCAGAATTGCACCTTGCAATGCGGAGAAATTACTGTGTGTGCATTTACAATATTCATTGATTTTTGCCATTGAAAAACATCATGTTATTCATATACCAGAAATGTTTGAAGCTACTGACTGAATGAAAGGAGCTGGCATCTCACTCTCTTTGAATCTTCTTTATCATGCTAGGATTAGCAGGAAAAAGCAAAAAATTTCAGAATTGCACCTTGCAATGCGGAGAAATTACTGTTTGTGCATTTACAATATTCATTGATTTTTGCCATTGAAAAACATCATGTTATTCATATACCAGAAATGTTTGAAGCTACTGACTGAATGAAAAGAGCTGGCATCTCACTCTCTTTGAATCTTCTTTATCATGCCAGGATTAGCAGGAAAAAGCAAAAAATTTCAGAATTGCACCTTGCAATGTGGAGATATTACTGTTTGTGCATTTACAATATTCATTGATTTTTGCCATTGAAAAACGTCCAGAAATGTTTGAAGCTACTGACTGAATGAAAAGAGCTGGCATCTCACTCTCTTTGAATCTTCTTTATCATGCTAGGATTAGCAGGAAAAAGCAAAAAATTTCAGAATTGCACCTTGCAATGCGGAGAAATTACTGTGTGTGCATTTACAATATTCATTGATTTTTGCCATTGAAAAACATCGTTATTCATATACCAGAAATGTTTGAAGCTACTGACTGAATGAAAAGAGCTGGCATCTCACTCTCTTTGAATCTTCTTTATCATGCCAGGATTAGCAGGAAAAAGCAAAAAATTTCAGAATTGCACCTTGCAATGTGGAGATATTACTGTTTGTGCATTTACAATATTCATTGATTTTTGCCATTGAAAAACATGTTATTCATATACCAGAAATGTTTGAAGCTACTGACTGAATGAAAAGAGCTGGCATCTCACTCTCTTTGAATCTTCTTTATCATGCCAGGATTACCAGGAAAAAGCAAAAAATTTCAGAATTGCACCTTGCAATGTGGAGATATTACTGTTTGTGCATTTACAATATTCATTGATTTTTGCCATTGAAAAACGTCCAGAAATGTTTGAAGCTACTGACTGAATGAAAGGAGCTGGCATCTCACTCTCTTTGAATCTTCTTTATCATGCTAGGATTAGCAGGAAAAAGCAAAAAATTTCAGAATTGCACCTTGCAATGTGGAGATATAACTGTTTGTGCATTTACAATATTCATTGATTTTTGCCATTGAAAAACGTCCAGAAATGTTTGAAGCTACTGACTGAATGAAAGGAGCTGGCATCTCACTCTCTTTGAATCTTCTTTATCATGCTAGGATTAGCAGGAAAAAGCAAAAAATTTCAGAATTGCACCTTGCAATGCGGAGAAATTACTGTGTGTGCATTTACAATATTCATTGATTTTTGCCATTGAAAAACATCATGTTATTCATATACCAGAAATGTTTGAAGCTACTGACTGAATGAAAAGAGCTGGCATCTCACTCTCTTTGAATCTTCTTTATCATGCCAGGATTAGCAGGAAAAAGCAAAAAATTTCAGAATTGCACCTTGCAATGTGGAGATATTACTGTTTGTGCATTTACAATATTCATTGATTTTTGCCATTGAAAAACGTCCAGAAATGTTTGAAGCTACTGACTGAATGAAAGGAGCTGGCATCTCACTCTCTTTGAATCTTCTTTATCATGCTAGGATTAGCAGGAAAAAGCAAAAAATTTCAGAATTGCACCCTGCAATGCGGAGAAATTACTGTGTGTGCATTTACAATATTCATTGATTTTTGCCATTGAAAAACATCGTTATTCATATACCAGAAATGTTTGAAGCTACTGACTGAATGAAAAGAGCTGGCATCTCACTCTCTTTGAATCTTCTTTATCATGCCAGGATTAGCAGGAAAAAGCAAAAAATTTCAGAATTGCACCTTGCAATGTGGAGATATTACTGTTTGTGCATTTACAATATTCATTGATGTTTGCCATTGAAAAACGTCCAGAAATGTTTGAAGCTACTGACTGAATGAAAGGAGCTGGCATCTCACTCTCTTTGAATCTCCTTTATCATGCTAGGATTAGCAGGAAAAAGCAAAAAATTTCAGAATTGCACCTTGCAATGCGGAGAAATTACTCTGTGTGCATTTACAATATTCATTGATTTTTGCCATTGAAAAACATGTTATTCATATACCAGAAATGTTTGAAGCTACTGACTGAATGAAAAGAGCTGGCATCTCACTCTCTTTGAATCTTCTTTATCATGCCAGGATTAGCAGGAAAAAGCAAAAAATTTCAGAATTGCACCTTGCAATGTGGAGATATTACTGTTTGTGCATTTACAATATTCATTGATTTTTGTCATTGAAAAACGTCCAGAAATGTTTGAAGCTACTGACTGAATGAAAGGAGCTGGCATCTCACTCTCTTTGAATCTTCTTTATCATGCTAGGATTAGCAGGAAAAAGCAAAAAATTTCAGAATTGCACATTGCAATGCGGAGAAATTACTGTTTGTGCATTTACAATATTCATTGATTTTTGCAATTGAAAAACATCATGTTATTCATATACCAGAAATGTTTGAAGCTACTGACTGAATGAAAGGAGCTGGCATCTCACTCTCTTTGAATCTTCTTTATCATGCTAGGATTAGCAGGAAAAAGCAAAAAATTTCAGAATTGCACCTTCCAATGCGGAGAAATTACTGTTTGTGCATTTACAATATTCATTGATTTTTGCCATTGAAAAACATGTTATTCATATACCAGAAATGTTTGAAGCTACTGACTGAATGAAAAGAGCTGGCATCTCACTCTCTTTGAATCTTCTTTATCATGCCAGGATTAGCAGGAAAAAGCAAAAAATTTCAGAATTGCACCTTGCAATGTGGAGATATTACTGTTTGTGCATTTACAATATTCATTGATTTTTGCCATTGAAAAACGTCCAGAAATGTTTGAAGCTACTGACTGAATGAAAAGAGCTGGCATCTCACTCTCTTTGAATCTTCTTTATCATGCCAGGATTAGCAGGAAAAAGCAAAAAATTTCAGAATTGCACCTTGCAATGCGGAGAAATTACTGTGTGTGCATTTACAATATTCATTGATTTTTGCCATTGAAAAACATCATGTTATTCATATACCAGAAATGTTTGAAGCTACTGACTGAATGAAAGGAGCTGGCATCTCACTCTCTTTGAATCTTCTTTATCATGCTAGGATTAGCAGGAAAAAGCAAAAGATTTCAGAATTGCACCTTGCAATGCGGAGAAATTACTGTGTGTGCATTTACAATATTCATTGATTTTTGCCATTGAAAAACATCGTTATTCATATACCAGAAATGTTTGAAGCTACTGACTGAATGAAAAGAGCTGGCATCTCACTCTCTTTGAATCTTCTTTATCATGCCAGGATTAGCAGGAAAAAGCAAAAAATTTCAGAATTGCACCTTGCAATGTGGAGATATTACTGTTTGTGCATTTACAATATTCATTGATTTTTGCCATTGAAAAACGTCCAGAAATGTTTGAAGCTACTGACTGAATGAAAGGAGCTGGCATCTCACTCTCTTTGAATCTTCTTTATCATGCTAGGATTAGCAGGAAAAAGCAAAAAATTTCAGAATTGCACATTGCAATGCGGAGAAATTACTGTTTGTGCATTTACAATATTCATTGATTTTTGCCATTGAAAAACATCATGTTATTCATATACCAGAAATGTTTGAAGCTACTGACTGAATGAAAGGAGCTGGCATCTCACTCTCTTTGAATCTTCTTTATCATGCCAGGATTAGCAGGAAAAAGCAAAAAATTTCAGAATTGCACCTTGCAATGTGGAGATATTACTGTTTGTGCATTTACAATATTCATTGATTTTTGCCATTGAAAAACGTCCAGAAATGTTTGAAGCTACTGACTGAATGAAAGGAGCTGGCATCTCACTCTCTTTGAATCTTCTTTATCATGCTAGGATTAGCAGGAAAAAGCAAAAAATTTCAGAATTGCACCTTGCAATGCGGAGAAATTACTGTGTGTGCATTTACAATATTCATTGATTTTTGCCATTGAAAAACATCATGTTATTCATATACCAGAAATGTTTGAAGCTACTGACTGAATGAAAGGAGCTGGCATCTCACTCTCTTTGAATCTTCTTTATCATGCTAGGATTAGCAGGAAAAAGCAAAAAATTTCAGAATTGCACCTTGCAATGCGGAGAAATTACTGTGTGTGCATTTACAATATTCATTGATTTTTGCCATTGAAAAACATCGTTATTCATATACCAGAAATGTTTGAAGCTACTGACTGAATGAAAAGAGCTGGCATCTCACTCTCTTTGAATCTTCTTTATCATGCCAGGATTAGCAGGAAAAAGCAAAAAATTTCAGAATTGCACCTTGCAATGTGGAGATATTACTGTTTGTGCATTTACAATATTCATTGATTTTTGCCATTGAAAAACATGTTATTCATATACCAGAAATGTTTGAAGCTACTGACTGAATGAAAAGAGCTGGCATCTCACTCTCTTTGAATCTTCTTTATCATGCCAGGATTACCAGGAAAAAGCAAAAAATTTCAGAATTGCACCTTGCAATGTGGAGATATTACTGTTTGTGCATTTACAATATTCATTGATTTTTGCCATTGAAAAACGTCCAGAAATGTTTGAAGCTACTGACTGAATGAAAGGAGCTGGCATCTCACTCTCTTTGAATCTTCTTTATCATGCTAGGATTAGCAGGAAAAAGCAAAAAATTTCAGAATTGCACCTTGCAATGTGGAGATATTACTGTTTGTGCATTTACAATATTCATTGATTTTTGCCATTGAAAAACGTCCAGAAATGTTTGAAGCTACTGACTGAATGAAAGGAGCTGGCATCTCACTCTCTTTGAATCTTCTTTATCATGCTAGGATGAGCAGGAAAAAGCAAAAAAATTCAGAATTGCACCTTGCAATGCGGAGAAATTACTGTGTGTGCATTTACAATATTCATTGATTTTTGCCATTGAAAAACATCATGTTATTCATATACCAGAAATGTTTGAAGCTACTGACTGAATGAAAAGAGCTGGCATCTCACTCTCTTTGAATCTTCTTTATCATGCCAGGATTAGCAGGAAAAAGCAAAAAATTTCAGAATTGCACCTTGCAATGTGGAGATATTACTGTTTGTGCATTTACAATATTCATTGATTTTTGCCATTGAAAAACGTCCAGAAATGTTTGAAGCTACTGACTGAATGAAAGGAGCTGGCATCTCACTCTCTTTGAATCTTCTTTATCATGCTAGGATTAGCAGGAAAAAGCAAAAAATTTCAGAATTGCACCTTGCAATGCGGAGAAATTACTGTGTGTGCATTTACAATATTCATTGATTTTTGCCATTGAAAAACATCCAGAAATGTTGGAAGCTACTGACTGAATGAAAGGAGCTGGCATCTCACTCTCTTTGAATCTTCTTTATCATGCTAGGATTAGCAGGAAAAAGCAAAAAATTTCAGAATTGCACCTTGCAATGCGGAGAAATTACTGTGTGTGCATTTACAATATTCATTGATTTTTGCCATTGAAAAACATCGTTATTCATATACCAGAAATGTTTGAAGCTACTGACTGAATGAAAAGAGCTGGCATCTCACTCTCTTTGAATCTTCTTTATCATGCCAGGATTAGCAGGAAAAAGCAAAAAATTTCAGAATTGCACCTTGCAATGTGGAGATATTACTGTTTGTGCATTTACAATATTCATTGATTTTTGCCATTGAAAAACGTCCAGAAATGTTTGAAGCTACTGACTGAATGAAAAGAGCTGGCATCTCACTCTCTTTGAATCTTCTTTATCATGCCAGGATTAGCAGGAAAAAGCAAAAAATTTCAGAATTGCACCTTGCAATGTGGAGATATTACTGTTTGTGCATTTACAATATTCATTGATTTTTGCCATTGAAAAACGTCCAGAAATGTTTGAAGCTACTGACTGAATGAAAGGAGCTGGCATCTCACTCTCTTTGAATCTTCTTTATCATGCTAGGATTAGCAGGAAAAAGCAAAAAATTTCAGAATTGCACATTGCAATGCGGAGAAATTACTGTTTGTGCATTTACAATATTCATTGATTTTTGCCATTGAAAAACATCATGTTATTCATATACCAGAAATGTTTGAAGCTACTGACTGAATGAAAGGAGCTGGCATCTCACTCTCTTTGAATCTTCTTTATCATGCCAGGATTAGCAGGAAAAAGCAAAAAATTTCAGAATTGCACCTTGCAATGTGGAGATATTACTGTTTGTGCATTTACAATATTCATTGATTTTTGCCATTGAAAAACGTCCAGAAATGTTTGAAGCTACTGACTGAATGAAAGGAGCTGGCATCTCACTCTCTTTGAATCTTCTTTATCATGCTAGGATTAGCAGGAAAAAGCAAAAAATTTCAGAATTGCACCTTGCAATGCGGAGAAATTACTGTGTGTGCATTTACAATATTCATTGATTTTTGCCATTGAAAAACATCATGTTATTCATATACCAGAAATGTTTGAAGCTACTGACTGAATGAAAGGAGCTGGCATCTCACTCTCTTTGAATCTTCTTTATCATGCTAGGATTAGCAGGAAAAAGCAAAAAATTTCAGAATTGCACCTTGCAATGCGGAGAAATTACTGTTTGTGCATTTACAATATTCATTGATTTTTGCCATTGAAAAACATCATGTTATTCATATACCAGAAATGTTTGAAGCTACTGACTGAATGAAAAGAGCTGGCATCTCACTCTCTTTGAATCTTCTTTATCATGCCAGGATTAGCAGGAAAAAGCAAAAAATTTCAGAATTGCACCTTGCAATGTGGAGATATTACTGTTTGTGCATTTACAATATTCATTGATTTTTGCCATTGAAAAACGTCCAGAAATGTTTGAAGCTACTGACTGAATGAAAGGATCTGGCATCTCACTCTCTTTGAATCTTCTTTATCATGCTAGGATTAGCAGGAAAAAGCAAAAAATTTCAGAATTGCACCTTGCAATGCGGAGAAATTACTGTGTGTGCATTTACAATATTCATTGATTTTTGCCATTGAAAAACATCGTTATTCATATACCAGAAATGTTTGAAGCTACTGACTGAATGAAAAGAGCTGGCATCTCACTCTCTTTGAATCTTCTTTATCATGCCAGGATTAGCAGGAAAAAGCAAAAAATTTCAGAATTGCACCTTGCAATGTGGAGATATTACTGTTTGTGCATTTACAATATTCATTGATTTTTGCCATTGAAAAACGTCCAGAAATGTTTGAAGCTACTGACTGAATGAAAGGAGCTGGCATCTCACTCTCTTTGAATCTTCTTTATCATGCTAGGATTAGCAGGAAAAAGCAAAAAATTTCAGAATTGCACCTTGCAATGCGGAGAAATTACTGTGTGTGCATTTACAATATTCATTGATTTTTGCCATTGAAAAACATCCAGAAATGTTGGAAGCTACTGACTGAATGAAAGGAGCTGGCATCTCACTCTCTTTGAATCTTCTTTATCATGCTAGGATTAGCAGGAAAAAGCAAAAAATTTCAGAATTGCACCTTGCAATGCGGAGAAATTACTGTGTGTGCATTTACAATATTCATTGATTTTTGCCATTGAAAAACATCGTTATTCATATACCAGAAATGTTTGAAGCTACTGACTGAATGAAAAGAGCTGGCATCTCACTCTCTTTGAATCTTCTTTATCATGCCAGGATTAGCAGGAAAAAGCAAAAAATTTCAGAATTGCACCTTGCAATGTGGAGATATTACTGTTTGTGCATTTACAATATTCATTGATTTTTGCCATTGAAAAACGTCCAGAAATGTTTGAAGCTACTGACTGAATGAAAAGAGCTGGCATCTCACTCTCTTTGAATCTTCTTTATCATGCCAGGATTAGCAGGAAAAAGCAAAAAATTTCAGAATTGCACCTTGCAATGTGGAGATATTACTGTTTGTGCATTTACAATATTCATTGATTTTTGCCATTGAAAAACGTCCAGAAATGTTTGAAGCTACTGACTGAATGAAAGGAGCTGGCATCTCACTCTCTTTGAATCTTCTTTATCATGCTAGGATTAGCAGGAAAAAGCAAAAAATTTCAGAATTGCACATTGCAATGCGGAGAAATTACTGTTTGTGCATTTACAATATTCATTGATTTTTGCCATTGAAAAACATCATGTTATTCATATACCAGAAATGTTTGAAGCTACTGACTGAATGAAAGGAGCTGGCATCTCACTCTCTTTGAATCTTCTTTATCATGCCAGGATTAGCAGGAAAAAGCAAAAAATTTCAGAATTGCACCTTGCAATGTGGAGATATTACTGTTTGTGCATTTACAATATTCATTGATTTTTGCCATTGAAAAACGTCCAGAAATGTTTGAAGCTACTGACTGAATGAAAGGAGCTGGCATCTCACTCTCTTTGAATCTTCTTTATCATGCTAGGATTAGCAGGAAAAAGCAAAAAATTTCAGAATTGCACCTTGCAATGCGGAGAAATTACTGTGTGTGCATTTACAATATTCATTGATTTTTGCCATTGAAAAACATCATGTTATTCATATACCAGAAATGTTTGAAGCTACTGACTGAATGAAAGGAGCTGGCATCTCACTCTCTTTGAATCTTCTTTATCATGCTAGGATTAGCAGGAAAAAGCAAAAAATTTCAGAATTGCACCTTGCAATGCGGAGAAATTACTGTTTGTGCATTTACAATATTCATTGATTTTTGCCATTGAAAAACATCATGTTATTCATATACCAGAAATGTTTGAAGCTACTGACTGAATGAAAAGAGCTGGCATCTCACTCTCTTTGAATCTTCTTTATCATGCCAGGATTAGCAGGAAAAAGCAAAAAATTTCAGAATTGCACCTTGCAATGTGGAGATATTACTGTTTGTGCATTTACAATATTCATTGATTTTTGCCATTGAAAAACGTCCAGAAATGTTTGAAGCTACTGACTGAATGAAAGGATCTGGCATCTCACTCTCTTTGAATCTTCTTTATCATGCTAGGATTAGCAGGAAAAAGCAAAAAATTTCAGAATTGCACCTTGCAATGCGGAGAAATTACTGTGTGTGCATTTACAATATTCATTGATTTTTGCCATTGAAAAACATCGTTATTCATATACCAGAAATGTTTGAAGCTACTGACTGAATGAAAAGAGCTGGCATCTCACTCTCTTTGAATCTTCTTTATCATGCCAGGATTAGCAGGAAAAAGCAAAAAATTTCAGAATTGCACCTTGCAATGTGGAGATATTACTGTTTGTGCATTTACAATATTCATTGATTTTTGCCATTGAAAAACATGTTATTCATATACCAGAAATGTTTGAAGCTACTGACTGAATGAAAAGAGCTGGCATCTCACTCTCTTTGAATCTTCTTTATCATGCCAGGATTACCAGGAAAAAGCAAAAAATTTCAGAATTGCACCTTGCAATGTGGAGATATTACTGTTTGTGCATTTACAATATTCATTGATTTTTGCCATTGAAAAACGTCCAGAAATGTTTGAAGCTACTGACTGAATGAAAGGAGCTGGCATCTCACTCTCTTTGAATCTTCTTTATCATGCTAGGATTAGCAGGAAAAAGCAAAAAATTTCAGAATTGCACCTTGCAATGTGGAGATATTACTGTTTGTGCATTTACAATATTCATTGATTTTTGCCATTGAAAAACGTCCAGAAATGTTTGAAGCTACTGACTGAATGAAAGGAGCTGGCATCTCACTCTCTTTGAATCTTCTTTATCATGCTAGGATGAGCAGGAAAAAGCAAAAAAATTCAGAATTGCACCTTGCAATGCGGAGAAATTACTGTGTGTGCATTTACAATATTCATTGATTTTTGCCATTGAAAAACATCATGTTATTCATATACCAGAAATGTTTGAAGCTACTGACTGAATGAAAAGAGCTGGCATCTCACTCTCTTTGAATCTTCTTTATCATGCCAGGATTAGCAGGAAAAAGCAAAAAATTTCAGAATTGCACCTTGCAATGTGGAGATATTACTGTTTGTGCATTTACAATATTCATTGATTTTTGCCATTGAAAAACGTCCAGAAATGTTTGAAGCTACTGACTGAATGAAAGGAGCTGGCATCTCACTCTCTTTGAATCTTCTTTATCATGCTAGGATTAGCAGGAAAAAGCAAAAAATTTCAGAATTGCACCTTGCAATGCGGAGAAATTACTGTGTGTGCATTTACAATATTCATTGATTTTTGCCATTGAAAAACATCCAGAAATGTTGGAAGCTACTGACTGAATGAAAGGAGCTGGCATCTCACTCTCTTTGAATCTTCTTTATCATGCTAGGATTAGCAGGAAAAAGCAAAAAATTTCAGAATTGCACCTTGCAATGCGGAGAAATTACTGTGTGTGCATTTACAATATTCATTGATTTTTGCCATTGAAAAACATCGTTATTCATATACCAGAAATGTTTGAAGCTACTGACTGAATGAAAAGAGCTGGCATCTCACTCTCTTTGAATCTTCTTTATCATGCCAGGATTAGCAGGAAAAAGCAAAAAATTTCAGAATTGCACCTTGCAATGTGGAGATATTACTGTTTGTGCATTTACAATATTCATTGATTTTTGCCATTGAAAAACGTCCAGAAATGTTTGAAGCTACTGACTGAATGAAAAGAGCTGGCATCTCACTCTCTTTGAATCTTCTTTATCATGCCAGGATTAGCAGGAAAAAGCAAAAAATTTCAGAATTGCACCTTGCAATGCGGAGAAATTACTGTGTGTGCATTTACAATATTCATTGATTTTTGCCATTGAAAAACATCATGTTATTCATATACCAGAAATGTTTGAAGCTACTGACTGAATGAAAGGAGCTGGCATCTCACTCTCTTTGAATCTTCTTTATCATGCTAGGATTAGCAGGAAAAAGCAAAAAATTTCAGAATTGCACCTTGCAATGCGGAGAAATTACTGTTTGTGCATTTACAATATTCATTGATTTTTGCCATTGAAAAACATCGTTATTCATATACCAGAAATGTTTGAAGCTACTGACTGAATGAAAGGAGCTGGCATCTCACTCTCTTTGAATCTTCTTTTTCATGCTAGGATTAGCAGGAAAAAGCAAAAGATTTCAGAATTGCACCTTGCAATGCGGAGAAATTACTGTGTGTGCATTTACAATATTCATTGATTTTTGCCATTGAAAAACATCGTTATTCATATACCAGAAATGTTTGAAGCTACTGACTGAATGAAAAGAGCTGGCATCTCACTCTCTTTGAATCTTCTTTATCATGCCAGGATTAGCAGGAAAAAGCAAAAAATTTCAGAATTGCACCTTGCAATGTGGAGATATTACTGTTTGTGCATTTACAATATTCATTGATTTTTGACATTGAAAAACGTCCAGAAATGTTTGAAGCTACTGACTGAATGAAAGGAGCTGGCATCTCACTCTCTTTGAATCTTCTTTATCATGCTAGGATTAGCAGGAAAAAGCAAAAAATTTCAGAATTGCACATTGCAATGCGGAGAAATTACTGTTTGTGCATTTACAATATTCATTGATTTTTGCCATTGAAAAACATCATGTTATTCATATACCAGAAATGTTTGAAGCTACTGACTGAATGAAAGGAGCTGGCATCTCACTCTCTTTGAATCTTCTTTATCATGCCAGGATTAGCAGGAAAAAGCAAAAAATTTCAGAATTGCACCTTGCAATGTGGAGATATTACTGTTTGTGCATTTACAATATTCATTGATTTTTGCCATTGAAAAACGTCCAGAAATGTTTGAAGCTACTGACTGAATGAAAGGAGCTGGCATCTCACTCTCTTTGAATCTTCTTTATCATGCTAGGATTAGCAGGAAAAAGCAAAAAATTTCAGAATTGCACCTTGCAATGCGGAGAAATTACTGTGTGTGCATTTACAATATTCATTGATTTTTGCCATTGAAAAACATCCAGAAATGTTGGAAGCTACTGACTGAATGAAAGGAGCTGGCATCTCACTCTCTTTGAATCTTCTTTATCATGCTAGGATTAGCAGGAAAAAGCAAAAAATTTCAGAATTGCACCTTGCAATGCGGAGAAATTACTGTGTGTGCATTTACAATATTCATTGATTTTTGCCATTGAAAAACATCGTTATTCATATACCAGAAATGTTTGAAGCTACTGACTGAATGAAAAGAGCTGGCATCTCACTCTCTTTGAATCTTCTTTATCATGCCAGGATTAGCAGGAAAAAGCAAAAAATTTCAGAATTGCACCTTGCAATGTGGAGATATTACTGTTTGTGCATTTACAATATTCATTGATTTTTGCCATTGAAAAACGTCCAGAAATGTTTGAAGCTACTGACTGAATGAAAAGAGCTGGCATCTCACTCTCTTTGAATCTTCTTTATCATGCCAGGATTAGCAGGAAAAAGCAAAAAATTTCAGAATTGCACCTTGCAATGCGGAGAAATTACTGTGTGTGCATTTACAATATTCATTGATTTTTGCCATTGAAAAACATCATGTTATTCATATACCAGAAATGTTTGAAGCTACTGACTGAATGAAAGGAGCTGGCATCTCACTCTCTTTGAATCTTCTTTATCATGCTAGGATTAGCAGGAAAAAGCAAAAAATTTCAGAATTGCACCTTGCAATGCGGAGAAATTACTGTTTGTGCATTTACAATATTCATTGATTTTTGCCATTGAAAAACATCGTTATTCATATACCAGAAATGTTTGAAGCTACTGACTGAATGAAAGGAGCTGGCATCTCACTCTCTTTGAATCTTCTTTTTCATGCTAGGATTAGCAGGAAAAAGCAAAAGATTTCAGAATTGCACCTTGCAATGCGGAGAAATTACTGTGTGTGCATTTACAATATTCATTGATTTTTGCCATTGAAAAACATCGTTATTCATATACCAGAAATGTTTGAAGCTACTGACTGAATGAAAAGAGCTGGCATCTCACTCTCTTTGAATCTTCTTTATCATGCCAGGATTAGCAGGAAAAAGCAAAAAATTTCAGAATTGCACCTTGCAATGTGGAGATATTACTGTTTGTGCATTTACAATATTCATTGATTTTTGACATTGAAAAACGTCCAGAAATGTTTGAAGCTACTGACTGAATGAAAGGAGCTGGCATCTCACTCTCTTTGAATCTTCTTTATCATGCTAGGATTAGCAGGAAAAAGCAAAAAATTTCAGAATTGCACATTGCAATGCGGAGAAATTACTGTTTGTGCATTTACAATATTCATTGATTTTTGCCATTGAAAAACATCATGTTATTCATATACCAGAAATGTTTGAAGCTACTGACTGAATGAAAGGAGCTGGCATCTCACTCTCTTTGAATCTTCTTTATCATGCCAGGATTAGCAGGAAAAAGCAAAAAATTTCAGAATTGCACCTTGCAATGTGGAGATATTACTGTTTGTGCATTTACAATATTCATTGATTTTTGCCATTGAAAAACGTCCAGAAATGTTTGAAGATACTGACTGAATGAAAGGAGCTGGCATCTCACTCTCTTTGAATCTTCTTTATCATGCTAGGATTAGCAGGAAAAAGCAAAAAATTTCAGAATTGCACCTTGCAATGCGGAGAAATTACTGTGTGTGCATTTACAATATTCATTGATTTTTGCCATTGAAAAACATCATGTTATTCATATACCAGAAATGTTTGAAGCTACTGACTGAATGAAAGGAGCTGGCATCTCACTCTCTTTGAATCTTCTTTGTCATTCTAGGATTAGCAGGAAAAAGCAAAAAATTTCAGAATTGCACCTTGCAATGCGGAGAAATTACTGTTTGTGCATTTACAATATTCATTGATTTTTGCCATTGAAAAACATCATGTTATTCATATACCAGAAATGTTTGAAGCTACTGACTGAATGAAAAGAGCTGGCATCTCACTCTCTTTGAATCTTCTTTATCATGCCAGGATTAGCAGGAAAAAGCAAAAAATTTCAGAATTGCACCTTGCAATGTGGAGATATTACTGTTTGTGCATTTACAATATTCATTGATTTTTGCCATTGAAAAACGTCCAGAAATGTTTGAAGCTACTGACTGAATGAAAGGAGCTGGCATCTCACTCTCTTTGAATCTTCTTTATCATGCTAGGATGAGCAGGAAAAAGCAAAAAAATTCAGAATTGCACCTTGCAATGCGGAGAAATTACTGTGTGTGCATTTACAATATTCATTGATTTTTGCCATTGAAAAACATCATGTTATTCATATACCAGAAATGTTTGAAGCTACTGACTGAATGAAAAGAGCTGGCATCTCACTCTCTTTGAATCTTCTTTATCATGCCAGGATTAGCAGGAAAAAGCAAAAAATTTCAGAATTGCACCTTGCAATGTGGAGATATTACTGTTTGTGCATTTACAATATTCATTGATTTTTGCCATTGAAAAACGTCCAGAAATGTTTGAAGCTACTGACTGAATGAAAGGAGCTGGCATCTCACTCTCTTTGAATCTTCTTTATCATGCTAGGATTAGCAGGAAAAAGCAAAAAATTTCAGAATTGCACCTTGCAATGCGGAGAAATTACTGTGTGTGCATTTACAATATTCATTGATTTTTGCCATTGAAAAACATCCAGAAATGTTGGAAGCTACTGACTGAATGAAAGGAGCTGGCATCTCACTCTCTTTGAATCTTCTTTATCATGCTAGGATTAGCAGGAAAAAGCAAAAAATTTCAGAATTGCACCTTGCAATGCGGAGAAATTACTGTGTGTGCATTTACAATATTCATTGATTTTTGCCATTGAAAAACATCGTTATTCATATACCAGAAATGTTTGAAGCTACTGACTGAATGAAAAGAGCTGGCATCTCACTCTCTTTGAATCTTCTTTATCATGCCAGGATTAGCAGGAAAAAGCAAAAAATTTCAGAATTGCACCTTGCAATGTGGAGATATTACTGTTTGTGCATTTACAATATTCATTGATTTTTGCCATTGAAAAACGTCCAGAAATGTTTGAAGCTACTGACTGAATGAAAAGAGCTGGCATCTCACTCTCTTTGAATCTTCTTTATCATGCCAGGATTAGCAGGAAAAAGCAAAAAATTTCAGAATTGCACCTTGCAATGCGGAGAAATTACTGTGTGTGCATTTACAATATTCATTGATTTTTGCCATTGAAAAACATCATGTTATTCATATACCAGAAATGTTTGAAGCTACTGACTGAATGAAAGGAGCTGGCATCTCCCTCTCTTTGAATCTTCTTTATCATGCTAGGATTAGCAGGAAAAAGCAAAAAATTTCAGAATTGCACCTTGCAATGCGGAGAAATTACTGTTTGTGCATTTACAATATTCATTGATTTTTGCCATTGAAAAACATCGTTATTCATATACCAGAAATGTTTGAAGCTACTGACTGAATGAAAGGAGCTGGCATCTCCCTCTCTTTGAATCTTCTTTATCATGCCAGGATTAGCAGGAAAAAGCAAAAAATTTCAGAATTGCACCTTGCAATGTGGAGATATTACTGTTTGTGCATTTACAATATTCATTGATTTTTGACATTGAAAAACGTCCAGAAATGTTTGAAGCTACTGACTGAATGAAAGGAGCTGGCATCTCACTCTCTTTGAATCTTCTTTATCATGCTAGGATTAGCAGGAAAAAGCAAAAAATTTCAGAATTGCACATTGCAATGCGGAGAAATTACTGTTTGTGCATTTACAATATTCATTGATTTTTGCCATTGAAAAACATCATGTTATTCATATACCAGAAATGTTTGAAGCTACTGACTGAATGAAAGGAGCTGGCATCTCACTCTCTTTGAATCTTCTTTATCATGCCAGGATTAGCAGGAAAAAGCAAAAAATTTCAGAATTGCACCTTGCAATGTGGAGATATTACTGTTTGTGCATTTACAATATTCATTGATTTTTGCCATTGAAAAACGTCCAGAAATGTTTGAAGCTACTGACTGAAGGAAAGGAGCTGGCATCTCACTCTCTTTGAATCTTCTTTATCATGCTAGGATTAGCAGGAAAAAGCAAAAAATTTCAGAATTGCACCTTGCAATGCGGAGAAATTACTGTGTGTGCATTTACAATATTCATTGATTTTTGCCATTGAAAAACATCATGTTATTCATATACCAGAAATGTTTGAAGCTACTGACTGAATGAAAGGAGCTGGCATCTCACTCTCTTTGAATCTTCTTTGTCATTCTAGGATTAGCAGGAAAAAGCAAAAAATTTCAGAATTGCACCTTGCAATGCGGAGAAATTACTGTTTGTGCATTTACAATATTCATTGATTTTTGCCATTGAAAAACATCATGTTATTCATATACCAGAAATGTTTGAAGCTACTGACTGAATGAAAAGAGCTGGCATCTCACTCTCTTTGAATCTTCTTTATCATGCCAGGATTAGCAGGAAAAAGCAAAAAATTTCAGAATTGCACCTTGCAATGTGGAGATATTACTGTTTGTGCATTTACAATATTCATTGATTTTTGCCATTGAAAAACATCGTTATTCATATACCAGAAATGTTTGAAGCTACTGACTGAATGAAAAGAGCTGGCATCTCACTCTCTTTGAATCTTCTTTATCATGCCAGGATTAGCAGGAAAAAGCAAAAAATTTCAGAATTGCACCTTGCAATGTGGAGATATTACTGTTTGTGCATTTACAATATTCATTGATTTGTGCCATTGAAAAACATGTTATTCATATACCAGAAATGTTTGAAGCTACTGACTGAATGAAAAGAGCTGGCATCTCACTCTCTTTGAATCTTCTTTATCATGCCAGGATTAGCAGGAAAAAGCAAAAAATTTCAGAATTGCACCTTGCAATGTGGAGATATTACTGTTTGTGCATTTACAATATTCATTGATTTTTGCCATTGAAAAACGTCCAGAAATGTTTGAAGCTACTGACTGAATGAAAGGAGCTGGCATCTCACTCTCTTTGAATCTTCTTTATCATGCTAGGATTAGCAGGAAAAAGCAAAAAATTTCAGAATTGCACCTTGCAATGCGGAGAAATTACTGTGTGTGCATTTACAATATTCATTGATTTTTGCCATTGAAAAACATGTTATTCATATACCAGAAATGTTTGAAGCTACTGACTGAATGAAAAGAGCTGGCATCTCCCTCTCTTTGAATCTTCTTTATCATGCCAGGATTAGCAGGAAAAAGCTAAAAATTTCAGAATTGCACCTTGCAATGTGGAGATATTACTGTTTGTGCATTTACAATATTCATTGATTTTTGCCCTTGAAAAACGTCCAGAAATGTTTGAAGCTACTGACTGAATGAAAGGAGCTGGCATCTCACTCTCTTTGAATCTTCTTTATCATGCTAGGATTAGCAGGAAAAAGCAAAAAATTTCAGAATTGCACCTTGCAATGCGGAGAAATTACTGTGTGTGCATTTACAATATTCATTGATTTTTGCCATTGAAAAACATCGTTATTCATATACCAGAAATGTTTGAAGCTACTGACTGAATGAAAAGAGCTGGCATCTCACTCTCTTTGAATCTTCTTTATCATGCCAGGATTAGCAGGAAAAAGCAAAAAATTTCAGAATTGCACCTTGCAATGTGGAGATATTACTGTTTGTGCATTTACAATATTCATTGATTTTTGCCATTGAAAAACGTCCAGAAATGTTTGAAGCTACTGACTGAATGAAAGGAGCTGGCATCTCACTCTCTTTGAATCTTCTTTATCATGCTAGGATTAGCAGGAAAAAGCAAAAAATTTCAGAATTGCACCTTGCAATGCGGAGAAATTACTGTGTGTGCATTTACAATATTCATTGATTTTTGCCATTGAAAAACATGTTATTCATATACCAGAAATGTTTGAAGCTACTGACTGAATGAAAAGAGCTGGCATCTCACTCTCTTTGAATCTTCTTTATCATGCCAGGATTAGCAGGAAAAAGCAAAAAATTTCAGAATTGCACCTTGCAATGTGGAGATATTACTGTTTGTGCATTTACAATATTCATTGATTTTTGCCATTGAAAAACGTCCAGAAATGTTTGAAGCTACTGACTGAATGAAAGGAGCTGGCATCTCACTCTCTTTGAATCTTCTTTATCATGCTAGGATTAGCAGGAAAAAGCAAAAAATTTCAGAATTGCACCTTGCAATGCGGAGAAATTACTGTTTGTGCATTTACAATATTCATTGATTTTTGCCATTGAAAAACATGTTATTCATATACCAGAAATGTTTGAAGCTACTGACTGAATGAAAAGAGCTGGCATCTCACTCTCTTTGAATCTTCTTTATCATGCCAGGATTAGCAGGAAAAAGCAAAAAATTTCAGAATTGCACCTTGCAATGTGGAGATATTACTGTTTGTGCATTTACAATATTCATTGATTTTTGCCATTGAAAAACGTCCAGAAATGTTTGAAGCTACTGACTGAATGAAAGGAGCTGGCATCTCACTCTCTTTGAATCTTCTTTATCATGCTAGGATTAGCAGGAAAAAGCAAAAAATTTCAGAATTGCACCTTGCAATGCGGAGAAATTACTGTTTGTGCATTTACAATATTCATTGATTTTTGCCATTGAAAAACATGTTATTCATATACCAGAAATGTTTGAAGCTACTGACTGAATGAAAAGAGCTGGCATCTCACTCTCTTTGAATCTTCTTTATCATGCCAGGATTAGCAGGAAAAAGCAAAAAATTTCAGAATTGCACGTTGCAATGTGGAGATATTACTGTTTGTGCATTTACAATATTCATTGATTTTTGCCATTGAAAAACGTCCAGAAATGTTTGAAGCTACTGACTGAATGAAAGGAGCTGGCATCTCACTCTCTTTGAATCTTCTTTATCATGCTAGGATGAGCAGGAAAAAGCAAAAAAATTCAGAATTGCACCTTGCAATGCGGAGAAATTACTGTGTGTGCATTTACAATATTCATTGATTTTTGCCATTGAAAAACATCATGTTATTCATATACCAGAAATGTTTGAAGCTACTGACTGAATGAAAAGAGCTGGCATCTCACTCTCTTTGAATCTTCTTTATCATGCCAGGATTAGCAGGAAAAAGCAAAAAATTTCAGAATTGCACCTTGCAATGTGGAGATATTACTGTTTGTGCATTTACAATATTCATTGATTTTTGCCATTGAAAAACGTCCAGAAATGTTTGAAGCTACTGACTGAATGAAAGGAGCTGGCATCTCACTCTCTTTGAATCTTCTTTATCATGCTAGGATTAGCAGGAAAAAGCAAAAAATTTCAGAATTGCACCTTGCAATGCGGAGAAATTACTGTGTGTGCATTTACAATATTCATTGATTTTTGCCATTGAAAAACATCCAGAAATGTTGGAAGCTACTGACTGAATGAAAGGAGCTGGCATCTCACTCTCTTTGAATCTTCTTTATCATGCTAGGATTAGCAGGAAAAAGCAAAAAATTTCAGAATTGCACCTTGCAATGCGGAGAAATTACTGTGTGTGCATTTACAATATTCATTGATTTTTGCCATTGAAAAACATCGTTATTCATATACCAGAAATGTTTGAAGCTACTGACTGAATGAAAAGAGCTGGCATCTCACTCTCTTTGAATCTTCTTTATCATGCCAGGATTAGCAGGAAAAAGCAAAAAATTTCAGAATTGCACCTTGCAATGTGGAGATATTACTGTTTGTGCATTTACAATATTCATTGATTTTTGCCATTGAAAAACGTCCAGAAATGTTTGAAGCTACTGACTGAATGAAAAGAGCTGGCATCTCACTCTCTTTGAATCTTCTTTATCATGCCAGGATTAGCAGGAAAAAGCAAAAAATTTCAGAATTGCACCTTGCAATGCGGAGAAATTACTGTGTGTGCATTTACAATATTCATTGATTTTTGCCATTGAAAAACATCATGTTATTCATATACCAGAAATGTTTGAAGCTACTGACTGAATGAAAGGAGCTGGCATCTCCCTCTCTTTGAATCTTCTTTATCATGCTAGGATTAGCAGGAAAAAGCAAAAAATTTCAGAATTGCACCTTGCAATGCGGAGAAATTACTGTTTGTGCATTTACAATATTCATTGATTTTTGCCATTGAAAAACATCGTTATTCATATACCAGAAATGTTTGAAGCTACTGACTGAATGAAAGGAGCTGGCATCTCACTCTCTTTGAATCTTCTTTTTCATGCTAGGATTAGCAGGAAAAAGCAAAAGATTTCAGAATTGCACCTTGCAATGCGGAGAAATTACTGTGTGTGCATTTACAATATTCATTGATTTTTGCCATTGAAAAACATCGTTATTCATATACCAGAAATGTTTGAAGCTACTGACTGAATGAAAAGAGCTGGCATCTCACTCTCTTTGAATCTTCTTTATCATGCCAGGATTAGCAGGAAAAAGCAAAAAATTTCAGAATTGCACCTTGCAATGCGGAGAAATTACTGTGTGTGCATTTACAATATTCATTGATTTTTGCCATTGAAAAACATCATGTTATTCATATACCAGAAATGTTTGAAGCTACTGACTGAATGAAAAGAGCTGGCATCTCACTCTCTTTGAATCTTCTTTATCATGCCAGGATTAGCAGGAAAAAGCAAAAAATTTCAGAATTGCACCTTGCAATGTGGAGATATTACTGTTTGTGCATTTACAATATTCATTGATTTTTGCCATTGAAAAACGTCCAGAAATGTTTGAAGCTACTGACTGAATGAAAGGAGCTGGCATCTCACTCTCTTTGAATCTTCTTTATCATGCTAGGATTAGCAGGAAAAAGCAAAAAATTTCAGAATTGCACCTTGCAATGCGGAGAAATTACTGTGTGTGCATTTACAATATTCATTGATTTTTGCCATTGAAAAACATCCAGAAATGTTGGAAGCTACTGACTGAATGAAAGGAGCTGGCATCTCACTCTCTTTGAATCTTCTTTATCATGCTAGGATTAGCAGGAAAAAGCAAAAAATTTCAGAATTGCACCTTGCAATGCGGAGAAATTACTGTGTGTGCATTTACAATATTCATTGATTTTTGCCATTGAAAAACATCGTTATTCATATACCAGAAATGTTTGAAGCTACTGACTGAATGAAAAGAGCTGGCATCTCACTCTCTTTGAATCTTCTTTATCATGCCAGGATTAGCAGGAAAAAGCAAAAAATTTCAGAATTGCACCTTGCAATGTGGAGATATTACTGTTTGTGCATTTACAATATTCATTGATTTTTGCCATTGAAAAACGTCCAGAAATGTTTGAAGCTACTGACTGAATGAAAAGAGCTGGCATCTCACTCTCTTTGAATCTTCTTTATCATGCCAGGATTAGCAGGAAAAAGCAAAAAATTTCAGAATTGCACCTTGCAATGCGGAGAAATTACTGTGTGTGCATTTACAATATTCATTGATTTTTGCCATTGAAAAACATCATGTTATTCATATACCAGAAATGTTTGAAGCTACTGACTGAATGAAAGGAGCTGGCATCTCCCTCTCTTTGAATCTTCTTTATCATGCTAGGATTAGCAGGAAAAAGCAAAAAATTTCAGAATTGCACCTTGCAATGCGGAGAAATTACTGTTTGTGCATTTACAATATTCATTGATTTTTGCCATTGAAAAACATCGTTATTCATATACCAGAAATGTTTGAAGCTACTGACTGAATGAAAGGAGCTGGCATCTCACTCTCTTTGAATCTTCTTTTTCATGCTAGGATTAGCAGGAAAAAGCAAAAGATTTCAGAATTGCACCTTGCAATGCGGAGAAATTACTGTGTGTGCATTTACAATATTCATTGATTTTTGCCATTGAAAAACATCGTTATTCATATACCAGAAATGTTTGAAGCTACTGACTGAATGAAAAGAGCTGGCATCTCACTCTCTTTGAATCTTCTTTATCATGCCAGGATTAGCAGGAAAAAGCAAAAAATTTCAGAATTGCACCTTGCAATGTGGAGATATTACTGTTTGTGCATTTACAATATTCATTGATTTTTGACATTGAAAAACGTCCAGAAATGTTTGAAGCTACTGACTGAATGAAAGGAGCTGGCATCTCACTCTCTTTGAATCTTCTTTATCATGCTAGGATTAGCAGGAAAAAGCAAAAAATTTCAGAATTGCACATTGCAATGCGGAGAAATTACTGTTTGTGCATTTACAATATTCATTGATTTTTGCCATTGAAAAACATCATGTTATTCATATACCAGAAATGTTTGAAGCTACTGACTGAATGAAAGGAGCTGGCATCTCACTCTCTTTGAATCTTCTTTATCATGCCAGGATTAGCAGGAAAAAGCAAAAAATTTCAGAATTGCACCTTGCAATGTGGAGATATTACTGTTTGTGCATTTACAATATTCATTGATTTTTGCCATTGAAAAACGTCCAGAAATGTTTGAAGCTACTGACTGAAGGAAAGGAGCTGGCATCTCACTCTCTTTGAATCTTCTTTATCATGCTAGGATTAGCAGGAAAAAGCAAAAAATTTCAGAATTGCACCTTGCAATGCGGAGAAATTACTGTGTGTGCATTTACAATATTCATTGATTTTTGCCATTGAAAAACATCATGTTATTCATATACCAGAAATGTTTGAAGCTACTGACTGAATGAAAGGAGCTGGCATCTCACTCTCTTTGAATCTTCTTTGTCATTCTAGGATTAGCAGGAAAAAGCAAAAAATTTCAGAATTGCACCTTGCAATGCGGAGAAATTACTGTTTGTGCATTTACAATATTCATTGATTTTTGCCATTGAAAAACATCATGTTATTCATATACCAGAAATGTTTGAAGCTACTGACTGAATGAAAAGAGCTGGCATCTCACTCTCTTTGAATCTTCTTTATCATGCCAGGATTAGCAGGAAAAAGCAAAAAATTTCAGAATTGCACCTTGCAATGTGGAGATATTACTGTTTGTGCATTTACAATATTCATTGATTTTTGCCATTGAAAAACGTCCAGAAATGTTTGAAGCTACTGACTGAATGAAAGGAGCTGGCATCTCACTCTCTTTGAATCTTCTTTATCATGCTAGGATTAGCAGGAAAAAGCAAAAAATTTCAGAATTGCACCTTGCAATGCGGAGAAATTACTGTGTGTGCATTTACAATATTCATTGATTTTTGCCATTGAAAAACATCGTTATTCATATACCAGAAATGTTTGAAGCTACTGACTGAATGAAAAGAGCTGGCATCTCACTCTCTTTGAATCTTCTTTATCATGCCAGGATTAGCAGGAAAAAGCAAAAAATTTCAGAATTGCACCTTGCAATGTGGAGATATTACTGTTTGTGCATTTACAATATTCATTGATTTGTGCCATTGAAAAACATGTTATTCATATACCAGAAATGTTTGAAGCTACTGACTGAATGAAAAGAGCTGGCATCTCACTCTCTTTGAATCTTCTTTATCATGCCAGGATTAGCAGGAAAAAGCAAAAAATTTCAGAATTGCACCTTGCAATGTGGAGATATTACTGTTTGTGCATTTACAATATTCATTGATTTTTGCCATTGAAAAACGTCCAGAAATGTTTGAAGCTACTGACTGAATGAAAGGAGCTGGCATCTCACTCTCTTTGAATCTTCTTTATCATGCTAGGATTAGCAGGAAAAAGCAAAAAATTTCAGAATTGCACCTTGCAATGCGGAGAAATTACTGTGTGTGCATTTACAATATTCATTGATTTTTGCCATTGAAAAACATGTTATTCATATACCAGAAATGTTTGAAGCTACTGACTGAATGAAAAGAGCTGGCATCTCCCTCTCTTTGAATCTTCTTTATCATGCCAGGATTAGCAGGAAAAAGCTAAAAATTTCAGAATTGCACCTTGCAATGTGGAGATATTACTGTTTGTGCATTTACAATATTCATTGATTTTTGCCCTTGAAAAACGTCCAGAAATGTTTGAAGCTACTGACTGAATGAAAGGAGCTGGCATCTCACTCTCTTTGAATCTTCTTTATCATGCTAGGATTAGCAGGAAAAAGCAAAAAATTTCAGAATTGCACCTTGCAATGCGGAGAAATTACTGTGTGTGCATTTACAATATTCATTGATTTTTGCCATTGAAAAACATCGTTATTCATATACCAGAAATGTTTGAAGCTACTGACTGAATGAAAAGAGCTGGCATCTCACTCTCTTTGAATCTTCTTTATCATGCCAGGATTAGCAGGAAAAAGCAAAAAATTTCAGAATTGCACCTTGCAATGTGGAGATATTACTGTTTGTGCATTTACAATATTCATTGATTTTTGCCATTGAAAAACGTCCAGAAATGTTTGAAGCTACTGACTGAATGAAAGGAGCTGGCATCTCACTCTCTTTGAATCTTCTTTATCATGCTAGGATTAGCAGGAAAAAGCAAAAAATTTCAGAATTGCACCTTGCAATGCGGAGAAATTACTGTGTGTGCATTTACAATATTCATTGATTTTTGCCATTGAAAAACATGTTATTCATATACCAGAAATGTTTGAAGCTACTGACTGAATGAAAAGAGCTGGCATCTCACTCTCTTTGAATCTTCTTTATCATGCCAGGATTAGCAGGAAAAAGCAAAAAATTTCAGAATTGCACCTTGCAATGTGGAGATATTACTGTTTGTGCATTTACAATATTCATTGATTTTTGCCATTGAAAAACGTCCAGAAATGTTTGAAGCTACTGACTGAATGAAAGGAGCTGGCATCTCACTCTCTTTGAATCTTCTTTATCATGCTAGGATTAGCAGGAAAAAGCAAAAAATTTCAGAATTGCACCTTGCAATGCGGAGAAATTACTGTTTGTGCATTTACAATATTCATTGATTTTTGCCATTGAAAAACATGTTATTCATATACCAGAAATGTTTGAAGCTACTGACTGAATGAAAAGAGCTGGCATCTCACTCTCTTTGAATCTTCTTTATCATGCCAGGATTAGCAGGAAAAAGCAAAAAATTTCAGAATTGCACCTTGCAATGTGGAGATATTACTGTTTGTGCATTTACAATATTCATTGATTTTTGCCATTGAAAAACGTCCAGAAATGTTTGAAGCTACTGACTGAATGAAAGGAGCTGGCATCTCACTCTCTTTGAATCTTCTTTATCATGCTAGGATTAGCAGGAAAAAGCAAAAAATTTCAGAATTGCACCTTGCAATGCGGAGAAATTACTGTTTGTGCATTTACAATATTCATTGATTTTTGCCATTGAAAAACATGTTATTCATATACCAGAAATGTTTGAAGCTACTGACTGAATGAAAAGAGCTGGCATCTCACTCTCTTTGAATCTTCTTTATCATGCCAGGATTAGCAGGAAAAAGCAAAAAATTTCAGAATTGCACGTTGCAATGTGGAGATATTACTGTTTGTGCATTTACAATATTCATTGATTTTTGCCATTGAAAAACGTCCAGAAATGTTTGAAGCTACTGACTGAATGAAAGGAGCTGGCATCTCACTCTCTTTGAATCTTCTTTATCATGCTAGGATTAGCAGGAAAAAGCAAAAAATTTCAGAATTGCACCTTGCAATGCGGAGAAATTACTGTGTGTGCATTTACAATATTCATTGATTTTTGCCATTGAAAAACATCGTTATTCATATACCAGAAATGTTTGAAGCTACTGACTGAATGAAAAGAGCTGGCATCTCACTCTCTTTGAATCTTCTTTATCATGCCAGGATTAGCAGGAAAAAGCAAAAAATTTCAGAATTGCACCTTGCAATGTGGAGATATTACTGTTTGTGCATTTACAATATTCATTGATTTTTGCCATTGAAAAACGTCCAGAAATGTTTGAAGCTACTGACTGAATGAAAGGAGCTGGCATCTCACTCTCTTTGAATCTTCTTTATCATGCTAGGAATAGCAGGAAAAAGCAAAAAATTTCAGAATTGCACCTTGCAATGCGGAGAAATTACTGTGTGTGCATTTACAATATTCATTGATTTTTGCCATTGAAAAACATCGTTATTCATATACCAGAAATGTTTGAAGCTACTGACTGAATGAAAAGAGCTGGCATCTCACTCTCTTTGAATCTTCTTTATCATGCCAGGATTAGCAGGAAAAAGCAAAAAATTTCAGAATTGCACCTTGCAATGTGGAGATATTACTGTTTGTGCATTTACAATATTCATTGATTTTTGCCATTGAAAAACGTCCAGAAATGTTTGAAGCTACTGACTGAATGAAAGGAGCTGGCATCTCACTCTCTTTGAATCTTCTTTATCATGCTAGGATTAGCAGGAAAAAGCAAAAAATTTCAGAATTGCACCTTGCAATGCGGAGAAATTACTGCGTGTGCATTTACAATATTCATTGATTTTTGCCATTGAAAAACATCATGTTATTCATATACCAGAAATGTTTGAAGCTACTGACTGAATGAAAGGAGCTGGCATCTCACTCTCTTTGAATCTTCTTTATCATGCCAGGATTAGCAGGAAAAAGCAAAAAATTTCAGAATTGCACCTTGCAATGTGGAGATATTACTGTTTGTGCATTTACAATATTCATTGATTTTTGCCATTGAAAAACGTCCAGAAATGTTTGAAGCTACTGACTGAATGAAAGGAGCTGGCATCTCACTCTCTTTGAATCTTCTTTATCATGCTAGGATTAGCAGGAAAAAGCAAAAAATTTCAGAATTGCACCTTGCAATGTGGAGAAATTACTGTGTGTGCATTTACAATATTCATTGATTTTTGCCATTGAAAAACATCATGTTATTCATATACCAGAAATGTTTGAAGCTACTGACTGAATGAAAGGAGCTGGCATCTCACTCTCTTTGAATCTTCTTTGTCATTCTAGGATTAGCAGGAAAAAGCAAAAAATTTCAGAATTGCACCTTGCAATGCGGAGAAATTACTGTTTGTGCATTTACAATATTCATTGATTTTTGCCATTGAAAAACATCATGTTATTCATATACCAGAAATGTTTGAAGCTACTGACTGAATGAAAAGAGCTGGCATCTCACTCTCTTTGAATCTTCTTTATCATGCCAGGATTAGCAGGAAAAAGCAAAAAATTTCAGAATTGCACCTTGCAATGTGGAGATATTACTGTTTGTGCATTTACAATATTCATTGATTTTTGCCATTGAAAAACGTCCAGAAATGTTTGAAGCTACTGACTGAATGAAAGGAGCTGGCATCTCACTCTCTTTGAATCTTCTTTATCATGCTAGGATTAGCAGGAAAAAGCAAAAAATTTCAGAATTGCACCTTGCAATGCGGAGAAATTACTGTGTGTGCATTTACAATATTCATTGATTTTTGCCATTGAAAAACATCGTTATTCATATACCAGAAATGTTTGAAGCTACTGACTGAATGAAAAGAGCTGGCATCTCACTCTCTTTGAATCTTCTTTATCATGCCAGGATTAGCAGGAAAAAGCAAAAAATTTCAGAATTGCACCTTGCAATGTGGAGATATTACTGTTTGTGAATTTACAATATTCATTGATTTGTGCCATTGAAAAACATGTTATTCATATACCAGAAATGTTTGAAGCTACTGACTGAATGAAAAGAGCTGGCATCTCACTCTCTTTGAATCTTCTTTATCATGCCAGGATTAGCAGGAAAAAGCAAAAAGTTTCAGAATTGCACCTTGCAATGTGGAGATATTACTGTTTGTGCATTTACAATATTCATTGATTTTTGCCATTGAAAAACGTCCAGAAATGTTTGAAGCTACTGACTGAATGAAAGGAGCTGGCATCTCACTCTCTTTGAATCTTCTTTATCATGCTAGGATTAGCAGGAAAAAGCAAAAAATTTCAGAATTGCACCTTGCAATGCGGAGAAATTACTGTGTGTGCATTTACAATATTCATTGATTTTTGCCATTGAAAAACATGTTATTCATATACCAGAAATGTTTGAAGCTACTGACTGAATGAAAAGAGCTGGCATCTCCCTCTCTTTGAATCTTCTTTATCATGCCAGGATTAGCAGGAAAAAGCTAAAAATTTCAGAATTGCACCTTGCAATGTGGAGATATTACTGTTTGTGCATTTACAATATTCATTGATTTTTGCCATTGAAAAATGTCCAGAAATGTTTGAAGCTACTGACTGAATGAAAGGAGCTGGCATCTCACTCTCTTTGAATCTTCTTTATCATGCTAGGATTAGCAGGAAAAAGCAAAAAAATTCAGAATTGCACCTTGCAATGCGGAGAAATTACTGTGTGTGCATTTACAATATTCATTGATTTTTTGCCATTGAAAAACATCGTTATTCATATACCAGAAATGTTTGAAGCTACTGACTGAATGAAAAGAACTGGCATCTCACTCTCTTTGAATCTTCTTTATCATGCCAGGATTAGCAGGAAAAAGCAAAAAATTTCAGAATTCCACCTTGCAATGTGGAGATATTACTGTTTGTGCATTTACAATATTCATTGATTTTTGCCATTGAAAAACGTCCAGAAATGTTTGAAGCTACTGACTGAATGAAAGGAGCTGGCATCTCACTCTCTTTGAATCTTCTTTATCATGCTAGGATTAGCAGGAAAAAGCAAAAAATTTCAGAATTGCACCTTGCAATGCGGAGAAATTACTGTGTGTGCATTTACAATATTCATTGATTTTTGCCATTGAAAAACATGTTATTCATATACCAGAAATGTTTGAAGCTACTGACTGAATGAAAAGAGCTGGCATCTCACTCTCTTTGAATCTTCTTTATCATGCCAGGATTAGCAGGAAAAAGCAAAAAATTTCAGAATTGCACCTTGCAATGTGGAGATATTACTGTTTGTGCATTTACAATATTCATTGATTTTTGCCATTGAAAAACGTCCAGAAATGTTTGAAGCTACTGACTGAATGAAAGGAGCTGGCATCTCACTCTCTTTGAATCTTCTTTATCATGCTAGGATTAGCAGGAAAAAGCAAAAAATTTCAGAATTGCACTTTGCAATGCGGAGAAATTACTGTTTGTGCATTTTCAATATTCATTGATTTTTGCCATTGAAAAACATGTTATTCATATACCAGAAATGTTTGAAGCTACTGACTGAATGAAAAGAGCTGGCATCTCACTCTCTTTGAATCTTCTTTATCATGCCAGGATTAGCAGGAAAAAGCAAAAAATTTCAGAATTGCACCTTGCAATGTGGAGATATTACTGTTTGTGCATTTACAATATTCATTGATTTTTGCCATTGAAAAACGTCCAGAAATGTTTGAAGCTACTGACTGAATGAAAGGAGCTGGCATCTCACTCTCTTTGAATCTTCTTTATCATGCTAGGATTAGCAGGAAAAAGCAAAAAATTTCAGAATTGCACCTTCCAATGCGGAGAAATTACTGTTTGTGCATTTACAATATTCATTGATTTTTGCCATTGAAAAACATGTTATTCATATACCAGAAATGTTTGAAGCTACTGACTGAATGAAAAGAGCTGGCATCTCACTCTCTTTGAATCTTCTTTATCATGCCAGGATTAGCAGGAAAAAGCAAAAAATTTCAGAATTGCACGTTGCAATGTGGAGATATTACTGTTTGTGCATTTACAATATTCATTGATTTTTGCCATTGAAAAACGTCCAGAAATGTTTGAAGCTACTGACTGAATGAAAGGAGCTGGCATCTCACTCTCTTTGAATCTTCTTTATCATGCTAGGATTAGCAGGAAAAAGCAAAAAATTTCAGAATTGCACCTTGCAATGCGGAGAAATTACTGTGTGTGCATTTACAATATTCATTGATTTTTGCCATTGAAAAACATCGTTATTCATATACCAGAAATGTTTGAAGCTACTGACTGAATGAAAAGAGCTGGCATCTCACTCTCTTTGAATCTTCTTTATCATGCCAGGATTAGCAGGAAAAAGCAAAAAATTTCAGAATTGCACCTTGCAATGTGGAGATATTACTGTTTGTGCATTTACAATATTCATTGATTTTTGCCATTGAAAAACATGTTATTCATATACCAGAAATGTTTGAAGCTACTGACTGAATGAAAAGAGCTGGCATCTCACTCTCTTTGAATCTTCTTTATCATGCCAGGATTAGCAGGAAAAAGCAAAAAATTTCAGAATTGCACCTTGCAATGTGGAGATATTACTGTTTGTGCATTTACAATATTCATTGATTTTTGCCATTGAAAAACGTCCAGAAATGTTTGAAGCTACTGACTGAATGAAAGGAGCTGGCATCTCACTCTCTTTGAATCTTCTTTATCATGCTAGGATTAGCAGGAAAAAGCAAAAAATTTCAGAATTGCACCTTGCAATGTGGAGAAATTACTGTTTGTGCATTTACAATATTCATTGATTTTTGCCATTGAAAAACATGTTATTCATATAACAGAAATGTTTGAAGCTACTGACTGAATGAAAAGAGCTGGCATCTCACTCTCTTTGAATCTTCTTTATCATGCCAGGATTAGCAGGAAAAAGCAAAAAATTTCAGAATTGCACCTTGCAATGTGGAGATATTACTGTTTGTGCATTTACAATATTCATTGATTTTTGCCATTGAAAAACGTCCAGAAATGTTTGAAGCTACTGACTGAATGAAAGGAGCTGGCATCTCACTCTCTTTGAATCTTCTTTATCATGCTAGGATTAGCAGGAAAAAGCAAAAAATTTCAGAATTGCACCTTGCAATGCGGAGAAATTACTGTTTGTGCATTTACAATATTCATTTATTTTTGCCATTGAAAAACATGTTATTCATATACCAGAAATGTTTGAAGCTACTGACTGAATGAAAAGAGCTGGCATCTCACTCTCTTTGAATCTTCTTTTCATGCCAGGATTAGCAGGAAAAAGCAAAAAATTTCAGAATTGCACCTTGCAATGTGGAGATATTACTGTTTGTGCATTTACAATATTCATTGATTTTTGCCATTGAAAAACGTCCAGAAATGTTTGAAGCTACTGACTGAATGAAAGGAGCTGGCATCTCACTCTATTTGAATCTTCTTTATCATGCTAGGATTAGCTGGAAAAAGCAAAACATTTCAGAATTGCACCTTGCAATGCGGAGAAATTACTGTGTGTGCATTTACAATATTCATTGATTTTTGCCATTGAAAAACATCGTTATTCATATACCAGAAATGTTTGAAGCTACTGACTGAATGAAAAGAGCTGGCATCTCACTCTCTTTGAATCTTCTTTATCATGCCAGGATTAGCAGGAAAAAGCAAAAAATTTCAGAATTGCACCTTGCAATGTGGAGATATTACTGTTTGTGCATTTACAATATTCATTGATTTTTGCCATTGAAAAACATGTTATTCATATACCAGAAATGTTTGAAGCTACTGACTGAATGAAAAGAGCTGGCATCTCACTCTTTTTGAATCTTCTTTACCATGCCAGGATTAGCAGGAAAAAGCAAAAAATTTCAGAATTGCACCTTGCAATGTGGAGATATTACTGTTTGTGCATTTACAATATTCATTGATTTTTGCCATTGAAAAACGTCCAGAAATGTTTGAAGCTACTGACTGAATGAAAGGAGCTGGAATCTCACTCTCTTTGAATCTTCTTTATCATGCTAGGATTAGCAGGAAAAAGCAAAAAATTTCAGAATTGCACCTTGCAATGCGGAGAAATTACTGTGTGTGCATTTACAATATTCATTGATTTTTGCCATTGAAAAACATGTTATTCATATACCAGAAATGTTTGAAGCTACTGACTGAATGAAAAGAGCTGGCATCTCACTCTCTTTGAATCTTCTTTATCATGCCAGGATTAGCAGGAAAAAGCAAAAAATTTCAGAATTGCACCTTGCAATGTGGAGATATTACTGTTTGTGCATTTACAATATTCATTGATTTTTGCCATTGAAAAACGTCCAGAAATGTTTGAAGCTACTGACTGAATGAAAGGAGCTGGCATCTCACTCTCTTTGAATCTTCTTTATCATGCTAGGATTAGCAGGAAAAAGCAAAAAATTTCAGAATTGCACCTTGCAATGCGGAGAAATTACTGTGTGTGCATTTACAATATTCATTGATTTTTGCCATTGAAAAACATCGTTATTCATATACCAGAAATGTTTGAAGCTACTGACTGAATGAAAAGAGCTGGCATCTCACTCTCTTTGAATCTTCTTTATCATGCCAGGATTAGCAGGAAAAAGCAAAAAATTTCAGAATTGCACCTTGCAATGTGGAGATATTACTGTTTGTGCATTTACAATATTCATTGATTTTTGCCATTGAAAAACATGTTATTCATATACCAGAAATGTTTGAAGCTACTGACTGAATGAAAAGAGCTGGCATCTCACTCTCTTTGAATCTTCTTTATCATGCCAGGATTAGCAGGAAAAAGCAAAAAATTTCAGAATTGCACCTTGCAATGTGGAGATATTACTGTTTGTGCATTTACAATATTCATTGATTTTTGCCATTGAAAAACATGTTATTCATATACCAGAAATGTTTGAAGCTACTGACTGAATGAAAAGAGCTGGCATCTCACTCTCTTTGAATCTTCTTTATCATGCCAGGATTAGCAGGAAAAAGCAAAAAATTTCAGAATTGCACCTTGCAATGTGGAGATATTACTGTTTGTGCATTTACAATATTCATTGATTTTTGCCATTGAAAAACGTCCAGAAATGTTTGAAGCTACTGACTGAATGAAAGGAGCTGGCATCTCACTCTCTTTGAATCTTCTTTATCATGCTAGGATTAGCAGGAAAAAGCAAAAAATTTCAGAATTTCACCTTGCAATGCGGAGAAATTACTGTTTGTGCATTTACAATATTCATTGATTTTTGCCATTGAAAAACATGTTATTCATATACCAGAAATGTTTGAAGCTACTGACTGAATGAAAAGAGCTGGCATCTCACTCTCTTTGAATCTTCTTTATCATGCCAGGATTAGCAGGAAAAAGCAAAAAATTTCAGAATTGCACCTTGCAATGTGGAGATATTACTGTTTGTGCATTTACAATATTCATTGATTTTTGCCATTGAAAAACGTCCAGAAATGTTTGAAGCTACTGACTGAATGAAAGGAGCTGGCATCTCACTCTCTTTGAATCTTCTTTATCATGCTAGGATTAGCAGGAAAAAGCAAAAAATTTCAGAATTGCACCTTGCAATGCGGAGAAATTACTGTGTGTGCATTTACAATATTCATTGATTTTTGCCATTGAAAAACATCGTTATTCATATACCAGAAATGTTTGAAGCTACTGACTGAATGAAAAGAGCTGGCATCTCACTCTCTTTGAATCTTCTTTATCATGCCAGGATTAGCAGGAAAAAGCAAAAAATTTCAGAATTGCACCTTGCAATGTGGAGATATTACTGTTTGTGCATTTACAATATTCATTGATTTTTGCCATTGAAAAACATGTTATTCATATACCAGAAATGTTTGAAGCTACTGACTGAATGAAAAGAGCTGGCATCTCACTCTCTTTGAATCTTCTTTATCATGCCAGGATTAGCAGGAAAAAGCAAAAAATTTCAGAATTGCACCTTGCAATGTGGAGATATTACTGTTTGTGCATTTACAATATTCATTGATTTTTGCCATTGAAAAACATGTTATTCATATACCAGAAATGTTTGAAGCTACTGACTGAATGAAAAGAGCTGGCATCTCACTCTCTTTGAATCTTCTTTATCATGCCAGGATTAGCAGGAAAAAGCAAAAAATTTCAGAATTGCACCTTGCAATGTGGAGATATTACTGTTTGTGCATTTACAATATTCATTGATTTTTGCCATTGAAAAACGTCCAGAAATGTTTGAAGCTACTGACTGAATGAAAGGAGCTGGCATCTCACTCTCTTTGAATCTTCTTTATCATGCTAGGATTAGCAGGAAAAAGCAAAAAATTTCAGAATTGCACCTTGCAATGCGGAGAAATTACTGTTTGTGCATTTACAATATTCATTTATTTTTGCCATTGAAAAACATGTTATTCATATACCAGAAATGTTTGAAGCTACTGACTGAATGAAAAGAGCTGGCATCTCACTCTCTTTGAATCTTCTTTTCATGCCAGGATTAGCAGGAAAAAGCAAAAAATTTCAGAATTGCACCTTGCAATGTGGAGATATTACTGTTTGTGCATTTACAATATTCATTGATTTTTGCCATTGAAAAACGTCCAGAAATGTTTGAAGCTACTGACTGAATGAAAGGAGCTGGCATCTCACTCTATTTGAATCTTCTTTATCATGCTAGGATTAGCTGGAAAAAGCAAAACATTTCAGAATTGCACCTTGCAATGCGGAGAAATTACTGTGTGTGCATTTACAATATTCATTGATTTTTGCCATTGAAAAACATCGTTATTCATATACCAGAAATGTTTGAAGCTACTGACTGAATGAAAAGAGCTGGCATCTCACTCTCTTTGAATCTTCTTTATCATGCCAGGATTAGCAGGAAAAAGCAAAAAATTTCAGAATTGCACCTTGCAATGTGGAGATATTACTGTTTGTGCATTTACAATATTCATTGATTTTTGCCATTGAAAAACATGTTATTCATATACCAGAAATGTTTGAAGCTACTGACTGAATGAAAAGAGCTGGCATCTCACTCTTTTTGAATCTTCTTTACCATGCCAGGATTAGCAGGAAAAAGCAAAAAATTTCAGAATTGCACCTTGCAATGTGGAGATATTACTGTTTGTGCATTTACAATATTCATTGATTTTTGCCATTGAAAAACGTCCAGAAATGTTTGAAGCTACTGACTGAATGAAAGGAGCTGGAATCTCACTCTCTTTGAATCTTCTTTATCATGCTAGGATTAGCAGGAAAAAGCAAAAAATTTCAGAATTGCACCTTGCAATGCGGAGAAATTACTGTGTGTGCATTTACAATATTCATTGATTTTTGCCATTGAAAAACATGTTATTCATATACCAGAAATGTTTGAAGCTACTGACTGAATGAAAAGAGCTGGCATCTCACTCTCTTTGAATCTTCTTTATCATGCCAGGATTAGCAGGAAAAAGCAAAAAATTTCAGAATTGCACCTTGCAATGTGGAGATATTACTGTTTGTGCATTTACAATATTCATTGATTTTTGCCATTGAAAAACGTCCAGAAATGTTTGAAGCTACTGACTGAATGAAAGGAGCTGGCATCTCACTCTCTTTGAATCTTCTTTATCATGCTAGGATTAGCAGGAAAAAGCAAAAAATTTCAGAATTGCACCTTGCAATGCGGAGAAATTACTGTGTGTGCATTTACAATATTCATTGATTTTTGCCATTGAAAAACATCGTTATTCATATACCAGAAATGTTTGAAGCTACTGACTGAATGAAAAGAGCTGGCATCTCACTCTCTTTGAATCTTCTTTATCATGCCAGGATTAGCAGGAAAAAGCAAAAAATTTCAGAATTGCACCTTGCAATGTGGAGATATTACTGTTTGTGCATTTACAATATTCATTGATTTTTGCCATTGAAAAACATGTTATTCATATACCAGAAATGTTTGAAGCTACTGACTGAATGAAAAGAGCTGGCATCTCACTCTCTTTGAATCTTCTTTATCATGCCAGGATTAGCAGGAAAAAGCAAAAAATTTCAGAATTGCACCTTGCAATGTGGAGATATTACTGTTTGTGCATTTACAATATTCATTGATTTTTGCCATTGAAAAACATGTTATTCATATACCAGAAATGTTTGAAGCTACTGACTGAATGAAAAGAGCTGGCATCTCACTCTCTTTGAATCTTCTTTATCATGCCAGGATTAGCAGGAAAAAGCAAAAAATTTCAGAATTGCACCTTGCAATGTGGAGATATTACTGTTTGTGCATTTACAATATTCATTGATTTTTGCCATTGAAAAACATGTTATTCATATACCAGAAATGTTTGAAGCTACTGACTGAATGAAAAGAGCTGGCATCTCACTCTCTTTGAATCTTCTTTATCATGCCAGGATTAGCAGGAAAAAGCAAAAAATTTCAGAATTGCACCTTGCAATGTGGAGATATTACTGTTTGTGCATTTACAATATTCATTGATTTTTGCCATTGAAAAACGTCCAGAAATGTTTGAAGCTACTGACTGAATGAAAGGAGCTGGCATCTCACTCTCTTTGAATCTTCTTTATCATGCTAGGATTAGCAGGAAAAAGCAAAAAATTTCAGAATTGCACCTTGCAATGCGGAGAAATTACTGTTTGTGCATTTACAATATTCATTTATTTTTGCCATTGAAAAACATGTTATTCATATACCAGAAATGTTTGAAGCTACTGACTGAATGAAAAGAGCTGGCATCTCACTCTCTTTGAATCTTCTTTTCATGCCAGGATTAGCAGGAAAAAGCAAAAAATTTCAGAATTGCACCTTGCAATGTGGAGATATTACTGTTTGTGCATTTACAATATTCATTGATTTTTGCCATTGAAAAACGTCCAGAAATGTTTGAAGCTACTGACTGAATGAAAGGAGCTGGCATCTCACTCTATTTGAATCTTCTTTATCATGCTAGGATTAGCTGGAAAAAGCAAAACATTTCAGAATTGCACCTTGCAATGCGGAGAAATTACTGTGTGTGCATTTACAATATTCATTGATTTTTGCCATTGAAAAACATCGTTATTCATATACCAGAAATGTTTGAAGCTACTGACTGAATGAAAAGAGCTGGCATCTCACTCTCTTTGAATCTTCTTTATCATGCCAGGATTAGCAGGAAAAAGCAAAAAATTTCAGAATTGCACCTTGCAATGTGGAGATATTACTGTTTGTGCATTTACAATATTCATTGATTTTTGCCATTGAAAAACATGTTATTCATATACCAGAAATGTTTGAAGCTACTGACTGAATGAAAAGAGCTGGCATCTCACTCTTTTTGAATCTTCTTTACCATGCCAGGATTAGCAGGAAAAAGCAAAAAATTTCAGAATTGCACCTTGCAATGTGGAGATATTACTGTTTGTGCATTTACAATATTCATTGATTTTTGCCATTGAAAAACGTCCAGAAATGTTTGAAGCTACTGACTGAATGAAAGGAGCTGGAATCTCACTCTCTTTGAATCTTCTTTATCATGCTAGGATTAGCAGGAAAAAGCAAAAAATTTCAGAATTGCACCTTGCAATGCGGAGAAATTACTGTGTGTGCATTTACAATATTCATTGATTTTTGCCATTGAAAAACATGTTATTCATATACCAGAAATGTTTGAAGCTACTGACTGAATGAAAAGAGCTGGCATCTCACTCTCTTTGAATCTTCTTTATCATGCCAGGATTAGCAGGAAAAAGCAAAAAATTTCAGAATTGCACCTTGCAATGTGGAGATATTACTGTTTGTGCATTTACAATATTCATTGATTTTTGCCATTGAAAAACGTCCAGAAATGTTTGAAGCTACTGACTGAATGAAAGGAGCTGGCATCTCACTCTCTTTGAATCTTCTTTATCATGCTAGGATTAGCAGGAAAAAGCAAAAAATTTCAGAATTGCACCTTGCAATGCGGAGAAATTACTGTGTGTGCATTTACAATATTCATTGATTTTTGCCATTGAAAAACATCGTTATTCATATACCAGAAATGTTTGAAGCTACTGACTGAATGAAAAGAGCTGGCATCTCACTCTCTTTGAATCTTCTTTATCATGCCAGGATTAGCAGGAAAAAGCAAAAAATTTCAGAATTGCACCTTGCAATGTGGAGATATTACTGTTTGTGCATTTACAATATTCATTGATTTTTGCCATTGAAAAACATGTTATTCATATACCAGAAATGTTTGAAGCTACTGACTGAATGAAAAGAGCTGGCATCTCACTCTCTTTGAATCTTCTTTATCATGCCAGGATTAGCAGGAAAAAGCAAAAAATTTCAGAATTGCACCTTGCAATGTGGAGATATTACTGTTTGTGCATTTACAATATTCATTGATTTTTGCCATTGAAAAACATGTTATTCATATACCAGAAATGTTTGAAGCTACTGACTGAATGAAAAGAGCTGGCATCTCACTCTCTTTGAATCTTCTTTATCATGCCAGGATTAGCAGGAAAAAGCAAAAAATTTCAGAATTGCACCTTGCAATGTGGAGATATTACTGTTTGTGCATTTACAATATTCATTGATTTTTGCCATTGAAAAACGTCCAGAAATGTTTGAAGCTACTGACTGAATGAAAGGAGCTGGCATCTCACTCTCTTTGAATCTTCTTTATCATGCTAGGATTAGCAGGAAAAAGCAAAAAATTTCAGAATTTCACCTTGCAATGCGGAGAAATTACTGTTTGTGCATTTACAATATTCATTGATTTTTGCCATTGAAAAACATGTTATTCATATACCAGAAATGTTTGAAGCTACTGACTGAATGAAAAGAGCTGGCATCTCACTCTCTTTGAATCTTCTTTATCATGCCAGGATTAGCAGGAAAAAGCAAAAAATTTCAGAATTGCACCTTGCAATGTGGAGATATTACTGTTTGTGCATTTACAATATTCATTGATTTTTGCCATTGAAAAACGTCCAGAAATGTTTGAAGCTACTGACTGAATGAAAGGAGCTGGCATCTCACTCTCTTTGAATCTTCTTTATCATGCTAGGATTAGCAGGAAAAAGCAAAAAATTTCAGAATTGCACCTTGCAATGCGGAGAAATTACTGTGTGTGCATTTACAATATTCATTGATTTTTGCCATTGAAAAACATCGTTATTCATATACCAGAAATGTTTGAAGCTACTGACTGAATGAAAAGAGCTGGCATCTCACTCTCTTTGAATCTTCTTTATCATGCCAGGATTAGCAGGAAAAAGCAAAAAATTTCAGAATTGCACCTTGCAATGTGGAGATATTACTGTTTGTGCATTTACAATATTCATTGATTTTTGCCATTGAAAAACATGTTATTCATATACCAGAAATGTTTGAAGCTACTGACTGAATGAAAAGAGCTGGCATCTCACTCTCTTTGAATCTTCTTTATCATGCCAGGATTAGCAGGAAAAAGCAAAAAATTTCAGAATTGCACCTTGCAATGTGGAGATATTACTGTTTGTGCATTTACAATATTCATTGATTTTTGCCATTGAAAAACATGTTATTCATATACCAGAAATGTTTGAAGCTACTGACTGAATGAAAAGAGCTGGCATCTCACTCTCTTTGAATCTTCTTTATCATGCCAGGATTAGCAGGAAAAAGCAAAAAATTTCAGAATTGCACCTTGCAATGTGGAGATATTACTGTTTGTGCATTTACAATATTCATTGATTTTTGCCATTGAAAAACGTCCAGAAATGTTTGAAGCTACTGACTGAATGAAAGGAGCTGGCATCTCACTCTCTTTGAATCTTCTTTATCATGCTAGGATTAGCAGGAAAAAGCAAAAAATTTCAGAATTGCACCTTGCAATGCGGAGAAATTACTGTTTGTGCATTTACAATATTCATTTATTTTTGCCATTGAAAAACATGTTATTCATATACCAGAAATGTTTGAAGCTACTGACTGAATGAAAAGAGCTGGCATCTCACTCTCTTTGAATCTTCTTTTCATGCCAGGATTAGCAGGAAAAAGCAAAAAATTTCAGAATTGCACCTTGCAATGTGGAGATATTACTGTTTGTGCATTTACAATATTCATTGATTTTTGCCATTGAAAAACGTCCAGAAATGTTTGAAGCTACTGACTGAATGAAAGGAGCTGGCATCTCACTCTATTTGAATCTTCTTTATCATGCTAGGATTAGCTGGAAAAAGCAAAACATTTCAGAATTGCACCTTGCAATGCGGAGAAATTACTGTGTGTGCATTTACAATATTCATTGATTTTTGCCATTGAAAAACATCGTTATTCATATACCAGAAATGTTTGAAGCTACTGACTGAATGAAAAGAGCTGGCATCTCACTCTCTTTGAATCTTCTTTATCATGCCAGGATTAGCAGGAAAAAGCAAAAAATTTCAGAATTGCACCTTGCAATGTGGAGATATTACTGTTTGTGCATTTACAATATTCATTGATTTTTGCCATTGAAAAACATGTTATTCATATACCAGAAATGTTTGAAGCTACTGACTGAATGAAAAGAGCTGGCATCTCACTCTTTTTGAATCTTCTTTACCATGCCAGGATTAGCAGGAAAAAGCAAAAAATTTCAGAATTGCACCTTGCAATGTGGAGATATTACTGTTTGTGCATTTACAATATTCATTGATTTTTGCCATTGAAAAACGTCCAGAAATGTTTGAAGCTACTGACTGAATGAAAGGAGCTGGAATCTCACTCTCTTTGAATCTTCTTTATCATGCTAGGATTAGCAGGAAAAAGCAAAAAATTTCAGAATTGCACCTTGCAATGCGGAGAAATTACTGTGTGTGCATTTACAATATTCATTGATTTTTGCCATTGAAAAACATGTTATTCATATACCAGAAATGTTTGAAGCTACTGACTGAATGAAAAGAGCTGGCATCTCACTCTCTTTGAATCTTCTTTATCATGCCAGGATTAGCAGGAAAAAGCAAAAAATTTCAGAATTGCACCTTGCAATGTGGAGATATTACTGTTTGTGCATTTACAATATTCATTGATTTTTGCCATTGAAAAACGTCCAGAAATGTTTGAAGCTACTGACTGAATGAAAGGAGCTGGCATCTCACTCTCTTTGAATCTTCTTTATCATGCTAGGATTAGCAGGAAAAAGCAAAAAATTTCAGAATTGCACCTTGCAATGCGGAGAAATTACTGTGTGTGCATTTACAATATTCATTGATTTTTGCCATTGAAAAACATCGTTATTCATATACCAGAAATGTTTGAAGCTACTGACTGAATGAAAAGAGCTGGCATCTCACTCTCTTTGAATCTTCTTTATCATGCCAGGATTAGCAGGAAAAAGCAAAAAATTTCAGAATTGCACCTTGCAATGTGGAGATATTACTGTTTGTGCATTTACAATATTCATTGATTTTTGCCATTGAAAAACATGTTATTCATATACCAGAAATGTTTGAAGCTACTGACTGAATGAAAAGAGCTGGCATCTCACTCTCTTTGAATCTTCTTTATCATGCCAGGATTAGCAGGAAAAAGCAAAAAATTTCAGAATTGCACCTTGCAATGTGGAGATATTACTGTTTGTGCATTTACAATATTCATTGATTTTTGCCATTGAAAAACATGTTATTCATATACCAGAAATGTTTGAAGCTACTGACTGAATGAAAAGAGCTGGCATCTCACTCTCTTTGAATCTTCTTTATCATGCCAGGATTAGCAGGAAAAAGCAAAAAATTTCAGAATTGCACCTTGCAATGTGGAGATATTACTGTTTGTGCATTTACAATATTCATTGATTTTTGCCATTGAAAAACGTCCAGAAATGTTTGAAGCTACTGACTGAATGAAAGGAGCTGGCATCTCACTCTCTTTGAATCTTCTTTATCATGCTAGGATTAGCAGGAAAAAGCAAAAAATTTCAGAATTTCACCTTGCAATGCGGAGAAATTACTGTTTGTGCATTTACAATATTCATTGATTTTTGCCATTGAAAAACATGTTATTCATATACCAGAAATGTTTGAAGCTACTGACTGAATGAAAAGAGCTGGCATCTCACTCTCTTTGAATCTTCTTTATCATGCCAGGATTAGCAGGAAAAAGCAAAAAATTTCAGAATTGCACCTTGCAATGTGGAGATATTACTGTTTGTGCATTTACAATATTCATTGATTTTTGCCATTGAAAAACGTCCAGAAATGTTTGAAGCTACTGACTGAATGAAAGGAGCTGGCATCTCACTCTCTTTGAATCTTCTTTATCATGCTAGGATTAGCAGGAAAAAGCAAAAAATTTCAGAATTGCACCTTGCAATGCGGAGAAATTACTGTGTGTGCATTTACAATATTCATTGATTTTTGCCATTGAAAAACATCGTTATTCATATACCAGAAATGTTTGAAGCTACTGACTGAATGAAAAGAGCTGGCATCTCACTCTCTTTGAATCTTCTTTATCATGCCAGGATTAGCAGGAAAAAGCAAAAAATTTCAGAATTGCACCTTGCAATGTGGAGATATTACTGTTTGTGCATTTACAATATTCATTGATTTTTGCCATTGAAAAACATGTTACTCATATACCAGAAATGTTTGAAGCTACTGACTGAATGAAAAGAGCTGGCATCTCACTCTCTTTGAATCTTCTTTATCATGCCAGGATTAGCAGGAAAAAGCAAAAAATTTCAGAATTGCACCTTGCAATGTGGAGATATTACTGTTTGTGCATTTACAATATTCATTGATTTTTGCCATTGAAAAACATGTTATTCATATACCAGAAATGTTTGAAGCTACTGACTGAATGAAAAGAGCTGGCATCTCACTCTCTTTGAATCTTCTTTATCATGCCAGGATTAGCAGGAAAAAGCAAAAAATTTCAGAATTGCACCTTGCAATGTGGAGATATTACTGTTTGTGCATTTACAATATTCATTGATTTTTGCCATTGAAAAACGTCCAGAAATGTTTGAAGCTACTGACTGAATGAAAGGAGCTGGCATCTCACTCTCTTTGAATCTTCTTTATCATGCTAGGATTAGCAGGAAAAAGCAAAAAATTTCAGAATTGCACCTTGCAATGCGGAGAAATTACTGTGTGTGCATTTACAATATTCATTGATTTTTGCCATTGAAAAACATCGTTATTCATATACCAGAAATGTTTGAAGCTACTGACTGAATGAAAAGAGCTGGCATCTCACTCTCTTTGAATCTTCTTTATCATGCCAGGATTAGCAGGAAAAAGCAAAAAATTTCAGAATTGCACCTTGCAATGTGGAGATATTACTGTTTGTGCATTTACAATATTCATTGATTTTTGCCATTGAAAAACGTCCAGAAATGTTTGAAGCTACTGACTGAATGAAAGGAGCTGGCATCTCACTCTCTTTGAATCTTCTTTATCATGCTAGGATTAGCAGGAAAAAGCAAAAAATTTCAGAATTGCACCTTGCAATGCGGAGAAATTACTGTTTGTGCATTTACAATATTCATTGATTTTTGCCATTGAAAAACATGTTATTCATATACCAGAAATGTTTGAAGCTACTGACTGAATGAAAAGAGCTGGCATCTCACTCTCTTTGAATCTTCTTTATCATGCCAGGATTAGCAGGAAAAAGCAAAAAATTTCAGAATTGCACCTTGCAATGTGGAGATATTACTGTTTGTGCATTTACAATATTCATTGATTTTTGCCATTGAAAAACGTCCAGAAATGTTTGAAGCTACTGACTGAATGAAAAGAGCTGGCATCTCACTCTCTTTGAATCTTCTTTATCATGCTAAGAGGAGAAGGAAAAAGCAAAAAATTTCAGAATTGCACGTTGCAATGTGGAGATATTACTGTTTGTGCATTTACAATATTCATTGATTTTTGCCATTGAAAAACATGTTATTCATATACCAGAAATGTTTGAAGCTACTGACTGAATGAAAAGAGCTGGCATCTCACTCTCTTTGAATCTTCTTTATCATGCCAGGATTAGCAGGAAAAAGCAAAAAATTTCAGAATTGCACCTTGCAATGTGGAGATATTACTGTTTGTGCATTTACAATATTCATTGATTTTTGCCATTGAAAAACGTCCAGAAATGTTTGAAGCTACTGACTGAATGAAAAGAGCTGGCATCTCACTCTCTTTGAATCTTCTTTATCATGCTAAGAGGAGCAGGAAAAAGCAAAAAATTTCAGAATTGCACGTTGCAATGTGGAGATATTACTGTTTGTGCATTTACAATATTCATTGATTTTTGCCATTGAAAAACATGTTATTCATATACCAGAAATGTTTGAAGCTACTGACTGAATGAAAAGAGCTGGCATCTCACTCTCTTTGAATCTTCTTTATCATGCCAGGATTAGCAGGAAAAAGCAAAAAATTTCAGAATTGCACCTTGCAATGTGGAGATATTACTGTTTGTGCATTTACAATATTCATTGATTTTTGCCATTGAAAAACGTCCAGAAATGTTTGAAGCTACTGACTGAATGAAAAGAGCTGGCATCTCACTCTCTTTGAATCTTCTTTATCATGCCAGGATTAGCAGGAAAAAGCAAAAAATTTCAGAATTGCACCTTGCAATGCGGAGAAATTACTGTTTGTGCATTTACAATATTCATTGATTTTTGCCATTGAAAAACATCGTTATTCATATACCAGAAATGTTTGAAGCTACTGACTGAATGAAAGGAGCTGGCATCTCACTCTCTTTGAATCTTCTTTATCATGCTAAGAGGAGCAGGAAAAAGCAAAAAATTTCAGAATTGCACGTTGCAATGTGGAGATATTACTGTTTGTGCATTTACAATATTCATTGATTTTTGCCATTGAAAAACATGTTATTCATATACCAGAAATGTTTGAAGCTACTGACTGAATGAAAAGAGCTGGCATCTCACTCTCTTTGAATCTTCTTTATCATGCTAAGAGGAGCAGGAAAAAGCAAAAAATTTCAGAATTGCACGTTGCAATGTGGAGATATTACTGTTTGTGCATTTACAATATTCATTGATTTTTGCCATTGAAAAACATGTTATTCATATACCAGAAATGTTTGAAGCTACTGACTGAATGAAAAGAGCTGGCATCTCACTCTCTTTGAATCTTCTTTATCATGCCAGGATTAGCAGGAAAAAGCAAAAAATTTCAGAATTGCACCTTGCAATGTGGAGATATTACTGTTTGTGCATTTACAATATTCATTGATTTTTGCCATTGAAAAACGTCCAGAAATGTTTGAAGCTACTGACTGAATGAAAAGAGCTGGCATCTCACTCTCTTTGAATCTTCTTTATCATGCTAGGATTAGCAGGAAAAAGCAAAAAATTTCAGAATTGCACCTTGCAATGTGGAGAAATTACTGTTTGTGCATTTACAATATTCATTGATTTTTGCCATTGAAAAACATGTTATTCATATACCAGAAATGTTTGAAGCTACTGACTGAATGAAAAGAGCTGGCATCTCACTCTCTTTGAATCTTCTTTATCATGCCAGGATTAGCAGGAAAAAGCAAAAAATTTCAGAATTGCACCTTGCAATGTGGAGATATTACTGTTTGTGCATTTACAATATTCATTGATTTTTGCCATTGAAAAACGTCCAGAAATGTTTGAAGCTACTGACTGAATGAAAAGAGCTGGCATCTCACTCTCTTTGAATCTTCTTTATCATGCTAAGAGGAGAAGGAAAAAGCAAAAAATTTCAGAATTGCACGTTGCAATGTGGAGATATTACTGTTTGTGCATTTACAATATTCATTGATTTTTGCCATTGAAAAACATGTTATTCATATACCAGAAATGTTTGAAGCTACTGACTGAATGAAAAGAGCTGGCATCTCACTCTCTTTGAATCTTCTTTATCATGCCAGGATTAGCAGGAAAAAGCAAAAAATTTCAGAATTGCACCTTGCAATGTGGAGATATTACTGTTTGTGCATTTACAATATTCATTGATTTTTGCCATTGAAAAACGTCCAGAAATGTTTGAAGCTACTGACTGAATGAAAAGAGCTGGCATCTCACTCTCTTTGAATCTTCTTTATCATGCTAAGAGGAGCAGGAAAAAGCAAAAAATTTCAGAATTGCACGTTGCAATGTGGAGATATTACTGTTTGTGCATTTACAATATTCATTGATTTTTGCCATTGAAAAACATGTTATTCATATACCAGAAATGTTTGAAGCTACTGACTGAATGAAAAGAGCTGGCATCTCACTCTCTTTGAATCTTCTTTATCATGCCAGGATTAGCAGGAAAAAGCAAAAAATTTCAGAATTGCACCTTGCAATGTGGAGATATTACTGTTTGTGCATTTACAATATTCAATGATTTTTGCCATTGAAAAACGTCCAGAAATGTTTGAAGCTACTGACTGAATGAAAGGAGCTGGCATCTCACTCTCTTTGAATCTTCTTTATCATGCCAGGATTAGCAGGAAAAAACTAAAAATTTCAGAATTGCACCTTGCAATGCGGAGAAATTACTGTTTGTGCATTTACAATATTCATTGATTTTTGCCATTGAAAAACATCGTTATTCATATACCAGAAATGTTTGAAGCTACTGACTGAATGAAAGGAGCTGGCATCTCACTCTCTTTGAATCTTCTTTATCATGCTAAGAGGAGCAGGAAAAAGCAAAAAATTTCAGAATTGCACGTTGCAATGTGGAGATATTACTGTTTGTGCATTTACAATATTCATTGATTTTTGCCATTGAAAAACATGTTATTCATATACCAGAAATGTTTGAAGCTACTGACTGAATGAAAAGAGCTGGCATCTCACTCTCTTTGAATCTTCTTTATCATGCTAAGAGGAGCAGGAAAAAGCAAAAAATTTCAGAATTGCACGTTGCAATGTGGAGATATTACTGTTTGTGTATTTACAATATTCATTGATTTTTGCCATTGAAAAACATGTTATTCATATACCAGAAATGTTTGAAGCTACTGACTGAATGAAAAGAGCTGGCATCTCACTCTCTTTGAATCTTCTTTATCATGCCAGGATTAGCAGGAAAAAGCAAAAAATTTCAGAATTGCACCTTGCAATGTGGAGATATTACTGTTTGTGCATTTACAATATTCATTGATTTTTGCCATTGAAAAACGTCCAGAAATGTTTGAAGCTACTGACTGAATGAAAAGAGCTGGCATCTCACTCTCTTTGAATCTTCTTTATCATGCTAGGATTAGCAGGAAAAAGCAAAAAATTTCAGAATTGCACCCTGCAATGTGGAGATATTACTGTTTGTGCATTTACAATATTCATTGATTTTTGCTATTGAAAAACATCATGTTATTCATATACCAGAAATGTTTGAAGCTACTGACTGAATGAAAAGAGCTGGCATCTCACTCTTTTTGAATCTTCTTTATCATGCCAGGATTAGCAGGAAAAAGCAAAAAATTTCAGAATTGCACCTTGCAATGTGGAGATATTACTGTTTGTGCATTTACAATATTCATTGATTTTTGCCATTGAAAAACGTCCAGAAATGTTTGAAGCTACTGACTGAATGAAAAGAGCTGGCATCTCACTCTCTTTGAATCTTCTTTATCATGCTAAGAGGAGCAGGAAAAAGCAAAAAATTTCAGAATTGCACGTTGCAATGTGGAGATATTACTGTTTGTGCATTTACAATATTCATTGATTTTTGCCATTGAAAAACATGTTATTCATATACCAGAAATGTTTGAAGCTACTGACTGAATGAAAAGAGCTGGCATCTCACTCTCTTTGAATCTTCTTTATCATGCCAATATTAGCAGGAAAAAGCAAAAAATTTCAGAATTGCACCTTGCAATGTGGAGATATTACTGTTTGTGCATTTACAATATTCAATGATTTTTGCCATTGAAAAACGTCCAGAAATGTTTGAAGCTACTGACTGAATGAAAGGAGCTGGCATCTCACTCTCTTTGAATCTTCTTTATCATGCCAGGATTAGCAGGAAAAAACTAAAAATTTCAGAATTGCACCTTGCAATGCGGAGAAATTACTGTTTGTGCATTTACAATATTCATTGATTTTTGCCATTGAAAAACATCGTTATTCATATACCAGAAATGTTTGAAGCTACTGACTGAATGAAAGGAGCTGGCATCTCACTCTCTTTGAATCTTCTTTATCATGCTAAGAGGAGCAGGAAAAAGCAAAAAATTTCAGAATTGCACGTTGCAATGTGGAGATATTACTGTTTGTGCATTTACAATATTCATTGATTTTTGCCATTGAAAAACATGTTATTCATATACCAGAAATGTTTGAAGCTACTGACTGAATGAAAAGAGCTGGCATCTCACTCTCTTTGAATCTTCTTTATCATGCTAAGAGGAGCAGGAAAAAGCAAAAAATTTCAGAATTGCACGTTGCAATGTGGAGATATTACTGTTTGTGTATTTACAATATTCATTGATTTTTGCCATTGAAAAACATGTTATTCATATACCAGAAATGTTTGAAGCTACTGACTGAATGAAAAGAGCTGGCATCTCACTCTCTTTGAATCTTCTTTATCATGCCAGGATTAGCAGGAAAAAGCAAAAAATTTCAGAATTGCACCTTGCAATGTGGAGATATTACTGTTTGTGCATTTACAATATTCATTGATTTTTGCCATTGAAAAACGTCCAGAAATGTTTGAAGCTACTGACTGAATGAAAAGAGCTGGCATCTCACTCTCTTTGAATCTTCTTTATCATGCTAGGATTAGCAGGAAAAAGCAAAAAATTTCAGAATTGCACCCTGCAATGTGGAGATATTACTGTTTGTGCATTTACAATATTCATTGATTTTTGCTATTGAAAAACATCATGTTATTCATATACCAGAAATGTTTGAAGCTACTGACTGAATGAAAAGAGCTGGCATCTCACTCTTTTTGAATCTTCTTTATCATGCCAGGATTAGCAGGAAAAAGCAAAAAATTTCAGAATTGCACCTTTCAATGTGGAGATATTACTGTTTGTGCATTTACAATATTCATTGATTTTTGCCATTGAAAAACGTCCAGAAATGTTTGAAGCTACTGACTGAATGAAAGGAGCTGGCATCTCACTCTCTTTGAATCTTCTTTATCATGCTAGGATTAGCAGGAAAAAGCAAAAAATTTCAGAATTGCACCTTGCAATGCGGAGAAATTACTGTTTGTGCATTTACAATATTCATTGATTTTTGCTATTGAAAAACATCATGTTATTCATATACCAGAAATGTTTGAAGCTACTGACTGAATGAAAAGAGCTGGCATCTCACTCTCTTTGAATCTTCTTTATCATGCCAGGATTAGCAGGAAAAAGCAAAAAATTTCAGAATTGCACCTTGCAATGTGGAGATATTACTGTTTGTGCATTTACAATATTCATTGATTTTTGCCATTGAAAAACGTCCAGAAATGTTTGAAGCTACTGACTGAATGAAAGGAGCTGGCATCTCACTCTCTTTGAATCTTCTTTATCATGCTAGGATTAGCAGGAAAAAGCAAAAAATTTCAGAATTGCACCTTGCAATGCGGAGAAATTACTGTGTGTGCATTTACAATATTCATTGATTTTTGCCATTGAAAAACATCGTTATTCATATACCAGAAATGTTTGAAGCTACTGACTGAATGAAAAGAGCTGGCATCTCACTCTCTTTGAATCTTCTTTATCATGCCAGGATTAGCAGGAAAAAGCAAAAAATTTCAGAATTGCACCTTGCAATGTGGAGATATTACTGTTTGTGCATTTACAATATTCATTGATTTTTGCCATTGAAAAACATGTTATTCATATACCAGAAATGTTTGAAGCTACTGACTGAATGAAAAGAGCTGGCATCTCACTCTCTTTGAATCTTCTTTATCATGCCAGGATTAGCAGGAAAAAGCAAAAAATTTCAGAATTGCACCTTGCAATGTGGAGATATTACTGTTTGTGCATTTACAATATTCATTGATTTTTGCCATTGAAAAACGTCCAGAAATGTTTGAAGCTACTGACTGAATGAAAGGAGCTGGCATCTCACTCTCTTTGAATCTTCTTTATCATGCTAGGATTAGCAGGAAAAAGCAAAAAAATTTCAGAATTGCACCTTGCAATGCGGAGAAATTACTGTGTGTGCATTTACAATATTCATTGATTTTTGCCATTGAAAAACATCATGTTATTCATATACCAGAAATGTTTGAAGCTACTGACTGAATGAAAAGAGCTGGCATCTCACTCTCTTTGAATCTTCTTTATCATGCCAGGATTAGCAGGAAAAAGCAAAAAATTTCAGAATTGCACCTTGCAATGTGGAGATATTACTGTTTGTGCATTTACAATATTCATTGATTTTTGCCATTGAAAAACGTCCAGAAATGTTTGAAGCTACTGACTGAATGAAAGGAGCTGGCATCTCACTCTCTTTGAATCTTCTTTATCATGCTAGGATTAGCAGGAAAAAGCAAAAAATTTCAGAATTGCACCTTGCAATGCGGAGAAATTACTGTGTGTGCATTTACAATATTCATTGATTTTTGCCATTGAAAAACGTCCAGAAATGTTTGAAGCTACTGACTGAATGAAAGGAGCTGGCATCTCACTCTCTTTGAATCTTCTTTATCATGCTAGGATTAGCAGGAAAAAGCAAAAAATTTCAGAATTGCACCTTGCAATGCGGAGAAATTACTGTGTGTGCATTTACAATATTCATTGATTTTTGCCATTGAAAAACATGTTATTCATATACCAGAAATGTTTGAAGCTACTGACTGAATGAAAAGAGCTGGCATCTCACTCTCTTTGAATCTTCTTTATCATGCCAGGATTAGCAGGAAAAAGCAAAAAATTTCAGAATTGCACCTTGCAATGTGGAGATATTACTGTTTGTGCATTTACAATATTCATTGATTTTTGCCATTGAAAAACGTCCAGAAATGTTTGAAGCTACTGACTGAATGAAAGGAGCTGGCATCTCACTCTCTTTGAATCTTCTTTATCATGCTAGGATTAGCAGGAAAAAGCAAAAAATTTCAGAATTGCACCTTGCAATGCGGAGAAATTACTGTGTGTGCATTTACAATATTCATTGATTTTTGCCATTGAAAAACATCGTTATTCATATACCAGAAATGTTTGAAGCTACTGACTGAATGAAAAGAGCTGGCATCTCACTCTCTTTGAATCTTCTTTATCATGCCAGGATTAGCAGGAAAAAGCAAAAAATTTCAGAATTGCACCTTGCAATGTGGAGATATTACTGTTTGTGCATTTACAATATTCATTGATTTTTGCCATTGAAAAACGTCCAGAAATGTTTGAAGCTACTGACTGAATGAAAGGAGCTGGCATCTCACTCTCTTTGAATCTTCTTTATCATGCTAGGATTAGCAGGAAAAAGCAAAAAATTTCAGAATTGCACCTTGCAATGCGGAGAAATTACTGTTTGTGCATTTACAATATTCATTGATTTTTGCCATTGAAAAACATGTTATTCATATACCAGAAATGTTTGAAGCTACTGACTGAATGAAAAGAGCTGGCATCTCACTCTCTTTGAATCTTCTTTATCATGCCAGGATTAGCAGGAAAAAGCAAAATATTTCAGAATTGCACCTTGCAATGTGGAGATATTACTGTTTGTGCATTTACAATATTCATTGATTTTTGCCATTGAAAAACGTCCAGAAATGTTTGAAGCTACTTACTGAATGAAAGGAGCTGGCATCTCACTCTCTTTGAATCTTCTTTATCATGCTAGGATTAGCAGGAAAAAGCAAAAAATTTCAGAATTGCACCTTGCAATGCGGAGAAATTGCTGTGTGTGCATTTACAATATTCATTGATTTTTGTCATTGAAAAACATGTTATTCATATACCAGAAATGTTTGAAGCTACTGACTGAATGAAAAGAGCTGGCATCTCACTCTCTTTGAATCTTCTTTATCATGCCAGGATTAGCAGGAAAAAGCAAAAAATTTCAGAATTGCACCTTGCAATGTGGAGATATTACTGTTTGTGCATTTACAATATTCATTGATTTTTCCCATTGAAAAACGTCCAGAAATGTTTGAAGCTACTGACTGAATGAAAGGAGCTGGCATCTCACTCTCTTTGAATCTTCTTTATCATGCTAGGATTAGCAGGAGAAAGCAAAAAATTTCAGAATTGCACCTTGCAATGCGGAGAAATTACTGTGTGTGCATTTACAATATTCATTGATTTTTGCCATTGAAAAACATCGTTATTCATATACCAGAAATGTTTGAAGCTACTGACTGAATGAAAAGAGCTGGCATCTCACTCTCTTTGAATCTTCTTTATCATGCCAGGATTAGCAGGAAAAAGCAAAAAATTTCAGAATTGCACCTTGCAATGTGGAGATATTACTGTTTGTGCATTTACAATATTCATTGATTTTTGCCATTGAAAAACGTCCAGAAATGTTTGAAGCTACTGACTGAATGAAAGGAGCTGGCATCTCACTCTCTTTGAATCTTCTTTATCATGCTAGGATTAGCAGGAAAAAGCAAAAAATTTCAGAATTGCACCTTGCAATGCGGAGAAATTACTGTGTGTGCATTTACAATATTCATTGATTTTTGCCATTGAAAAACATGTTATTCATATACCAGAAATGTTTGAAGCTACTGACTGAATGAAAAGAGCTGGCATCTCACTCTCTTTGAATCTTCTTTATCATGCCAGGATTAGCAGGAAAAAGCAAAAAATTTCAGAATTGCACCTTGCAATGTGGAGATATTACTGTTTGTGCATTTACAATATTCATTGATTTTTGCCATTGAAAAACGTCCAGAAATGTTTGAAGCTACTGACTGAATGAAAGGAGCTGGCATCTCACTCTCTTTGAATCTTCTTTATCATGCTAGGATTAGCAGGAAAAAGCAAAAAATTTCAGAATTGCACCTTGCAATGCGGAGAAATTACTGTGTGTGCATTTACAATATTCATTGATTTTTGCCATTGAAAAACATGTTATTCATATACCAGAAATGTTTGAAGCTACTGACTGAATGAAAAGAGCTGGCATCTCACTCTCTTTGAATCTTCTTTATCATGCCAGGATTAGCAGGAAAATGCAAAAAATTTCAGAATTGCACCTTGCAATGTGGAGATATTACTGTTTGTGCATTTACAATATTCATTGATTTTTGCCATTGAAAAACGTCCAGAAATGTTTGAAGCTACTGACTGAATGAAAGGAGCTGGCATCTCACTCTCTTTGAATCTTCTTTATCATGCTAGGATTAGCAGGAAAAAGCAAAAAAATTCAGAATTGCACCTTGCAATGCGGAGAAATTACTGTTTGTGCATTTACAATATTCATTGATTTTTGCCATTGAAAAACATGTTATTCATATACCAGAAATGTTTGAAGCTACTGACTGAATGAAAAGAGCTGGCATCTCACTCTCTTTGAATCTTCTTTATCATGCCAGGATTAGCAGGAAAAAGCAAAATATTTCAGAATTGCACCTTGCAATGTGGAGATATTACTGTTTGTGCATTTACAATATTCATTGATTTTTGCCATTGAAAAACGTCCAGAAATGTTTGAAGCTACTGACTGAATGAAAGGAGCTGGCATCTCACTCTCTTTGAATCTTCTTTATCATGCTAGGATTAGCAGGAAAAAGCAAAAAATTTCAGAATTGCACCTTGCAATGCGGAGAAATTACTGTGTGTGCATTTACAATATTCATTGATTTTTGTCATTGAAAAACATGTTATTCATATACCAGAAATGTTTGAAGCTACTGACTGAATGAAAAGAGCTGGCATCTCACTCTCTTTGAATCTTCTTTATCATGCCAGGATTAGCAGGAAAAAGCAAAAAATTTCAGAATTGCACCTTGCAATGTGGAGATATTACTGTTTGTGCATTTACAATATTCATTGATTTTTGCCATTGAAAAACATCCAGAAATGTTTGAAGCTACTGACTGAATGAAAGGAGCTGGCATCTCACTCTCTTTGAATCTTCTTTATCATGCTAGGATTAGCAGGAAAAAGCAAAAAATTTCAGAATTGCACCTTGCAATGCGGAGAAATTACTGTGTGTGCATTTACAATATTCATTGATTTTTGCCATTGAAAAACATGTTATTCATATACCAGAAATGTTTGAAGCTACTGACTGAATGAAAAGAGCTGGCATCTCACTCTCTTTGAATCTTCTTTATCATGCCAGGATTAGCAGGAAAATGCAAAAAATTTCAGAATTGCACCTTGCAATGTGGAGATATTACTGTTTGTGCATTTACAATATTCATTGATTTTTGCCATTGAAAAACGTCCAGAAATGTTTGAAGCTACTGACTGAATGAAAGGAGCTGGCATCTCACTCTCTTTGAATCTTCTTTATCATGCTAGGATTAGCAGGAAAAAGCAAAAAATTTCAGAATTGCACCTTGCAATGCGGAGAAATTACTGTGTGTGCATTTACAATATTCATTGATTTTTGCCATTGAAAAACATGTTATTCATATACCAGAAATGTTTGAAGCTACTGACTGAATGAAAAGAGCTGGCATCTCACTCTCTTTGAATCTTCTTTATCATGCCAGGATTAGCAGGAAAAAGCAAAAAATTTCAGAATTGCACCTTGCAATGTGGAGGTATTACTGTTTGTGCATTTACAATATTCATTGATTTTTGCCATTGAAAAACGTCCAGAAATGTTTGAAGCTACTGACTGAATGAAAGGAGCTGGCATCTCACTCTCTTTGAATCTTCTTTATCATGCTAGGATTAGCAGGAAAAAGCAAAAAATTTCAGAATTGCACCTTGCAATGCGGAGAAATTACTGTGTGTGCATTTACAATATTCATTGATTTTTGCCATTGAAAAACATCGTTATTCATATACCAGAAATGTTTGAAGCTACTGACTGAATGAAAAGAGCTGGCATCTCACTCTCTTTGAATCTTCTTTATCATGCCAGGATTAGCAGGAAAAAGCAAAAAATTTCAGAATTGCACCTTGCAATGTGGAGATATTACTGTTTGTGCATTTACAATATTCATTGATTTTTGCCATTGAAAAACGTCCAGAAATGTTTGAAGCTACTGACTGAATGAAAGGAGCTGGCATCTCACTCTCTTTGAATCTTCTTTATCATGCTAGGATTAGCAGGAAAAAGCAAAAAATTTCAGAATTGCACCTTGCAATGCGGAGAAATTACTGTTTGTGCATTTACAATATTCATTGATTTTTGCCATTGAAAAACATGTTATTCATATACCAGAAATGTTTGAAGCTACTGACTGAATGAAAAGAGCTGGCATCTCACTCTCTTTGAATCTTCTTTATCATGCCAGGATTAGCAGGAAAAAGCAAAATATTTCAGAATTGCACCTTGCAATGTGGAGATATTACTGTTTGTGCATTTACAATATTCATTGATTTTTGCCATTGAAAAACGTCCAGAAATGTTTGAAGCTACTGACTGAATGAAAGGAGCTGGCATCTCACTCTCTTTGAATCTTCTTTATCATGCTAGGATTAGCAGGAAAAAGCAAAAAATTTCAGAATTGCACCTTGCAATGCGGAGAAATTACTGTGTGTGCATTTACAATATTCATTGATTTTTGCCATTGAAAAACATCATGTTATTCATATACCAGAAATGTTTGAAGCTACTGACTGAATGAAAAGAGCTGGCATCTCACTCCCTTTGAATCTTCTTTATCATGCCAGGATTAGCAGGAAAAAGCAAAATATTTCAGAATTGCACATTGCAAAGTGGAGATATTACTGTTTGTGCATTTACAATATTCATTGATTTTTGCCATTGAAAAACGTCCAGAAATGTTTGAAGCTACTGACTGAATGAAAGGAGCTGGCATCTCACTCTCTTTGAATCTTCTTTATCATGCTAGGATTAGCAGGAAAAAGCAAAAAATTTCAGAATTGCACCTTGCAATGCGGAGAAATTACTGTGTGTGCATTTACAATATTCATTGATTTTTGCCATTGAAAAACATCATGTTATTCATATACCAGAAATGTTTGAAGCTACTGACTGAATGAAAAGAGCTGGCATCTCACTCTCTTTGAATCTTCTTTATCATGCCAGGATTAGCAGGAAAAAGCAAAAAATTTCAGAATTGCACCTTGCAATGTGGAGGTATTACTGTTTGTGCATTTACAATATTCATTGATTTTTGCCATTGAAAAACGTCCAGAAATGTTTGAAGCTACTGACTGAATGAAAGGAGCTGGCATCTCACTCTCTTTGAATCTTCTTTATCATGCTAGGATTAGCAGGAAAAAGCAAAAAATTTCAGAATTGCACATTGCAATGCGGAGAAATTACTGTGTGTGCATTTACAATATTCATTGATTTTTGCCATTGAAAAACATCGTTATTCATATACCAGAAATGTTTGAAGCTACTGACTGAATGAAAAGAGCTGGCATCTCACTCTCTTTGAATCTTCTTTATCATGCCAGGATTAGCAGGAAAAAGCAAAAAATTTCAGAATTGCACCTTGCAATGTGGAGATATTACTGTTTGTGCATTTACAATATTCATTGATTTTTGCCATTGAAAAACATCCAGAAATGTTTGAAGCTACTGACTGAATGAAAGGAGCTGGCATCTCACTCTCTTTGAATCTTCTTTATCATGCTAGGATTAGCAGGAAAAAGCAAAAAATTTCAGAATTGCACCTTGCAATGCGGAGAAATTACTGTTTGTGCATTTACAATATTCATTGATTTTTGCCATTGAAAAACATGTTATTCATATACCAGAAATGTTTGAAGCTACTGACTGAATGAAAAGAGCTGGCATCTCACTCTCTTTGAATCTTCTTTATCATGCCAGGATTAGCAGGAAAAAGCAAAATATTTCAGAATTGCACCTTGCAATGTGGAGATATTACTGTTTGTGCATTTACAATATTCATTGATTTTTGCCATTGAAAAACGTCCAGAAATGTTTGAAGCTACTGACTGAATGAAAGGAGCTGGCATCTCACTCTCTTTGAATCTTCTTTATCATGCTAGGATTAGCAGGAAAAAGCAAAAAATTTCAGAATTGCACCTTGCAATGCGGAGAAATTACTGTGTGTGCATTTACAATATTCATTGATTTTTGTCATTGAAAAACATGTTATTCATATACCAGAAATGTTTGAAGCTACTGACTGAATGAAAAGAGCTGGCATCTCACTCTCTTTGAATCTTCTTTATCATGCCAGGATTAGCAGGAAAAAGCAAAAAATTTCAGAATTGCACCTTGCAATGTGGAGATATTACTGTTTGTGCATTTACAATATTCATTGATTTTTCCCATTGAAAAACGTCCAGAAATGTTTGAAGCTACTGACTGAATGAAAGGAGCTGGCATCTCACTCTCTTTGAATCTTCTTTATCATGCTAGGATTAGCAGGAGAAAGCAAAAAATTTCAGAATTGCACCTTGCAATGCGGAGAAATTACTGTGTGTGCATTTACAATATTCATTGATTTTTGCCATTGAAAAACATCGTTATTCATATACCAGAAATGTTTGAAGCTACTGACTGAATGAAAAGAGCTGGCATCTCACTCTCTTTGAATCTTCTTTATCATGCCAGGATTAGCAGGAAAAAGCAAAAAATTTCAGAATTGCACCTTGCAATGTGGAGATATTACTGTTTGTGCATTTACAATATTCATTGATTTTTGCCATTGAAAAACGTCCAGAAATGTTTGAAGCTACTGACTGAATGAAAGGAGCTGGCATCTCACTCTCTTTGAATCTTCTTTATCATGCTAGGATTAGCAGGAAAAAGCAAAAAATTTCAGAATTGCACCTTGCAATGCGGAGAAATTACTGTGTGTGCATTTACAATATTCATTGATTTTTGCCATTGAAAAACATGTTATTCATATACCAGAAATGTTTGAAGCTACTGACTGAATGAAAAGAGCTGGCATCTCACTCTCTTTGAATCTTCTTTATCATGCCAGGATTAGCAGGAAAAAGCAAAAAATTTCAGAATTGCACCTTGCAATGTGGAGATATTACTGTTTGTGCATTTACAATATTCATTGATTTTTGCCATTGAAAAACGTCCAGAAATGTTTGAAGCTACTGACTGAATGAAAGGAGCTGGCATCTCATTCTCTTTGAATCTTCTTTATCATGCTAGGATTAGCAGGAAAAAGCAAAAAATTTCAGAATTGCACCTTGCAATGCAGAGAAATTACTGTGTGTGCATTTACAATATTCATTGATTTTTGCCATTGAAAAACATGTTATTCATATACCAGAAATGTTTGAAGCTACTGACTGAATGAAAAGAGCTGGCATCTCACTCTCTTTGAATCTTCTTTATCATGCCAGGATTAGCAGGAAAATGCAAAAAATTTCAGAATTGCACCTTGCAATGTGGAGATATTACTGTTTGTGCATTTACAATATTCATTGATTTTTGCCATTGAAAAACGTCCAGAAATGTTTGAAGCTACTGACTGAATGAAAGGAGCTGGCATCTCACTCTCTTTGAATCTTCTTTATCATGCTAGGATTAGCAGGAAAAAGCAAAAAATTTCAGAATTGCACCTTGCAATGCGGAGAAATTACTGTGTGTGCATTTACAATATTCATTGATTTTTGCCATTGAAAAACATGTTATTCATATACCAGAAATGTTTGAAGCTACTGACTGAATGAAAAGAGCTGGCATCTCACTCTCTTTGAATCTTCTTTATCATGCCAGGATTAGCAGGAAAAAGCAAAAAATTTCAGAATTGCACCTTGCAATGTGGAGATATTACTGTTTGTGCATTTACAATATTCATTGATTTTTGCCATTGAAAAACGTCCAGAAATGTTTGAAGTTACTGACTGAATGAAAGGAGCTGGCATCTCACTCTCTTTGAATCTTCTTTATCATGCTAGGATTAGCAGGAAAAAGCAAAAAATTTCAGAATTGCACCTTGCAATGCGGAGAAATTACTGTTTGTGCATTTACAATATTCATTGATTTTTGCCATTGACAAACATGTTATTCATATACCAGAAATGTTTGAAGCTACTGACTGAATGAAAAGAGCTGGCATCTCACTCTCTTTGAATCTTCTTTATCATGCCAGGATTAGCAGGAAAAAGCAAAAAATTTCAGAATTGCACCTTGCAATGTGGAGATATTACTGTTTGTGCATTTACAATATTCATTGATTTTTGCAATTGAAAAACGTCCAGAAATGTTTGAAGCTACTGACTGAATGAAAGGAGCTGGCATCTCACTCTCTTTGAATCTTCTTTATCATGCTAGGATTAGCAGGAAAAAGCAAAAAATTTCAGAATTGCACCTTGCAATGCGGAGAAATTACTGTGTGTGCATTTACAATATTCATTGATTTTTGCTATTGAAAAACATCGTTATTCATATACCAGAAATGTTTGAAGCTACTGACTGAATGAAAAGAGCTGGCATCTCACTCTCTTTGAATCTTCTTTATCATGCCAGGATTAGCAGGAAAAAGCAAAAAATTTCAGAATTGCACCTTGCAATGCGGAGAAATTACTGTGTGTGCATTTACAATATTCATTGATTTTTGCCATTGAAAAACATCATGTTATTCATATACCAGAAATGTTTGAAGCTACTGACTGAATGAAAAGAGCTGGCATCTCACTCTCTTTGAATCTTCTTTATCATGCCAGGATTAGCAGGAAAAAGCAAAAAATTTCAGAATTGCACCTTGCAATGCGGAGAAATTACTGTGTGTGCATTTACAATATTCATTGATTTTTGCCATTGAAAAATGTCCAGAAATGTTTGAAGCTACTGACTGAATGAAAGGAGCTGGCATCTCACTCTCTTTGAATCTTCTTTATCATGCTAGGATTAGCAGGAAAAAGCAAAAAATTTCAGAATTGCACCTTGCAATGCGGAGAAATTACTGTGTGTGCATTTACAATATTCATTGATTTTTGCCATTGAAAAACATGTTATTCATATACCAGAAATGTTTGAAGCTACTGACTGAATGAAAAGAGCTGGCATCTCACTCTCTTTGAATCTTCTTTATCATACCAGGATTAGCAGGAAAAAGCAAAAAATTTCAGAATTGCACCTTGCAATGTGGAGGTATTACTGTTTGTGCATTTACAATATTCATTGATTTTTGCCATTGAAAAACGTCCAGAAATGTTTGAAGCTACTGACTGAATGAAAGGAGCTGGCATCTCACTCTCTTTGAATCTTCTTTATCATGCTAGGATTAGCAGGAAAAAGCAAAAAATTTCAGAATTGCACCTTGCAATGCGGAGAAATTACTGTGTGTGCATTTACAATATTCATTGATTTTTGCCATTGAAAAACATCGTTATTCATATACCAGAAATGTTTGAAGCTACTGACTGAATGAAAAGAGCTGGCATCTCACTCTCTTTGAATCTTCTTTATCATGCCAGGATTAGCAGGAAAAAGCAAAAAATTTCAGAATTGCACCTTGCAATGTGGAGATATTACTGTTTGTGCATTTACAATATTCATTGATTTTTGCCATTGAAAAACGTCCAGAAATGTTTGAAGCTACTGACTGAATGAAAGGAGCTGGCATCTCACTCTCTTTGAATCTTCTTTATCATGCTAGGATTAGCAGGAAAAAGCAAAAAATTTCAGAATTGCACCTTGCAATGCGGAGAAATTACTGTTTGTGCATTTACAATATTCATTGATTTTTGCCATTGAAAAACATGTTATTCATATACCAGAAATGTTTGAAGCTACTGACTGAATGAAAAGAGCTGGCATCTCACTCTCTTTGAATCTTCTTTATCATGCCAGGATTAGCAGGAAAAAGCAAAATATTTCAGAATTGCACCTTGCAATGTGGAGATATTACTGTTTGTGCATTTACAATATTCATTGATTTTTGCCATTGAAAAACGTCCAGAAATGTTTGAAGCTACTGACTGAATGAAAGGAGCTGGCATCTCACTCTCTTTGAATCTTCTTTATCATGCTAGGATTAGCAGGAAAAAGCAAAAAATTTCAGAATTGCACCTTGCAATGCGGAGAAATTACTGTGTGTGCATTTACAATATTCATTGATTTTTGTCATTGAAAAACATGTTATTCATATACCAGAAATGTTTGAAGCTACTGACTGAATGAAAAGAGCTGGCATCTCACTCTCTTTGAATCTTCTTTATCATGCCAGGATTAGCAGGAAAAGGCAAAAAATTTCAGAATTGCACCTTGCAATGTGGAGATATTACTGTTTGTGCATTTACAATATTCATTGATTTTTCCCATTGAAAAACGTCCAGAAATGTTTGAAGCTACTGACTGAATGAAAGGAGCTGGCATCTCACTCTCTTTGAATCTTCTTTATCATGCTAGGATTAGCAGGAGAAAGGAAAAAATTTCAGAATTGCACCTTGCAATGCGGAGAAATTACTGTGTGTGCATTTACAATATTCATTGATTTTTGCCATTGAAAAACATCGTTATTCATATACCAGAAATGTTTGAAGCTACTGACTGAATGAAAAGAGCTGGCATCTCACTCTCTTTGAATCTTCTTTATCATGCCAGGATTAGCAGGAAAAAGCAAAAAATTTCAGAATTGCACCTTGCAATGTGGAGATATTACTGTTTGTGCATTTACAATATTCATTGATTTTTGCCATTGAAAAACGTCCAGAAATGTTTGAAGCTACTGACTGAATGAAAGGAGCTGGCATCTCACTCTCTTTGAATCTTCTTTATCATGCTAGGATTAGCAGGAAAAAGCAAAAAATTTCAGAATTGCACCTTGCAATGCGGAGAAATTACTGTGTGTGCATTTACAATATTCATTGATTTTTGCCATTGAAAAACATGTTATTCATATACCAGAAATGTTTGAAGCTACTGACTGAATGAAAAGAGCTGGCATCTCACTCTCTTTGAATCTTCTTTATCATGCCAGGATTAGCAGGAAAATGCAAAAAATTTCAGAATTGCATCTTGCAATGTGGAGATATTACTGTTTGTGCATTTACAATATTCATTGATTTTTGCCATTGAAAAACGTCCAGAAATGTTTGAAGCTACTGACTGAATGAAAGGAGCTGGCATCTCACTCTCTTTGAATCTTCTTTATCATGCTAGGATTAGCAGGAAAAAGCAAAAAATTTCAGAATTGCACCTTGCAATGCGGAGAAAATACTGTGTGTGCATTTACAATATTCATTGATTTTTGCCATTGAAAAACATGTTATTCATATACCAGAAATGTTTGAAGCTACTGACTGAATGAAAAGAGCTGGCATCTCACTCTCTTTGAATCTTCTTTATCATGCCAGGATTAGCAGGAAAAAGCAAAAAATTTCAGAATTGCACCTTGCAATGTGGAGATATTACTGTTTGTGCATTTACAATATTCATTGATTTTTGCCATTGAAAAACGTCCAGAAATGTTTGAAGCTACTGACTGAATGAAAGGAGCTGGCATCTCACTCTCTTTGAATCTTCTTTATCATGCTAGGATTAGCAGGAAAAAGCAAAAAATTTCAGAATTGCACCTTGCAATGCGGAGAAATTACTGTTTGTGCATTTACAATATTCATTGATTTTTGCCATTGAAAAACATGTTATTCATATACCAGAAATGTTTGAAGCTACTGACTGAATGAAAAGAGCTGGCATCTCACTCTCTTTGAATCTTCTTTATCATGCCAGGATTAGCAGGAAAAAGCAAAATATTTCAGAATTGCACCTTGCAATGTGGAGATATTACTGTTTGTGCATTTACAATATTCATTGATTTTTGCCATTGAAAAACGTCCAGAAATGTTTGAAGCTACTGACTGAATGAAAGGAGCTGGCATCTCACTCTCTTTGAATCTTCTTTATCATGCTAGGATTAGCAGGAAAAAGCAAAAAATTTCAGAATTGCACCTTGCAATGCGGAGAAATTACTGTGTGTGCATTTACAATATTCATTGATTTTTGTCATTGAAAAACATGTTATTCATATACCAGAAATGTTTGAAGCTACTGACTGAATGAAAAGAGCTGGCATCTCACTCTCTTTGAATCTTCTTTATCATGCCAGGATTAGCAGGAAAAGGCAAAAAATTTCAGAATTGCACCTTGCAATGTGGAGATATTACTGTTTGTGCATTTACAATATTCATTGATTTTTCCCATTGAAAAACGTCCAGAAATGTTTGAAGCTACTGACTGAATGAAAGGAGCTGGCATCTCACTCTCTTTGAATCTTCTTTATCATGCTAGGATTAGCAGGAGAAAGGAAAAAATTTCAGAATTGCACCTTGCAATGCGGAGAAATTACTGTGTGTGCATTTACAATATTCATTGATTTTTGCCATTGAAAAACATCGTTATTCATATACCAGAAATGTTTGAAGCTACTGACTGAATGAAAAGAGCTGGCATCTCACTCTCTTTGAATCTTCTTTATCATGCCAGGATTAGCAGGAAAAAGCAAAAAATTTCAGAATTGCACCTTGCAATGTGGAGATATTACTGTTTGTGCATTTACAATATTCATTGATTTTTGCCATTGAAAAACGTCCAGAAATGTTTGAAGCTACTGACTGAATGAAAGGAGCTGGCATCTCACTCTCTTTGAATCTTCTTTATCATGCTAGGATTAGCAGGAAAAAGCAAAAAATTTCAGAATTGCACCTTGCAATGCGGAGAAATTACTGTGTGTGCATTTACAATATTCATTGATTTTTGCCATTGAAAAACATGTTATTCATATACCAGAAATGTTTGAAGCTACTGACTGAATGAAAAGAGCTGGCATCTCACTCTCTTTGAATCTTCTTTATCATGCCAGGATTAGCAGGAAAATGCAAAAAATTTCAGAATTGCATCTTGCAATGTGGAGATATTACTGTTTGTGCATTTACAATATTCATTGATTTTTGCCATTGAAAAACGTCCAGAAATGTTTGAAGCTACTGACTGAATGAAAGGAGCTGGCATCTCACTCTCTTTGAATCTTCTTTATCATGCTAGGATTAGCAGGAAAAAGCAAAAAATTTCAGAATTGCACCTTGCAATGCGGAGAAAATACTGTGTGTGCATTTACAATATTCATTGATTTTTGCCATTGAAAAACATGTTATTCATATACCAGAAATGTTTGAAGCTACTGACTGAATGAAAAGAGCTGGCATCTCACTCTCTTTGAATCTTCTTTATCATGCCAGGATTAGCAGGAAAAAGCAAAAAATTTCAGAATTGCACCTTGCAATGTGGAGATATTACTGTTTGTGCATTTACAATATTCATTGATTTTTGGTATTGAAAAACGTCCAGAAATGTTTGAAGTTACTGACTGAATGAAAGGAGCTGGCATCTCACTCTCTTTGAATCTTCTTTATCATGCTAGGATTAGCAGGAAAAAGCAAAAAATTTCAGAATTGCACCTTGCAATGCGGAGAAATTACTGTTTGTGCATTTACAATATTCATTGATTTTTGCCATTGACAAACATGTTATTCATATACCAGAAATGTTTGAAGCTACTGACTGAATGAAAAGAGCTGGCATCTCACTCTCTTTGAATCTTCTTTATCATGCCAGGATTAGCAGGAAAAAGCAAAAAATTTCAGAATTGCACCTTGCAATGTGGAGATATTACTGTTTGTGCATTTACAATATTCATTGATTTTTGCAATTGAAAAACGTCCAGAAATGTTTGAAGCTACTGACTGAATGAAAGGAGCTGGCATCTCACTCTCTTTGAATCTTCTTTATCATGCTAGGATTAGCAGGAAAAAGCAAAAAATTTCAGAATTGCACCTTGCAATGCGGAGAAATTACTGTGTGTGCATTTACAATATTCATTGATTTTTGCTATTGAAAAACATCGTTATTCATATACCAGAAATGTTTGAAGCTACTGACTGAATGAAAAGAGCTGGCATCTCACTCTCTTTGAATCTTCTTTATCATGCCAGGATTAGCAGGAAAAAGCAAAAAATTTCAGAATTGCACCTTGCAATGTGGAGATATTACTGTTTGTGCATTTACAATATTCATTGATTTTTGCCATTGAAAAACGTCCAGAAATGTTTGAAGCTACTGACTGAATGAAAGGAGCTGGCATCTCACTCTCTTTGAATCTTCTTTATCATGCTAGGATTAGCAGGAAAAAGCAAAAAATTTCAGAATTGCACCTTGCAATGCGGAGAAATTACTGTGTGTGCATTTACAATATTCATTGATTTTTGCCATTGAAAAACATGTTATTCATATACCAGAAATGTTTGAAGCTACTGACTGAATGAAAAGAGCTGGCATCTCACTCTCTTTGAATCTTCTTTATCATGCCAGGATTAGCAGGAAAAAGCAAAAAATTTCAGAATTGCACCTTGCAATGTGGAGATATTACTGTTTGTGCATTTACAATATTCATTGATTTTTGCCATTGAAAAACGTCCAGAAGTGTTTGAAGCTACTGACTGAATGAAAAGAGCTGGCATCTCACTCTCTTTGAATCTTCTTTATCATGCTAAGAGGAGCAGGAAAAAGCAAAAAATTTCAGAATTGCACCTTGCAATGCGGAGAAATTACTGTTTGTGCATTTACAATATTCATTGATTTTTGCCATTGAAAAACATCGTTATTCATATACCAGAAATGTTTGAAGCTACTGACTGAATGAAAGGAGCTGGCATCTCACTCTCTTTGAATCTTCTTTATCATGCTAGGATTAGCAGGAAAAAGCAAAAAATTTCAGAATTGCACCTTGCAATGCAGAGAAATTACTGTGTGTGCATTTACAATATTCATTGATTTTTGCCATTGAAAAACATCGTTATTCATATACCAGAAATGTTTGAAGCTACTGACTGAATGAAAAGAGCTGGCATCTCACTCTCTTTGAATCTTCTTTATCATGCCAGGATTAGCAGGAAAAAGCAAAAAATTTCAGAATTGCACCTTGCAATGTGGAGATATTACTGTTTGTGCATTTACAATATTCATTGATTTTTGCCATTGAAAAACGTCCAGAAATGTTTGAAGCTACTGACTGAATGAAAGGAGCTGGCATCTCACTCTCTTTGAATCTTCTTTATCATGCTAGGATTAGCAGGAAAAAGCAAAAAATTTCAGAATTGCACATTGCAATGCGGAGAAATTACTGTTTGTGCATTTACAATATTCATTGATTTTTGCCATTGAAAAACATCATGTTATTCATATACCAGAAATGTTTGAAGCTACTGACTGAATGAAAGGAGCTGGCATCTCACTCTCTTTGAATCTTCTTTATCATGCTAGGATTAGCAGGAAAAAGCAAAAAATTTCAGAATTGCACCTTGCAATGTGGAGATATTACTGTTTGTGCATTTACAATATTCATTGATTTTTGCCATTGAAAAACGTCCAGAAATGTTTGAAGCTACTGACTGAATGAAAAGAGCTGGCATCTCACTCTCTTTGAATCTTCTTTATCATGCTAAGAGGAGCAGGAAAAAGCAAAAAATTTCAGAATTGCACGTTGCAATATGGAGATATTACTGTTTGTGCATTTACAATATTCATTGATTTTTGCCATTGAAAAACATGTTATTCATATACCAGAAATGTTTGAAGCTACTGACTGAATGAAAAGAGCTGGCATCTCACTCTCTTTGAATCTTCTTTATCATGCCAGGATTAGCAGGAAAAAGCAAAAAATTTCAGAATTGCACCTTGCAATGTGGAGATATTACTGTTTGTGCATTTACAATATTCATTGATTTTTGCTATTGAAAAACGTCCAGAAATGTTTGAAGCTACTGACTGAATGAAAAGAGCTGGCATCTCACTCTCTTTGAATCTTCTTTATCATGCCAGGATTAGCAGGAAAAAGCAAAAAATTTCAGAATTGCACCTTGCAATGCGGAGAAATTACTGTTTGTGCATTTACAATATTCATTGATTTTTGCCATTGAAAAACATCGTTATTCATATACCAGAAATGTTTGAAGCTACTGACTGAATGAAAGGAGCTGGCATCTCACTCTCTTTGAATCTTCTTTATCATGCTAGGATTAGCAGGAAAAAGCAAAAAATTTCAGAATTGCACCTTGCAATGCGGAGAAATTACTGTGTGTGCATTTACAATATTCATTGATTTTTGCCATTGAAAAACATCGTTATTCATATACCAGAAATGTTTGAAGCTACTGACTGAATGAAAAGAGCTGGCATCTCACTCTCTTTGAATCTTCTTTATCATGCCAGGATTAGCAGGAAAAAGCAAAAAATTTCAGAATTGCACCTTGCAATGTGGAGATATTACTGTTTGTGCATTTACAATATTCATTGATTTTTGCCATTGAAAAACGTCCAGAAATGTTTGAAGCTACTGACTGAATGAAAGGAGCTGGCATCTCACTCTCTTTGAATCTTCTTTATCATGCTAGGATTAGCAGGAAAAAGCAAAAAATTTCAGAATTGCACATTGCAATGCGGAGAAATTACTGTTTGTGCATTTACAATATTCATTGATTTTTGCCATTGAAAAACATCATGTTATTCATATACCAGAAATGTTTGAAGCTACTGACTGAATGAAAGGAGCTGGCATCTCACTCTCTTTGAATCTTCTTTATCATGCTAGGATTAGCAGGAAAAAGCAAAAAATTTCAGAATTGCACCTTGCAATGTGGAGATATTACTGTTTGTGCATTTACAATATTCATTGATTTTTGCCATTGAAAAACGTCCAGAAATGTTTGAAGCTACTGACTGAATGAAAGGAGCTGGCATCTCACTCTCTTTGAATCTTCTTTATCATGCTAGGATTAGCAGGAAAAAGCAAAAAATTTCAGAATTGCACCTTGCAATGCGGAGAAATTACTGTTTGTGCATTTACAATATTCATTGATTTTTGCCATTGAAAAACATCATGTTATTCATATACCAGAAATGTTTGAAGCTACTGACTGAATGAAAAGAGCTGGCATCTCACTCTCTTTGAATCTTCTTTATCATGCCAGGATTAGCAGGAAAAAGCAAAAAATTTCAGAATTGCACCTTGCAATGTGGAGATATTACTGTTTGTGCATTTACAATATTCATTGATTTTTGCCATTGAAAAACGTCCAGAAATGTTTGAAGCTACTGACTGAATGAAAGGAGCTGGCATCTCACTCTCTTTGAATCTTCTTTATCATGCTAGGATTAGCAGGAAAAAGCAAAAAATTTCAGAATTGCACCTTGCAATGCGGAGAAAATACTGTGTGTGCATTTACAATATTCATTGATTTTTGCCATTGAAAAACATGTTATTCATATACCAGAAATGTTTGAAGCTACTGACTGAATGAAAAGAGCTGGCATCTCACTCTATTTGAATCTTCTTTATCATGCCAGGATTAGCAGGAAAAAGCAAAAAATTTCAGAATTGCACCTTGCAATGTGGAGATATTACTGTTTGTGCATTTACAATATTCATTGATTTTTGGTATTGAAAAACGTCCAGAAATGTTTGAAGTTACTGACTGAATGAAAGGAGCTGGCATCTCACTCTCTTTGAATCTTCTTTATCATGCTAGGATTAGCAGGAAAAAGCAAAAAATTTCAGAATTGCACCTTGCAATGCGGAGAAATTACTGTTTGTGCATTTACAATATTCATTGATTTTTGCCATTGACAAACATGTTATTCATATACCAGAAATGTTTGAAGCTACTGACTGAATGAAAAGAGCTGGCATCTCACTCTCTTTGAATCTTCTTTATCATGCCAGGATTAGCAGGAAAAAGCAAAAAATTTCAGAATTGCACCTTGCAATGTGGAGATATTACTGTTTGTGCATTTACAATATTCATTGATTTTTGCAATTGAAAAACGTCCAGAAATGTTTGAAGCTACTGACTGAATGAAAGGAGCTGGCATCTCACTCTCTTTGAATCTTCTTTATCATGCTAGGATTAGCAGGAAAAAGCAAAAAATTTCAGAATTGCACCTTGCAATGCGGAGAAATTACTGTGTGTGCATTTACAATATTCATTGATTTTTGCCATTGAAAAACATGTTATTCATATACCAGAAATGTTTGAAGCTACTGACTGAATGAAAAGAGCTGGCATCTCACTCTCTTTGAATCTTCTTTATCATGCCAGGATTAGCAGGAAAAAGCAAAAAATTTCAGAATTGCACCTTGCAATGTGGAGATATTACTGTTTGTGCATTTACAATATTCATTGATTTTTGCCATTGAAAAACGTCCAGAAGTGTTTGAAGCTACTGACTGAATGAAAAGAGCTGGCATCTCACTCTCTTTGAATCTTCTTTATCATGCTAAGAGGAGCAGGAAAAAGCAAAAAATTTCAGAATTGCACGTTGCAATATGGAGATATTACTGTTTGTGCATTTACAATATTCATTGATTTTTGCCATTGAAAAACATGTTATTCATATACCAGAAATGTTTGAAGCTACTGACTGAATGAAAAGAGCTGGCATCTCACTCTCTTTGAATCTTCTTTATCATGCCAGGATTAGCAGGAAAAAGCAAAAAATTTCAGAATTGCACCTTGCAATGTGGAGATATTACTGTTTGTGCATTTACAATATTCATTGATTTTTGCCATTGAAAAACGTCCAGAAATGTTTGAAGCTACTGACTGAATGAAAAGAGCTGGCATCTCACTCTCTTTGAATCTTCTTTATCATGCCAGGATTAGCAGGAAAAAGCAAAAAATTTCAGAATTGCACCTTGCAATGCGGAGAAATTACTGTTTGTGCATTTACAATATTCATTGATTTTTGCCATTGAAAAACATCGTTATTCATATACCAGAAATGTTTGAAGCTACTGACTGAATGAAAGGAGCTGGCATCTCACTCTCTTTGAATCTTCTTTATCATGCTAGGATTAGCAGGAAAAAGCAAAAAATTTCAGAATTGCACCTTGCAATGCAGAGAAATTACTGTGTGTGCATTAACAATATTCATTGATTTTTGCCATTGAAAAACATCGTTATTCATATACCAGAAATGTTTGAAGCTACTGACTGAATGAAAAGAGCTGGCATCTCACTCTCTTTGAATCTTCTTTATCATGCCAGGATTAGCAGGAAAAAGCAAAAAATTTCAGAATTGCACCTTGCAATGTGGAGATATTACTGTTTGTGCATTTACAATATTCATTGATTTTTGCCATTGAAAAACGTCCAGAAATGTTTGAAGCTACTGACTGAATGAAAGGAGCTGGCATCTCACTCTCTTTGAATCTTCTTTATCATGCTAGGATTAGCAGGAAAAAGCAAAAAATTTCAGAATTGCACATTGCAATGCGGAGAAATTACTGTTTGTGCATTTACAATATTCATTGATTTTTGCCATTGAAAAACATCATGTTATTCATATACCAGAAATGTTTGAAGCTACTGACTGAATGAAAGGAGCTGGCATCTCACTCTCTTTGAATCTTCTTTATCATGCTAGGATTAGCAGGAAAAAGCAAAAAATTTCAGAATTGCACCTTGCAATGTGGAGATATTACTGTTTGTGCATTTACAATATTCATTGATTTTTGCCATTGAAAAACGTCCAGAAATGTTTGAAGCTACTGACTGAATGAAAAGAGCTGGCATCTCACTCTCTTTGAATCTTCTTTATCATGCTAAGAGGAGCAGGAAAAAGCAAAAAATTTCAGAATTGCACGTTGCAATATGGAGATATTACTGTTTGTGCATTTACAATATTCATTGATTTTTGCCATTGAAAAACATGTTATTCATATACCAGAAATGTTTGAAGCTACTGACTGAATGAAAAGAGCTGGCATCTCACTCTCTTTGAATCTTCTTTATCATGCCAGGATTAGCAGGAAAAAGCAAAAAATTTCAGAATTGCACCTTGCAATGTGGAGATATTACTGTTTGTGCATTTACAATATTCATTGATTTTTGCCATTGAAAAACGTCCAGAAATGTTTGAAGCTACTGACTGAATGAAAAGAGCTGGCATCTCACTCTCTTTGAATCTTCTTTATCATGCCAGGATTAGCAGGAAAAAGCAAAAAATTTCAGAATTGCACCTTGCAATGCGGAGAAATTACTGTTTGTGCATTTACAATATTCATTGATTTTTGCCATTGAAAAACATCGTTATTCATATACCAGAAATGTTTGAAGCTACTGACTGAATGAAAGGAGCTGGCATCTCACTCTCTTTGAATCTTCTTTATCATGCTAGGATTAGCAGGAAAAAGCAAAAAATTTCAGAATTGCACCTTGCAATGCGGAGAAATTACTGTGTGTGCATTTACAATATTCATTGATTTTTGCCATTGAAAAACATCGTTATTCATATACCAGAAATGTTTGAAGCTACTGACTGAATGAAAAGAGCTGGCATCTCACTCTCTTTGAATCTTCTTTATCATGCCAGGATTAGCAGGAAAAAGCAAAAAATTTCAGAATTGCACCTTGCAATGTGGAGATATTACTGTTTGTGCATTTACAATATTCATTGATTTTTGCCATTGAAAAACGTCCAGAAATGTTTGAAGCTACTGACTGAATGAAAGGAGCTGGCATCTCACTCTCTTTGAATCTTCTTTATCATGCTAGGATTAGCAGGAAAAAGCAAAAAATTTCAGAATTGCACATTGCAATGCGGAGAAATTACTGTTTGTGCATTTACAATATTCATTGATTTTTGCCATTGAAAAACATCATGTTATTCATATACCAGAAATGTTTGAAGCTACTGACTGAATGAAAGGAGCTGGCATCTCACTCTCTTTGAATCTTCTTTATCATGCTAGGATTAGCAGGAAAAAGCAAAAAATTTCAGAATTGCACCTTGCAATGTGGAGATATTACTGTTTGTGCATTTACAATATTCATTGATTTTTGCCATTGAAAAACGTCCAGAAATGTTTGAAGCTACTGACTGAATGAAAGGAGCTGGCATCTCACTCTCTTTGAATCTTCTTTATCATGCTAGGATTAGCAGGAAAAAGCAAAAAATTTCAGAATTGCACCTTGCAATGCGGAGAAATTACTGTTTGTGCATTTACAATATTCATTGATTTTTGCCATTGAAAAACATCATGTTATTCATATACCAGAAATGTTTGAAGCTACTGACTGAATGAAAAGAGCTGGCATCTCACTCTCTTTGAATCTTCTTTATCATGCCAGGATTAGCAGGAAAAAGCAAAAAATTTCAGAATTGCACCTTGCAATGTGGAGATATTACTGTTTGTGCATTTACAATATTCATTGATTTTTGCCATTGAAAAACGTCCAGAAATGTTTGAAGCTACTGACTGAATGAAAGGAGCTGGCATCTCACTCTCTTTGAATCTTCTTTATCATGCTAGGATTAGCAGGAAAAAGCAAAAAATTTCAGAATTGCACCTTGCAATGCGGAGAAAATACTGTGTGTGCATTTACAATATTCATTGATTTTTGCCATTGAAAAACATGTTATTCATATACCAGAAATGTTTGAAGCTACTGACTGAATGAAAAGAGCTGGCATCTCACTCTCTTTGAATCTTCTTTATCATGCCAGGATTAGCAGGAAAAAGCAAAAAATTTCAGAATTGCACCTTGCAATGTGGAGATATTACTGTTTGTGCATTTACAATATTCATTGATTTTTGGTATTGAAAAACGTCCAGAAATGTTTGAAGTTACTGACTGAATGAAAGGAGCTGGCATCTCACTCTCTTTGAATCTTCTTTATCATGCTAGGATTAGCAGGAAAAAGCAAAAAATTTCAGAATTGCACCTTGCAATGCGGAGAAATTACTGTTTGTGCATTTACAATATTCATTGATTTTTGCCATTGACAAACATGTTATTCATATACCAGAAATGTTTGAAGCTACTGACTGAATGAAAAGAGCTGGCATCTCACTCTCTTTGAATCTTCTTTATCATGCCAGGATTAGCAGGAAAAAGCAAAAAATTTCAGAATTGCACCTTGCAATGTGGAGATATTACTGTTTGTGCATTTACAATATTCATTGATTTTTGCAATTGAAAAACGTCCAGAAATGTTTGAAGCTACTGACTGAATGAAAGGAGCTGGCATCTCACTCTCTTTGAATCTTCTTTATCATGCTAGGATTAGCAGGAAAAAGCAAAAAATTTCAGAATTGCACCTTGCAATGCGGAGAAATTACTGTGTGTGCATTTACAATATTCATTGATTTTTGCTATTGAAAAACATCGTTATTCATATACCAGAAATGTTTGAAGCTACTGACTGAATGAAAAGAGCTGGCATCTCACTCTCTTTGAATCTTCTTTATCATGCCAGGATTAGCAGGAAAAAGCAAAAAATTTCAGAATTGCACCTTGCAATGTGGAGATATTACTGTTTGTGCATTTACAATATTCATTGATTTTTGCCATTGAAAAACATGTTATTCATATACCAGAAATGTTTGAAGCTACTGACTGAATGAAAAGAGCTGGCATCTCACTCTCTTTGAATCTTCTTTATCATGCCAGGATTAGCAGGAAAAAGCAAAAAATTTCAGAATTGCACCTTGCAATGTGGAGATATTACTGTTTGTGCATTTACAATATTCATTGATTTTTGCCATTGAAAAACATGTTATTCATATACCAGAAATGTTTGAAGCTACTGACTGAATGAAAAGAGCTGGCATCTCACTCTCTTTGAATCTTCTTTATCATGCCAGGATTAGCAGGAAAAAGCAAAAAATTTCAGAATTGCACCTTGCAATGTGGAGATATTACTGTTTGTGCATTTACAATATTCATTGATTTTTGCCATTGAAAAACGTCCAGAAATGTTTGAAGCTACTGACTGAATGAAAGGAGCTGGCATCTCACTCTCTTTGAATCTTCTTTATCATGCTAGGATTAGCAGGAAAAAGCAAAAAATTTCAGAATTGCACCTTGCAATGCGGAGAAATTACTGTGTGTGCATTTACAATATTCATTGATTTTTGCCATTGAAAAACAACGTTATTCATATACCAGAAATGTTTGAAGTTACTGACTGAATGAAAAGAGCTGGCATCTCACTCTCTTTGAATCTTCTTTATCATGCCAGGATTAGCAGGAAAAAGCAAAAAATTTCAGAATTGCACCTTGCAATGTGGAGATATTACTGTTTGTGCATTTACAATATTCATTGATTTTTGCCATTGAAAAACGTCCAGAAATGTTTGAAGCTACTGACTGAATGAAAGGAGCTGGCATCTCACTCTCTTTGAATCTTCTTTATCATGCTAGGATTAGCAGGAAAAAGCAAAAAATTTCAGAATTGCACCTTGCAATGCGGAGAAATTACTGTGTGTGCATTTACAATATTCATTGATTTTTGCCATTGAAAAACATGTTATTCATATACCAGAAATGTTTGAAGCTACTGACTGAATGAAAAGAGCTGGCATCTCACTCTCTTTGAATCTTCTTTATCATGCCAGGATTAGCAGGAAAAAGCAAAAAATTTCAGAATTGCACCTTGCAATGTGGAGATATTACTGTTTGTGCATTTACAATATTCATTGATTTTTGCCATTGAAAAACGTCCAGAAATGTTTGAAGCTACTGACTGAATGAAAAGAGCTGGCATCTCACTCTCTTTGAATCTTCTTTATCATGCTAAGAGGAGCAGGAAAAAGCAAAAAATTTCAGAATTGCACGTTGCAATATGGAGATATTACTGTTTGTGCATTTACAATATTCATTGATTTTTGCCATTGAAAAACATGTTATTCATATACCAGAAATGTTTGAAGCTACTGACTGAATGAAAAGAGCTGGCATCTCACTCTCTTTGAATCTTCTTTATCATGCCAGGATTAGCAGGAAAAAGCAAAAAATTTCAGAATTGCACCTTGCAATGTGGAGATATTACTGTTTGTGCATTTACAATATTCATTGATTTTTGCCATTGAAAAACGTCCAGAAATGTTTGAAGCTACTGACTGAATGAAAAGAGCTGGCATCTCACTCTCTTTGAATCTTCTTTATCATGCCAGGATTAGCAGGAAAAAGCAAAAAATTTCAGAATTGCACCTTGCAATGCGGAGAAATTACTGTTTGTGCATTTACAATATTCATTGATTTTTGCCATTGAAAAACATCGTTATTCATATACCAGAAATGTTTGAAGCTACTGACTGAATGAAAGGAGCTGGCATCTCACTCTCTTTGAATCTTCTTTATCATGCTAGGATTAGCAGGAAAAAGCAAAAAATTTCAGAATTGCACCTTGCAATGCGGAGAAATTACTGTGTGTGCATTTACAATATTCATTGATTTTTGCCATTGAAAAACATCGTTATTCATATACCAGAAATGTTTGAAGCTACTGACTGAATGAAAAGAGCTGGCATCTCACTCTCTTTGAATCTTCTTTATCATGCCAGGATTAGCAGGAAAAAGCAAAAAATTTCAGAATTGCACCTTGCAATGTGGAGATATTACTGTTTGTGCATTTACAATATTCATTGATTTTTGCCATTGAAAAACGTCCAGAAATGTTTGAAGCTACTGACTGAATGAAAGGAGCTGGCATCTCACTCTCTTTGAATCTTCTTTATCATGCTAGGATTAGCAGGAAAAAGCAAAAAATTTCAGAATTGCACATTGCAATGCGGAGAAATTACTGTTTGTGCATTTACAATATTCATTGATTTTTGCCATTGAAAAACATCATGTTATTCATATACCAGAAATGTTTGAAGCTACTGACTGAATGAAAGGAGCTGGCATCTCACTCTCTTTGAATCTTCTTTATCATGCCAGGATTAGCAGGAAAAAGCAAAAAATTTCAGAATTGCACCTTGCAATGTGGAGATATTACTGTTTGTGCATTTACAATATTCATTGATTTTTGCCATTGAAAAACGTCCAGAAATGTTTGAAGCTACTGACTGAATGAAAGGAGCTGGCATCTCACTCTCTTTGAATCTTCTTTATCATGCTAGGATTAGCAGGAAAAAGCAAAAAATTTCAGAATTGCACCTTGCAATGCGGAGAAATTACTGTTTGTGCATTTACAATATTCATTGATTTTTGCCATTGAAAAACATCATGTTATTCATATACCAGAAATGTTTGAAGCTACTGACTGAATGAAAAGAGCTGGCATCTCACTCTCTTTGAATCTTCTTTATCATGCCAGGATTAGCAGGAAAAAGCAAAAAATTTCAGAATTGCACCTTGCAATGTGGAGATATTACTGTTTGTGCATTTACAATATTCATTGATTTTTGCCATTGAAAAACGTCCAGAAATGTTTGAAGCTACTGACTGAATGAAAGGAGCTGGCATCTCACTCTCTTTGAATCTTCTTTATCATGCTAGGATTAGCAGGAAAAAGCAAAAAATTTCAGAATTGCACATTGCAATGCGGAGAAATTACTGTTTGTGCATTTACAATATTCATTGATTTTTGCCATTGAAAAACATCATGTTATTCATATAACAGAAATGTTTGAAGCTACTGACTGAATGAAAGGAGCTGGCATCTCACTCTCTTTGAATCTTCTTTATCATGCCAGGATTAGCAGGAAAAAGCAAAAAATTTCAGAATTGCACCTTGCAATGTGGAGATATTACTGTTTGTGCATTTACAATATTCATTGATTTTTGCCATTGAAAAACGTCCAGAAATGTTTGAAGCTACTGACTGAATGAAAGGAGCTGGCATCTCACTCTCTTTGAATCTTCTTTATCATGCTAGGATTAGCAGGAAAAAGCAAAAAATTTCAGAATTGCACCTTGCAATGCGGAGAAATTACTGTTTGTGCATTTACAATATTCATTGATTTTTGCCATTGAAAAACATCATGTTATTCATATACCAGAAATGTTTGAAGCTACTGACTGAATGAAAAGAGCTGGCATCTCACTCTCTTTGAATCTTCTTTATCATGCCAGGATTAGAAGGAAAAAGCAAAAAATTTCAGAATTGCACCTTGCAATGTTGAGATATTACTGTTTGTGCATTTACAATATTCATTGATTTTTGCCATTGAAAAACGTCCAGAAATGTTTGAAGCTACTGACTGAATGAAAGGAGCTGGCATCTCACTCTCTTTGAATCTTCTTTATCATGCTAGGATTAGCAGGAAAAAGCAAAAAATTTCAGAATTGCACCTTGCAATGCGGAGAAATTACTGTGTGTGCATTTACAATATTCATTGATTTTTGCCATTGAAAAACATCGTTATTCATATACCAGAAATGTTTGAAGCTACTGACTGAATGAAAAGAGCTGGCATCTCACTATCTTTGAATCTTCTTTATAATGCCAGGATTAGCAGGAAAAAGCAAAAAATTTCAGAATTGCACCTTGCAATGTGGAGATATTACTGTTTGTGCATTTACAATATTCATTGATTTTTGCCATTGAAAAACATGTTATTCATATACCAGAAATGTTTGAAGCTACTGACTGAATGAAAAGAGATGGCATCTCACTCTCTTTGAATCTTCTTTATCATGCCAGGATTAGCAGGAAAAAGCAAAAAATTTCAGAATTGCACCTTGCAATGTGGAGATATTACTGTTTGTGCATTTACAATATTCATTGATTTTTGCCATTGAAAAACGTCCAGAAATGTTTGAAGCTACTGACTGAATGAAAGGAACTGGCATCTCACTCTCTTTGAATCTTCTTTATCATGCTAGGATTAGCAGGAAAAAGCAAAAAATTTCAGAATTGCACCTTGCAATGCGGAGAAATTACTGTGTGTGCATTTACAATATTCATTGATTTTTGCCATTGAAAAACATCATGTTATTCATATACCAGAAATGTTTGAAGCTACTGACTGAATGAAAAGAGCTGGCATCTCACTCTCTTTGAATCTTCTTTATCATGCCAGGATTAGCAGGAAAAAGCAAAAAATTTCAGAATTGCACCTTGCAATGTGGAGATATTACTGTTTGTGCATTTACAATATTCATTGATTTTTGCCATTGAAAAACATGTTATTCATATACCAGAAATGTTTGAAGCTACTGACTGAATGAAAAGAGCTGGCATCTCACTCTCTTTGAATCTTCTTTATCATGCTAGGATTAGCAGGAAAAAGCAAAAAATTTCAGAATTGCACCTTGCAATGCGGAGAAATTACTGTTTGTGCATTTACAATATTCATTGATTTTTGCCATTGAAAAACATGTTATTCATATACCAGAAATGTTTGAAGCTACTGACTGAATGAAAAGAGCTGGCATCTCACTCTCTTTGAATCTTCTTTATCATGCCAGGATTAGCAGGAAAAAGCAAAAAATTTCAGAATTGCACCTTGCAATGTGGAGATATTACTGTTTGTGCATTTACAATATTCATTGATTTTTGTCATTGAAAAACGTCCAGAAATGTTTGAAGCTACTGACTGAATGAAAAGAGCTGGCATCTCACTCTCTTTGAATCTTCTTTATCATGCTAGGATTAGCAGGAAAAAGCAAAAAATTTCAGAATTGCACCTTGCAATGCGGAGAAATTACTGTTTGTGCATTTACAATATTCATTGATTTTTGCCATTGAAAAACATGTTATTCATATACCAGAAATGTTTGAAGCTACTGACTGAATGAAAAGAGCTGGCATCTCACTCTCTTTGAATCTTCTTTATCATGCCAGGATTAGCAGGAAAAAGCAAAAAATTTCAGAATTGCACCTTGCAATGTGGAGATATTACTGTTTGTGCATTTACAATATTCATTGATTTTTGTCATTGAAAAACGTCCAGAAATGTTTGAAGCTACTGACTGAATGAAAAGAGCTGGCATCTCACTCTCTTTGAATCTTCTTTATCATGCTAGGATTAGCAGGAAAAAGCAAAAAATTTCAGAATTGCACCTTGCAATGCGGAGAAATTACTGTTTGTGCATTTACAATATTCATTGATTTTTGCCATTGAAAAACATGTTATTCATATACCAGAAATGTTTGAAGCTACTGACTGAATGAAAAGAGCTGGCATCTCACTCTCTTTGAATCTTCTTTATCATGCCAGGATTAGCAGGAAAAAGCAAAAAATTTCAGAATTGCACCTTGCAATGTGGAGATATTACTGTTTGTGCATTTACAATATTCATTGATTTTTGCCATTGAAAAACATGTTATTCATATACCAGAAATGTTTGAAGCTACTGACTGAATGAAAAGAGCTGGCATCTCACTCTCTTTGAATCTTCTTTATCATGCCAGGATTAGCAGGAAAAAGCAAAAAATTTCAGAATTGCACGTTGCAATGTGGAGATATTACTGTTTGTGCATTTACAATATTCATTGATTTTTGCCATTGAAAAACGTCCAGAAATGTTTGAAGCTACTGACTGAATGAAAGGAGCTGGCATCTCACTCTCTTTGAATCTTCTTTATCATGCTAGGATTAGCAGGAAAAAGCAAAAAATTTCAGAATTGCACCTTGCAATGCGGAGAAATTACTGTGTGTGCATTTACAATATTCATTGATTTTTGCCATTGAAAAACATCGTTATTCATATACCAGAAATGTTTGAAGCTACTGACTGAATGAAAAGAGCTGGCATCTCACTCTCTTTGAATCTTCTTTATCATGCCAGGTTTAGCAGGAAAAAGCAAAAAATTTCAGAATTGCACCTTGCAATGTGGAGATATTACTGTTTGTGCATTTACAATATTCATTGATTTTTGCCATTGAAAAACATGTTATTCATATACCAGAAATGTTTGAAGCTACTGACTGAATGAAAAGAGCTGGCATCTCACTCTCTTTGAATCTTCTTTATCATGCCAGGATTAGCAGGAAAAAGCAAAAAATTTCAGAATTGCACCTTGCAATGTGGAGATATTACTGTTTGTGCATTTACAATATTCATTGATTTTTGCCATTGAAAAACGTCCAGAAATGTTTGAAGCTACTGACTGAATGAAAGGAGCTGGCATCTCACTCTCTTTGAATCTTCTTTATCATGCTAGGATTAGCAGGAAAAAGCAAAAAATTTCAGAATTGCACCTTGCAATGCGGAGAAATTACTGTGTGTGCATTTACAATATTCATTGATTTTTGCCATTGAAAAACATCGTTATTCATATACCAGAAATGTTTGAAGCTACTGACTGAATGAAAAGAGCTGGCATCTCACTCTCTTTGAATCTTCTTTATCATGCCAGGATTAGCAGGAAAAAGCAAAAAATTTCAGAATTGCACCTTGCAATGTGGAGATATTACTGTTTGAGCATTTACAATATTCATTGATTTTTGCCATTGAAAAACGTCCAGAAATGTTTGAAGCTACTGACTGAATGAAAGGAGCTGGCATCTCACTCTCTTTGAATCTTCTTTATCATGCTAGGATTAGCAGGAAAAAGCAAAAAATTTCAGAATTGCACCTTGCAATGCGGAGAAATTACTGTGTGTGCGTTTAAAATATTCATTGATTTTTGCCATTGAAAAACATGTTATTCATATACCAGAAATGTTTGAAGCTACTGACTGAATGAAAAGAGCTGGCATCTCACTCTCTTTGAATCTTCTTTATCATGCCAGGATTAGCAGGAAAAAGCAAAAAATTTCAGAATTGCACCTTGCAATGTGGAGATATTACTGTTTGTGCATTTACAATATTCATTGATTTTTGCCATTGAAAAACGTCCAGAAATGTTTGAAGCTACTGACTGAATGAAAGGAGCTGGCATCTCACTCTCTTTGAATCTTCTTTATCATGCTAGGATTAGCAGGAAAAAGCAAAAAATTTCAGAATTGCACATTGCAATGCGGAGAAATTACTGTTTGTGCATTTACAATATTCATTGATTTTTGCCATTGAAAAACATCATGTTATTCATATACCAGAAATGTTTGAAGCTACTGACTGAATGAAAGGAGCTGGCATCTCACTCTCTTTGAATCTTCTTTATCATGCTAGGATTAGCAGGAAAAAGCAAAAAATTTCAGAATTGCACCCTGCAATGCGGAGAAATTACTGTTTGTGCATTTACAATATTCATTGATTTTTGCCATTGAAAAACATGTTATTCATATACCAGAAATGTTTGAAGCTACTGACTGAATGAAAAGAGCTGGCATCTCACTCTCTTTGAATCTTCTTTATCATGCCAGGATTAGCAGGAAAAAGCAAAAAATTTCAGAATTGCACCTTGCAATGTGGAGATATTACTGTTTGTGCATTTACAATATTCATTGATTTTTGCCATTGAAAAACATGTTATTCATATACCAGAAATGTTTGAAGCTACTGACTGAATGAAAAGAGCTGGCATCTCACTCTCTTTGAATCTTCTTTATCATGCCAGGATTAGCAGGAAAAAGCAAAAAATTTCAGAATTGCACCTTGCAATGTGGAGATATTACTGTTTGTGCATTTACAATATTCATTGATTTTTGCCATTGAAAAACATGTTATTCATATACCAGAAATGTTTGAAGCTACTGACTGAATGAAAAGAGCTGGCATCTCACTCTCTTTGAATCTTCTTTATCATGCCAGGATTAGCAGGAAAAAGCAAAAAATTTCAGAATTGCACGTTGCAATGTGGAGATATTACTGTTTGTGCATTTACAATATTCATTGATTTTTGCCATTGAAAAACGTCCAGAAATGTTTGAAGCTACTGACTGAATGAAAGGAGCTGGCATCTCACTCTCTTTGAATCTTCTTTATCATGCTAGGATTAGCAGGAAAAAGCAAAAAATTTCAGAATTGCACCTTGCAATGCGGAGAAATTACTGTGTGTGCATTTACAATATTCATTGATTTTTGCCATTGAAAAACATCGTTATTCATATACCAGAAATGTTTGAAGCTACTGACTGAATGAAAAGAGCTGGCATCTCACTCTCTTTGAATCTTCTTTATCATGCCAGGTTTAGCAGGAAAAAGCAAAAAATTTCAGAATTGCACCTTGCAATGTGGAGATATTACTGTTTGTGCATTTACAATATTCATTGATTTTTGCCATTGAAAAACATGTTATTCATATACCAGAAATGTTTGAAGCTACTGACTGAATGAAAAGAGCTGGCATCTCACTCTCTTTGAATCTTCTTTATCATGCCAGGATTAGCAGTAAAAAACAAAAAATTTCAGAATTGCACCTTGCAATGTGGAGATATTACTGTTTGTGCATTTACAATATTCATTGATTTTTGCCATTGAAAAACGTCCAGAAATGTTTGAAGCTACTGACTGAATGAAAGGAGCTGGCATCTCACTCTCTTTGAATCTTCTTTATCATGCTAGGATTAGCAGGAAAAAGCAAAAAATTTCAGAATTGCACCTTGCAATGCGGAGAAATTACTGTGTGTGCATTTACAATATTCATTGATTTTTGCCATTGAAAAACATCGTTATTCATATACCAGAAATGTTTGAAGCTACTGACTGAATGAAAAGAGCTGGCATCTCACTCTCTTTGAATCTTCTTTATCATGCCAGGATTAGCAGGAAAAAGCAAAAAATTTCAGAATTGCACCTTGCAATGTGGAGATATTACTGTTTGAGCATTTACAATATTCATTGATTTTTGCCATTGAAAAACGTCCAGAAATGTTTGAAGCTACTGACTGAATGAAAGGAGCTGGCATCTCACTCTCTTTGAATCTTCTTTATCATGCTAGGATTAGCAGGAAAAAGCAAAAAATTTCAGAATTGCACCTTGCAATGCGGAGAAATTACTGTGTGTGCGTTTACAATATTCATTGATTTTTGCCATTGAAAAACATGTTATTCATATACCAGAAATGTTTGAAGCTACTGACTGAATGAAAAGAGCTGGCATCTCACTCTCTTTGAATCTTCTTTATCATGCCAGGATTAGCAGGAAAAAGCAAAAAATTTCAGAATTGCACCTTGCAATGTGGAGATATTACTGTTTGTGCATTTACAATATTCATTGATTTTTGCCATTGAAAAACGTCCAGAAATGTTTGAAGCTACTGACTGAATGAAAGGAGCTGGCATCTCACTCTCTTTGAATCTTCTTTATCATGCTAGGATTAGCAGGAAAAAGCAAAAAATTTCAGAATTGCACATTGCAATGCGGAGAAATTACTGTTTGTGCATTTACAATATTCATTGATTTTTGCCATTGAAAAACATCATGTTATTCATATACCAGAAATGTTTGAAGCTACTGACTGAATGAAAGGAGCTGGCATCTCACTCTCTTTGAATCTTCTTTATCATGCTAGGATTAGCAGGAAAAAGCAAAAAATTTCAGAATTGCACCCTGCAATGCGGAGAAATTACTGTTTGTGCATTTACAATATTCATTGATTTTTGCCATTGAAAAACATGTTATTCATATACCAGAAATGTTTGAAGCTACTGACTGAATGAAAAAAGCTGGCATCTCACTCTCTTTGAATCTTCTTTATCATGCCAGGATTAGCAGGAAAAAGCAAAAAATTTCAGAATTGCACCTTGCAATGTGGAGATATTACTGTTTGTGCATTTACAATATTCATTGATTTTTGCCATTGAAAAACGTCCAGAAATGTTTGAAGCTACTGAATGAATGAAAAGAGCTGGCATCTCACTCTCTTTGAATCTTCTTTATCATGCTAAGAGGAGCAGGAAAAAGCAAAAAATTTCAGAATTGCACGTTGCAATGTGGAGATATTACTGTTTGTGCATTTACAATATTCATTGATTTTTGCCATTGAAAAACATGTTATTCATATACCAGAAATGTTTGAAGCTACTGACTGAATGAAAAGAGCTGGCATCTCACTCTCTTTGAATCTTCTTTATCATGCCAGGTTTAGCAGGAAAAAGCAAAAAATTTCAGAATTGCACCTTGCAATGTGGAGATATTACTGTTTGTGCATTTACAATATTCATTGATTTTTGCCATTGAAAAACATGTTATTCATATACCAGAAATGTTTGAAGCTACTGACTGAATGAAAAGAGCTGGCATCTCACTCTCTTTGAATCTTCTTTATCATGCCAGGATTAGCAGGAAAAAGCAAAAAATTTCAGAATTGCACCTTGCAATGTGGAGATATTACTGTTTGTGCATTTACAATATTCATTGATTTTTGCCATTGAAAAACGTCCAGAAATGTTTGAAGCTACTGACTGAATGAAAGGAGCTGGCATCTCACTCTCTTTGAATCTTCTTTATCATGCTAGGATTAGCAGGAAAAAGCAAAAAATTTCAGAATTGCACCTTGCAATGCGGAGAAATTACTGTGTGTGCATTTACAATATTCATTGATTTTTGCCATTGAAAAACATCGTTATTCATATACCAGAAATGTTTGAAGCTACTGACTGAATGAAAAGAGCTGGCATCTCACTCTCTTTGAATCTTCTTTATCATGCCAGGATTAGCAGGAAAAAGCAAAAAATTTCAGAATTGCACCTTGCAATGTGGAGATATTACTGTTTGAGCATTTACAATATTCATTGATTTTTGCCATTGAAAAACGTCCAGAAATGTTTGAAGCTACTGACTGAATGAAAGGAGCTGGCATCTCACTCTCTTTGAATCTTCTTTATCATGCTAGGATTAGCAGGAAAAAGCAAAAAATTTCAGAATTGCACCTTGCAATGCGGAGAAATTACTGTGTGTGCGTTTACAATATTCATTGATTTTTGCCATTGAAAAACATGTTATTCATATACCAGAAATGTTTGAAGCTACTGACTGAATGAAAAGAGCTGGCATCTCACTCTCTTTGAATCTTCTTTATCATGCCAGGATTAGCAGGAAAAAGCAAAAAATTTCAGAATTGCACCTTGCAATGTGGAGATATTACTGTTTGTGCATTTACAATATTCATTGATTTTTGCCATTGAAAAACGTCCAGAAATGTTTGAAGCTACTGACTGAATGAAAGGAGCTGGCATCTCACTCTCTTTGAATCTTCTTTATCATGCTAGGATTAGCAGGAAAAAGCAAAAAATTTCAGAATTGCACATTGCAATGCGGAGAAATTACTGTTTGTGCATTTACAATATTCATTGATTTTTGCCATTGAAAAACATCATGTTATTCATATACCAGAAATGTTTGAAGCTACTGACTGAATGAAAGGAGCTGGCATCTCACTCTCTTTGAATCTTCTTTATCATGCTAGGATTAGCAGGAAAAAGCAAAAAATTTCAGAATTGCACCCTGCAATGCGGAGAAATTACTGTTTGTGCATTTACAATATTCATTGATTTTTGCCATTGAAAAACATGTTATTCATATACCAGAAATGTTTGAAGCTACTGACTGAATGAAAAGAGCTGGCATCTCACTCTCTTTGAATCTTCTTTATCATGCCAGGATTAGCAGGAAAAAGCAAAAAATTTCAGAATTGCACCTTGCAATGTGGAGATATTACTGTTTGTGCATTTACAATATTCATTGATTTTTGCCATTGAAAAACGTCCAGAAATGTTTGAAGCTACTGACTGAATGAAAAGAGCTGGCATCTCACTCTCTTTGAATCTTCTTTATCATGCTAAGAGGAGCAGGAAAAAGCAAAAAATTTCAGAATTGCACGTTGCAATGTGGAGATATTACTGTTTGTGCATTTACAATATTCATTGATTTTTGCCATTGAAAAACATGTTATTCATATACCAGAAATGTTTGAAGCTACTGACTGAATGAAAAGAGCTGGCATCTCACTCTCTTTGAATCTTCTTTATCATGCCAGGATTAGCAGGAAAAAGCAAAAAATTTCAGAATTGCACCTTGCAATGTGGAGATATTACTGTTTGTGCATTTACAATATTCATTGATTTTTGCCATTGAAAAACGTCCAGAAATGTTTGAAGCTACTGACTGAATGAAAAGAGCTGGCATCTCACTCTCTTTGAATCTTCTTTATCATGCCAGGATTAGCAGGAAAAAGCAAAAAATTTCAGAATTGCACCTTGCAATGCGGAGAAATTACTGTTTGTGCATTTACAATATTCATTGATTTTTGCCATTGAAAAACATCGTTATTCATATACCAGAAATGTTTGAAGCTACTGACTGAATGAAAGGAGCTGGCATCTCACTCTCTTTGAATCTTCTTTATCATGCTAGGATTAGCAGGAAAAAGCAAAAAATTTCAGAATTGCACCTTGCAATGCGGAGAAATTACTGTGTGTGCATTTACAATATTCATTGATTTTTGCCATTGAAAAACATCGTTATTCATATACCAGAAATGTTTGAAGCTACTGACTGAATGAAAAGAGCTGGCATCTCACTCTCTTTGAATCTTCTTTATCATGCTAGGATTAGCAGGAAAAAGCAAAAAATTTCAGAATTGCACCTTGCAATGCGGAGAAATTACTCTTTGTGCATTTACAATATTCATTGATTTTTGCCATTGAAAAACATGTTATTCATATACCCGAAATGTTTGAAGCTACTGACTGAATGAAAAGAGCTGGCATCTCACTCTCTTTGAATCTTCTTTATCATGCCAGGATTAGCAGGAAAAAGCAAAAAATTTCAGAATTGCACCTTGCAATGTGGAGATATTACTGTTTGTGCATTTACAATATTCATTGATTTTTGCCATTGAAAAACATGTTATTCATATACCAGAAATGTTTGAAGCTACTGACTGAATGAAAAGAGCTGGCATCTCACTCTCTTTGAATCTTCTTTATCATGCCAGGATTAGCAGGAAAAAGCAAAAAATTTCAGAATTGCACCTTGCAATGTGGAGATATTACTGTTTGTGCATTTACAATATTCATTGATTTTTGCCATTGAAAAACATGTTATTCATATACCAGAAATGTTTGAAGCTACTGACTGAATGAAAAGAGCTGGCATCTCACTCTCTTTGAATCTTCTTTATCATGCCAGGTTTAGCAGGAAAAAGCAAAAAATTTCAGAATTGCACCTTGCAATGTGGAGATATTACTGTTTGTGCATTTACAATATTCATTGATTTTTGCCATTGAAAAACATCGTTATTCATATACCAGAAATGTTTGAAGCTACTGACTGAATGAAAAGAGCTGGCATCTCACTCTCTTTGAATCTTCTTTATCATGCCAGGTTTAGCAGGAAAAAGCAAAAAATTTCAGAATTGCACCTTGCAATGTGGAGATATTACTGTTTGTGCATTTACAATATTCATTGATTTTTGCCATTGAAAAACATGTTATTCATATACCAGAAATGTTTGAAGCTACTGACTGAATGAAAAGAGCTGGCATCTCACTCTCTTTGAATCTTCTTTATCATGCCAGGATTAGCAGGAAAAAGCAAAAAATTTCAGAATTGCACCTTGCAATGTGGAGATATTACTGTTTGTGCATTTACAATATTCATTGATTTTTGCCATTGAAAAACGTCCAGAAATGTTTGAAGCTACTGACTGAATGAAAGGAGCTGGCATCTCACTCTCTTTGAATCTTCTTTATCATGCTAGGATTAGCAGGAAAAAGCAAAAAATTTCAGAATTGCACCTTGCAATGCGGAGAAATTACTGTGTGTGCATTTACAATATTCATTGATTTTTGCCATTGAAAAACATCGTTATTCATATACCAGAAATGTTTGAAGCTACTGACTGAATGAAAAGAGCTGGCATCTCACTCTCTTTGAATCTTCTTTATCATGCCAGGATTAGCAGGAAAAAGCAAAAAATTTCAGAATTGCACCTTGCAATGTGGAGATATTACGGTTTGTGCATTTACAATATTCATTGATTTTTGCCATTGAAAAACGTCCAGAAATGTTTGAAGCTACTGACTGAATGAAAGGAGCTGGCATCTCACTCTCTTTGAATCTTCTTTATCATGCTAGGATTAGCAGGAAAAAGCAAAAAATTTCAGAATTGCACCTTGCAATGCGGAGAAATTACTGTGTGTGCGTTTACAATATTCATTGATTTTTGCCATTGAAAAACATGTTATTCATATACCAGAAATGTTTGAAGCTACTGACTGAATGAAAAGAGCTGGCATCTCACTCTCTTTGAATCTTCTTTATCATGCCAGGATTAGCAGGAAAAAGCAAAAAATTTCAGAATTGCACCTTGCAATGTGGAGATATTACTGTTTGTGCATTTACAATATTCATTGATTTTTGCCATTGAAAAACGTCCAGAAATGTTTGAAGCTACTGACTGAATGAAAGGAGCTGGCATCTCACTCTCTTTGAATCTTCTTTATCATGCTAGGATTAGCAGGAAAAAGCAAAAAATTTCAGAATTGCACATTGCAATGCGGAGAAATTACTGTTTGTGCATTTACAATATTCATTGATTTTTGCCATTGAAAAACATTATGTTATTCATATACCAGAAATGTTTGAAGCTACTGACTGAATGAAAGGAGCTGGCATCTCACTCTCTTTGAATCTTCTTTATCATGCTAGGATTAGCAGGAAAAAGCAAAAAATTTCAGAATTGCACCTTGCAATGCGGAGAAATTACTGTTTGTGCATTTACAATATTCATTGATTTTTGCCATTGAAAAACATGTTATTCATATACCAGAAATGTTTGAAGCTACTGACTGAATGAAAAGAGCTGGCATCTCACTCTCTTTGAATCTTCTTTATCATGCCAGGATTAGCAGGAAAAAGCAAAAAATTTCAGAATTGCACCTTGCAATGTGGAGATATTACTGTTTGTGCATTTACAATATTCATTGATTTTTGCCATTGAAAAACGTCCAGAAATGTTTGAAGCTACTGACTGAATGAAAAGAGCTGGCATCTCACTCTCTTTGAATCTTCTTTATCATGCTAAGAGGAGCAGGAAAAAGCAAAAAATTTCAGAATTGCACGTTGCAATGTGGAGATATTACTGTTTGTGCATTTACAATATTCATTGATTTTTGCCATTGAAAAACATGTTATTCATATACCAGAAATGTTTGAAGCTACTGACTGAATGAAAAGAGCTGGCATCTCACTCTCTTTGAATCTTCTTTATCATGCCAGGATTAGCAGGAAAAAGCAAAAAATTTCAGAATTGCACCTTGCAATGTGGAGATATTACTGTTTGTGCATTTACAATATTCATTGATTTTTGCCATTCAAAAACGTCCAGAAATGTTTGAAGCTACTGACTGAATGAAAAGAGCTGGCATCTCACTCTCTTTGAATCTTCTTTATCATGCCAGGATTAGCAGGAAAAAGCAAAAAATTTCAGAATTGCACCTTGCAATGCGGAGAAATTACTGTTTGTGCATTTACAATATTCATTGATTTTTGCCATTGAAAAACATCGTTATTCATATACCAGAAATGTTTGAAGCTACTGACTGAATGAAAGGAGCTGGCATCTCACTCTCTTTGAATCTTCTTTATCATGCTAGGATTAGCAGGAAAAAGCAAAAAATTTCAGAATTGCACCTTGCAATGCGGAGAAATTACTGTGTGTGCATTTACAATATTCATTGATTTTTGCCATTGAAAAACATCGTTATTCATATACCAGAAATGTTTGAAGCTACTGACTGAATGAAAAGAGCTGGCATCTCACTCTCTTTGAATCTTCTTTATCATGCCAGGATTAGCAGGAAAAAGCAAAAAATTTCAGAATTGCACCTTGCAATGTGGAGATATTACTGTTTGTGCATTTACAATATTCATTGATTTTTGCCATTGAAAAACATCCAGAAATGTTTGAAGCTACTGACTGAATGAAAAGAGCTGGCATCTCACTCTCTTTGAATCTTCTTTATCATGCTAGGATTAGCAGGAAAAAGCAAAAAATTTCAGAATTGCACCTTGCAATGCGGAGAAATTACTGTTTGTGCATTTACAATATTCATTGATTTTTGCCATTGAAAAACATGTTATTCATATACCAGAAATGTTTGAAGCTGCTGACTGAATGAAAAGAGCTGGCATCTCACTCTCTTTGAATCTTCTTTATCATGCCAGGATTAGCAGGAAAAAGCAAAAAATTTCAGAATTGCACCTTGCAATGTGGAGATATTACTGTTTGTGCATTTACAATATTCATTGATTTTTGCCATTGAAAAACGTCCAGAAATGTTTGAAGCTACTGACTGAATGAAAGGAGCTGGCATCTCACTCTATTTGAATCTTCTTTATCATGCTAGGATTAGCAGGAAAAAGCAAAAAATTTCAGAATTGCACCTTGCAATGCGGAGAAATTACTGTTTGTGCATTTACAATATTCATTGATTTTTGCCATTGAAATACATGTTATTCATATACCCGAAATGTTTGAAGCTACTGACTGAATGAAAAGAGCTGGCATCTCACTCTCTTTGAATCTTCTTTATCATGCCAGGATTAGCAGGAAAAAGCAAAAAATTTCAGAATTGCACCTTGCAATGTGGAGATATTACTGTTTGTGCATTTACAATATTCATTGATTTTTGCCATTGAAAAACATGTTATTCATATACCAGAAATGTTTGAAGCTACTGACTGAATGAAAAGAGCTGGCATCTCACTCTCTTTGAATCTTCTTTATCATGCCAGGATTAGCAGGAAAAAGCAAAAAATTTCAGAATTGCACCTTGCAATGTGGAGATATTACTGTTTGTGCATTTACAATATTCATTGATTTTTGCCATTGAAAAACATGTTATTCATATACCAGAAATGTTTGAAGCTACTGACTGAATGAAAAGAGCTGGCATCTCACTCTCTTTGAATCTTCTTTATCATGCCAGGTTTAGCAGGAAAAAGCAAAAAATTTCAGAATTGCACCTTGCAATGTGGAGATATTACTGTTTGTGCATTTACAATATTCATTGATTTTTGCCATTGAAAAACATCGTTATTCATATACCAGAAATGTTTGAAGCTACTGACTGAATGAAAAGAGCTGGCATCTCACTCTCTTTGAATCTTCTTTATCATGCCAGGTTTAGCAGGAAAAAGCAAAAAATTTCAGAATTGCACCTTGCAATGTGGAGATATTACTGTTTGTGCATTTACAATATTCATTGATTTTTGCCATTGAAAAACATGTTATTCATATACCAGAAATGTTTGAAGCTACTGACTGAATGAAAAGAGCTGGCATCTCACTCTCTTTGAATCTTCTTTATCATGCCAGGATTAGCAGGAAAAAGCAAAAAATTTCAGAATTGCACCTTGCAATGTGGAGATATTACTGTTTGTGCATTTACAATATTCATTGATTTTTGCCATTGAAAAACGTCCAGAAATGTTTGAAGCTACTGACTGAATGAAAGGAGCTGGCATCTCACTCTCTTTGAATCTTCTTTATCATGCTAGGATTAGCAGGAAAAAGCAAAAAATTTCAGAATTGCACCTTGCAATGCGGAGAAATTACTGTGTGTGCATTTACAATATTCATTGATTTTTGCCATTGAAAAACATCGTTATTCATATACCAGAAATGTTTGAAGCTACTGACTGAATGAAAAGAGCTGGCATCTCACTCTCTTTGAATCTTCTTTATCATGCCAGGATTAGCAGGAAAAAGCAAAAAATTTCAGAATTGCACCTTGCAATGTGGAGATATTACTGTTTGTGCATTTACAATATTCATTGATTTTTCCCATTGAAAAACGTCCAGAAATGTTTGAAGCTACTGACTGAATGAAAGGAGCTGGCATCTCACTCTCTTTGAATCTTCTTTATCATGCTAGGATTAGCAGGAAAAAGCAAAAAATTTCAGAATTGCACCTTGCAATGCGGAGAAATTACTGTGTGTGCGTTTACAATATTCATTGATTTTTGCCATTGAAAAACATGTTATTCATATACAAGAAATGTTTGAAGCTACTGACTGAATGAAAAGAGCTGGCATCTCACTCTCTTTGAATCTTCTTTATCATGCCAGGATTAGCAGGAAAAAGCAAAAAATTTCAGAATTGCACCTTGCAATGTGGAGATATTACTGTTTGTGCATTTACAATATTCATTGATTTTTGCCATTGAAAAACGTCCAGAAATGTTTGAAGCTACTGACTGAATGAAAGGAGCTGGCATCTCACTCTCTTTGAATCTTCTTTATCATGCTAGGATTAGCAGGAAAAAGCAAAAAATTTCAGAATTGCACATTGCAATGCGGAGAAATTACTGTTTGTGCATTTACAATATTCATTGATTTTTGCCATTGAAAAACATCATGTTATTCATATACCAGAAATGTTTGAAGCTACTGACTGAATGAAAGGAGCTGGCATCTCACTCTCTTTGAATCTTCTTTATCATGCTAGGATTAGCAGGAAAAAGCAAAAAATTTCAGAATTGCACCTTGCAATGCGGAGAAATTACTGTTTGTGCATTTACAATATTCATTGATTTTTGCCATTGAAAAACATGTTATTCATATACCAGAAATGTTTGAAGCTACTGACTGAATGAAAAGAGCTGGCATCTCACTCTCTTTGAATCTTCTTTATCATGCCAGGATTAGCAGGAAAAAGCAAAAAATTTCAGAATTGCACCTTGCAATGTGGAGATATTACTGTTTGTGCATTTACAATATTCATTGATTTTTGCCATTGAAAAACGTCCAGAAATGTTTGAAGCTACTGACTGAATGAAAAGAGCTGGCATCTCACTCTCTTTGAATCTTCTTTATCATGCTAAGAGGAGCAGGAAAAAGCAAAAAATTTCAGAATTGCACGTTGCAATGTGGAGATATTACTGTTTGTGCATTTACAATATTCATTGATTTTTGCCATTGAAAAACATGTTATTCATATACCAGAAATGTTTGAAGCTACTGACTGAATGAAAAGAGCTGGCATCTCACTCTCTTTGAATCTTCTTTATCATGCCAGGATTAGCAGGAAAAAGCAAAAAATTTCAGAATTGCACCTTGCAATGTGGAGATATTACTGTTTGTGCATTTACAATATTCATTGATTTTTGCCATTGAAAAACGTCCAGAAATGTTTGAAGCTACTGACTGAATGAAAAGAGCTGGCATCTCACTCTCTTTGAATCTTCTTTATCATGCCAGGATTAGCAGGAAAAAGCAAAAAATTTCAGAATTGCACCTTGCAATGCGGAGAAATTACTGTTTGTGCATTTACAATATTCATTGATTTTTGCCATTGAAAAACATCGTTATTCATATACCAGAAATGTTTGAAGCTACTGACTGAATGAAAGGAGCTGGCATCTCACTCTCTTTGAATCTTCTTTATCATGCTAGGATTAGCAGGAAAAAGCAAAAAATTTCAGAATTGCACCTTGCAATGCGGAGAAATTACTGTGTGTGCATTTACAATATTCATTGATTTTTGCCATTGAAAAACATTGTTATTCATATACCAGAAATGTTTGAAGCTACTGACTGAATGAAAAGAGCTGGCATCTCACTCTCTTTGAATCTTCTTTATCATGCCAGGATTAGCAGGAAAAAGCAAAAAATTTCAGAATTGCACCTTGCAATGTGGAGATATTACTGTTTGTGCATTTACAATATTCATTGATTTTTGCCATTGAAAAACGTCCAGAAATGTTTGAAGCTACTGACTGAATGAAAAGAGCTGGCATCTCACTCTCTTTGAATCTTCTTTATCATGCTAGGATTAGCAGGAAAAAGCAAAAAATTTCAGAATTGCACCTTGCAATGCGGAGAAATTACTGTTTGTGCATTTACAATATTCATTGATTTTTGCCATTGAAAAACATGTTATTCATATACCAGAAATGTTTGAAGCTACTGACTGAATGAAAAGAGCTGGCATCTCACTCTCTTTGAATCTTCTTTATCATGGCAGGATTAGCAGGAAAAAGCAAAAAATTTCAGAATTGCACCTTGCAATGTGGAGATATTACTGTTTGTGCATTTACAATATTCATTGATTTTTGCCATTGAAAAACGTCCAGAAATGTTTGAAGCTACTGACTGAATGAAAGGAGCTGGCATCTCAGTCTATTTGAATCTTCTTTATCATGCTAGGATTAGCAGGAAAAAGCAAAAAATTTCAGAATTGCACCTTGCAATGCGGAGAAATTACTGTTTGTGCATTAACAATATTCATTGATTTTTGCCATTGAAAAACATGTTATTCATATACCCGAAATGTTTGAAGCTACTGACTGAATGAAAAGAGCTGGCATCTCACTCTCTTTGAATCTTCTTTATCATGCCAGGATTAGCAGGAAAAAGCAAAAAATTTCAGAATTGCACCTTGCAATGTGGAGATATTACTGTTTGTGCATTTACAATATTCATTGATTTTTGCCATTGAAAAACATGTTATTCATATACCAGAAATGTTTGAAGCTACTGACTGAATGAAAAGAGCTGGCATCTTACTCTCTTTGAATCTTCTTTATCATGCCAGGATTAGCAGGAAAAAGCAAAAAATTTCAGAATTGCACCTTGCAATGTGGAGATATTACTGTTTGTGCATTTACAATATTCATTGATTTTTGCCATTGAAAAACATGTTATTCATATACCAGAAATGTTTGAAGCTACTGACTGAATGAAAAGAGCTGGCATCTCACTCTCTTTGAATCTTCTTTATCATGCCAGGATTAGCAGGAAAAAGCAAAAAATTTCAGAATTGCACCTTGCAATGTGGAGATATTACTGTTTGTGCATTTACAATATTCATTGATTTTTGCCATTGAAAAACGTCCAGAAATGTTTGAAGCTACTGACTGAATGAAAGGAGCTGGCATCTCACTCTCTTTGAATCTTCTTTATCATGCTAGGATTAGCAGGAAAAAGCAAAAAATTTCAGAATTGCACCTTGCAATGCGGAGAAATTACTGTGTGTGCATTTACAATATTCATTGATTTTTGCCATTGAAAAACATCGTTATTCATATACCAGAAATGTTTGAAGCTACTGACTGAATGAAAAGAGCTGGCATCTCACTCTCTTTGAATCTTCTTTATCATGCCAGGATTAGCAGGAAAAAGCAAAAAATTTCAGAATTGCACCTTGCAATGTGGAGATATTACTGTTTGTGCATTTACAATATTCATTGATTTTTGCCATTGAAAAACGTCCAGAAATGTTTGAAGCTACTGACTGAATGAAAGGAGCTGGCATCTCACTCTCTTTGAATCTTCTTTATCATGCTAGGATTAGCAGGAAAAAGCAAAAAATTTCAGAATTGCACCTTGCAATGCGGAGAAATTACTGTGTGTGCATTTACAATATTCATTGATTTTTGCCTTTGAAAAACATGTTATTCATATACCAGAAATGTTTGAAGCTACTGACTGAATGAAAAGAGCTGGCATCTCACTCTCTTTGAATCTTCTTTATCATGCCAGGATTAGCAGGAAAAAGCAAAAAATTTCAGAATTGCACCTTGCAATGTGGAGATATTACTGTTTGTGCATTTACAATATTCATTGATTTTTGCCATTGAAAAACGTCCAGAAATGTTTGAAGCTACTGACTGAATGAAAAGAGCTGGCATCTCACTCTCTTTGAATCTTCTTTATCATGCTAAGAGGAGCAGGAAAAAGCAAAAAATTTCAGAATTGCACGTTGCAATGTGGAGATATTACTGTTTGTGCATTTACAATATTCATTGATTTTTGCCATTGAAAAACATGTTATTCATATACCAGAAATGTTTGAAGCTACTGACTGAATGAAAAGAGCTGGCATCTCACTCTCTTTGAATCTTCTTTATCATGCCAGGATTAGCAGGAAAAAGCAAAAAATTTCAGAATTGCACCTTGCAATGTGGAGATATTACTGTTTGTGCATTTACAATATTCATTGATTTTTGCCATTGAAAAACGTCCAGAAATGTTTGAAGCTACTGACTGAATGAAAAGAGCTGGCATCTCACTCTCTTTGAATCTTCTTTATCATGCCAGGATTAGCAGGAAAAAGCAAAAAATTTCAGAATTGCACCTTGCAATGCGGAGAAATTACTGTTTGTGCATTTACAATATTCATTGATTTTTGCCATTGAAAAACATCGTTATTCATATACCAGAAATGTTTGAAGCTACTGACTGAATGAAAGGAGCTGGCATCTCACTCTCTTTGAATCTTCTTTATCATGTTAGGATTAGCAGGAAAAAGCAAAAAATTTCAGAATTGCACCTTGCAATACGGAGAAATTACTGTGTGTGCATTTACAATATTCATTGATTTTTGCCATTGAAAAACATCGTTATTCATATACCAGAAACGTTTGAAGCTACTGACTGAATGAAAAGAGCTGGCATCTCACTCTCTTTGAATCTTCTTTATCATGCCAGGATTAGCAGGAAAAAGCAAAAAATTTCAGAATTGCACCTTGCAATGTGGAGATATTACTGTTTGTGCATTTACAATATTCATTGATTTTTGCCATTGAAAAACGTCCAGAAATGTTTGAAGCTACTGACTGAATGAAAAGAGCTGGCATCTCACTCTCTTTGAATCTTCTTTATCATGCTAGGATTAGCAGGAAAAAGCAAAAAATTTCAGAATTGCACCTTGCAATGCGGAGAAATTACTGTTTGTGCATTTACAATATTCATTGATTTTTGCCATTGAAAAACATGTTATTCATATACCAGAAATGTTTGAAGCTACTGACTGAATGAAAAGAGCTGGCATCTCACTCTCTTTGAATCTTCTTTATCATGCCAGGATTAGCAGGAAAAAGCAAAAAATTTCAGAATTGCACCTTGCAATGTGGAGATATTACTGTTTGTGCATTTACAATATTCATTGATTTTTGCCATTGAAAAACGTCCAGAAATGTTTGAAGCTACTGACTGAATGAAAGGAGCTGGCATCTCACTCTCTTTGAATCTTCTTTATCATGCTAGGATTAGCAGGAAAAAGCAAAAAATTTCAGAATTGCACCTTGCAATGCGGAGAAATTACTGTTTGTGCATTTACAATACTCATTGATTTTTGCCATTGAAAAACATGTTATTCATATACCAGAAATGTTTGAAGCTACTGACTGAATGAAAAGAGCTGGCATCTCACTCTCTTTGAATCTTCTTTATCATGCCAGGATTAGCAGGAAAAAGCAAAAAATTTCAGAATTGCACCTTGCAATGTGGAGATATTACTGTTTGTGCATTTACAATATTCATTGATTTTTGCCATTGAAAAACGTCCAGAAATGTTTGAAGCTACTGACTGAATGAAAGGAGCTGGCATCTCACTCTCTTTGAATCTTCTTTATCATGCTAGGATTAGCAGGAAAAAGCAAAAAATTTCAGAATTGCACCTTGCAATGCGGAGAAATTACTGTGTGTGCATTTACAATATTCATTGATTTTTGCCATTGAAAAACATCATGTTATTCATATACCAGAAATGTTTGAAGCTACTGACTGAATGAAAAGAGCTGGCATCTCACTCTCTTTGAATCTTCTTTATCATGCCAGGATTAGCAGGAAAAAGCAAAAAATTTCAGAATTGCACCTTGCAATGTGGAGATATTACTGTTTGTGCATTTACAATATTTATTGATTTTTGCCATTGAAAAACGTCCAGAAATGTTTGAAGCTACTGACTGAATGAAAGGAGCTGGCATCTCACTCTCTTTGAATCTTCTTTATCATGCTAGGATTAGCAGGAAAAAGCAAAAAATTTCAGAATTGCACCTTGCAATGCGGAGAAATTACTGTGTGTGCATTTACAATATTCATTGATTTTTGCCATTGAAAAACATCGTTATTCATATACCAGAAATGTTTGAAGCTACTGACTGAATGAAAAGAGCTGGCATCTCACTCTCTTTGAATCTTCTTTATCATGCCAGGATTAGCAGGAAAAAGCAAAAAATTTCAGAATTGCACCTTGCAATGTGGAGATATTACTGTTTGTGCATTTACAATATTCATTGATTTTTGCCATTGAAAAACGTCCAGAAATGTTTGAAGCTACTGACTGAATGAAAGGAGCTGGCATCTCACTCTCTTTGAATCTTCTTTATCATGCTAGGATTAGCAGGAAAAAGCAAAAAATTTCAGAATTGCACATTGCAATGTGGAGAAATTACTGTTTGTGCATTTACAATATTCATTGATTTTTGCCATTGAAAAACATCATGTTATTCATATACCAGAAATGTTTGAAGCTACTGACTGAATGAAAAGAGCTGGCATCTCACTCTCTTTGAATCTTCTTTATCATGCCTGGATTAGCAGGAAAAAGCAAAAAATTTCAGAATTGCACCTTGCAATGCGGAGAAATTACTGTTTGTGCATTTACAATATTCATTGATTTTTGCCATTGAAAAACATGTTATTCATATACCAGAAATGTTTGAAGCTACTGACTGAATGAAAAGAGCTGGCATCTCACTCTCTTTGAATCTTCTTTATCATGCCAGGATTAGCAGGAAAAAGCAAAAAATTTCAGAATTGCACCTTGCAATGTGGAGATATTACTGTTTGTGCATTTACAATATTCATTGATTTTTGCCATTGAAAAACGTCCAGAAATGTTTGAAGCTACTGACTGAATGAAAGGAGCTGGCATCTCACTCTCTTTGAATCTTCTTTATCATGCTAGGATTAGCAGGAAAAAGCAAAAAATTTCAGAATTGCACCTTGCAATGCGGAGAAATTACTCTGTGTGCATTTACAATATTCATTGATTTTTGCCATTGAAAAACATCGTTATTCATATACCAGAAATGTTTGAAGCTACTGACTGAATGAAAAGAGCTGGCATCTCACTCTCTTTGAATCTTCTTTATCATGCCAGGATTAGCAGGAAAAAGCAAAAAATTTCAGAATTGCACCTTGCAATGTGGAGATATTACTGTTTGTGCATTTACTATATTCATTGATTTTTGCCATTGAAAAACGTCCAGAAATGTTTGAAGCTACTGACTGAATGAAAGGAGCTGGCATCTCACTCTCTTTGAATCTTCTTTATCATGCTAGGATTAGCAGGAAAAAGCAAAAAATTTCAGAATTGCACCTTGCAATGCGGAGAAATTACTGTGTGTGCATTTACAATATTCATTGATTTTTGCCATTGAAAAACATGTTATTCATATACCAGAAATGTTTGAAGCTACTGACTGAATGAAAAGAGCTGGCATCTCACTCTCTTTGAATCTTCTTTATCATGCCAGGATTAGCAGGAAAAAGCAAAAAAATTCAGAATTGCACGTTGCAATGTGGAGATATTACTGTTTGTGCATTTACAATATTCATTGATTTTTGCCATTGAAAAACGTCCAGAAATGTTTGAAGCTACTGACTGAATGAAAGGAGCTGGCATCTCACTCTCTTTGAAACTTCTTTATCATGCTAGGATTAGCAGGAAAAAGCAAAAAATTTCAGAATTGCACCTTGCAATGCGGAGAAATTACTGTTTGTGCATTTACAATATTCATTGATTTTTGCCATTGAAAAACATGTTATTCATATACCAGAAATGTTTGAAGCTACTGACTGAATGAAAAGAGCTGGCATCTCACTCTCTTTGAATCTTCTTTATCATGCCAGGATTAGCAGGAAAAAGCAAAAAATTTCAGAATTGCACCTTGCAATGTGGAGATATTACTGTTTGTGCATTTACAATATTCATTGATTTTTGCCATTGAAAAACGTCCAGAAATGTTTGAAGCTACTGACTGAATGAAAGGAGCTGGCATCTCACTCTATTTGAATCTTCTTTATCATGCTAGGATTAGCAGGAAAAAGCAAAAAATTTCAGAATTGCACCTTGCAATGCGGAGAAATTACTGTTTGTGCATTTACAATATTCATTGATTTTTGCCATTGAAAAACATGTTATTCATATACCCGAAATGTTTGAAGCTACTGACTGAATGAAAAGAGCTGGCATCTCACTCTCTTTGAATCTTCTTTATCATGCCAGGATTAGCAGGAAAAAGCAAAAAATTTCAGAATTGCACCTTGCAATGTGGAGATATTACTGTTTGTGCATTTACAATATTCATTGATTTTTGCCATTGAAAAACATGTTATTCATATACCAGAAATGTTTGAAGCTACTGACTGAATGAAAAGAGCTGGCATCTCACTCTCTTTGAATCTTCTTTATCATGCCAGGATTAGCAGGAAAAAGCAAAAAATTTCAGAATTGCACCTTGCAATGTGGAGATATTACTGTTTGTGCATTTACAATATTCATTGATTTTTGCCATTGAAAGACATGTTATTCATATACCAGAAATGTTTGAAGCTACTGACTGAATGAAAAGAGCTGGCATCTCACTCTCTTTGAATCTTCTTTATCATGCCAGGATTAGCAGGAAAAAGCAAAAAATTTCAGAATTGCACCTTGCAATGTGGAGATATTACTGTTTGTGCATTTACAATATTCATTGATTTTTGCCATTGAAAAACGTCCAGAAATGTTTGAAGCTACTGACTGAATGAAAGGAGCTGGCATCTCACTCTCTTTGAATCTTCTTTATCATGCTAGGATTAGCAGGAAAAAGCAAAAAATTTCAGAATTGCACCTTGCAATGCGGAGAAATTACTGTTTGTGCATTTACAATATTCATTGATTTTTGCCATTGAAAAACATCGTTATTCATATACCAGAAATGTTTGAAGCTACTGACTGAATGAAAGGAGCTGGCATCTCACTCTCTTTGAATCTTCTTTATCATGTTAGGATTAGCAGGAAAAAGCAAAAAATTTCAGAATTGCACCTTGCAATACGGAGAAATTACTGTGTGTGCATTTACAATATTCATTGATTTTTGCCATTGAAAAACATCGTTATTCATATACCAGAAACGTTTGAAGCTACTGACTGAATGAAAAGAGCTGGCATCTCACTCTCTTTGAATCTTCTTTATCATGCCAGGATTAGCAGGAAAAAGCAAAAAATTTCAGAATTGCACCTTGCAATGTGGAGATATTACTGTTTGTGCATTTACAATATTCATTGATTTTTGCCATTGAAAAACGTCCAGAAATGTTTGAAGCTACTGACTGAATGAAAAGAGCTGGCATCTCACTCTCTTTGAATCTTCTTTATCATGCTAGGATTAGCAGGAAAAAGCAAAAAATTTCAGAATTGCACCTTGCAATGCGGAGAAATTACTGTTTGTGCATTTACAATATTCATTGATTTTTGCCATTGAAAAACATGTTATTCATATACCAGAAATGTTTGAAGCTACTGACTGAATGAAAAGAGCTGGCATCTCACTCTCTTTGAATCTTCTTTATCAGGCCAGGATTAGCAGGAAAAAGCAAAAAATTTCAGAATTGCACCTTGCAATGTGGAGATATTACTGTTTGTGCATTTACAATATTCATTGATTTTTGCCATTGAAAAACGTCCAGAAATGTTTGAAGCTACTGACTGAATGAAAGGAGCTGGCATCTCACTCTCTTTGAATCTTCTTTATCATGCTAGGATTAGCAGGAAAAAGCAAAAAATTTCAGAATTGCACCTTGCAATGCGGAGAAATTACTGTTTGTGCATTTACAATACTCATTGATTTTTGCCATTGAAAAACATGTTATTCATATACCAGAAATGTTTGAAGCTACTGATTGAATGAAAAGAGCTGGCATCTCACTCTCTTTGAATCTTCTTTATCATGCCAGGATTAGCAGGAAAAAGCAAAAAATTTCAGAATTGCACCTTGCAATGTGGAGATATTACTGTTTGTGCGTTTACAATATTCATTGATTTTTGCCATTGAAAAACGTCCAGAAATGTTTGAAGCTACTGACTGAATGAAAGGAGCTGGCATCTCACTCTCTTTGAATCTTCTTTATCATGCTAGGATTAGCAGGAAAAAGCAAAAAATTTCAGAATTGCACCTTGCAATGCGGAGAAATTACTGTGTGTGCATTTACAATATTCATTGATTTTTGCCATTGAAAAACATCATGTTATTAATATACCAGAAATGTTTGAAGCTACTGACTGAATGAAAAGAGCTGGCATCTCACTCTCTTTGAATCTTCTTTATCATGCCAGGATTAGCAGGAAAAAGCAAAAAATTTCAGAATTGCACCTTGCAATGTGGAGATATTACTGTTTGTGCATTTACAATATTCATTGATTTTTGCCATTGAAAAACGTCCAGAAATGTTTGAAGCTACTGACTGAATGAAAGGAGCTGGCATCTCACTCTCTTTGAATCTTCTTTATCATGCTAGGATTAGCAGGAAAAAGCAAAAAATTTCAGAATTGCACCTTGCAATGCGGAGAAATTACTGTGTGTGCATTTACAATATTCATTGATTTTTGCCATTGAAAAACATCGTTATTCATATACCAGAAATGTTTGAAGCTACTGACTGAATGAAAAGAGCTGGCATCTCACTCTCTTTGAATCTTCTTTATCATGCCAGGATTAGCAGGAAAAAGCAAAAAATTTCAGAATTGCACCTTGCAATGTGGAGATATTACTGTTTGTGCATTTACAATATTCATTGATTTTTGCCATTGAAAAACGTCCAGAAATGTTTGAAGCTACTGACTGAATGAAAGGAGCTGGCATCTCACTCTCTTTGAATCTTCTTTATCATGCTAGGATTAGCAGGAAAAAGCAAAAAATTTCAGAATTGCACATTGCAATGTGGAGAAATTACTGTTTGTGCATTTACAATATTCATTGATTTTTGCCATTGAAAAACATCATGTTATTCATATACCAGAAATGTTTGAAGCTACTGACTGAATGAAAAGAGCTGGCATCTCACTCTCTTTGAATCTTCTTTATCATGCCAGGATTAGCAGGAAAAAGCAAGAAATTTCAGAATTGCACCTTGCAATGCGGAGAAATTACTGTTTGTGCATTTACAATATTCATTGATTTTTGCCATTGAAAAACATGTTATTCATATACCAGAAATGTTTGAAGCTACTGACTGAATGAAAAGAGCTGGCATCTCACTCTCTTTGAATCTTCTTTATCATGCCAGGATTAGCAGGAAAAAGCAAAAAATTTCAGAATTGCACCTTGCAATGTGGAGATATTACTGTTTGTGCATTTACAATATTCATTGATTTTTGCCATTGAAAAACGTCCAGAAATGTTTGAAGCTACTGACTGAATGAAAGGAGCTGGCATCTCACTCTCTTTGAATCTTCTTTATCATGCTAGGATTAGCAGGAAAAAGCAAAAAATTTCAGAATTGCACCTTGCAATGCGGAGAAATTACTCTGTGTGCATTTACAATATTCATTGATTTTTGCCATTGAAAAACATCGTTATTCATATACCAGAAATGTTTGAAGCTACTGACTGAATGAAAAGAGCTGGCATCTCACTCTCTTTGAATCTTCTTTATCATGCCAGGATTAGCAGGAAAAAGCAAAAAATTTCAGAATTGCACCTTGCAATGTGGAGATATTACTGTTTGTGCATTTACTATATTCATTGATTTTTGCCATTGAAAAACGTCCAGAAATGTTTGAAGCTACTGACTGAATGAAAGGAGCTGGCATCTCACTCTCTTTGAATCTTCTTTATCATGCTAGGATTAGCAGAAAAAAGCAAAAAATTTCAGAATTGCACCTTGCAATGCGGAGAAATTACTGTGTGTGCATTTACAATATTCATTGATTTTTGCCATTGAAAAACATGTTATTCATATACCAGAAATGTTTGAAGCTACTGACTGAATGAAAAGAGCTGGCATCTCACTCTCTTTGAATCTTCTTTATCATGCCAGGATTAGCAGGAAAAAGCAAAAAATTTCAGAATTGCACGTTGCAATGTGGAGATATTACTGTTTGTGCATTTACAATATTCATTGATTTTTGCCATTGAAAAACGTCCAGAAATGTTTGAAGCTACTGACTGAATGAAAGGAGCTGGCATCTCACTCTCTTTGAAACTTCTTTATCATGCTAGGATTAGCAGGAAAAAGCAAAAAATTTCAGAATTGCACATTGCAATGCGGAGAAATTACTGTTTGTGCATTTACAATATTCATTGATTTTTGCCATTGAAAAACATCATGTTATTCATATACCAGAAATGTTTGAAGCTACTGACTGAATGAAAGGAGCTGGCATCTCACTCTCTTTGAATCTTCTTTATCATGCTAGGATTAGCAGGAAAAAGCAAAAAATTTCAGAATTGCACCTTGCAATGCGGAGAAATTACTGTTTGTGCATTTACAATATTCATTGATTTTTGCCATTGAAAAACATGTTATTCATATACCAGAAATGTTTGAAGCTACTGACTGAATGAAAAGAGCTGGCATCTCACTCTCTTTGAATCTTCTTTATCATGCCAGGATTAGCAGGAAAAAGCAAAAAATTTCAGAATTGCACCTTGCAATGTGGAGATATTACTGTTTGTGCATTTACAATATTCATTGATTTTTGCCATTGAAAAACGTCCAGAAATGTTTGAAGCTACTGACTGAATGAAAGGAGCTGGCATCTCACTCTCTTTGAATCTTCTTTATCATGCTAGGATTAGCAGGAAAAAGCAAAAAATTTCAGAATTGCACCTTGCAATGCGGAGAAATTACTGTTTGTGCATTTACAATATTCATTGATTTTTGCCATTGAAAAACATGTTATTCATATACCAGAAATGTTTGAAGCTACTGACTGAATGAAAAGAGCTGGCATCTCACTCTCTTTGAATCTTCTTTATCAAGCCAGGATTAGCAGGAAAAAGCAAAAAATTTCAGAATTGCACCTTGCAATGTGGAGATATTACTGTTTGTGCATTTACAATATTCATTGATTTTTGCCATTGAAAAACGTCCAGAAATGTTTGAAGCTACTGACTGAATGAAAGGAGCTGGCATCTCACTCTCTTTGAATCTTCTTTATCATGCTAGGATTAGCAGGAAAAAGCAAAAAATTTCAGAATTGCACCTTGCAATGCGGAGAAATTACTGTGTGTGCATTTACAATATTCATTGATTTTTGCCATTGAAAAACATCGTTATTCATATACCAGAAATGTTTGAAGCTACTGACTGAATGAAAAGAGCTGGCATCTCACTCTCTTTAAATCTTCTTTATCATGCCAGGATTAGCAGGAAAAAGCAAAAAATTTCAGAATTGCACCTTGCAATGTGGAGATATTACTGTTTGTGCATTTACAATATTCATTGATTTTTGCCATTGAAAAACATGTTATTCATATACCAGAAATGTTTGAAGCTACTGACTGAATGAAAAGAGCTGGCATCTCACTCTCTTTGAATCTTCTTTATCATGCCAGGATTAGCAGGAAAAATCAAAAAATTTCAGAATTGCACGTTGCAATGTGGAGATATTACTGTTTGTGCATTTACAATATTCATTGATTTTTGCCATTGAAAAACGTCCAGAAATGTTTGAAGCTACTGACTGAATGAAAGGAGCTATTAAACAAAAAACCTGGCACTCAAAAAGACTTGAAGATTTCTAAGAGGATTTTTTAAACAAATAATATTTAATGGTGATGTAGTACAATAAGCAGACGTTTCGGTCCCACGGACCTTCATCGGTGTACAGAGGAAATCAGGAGGAGAAAAGCTGTAGGGTATGGTAATAAAAAGTGGCTGTCACGAGGAGGAACGCGGTATCCACCGCTTGTTCTGAGCTCAGAACAAGCGGTGGATACCGCGTTCCTCCTCGTGACAGCCACTTTTTATTACCATACCCTACAGCTTTTCTCCTCCTGATTTCCTCTGTACACCGATGAAGGTCCGTGGGACCGAAACGTCTACTTATTGTACTACATCACCATTAAATATTATTTGTTTAAAAAATCCTCTTAGAAATCTTCAAGTCTTTTTGAGTGCCAGGTTTTTTGTTTAATATTACGTCGGGCTTGCTACCCTACCTGAGCACCTCACTACTCCAGGAGTGCGGTAGTTTCTCTATTTTGAATGAAAGGAGCTGGCATCTCACTCTCTTTGAATCTTCTTTATCATGCTAGGATTAGCAGGAAAAAGCAAAAAATTTCAGAATTGCACCTTGCAATGCGGAGAAATTACTGTGTGTGCATTTACAATATTCATTGATTTTTGCCATTGAAAAACATCGTTATTCATATACCAGAAATGTTTGAAGCTACTGACTGAATGAAAAGAGCTGGCATCTCACTCTCTTTGAATCTTCTTTATCATGCCAGGATTAGCAGGAAAAAGCAAAAAATTTCAGAATTGCACCTTGCAATGTGGAGATATTACTGTTTGTGCATTTACAATATTCATTGATTTTTGCCATTGAAAAACGTCCAGAAATGTTTGAAGCTACTGACTGAATGAAAGGAGCTGGCATCTCACTCTCTTTGAATCTTCTTTATCATGCTAGGATTAGCAGGAAAAAGCAAAAAATTTCAGAATTGCACCTTGCAATGCGGAGAAATTACTGTGTGTGCATTTACAATATTCATTGATTTTTGCCATTGAAAAACATCGTTATTCATATACCAGAAATGTTTGAAGCTACTGACTGAATGAAAAGAGCTGGCATCTCACTCTCTTTGAATCTTCTTTATCATGCCAGGATTAGCAGGAAAAAGCAAAAAATTTCAGAATTGCACCTTGCAATGTGGAGATATTACTGTTTGTGCATTTACAATATTCATTGATTTTTGCCATTGAAAAACGTCCAGAAATGTTTGAAGCTACTGACTGAATGAAAGGAGCTGGCATCTCACTCTCTTTGAATCTTCTTTATCATGCTAGGATTAGCAGGAAAAAGCAAAAAATTTCAGAATTGCACATTGCAATGTGGAGAAATTACTGTTTGTGCATTTACAATATTCATTGATTTTTGCCATTGAAAAACATCATGTTATTCATATACCAGAAATGTTTGAAGCTACTGACTGAATGAAAAGAGCTGGCATCTCACTCTCTTTGAATCTTCTTTATCATGCCAGGATTAGCAGGAAAAAGCAAGAAATTTCAGAATTGCACCTTGCAATGCGGAGAAATTACTGTTTGTGCATTTACAATATTCATTGATTTTTGCCATTGAAAAACATGTTATTCATATACCAGAAATGTTTGAAGCTACTGACTGAATGAAAAGAGCTGGCATCTCACTCTCTTTGAATCTTCTTTATCATGCCAGGATTAGCAGGAAAAAGCAAAAAATTTCAGAATTGCACCTTGCAATGTGGAGATATTACTGTTTGTGCATTTACAATATTCATTGATTTTTGCCATTGAAAAACGTCCAGAAATGTTTGAAGCTACTGACTGAATGAAAGGAGCTGGCATCTCACTCTCTTTGAATCTTCTTTATCATGCTAGGATTAGCAGGAAAAAGCAAAAAATTTCAGAATTGCACCTTGCAATGCGGAGAAATTACTGTTTGTGCATTTACAATATTCATTGATTTTTGCCATTGAAAAACATGTTATTCATATACCAGAAATGTTTGAAGCTACTGACTGAATGAAAAGAGCTGGCATCTCACTCTCTTTGAATCTTCTTTATCAAGCCAGGATTAGCAGGAAAAAGCAAAAAATTTCAGAATTGCACCTTGCAATGTGGAGATATTACTGTTTGTGCATTTACAATATTCATTGATTTTTGCCATTGAAAAACGTCCAGAAATGTTTGAAGCTACTGACTGAATGAAAGGAGCTGGCATCTCACTCTCTTTGAATCTTCTTTATCATGCTAGGATTAGCAGGAAAAAGCAAAAAATTTCAGAATTGCACCTTGCAATGCGGAGAAATTACTGTGTGTGCATTTACAATATTCATTGATTTTTGCCATTGAAAAACATCGTTATTCATATACCAGAAATGTTTGAAGCTACTGACTGAATGAAAAGAGCTGGCATCTCACTCTCTTTAAATCTTCTTTATCATGCCAGGATTAGCAGGAAAAAGCAAAAAATTTCAGAATTGCACCTTGCAATGTGGAGATATTACTGTTTGTGCATTTACAATATTCATTGATTTTTGCCATTGAAAAACATGTTATTCATATACCAGAAATGTTTGAAGCTACTGACTGAATGAAAAGAGCTGGCATCTCACTCTCTTTGAATCTTCTTTATCATGCCAGGATTAGCAGGAAAAATCAAAAAATTTCAGAATTGCACGTTGCAATGTGGAGATATTACTGTTTGTGCATTTACAATATTCATTGATTTTTGCCATTGAAAAACGTCCAGAAATGTTTGAAGCTACTGACTGAATGAAAGGAGCTATTAAACAAAAAACCTGGCACTCAAAAAGACTTGAAGATTTCTAAGAGGATTTTTTAAACAAATAATATTTAATGGTGATGTAGTACAATAAGCAGACGTTTCGGTCCCACGGACCTTCATCGGTGTACAGAGGAAATCAGGAGGAGAAAAGCTGTAGGGTATGGTAATAAAAAGTGGCTGTCACGAGGAGGAACGCGGTATCCACCGCTTGTTCTGAGCTCAGAACAAGCGGTGGATACCGCGTTCCTCCTCGTGACAGCCACTTTTTATTACCATACCCTACAGCTTTTCTCCTCCTGATTTCCTCTGTACACCGATGAAGGTCCGTGGGACCGAAACGTCTACTTATTGTACTACATCACCATTAAATATTATTTGTTTAAAAAATCCTCTTAGAAATCTTCAAGTCTTTTTGAGTGCCAGGTTTTTTGTTTAATATTACGTCGGGCTTGCTACCCTACCTGAGCACCTCACTACTCCAGGAGTGCGGTAGTTTCTCTATTTTGAATGAAAGGAGCTGGCATCTCACTCTCTTTGAATCTTCTTTATCATGCTAGGATTAGCAGGAAAAAGCAAAAAATTTCAGAATTGCACCTTGCAATGCGGAGAAATTACTGTGTGTGCATTTACAATATTCATTGATTTTTGCCATTGAAAAACATCGTTATTCATATACCAGAAATGTTTGAAGCTACTGACTGAATGAAAAGAGCTGGCATCTCACTCTCTTTGAATCTTCTTTATCATGCCAGGATTAGCAGGAAAAAGCAAAAAATTTCAGAATTGCACCTTGCAATGTGGAGATATTACTGTTTGTGCATTTACAATATTCATTGATTTTTGCCATTGAAAAACGTCCAGAAATGTTTGAAGCTACTGACTGAATGAAAGGAGCTGGCATCTCACTCTCTTTGAATCTTCTTTATCATGCTAGGATTAGCAGGAAAAAGCAAAAAATTTCAGAATTGCACCTTGCAATGCGGAGAAATTACTGTGTGTGCATTTACAATATTCATTGATTTTTGCCATTGAAAAACATCGTTATTCATATACCAGAAATGTTTGAAGCTACTGACTGAATGAAAAGAGCTGGCATCTCACTCTCTTTGAATCTTCTTTATCATGCCAGGATTAGCAGGAAAAAGCAAAAAATTTCAGAATTGCACCTTGCAATGTGGAGATATTACTGTTTGTGCATTTACAATATTCATTGATTTTTGCCATTGAAAAACGTCCAGAAATGTTTGAAGCTACTGACTGAATGAAAGGAGCTGGCATCTCACTCTCTTTGAATCTTCTTTATCATGCTAGGATTAGCAGGAAAAAGCAAAAAATTTCAGAATTGCACATTGCAATGTGGAGAAATTACTGTTTGTGCATTTACAATATTCATTGATTTTTGCCATTGAAAAACATCATGTTATTCATATACCAGAAATGTTTGAAGCTACTGACTGAATGAAAAGAGCTGGCATCTCACTCTCTTTGAATCTTCTTTATCATGCCAGGATTAGCAGGAAAAAGCAAGAAATTTCAGAATTGCACCTTGCAATGCGGAGAAATTACTGTTTGTGCATTTACAATATTCATTGATTTTTGCCATTGAAAAACATGTTATTCATATACCAGAAATGTTTGAAGCTACTGACTGAATGAAAAGAGCTGGCATCTCACTCTCTTTGAATCTTCTTTATCATGCCAGGATTAGCAGGAAAAAGCAAAAAATTTCAGAATTGCACCTTGCAATGTGGAGATATTACTGTTTGTGCATTTACAATATTCATTGATTTTTGCCATTGAAAAACGTCCAGAAATGTTTGAAGCTACTGACTGAATGAAAGGAGCTGGCATCTCACTCTCTTTGAATCTTCTTTATCATGCTAGGATTAGCAGGAAAAAGCAAAAAATTTCAGAATTGCACCTTGCAATGCGGAGAAATTACTCTGTGTGCATTTACAATATTCATTGATTTTTGCCATTGAAAAACATCGTTATTCATATACCAGAAATGTTTGAAGCTACTGACTGAATGAAAAGAGCTGGCATCTCACTCTCTTTGAATCTTCTTTATCATGCCAGGATTAGCAGGAAAAAGCAAAAAATTTCAGAATTGCACCTTGCAATGTGGAGATATTACTGTTTGTGCATTTACTATATTCATTGATTTTTGCCATTGAAAAACGTCCAGAAATGTTTGAAGCTACTGACTGAATGAAAGGAGCTGGCATCTCACTCTCTTTGAATCTTCTTTATCATGCTAGGATTAGCAGAAAAAAGCAAAAAATTTCAGAATTGCACCTTGCAATGCGGAGAAATTACTGTGTGTGCATTTACAATATTCATTGATTTTTGCCATTGAAAAACATGTTATTCATATACCAGAAATGTTTGAAGCTACTGACTGAATGAAAAGAGCTGGCATCTCACTCTCTTTGAATCTTCTTTATCATGCCAGGATTAGCAGGAAAAAGCAAAAAATTTCAGAATTGCACGTTGCAATGTGGAGATATTACTGTTTGTGCATTTACAATATTCATTGATTTTTGCCATTGAAAAACGTCCAGAAATGTTTGAAGCTACTGACTGAATGAAAGGAGCTGGCATCTCACTCTCTTTGAAACTTCTTTATCATGCTAGGATTAGCAGGAAAAAGCAAAAAATTTCAGAATTGCACATTGCAATGCGGAGAAATTACTGTTTGTGCATTTACAATATTCATTGATTTTTGCCATTGAAAAACATCATGTTATTCATATACCAGAAATGTTTGAAGCTACTGACTGAATGAAAGGAGCTGGCATCTCACTCTCTTTGAATCTTCTTTATCATGCTAGGATTAGCAGGAAAAAGCAAAAAATTTCAGAATTGCACCTTGCAATGCGGAGAAATTACTGTTTGTGCATTTACAATATTCATTGATTTTTGCCATTGAAAAACATGTTATTCATATACCAGAAATGTTTGAAGCTACTGACTGAATGAAAAGAGCTGGCATCTCACTCTCTTTGAATCTTCTTTATCATGCCAGGATTAGCAGGAAAAAGCAAAAAATTTCAGAATTGCACCTTGCAATGTGGAGATATTACTGTTTGTGCATTTACAATATTCATTGATTTTTGCCATTGAAAAACGTCCAGAAATGTTTGAAGCTACTGACTGAATGAAAGGAGCTGGCATCTCACTCTCTTTGAATCTTCTTTATCATGCTAGGATTAGCAGGAAAAAGCAAAAAATTTCAGAATTGCACCTTGCAATGCGGAGAAATTACTATTTGTGCATTTACAATATTCATTGATTTTTGCCATTGAAAAACATGTTATTCATATACCAGAAATGTTTGAAGCTACTGACTGAATGAAAAGAGCTGGCATCTCACTCTCTTTGAATCTTCTTTATCAAGCCAGGATTAGCAGGAAAAAGCAAAAAATTTCAGAATTGCACCTTGCAATGTGGAGATATTACTGTTTGTGCATTTACAATATTCATTGATTTTTGCCATTGAAAAACGTCCAGAAATGTTTGAAGCTACTGACTGAATGAAAGGAGCTGGCATCTCACTCTCTTTGAATCTTCTTTATCATGCTAGGATTAGCAGGAAAAAGCAAAAAATTTCAGAATTGCACCTTGCAATGCGGAGAAATTACTGTGTGTGCATTTACAATATTCATTGATTTTTGCCATTGAAAAACATCGTTATTCATATACCAGAAATGTTTGAAGCTACTGACTGAATGAAAAGAGCTGGCATCTCACTCTCTTTAAATCTTCTTTATCATGCCAGGATTAGCAGGAAAAAGCAAAAAATTTCAGAATTGCACCTTGCAATGTGGAGATATTACTGTTTGTGCATTTACAATATTCATTGATTTTTGCCATTGAAAAACATGTTATTCATATACCAGAAATGTTTGAAGCTACTGACTGAATGAAAAGAGCTGGCATCTCACTCTCTTTGAATCTTCTTTATCATGCCAGGATTAGCAGGAAAAATCAAAAAATTTCAGAATTGCACGTTGCAATGTGGAGATATTACTGTTTGTGCATTTACAATATTCATTGATTTTTGCCATTGAAAAACGTCCAGAAATGTTTGAAGCTACTGACTGAATGAAAGGAGCTATTAAACAAAAAACCTGGCACTCAAAAAGACTTGAAGATTTCTAAGAGGATTTTTTAAACAAATAATATTTAATGGTGATGTAGTACAATAAGCAGACGTTTCGGTCCCACGGACCTTCATCGGTGTACAGAGGAAATCAGGAGGAGAAAAGCTGTAGGGTATGGTAATAAAAAGTGGCTGTCACGAGGAGGAACGCGGTATCCACCGCTTGTTCTGAGCTCAGAACAAGCGGTGGATACCGCGTTCCTCCTCGTGACAGCCACTTTTTATTACCATACCCTACAGCTTTTCTCCTCCTGATTTCCTCTGTACACCGATGAAGGTCCGTGGGACCGAAACGTCTACTTATTGTACTACATCACCATTAAATATTATTTGTTTAAAAAATCCTCTTAGAAATCTTCAAGTCTTTTTGAGTGCCAGGTTTTTTGTTTAATATTACGTCGGGCTTGCTACCCTACCTGAGCACCTCACTACTCCAGGAGTGCGGTAGTTTCTCTATTTTGAATGAAAGGAGCTGGCATCTCACTCTCTTTGAATCTTCTTTATCATGCTAGGATTAGCAGGAAAAAGCAAAAAATTTCAGAATTGCACCTTGCAATGCGGAGAAATTACTGTGTGTGCATTTACAATATTCATTGATTTTTGCCATTGAAAAACATCGTTATTCATATACCAGAAATGTTTGAAGCTACTGACTGAATGAAAAGAGCTGGCATCTCACTCTCTTTGAATCTTCTTTATCATGCCAGGATTAGCAGGAAAAAGCAAAAAATTTCAGAATTGCACCTTGCAATGTGGAAATATTACTGTTTGTGCATTTACAATATTCATTGATTTTTGCCATTGAAAAACGTCCAGAAATGTTTGAAGCTACTGACTGAATGAAAGGAGCTGGCATCTCACTCTCTTTGAATCTTCTTTATCATGCTAGGATTAGCAGGAAAAAGAAAAAAATTTCAGAATTGCACCTTGCAATGCGGAGAAATTACTGTTTGTGCATTTACAATATTCATTGATTTTTGCCATTGAAAAACATGTTATTCATATAACAGAAATGTTTGAAGCTACTGACTGAATGAAAAGAGCAGGCATCTCACTCTCTTTGAATCTTCTTTATCATGCCAGGATTAGCAGGAAAAAGCAAAAAATTTCAGAATTGCACCTTGCAATGTGGAGATATTACTGTTTGTGCATTTACAATATTCATTGATTTTTGCCATTGAAAAACATGTTATTCATATACCAGAAATGTTTGAAGCTACTGACTGAATGAAAAGAGCTGGCATCTCACTCTCTTTGAATCTTATTTATCATGCCAGGATTAGCAGGAAAAAGCAAAAAATTTCAGAATTGCACCTTGCAATGTGGAGATATTACTGTTTGTGCATTTACAATATTCATTGATTTTTGCCATTGAAAAACGTCCAGAAATGTTTGAAGCTACTGACTGAATGAAAGGAGCTGGCATCTCACTCTCTTTGAATCTTCTTTATCATGCTAGGATTAGCAGGAAAAAGCAAAAAATTTCAGAATTGCACCTTGCAATGCGGAGAAATTACTGTTTGTACATTTACAATATTCATTGATTTTTGCCATTGAAAAACATGTTATTCATATACCAGAAATGTTTGAAGCTACTGACTGAATGAAAAGAGCTGGCATCTCACTCTCTTTGAATCTTCTTTATCATGCCAGGATTAGCAGGAAAAAGCAAAACATTTCAGAATTGCACCTTGCAATGTGGAGATATTACTGTTTGTGCATTTACAATATTCATTGATTTTTGCCATTGAAAAACGTCCAGAAATGTTTGAAGCTACTGACTGAATGAAAAGAGCTGGCATCTCACTCTCTTTGAATTTTCTTTATCATGCTAAGAGGAGCAGGAAAAAGCAAAAAATTTCAGAATTGCACGTTGCAATGTGGAGATATTACTGTTTGTGCATTTACAATATTCATTGATTTTTGCCATTGAAAAACGTCCAGAAATGTTTGAAGCTACTGACTGAATGAAAAGAGCTGGCATCTCACTCTCTTTGAATCTTCTTTATCATGCTAAGAGGAGCAGGAAAAAGCAAAAAATTTCAGAATTGCACGTTGCAATGTGGAGATATTACTGTTTGTGCATTTACAATATTCATTGATTTTTGCCATTGAAAAACATGTTATTCATATACCAGAAATGTTTGAAGCTACTGACTGAATGAAAAGAGCTGGCATCTCACTCTCTTTGAATCTTCTTTATCATGCCAGGATTAGCAGGAAAAAGCAAAAAATTTCAGAATTGCACCTTGCAATGTGGAGATATTACTGTTTGTGCATTTACAATATTCATTGATTTTTGCCATTGAAAAACGTCCAGAAATGTTTGAAGCTACTGACTGAATGAAAGGAGCTGGCATCTCACTCTCTTTGAATCTTCTTTATCATGCTAGGATTAGCAGGAAAAAGCAAAAAATTTCAGAATTGCACCTTGCAATGCGGAGAAATTACTGTGTGTGCATTTACAATATTCATTGATTTTTGCCATTGAAAAACATCGTTATTCTTATACCAGAAATGTTTGAAGCTACTGACTGAATGAAAAGAGCTGGCATCTCACTCTCTTTGAATCTTCTTTATCATGCCAGGATTAGCAGGAAAAAGCAAAAAATTTCAGAATTGCACCTTGCAATGTGGAGATATTACTGTTTGTGCATTTACAATATTCATTGATTTTTGCCATTGAAAAACGTCCAGAAATGTTTGAAGCTACTGACTGAATGAAAGGAGCTGGCATCTCACTCTCTTTGAATCTTCTTTATCATGCTAGGATTAGCAGGAAAAAGCAAAAAATTTCAGAATTGCACCTTGCAATGCGGAGAAATTACTGTTTGTACATTTACAATATTCATTGATTTTTGCCATTGAAAAACATGTTATTCATATACCAGAAATGTTTGAAGCTACTGACTGAATGAAAAGAGCTGGCATCTCACTCTCTTTGAATCTTCTTTATCATGCCAGGATTAGCAGGAAAAAGCAAAACATTTCAGAATTGCACCTTGCAATGTGGAGATATTACTGTTTGTGCATTTACAATATTCATTGATTTTTGCCATTGAAAAACGTCCAGAAATGTTTGAAGCTACTGACTGAATGAAAAGAGCTGGCATCTCACTCTCTTTGAATTTTCTTTATCATGCTAAGAGGAGCAGGAAAAAGCAAAAAATTTCAGAATTGCACGTTGCAATGTGGAGATATTACTGTTTGTGCATTTACAATATTCATTGATTTTTGCCATTGAAAAACGTCCAGAAATGTTTGAAGCTACTGACTGAATGAAAAGAGCTGGCATCTCACTCTCTTTGAATCTTCTTTATCATGCTAAGAGGAGCAGGAAAAAGCAAAAAATTTCAGAATTGCACGTTGCAATGTGGAGATATTACTGTTTGTGCATTTACAATATTCATTGATTTTTGCCATTGAAAAACATGTTATTCATATACCAGAAATGTTTGAAGCTACTGACTGAATGAAAAGAGCTGGCATCTCACTCTCTTTGAATCTTCTTTATCATGCCAGGATTAGCAGGAAAAAGCAAAAAATTTCAGAATTGCACCTTGCAATGTGGAGATATTACTGTTTGTGCATTTACAATATTCATTGATTTTTGCCATTGAAAAACGTCCAGAAATGTTTGAAGCTACTGACTGAATGAAAGGAGCTGGCATCTCACTCTCTTTGAATCTTCTTTATCATGCTAGGATTAGCAGGAAAAAGCAAAAAATTTCAGAATTGCACCTTGCAATGCGGAGAAATTACTGTGTGTGCATTTACAATATTCATTGATTTTTGCCATTGAAAAACATCGTTATTCTTATACCAGAAATGTTTGAAGCTACTGACTGAATGAAAAGAGCTGGCATCTCACTCTCTTTGAATCTTCTTTATCATGCCAGGATTAGCAGGAAAAAGCAAAAAATTTCAGAATTGCACCTTGCAATGTGGAGATATTACTGTTTGTGCATTTACAATATTCATTGATTTTTGCCATTGAAAAACATGTTATTCATATACCAGAAATGTTTGAAGCTACTGACTGAATGAAAAGAGCTGGCATCTCACTCTCTTTGAATCTTCTTTATCATGCCAGGATTAGCAGGAAAAAGCAAAAAATTTCAGAATTGCACGTTGCAATGTGGAGATATTACTGTTTGTGCATTTACAATATTCATTGATTTTTGCCATTGAAAAACGTCCAGAAATGTTTGAAGCTACTGACTGAATGAAAGGAGCTGGCATCTCACTCTCTTTGAATCTTCTTTATCATGCTAGGATTAGCAGGAAAAAGCAAAAAATTTCAGAATTGCACATTGCAATGCGGAGAAATTACTGTGTGTGCATTTACAATATTCATTGATTTTTGACATTGAAAAACATCGTTATTCATATACCAGAAATGTTTGAAGCTACTGACTGAATGAAAAGAGCTGGCATCTCACTCTCTTTGAATCTTCTTTATCATGCCAGGATTAGCAGGAAAAAGCAAAAAATTTCAGAATTGCACCTTGCAATGTGGAGATATTACTGTTTGTGCATTTACAATATTCATTGATTTTTGCCATTGAAAAACATGTTATTCATATACCAGAAATGTTTGAAGCTACTGACTGAATGAAAAGAGCTGGCATCTCACTCTCTTTGAATCTTCTTTATCATGCCAGGATTAGCAGGAAAAAGCAAAAAATTTCAGAATTGCACGTTGCAATGTGGAGATATTACTGTTTGTGCATTTACAATATTCATTGATTTTTGCCATTGAAAAACGTCCAGAAATGTTTGAAGCTACTGACTGAATGAAAGGAGCTGGCATCTCACTCTCTTTGAATCTTCTTTATCATGCTAGGATTAGCAGGAAAAAGCAAAAAATTTCAGAATTGCACCTTGCAATGCGGAGAAATTACTGTGTGTGCATTTACAATATTCATTGATTTTTGCCATTGAAAAACATCGTTATTCATATACCAGAAATGTTTGAAGCTACTGACTGAATGAAAAGAGCTGGCATCTCACTCTCTTTGAATCTTCTTTATCATGCCAGGATTAGCAGGAAAAAGCAAAAAATTTCAGAATTGCACCTTGCAATGTGGAGATATTACTGTTTGTGCATTTACAATATTCATTGATTTTTGCCATTGAAAAACGTCCAGAAATGTTTGAAGCTACTGACTGAATGAAAGGAGCTGGCATCTCACTCTATTTGAATCTTCTTTATCATGCTAGGATTAGCAGGAAAAAGCAAAAAATTTCAGAATTGCACCTTGCAATGCGGAGAAATTACTGTTTGTGCATTTACAATATTCATTGATTTTTGCCATTGAAAAACATGTTATTCATATACCCGAAATGTTTGAAGCTACTGACTGAATGAAAAGAGCTGGCATCTCACTCTCTTTGAATCTTCTTTATCATGCCAGGATTAGCAGGAAAAAGCAAAAAATTTCAGAATTGCACCTTGCAATGTGGAGATATTACTGTTTGTGCATTTACAATATTCCTTGATTTTTGCCATTGAAAAACATGTTATTCATATACCAGAAATGTTTGAAGCTACTGACTGAATGAAAAGAGCTGGCATCTCACTCTCTTTGAATCTTCTTTATCATGCCAGGATTAGCAGGAAAAAGCAAAAAATTTCAGAATTGCACCTTGCAATGTGGAGATATTACTGTTTGTGCATTTACAATATTCATTGATTTTTGCCATTGAAAAACATGTTATTCATATACCAGAAATGTTTGAAGCTACTGACTGAATGAAAAGAGCTGGCATCTCACTCTCTTTGAATCTTCTTTATCATGCCAGGATTAGCAGGAAAAAGCAAAAAATTTCAGAATTGCACCTTGCAATGTGGAGATATTACTGTTTGTGCATTTACAATATTCATTGATTTTTGCCATTGAAAAACGTCCAGAAATGTTTTAAGCTACTGACTGAATGAATGGAGCTGGCATCTCACTCTCTTTGAATCTTCTTTATCATGCTAGGATTAGCAGGAAAAAGCAAAAAATTTCAGAATTGCACCTTGCAATGCGGAGAAATTACTGTGTGTGCATTTACAATATTCATTGATTTTTGCCATTGAAAAACATGTTATTCATATACCAGAAATGTTTGAAGCTACTGACTGAATGAAAAGAGCTGGCATCTCACTCTCTTTGAATCTTCTTTATCATGCCAGGATTAGCAGGAAAAAGCAAAAAATTTCAGAATTGCACCTTGCAATGTGGAGATATTACTGTTTGTGCATTTACAATATTCATTGATTTTTGCCATTGAAAAACATCCAGAAATGTTTGAAGCTACTGACTGAATGAAAGGAGCTGGCATCTCACTCTCTTTGAATCTTCTTTATCATGCTAGGATTAGCAGGAAAAAGCAAAAAATTTCAGAATTGCACATTGCAATGCGGAGAAATTACTGTTTGTGCATTTACAATATTCATTGATTTTTGCCATTGAAAAACATCATGTTATTCATATACCAGAAATGTTTGAAGCTACTGATTGAATGAAAGGAGCTGGCATCTCACTCTCTTTGAATCTTCTTTATCATGCTAGGATTAGCAGGAAAAAGCAAAAAATTTCAGAATTGCACCTTGCAATGCGGAGAAATTACTGTTTGTGCATTTACAATATTCATTGATTTTTGCCATTGAAAAACATGTTATTCATATACCAGAAATGTTTGAAGCTACTGACTGAATGAAAAGAGTTGGCATCTCACTCTCTTTGAATCTTCTTTATCATGCCAGGATTAGCAGGAAAAAGCAAAAAATTTCAGAATTGCACCTTGCAATGTGGAAATATTACTGTTTGTGCATTTACAATATTCATTGATTTTTGCCATTGAAAAACGTCCAGAAATGTTTGAAGCTACTGACTGAATGAAAAGAGCTGGCATCTCACTCTCTTTGAATCTTCTTTATCATGCTAAGAGGAGCAGGAAAAAGCAAAATATTTCAGAATTGCACGTTGCAATGTGGAGATATTACTGTTTGTGCATTTACAATATTCATTGATTTTTGCCATTGAAAAACATGTTATTCATATACCAGAAATGTTTGAAGCTACTGACTGAATGAAAAGAGCTGGCATCTCACTCTCTTTGAATCTTCTTTATCATGCCAGGATTAGCAGGAAAAAGCAAAAAATTTCAGAATTGCACCTTGCAATGCGGAGAAATTACTGTTTGTGCATTTACAATATTCATTGATTTTTGCCATTGAAAAACATCGTTATTCATATACCAGAAATGTTTGAAGCTACTGACTGAATGAAAGGAGCTGGCATCTCACTCTCTTTGAATCTTCTTTATCATGTTAGGATTAGCAGGAAAAAGCAAAAAATTTCAGAATTGCACCTTGCAATGCGGAGAAATTACTGTGTGTGCATTTACAATATTCATTGATTTTTGCCATTGAAAAACATCGTTATTCATATACCAGAAACGTTTGAAGCTACTGACTGAATGAAAAGAGCTGGCATCTCACTCACTTTGAATCTTCTTTATCATGCCAGGATTAGCAGGAAAAAGCAAAAAATTTCAGAATTGCACCTTGCAATGTGGAGATATTACTGTTTGTGCATTTACAATATTCATTGATTTTTGCCATTGAAAAACGTCTAGAAATGTTTGAAGCTACTGACTGAATGAAAAGAGCTGGCATCTCACTCTCTTTGAATCTTCTTTATCATGCTAGGATTAGCAGGAAAAAGCAAAAAATTTCAGAATTGCACCTTGCAATGCGGAGAAATTACTGTTTGTGCATTTACAATATTCATTGATTTTTGCCATTGAAAAACATGTTATTCATATACCAGAAATGTTTGAAGCTACTGACTGAATGAAAAGAGCTGGCATCTCACTCCCTTTGAATCTTCTTTATCATGCCAGGATTAGCAGGAAAAAGCAAAAAATTTCAGAATTGCACCTTGCAATGTGGAGATATTACTGTTTGTGCATTTACAATATTCATTGATTTTTGCCATTGAAAAACGTCCAGAAATGTTTGAAGCTACTGACTGAATGAAAGGAGCTGGCATCTCACTCTCTTTGAATCTTCTTTATCATGCTAGGATTAGCAGGAAAAAGCAAAAAATTTCAGAATTGCACCTTGCAATGCGGAGAAATTACTGTTTGTGCATTTACAATACTCATTGATTTTTGCCATTGAAAAACATGTTATTCATATACCAGAAATGTTTGAAGCTACTGACTGAATGAAAAGAGCTGGCATCTCACTCTCTTTGAATCTTCTTTATCATGCCAGGATTAGCAGGAAAAAGCAAAAAATTTCAGAATTGCACCTTGCAATGTGGAGATATTACTGTTTGTGCATTTACAATATTCATTGATTCTTGCCATTGAAAAACGTCCAGAAATGTTTGAAGCTACTGACTGAATGAAAGGAGCTGGCATCTCACTCTCTTTGAATCTTCTTTATCATGCTAGGATTAGCAGGAAAAAGCAAAAAATTTCAGAATTGCACCTTGCAATGCGGAGAAATTACTGTGTGTGCATTTACAATATTCATTGATTTTTGCCATTGAAAAACATCATGTTATTCATATACCAGAAATGTTTGAAGCTACTGACTGAATGAAAAGAGCTGGCATCTCACTCTCTTTGAATCTTCTTTATCATGCCAGGATTAGCAGGAAAAAGCAAAAAATTTCAGAATTGCACCTTGCAATGTGGAGATATTACTGTTTATGCATTTACAATATTCATTGATTTTTGCCATTGAAAAACGTCCAGAAATGTTTGATGCTACTGACTGAATGAAAGGAGCTGGCATCTCACTCTCTTTGAATCTTCTTTATCATGCTAGGATTAGCAGGAAAAAGCAAAAAATTTCAGAATTGCACCTTGCAATGCGTAGAAATTACTGTGTGTGCATTTACAATATTCATTGATTTTTGCCATTGAAAAACATCGTTATTCATATACCAGAAATGTTTGAAGCTACTGACTGAATGAAAAGAGATGGCATCTCACTCTCTTTGAATCTTCTTTATCATGCCAGGATTAGCAGGAAAAAGCAAAAAATTTCAGAATTGCACCTTGCAATGTGGAGATATTACTGTTTGTGCATTTACAATATTCATTGATTTTTGCCATTGAAAAACGTCCAGAAATTTTGAAGCTACTGACTGAATGAAAGGAGCTGGCATCTCACTCTCTTTGAATCTTCTTTATCATGCTAGGATTAGCAGGAAAAAGCAAAAAATTTCAGAATTGCACATTGCAATGCGGAGAAATTACTGTTTGTGCATTTACAATATTCATTGATTTTTGCCATTGAAAAACATCATGTTATTCATATACCAGAAATGTTTGAAGCTACTGACTGAATGAAAATAGCTGGCATCTCACTCTCTTTGAATCTTCTTTATCATGCTAAGAGGAGCAGGAAAAAGCAAAAAATTTCAGAATTGCACGTTGCAATGTGGAGATATTACTGTTTGTGTATTTACAATATTCATTGATTTTTGCCATTGAAAAACGTCCAGAAATGTTTGAAGCTACTGACTGAATGAAAGGAGCTAGCATCTCACTCTCTTTGAATCTTCTTTATCATGCTAGTATTAGCAGGAAAAAGCAAAAAATTTCAGAATTGCACCTTGCAATGCGGAGAAATTACTGTTTGTGCATTTACAATATTCATTGATTTTTGCCATTGAAAAACATCATGTTATTCATATACCAGAAATGTTTGAAGCTACTGACTGAATGAAAAGAGCTGGCATCTCACTCTCTTTGAATCTTCTTTATCATGCCAGGATTAGCAGGAAAAAGCAAAAAATTTCAGAATTGCACCTTGCAATGCGGAGAAATTACTGTTTGTGCATTTACAATATTCATTGATTTTTGCCATTGAAAAACATGTTATTCATATACCAGAAATGTTTGAAGCTACTGACTGAATGAAAAGAGCTGGCATCTCACTCTCTTTGAATCTTCTTTATCATGCCAGGATTAGCAGGAAAAAGCAAAAAATTTCAGAATTGCACCTTGCAATGTGGAGATATTACTGTTTGTGCATTTACAATATTCATTGATTTTTGCCATTGAAAAACGTCCAGAAATGTTTGAAGCTACTGACTGAATGAAAGGAGCTGGCATCTCACTCTCTTTGAATCTTCTTTATCATGCTAGGATTAGCAGGAAAAAGCAAAAAATTTCAGAATTGCACCTTGCAATGCGGAGAAATTACTGTGTGTGCATTTACAATATTCATTGATTTTTGCCATTGAAAAACATCGTTATTCATATACCAGAAATGTTTGAAGCTACTGACTGAATGAAAAGAGCTGGCATCTCACTCTCTTTGAATCTTCTTTATCATGCCAGGATTAGCAGGAAAAAGCAAAAAATTTCAGAATTGCACCTTGCAATGTGGAGATATTACTGTTTGTGCATTTACAATATTCATTGATTTTTGCCATTGAAAAACGTCCAGAAATGTTTGAAGCTACTGACTGAATGAAAGGAGCTGGCATCTCACTCTCTTTGAATCTTCTTTATCATGCTAGGATTAGCAGGAAAAAGCAAAAAATTTCAGAATTGCACCTTGCAATGCGGAGAAATTACTGTGTGTGCATTTACAATATTCATTGATTTTTGCCATTGAAAAACATGTTATTCATATACCAGAAATGTTTGAAGCTACTGACTGAATGAAAAGAGCTGGCATCTCACTCTCTTTGAATCTTCTTTATCATGCCAGGATTAGCAGGAAAAAGCAAAAAATTTCAGAATTGCACCTTGCAATGTGGAGATATTACTGTTTGTGCATTTACAATATTCATTGATTTTTGCCATTGAAAAACGTGCAGAAATGTTTGAAGCTACTGACTGAATGAAAGGAGCTGGCATCTCACTCTCTTTGAATCTTCTTTATCATGCTAGGATTAGCAGGAAAAAGCAAAAAATTTCAGAATTGCACCTTGCAATGCGGAGAAATTACTGTGTGTGCATTTACAATATTCATTGATTTTTGCCATTGAAAAACATAGTTATTCATATACCAGAAATGTTTGAAGCTACTGACTGAATGAAAAGAGCTGGCATCTCACTCTCTTTGAATCTTCTTTATCATGCCAGGATTAGCAGGAAAAAGCAAAAAATTTCAGAATTGCACCTTGCAATGTGGAGATATTACTGTTTGTGCATTTACAATATTCATTGATTTTTGCCATTGAAAAACATGTTATTCATATACCAGAAATGTTTGAAGCTACTGACTGAATGAAAAGAGCTGGCATCTCAATCTCTTTGAATCTTCTTTATCATGCCAGGATTAGCAGGAAAAAGCAAAAAATTTCAGAATTGCACGTTGCAATGTGGAGATATTACTGTTTGTGCATTTACAATATTCATTGATTTTTGCCATTGAAAAACGTCCAGAAATGTTTGAAGCTACTGACTGAATGAAAGGAGCTGGCATCTCACTCTCTTTGAATCTTCTTTATCATGCTAGGATTAGCAGGAAAAAGCAAAAAATTTCAGAATTGCACCTTGCAATGCGGAGAAATTACTGTGTGTGCATTTACAATATTCATTGATTTTTGCCATTGAAAAACATCGTTATTCATATACCAGAAATGTTTGAAGCTACTGACTGAATGAAAAGAGCTGGCATCTCACTCTCTTTGAATCTTCTTTATCATGCCAGGATTAGCAGGAAAAAGCAAAAAATTTCAGAATTGCATCTTGCAATGTGGAGATATTACTGTTTGTGCATTTACAATATTCATTGATTTTTGCCATTGAAAAACATGTTATTCATATACCAGAAATGTTTGAAGCTACTGACTGAATGAAAAGAGCTGGCATCTCACTCTCTTTGAATCTTCTTTATCATGCCAGGATTAGCAGGAAAAAGCAAAAAATTTCAGAATTGCACCTTGCAATGTGGAAATATTACTGTTTGTGCATTTACAATATTCATTGATTTTTGCCATTGAAAAACGTCCAGAAATGTTTGAAGCTACTGACTGAATGAAAGGAGCTGGCATCTCACTCTCTTTGAATCTTCTTTATCATGCTAGGATTAGCAGGAAAAAGCAAAAAATATCAGAATTGCACCTTGCAATGCGGAGAAATTACTGTTTGTGCATTTACAATATTCATTGATTTTTGCCATTGAAAAATATGTTATTCATATACCAGAAATGTTTGAAGCTACTGACTGAATGAAAAGAGCTGGCATCTCACTCTCTTTGAATCTTCTTTATCATGCCAGGATTAGCAGGAAAAAGCAAAAAATTTCAGATTTGCACCTTGCAATGTGGAGATATTACTGTTTGTGCATTTACAATATTCATTGATTTTTGCCATTGAAAAACATGTTATTCATATACCAGAAATGTTTGAAGCTACTGACTGAATGAAAAGAGCTGGCATCTCACTCTCTTTGAATCTTCTTTATCATGCCAGGATTAGCAGGAAAAAGCAAAAAATTTCAGAATTGCACCTTGCAATGTGGAGATATTACTGTTTGTGCATTTACAATATTCATTGATTTTTGCCATTGAAAAACGTCCAGAAATGTTTGAAGCTACTGACTGAATGAAAGGAGCTGGCATCTCACTCTCTTTGAATCTTCTTTATCATGCTAGGATTAGCAGGAAAAAGCAAAAAATTTCAGAATTGCACCTTGCAATGCGGAGAAATTACTGTGTGTGCATTTACAATATTCATTGATTTTTGCCATTGAAAAACATCGTTATTCATATACCAGAAATGTTTGAAGCTACTGACTGAATGAAAAGAGCTGGCATCTCACTCTCTTTGAATCTTCTTTATCATGCCAGGATTAGCAGGAAAAAGCAAAAAATTTCAGAATTGCACCTTGCAATGTGGAGATATTACTGTTTGTGCATTTACAATATTCATTGATTTTTGCCATTGAAAAACATGTTATTCATATACCAGAAATGTTTGAAGCTACTGACTGAATGAAAAGAGCTGGCATCTCACTCTCTTTGAATCTTCTTTATCATGCCAGGATTAGCAGGAAAAAGCAAAAAATTTCAGAATTGCACCTTGCAATGTGGAAATATTACTGTTTGTGCATTTACAATATTCATTGATTTTTGCCATTGAAAAACGTCCAGAAATGTTTGAAGCTACTGACTGAATGAAAGGAGCTGGCATCTCACTCTCTTTGAATCTTCTTTATCATGCTAGGATTAGCAGGAAAAAGCAAAAAATATCAGAATTGCACCTTGCAATGCGGAGAAATTACTGTTTGTGCATTTACAATATTCATTGATTTTTGCCATTGAAAAACATGTTATTCATATACCAGAAATGTTTGAAGCTACTGACTGAATGAAAAGAGCTGGCATCTCACTCTCTTTGAATCTTCTTTATCATGCCAGGATTAGCAGGAAAAAGCAAAAAATTTCAGATTTGCACCTTGCAATGTGGAGATATTACTGTTTGTGCATTTACAATATTCATTGATTTTTGCCATTGAAAAACATGTTATTCATATACCAGAAATGTTTGAAGCTACTGACTGAATGAAAAGAGCTGGCATCTCACTCTCTTTGAATCTTCTTTATCATGCCAGGATTAGCAGGAAAAAGCAAAAAATTTCAGAATTGCACCTTGCAATGTGGAGATATTACTGTTTGTGCATTTACAATATTCATTGATTTTTGCCATTGAAAAACGTCCAGAAATGTTTGAAGCTACTGACTGAATGAAAGGAGCTGGCATCTCACTCTCTTTGAAGCTTCTTTATCATGCTAGGATTAGCAGGAAAAAGCAAAAAATTTCAGAATTGCACCTTGCAATGCGGAGAAATTACTGTTTGTGCATTTACAATATTCATTGATTTTTGCCATTGAAAAACATGTTATTCATATACCAGAAATGTTTGAAGCTACTGACTGAATGAAAAGAGCTGGCATCTCACTCTCTTTGAATCTTCTTTATCATGCCAGGATTAGCAGGAAAAAGCAAAAAATTTCAGAATTGCACCTTGCAATGTGGAGATATTACTGTTTGTGCATTTACAATATTCATTGATTTTTGCCATTGAAAAACGTCCAGAAATGTTTGAAGCTACTGACTGAATGAAAAGAGCTGGCATCTCACTCTCTTTGAATTTTCTTTATCATGCTAAGAGGAGCAGGAAAAAGCAAAAAATTTCAGAATTGCACGTTGCAATGTGGAGATATTACTGTTTGTGCATTTACAATATTCATTGATTTTTGCCATTGAAAAACGTCCAGAAATGTTTGAAGCTACTGACTGAATGAAAAGAGCTGGCATCTCACTCTCTTTGAATCTTCTTTATCATGCTAGGATTAGCAGGAAAAAGCAAAAAATTTCAGAATTGCACCTTGCAATGCGGAGAAATTACTGTGTGTGCATTTACAATATTCATTGATTTTTGCCATTGAAAAACATCGTTATTCATATACCAGAAATGTTTGAAGCTACTGACTGAATGAAAAGAGCTGGCATCTCACTCTCTTTGAATCTTCTTTATCATGCCAGGATTAGCAGGAAAAAGCAAAAAATTTCAGAATTGCACCTTGCAATGTGGAGATATTACTGTTTGTGCATTTACAATATTCATTGATTTTTGCCATTGAAAAACATGTTATTCATATACCAGAAATGTTTGAAGCTACTGACTGAATGAAAAGAGCTGGCATCTCACTCTCTTTGAATCTTCTTTATCATGCCAGGATTAGCAGGAAAAAGCAAAAAATTTCAGAATTGCACCTTGCAATGTGGAGATATTACTGTTTGTGCATTTACAATATTCATTGATTTTTGCCATTGAAAAACGTCCAGAAATGTTTGAAGCTACTGACTGAATGAAAGGAGCTGGCATCTCACTCTCTTTGAATCTTCTTTATCATGCTAGGATTAGCAGGAAAAAGCAAAAAATTTCAGAATTGCACCTTGCAATGCGGAGAAATTACTGTGTGTGCATTTACAATATTCATTGATTTTTGCCATTGAAAAACATCGTTATTCATATACCAGAAATGTTTGAAGCTACTGACTGAATGAAAAGAGCTGGCATCTCACTCTCTTTGAATCTTCTTTATCATGCCAGGATTAGCAGGAAAAAGCAAAAAATTTCAGAATTGCACCTTGCAATGTGGAGATATTACTGTTTGTGCATTTACAATATTCATTGATTTTTGCCATTGAAAAACATGTTATTCATATACCAGAAATGTTTGAAGCTACTGACTGAATGAAAAGAGCTGGCATCTCACTCTCTTTGAATCTTCTTTATCATGCCAGGATTAGCAGGAAAAAGCAAAAAATTTCAGAATTGCACCTTGCAATGTGGAGATATTACTGTTTGTGCATTTACAATATTCATTGATTTTTGCCATTGAAAAACATGTTATTCATATACCAGAAATGTTTGAAGCTACTGACTGAATGAAAAGAGCTGGCATCTCACTATCTTTGAATCTTCTTTATCATGCCAGGATTAGCAGGAAAAAGCAAAAAATTTCAGAATTGCACCTTGCAATGTGGAGATATTACTGTTTGTGCATTTACAATATTCATTGATTTTTGCCATTGAAAAACGTCCAGAAATGTTTGAAGCTACTGACTGAATGAAAGGAGCTGGCATCTCACTCTCTTTGAATCTTCTTTATCATGCTAGGATTAGCAGGAAAAAGCAAAAAATTTCAGAATTGCACCTTGCAATGCGGAGAAATTACTGTGTGTGCATTTACAATATTCATTGATTTTTGCCATTGAAAAACATCGTTATTCATATACCAGAAATGTTTGAAGCTACTGACTGAATGAAAAGAGCTGGCATCTCACTCTCTTTGAATCTTCTTTATCATGCCAGGATTAGCAGGAAAAAGCAAAAAATTTCAGAATTGCACCTTGCAATGTGGAGATATTACTGTTTGTGCATTTACAATATTCATTGATTTTTGCCATTGAAAAACATGTTATTCATATACCAGAAATGTTTGAAGCTACTGACTGAATGAAAAGAGCTGGCATCTCACTCTCTTTGAATCTTCTTTATCATGCCAGGATTAGCAGGAAAAAGCAAAAAATTTCAGAATTGCACGTTGCAATGTGGAGATATTACTGTTTGTGCATTTACAATATTCATTGATTTTTGCCATTGAAAAACGTCCAGAAATGTTTGAAGCTACTGACTGAATGAAAGGGGCTGGCATCTCACTCTCTTTGAATCTTCTTTATCATGCTAGGATTAGCAGGAAAAAGCAAAAAATTTCAGAATTGCACCTTGCAATGCGGAGAAATTACTGTGTGTGCATTTACAATATTCATTGATTTTTGCCATTGAAAAACATCGTTATTCATATACCAGAAATGTTTGAAGCTACTGACTGAATGAAAAGAGCTGGCATCTCACTCTCTTTGAATCTTCTTTATCATGCCAGGATTAGCAGGAAAAAGCAAAAAATTTCAGAATTGCACCTTGCAATGTGGAGATATTACTGTTTGTGCATTTACAATATTCATTGATTTTTGCCATTGAAAAACATGTTATTCATATACCAGAAATGTTTGAAGCTACTGACTGAATGAAAAGAGCTGGCATCTCACTCTCTTTGAATCTTCTTTATCATGCCAGGATTAGCAGGAAAAAGCAAAAAATTTCAGAATTGCACCTTGCAATGTGGAGATATTACTGTTTGTGCATTTACAATATTCATTGATTTTTGCCATTGAAAAATGTCCAGAAATGTTTGAAGCTACTGACTGAATGAAGGAGCTGGCATCTCACTCTCTTTGAATCTTCTTTATCATGCTAGGATTAGCAGGAAAAAGCAAAAAATTTCAGAATTGCACCTTGCAATGCGGAGAAATTACTGTTTGTGCATTTACAATATTCATTGATTTTTGCCATTGAAAAACATGTTATTCATATACCAGAAATATTTGAAGCTACTGACTGAATGAAAAGAGCTGGCATCTCACTCTCTTTGAATCTTCTTTATCATGCCAGGATTAGCAGGAAAAAGCAAAAAATTTCAGAATTGCACCTTGCAATGTGGAGATATTACTGTTTGTGCATTTACAATATTCATTGATTTTTGCCATTGAAAAACATGTTATTCATATACCAGAAATGTTTGAAGCTACTGACTGAATGAAAAGAGCTGGTATCTCACTCTCTTTGAATCTTCTTTATCATGCCAGGATTAGCAGGAAAAAGCAAAAAATTTCAGAATTGCACCTTGCAATGTGGAGATATTACTGTTTGTGCATTTACAATATTCATTGATTTTTGCCATTGAAAAACGTCCAGAAATGTTTGAAGCTACTGACTGAATGAAAGGAGCTGGCATCTCACTCTCTTTGAATCTTCTTTATCATGCTAGGATTAGCAGGAAAAAGCAAAAAATTTCAGAATTGCACCTTGCAATGCGGAGAAATTACTGTTTGTGCATTTACAATATTCATTGATTTTTGCCATTGAAAAACATGTTATTCATATACCAGAAATGTTTGAAGCTACTGACTGAATGAAAAGAGCTGGCATCTCACTCTCTTTGAATCTTCTTTATCATGCCAGGATTAGCAGGAAAAAGCAAAAAATTTCAGAATTGCACCTTGCAATGTGGAGATATTACTGTTTGTGCATTTACAATATTCATTGATTTTTGCCATTGAAAAACGTCCAGAAATGTTTGAAGCTACTGACTGAATGAAAAGAGCTGGCATCTCACTCTCTTCGAATCTTCTTTATCATGCTAAGAGGAGCAGGAAAAAGCAAAAAATTTCAGAATTGCACGTTGCAATGTGGAGATATTACTGTTTGTGCATTTACAATATTCATTGATTTTTGCCATTGAAAAACATGTTATTCATATACCAGAAATGTTTGAAGCTACTGACTGAATGAAAAGAGCTGGCATCTCACTCTCTTTGAATCTTCTTTATCATGCCAGGATTAGCAGGAAAAAGCAAAAAATTTCAGAATTGCACCTTGCAATGTGGAGATATTACTGTTTGTGCATTTACAATATTCATTGATTTTTGCCATTGAAAAACGTCCAGAAATGTTTGAAGCTACTGACTGAATGAAAGGAGCTGGCATCTCACTCTCTTTGAATCTTCTTTATCATGCTAGGATTAGCAGGAAAAAGCAAAAAATTTCAGAATTGCACCTTGCAATGCGGAGAAATTACTGTTTGTGCATTTACAATATTCATTGATTTTTGCCATTGAAAAACATGTTATTCATATACCAGAAATGTTTGAAGCTACTGACTGTATGAAAAGAGCTGGCATCTCACTCTCTTTGAATCTTCTTTATCATGCCAGGATTAGCAGGAAAAAGCAAAAAATTTCAGAATTGCACCTTGCAATGTGGAGATATTACTGTTTGTGCATTTACAATATTCATTGACTTTTGCCATTGAAAAACGTCCAGAAATGTTTGAAGCTACTGACTGAATGAAAAGAGCTGGCATCTCACTCTCTTTGAATCTTCTTTATCATGCTAAGAGGAGCAGGAAAAAGCAAAAAATTTCAGAATTGCACGTTGCAATGTGGAGATATTATTGTTTGTGCATTTACAATATTCATTGATTTTTGCCATTGAAAAACGTCCAGAAATGTTTGAAGCTACTGACTGAATGAAAAGAGCTGGCATCTCACTCTCTTTGAATCTTCTTTATCATGCTAAGAGGAGCAGGAAAAAGCAAAAAAATTCAGAATTGCACGTTGCAATGTGGAGATATTACTGTTTGTGCATTTACAATATTCATTGATTTTTGCCATTGAAAAACATGTTATTCATATACCAGAAATGTTTGAAGCTACTGACTGAATGAAAAGAGCTGGCATCTCACTCTCTTTGAATCTTCTTTATCATGCCAGGATTAGCAGGAAAAAGCAAAAAATTTCAGAATTGCACCTTGCAATGTGGAGATATTACTGTTTGTGCATTTACAATATTCATTGATTTTTGCCATTGAAAAACGTCCAGAAATGTTTGAAGCTACTGACTGAATGAAAGGAGCTGGCATCTCACTCTCTTTGAATCTTCTTTATCATGCTAGGATTAGCAGGAAAAAGCAAAAAATTTCAGAATTGCACCTTGCAATGCGGAGAAATTACTGTTTGTGCATTTACAATATTCATTGATTTTTGCCATTGAAAAACATGTTATTCATATACCAGAAATGTTTGAAGCTACTGACTGAATGAAAAGAGCTGGCATCTCACTCTCTTTGAATCTTCTTTATCATGCCAGGATTAGCAGGAAAAAGCAAAAAATTTCAGAATTGCACCTTGCAATGTGGAGATATTACTGTTTGTGCATTTACAATATTCATTGATTTTTTGTCACGCTGTCTCTGTATACTGGAGGTAGGGGGCCTAAGCTGACCCTAAGCTGGGGCCCTGACTAATCCCTCATCCTGGAGGTACTGTTAAAGGTACAGAGGTCCAGGCCGCCAGCGTAACCCCTACCTCCTGAGGATCCCTGCACCACAGTAATCTAGTCCTGAGAAGGACCCCGATCACAACAATTGGGAACCAGCAATAATATGCCCACACACAGTATTTAGATGAACGAGACAGTACAAGGGAAAAACCAAAACCACCTTGCATACAACTTCAACACAACTACAACACAGGGAACACCAACGGGAAAGGAGATAAATGATAAAGCGAGGAAAGGGAAAATACACTCCAAATACACTTATCTCAGCAACTCCAAACACCACGATCCGCTCTGTAAGTCTGAATGTAAAGCTTTCACCGACACCTCACAAACAGACCTGCAGGAATATAAAGGAGTCTCACTAACGAAGCATTGATTGCAGCTGGGCGAGGCTGGACCTCAGCTAGCCCAGAGAGAGAGAGAATTAACTCCTTCACTGCCGAGAAAACACAAAGCACCAACAAGTCAGCTGCGAGAAGTCAGGCTGTGTACTCGTGACGATCTTCTTGGCAACACACCCGTGACAGTACCCCCCCTTCTACGAGGGGCCTCCGGACCCTCAGGGCCAGGTTTATCCGGGTGAGTCGTGTGGAAGGCCCGAACTAATCGGTCTGCGTTAATATCCGACGCAGGAACCCACATCCTCTCCTCAGGACCATACCCCTTCCAATGAACCAAGTACTGAAGGGACCGGCGATTAAAGCGTGAATCAATGACCCTCGATACCTGGAACTCCAAGTTACCATTGACAACCACAGGAGGGGGAGGTAAAGGTGACGGTACCACCGGCGCCACATACCTCTTAAGCAATGATCTGTGAAACACGTTGTGAATTTTAAACGTAGGGGGGAGGTCAAGACGGAATGCCACCGGATTAATAACAGAACTGATTCTGTACGGCCCGATGAACCTGGGACCCAGTTTCCAGGAGGGAACCTTAAGTTTAATATTCCTGGTAGACAACCATACCTGATCGTTCACACTTAGGTCCGGACCAGACACTCTCCTCCTATCAGCCATACGTTTGTATCGTTTCCCCATAGTATTCAGATTCTTCAGCACCCCTCTCCATACTGAAGCGAGAGATGAGGAAAATCGTTCCTCCTCCGGAACCCCCGAAGAGCCCCCCCTACTGAAAGTACAAAACTGGGGGTGAAAACCATATGCCCCAAAAAACGGGGACTTACCAGTGGACTCGCTCCGTCTATTATTGAGAGCAAACTCTGCCAGAGGTAGGAAAGAAGCCCAGTCCTCCTGGTTCTCTGACACAAAACACCGAAGATATGTCTCCAAGCTCTGGTTCATACGTTCCGTCTGACCATTGGTCTGAGGATGAAAAGCCGACGAGAATGACAAATGCATCCCCCGCCGTGCACAAAACGCCTTCCAGAACTTGGACACAAACTGAGACCCCCGATCAGACACCACCTCGGAGGGTACCCCGTGAAGCCTCACAATCTCTCCAATGAACACCTGCGCAAGAGTTTTAGCATTAGGGAGAGCCGGAAGAGCGATAAAATGTGCCATCTTGCTGAACCTGTCCACTACAACGAGTATGACCGTTTTACCCGAAGACGGAGGGAGGTCCGTAATAAAGTCCATAGACAGATGAGTCCAAGGACGCTCCGGGATCTTCAAAGGTAAGAGGGCCCCAGACGGACGGGTATGTGAGGTCTTAGAGCGCGCACAAACCCCACAGGACGCGACAAAAGTTACCACCTCTTTATGTAAGTTAGGCCACCAAAACCGACGCGAGAGGAGATCCACAGTTGCTTTACTCCCCGGGTGTCCTGCAAAAACTGAGTTATGGTGTGCCTCGATCACCTTTTGTCGCAACTGATCTGGAACGAACAGTCTCCCCGGAGGTCCAACAGGGGCGTCCCCCTGAGCCTCCAATATCTCCTCCTCCAGCTCAGAGCATACTGCCGAAACCACCACCCCCTCCTGAAGAATAGGAATCGGGTCGTCCGTATTCCCGGCCCCAGGGAAACTACGAGATAAGGCATCCGCCTTTACATTTTTAGACCCAGGACGATATGTAACGACGAAATTAAACCTGGTAAAAAACAATGACCACCTAGCTTGTCTGGGATTCAGACGTTTAGCGGACTCCAGATATAGCAGGTTCTTGTGATCGGTGATGACGGTGACCGGATGAACTGCCCCCTCCAAAAAATGGTGCCACTCCTCAAAAGCTAACTTAATGGCCAGGAGTTCCCTATTGCCGACATCGTAATTCCTCTCAGCGGACGACAATTTTTTAGAGAAAAAGGCGCACGGATGCCACTTACCAGGGGACGAACCCTGTGACAATACTGCTCCCACCCCTACCTCGGAAGCGTCTACCTCTACAAAGAATGGCTGAGACGCATCAGGTTGAATGAGTATGGGTGCCGAGGCAAAACATTTTTTCAAGGAGGAGAATGCTTGACAAGCCTTGTCAGACCACCTAGAAAAATCCGTCCCCTTTTTAGTCATGTCTGTGAGAGGCTTTACCATGGACGAGAAATTACGAATGAACTTCCGGTAATAGTTAGCAAACCCCAGGAAACGTTGTAGTGCCTTAAGATTCTCCGGCCGATCCCACTCAAGAACTGCCCGCACTTTCCCAGGGTCCATACGAAAACCGGACGCTGAAACCAGGAAGCCTAAAAACTGGAGTTCCTGTACGGCGAACACACACTTTTCCCACTTGGCATACAGTTTATTATCCCGCAAGATCTGTAACACCTGTCTAACATGCTCCTGATGAGACACCAGATCCGGCGAGTAAATTAAGATATCATCCAGATATATGACAACAAACTGTCCCACCAGGTGGCGAAAAATATCATTAACAAAGTGTTGAAACACCGCCGGGGCATTAGTCAGACCGAATGGCATGACAAGGTTCTCATAATGCCCCTCCGGAGTGTTAAAAGCCGTCTTCCACTCATCCCCCTCCTTCATCCTAATCAGATTGTACGCCCCCCTGAGATCCAACTTAGAGAACCATTTAGCGCCCACGATCTGATTAAAGAGATCGGGAATAAGTGGGAGCGGATACGGATCTCGGACCGTAATCCGATTAAGTTCACGGAAATCCAGGCAAGGGCGTAGGCCTCCATCTTTCTTCTTAACAAAGAAGAACCCCGCGGCCACCGGTGAAGATGAAGGTCTAATATGCCCCTTAGCCAGACTTTCAGAAATATAATCCTTCATGGCCTGCCTCTCAGGACCAGAAAGGTTATACAACCTAGCTTTAGGTAACTTGGCCTCAGGGAGCAGTTTTACAGAACAGTCATACTCGCGATGAGGAGGTAGTTCCTGACACCCATTCTCCGAGAATACATCCTCAAAGTCTGCCAGAAATGGAGGTAAGACCCAAGGAGTAACCGCACCGATGACCGTGTTCATGCAGTTTTTATTACAGAATTTACTCCATTGGCTTATCTCTCTGGTTTGCCAATTAATAACCGGGTTATGCTTAGCTAACCAAGGAAGGCCCAATACTATAGGAGTGGGAAGACCCTCCAACACGTAGCAAGACAACAGTTCTTTATGTATTGCCCCCACTTGAAGTTTTACGCCATGCACAGCTTGCAAAAAACTTCCCTGACCGAGAGGCCTGGCATCGATCGAGAATATGGGGATGGGTTTAGCCAACTCACTCAATCGCATACCTTGAACCCGGGCAAACCGAGCATCAACCAGATTAGCCCCGGCCCCACTATCCAGCAGAACAGATATCCTCTCAGTTCTCGTACCCACCACCACCTCCGCCGGTACGAGAAACTGAGACGAACCTAGGGACGAAATACCTAATCCCAGATTGCCGTCCACCACACAACCTGGGATCAACAGTTTTTTCGACGACTCTTTACTCTGCAAGGGGCGGGATGGACACCCCCCAATAAAATGTCCCTTTTTCCCGCAGAGGAAACACCTTCCTGTCTTATGGCGCACCACCGGTCCCTTTCCCCGAAATGATGTCCCTCCTAATTGCATAGGCTCCTCCGGACTAACCAGGGGAACCACCATATGAGGGGACCTTGTAAGAGGTGGAGACATTACTGGGGGTAGAGTTATCCCGCACCTCTCCCGAAGCCGTCTGTCAACGCGAATAGCAAGGGCCATAGCGGCTTCCAGTGATGCGGGAGAGTCATACTGTGCCAACACATCCTGTAATTTGTCGGATAAACCATGACAAAACTGGCTCCTAAGAGCCGGGTCATTCCACTGGGTGTCCGTGGCCCACCTACGGAACTCCGAACAGAATTCCTCCGCCGGACGATCTCCCTGCTGAATCCTACGTAACTTAGACTCAGCAAGGGAGATCCGATCCGGGTCATCATATACGAGTCCCAAAGCAGCGAAAAACCTATCCACTGACTGGAGAACCGGGGAGCTTGGGGGAAGAGAGAACGCCCAAGATTGTGGGTCCCCTTGTAGGAGCGAGATGACAATTCCCACCCTTTGTTCTTCACTGCCCGATGACCGAGGCCACAGCCGAAAGTACAATTTGCATGCCTCCCGGAAAACAAAAAACTTGTCCCGCCCCCCAGTGAACCTGTCAGGGAGAGCTACTTTAGGTTCTGGTCCGGCTTGCTCCAGAGGATGCAAAACCTTGGACTTAACGTCCGCCAGCCCCATGGACAAACTCTGCAACTGCCGAGCTAGACCGGCTACTGGATCCATGGTAGCTGGAGAAAAACTAAGTTGGTCGGTGAAAATGTCACGCTGTCTCTGTATACTGGAGGTAGGGGGCCTAAGCTGACCCTAAGCTGGGGCCCTGACTAATCCCTCATCCTGGAGGTACTGTTAAAGGTACAGAGGTCCAGGCCGCCAGCGTAACCCCTACCTCCTGAGGATCCCTGCACCACAGTAATCTAGTCCTGAGAAGGACCCCGATCACAACAATTGGGAACCAGCAATAATATGCCCACACACAGTATTTAGATGAACGAGACAGTACAAGGGAAAAACCAAAACCACCTTGCATACAACTTCAACACAACTACAACACAGGGAACACCAACGGGAAAGGAGATAAATGATAAAGCGAGGAAAGGGAAAATACACTCCAAATACACTTATCTCAGCAACTCCAAACACCACGATCCGCTCTGTAAGTCTGAATGTAAAGCTTTCACCGACACCTCACAAACAGACCTGCAGGAATATAAAGGAGTCTCACTAACGAAGCATTGATTGCAGCTGGGCGAGGCTGGACCTCAGCTAGCCCAGAGAGAGAGAGAATTAACTCCTTCACTGCCGAGAAAACACAAAGCACCAACAAGTCAGCTGCGAGAAGTCAGGCTGTGTACTCGTGACGATCTTCGTGGCAACACACCCGTGACATTTTTGCCATTGAAAAACGTCCAGAAATGTTTGAAGCTACTGACTGAATGAAAAGAGCTGGCATCTCACTCTCTTTGAATCTTCTTTATCATGCTAAGAGGAGCAGGAAAAAGCAAAAAATTTCAGAATTGCACGTTGCAATGTGGAGATATTATTGTTTGTGCATTTACAATATTCATTGATTTTTGCCATTGAAAAACGTCCAGAAATGTTTGAAGCTACTGACTGAATGAAAAGAGCTGGCATCTCACTCTCTTTGAATCTTCTTTATCATGCTAAGAGGAGCAGGAAAAAGCAAAAAAATTCAGAATTGCACGTTGCAATGTGGAGATATTACTGTTTGTGCATTTACAATATTCATTGATTTTTGCCATTGAAAAACATGTTATTCATATACCAGAAATGTTTGAAGCTACTGACTGAATGAAAAGAGCTGGCATCTCACTCTCTTTGAATCTTCTTTATCATGCCAGGATTAGCAGGAAAAAGCAAAAAATTTCAGAATTGCACCTTGCAATGTGGAGATATTACTGTTTGTGCATTTACAATATTCATTGATTTTTGCCATTGAAAAACATGTTATTCATATACCAGAAATGTTTGAAGCTACTGACTGAATGAAAGGAGCTGGCATCTCACTCTCTTTGAATCTTCTTTATCATGCTAGGATTAGCAGGAAAAAGCAAAAAATTTCACAATTGCACCTTGCAATGCGGAGAAATTACTGTGTGTGCATTTACAATATTCATTGATTTTTGCCATTGAAAAACATCATGTTATTCATATACCAGAAATGTTTGAAGCTACTGACTGAATGAAAAGAGCTGGCATCTCACTCTCTTTGAATCTTCTTTATCATGCCAGGATTAGCAGGAAAAAGTAAAAAATTTCAGAATTGCACCTTGCAATGTGGAGATATTACTGTTTGTGCATTTACAATATTCATTGATTTTTGCCATTGAAAAACGTCCAGAAATGTTTGAAGCTACTGACTGAATGAAAGGAGCTGGCATCTCATTCTCTTTGAATCTTCTTTATCATGCTAGGATTAGCAGGAAAAAGCAAAAAATTTCAGAATTGCACCTTGCAATGCGGAGAAATTACTGTTTGTGCATTTACAATATTCATTGATTTTTGCCATTGAAAAACATCATGTTATTCATATACCAGAAATGTTTGAAGCTACTGACTGAATGAAAGGAGCTGGCATCTCACTCTCTTTGAATCTTCTTTATCATGCCAGGATTAGCAGGAAAAAGCAAAAAATTTCAGAATTGCACCTTGCAATGTGGAGATATTACTGTTTGTGCATTTAAAATATTCATTGATTTTTGCCATTGAAAAACATGTTATTCATATACCAGAAATGTTTGAAGCTACTGACTGAATGAAAAGAGCTGGCATCTCACTCTCTTTGAATCTTCTTTATCATGCCAGGATTAGCAGGAAAAAGCAAAAAATTTCAGAATTGCACCTTGCAATGTGGAGATATTACTGTTTCTGCATTTACAATATTCATTGATTTTTGCCATTGAAAAACGTCCAGAAATGTTTGAAGCTACTGACTGAATGAAAGGAGCTGGCATCTCACTCTCTTTGAATCTTCTTTATCATGCTAGGATTAGCAGGAAAAAGCAAAAAATTTCAGAATTGCACCTTGCAATGCGGAGAAATTACTGTTTGTGCATTTACAATATTCATTGATTTTTGCCATTGAAAAACATGTTATTCATATACCAGAAATGTTTGAAGCTACTGACTGAATGAAAAGAGCTGGCATCTCACTCTCTTTGAATCTTCTTTATCATGCCAGGATTAGCAGGAAAAAGCAAAAAATTTCAGAATTGCACCTTGCAATGTGGAGATATTACTGTTTGTGCATTTACAATATTCATTGATTTTTGCCATTGAAAAACATGTTATTCATATACCAGAAATGTTTGAAGCTACTGACTGAATGAAAAGAGCTGGCATCTCACTCTCTTTGAATCTTCTTTATCATGCCAGGATTAGCAGGAAAAAGCAAAACATTTCAGAATTGCACCTTGCAATGTGCAGATATTACTGTTTGTGCATTTACAATATTCATTGATTTTTGCCATTGAAAAACGTCCAGAAATGTTTGAAGCTACTGACTGAATGAAAGGAGCTGGCATCTCACTCTCTTTGAATCTTCTTTATCATGCTAGGATTAGCAGGAAAAAGCAAAAAATTTCAGAATTGCACCTTGCAATGCGGAGAAATTACTGTTTGTGCATTTACAATATTCATTGATTTTTGCCATTGAAAAACATGTTATTCATATACCAGAAATGTTTGAAGCTACTGACTGAATGAAAAGAGCTGGCATCTCACTCTCTTTGAATCTTCTTTATCATGCCAGGATTAGCAGGAAAAAGCAAAAAATTTCAGAATTGCACCTTGCAATGTGGAGATATTACTGTTTGTGCATTTACAATATTCATTGATTTTTGCCATTGAAAAACATGTTATTCATATACCAGAAATGTTTGAAGCTACTGACTGAATGAAAAGAGCTGGCATCTCACTCTCTTTGAATCTTCTTTATCATGCCAGGATTAGCAGGAAAAAGCAAAAAATTTCAGAATTGCACATTGCAATGTGCAGATATTACTGTTTGTGCATTTACAATATTCATTGATTTTTGCCATTGAAAAACGTCCAGAAATGTTTGAAGCTACTGACTGAATGAAAGGAGCTGGCATCTCACTCTCTTTGAATCTTCTTTATCATGCTAGGATTAGCAGGAAAAAGCAAAAAATTTCAGAATTGCACCTTGCAATGCGGAGAAATTACTGTTTGTGCATTTACAATATTCATTGATTTTTGCCATTGAAAAACATGTTATTCATATACCAGAAATGTTTGAAGCTACTGACTGAATGAAAAGAGCTGGCATCTCACTCTCTTTGAATCTTCTTTATCATGCCAGGATTAGCAGGAAAAAGCAAAAAATTTCAGAATTGCACCTTGCAATGTGGAGATATTACTGTTTGTGCATTTACAATATTCATTGATTTTTGCCATTGAAAAACGTCCAGAAATGTTTGAAGCTACTGACTGAATGAAAAGAGCTGGCATCTCACTCTCTTTGAATCTTCTTTATCATGCTAAGAGGAGCAGGAAAAAGCAAAAAATTTCAGAATTGCACGTTGCAATGTGGAGATATTACTGTTTGTGCATTTACAATATTCATTGATTTTTGCCATTGAAAAACGTCCAGAAATGTTTGAAGCTACTGACTGAATGAAAAGAGCTGGCATCTCACTCTCTTTGAATCTTCTTTATCATGCTAAGAGGAGCAGGAAAAAGCAAAAAATTTCAGAATTGCACGTTGCAATGTGGAGATATTACTGTTTGTGCATTTACAATATTCATTGATTTTTGCCATTGAAAAACATGTTATTCATATACCAGAAATGTTTGAAGCTACTGACTGAATGAAAAGAGCTGGCATCTCACTCTCTTTGAATCTTCTTTATCATGCCAGGATTAGCAGGAAAAAGCAAAAAATTTCAGAATTGCACCTTGCAATGTGGAGATATTACTGTTTGTGCATTTACAATATTCATTGATTTTTGTCATTGAAAAACGTCCAGAAATGTTTGAAGCTACTGATTGAATGAAAGGAGCTGGCATCTCACTCTCTTTGAATCTTCTTTATCATGCTAGGATTAGCAGGAAAAAGCAAAAAATTTCAGAATTGCACCTTGCAATGCGGAGAAATTACTGTTTGTGCATTTACAATATTCATAGATTTTTGCCATTGAAAAACATGTTATTCATATACCAGAAATGTTTGAAGCTACTGACTGAATGAAAAGAGCTGGCATCTCACTCTCTTTGAATCTTCTTTATCATGCCAGGATTAGCAGGAAAAAGCAAAAAATTTCAGAATTGCACCTTGCAATGTGGAGATATTACTGTTTGTGCATTTACAATATTCATTGATTTTTGCCAATGAAAAACGTCCAGAAATGTTTGAAGCTACTGACTGAATGAAAGGAGCTGGCATCTCACTCTCTTTGAATCTTCTTTATCATGCTAGGATTAGCAGGAAAAAGCAAAAAATTTCAGAATTGCACCTTGCAATGCGGAGAAATTACTGTGTGTGCATTTACAATATTCATTGATTTTTGCCATTGAAAAACATCGTTATTCATATACCAGAAATGTTTGAAGCTACTGACTGAATGAAAGGAGCTGGCATCTCACTCTCTTTGAATCTTCTTTATCATGCTAGGATTAGCAGGAAAAAGCAAAAAATTTCAGAATTGCACCTTGCAATGCGGAGAAATTACTGTTTGTGCATTTACAATATTCATTGATTTTTGCCATTGAAAAACATCATGTTATTCATATACCAGAAATGTTTGAAGCTACTGACTGAATGAAAGGAGCTGGCATCTCACTCTCTTTGAATCTTCTTTATCATGCTAGGATTAGCAGGAAAAAGCAAAAAATTTCAGAATTGCACCTTGAAATGCGGAGAAATTACTGTGTGTGCATTTACAATATTCATTGATTTTTGCCATTGAAAAACATCATGTTATTCATATACCAGAAATGTTTGAAGCTACTGACTGAATGAAAGGAACTGGCATCTCACTCTCTTTGAATCTTCTTTATCATGCTAGGATTAGCAGGAAAAAGCAAAAAATTTCAGAATTGCACCTTGCAATGCGGAGAAATTACTGTTTGTGCATTTACAATATTCATTGATTTTTGCCATTGAAAAACATCATGTTATTCATATACCAGAAATGTTTGAAGCTACTGACTGAATGAAAAGAGCTGGCATCTCACTCTCTTTGAATCTTCTTTATCATGCCAGGATTAGCAGGAAAAAGCAAAAAATTTCAGAATTGCACCTTGCAATGTGGAGATATTACTGTTTGTGCATTTACAATATTCATTGATTTTTGCCATTGAAAAATGTCCAGAAATGTTTGAAGCTACTGACTGAATGAAAGGAGCTGGCATCTCACTCTCTTTGAATCTTCTTTATCATGCTAGGATTAGCAGGAAAAAGCAAAAAATTTCAGAATTGCACCTTGCAATGTGGAGATATTACTGTTTGTGCATTTACAATATTCATTGATTTTTGCCATTGAAAAACATCATGTTATTCATATACCAGAAATGTTTGAAGCTACTGACTGAATGAAAAGAGCTGGCATCTCACTCTCTTTGAATCTTCTTTATCATGCCAGGATTAGCAGGAAAAAGCAAAAAATTTCAGAATTGCACCTTGCAATGTGGAGATATTACTGTTTGTGCATTTACAATATTCATTGATTTTTGCCATTGAAAAACGTCCAGAAATGTTTGAAGCTACTGACTGAATGAAAGGAGCTGGCATCTCACTCTCTTTGAATCTTCTTTATCATGCTAGGATTAGCAGGAAAAAGCAAAAAATTTCAGAATTGCACCTTGCAATGCGGAGAAATTACTGTGTGTGCATTTACAATATTCATTGATTTTTGCCATTGAAAAACATCATGTTATTCATATACCAGAAATGTTTGAAGCTACTGACTGAATGAAAGGAACTGGCATCTCACTCTCTTTGAATCTTCTTTATCATGCTAGGATTAGCAGGAAAAAGCAAAAAATTTCAGAATTGCACCTTGCAATGCGGAGAAATTACTGTTTGTGCATTTACAATATTCATTGATTTTTGCCATTGAAAAACATCATGTTATTCATATACCAGAAATGTTTGAAGCTACTGACTGAATGAAAAGAGCTGGCATCTCACTCTCTTTGAATCTTCTTTATCATGCCAGGATTAGCAGGAAAAAGCAAAAAATTTCAGAATTGCACCTTGCAATGTGGAGATATTACTGTTTGTGCATTTACAATATTCATTGATTTTTGCCATTGAAAAATGTCCAGAAATGTTTGAAGCTACTGACTGAATGAAAGGAGCTGGCATCTCACTCTCTTTGAATCTTCTTTATCATGCTAGGATTAGCAGGAAAAAGCAAAAAATTTCAGAATTGCACCTTGCAATGTGGAGATATTACTGTTTGTGCATTTACAATATTCATTGATTTTTGCCATTGAAAAACATCATGTTATTCATATACCAGAAATGTTTGAAGCTACTGACTGAATGAAAAGAGCTGGCATCTCACTCTCTTTGAATCTTCTTTATCAAGCCAGGATTAGCAGGAAAAAGCAAAAAATTTCAGAATTGCACCTTGCAATGTGGAGATATTACTGTTTGTGCATTTACAATATTCATTGATTTTTGCCATTGAAAAACGTCCAGAAATGTTTGAAGCTACTGACTGAATGAAAGGAGCTGGCATCTCACTCTCTTTGAATCTTCTTTATCATGCTAGGATTAGCAGGAAAAAGCAAAAAATTTCAGAATTGCACCTTGCAATGCGGAGAAATTACTGTGTGTGCATTTACAATATTCATTGATTTTTGCCATTGAAAAACATCATGTTATTCATATACCAGAAATGTTTGAAGCTACTGACTGAATGAAAGGAGCTGGCATCTCACTCTCTTTGAATCTTCTTTATCATGCTAGGATTAGCAGGAAAAAGCAAAAAATTTCAGAATTGCACCTTGCAATGCGGAGAAATTACTGTTTGTGCATTTACAATATTCATTGATTTTTGCCATTGAAAAACATCATGTTATTCATATACCAGAAATGTTTGAAGCTACTGACTGAATGAAAGGAGCTGGCATCTCACTCTCTTTGAATCTTCTTTATCATGCTAGGATTAGCAGGAAAAAGCAAAAAATTTCAGAATTGCACCTTGCAATGCGGAGAAATTACTGTTTGTGCATTTACAATATTCATTGATTTTTGCCATTGAAAAACATCATGTTATTCATATACCAGAAATGTTTGAAGCTACTGACTGAATGAAAGGAGCTGGCATCTCACTCTCTTTGAATCTTCTTTATCATGCTAGGATTAGCAGGAAAAAGCAAAAAATTTCAGAATTGCACGTTGCAATGTGGAGATATTACTGTTTGTGCATTTACAATATTCATTGATTTTTGCCATTGAAAAACGTTATTCATATACCAGAAATGTTTGAAGCTACTGACTGAATGAAAAGAGCTGGCATCTCACTCTCTTTGAATCTTCTTTATCATGCCAGGATTAGCAGGAAAAAGCAAAAAATTTCAGAATTGCACCTTGCAATGTGGAGATATTACTGTTTGTGCATTTACAATATTCATTGATTTTTGCCATTGAAAAACGTCCAGAAATGTTTGAAGCTACTGACTGAATGAAAGGAGCTGGCATCTCACTCTCTTTGAATCTTCTTTATCATGCTAGGATTAGCAGGAAAAAGCAAAAAATTTCAGAATTGCACATTGCAATGCGGAGAAATTACTGTTTGTGCATTTACAATATTCATTGATTTTTGCCATTGAAAAACATCATGTTATTCATATACCAGAAATGTTTGAAGCTATTGACTGAATGAAAGGAACTGGCATCTCACTCTCTTTGAATCTTCTTTATCATGCTAGGATTAGCAGGAAAAACCAAAAAATTTCAGAATTGCACCTTGCAATGCGGAGAAATTACTGTTTGTGCATTTACAATATTCATTGATTTTTGCCATTGAAAAACATGTTATTCATATACCAGAAATGTTTGAAGCTACTGACTGAATGAAAAGAGCTGGCATCTCACTCTCTTTGAATCTTCTTTATCATGCCAGGATTAGCAGGAAAAAGCAAAAAATTTCAGAATTGCACCTTGCAATGTGGAGATATTACTGTTTGTGCATTTACAATATTCATTGATTTTTGCCATTGAAAAACGTCCAGAAATGTTTGAAGCTACTGACTGAATGAAAGGAGCTGGCATCTCACTCTCTTTGAATCTTCTTTATCATGCTAGGATTAGCAGGAAAAAGCAAAAAATTTCAGAATTGCACCTTGCAATGCGGAGAAATTACTGTTTGTGCATTTACAATATTCATTGATTTTTGCCATTGAAAAACATCATGTTATTCATATACCAGAAATGTTTGAAGCTACTGACTGAATGAAAAGAGCTGGCATCTCACTCTCTTTGAATCTTCTTTATCATGCTAAGAGGAGCAGGAAAAAGCAAAAAATTTCAGAATTGCACGTTGCAATGTGGAGATATTACTGTTTGTGTATTTACAATATTCATTGATTTTTGCCATTGAAAAACGTCCAGAAATGTTTGAAGCTACTGACTGAATGAAAGGAGCTAGCATCTCACTCTCTTTGAATCTTCTTTATCATGCTAGGATTAGCAGGAAAAAGCAAAAAATTTCAGAATTGCACCTTGCAATGCGGAGAAATTACTGTTTGTGCATTTACAATATTCATTGATTTTTGCCATTGAAAAACATCATGTTATTAATATACCAGAAATGTTTGAAGCTACTGACTGAATGAAAAGAGCTGGCATCTCACTCTCTTTGAATCTTCTTTATCATGCCAGGATTAGCAGGAAAAAGCAAAAAATTTCAGAATTGCACCTTGCAATGTGGAGATATTACTGTTTGTGCATTTACAATATTCATTGATTTTTGCCATTGAAAAACGTCCAGAAATGTTTGAAGCTACTGACTGAATGAAAGGAGCTGGCATCTCACTCTCTTTGAATCTTCTTTATCATGCTAGGATTAGCAGGAAAAAGCAAAAAATTTCAGAATTGCACCTTGCAATGCGGAGAAATTACTGTTTGTGCATTTACAATATTCATTGATTTTTGCCATTGAAAAACATGTTATTCATATACCAGAAATGTTTGAAGCTACTGACTGAATGAAAAGAGCTGGCATCTCACTCTCTTTGAATCTTCTTTATCATGCCAGGATTAGCAGGAAAAAGCAAAACATTTCAGAATTGCACCTTGCAATGCGGAGAAATTACTGAGTGTGCATTTACAATATTCATTGATTTTTGCCATTGAAAAACATCATGTTATTCATATACCAGAAATGTTTGAAGCTACTGACTGAATGAAAGGAGCTGGCATCTCACTCTCTTTGAATCTTCTTTATCATGCTAGGATTAGCAGGAAAAAGCAAAAAATTTCAGAATTGCACCTTGCAATGCGGAGAAATTACTGTGTGTGCATTTACAATATTCATTGATTTTTGCCATTGAAAAACATGTTATTCATATACCAGAAATGTTTGAAGCTACTGACTGAATGAAAAGAGCTGGCATCTCACTCTCTTTGAATCTTCTTTATCTTGCCAGGATTAGCAGGAAAAAGCAAAAAATTTCAGAATTGCACCTTGCAATATGGAGATATTACTGTTTGTGCATTTACAATATTCATTGATTTTTGCCATTGAAAAACGTCCAGAAATGTTTGAAGCTACTGACTGAATGAAAGGAGCTGGCATCTCACTCTCTTTGAATCTTCTTTATCATGCTAGGATTAGCAGGAAAAAGCAAAAAATTTCAGAATTGCACCTTGCAATGCGGAGAAATTACTGTTTGTGCATTTACAATATTCATTGAATTTTGCCATTGAAAAACATGTTATTCATATACCAGAAATGTTTGAAGCTACTGACTGAATGAAAAGAGCTGGCATCTCACTCTCTTTGAATCTTCTTTATCATGCCAGGATTAGCAGGAAAAAGCAAAAAATTTCAGAATCGCACCTTGCAATGCGGAGAAATTACTGTGTGTGCATTTACAATATTCATTGATTTTTGCCATTGAAAAACGTCCAGAAATGTTTGAAGCTACTGACTGAATGAAAGGAGCTAGCATCTCACTCTCTTTGAATCTTCTTTATCATGCTAGGATTAGCAGGAAAAAGCAAAAAATTTCAGAATTGCACCTTGCAATGCGGAGAAATTACTGTTTGTGCATTTACAATATTCATTGATTTTTGCCATTGAAAAACATCATGTTATTCATATACCAGAAATGTTTGAAGCTACTGACTGAATGAAAAGAGCTGGCATCTCACTCTCTTTGAATCTTCTTTATCATGCCAGGATTAGCAGGAAAAAGCAAAAAATTTCAGAATTGCACCTTGCAATGTGGAGATATTACTGTTTGTGCATTTACAATATTCATTGATTTTTGCCATTGAAAAACGTCCAGAAATGTTTGAAGCTACTGACTGAATGAAAAGAGCTGGCATCTCACTCTCTTTGAATCTTCTTTATCATGCTAAGAGGAGCAGGAAAAAGCAAAAAATTTCAGAATTGCACGTTGCAATGTGGAGATATTACTGTTTGTGCATTTACAATATTCATTGATTTTTGCCATTGAAAAACATGTTATTCATATACCAGAAATGTTTGAAGCTACTGACTGAATGAAAAGAGCTGGCATCTCACTCTCTTTGAATCTTCTTTATCATGCCAGGATTAGCAGGAAAAAGCAAAAAATTTCAGAATTGCACCTTGCAATGCGGAGAAATTACTGTGTGTGCATTTACAATATTCATTGATTTTTGCCATTGAAAAACATCATGTTATTCATATACCAGAAATGTTTGAAGCTACTGACTGAATGAAAAGAGCTGGCATCTCACTCTCTTTGAATCTTCTTTATCATGCTAAGAGGAGCAGAAAAAAGCAAAAAATTTCAGAATTGCACCTTGCAATGTGGAGATATTACTGTTTGTGCATTTACAATATTCATTGATTTTTGCCATTGAAAAACGTCCAGAAATGTTTGAAGCTACTGACTGAATGAAAGGAGCTGGCATCTCACTCTCTTTGAATCTTCTTTATCATGCTAGGATTAGCAGGAAAAAGCAAAAAATTTCAGAATTGCACCTTGCAATGTGGAGATATTACTGTTTGTGCATTTACAATATTCATTGATTTTTGCCATTGAAAAACGTCCAGAAATGTTTGAAGCTACTGACTGAAAAGAGCTGGCATCTCACTCTCTTTGAATCTTCTTTATCATGCCAGGATTAGCAGGAAAAAGCAAAAAATTTCAGAATTGCACCTTGCAATGTGGAGATATTACTGTTTGTGCATTTACAATATTCATTGATTTTGCCATTGAAAAACATGTTATTCATATACCAGAAATGTTTGAAGCTACTGACTGAATGAAAGGAGCTGGCATCTCACTCTCTTTGAATCTTCTTTATCATGCTAGGATTAGCAGGAAAAAGCAAAAAATTTCAGAATTGCACCTTGCAATGCGGAGAAATTACTGTGTGTGCATTTACAATATTCATTGATTTTTGCCATTGAAAAACATCGTTATTCATATACCAGAAATGTTTGAAGCTACTGACTGAATGAAAAGAGCTGGAATCTCTCTCTCTTTGAATCTTCTTTATCATGCCAGGATTAGCAGGAAAAAGCAAAAAATTTCAGAATTGCATGTTGCAATGTGGAGATATTACTGTTTGTGCATTTACAATATTCATTGATTTTTGCCATTGAAAAACGTCCAGAAATGTTTGAAGCTACTGACTGAATGAAAGGAGCTGGCATCTCACTCTCTTTGAATCTTCTTTATCATGCTAGGATTAGCAGGAAAAAGCAAAAAATTTCAGAATTGCACCTTGCAATGCGGAGAAATTACTGTGTGTGCATTTACAATATTCATTGATTTTTGACATTGAAAAACATGTTATTCATATACCAGAAATGTTTGAAGCTACTGAATGAATGAAAGGAGCTGGCATCTCACTCTCTTTGAATCTTCTTTATCATGCTAGGATTAGCAGAAAAAAGCAAAAAATTTCAGAATTGCACCTTGCAATGCGGAGAAATTACTGTGTGTGCATTTACAATATTCATTGATTTTTGCCATTGAAAAACATGTTATTCATATACCAGAAATGTTTGAAGCTACTGACTGAATGAAAAGAGCTGGCATCTCACTCTCTTTGAATCTTCTTTATCATGCCAGGATTAGCAGGAAAAAGCAAAAAATTTCAGAATTGCACGTTGCAATCTGGAGATATTACTGTTTGTGCATTTACAATATTCATTGATTTTTGCCATTGAAAAACGTCCAGAAATGTTTGAAGCTACTGACTGAATGAAAGGAGCTGGCATCTCACTCTCTTTGAATCTTCTTTATCATGCTAAGAGGAGCAGGAAAAAGCAAAAAATTTCAGAATTGCACCTTGCAATGCGGAGAAATTACTGTGTGTGCATTTACAATATTCATTGATTTTTGCCATTGAAAAACATCATGTTATTCATATACCAGAAATGTTTGAAGCTACTGACTGAATGAAAGGAGCTGGCATCTCACTCTCTTTGAATCTTCTTTATCATGCTATGATTAGCAGGAAAAAGCAAAAAATTTCAGAATTGCACCTTGCAATGCGGAGAAATTACTGTTTGTGCATTTACAATATTCATTGATTTTTGCCATTGAAAAACATCATGTTATTCATATACCAGAAATGTTTGAACCTACTGACTGAATGAAAAGAGCTGGCTTCTCACTCTCTTTGAATCGTCTTTATCATGCTAAGAGGAGCAGGAAAAAGCAAAAAATTTCAGAATTGCACGTTGCAATGTGGAGATATTACTGTTTGTGTATTTACAATATTCATTGATTTTTGCCATTGAAAAACGTCCAGAAATGTTTGAAGCTACTGACTGAATGAAAGGAGCTAGCATCTCACTCTCTTTGAATCTTCTTTATCATGCTAGGATTAGCAGGAAAAAGCAAAAAATTTCAGAATTGCACCTTGCAATGTGGAGATATTACTGTTTGTGCATTTACAATATTCATTGATTTTTGCCATTGAAAAACGTCCAGAAATGTTTGAAGCTACTGACTGAATGAAAGGAGCTGGCATCTCACTCTCTTTGAATCTTCTTTATCATGCTAGGATTAGCAGGAAAAAGCAAAAAATTTCAGAATTGCACCTTGCAATGCGGAGAAATTACTGTGTGTGCATTTACAATATTCATTGATTTTTGCCATTGAAAAACATCGTTATTCATATACCAGAAATGTTTGAAGCTACTGACTGAATGAAAGAAGCTGGCATCTCACTCTCTTTGAATCTTCTTTATCATGCTAGGATTAGCAGGAAAAAGCAAAAAATTTCAGAATTGCACCTTGCAATGTGGAGATATTACTGTTTGTGCATTTACAATATTCATTGATTTTTGCTATTGAAAAACGTCCAGAAATGTTTGAAGCTACTGACTGAATGAAAGGAGCTGGCATCTCACTCTCTTTGAATCTTCTTTATCATGCCAGGATTAGCAGGAAAAAGCAAAAAATTTCAGAATTGCACCTTGCAATGTGGAGATATTACTGTTTGTGCATTTACAATATTCATTGATTTTTGCCATTGAAAAACGTCCAGAAATGTTTGAAGCTACTGACTGAATGAAAGGAGCTGGCATCTCACTCTCTTTGAATCTTCTTTATCATGCTAGGATTAGCAGGAAAAAGCAAAAAATTTCAGAATTGCACCTTGCAATGCGGAGAAATTACTGTGTGTGCATTTACAATATTCATTGATTTTTGCCATTGAAAAACATCGTTATTCATATACCAGAAATGTTTGAAGCTACTGACTGAATGAAAAGAGCTGGCATCTCACTCTCTTTGAATCTTCTTTATCATGCCAGGATTAGCAGGAAAAAGCAAAAAATTTCAGAATTGCACCTTGCAATGTGGAGGTATTACTGTTTGTGCATTTACAATATTCATTGATTTTTGCCATTGAAAAATATGTTATTCATATACCAGAAATGTTTGAAGCTACTGACTGAATGAAAGGAGCTGGCATCTCACTCTCTTTGAATCTTCTTTATCATGCCAGGATTAGCAGGAAAAAGCAAAAAATTTCAGAATTGCACCTTGCAATGTGGAGATATTACTGTTTGTGCATTTACAATATTCATTGATTTTTGCCATTGAAAAACGTCCAGAAATGTTTGAAGCTACTGACTGAATGAAAGGAGCTGGCATCTCACTCTCTTTGAATCTTCTTTATCATGCTAGGATTAGCAGGAAAAAGCAAAAAGTTTCAGAATTGCACCTTGCAATGCGGAGAAATTACTGTTTGTGCATTTACAATATTCATTGATTTTTGCCATTGAAAAACATGTTATTCATATACCAGAAATGTTTGAAGCTACTGACTGAATGAAAAGAGCTGGCATCTCACTCTCTTTGAATCTTCTTTATCATGCCAGGATTAGCAGGAAAAAGCAAAAAATTTCAGAATTGCACCTTGCAATGTGGAGATATTACTGTTTGTGCATTTACAATATTCATTGATTTTTGCCATTGAAAAACGTCCAGAAATGTTTGAAGCTACTGACTGAATGAAAGGAGCTGGCATCTCACTCTCTTTGAATCTTCTTTATCATGCTAGGATTAGCAGGAAAAAGCAAAAAATTTCAGAATTGCACCTTGCAATGCGGAGAAATTACTGTGTGTGCATTTACAATATTCATTGATTTTTGCCATTGAAAAACATCGTTATTCATATACCAGAAATGTTTGAAGCTACTGACTGAATGAAAAGAGCTGGCATCTCACGCTCTTTGAATCTTCTTTATCATGCCAGGATTAGCAGGAAAAGGCAAAAAATTTCAGAATTGCACCTTGCAATGTGGAGATATTACTGTTTGTGCATTTACAATATTCATTGATTTTTGCCATTGAAAAACGTACAGAAATGTTTGAAGCTACTGACTGAATGAAAGGAGCTGGCATCTCACTCTCTTTGAATCTTCTTTATCATGCTAGGATTAGCAGGAAAAAGCAAAAAATTTCAGAATTGCACCTTGCAATGCGGAGAAATTACTGTGTGTGCATTTACAATATTCATTGATTTTTGCCATTGAAAAACATGTTATTCATATACCAGAAATGTTTGAAGCTACTGACTGAATGAAAAGAGCTGGCATCTCACTCTCTTTGAATCTTCTTTATCATGCCAGGATTAGCAGGAAAAAGCAAAACATTTCAGAATTGCACCTTGCAATGTGGAGATATTACTGTTTGTGCATTTACAATATTCATTGATTTTTGCCATTGAAAAACGTCCAGAAATGTTTGAAGCTACTGACTGAATGAAAGGAGCTGGCATCTCACTCTCTTTGAATCTTCTTTATCATGCTAGGATTAGCAGGAAAAAGCAAAAAATTTCAGAATTGCACCTTGCAATGCGGAGAAATTACTGTGTGTGCATTTACAATATTCATTGATTTTTGCCATTGGAAAACATGTTATTCATATACCAGAAATGTTTGAAGCTACTGACTGAATGAAAAGAGCTGGCATCTCACTCTCTTTGAATCTTCTTTATCATGCCAGGATTAGCAGGAAAAAGCAAAAAATTTCAGAATTGCACCTTGCAATGTGGAGATATTACTGTTTGTGCATTTACAATATTCATTGATTTTTGCCATTGAAAAACGTCCAGAAATGTTTGAAGCTACTGACTGAATGAAAGGAGCTGGCATCTCACTCTCTTTGAATCTTCTTTATCATGCTAGGATTAGCAGGAAAAAGCAAAAAATTTCAGAATTGCACCTTGCAATGCGGAGAAATTACTGTGTGTGCATTTACAATATTCATTGATTTTTGCCATTGAAAAACATCGTTATTCATATACCAGAAATGTTTGAAGCTACTGACTGAATGAAAAGAGCTGGCATCTCACTCTCTTTGAATCTTCTTTATCATGCCAGGATTAGCAGGAAAAAGCAAAAAATTTCAGAATTGCACCTTGCAATGTGGAGATATTACTGTTTGTGCATTTACAATATTCATTGATTTTTGCCATTGAAAAACATGTTATTCATATACCAGAAATGTTTGAAGCTACTGACTGAATGAAAGGAGCTGGCATCTCACTCTCTTTGAATCTTCTTTATCATGCCAGGATTAGCAGGAAAAAGCAAAAAATTTCAGAATTGCACCTTGCAATGCGGAGAAATTACTGTGTGTGCATTTACAATATTCATTGATTTTTGCCATTGAAAAACATGATGTTATTCATATACCAGAAATGTTTGAAGCTACTGACTGAATGAAAAGAGCTGGCATCTCACTCTCTTTGAATCTTCTTTATCATGCCAGGATTAGCAGGAAAAAGCAAAAAATTTCAGAATTGCACCTTGCAATGTGGAGGTATTACTGTTTGTGCATTTACAATATTCATTGATTTTTGCCATTGAAAAACATGTTATTCATATACCAGAAATGTTTGAAGCTACTGACTGAATGAAAGGAGCTGGCATCTCACTCTCTTTGAATCTTCTTTATCATGCCAGGATTAGCAGGAAAAAGCAAAAAATTTCAGAATTGCACCTTGCAATGTGGAGATATTACTGTTTGTGCATTTACAATATTCATTGATTTTTGCCATTGAAAAACGTCCAGAAATGTTTGAAGCTACTGACTGAATGAAAGGAGCTGGCATCTCACTCTCTTTGAATCTTCTTTATCATGCTAGGATTAGCAGGAAAAAGCAAAAAGTTTCAGAATTGCACCTTGCAATGCGGAGAAATTACTGTTTGTGCATTTACAATATTCATTGATTTTTGCCATTGAAAAACATGTTATTCATATACCAGAAATGTTTGAAGCTACTGACTGAATGAAAAGAGCTGGCATCTCACTCTCTTTGAATCTTCTTTATCATGCCAGGATTAGCAGGAAAAAGCAAAAAATTTCAGAATTGCACCTTGCAATGTGGAGATATTACTGTTTGTGCATTTACAATATTCATTGATTTTTGCCATTGAAAAACGTCCAGAAATGTTTGAAGCTACTGACTGAATGAAAGGAGCTGGCATCTCACTCTCTTTGAATCTTCTTTATCATGCTAGGATTAGCAGGAAAAAGCAAAAAATTTCAGAATTGCACCTTGCAATGCGGAGAAATTACTGTGTGTGCATTTACAATATTCATTGATTTTTGCCATTGAAAAACATCGTTATTCATATACCAGAAATGTTTGAAGCTACTGACTGAATGAAAAGAGCTGGCATCTCACGCTCTTTGAATCTTCTTTATCATGCCAGGATTAGCAGGAAAAGGCAAAAAATTTCAGAATTGCACCTTGCAATGTGGAGATATTACTGTTTGTGCATTTACAATATTCATTGATTTTTGACATTGAAAAACATGTTATTCATATACCAGAAATGTTTGAAGCTACTGACTGAATGAAAAGAGCTGGCATCTCACTCTCTTTTAATCTTCTTTATCATGCCAGGATTAGCAGGAAAAAGCAAAAAATTTCAGAATTGCACCTTGCAATGTGGAGATATTACTGTTTGTGCATTTACAATATTCATTGATTTTTGCCATTGAAAAACGTACAGAAATGTTTGAAGCTACTGACTGAATGAAAGGAGCTGGCATCTCACTCTCTTTGAATCTTCTTTATCATGCTAGGATTAGCAGGAAAAAGCAAAAAATTTCAGAATTGCACCTTGCAATGCGGAGAAATTACTGTGTGTGCATTTACAATATTCATTGATTTTTGCCATTGAAAAACATGTTATTCATATACCAGAAATGTTTGAAGCTACTGACTGAATGAAAAGAGCTGGCATCTCACTCTCTTTGAATCTTCTTTATCATGCCAGGATTAGCAGGAAAAAGCAAAAAATTTCAGAATTGCACCTTGCAATGTGGAGATATTACTGTTTGTGCATTTACAATATTCATTGATTTTTGCCATTGAAAAACGTCCAGAAATGTTTGAAGCTACTGACTGAATGAAAGGAGCTGGCATCTCACTCTCTTTGAATCTTCTTTATCATGCTAGGATTAGCAGGAAAAAGCAAAAAATTTCAGAATTGCACCTTGCAATGCGGAGAAATTACTGTGTGTGCATTTACAATATTCATTGATTTTTGCCATTGGAAAACATGTTATTCATATACCAGAAATGTTTGAAGCTACTGACTGAATGAAAAGAGCTGGCATCTCACTCTCTTTGAATCTTCTTTATCATGCCAGGATTAGCAGGAAAAAGCAAAAAATTTCAGAATTGCACCTTGCAATGTGGAGATATTACTGTTTGTGCATTTACAATATTCATTGATTTTTGCCATTGAAAAACGTCCAGAAATGTTTGAAGCTACTGACTGAATGAAAGGAGCTGGCATCTCACTCTCTTTGAATCTTCTTTATCATGCTAGGATTAGCAGGAAAAAGCAAAAAATTTCAGAATTGCACCTTGCAATGCGGAGAAATTACTGTGTGTGCATTTACAATATTCATTGATTTTTGCCATTGAAAAACATCGTTATTCATATACCAGAAATGTTTGAAGCTACTGACTGAATGAAAAGAGCTGGCATCTCACTCTCTTTGAATCTTCTTTATCATGCCAGGATTAGCAGGAAAAAGCAAAAAATTTCAGAATTGCACCTTGCAATGTGGAGATATTACTGTTTGTGCATTTACAATATTCATTGATTTTTGCCATTGAAAAACATGTTATTCATATACCAGAAATGTTTGAAGCTACTGACTGAATGAAAGGAGCTGGCATCTCACTCTCTTTGAATCTTCTTTATCATGCCAGGATTAGCAGGAAAAAGCAAAAAATTTCAGAATTGCACCTTGCAATGCGGAGAAATTACTGTGTGTGCATTTACAATATTCATTGATTTTTGCCATTGAAAAACATGATGTTATTCATATACCAGAAATGTTTGAAGCTACTGACTGAATGAAAAGAGCTGGCAACTCACTCTCTTTGAATCTTCTTTATCATGCCAGGATTAGCAGGAAAAAGCAAAAAATTTCAGAATTGCACCTTGCAATGTGGAGATATTACTGTTTGTGCATTTACAATATTCATTGATTTTTGCCATTGAAAAACGTCCAGAAATGTTTGAAGCTACTGACTGAATGAAAGGAGCTGGCATCTCACTCTCTTTGAATCTTCTTTATCATGCTAGGATTAGCAGGAAAAAGCAAAAAATTTCAGAATTGCACCTTGCAATGCGGAGAAATTACTGTGTGTGCATTTACAATATTCATTGATTTTTGCCATTGAAAAACATCGTTATTCATATACCAGAAATGTTTGAAGCTACTGACTGAATGAAAAGAGCTGGCATCTCACTCTCTTTGAATCTTCTTTATCATGCCAGGATTAGCAGGAAAAAGCAAAAAATTTCAGAATTGCACCTTGCAATGTGGAGATATTACTGTTTGTGCATTTACAATATTCATTGATTTTTGCCATTGAAAAACGTCCAGAAATGTTTGAAGCTACTGACTGAATGAAAGGAGCTGGCATCTCACTCTCTTTGAATCTTCTTTATCATGCTAGGTTTAGCAGGAAAAAGCAAAAAATTTCAGAATTGCACATTGCAATGCGGAGAAATTACTGTTTGTGCATTTACAATATTCATTGATTTTTGCCTTTGAAAAACATGTTATTCATATACCAGAAATGTTTGAAGCTACTGACTGAATGAAAGGAGCTGGCATCTCACTCTCTTTGAATCTTCTTTATCATGCTAGGATTAGCAGGAAAAAGCAAAAAATTTCAGAATTGCACCTTGCAATGCGGAGAAATTACTGTGTGTGCATTTACAATATTCATTGATTTTTGCCATTGAAAAACATCGTTATTCATATACCAGAAATGTTTGAAGCTACTGACTGAATGAAAAGAGCTGGCATCTCACTCTCTTTGAATCTTCTTTATCATGCCAGGATTAGCAGGAAAAAGCAAAAAATTTCAGAATTGCACCTTGCAATGTGGAGATATTACTGTTTGTGCATTTACAATATTCATTGATTTTTGCCATTGAAAAACATGTTATTCATATACCAGAAATGTTTGAAGCTACTGACTGAATGAAAAGAGCTGGCATCTCACTCTCTTTGAATCTTCTTTATCATGCCAGGATTAGCAGAAAAAAGCAAAAAATTTCAGAATTGCACCTTGCAATGTGGAGATATTACTGTTTGTGCATTTACAATATTCATTGATTTTTGCCATTGAAAAACATGTTATTCATATACCAGAAATGTTTGAAGCTACTGACTGAATGAAAAGAGCTGGCATCTCACTCTCTTTGAATCTTCTTTATCATGCCAGGATTAGCAGGAAAAAGCAAAAAATTTCAGAATTGCACGTTGCAATGTGGAGATATTACTGTTTGTGCATTTACAATATTCATTGATTTTTGCCATTGAAAAACGTCCAGAAATGTTTGAAGCTACTGACTGAATGAAAGGAGCTGGCATCTCACTCTCTTTGAATCTTCTTTATCATGCTAGGATTAGCAGGAAAAAGCAAAAAATTTCAGAATTGCACCTTGCAATGCGGAGAAATTACTGTGTGTGCATTTACAATATTCATTGATTTTTGCCATTGAAAAACATCGTTATTCATATACCAGAAATGTTTGAAGCTACTGACTGAATGAAAAGAGCTGGCATCTCACTCTCTTTGAATCTTCTTTATCATGCCAGGATTAGCAGGAAAAAGCAAAAAATTTCAGAATTGCACCTTGCAATGTGGAGATATTACTGTTTGTGCATTTACAATATTCATTGATTTTTGCCATTGAAAAACGTCCAGAAATGTTTGAAGCTACTGACTGAATGAAAGGAGCTGGCATCTCACTCTCTTTGAATCTTCTTTATCATGCTAGGATTAGCAGGAAAAAGCAAAAAATTTCAGAATTGCACCTTGCAATGCGGAGAAATTACTGTGTGTGCATTTACAATATTCATTGATTTTTGCCATTGAAAAACATGTTATTCATATACCAGAAATGTTTGAAGCTACTGACTGAATGAAAGGAGCAGGCATCTCACTCTCTTTGAATCTTCTTTATCATGCCAGGATTAGCAGGAAAAAGCAAAAAATTTCAGAATTGCACCTTGCAATGTGGAGATATTACTGTTTGTGCATTTACAATATTCATTGATTTTTGCCATTGAAAAACGTCCAGAAATGTTTGAAGCTACTGACTGAATGAAAGGAGCTGGCATCTCACTCTCTTTGAATTTTCTTTATCATGCTAGGATTAGAAGGAAAAAGCAAAAAATTTCAGAATTGCACCTTGCAATGCGGAGAAATTACTGTTTGTGCATTTACAATATTCATTGATTTTTGCCATTGAAAAACATGGTATTCATATACCAGAAATGTTTGAAGCTACTGACTGAATGAAAGGAGCTGGCATCTCACTCTCTTTGAATCTTCTTTATCATGCCAGGATTAGCAGGAAAAAGCAAAAAATTTCAGAATTGCACCTTGCAATGTGGAGATATTACTGTTTGTGCATTTACAATATTCATTGATTTTTGCCATTGAAAAACGTCCAGAAATGTTTGAAGCTACTGACTGAATGAAAAGAGCTGGCATCTCACTCTCTTTGAATCTTCTTTATCATGCCAGGATTAGCAGGAAAAAGCAAAAAATTTCAGAATTGCACCTTGCAATGTGGAGATATTACTGTTTGTGCATTTACAATATTCATTGATTTTTGCCATTGAAAAACGTCCAGAAATGTTTGAAGCTACTGACTGAATGAAAGGAGCTGGCATCTCACTCTCTTTGAATCTTCTTTATCATGCTAGGATTAGCAGGAAAAAGCAAAAAATTTCAGAATTGCACCTTGCAATGCGGAGAAATTACTGTGTGTGCATTTACAATATTCATTGATTTTTGCCATTGAAAAACATGTTATTCATATACCAGAAATGTTTGAAGCTACTGACTGAATGAAAAGAGCTGGCATCTCACTCTCTTTGAATCTTCTTTATCATGCTAGGATTAGCAGGAAAAAGCAAAAAATTTAAGAATTGCACCTTGCAATGCGGAGAAATTACTGTGTGTGCATTTACAATATTCATTGATTTTTGCCATTGAAAAACATCATGTTATTCATATACCAGAAATATTTGAAGCTACTGACTGAATGAAAGGAGCTGGCATCTCACTCTCTTTGAATCTTCTTTATCATGCTAGGATTAGCAGGAAAAAGCAAAAAATTTCAGAATTGCACCTTGCAATGCGGAGAAATTACTGTTTGTGCATTTACAATATTCATTGATTTTTGCCATTGAAAAACATGTTATTCATATACCAGAAATGTTTGAAGCTACTGACTGAATGAAAAGAGCTGGCATCTCACTCTCTTTGAATCTTCTTTTTCATGCCAGGATTAGCAGGAAAAAGCAAAAAATTTCAGAATTGCACCTTGCAATGTGGAGATATTACTGTTTGTGCATTTACAATATTCATTGATTTTTGCCATTGAAAAACATGTTATTCATATACCAGAAATGTTTGAAGCTACTGACTGAATGAAAGGAGCTGGCATCTCACTCTCTTTGAATCTTCTTTATCATGCCAGGATTAGCAGGAAAAAGCAAAAAATTTCAGAATTGCACCTTGCAATGTGGAGATATTACTGTTTGTGCATTTACAATATTCATTGATTTTTGCCATTGAAAAACGTCCAGAAATGTTTGAAGCTACTGACTGAATGAAAGGAGCTGGCATCTCACTCTCTTTGAATCTTCTTTATCATGCTAGGATTAGCAGGAAAAAGCAAAAAATTTCAGAATTGCACCTTGCAATGCGGAGAAATTACTGTTTGTGCATTTACAATATTCATTGATTTTTGCCATTGAAAAACATGTTATTCATATACCAGAAATGTTTGAAGCTACTGACTGAATGAAAAGAGCTGGCATCTCACTCTCTTTGAATCTTCTTTATCATGCCAGGATTAGCAGGAAAAAGCAAAAAATTTCAGAATTGCACCTTGCAATGTGGAGATATTACTGTTTGTGCATTTACAATATTCATTGATTTTTGCCATTGAAAAACGTCCAGAAATGTTTGAAGCTACTGACTGAATGAAAGGAGCTGGCATCTCACTCTCTTTGAATCTTCTTTATCATGCTAGGATTAGCAGGAAAAAGCAAAAAATTTCAGAATTGCACCTTGCAATGCGGAGAAATTACTGTGTGTGCATTTACAATATTCATTGATTTTTGCCATTGAAAAACATCGTTATTCATATACCAGAAATGTTTGAAGCTACTGACTGAATGAAAAGAGCTGGCATCTCACTCTCTTTGAATCTTCTTTATCATGCCAGGATTAGCAGGAAAAAGCAAAAAATTTCAGAATTGCACCTTTCAATGTGGAGATATTACTGTTTGTGCATTTACAATATTCATTGATTTTTGCCATTGAAAAACGTCCAGAAATGTTTGAAGCTACTGACTGAATGAAAGGAGCTGGCATCTCACTCTCTTTGAATCTTCTTTATCATGCTAGGATTAGCAGGAAAAAGCAAAAAATTTCAGAATTGCACCTTGCAATGCGGAGAAATTACTGTGTGTGCATTTACAATATTCATTGATTTTTGCCATTGAAAAACATGTTATTCATATACCAGAAATGTTTGAAGCTACTGACTGAATGGAAAGAGCTGGCATCTCACTCTCTTTGAATCTTCTTTATCATGCCAGGATTAGCAGGAAAAAGCAAAAAATTTCAGAATTGCACCTTGCAATGTGGAGATATTACTGTTTGTGCATTTACAATATTCATTGATTTTTGCCATTGAAAAACGTCCAGAAATGTTTGAAGCTACTGACTGAATGAAAAGAGCTGGCATCTCACTCTCTTTGAATCTTCTTTATCATGCCAGGATTAGCAGGAAAAAGCAAAAAATTTCAGAATTGCACCTTGCAATGCGGAGAAATTACTGTTTGTGCATTTACAATATTCATTGATTTTTGCCATTGAAAAACATCATGTTATTCATATACCAGAAATGTTTGAAGCTACTGACTGAATGAAAAGAGCTGGCATCTCACTCTCTTTGAATCTTCTTTATCATGCCAGGATTAGCAGGAAAAAGCAAAAAATTTCAGAATTGCACCTTGCAATGTGGAGATATTACTGTTTGTGCATTTACAATATTCATTGATTTTTGCCATTGAAAAACGTCCAGAAATGTTTGAAGCTACTGACTGAATGAAAAGAGCTGGCATCTCACTCTCTTTGAATCTTCTTTATCATGCCAGGATTAGCAGGAAAAAGCAAAAAATTTCAGAATTGCACCTTGCAATGTGGAGATATTACTGTTTGTGCATTTACAATATTCATTGATTTTTGCCATTGAAAAACATCATGTTATTCATATACCAGAAATGTTTGAAGCTACTGACTGAATGAAAAGAGCTGGCATCTCACTCTCTTTGAATCTTCTTTATCATGCCAGGATTAGCAGGAAAAAGCAAAAAATTTCAGAATTGCACGTTGCAATGTGGAGATATTACTGTTTGTGCATTTACAATATTCATTGATTTTTGCCATTGAAAAACGTCCAGAAATGTTTGAAGCTACTGACTGAATGAAAGGAGCTGGCATCTCACTCTCTTTGAATCTTCTTTATCATGCCAGGATTAGCAGGAAAAAGCAAAAAATTTCAGAATTGCACCTTGCAATGTGGAGATATTACTGTTTGTGCATTTACAATATTCATTGATTTTTGCCATTGAAAAACATGTTATTTATATACCAGAAATATTTGAAGCTACTGACTGAATGAAAAGAGCTGGCATCTCACTCTCTTTGAATCTTTTTATCATGCCAGGATTAGCAGGAAAAAGCAAAAAATTTCAGAATTGCACGTTGCAATGTGGAGATATTACTGTTTGTGCATTTACAATATTCATTGATTTTTGCCATTGAAAAACATGTTATTCATATACCAGAAATGTTTGAAGCTACTGACTGAATGAAAAGAGCTGGCATCTCACTCTCTTTGAATCTTCTTTATCATGCCAGGATTAGCAGGAAAAAGCAAAAAATTTCAGAATTGCACCTTGCAATGTGGAGATATTACTGTTTGTGCATTTACAATATTCATTGATTTTTGCCATTGAAAAACGTCCAGAAATGTTTGAAGCTACTGACTGAATGAAAGGAGCTGGCATCTCACTCTCTTTGAATCTTCTTTATCATGCTAGGATTAGCAGGAAAAAGCAAAAAATTTCAGAATTGCACCTTGCAATGCGGAGAAATTACTGTGTGTGCATTTACAATATTCATTGATTTTTGCCATTGAAAAACATGTTATTCATATACCAGAAATGTTTGAAGCTACTGACTGAATGAAAAGAGCTGGCATCTCACTCTCTTTGAATCTTCTTTATCATGCCAGGATTAGCAGGAAAAAGCAAAAAATTTCAGAATTGCACCTTGCAATGTGGAGATATTACTGTTTGTGCATTTACAATATTCATTGATTTTTGCCATTGAAAAACGTCCAGAAATGTTTGAAGCTACTGACTGAATGAAAAGAGCTGGCATCTCACTCTCTTTGAATCTTCTTTATCATGCCAGGATTAGCAGGAAAAAGCAAAAAATTTCAGAATTGCACGTTGCAATGTGGAGATATTACTGTTTGTGCATTTACAATATTCATTGATTTTTGCCATTGAAAAAAGTCCAGAAATGTTTGAAGCTACTGACTGAATGAAAGGAGCTGGCATCTCACTCTCTTTGAATCTTCTTTATCATGCTAGGATTAGCAGGAAAAAGCAAAAAATTTCAGAATTGCACCTTGCAATGCGGAGAAATTACTGTGTGTGCATTTACAATATTCATTGATTTTTGCCATTGAAAAACATCATGTTATTCATATACCAGAAATGTTTGAAGCTACTGACTGAATGAAAAGAGCTGGCATCTCACTCTCTTTGAATCTTCTTTATCATGCCAGGATTAGCAGGAAAAAGCAAAAAATTTCAGAATTGCACCTTGCAATGTGGAGATATTACTGTTTGTGCATTTACAATATTCATTGATTTTTGCCATTGAAAAACATGTTATTTATATACAAGAAATGTTTGAAGCTACTGACTGAATGAAAAGAGCTGGCATCTCACTCTCTTTGAATCTTCTTTATCATGCCAGGATTAGCAGGAAAAAGCAAAAAATTTCAGAATTGCACCTTGCAATGTGGAGATATTACTGTTTGTGCATTTACAATATTCATTGATTTTTGCCATTGAAAAACATGTTATTCATATACCAGAAATGTTTGAAGCTACTGACTGAATGAAAAGAGCTGGCATCTCACTCTCTTTGAATCTTCTTTATCATGCCAGGATTAGCAGGAAAAAGCAAAAAATTTCAGAATTGCACCTTGCAATGTGGAGATATTACTGTTTGTGCATTTACAATATTCATTGATTTTTGCCATTGAAAAACGTCCAGAAATGTTTGAAGCTACTGACTGAATGAAAGGAGCTGGCATCTCACTCTCTTTGAATCTTCTTTATCATGCTAGGATTAGCAGGAAAAAGCAAAAAATTTCAGAATTGCACCTTGCAATGCGGAGAAATTACTGTGTGTGCATTTACAATATTCATTGATTTTTGCCATTGAAAAACATGTTATTCATATACCAGAAATGTTTGAAGCTACTGACTGAATGAAAAGAGCTGGCATCTCACTCTCTTTGAATCTTCTTTATCATGCCAGGATTAGCAGGAAAAAGCAAAAAATTTCAGAATTGCACCTTGCAATGTGGAGATATTACTGTTTGTGCATTTACAATATTCATTGATTTTTGCCATTGAAAAACGTCCAGAAATGTTTGAAGCTACTGACTGAATGAAAAGAGCTGGCATCTCACTCTCTTTGAATCTTCTTTATCATGCCAGGATTAGCAGGAAAAAGCAAAAAATTTCAGAATTGCACCTTGCAATGTGGAGATATTACTGTTTGTGCATTTACAATATTCATTGATTTTTGCCATTGAAAAACATCATGTTATTCATATACCAGAAATGTTTGAAGCTACTGACTGAATGAAAAGAGCTGGCATCTCACTCTCTTTGAATCTTCTTTATCATGCCAGGATTAGCAGGAAAAAGCAAAAAATTTCAGAATTGCACGTTGCAATGTGGAGATATTACTGTTTGTGCATTTACAATATTCATTGATTTTTGCCATTGAAAAAAGTCCAGAAATGTTTGAAGCTACTGACTGAATGAAAGGAGCTGGCATCTCACTCTCTTTGAATCTTCTTTATCATGCTAGGATTAGCAGGAAAAAGCAAAAAATTTCAGAATTGCACCTTGCAATGCGGAGAAATTACTGTGTGTGCATTTACAATATTCATTGATTTTTGCCATTGAAAAACATCATGTTATTCATATACCAGAAATGTTTGAAGCTACTGACTGAATGAAAAGAGCTGGCATCTCACTCTCTTTGAATCTTCTTTATCATGCCAGGATTAGCAGGAAAAAGCAAAAAATTTCAGAATTGCACCTTGCAATGTGGAGATATTACTGTTTGTGCATTTACAATATTCATTGATTTTTGCCATTGAAAAACATGTTATTCATATACCAGAAATGTTTGAAGCTACTGACTGAATGAAAAGAGCTGGCATCTCACTCTCTTTGAATCTTCTTTATCATGCCAGGATTAGCAGGAAAAAGCAAAAAATTTCAGAATTGCACCTTGCAATGTGGAGATATTACTGTTTGTGCATTTACAATATTCATTGATTTTTGCCATTGAAAAACGTCCAGAAATGTTTGAAGCTACTGACTGAATGAAAGGAGCTGGCATCTCACTCTCTTTGAATCTTCTTTATCATGCTAGGTTTAGCAGGAAAAAGCAAAAAATTTCAGAATTGCACCTTGCAATGCGGAGAAATTACTGTGTGTGCATTTACAATATTCATTGATTTTTGCCATTGAAAAACATCGTTATTCATATACCAGAAATGTTTGAAGCTACTGACTGACTGAAAAGAGCTGGCATCTCACTCTCTTTGAATCTTCTTTATCATGCCAGGATTAGCAGGAAAAAGCAAAAAATTTCAGAATTGCACCTTGCAATGTGGAGATATTACTGTTTGTGCATTTACAATATTCATTGATTTTTGCAATTGAAAAACGTCCAGAAATGTTTGAAGCTACTGACTGAATGAAAGGAGCTGGCATCTCACTCTCTTTGAATCTTCTTTATCATGCCAGGATTAGCAGGAAAAAGCAAAAAATTTCAGAATTGCACCTTGCAATGTGGAGATATTACTGTTTGTGCATTTACAATATTCATTGATTTTTGCAATTGAAAAACGTCCAGAAATGTTTGAAGCTACAGACTGAATGAAAGGAGCTGGCATCTCACTCTCTTTGAATCTTCTTTATCATGCTAGGATTAGCAGGAAAAAGCAAAAAATTTCAGAATTGCACCTTGCAATGCGGAGAAATTACTGTTTGTGCATTTACAATATTCATTGATTTTTGCCATTGAAAAACATCATGTTATTCATATACCAGAAATGTTTGAAGCTACTGACTGAATGAAAAGAGCTGGCATCTCACTCTCTTTGAATCTTCTTTATCATGCCAGGATTAGCAGGAAAAAGCAAAAAATTTCAGAATTGCACCTTGCAATGTGGAGATATTACTGTTTGTGCATTTACAATATTCATTGATTTTTGCCATTGAAAAACGTCCAGAAATGTTTGAAGCTACTGACTGAATGAAAAGAGCTGGCATCTCACTCTCTTTGTATCTTCTTTATCATGCCAGGATTAGCAGGAAAAAGCAAAAAATTTCAGAATTGCACCTTGCAATGTGGAGATATTACTGTTTGTGCATTTACAATATTCATTGATTTTTGCCATTGAAAAACATCATGTTATTCATATACCAGAAATGTTTGAAGCTACTGACTGAATGAAAAGAGCTGGCATCTCACTCTCTTTGAATCTTCTTTATCATGCCAGGATTAGCAGGAAAAAGCAAAAAATTTCAGAATTGCACGTTGCAATGTGGAGATATTACTGTTTGTGCATTTACAATATTCATTGATTTTTGCAATTGAAAAACGTCCAGAAATGTTTGAAGCTACTGACTGAATGAAAGGAGCTGGCATCTCACTCTCTTTGAATCTTCTTTATCATGCTAGGATTAGCAGGAAAAAGCAAAAAATTTCAGAATTGCACCTTGCAATGCGGAGAAATTACTGTTTGTGCATTTACAATATTCATTGATTTTTGCCATTGAAAAACATCATGTTATTCATATACCAGAAATGTTTGAAGCTACTGACTGAATGAAAAGAGCTGGCATCTCACTCTCTTTGAATCTTCTTTATCATGCCAGGATTAGCAGGAAAAAGCAAAAAATTTCAGAATTGCACCTTGCAATGTGGAGATATTACTGTTTGTGCATTTACAATATTCATTGATTTTTGCCATTGAAAAACGTCCAGAAATGTTTGAAGCTACTGACTGAATGAAAAGAGCTGGCATCTCACTCTCTTTGAATCTTCTTTATCATGCCAGGATTAGCAGGAAAAAGCAAAAAATTTCAGAATTGCACCTTGCAATGTGGAGATATTACTGTTTGTGCATTTACAATATTCATTGATTTTTGCAATTGAAAAACGTCCAGAAATGTTTGAAGCTACTGACTGAATGAAAGGAGCTGGCATCTCACTCTCTTTGAATCTTCTTTATCATGCTAGGATTAGCAGGAAAAAGCAAAAAATTTCAGAATTGCACCTTGCAATGCGGAGAAATTACTGTTTGTGCATTTACAATATTCATTGATTTTTGCCATTGAAAAACATCATGTTATTCATATACCAGAAATGTTTGAAGCTACTGACTGAATGAAAAGAGCTGGCATCTCACTCTCTTTGAATCTTCTTTATCATGCCAGGATTAGCAGGAAAAAGCAAAAAATTTCAGAATTGCACCTTGCAATGTGGAGATATTACTGTTTGTGCATTTACAATATTCATTGATTTTTGCCATTGAAAAACGTCCAGAAATGTTTGAAGCTACTGACTGAATGAAAAGAGCTGGCATCTCACTCTCTTTGAATCTTCTTTATCATGCCAGGATTAGCAGGAAAAAGCAAAAAATTTCAGAATTGCACCTTGCAATGTGGAGATATTACTGTTTGTGCATTTACAATATTCATTGATTTTTGCCATTGAAAAACATCATGTTATTCATATACCAGAAATGTTTGAAGCTACTGACTGAATGAAAAGAGCTGGCATCTCACTCTCTTTGAATCTTCTTTATCATGCCAGGATTAGCAGGAAAAAGCAAAAAATTTCAGAATTGCACGTTGCAATGTGGAGATATTACTGTTTGTGCATTTACAATATTCATTGATTTTTGCAATTGAAAAACGTCCAGAAATGTTTGAAGCTACTGACTGAATGAAAGGAGCTGGCATCTCACTCTCTTTGAATCTTCTTTATCATGCTAGGATTAGCAGGAAAAAGCAAAAAATTTCAGAATTGCACCTTGCAATGCGGAGAAATTACTGTTTGTGCATTTACAATATTCATTGATTTTTGCCATTGAAAAACATCATGTTATTCATATACCAGAAATGTTTGAAGCTACTGACTGAATGAAAAGAGCTGGCATCTCACTCTCTTTGAATCTTCTTTATCATGCCAGGATTAGCAGGAAAAAGCAAAAAATTTCAGAATTGCACCTTGCAATGTGGAGATATTACTGTTTGTGCATTTACAATATTCATTGATTTTTGCCATTGAAAAACGTCCAGAAATGTTTGAAGCTACTGACTGAATGAAAAGAGCTGGCATCTCACTCTCTTTGAATCTTCTTTATCATGCCTGGATTAGCAGGAAAAAGCAAAAAATTTCAGAATTGCACCTTGCAATGTGGAGATATTACTGTTTGTGCATTTACAATATTCATTGATTTTTGCCATTGAAAAACATCATGTTATTCATATACCAGAAATGTTTGAAGCTACTGACTGAATGAAAAGAGCTGGCATCTCACTCTCTTTGAATCTTCTTTATCATGCCAGTATTAGCAGGAAAAAGCAAAAAATTTCAGAATTGCACGTTGCAATGTGGAGATATTACTGTTTGTGCATTTACAATATTCATTGATTTTTGCCATTGAAAAACATCATGTTATTCATATACCAGAAATGTTTGAAGCTACTGACTGAATGAAAAGAGCTGGCATCTCACTCTCTTTGAATCTTCTTTATCATGCCAGGATTAGCAGGAAAAAGCAAAAAATTTCAGAATTGCACCTTGCAATGTGGAGATATTACTGTTTGTGCATTTACAATATTCATTGATTTTTGCCATTGAAAAACATCATGTTATTCATATACCAGAAATGTTTGAAGCTACTGACTGAATGAAAAGAGCTGGCATCTCACTCTCTTTGAATCTTCTTTATCATGCCAGGATTAGCAGGAAAAAGCAAAAAATTTCAGAATTGCACCTTGCAATGTGGAGATATTACTGTTTGTGCATTTACAATATTCATTGATTTTTGCCATTGAAAAACATGTTATTTATATACCAGAAATGTTTGAAGCTACTGACTGAATGAAAAGAGCTGGCATCTCACTCTCTTTGAATCTTCTTTATCATGCCAGGATTAGCAGGAAAAAGCAAAAAATTTCAGAATTGCACCTTGCAATGTGGAGATATTACTGTTTGTGCATTTACAATATTCATTGATTTTTGCCATTGAAAAACATGTTATTCATATACCAGAAATGTTTGAAGCTAATGACTGAATGAAAAGAGCTGGCATCTCACTCTCTTTGAATCTTCTTTATCATGCCAGGATTAGCAGGAAAAAGCAAAAAATTTCAGAATTGCACCTTGCAATGTGGAGATATTACTGTTTGTGCATTTACAATATTCATTGATTTTTGCCATTGAAAAACGTCCAGAAATGTTTGAAGCTACTGACTGAATGAAAGGAGCTGGCATCTCACTCTCTTTGAATCTTCTTTATCATGCTAGGTTTAGCAGGAAAAAGCAAAAAATTTCAGAATTGCACCTTGCAATGCGGAGAAATTACTGTGTGTGCATTTACAATATTCATTGATTTTTGCCATTGAAAAACATCGTTATTCATATACCAGAAATGTTTGAAGCTACTGACTGAATGAAAAGAGCTGGCATCTCACTCTCTTTGAATCTTCTTTATCATGCCAGGATTAGCAGGAAAAAGCAAAAAATTTCAGAATTGCACCTTGCAATGTGGAGATATTACTGTTTGTGCATTTACAATATTCATTGATTTTTGCAATTGAAAAACGTCCAGAAATGTTTGAAGCTACTGACTGAATGAAAGGAGCTGGCATCTCACTCTCTTTGAATCTTCTTTATCATGCTAGGATTAGCAGGAAAAAGCAAAAAATTTCAGAATTGCACATTGCAATGCGGAGAAATTACTGTTTGTGCATTTACAATATTCATTGATTTTTGCCCTTGAAAAACATCATGTTATTCATATACCAGAAATGTTTGAAGCTACTGACTGAATGAAAAGAGCTGGCATCTCACTCTCTTTGAATCTTCTTTATCATGCTAAGAGGAGCAGGAAAAAGCAAAAAATTTCAGAATTGCACGTTGCAATGTGGAGATATTACTGTTTGTGTATTTACAATATTCATTGATTTTTGCCATTGAAAAACGTCCAGAAATGTTTGAAGCTACTGACTGAATGAAAGGAGCTAGCATCTCACTCTCTTTGAATCTTCTTTATCATGCTAGGATTAGCAGGAAAAAGCAAACAATTTCAGAATTGCACCTTGCAATGCGGAGAAATTACTGTTTGTGCATTTACAATATTCATTGATTTTTGCCATTGAAAAACATGTTATTCATATACCAGAAATGTTTGAAGCTACTGACTGAATGAAAAGAGCTGGCATCTCACTCTCTTTGAATCTTCTTTATCATGCCAGGATTAGCAGGAAAAAGCAAAAAATTTCAGAATTGCACATTGCAATGTGGAGATATTACTGATTGTGCATTTGCAATATTCATTGATTTTTGCCATTGAAAAACGTCCAGAAATGTTTGAAGCTACTGACTGAATGAAAGGAGCTGGCATCTCACTCTCTTTGAATCTTCTTTATCATGCTAGGATTAGCAGGAAAAAGCAAAAAATTTCAGAATTGCACCTTGCAATGCGGAGAAATTACTGTGTGTGCATTTACAATATTCATTGATTTTTGCCATTGAAAAACATCGTTATTCATATACCAGAAATGTTTGAAGCTACTGACTGAATGAAAAGAGCTGGCATCTCACTCTCTTTGAATCTTCTTTATCATGCCAGGATTAGCAGGAAAAAGCAAAAAATTTCAGAATTGCACCTTGCAATGTGGAGATATTACTGTTTGTGCATTTACAATATTCATTGATTTTTGCCATTGAAAAACGTCCAGAAATGTTTGAAGCTACTGACTGAATGAAAAGAGCTGGCATCTCACTCTCTTTGAATCTTCTTTATCATGCCAGGATTAGCAGGAAAAAGCAAAAAATTTCAGAATTGCACCTTGCAATGTGGAGATATTACTGTTTGTGCATTTACAATATTCATTGATTTTTGCCATTGAAAAACATCGTTATTCATATACCAGAAATGTTTGAAGCTACTGACTGAATGAAAAGAGCTGGCATCTCACTCTCTTTGAATCTTCTTTATCATGCCAGGATTAGCAGGAAAAAGCAAAAAATTTCAGAATTGCACCTTGCAATGTGGAGATATTACTGTTTGTGCATTTACAATATTCATTGATTTTTGCCATTGAAAAACGTCCAGAAATGTTTGAAGCTACTGACTGAATGAAAAGAGCTGGCATCTCACTCTCTTTGAATCTTCTTTATCATGCCAGGATTAGCAGGAAAAAGCAAAAAATTTCAGAATTGCACCTTGCAATGTGGAGATATTACTGTTTGTGCATTTACAATATTCATTGATTTTTGCCATTGAAAAACATCATGTTATTCATATACCAGAAATGTTTGAAGCTACTGACTGAATGAAAAGAGCTGGCATCTCACTCTCTTTGAATCTTCTTTATCATGCCAGTATTAGCAGGAAAAAGCAAAAAATTTCAGAATTGCACGTTGCAATGTGGAGATATTACTGTTTGTGCATTTACAATATTCATTGATTTTTGCCATTGAAAAACATCATGTTATTCATATACCAGAAATGTTTGAAGCTACTGACTGAATGAAAAGAGCTGGCATCTCACTCTCTTTGAATCTTCTTTATCATGCCAGGATTAGCAGGAAAAAGCAAAAAATTTCAGAATTGCACCTTGCAATGTGGAGATATTACTGTTTGTGCATTTACAATATTCATTGATTTTTGCCATTGAAAAACATCATGTTATTCATATACCAGAAATGTTTGAAGCTACTGACTGAATGAAAAGAGCTGGCATCTCACTCTCTTTGAATCTTCTTTATCATGCCAGGATTAGCAGGAAAAAGCAAAAAATTTCAGAATTGCACCTTGCAATGTGGAGATATTACTGTTTGTGCATTTACAATATTCATTGATTTTTGCCATTGAAAAACATGTTATTTATATACCAGAAATGTTTGAAGCTACTGACTGAATGAAAAGAGCTGGCATCTCACTCTCTTTGAATCTTCTTTATCATGCCAGGATTAGCAGGAAAAAGCAAAAAATTTCAGAATTGCACCTTGCAATGTGGAGATATTACTGTTTGTGCATTTACAATATTCATTGATTTTTGCCATTGAAAAACATGTTATTCATATACCAGAAATGTTTGAAGCTAATGACTGAATGAAAAGAGCTGGCATCTCACTCTCTTTGAATCTTCTTTATCATGCCAGGATTAGCAGGAAAAAGCAAAAAATTTCAGAATTGCACCTTGCAATGTGGAGATATTACTGTTTGTGCATTTACAATATTCATTGATTTTTGCCATTGAAAAACGTCCAGAAATGTTTGAAGCTACTGACTGAATGAAAGGAGCTGGCATCTCACTCTCTTTGAATCTTCTTTATCATGCTAGGTTTAGCAGGAAAAAGCAAAAAATTTCAGAATTGCACCTTGCAATGCGGAGAAATTACTGTGTGTGCATTTACAATATTCATTGATTTTTGCCATTGAAAAACATCGTTATTCATATACCAGAAATGTTTGAAGCTACTGACTGAATGAAAAGAGCTGGCATCTCACTCTCTTTGAATCTTCTTTATCATGCCAGGATTAGCAGGAAAAAGCAAAAAATTTCAGAATTGCACCTTGCAATGTGGAGATATTACTGTTTGTGCATTTACAATATTCATTGATTTTTGCAATTGAAAAACGTCCAGAAATGTTTGAAGCTACTGACTGAATGAAAGGAGCTGGCATCTCACTCTCTTTGAATCTTCTTTATCATGCTAGGATTAGCAGGAAAAAGCAAAAAATTTCAGAATTGCACATTGCAATGCGGAGAAATTACTGTTTGTGCATTTACAATATTCATTGATTTTTGCCCTTGAAAAACATCATGTTATTCATATACCAGAAATGTTTGAAGCTACTGACTGAATGAAAAGAGCTGGCATCTCACTCTCTTTGAATCTTCTTTATCATGCTAAGAGGAGCAGGAAAAAGCAAAAAATTTCAGAATTGCACGTTGCAATGTGGAGATATTACTGTTTGTGTATTTACAATATTCATTGATTTTTGCCATTGAAAAACGTCCAGAAATGTTTGAAGCTACTGACTGAATGAAAGGAGCTAGCATCTCACTCTCTTTGAATCTTCTTTATCATGCTAGGATTAGCAGGAAAAAGCAAACAATTTCAGAATTGCACCTTGCAATGCGGAGAAATTACTGTTTGTGCATTTACAATATTCATTGATTTTTGCCATTGAAAAACATGTTATTCATATACCAGAAATGTTTGAAGCTACTGACTGAATGAAAAGAGCTGGCATCTCACTCTCTTTGAATCTTCTTTATCATGCCAGGATTAGCAGGAAAAAGCAAAAAATTTCAGAATTGCACATTGCAATGTGGAGATATTACTGATTGTGCATTTACAATATTCATTGATTTTTGCCATTGAAAAACGTCCAGAAATGTTTGAAGCTACTGACTGAATGAAAGGAGCTGGCATCTCACTCTCTTTGAATCTTCTTTATCATGCTAGGATTAGCAGGAAAAAGCAAAAAATTTCAGAATTGCACCTTGCAATGCGGAGAAATTACTGTGTGTGCATTTACAATATTCATTGATTTTTGCCATTGAAAAACATCGTTATTCATATACCAGAAATGTTTGAAGCTACTGACTGAATGAAAAGAGCTGGCATCTCACTCTCTTTGAATCTTCTTTATCATGCCAGGATTAGCAGGAAAAAGCAAAAAATTTCAGAATTGCACCTTGCAATGTGGAGATATTACTGTTTGTGCATTTACAATATTCATTGATTTTTGCCATTGAAAAACGTCCAGAAATGTTTGAAGCTACTGACTGAATGAAAGGAGCTGGCATCTCACTCTCTTTGAATCTTCTTTATCATGCTAGGATTAGCAGGAAAAAGCAAAACATTTCAGAATTGCACCTTGCAATGCGGAGAAATTACTGTTTGTGCATTTACAATATTCATTGATTTTTGCCATTGAAAAACATGTTATTCATATACCAGAAATGTTTGAAGCTACTGACTGAATGAAAAGAGCTGGCATCTCACTCTCTTTGAATCTTCTTTATCATGCCAGGATTAGCAGGAAAAAGCAAAAAATTTCAGAATTGCACGTTGCAATGAGGAGATATTACTGTTTGTGCATTTACAATATTCATTGATTTTTGCCATTGAAAAACGTCCAGAAATGTTTGAAGCTACTGACTGAATGAAAGGAGCTGGCATCTCACTCTCTTTGAATCTTCTTTATCATGCTAGGATTAGCAGGAAAAAGCAAAAAATTTCAGAATTGCACCTTGCAATGCGGAGAAATTACTGTGTGTGCATTTACAATATTCATTGATTTTTGCCATTGAAAAACATCATGTTATTCATATACCAGAAATGTTTGAAGCTACTGACTGAATGAAAAGAGCTGGCATCTCACTCTCTTTGAATCTTCTTTATCATGCCAGGATTAGCAGGAAAAAGCAAAAAATTTCAGAATTGCACCTTGCAATGTGGAGATATTACTGTTTGTGCATTTACAATATTCATTGATTTTTGCCATTGAAAAACATGTTATTTATATACCAGAAATGTTTGAAGCTACTGACTGAATGAAAAGAGCTGGCATCTCACTCTCTTTGAATCTTCTTTATCATGCCAGGATTAGCAGGAAAAAGCAAAAAATTTCAGAATTGCACCTTGCAATGTGGAGATATTACTGTTTGTGCATTTACAATATTCATTGATTTTTGCCATTGAAAAACATGTTATTCATTTACCAGAAATGTTTGAAGCTACTGACTGAATGAAAAGAGCTGGCATCTCACTCTCTTTGAATCTTCTTTATCATGCCAGGATTAGCAGGAAAAAGCAAAAAATTTCAGAATTGCACCTTGCAATGTGGAGATATTACTGTTTGTGCATTTACAATATTCATTGATTTTTGCCATTGAAAAACGTCCAGAAATGTTTGAAGCTACTGACTGAATGAAAGGAGCTGGCATCTCACTCTCTTTGAATCTTCTTTATCATGCTAGGTTTAGCAGGAAAAAGCAAAAAATTTCAGAATTGCACCTTGCAATGCGGAGAAATTACTGTGTGTGCATTTACAATATTCAATGATTTTTGCCATTGAAAAACATCGTTATTCATATACCAGAAATGTTTGAAGCTACTGACTGAATGAAAAGAGCTGGCATCTCACTCTCTTTGAATCTTCTTTATCATGCCAGGATTAGCAGGAAAAAGCAAAAAATTTCAGAATTGCACCTTGCAATGTGGAGAAATTACTGTTTGTGCATTTACAATATTCATTGATTTTTGCAATTGAAAAACGTCATGAAATGTTTGAAGCTACTGACTGAATGAAAGGAGCTGGCATCTCACTCTCTTTGAATCTTCTTTATCATGCTAGGATTAGCAGGAAAAAGCAAAAAATTTCAGAATTGCTCATTGCAATGCGGAGAAATTACTGTTTGTGCATTTACAATATTCATTGATTTTTGCCCTTGAAAAACATCATGTTATTCATATACCAGAAATGTTTGAAGCTACTGACTGAATGAAAAGAGCTGGCATCTCACTCTCTTTGAATCTTCTTTATCATGCTAAGAGGAGCAGGAAAAAGCAAAAAATTTCAGAATTGCACGTTGCAATGTGGAGATATTACTGTTTGTGTGTTTACAATATTCATTGATTTTTGCCATTGAAAAACGTCCAGAAATGTTTGAAGCTACTGACTGAATGAAAGGAGCTAGCATCTCACTCTCTTTGAATCTTCTTTATCATGCTAGGATTAGCAGGAAAAAGCAAAAAATTTCAGAATTGCACCTTGCAATGCGGAGAAATTACTGTTTGTGCATTTACAATATTCATTGATTTTTGCCATTGAAAAACATGTTATTCATATACCAGAAATGTTTGAAGCTACTGACTGAATGAAAAGAGCTGGCATCTCACTCTCTTTGAATCTTCTTTATCATGCCAGGATTAGCAGGAAAAAGCAAAAAATTTCAGAATTGCACATTGCAATGTGGAGATATTACTGTTTGTGCATTTACAATATTCATTGATTTTTGCCATTGAAAAACGTCCAGAAATGTTTGAAGCTACTGACTGAATGAAAGGAGCTGGCATCTCACTCTCTTTGAATCTTCTTTATCATGCTAGGATTAGCAGGAAAAAGCAAAAAATTTCAGAATTGCACCTTGCAATGCGGAGAAATTACTGTGTGTGCATTTACAATATTCATTGATTTTTGCCATTGAAAAACATCGTTATTCATATACCAGAAATGTTTGAAGCTACTGACTGAATGAAAAGAGCTGGCATCTCACTCTCTTTGAATCTTCTTTATCATGCCAGGATTAGCAGGAAAAAGCAAAAAATTTCAGAATTGCACCTTGCAATGTGGAGATATTACTGTTTGTGCATTTACAATATTCATTGATTTTTGCCATTGAAAAACGTCCAGAAATGTTTGAAGCTACTGACTGAATGAAAGGAGCTGGCATCTCACTCTCTTTGAATCTTCTTTATCATGCTAGGATTAGCAGGAAAAGCAAAAAATTTCAGAATTGCAGCTTGCAATGCGGAGAAATTACTGTTTGTGCATTTAAAATATTCATTGATTTTTGCCATTGAAAAACATGTTATTCATATACCAGAAATGTTTGAAGCTACTGACTGAATGAAAAGAGCTGGCATCTCACTCTCTTTGAATCTTCTTTATCATCCCAGGATTAGCAGGAAAAAGCAAAAAATTTCAGAATTGCACGTTGCAATGTGGAGATATTACTGTTTGTGCATTTACAATATTCATTGATTTTTGCCATTGAAAAACGTCCAGAAATGTTTGAAGCTACTGACTGAATGAAAGGAGCTGGCATCTCACTCTCTTTGAATCTTCTTTATCATGCTAGGATTAGCAGGAAAAAGCAAAAAATTTCAGAATTGCACCTTGCAATGCGGAGAAATTACTGTGTGTGCATTTACAATATTCATTGATTTTTGCCATTGAAAAACATCGTTATTCATATACCAGAAATGTTTGAAGCTACTGACTGAATGAAAGGAGCTGTCATCTCACTCTCTTTGAATCTTCTTTATCATGCCAGGATTAGCAGGAAAAAGCAAAAAATTTCAGAATTGCACCTTGCAATGTGGAGATATTACTGTTTGTGCATTTACAATATTCATTGATTTTTGCCATTGAAAAACATGTTATTCATATACCAGAAATGTTTGAAGCTACTGACTGAATGAAAAGAGCTGGCATCTCACTCTCTTTGAATCTTCTTTATCATGCCAGGATTAGCAGGAAAAAGCAAAAAATTTCAGAATTGCACGTTGCAATGTGGAGATATTACTGTTTGTGCATTTACAATATTCATTGATTTTTGCCATTGAAAAACATGTTATTCATATACCAGAAATGTTTGAAGCTACTGACTGAATGAAAAGAGCTGGCATCTCACTCTCTTTGAATCTTCTTTATCATGCCAGGATTAGCAGGAAAAAGCAAAAAATTTCAGAATTGCACCTTGCAATGTGGAGATATTACTGTTTGTGCATTTACAATATTCATTGATTTTTGCCATTGAAAAACGTCCAGAAATGTTTGAAGCTACTGACTGAATGAAAGGAGCTTGCATCTCACTCTCTTTGAATCTTCTTTATCATGCTAGGATTAGCAGGAAAAAGCAAAAAATTTCAGAATTGCACCTTGCAATGCGGAGAAATTACTGTGTGTGCATTTACAATATTCATTGATTTTTGCCATTGAAAAACATCGTTATTCATATACCAGAAATGTTTGAAGCTACTGACTGAATGAAAAGAGCTGGCATCTCACTCTTTTTGAATCTTCTTTATCATGCCAGGATTAGCAGGAAAAAGCAAAAAATTTCAGAATTGCACCTTGCAATGTGGAGATATTACTGTTTGTGCATTTACAATATTCATTGATTTTTGCCATTGAAAAACGTCCAGAAATGTTTGAAGCTACTGACTGAATGAAAGGAGCTGGCATCTCACTCTCTTTGAATCTTCTTTATCATGCTAGGATTAGCAGGAAAAAGCAAAAAATTTCAGAATTGCACCTTGCAATGCGGAGAAATTACTGTGTGTGCATTTACAATATTCATTGATTTTTGCCATTGAAAAACATGTTATTCATATACCAGAAATGTTTGAAGCTACTGACTGAATGAAAAGAGCTGGCATCTCACTCTCTTTGAATCTTCTTTATCATGCCAGGATTAGCAGGAAAAAGCAAAAAATTTCAGAATTGCACGTTGCAATGTGGAGATATTACTGTTTGTGCATTTACTATATTCATTGATTTTTGCCATTGAAAAACATGTTATTCATATACCAGAAATGTTTGAAGCTACTGACTGAATGAAAAGAGCTGGCATCTCACTCTCTTTGAATCTTCTTTATCATGCCAGGATTAGCAGGAAAAAGCAAAAAATTTCAGAATTGCACCTTGCAATGCGGAGAAATTACTGTGTGTGCATTTACAATATTCATTGATTTTTGCCATTGAAAAACATGTTATTCATATACCAGAAATGTTTGAAGCTACTGACTGAATGAAAAGAGCTGGCATCTCACTCTCTTTGAATCTTCTTTATCATGCCAGGATTAGCAGGAAAAAGCAAAAAATTTCAGAATTGCACCTTGCAATGTGGAGATATTACTGTTTGTGCATTTACAATATTCATTGATTTTTGCCATTGAAAAACGTCCAGAAATGTTTGAAGCTACTGACTGAATGAAAAGAGCTGGCATCTCACTCTCTTTGAATCTTCTTTATCATGCTAAGAGGAGCAGGAAAAAGCAAAAAATTTCAGAATTGTACGTTGCAATGTGGAGATATTACTGTTTGTGCATTTACAATATTCATTGATTTTTGCCATTGAAAAACATGTTATTCATATACCAGAAATGTTTGAAGCTACTGACTGAATGAAAAGAGCTGGCATCTCACTCTCTTTGAATCTTCTTTATCATGCCAGGATTAGCAGGAAAAAGCAAAAAATTTCAGAATTGCACCTTGCAATGTGGAGATATTACTGTTTGTGCATTTACAATATTCATTGATTTTTGCCATTGAAAAACGTCCAGAAATGTTTGAAGCTACTGACTGAATGAAAAGAGCTGGCACCTCACTCTTTTTGAATCTTCTTTATCATGCCAGGATTAGCAGGAAAAAGCAAAAAATTTCAGAATTGCACCTTGCAATGTGGAGATATTACTGTTTGTGCATTTACTATATTCATTGATTTTTGCCATTGAAAAACATGTTATTCATATACCAGAAATGTTTGAAGCTACTGACTGAATGAAAAGAGCTGGCATCTCACTCTCTTTGAATCTTCTTTATCATGCCAGGATTAGCAGGAAAAAGCAAAAAATTTCAGAATTGCACCTTGCAATGTGGAGATATTACTGTTTGTGCATTTACAATATTCATTGATTTTTGCCATTGAAAAACGTCCAGAAATGTTTGAAGCTACTGACTGAATGAAAGGAGCTTGCATCTCACTCTCTTTGAATCTTCTTTATCATGCTAGGATTAGCAGGAAAAAGCAAAAAATTTCAGAATTGCACCTTGCAATGCGGAGAAATTACTGTGTGTGCATTTACAATATTCATTGATTTTTGCCATTGAAAAACATCGTTATTCATATACCAGAAATGTTTGAAGCTACTGACTGAATGAAAAGAGCTGGCATCTCACTCTTTTTGAATCTTCTTTATCATGCCAGGATTAGCAGGAAAAAGCAAAAAATTTCAGAATTGCACCTTGCAATGTGGAGATATTACTGTTTGTGCATTTACAATATTCATTGATTTTTGCCATTGAAAAACGTCCAGAAATGTTTGAAGCTACTGACTGAATGAAAGGAGCTGGCATCTCACTCTCTTTGAATCTTCTTTATCATGCTAGGATTAGCAGGAAAAAGCAAAAAATTTCAGAATTGCACCTTGCAATGCGGAGAAATTACTGTGTGTGCATTTACAATATTCATTGATTTTTGCCATTGAAAAACATGTTATTCATATACCAGAAATGTTTGAAGCTACTGACTGAATGAAAAGAGCTGGCATCTCACTCTCTTTGAATCTTCTTTATCATGCCAGGATTAGCAGGAAAAAGCAAAAAATTTCAGAATTGCACCTTGCAATGTGGAGATATTACTGTTTGTGCATTTACAATATTCATTGATTTTTGCCATTGAAAAACGTCCAGAAATGTTTGAAGCTACTGACTGAATGAAAGGAGCTGGCATCTCACTCTCTTTGAATCTTCTTTATCATGCTAGGATTAGCAGGAAAAAGCAAAAAATTTCAGAATTGCACATTGCAATGCGGAGAAATTACTGTTTGTGCATTTACAATATTCATTGATTTTTGCCATTGAAAAACATCATGTTATTCATATACCAGAAATGTTTGAAGCTACTGACTGAATGAAAGGAGCTGGCATCTCACTCTCTTTGAATCTTCTTTATCATGCTAGGATTAGCAGGAAAAAGCAAAAAATTTCAGAATTGCACCTTGCAATGCGGAGAAATTACTGTTTGTGCATTTACAATATTCATTGATTTTTGCCATTGAAAAACATGTTATTCATATACCAGAAATGTTTGAAGCTACTGACTGAATGAAATGAGCTGGCATCTCACTCTCTTTGAATCTTCTTTATCATGCCAGGATTAGCAGGAAAAAGCAAAAAATTTCAGAATTGCACCTTGCAATGTGGAGATATTACTGTTTGTGCATTTACAATATTCATTGATTTTTGCCGTTGAAAAACGTCCAGAAATGTTTGAAGCTACTGACTGAATGAAAAGAGCTGGCATCTCACTCTCTTTGAATCTTCTTTATCATGCTAAGAGGAGCAGGAAAAAGCAAAAAATTTCAGAATTGTACGTTGCAATGTGGAGATATTACTGTTTGTGCATTTACAATATTCATTGATTTTTGCCATTGAAAAACATGTTATTCATATACCAGAAATGTTTGAAGCTACTGACTGAATGAAAAGAGCTGGCATCTCACTCTCTTTGAATCTTCTTTATCATGCCAGGATTAGCAGGAAAAAGCAAAAAATTTCAGAATTGCACCTTGCAATGTGGAGATATTACTGTTTGTGCATTTACAATATTCATTAATTTTTGCCATTGAAAAACGTCCAGAAATGTTTGAAGCTACTGACTGAATGAAAGGAGCTGGCATCTCACTCTCTTTGAATCTTCTTTATCATGCTAGGATTAGCAGGAAAAAGCAAAAAATTTCAGAATTACACCTTGCAATGCGGAGAAATTACTGTTTGTGCATTTACAATATTCATTGATTTTTGCCATTGAAAAACATGTTATTCATATACCAGAAATGTTTGAAGCTACTGACTGAATGAAAGGAGCTGGCATCTCACTCTCTTTGAATCTTCTTTATCATGCCAGGATTAGCAGGAAAAAGCAAAAAATTTCAGAATTGCACCTTGCAATGTGGAGATATTACTGTTTGTGCATTTACAATATTCATTGATTTTTGCCATTGAAAAACATGTTATTCATATACCAGAAATGTTTGAAGCTACTGACTGAATGAAAAGAGCTGGCATCTCACTCTCTTTGAATCTTCTTTATCATGCCAGGATTAGCAGGAAAAAGCAAAAAATTTCAGAATTGCACCTTGCAATGTGGAGATATTACTGTTTGTGCATTTACAATATTCATTGATTTTTGCCATTGAAAAACATGTTATTCATATACCAGAAATGTTTGAAGCTACTGACTGAATGAAAAGAGCTGGCATCTCACTCTCTTTGAATCTTCTTTATCATGCCAGGATTAGCAGGAAAAAGCAAAAAATTTCAGAATTGCACCTTGCAATGTGGAGATATTACTGTTTGTGCATTTACAATATTCATTGATTTTTGCCATTGAAAAACGTCCAGAAATGTTTGAAGCTACTGACTGAATGAAAGGAGCTTGCATCTCACTCTCTTTGAATCTTCTTTATCATGCTAGGATTAGCAGGAAAAAGCAAAAAATTTCAGAATTGCACCTTGCAATGCGGAGAAATTACTGTGTGTGCATTTACAATATTCATTGATTTTTGCCATTGAAAAACATCGTTATTCATATACCAGAAATGTTTGAAGCTACTGACTGAATGAAAAGAGCTGGCATCTCACTCTTTTTGAATCTTCTTTATCATGCCAGGATTAGCAGGAAAAAGCAAAAAATTTCAGAATTGCACCTTGCAATGTGGAGATATTACTGTTTGTGCATTTACAATATTCATTGATTTTTGCCATTGAAAAACGTCCAGAAATGTTTGAAGCTACTGACTGAATGAAAGGAGCTGGCATCTCACTCTCTTTGAATCTTCTTTATCATGCTAGGATTAGCAGGAAAAAGCAAAAAATTTCAGAATTGCACCTTGCAATGCGGAGAAATTACTGTGTGTGCATTTACAATATTCATTGATTTTTGCCATTGAAAAACATGTTATTCATATACCAGAAATGTTTGAAGCTACTGACTGAATGAAAAGAGCTGGCATCTCACTCTCTTTGAATCTTCTTTATCATGCCAGGATTAGCAGGAAAAAGCAAAAAATTTCAGAATTGCACCTTGCAATGTGGAGATATTACTGTTTGTGCATTTACAATATTCATTGATTTTTGCCATTGAAAAACGTCCAGAAATGTTTGAAGCTACTGACTGAATGAAAGGAGCTGGCATCTCACTCTCTTTGAATCTTCTTTATCATGCTAGGATTAGCAGGAAAAAGCAAAAAATTTCAGAATTGCACATTGCAATGCGGAGAAATTACTGTTTGTGCATTTACAATATTCATTGATTTTTGCCATTGAAAAACATCATGTTATTCATATACCAGAAATGTTTGAAGCTACTGACTGAATGAAAGGAGCTGGCATCTCACTCTCTTTGAATCTTCTTTATCATGCTAGGATTAGCAGGAAAATGCAAAAAATTTCAGAATTGCACCTTGCAATGCGGAGAAATTACTGTTTGTGCATTTACAATATTCATTGATTTTTGCCATTGAAAAACATGTTATTCATATACCAGAAATGTTTGAAGCTACTGACTGAATGAAATGAGCTGGCATCTCACTCTCTTTGAATCTTCTTTATCATGCCAGGATTAGCAGGAAAAAGCAAAAAATTTCAGAATTGCACCTTGCAATGTGGAGATATTACTGTTTGTGCATTTACAATATTCATTGATTTTTGCCATTGAAAAACGTCCAGAAATGTTTGAAGCTACTGACTGAATGAAAAGAGCTGGCATCTCACTCTCTTTGAATCTTCTTTATCATGCTAAGAGGAGCAGGAAAAAGCAAAAAATTTCAGAATTGTACGTTGCAATGTGGAGATATTACTGTTTGTGCATTTACAATATTCATTGATTTTTGCCATTGAAAAACATGTTATTCATATACCAGAAATGTTTGAAGCTACTGACTGAATGAAAAGAGCTGGCATCTCACTCTCTTTGAATCTTCTTTATCATGCCAGGATTAGCAGGAAAAAGCAAAAAATTTCAGAATTGCACCTTGCAATGTGGAGATATTACTGTTTGTGCATTTACAATATTCATTGATTTTTGCCATTGAAAAACGTCCAGAAATGTTTGAAGCTACTGACTGAATGAAAAGAGCTGGCACCTCACTCTTTTTGAATCTTCTTTATCATGCCAGGATTAGCAGGAAAAAGCAAAAAATTTCAGAATTGCACCTTGCAATGCGGAGAAATTACTGTTTGTGCATTTACAATATTCATTGATTTTTGCCATTGAAAAACATCGTTATTCATATACCAGAAATGTTTGAAGCTACTGACTGAATGAAAGGAGCTGGCATCTCACTCTCTTTGAATCTTCTTTATCATGCTAGGATTAGCAGGAAAAAGCAAAAAATTTCAGAATTGCACCTTGCAATGCGGAGAAATTACTGTGTGTGCATTTACAATATTCATTGATTTTTGCCATTGAAAAACATGTTATTCATATACCAGAAATGTTTGAAGCTACTGACTGAATGAAAAGAGCTGGCATCTCACTCTCTTTGAATCTTCTTTATCATGCCAGGATTAGCAGGAAAAAGCAAAAAATTTCAGAATTGCACCTTGCAATGTGGAGATATTACTGTTTGTGCATTTACAATATTCATTGATTTTTGCCATTGAAAAACGTCCAGAAATGTTTGAAGCTACTGACTGAATGAAAGGAGCTGGCATCTCACTCTCTTTGAATCTTCTTTATCATGCTAGGATTAGCAGGAAAAAGCAAAAAATTTCAGAATTGCACATTGCAATGCGGAGAAATTACTGTTTGTGCATTTACAATATTCATTGATTTTTGCCATTGAAAAACATCATGTTATTCATATACCAGAAATGTTTGAAGCTACTGACTGAATGAAAGGAGCTGGCATCTCACTCTCTTTGAATCTTCTTTATCATGCTAGGATTAGCAGGAAAAAGCAAAAAATTTCAGAATTGCACCTTGCAATGCGGAGAAATTACTGTTTGTGCATTTACAATATTCATTGATTTTTGCCATTGAAAAACATGTTATTCATATACCAGAAATGTTTGAAGCTACTGACTGAATGAAATGAGCTGGCATCTCACTCTCTTTGAATCTTCTTTATCATGCCAGGATTAGCAGGAAAAAGCAAAAAATTTCAGAATTGCACCTTGCAATGTGGAGATATTACTGTTTGTGCATTTACAATATTCATTGATTTTTGCCATTGAAAAACGTCCAGAAATGTTTGAAGCTACTGACTGAATGAAAAGAGCTGGCATCTCACTCTCTTTGAATCTTCTTTATCATGCTAAGAGGAGCAGGAAAAAGCAAAAAATTTCAGAATTGTACGTTGCAATGTGGAGATATTACTGTTTGTGCATTTACAATATTCATTGATTTTTGCCATTGAAAAACATGTTATTCATATACCAGAAATGTTTGAAGCTACTGACTGAATGAAAAGAGCTGGCATCTCACTCTCTTTGAATCTTCTTTATCATGCCAGGATTAGCAGGAAAAAGCAAAAAATTTCAGAATTGCACCTTGCAATGTGGAGATATTACTGTTTGTGCATTTACAATATTCATTGATTTTTGCCATTGAAAAACGTCCAGAAATGTTTGAAGCTACTGACTGAATGAAAAGAGCTGGCATCTCACTCTCTTTGAATCTTCTTTATCATGCTAGGATTAGCAGGAAAAAGCAAAAAATTTCAGAATTGCACCTTGCAATGCGGAGAAATTACTGTTTGTGCATTTACAATATTCATAGATTTTTGCCATTGAAAAACATGTTATTCATATACCAGAAATGTTTGAAGCTACTGACTGAATGAAAAGAGCTGGCATCTCACTCTCTTTGAATCTTCTTTATCATGCCAGGATTAGCAGGAAAAAGCAAAAAATTTCAGAATTGCACCTTGCAATGTGGAGATATTACTGTTTGTGCATTTACAATATTCATTGATTTTTGCCATTGAAAAACGTCCAGAAATGTTTGAAGCTACTGACTGAATGAAAGGAGCTGGCATCTCACTCTCTTTGAATCTTCTTTATCATGCTAGGATTAGCAGGAAAAAGCAAAAAATTTCAGAATTGCACCTTGCAATGCGGAGAAATTACTGTGTGTGCATTTACAATATTCATTGATTTTTGCCATTGAAAAACATCATGTTATTCATATACCAGAAATGTTTGAAGCTACTGACTGAATGAAAAGAACTGGCATCTCACTCTCTTTGAATCTTCTTTATCATGCCAGGATTAGCAGGAAAAAGCAAAAAATTTCAGAATTGCACCTTGCAATGTGGAGATATTACTGTTTGTGCATTTACAATATTCATTGATTTTTGCCATTGAAAAACGTCCAGAAATGTTTGAAGCTACTGACTGAATGAAAGGAGCTGGCATCTCACTCTCTTTGAATCTTCTTTATCATGCTAGGATTAGCAGGAAAAAGCAAAAAATTTCAGAATTGCACCTTGCAATGCGGAGAAATTACTGTGTGTGCATTTACAATATTCATTGATTTTTGCCATTGAAAAACATCGTTATTCATATACCAGAAATGTTTGAAGCTACTGACTGAATGAAAAGAGCTGGCATCTCACTCTCTTTGAATCTTCTTTATCATGCCAGGATTAGCAGGAAAAAGCAAAAAATTTCAGAATTGCACCTTGCAATGTGGAGATATTACTGTTTGTGCATTTACAATATTCATTGATTTTTGCCATTGAAAAACGTCCAGAAATGTTTGAAGCTACTGACTGAATGAAAGGAGCTGGCATCTCACTCTCTTTGAATCTTCTTTATCATGCTAGGATTAGCAGGAAAAAGCAAAAAATTTCAGAATTGCACATTGCAATGCGGAGAAATTACTGTTTGTGCATTTACAATATTCATTGATTTTTGCCATTGAAAAACATCATGTTATTCATATACCAGAAATGTTTGAAGCTACTGACTGAATGAAAAGAGCTGGCATCTCACTCTCTTTGAATCTTCTTTATCATGCCAGGATTAGCAGGAAAAAGCAAAAAATTTCAGAATTGCACCTTGCAATGCGGAGAAATTACTGTTTGTGCATTTACAATATTCATTGATTTTTGCCATTGAAAAACATGTTATTCATATACCAGAAATGTTTGAAGCTACTGACTGAATGAAAGGAGCTGGCATCTCACTCTCTTTGAATCTTCTTTATCATGCTAGGATTAGCAGGAAAAAGCAAAAAATTTCAGAATTGCACGTTGCAATGTGGAGAAATTACTGTGTGTGCATTTACAATATTCATTGATTTTTGCCATTGAAAAACATCATGTTATTCATATACCAGAAATGTTTGAAGCTACTGACTGAATGAAAGGAGCTGGCATCTCACTCTCTTTGAATCTTCTTTATCATGCTAGGATTAGCAGGAAAAAGCAAAAAATTTCAGAATTGCACCTTGCAATGCGGAGAAATTACTGTTTGTGCATTTACAATATTCATTGATTTTTGCCATTGAAAAACATCATGTTATTCATATACCAGAAATGTTTGAAGCTACTGACTGAATGAAAAGAGCTGGCATCTCACTCTCTTTGAATCTTCTTTATCATGCCAGGATTAGCAGGAAAAAGCAAAAAATTTCAGAATTGCACCTTGCAATGCGGAGATATTACTGTTTGTGCATTTACAATATTCATTGATTTTTGCCATTGAAAAACGTCCAGAAATGTTTGAAGCTACTGACTGAATGAAAGGAGCTGGCATCTCACTCTCTTTGAATCTTCTTTATCATGCTAGGATTAGCAGGAAAAAGCAAAAAATTTCAGAATTGCACATTGCAATGTGGAGAAATTACTGTTTGTGCATTTACAATATTCATTGATTTTTGCCATTGAAAAACATCATGTTATTCATATACCAGAAATGTTTGAAGCTACTGACTGAATGAAAGGAGCTGGCATCTCACTCTCTTTGAATCTTCTTTATCATGCTAGGATTAGCAGGAAAAAGCAAAAAATTTCAGAATTGCACCTTGCAATGCGGAGAAATTACTGTTTGTGCATTTACAATATTCATTGATTTTTGCCATTGAAAAACATGTTATTCATATACCAGAAATGTTTGAAGCTACTGACTGAATGAAAAGAGCTGGCATCTCACTCTCTTTGAATCTTCTTTATCATGCCAGGATTAGCAGGAAAAAGCAAAAAATTTCAGAATTGCACCTTGCAATGTGGAGATATTACTGTTTGTGCATTTACAATATTCATTGATTTTTGCCATTGAAAAACGTCCAGAAATGTTTGAAGCTACTGACTGAATGAAAAGAGCTGGCATCTCACTCTCTTTGAATCTTCTTTATCATGCCAGGATTAGCAGGAAAAAGCAAAAAATTTCAGAATTGCACCTTGCAATGTGGAGATATTACTGTTTGTGCATTTACAATATTCATTGATTTTTGCCATTGAAAAACATGTTATTCATATACCAGAAATGTTTGAAGCTACTGACTGAATGAAAAGAGCTGGCATCTCACTCTCTTTGAATCTTCTTTATCATGCCAGGATTAGCAGGAAAAAGCAAAAAATTTCAGAATTGCACCTTTCAATGCGGAGAAATTACTGTGTGTGCATTTACAATATTCATTGATTTTTGCCATTGAAAAACATCGTTATTCATATACCAGAAATGTTTGAAGCTACTGACTGAATGAAAAGAGCTGGCATCTCACTCTCTTTGAATCTTCTTTATCATGCCAGGATTAGCAGTAAAAAGCAAAAAATTTCAGAATTGCACCTTGCAATGCGGAGAAATTACTGTGTGTGCATTTACAATATTCATTGATTTTTGCCTTTGAAAAACATCGTTATTCATATACCAGAAATGTTTGAAGCTACTGACTGAATGAAAGGAGCTGGCATCTCACTCTCTTTGAATCTTCTTTATCATGCTAGGTTTAGCAGGAAAAAGCAAAAAATTTCAGAATTGCACCTTGCAATGTGGAGAAATTACTGTGTGTGCATTTACAATATTCATTGATTTTTGCCATTGAAAAACATCGTTATTCATATACCAGAAATGTTTGAAGCTACTGACTGAATGAAAAGAGCTGGCATCTCACTCTCTTTGAATCTTCTTTATCATGCCAGGATTAGCAGGAAAAAGCAAAAAATTTCAGAATTGCACCTTGCAATGTGGAGATATTACTGTTTGTGCATTTACAATATTCATTGATTTTTGCCATTGAAAAACGTCCAGAAATGTTTGAAGCTACTGACTGAATGAAAGGAGCTGGCATCTCACTCTCTTTGAATCTTCTTTATCATGCTAGGATTAGCAGGAAAAAGCAAAAAATTTCAGAATTGCACATTGCAATGCGGAGAAATTACTGTTTGTGCATTTACAATATTCATTGATTTTTGCCATTGAAAAACATCATGTTATTCATATACCAGAAATGTTTGAAGCTACTGACTGAATGAAAGGAGCTGGCATCTCACTCTCTTTGAATCTTCTTTATCATGCTAGGATTAGCAGGAAAAAGCAAAAAATTTCAGAATTGCACCTTGCAATGCGGAGAAATTACTGTTTGTGCATTTAAAATATTCATTGATTTTTGCCATTGAAAAACGTCCAGAAATGTTTGAAGCTACTGACTGAATGAAAGGAGCTAGCATCTCACTCTCTTTGAATCTTCTTTATCATGCTAGGATTAGCAGGAAAAAGCAAAAAATTTCAGAATTGCACCTTGCAATGCGGAGAAATTACTGTTTGTGCATTTACAATATTCATTGATTTTTGCCATTGAAAAACATCATGTTATTCATATACCAGAAATGTTTGAAGCTACTGACTGAATGAAAAGAGCTGGCATCTCACTCTCTTTGAATCTTCTTTATCATGCCAGGATTAGCAGGAAAAAGCAAAAAATTTCAGAATTGCACCTTGCAATGCGGAGAAATTACTGTTTGTGCATTTACAATATTCATTGATTTTTGCCATTGAAAAACATGTTATTCATATACCAGAAATGTTTGAAGCTACTGACTGAATGAAAGGAGCTGGCATCTCACTCTCTTTGAATCTTCTTTATCATGCTAGGATTAGCAGGAAAAAGCAAAAAATTTCAGAATTGCACGTTGCAATGTGGAGAAATTACTGTGTGTGCATTTACAATATTCATTGATTTTTGCCATTGAAAAACATCATGTTATTCATATACCAGAAATGTTTGAAGCTACTGACTGAATGAAAGGAGCTGGCATCTCACTCTCTTTGAATCTTCTTTATCATGCTAGGATTAGCAGGAAAAAGCAAAAAATTTCAGAATTGCACATTGCAATGCGGAGAAATTACTGTTTGTGCATTTACAATATTCATTGATTTTTGCCATTGAAAAACATCATGTTATTCATATACCAGAAATGTTTGAAGCTACTGACTGAATGAAAAGAGCTGGCATCTCACTCTCTTTGAATCTTCTTTATCATGCCAGGATTAGCAGGAAAAAGCAAAAAATTTCAGAATTGCACCTTGCAATGCGGAGATATTACTGTTTGTGCATTTACAATATTCATTGATTTTTGCCATTGAAAAACGTCCAGAAATGTTTGAAGCTACTGACTGAATGAAAGGAGCTGGCATCTCACTCTCTTTGAATCTTCTTTATCATGCTAGGATTAGCAGGAAAAAGCAAAAAATTTCAGAATTGCACATTGCAATGCGGAGAAATTACTGTTTGTGCATTTACAATATTCATTGATTTTTGCCATTGAAAAACATCATGTTATTCATATACCAGAAATGTTTGAAGCTACTGACTGAATGAAAGGAGCTGGCATCTCACTCTCTTTGAATCTTCTTTATCATGCTAGGATTAGCAGGAAAAAGCAAAAAATTTCAGAATTGCACCTTGCAATGCGGAGAAATTACTGTTTGTGCATTTACAATATTCATTGATTTTTGCCATTGAAAAACGTCCAGAAATGTTTGAAGCTACTGACTGAATGAAAAGAGCTGGCATCTCACTCTCTTTGAATCTTCTTTATCATGCTAAGAGGAGCAGGAAAAAGCAAAAAATTTCAGAATTGCACGTTGCAATGTGGAGATATTACTGTTTGTGCATTTACAATATTCATTGATTTTTGCCATTGAAAAACATGTTATTCATATACCAGAAATGTTTGAAGCTACTGACTGAATGAAAAGAGCTGGCATCTCACTCTCTTTGAATCTTCTTTATCATGCCAGGATTAGCAGGAAAAAGCAAAAAATTTCAGAATTGCACCTTGCAATGCGGAGAAATTACTGTGTGTGCATTTACAATATTCATTGATTTTTGCCATTGAAAAACATCGTTATTCATATACCAGAAATGTTTGAAGCTACTGACTGAATGAAAAGAGCTGGCATCTCACTCTCTTTGAATCTTCTTTATCATGCCAGGATTAGCAGTAAAAAGCAAAAAATTTCAGAATTGCACCTTGCAATGCGGAGAAATTACTGTGTGTGCATTTACAATATTCATTGATTTTTGCCATTGAAAAACATCGTTATTCATATACCAGAAATGTTTGAAGCTACTGACTGAATGAAAGGAGCTGGCATCTCACTCTCTTTGAATCTTCTTTATCATGCTAGGTTTAGCAGGAAAAAGCAAAAAATTTCAGAATTGCACCTTGCAATGCGGAGAAATTACTGTGTGTGCATTTACAATATTCATTGATTTTTGCCATTGAAAAACATCGTTATTCATATACCAGAAATGTTTGAAGCTACTGACTGAATGAAAAGAGCTGGCATCTCACTCTCTTTGAATCTTCTTTATCATGCCAGGATTAGCAGAAAAAAGGAAAAAATTTCAGAATTGCACGTTGCAATGTGGAGATATTACTGTTTGTGCATTTACAATATTCATTGATTTTTGCCATTGAAAAACATGTTATTCATATACCAGAAATGTTTGAAGCTACTGACTGAATGAAAAGAGCTGGCATCTCACTCTCTTTGAATCTTCTTTATCATGCCAGGATTAGCAGGAAAAAGCAAAAAATTTCAGAATTGCACCTTGCAATGTGGAGATATTACTGTTTGTGCATTTACAATATTCATTGATTTTTGCCATTGAAAAACGTCCAGAAATGTTTGAAGCTACTGACTGAATGAAAGGAGCTTGCATCTCACTCTCTTTGAATCTTCTTTATCATGCTAGGATTAGCAGGAAAAAGCAAAAAATTTCAGAATTGCACCTTGCAATGCGGAGAAATTACTGTGTGTGCATTTACAATATTCATTGATTTTTGCCATTGAAAAACATCGTTATTCATATACCAGAAATGTTTGAAGCTACTGACTGAATGAAAAGAGCTGGCATCTCACTCTTTTTGAATCTTCTTTATCATGCCAGGATTAGCAGGAAAAAGCAAAAAATTTCAGAATTGCACCTTGCAATGTGGAGATATTACTGTTTGTGCATTTACAATATTCATTGATTTTTGCCATTGAAAAACGTCCAGAAATGTTTGAAGCTACTGACTGAATGAAAGGAGCTGGCATCTCACTCTCTTTGAATCTTCTTTATCATGCTAGGATTAGCAGGAAAAAGTAAAAAATTTCAGAATTGCACCTTGCAATGCGGAGAAATTACTGTTTGTGCATTTACAATATTCATTGATTTTTGCCATTGAAAAACATCATGTTATTCATATACCAGAAATGTTTGAAGCTACTGACTGAATGAAAGGAGCTGGCATCTCACTCTCTTTGAATCTTCTTTATCATGCTATGATTAGCAGGAAAAAGCAAAAAATTTCAGAATTGCACCTTGCAATGCGGAGAAATTACTGTTTGTGCATTTACAATATTCATTGATTTTTGCCATTGAAAAACATGTTATTCATATACCAGAAATGTTTGAAGCTACTGACTGAATGAAAAGAGCTGGCATCTCACTCTCTTTGAATCTTCTTTATCATGCCAGGATTAGCAGGAAAAAGCTAAAAATTTCAGAATTGCACCTTGGAATGTGGAGATATTACTGTTTGTGCATTTACAATATTCATTGATTTTTGCCATTGAAAAACGTCCAGAAATGTTTGAAGCTACTGACTGAATGAAAAGAGCTGGCATCTCACTCTCTTTGAATCTTCTTTATCATGCTAAGAGGAGCAGGAAAAAGCAAAAAATTTCAGAATTGCACGTTGCAATGTGGAGATATTACTGTTTGTGCATTTACAATATTCATTGATTTTTGCCATTGAAAAACGTCCAGAAATGTTTGAAGCTACTGACTGAATGAAAGGAGCTAGCATCTCACTCTCTTTGAATCTTCTTTATCATGCTAGGATTAGCAGGAAAAAGCAAAAAATTTCAGAATTGCACCTTGCAATGCGGAGAAATTACTGTTTGTGCATTTACAATATTCATTGATTTTTGCCATTGAAAAACATGTTATTCATATACCAGAAATGTTTGAAGCTACTGACTGAATGAAAAGAGCTGGCATCTCACTCTCTTTGAATCTTCTTTATCATGCCAGGATTAGCAGGAAAAAGCAAAAAATTTCAGAATTGCACCTTGCAATGTGGAGATATTACTGTTTGTGCATTTACAATATTCATTGATTTTTGCCATTGAAAAACGTCCAGAAATGTTTGAAGCTACTGACTGAATGAAAGGAGCTGGCATCTCAGTCTCTTTGAATCTTCTTTATCATGCTAGGATTAGCAGGAAAAAGCAAAAAATTTCAGAATTGCACATTGCAATGCGGAGAAATTACTGTTTGTGCATTTACAATATTCATTGATTTTTGCCATTGAAAAACATCATGTTATTCATATACCAGAAATGTTTGAAGCTACTGACTGAATGAAAGGAGCTGGCATCTCACTCTCTTTGAATCTTCTTTATCATGCTAGGATTAGCAGGAAAAAGCAAAAAATTTCAGAATTGCACCTTGCAATGCGGAGAAATTACTGTTTGTGCATTTACAATATTCATTGATTTTTGCCATTGAAAAACGTCCAGAAATGTTTGAAGCTACTGACTGAATGAAAAGAGCTGGCATCTCACTCTCTTTGAATCTTCTTTATCATGCTAAGAGGAGCAGGAAAAAGCAAAAAATTTCAGAATTGCACGTTGCAATGTGGAGATATTACTGTTTGTGCATTTACAATATTCATTGATTTTTGCCATTGAAAAACATGTTATTCATATACCAGAAATGTTTGAAGCTACTGACTGAATGAAAAGAGCTGGCATCTCACTCTCTTTGAATCTTCTTTATCATGCCAGGATTAGCAGGAAAAAGCAAAAAATTTCAGAATTGCACCTTGCAATGCGGAGAAATTACTGTGTGTGCATTTACAATATTCATTGATTTTTGCCATTGAAAAACATCGTTATTCATATACCAGAAATGTTTGAAGCTACTGACTGAATGAAAAGAGCTGGCATCTCACTCTCTTTGAATCTTCTTTATCATGCCAGGATTAGCAGTAAAAAGCAAAAAATTTCAGAATTGCACCTTGCAATGCGGAGAAAGTACTGTGTGTGCATTTACAATATTCATTGATTTTTGCCATTGAAAAACATCGTTATTCATATACCAGAAATGTTTGAAGCTACTGACTGAATGAAAGGAGCTGGCATCTCACTCTCTTTGAATCTTCTTTATCATGCTAGGTTTAGCAGGAAAAAGCAAAAAATTTCAGAATTGCACCTTGCAATGCGGAGAAATTACTGTGTGTGCATTTACAATATTCATTGATTTTTGCCATTGAAAAACATCGTTATTCATATACCAGAAATGTTTGAAGCTACTGACTGAATGAAAAGAGCTGGCCTCTCACTCTCTTTGAATCTTCTTTATCATGCCAGGATTAGCAGGAAAAAGCAAAAAATTTCAGAATTGCACCTTGCAATGTGGAGATATTACTGTTTGTGCATTTACAATATTCATTGATTTTTGCCATTGAAAAACGTCCAGAAATGTTTGAAGCTACTGACTGAATGAAAGGAGCTGGCATCTCACTCTCTTTGAATCTTCTTTATCATGCTAGGATTAGCAGGAAAAAGCAAAAAATTTCAGAATTGCACATTGCAATGCGGAGAAATTACTGTTTGTGCATTTACAATATTCATTGATTTTTGCCATTGAAAAACATCATGTTATTCATATACCAGAAATGTTTGAAGCTACTGACTGAATGAAAAGAGCTGGCATCTCACTCTCTTTGAATCTTCTTTATCATGCTAAGAGGAGCAGGAAAAAGCAAAAAATTTCAGAATTGCACGTTGCAATGTGGAGATATTACTGTTTGTGTATTTACAATATTCATTGATTTTTGCCATTGAAAAACGTCCAGAAATGTTTGAAGCTACTGACTGAATGAAAGGAGCTAGCATCTCACTCTCTTTGAATCTTCTTTATCATGCTAGGATTAGCAGGAAAAAGCAAAAAATTTCAGAATTGCACCTTGCAATGCGGAGAAATTACTGTTTGTGCATTTACAATATTCATTGATTTTTGCCATTGAAAAACATGTTATTCATATACCAGAAATGTTTGAAGCTACTGACTGAATGAAAAGAGCTGGCATCTCACTCTCTTTGAATCTTCTTTATCATGCCAGGATTAGCAGGAAAAAGCAAAAAATTTCAGAATTGCACCTTGCAATGTGGAGATATTACTGTTTGTGCATTTAGAATATTCATTGATTTTTGCCATTGAAAAACGTCCAGAAATGTTTGAAGCTACTGACTGAATGAAAGGAGCTGGCATCTCACTCTCTTTGAATCTTCTTTATCATGATAGGATTAGCAGGAAAAAGCAAAAAATTTCAGAATTGCACCTTGCAATGCGGAGAAATTACTGTGTGTGCATTTACAATATTCATTGATTTTTGCCATTGAAAAACATCGTTATTCATATACCAGAAATGTTTGAAGCTACTGACTGAATGAAAAGAGCTGGCATCTCACTCTCTTTGAATCTTCTTTATCATGCCAGGATTAGCAGGAAAAAGCAAAAAATTTCAGAATTGCACCTTGCAATGTGGAGATATTACTGTTTGTGCATTTACAATATTCATTGATTTTTGCCATTGAAAAACGTCCAGAAATGTTTGAAGCTACTGACTGAATGAAAGGAGCTGGCATCTCACTCTCTTTGAATCTTCTTTATCATGCTAGGATTAGCAGGAAAAAGCAAAAAATTTCAGAATTGCACCTTGCAATGCGGAGAAATTACTGTTTGTGCATTTACAATATTCATTGATTTTTGCCATTGAAAAACATGTTATTCATATACCAGAAATGTTTGAAGCTACTGACTGAATGAAAAGAGCTGGCATCTCACTCTCTTTGAATCTTCTTTATCATGCCAGGATTAGCAGGAAAAAGCAAAAAATTTCAGAATTGCACCTTGCAATGTGGAGATATTACTGTTTGTGCATTTACAATATTCATTGATTTTTGCCATTGAAAAACGTTATTCATATACCAGAAATGTTTGAAGCTACTGACTGAATGAAAAGAGCTGGCATCTCACTCTCTTTGAATCTTCTTTATCATGCCAGGATTAGCAGGAAAAAGCAAAAAATTTCAGAATTGCACGTTGCAATGTGGAGATATTACTGTTTGTGCATTTACAATATTCATTGATTTTTGCCATTGAAAAACATGTTATTCATATACCAGAAATGTTTGAAGCTACTGACTGAATGAAAAGAGCTGGCATCTCACTCTCTTTGAATCTTCTTTATCATGCCAGGATTAGCAGGAAAAAGCAAAAAATTTCAGAATTGCACCTTGCAATGTGGAGATATTACTGTTTGTGCATTTACAATATTCATTGATTTTTGCCATTGAAAAACGTCCAGAAATGTTTGAAGCTACTGACTGAATGAAAGGAGCTTGCATCTCACTCTCTTTGAATCTTCTTTATCATGCTAGGATTAGCAGGAAAAAGCAAAAAATTTCAGAATTGCACCTTGCAATGCGGAGAAATTACTGTGTGTGCATTTATAATATTCATTGATTTTTGCCATTGAAAAACATCGTTATTCATATACCAGAAATGTTTGAAGCTACTGACTGAATGAAAGGAGCTGGCATCTCACTCTCTTTGAATCTTCTTTATCATGCTAGGATTAGCAGGAAAAAGCAAAAAATTTCAGAATTGCACCTTGCAATGCGGAGAAATTACTGTGTGTGCATTTACAATATTCATTGATTTTTGCCATTGAAAAACATTGTTATTCATATACCAGAAATGTTTGAAGCTACTGACTGAATGAAAAGAGCTGGCATCTCACTCTCTTTGAATCTTCTTTATCATGCCAGGATTAGCAGGAAAAAGCAAAAAATTTCAGAATTGCACCTTGCAATGTGGAGATATTACTGTTTGTGCATTTACAATATTAATTGATTTTTGCCATTGAAAAACATCCAGAAATGTTTGAAGCTACTGACTGAATGAAAAGAGCTGGCATCTCACTCTCTTTGAATCTTCTTTATCATGCTAGGATTAGCAGGAAAAAGCAAAAAATTTCAGAATTGCACCTTGCAATGCGGAGAAATTACTGTTTGTGCATTTACAATATTCATTGATTTTTGCCATTGAAAAACATGTTATTCATATACCAGAAATGTTTGAAGCTACTGACTGAATGAAAAGAGCTGGCATCTCACTCTCTTTGAATCTTCTTTATCATGCCAGGTTTAGCAGGAAAAAGCAAAAAATTTCAGAATTGCACCTTGCAATGTGGAGATATTACTGTTTGTGCATTTACAATATTCATTGATTTTTGCCATTGAAAAACGTCCAGAAATGTTTGAAGCTACTGACTGAATGAAAGGAGCTGGCATCTCACTCTCTTTGAATCTTCTTTATCATGCTAGGATTAGCAGGAAAAAGCAAAAAATTTCAGAATTGCACCTTGCAATGCGGAGAAATTACTGTTTGTGCATTTACAATATTCATTGATTTTTGCCATTGAAAAACATGTTATTCATATACCAGAAATGTTTGAAGCTACTGACTGAATGAAAAGAGCTGGCATCTCACTCTCTTTCAATCTTCTTTATCATGCCAGGATTAGCAGGAAAAAGCAAAAAATTTCAGAATTGCACCTTGCAATGTGGAGATATTACTGTTTGTGCATTTACAATATTCATTGATTTTTGCCATTGAAAAACGTCCAGAAATGTTTGAAGCTACTGACTGAATGAAAGGAGCTGGCATCTCACTCTCTTTGAATCTTCTTTATCATGCTAGGATTAGCAGGAAAAAGCAAAAAATTTCAGAATTGCACCTTGCAATGCGGAGAAATTACTGTGTGTGCATTTACAATATTCATTGATTTCTGCCATTGAAAAACATCGTTATTCATATACCAGAAATGTTTGATGCTACTGACTGAATGAAAAGAGCTGGCATCTCACTCTCTTTGAATCTTCTTTATCATGCCAGGATTAGCAGGAAAAAGCAAAAAATTTCAGAATTGCACCTTGCAATGTGGAGATATTACTGTTTGTGCATTTACAATATTCATTGATTTTTGCCATTGAAAAACGTTATTCATATACCAGAAATGTTTGAAGCTACTGACTGAATGAAAGGAGCTGGCATCTCACTCTCTTTGAATCTTCTTTATCATGCTAGGATTAGCTGGAAAAAGCAAAAAATTTCAGAATTGCACCTTGCAATGCGGAGAAATTACTGTGTGTGCATTTACAATATTCATTGATTTTTGCCATTGAAAAACATTGTTATTCATATACCAGAAATGTTTGAAGCTACTGACTGAATGAAAAGAGCTGGCATCTCACTCTCTTTGAATCTTCTTTATCATGCCAGGATTAGCAGGAAAAAGCAAAAAATTTCAGAATTGCACCTTGCAATGTGGAGATATTACTGTTTGTGCATTTACAATATTAATTGATTTTTGCCATTGAAAAACATCCAGAAATGTTTGAAGCTACTGACTGAATGAAAAGAGCTGGCATCTCACTCTCTTTGAATCTTCTTTATCATGCTAGGATTAGCAGGAAAAAGCAAAAAATTTCAGAATTGCACCTTGCAATGCGGAGAAATTACTGTTTGTGCATTTACAATATTCATTGATTTTTGCCATTGAAAAACATGTTATTCATATACCAGAAATGTTTGAAGCTACTGACTGAATGAAAAGAGCTGGCATCTCGTTCTCTTTGAATCTTCTTTATCATGCCAGGTTTAGCAGGAAAAAGCAAAAAATTTCAGAATTGCACCTTGCAATGTGGAGATATTACTGTTTGTGCATTTACAATATTCATTGATTTTTGCCATTGAAAAACGTCCAGAAATGTTTGAAGCTACTGACTGAATGAAAGGAGCTGGCATCTCACTCTCTTTGAATCTTCTTTATCATGCTAGGATTAGCAGGAAAAAGCAAAAAATTTCAGAATTGCACCTTGCAATGCGGAGAAATTACTGTGTGTGCATTTACAATATTCATTGATTTTTGCCATTGAAAAACATCATGTTATTCATATACCAGAAATGTTTGAAGCTACTGACTGAATGAAAAGAGCTGGCATCTCACTCTCTTTGAATCTTCTTTATCATGCCAGGATTAGCAGGAAAAAGCAAAAAATTTCAGAATTGCACCTTGCAATGTGGAGATATTACTGTTTGTGAATTTACAATATTCATTGATTTTTGCCATTGAAAAACGTCCAGAAATGTTTGAAGCTACTGACTGAATGAAAGGAGCTCGCATCTCACTCTCTTTGAATCTTCTTTATCATGCTAGGATTAGCAGGATAAAGCAAAAAAATTCAGAATTGCACATTGCAATGCGGAGAAATTACTGTTTGTGCATTTACAATATTCATTGATTTTTGCCATTGAAAAACATCATGTTATTCATATACCAGAAATGTTTGAAGCTACTGACTGAATGAAAAGAGCTGGCATCTCATTCTCTTTGAATCTTCTTTATCATGCTAAGAGGAGCAGGAAAAAGCAAAAAATTTCAGAATTGCACGTTGCAATGTGGAGATATTACTGTTTGTGTATTTACAATATTCATTGATTTTTGCCATTGAAAAACGTCCAGAAATGTTTGAAGCTACTGACTGAATGAAAGGAGCTAGCATCTCACTCTCTTTGAATCTTCTTTATCATGCTAGGATTAGCAGGAAAAAGCAAAAAATTTCAGAATTGCACCTTGCAATGCGGAGAAATTACTGTTTGTGCATTTACAATATTCATTGATTTTTGCCATTGAAAAACATGTTATTCATATACCAGAAATGTTTGAAGCTACTGACTGAATGAAAAGAGCTGGCATCTCACTCTCTTTGAATCTTCTTTATCATGCCAGGATTAGCAGGAAAAAGCAAAAAATTTCAGAATTGCACCTTGCAATGTGGAGATATTACTGTTTGTGCATTTACAATATTCATTGATTTTTGCCATTGAAAAACGTCCAGAAATGTTTGAAGCTACTGACTGAATGAAAGGAGCTGGCATCTCACTCTCTTTGAATCTTCTTTATCATGCTAGGATTAGCAGGAAAAAGCAAAAAATTTCAGAATTGCACCTTGCAATGCGGAGAAATTACTGTGTGTGCATTTACAATATTCATTGATTTTTGCCATTGAAAAACATCATGTTATTCATATACCAGAAATGTTTGAAGCTACTGACTGAATGAAAAGAGCTGGCATCTCACTCTCTTTGAATCTTCTTTATCATGCCAGGATTAGCAGGAAAAAGCAAAATATTTCAGAATTGCACCTTGCAATGTGGAGATATTACTGTTTGTGAATTTACAATATTCATTGATTTTTGCCATTGAAAAACGTCCAGAAATGTTTGAAGCTACTGACTGAATGAAAGGAGCTGGCATCTCACTCTCTTTGAATCTTCTTTATCATGCTAGGATTAGCAGGAAAAAGCAAAAAAATTCAGAATTGCACATTGCAATGCGGAGAAATTACTGTTTGTGCATTTACAATATTCATTGATTTTTGCCATTGAAAAACATCATGTTATTCATATACCAGAAATGTTTGAAGCTACTGACTGAATGAAAAGAGCTGGCATCTCATTCTCTTTGAATCTTCTTTATCATGCTAAGAGGAGCAGGAAAAAGCAAAAAATTTCAGAATTGCACGTTGCAATGTGGAGATATTACTGTTTGTGTATTTACAATATTCATTGATTTTTGCCATTGAAAAACGTCCAGAAATGTTTGAAGCTACTGACTGAATGAAAGGAGCTAGCATCTCACTCTCTTTGAATCTTCTTTATCATGCTAGGATTAGCAGGAAAAAGCAAAAAATTTCAGAATTGCACCTTGCAATGCGGAGAAATTACTGTTTGTGCATTTACAATATTCATTGATTTTTGCCATTGAAAAACATGTTATTCATATACCAGAAATGTTTGAAGCTACTGACTGAATGAAAAGAGCTGGCATCTCACTCTCTTTGAATCTTCTTTATCATGCCAGGATTAGCAGGAAAAAGCAAAAAATTTCAGAATTGCACCTTGCAATGTGGAGATATTACTGTTTGTGCATTTAGAATATTCATTGATTTTTGCCATTGAAAAACGTCCAGAAATGTTTTAAGCTACTGACTGAATGAAAGGAGCTGGCATCTCACTCTCTTTGAATCTTCTTTATCATGATAGCATTAGCAGGAAAAAGCAAAAAATTTCAGAATTGCACCTTGCAATGCGGAGAAATTACTGTGTGTGCATTTACAATATTCATTGATTTTTGCCATTGAAAAACATCGTTATTCATATACCAGAAATGTTTGAAGCTACTGACTGAATGAAAAGAGCTGGCATCTCACTCTCTTTGAATCTTCTTTATCATGCCAGGATTAGCAGGAAAAAGCAAAAAATTTCAGAATTGCACCTTGCAATGTGGAGATATTACTGTTTGTGCATTTACAATATTCATTGATTTTTGCCATTGAAAAACGTCCAGAAATGTTTGAAGCTACTGACTGAATGAAAGGAGCTGGCATCTCACTCTCTTTGAATCTTCTTTATCATGCTAGGATTAGCAGGAAAAAGCAAAAAATTTCAGAATTGCACCTTGCAATGCGGAGAAATTACTGTTTGTGCATTTACAATATTCATTGATTTTTGCCATTGAAAAACATGTTATTCATATACCAGAAATGTTTGAAGCTACTGACTGAATGAAAAGAGCTGGCATCTCACTCTCTTTGAATCTTCTTTATCATGCCAGGATTAGCAGGAAAAAGCAAAAAATTTCAGAATTGCACCTTGCAATGTGGAGATATTACTGTTTGTGCATTTACAATATTCATTGATTTTTGCCATTGAAAAACGTCCAGAAATGTTTGAAGCTACTGACTGAATGAAAGGAGCTGGCATCTCACTCTCTTTGAATCTTCTTTATCATGCTAGGATTAGCAGGAAAAAGCAAAAAATTTCAGAATTGCACCTTGCAATGCGGAGAAATTACTGTGTGTGCATTTACAATATTCATTGATTTCTGCCATTGAAAAACATCGTTATTCATATACCAGAAATGTTTGATGCTACTGACTGAATGAAAAGAGCTGGCATCTCACTCTCTTTGAATCTTCTTTATCATGCCAGGATTAGCAGGAGAAAGCAAAAAATTTCAGAATTGCACCTTGCAATGTGGAGATATTACTGTTTGTGCATTTACAATATTCATTGATTTTTGCCATTGAAAAACGTTATTCATATACCAGAAATGTTTGAAGCTACTGACTGAATGAAAGGAGCTGGCATCTCACTCTCTTTGAATCTTCTTTATCATGCTAGGATTAGCAGGAAAAAGCAAAAAATTTCAGAATTGCACCTTGCAATGCGGAGAAATTACTGTGTGTGCATTTACAATATTCATTGATTTTTGCCATTGAAAAACATTGTTATTCATATACCAGAAATGTTTGAAGCTACTGACTGAATGAAAAGAGCTGGCATCTCACTCTCTTTGAATCTTCTTTATCATGCCAGGATTAGCAGGAAAAAGCAAAAAATTTCAGAATTGCACCTTGCAATGTGGAGATATTACTGTTTGTGCATTTACAATATTAATTGATTTTTGCCATTGAAAAACATCCAGAAATGTTTGAAGCTACTGACTGAATGAAAAGAGCTGGCATCTCACTCTCTTTGAATCTTCTTTATCATGCTAGGATTAGCAGGAAAAAGCAAAAAATTTCAGAATTGCACCTTGCAATGCGGAGAAATTACTGTTTGTGCATTTACAATATTCATTGATTTTTGCCATTGAAAAACATGTTATTCATATACCAGAAATGTTTGAAGCTACTGACTGAATGAAAAGAGCTGGCATCTCACTCTCTTTGAATCTTCTTTATCATGCCAGGTTTAGCAGGAAAAAGCAAAAAATTTCAGAATTGCACCTTGCAATGTGGAGATATTACTGTTTGTGCATTTACAATATTCATTGATTTTTGCCATTGAAAAACGTCCAGAAATGTTTGAAGCTACTGACTGAATGAAAGGAGCTGGCATCTCACTCTCTTTGAATCTTCTTTATCATGCTAGGATTAGCAGGAAAAAGCAAAAAATTTCAGAATTGCACCTTGCAATGCGGAGAAATTACTGTTTGTGCATTTACAATATTCATTGATTTTTGCCATTGAAAAACATGTTATTCATATACCAGAAATGTTTGAAGCTACTGACTGAATGAAAAGAGCTGGCATCTCACTCTCTTTGAATCTTCTTTATCATGCCAGGATTAGCAGGAAAAAGCAAAAAATTTCAGAATTGCACCTTGCAATGTGGAGATATTACTGTTTGTGCATTTACAATATTCATTGATTTTTGCCATTGAAAAACGTCCAGAAATGTTTGAAGCTACTGACTGAATGAAAGGAGCTGGCATCTCACTCTCTTTGAATCTTCTTTATCATGCTAGGATTAGCAGGAAAAAGCAAAAAATTTCAGAATTGCACCTTGCAATGCGGAGAAATTACTGTGTGTGCATTTACAATATTCATTGATTTTTGCCATTGAAAAACATCATGTTATTCATATACCAGAAATGTTTGAAGCTACTGACTGAATGAAAAGAGCTGGCATCTCACTCTCTTTGAATCTTCTTTATCATGCCAGGATTAGCAGGAAAAAGCAAAAAATTTCAGAATTGCACCTTGCAATGTGGAGATATTACTGTTTGTGAATTTACAATATTCATTGATTTTTGCCATTGAAAAACGTCCAGAAATGTTTGAAGCTACTGACTGAATGAAAGGAGCTGGCATCTCACTCTCTTTGAATCTTCTTTATCATGCTAGGATTAGCAGGAAAAAGCAAAAAAATTCAGAATTTCACATTGCAATGCGGAGAAATTACTGTTTGTGCATTTACAATATTCATTGATTTTTGCCATTGAAAAACATCATGTTATTCATATACCAGAAATGTTTGAAGCTACTGACTGAATGAAAAGAGCTGGCATCTCACTCTCTTTGAATCTTCTTTATCATGCCAGGATTAGCAGGAAAAAGCAAAAAATTTCAGAATTGCACCTTGCAATGCGGAGAAATTACTGTTTGCGCATTTACAATATTCATTGATTTTTGCCATTGAAAAACATGTTATTCATATACCAGAAATGTTTGAAGCTACTGACTGAATGAAAGGAGCTGGCATCTCACTCTCTTTGAATCTTCTTTATCATGCTAGGATTAGCAGGAAAAAGCAAAAAATTTCAGAATTTCACGTTGCAATGTGGATAAATTACTGTGTGTGCATTTACAATATTCATTGATTTTTGCCATTGAAAAACATCATGTTATTCATATACCAGAAATGTTTGAAGCTACTGACTGAATGAAAGGAGCTGGCATCTCACTCTCTTTGAATCTTCTTTATCATGCTAGGATTAGCAGGAAAAAGCAAAAAATTTCAGAATTGCACCTTGCAATGCGGAGAAATTACTGTTTGTGCATTTACAATATTCATTGATTTTTGCCATTGAAAAACATCATGTTATTCATATACCAGAAATGTTTGAAGCTACTGACTGAATGAAAAGAGCTGGCATCTCACTCTCTTTGAATCTTCTTTATCATGCCAGGATTAGCAGGAAAAAGCAAAAAATTTCAGAATTGCACCTTACAATGCGGAGATATTACTGTTTGTGCATTTACAATATTCATTGATTTTTGCCATTGAAAAACGTCCAGAAATGTTTGAAGCTACTGACTGAATGAAAGGAGCTGGCATCTCACTCTCTTTGAATCTTCTTTATCATGCTAGGATTAGCAGGAAAAAGCAAAAAATTTCAGAATTGCACATTGCAATGCGGAGAAATTACTGTTTGTGCATTTACAATATTCATTGATTTTTGCCTTTGAAAAACATCATGTTATTCATATACCAGAAATGTTTGAAGCTACTGACTGAATGAAAGGAGCTGGCATCTCACTCTCTTTGAATCTTCTTTATCATGCTAGGATTAGCAGGAAAAAGCAAAAAATTTCAGAATTGCACCTTGCAATGCGGAGAAATTACTGTTTGCGCATTTACAATATTCATTGATTTTTGCCATTGAAAAACATGTTATTCATATACCAGAAATGTTTGAAGCTACTGACTGAATGAAAAGAGCTGGCATCTCACTCTCTTTGAATCTTCTTTATCATGCCAGGATTAGCAGGAAAAAGCAAAAAATTTCAGAATTGCACCTTGCAATGTGGAGATATTACTGTTTGTGCATTTACAATATTCATTGATTTTTGCCATTGAAAAACGTCCAGAAATGTTTGAAGCTACTGACTGAATGAAAAGAGCTGGCATCTCACTCTCTTTGAATCTTCTTTATCATGCCAGGATTAGCAGGAAAAAGCAAAAAATTTCAGAATTGCACCTTGCAATGCGGAGAAATTACTGTGTGTGCATTTACAATATTCATTGATTTTTGCCATTGAAAAACATCGTTATTGATATACCAGAAATGTTTGAAGCTACTGACTGAATGAAAAGAGCTGGCATCTCACTCTCTTTGAATCTTCTTTATCATGCCAGGATTAGCAGTAAAAAGCAAAAAATTTCAGAATTGCACCTTGCAATTCGGAGAAATTACTGTGTGTGCATTTACAATATTCATTGATTTTTGCCATTGAAAAACATCGTTATTCATATACCAGAAATGTTTGAAGCTACTGACTGAATGAAAAGAGCTGGCATCTCACTCTCTTTGAATCTTCTTTATCATGCCAGGATTAGCAGGAAAAAGCAAAAAATTTCAGAATTGCACATTGCAATGCGGAGAAATTACTGTTTGTGCATTTACAATATTCATTGATTTTTGCCATTGAAAAACATCATGTTATTCATATACCAGAAATGTTTGAAGCTACTGACTGAATGAAAGGAGCTGGCATCTCACTCTCTTTGAATCTTCTTTATCATGCTAGGATTAGCAGGAAAAAGCAAAAAATTTCAGAATTGCACCTTGCAATGCGGAGAAATTACTGTGTGTGCATTTACAATATTCATTGATTTTTGCCATTGAAAAACATCGTTATTCATATACCAGAAATGTTTGAAGCTACTGACTGAATGAAAAGAGCTGGCATCTCACTCTCTTTGAATCTTCTTTATCATGCCAGGATTAGCAGGAAAAAGCAAAAAATTTCAGAATTGCACGTTGCAATGTGGAGATATTACTGTTTGTGCATTTACAATATTCATTGATTTTTGCCATTGAAAAACATGTTATTCATATACCAGAAATGTTTGAAGCTACTGACTGAATGAAAAGAGCTGGCATCTCACTCTCTTTGAATCTTCTTTATCATGCCAGGATTAGCAGGAAAAAGCAAAAAATTTCAGAATTGCACCTTGCAATGCGGAGAAATTACTGTTTGTGCATTTACAATATTCATTGATTTTTGCCATTGAAAAACATGTTATTCATATACCAGAAATGTTTGAAGCTACTGACTGAATGAAAAGAGCTGGCATCTCACTCTCTTTGAATCTTCTTTATCATGCCAGGATTAGCAGGAAAAAGCAAAAAATTTCAGAATTGCACCTTGCAATGTGGAGATATTACTGTTTGTGCATTTACAATATTCATTGATTTTTGCCATTGAAAAACGTCCAGAAATGTTTGAAGCTACTGACTGAATGAAAAGAGCTGGCATCTCACTCTCTTTGAATCTTCTTTATCATGCTAAGAGGAGCAGGAAAAAGCAAAAAATTTCAGAATTGCACGTTGCAATGTGGAGATATTACTGTTTGTGCATTTACAATATTCATTGATTTTTGCCATTGAAAAACATGTTATTCATATACCAGAAATGTTTGAAGCTACTGACTGAATGAAAAGAGCTGGCATCTCACTCTCTTTGAATCTTCTTTATCATGCCAGGATTAGCAGGAAAAAGCAAAAAATTTCAGAATTGCACCTTGCAATGCGGAGAAATTACTGTGTGTGCATTTACAATATTCATTGATTTTTGCCATTGAAAAACATCGTTATTCATATACCAGAAATGTTTGAAGCTACTGACTGAATGAAAAGAGCTGGCATCTCACTCTCTTTGAATCTTCTTTATCATGCCAGGATTAGCAGTAAAAAGCAAAAAATTTCAGAATTGCACCTTGCAATTCGGAGAAATTACTGTGTGTGCATTTACAATATTCATTGATTTTTGCCATTGAAAAACATTGTTATTCATATACCAGAAATGTTTGAAGCTACTGACTGAATGAAAAGAGCTGGCATCTCACTCTCTTTGAATCTTCTTTATCATGCCAGGATTAGCAGGAAAAAGCAAAAAATTTCAGAATTGCACATTGCAATGCGGAGAAATTACTGTTTGTGCATTTACAATATTCATTGATTTTTGCCATTGAAAAACATCATGTTATTCATATACCAGAAATGTTTGAAGCTACTGACTGAATGAAAGGAGCTGGCATCTCACTCTCTTTGAATCTTCTTTATCATGCTAGGATTAGCAGGAAAAAGCAAAAAATTTCAGAATTGCACCTTGCAATGCGGAGAAATTACTGTGTGTGCATTTACAATATTCATTGATTTTTGCCATTGAAAAACATCGTTATTCATATACCAGAAATGTTTGAAGCTACTGACTGAATGAAAAGAGCTGGCATCTCACTCTCTTTGAATCTTCTTTATCATGCCAGGATTAGCAGGAAAAAGCAAAAAATTTCAGAATTGCACGTTGCAATGTGGAGATATTACTGTTTGTGCATTTACAATATTCATTGATTTTTGCCATTGAAAAACATGTTATTCATATACCAGAAATGTTTGAAGCTACTGACTGAATGAAAAGAGCTGGCATCTCACTCTCTTTGAATCTTCTTTATCATGCCAGGATTAGCAGGAAAAAGCAAAAAATTTCAGAATTGCACCTTGCAATGTGGAGATATTACTGTTTGTGCATTTACAATATTCATTGATTTTTGCCATTGAAAAACGTCCAGAAATGTTTGAAGCTACTGACTGAATGAAAAGAGCTGGCATCTCACTCTCTTTGAATCTTCTTTATCATGCTAGGATTAGCAGGAAAAAGCAAAAAATTTCAGAATTGCACCTTGCAATGCGGAGAAATTACTGTGTGTGCATTTACAATATTCATTGATTTTTGCCATTGAAAAACATGTTATTCATATACCAGAAATGTTTGAAGCTACTGACTGAATGAAAAGAGCTGGCATCTCACTCTCTTTGAATCTTCTTTATCATGCCAGGATTAGCAGGAAAAAGCAAAAAATTTCAGAATTGCACCTTGCAATGTGGAGATATTACTGTTTGTGCATTTACAATATTCATTGATTTTTGCCATTGAAAAACGTCCAGAAATGTTTGAAGCTACTGACTGAATGAAAGGAGCTGGCATCTCACTCTCTTTGAATCTTCTTTATCATGCTAGGATTAGCAGGAAAAAGCAAAAAATTTCAGAATTGCACCTTGCAATGCGGAGAAATTACTGTGTGTGCATTTACAATATTCATTGATTTTTGCCATTGAAAAACATCGTTATTCATATACCAGAAATGTTTGAAGCTACTGACTGAATGAAAAGAGCTGGCATCTCACTCTCTTTGAATCTTCTTTATCATGCCAGGATTAGAAGGAAAAAGCAAAAAATTTCAGAATTGCACCTTGCAATGTGGAGATATTACTGTTTGTGCATTTACAATATTCATTGATTTTTGCCATTGAAAAACGTCCAGAAATGTTTGAAGCTACTGACTGAATGAAAGGAGCTGGCATCTCACTCTCTTTGAATCTTCTTTATCATGCTATGATTAGCAGGAAAAAGCAAAAAATTTCAGAATTGCACATTGCAATGCGGAGAAATTACTGTTTGTGCATTTACAATATTCATTGATTTTTGCCATTGAAAAACATCATGTTTCATATACCAGAAATGTTTGAAGCTACTGACTGAATGAAAGGAGCTGGCATCTCACTCTCTTTGAATCTTCTTTATCATGCTAGGATTAGCAGGAAAAAGCAAAAAATTTCAGAATTGCACCTTGCAATGCGGAGAAATTACTGTTTGTGCATTTACAATATTCATTGATTTTTGCCATTGAAAAACATGTTATTCATATACCAGAAATGTTTGAAGCTACTGACTGAATGAAAAGAGCTGGCATCTTACTCTCTTTGAATCTTCTTTATCATGCCAGGATTAGCAGGAAAAAGCAAAAAATTTCAGAATTGCACCTTGCAATGTGGAGATATTACTGTTTGTGCATTTACAATATTCATTGATTTTTGCCATTGAAAAACGTCCAGAAATGTTTGAAGCTACTGACTGAATGAAAAGAGCTGGCATCTCACTCTCTTTGAATCTTCTTTATCATGCTAAGAGGAGCAGGAAAAAGCAAAAAATTTCAGAATTGCACGTTGCAATGTGGAGATATTACTGTTTGTGCATTTACAATATTCATTGATTTTTGCCATTGAAAAACATGTTATTCATATACCAGAAATGTTTGAAGCTACTGACTGAATGAAAAGAGCTGGCATCTCACTCTCTTTGAATCTTCTTTATCATGCCAGGATTAGCAGGAAAAAGCAAAAAATGTCAGAATTGCACCTTGCAATGCGGAGAAATTACTGTTTGTGCATTTACAATATTCATTGATTTTTGCCATTGAAAAACATCATGTTATTCATATACCAGAAATGTTTGAAGCTACTGACTGAATGAAAAGAGCTGGCATCTCACTCTCTTTGAATCTTCTTTATCATGCCAGGATTAGCAGGAAAAAGCAAAAAATTTCAGAATTGCACCTTGCAATGCGGAGAAATTACTGTTTGTGCATTTACAATATTCATTGATTTTTGCCATTGAAAAACATCATGTTATTCATATACCAGAAATGTTTGAAGCTACTGACTGAATGAAAAGAGCTGGCATCTCACTCTCTTTGAATCTTCTTTATCATGCCAGGATTAGCAGGAAAAAGCAAAAAATTTCAGAATTGCACCTTGCAATGTGGAGATATTACTGTTTGTGCATTTACAATATTCATTGATTTTTGCCATTGAAAAACGTCCAGAAATGTTTGAAGCTACTGACTGAATGAAAGGAGCTGGCATCTCACTCTCTTTGAATCTTCTTTATCATGCTAGGATTAGCAGGAAAAAGCAAAAAATTTCAGAATTGCACCTTGCAATGCGGAGAAATTACTGTTTGTGCATTTACAATATTCATTGATTTTTGCCATTGAAAAACATGTTATTCATATACCAGAAATGTTTGAAGCTACTGACTGAATGAAAAGAGCTGGCATCTCACTCTCTTTGAATCTTCTTTATCATGCCAGGATTAGCAGGAAAAAGCAAAAAATTTCAGAATTGCACCTTGCAATGTGGAGATATTACTGTTTGTGCATTTACAATATTCATTGATTTTTGCCATTGAAAAACGTCCAGAAATGTTTGAAGCTACTGACTGAATGAAAGGAGCTGGCATCTCACTCTCTTTGAATCTTCTTTATCATGCTAGGATTAGCAGGAAAAAGCAAAAAATTTCAGAATTGCACCTTGCAATGCGGAGAAATTACTGTGTGTGCATTTACAATATTCATTGATTTTTGCCATTGAAAAACATCATGTTATTCATATACCAGAAATGTTTGAAGCTACTGACTGAATGAAAAGAGCTGGCATCTCACTCTCTTTGAATCTTCTTTATCATGCCAGGATTAGCAGGAAAAAGCAAAAAATTTCAGAATTGCACCTTGCAATGTGGAGATATTACTGTTTGTGAATTTACAATATTCATTGATTTTTGCCATTGAAAAACGTCCAGAAATGTTTGAAGCTACTGACTGAATGAAAGGAGCTGGCATCTCACTCTCTTTGAATCTTCTTTATCATGCTAGGATTAGCAGGAAAAAGCAAAAAAATTCAGAATTGCACATTGCAATGCGGAGAAATTACTGTTTGTGCATTTACAATATTCATTGATTTTTGCCATTGAAAAACATCATGTTATTCATATACCAGAAATGTTTGAAGCTACTGACTGAATGAAAAGAGCTGGCATCTCATTCTCTTTGAATCTTCTTTATCATGCTAAGAGGAGCAGGAAAAAGCAAAAAATTTCAGAATTGCACGTTGCAATGTGGAGATATTACTGTTTGTGTATTTACAATATTCATTGATTTTTGCCATTGAAAAACGTCCAGAAATGTTTGAAGCTACTGACTGAATGAAAGGAGCTAGCATCTCACTCTCTTTGAATCTTCTTTATCATGCTAGGATTAGCAGGAAAAAGCAAAAAATTTCAGAATTGCACCTTGCAATGCGGAGAAATTACTGTTTGTGCATTTACAATATTCATTGATTTTTGCCATTGAAAAACATCATGTTATTCATATACCAGAAATGTTTGAAGCTACTGACTGAATGAAAAGAGCTGGCATCTCACTCTCTTTGAATCTTCTTTATCATGCCAGGATTAGCAGGAAAAAGCAAAAAATTTCAGAATTGCACCTTGCAATGCGGAGAAATTACTGTTTGCGCATTTACAATATTCATTGATTTTTGCCATTGAAAAACATGTTATTCATATACCAGAAATGTTTGAAGCTACTGACTGAATGAAAGGAGCTGGCATCTCACTCTCTTTGAATCTTCTTTATCATGCTAGGATTAGCAGGAAAAAGCAAAAAATTTCAGAATTGCACGTTGCAATGTGGAGAAATTACTGTGTGTGCATTTACAATATTCATTGATTTTTGCCATTGAAAAACATCATGTTATTCATATACCAGAAATGTTTGAAGCTACTGACTGAATGAAAGGAGCTGGCATCTCACTCTCTTTGAATCTTCTTTATCATGCTAGGATTAGCAGGAAAAAGCAAAAAATTTCAGAATTGCACCTTGCAATGCGGAGAAATTACTGTTTGTGCATTTACAATATTCATTGATTTTTGCCATTGAAAAACATCATGTTATTCATATACCAGAAATGTTTGAAGCTACTGACTGAATGAAAAGAGCTGGCATCTCACTCTCTTTGAATCTTCTTTATCATGCCAGGATTAGCAGGAAAAAGCAAAAAATTTCAGAATTGCACCTTACAATGCGGAGATATTACTGTTTGTGCATTTACAATATTCATTGATTTTTGCCATTGAAAAACGTCCAGAAATGTTTGAAGCTACTGACTGAATGAAAGGAGCTGGCATCTCACTCTCTTTGAATCTTCTTTATCATGCTAGGATTAGCAGGAAAAAGCAAAAAATTTCAGAATTGCACATTGCAATGCGGAGAAATTACTGTTTGTGCATTTACAATATTCATTGATTTTTGCCATTGAAAAACATCATGTTATTCATATACCAGAAATGTTTGAAGCTACTGACTGAATGAAAGGAGCTAGCATCTCACTCTCTTTGAATCTTCTTTATCATGCTAGGATTAGCAGGAAAAAGCAAAAAATTTCAGAATTGCACCTTGCAATGCGGAGAAATTACTGTTTGTGCATTTACAATATTCATTGATTTTTGCCATTGAAAAACATGTTATTCATATACCAGAAATGTTTGAAGCTACTGACTGAATGAAAAGAGCTGGCATCTCACTCTCTTTGAATCTTCTTTATCATGCCAGGATTAGCAGGAAAAAGCAAAAAATTTCAGAATTGCACCTTGCAATGTGGAGATATTACTGTTTGTGCATTTACAATATTCATTGATTTTTGCCATTGAAAAACGTCCAGAAATGTTTGAAGCTACTGACTGAATGAAAAGAGCTGGCATCTCACTCTCTTTGAATCTTCTTTATCATGCTAAGAGGAGCAGGAAAAAGCAAAAAATTTCAGAATTGCACGTTGCAATGTGGAGATATTACTGTTTGTGCATTTACAATATTCATTGATTTTTGCCATTGAAAAACATGTTATTCATATACCAGAAATGTTTGAAGCTACTGACTGAATGAAAAGAGCTGGCATCTCACTCTCTTTGAATCTTCTTTATCATGCCAGGATTAGCAGGAAAAAGCAAAAAATTTCAGAATTGCACCTTGCAATGCGGAGAAATTACTGTGTGTGCATTTACAATATTCATTGATTTTTGCCATTGAAAAACATCGTTATTCATATACCAGAAATGTTTGAAGCTACTGACTGAATGAAAAGAGCTGGCATCTCACTCTCTTTGAATCTTCTTTATCATGCCAGGATTAGCAGTAAAAAGCAAAAAATTTCAGAATTGCACCTTGCAATTCGGAGAAATTACTGTGTGTGCATTTACAATATTCATTGATTTTTGCCATTGAAAAACATCGTTATTCATATACCAGAAATGTTTGAAGCTACTGACTGAATGAAAAGAGCTGGCATCTCACTCTCTTTGAATCTTCTTTATCATGCCAGGATTAGCAGGAAAAAGCAAAAAATTTCAGAATTGCACATTGCAATGCGGAGAAATTACTGTTTGTGCATTTACAATATTCATTGATTTTTGCCATTGAAAAACATCATGTTATTCATATACCAGAAATGTTTGAAGCTACTGACTGAATGAAAGGAGCTGGCATCTCACTCTCTTTGAATCTTCTTTATCATGCTAGGATTAGCAGGAAAAAGCAAAAAATTTCAGAATTGCACCTTGCAATGCGGAGAAATTACTGTGTGTGCATTTACAATATTCATTGATTTTTGCCATTGAAAAACATCGTTATTCATATACCAGAAATGTTTGAAGCTACTGACTGAATGAAAAGAGCTGGCATCTCACTCTCTTTGAATCTTCTTTATCATGCCAGGATTAGCAGGAAAAAGCAAAAAATTTCAGAATTGCACGTTGCAATGTGGAGATATTACTGTTTGTGCATTTACAATATTCATTGATTTTTGCCATTGAAAAACATGTTATTCATATACCAGAAATGTTTGAAGCTACTGACTGAATGAAAAGAGCTGGCATCTCACTCTCTTTGAATCTTCTTTATCATGCCAGGATTAGCAGGAAAAAGCAAAAAATTTCAGAATTGCACCTTGCAATGTGGAGATATTACTGTTTGTGCATTTACAATATTCATTGATTTTTGCCATTGAAAAACGTCCAGAAATGTTTGAAGCTACTGACTGAATGAAAGGAGCTGGCATCTCACTCTCTTTGAATCTTCTTTATCATGCTAGGATTAGCAGGAAAAAGCAAAAAATTTCAGAATTGCACCTTGCAATGCGGAGAAATTACTGTGTGTGCATTTACAATATTCATTGATTTTTGCCATTGAAAAACATGTTATTCATATACCAGAAATGTTTGAAGCTACTGACTGAATGAAAAGAGCTGGCATCTCACTCTCTTTGAATCTTCTTTATCATGCCAGGATTAGCAGGAAAAAGCAAAAAATTTCAGAATTGCACCTTGCAATGTGGAGATATTACTGTTTGTGCATTTACAATATTCATTGATTTTTGCCATTGAAAAACGTCCAGAAATGTTTGAAGCTACTGACTGAATGAAAGGAGCTGGCATCTCACTCTCTTTGAATCTTCTTTATCATGCTAGGATTAGCAGGAGAAAGCAAAAAATTTCAGAATTGCACCTTGCAATGCGGAGAAATTACTGTGTGTGCATTTACAATATTCATTGATTTTTGCCATTGAAAAACATCGTTATTCATATACCAGAAATGTTTGAAGCTACTGACTGAATGAAAAGAGCTGGCATCTCACTCTCTTTGAATCTTCTTTATCATGCCAGGATTAGAAGGAAAAAGCAAAAAATTTCAGAATTGCACCTTGCAATGTGGAGATATTACTGTTTGTGCATTTACAATATTCATTGATTTTTGCCATTGAAAAACGTCCAGAAATGTTTGAAGCTACTGACTGAATGAAAGGAGCTGGCATCTCACTCTCTTTGAATCTTCTTTATCATGCTAGGATTAGCAGGAAAAAGCAAAAAATTTCAGAATTGCACATTGCAATGCGGAGAAATTACTGTTTGTGCATTTACAATATTCATTGATTTTTGCCATTGAAAAACATCATGTTTCATATACCAGAAATGTTTGAAGCTACTGACTGAATGAAAGGAGCTGGCATCTCACTCTCTTTGAATCTTCTTTATCATGCTAGGATTAGCAGGAAAAAGCAAAAAATTTCAGAATTGCACCTTGCAATGCGGAGAAATTACTGTTTGTGCATTTACAATATTCATTGATTTTTGCCATTGAAAAACATGTTATTCATATACCAGAAATGTTTGAAGCTACTGACTGAATGAAAAGAGCTGGCATCTCACTCTCTTTGAATCTTCTTTATCATGCCAGGATTAGCAGGAAAAAGCAAAAAATTTCAGAATTGCACCTTGCAATGTGGAGATATTACTGTTTGTGCATTTACAATATTCATTGATTTTTGCCATTGAAAAACGTCCAGAAATGTTTGAAGCTACTGACTGAATGAAAAGAGCTGGCATCTCACTCTCTTTGAATCTTCTTTATCATGCTAAGAGGAGCAGGAAAAAGCAAAAAATTTCAGAATTGCACGTTGCAATGTGGAGATATTACTGTTTGTGCATTTACAATATTCATTGATTTTTGCCATTGAAAAACATGTTATTCATATACCAGAAATGTTTGAAGCTACTGACTGAATGAAAAGAGCTGGCATCTCACTCTCTTTGAATCTTCTTTATCATGCCAGGATTAGCAGGAAAAAGCAAAAAATGTCAGAATTGCACCTTGCAATGCGGAGAAATTACTGTTTGTGCATTTACAATATTCATTGATTTTTGCCATTGAAAAACATCATGTTATTCATATACCAGAAATGTTTGAAGCTACTGACTGAATGAAAAGAGCTGGCATCTCACTCTCTTTGAATCTTCTTTATCATGCCAGGATTAGCAGGAAAAAGCAAAAAATTTCAGAATTGCACCTTGCAATGCGGAGAAATTACTGTTTGTGCATTTACAATATTCATTGATTTTTGCCATTGAAAAACATCATGTTATTCATATACCAGAAATGTTTGAAGCTACTGACTGAATGAAAAGAGCTGGCATCTCACTCTCTTTGAATCTTCTTTATCATGCCAGGATTAGCAGGAAAAAGCAAAAAATTTCAGAATTGCACCTTGCAATGTGGAGATATTACTGTTTGTGCATTTACAATATTCATTGATTTTTGCCATTGAAAAACATCATGTTATTCATATACCAGAAATGTTTGAAGCTACTGACTGAATGAAAAGAGCTGGCATCTCACTCTCTTTGAATCTTCTTTATCATGCCAGGATTAGCAGGAAAAAGCAAAAAATTTCAGAATTGCACGTTGCAATGTGGAGATATTACTGTTTGTGCATTTACAATATTCATTGATTTTTGCCATTGAAAAACGTCCAGAAATGTTTGAAGCTACTGACTGAATGAAAGGAGCTGGCATCTCACTCTCTTTGAATCTTCTTTATCATGCTAGGATTAGCAGGAAAAAGCAAAAAATTTCAGAATTGCACCTTGCAATGCGGAGAAATTACTGTGTGCATTTACAATATTCATTGATTTTTGCCATTGAAAAACATCATGTTATTCATATACCAGAAATGTTTGAAGCTACTGACTGAATGAAAAGAGCTGGCATCTCACTCTCTTTGAATCTTCTTTATCATGCCAGGATTAGCAGGAAAAAGCAAAAAATTTCAGAATTGCACCTTGCAATGTGGAGATATTACTGTTTGTGCATTTACAATATTCATTGATTTTTGCCATTGAAAAACATGTTATTCATATACCAGAAATGTTTGAAGCTACTGACTGAATGAAAAGAGCTGGCATCTCACTCTCTTTGAATCTTCTTTATCATGCCAGGATTAGCAGGAAAAAGCAAAAAATTTCAGAATTGCACCTTGCAATGTGGAGATATTACTGTTTGTGCATTTACAATATTCATTGATTTTTGCCATTGAAAAACATGTTATTCATATACCAGAAATGTTTGAAGCTACTGACTGAATGAAAAGAGCTGGCATCTCACTCACTTTGAATCTTCTTTATCATGCCAGGATTAGCAGGAAAAAGCAAAAAATTTCAGAATTGCACCTTGCAATGTGGAGATATTACTGTTTGTGCATTTACAATATTCATTGATTTTTGCCATTGAAAAACGTCCAGAAATGTTTGAAGCTACTGACTGAATGAAAGGAGCTGGCATCTCACTCTCTTTGAATCTTCTTTATCATGCTAGGATTAGCAGGAAAAAGCAAAAAATTTCAGAATTGCACCTTGCAATGCGGAGAAATTACTGTGTGTGCATTTACAATATTCATTGATTTTTGCCATTGAAAAACATCGTTATTCATATACCAGAAATGTTTGAAGCTACTGACTGAATGAAAAGAGCTGGCATCTCACTCTCTTTGAATCTTCTTTATCATGCCAGGATTAGCAGGAAAAAGCAAAAAATTTCAGAATTGCACCTTGCAATGTGGAGATATTACTGTTTGTGCATTTACAATATTCATTGATTTTTGCCATTGAAAAACATGTTATTCATATACCAGAAATGTTTGAAGCTACTGACTGAATGAAAAGAGCTGGCATCTCACTCTCTTTGAATCTTCTTTATCATGCCAGGATTAGCAGGAAAAAGCAAAAAATTTCAGAATTGCACCTTGCAATGTGGAGATATTACTGTTTGTGCATTTACAATATTCATTGATTTTTGCCATTGAAAAACGTCCAGAAATGTTTGAAGCTACTGACTGAATGAAAGGAGCTGGCATCTCACTCTCTTTGAATCTTCTTTATCATGCTAGGATTAGCAGGAAAAAGCAAAAAATTTCAGAATTGCACATTGCAATGCGGAGAAATTACTGTTTGTGCATTTACAATATTCATTGATTTTTGCCATTGAAAAACATCATGTTATTCATATACCAGAAATGTTTGAAGCTACTGACTGAATGAAAAGAGCTGGCATCTCACTCTCTTTGAATCTTCTTTATCATGCCAGGATTAGCAGGAAAAAGCAAAAAATTTCAGAATTGCACCTTGCAATGTGGAGATATTACTGTTTGTGCATTTACAATATTCATTGATTTTTGAAATTGAAAAACATGTTATTCATATACCAGAAATGTTTGAAGCTACTGACTGAATGAAAAGAGCTGGCATCTCACTCTCTTTGAATCTTCTTTATCATGCCAGGATTAGCAGGAAAAAGCAAAAAATTTCAGAATTGCACATTGCAATGCGGAGAAATTACTGTTTGTGCATTTACAATATTCATTGATTTTTGCCATTGAAAAACATCATGTTATTCATATACCAGAAATGTTTGAAGCTACTGACTGAATGAAAACAGCTGGCATCTCACTCTCTTTGAATCTTCTTCATCATGCCAGGATTAGCAGGAAAAAGCAAAAAATTTCAGAATTGCACCTTGCAATGTGGAGATATTACTGTTTGTGCATTTACAATATTCATTGATTTTTGCCATTGAAAAACATGTTATTCATATACCAGAAATGTTTGAAGCTACTGACTGAATGAAAAGAGCTGGCATCTCACTCTCTTTGAATCTTCTTTATCATGCCAGGATTAGCAGGAAAAAGCAAAAAATTTCAGAATTGCACCTTGCAATGTGGAGATATTACTGTTTGTGCATTTACAATATTCATTGATTTTTGCCATTGAAAAACATGTTATTCATATACCAGAAATGTTTGAAGCTACTGACTGAATGAAAAGAGCTGGCATCTCACTCTCTTTGAATCTTCTTTATCATGCCAGGATTAGCAGGAAAAAGCAAAAAATTTCAGAATTGCACCTTGCAATGTGGAGATATTACTGTTTGTGCATTTACAATATTCATTGATTTTTGCCATTGAAAAACATCCAGAAATGTTTGAAGCTACTGACTGAATGAAAGGAGCTGGCATCTCACTCTCTTTGAATCTTCTTTATCATGCTAGGATTAGCAGGAAAAAGCAAAAAATTTCAGAATTGCACCTTGCAATGCGGAGAAATTACTGTGTGTGCATTTACAATATTCATTGATTTTTGCCATTGAAAAACATCGTTATTCATATACCAGAAATGTTTGAAGCTACTGACTGAATGAAAAGAGCTGGCATCTCACTCTCTTTGAATCTTCTTTATCATGCCAGGATTAGCAGGAAAAAACAAAAAATTTCAGAATTGCACCTTGCAATGTGGAGATATTACTGTTTGTGCATTTACAATATTCATTGATTTTTGCCATTGAAAAACATGTTATTCATATACCAGAAATGTTTGAAGCTACTGACTGAATGAAAAGAGCTGGCATCTCACTCTCTTTGAATCTTCTTTATCATGCCAGGATTAGCAGGAAAAAGCAAAAAATTTCAGAATTGCACCTTGCAATGTGGAGATATTACTGTTTGTGCATTTACAATATTCATTGATTTTTGCCATTGAAAAACGTCCAGAAATGTTTGAAGCTACTGACTGAATGAAAGGAGCTGGCATCTCACTCTCTTTGAATCTTCTTTATCATGCTAGGATTAGCAGGAAAAAGCAAAAAATTTCAGAATTGCACATTGCAATGCGGAGAAATTACTGTTTGTGCATTTACAATATTCATTGATTTTTGCCATTGAAAAACATCATGTTATTCATATACCAGAAATGTTTAAAGCTACTGACTGAATGAAAGGAGCTGGCATCTCACTCTCTTTGAATCTTCTTTATCATGCTAGGATTAGCAGGAAAAAGCAAAAAATTTCAGAATTGCACCTTGCAATGCGGAGAAATTACTGTTTGTGCATTTACAATATTCATTGATTTTTGCCATTGAAAAACATGTTATTCATATACCAGAAATGTTTGAAGCTACTGACTGAATGAAAAGAGCTGGCATCTCACTCTCTTTGAATCTTCTTTATCATGCCAGGATTAGCAGGAAAAAGGAAAAAATTTCAGAATTGCACCTTGCAATGTGGAGATATTACTGTTTGTGCATTTACAATATTCATTGATTTTTGCCATTGAAAAACATGTTATTCATATACCAGAAATGTTTGAAGCTACTGACTGAATGAAAAGAGCTGGCATCTCACTCTCTTTGAATCTTCTTTATCATGCCAGGATTAGCAGGAAAAAGCAAAAAATTTCAGAATTGCACATTGCAATGTGGAGATATTACTGTTTGCGCATTTACAATATTCATTGATTTTTGCCATTGAAAAACGTCCAGAAATGTTTGAAGCTACTGACTGAATGAAAGGAGCTGGCATCTCACTCTCTTTGAATCTTCTTTATCATGCTAGGATTAGCAGGAAAAAGCAAAAAATTTCAGAATTGCACATTGCAATGCGGAGAAATTACTGTTTGTGCATTTACAATATTAATTGATTTTTGCCATTGAAAAACATCATGTTATTCATATACCAGAAATGTTTGAAGCTACTGACTGAATGAAAGGAGCTGGCATCTCACTCTCTTTGAATCTTCTTTATCATGCTAGGATTAGCAGGAAAAAGCAAAAAATTTCAGAATTGCACCTTGCAATGCGGAGAAATTACTGTTTGTGCATTTACAATATTCATTGATTTTTGCCATTGAAAAACATCATGTTATTCATATACCAGAAATGTTTGAAGCTACTGACTGAATGAAAAGAGCTGGCATCTCACTCTCTTTGAATCTTCTTTATCATGCCAGGATTAGCAGGAAAAAGCAAAAAATTTCAGAATTGCACCTTGCAATGCGGAGAAATTACTGTTTGTGCATTTACAATATTCATTGATTTTTGCCATTGAAAAACATCATGTTATTCATATACCAGAAATGTTTGAAGCTACTGACTGAATGAAAGGAGCTGGCATCTCACTCTCTTTGAATCTTCTTTATCATGCTAGGATTAGCAGGAAAAAGCAAAAAATTTCAGAATTGCACCTTGCAATGCGGAGAAATTACTGTTTGTGCATTTACAATATTCATTGATTTTTGCCATTGAAAAACATGTTATTCATATACCAGAAATGTTTGAAGCTACTGACTGAATGAAAAGAGCTGGCATCTCACTCTCTTTGAATCTTCTTTATCATGCCAGGATTAGCAGGAAAAAGCAAAAAATTTCAGAATTGCACCTTGCAATGTGGAGATATTACTGTTTGTGCATTTACAATATTCATTGATTTTTGCCATTGAAAAACGTCCAGAAATGTTTGAAGCTACTGACTGAATGAAAGGAGCTGGCATCTCACTCTCTTTGAATCTTCTTTATCATGCTAGGATTAGCAGGAAAAAGCAAAAAATTTCAGAATTGCACATTGCAATGCGGAGAAATTACTGTTTGTGCATTTACAATATTCATTGATTTTTGCCATTGAAAAACATCATGTTATTCATATACCAGAAATGTTTAAAGCTACTGACTGAATGAAAGGAGCTGGCATCTCACTCTCTTTGAATCTTCTTTATCATGCTAGGATTAGCAGGAAAAAGCAAAAAATTTCAGAATTGCACCTTGCAATGCGGAGAAATTACTGTTTGTGCATTTACAATATTCATTGATTTTTGCCATTGAAAAACATGTTATTCATATACCAGAAATGTTTGAAGCTACTGACTGAATGAAAAGAGCTGGCATCTCACTCTCTTTGAATCTTCTTTATCATGCCAGGATTAGCAGGAAAAAGGAAAAAATTTCAGAATTGCACCTTGCAATGTGGAGATATTACTGTTTGTGCATTTACAATATTCATTGATTTTTGCCATTGAAAAACATGTTATTCATATACCAGAAATGTTTGAAGCTACTGACTGAATGAAAAGAGCTGGCATCTCACTCTCTTTGAATCTTCTTTATCATGCCAGGATTAGCAGGAAAAAGCAAAAAATTTCAGAATTGCACATTGCAATGTGGAGATATTACTGTTTGCGCATTTACAATATTCATTGATTTTTGCCATTGAAAAACGTCCAGAAATGTTTGAAGCTACTGACTGAATGAAAGGAGCTGGCATCTCACTCTCTTTGAATCTTCTTTATCATGCTAGGATTAGCAGGAAAAAGCAAAAAATTTCAGAATTGCACATTGCAATGCGGAGAAATTACTGTTTGTGCATTTACAATATTAATTGATTTTTGCCATTGAAAAACATCATGTTATTCATATACCAGAAATGTTTGAAGCTACTGACTGAATGAAAGGAGCTGGCATCTCACTCTCTTTGAATCTTCTTTATCATGCTAGGATTAGCAGGAAAAAGCAAAAAATTTCAGAATTGCACCTTGCAATGCGGAGAAATTACTGTTTGTGCATTTACAATATTCATTGATTTTTGCCATTGAAAAACATCATGTTATTCATATACCAGAAATGTTTGAAGCTACTGACTGAATGAAAAGAGCTGGCATCTCACTCTCTTTGAATCTTCTTTATCATGCCAGGATTAGCAGGAAAAAGCAAAAAATTTCAGAATTGCACCTTGCAATGCGGAGAAATTTCTGTTTGTGCATTTACAATATTCATTGATTTTTGCCATTGAAAAACATCATGTTATTCATATACCAGAAATGTTTGAAGCTACTGACTGAATGAAAAGAGCTGGCATCTCACTCTCTTTGAATCTTCTTTATCATGCCAGGATTAGCAGGAAAAAGCAAAAAATTTCAGAATTGCACCTTGCAATGTGGAGATATTACTGTTTGTGCATTTACAATATTCATTGATTTTTGCCATTGAAAAACGTCCAGAAATGTTTGAAGCTACTGACTGAATGAAAGGAGCTGGCATCTCACTCTCTTTGAATCTTCTTTATCATGCTAGGATTAGCAGGAAAAAGCAAAAAATTTCAGAATTGCACCTTGCAATGCGGAGAAATTACTGTGTGTGCATTTACAATATTCATTGATTTTTGCCATTGAAAAACATCATGTTATTCATATACCAGAAATGTTTGAAGCTACTGACTGAATGAAAGGAGCTGGCATCTCACTCTCTTTGAATCTTCTTTATCATGCTAACCAGGGATTGAAGCTTGAAGAGGGCAATTTGCATATTCCAGGTGCCTTCTGGGAAAAGCGAAGAGTCTCCTTCAGCTAGAAGATCGTTGGGTACAGCCGGGACCAGCTGCTTGGAAAGCATCGCCAAACCAGGGATTGAAGCTTGAAGAGGGCAATTTGCATATTCCAGGTGCCTTCTGGGAAAAGCGAAGAGTCTCCTTCAGCTAGAAGATCGTTGGGTACAGCCGGGACCAGCTGCTTGGAAAGCATCGCCAAACCAGGGATTGAAGCTTGAAGAGGGCAATTTGCATATTCCAGGTGCCTTCTGGGAAAAGCGAAGAGTCTCCTTCAGCTAGAAGATCGTTGGGTACAGCCGGGACCAGCTGCTTGGAAAGCATCGCCAAACCAGGGATTGAAGCTTGAAGAGGGCAATTTGCATATTCCAGGTGCCTTCTGGGAAAAGCGAAGAGTCTCCTTCAGCTAGAAGATCGTTGGGTACAGCCGGGACCAGCTGCTTGGAAAGCATCGCCAAACCAGGGATTGAAGCTTGAAGAGGGCAATTTGCATATTCCAGGTGCCTTCTGGGAAAAGCGAAGAGTCTCCTTCAGCTAGAAGATCGTTGGGTACAGCCGGGACCAGCTGCTTGGAAAGCATCGCCAAACCAGGGATTGAAGCTTGAAGAGGGCAATTTGCATATTCCAGGTGCCTTCTGGGAAAAGCGAAGAGTCTCCTTCAGCTAGAAGATCGTTGGGTACAGCCGGGACCAGCTGCTTGGAAAGCATCGCCAAACCAGGGATTGAAGCTTGAAGAGGGCAATTTGCATATTCCAGGTGCCTTCTGGGAAAAGCGAAGAGTCTCCTTCAGCTAGAAGATCGTTGGGTACAGCCGGGACCAGCTGCTTGGAAAGCATCGCCAAACCAGGGATTGAAGCTTGAAGAGGGCAATTTGCATATTCCAGGTGCCTTCTGGGAAAAGCGAAGAGTCTCCTTCAGCTAGAAGATCGTTGGGTACAGCCGGGACCAGCTGCTTGGAAAGCATCGCCAAACCAGGGATTGAAGCTTGAAGAGGGCAATTTGCATATTCCAGGTGCCTTCTGGGAAAAGCGAAGAGTCTCCTTCAGCTAGAAGATCGTTGGGTACAGCCGGGACCAGCTGCTTGGAAAGCATCGCCAAACCAGGGATTGAAGCTTGAAGAGGGCAATTTGCATATTCCAGGTGCCTTCTGGGAAAAGCGAAGAGTCTCCTTCAGCTAGAAGATCGTTGGGTACAGCCGGGACCAGCTGCTTGGAAAGCATCGCCAAACCGCGCGCCTGACGGCGCGCGAATTTGTTTCTCCTAGGGTATCACAAGAAAGAAGACAGACATCAAGTCAGCAGGGACGAGGAGCAGCATGGCAGATGTGACAACCTACATGGTGAGCTGCAACATGTGCTACATGTTCACAGATCGACCAGAAGCTGAAACCAACTTCACCTGCCAGAAGTGTAGACTACTGGCTCTTTTAGAAGAAAAGGTGCGGGGACTGGAAGAAAGAATTGCGACATTAAAACTCATCAAGGAAAATGAAGACTTCCTGGATAGAACAGAAGCGTCACTACTGGGCACAGAAAGTGAAGGAAGCGTCAGAGAACCTCCAGAGGCAGACAAGTGGAGGCAAGTGACCAAAAGAAGCAAGAAGACCATGGAGACACCACCAACCACACAACTGAGAAACAGATTCCAAGGACTTGTGGAGGACGAAGATGGCACACCTAAGGATGAGGAACTACCAGCAAGCAAAAAAGAAAAGAGCACCCAGAAACACCCAGAAGCGACAAGAAAAAGGACAGCCAAGAAGGGAAGAAGAGTGGTGGTGGTGGGAGACTCACTACTGAGAGGAACAGAAGCAGCTATCTGCAGACCGGATATAACCGCAAGAGAAGTATGCTGCCTCCCAGGGGCGAAGATCAAGGATGTTACCGATAGGATACCAAAGCTCATCAGTCCCAAGGATGTCCACCCATTTCTTCTGATACATGTTGGCACCAATGACACGGCAAAGAAGGACCTACCGACAATCTGCAAGGACTTTGAAGCATTGGGGAAGAAAGTAAAAGAACTGGATGCGCAGGTAGTTTTTTCTTCTATCCTTCCAGTAGACGGGCATGGCGTCAGGAGATGGAACAGGATCCTTGATGTGAACAGCTGGCTGAGACGATGGTGCAGACAACAAGGATTTGGATTCCTGGACCACGGTGTGAATTACCTCTATGATGGACTCCTTGCCAGAGACGGACTACACCTCAACAAACCCGGGAAACATACATTCGCCAGGAGACTCGCAACACTCATCAGGAGGGCGTTAAACTAGAAGAAGAGGGGATGGGAAGAAAAACGCCGGACACGAACATGCAACCAGAGGACATACTAATGAAAGATATGAAGTGCGACAAAGAAGGTCCAAGACAAGATACTTGGAAGGAAGGTAAGAAAATTTCTAATACAATCCACAGGGAGAAGATTGGAACAAAACAAAATCGTGTAAACTGCGTGCTAGCAAATGCCAGGAGCCTGACAAACAAGATGGATGAACTGGAAGCAGAAATATCTACAGGTAACTATGACATAGTGGGAATAACCGAGACATGGTTGGATGAAAGCTATGACTGGGCAGTTAACTTACAGGGTTACAGTCTGTTTAGAAGGGATCGAAGAAATCGGAAAGGGGGTGGAGTCTGTCTATATGTAAAGACGTGTCTAAAGCCTACAATACGGGAGGATGTATGGGAGGGAAATGAGGAGGTCGAGTCCTTATGGGTGGAGATACATGGGGCAAAAAACAATAATAAAATTATCATAGGAGTCTGTTATAAACCACCAAATATAGCAGAAGCCACGGAAAGTCTATTAATGAGACAAATAGACGAAGTAGCAAAAAATAACGAGGTGATTATTATGGGGGACTTCAACTACCCCGATATAGACTGGGAAACCGAAAGCTGTAGATCTCAGAAAGGAAACAGGTTTCTGTCAATTATCAAAGACAATTATTTGTCACAACTTGTGCAGGAACCAACTAGAGGGACGGCCCTTTTAGACTTAATATTAACTAACAGGCCAGACAGAATAACTGAGGTGCAGGTTGGGGGGCACCTGGGAAATAGTGACCACAACATTATACAATTCCACATGTGCTTCAGTAGGGTGCCCAGCAAGGGAGTCACAAAAACACCGAACTTCAGGAGGGCAAAGTTTGATCAGCTAAGAGATGCCCTTCACCTTATAGACTGGGATAGTATCTTCAGTAATAGGAGCACGGATAGAAAATGGGAAATTTTCAAAACAGTCCTACATAGTCACTGTAGAAGGTACATACCTTATGGGAATAAAAGGGCTAGGAATAGGAGGAAGCCAATGTGGCTAAATAAGGAAGTCAAGAGGGCAATGAAAAACAAAAAAAGGGCTTTCGGTAAACTTAAACAAGAAGGCAGCGAGGAAGCGCTAATAACTTATAGGGAAAAAAACAAAATCTGTAAGAAACAAATAAGAATAGCAAAAGAGGAGACAGAGAGACTAATTGCCAAAGAAAGTAAAACGAATCCCAAACTGTTCTTTAACTATATAAACAGTAAAAGGATTAAAACTGATGGAGTTGGCCCATTGAAAAATAACCTGGGTAAAATCATAGAGGGCGATGAGGGTAAAGCAAACCTACTCAATAGCTTCTTCTCCACTGTTTTCACAAAAGAAAACAATTTATCGGAGGAAATGCAAAGTAATAAAGTAAACCCTCCGCTAAATATCACCCACCTAACCCAGGAGGAAGTTCAGAAACGCCTAAATAATATCAAAATAGACAAGTCACCAGGCCCAGATGGCATACACCCCCGGGTACTAAAAGAATTAAGTAATGTGATAGACAGACCGCTGTATCTTATATTCAAGCACTCTTTATGGACAGGGACTGCCCCACTAGACTGGCGCCAAGCAAATGTGGTACCAATATTCAAAAAGGGGTCTAAAAGTGACCCTGGGAACTATAGACCAGTCAGCTTAACGTCTGTTGTGGGTAAATTGTTTGAAGGATTTCTTAGAGATGCTATTGTAGAATATCTTAATGATAATAACTGTCTAACTCCATATCAACATGGATTCATGAGAGATCGCTCCTGCCAAACAAACCTGATCGCCTTCTACGAGGAGGTGAGCTCTCAGCTGGACCGGGGAGAGTCAGTGGATGTTGTATACCTTGACTTCTCCAAAGCGTTTGATACCGTGCCACACAAAAGGTTGGTATATAAAATGAGAATGCTTGGTCTGGGGGATAATGTGTGTAAGTGGGTAAATAGCTGGCTGAGTGATAGAAAGCAGAGGGTGGTTATCAATGGAGTAAGCTCAGCCTGTGTCAGGGTTACTAGCGGGGTGCCTCAAGGGTCTGTCTTGGGCCCTATATTATTTAATATATTTATTAATGATCTAGTGGAAGGGTTGCATAGTAAAATAGCAATATTTGCAGATGATACTAAACTTTGTAAAGTAGTTAACACAGATGAGGATAGGGCACAGCTACAGGAGGATTTAGATAAATTGGGGAGTTGGGCCAAAAAATGGCAAATGGGGTTCAATGCCGATAAATGTAAAGTCATGCACATGGGAAAGAAAAACAGCAGTCACCCATACATATTAAATGGGAAACCGTTGGGGAAATCTGACATGGAGAAGGACCTGGGCGTCTTGGTTAATAGCAAATTAAATTGGAGTGCCCAGTGTCAGGCAGCAGCTGCGAAGGCAAATAGAGTCATGGCATGCATCAGAAGAGGAATAGGGGCATATGATGAGAACATTGTTCTTCCTCTGTATAAAGCGCTGGTAAGGCCGCACTTAGAATATTGTGCACAGTTCTGGGCTCCGGTGCTCAGGAAAGACATATTGGAGCTAGAGAGGGTACAAAGGAGGGCGACTAAGGTAATAAAGGGAATGGAGGGACTAGAATACCCAGAGAGGTTGTCAAAATTAGGCCTATTTACGTTGGAAAAGAGAAGGCTTAGGGGAGACCTCATAAACATGTATAAATACATCAGGGGGCAGTACAGAGATCTCTCCCATGACCTGTTTATACCAAGGATGGTGACAAAGACGAGGGGGCACACTATGCGTCTGGAGGAAAGGAGGTTCCTGCACCAGCATAGAAGGGGATTCTTTACGGTCAGAGCCGTGAGACTCTGGAACTCTCTGGGAGAGGAAGTGGTGATGTCCAACTCACTTAATGAGTTCAAGAGAGGCCTGGACGCCTTTCTTGAGAACAATAAAATTACATCTTATGCTTAGTGATAGTTAATTAATCCAGATTGGTGTCGGGAAGTGAATTTTTTCCTCAATGATGTCAATTGGCCTATACCGCATGTTTTTTTTTTTTTGTTTTGTTTTGTTTTTTTTTGCGTTCCCCTGGATCAACGCTGCGGAATAGCTGCAGTGCACAAGAAATAGGCTGAACTGGATGGACGCTTGTCTTTTTTCGGCCTTATAAACTATGTAACTATGTAACTATGTAACTATGCTAGGATTAGCAGGAAAAAGCAAAAAATTTCAGAATTGCACCTTGCAATGCGGAGAAATTACTGTTTGTGCATTTACAATATTCATTGATTTTTGCCATTGAAAAACATGTTATTCATATACCAGAAATGTTTGAAGCTACTGACTGAATGAAAAGAGCTGGCATCTCACTCTCTCTGAATCTTCTTTATCATGCCAGGATTAGCAGGAAAAAGCAAAAAATTTCAGAATTGCACCTTGCAATGTGGAGAAATTACTGTTTGTGCATTTACAATATTCATTGATTTTTGCCATTGAAAAACATCATGTTATTCATATACCAGAAATGTTTGAAGCTACTGACTGAATGAAAAGAGCTGGCATCTCACTCTCTTTGAATCTTCTTTATCATGCCAGGATTAGCAGGAAAAAGCAAAAAATTTCAGAATTGCACCTTGCAATGCGGAGAAATTACTGTTTGTGCATTTACAATATTCATTGATTTTTGCCATTGAAAAACATCATGTTATTCATATACCAGAAATGTTTGAAGCTACTGACTGAATGAAAAGAGCTGGCATCTCACTCTCTTTGAATCTTCTTTATCATGCCAGGATTAGCAGGAAAAAGCAAAAAATTTCAGAATTGCACCTTGCAATGTGGAGATATTACTGTTTGTGCATTTACAATATTCATTGATTTTTGCCATTGAAAAACGTCCAGAAATGTTTGAAGCTACTGACTGAATGAAAGGAGCTGGCATCTCACTCTCTTTGAATCTTCTTTATCATGCTAGGATTAGCAGGAAAAAGCAAAAAATTTCAGAATTGCACCTTGCAATGCGGAGAAATTACTGTGTGTGCATTTACAATATTCATTGATTTTTGCCATTGAAAAACATGTTATTCATATACCAGAAATGTTTGAAGCTACTGACTGAATGAAAAGAGCTGGCATCTCACTCTCTTTGAATCTTCTTTATCATGCCAGGATTAGCAGGAAAAAGCAAAAAATTTCAGAATTGCACCTTGCAATGTGGAGATATTACTGTTTGTGCATTTACAATATTCATTGATTTTTGCCATTGAAAAACGTCCAGAAATGTTTGAAGCTACTGACTGAATGAAAGGAGCTGGCATCTCACTCTCTTTGAATCTTCTTTATCATGCTAGGATTAGCAGGAAAAAGCAAAAAATTTCAGAATTGCACCTTGCAATGCGGAGAAATTACTGTGTGTGCATTTACAATATTCATTGATTTTTGCCATTGAAAAACATGTTATTCATATACCAGAAATGTTTGAAGCTACTGACTGAATGAAAAGAGCTGGCATCTCACTCTCTTTGAATCTTCTTTATCATGCCAGGATTAGCAGGAAAAAGCAAAAAATTTCAGAATTGCACCTTGCAATGTGGACATATTACTGTTTGTGCATTTACAATATTCATTGATTTTTGCCATTGAAAAACGTCCAGAAATGTTTGAAGCTACTGACTGAATGAAAGGAGCTGGCATCTCACTCTCTTTGAATCTTCTTTATCATGCTAGGATTAGCAGGAAAAAGCAAAAAATTTCAGAATTGCACCTTGCAATGCGGAGAAATTACTGTGTGTGCATTTACAATATTCATTGATTTTTGCCATTGAAAAACATCGTTATTCATATACCAGAAATGTTTGAAGCTACTGACTGAATGAAAAGAGCTGGCATCTCACTCTCTTTGAATCTTCTTTATCATGCCAGGATTAGCAGGAAAAAGCAAAAAATTTCAGAATTGCACGTTGCAATGTGGAGATATTACTGTTTGTGCATTTACAATATTCATTGATTTTTGCCATTGAAAAACATCGTTATTCATATACCAGAAATGTTTGAAGCTACTGACTGAATGAAAGGAGCTGGCATCTCACTCTCTTTGAATCTTCTTTATCATGCTAGGATTAGCAGGAAAAAGCAAAAAATTTCAGAATTGCACCTTGCAATGCGGAGAAATTACTGTGTGTGCATTTACAATATTCATTGATTTTTGCCATTGAAAAACATCGTTATTCATATACCAGAAATGTTTGAAGCTACTGACTGAATGAAAAGAGCTGGCATCTCACTCTCTTTGAATATTCTTTATCATGCCAGGATTAGCAGGAAAAAGCAAAAAATTTCAGAATTGCACGTTGCAATGTGGAGATATTACTGTTTGTGCATTTACAATATTCATTGATTTTTGCCATTGAAAAACATCGTTATTCATATAGCAGAAATGTTTGAAGCTACTGACTGAATGAAAAGAGCTGGCATCTCACTCTCTTTGAATCTTCTTTATCATGCCAGGATTAGCAGGAAAAAGCAAAAAATTTCAGAATTGCACGTTGCAATGTGGAGATATTACTGTTTGTGCATTTACAATATTCATTGATTTTTGCCATTGAAAAACATCATGTTATTCATATACCAGAAATGTTTGAAGCTACTGACTGAATGAAAAGAGCTGGCATCTCACTCTCTTTGAATCTTCTTTATCATGCTAAGAGGAGCAGGAAAAAGCAAAAAATTTCAGAATTGCACGTTGCAATGTGGAGATATTACTGTTTGTGCATTTACAATATTCATTGATTTTTGCCATTGAAAAACATGTTATTCATATACCAGAAATGTTTGAAGCTACTGACTGAATGAAAAGAGCTGGCATCTCACTCTCTTTGAATCTTCTTTATCATGCCAGGATTAGCAGGAAAAAGCAAAAAATTTCAGAATTGCACCTTGCAATGTGGACATATTACTGTTTGTGCATTTACAATATTCATTGATTTTTGCCATTGAAAAACGTCCAGAAATGTTTGAAGCTACTGACTGAATGAAAGGAGCTGGCATCTCACTCTCTTTGAATCTTCTTTATCATGCTAGGATTAGCAGGAAAAAGCAAAAAATTTCAGAATTGCACCTTGCAATGCGGAGAAATTACTGTTTGTGCATTTACAATATTCATTGATTTTTGCCATTGAAAAACATGTTATTCATATACCAGAAATGTTTGAAGCTACTGACTGAATGAAAAGAGCTGGCATCTCACTCTCTTTGAATCTTCTTTATCATGCCAGGATTAGCAGGAAAAAGCAAAAAATTTCAGAATTGCACCTTGCAATGTGGAGAAATTACTGTTTGTGCATTTACAATATTCATTGATTTTTTCCATTGAAAAACGTCCAGAAATGTTTGAAGCTACTGACTGAATGAAAGGAGCTGGCATCTCACTCTCTTTGAATCTTCTTTATCATGCTAGGATTAGCAGGAAAAAGCAAAAAATTTCAGAATTGCACCTTGCAATGCGGAGAAATTACTGTGTGTGCATTTACAATATTCATTGATTTTTGCCATTGAAAAACATGTTATTCATATACCAGAAATGTTTGAAGCTACTGACTGAATGAAAAGAGCTGGCATCTCACTCTCTTTGAATCTTCTTTATCAAGCCAGGATTAGCAGGAAAAAGCAAAAAATTTCAGAATTGCACCTTGCAATGTGGAGATATTACTGTTTGTGCATTTACAATATTCATTGATTTTTGCCATTGAAAAACATGTTATTCATATACCAGAAATGTTTGAAGCTACTGACTGAATAAAAAGAGCTGGCATCTCACTCTCTTTGAATCTTCTTTATCATGCCAGGATTAGCAGGAAAAAGCAAAAAATTTCAGAATTGCACCTTGCAATGTGGAGATATTACTGTTTGTGCATTTACAATATTCATTGATTTTTGCCATTGAAAAACATGTTATTCATATACCAGAAATGTTTGAAGCTACTGACTGAATGAAAAGAGCTGGCATCTCACTCTCTTTGAATCTTCTTTATCATGCCAGGATTAGCAGGAAAAAGCAAAAAATTTCAGAATTGCACGTTGCAATGTGGAGATATTACTGTTTGTGCATTTACAATATTCATTGATTTTTGCCATTGAAAAACGTCCAGAAATGTTTGAAGCTACTGACTGAATGAAAGGAGCTGGCATCTCACTCTCTTTGAATCTTCTTTATCATGCTAGGATTAGCAGGAAAAAGCAAAAAATTTCAGAATTGCACCTTGCAATGCGGAGAAATTACTGTGTGTGCATTTACAATATTCATTGATTTTTGCCATTGAAAAACATCGTTATTCATATACCAGAAATGTTTGAAGCTACTGACTGAATGAAAAGAGCTGGCATCTCACTCTCTTTGAATCTTCTTTATCATGCCAGGATTAGCAGGAAAAAGCAAAAAATTTCAGAATTGCACGTTGCAATGTGGAGATATTACTGTTTGTGCATTTACAATATTCATTGATTTTTGCCATTGAAAAACATCGTTATTCATATACCAGAAATGTTTGAAGCTACTGACTGAATGAAAAGAGCTGGCATCTCACTCTCTTTGAATCTTCTTTATCATGCCAGGATTAGCAGGAAAAAGCAAAAAATTTCAGAATTGCACGTTGCAATTTGGAGATATTACTGTTTGTGCATTTACAATATTCATTGATTTTTGCCATTGAAAAACGTCCAGAAATGTTTGAAGCTACTGACTGAATGAAAGGAGCTGGCATCTCATTCTCTTTGAATCTTCTTTATCATGCTAGGATTAGCAGGAAAAAGCAAAAAATTTCAGAATTGCACCTTGCAATGCGGAGAAATTACTGTGTGTGCATTTACAATATTCATTGATTTTTGCCATTGAAAAACATCGTTATTCATATACCAGAAATGTTTGAAGCTACTGACTGAATGAAAAGAGCTGGCATCTCACTCTCTTTGAATCTTCTTTATCATGCCAGGATTAGCAGGAAAAAGCAAAAAATTTCAGAATTGCACCTTGCAATGTGGAGATATTACTGTTTGTGCATTTACAATATTCATTGATTTTTGCCATTGAAAAACATGTTATTCATATACCAGAAATGTTTGAAGCTACTGACTGAATGAAAAGAGCTGGCATCTCACTCTCTTTGAATCTTCTTTATCATGCCAGGATTAGCAGGAAAAAGCAAAAAATTTCAGAATTGCACCTTGCAATGTGGAGATATTACTGTTTGTGCATTTACAATATTCATTGATTTTTGCCATTGAAAAACGTCCAGAAATGTTTGAAGCTACTGACTGAATGAAAGGAGCTGGCATCTCACTCTCTTTGAATCTTCTTTATCATTCTAGGATTAGCAGGAAAAAGCAAAAAATTTCAGAATTGCACCTTGCAATGCCGAGAAATTACTGTTTGTGCATTTACAATATTCATTGATTTTTGCCATTGAAAAACATGTTATTCATATACCAGAAATGTTTGAAGCTACTGACTGAATGAAAAGAGCTGGCATCTCACTCTCTTTGAATCTTCTTTATCATGCCAGGATTAGCAGGAAAAAGCAAAAAATTTCAGAATTGCACCTTGCAATGTGGAGATATTACTGTTTGTGCATTTACAATATTCATTGATTTTTGCCATTGAAAAACATGTTATTCATATACCAGAAATGTTTGAAGCTACTGACTGAATGAAAAGAGCTGGCATCTCACTCTCTTTGAATCTTCTTTATCATGCCAGGATTAGCAGGAAAAAGCAAAAAATTTCAGAATTGCACGTTGCAATGTGGAGATATTACTGTTTGTGCATTTACAATATTCATTGATTTTTGCCATTGAAAAACGTCCAGAAATGTTTGAAGCTACTGACTGAATGAAAGGAGCTGGCATCTCACTCTCTTTGAATCTTCTTTATCATGCTAGGATTAGCAGGAAAAAGCAAAAAATTTCAGAATTGCACCTTGCAATGCGGAGAAATTACTGTGTGTGCATTTACAATATTCATTGATTTTTGCCATTGAAAAACATGTTATTCATATACCAGAAATGTTTGAAGCTACTGACTGAATGAAAAGAGCTGGCATCTCACTCTCTTTGAATCTTCTTTATCAAGCCAGGATTAGCAGGAAAAAGCAAAAAATTTCAGAATTGCACCTTGCAATGTGGAGATATTACTGTTTGTGCATTTACAATATTCATTGATTTTTGCCATTGAAAAACATGTTATTCATATACCAGAAATGTTTGAAGCTACTGACTGAATAAAAAGAGCTGGCATCTCACTCTCTTTGAATCTTCTTTATCATGCCAGGATTAGCAGGAAAAAGCAAAAAATTTCAGAATTGCACCTTGCAATGTGGAGATATTACTGTTTGTGCATTTACAATATTCATTGATTTTTGCCATTGAAAAACATGTTATTCATATACCAGAAATGTTTGAAGCTACTGACTGAATGAAAAGAGCTGGCATCTCACTCTCTTTGAATCTTCTTTATCATGCCAGGATTAGCAGGAAAAAGCAAAAAATTTCAGAATTGCACGTTGCAATGTGGAGATATTACTGTTTGTGCATTTACAATATTCATTGATTTTTGCCATTGAAAAACGTCCAGAAATGTTTGAAGCTACTGACTGAATGAAAGGAGCTGGCATCTCACTCTCTTTGAATCTTCTTTATCATGCTAGGATTAGCAGGAAAAAGCAAAAAATTTCAGAATTGCACCTTGCAATGCGGAGAAATTACTGTGTGTGCATTTACAATATTCATTGATTTTTGCCATTGAAAAACATCGTTATTCATATACCAGAAATGTTTGAAGCTACTGACTGAATGAAAAGAGCTGGCATCTCACTCTCTTTGAATCTTCTTTATCATGCCAGGATTAGCAGGAAAAAGCAAAAAATTTCAGAATTGCACGTTGCAATGTGGAGATATTACTGTTTGTGCATTTACAATATTCATTGATTTTTGCCATTGAAAAACATCGTTATTCATATACCAGAAATGTTTGAAGCTACTGACTGAATGAAAAGAGCTGGCATCTCACTCTCTTTGAATCTTCTTTATCATGCCAGGATTAGCAGGAAAAAGCAAAAAATTTCAGAATTGCACGTTGCAATTTGGAGATATTACTGTTTGTGCATTTACAATATTCATTGATTTTTGCCATTGAAAAACGTCCAGAAATGTTTGAAGCTACTGACTGAATGAAAGGAGCTGGCATCTCATTCTCTTTGAATCTTCTTTATCATGCTAGGATTAGCAGGAAAAAGCAAAAAATTTCAGAATTGCACCTTGCAATGCGGAGAAATTACTGTGTGTGCATTTACAATATTCATTGATTTTTGCCATTGAAAAACATCGTTATTCATATACCAGAAATGTTTGAAGCTACTGACTGAATGAAAAGAGCTGGCATCTCACTCTCTTTGAATCTTCTTTATCATGCCAGGATTAGCAGGAAAAAGCAAAAAATTTCAGAATTGCACCTTGCAATGTGGAGATATTACTGTTTGTGCATTTACAATATTCATTGATTTTTGCCATTGAAAAACATGTTATTCATATACCAGAAATGTTTGAAGCTACTGACTGAATGAAAAGAGCTGGCATCTCACTCTCTTTGAATCTTCTTTATCATGCCAGGATTAGCAGGAAAAAGCAAAAAATTTCAGAATTGCACCTTGCAATGTGGAGATATTACTGTTTGTGCATTTACAATATTCATTGATTTTTGCCATTGAAAAACGTCCAGAAATGTTTGAAGCTACTGACTGAATGAAAGGAGCTGGCATCTCACTCTCTTTGAATCTTCTTTATCATTCTAGGATTAGCAGGAAAAAGCAAAAAATTTCAGAATTGCACCTTGCAATGCCGAGAAATTACTGTTTGTGCATTTACAATATTCATTGATTTTTGCCATTGAAAAACATGTTATTCATATACCAGAAATGTTTGAAGCTACTGACTGAATGAAAAGAGCTGGCATCTCACTCTCTTTGAATCTTCTTTATCATGCCAGGATTAGCAGGAAAAAGCAAAAAATTTCAGAATTGCACGTTGCAATGTGGAGATATTACTGTTTGTGCATTTACAATATTCATTGATTTTTGCCATTGAAAAACATCGTTATTCATATACCAGAAATGTTTGAAGCTACTGACTGAATGAAAAGAGCTGGCATCTCACTCTCTTTGAATCTTCTTTATAATGCCAGGATTAGCAGGAAAAAGCAAAAAATTTCAGAATTGCACGTTGCAATGTGGAGATATTACTGTTTGTGCATTTACAATATTCATTGATTTTTGCCATTGAAAAACGTCCAGAAATGTTTGAAGCTACTGACTGAATGAAAGGAGCTGGCATCTCATTCTCTTTGAATCTTCTTTATCATGCTAGGATTAGCAGGAAAAAGCAAAAAATTTCAGAATTGCACCTTGCAATGCGGAGAAATTACTGTGTGTGCATTTACAATATTCATTGATTTTTGCCATTGAAAAACATCGTTATTCATATACCAGAAATGTTTGAAGCTACTGACTGAATGAAAAGAGCTGGCATCTCACTCTCTTTGAATCTTCTTTATCATGCCAGGATTAGCAGGAAAAAGCAAAAAATTTCAGAATTGCACCTTGCAATGTGGAGATATTACTGTTTGTGCATTTACAATATTCATTGATTTTTGCCATTGAAAAACATGTTATTCATATACCAGAAATGTTTGAAGCTACTGACTGAATGAAAAGAGCTGGCATCTCACTCTCTTTGAATCTTCTTTATCATGCCAGGATTAGCAGGAAAAAGCAAAAAATTTCAGAATTGCACCTTGCAATGTGGAGATATTACTGTTTGTGCATTTACAATATTCATTGATTTTTGCCTTTGAAAAACGTCCAGAAATGTTTGAAGCTACTGACTGAATGAAAGGAGCTGGCATCTCACTCTCTTTGAATCTTCTTTATCATGCTAGGATTAGCAGGAAAAAGCAAAAAATTTCAAAATTGCACCTTGCAATGCCGAGAAATTACTGTTTGTGCATTTACAATATTCATTGATTTTTGCCATTGAAAAACATGTTATTCATATACCAGAAATGTTTGAAGCTACTGACTGAATGAAAAGAGCTGGCATCTCACTCTCTTTGAATCTTCTTTATCATGCCAGGATTAGCAGGAAAAAGCAAAAATTTCAGAATTGCACCTTGCAATGTGGAGATATTACTGTTTGTGCATTTACAATATTCATTTATTTTTGCCATTGAAAAACATGTTATTCATATACCAGAAATGTTTGAAGCTACTGACTGAATGAAAAGAGCTGGCATCTCACTCTCTTTGAATCTTCTTTATCATGCCAGGATTAGCAGGAAAAAGCAAAAAATTTCAGAATTGCACCTTGCAATGTGGAGATATTACTGTTTGTTCATTTACAATATTCATTGATTTTTGCCATTGAAAAACGTCCAGAAATGTTTGAAGCTACTGACTGAATGAAAGGAGCTGGCATCTCACTCTCTTTGAATCTTCTTTATCATGCTAGGATTAGCAGGAAAAAGCAAAAAATTTCAGAATTGCACATTGCAATGCGGAGAAATTACTGTTTGTGCATTTACAATATTCATTGATTTTTGCCATTGAAAAACATCATGTTATTCATATACCAGAAATGTTTGAAGCTACTGACTGAATGAAAGGAGCATCTCACTCTCTTTGAATCTTCTTTATCATGCTAGGATTAGCAGGAAAAAACAAAAAATTTCAGAATTGCACCTTGCAATGCGGAGAAATTACTGTTTGTGCATTTACAATATTCATTGATTTTTGCCATTGAAAAACATGTTATTCATATACCAGAAATGTTTGAAGCTACTGACTGAATGAAAAGAGCTGGCATCTCACTCTCTTTGAATCTTCTTTATCATGCCAGGATTAGCAGGAAAAAGCAAAAAATTTCAGAATTGCACCTTGCAATGTGGAGATATTACTGTTTGTGCATTTACAATATTCATTGATTTTTGCCATTGAAAAACATGTTATTCATATACCAGAAATGTTTGAAGCTACTGACTGAATGAAAAGAGCTGGCATCTCACTCTCTTTGAATCTTCTTTATCATGCCAGGATTAGCAGGAAAAAGCAAAAAATTTCAGAATTGCACCTTGCAATGTGGAGATATTACTGTTTGTGCATTTACAATATTCATTGATTTTTGCCATTGAAAAACATCGTTATTCATATACCAGAAATGTTTGAAGCTACTGACTGAATGAAAAGAGCTGGCATCTCACTCTCTTTGAATCTTCTTTATCATGCCAGGATTAGCAGGAAAAAGCAAAAAATTTCAGAATTGCACGTTGCAATGTGGAGATATTAATGTTTGTGCATTTACAATATTCATTGATTTTTGCCATTGAAAAACGTACAGAAATGTTTGAAGCTACTGACTGAATGAAAGGAGCTGGCATCTCATTCTCTTTGAATCTTCTTTATCATGCTAGGATTAGCAGGAAAAAGCAAAAAATTTCAGAATTGCACCTTGCAATGTGGAGATATTACTGTTTGTGCATTTACAATATTCATTGATTTTTGCCATTGAAAAACATCGTTATTCATATACCAGAAATGTTTGAAGCTACTGACTGAATGAATAGAGCTGGCATCTCACTCTCTTTGAATCTTCTTTATCATGCCAGGATTAGCAGGAAAAAGCAAAAAATTTCAGAATTGCACCTTGCAATGTGGAGATATTACTGTTTGTGCATTTACAATATTCATTGATTTTTGCCATTGAAAAACATGTTATTCATATACCAGAAATGTTTGAAGCTACTGACTGAATGAAAAGAGCTGGCATCTCACTCTCTTTGAATCTTCTTTATCATGCCAGGATTAGCAGGAAAAAGCAAAAAATTTCAGAATTGCACGTTGCAATGTGGAGATATTGCTGTTTGTGCATTTACAATATTCATTGATTTTTGCCATTGAAAAACATCGTTATTCATATACCAGAAATGTTTGAAGCTACTGACTGAATGAAAAGAGCTGGCATCTCACTCTCTTTGAATCTTCTTTATCATGCCAGGATTAGCAGGAAAAAGCAAAAAATTTCAGAATTGCACGTTGCAATGTGGAGATATTACTGTTTGTGCATTTACAATATTCATTGATTTTTGCCATTGAAAAACGTCCAGAAATGTTTGAAGCTACTGACTGAATGAAAGGAGCTGGCATCTCATTCTCTTTGAATCTTCTTTATCATGTTAGGATTAGCAGGAAAAAGCAAAAAATTTCAGAATTGCACCTTGCAATGCGGAGAAATTACTGTGTGTGCATTTACAATATTCATTGATTTTTGCCATTGAAAAACATCGTTATTCATATACCAGAAATGTTTGAAGCTACTGACTGAATGAAAAGAGCTGGCATCTCACTCTCTTTGAATCTTCTTTATCATGCCAGGATTAGCAGGAAAAAGCAAAAAATTTCAGAATTGCACCTTGCAATGTGGAGATATTACTGTTTGTGCATTTACAATATTCATTGATTTTTGCCATTGAAAAACATGTTATTCATATACCAGAAATGTTTGAAGCTACTGACTGAATGAAAAGAGCTGGCATCTCACTCTCTTTGAATCTTCTTTATCATGCCAGGATTAGCAGGAAAAAGCAAAAAATTTCAGAATTGCACCTTGCAATGTGGAGATATTACTGTTTGTGCATTTACAATATTCATTGATTTTTGCCATTGAAAAACATGTTATTCATATACCAGAAATGTTTGAAGCTACTGACTGAATGAAAGGAGCTGGCATCTCACTCTCTTTGAATCTTCTTTATCATGCTAGGATTAGCAGGAAAAAGCAAAAAATTTCAGAATTGCACCTTGCAATGCCGAGAAATTACTGTTTGTGCATTTACAATATTCATTGATTTTTGCCATTGAAAAACATGTTATTCATATACCAGAAATGTTTGAAGCTACTGACTGAATGAAAAGAGCTGGCATCTCACTCTCTTTGAATCTTCTTTATCATGCCAGGATTAGCAGGAAAAAGCAAAAATTTCAGAATTGCACCTTGCAATGTGGAGATATTACTGTTTGTGCATTTACAATATTCATTGATTTTTGCCATTGAAAAACATGTTATTCATATACCAGAAATGTTTGAAGCTACTGACTGAATGAAAAGAGCTGGCATCTCACTCTCTTTGAATCTTCTTTATCATGCCAGGATTAGCAGGAAAAAGCAAAAAATTTCAGAATTGCACCTTGCAATGTGGAGATATTACTGTTTGTGCATTTACAATATTCATTGATTTTTGCCATTGAAAAACATCGTTATTCATATACCAGAAATGTTTGAAGCTACTGACTGAATGAAAAGAGCTGGCATCTCACTCTCTTTGAATCTTCTTTATCATGCCAGGATTAGCAGGAAAAAGCAAAAAATTTCAGAATTGCACGTTGCAATGTGGAGATATTAATGTTTGTGCATTTACAATATTCATTGATTTTTGCCATTGAAAAACGTCCAGAAATGTTTGAAGCTACTGAGTGAATGAAAGGAGCTGGCATCTCATTCTCTTTGAATCTTCTTTATCATGCTAGGATTAGCAGGAAAAAGCAAAAAATTTCAGAATTGCACCTTGCAATGTGGAGATATTACTGTTTGTGCATTTACAATATTCATTGATTTTTGCCAATGAAAAACATCGTTATTCATATACCAGAAATGTTTGAAGCTACTGACTGAATGAAAAGAGCTGGCATCTCACTCTCTTTGAATCTTCTTTATCATGCCAGGATTAGCAGGAAAAAGCAAAAAATTTCAGAATTGCACCTTGCAATGTGGAGATATTACTGTTTGTGCATTTGCAATATTCATTGATTTTTGCCTTTGAAAAACATGTTATTCATATACCAGAAATGTTTGAAGCTACTGACTGAATGAAAAGAGCTGGCATCTCACTCTCTTTGAATCTTCTTTATCATGCCAGGATTAGCAGGAAAAAGCCAAAAATTTCAGAATTGCACGTTGCAATGTGGAGATATTACTGTTTGTGCATTTACAATATTCATTGATTTTTGCCATTGAAAAACATCGTTATTCATATACCAGAAATGTTTGAAGCTACTGACTGAATGAAAAGAGCTGGCATCTCACTCTCTTTGAATCTTCTTTATCATGCCAGGATTAGCAGGAAAAAGCAAAAAATTTCAGAATTGCACGTTGCAATGTGGAGATATTAATGTTTGTGCATTTACAATATTCATTGATTTTTGCCATTGAAAAACGTCCAGAAATGTTTGAAGCTACTGACTGAATGAAAGGAGCTGGCATCTCATTCTCTTTGAATCTTCTTTATCATGCTAGGATTAGCAGGAAAAAGCAAAAAATTTCAGAATTGCACCTTGCAATGCGGAGAAATTACTGTGTGTGCATTTACAATATTCATTGATTTTTGCCATTGAAAAACATCGTTATTCATATACCAGAAATGTTTGAAGCTACTGACTGAATGAAAAGAGCTGGCATCTCACTCTCTTTGAATCTTCTTTATCATGCCAGGATTAGCAGGAAAAAGCAAAAAATTTCAGAATTGCACCTTGCAATGTGGAGATATTACTGTTTGTGCATTTACAATATTCATTGATTTTTGCCATTGAAAAACATGTTATTCATATACCAGAAATGTTTGAAGCTACTGACTGAATGAAAAGAGCTGGCATCTCACTCTCTTTGAATCTTCTTTATCATGCCAGGATTAGCAGGAAAAAGCAAAAAATTTCAGAATTGCACCTTGCAATGTGGAGATATTACTGTTTGTGCATTTACAATATTCATTGATTTTTGCCATTGAAAAACGTCCAGAAATGTTTGAAGCTACTGACTGAATGAAAGGAGCTGGCATCTCACTCTCTTTGAATCTTCTTTATCATGCTAGGATTAGCAGGAAAAAGCAAAAAATTTCAGAATTGCACCTTGCAATGCCGAGAAATTACTGTTTGTGCATTTACAATATTCATTGATTTTTGCCATTGAAAAACATGTTATTCATATACCAGAAATGTTTGAAGCTACTGACTGAATGAAAAGAGCTGGCATCTCACTCTCTTTGAATCTTCTTTATCATGCCAGGATTAGCAGGAAAAAGCAAAAATTTCAGAATTGCACCTTGCAATGTGGAGATATTACTCTTTGTGCATTTACAATATTCATTGATTTTTGCCATTGAAAAACATGTTATTCATATACCAGAAATGTTTGAAGCTACTGACTGAATGAAAAGAGCTGGCATCTCACTCTCTTTGAATCTTCTTTATCATGCCAGGATTAGCAGGAAAAAGCAAAAAATTTCAGAATTGCACCTTGCAATGTGGAGATATTACTGTTTGTGCATTTACAATATTCATTGATTTTTGCCATTGAAAAACGTCCAGAAATGTTTGAAGCTACTGACTGAATGAAAGGAGCTGGCATCTCACTCTCTTTGAATCTTCTTTATCATGCTAGGATTAGCAGGAAAAAGCAAAAAATTTCAGAATAGCACATTGCAATGCGGAGAAATTACTGTTTGTGCATTTACAATATTCATTGATTTTTGCCATTGAAAAACATCATGTTATTCATATACCAGAAATGTTTGAAGCTACTGACTGAATGAAAGGAGCATCTCACTCTCTTTGAATCTTCTTTATCATGCTAGGTTTAGCAGGAAAAAGCAAAAAATTTCAGAATTGCACCTTGCAATGCGGAGAAATTACTGTTTGTGCATTTACAATATTCATTGATTTTTGCCATTGAAAAACATGTTATTCATATACCAGAAATGTTTGAAGCTACTGACTGAATGAAAAGAGCAGGCATCTCACTCTCTTTGAATCTTCTTTATCATGCCAGGATTAGCAGGAAAAAGCAAAAAATTTCAGAATTGCACCTTGCAATGTGGAGATATTACTGTTTGTGCATTTACAATATTCATTGATTTTTGCCATTGAAAAACATGTTATTCATATACCAGAAATGTTTGAAGCTACTGACTGAATGAAAAGAGCTTGCATCTCACTCTCTTTGAATCTTCTTTATCATGCCAGGATTAGCAGGAAAAAGCAAAAAATTTCAGAATTGCACCTTGCAATGTGGAGATATTACTGTTTGTGCATTTACAATATTCATTGATTTTTGCCATTGAAAAACGTCCAGAAATGTTTGAAGCTACTGACTGAATGAAAGGAGCTGGCATCTCACTCTCTTTGAATCTTTTTTATCATGCTAGGATTAGCAGGAAAAAGCAAAAAATTTCAGAATTGCACCTTGCAATGCGGAGAAATTACTGTGTGTGCATTTACAATATTCATTGATTTTTGCCATTGAAAAACATGTTATTCATATACCAGAAATGTTTGAAGCTACTGACTGAATGAAAAGAGCTGGCATCTCACTCTCTTTGAATCTTCTTTATCATGCCAGGATTAGCAGGAAAAAGCAAAAAATTTCAGAATTGCACCTTGCAATGTGGAGATATTACTGTTTGTGCATTTACAATATTCATTGATTTTTGCCATTGAAAAACGTCCAGAAATGTTTGAAGCTACTGACTGAATGAAAGGAGCTGGCATCTCACTCTCTTTGAATCTTCTTTATCATGCTAGGATTAGCAGGAAAAAGCAAAAAATTTCAGAATTGCACCTTGCAATGCGGAGAAATTACTGTGTGTGCATTTACAATATTCATTGATTTTTGCCATTGAAAAACATCGTTATTCATATACCAGAAATGTTTGAAGCTACTGACTGAATGAAAAGAGCTGGCATCTCACTCTCTTTGAATCTTCTTTATCATGCCAGGATTAGCAGGAAAAAGCAAAAAATTTCAGAATTGCACCTTGCAATGTGGAGATATTACTGTTTGTGCATTTACAATATTCATTGATTTTTGCCATTGAAAAACATGTTATTCATATACCAGAAATGTTTGAAGCTACTGACTGAATGAAAAGAGCTGGCATCTCACTCTCTTTGAATCTTCTTTATCATGCCAGGATTAGCAGGAAAAAGCAAAAAATTTCAGAATTGCACCTTGCAATGTGGAGATATTACTGTTTGTGCATTTACAATATTCATTGATTTTTGCCATTGAAAAACGTCCAGAAATGTTTGAAGCTACTGACTGAATGAAAGGAGCTGGCATCTCACTCTCTTTGAATCTTCTTTATCATGCTAGGATTAGCAGGAAAAAGCAAAAAATTTCAGAATTGCACATTGCAATGCGGAGAAATTACTGTTTGTGCATTTGCAATATTCATTGATTTTTGCCATTGAAAAACATCATGTTATTCATATACCAGAAATGTTTGAAGCTACTGACTGAATGAAAGGAGCTGGCATCTCACTCTCTTTGAATCTTCTTTATCATGCTAGGATTAGCAGGAAAAAGCAAAAAATTTCAGAATTGCACCTTGCAATGCGGAGAAATTACTGTTTGTGCATTTACAATATTCATTGATTTTTGCCATTGAAAAACATGTTATTCATATACCAGAAATGTTTGAAGCTACTGACTGAATGAAAAGATCTGGCATCTCACTCTCTTTGAATCTTCTTTATCATGCCAGGATTAGCAGGAAAAAGCAAAAAATTTCAGAATTGCACCTTGCAATGTGGAGAAATTACTGTTTGTGCATTTACAATATTCATTGATTTTTGCCATTGAAAAACATCATGTTATTCATATACCAGAAATGTTTGAAGCTACTGACTGAATGAAAAGAGCTGGCATCTCACTCTCTTTGAATCTTCTTTATCATGCCAGGATTAGCAGGAAAAAGCAAAAAATTTCAGAATTGCACCTTGCAATGCGGAGAAATTACTGTTTGTGCATTTACAATATTCATTGATTTTTGCCATTGAAAAACATCATGTTATTCATATACCAGAAATGTTTGAAGCTACTGACTGAATGAAAAGAGCTGGCATCTCACTCTCTTTGAATCTTCTTTATCATGCCAGGATTAGCAGGAAAAAGCAAAAAATTTCAGAATTGCACCTTGCAATGTGGAGATATTACTGTTTGTGCATTTACAATATTCATTGATTTTTGCCATTGAAAAACGTCCAGAAATGTTTGAAGCTACTGACTGAATGAAAGGAGCTGGCATCTCACTCTCTTTGAATCTTCTTTATCATGCTAGGATTAGCAGGAAAAAGCAAAAAATTTCAGAATTGCACCTTGCAATGCGGAGAAATTACTGTGTGTGCATTTACAATATTCATTGATTTTTGCCATTGAAAAACATGTTATTCATATACCAGAAATGTTTGAAGCTACTGACTGAATGAAAAGATCTGGCATCTCACTCTCTTTGAATCTTCTTTATCATGCCAGGATTAGCAGGAAAAAGCAAAAAATTTCAGAATTGCACGTTGCAATGTGGAGATATTACTGTTTGTGCATTTACAATATTCATTGATTTTTGCCATTGAAAAACGTCCAGAAATGTTTGAAGCTACTGACTGAATGAAAAGAGCTGGCATCTCACTCTCTTTGAATCTTCTTTATCATGCCAGGATTAGCAGGAAAAAGCAAAAAATTTCAGAATTGCACGTTGCAATGTGGAGATATTACTGTTTGTGCATTTACAATATTCATTGATTTTTGCCATTGAAAAACATCGTTATTCATATACCAGAAATGTTTGAAGCTACTGACTGAATGAAAAGAGCTGGCATCTCACTCTCTTTGAATCTTCTTTATCATGCCAGGATTAGCAGGAAAAAGCAAAAAATTTCAGAATTGCACGTTGCAATGTGGAGATATTACTGTTTGTGCATTTACAATATTCATTGATTTTTGCCATTGAAAAACATCATGTTATTCATATACCAGAAATGTTTGAAGCTACTGACTGAATGAAAAGAGCTGGCATCTCACTCTCTTTGAATCTTCTTTATCATGCCAGGATTAGCAGGAAAAAGCAAAAAATTTCAGAATTGCACCTTGCAATGTGGAGATATTACTGTTTGTGCATTTACAATATTCATTGATTTTTGCCATTGAAAAACGTCCAGAAATGTTTGAAGCTACTGACTGAATGAAAGGAGCTGGCATCTCACTCTCTTTGAATCTTCTTTATCATGCTAGGATTAGCAGGAAAAAGCAAAAAATTTCAGAATTGCACCTTGCAATGCGGAGAAATTACTGTGTGTGCATTTACAATATTCATTGATTTTTGCCATTGAAAAACATCATGTTATTCATATACCAGAAATGTTTGAAGCTACTGACTGAATGAAAGGAGCTGGCATCTCACTCTCTTTGAATCTTCTTTATCATGCTAGGATTAGCAGGAAAAAGCAAAAAATTTCAGAATTGCACCTTGCAATGCGGAGAAATTACTGTTTGTGCATTTACAATATTCATTGATTTTTGCCATTGAAAAACATCATGTTATTCATATACCAGAAATGTTTGAAGCTACTGACTGAATGAAAAGAGCTGGCATCTCACTCTCTTTGAATCTTCTTTATCATGCCAGGATTAGCAGGAAAAAGCAAAAAATTTCAGAATTGCACCTTGCAATGTGGAGATATTACTGTTTGTGCATTTACAATATTCATTGATTTTTGCCATTGAAAAACATCGTTATTCATATACCAGAAATGTTTGAAGCTACTGACTGAATGAAAAGAGCTGGCATCTCACTCTCTTTGAATCTTCTTTATCATGCCAGGATTAGCAGGAAAAAGCAAAAAATTTCAGAATTGCACCTTGCAATGTGGAGATATTACTGTTTGTGCATTTACAATATTCATTGATTTTTGCCATTGAAAAACGTCCAGAAATGTTTGAAGCTACTGACTGAATGAAAGGAGCTGGCATCTCACTCTCTTTGAATCTTCTTTATCATGCTAGGATTAGCAGGAAAAAGCAAAAAATTTCAGAATTGCACCTTGCAATGCGGAGAAATTACTGTGTGTGCATTTACAATATTCATTGATTTTTGCCATTGAAAAACATCGTTATTCATATACCAGAAATGTTTGAAGCTACTGACTGAATGAAAAGAGCTGGCATCTCACTCTCTTTGAATCTTCTTTATCATGCCAGGATTAGCAGGAAAAAGCAAAAAATTTCAGAATTGCACTTTGCAATGTGGAGATATTACTGTTTGTGCATTTACAATATTCATTGATTTTTGCCATTGAAAAACATCGTTATTCATATACCAGAAATGTTTGAAGCTACTGACTGAATGAAAAGAGCTGGCATCTCACTCTCTTTGAATCTTCTTTATCATGCCAGGATTAGCAGGAAAAAGCAAAAAATTTCAGAATTGCACGTTGCAATGTGGAGATATTACTGTTTGTGCATTTACAATATTCATTGATTTTTGCCATTGAAAAACGTCCAGAAATGTTTGAAGCTACTGACTGAATGAAAGGAGCTGGCATCTCACTCTCTTTGAATCTTCTTTATCATGCTAGGATTAGCAGGAAAAAGCAAAACATTTCAGAATTGCACATTGCAATGCGGAGAAATTACTGTTTGTGCATTTACAATATTCATTGATTTTTGCCATTGAAAAACATCATGTTATTCATATACCAGAAATGTTTGAAGCTACTGACTGAATGAAAGGAGCTGGCATCTCACTCTCTTTGAATCTTCTTTATCATGCTAGGATTAGCAGGAAAAAGCAAAAAATTTCAGAATTGCACCTTGCAATGCGGAGAAATTACTGTTTGTGCATTTACAATATTCATTGATTTTTGCCATTGAAAAACATGTTATTCATATACCAGAAATGTTTGAAGCTGCTGACTGAATGAAAAGAGCTGGCATCTCACTCTCTTTGAATCTTCTTTATCATGCTAGGATTAGCAGGAAAAAGCAAAAAATTTCAGAATTGCACCTTGCAATGCGGAGAAATTACTGTTTGTGCATTTACAATATTCATTGATTTTTGCCATTGAAAAACATCGTTATTCATATACCAGAAATGTTTGAAGCTACTGACTGAATGAAAAGAGCTGGCATCTCACTCTCTTTGAATCTTCTTTATCATGCTAAGAGGAGCAGGAAAAAGCAAAAAATTTCAGAATTGCACATTGCAATGCGGAGAAATTACTGTTTGTGCATTTACAATATTCATTGATTTTTGCCATTGAAAAACATCATGTTATTCATATACCAGAAATGTTTGAAGCTACTGACTGAATGAAAGGAGCTGGCATCTCACTCTCTTTGAATCTTCTTTATCATGCTAGGATTAGCAGGAAAAAGCAAAAAATTTCAGAATTGCACCTTGCAATGCGGAGAAATTACTGTTTGTGCATTTACAATATTCATTGATTTTTGCCATTGAAAAACATCATGTTATTCATATACCAGAAATGTTTGAAGCTACTGACTGAATGAAAGGAGCTGGCATCTCACTCTCTTTGAATCTTCTTTATCATGCTAGGATTAGCAGGAAAAAGCAAAAAATTTCAGAATTGCACCTTGCAATGCGGAGAAATTACTGTGTGTGCATTTACAATATTCATTGATTTTTGCCATTGAAAAACATCATGTTATTCATATACCAGAAATGTTTGAAGCTACTGACTGAATGAAAAGAGCTGGCATCTCACTCTCTTTGAATCTTCTTTATCATGCCAGGATTAGCAGGAAAAAGCAAAAAATTTCAGAATTGCACCTTGCAATGTGGAGATATTACTGTTTGTGCATTTACAATATTCATTGATTTTTGCCATTGAAAAACGTCCAGAAATGTTTGAAGCTACTGACTGAATGAAAAGAGCTGGCATCTCACTCTCTTTGAATCTTCTTTATCATGCTAAGAGGAGCAGGAAAAAGCAAAAAATTTCAGAATTGCACGTTGCAATGTGGAGATATTACTGTTTGTGCATTTACAATATTCATTGATTTTTGCCATTGAAAAACATCATGTTATTCATATACCAGAAATGTTTGAAGCTACTGACTGAATGAAAAGAGCTGGCATCTCACTCTCTTTGAATCTTCTTTATCATGCCAGGATTAGCAGGAAAAAGCAAAAAATTTCAGAATTGCACGTTGCAATGTGGAGATATTACTGTTTGTGCATTTACAATATTCTTTGATTTTTGCCATTGAAAAACATCGTTATTCATATACCAGAAATGTTTGAAGCTACTGACTGAATGAAAAGAGCTGGCATCTCACTCTCTTTGAATCTTCTTTATCATGCCAGGATTAGCAGGAAAAAGCAAAAAATTTCAGAATTGCACCTTGCAATGTGGAGATATTACTGTTTGTGCATTTACAATATTCATTGATTTTTGCCATTGAAAAACGTCCAAAAATGTTTGAAGCTACTGACTGAATGAAAGGAGCTGGCATCTCACTCTCTTTGAATCTTCTTTATCATGCTAGGATTAGCAGGAAAAAGCAAAACATTTCAGAATTGCACATTGCAATGCGGAGAAATTACTGTTTGTGCATTTACAATATTCATTGATTTTTGCCATTGAAAAACATCATGTTATTCATATACCAGAAATGTTTGAAGCTACTGACTGAATGAAAGGAGCTGGCATCTCACTCTCTTTGAATCTTCTTTATCATGCTAGGATTAGCAGGAAAAAGCAAAAAATTTCAGAATTGCACCTTGCAATGCGGAGAAATTACTGTTTGTGCATTTACAATATTCATTGATTTTTGCCATTGAAAAACATGTTATTCATATACCAGAAATGTTTGAAGCTACTGACTGAATGAAAAGAGCTGGCATCTCACTCTCTTTGAATCTTCTTTATCATGCTATGATTAGCAGGAAAAAGCAAAAAATTTCAGAATTGCACCTTGCAATGCGGAGAAATTACTGTTTGTGCATTTACAATATTCATTGATTTTTGCCATTGAAAAACATCGTTATTCATATACCAGAAATGTTTGAAGCTACTGACTGAATGAAAAGAGCTGGCATCTCACTCTCTTTGAATCTTCTTTATCATGCTAAGAGGAGCAGGAAAAAGCAAAAAATTTCAGAATTGCACATTGCAATGCGGAGAAATTACTGTTTGTGCATTTACAATAATCATTGATTTTTGCCATTGAAAAACATCATGTTATTCATATACCAGAAATGTTTGAAGCTACTGACTGAATGAAAGGAGCTGGCATCTCACTCTCTTTGAATCTTCTTTATCATGCTAGGATTAGCAGGAAAAAGCAAAAAATTTCAGAATTGCACCTTGCAATGCGGAGAAATTACTGTTTGTGCATTTACAATATTCATTGATTTTTGCCATTGAAAAACATCATGTTATTCATATACCAGAAATGTTTGAAGCTACTGACTGAATGAAAGGAGCTGGCATCTCACTCTCTTTGAATCTTCTTTATCATGCTAGGATTAGCAGGAAAAAGCAAAAAATTTCAGAATTGCACCTTGCAATGCGGAGAAATTACTGTGTGTGCATTTACAATATTCATTGATTTTTGCCATTGAAAAACATCATGTTATTCATATACCAGAAATGTTTGAAGCTACTGACTGAATGAAAAGAGTTGGCATCTCACTCTCTTTGAATCTTCTTTATCATGCCAGGATTAGCAGGAAAAAGCAAAAAATTTCAGAATTTCACCTTGCAATGTGGAGATATTACTGTTTGTGCATTTACAATATTCATTGATTTTTGCCATTGAAAAACGTCCAGAAATGTTTGAAGCTACTGACTGAATGAAAAGAGCTGGCATCTCACTCTCTTTGAATCTTCTTTATCATGCTAAGAGGAGCAGGAAAAAGCAAAAAATTTCAGAATTGCACGTTGCAATGTGGAGATATTACTGTTTGTGCATTTACAATATTCATTGATTTTTGCCATTGAAAAACATGTTATTCATATACCAGAAATGTTTGAAGCTACTGACTGAATGAAAAGAGCTGGCATCTCACTCTCTTTGAATCTTCTTTATCATGCCAGGATTAGCAGGAAAAAGCAAAAAATTTCAGAATTGCACGTTGCAATGTGGAGATATTACTGTTTGTGCATTTACAATATTCATTGATTTTTGCCATTGAAAAACATGTTATTCATATACCAGAAATGTTTGAAGCTACTGACTGAATGAAAAGAGCTGGCATCTCACTCTCTTTGAATCTTCTTTATCATGCCAGGATTAGCAGGAAAAAGCAAAAAATTTCAGAATTGCACCTTGCAATGTGGAGATATTACTGTTTGTGCATTTACAATATTCATTGATTTTTGCCATTGAAAAACGTCCAGAAATGTTTGAAGCTACTGACTGAATGAAAGGAGCTGGCATCTCACTCTCTTTGAATCTTCTTTATCATGCTAGGATTAGCAGGAAAAAGCAAAAAATTTCAGAATTGCACCTTGCAATGCGGAGAAATTACTGTGTGTGCATTTACAATATTCATTGATTTTTGCCATTGAAAAACATGTTATTCATATACCAGAAATGTTTGAAGCTACTGACTGAATGAAAAGAGCTGGCATCTCACTCTCTTTGAATCTTCTTTATCATGCCAGGATTAGCAGGAAAAAGCAAAAAATTTCAGAATTGCACCTTGCAATGTGGAGATATTACTGTTTGTGCATTTACAATATTCATTGATTTTTGCCATTGAAAAACATGTTATTCATATACCAGAAATGTTTGAAGCTACTGACTGAATGAAAAGAGCTGGCATCTCACTCTCTTTGAATCTTCTTTATCATGCCAGGATTAGCAGGAAAAAGCAAAAAATTTCAGAATTGCACCTTGCAATGTGGAGATATTACTGTTTGTGCATTTACAATATTCATTGATTTTTGCCATTGAAAAACGTCCAGAAATGTTTGAAGCTACTGACTGAATGAAAAGAGCTGGCATCTCACTCTCTTTGAATCTTCTTTATCATGCTAAGAGGAGCAGGAAAAAGCAAAAAATTTCAGAATTGCACGTTGCAATGTGGAGATATTACTGTTTGTGCATTTACAATATTCATTGATTTTTGCCATTGAAAAACATGTTATTCATATACCAGAAATGTTTGAAGCTACTGACTGAATGAAAAGAGCTGGCATCTCACTCTCTTTGAATCTTCTTTATCATGCCAGGATTAGCAGGAAAAAGCAAAAAATTTCAGAATTGCACCTTGCAATGTGGAGATATTACTGTTTGTGCATTTACAATATTCATTGATTTTTGCCATTGAAAAACGTCCAGAAATGTTTGAAGCTACTGACTGAATGAAAAGAGCTGGCATCTCACTCTCTTTGAATCTTCTTTATCATGCCAGGATTAGCAGGAAAAAGCAAAAAATTTCAGAATTGCACGTTGCAATGTGGAGATATTACTGTTTGTGCATTTACAATATTCATTGATTTTTGCCATTGAAAAACATGTTATTCATATACCAGAAATGTTTGAAGCTACTGACTGAATGAAAAGAGCTGGCATCTCACTCTCTTTGAATCTTCTTTATCATGCCAGGATTAGCAGGAAAAAGCAAAAAATTTCAGAATTGCACGTTGCAATGTGGAGATATTACTGTTTGTGCATTTACAATATTCATTGATTTTTGCCATTGAAAAACATCATGTTATTCATATACCAGAAATGTTTGAAGCTACTGACTGAATGAAAAGAGCTGGCATCTCACTCTCTTTGAATCTTCTTTATCATGCCAGGATTAGCAGGAAAAAGCAAAAAATTTCAGAATTGCACGTTGCAATGTGGAGATATTACTGTTTGTGCATTTACAATATTCATTGATTTTTGCCATTGAAAAACATCGTTATTCATATACCAGAAATGTTTGAAGCTACTGACTGAATGAAAAGAGCTGGCATCTCACTCTCTTTGAATCTTCTTTATCATGCCAGGATTAGCAGGAAAAAGCAAAAAATTTCAGAATTGCACCTTGCAATGTGGAGATATTACTGTTTGTGCATTTACAATATTCATTGATTTTTGCCATTGAAAAACGTCCAGAAATGTTTGAAGCTACTGACTGAATAAAAGATGCTGGCATCTCACTCTCTTTGAATCTTCTTTATCATGCTAGGATTAGCAGGAAAAAGCAAAAAATTTCAGAATTGCACCTTGCAATGCGGAGAAATTACTGTTTGTGCATTTACAATATTCATTGATTTTTGCCATTGAAAAACATGTTATTCATATACCAGAAATGTTTGAAGCTACTGACTGAATGAAAAGAGCTGGCATCTCACTCTCTTTGAATCTTCTTTATCATGCTAGGATTAGCAGGAAAAAGCAAAAAATTTCAGAATTGCACGTTGCAATGTGGAGATATTACTGTTTGTGCATTTACAATATTCATTGATTTTTGCCATTGAAAAACATGTTATTCATATACCAGAAATGTTTGAAGCTACTGACTGAATGAAAAGAGCTGGCATCTCACTCTCTTTGAATCTTCTTTATCATGCCAGGATTAGCAGGAAAAAGCAAAAAATTTCAGAATTGCACCTTGCAATGTGGATATATTACTGTTTGTGCATTTACAATATTCATTGATTTTTGCCATTGAAAAACTTCCAGAAATGTTTGAAGCTACTGACTGAATGAAAAGAGGTGGCATCTCACTCTCTTTGAATCTTCTTTATCATGCCAGGATTAGCAGGAAAAAGCAAAAAATTTCAGAATTGCACGTTGCAATGTGGAGATATTACTGTTTGTGCATTTACAATATTCATTGATTTTTGCCATTGAAAAACATGTTATTCATATACCAGAAATGTTTGAAGCTACTGACTGAATGAAAAGAGCTGGCATCTCACTCTCTTTGAATCTTCTTTATCATGCCAGGATTAGCAGGAAAAAGCAAAAAATTTCAGAATTGCACGTTGCAATGTGGAGATATTACTGTTTGTGCATTTACAATATTCATTGATTTTTGCCATTGAAAAACATCATGTTATTCATATACCAGAAATGTTTGAAGCTACTGACTGAATGAAAAGAGCTGGCATCTCACTCTCTTTGAATCTTCTTTATCATGCCAGGATTAGCAGGAAAAAGCAAAAAATTTCAGAATTGCACGTTGCAATGTGGAGATATTACTGTTTGTGCATTTACAATATTCATTGATTTTTGCCATTGAAAAACATCGTTATTCATATACCAGAAATGTTTGAAGCTACTGACTGAATGAAAAGAGCTGGCATCTCACTCTCTTTGAATCTTCTTTATCATGCCAGGATTAGGAGGAAAAAGCAAAAAATTTCAGAATTGCACCTTGCAATGTGGAGATATTACTGTTTGTGCATTTACAATATTCATTGATTTTTGCCATTGAAAAACGTCCAGAAATGTTTGAAGCTACTGACTGAATGAAAAGAGCTGGCATCTCACTCTCTTTGAATCTTCTTTATCATGCCAGGATTAGCAGGAAAAAGCAAAAAATTTCAGAATTGCACCTTGCAATGCGGAGAAATTACTGTGTGTGCATTTACAATATTCATTGATTTTTGCCATTGAAAAACATGATGTTATTCATATACCAGAAATGTTTGAAGCTACTGACTGAATGAAAAGAGCTGGCATCTCACTCTCTTTGAATCTTCTTTATCATGCCAGGATTAGCAGGAAAAAGCAAAAAATTTCAGAATTGCACCTTGCAATGTGGAGATATTACTGTTTGTGCATTTACAATATTCATTGATTTTTGCCATTGAAAAACATGTTATTCATATACCATAAATGTTTGAAGCTACTGACTGAATGAAAAGAGCTGGCATCTCACTCTCTTTGAATCTTCTTTATCATGCCAGGATTAGCAGGAAAAAGCAAAAAATTTCAGAATTGCACCTTGCAATGCGGAGAAATTACTGTTTGTGCATTTACAATATTCATTGATTTTTGCCATTGAAAAACATGTTATTCATATACCAGAAATGTTTGAAGCTACTGACTGAATGAAAAGAGCTGGCATCTCACTCTCTTTGAATCTTCTTTATCATGCCAGGATTAGCAGGAAAAAGCAAAAAATTTCAGAATTGCACCTTGCAATGTGGAGATATTACTGTTTGTGCATTTACAATATTCATTGATTTTTGCCATTGAAAAACGTCCAGAAATGTTTGAAGCTACTGACTGAATGAAAGGAGCTGGCATCTCACTCTCTTTGAATCTTCTTTATCATGCTAGGATTAGCAGGAAAAAGCAAAAAATTTCAGAATTGCACCTTGCAATGCGGAGAAATTACTGTTTGTGCATTTACAATATTCATTGATTTTTGCCATTGAAAAACATGTTATTCATATACCAGAAATGTTTGAAGCTACTGACTGAATGAAAAGAGCTGGCATCTCACTCTCTTTGAATCTTCTTTATCATGCCAGGATTAGCAGGAAAAAGCAAAAAATTTCAGAATTGCACCTTGCAATGTGGAGATATTACTGTTTGTGCATTTACAATATTCATTGATTTTTGCCATTGAAAAACGTCCAGAAATGTTTGAAGCTACTGACTGAATGAAAGGAGCTGGCATCTCACTCTCTTTGAATCTTCTTTATCATGCTAGGATTAGCAGGAAAAAGCAAAAAATTTCAGAATTGCACCTTGCAATGCGGAGAAATAACTGTGTGTGCATTTACAATATTCATTGATTTTTGCCATTGAAAAACATGTTATTCATATACCAGAAATGTTTGAAGCTACTGACTTAATGAAAAGAGCTGGCATCTCACTCTCTTTGAATCTTCTTTATCATGCCAGGATTAGCAGGAAAAAGCAAAAAATTTCAGAATTGCACCTTGCAATGTGGAGATATTACTGTTTGTGCATTTACAATATTCATTGATTTTTGCCATTGAAAAACGTCCAGAAATGTTTGAAGCTACTGACTGAATGAAAGGAGCTGGCATCTCACTCTCTTTGAATCTTCTTTATCATGCTAGGATTAGCAGGAAAAAGCAAAAAATTTCAGAATTGCACCTTGCAATGCGGAGAAATTACTGTGTGTGCATTTACATTATTCATTGATTTTTGCCATTGAAAAACATCGTTATTCATATACCAGAAATGTTTGAAGCTACTGACTGAATGAAAAGAGCTGGCATCTCATTCTCTTTGAATCTTCTTTATCATGCCAGGATTAGCAGGAAAAAGCAAAAAATTTCAGAATTGCACCTTGCAAGGTGGAGAAATTACTGTTTGTGCATTTACAATATTCATTGATTTTTGCCATTGAAAAACATGTTATTCATATACCAGAAATGTTTGAAGCTACTGACTGAATGAAAAGAGCTGGCATCTCACTCTCTTTGAATCTTCTTTATCATGCCAGGATTAGCAGGAAAAAGCAAAAAATTTCAGAATTGCACCTTGCAATGTGGAGATATTACTGTTTGTGCATTTACAATATTCATTGATTTTTGCCATTGAAAAACGTCCAGAAATGTTTGAAGCTACTGACTGAATGAAAAGAGCTGGCATCTCACTCTCTTTGAATCTTCTTTATCATGCTAAGAGGAGCAGGAAAAAGCAAAAAATTTCAGAATTGCACCTTGCAATGTGGAGATATTACTGTTTGTGCATTTACAATATTCATTGATTTTTGCCATTGAAAAACATGTTATTCATATACCAGAAATGTTTGAAGCTACTGACTGAATGAAAAGAGCTGGCATCTCACTCTCTTTGAATCTTCTTTATCATGCCAGGATTAGCAGGAAAAAGCAAAAAATTTCAGAATTGCACCTTGCAATGTGGAGATATTACGGTTTGTGCATTTACAATATTCATTGATTTTTGCCATTGAAAAACGTCCAGAAATGTTTGAAGCTACTGACTGAATGAAAGGAGCTGGCATCTCACTCTCTTTGAATCTTCTTTATCATGCTAGGATTAGCAGGAAAAAGCAAAAAATTTCAGAATTGCACCTTGCAATGCGGAGAAATTACTGTGTGTGCATTTACAATATTCATTGATTTTTGCCATTGAAAAACATCGTTATTCATATACCAGAAATGTTTGAAGCTACTGACTGAATGAAAAGAGCTGGCATCTCACTCTCTTTGAATCTTCTTTATCATGCCAGGATTAGCAGGAAAAAGCAAAAAATTTCAGAATTGCACGTTGCAATGTGGAGATATTACTGTTTGTGCATTTACAATGTGGGAAGGGAAGCAAAAGGCCAGAAAAAGCCATACAGCTGACAAATACTATTGAGATCTCTGCTACTGGAAGTGGAAAGGAAGAACAAAGACAAAACAATTTAAATAATAAAAATATGGGAGGAAGAGAAACCAATCACAAACTAAAATGTTTTTATACAAATGCACAAAGCATGGGCAACAAACAAGGAGAATTAGAACTACTAACGCAGGAAAAGAAATATGATGTCATTGGAATCACTGAAACTTGGTGGGACGATACACATGATTGGAATAAAAGGCTAAAAGGATACAACTTATTTGCAAGAAACAGACTTGATAAACGAGGAGGAGGTGTCGCATTGTATGTTAGAAAAGCGTATATCTGCACAGAGATTGAAGCTTCAGAGACTGGGAGTTCTGTGGAAACTGTTTGGGTAAGAATACAAGGAGAGAACAACGGAAAGGACACCATTGTAGGCATTTACTACAGGCCACCTGGGCAAGCTGAAGATATGGATGAACTCTTTATGTATCAAATGACCAAGTTCTCAAAAAAATATGACGTAGTGGTCATGGGAGATTTCAACTATCCAGACATTTGTTGGGAATCTCTCTCAAGTAAAACTAACAGGTCAAGCAAATTCTTATCCTCTCTTGCTGACAACTTTATCTTCCAAAAGGTAGGGGAGAAAACAAGGGGATCTGCTACTTTGGATCTAATCCTTATAAACAAGGAGGAAATGGTTGAGGAGGTAAAAGTGGCTGGGACCCTAGGAGGCAGCGATCATGCTATTATAGAATTTTGGATAACTAGAGGAGGAAGACATGTGAAGACTCAAACTTCAAGGTTAGATTTTAGAAAGGCAGATTTTAAGAGACTCAGAAAGAGAATAGGAGGGATCCAATGGCTGGATGTCCTTAAGGACAAAAATGTCCAGGAAGGATGGGAAATTTTTAAAAATGAGATTCTCAAAGCACAATCGTTAACAATCCCGAAAAGTAGGAAGAATGGGAAGCATTTAAGGAAACCAGAATGGATGAACACAGAACTTAAACACATGCTAAAAAGAAAGAAAGAAATGTTTACTAAATGGAAAGAGGGAGGCATATCTAAAGAAGATTATAATGCAGTCTGCAGATCCTGTAGGGCATGTATCAGGTTAGCTAAAGCTGACAATGAATTAAGGCTTGCAAGAGATGTCAAAAGCAATAAAAAAGGATTTTGGGGGTATGTCAAAAGTAAAAGAAAAGTCAAAGATGCTATAGGATTTTTACAGGATGAAAATGGAGAAATGGTAAGAGAGGATGTTGAGAAGGCCAAACTTTTTAATTCCTATTTTGCATCTGTTTTCTCTCAGAAAGAAAATGTAACATCAACTGATCTTCACTGTCCTTTTAAAGGAATAGAAGAATCCAAGTTATCTGTAAACAGAAAGATTGTGAGGGAATATTTAGCTAACATAAATGAGTTCAAGTCTCCAGGTCCAGATGAATTACACCCCAGAGTACTGAAGGAGATCGTAGAAGAAATTTTAGAACCACTCTCCATAATCTTTGAAAATTCTTGGAGAACAGGAGAAGTCCCAGAAGACTGGAGAAGAGCAAATGTTGTTCCTATCTTCAAAAAGGGGAAGAAGGTGGACCCAGGGAACTATAGGCCGGTGAGTCTGACTTCTATACCAGGAAAGATCTTTGAACAAATTATTAAACAACATGTATGTAAGTACCTGGATAAGAATGAAGTGATTAACCAGAGTCAGCATGGGTTTATAACTAACAAGTCATGTCAGACTAACTTAATTTCCTTCTATGACAGAATCACTGACTGGGTGGATCAGGGAAATGCTGTAGATATAGTATATCTTGACTTCAGCAAAGCATTTGACAAAGTATCTCACACCATCCTTATTGAAAAAATGACCAAGTATGCAATGGACCAGGCAACTGTTAGGTGGATTCATAACTGGCTTAGTGATCGGACTCAAAGGGTGATTGTAAATGGCTTCACATCCAGCTGGATGAATGTCTCAAGTGGGGTACCACAGGGCTCCGTCCTGGGACCTGTATTGTTCAACATCTTTATCAATGATTTAGATGAAGGAATTGAGGGTAAACTGATTAAATTTGCTGATGACACAAAGCTAGGAGGGATAGCTAATACTAGAGAAGAGAGAGAGAGGATTCAAAAAGACCTAAATAAACTGGAGCAGTGGGCAGCAACCAACAGAATGGTTTTTAACAGGGAAAAATGCAAAGTACTACATCTGGGCAATAAAAATGAAAAAAGCATATACAGAATGGGAGGAATAGAGCTAAGCAACAGTACATGTGAAAAAGACTTAGGTATACTAATAGATTATAGACTGAACATGAGTCAACAGTGTGATGCAGCAGCAAAAAAGGCAAATACAATTCTGGGATGTATTAACAGAAGCATACAGTCTAGATCACGTGAAGTCATTATTGGTCTTTACTCCTCTTTGGTCAGACCTCATCTGGAATACTGTGTACAGTTTTGGGCACCACATTTTAAAAAAGACATAGACAAACTGGAGCAAGTTCAGAGAAGAGCGACCAGAATGGTGACTGGTCTGCAAACCATGTCCTATGAGGAACGGTTGCAGGATTTGGGAATGTTTAGCTTGCAAAAAAGAAGACTGAGAGGAGACTTAATAGCTGTCTACAAATATGTCAAGGGCTGTCACATTGTAGAAGGATCATCTTTATTCTCATTTGCACAAGGAAAGACTAGAAGCAATGGGATGAAACTAAATGGGAGGAGACACAGATTAGATATTAGAAAAAACTTTTTGACAGTTAGGGTGATTAATGAGTGGAACAGGCTGCCACGAGAGGTGGTGAGTTCCCCTTCAATGGACGTCTTCAAACAGAGGCTGGACAGACATCTGTCTGAGATGATTTAGTGAATCCTGCTTTGAGCAGGGGGTTGGACCAGATGACCCAGGAGGTCCCTTCCAACTCTACCATTCTATGATTCTATGATTCTACAATATTCATTGATTTTTGCCATTGAAAAACATCGTTATTCATATACCAGAAATGTTTGAAGCTACTGACTGAATGAAAGGAGCTGGCATCTCACTCTCTTTGAATCTTCTTTATCATGCTAGGATTAGCAGGAAAAAGCAAAAAATTTCAGAATTGCACCTTGCAATGCGGAGAAATTACTGTTTGTGCATTTACAATATTCATTGATTTTTGCCATTGAAAAACATCGTTATTCATATACCAGAAATGTTTGAAGCTACTGACTGAATGAAAAGAGCTGGCATCTCACTCTCTTTGAATCTTCTTTATCATGCCAGGATTAGCAGGAAAAAGCAAAAAATTTCAGAATTGCACATTGCAATGTGGAGATATTACTGTTTGTGCATTTACAATATTCATTGATTTTTGCCATTGAAAAACATCATGTTATTCATATACCAGAAATGTTTGAAGCTACTGACTGAATGAAAAGAGCTGGCATCTCACTCTCTTTGAATCTTCTTTATCATGCTAAGAGGAGCAGGAAAAAGCAAAAAATTTCAGAATTGCACGTTGCAATGTGGAGATATTACTGTTTGTGCATTTACAATATTCATTGATTTTTGCCATTGAAAAACATGTTATTCATATACCAGAAATGTTTGAAGCTACTGACTGAATGAAAAGAGCTGGCATCTCACTCTCTTTGAATCTTCTTTATCATGCCAGGATTAGCAGGAAAAAGCAAAAAATTTCAGAATTGCACCTTGCAATGTGGAGATATTACTGTTTGTGCATTTACAATATTCATTGATTTTTGCCATTGAAAAACGTCCAGAAATGTTTGAAGCTACTGACTGAATGAAAGGAGCTGGCATCTCACTCTCTTTGAATCTTCTTTATCATGCTAGGATTAGCAGGAAAAAGCAAAAAATTTCAGAATTGCACCTTGCAATGAGGAGAAATTACTGTTTGTGCATTTACAATATTCATTGATTTTTGCCATTGAAAAACATGTTATTCATATACCAGAAATGTTTGAAGCTACTGACTGAATGAAAAGAGCTGGCATCTCACTCTCTTTGAATCTTCTTTATCATGCCAGGATTAGCAGGAAAAAGCAAAAAATTTCAGAATTGCACCTTGCAATGTGGAGATATTACTGTTTGTGCATTTACAATATTCATTGATTTTTGCCATTGAAAAACGTCCGGAAATGTTTGAAGCTACTGACTGAATGAAAGGAGCTGGCATCTCACTCTCTTTGAATCTTCTTTATCATGCTAGGATTAGCAGGAAAAAGCAAAAAATTTCAGAATTGCACCTTGCAATGCGGAGAAATTACTGTGTGTGCATTTACAATATTCATTGATTTTTGCCATTGAAAAACATCGTTATTCATATACCAGAAATGTTTGAAGCTACTGACTGAATGAAAAGAGCTGGCATCTCACTCTCTTTGAATCTTCTTTATCATGCCAGGATTAGCAGGAAAAAGCAAAAAATTTCAGAATTGCACCTTGCAATGTGGAGATATTACTGTTTGTGCATTTACAATATTCATTGATTTTTGCCATTGAAAAACATGTTATTCATATACCAGAAATGTTTGAAGCTACTGACTGAATGAAAGGAGCTGGCATCTCACTCTCTTTGAATCTTCTTTATCATGCCAGGATTAGCCGGAAAAAGCAAAAAATTTCAGAATTGCACCTTGCAATGTGGAGATATTACTGTTTGTGCATTTACAATATTCATTGATTTTTGCCATTGAAAAACGTCCAGAAATGTTTGAAGCTACTGACTGAATGAAAGGAGCTGGCATCTCACTCTCTTTGAATCTTCTTTATCATGCTAGGATTAGCAGGAAAAAGCAAAAAATTTCAGAATTGCACCTTGCAATGCGGAGAAATTACTGTTTGTGCATTTACAATATTCATTGATTTTTGCCATTGAAAAACGTCCAGAAATGTTTGAAGCTACTGACTGAATGAAAGGAGCTGGCATCTCACTCTCTTTGAATCTTCTTTATCATGCTAGGATTAGCAGGAAAAAGCAAAAAATTTCAGAATTGCACCTTGCAATGCGGAGAAATTACTGTTTGTGCATTTACAATATTCATTGATTTTTGCCATTGAAAAACATCGTTATTCATATACCAGAAATGTTTGAAGCTACTGACTGAATGAAAAGAGCTGGCATCTCACTCTCTTTGAATCTTCTTTATCATGCCAGGATTAGCAGGAAAAAGCAAAAAATTTCAGAATTGCACCTTGCAATGTGGAGATATTACTGTTTGTGCATTTACAATATTCATTGATTTTTGCCATTGAAAAACGTCCAGAAATGTTTGAAGCTACTGACTGAATGAAAGGAGCTGGCATCTCACTCTCTTTGAATCTTCTTTATCATGCTAGGATTAGCAGGAAAAAGCAAAAAATTTCAGAATTGCACCTTGCAATGCGGAGAAATTACTGTTTGTGCATTTACAATATTCATTGATTTTTGCCATTGAAAAACATCGTTATTCATATACCAGAAATGTTTGAAGCTACTGACTGAATGAAAGGAGCTGGCATCTCACTCTCTTTGAATCTTCTTTATCATGCTAGGATTAGCAGGAAAAAGCAAAAAATTTTAGAATTGCACCTTGCAATGTGGAGATATTACTGTTTGTGCATTTACAATATTCATTGATTTTTGCCATTGAAAAACGTCCAGAAATGTTTGAAGCTACTGACTGAATGAAAAGAGCTGGCATCTCACTCTCTTTGAATCTTCTTTATCATGCTAAGAGGTGCAGGAAAAAGCAAAAAATTTCAGAATTGCACGTTGCAATGTGGAGATATTACTGTTTGTGCATTTACAATATTCATTGATTTTTGCCATTGAAAAACATGTTATTCATATACCAGAAATGTTTGAAGCTACTGACTGAATGAAAAGAGCTGGCATCTCACTCTCTTTGAATCTTCTTTATCATGCCAGGATTAGCAGGAAAAAGCAAAAAATTTCAGAATTGCACCTTGCAATGTGGAGATATTACTGTTTGTGCATTTAAAATATTCATTGATTTTTGCCATTGAAAAACGTCCAGAAATGTTTGAAGCTACTGACTGAATGAAAAGAGCTGGCATCTCACTCTCTTTGAATCTTCTTTATCATGCCAGGATTAGCAGGAAAAAGCAAAAAATTTCAGAATTGCACCTTGCAATGTGGAGATATTACTGTTTGTGCATTTACAATATTCATTGATTTTTGCCATTGAAAAACGTCCAGAAATGTTTGAAGCTACTGACTGAATGAAAGGAGCTGGCATCTCACTCTCTTTGAATCTTCTTTATCATGCTAGGATTAGCAGGAAAAAGCAAAAAATTTCAGAATTGCACCTTGCAATGCGGAGAAATTACTGTGTGTGCATTTACAATATTCATTGATTTTTGCCATTGAAAAACATCGTTATTCATATACCAGAAATGTTTGAAGCTACTGACTGAATGAAAGGAGCTGGCATCTCACTCTCTTTGAATCTTCTTTATCATGCTAGGATTAGCAGGAAAAAGCAAAAAATTTCAGAATTGCACCTTGCAATGCGGAGAAATTACTGTTTGTGCATTTACAATATTCATTGATTTTTGCCATTGAAAAACGTCCAGAAGTGTTTGAAGCTACTGACTGAATGAAAGGAGCTGGCATCTCACTCTCTTTGAATCTTCTTTATCATGCTAGGATTAGCAGGAAAAAGCAAAAAATTTCAGAATTGCACCTTGCAATGCGGAGAAATTACTGTTTGTGCATTTACAATATTCATTGATTTTTGCCATTGAAAAACATCGTTATTCATATACCAGAAATGTTTGAAGCTACTGACTGAATGAAAAGAGCTGGCATCTCACTCTCTTTGAATCTTCTTTATCATGCCAGGATTAGCAGGAAAAAGCAAAAAATTTCAGAATTGCACCTTGCAATGTGGAGATATTACTGTTTGTGCATTTACAATATTCATTGATTTTTGCCATTGAAAAACATCCAGAAATGTTTGAAGCTACTGACTGAATGAAAGGAGCTGGCATCTCACTCTCTTTGAATCTTTATCATGCTAGGATTAGCAGGAAAAAGCAAAAAATTTCAGAATTGCACCTTGCAATGCGGAGAAATTACTGTTTGTGCATTTACAATATTCATTGATTTTTGCCATTGAAAAACATCGTTATTCATATACCAGAAATGTTTGAAGCTACTGACTGAATGAAAAGAGCTGGCATCTCACTCTCTTTGAATCTTCTTTATCATGCCAGGATTAGCAGGAAAAAGCAAAAAATTTCAGAATTGCACCTTGCAATGTGGAGATATTACTGTTTGTGCATTTACAATATTCATTGATTTTTGCCATTGAAAAACATCCAGAAATGTTTGAAGCTACTGACTGAATGAAAGGAGCTGGCATCTCACTCTCTTTGAATCTTTATCATGCTAGGATTAGCAGGAAAAAGCAAAAAATTTCAGAATTGCACCTTGCAATGTGGAGATATTACTGTTTGTGCATTTACAATATTCATTGATTTTTGCCATTGAAAAACGTCCAGAAATGTTTGAAGCTACTGACTGAATGAAAAGAGCTGGCATCTCACTCTCTTTGAATCTTCTTTATCATGCTAAGAGGAGCAGGAAAAAGCAAAAAATTTCAGAATTGCACGTTGCAATGTGGAGATATTACTGTTTGTGCATTTACAATATTCATTGATTTTTGCCATTGAAAAACATGTTATTCATATACCAGAAATGTTTGAAGCTACTGACTGAATGAAAAGAGCTGGCATCTCACTCTCTTTGAATCTTCTTTATCATGCCAGGATTAGCAGGAAAAAGCAAAAAATTTCAGAATTGCACCTTGCAATGTGGAGATATTACTGTTTGTGCATTTACAATATTCATTGATTTTTGCCATTGAAAAACGTCCAGAAATGTTTGAAGCTACTGACTGAATGAAAGGAGCTGGCATCTCACTCTCTTTGAATCTTCTTTATCATGCTAGGATTAGCAGGAAAAAGCAAAAAATTTCAGAATTGCACCTTGCAATGCGGAGAAATTACTGTTTGTGCATTTACAATATTCAATGATTTTTGCCATTGAAAAACATGCAATTCATATACCAGAAATGTTTGAAGCTACTGACTGAATGTAAAGAGCTGGCATCTCACTCTCTTTGAATCTTCTTTATCATGCCAGGATTAGCAGGAAAAAGCAAAAAATTTCAGAATTGCACCTTGCAATGTGGAGATATTACTGTTTGTGCATTTACAATATTCATTGATTTTTGCCATTGAAAAACGTCCAGAAATATTTGAAGCTACTGACTGAATGAAAAGAGCTGGCATCTCACTCTCTTTGAATCTTCTTTATCATGCCAGGATTAGCAGGAAAAAGCAAAAAATTTCAGAATTGCACCTTGCAATGTGGAGATATTACTGTTTGTGCATTTACAATATTCATTGATTTTTGCCATTGAAAAACGTCCAGAAATGTTTAAAGCTACTGACTGAATGAAAGGAGCTGGCATCTCACTCTCTTTGAATCTTCTTTATCATGCTAGGATTAGCAGGAAAAAGCAAAAAATTTCAGAATTGCACCTTGCAATGCGGAGAAATTACTGTGTGTGCATTTACAATATTCATTGATTTTTGCCATTGAAAAACATCGTTATTCATATACCAGAAATGTTTGAAGCTACTGACTGAATGAAAAGAGCTGGCATCTCACTCTCTTTGAATCTTCTTTATCATGCTAGGATTAGCAGGAAAAAGCAAAAAATTTCAGAATTGCACCTTGCAATGCGGAGAAATTACTGTTTGTGCATTTACAATATTCATTGATTTTTGCCATTGAAAAACATCATGTTATTCATATACCAGAAATGTTTGAAGCTACTGACTGAATGAAAGGAGCTGGCATCTCACTCTCTTTGAATCTTCTTTATCATGCTAGGATTAGCAGGAAAAAGCAAAAAATTTCAGAATTGCACCTTGCAATGTGGAGAAATTACTGTGTGTGCATTTACAATATTCATTGATTTTTGCCATTGAAAAACATCATGTTATTCATATACCAGAAATGTTTGAAGCTACTGACTGAATGAAAGGAGCTGGCATCTCACTCTCTTTGAATCTTCTTTATCATGCTAGGATTAGCAGGAAAAAGCAAAAAATTTCAGAATTGCACCTTGCAATGCGGAGAAATTACTGTTTGTGCATTTACAATATTCATTGATTTTTGCCATTGAAAAACATCATGTTATTCATATACCAGAAATGTTTGAAGCTACTGACTGAATGAAAAGAGCTGGCATCTCACTCTCTTTGAATCTTCTTTATCATGCCAGGATTAGCAGGAAAAAGCAAAAAATTTCAGAATTGCACCTTGCAATGTGGAGATATTACTGTTTGTGCATTTACAATATTCATTGATTTTTGCCATTGAAAAACGTCCAGAAATGTTTGAAGCTACTGACTGAATGAAAGGAGCTGGCATCTCACTCTCTTTGAATCTTCTTTATCATGCTAGGATTAGCAGGATAAAGCAAAAAATTTCAGAATTGCACCTTGCAATGCGGAGAAATTACTGTTTGTGCATTTACAATATTCATTGATTTTTGCCATTGAAAAACATGTTATTCATATACCAGAAATGTTTGAAGCTACTGACTGAATGAAAAGAGCTGGCATCTCACTCTCTTTGAATCTTCTTTATCATGCCAGGATTAGCAGGAAAAAGCAAAAAATTTCAGAATTGCACCTTGCAATGTGGAGATATTACTGTTTGTGCATTTACAATATTCATTGATTTTTGCCATTGAAAAACATCATGTTATTCATATACCAGAAATGTTTGAAGCTACTGACTGAATGAAAAGAGCTGGCATCTCACTCTTTGAATCTTCTTTATCATGCCAGGATTAGCAGGAAAAAGCAAAAAATTTCAGAATTGCATCTTGCAATGTGGAGATATTACTGTTTGTGCATTTACAATATTCATTGATTTTTGCCATTGAAAAACGTCCAGAAATGTTTGAAGCTACTGACTGAATGAAAGGAGCTGGCATCTCACTCTCTTTGAATCTTCTTTATCATGCTAGGATTAGCAGGAAAAAGCAAAAAATTTCAGAATTGCACCTTGCAATGCGGAGAAATTACTGTTTGTGCATTTACAATATTCATTGATTTTTGCCATTGAAAAACATCATGTTATTCATATACCAGAAATGTTTGAAGCTACTGACTGAATAAAAGGAGCTGGCATCTCACTCTCTTTGAATCTTCTTTATCATGCTAGGATTAGCAGGAAAAAGCAAAAAATTTCAGAATTGCACCTTGCAATGTGGAGATATTACTGTTTGTGCATTTACAATATTCATTGATTTTTGCCTCTGAAAAACGTCCAGAAATGTTTGAAGCTACTGACTGAATGAAAAGAGCTGGCATCTCACTCTCTTTGAATCTTCTTTATCATGCTAGGATTAGCAGGAAAAAGCAAAAAATTTCAGAATTGCACCTTGCAATGCGGAGAAATTACTGTTTGTGCATTTACAATATTCATTGATTTTTGCCATTGAAAAACATGTTATTCATATACCAGAAATGTTTGAAGCTACTGACTGAATGAAAAGAGCTGGCATCTCACTATCTTTGAATCTTCTTTATCATGCCAGGATTAGCAGGAAAAAGCAAAAAATTTCAGAATTTCACCTTGCGATGTGGAGATATTACTGTTTGTGCATTTACAATTTTCATTGATTTTTGCCATTGAAAAACGTCCAGAAATGTTTGAAGCTACTGACTGAATGAAAGGAGCTGGCATCTCACTCTCTTTGAATCTTCTTTATCATGCTAGGATTAGCAGGAAAAAGCAAAAAATTTCAGAATTGCACCTTGCAATGCGGAGAAATTACTGTTTGTGCATTTACAATATTCATTGATTTTTGCCATTGAAAAACATCGTTATTCATATACCAGAAATGTTTGAAGCTACTGACTGAATGAAAAGAGCTGGCATCTCACTCTCTTTGAATCTTCTTTATCATGCCAGGATTAGCAGGAAAAAGCAAAAAATTTCAGAATTGCACCTTGCAATGTGGAGATATTACTGTTTGTGCATTTACAATATTCATTGATTTTTGCCATTGAAAAACGTCCAGAAATGTTTGAAGCTACTGACTGAATGAAAGGAGCTGGCATCTCACTCTCTTTTAATCTTCTTTATCATGCTAGGATTAGCAGGAAAAAGCAAAAAATTTCAGAATTGCACCTTGCAATGCGGAGAAATTACTGTTTGTGCATTTACAATATTCATTGATTTTTGCCATTGAAAAACATGTTATTCATATACCAGAAATGTTTGAAGCTACTGACTAAATGAAAAGAGCTGGCATCTCACTCTCTTTGAATCTTCTTTATCATGCCAGGATTAGCAGGAAAAAGCAAAAAATTTCAGAATTGCACCTTGCAATGTGGAGATATTACTGTTTGTGCATTTACAATATTCATTGATTTTTGCCATTGAAAAACATCCAGAAATGTTTGAAGCTACTGACTGAATGAAAGGAGCTGGCATCTCACTCTCTTTGAATCTTCTTTATCATGCTAGGATTAGCAGGAAAAAGCAAAAAATTTCAGAATTGCACCTTGCAATGCGGAGAAATTACTGTGTGTGCATTTACAATATTCATTGATTTTTGCCATTGAAAAACATGTTATTCATATACCAGAAATGTTTGAAGCTACTGACTGAATGAAAAGAGCTGGCATCTCACTCTCTTTGAATCTTCTTTATCATGCTAGGATTAGCAGGAAAAAGCAAAAAATTTCAGAATTGCACCTTGCAATGTGGAGATATTACTGTTTGTGCATTTACAATATTCATTGATTTTTGCCATTGAAAAACGTCCAGAAATGTTTGAAGCTACTGACTGAATGAAAGGAGCTGGCATCTCACTCTCTTTGAATCTTCTTTATCATGCTAGGATTAGCAGGAAAAAGCAAAAAATTTCAGAATTGCACCTTGCAATGTGGAGATATTACTGTTTGTGCATTTACAATATTCATTCATTTTTGCCATTGAAAAACGTCCAGAAATGTTTGAAGCTACTGACTGAATGAAAAGAGCTGGCATCTCACTCTCTTTGAATCTTCTTTATCATGCTAAGAGGAGCAGGAAAAAGCAAAAAATTTCAGAATTGCACGTTGCAATGTGGAGATATTACTGTTTGTGCATTTACAATATTCATTGATTTTTGCCATTGAAAAACATGTTATTCATATACCAGAAATGTTTGAAGCTACTGACTGAATGAAAAGAGCTGGCATCTCACTCTCTTTGAATATTCTTTATCATGCCAGGATTAGCAGGAAAAAGCAAAAAATTTCAGAATTGCACCTTGCAATGTGGAGATATTACTGTTTGTGCATTTACAATATTCATTGATTTTTGCCATTGAAAAACGTCCAGAAATATTTGAAGCTACTGACTGAATGAAAGGAGCTGGCATCTCACTCTCTTTGAATCTTCTTTATCATGCTAGGATTAGCAGGAAAAAGCAAAAAATTTCAGAATTGCACCTTGCAATGCGGAGAAATTACTGTTTGTGCATTTACAATATTCATTGATTTTTTCCATTGAAAAACATGTTATTCATATACCAGAAATGTTTGAAGCTACTGACTGAATGAAAAGAGCTGGCATCTCACTCTCTTTGAATCTTCGTTATCATGCCAGGATTAGCAGGAAAAAGCAAAAAATTTCAGAATTGCACCTTGCAATGTGGAGATATTACTGTTTGTGCATTTACAATATTCATTGATTTTTGCCATTGAAAAACGTCCAGAAATGTTTGAAGCTACTGACTGAATGAAAGGAGCTGGCATCTCACTCTCTTTGAATCTTCTTTATCATGCTAGGATTAGCAGGAAAAAGCAAAAAATTTCAGAATTGCACCTTGCAATGCGGAGAAATTACTGTTTGTGCATTTACAATATTCATTGATTTTTGCCATTGAAAAACATCGTTATTCATATACCAGAAATGTTTGAAGCTACTGACTGAATGAAAAGAGCTGGCATCTCACTCTCTTTGAATCTTCTTTATCATGCCAGGATTAGCAGGAAAAAGCAAAAAATTTCAGAATTGCACCTTGCAATGTGGAGATATTACTGTTTGTGCATTTACAATATTCATTGATTTTTGCCATTGAAAAACGTCCAGAAATGTTTGAAGCTACTGACTGAATGAAAGGAGCTGGCATCTCACTCTCTTTTAATCTTCTTTATCATGCTAGGATTAGCAGGAAAAAGCAAAAAATTTCAGAATTGCACCTTGCAATGCGGAGAAATTACTGTTTGTGCATTTACAATATTCATTGATTTTTGCCATTGAAAAACATGTTATTCATATACCAGAAATGTTTGAAGCTACTGACTAAATGAAAAGAGCTGGCATCTCACTCTCTTTGAATCTTCTTTATCATGCCAGGATTAGCAGGAAAAAGCAAAAAATTTCAGAATTGCACCTTGCAATGTGGAGATATTACTGTTTGTGCATTTACAATATTCATTGATTTTTGCCATTGAAAAACATCCAGAAATGTTTGAAGCTACTGACTGAATGAAAGGAGCTGGCATCTCACTCTCTTTGAATCTTCTTTATCATGCTAGGATTAGCAGGAAAAAGCAAAAAATTTCAGAATTGCACCTTGCAATGCGGAGAAATTACTGTGTGTGCATTTACAATATTCATTGATTTTTGCCATTGAAAAACATGTTATTCATATACCAGAAATGTTTGAAGCTACTGACTGAATGAAAAGAGCTGGCATCTCACTCTCTTTGAATCTTCTTTATCATGCTAGGATTAGCAGGAAAAAGCAAAAAATTTCAGAATTGCACCTTGCAATGTGGAGATATTACTGTTTGTGCATTTACAATATTCATTGATTTTTGCCATTGAAAAACGTCCAGAAATGTTTGAAGCTACTGACTGAATGAAAGGAGCTGGCATCTCACTCTCTTTGAATCTTCTTTATCATGCTAGGATTAGCAGGAAAAAGCAAAAAATTTCAGAATTGCACCTTGCAATGCGGAGAAATTACTGTTTGTGCATTTACAATATTCATTGATTTTTGCCATTGAAAAACATGTCATTCATATACCAGAAATGTTTGAAGCTACTGAATGAATGAAAAGAGCTGGCATCTCACTCTCTTTGAATCTTCTTTATCATGCCAGTATTAGCAGGAAAAAGCAAAAAATTTCAGAATTGCACCTTGCAATGTGGAGATATTACTGTTTGTGCATTTACAATATTCATTCATTTTTGCCATTGAAAAACGTCCAGAAATGTTTGAAGCTACTGACTGAATGAAAAGAGCTGGCATCTCACTCTCTTTGAATCTTCTTTATCATGCTAAGAGGAGCAGGAAAAAGCAAAAAATTTCAGAATTGCACGTTGCAATGTGGAGATATTACTGTTTGTGCATTTACAATATTCATTGATTTTTGCCATTGAAAAACATGTTATTCATATACCAGAAATGTTTGAAGCTACTGACTGAATGAAAAGAGCTGGCATCTCACTCTCTTTGAATATTCTTTATCATGCCAGGATTAGCAGGAAAAAGCAAAAAATTTCAGAATTGCACCTTGCAATGTGGAGATATTACTGTTTGTGCATTTACAATATTCATTGATTTTTGCCATTGAAAAACGTCCAGAAATATTTGAAGCTACTGACTGAATGAAAGGAGCTGGCATCTCACTCTCTTTGAATCTTCTTTATCATGCTAGGATTAGCAGGAAAAAGCAAAAAATTTCAGAATTGCACCTTGCAATGCGGAGAAATTACTGTTTGTGCATTTACAATATTCATTGATTTTTTCCATTGAAAAACATGTTATTCATATACCAGAAATGTTTGAAGCTACTGACTGAATGAAAAGAGCTGGCATCTCACTCTCTTTGAATCTTCGTTATCATGCCAGGATTAGCAGGAAAAAGCAAAAAATTTCAGAATTGCACCTTGCAATGTGGAGATATTACTGTTTGTGCATTTACAATATTCATTGATTTTTGCCATTGAAAAACGTCCAGAAATGTTTGAAGCTACTGACTGAATGAAAGGAGCTGGCATCTCACTCTCTTTGAATCTTCTTTATCATGCTAGGATTAGCAGGAAAAAGAAAAAATTTCAGAATTGCACCTTGCAATGTGGAGAAATTACTGTTTGTGCATTTACAATATTCATTGATTTTTGCCATTGAAAAACATGTTATTCATATACCAGAAATGTTTGAAGCTACTGACTGAATGAAAAGAGCTGGCATCTCACTCTCTTTGAATCTTCTTTATCATGCCAGGATTAGCAGGAAAAAGCAAAAAATTTCAGAATTGCACCTTGCAATGTGGAGATATTACTGTTTGTGCATTTACAATATTCATTGATTTTTGCCATTGAAAAACGTCCAGAAATGTTTGAAGCTACTGACTGAATGAAAGGAGCTGGCATCTCACTCTCTTTGAATCTTCTTTATCATGCTAGGATTAGCAGGAAAAAGCAAAAAATTTCAGAATTGCACCTTGCAATGCGGAGAAATTACTGTGTGTGCATTTACAATATTCATTGATTTTTGCCATTGAAAAACATCATGTTATTCATATACCAGAAATGTTTGAAGCTACTGACTGAATGAAAAGAGCTGGCATCTCACTCTCTTTGAATCTTCTTTATCATGCCAGGATTAGCAGGAAAAAGCAAAAAATTTCAGAATTGCACGTTGCAATGTGGAGATATTACTGTTTGTGCATTTACAATATTCATTGATTTTTGCCATTGAAAAACATCGTTATTCATATACCAGAAATGTTTGAAGCTACTGACTGAATGAAAAGAGCTGGCATCTCACTCTCTTTGAATCTTCTTTATCATGCCAGGATTAGCAGGAAAAAGCAAAAAATTTCAGAATTGCACCTTGCAATGTGGAGATATTACTGTTTGTGCATTTACAATATTCATTGATTTTTGCCATTGAAAAACATCATGTTATTCATATACCAGAAATGTTTGAAGCTACTGACTGAATGAAAAGAGCTGGCATCTCACTCTCTTTGAATCTTCTTTATCATGCCAGGATTAGCAGGAAAAAGCAAAAAATTTCAGAATTGCACCTTGCAATGCGGAGAAATTACTGTGTGTGCATTTACAATATTCATTGATTTTTGCCATTGAAAAACATCATGTTATTCATATACCAGAAATGTTTGAAGCTACTGACTGAATGAAAAGAGCTGGCATCTCACTCTCTTTGAATCTTCTTTATCATGCCAGGATTAGCAGGAAAAAGCAAAAAATTTCAGAATTGCACCTTGCAATGTGGAGATATTACTGTTTGTGCATTTACAATATTCATTGATTTTTGCCATTGAAAAACGTCCAGAAATGTTTGAAGCTACTGACTGAATGAAAGGAGCTGGCATCTCACTCTCTTTGAATCTTCTTTATCATGCTAGGATTAGCAGGAAAAAGCAAAAAATTTCAGAATTGCACCTTGCAATGCGGAGAAATTACTGTTTGTGCATTTACAATATTCATTGATTTTTGCCATTGAAAAACATGTTATTCATATACCAGAAATGTTTGAAGCTACTGACTGAATGAAAAGAGCTGGCATCTCACTCTCTTTGAATCTTCTTTATCATGCCAGGATTAGCAGGAAAAAGCAAAAAATTTCAGAATTGCACCTTGCAATGTGGAGATATTACTGTTTGTGCATTTACAATATTCATTGATTTTTGCCATTGAAAAACGTCCAGAAATGTTTGAAGCTACTGACTGAATGAAAGGAGCTGGCATCTCACTCTCTTTGAATCTTCTTTATCATGCTAGGATTAGCAGGAAAAAGCAAAAAATTTCAGAATTGCACCTTGCAATGCGGAGAAATTACTGTGTGTGCATTTACAATATTCATTGATTTTTGCCATTGAAAAACATGTTATTCATATACCAGAAATGTTTGAAGCTACTGACTGAATGAAAAGAGCTGGCATCTCACTCTCTTTGAATCTTCTTTATCATGCCAGGATTAGCAGGAAAAAGCAAAAAATTTCAGAATTGCACCTTGCAATGTGGAGATATTACTGTTTGTGCATTTACAATATTCATTGATTTTTGCCATTGAAAAACGTCCAGAAATGTTTGAAGCTACTGACTGAATGAAAGGAGCTGGCATCTCACTCTCTTTGAATCTTCTTTATCATGCTAGGATTAGCAGGAAAAAGCAAAAAATTTCAGAATTGCACCTTGCAATGCGGAGAAATTACTGTTTGTGCATTTACAATATTCATTGATTTTTGCCATTGAAAAACATGTTATTCATATACCAGAAATGTTTGAAGCTACTGACTGAATGAAAAGAGCTGGCATCTCTCTCTCTTTGAATCTTCTTTATCATGCTAGGATTAGCAGGAAAAAGCAAAAAATTTCAGAATTGCACCTTGCAATGCGGAGAAATTACTGTGTGTGCATTTACAATATTCATTGATTTTTGCCATTGAAAAACATGTTATTCATATACCAGAAATGTTTGAAGCTACTGACTGAATGAAAAGAGCTGGCATCTCACTCTCTTTGAATCTTCTTTATCATGCCAGGATTAGCAGGAAAAAGCAAAAAATTTCAGAATTGCACCTTGCAATGTGGAGATATTACTGTTTGTGCATTTACAATATTCATTGATTTTTGCCATTGAAAAACGTCCAGAAATGTTTGAAGCTACTGACTGAATGAAAGGAGCTGGCATCTCACTCTCTTTGAATCTTCTTTATCATGCTAGGATTAGCAGGAAAAAGCAAAAAATTTCAGAATTGCACCTTGCAATGCGGAGAAATTACTGTTTGTGCATTTACAATATTCATTGATTTTTGCCATTGAAAAACGTCCAGAAATGTTTGAAGCTACTGACTGAATGAAAGGAGCTGGCATCTCACTCTCTTTGAATCTTCTTTATCATGCTAGGATTAGCAGGAAAAAGCAAAAAATTTCAGAATTGCACCTTGCAATGCGGAGAAATTACTGTTTGTGCATTTACAATATTCATTGATTTTTGCCATTGAAAAACATCATGTTATTCATATACCAGAAATGTTTGAAGCTACTGACTGAATGAAAAGAGCTGGCATCTCACTCTCTTTGAATCTTCTTTATCATGCTAGGATTAGCAGGAAAAAGCAAAAAATTTCAGAATTGCACCTTGCAATGCGGAGAAATTACTGTGTGTGCATTTACAATATTCATTGATTTTTGCCATTGAAAAACATGTTATTCATATACCAGAAATGTTTGAAGCTACTGACTGAATGAAAAGAGCTGGCATCTCACTCTCTTTGAATCTTCTTTATCATGCCAGGATTAGCAGGAAAAAGCAAAAAATTTCAGAATTGCACCTTGCAATGTGGAGATATTACTGTTTGTGCATTTACAATATTCATTGATTTTTGCCATTGAAAAACGTCCAGAAATGTTTGAAGCTACTGACTGAATGAAAGGAGCTGGCATCTCACTCTCTTTGAATCTTCTTTATCATGCTAGGATTAGCAGGAAAAAGCAAAAAATTTCAGAATTGCACCTTGCAATGCGGAGAAATTACTGTTTGTGCATTTACAATATTCATTGATTTTTGCCATTGAAAAACATGTTATTCATATACCAGAAATGTTTGAAGCTACTGACTGAATGAAAAGAGCTGGCATCTCACTCTCTTTGAATCTTCTTTATCATGCCAGGATTAGCAGGAAAAAGCAAAAAATTTCAGAATTGCACCTTGCAATGTGGAGATATTACTGTTTGTGCATTTACAATATTCATTGATTTTTGCCATTGAAAAACATCAAGTTATTCATATACCAGAAATGTTTGAAGCTACTGACTGAATGAAAAGAGCTGGCATCTCACTCTCTTTGAATCTTCTTTATCATGCCAGGATTAGCAGGAAAAAGCAAAAAATTTCAGAATTGCACCTTGCAATGTGGAGATATTACTGTTTGTGCATTTACAATATTCATTGATTTTTGCCATTGAAAAACGTCCAGAAATGTTTGAAGCTACTGACTGAATGAAAGGAGCTGGCATCTCACTCTCTTTGAATCTTCTTTATCATGCTAGGATTAGCAGGAAAAAGCAAAAAATTTCAGAATTGCACCTTGCAATGCGGAGAAATTACTGTGTGTGCATTTACAATATTCATTGATTTTTGCCATTGAAAAACATCGTTATTCATATACCAGAAATGTTTGAAGCTACTGACTGAATGAAAAGAGCTGGCATCTCACTCTCTTTGAATCTTCTTTATCATGCCAGGATTAGCAGGAAAAAGCAAAAAATTTCAGAATTGCACCTTGCAATGTGGAGATATTACTGTTTGTGCATTTACAATATTCATTGATTTTTGCCATTGAAAAACATCCAGAAATGTTTGAAGCTACTGACTGAATGAAAAGAGCTGGCATCTCACTCTCTTTGAATCTTCTTTATCATGCCAGGATTAGCAGGAAAAAGCAAAAAATTTCAGAATTGCACCTTGCAATGCGGAGAACTTACTGTTTGTGCATTTACAATATTCATTGATTTTTGCCATTGAAAAACATCATGTTATTCATATACCAGAAATGTTTGAAGCTACTGACTGAATGAAAGGAGCTGGCATCTCACTCTCTTTGAATCTTCTTTATCATGCCAGGATTAGCAGGAAAAAGCAAAAAATTTCAGAATTGCACCTTGCAATGTGGAGATATTACTGTTTGTGCATTTACAATATTCATTGATTTTTGCCATTGAAAAACGTCCAGAAATGTTTGAAGCTACTGACTGAATGAAAGGAGCTGGCATCTCACTCTCTTTGAATCTTCTTTATCATGCTAGGATTAGCAGGAAAAAGCAAAAAATTTCAGAATTGCACCTTGCAATGCGGAGAAATTACTGTTTGTGCATTTACAATATTCATTGATTTTTGCCATTGAAAAACGTCCAGAAATGTTTGAAGCTACTGACTGAATGAAAGGAGCTGGCATCTCACTCTCTTTGAATCTTCTTTATCATGCCAGGATTAGCAGGAAAAAGCAAAAAATTTCAGAATTGCACCTTGCAATGTGGAGATATTACTGTTTGTGCATTTACAATATTCATTGATTTTTGCCATTGAAAAACGTCCAGAAATGTTTGAAGCTACTGACTGAATGAAAGGAGCTGGCATATCACTCTCTTTGAATCTTCTTTATCATGCTAGGATTAGCAGGAAAAAGCAAAAAATTTCAGAATTGCACCTTGCCATGCGGAGAAATTACTGTTTGTGCATTTACAATATTCATTGATTTTTGCCATTGAAAAACATGTTATTCATATACCAGAAATGTTTGAAGCTACTGACTGAATGAAAAGAGCTGGCATCTCAATCTCTTTGAATCTTCTTTATCATGCCAGGATTAGCAGGAAAAAGCAAAACATTTCAGAATTGCACCTTGCAATGTGGAGATATTACTGTTTGTGCATTTACAATATTCATTGATTTTTGCCATTGAAAAACGTCCAGAAATGTTTGAAGCTACTGACTGAATGAAAGGAGCTGGCATCTCACTCTCTTTGAATCTTCTTTATCATGCTAGGATTAGCAGGAAAAAGCAAAAAATTTCAGAATTGCACCTTGCAATGCGGAGAAATTACTGTGTGTGCATTTACAATATTCATTGATTTTTGCCATTGAAAAACATCATGTTATTCATATACCAGAAATGTTTGAAGCTACTGACTGAATGAAAAGAGCTGGCATCTCACTCTCTTTGAATCTTCTTTATCATGCCAGGATTAGCAGGAAAAAGCAAAAAATTTCAGAATTGCACCTTGCAATGTGGAGATATTACTGTTTGTGCATTTACAATATTCATTGATTTTTGCCATTGAAAAACGTCCAGAAATGTTTGAAGCTACTGACTGAATGAAAGGAGCTGGCATCTCACTCTCTTTGAATCTTCTTTATCATGCTAGGATTAGCAGGAAAAAGCAAAAAATTTCAGAATTGCACCTTGCAATGCGGAGAAATTACTGTGTGTGCATTTACAATATTCATTGATTTTTGCCATTGAAAAACATCGTTATTCATATACCAGAAATGTTTGAAGCTACTGACTGAATGAAAAGAGCTGGCATCTCACTCTCTTTGAATCTTCTTTATCATGCTAAGAGGAGCAGGAAAAAGCAAAAAATTTCAGAATTGCACGTTGCAATGTGGAGATATTACTGTTTGTGTATTTACAATATTCATTGATTTTTGCCATTGAAAAACGTCCAGAAATGTTTGAAGCTACTGACTGAATGAAAGGAGCTAGCATCTCACTCTCTTTGAATCTTCTTTATCATGCTAGGATTAGCAGGAAAAAGCAAAAAATTTCAGAATTGCACCTTGCAATGCGGAGAAATTACTGTTTGTGCATTTACAATATTCATTGATTTTTGCCATTGAAAAACATCATGTTATTCATATACCAGAAATGTTTGAAGCTACTGACTGAATGAAAAGAGCTGGCATCTCACTCTCTTTGAATCTTCTTTATCATGCCAGGATTAGCAGGAAAAAGCAAAAAATTTCAGAATTGCACCTTGCAATGCGGAGAAATTACTGTTTGTGCATTTACAATATTCATTGATTTTTGCCATTGAAAAACATGTTATTCATATACCAGAAATGTTTGAAGCTACTGACTGAATGAAAAGAGCTGGCATCTCACTCTCTTTGAATCTTCTTTATCATGCCAGGATTAGCAGGAAAAAGCAAAAAATTTCAGAATTGCACCTTGCAATGCGGAGAAATTACTGTTTGTGCATTTACAATATTCATTGATTTTTGCCATTGAAAAACGTCCAGAAATGTTTGAAGCTACTGACTGAATCAAAAGAGCTGGCATCTCACTCTCTTTGAATCTTCTTTATCATGCTAAGAGGAGCAGGAAAAAGCAAAAAATTTCAGAATTGCACGTTGCAATGTGGAGATATTACTGTTTGTGCATTTACAATATTCATTGATTTTTGCCATTGAAAAACGTCCAGAAATGTTTGAAGCTACTGACTGAATGAAAGGAGCTGGCATCTCACTCTCTTTGAATCTTCTTTATCATGCTAGGATTAGCAGGAAAAAGCAAAAAATTTCAGAATTGCACCTTGCAATGCGGAGAAATTACTGTTTGTGCATTTACAATATTCATTGATTTTTGCCATTGAAAAACGTCCAGAAATGTTTGAAGCTACTGACTGAATGAAAGGAGCTGGCATCTCACTCTCTTTGAATCTTCTTTACCATGCTAGGATTAGCAGGAAAAAGCAAAAAATTTCAGAATTGCACCTTGCAATGCGGAGAAATTACTGTGTGTGCATTTACAATATTCATTGATTTTTGCCATTGAAAAACATGTTATTCATATACCAGAAATGTTTGAAGCTACTGACTGAATGAAAAGAGCTGGCATCTCACTCTCTTTGAATCTTCTTTATCATGCCAGGATTAGCAGGAAAAAGCAAAAAATTTCAGAATTGCACCTTGCAATGTGGAGATATTACTGTTTGTGCATTTACAATATTCATTGATTTTTGCCATTGAAAAACGTCCAGAAATGTTTGAAGCTACTGACTGAATGAAAGGAGCTGGCATCTCACTCTCTTTGAATCTTCTTTATCATGCTAGGATTAGCAGGAAAAAGCAAAAAATTTCAGAATTGCACCTTGCAATGCGGAGAAATTACTGTGTGTGCATTTACAATATTCATTGATTTTTGCCATTGAAAAACATCGTTATTCATATACCAGAAATGTTTGAAGCTACTGACTGAATGAAAAGAGCTGGCATCTCACTCTCTTTGAATCTTCTTTATCATGCTAAGAGGAGCAGGAAAAAGCAAAAAATTTCAGAATTGCACGTTGCAATGTGGAGATATTACTGTTTGTGTATTTACAATATTCATTGATTTTTGCCATTGAAAAACGTCCAGAAATGTTTGAAGCTACTGACTGAATGAAAGGAGCTAGCATCTCACTCTCTTTGAATCTTCTTTATCATGCTAGGATTAGCAGGAAAAAGCAAAAAATTTCAGAATTGCACCTTGCAATGCGGAGAAATTACTGTTTGTGCATTTACAATATTCATTGATTTTTGCCATTGAAAAACATCATGTTATTCATATACCAGAAATGTTTGAAGCTACTGACTGAATGAAAAGAGCTGGCATCTCACTCTCTTTGAATCTTCTTTATCATGCCAGGATTAGCAGGAAAAAGCAAAAAATTTCAGAATTGCACCTTGCAATGCGGAGAAATTACTGTTTGTGCATTTACAATATTCATTGATTTTTGCCATTGAAAAACATGTTATTCATATACCAGAAATGTTTGAAGCTACTGACTGAATGAAAAGAGCTGGCATCTCACTCTCTTTGAATCTTCTTTATCATGCCAGGATTAGCAGGAAAAAGCAAAAAATTTCAGAATTGCACCTTGCAATGCGGAGAAATTACTGTTTGTGCATTTACAATATTCATTGATTTTTGCCATTGAAAAACGTCCAGAAATGTTTGAAGCTACTGACTGAATCAAAAGAGCTGGCATCTCACTCTCTTTGAATCTTCTTTATCATGCTAAGAGGAGCAGGAAAAAGCAAAAAATTTCAGAATTGCACGTTGCAATGTGGAGATATTACTGTTTGTGCATTTACAATATTCATTGATTTTTGCCATTGAAAAACGTCCAGAAATGTTTGAAGCTACTGACTGAATGAAAGGAGCTGGCATCTCACTCTCTTTGAATCTTCTTTATCATGCTAGGATTAGCAGGAAAAAGCAAAAAATTTCAGAATTGCACCTTGCAATGCGGAGAAATTACTGTTTGTGCATTTACAATATTCATTGATTTTTGCCATTGAAAAACGTCCAGAAATGTTTGAAGCTACTGACTGAATGAAAGGAGCTGGCATCTCACTCTCTTTGAATCTTCTTTACCATGCTAGGATTAGCAGGAAAAAGCAAAAAATTTCAGAATTGCACCTTGCAATGCGGAGAAATTACTGTGTGTGCATTTACAATATTCATTGATTTTTGCCATTGAAAAACATGTTATTCATATACCAGAAATGTTTGAAGCTACTGACTGAATGAAAAGAGCTGGCATCTCACTCTCTTTGAATCTTCTTTATCATGCCAGGATTAGCAGGAAAAAGCAAAAAATTTCAGAATTGCACCTTGCAATGTGGAGATATTACTGTTTGTGCATTTACAATATTCATTGATTTTTGCCATTGAAAAACGTCCAGAAATGTTTGAAGCTACTGACTGAATGAAAGGAGCTGGCATCTCACTCTCTTTGAATCTTCTTTATCATGCTAGGATTAGCAGGAAAAAGCAAAAAATTTCAGAATTGCACCTTGCAATGCGGAGAAATTACTGTTTGTGCATTTACAATATTCATTGATTTTTGCCATTGAAAAACGTCCAGAAATGTTTGAAGCTACTGACTGAATGAAAGGAGCTGGCATCTCACTCTCTTTGAATCTTCTTTATCATGCTAGGATTAGCAGGAAAAAGCAAAAAATTTCAGAATTGCACCTTGCAATGCGGAGAAATTACTGTTTGTGCATTTACAATATTCATTGATTTTTGCCATTGAAAAACATCATGTTATTCATATACCAGAAATGTTTGAAGCTACTGACTGAATGAAAAGAGCTGGCATCTCACTCTCTTTGAATCTTCTTTATCATGCTAGGATTAGCAGGAAAAAGCAAAAAATTTCAGAATTGCACCTTGCAATGCGGAGAAATTACTGTGTGTGCATTTACAATATTCATTGATTTTTGCCATTGAAAAACATGTTATTCATATACCAGAAATGTTTGAAGCTACTGACTGAATGAAAAGAGCTGGCATCTCACTCTCTTTGAATCTTCTTTATCATGCCAGGATTAGCAGGAAAAAGCAAAAAATTTCAGAATTGCACCTTGCAATGTGGAGATATTACTGTTTGTGCATTTACAATATTCATTGATTTTTGCCATTGAAAAACGTCCAGAAATGTTTGAAGCTACTGACTGAATGAAAGGAGCTGGCATCTCACTCTCTTTGAATCTTCTTTATCATGCTAGGATTAGCAGGAAAAAGCAAAAAATTTCAGAATTGCACCTTGCAATGCGGAGAAATTACTGTTTGTGCATTTACAATATTCATTGATTTTTGCCATTGAAAAACATGTTATTCATATACCAGAAATGTTTGAAGCTACTGACTGAATGAAAAGAGCTGGCATCTCACTCTCTTTGAATCTTCTTTATCATGCCAGGATTAGCAGGAAAAAGCAAAAAATTTCAGAATTGCACCTTGCAATGTGGAGATATTACTGTTTGTGCATTTACAATATTCATTGATTTTTGCCATTGAAAAACATCATGTTATTCATATACCAGAAATGTTTGAAGCTACTGACTGAATGAAAAGAGCTGGCATCTCACTCTCTTTGAATCTTCTTTATCATGCCAGGATTAGCAGGAAAAAGCAAAAAATTTCAGAATTGCACCTTGCAATGTGGAGATATTACTGTTTGTGCATTTACAATATTCATTGATTTTTGCCATTGAAAAACGTCCAGAAATGTTTGAAGCTACTGACTGAATGAAAGGAGCTGGCATCTCACTCTCTTTGAATCTTCTTTATCATGCTAGGATTAGAAGGAAAAAGCAAAAAATTTCAGAATTGCACCTTGCAATGCGGAGAAATTACTGTGTGTGCATTTACAATATTCATTGATTTTTGCCATTGAAAAACATCGTTATTCATATACCAGAAATGTTTGAAGCTACTGACTGAATGAAAAGAGCTGGCATCTCACTCTCTTTGAATCTTCTTTATCATGCCAGGATTAGCAGGAAAAAGCAAAAAATTTCAGAATTCCACCTTGCAATGTGGAGATATTACTGTTTGTGCATTTACAATATTCATTGATTTTTGCCATTGAAAAACGTCCAGAAATGTTTGAAGCTACTGACTGAATGAAAAGAGCTGGCATCTCACTCTCTTTGAATCTTCTTTATCATGCCAGTATTAGCAGGAAAAAGCAAAAAATTTCAGAATTGCACCTTGCAATGCGGAGAACTTACTGTGTGTGCATTTACAATATTCATTGATTTTTGCCATTGAAAAACATCATGTTATTCATATACCAGAAATGTTTGAAGCTACTGACTGAATGAAAGGAGCTGGCATCTCACTCTCTTTGAATCTTCTTTATCATGCTAGGATTAGCAGGAAAAAGCAAAAAATTTCAGAATTGCACCTTGCAATGTGGAGATATTACTGTTTGTGCATTTACAATATTCATTGATTTTTGCCATTGAAAAACATGTTATTCATATACCAGAAATGTTTGAAGCTACTGACTGAATGAAAAGAGCTGGCATCTCACTCTCTTTGAATCTTCTTTATCATGCCAGGATTAGCAGGAAAAAGCAAAAAATTTCAGAATTGCACCTTGCAATGTGGAGATATTACTGTTTGTGCATTTACAATATTCATTGATTTTTGCCATTGAAAAACGTCCAGAAATGTTTGAAGCTACTGACTGAATGAAAGGAGCTGGCATCTCACTCTCTTTGAATCTTCTTTATCATGCTAGGATTAGCAGGAAAAAGCAAAAAATTTCAGAATTGCACCTTGCAATGCGGAGAAATTACTGTTTGTGCATTTACAATATTCATTGATTTTTGCCATTGAAAAACGTCCAGAAATGTTTGAAGCTACTGACTGAATGAAAGGAGCTGGCATCTCACTCTCTTTGAATCTTCTTTATCATGCCAGGATTAGCAGGAAAAAGCAAAAAATTTCAGAATTGCACCTTGCAATGTGGAGATATTACTGTTTGTGCATTTACAATATTCATTGATTTTTGCCATTGAAAAACGTCCAGAAATGTTTGAAGCTACTGACTGAATGAAAGGAGCTGGCATCTCACTCTCTTTGAATCTTCTTTATCATGCTAGGATTAGCAGGAAAAAGCAAAAAATTTCAGAATTGCACCTTGCCATGCGGAGAAATTACTGTTTGTGCATTTACAATATTCATTGATTTTTGCCATTGAAAAACATGTTATTCATATACCAGAAATGTTTGAAGCTACTGACTGAATGAAAAGAGCTGGCATCTCAATCTCTTTGAATCTTCTTTATCATGCCAGGATTAGCAGGAAAAAGCAAAACATTTCAGAATTGCACCTTGCAATGTGGAGATATTACTGTTTGTGCATTTACAATATTCATTGATTTTTGCCATTGAAAAACGTCCAGAAATGTTTGAAGCTACTGACTGAATGAAAGGAGCTGGCATCTCACTCTCTTTGAATCTTCTTTATCATGCTAGGATTAGCAGGAAAAAGCAAAAAATTTCAGAATTGCACCTTGCAATGCGGAGAAATTACTGTGTGTGCATTTACAATATTCATTGATTTTTGCCATTGAAAAACATCATGTTATTCATATACCAGAAATGTTTGAAGCTACTGACTGAATGAAAAGAGCTGGCATCTCACTCTCTTTGAATCTTCTTTATCATGCCAGGATTAGCAGGAAAAAGCAAAAAATTTCAGAATTGCACCTTGCAATGTGGAGATATTACTGTTTGTGCATTTACAATATTCATTGATTTTTGCCATTGAAAAACGTCCAGAAATGTTTGAAGCTACTGACTGAATGAAAGGAGCTGGCATCTCACTCTCTTTGAATCTTCTTTATCATGCTAGGATTAGCAGGAAAAAGCAAAAAATTTCAGAATTGCACCTTGCAATGCGGAGAAATTACTGTGTGTGCATTTACAATATTCATTGATTTTTGCCATTGAAAAACATCGTTATTCATATACCAGAAATGTTTGAAGCTACTGACTGAATGAAAAGAGCTGGCATCTCACTCTCTTTGAATCTTCTTTATCATGCCAGGATTAGCAGGAAAAAGCAAAAAATTTCAGAATTGCACCTTGCAATGTGGAGATATTACTGTTTGTGCATTTACAATATTCATTGATTTTTGCCATTGAAAAACGTCAAGAAATGTTTGAAGCTACTGACTGAATGAAAGGAGCTGGCATCTCACTCTCTTTGAATCTTCTTTATCATGCTAGGATTAGCAGGAAAAAGCAAAAAATTTCAGAATTGCACCTTGCAATGCGGAGAAATTACTGTGTGTGCATTTACAATATTCATTGATTTTTGCCTTTGAAAAACATGTTATTCATATACCAGAAATGTTTGAAGCTACTGACTGAATGAAAAGAGCTGGCATCTCACTCTCTTTTAAATCTTCTTTATCATGCCAGGATTAGCAGGAAAAAGCAAAAAATTTCAGAATTGCACCTTGCAATGTGGAGATATTACTGTTTGTGCATTTACAATATTCATTGATTTTTGCCATTGAAAAACATGTTATTCATATACCAGAAATGTTTGAAGCTACTGACTGAATGAAAAGAGCTGGCATCTCACTCTCTTTGAATCTTCTTTATCATGCCAGGATTAGCAGGAAAAAGCAAAAAATTTCAGAATTGCACCTTGCAATGTGGAGATATTACTGTTTGTGCATTTACAATATTCATTGATTTTTGCCATTGAAAAACGTCCAGAAATGTTTGAAGCTACTGACTGAATGAAAGGAGCTGGCATCTCACTCTCTTTGAATCTTCTTTATCATGCTAGGATTAGCAGGAAAAAGCAAAAAATTTCAGAATTGCACGTTGCAATGCGGAGAAATTACTGTGTGTGCATTTACAATATTCATTGATTTTTGCCATTGAAAAACATGTTATTCATATACCAGAAATGTTTGAAGCTACTGACTGAATGAAAAGAGCTGGCATCTCACTCTCTTTGAATCTTCTTTATCATGCCAGGATTAGCAGGAAAAAGCAAAAAATTTCAGAATTGCACCTTGCAATGTGGAGATATTACTGTTTGTGCATTTACAATATTCATTGATTTTTGCCATTGAAAAACGTTCAGAAATGTTTGAAGCTACTGACTGAATGAAAGGAGCTGGCATCTCACTCTCTTTGAATCTTCTTTATCATGCTAGGATTAGCAGGAAAAAGCAAAAAATTTCAGAATTGCACCTTGCAATGCGGCGAAATTACTGTTTGTGCATTTACAATATTCATTGATTTTTGCCATTGAAAAACATGTTATTCATATACCAGAAATGTTTGAAGCTACTGACTGAATGAAAAGAGCTGGCATCTCTCTCTCTTTGAATCTTCTTTATCATGCTAGGATTAGCAGGAAAAAGCAAAAAATTTCAGAATTGCACCTTGCAATGCGGAGAAATTACTGTGTGTGCATTTACAATATTCATTGATTTTTGCCATTGAAAAACATGTTATTCATATACCAGAAATGTTTGAAGCTACTGACTGAATGAAAAGAGCTGGCATCTCACTCTCTTTGAATCTTCTTTATCATGCCAGGATTAGCAGGAAAAAGCAAAAAATTTCAGAATTGCACCTTGCAATGTGGAGATATTACTGTTTGTGCATTTACAATATTCATTGATTTTTGCCATTGAAAAACGTCCAGATATGTTTGAAGCTACTGACTGAATGAAAGGAGCTGGCATCTCACTCTCTTTGAATCTTCTTTATCATGCTAGGATTAGCAGGAAAAAGCAAAAAATTTCAGAATTGCACCTTGCAATGCGGAGAAATTACTGTTTGTGCATTTACAATATTCATTGATTTTTGCCATTGAAAAACATCATGTTATTCATATACCAGAAATGTTTGAAGCTACTGACTGAATGAAAAGAGCTGGCATCTCACTCTCTTTGAATCTTCTTTATCATGCTAGGATTAGCAGGAAAAAGCAAAAAATTTCAGAATTGCACCTTGCAATGCGGAGAAATTACTGTTTGTGCATTTACAATATTCATTGATTTTTGCCATTGAAAAACATGTTATTCATATACCAGAAATGTTTGAAGCTACTGACTGAATGAAAAGAGCTGGCATCTCACTCTCTTTGAATCTTCTTTATCATGCCAGGATTAGCAGGAAAAAGCAAAAAATTTCAGAATTGCACCTTGCAATGTGGAGATATTACTGTTTGTGCATTTACAATATTCATTGATTTTTGCCATTGAAAAACGTCCAGAAATGTTTGAAGCTACTGACAGAATGAAAGGAGCTGGCATCTCACTCTCTTTGAATCTTCCTTATCATGCTAGGATTAGCAGGAAAAAGCAAAAAATTTCAGAATTGTACCTTGCAATGCGGAGAAATTACTGTTTGTGCATTTACAATATTCATTGATTTTTGCCATTGAAAAACATGTTATTCATATACCAGAAATGTTTGAAGCTACTGACTGAATGAAAAGAGCTGGCATCTCACTCTCTTTGAATCTTCTTTATCATGCAGGATTAGCAGGAAAAAGCAAAAAATTTCAGAATTGCACCTTGCAATGTGGAGATATTACTGTTTGTGCATTTACAATATTCATTGATTTTTGCCATTGAAAAACATCATGTTATTCATATACCAGAAATGTTTGAAGCTACTGACTGAATGAAAAGAGCTGGCATCTCACTCTCTTTGAATCTTCTTTATCATGCCAGGATTAGCAGGAAAAAGCAAAAAATTTCAGGATTGCACCTTGCAATGTGGAGATATTACTGTTTGTGCATTTACAATATTCATTGATTTTTGCCATTGAAAAACGTCCAGAAATGTTTGAAGCTACTGACTGAATGAAAGGAGCTGGCATCTCACTCTCTTTGAATCTTCTTTATCATGCTAGGATTAGCAGGAAAAAGCAAAAAATTTCAGAATTGCACCTTGCAATGCGGAGAAATTACTGTGTGTGCATTTACAATATTCATTGATTTTTGCCATTGAAAAACATCGTTATTCATATACCAGAAATGTTTGAAGCTACTGACTGAATGAAAAGAGCTGGCATCTCACTCTCTTTGAATCTTCTTTATCATGCCAGGATTAGCAGGAAAAAGCAAAAAATTTCAGAATTGCACCTTGCAATGTGGAGATATTACTGTTTGTGCATTTACAATATTCATTGATTTTTGCCATTGAAAAACATCATGTTATTCATATACCAGAAATGTTTGAAGCTACTGACTGAATGAAAAGAGCTGGCATCTCACTCTCTTTGAATCTTCTTTATCATGCCAGGATTAGCAGGAAAAAGCAAAAAATTTCAGAATTGCACCTTGCAATGTGGAGATATTACTGTTTGTGCATTTACAATATTCATTGATTTTTGCCATTTTAAAACGTCCAGAAATGTTTGAAGCTACTGACTGAATGAAAGGAGCTGGCATCTCACTCTCTTTGAATCTTCTTTATCATGCTAGGATTAGCAGGAAAAAGCAAAAAATTTCAGAATTGCACCTTGCAATGCGGAGAAATTACTGTGTGTGCATTTACAATATTCATTGATTTTTGCCATTGAAAAACATCGTTATTCATATACCAGAAATGTTTGAAGCTACTGACTGAATGAAAAGAGCTGGCATCTCACTCTCTTTGAATCTTCTTTATCATGCCAGGATTAGCAGGAAAAAGCAAAAAATTTCAGAATTGCACCTTGCAATGTGGAGATATTACTGTTTGTGCATTTACAATATTCATTGATTTTTGCCATTGAAAAACGTCAAGAAATGTTTGAAGCTACTGACTGAATGAAAGGCGCTGGCATCTCACTCTCTTTGAATCTTCTTTATCATGCTAGGATTAGCAGGAAAAAGCAAAAAATTTCAGAATTGCACCTTGCAATGCGGAGAAATTACTGTGTGTGCATTTACAATATTCATTGATTTTTGCCTTTGAAAAACATGTTATTCATATACCAGAAATGTTTGAAGCTACTGACTGAATGAAAAGAGCTGGCATCTCACTCTCTTTGAATCTTCTTTATCATGCCAGGATTAGCAGGAAAAAGCAAAAAATTTCAGAATTGCACCTTGCAATGTGGAGATATTACTGTTTGTGCATTTACAATATTCATTGATTTTTGCCATTGAAAAACATGTTATTCATATACCAGAAATGTTTGAAGCTACTGACTGAATGAAAAGAGCTGGCATCTCACTCTCTTTGAATCTTCTTTATCATGCCAGGATTAGCAGGAAAAAGCAAAAAATTTCAGAATTGCACCTTGCAATGTGGAGATATTACTGTTTGTGCATTTACAATATTCATTGATTTTTGCCATTGAAAAACGTCCAGAAATGTTTGAAGCTACTGACTGAATGAAAGGAGCTGGCATCTCACTCTCTTTGAATCTTCTTTATCATGCTAGGATTAGCAGGAAAAAGCAAAAAATTTCAGAATTGCACCTTGCAATGCGGAGAAATTACTGTTTGTGCATTTACAATATTCATTGATTTTTGCCATTGAAAAACATGTTATTCATATACCAGAAATGTTTGAAGCTACTGACTGAATGAAAAGAGCTGGCATCTCACTCTCTTTGAATCTTCTTTATCATGCCAGAATTAGCAGGAAAAAGCAAAAAATTTCAGAATTGCACCTTGCAATGTGGAGATATTACTGTTTGTGCATTTACAATATTCATTGATTTTTGCCATTGAAAAACGTCCAGAAATGTTTGAAGCTACTGACTGAATGAAAGGAGCTGGCATCTCACTCTCTTTGAATCTTCTTTATCATGCTAGGATTAGCAGGAAAAAGCAAAAAATTTCAGAATTGCACCTTGCAATGCGGAGAAATTACTGTTTGTGCATTTACAATATTCATTGATTTTTGCCATTGAAAAACGTCCAGAAATGTTTGAAGCTACTGACTGAATGAAAGGAGCTGGCATCTCACTCTCTTTGAATCTTCTTTATCATGCTAGGATTAGCAGGAAAAAGCAAAAAATTTCAGAATTGCACCTTGCAATGCGGAGAAATTACTGTTTGTGCATTTACAATATTCATTGATTTTTGCCATTGAAAAACATCATGTTATTCATATACCAGAAATGTTTGAAGCTACTGACTGAATGAAAAGAGCTGGCATCTCACTCTCTTTGAATCTTCTTTATCATGCTAGGATTAGCAGGAAAAAGCAAAAAATTTCAGAATTGCACCTTGCAATGCGGAGAAATTACTGTTTGTGCATTTACAATATTCATTGATTTTTGCCATTGAAAAACATGTTATTCATATACCAGAAATGTTTGAAGCTACTGACTGAATGAAAAGAGCTGGCATCTCACTCTCTTTGAATCTTCTTTATCATGCCAGGATTAGCAGGAAAAAGCAAAAAATTTCAGAATTGCACCTTGCAATGTGGAGATATTACTGTTTGTGCATTTACAATATTCATTGATTTTTGCCATTGAAAAACGTCCAGAAATGTTTGAAGCTACTGACAGAATGAAAGGAGCTGGCATCTCACTCTCTTTGAATCTTCTTTATCATGCTAGGATTAGCAGGAAAAAGCAAAAAATTTCAGAATTGCACCTTGCAATGCGGAGAAATTACTGTTTGTGCATTTACAATATTCATTGATTTTTGCCATTGAAAAACATCATGTTATTCATATACCAGAAATGTTTGAAGCTACTGACTGAATGAAAAGAGCTGGCATCTCACTCTCTTTGAATCTTCTTTATCATGCTAGGATTAGCAGGAAAAAGCAAAAAATTTCAGAATTGCACCTTGCAATGCGGAGAAATTACTGTTTGTGCATTTACAATATTCATTGATTTTTGCCATTGAAAAACATGTTATTCATATACCAGAAATGTTTGAAGCTACTGACTGAATGAAAAGAGCTGGCATCTCACTCTCTTTGAATCTTCTTTATCATGCCAGGATTAGCAGGAAAAAGCAAAAAATTTCAGAATTGCACCTTGCAATGTGGAGATATTACTGTTTGTGCATTTACAACATTCATTGATTTTTGCCATTGAAAAACGTCCAGAAATGTTTGAAGCTACTGACAGAATGAAAGGAGCTGGCATCTCACTCTCTTTGAATCTTCTTTATCATGCTAGGATTAGCAGGAAAAAGCAAAAAATTTCAGAATTGCACCTTGCAATGCGGAGAAATTACTGTTTGTGCATTTACAATATTCATTGATTTTTGCCATTGAAAAACATCATGTTATTCATATACCAGAAATGTTTGAAGCTACTGACTGAATGAAAAGAGCTGGCATCTCACTCTCTTTGAATCTTCTTTATCATGCTAGGATTAGCAGGAAAAAGCAAAAAATTTCAGAATTGCACCTTGCAATGCGGAGAAATTACTGTTTGTGCATTTACAATATTCATTGATTTTTGCCATTGAAAAACATGTTATTCATATACCAGAAATGTTTGAAGCTACTGACTGAATGAAAAGAGCTGGCATCTCACTCTCTTTGAATCTTCTTTATCATGCCAGGATTAGCAGGAAAAAGCAAAAAATTTCAGAATTGCACCTTGCAATGTGGAGATATTACTGTTTGTGCATTTACAATATTCATTGATTTTTGCCATTGAAAAACATCCAGAAATGTTTGAAGCTACTGACAGAATGAAAGGAGCTGGCATCTCACTCTCTTTGAATCTTCTTTATCATGCTAGGATTAGCAGGAAAAAGCAAAAAATTTCAGAATTGCACCTTGCAATGCGGAGAAATTACTGTTTGTGCATTTACAATATTCATTGATTTTTGCCATTGAAAAACATCATGTTATTCATATACCAGAAATGTTTGAAGCTACTGACTGAATGAAAAGAGCTGGCATCTCACTCTCTTTGAATCTTCTTTATCATGCTAGGATTAGCAGGAAAAAGCAAAAAATTTCAGAATTGCACCTTGCAATGCGGAGAAATTACTGTTTGTGCATTTACAATATTCATTGATTTTTGCCATTGAAAAACATCATGTTATTCATATACCAGAAATGTTTGAAGCTACTGACTGAATGAAAAGAGCTGGCATCTCACTCTCTTTGAATATTCTTTATCATGCTAAGAGGAGCAGGAAAAAGCAAAAAAATTCAGAATTGCACGTTGCAATGTGGAGATATTACTGTTTGTGCATTTACAATATTCATTGATTTTTGTCATTGAAAAACGTCCAGAAATGTTTGAAGCTACTGACTGAATGAAAAGAGCTGGCATCTCACTCTCTTTGAATCTTCTTTATCATGCTAAGAGGAGCAGGAAAAAGCAAAAAATTTCAGAATTGCACGTTGCAATGTGGAGATATTACTGTTTGTGCATTTACAATATTCATTGATTTTTGCCATTGAAAAACATGTTATTCATATACCAGAAATGTTTGAAGCTACTGACTGAATGAAAAGAGCTGGCATCTCACTCTCTTTGAATCTTCTTTATCATGCCAGGATTAGCAGGAAAAAGCAAAAAATTTCAGAATTGCACCTTGCAATGTGGAGATATTACTGTTTGTGCATTTACAATATTCATTGATTTTTGCCATTGAAAAACGTCCAGAAATGTTTGAAGCTACTGACTGAATGAAAGGAGCTGGCATCTCACTCTCTTTGAATCTTCTTTATCATGCTAGGATTAGCAGGAAAAAGCAAAAAATTTCAGAATTGCACCTTGCAATGCGGAGAAATTACTGTTTGTGCATTTACAATATTCATTGATTTTTGCCATTGAAAAACATGTTATTCATATACCAGAAATGTTTGAAGCTACTGACTGAATGAAAAGAGCTGGCATCTCACTCTCTTTGAATCTTCTTTATCATGCCAGGATTAGCAGGAAAAAGCAAAAAATTTCAGAATTGCACCTTGCAATGTGGAGATATTACTGTTTGTGCATTTACAATATTCATTGATTTTTGCCATTGAAAAACGTCCAGAAATGTTTGAAGCTACTGACTGAATGAAAGGAGCTGGCATCTCACTCTCTTTGAATCTTCTTTATCATGCTAGGATTAGCAGGAAAAAGCAAAAAATTTCAGAATTGCACCTTGCAATGCGGAGAAATTACTGTTTGTGCATTTACAATATTCATTGATTTTTGCCATTGAAAAACATGTTATTCATATACCAGAAATGTTTGAAGCTACTGACTGAATGAAAAGAGCTGGCATCTCACTCTCTTTGAATCTTCTTTATCATGCCAGGATTAGCAGGAAAAAGCAAAAAATTTCAGAATTGCACCTTGCAATGTGGAGATATTACTGTTTGTGCATTTACAATATTCATTGATTTTTGCCATTGAAAAACGTCCAGAAATGTTTGAAGCTACTGACTGAATGAAAAGAGCTGGCATCTCACTCTCTTTGAATCTTCTTTATCATGCTAAGAGGAGCAGGAAAAAGCAAAAAATTTCAGAATTGCACGTTGCAATGTGGAGATATTACTGTTTGTGCATTTACAATATTCATTGATTTTTGCCATTGAAAAACATGTTATTCATATACCAGAAATGTTTGAAGCTACTGACTGAATGAAAAGAGCTGGCATCTCACTCTCTTTGAATCTTCTTTATCATGCAAGGATTAGCAGGAAAAAGCAAAAAATTTCAGAATTGCACCTTGCAATGTGGAGATATTACTGTTTGTGCATTTACAATATTCATTGATTTTTGCCATTGAAAAACGTCCAGAAATGTTTGAAGCTACTGACTGAATGAAAGGAGCTGGCATCTCACTCTCTTTGAATCTTCTTTATCATGCTAGGATTAGCAGGAAAAAGCAAAAAATTTCAGAATTGCACCTTGCAATGCGGAGAAATTACTGTTTGTGCATTTACAATATTCATTGATTTTTGCCATTGAAAAACATCATGTTATTCATATACCAGAAATGTTTGAAGCTACTGACTGAATGAAAAGAGCTGGCATCTCACTCTCTTTGAATCTTCTTTATCATGCTAAGAGGAGCAGGAAAAAGCAAAAAATTTCAGAATTGCACGTTGCAATGTGGAGATATTACTGTTTGTGCATTTACAATATTCATTGATTTTTGCCATTGAAAAACATCCAGAAATGTTTGAAGCTACTGACTGAATGAAAGGAGCTGGCATCTCACTCTCTTTGAATCTTCTTTATCATGCTAGGATTAGCAGGAAAAAGCAAAAAATTTCAGAATTGCACCTTGCAATGCGGAGAAATTACTGTTTGTGCATTTACAATATTCATTGATTTTTGCCATTGAAAAACATCATGTTATTCATATACCAGAAATGTTTGAAGCTACTGACTGAATGAAAAGAGCTGGCATCTCACTCTCTTTGAATCTTCTTTATCATGCCAGGATTAGCAGGAAAAAGCAAAAAATTTCAGAATTGCACCTTGCAATGTGGAGATATTACTGTTTGTGCATTTACAATATTCATTGATTTTTGCCATTGAAAAACGTCCAGAAATGTTTGAAGCTACTGACTGAATGAAAGGAGCTGGCATCTCACTCTCTTTGAATCTTTTTTATCATGCTAGGATTAGCAGGAAAAAGCAAAAAATTTCAGAATTGCACCTTGCAATGCGGAGAAATTACTGTTTGTGCATTTACAATATTCATTGATTTTTGCCATTGAAAAACATGTTATTCATATACCAGAAATGTTTGAAGCTACTGACTGAATGAAAAGAGCTGGCATCTCACTCTCTTTGAATCTTCTTTATCATGCCAGGATTAGCAGGAAAAAGCAAAAAATTTCAGAATTGCACCTTGCAATGTGGAGATATTACTGTTTGTGCATTTACAATATTCATTGATTTTTGCCATTGAAAAACGTCCAGAAATGTTTGAAGCTACAGACTGAATGAAAGGAGCTGGCATCTCACTCTCTTTGAATCTTCTTTATCATGCTAGGATTAGCAGGAAAAAGCAAAAAATTTCAGAATTGCACCTTGCAATGCGGAGAAATTACTGTTTGTGCATTTACAATATTCATTGATTTTTGCCATTGAAAAACATGTTATTCATATACCAGAAATGTTTGAAGCTACTGACTGAATGAAAAGAGCTGGCATCTCACTCTCTTTGAATCTTCTTTATCATGCCAGGATTAGCAGGAAAAAGCAAAAAATTTCAGAATTGCACCTTGCAATGTGGAGATATTACTGTTTGTGCATTTACAATATTCATTGATTTTTGCCATTGAAAAACGTCCAGAAATGTTTGAAGCTACTGACTGAATGAAAAGAGCTGGCATCTCACTCTCTTTGAATCTTCTTTATCATGCTAAGAGGAGCAGGAAAAAGCAAAAAATTTCAGAATTGCACGTTGCAATGTGGAGATATTACTGTTTGTGCATTTTCAATATTCATTGATTTTTGCCATTGAAAAACATGTTATTCATATACCAGAAATGTTTGAAGCTACTGACTGAATGAAAAGAGCTGGCATCTCACTCTCTTTGAATCTTCTTTATCATGCCAGGATTAGCAGGAAAAAGCAAAAAATTTCAGAATTGCACCTTGCAATGTGGAGATATTACTGTTTGTGCATTTACAATATTCATTGATTTTTGCCATTGAAAAACGTCCAGAAATGTTTGAAGCTACTGACTGAATGAAAGGAGCTGGCATCTCACTCTCTTTGAATCTTCTTTATCATGCTAGGATTAGCAGGAAAAAGCAAAAAATTTCAGAATTGCACCTTGCAATGCGGAGAAATTACTGTTTGTGTATTTACAATATTCATTGATTTTTGCCATTGAAAAACATCATGTTATTCATATACCAGAAATGTTTGAAGCTACTGACTGAATGAAAAGAGCTGGCATCTCACTCTCTTTGAATCTTCTTTATCATGCTAGGATTAGCAGGAAAAAGCAAAAAATTTCAGAATTGCACCTTGCAATGCGGAGAAATTACTGTTTGTGCATTTACAATATTCATTGATTTTTGCCATTGAAAAACATCATGTTATTCATATACCAGAAATGTTTGAAGCTACTGACTGAATGAAAAGAGCTGGCATCTCACTCTCTTTGAATCTTCTTTATCATGCTAGGATTAGCAGGAAAAAGCAAAAAATTTCAGAATTGCACCTTGCAATGCGGAGAAATTACTGTTTGTGCATTTACAATATTCATTGATTTTTGCCATTGAAAAACATCATGTTATTCATATACCAGAAATGTTTGAAGCTACTGACTGAATGAAAAGAGCTGGCATCTCACTCGTTTTGAATCTTCTTTATCATGCTAAGAGGAGCAGGAAAAAGCAAAAAATTTCAGAATTGCACGTTGCAATGTGGAGATATTACTGTTTGTGCATTTACAATATTCATTGATTTTTGCCATTGAAAAACGTCCAGAAATGTTTGAAGCTACTGACTGAATGAAAGGAGCTGGCATCTCACTCTCTTTGAATCTTCTTTATCATGCTAGGATTAGCAGGAAAAAGCAAAAAATTTCAGAATTGCACCATGCAATGCGGAGAAATTACTGTTTGTGCATTTACAATATTCATTGATTTTTGCCATTGAAAAACATCATGTTATTCATATACCAGAAATGTTTGAAGCTACTGACTGAATGAAAAGAGCTGGCATCTCACTCTCTTTGAATCTTCTTTATCATGCTAGGATTAGCAGGAAAAAGCAAAAAATTTCAGAATTGCACCTTGCAATGCGGAGAAATTACTGTTTGTGCATTTACAATATTCATTGATTTTTGCCATTGAAAAACATCATGTTATTCATATACCAGAAATGTTTGAAGCTACTGACTGAATGAAAAGAGCTGGCATCTCACTCTCTTTGAATCTTCTTTATCATGCTAGGATTAGCAGGAAAAAGCAAAAAATTTCAGAATTGCACCTTGCAATGTGGAGATATTACTGTTTGTGCATTTACAATATTCATTGATTTTTGCCATTGAAAAACGTCCAGAAATGTTTGAAGCTACTGACTGAATGAAAAGAGCTGGCATCTCACTCTCTTTGAATCTTCTTTATCATGCTAAGAGGAGCAGGAAAAAGCAAAAAATTTCAGAATTGCACGTTGCAATGTGGAGATATTACTGTTTGTGCATTTACAATATTCATTGATTTTTGCCATTGAAAAACATGTTATTCATATACCAGAAATGTTTGAAGCTACTGACTGAATGAAAAGAGCTGGCATCTCACTCTCTTTGAATCTTCTTTATCATGCAAGGATTAGCAGGAAAAAGCAAAAAATTTCAGAATTGCACCTTGCAATGTGGAGATATTACTGTTTGTGCATTTACAATATTCATTGATTTTTGCCATTGAAAAACGTCCAGAAATGTTTGAAGCTACTGACTGAATGAAAGGAGCTGGCATCTCACTCTCTTTGAATCTTCTTTATCATGCTAGGATTAGCAGGAAAAAGCAAAAAATTTCAGAATTGCACCTTGCAATGCGGAGAAATTACTGTTTGTGCATTTACAATATTCATTGATTTTTGCCATTGAAAAACATCATGTTATTCATATACCAGAAATGTTTGAAGCTACTGACTGAATGAAAAGAGCTGGCATCTCACTCTCTTTGAATCTTCTTTATCATGCTAAGAGGAGCAGGAAAAAGCAAAAAATTTCAGAATTGCACGTTGCAATGTGGAGATATTACTGTTTGTGCATTTACAATATTCATTGATTTTTGCCATTGAAAAACGTCCAGAAATGTTTGAAGCTACTGACTGAATGAAAGGAGCTGGCATCTCACTCTCTTTGAATCTTCTTTATCATGCTAGGATTAGCAGGAAAAAGCAAAAAATTTCAGAATTGCACCTTGCAATGCGGAGAAATTACTGTTTGTGCATTTACAATATTCATTGATTTTTGCCATTGAAAAACATCATGTTATTCATATACCAGAAATGTTTGAAGCTACTGACTGAATGAAAAGAGCTGGCATCTCACTCTCTTTGAATCTTCTTTATCATGCCAGGATTAGCAGGAAAAAGCAAAAAATTTCAGAATTGCACCTTGCAATGTGGAGATATTACTGTTTGTGCATTTACAATATTCATTGATTTTTGCCATTGAAAAACGTCCAGAAATGTTTGAAGCTACTGACTGAATGAAAGGAGCTGGCATCTCACTCTCTTTGAATCTTTTTTATCATGCTAGGATTAGCAGGAAAAAGCAAAAAATTTCAGAATTGCACCTTGCAATGCGGAGAAATTACTGTTTGTGCATTTACAATATTCATTGATTTTTGCCATTGAAAAACATGTTATTCATATACCAGAAATGTTTGAAGCTACTGACTGAATGAAAAGAGCTGGCATCTCACTCTCTTTGAATCTTCTTTATCATGCCAGGATTAGCAGGAAAAAGCAAAAAATTTCAGAATTGCACCTTGCAATGTGGAGATATTACTGTTTGTGCATTTACAATATTCATTGATTTTTGCCATTGAAAAACGTCCAGAAATGTTTGAAGCTACAGACTGAATGAAAGGAGCTGGCATCTCACTCTCTTTGAATCTTCTTTATCATGCTAGGATTAGCAGGAAAAAGCAAAAAATTTCAGAATTGCACCTTGCAATGCGGAGAAATTACTGTTTGTGCATTTACAATATTCATTGATTTTTGCCATTGAAAAACATGTTATTCATATACCAGAAATGTTTGAAGCTACTGACTGAATGAAAAGAGCTGGCATCTCACTCTCTTTGAATCTTCTTTATCATGCCAGGATTAGCAGGAAAAAGCAAAAAATTTCAGAATTGCACCTTGCAATGTGGAGATATTACTGTTTGTGCATTTACAATATTCATTGATTTTTGCCATTGAAAAACGTCCAGAAATGTTTGAAGCTACTGACTGAATGAAAAGAGCTGGCATCTCACTCTCTTTGAATCTTCTTTATCATGCTAAGAGGAGCAGGAAAAAGCAAAAAATTTCAGAATTGCACGTTGCAATGTGGAGATATTACTGTTTGTGCATTTTCAATATTCATTGATTTTTGCCATTGAAAAACATGTTATTCATATACCAGAAATGTTTGAAGCTACTGACTGAATGAAAAGAGCTGGCATCTCACTCTCTTTGAATCTTCTTTATCATGCCAGGATTAGCAGGAAAAAGCAAAAAATTTCAGAATTGCACCTTGCAATGTGGAGATATTACTGTTTGTGCATTTACAATATTCATTGATTTTTGCCATTGAAAAACGTCCAGAAATGTTTGAAGCTACTGACTGAATGAAAGGAGCTGGCATCTCACTCTCTTTGAATCTTCTTTATCATGCTAGGATTAGCAGGAAAAAGCAAAAAATTTCAGAATTGCACCTTGCAATGCGGAGAAATTACTGTTTGTGTATTTACAATATTCATTGATTTTTGCCATTGAAAAACATCATGTTATTCATATACCAGAAATGTTTGAAGCTACTGACTGAATGAAAAGAGCTGGCATCTCACTCTCTTTGAATCTTCTTTATCATGCTAGGATTAGCAGGAAAAAGCAAAAAATTTCAGAATTGCACTTTGCAATGCGGAGAAATTACTGTTTGTGCATTTACAATATTCATTGATTTTTGCCATTGAAAAACATCATGTTATTCATATACCAGAAATGTTTGAAGCTACTGACTGAATGAAAAGAGCTGGCATCTCACTCTCTTTGAATCTTCTTTATCATGCTAGGATTAGCAGGAAAAAGCAAAAAATTTCAGAATTGCACCTTGCAATGCGGAGAAATTACTGTTTGTGCATTTACAATATTCATTGATTTTTGCCATTGAAAAACATCATGTTATTCATATACCAGAAATGTTTGAAGCTACTGACTGAATGAAAAGAGCTGGCATCTCACTCGTTTTGAATCTTCTTTATCATGCTAAGAGGAGCAGGAAAAAGCAAAAAATTTCAGAATTGCACGTTGCAATGTGGAGATATTACTGTTTGTGCATTTACAATATTCATTGATTTTTGCCATTGAAAAACGTCCAGAAATGTTTGAAGCTACTGACTGAATGAAAGGAGCTGGCATCTCACTCTCTTTGAATCTTCTTTATCATGCTAGGATTAGCAGGAAAAAGCAAAAAATTTCAGAATTGCACCATGCAATGCGGAGAAATTACTGTTTGTGCATTTACAATATTCATTGATTTTTGCCATTGAAAAACATCATGTTATTCATATACCAGAAATGTTTGAAGCTACTGACTGAATGAAAAGAGCTGGCATCTCACTCTCTTTGAATCTTCTTTATCATGCTAGGATTAGCAGGAAAAAGCAAAAAATTTCAGAATTGCACCTTGCAATGCGGAGAAATTACTGTTTGTGCATTTACAATATTCATTGATTTTTGCCATTGAAAAACATCATGTTATTCATATACCAGAAATGTTTGAAGCTACTGACTGAATGAAAAGAGCTGGCATCTCACTCTCTTTGAATCTTCTTTATCATGCTAGGATTAGCAGGAAAAAGCAAAAAATTTCAGAATTGCACCTTGCAATGCGGAGAAATTACTGTTTGTGCATTTACAATATTCATTGATTTTTGCCATTGAAAAACATCATGTTATTCATATACCAGAAATGTTTGAAGCTACTGACTGAATGAAAAGAGCTGGCATCTCACTCTCTTTGAATCTTCTTTATCATGCCAGGATTAGCAGGAAAAAGCAAAAAATTTCAGAATTGCACCTTGCAATGTGGAGATATTACTGTTTGTGCATTTACAATATTCATTGATTTTTGCCATTGAAAAACATGTTATTCATATACCAGAAATGTTTGAAGCTACTGACTGAATGAAAAGAGCTGGCATCTCACTCTCTTTGAATCTTCTTTATCATGCCAGGATTAGCAGGAAAAAGCAAAAAATTTCAGAATTGCACCTTGCAATGTGGAGATATTACTGTTTGTGCATTTACAATATTCATTGATTTTTGCCATTGAAAAACGTCCAGAAATGTTTGAAGCTACTGACTGAACGAAAGGAGCTGGCATCTCACTCTCTTTGAATTTTCTTTATCATGCTAGGATTAGCAGGAAAAAGCAAAAAATTTCAGAATTGCACCTTGCAATGCGGAGAAATTACTATGTGTGCATTTACAATATTCATTGATTTTTGCCATTGAAAAACATCGTTATTCATATACCAGAAATGTTTGAAGCTACTGACTGAATGAAAAGAGCTGGCATCTCACTCTCTTTGAATCTTCTTTATCATGCCAGGATTAGCAGGAAAAAGCAAAAAATTTCAGAATTGCACGTTGCAATGTGGAGATATTACTGTTTGTGCATTTACAATATTCATTGATTTTTGCCATTGAAAAACATCATGTTATTCATATACCAGAAATGTTTGAAGCTACTGACTGAATGAAAGGAGCTGGCATCTCACTCTCTTTGAATCTTCTTTATCATGCTAGGATTAGCAGGAAAAAGCAAAAAAATTCAGAATTGCACCTTGCAATGCGGAGAAATTACTGTTTGTGCATTTACAATATTCATTGATTTTTGCCATTGAAAAACATGTTATTCATATACCAGAAATGTTTGAAGCTACTGACTGAATGAAAAGAGCTGGCATCTCACTCTCTTTGAATCTTCTTTATCATGCTAGGATTAGCAGGAAAAAGCAAAAAATTTCAGAATTGCACCTTGCAATGCGGAGAAATTACTGTTTGTGCATTTACAATATTCATTGATTTTTGCCATTGAAAAACATCGTTATTCATATACCAGAAATTTTTGAAGCTACTGACTGAATGAAAAGAGCTGGCATCTCACTCTCTTTGAATCTTCTTTATCATGCTAAGAGGAGCAGGAAAAAGCAAAAAATTTCAGAATTGCACATTGCAATGCGGAGAAATTACTGTTTGTGCATTTACAATATTCATTGATTTTTGCCATTGAAAAACATCATGTTATTCATATACCAGAAATGTTTGAAGCTACTGACTGAATGAAAGGAGCTGGCATCTCACTCTCTTTGAATCTTCTTTATCATACTAGGATTAGCAGGAAAAAGCAAAAAATTTCAGAATTGCACCTTGCAATGCGGAGAAATTACTGTTTGTGCATTTACAATATTCATTGATTTTTGCCATTGAAAAACATCATGTTATTCATATACCAGAAATGTTTGAAGCTACTGACTGAATGAAAAGAGCTGGCATCTCACTCTCTTTGAATCTTCTTTATCATGCTAGGATTAGCAGGAAAAAGCAAAAAATTTCAGAATTGCACCTTGCAATGCGGAGAAATTACTGTTTGTGCATTTACAATATTCATTGATTTTTGCCATTGAAAAACATGTTATTCATATACCAGAAATGTTTGAAGCTACTGACTGAATGAAAAGAGCTGGCATCTCACTCTCTTTGAATCTTCTTTATCATGCCAGGATTAGCAGGAAAAAGCAAAAAATTTCAGAATTGCACCTTGCAATGTGGAGATATTACTGTTTGTGCATTTACAATATTCATTGATTTTTGCCATTGAAAAACGTCCAGAAATGTTTGAAGCTACTGACTGAATGAAAGGAGCTGGCATCTCACTCTCTTTGAATCTTCTTTATCATGCTATTATTAGCAGGAAAAAGCAAAAAATTTCAGAATTGCACCTTGCAATGCGGAGAAATTACTGTGTGTGCATTTACAATATTCATTGATTTTTGCCATTGAAAAACATCGTTATTCATATACCAGAAATGTTTGAAGCTACTGACTGAATGAAAAGAGCTGGCATCTCACTCTCTTTGAATCTTCTTTATCATGCCAGGATTAGCAGGAAAAAGCAAAAAATTTCAGAATTGCACCTTGCAATGTGGAGATATTACTGTTTGTGCATTTACAATATTCATTGATTTTTGCCATTGAAAAACGTCCAGAAATGTTTGAAGCTACTGACTGAATGAAAAGAGCTGGCATCTCACTCTCTTTGAATCTTCTTTATCATGCCAGGATTAGCAGGAAAAAGCAAAAAATTTCAGAATTGCACCTTGCAATGCGGAGAAATTACTGTGTGTGCATTTACAATATTCATTGATTTTTGCCATTGAAAAACATCATGTTATTCATATACCAGAAATGTTTGAAGCTACTGACTGAATGAAAGGAGCTGGCATCTCACTCTCTTTGAATCTTCTTTATCATGCTAGGATTAGCAGGAAAAAGCAAAAAATTTCAGAATTGCACCTTGCAATGTGGAGATATTACTGTTTGTGCATTTACAATATTCATTGATTTTTGCCATTGAAAAACATGTTATTCATATACCAGAAATGTTTGAAGCTACTGACTGAATGAAAAGAGCTGGCATCTCACTCTCTTTGAATCTTCTTTATCATGCCAGGATTAGCAGGAAAAAGCAAAAAATTTCAGAATTGCACCTTGCAATGCGGAGAAATTACTGTTTGTGCATTTACAATATTCATTGATTTTTGCCATTGAAAAACATGTTATTCATATACCAGAAATGTTTGAAGCTACTGACTGAATGAAAAGAGCTGGCATCTCACTCTCTTTGAATCTTCTTTATCATGCCAGGATTAGCAGGAAAAAGCAAAAAATTTCAGAATTGCACCTTGCAATGTGGAGATATTACTGTTTGTGCATTTACAATATTCATTGATTTTTGCCATTGAAAAACGTCCAGAAATGTTTGAAGCTACTGACTGAATGAAAGGAGCTGGCATCTCACTCTCTTTGAATCTTCTTTATCATGCTAGGATTAGCAGGAAAAAGCAAAAAATTTCAGAATTGCACCTTGCAATGCGGAGAAATTACTGTGTGTGCATTTACAATATTCATTGATTTTTGCCATTGAAAAACATCGTTATTCATATACCAGAAATGTTTGAAGCTACTGACTGAATGAAAAGAGCTGGCATCTCACTCTCTTTGAATCTTCTTTATCATGCCAGGATTAGCAGGAAAAAGCAAAAAATTTCAGAATTGCACCTTGCAATGTGGAGATATTACTGTTTGTGCATTTACAATATTCATTGATTTTTGCCATTGAAAAACGTCCAGAAATGTTTGAAGCTACTGACTGAATGAAAGGAGCTGGCATCTCACTCTCTTTGAATCTTCTTTATCATGCTAGGATTAGCAGGAAAAAGCAAAAAATTTCAGAATTGCACCTTGCAATGCGGAGAAATTACTGCGTGTGCATTTACAATATTCATTGATTTTTGCCATTGAAAAACATGTTATTCATATACCAGAAATGTTTGAAGCTACTGACTGAATGAAAAGAGCTGGCATCTCACTGTCTTTGAATCTTCTTTATCATGCCAGGATTAGCAGGAAAAAGCAAAAAATTTCAGAATTGCACGTTGCAATGTGGAGATATTACTGTTTGTGCATTTACAATATTCATTGATTTTTGCCATTGAAAAACGTCCAGAAATGTTTGAAGCTACTGACTGAATGAAAGGAGCTGGCATCTCACTCTCTTTGAATCTTCTTTATCATGCCAGGATTAGCAGGAAAAAGCAAAAAATTTCAGAATTGCACGTTGCAATGTGGAGATATTACTGTTTGTGCATTTACAATATTCATTGATTTTTGCCATTGAAAAACGTCCAGAAATGTTTGAAGCTACTGACTGAATGAAAGGAGCTGGCATCTCACTCTCTTTGAATCTTCTTTATCATGCTAGGATTAGCAGGAAAAAGCAAAAAATTTCAGAATTGCACATTGCAATGCGGAGAAATTACTGTTTGTGCATTTACAATATTCATTGATTTTTGCCATTGAAAAACATCATGTTATTCATATACCAGAAATGTTTGAAGCTACTGACTGAATGAAAGGAGCTGGCATCTCACTCTCTTTGAATCTTCTTTATCATGCTAGGATTAGCAGGAAAAAGCAAAAAATTTCAGAATTGCACCTTGCAATGCGGAGAAATTACTGTTTGTGCATTTACAATATTCATTGATTTTTGCCATTGAAAAACATGTTATTCATATACCAGAAATGTTTGAAGCTACTGACTGAATGAAAAGAGCTGGCATCTCACTCTCTTTGAATCTTCTTTATCATGCCAGGATTAGCAGGAAAAAGCAAAAAATTTCAGAATTTCACCTTGCAATGTGGCGAAATTACTGTTTGTGCATTTACAATATTCATTGATTTTTGCCATTGAAAAACGTCCAGAAATGTTTGAAGCTACTGACTGAATGAAAGGAGCTGGCATCTCACGCTCTTTGAATCTTCTTTATCATGCTAGGATTAGCAGGAAAAAGCAAAAAATTTCAGAATTGCACCTTGCAATGCGGAGAAATTACTGTGTGTGCATTTACAATATTCATTGATTTTTGCCATTGAAATACATCGTTATTCATATACCAGAAATGTTTGAAGCTACTGACTGAATGAAAAGAGCTGGCATCTCACTCTCTTTGAATCTTCTTTATCATGCCAGGATTAGCAGGAAAAAGCAAAAAATTTCAGAATTGCACCTTGCAATGTGGAGATATTACTGTTTGTGCATTTACAATATTCATTGATTTTTGCCATTGAAAAACGTCCAGAAATGTTTGAAGCTACTGACTGAATGAAAGGAGCTGGCATCTCACTCTCTTTGAATCTTCTTTATCATGCTAGGATTAGCAGGAAAAAGCAAAAAATTTCAGAATTGCACCTTGCAATGCGGAGAAATTACTGTGTGTGCATTTACAATATTCATTGATTTTTGCCATTGAAAAACATGTTATTCATATACCAGAAATGCTTGAAGCTACTGACTGAATGAAAAGAGCTGGCATCTCACTCTCTTTGAATCTTCTTTATCATGCCAGGATTAGCAGGAAAAAGCAAAAAATTTCAGAATTGCATCTTGCAATGTGGAGATATTACTGTTTGTGCATTTACAATATTCATTGATTTTTGCCATTGAAAAACGTCCAGAAATGTTTGAAGCTGCTGACTGAATGAAAAGAGCTGGCATCTCACTCTCTTTGAATCTTCTTTATCATGCCAGGATTAGCAGGAAAAAGCAAAAAATTTCAGAATTGCACCTTGCAATGCGGAGAAATTACTGTTTGTGCATTTACAATATTCATTGATTTTTGCCATTGAAAAACATCATGTTATTCATATACCAGAAATGTTTGAAGCTACTGACTGAATGAAAGGAGCTGGCATCTCACTCTCTTTGAATCTTCTTTATCATGCTAGGATTAGCAGGAAAAAGCAAAAAATTTCAGAATTGCACCTTGCAATGCGGAGAAATTACTGTTTGTGCATTTACAATATTCATTGATTTTTGCCATTGAAAAACATGTTATTCATATACCAGAAATGTTTGAAGCTACTGACTGAATGAAAAGAGCTGGCATCTCACTCTCTTTGAATCTTCTTTATCATGCCAGGATTAGCAGGAAAAAGCAAAAAATTTCAGAATTGCACCTTGCAATGTGGAGATATTACTGTTTGTGCATTTACAATATTCATTGATTTTTGCCATTGAAAAACGTCCAGAAATGTTTGAAGCTACTGACTGAATGAAAGGAGCTGGCATCTCACTCTCTTTGAATCTTCTTTATCATGCTAGGATTAGCAGGAAAAAGCAAAAAATTTCAGAATTGCACATTGCAATGCGGAGAAATTACTGTTTGTGCATTTACAATATTCATTGATTTTTGCCATTGAAAAACATCATGTTATTCATATACCAGAAATGTTTGAAGCTACTGACTGAATGAAAGGAGCTGGCATCTCACTCTCTTTGAATCTTCCTTATCATGCTAGGATTAGCAGGAAAAAGCAAAAAATTTCAGAATTGCACATTGCAATGCGGAGAAATTACTGTTTGTGCATTTACAATATTCATTGATTTTTGCCATTGAAAAACATCGTTATTCATATACCAGAAATGTTTGAAGCTACTGACTGAATGAAAAGAGCTGACATCTCACTCTCTTTGAATCTTCTTTATCATGCCAGGATTAGCAGGAAAAAGCAAAAAATTTCAGAATTGCACCTTGCAATGTGGAGATATTACTGTTTGTGCATTTACAATATTCATTGATTTTTGCCATTGAAAAACGTCCAGAAATGTTTGAAGCTACTGACTGAATGAAAGGAGCTGGCATCTCACTCTCTTTGAATCTTCTTTATCATGCTAGGATTAGCAGGAAAAAGCAAAAAATTTCAGAATTGCACATTGCAATGCGGAGAAATTACTGTTTGTGCATTTACAATATTCATTGATTTTTGCCATTGAAAAACATGTTATTCATATATCAGAAATGTTTGAAGCTACTGACTGAATGAAAAGAGCTGGCATCTCACTCTCTTTGAATCTTCTTTATCCTGCCAGGATTAGCAGGAAAAAGCAAAAAATTTCAGAATTGCACCTTGCAATGTGGAGATATTACGGTTTGTGCATTTACAATATTCATTGATTTTTGCCATTGAAAAACATGTTATTCATATACCAGAAATGTTTGAAGCTACTGACTGAATGAAAAGAGCTGGCATCTCACTCTCTTTGAATCTTCTTTATCATGCCAGGATTAGCAGGAAAAAGCAAAAAATTTCAGAATTGCACCTTGCAATGTGGAGATATTACTGTTTGTGCATTTACAATATTCATTGATTTTTGCTATTGAAAAACGTCCAGAAATGCTTGAAGCTACTGACTGAATGAAAGGAGCTGGCATCTCACTCTCTTTGAATCTTCTTTATCATGCTAGGATTAGCAGGAAAAAGCAAAAAATTTCAGAATTGCACCTTGCAATGCGGAGAAATTACTGTGTGTGCATTTACAATATTCATTGATTTTTGCCATTGAAAAACATCGTTATTCATATACCAGAAATGTTTGAAGCTACTGACTGAATGAAAAGAGCTGGCATCTCACTCTCTTTGAATCTTCTTTATCATGCCAGGATTAGCAGGAAAAAGCAAAAAATTTCAGAATTGCACGTTGCAATGTGGAGATTTTACTGTTTGTGCATTTACAATATTCATTGATTTTTGCCATTGAAAAACATCGTTATTCATATACCAGAAATGTTTGAAGCTACTGACTGAATGAAAAGAGCTGGCATCTCACTCTCTTTGAATCTTCTTTATCATGCCAGGATTAGCAGGAAAAAGCAAAAAATTTCAGAATTGCACCTTGCAATGTGGAGATATTACTGTTTGTGCATTTACAATATTCATTGATTTTTGCCATTGAAAAACGTCCAGAAATGTTTGAAGCTACTGACTGAATGAAAGGAGCTGGCATCTCACTCTCTTTGAATCTTCTTTTTCATGCTAGGATTAGCAGGAAAAAGCAAAAAATTTCAGAATTGCACCTTGCAATGCGGAGAAATTACTGTTTGTGCATTTACAATATTCATTGATTTTTGCCATTGAAAAACATGTTATTCATATACCAGAAATGTTTGAAGCTACTGACTGAATGAAAAGAGCTGGCATCTCACTCTCTTTGAATCTTCTTTATCATGCCAGGATTAGCAGGAAAAAGCAAAAAATTTCAGAATTGCACCTTGCAATGTGGAGATATTACTGTTTGTGCATTTACAATATTCATTGATTTTTGCCATTGAAAAACATGTTATTCATATACCAGAAATGTTTGAAGCTACTGACTGAATGAAAAGAGCTGGCATCTCACTCTCTTTGAATGTTCTTTATCATGCCAGGATTAGCAGGAAAAAGCAAAAAATTTCAGAATTGCACCTTGCAATGTGGAGATATTACTGTTTGTGCATTTACAATATTCATTGATTTTTGCCATTGAAAAACGTCCAGAAATGTTTGAAGCTACTGACTGAATGAAAAGAGCTGGCATCTCACTCTCTTTGAATCTTCTTTATCATGCTAAGAGGAGCAGGAAAAAGCAAAAAATTTCAGAATTGCACGTTGCAATGTGGAGATATTACTGTTTGTGCATTTACAATATTCATTGATTTTTGCCATTGAAAAACATGTTATTCATATACCAGAAATGTTTGAAGCTACTGACTGAATGAAAAGAGCTGGCATCTCACTCTCTTTGAATCTTCTTTATCATGCCAAGATTAGCAGGAAAAAGCAAAAAATTTCAGAATTGCACGTTGCAATGTGGAGATATTACTGTTTGTGCATTTACAATATTCATTGATTTTTGCCATTGAAAAACGTCCAGAAATGTTTGAAGCTACTGACTGAATGAAAGGAGCTGGCATCTCACTCTCTTTGAATCTTCTTTTTCATGCTAGGATTAGCAGGAAAAAGCAAAAAATTTCAGAATTGCACCTTGCAATGCGGAGAAATTACTGTTTGTGCATTTACAATATTCATTGATTTTTGCCATTGAAAAACATGTTATTCATATACCAGAAATGTTTGAAGCTACTGACTGAATGAAAAGAGCTGGCATCTCACTCTCTTTGAATCTTCTTTATCATGCCAGGATTAGCAGGAAAAAGCAAAAAATTTCTGAATTGCACCTTGCAATGTGGAGATATTACTGTTTGTGCATTTACAATATTCATTGATTTTTGCCATTGAAAAACGTCCAGAAATGTTTGAAGCTACTGACTGAATGAAAGGAGCTGGCATCTCACTCTCTTTGAATCTTCTTTATCATGCTAGGATTAGCAGGAAAAAGCAAAAAATTTCAGAATTGCACCTTGCAATGCGGAGAAATTACTGTTTGTGCATTTACAATATTCATTGATTTTTGCCATTGAAAAACATGTTATTCATATACCAGAAATGTTTGAAGCTACTGACTGAATGAAAAGAGCTGGCATCTCACTCTCTTTGAATCTTCTTTATCATGCCAGGATTAGCAGGAAAAAGCAAAAAATTTCAGAATTGCACCTTGCAATGTGGAGATATTACTGTTTGTGCATTTACAATATTCATTGATTTTTGCCATTGAAAAACGTCCAGAAATGTTTGAAGCTACTGACTGAATGAAAAGAGCTGGCATCTCACTCTCCTTGAATCTTCTTTATCATGCTAAGAGGAGCAGGAAAAAGCAAAAAATTTCAGAATTGCACGTTGCAATGTGGAGATATTACTGTTTGTGCATTTACAATATTCATTGATTTTTGCCATTGAAAAACATGTTATTCATATACCAGAAATGTTTGAAGCTACTGACTGAATGAAAAGAGATGGCATCTCACTCTCTTTGAATCTTCTTTATCATGCCAGGATTAGCAGGAAAAAGCAAAAAATTTCAGAATTGCACCTTGCAATGTGGAGATATTACTGTTTGTGCATTTACAATATTCATTGATTTTTGCCATTGAAAAACGTCCAGAAATGTTTGAAGCTACTGACTGAATGAAAGGAGCTGGCATCTCACTCTCTTTGAATCTTCTTTATCATGCTAGGATTAGCAGGAAAAAGCAAAAAATTTCAGAATTGCACCTTGCAATGCGGAGAAATTACTGTGTGTGCATTTACAATATTCATTGATTTTTGCCATTGAAAAACATGTTATTCATATACCAGAAATGTTTGAAGCTACTGACTGAATGAAAAGAGCTGGCATCTCACTCTCTTTGAATCTTCTTTATCATGCTAAGAGGAGCAGGAAAAAGCAAAAAATTTCAGAATTGCACGTTGCAATGTGGAGATATTACTGTTTGTGCATTTACAATATTCATTGATTTTTGCCATTGAAAAACATGTTATTCATATACCAGAAATGTTTGAAGCTACTGACTGAATGAAAAGAGCTGGCATCTCACTCTCTTTGAATCTTCTTTATCATGCCAGGATTAGCAGAAAAAAGCAAAAAATTTCAGAATTGCACCTTGCAATGTGGAGATATTACTGTTTGTGCATTTACAATATTCATTGATTTTTGCCATTGAAAAACGTCCAGAAATGTTTGAAGCTACTGACTGAATGAAAGGAGCTGGCATCTCACTCTCTTTGAATCTTCTTTATCATGCTAGCATTAGCAGGAAAAAGCAAAAAATTTCAGAATTGCACCTTGCAATGCGGAGAAATTACTGTGTGTGCATTTACAATATTCATTGATTTTTGCCATTGAAAAACATGTTATTCATATACCAGAAATGTTTGAAGCTACTGACTGAATGAAAAGAGCTGGCATCTCACTCTCTTTGAATCTTCTTTATCATGCCAGGATTAGCAGGAAAAAGCAAAAAATTTCAGAATTGCACCTTGCAATGTGGAGATATTACTGTTTGTGCATTTACAATATTCATTGATTTTTGCCATTGAAAAACATGTTATTCATATACCAGAAATGTTTGAAGCTACTGACTGAATGAAAAGAGCTGGCATCTCACTCTCTTTGAATGTTCTTTATCATGCCAGGATTAGCAGGAAAAAGCAAAAAATTTCAGAATTGCACCTTGCAATGTGGAGATATTACTGTTTGTGCATTTACAATATTCATTGATTTTTGCCATTGAAAAACGTCCAGAAATGTTTGAAGCTACTGACTGAATGAAAAGAGCTGGCATCTCACTCTCTTTGAATCTTCTTTATCATGCTAAGAGGAGCAGGAAAAAGCAAAAAATTTCAGAATTGCATGTTGCAATGTGGAGATATTACTGTTTGTGCATTTACAATATTCATTGATTTTTGCCATTGAAAAACATGTTATTCATATACCAGAAATGTTTGAAGCTACTGACTGAATGAAAAGAGCTGGCATCTCACTCTCTTTGAATCTTCTTTATCATGCCAGGATTAGCAGGAAAAAGCAAAAAATTTCAGAATTGCACGTTGCAATGTGGAGATATTACTGTTTGTGCATTTACAATATTCATTGATTTTTGCCATTGAAAAACATGTTATTCATATACCAGAAATGTTGAAGCTACTGACTGAATGAAAAGAGCTGGCATCTCACTCTCTTTGAATCTTCTTTATCATGCCAGGATTAGCAGGAAAAAGCAAAAAATTTCAGAATTGCACGTTGCAATGTGGAGATATTACTGTTTGTGCATTTACAATATTCATTGATTTTTGCCATTGAAAAACATCGTTATTCATATACCAGAAATGTTTGAAGCTACTGACTGAATGAAAAGAGCTGGCATCTCACTCTCTTTGAATCTTCTTTATCATGCCAGGATTAGCAGGAAAAAGCAAAAAATTTCAGAATTGCACCTTGCAATGTGGAGATATTACTGTTTGTGCATTTACAATATTCATTGATTTTTGCCATTGAAAAACGCCCAGAAATGTTTGAAGCTACTGACTGAATGAAAAGAGCTGGCATCTCACTCTCTTTGAATCTTCTTTATCATGCCAGGATTAGCAGGAAAAAGCAAAAAATTTCAGAATTGCACCTTGCAATGCGGAGAAATTACTGTTTGTGCATTTACAATATTCATTGATTTTTGCCATTGAAAAACATCGTTATTCATATACCAGAAATGTTTGAAGCTACTGACTGAATGAAAGGAGCTGGCATCTCACTCTCTTTGAATCTTCTTTATCATGCTAGGATTAGCAGGAAAAAGCAAAAAATTTCAGAATTGCACCTTGCAATGCGGAGAAATTACTGTGTGTGCATTTACAATATTCATTGATTTTTGCCATTGAAAAACATCGTTATTCATATACCAGAAATGTTTGAAGCTACTGACTGAATGAAAAGAGCTGGCATCTCACTCTCTTTGAATCTTCTTTATCATGCCAGGATTAGCAGGAAAAAGCAAAAAATTTCAGAATTGCACCTTGCAATGTGGAGATATTACTGTTTGTGCATTTACAATATTCATTGATTTTTGCCATTGAAAAACGTCCAGAAATGTTTGAAGCTACTGACTGAATGAAAGGAGCTGGCATCTCACTCTCTTTGAATCTTCTTTATCATGCTAGGATTAGCAGGAAAAAGCAAAAAATTTCAGAATTTCACCTTGCAATGCGGAGAAATTACTGTTTGTGCATTTACAATATTCATTGATTTTTGCCATTGAAAAACATGTTATTCATATACCAGAAATGTTTGAAGCTACTGACTGAATGAAAAGAGCTGGCATCTCACTCTCTTTGAATCTTCTTTATCATGCCAGGATTAGCAGGAAAAAGCAAAAAATTTCAGAATTGCACCTTGCAATGTGGAGATATTACTGTTTGTGCATTTACATTATTCATTGATTTTTGCCATTGAAAAACGTCCAGAAATGTTTGAAGCTACTGACTGAATGAAAAGAGCTGGCATCTCACTCTCTTTGAATCTTCTTTATCATGCCAGGATTAGCAGGAAAAAGCAAAAAATTTCAGAATTGTACCTTGCAATGCGGAGAAATTACTGTTTGTGCATTTACAATATTCATTGATTTTTGCCATTGAAAAACATCGTTATTCATATACCAGAAATGTTTGAAGCTACTGACTGAATGAAAGGAGCTGGCATCTCACTCTCTTTGAATCTTCTTTATCATGCTAGGATTAGCAGGAAAAAGCAAAAAATTTCAGAATTGCACCTTGCAATGCGGAGAAATTACTGTGTGTGCATTTACAATATTCATTGATTTTTGCCATTGAAAAACATCGTTATTCATATACCAGAAATGTTTGAAGCTACTGACTGAATGAAAAGAGCTGGCATCTCACTCTCTTTGAATCTTCTTTATCATGCCAGGATTAGCAGGAAAAAGCAAAAAATTTCAGAATTGCACCTTGCAATGTGGAGATATTACTGTTTGTGCATTTACAATATTCATTGATTTTTGCCATTGAAAAACATCCAGAAATGTTTGAAGCTACTGACTGAATGAAAGGAGCTGGCATCTCACTCTCTTTGAATCTTCTTTATCATGCCAGGATTAGCAGGAAAAAGCAAAAAATTTCAGAATTGCACCTTGCAATGTGGAGATATTACTGTTTGTGCATTTACAATATTCATTGATTTTTGCCATTGAAAAACGTCCAGAAATGTTTGAAGCTACTGACTGAATGAAAGGAGCTGGCATCTCACTCTCTTTGAATCTTCTTTATCATGCTAGGATTAGCAGGAAAAAGCAAAAAATTTCAGAATTGCACCTTGCAATGCGGAGAAATTACTGTGTCTGCATTTACAATATTCATTGATTTTTGCCATTGAAAAACATCGTTATTCATATACCAGAAATGTTTGAAGCTACTGACTGAATGAAAAGAGCTGGCATCTCACTCTCTTTGAATCTTCTTTATCATGCCAGGATTAGCAGGAAAAAGCAAAAAATTTCAGAATTGCACCTTGCAATGTGGAGATATTACTGTTTGTGCATTTACAATATTCATTGATTTTTGCCATTGAAAAACGTCCAGAAATGTTTGAAGCTACTGACTGAATGAAAGGAGCTGGCATCTCACTCTCTTTGAATCTTCTTTATCATGCTAGGATTAGCAGGAAAAAGCAAAAAATTTCAGAATTGCACCTTGCAATGCGGAGAAATTACTGTGTGTGCATTTACAATATTCATTGATTTTTGCCATTGAAAAACATGTTATTCATATACCAGAAATGTTTGAAGCTACTGACTGAATGAAAAGAGCTGACATCTCACTCTCTTTGAATCTTCTTTATCATGCTAAGAGAAGCAGGAAAAAGCAAAAAATTTCAGAATTGCACGTTGCAATGTGGAGATATTACTGTTTGTGCATTTACAATATTCATTGATTTTTGCCATTGAAAAACATGTTATTCATATACCAGAAATGTTTGAAGCTACTGACTGAATGAAAAGAGCTGGCATCTCACTCTCTGTGAATCTTCTTTATCATGCCAGGATTAGCAGGAAAAAGCAAAAAATTTCAGAATTGCACCTTGCAATGTGGAGATATTAATGTTTGTGCATTTACAATATTCATTGATTTTTGCCATTGAAAAACGTCCAGAAATGTTTGAAGCTACTGACTGAATGAAAAGAGCTGGCACCTCACTCTCTTTGAATCTTCTTTATCATGCTAGGATTAGCAGGAAAAAGCAAAAAATTTCAGAATTGCACCTTGCAATGCGGAGAAATTACTGTTTGTGCATTTACAATATTCATTGATTTTTGCCATTGAAAAACATGTTATTCATATACCAGAAATGTTTGAAGCTACTGACTGAATGAAAAGAGCTGGCATCTCACTCTCTTTGAATCTTCTTTATCATGCCAGGATTAGCAGGAAAAAGCAAAAAATTTCAGAATTGCACCTTGCAATGTGGAGATATTACTGTTTGTGCATTTACAATATTCATTGATTTTTGCCATTGAAAAACGTCCAGAAATGTTTGAAGCTACTGACTGAATGAAAGGAGCTGGCATCTCACTCTCTTTGAATCTTCTTTATCATGCTAGGATTAGCAGGAAAAAGCAAAAAATTTCAGAATTGCACCTTGCAATGCGGAGAAATTACTGTTTGTGCATTTACAATATTCATTGATTTTTGCCATTGAAAAACGTCCAGAAATGTTTGAAGCTACTGACTGAATGAAAAGAGCTGGCATCTCACTCTCTTTGAATCTTCTTTATCATGCTAGGATTAGCAGGAAAAAGCAAAAAATTTCAGAATTGCACCTTGCAATGCGGAGAAATTACTGTGTGTGCATTTACAATATTCATTGATTTTTGCCATTGAAAAACGTCCAGAAATGTTTGAAGCTACTGACTGAATGAAAGGAGCTGGCATCTCACTCTCTTTGAATCTTCTTTATCATGCTAGGATTAGCAGGAAAAAGCAAAAAATTTCAGAATTGCACCTTGCAATGCGGAGAAATTACTGTGTGTGCATTTACAATATTCATTGATTTTTGCCATTGAAAAACATCATGTTATTCATATACCAGAAATGTTTGAAGCTACTGACTGAATGAAAAGAGCTGGCATCTCACTCTCTATGAATCTTCTTTGTCATGCCAGGATTAGCAGGAAAAAGCAAAAAATTTCAGAATTGCACCTTGCAATGCGGAGAAATTACTGTGTGTGCATTTACAATATTCATTGATTTTTGCCATTGAAAAACGTCCAGAAATGTTTGAAGCTACTGACTGAATGAAAGGAGCTGGCATCTCACTCTCTTTGAATCTTCTTTATCATGCTAGGAATAGCAGGAAAAAGCAAAAAATTTCAGAATTGCACCTTGCAATGCGGAGAAATTACTGTGTGTGCATTTACAATACTCATTGATTTTTGCCATTGAAAAACATCGTTATTCATATACCAGAAATGTTTGAAGCTACTGACTGAATGAAAAGAGCTGGCATCTCACTCTCTTTGAATCTTCTTTATCATGCCAGGATTAGCAGGAAAAAGCAAAAAATTTCAGAATTGCACCTTGCAATGTGGAGATATTACTGTTTGTGCATTTACAATATTCATTGATTTTTGCCATTGAAAAACATCCAGAAATGTTTGAAGCTACTGACTGAATGAAAGGAGCTGGCATCTCACTCTCTTTGAATCTTCTTTATCATGCCAGGATTAGCAGGAAAAAGCAAAAAATTTCAGAATTGCACCTTGCAATGTGGAGATATTACTGTTTGTGCATTTACAATATTCATTGATTTTTGCCATTGAAAAACGTCCAGAAATGTTTGAAGCTACTGACTGAATGAAAGGAGCTGGCATCTCACTCTCTTTGAATCTTCTTTATCATGCTAGGATTAGCAGGAAAAAGCAAAAAATTTCAGAATTGCACCTTGCAATGCGGAGAAATTACTGTGTGTGCATTTACAATATTCATTGATTTTTGCCATTGAAAAACATCGTTATTCATATACCAGAAATGTTTGAAGCTACTGACTGAATGAAAAGAGCTGGCATCTCACTCTCTTTGAATCTTCTTTATCATGCCAGGATTAGCAGGAAAAAGCAAAAAATTTCAGAATTGCACCTTGCAATGTGGAGATATTACTGTTTGTGCATTTACAATATTCATTGATTTTTGCCATTGAAAAACGTCCAGAAATGTTTGAAGCTACTGACTGAATGAAAGGAGCTGGCATCTCACTCTCTTTGAATCTTCTTTATCATGCTAGGATTAGCAGGAAAAAGCAAAAAATTTCAGAATTGCACCTTGCAATGCGGAGAAATTACTGTGTGTGCATTTACAATATTCATTGATTTTTGCCATTGAAAAACATGTTATTCATATACCAGAAATGTTTGAAGCTACTGACTGAATGAAAAGAGCTGGCATTTCACTCTCTTTGAATCTTCTTTATCATGCTAAGAGGAGCAGGAAAAAGCAAAAAATTTCAGAATTGCACGTTGCAATGTGGAGATATTACTGTTTGTGCATTTACAATATTCATTGATTTTTGCCATTGAAAAACATGTTATTCATATACCAGAAATATTTGAAGCTACTGACTGAATGAAAAGAGCTGGCATCTCACTCTCTTTGAATCTTCTTTATCATGCCAGGATTAGCAGGAAAAAGCAAAAAATTTCAGAATTGCACCTTGCAATGTGGAGATATTACTGTTTGTGCATTTACAATATTCATTGATTTTTGCCATTGAAAAACGTCCAGAAATGTTTGAAGCTACTGACTGAATGAAAAGAGCTGGCACCTCACTCTCTTTGAATCTTCTTTATCATGCTAGGATTAGCAGGAAAAAGCAAAAAATTTCAGAATTGCACCTTGCAATGCGGAGAAATTACTGTTTGTGCATTTACAATATTCATTGATTTTTGCCATTGAAAAACATGTTATTCATATACCAGAAATGTTTGAAGCTACTGACTGAATGAAAAGAGCTGGCATCTCACTCTCTTTGAATCTTCTTTATCATGCCAGGATTAGCAGGAAAAAGCAAAAAATTTCAGAATTGCACCTTGCAATGTGGAGATATTACTGTTTGTGCATTTACAATATTCATTGATTTTTGCCATTGAAAAACGTCCAGAAATGTTTGAAGCTACTGACTGAATGAAAAGAGCTGGCATCTCACTCTCTTTGAATCTTCTTTATCATGCTAGGATTAGCAGGAAAAAGCAAAAAATTTCAGAATTGCACCTTGCAATGCGGAGAAATTACTGTGTGTGCATTTACAATATTCATTGATTTTTGCCATTGAAAAACGTCCAGAAATGTTTGAAGCTACTGACTGAATGAAAGGAGCTGGCATCTCACTCTCTTTGAATCTTCTTTATCATGCTAGGATTAGCAGGAAAAAGCAAAAAATTTCAGAATTGCACCTTGCAATGCGGAGAAATTACTGTGTGTGCATTTACAATATTCATTGATTTTTGCCATTGAAAAACATCATGTTATTCATATACCAGAAATGTTTGAAGCTACTGACTGAATGAAAAGAGCTGGCATCTCACTCTCTATGAATCTTCTTTGTCATGCCAGGATTAGCAGGAAAAAGCAAAAAATTTCAGAATTGCACCTTGCAATGCGGAGAAATTACTGTGTGTGCATTTACAATATTCATTGATTTTTGCCATTGAAAAACGTCCAGAAATGTTTGAAGCTACTGACTGAATGAAAGGAGCTGGCATCTCACTCTCTTTGAATCTTCTTTATCATGCTAGGAATAGCAGGAAAAAGCAAAAAATTTCAGAATTGCACCTTGCAATGTGGAGATATTACTGTTTGTGCATTTACAATATTCATTGATTTTTGCCATTGAAAAACGTCCAGAAATGTTTGAAGCTACTGACTGAATGAAAGGAGCTGGCATCTCACTCTCTTTGAATCTTCTTTATCATGCTAGGATTAGCAGGAAAAAGCAAAAAATTTCAGAATTGCACCTTGCAATGCGGAGAAATTACTGTGTGTGCATTTACAATATTCATTGATTTTTGCCATTGAAAAACATCGTTATTCATATACCAGAAATGTTTGAAGCTACTGACTGAATGAAAAGAGCTGGCATCTCACTCTCTTTGAATCTTCTTTATCATGCCAGGATTAGCAGGAAAAAGCAAAAAATTTCAGAATTGCACCTTGCAATGTGGAGATATTACTGTTTGTGCATTTACAATATTCATTGATTTTTGCCATTGAAAAACGTCCAGAAATGTTTGAAGCTACTGACTGAATGAAAGGAGCTGGCATCTCACTCTCTTTGAATCTTCTTTATCATGCTAGGATTAGCAGGAAAAAGCAAAAAATTTCAGAATTGCACCTTGCAATGCGGAGAAATTACTGTGTGTGCATTTACAATATTCATTGATTTTTGCCATTGAAAAACATGTTATTCATATACCAGAAATGTTTGAAGCTACTGACTGAATGAAAAGAGCTGGCATTTCACTCTCTTTGAATCTTCTTTATCATGCTAAGAGGAGCAGGAAAAAGCAAAAAATTTCAGAATTGCACGTTGCAATGTGGAGATATTACTGTTTGTGCATTTACAATATTCATTGATTTTTGCCATTGAAAAACATGTTATTCATATACCAGAAATATTTGAAGCTACTGACTGAATGAAAAGAGCTGGCATCTCACTCTCTTTGAATCTTCTTTATCATGCCAGGATTAGCAGGAAAAAGCAAAAAATTTCAGAATTGCACCTTGCAATGTGGAGATATTACTGTTTGTGCATTTACAATATTCATTGATTTTTGCCATTGAAAAACGTCCAGAAATGTTTGAAGCTACTGACTGAATGAAAAGAGCTGGCACCTCACTCTCTTTGAATCTTCTTTATCATGCTAGGATTAGCAGGAAAAAGCAAAAAATTTCAGAATTGCACCTTGCAATGCGGAGAAATTACTGTTTGTGCATTTACAATATTCATTGATTTTTGCCATTGAAAAACATGTTATTCATATACCAGAAATGTTTGAAGCTACTGACTGAATGAAAAGAGCTGGCATCTCACTCTCTTTGAATCTTCTTTATCATGCCAGGATTAGCAGGAAAAAGCAAAAAATTTCAGAATTGCACCTTGCAATGTGGAGATATTACTGTTTGTGCATTTACAATATTCATTGATTTTTGCCATTGAAAAACGTCCAGAAATGTTTGAAGCTACTGACTGAATGAAAAGAGCTGGCATCTCACTCTCTTTGAATCTTCTTTATCATGCTAGGATTAGCAGGAAAAAGCAAAAAATTTCAGAATTGCACCTTGCAATGCGGAGAAATTACTGTGTGTGCATTTACAATATTCATTGATTTTTGCCATTGAAAAACGTCCAGAAATGTTTGAAGCTACTGACTGAATGAAAGGAGCTGGCATCTCACTCTCTTTGAATCTTCTTTATCATGCTAGGATTAGCAGGAAAAAGCAAAAAATTTCAGAATTGCACCTTGCAATGCGGAGAAATTACTGTGTGTGCATTTACAATATTCATTGATTTTTGCCATTGAAAAACATCATGTTATTCATATACCAGAAATGTTTGAAGCTACTGACTGAATGAAAAGAGCTGGCATCTCACTCTCTATGAATCTTCTTTGTCATGCCAGGATTAGCAGGAAAAAGCAAAAAATTTCAGAATTGCACCTTGCAATGCGGAGAAATTACTGTGTGTGCATTTACAATATTCATTGATTTTTGCCATTGAAAAACGTCCAGAAATGTTTGAAGCTACTGACTGAATGAAAGGAGCTGGCATCTCACTCTCTTTGAATCTTCTTTATCATGCTAGGAATAGCAGGAAAAAGCAAAAAATTTCAGAATTGCACCTTGCAATGCGGAGAAATTACTGTGTGTGCATTTACAATACTCATTGATTTTTGCCATTGAAAAACATCGTTATTCATATACCAGAAATGTTTGAAGCTACTGACTGAATGAAAAGAGCTGGCATCTCACTCTCTTTGAATCTTCTTTATCATGCCAGGATTAGCAGGAAAAAGCAAAAAATTTCAGAATTGCACCTTGCAATGTGGAGATATTACTGTTTGTGCATTTACAATATTCATTGATTTTTGCCATTGAAAAACATCCAGAAATGTTTGAAGCTACTGACTGAATGAAAGGAGCTGGCATCTCACTCTCTTTGAATCTTCTTTATCATGCTAGGATTAGCAGGAAAAAGCAAAAAATTTCAGAATTGCACCTTGCAATGCGGAGAAATTACTGTGTGTGCATTTACAATATTCATTGATTTTTGCCATTGAAAAACATGTTATTCATATACCAGAAATGTTTGAAGCTACTGACTGAATGAAAAGAGCTGGCATTTCACTCTCTTTGAATCTTCTTTATCATGCTAAGAGGAGCAGGAAAAAGCAAAAAATTTCAGAATTGCACGTTGCAATGTGGAGATATTACTGTTTGTGCATTTACAATATTCATTGATTTTTGCCATTGAAAAACATGTTATTCATATACCAGAAATATTTGAAGCTACTGACTGAATGAAAAGAGCTGGCATCTCACTCTCTTTGAATCTTCTTTATCATGCCAGGATTAGCAGGAAAAAGCAAAAAATTTCAGAATTGCACCTTGCAATGTGGAGATATTACTGTTTGTGCATTTACAATATTCATTGATTTTTGCCATTGAAAAACGTCCAGAAATGTTTGAAGCTACTGACTGAATGAAAAGAGCTGGCACCTCACTCTCTTTGAATCTTCTTTATCATGCTAGGATTAGCAGGAAAAAGCAAAAAATTTCAGAATTGCACCTTGCAATGCGGAGAAATTACTGTTTGTGCATTTACAATATTCATTGATTTTTGCCATTGAAAAACATGTTATTCATATACCAGAAATGTTTGAAGCTACTGACTGAATGAAAAGAGCTGGCATCTCACTCTCTTTGAATCTTCTTTATCATGCCAGGATTAGCAGGAAAAAGCAAAAAATTTCAGAATTGCACCTTGCAATGTGGAGATATTACTGTTTGTGCATTTACAATATTCATTGATTTTTGCCATTGAAAAACGTCCAGAAATGTTTGAAGCTACTGACTGAATGAAAAGAGCTGGCATCTCACTCTCTTTGAATCTTCTTTATCATGCTAGGATTAGCAGGAAAAAGCAAAAAATTTCAGAATTGCACCTTGCAATGCGGAGAAATTACTGTGTGTGCATTTACAATATTCATTGATTTTTGCCATTGAAAAACGTCCAGAAATGTTTGAAGCTACTGACTGAATGAAAGGAGCTGGCATCTCACTCTCTTTGAATCTTCTTTATCATGCTAGGATTAGCAGGAAAAAGCAAAAAATTTCAGAATTGCACCTTGCAATGCGGAGAAATTACTGTGTGTGCATTTACAATATTCATTGATTTTTGCCATTGAAAAACATCATGTTATTCATATACCAGAAATGTTTGAAGCTACTGACTGAATGAAAAGAGCTGGCATCTCACTCTCTATGAATCTTCTTTGTCATGCCAGGATTAGCAGGAAAAAGCAAAAAATTTCAGAATTGCACCTTGCAATGCGGAGAAATTACTGTGTGTGCATTTACAATATTCATTGATTTTTGCCATTGAAAAACGTCCAGAAATGTTTGAAGCTACTGACTGAATGAAAGGAGCTGGCATCTCACTCTCTTTGAATCTTCTTTATCATGCTAGGAATAGCAGGAAAAAGCAAAAAATTTCAGAATTGCACCTTGCAATGCGGAGAAATTACTGTGTGTGCATTTACAATACTCATTGATTTTTGCCATTGAAAAACATCGTTATTCATATACCAGAAATGTTTGAAGCTACTGACTGAATGAAAAGAGCTGGCATCTCACTCTCTTTGAATCTTCTTTATCATGCCAGGATTAGCAGGAAAAAGCAAAAAATTTCAGAATTGCACCTTGCAATGTGGAGATATTACTGTTTGTGCATTTACAATATTCATTGATTTTTGCCATTGAAAAACATCCAGAAATGTTTGAAGCTACTGACTGAATGAAAGGAGCTGGCATCTCACTCTCTTTGAATCTTCTTTATCATGCCAGGATTAGCAGGAAAAAGCAAAAAATTTCAGAATTGCACCTTGCAATGTGGAGATATTACTGTTTGTGCATTTACAATATTCATTGATTTTTGCCATTGAAAAACGTCCAGAAATGTTTGAAGCTACTGACTGAATGAAAGGAGCTGGCATCTCACTCTCTTTGAATCTTCTTTATCATGCTAGGATTAGCAGGAAAAAGCAAAAAATTTCAGAATTGCACCTTGCAATGCGGAGAAATTACTGTGTGTGCATTTACAATATTCATTGATTTTTGCCATTGAAAAACATCGTTATTCATATACCAGAAATGTTTGAAGCTACTGACTGAATGAAAAGAGCTGGCATCTCACTCTCTTTGAATCTTCTTTATCATGCCAGGAGTAGCAGGAAAAAGCAAAAAATTTCAGAATTGCACCTTGCAATGTGGAGATATTACTGTTTGTGCATTTACAATATTCATTGATTTTTGCCATTGAAAAACGTCCAGAAATGTTTGAAGCTACTGACTGAATGAAAGGAGCTGGCATCTCACTCTCTTTGAATCTTCTTTATCATGCTAGGATTAGCAGGAAAAAGCAAAAAATTTCAGAATTGCACCTTGCAATGCGGAGAAATTACTGTTTTTGCATTTACAATATTCATTGATTTTTGCCATTGAAAAACGTCCAGAAATGTTTGAAGCTACTGAGTGAATGAAAAGAGCTGGCATCTCACTCTCTTTGAATCTTCTTTATCATGCTAGGATTAGCAGGAAAAAGCTAAAAATTTCAGAATTGCACCTTGCAATGCGGAGAAATTACTCTGTGTGCATTTACAATATTCATTGATTTTTGCCGTTGACAAACGTCCAGAAATGTTTGAAGCTACTGACTGAATGAAAGGAGCTGGCATCTCACTCTCTTTGAATCTTCTTTATCATGCTAGGATTAGCAGGAAAAAGCAAAAAATTTCAGAATTGCACCTTGCAATGCGGAGAAATTACTGTGTGTGCATTTACAATATTCATTGATTTTTGCCATTGAAAAACATCATGTTATTCATATACCAGAAATGTTTGAAGCTACTGACTGAATGAAAAGAGCTGGCATCTCACTCTCTATGAATCTTCTTTGTCATGCCAGGATTAGCAGGAAAAAGCAAAAAATTTCAGAATTGCACCTTGCAATGCGGAGAAATTACTGTTTGTGCATTTACAATATTCATTGATTTTTGCCATTGAAAAACGTCCAGAAATGTTTGAAGCTACTGAGTGAATGAAAAGAGCTGGCATCTCACTCTCTTTGAATCTTCTTTATCATGCTAGGATTAGCAGGAAAAAGCAAAAAATTTCAGAATTGCACCTTGCAATGCGGAGAAATTACTGTGTGTGCATTTACAATATTCATTGATTTTTGCCATTGAAAAACATCATGTTATTCATATACCAGAAATGTTTGAAGCTACTGACTGAATGAAAAGAGCTGGCATCTCACTCTCTATGAATCTTCTTTGTCATGCCAGGATTAGCAGGAAAAAGCAAAAAATTTCAGAATTGCACCTTGCAATGCGGAGAAATTACTGTTTGTGCATTTACAATATTCATTGATTTTTGCCATTGAAAAACGTCCAGAAATGTTTGAAGCTACTGAGTGAATGAAAAGAGCTGGCATCTCACTCTCTTTGAATCTTCTTTATCATGCTAGGATTAGCAGGAAAAAGCAAAAAATTTCAGAATTGGACCTTGCAATGCGGAGAAATTACTGTGTGTGCATTTACAATATTCATTGATTTTTGCCATTGAAAAACGTCCAGAAATGTTTGAAGCTACTGACTGAATGAAAGGAGCTGGCATCTCACTCTCTTTGAATCTTCTTTATCATGCTAGGTTTAGCAGGAAAAAGCAAAAAATTTCAGAATTGCACCTTGCAATGCGGAGAAATTACTGTTTGTGCATTTACAATATTCATTGATTTTTGCCATTGAAAAACGTCCAGAAATGTATGAAGCTACTGAGTGAATGAAAAGAGCTGGCATCTCACTCTCTTTGAATCTTCTTTATCATGCTAGGATTAGCAGGAAAAAGCAAAAAATTTCAGAATTGCACCTTGCAATGCGGAGAAATTACTGTGTGTGCATTTACAATATTCATTGATTTTTGCCATTGAAAAACATCATGTTATTCATATGCCAGAAATGTTTGAAGCTACTGACTGAATGAAAAGAGCTGGCATCTCACTCTCTATGAATCTTCTTTGTCATGCCAGGATTAGCAGGAAAAAGCAAAAAATTTCAGAATTGCACCTTGCAAAGCGGAGAAATTACTGTGTGTGCATTTACAATATTCATTGATTTTTGCCATTGAAAAACATGTTATTCATATACCAGAAATGTTTGAAGCTACTGACTGAATGAAAAGAGCTGGCATCTCACTCTCTTTGAATCTTCTTTATCATGCTAGGATTAGCAGGAAAAAGCAAAAAATTTCAGAATTGCACCTTGCAATGCGGAGAAATTACTGTGTGTGCATTTACAATATTCATTGATTTTTGCCATTGAAAAACGTCCAGAAATGTTTGAAGCTACTGACTGAATGAAAGGAGCTGGCATCTCACTCTCTTAGAATCTTCTTTATCATGCTAGGATTAGCAGGAAAAAGCAAAAAATTTCAGAATTGCACCTTGCAATGCGGAGAAATTACTGTGTGTGCATTTACAATATTCATTGATTGTTGCCATTGAAAAACATCGTTATTCATATACCAGAAATGTTTGAAGCTACTGACTGAATGAAAAGAGCTGGCATCTCACTCTCTTTGAATCTTCTTTATCATGCCAGGATTAGCAGGAAAAAGCAAAAAATTTCAGAATTGCACCTTGCAATGTGGAGATATTACTGTTTGTGCATTTACAATATTCATTGATTTTTGCCATTGAAAAACGTCCAGAAATGTTTGAAGCTACTGACTGAATGAAAGGAGCTGGCATCTCACTCTCTTTGAATCTTCTTTATCATGCTAGGATTAGCAGGAAAAAGCAAAAAATTTCAGAATTGCACCTTGCAATGCGGAGAAATTACTGTGTGTGCATTTACAATATTCATTGATTTTTGCCATTGAAAAACATGTTATTCATATACCAGAAATGTTTGAAGCTACTGACTGAATGAAAAGAGCTGGCATCTCACTCTCTTTGAATCTTCTTTATCATGCCAGAATTAGCAGGAAAAAGCAAAAAATTTCAGAATTGCACGTTGCAATGTGGAGATATTACTGTTTGTGCATTTACAATATTCATTGATTTTTGCCATTGAAAAACGTCCAGAAATGTTTGAAGCTACTGACTGAATGAAAAGAGCTGGCATCTCACTCTCTTTGAATCTTCTTTATCATGCTAAGAGGAGCAGGAAAAAGCAAAAAATTTCAGAATTGCACGTTGCAATGTGGAGATATTACTGTTTGTGCATTTACAATATTCATTGATTTTTGCCATTGAAAAACGTCCAGAAATGTTTGAAGCTACTGACTGAATGAAAAGAGCTGGCATCTCACTCTCTTTGAATCTTCTTTATCATGCTAAGAGGAGCAGGAAAAAGCAAAAAATTTCAGAATTGCACGTTGCAATGTGGAGATATTACTGTTTGTGCATTTACAATATTCATTGATTTTTGCCATTGAAAAACGTACAGAAATGTTTGAAGCTACTGACTGAATGAAAGGAGCTGGCATCTCACTCTCTTTGAATCTTCTTTATCATGCTAGGATTAGCAGGAAAAAGCAAAAAATTTCAGAATTGCACCTTGCAATGCGGAGAAATTACTGTTTGTGCATTTACAATATTCATTGATTTTTGCCATTGAAAAACGTCCAGAAATGTTTGAAGCTACTGACTGAATGAAAAGAGCTGGCATCTCACTCTCTTTGAATCTTCTTTATCATGCTAAGAGGAGAAGGAAAAAGCAAAAAATTTCAGAATTTCACGTTGCAATGTGGAGATATTACTGTTTGTGCATTTACAATATTCATTGATTTTTGCCATTGAAAAACATGTTATTCATATACCAGAAATGTTTGAAGCTACTGACTGAATGAAAAGAGCTGGCATCTCACTCTCTTTGAATCTTCTTTATCATGCCAGGATTAGCAGGAAAAAGCAAAAAATTTCAGAATTGCACCTTGCAATGTGGAGATATTACTGTTTGTGCATTTACAATATTCATTGATTTTTGCCATTGAAAAACGTCCAGAAATGTTTGAAGCTACTGACTGAATGAAAGGAGCTGTCATCTCACTCTCTTTGAATCTTCTTTATCATGCTAGGATTAGCAGGAAAAAGCAAAAAATTTCAGAATTGCACATTGCAATGCGGAGAAATTACTGTTTGTGCATTTACAATATTCATTGATTTTTGCCATTGAAAAACATCATGTTATTCATATACCAGAAATGTTTGAAGCTACTGACTGAATGAAAGGAGCTGGCATCTCACTCTCTTTGAATCTTCTTTATCATGCTAGGATTAGCAGGAAAAAGCAAAAAATTTCAGAATTGCACCTTGCAATGCGGAGAAATTACTGTTTGTGCATTTACAATATTCATTGATTTTTGCCATTGAAAAACATGTTATTCATATACCAGAAATGTTTGAAGCTACTGACTGAATGAAAAGAGCTGGCATCTCACTCTCTTTGAATCTTCTTTATCATGCCAGGATTAGCAGGAAAAAGCAAAAAATTTCAGAATTGCACCTTGCAATGTGGAGATATTACTGTTTGTGCATTTACAATATTCATTGATTTTTGCCATTGAAAAACGTCCAGAAATGTTTGAAGCTACTGACTGAATGAAAGGAGCTGGCATCTCACTCTCTTTGAATCTTCTTTATCATGCTAGGATTAGCAGGAAAAAGCAAAAAATTTCAGAATTGCACCTTGCAATGTGGAGAAATTACTGTTTGTGCATTTACAATATTCATTGATTTTTGCCATTGAAAAACATGTTATTCATATACCAGAAATGTTTGAAGCTACTGACTGAATGAAAAGAGTTGGCATCTCACTCTCTTTGAATCTTCTTTATCATGCCAGGATTAGCAGGAAAAAGCAAAAAATTTCAGAATTGCACCTTGCAATGTGGAGATATTACTGTTTGTGCATTTACAATATTCATTGATTTTTGCCATTGAAAAACGTCCAGAAATGTTTGAAGCTACTGACTGAATGAAAGGAGCTGGCATCTCACTCTCTTTGGATCTTCTTTATCATGCTAGGATTAGCAGGAAAAAGCAAAAAATTTCAGAATTGCACCTTGCAATGCGGAGAAATTACTGTGTGTGCATTTACAATATTCATTGATTTTTGCCATTGAAAAACATCGTTATTCATATACCAGAAATGTTTGAAGCTACTGACTGAATGAAAAGAGCTGGCATCTCACTCTCTTTGAATCTTCTTTATCATGCCAGGATTAGCAGGAAAAAGCAAAAAATTTCAGAATTGCACCTTGCAATGTGGAGATATTACTGTTTGTGCATTTACAATATTCATTGATTTTTGCCATTGAAAAACATGTTATTCATATACCCGAAATGTTTGAAGCTACTGACTGAATGAAAAGAGCTGGCATCTCACTCTCTTTGAATCTTCTTTATCATGCCAGGATTAGCAGGAACAAGCAAAAAATTTCAGAATTGCACCTTGCAATGTGGAGATATTACTGTTTGTGCATTTACAATATTCATTGATTTTTGCCATTGAAAAACATGTTATTCATATACCAGAAATGTTTGAAGCTACTGACTGAATGAAAAGAGCTGGCATCTCACTCTCTTTGAATCTTCTTTATCATGCCAGGATTAGCAGGAAAAAGCAAAAAATTTCAGAATTGCACCTTGCAATGTGGAGATATTACTGTTTGTGTATTTACAATATTCATTGATTTTTGCCATTGAAAAACGTCCAGAAATGTTTGAAGCTACTGACTGAATGAAAGGAGCTGGCATCTCACTCTCTTTGAATCTTCTTTATCATGCTAGGATTAGCAGGAAAAAGCAGAAAATTTCAGAATTGCACCTTGCAATGCGGAGAAATTACTGTGTGTGCATTTACAATATTCATTGATTTTTGCCATTGAAAAACATCGTTATTCATATACCAGAAATGTTTGAAGCTACTGACTGAATGAAAAGAGCTGGCATCTCACTCTCTTTGAATCTTCTTTATCATGCCAGGATTAGCAGGAAAAAGCAAAAAATTTCAGAATTGCACCTTGCAATGTGGAGATATTACTGTTTGTGCATTTACAATATTCATTGATTTTTGCCATTGAAAAACGTCCAGAAATGTTTGAAGCTACTGACTGAATGAAAGGAGCTGGCATCTCACTCTCTTTGAATCTTCTTTATCATGCTAGGATTAGCAGGAAAAAGCAAAAAATTTCAGAATTGCACCTTGCAATGCGGAGAAATTACTGTGTGTGCATTTACAATATTCATTGATTTTTGCCATTGAAAAACGTCCAGAAATGTTTGAAGCTACTGACTGAATGAAAAGAGCTGGCATCTCACTCTCTTTGAATCTTCTTTATCATGCTAAGAGGAGCAGGAAAAAGCAAAAAATTTCAGAATTTCACGTTGCAATGTGGAGATATTACTGTTTGTGCATTTACAATATTCATTGATTTTTGCCATTGAAAAACATGTTATTCATATACCAGAAATGTTTGAAGCTACTGACTGAATGAAAAGAGCTGGCATCTCACTCTCTTTGAATCTTCTTTATCATGCCAGGATTAGCAGGAAAAAGCAAAAAATTTCAGAATTGCACCTTGCAATGTGGAGATATTACTGTTTGTGCATTTACAATATTCATTGATTTTTGCCATTGAAAAACGTCCAGAAATGTTTGAAGCTACTGACTGAATGAAAGGAGCTGGCATCTCACTCTCTTTGAATCTTCTTTATCATGCTAGGATTAGCAGGAAAAAGCAAAAAATTTCAGAATTGCACATTGCAATGCGGAGAAATTACTGTTTGTGCATTTACAATATTCATTGATTTTTGCCATTGAAAAACATCATGTTATTCATATACCAGAAATGTTTGAAGCTACTGACTGAATGAAAGGAGCTGGCATCTCACTCTCTTTGAATCTTCTTTATCATGCTAGGATTAGCAGGAAAAAGCAAAAAATTTCAGAATTGCACCTTGCAATGCGGAGAAATTACTGTTTGTGCATTTACAATATTCATTGATTTTTGCCATTGAAAAACATGTTATTCATATACCAGAAATGTTTGAAGCTACTGACTGAATGAAAAGAGCTGGCATCTCACTCTCTTTGAATCTTCTTTATCATGCCAGGATTAGCAGGAAAAAGCAAAAAATTTCAGAATTGCACCTTGCAATGTGGAGATATTACTGTTTGTGCATTTACAATATTCATTGATTTTTGCCATTGAAAAACGTCCAGAAATGTTTGAAGCTACTGACTGAATGAAAGGAGCTGGCATCTCACTCTCTTTGAATCTTCTTTATCATGCTAGGATTAGCAGGAAAAAGCAAAAAATTTCAGAATTGCACCTTGCAATGTGGAGAAATTACTGTTTGTGCATTTACAATATTCATTGATTTTTGCCATTGAAAAACATGTTATTCATATACCAGAAATGTTTGAAGCTACTGACTGAATGAAAAGAGCTGGCATCTCACTCTCTTTGAATCTTCTTTATCATGCCAGGATTAGCAGGAAAAAGCAAAAAATTTCAGAATTGCACCTTGCAATGTGGAGATATTACTGTTTGTGCATTTACAATATTCATTGATTTTTGCCATTGAAAAACGTCCAGAAATGTTTGAAGCTACTGACTGAATGAAAGGAGCTGGCATCTCACTCTCTTTGAATCTTCTTTATCATGCTAGGATTAGCAGGAAAAAGCAAAAAATTTCAGAATTGCACCTTGCAATGCGGAGAAATTACTGTGTGTGCATTTACAATATTCATTGATTTTTGCCATTGAAAAACATCGTTATTCATATACCAGAAATATTTGAAGCTACTGACTGAATGAAAAGAGCTGGCATCTCACTCTCTTTGAATCTTCTTTATCATGCCAGGATTAGCAGGAAAAAGCAAAAAATTTCAGAATTGCACCTTGCAATGTGGAGATATTACTGTTTGTGCATTTACAATATTCATTGATTTTTGCCATTGAAAAACATGTTATTCATATACCCGAAATGTTTGAAGCTACTGACTGAATGAAAAGAGCTGGCATCTCACTCTCTTTGAATCTTCTTTATCATGCCAGGATTAGCAGGAAAAAGCAAAAAATTTCAGAATTGCACCTTGCAATGTGGAGATATTACTGTTTGTGCATTTACAATATTCATTGATTTTTGCCATTGAAAAACATGTTATTCATATACCAGAAATGTTTGAAGCTACTGACTGAATGAAAAGAGCTGGCATCTCACTCTCTTTGAATCTTCTTTATCATGCCAGGATTAGCAGGAAAAAGCAAAAAATTTCAGAATTGCACCTTGCAATGTGGAGATATTACTGTTTGTGCATTTACAATATTCATTGATTTTTGCCATTGAAAAACGTCCAGAAATGTTTGAAGCTACTGACTGAATGAAAAGAGCTGGCATCTCACTCTCTTTGAATCTTCTTTATCATGCTAAGAGGAGCAGGAAAAAGCAAAAAATTTCAGAATTGCACGTTGCAATGTGGAGATATTACTGTTTGTGCATTTACAATATTCATTGATTTTTGCCATTGAAAAACATGTTATTCATATACCAGAAATGTTTGAAGCTACTGACTGAATGAAAAGAGCTGGCATCTCACTCTCTTTGAATCTTCTTTATCATGCCAGGATTAGCAGGAAAAAGCAAAAAATTTCAGAATTGCACCTTGCAATGCGGAGAAATTACTGTGTGTGCATTTACAATATTCATTGATTTTTGCCATTGAAAAACATCGTTATTCATATACCAGAAATGTTTGAAGCTACTGACTGAATGAAAAGAGCTGGCATCTCACTCTCTTTGAATCTTCTTTATCATGCCAGGATTAGCAGGAAAAAGCAAAAAATTTCAGAATTGCACCTTGCAATGTGGAGATATTACTGTTTGTGCATTTACAATATTCATTGATTTTTGCCATTGAAAAACGTCCAGAAATGTTTGAAGCTACTGACTGAATGAAAGGAGCTGGCATCTCACTCTCTTTGAATCTTCTTTATCATGCTAGGATTAGCAGGAAAAAGCAAAAAATTTCAGAATTGCGCCTTGCAATGCGGAGAAATTACTGTGTGTGCATTTACAATATTCATTGATTTTTGCCATTGAAAAACATCGTTATTCATATACCAGAAATGTTTGAAGCTACTGACTGAATGAAAAGAGCTGGCATCTCACTCTCTTTGAATCTTCTTTATCATGCCAGGATTAGCAGGAAAAAGCAAAAAATTTCAGAATTGCACCTTGCAATGTGGAGATATTACTGTTTGTGCATTTACAATATTCATTGATTTTTGCCATTGAAAAACATGTTATTCATATACCCGAAATGTTTGAAGCTACTGACTGAATGAAAAGAGCTGGCATCTCACTCTCTTTGAATCTTCTTTATCATGCCAGGATTAGCAGGAAAAAGCAAAAAATTTCAGAATTGCACCTTGCAATGTGGAGATATTACTGTTTGTGCATTTACAATATTCATTGATTTTTGCCATTGAAAAACATGTTATTCATAAACCAGAAATGTTTGAAGCTACTGACTGAATGAAAAGAGCTGGCATCTCACTCTCTTTGAATCTTCTTTATCATGCCAGGATTAGCAGGAAAAAGCAAAAAATTTCAGAATTGCACCTTGCAATGTGGAGATATTACTGTTTGTGTATTTACAATATTCATTGATTTTTGCCATTGAAAAACGTCCAGAAATGTTTGAAGCTACTGACTGAATGAAAGGAGCTGGCATCTCACTCTCTTTGAATCTTCTTTATCATGCTAGGATTAGCAGGAAAAAGCAGAAAATTTCAGAATTGCACCTTGCAATGCGGAGAAATTACTGTGTTTGCATTTACAATATTCATTGATTTTTGCCATTGAAAAACATCGTTATTCATATACCAGAAATGTTTGAAGCTACTGACTGAATGAAAAGAGCTGGCATCTCACTCTCTTTGAATCTTCTTTATCATGCCAGGATTAGCAGGAAAAAGCAAAAAATTTCAGAATTGCACCTTGCAATGTGGAGATATTACTGTTTGTGCATTTACAATATTCATTGATTTTTGCCATTGAAAAACGTCCAGAAATGTTTGAAGCTACTGACTGAATGAAAGGAGCTGGCATCTCACTCTCTTTGAATCTTCTTTATCATGCTAGGATTAGCAGGAAAAAGCAAAAAATTTCAGAATTGCACCTTGCAATGCGGAGAAATTACTGTGTGTGCATTTACAATATTCATTGATTTTTGCCATTGAAAAACATGTTATTCATATACCAGAAATGTTTGAAGCTACTGACTGAATGAAAAGAGCTGGCATCTCACTCTCTTTGAATCTTCTTTATCATGCCAGGATTAGCAGGAAAAAGCAAAAAATTTCAGAATTGCACCTTGCAATGTGGAGATATTACTGTTTGTGCATTTACAATATTCATTGATTTTTGCCATTGAAAAACGTCCAGAAATGTTTGAAGCCACTGACTGAATGAAAGGAGCTGGCATCTCACTCTCTTTGAATCTTCTTTATCATGCTAGGATTAGCAGGAAAAGGCAAAAAATTTCAGAATTGCACATTGCAATGCGGAGAAATTACTGTTTGTGCATTTACAATATTCATTGATTTTTGCCATTGAAAAACATCATGTTATTCATATACCAGAAATGTTTGAAGCTACTGACTGAATGAAAGGAGCTGGCATCTCACTCTCTTTGAATCTTCTTTATCATGCTAGGATTAGCAGGAAAAAGCAAAAAATTTCAGAATTGCACCTTGCAATGCGGAGAAATTACTGTTTGTGCATTTACAATATTCATTGATTTTTGCCATTGAAAAACATGTTATTCATATACCAGAAATGTTTGAAGCTACTGACTGAATTAAAAGAGCTGGCATCTCACTCTCTTTGAATCTTCTTTATCATGCCAGGATTAGCAGGAAAAAGCAAAAAATTTCAGAATTGCACCTTGCAATGTGGAGATATTACTGTTTGTGCATTTACAATATTCATTGATTTTTGCCATTGAAAAACGTCCAGAAATGTTTGAAGCTACTGACTGAATGAAAAGAGCTGGCATCTCACTCTCTTTGAATCTTCTTTATCATGCTAAGAGGAGCAGGAAAAAGCAAAAAATTTCAGAATTGCACGTTGCAATGTGGAGATATTACTGTTTGTGCATTTACAATATTCATTGATTTTTGCCATTGAAAAACATGTTATTCATATACCAGAAATGTTTGAAGCTACTGACTGAATGAAAAGAGATGGCATCTCACTCTCTTTGAATCTTCTTTATCATGCCAGGATTAGCAGGAAAAAGCAAAAAATTTCAGAATTGCACCTTGCAATGTGGAGATATTACTGTTTGTGCATTTACAATATTCATTGATTTTTGCCATTGAAAAACATCCAGAAATGTTTGAAGCTACTGACTGAATGAAAAGAGCTGGCATCTCACTCTCTTTGAATCTTCTTTATCATGCCAGGATTAGCAGGAAAAAGCAAAAAATTTCAGAATTGCACCTTGCAATGCGGAGAAATTACTGTTTGTGCATTTACAATATTCATTGATTTTTGCCATTGAAAAACATCGTTATTCATATACCAGAAATGTTTGAAGCTACTGACTGAATGAAAGGAGCTGGCATCTCACTCTCTTTGAATCTTCTTTATCATGCTAGGATTAGCAGGAAAAAGCAAAAAATTTCAGAATTGCACCTTGCAATGCGGAGAAATTACTGTGTGTGCATTTACAATATTCATTGATTTTTGCCATTGAAAAACATCGTTATTCATATACCAGAAATGTTTGAAGCTACTGACTGAATGAAAAGAGCTGGCATCTCACTCTCTTTGAATCTTCTTTATCATGCCAGGATTAGCAGGAAAAAGCAAAAAATTTCAGAATTGCACCTTGCAATGTGGAGATATTAATGTTTGTGCATTTACAATATTCATTGATTTTTGCCATTGAAAAACGTCCAGAAATGTTTGAAGCTACTGACTGAATGAAAGGAGCTGGCATCTCACTCTCTTTGAATCTTCTTTATCATGCTAGGATTAGCAGGAAAAAGCAAAAAATTTCAGAATTGCACATTGCAATGCGGAGAAATTACTGTTTGTGCATTTACAATATTCATTGATTTTTGCCATTGAAAAACATCATGTTATTCATATACCAGAAATGTTTGAAGCTACTGACTGAATGAAAAGAGCTGGCATCTCACTCTCTTTGAATCTTCTTTATCATGCCAGGATTAGCAGGAAAAAGCAAAAAATTTCAGAATTGCACCTTGCAATGTGGAGATATTACTGTTTGTGCATTTACAATATTCATTGATTTCTGCCATTGAAAAACATGTTATTCATATACCCGAAATGTTTGAAGCTACTGACTGAATGAAAAGAGCTGGCATCTCACTCTCTTTGAATCTTCTTTATCATGCCAGAATTAGCAGGAAAAAGCAAAAAATTTCAGAATTGCACCTTGCAATGTGGAGATATTACTGTTTGTGCATTTACAATATTCATTGATTTTTGCCATTGAAAAACATGTTATTCATAAACCAGAAATGTTTGAAGCTACTGACTGAATGAAAAGAGCTGGCATCTCACTCTCTTTGAATCTTCTTTATCATGCCAGGATTAGCAGGAAAAAGCAAAAAATTTCAGAATTGCACCTTGCAATGTGGAGATATTACTGTTTGTGTATTTACAATATTCATTGATTTTTGCCATTGAAAAACGTCCAGAAATGTTTGAAGCTACTGACTGAATGAAAGGAGCTGGCATCTCACTCTCTTTGAATCTTCTTTATCATGCTAGGATTAGCAGGAAAAAGCAGAAAATTTCAGAATTGCACCTTGCAATGCGGAGAAATTACTGTGTTTGCATTTACAATATTCATTGATTTTTGCCATTGAAAAACATCGTTATTCATATACCAGAAATGTTTGAAGCTACTGACTGAATGAAAAGAGCTGGCATCTCACTCTCTTTGAATCTTCTTTATCATGCCAGGATTAGCAGGAAAAAGCAAAAAATTTCAGAATTGCACCTTGCAATGTGGAGATATTACTGTTTGTGCATTTACAATATTCATTGATTTTTGCCATTGAAAAACGTCCAGAAATGTTTGAAGCTACTGACTGAATGAAAGGAGCTGGCATCTCACTCTCTTTGAATCTTCTTTATCATGCTAGGATTAGCAGGAAAAAGCAAAAAATTTCAGAATTGCACCTTGCAATGCGGAGAAATTACTGTGTGTGCATTTACAATATTCATTGATTTTTGCCATTGAAAAACATGTTATTCATATACCAGAAATGTTTGAAGCTACTGACTGAATGAAAAGAGCTGGCATCTCACTCTCTTTGAATCTTCTTTATCATGCCAGGATTAGCAGGAAAAAGCAAAAAATTTCAGAATTGCACCTTGCAATGTGGAGATATTACTGTTTGTGCATTTACAATATTCATTGATTTTTGCCATTGAAAAACGTCCAGAAATGTTTGAAGCTACTGACTGAATGAAAGGAGCTGGCATCTCACTCTCTTTGAATCTTCTTTATCATGCTAGGATTAGCAGGAAAAGGCAAAAAATTTCAGAATTGCACATTGCAATGCAGAGAAATTACTGTTTGTGCATTTACAATATTCATTGATTTTTGCCATTGAAAAACATCATGTTATTCATATACCAGAAATGTTTGAAGCTACTGACTGAATGAAAGGAGCTGGCATCTCACTCTCTTTGAATCTTCTTTATCATGCTAGGATTAGCAGGAAAAAGCAAAAAATTTCAGAATTGCACCTTGCAATGCGGAGAAATTACTGTTTGTGCATTTACAATATTCATTGATTTTTGCCATTGAAAAACATGTTATTCATATACCAGAAATGTTTGAAGCTACTGACTGAATGAAAAGAGCTGGCATCTCACTCTCTTTGAATCTTCTTTATCATGCCAGGATTAGCAGGAAAAAGCAAAAAATTTCAGAATTGCACCTTGCAATGTGGAGATATTACTGTTTGTGCATTTACAATATTCATTGATTTTTGAAATTGAAAAACGTCCAGAAATGTTTGAAGCTACTGACTGAATGAAAAGAGCTGGCATCTCACTCTCTTTGAATCTTCTTTATCATGCTAAGATGAGCAGGAAAAAGCAAAAAATTTCAGAATTGCACGTTGCAATGTGGAGATATTACTGTTTGTGCATTTACAATATTCATTGATTTTTGCCATTGAAAAACATGTTATTCATATACCAGAAATGTTTGAAGCTACTGACTGAATGAAAAGAGATGGCATCTCACTCTCTTTGAATCTTCTTTATCATGCCAGGATTAGCAGGAAAAAGCAAAAAATTTCAGAATTGCACCTTGCAATGTGGAGATATTACTGTTTGTGCATTTACAATATTCATTGATTTTTGCCATTGAAAAACATCCAGAAATGTTTGAAGCTACTGACTGAATGAAAAGAGCTGGCATCTCACTCTCTTTGAATCTTCTTTATCATGCCAGGATTAGCAGGAAAAAGCAAAAAATTTCAGAATTGCACCTTGCAATGCGGAGAAATTACTGTTTGTGCATTTACAATATTCATTGATTTTTGCCATTGAAAAACATCGTTATTCATATACCAGAAATGTTTGAAGCTACTGACTGAATGAAAGGAGATGGCATCTCACTCTCTTTGAATCTTCTTTATCATGCTAGGATTAGCAGGAAAAAGCAAAAAATTTCAGAATTGCACCTTGCAATGCGGAGAAATTACTGTGTGTGCATTTACAATATTCATTGATTTTTGCCATTGAAAAACATCTTTATTCATATACCAGAAATGTTTGAAGCTACTGACTGAATGAAAAGAGCTGGCATCTCACTCTCTTTGAATCTTCTTTATCATGCCAGGATTAGCAGGAAAAAGCAAAAAATTTCAGAATTGCACCTTGCAATGTGGAGATATTACTGTTTGTGCATTTACAATATTCATTGATTTTTGCCATTGAAAAACGTCCAGAAATGTTTGAAGCTACTGACTGAATGAAAGGAGCTGGCATCTCACTCTCTTTGAATCTTCTTTATCATGCTAGGATTAGCAGGAAAAAGCAAAAAATTTCAGAATTGCACATTGCAATGCGGAGAAATTACTGTTTGTGCATTTACAATATTCATTGATTTTTGCCATTGAAAAACATCATGTTATTCATATACCAGAAATGTTTGAAGCTACTGACTGAAAGAAAGGAGCTGGCATCTCACTCTCTTTGAATCTTCTTTATCATGCTAGGATTAGCAGGAAAAAGCAAAAAATTTCAGAATTGCACCTTGCAATGCGGAGAAATTACTGTTTGTGCATTTACAATATTCATTGATTTTTGCCATTGAAAAACATGTTATTCATATACCAGAAATGTTTGAAGCTACTGACTGAATGAAAAGAGCTGGCATCTCACTCTCTTTGAATCTTCTTTATCATGCCAGGATTAGCAGGAAAAAGCAAAAAATTTCCGAATTGCACCTTGCAATGTGGAGATATTACTGTTTGTGCATTTACAATATTCATTGATTTTTGCCATTGAAAAACGTCCAGAAATGTTTGAAGCTACTGACTGAATGAAAGGAGCTGGCATCTCACTCTCTTTGAATCTTCTTTATCATGCTAGGATTAGCAGGAAAAAGCAAAAAATTTCAGAATTGCACCTTGCAATGCGGAGAAATTACTATGTGTGCATTTACAATATTCATTGATTTTTGCCATTGAAAAACATCGTTATTCATATACCAGAAATGTTTGAAGCTACTGACTGAATGAAAAGAGCTGGCATCTCACTCTCTTTGAATCTTCTTTATCATGCCAGGATTAGCAGGAAAAAGCAAAAAATTTCAGAATTGCACCTTGCAATGTGGAGATATTACTGTTTGTGCATTTACAATATTCATTGATTTTTGCCATTGAAAAACATGTTATTCATATACCCGAAATGTTTGAAGCTACTGACTGAATGAAAAGAGCTGGCATCTCACTCTCTTTGAATCTTCTTTATCATGCCAGGATTAGCAGGAAAAAGCAAAAAATTTCAGAATTGCACCTTGCAATGTGGAGATATTACTGTTTGTGCATTTACAATATTCATTGATTTTTGCCATTGAAAAACATGTTATTCATATACCAGAAATGTTTGAAACTACTGACTGAATGAAAAGAGCTGGCATCTCACTCTCTTTGAATCTTCTTTATCATGCCAGGATTAGCAGGAAAAAGCAAAAAATTTCAGAATTGCACCTTGCAATGTGGAGATATTACTGTTTGTGTATTTACAATATTCATTGATTTTTGCCATTGAAAAACGTCCAGAAATGTTTGAAGCTACTGACTGAATGAAAGGAGCTGGCATCTCACTCTCTTTGAATCTTCTTTATCATGCTAGGATTAGCAGGAAAAAGCAGAAAATTTCAGAATTGCACCTTGCAATGCGGAGAAATTACTGTGTGTGCATTTACAATATTCATTGATTTTTGCCATTGAAAAACATCGTTATTCATATACCAGAAATGTTTGAAGCTACTGACTGAATGAAAAGAGCTGGCATCTCACTCTCTTTGAATCTTCTTTATCATGCCAGGATTAGCAGGAAAAAGCAAAAAATTTCAGAATTGCACCTTGCAATGTGGAGATATTACTGTTTGTGCATTTACAATATTCATTGATTTTTGCCATTGAAAAACGTCCAGAAATGTTTGAAGCTACTGACTGAATGAAAGGAGCTGGCATCTCACTCTCTTTGAATCTTCTTTAGCATGCTAGGATTAGCAGGAAAAAGCAAAAAATTTCAGAATTGCACCTTGCAATGCGGAGAAATTACTGTTTGTGCATTTACAATATTCATTGATTTTTGCCATTGAAAAACATCATGTTATTCATATACCAGAAATGTTTGAAGCTACTGACTGAATGAAAGGAGCTGGCATCTCACTCTCTTTGAATCTTCTTTATCATGCTAGGATTAGCAGGAAAAAGCAAAAAATTTCAGAATTGCACCTTGCAATGCGGAGAAATTACTGTTTGTGCATTTACAATATTCATTGATTTTTGCCATTGAAAAACATGTTATTCATATACCAGAAATGTTTGAAGCTACTGACTGAATGAAAAGAGCTGGCATCTCACTCTCTTTGAATCTTCTTTATCATGCCAGGATTAGCAGGAAAAAGCAAAAAATTTCAGAATTGCACCTTGCAATGTGGAGATATTACTGTTTGTGCATTTACAATATTCATTGATTTTTGCCATTGAAAAACGTCCAGAAATGTTTGAAGCTACTGACTGAATGAAAAGAGCTGGCATCTCACTCTCTTTGAATCTTCTTTATCATGCTAAGAGGAGCAGGAAAAAGCAAAAAATTTCAGAATTGCACGTTGCAATGTGGAGATATTACTGTTTGTGCATTTACAATATTCATTGATTTTTGCCATTGAAAAACATGTTATTCATATACCAGAAATGTTTGAAGCTACTGACTGAATGAAAAGAGCTGGCATCTCACTCTCTTTGAATCTTCTTTATCATGCCAGGATTAGCAGGAAAAAGCAAAAAATTTCAGAATTGCACCTTGCAATGTGGAAATATTACTGTTTGTGCATTTACAATATTCATTGATTTTTGCCATTGAAAAACGTCCAGAAATGTTTGAAGCTACTGACTGAATGAAAAGAGGTGGCATCTCACTCTCTTTGAATCTTCTTTATCATGCCAGGATTAGCAGGAAAAAGAAAAAATTTCAGAATTGCACCTTGCAATGCGGAGAAATTACTGTTTGTGCATTTACAATATTCATTGATTTTTGCCATTGAAAAACATCGTTATTCATATACCAGAAATGTTTGAAGCTACTGACTGAATGAAAGGAGCTGGCATCTCACTCTCTTTGAATCTTCTTTATCATGCTAGGATTAGCAGGAAAAAGCAAAAAATTTCAGAATTGCACCTTGCAATGCGGAGAAATTACTGTGTGTGCATTTACAATATTCATTGATTTTTGCCATTGAAAAACATCGTTATTCATATACCAGAAATGTTTGAAGCTACTGACTGAATGAAAAGAGCTGGCATCTCACTCTCTTTGAATCTTCTTTATCATGCCAGGATTAGCAGGAAAAAGCAAAAAATTTCAGAATTGCACCTTGCAATGTGGAGATATTACTGTTTGTGCATTTACAATATTCATTGATTTTTGCCATTGAAAAACGTCCAGAAATGTTTGAAGCTACTGACTGAATGAAAGGAGCTGGCATCTCACTCTCTTTGAATCTTCTTTATCATGCTAGGATTAGCAGGAAAAAGCAAAAAATTTCAGAATTGCACATTGCAATGCGGAGAAATTACTGTTTGTGCATTTACAAAATTCATTGATTTTTGCCATTGAAAAACATCATGTTATTCATATACCAGAAATGTTTGAAGCTACTGACTGAATGAAAGGAGCTGGCATCTCACTCTCTTTGAATCTTCTTTATCATGCTAGGATTAGCAGGAAAAAGCAAAAAATTTCAGAATTGCACCTTGCAATGCGGAGAAATTACTGTTTGTGCATTTACAATATTCATTGATTTTTGCCATTGAAAAACATGTTATTCATATACCCGAAATGTTTGAAGCTACTGACTGAATGAAAAGAGCTGGCATCTCACTCTCTTTGAATCTTCTTTATCATGCCAGGATTAGCAGGAAAAAGCAAAAAATTTCAGAATTGCACCTTGCAATGTGGAGATATTACTGTTTGTGCATTTACAATATTCATTGATTTTTGCCATTGAAAAACATGTTATTCATATACCAGAAATGTTTGAAACTACTGACTGAATGAAAAGAGCTGGCATCTCACTCTCTTTGAATCTTCTTTATCATGCCAGGATTAGCAGGAAAAAGCAAAAAATTTCAGAATTGCACCTTGCAATGTGGAGATATTACTGTTTGTGTATTTACAATATTCATTGATTTTTGCCATTGAAAAACGTCCAGAAATGTTTGAAGCTACTGACTGAATGAAAGGAGCTGGCATCTCACTCTCTTTGAATCTTCTTTATCATGCTAGGATTAGCAGGAAAAAGCAGAAAATTTCAGAATTGCACCTTGCAATGCGGAGAAATTACTGTGTGTGCATTTACAATATTCATTGATTTTTGCCATTGAAAAACATCGTTATTCATATACCAGAAATGTTTGAAGCTACTGACTGAATGAAAAGAGCTGGCATCTCACTCTCTTTGAATCTTCTTTATCATGCCAGGATTAGCAGGAAAAAGCAAAAAATTTCAGAATTGCACCTTGCAATGTGGAGATATTACTGTTTGTGCATTTACAATATTCATTGATTTTTGCCATTGAAAAACGTCCAGAAATGTTTGAAGCTACTGACTGAATGAAAGGAGCTGGCATCTCACTCTCTTTGAATCTTCTTTATCATGCTAGGATTAGCAGGAAAAAGCAAAAAATTTCAGAATTGCACCTTGCAATGCGGAGAAATTACTGTTTGTGCATTTACAATATTCATTGATTTTTGCCATTGAAAAACATCATGTTATTCATATACCAGAAATGTTTGAAGCTACTGACTGAATGAAAGGAGCTGGCATCTCACTCTCTTTGAATCTTCTTTATCATGCTAGGATTAGCAGGAAAAAGCAAAAAATTTCAGAATTGCACCTTGCAATGCGGAGAAATTACTGTTTGTGCATTTACAATATTCATTGATTTTTGCCATTGAAAAACATGTTATTCATATACCAGAAATGTTTGAAGCTACTGACTGAATGAAAAGAGCTGGCATCTCACTCTCTTTGAATCTTCTTTATCATGCCAGGATTAGCAGGAAAAAGCAAAAAATTTCAGAATTGCACCTTGCAATGTGGAGATATTACTGTTTGTGCATTTACAATATTCATTGATTTTTGCCATTGAAAAACGTCCAGAAATGTTTGAAGCTACTGACTGAATGAAAAGAGCTGGCATCTCACTCTCTTTGAATCTTCTTTATCATGCTAAGAGGAGCAGGAAAAAGCAAAAAATTTCAGAATTGCACCTTGCAATGTGGAGATATTACTGTTTGTGCATTTACAATATTCATTGATTTTTGCCATTGAAAAACATGTTATTCATATACCAGAAATGTTTGAAGCTACTGACTGAATGAAAAGAGCTGGCATCTCACTCTCTTTGAATCTTCTTTATCATGCCAGGATTAGCAGGAAAAAGCAAAAAATTTCAGAATTGCACCTTGCAATGTGGAGATATTACTGTTTGTGCATTTACAATATTCATTGATTTTTGCCATTGAAAAACGTCCAGAAATGTTTGAAGCTACTGACTGAATGAAAAGAGCTGGCATCTCACTCTCTTTGAATCTTCTTTATCATGCCAGGATTAGCAGGAAAAAGCAAAAAATTTCAGAATTGCACCTTGCAATGCGGAGAAATTACTGTTTGTGCATTTACAATATTCATTGATTTTTGCCATTGAAAAACATCGTTATTCATATACCAGAAATGTTTGAAGCTACTGACTGAATGAAAGGAGCTGGCATCTCACTCTCTTTGAATCTTCTTTATCATGCCAGGATTAGCAGGAAAAAGCAAAAAATTTCAGAATTGCACCTTGCAATGCGGAGAAATTACTGTGTGTGCATTTACAATATTCATTGATTTTTGCCATTGAAAAACATCGTTATTCATATACCAGAAATGTTTGAAGCTACTGACTGAATGAAAAGAGCTGGCATCTCACTCTCTTTGAATCTTCTTTATCATGCCAGGATTAGCAGGAAAAAGCAAAAAATTTCAGAATTGCACCTTGCAATGTGGAGATATTACTGTTTGTGCATTTACAATATTCATTGATTTTTGCCATTGAAAAACATGTTATTCATATACCAGAAATGTTTGAAACTACTGACTGAATGAAAAGAGCTGGCATCTCACTCTCTTTGAATCTTCTTTATCATGCCAGGATTAGCAGGAAAAGGCAAAAAATTTCAGAATTGCACCTTGCAATGTGGAGATATTACTGTTTGTGTATTTACAATATTCATTGATTTTTGCCATTGAAAAACGTCCAGAAATGTTTGAAGCTACTGACTGAATGAAAGGAGCTGGCATCTCACTCTCTTTGAATCTTCTTTATCATGCTAGGATTAGCAGGAAAAAGCAGAAAATTTCAGAATTGCACCTTGCAATGCGGAGAAATTACTGTGTGTGCATTTACAATATTCATTGATTTTTGCCATTGAAAAACATCGTTATTCATATACCAGAAATGTTTGAAGCTACTGACTGAATGAAAAGAGCTGGCATCTCACTGTCTTTGAATCTTCTTTATCATGCCAGGATTAGCAGGAAATAGCAAAAAATTTCAGAATTGCACCTTGCAATGTGGAGATATTACTGTTTGTGCATTTACAATATTCATTGATTTTTGCCATTGAAAAACGTCCAGAAATGTTTGAAGCTACTGACTGAATGAAAGGAGCTGGCATCTCACTCTCTTTGAATCTTCTTTATCATGCTAGGATTAGCAGGAAAAAGCAGAAAATTTCAGAATTGCACCTTGCAATGCGGAGAAATTACTGTGTGTGCATTTACAATATTCATTGATTTTTGCCATTGAAAAACATCGTTATTCATATACCAGAAATGTTTGAAGCTACTGACTGAATGAAAAGAGCTGGCATCTCACTCTCTTTGAATCTTCTTTATCATGCCAGGATTAGCAGGAAAAAGCAAAAAATTTCAGAATTGCACCTTGCAATGTGGAGATATTACTGTTTGTGCATTTACAATATTCATTGATTTTTGCCATTGAAAAACGTCCAGAAATGTTTGAAGCTACTGACTGAATGAAAGGAGCTGGCATCTCACTCTCTTTGAATCTTCTTTATCATGCTAGGATTAGCAGGAAAAAGCAAAAAATTTCAGAATTGCACCTTGCAATGCGGAGAAATTACTGTTTGTGCATTTACAATATTCATTGATTTTTGCCATTGAAAAACATCGTTATTCATATACCAGAAATGTTTGAAGCTACTGACTGAATGAAAGGAGCTGGCATCTCACTCTCTTTGAATCTTCTTTATCATGCTAGGATTAGCAGGAAAAAGCAAAAAATTTCAGAATTGCACCTTGCAATGCGGAGAAATTACAGTGTGTGCATTTACAATATTCATTGATTTTTGCCATTTAAAAACATCGTTATTCATATACCAGAAATGTTTGAAGCTACTGACTGAATGAAAAGAGCTGGCATCTCACTCTCTTTGAATCTTCTTTATCATGCCAGGATTAGCAGGAAAAAGCAAAAAATTTCAGAATTTCACCTTGCAATGTGGAGATATTACTGTTTGTGCATTTACAATATTCATTGATTTTTGCCATTGAAAAACGTCCAGAAATGTTTGAAGCTACTGACTGAATGAAAGGAGCTGGCATCTCACTCTCTTTGAATCTTCTTTATCATGCTAGGATTAGCAGGAAAAAGCAAAAAATTTCAGAATTGCACATTGCAATGCGGAGAAATTTCTGTTTGTGCATTTACAATATTCATTGATTTTTGCCATTGAAAAACATCATGTTATTCATATTCCAGAAATGTTTGAAGCTACTGACTGAATGAAAGGAGCTGGCATCTCACTCTCTTTGAATCTTCTTTATCATGCTAGGATTAGCAGGAAAAAGCAAAAAATTTCAGAATTGCACCTTGCAATGCGGAGAAATTACTGTTTGTGCATTTACAATATTCATTGATTTTTGCCATTGAAAAACATGTTATTCATATACCAGAAATGTTTGAAGCTACTGACTGAATGAAAAGAGCTGGCATCTCACTCTCTTTGAATCTTCTTTATCATGCCAGGATTAGCAGGAAAAAGCAAAAAATTTCAGAATTGCACCTTGCAATGTGGAGATATTACTGTTTGTGCATTTACAATATTCATTGATTTTTGCCATTGAAAAACATCCAGAAATGTTTGAAGCTACTGACTGAATGAAAGGAGCTGGCATCTCACTCTCTTTGAATCTTCTTTATCATGCTAGGATTAGCAGGAAAAAGCAAAAAATTTCAGAATTGCACCTTGCAATGCGGAGAAATTACTGTGTGTGCATTTACAATATTCATTGATTTTTGCCATTGAAAAACATCGTTATTCATATACCAGAAATGTTTGAAGCTACTGACTGAATGAAAAGAGCTGGCATCTCACTCTCTTTGAATCTTCTTTATCATGCCAGGATTAGCAGGAAAAAGCAAAAAATTTCAGAATTGCACCTTGCAATGTGGAGATATTACTGTTTGTGCATTTACAATATTCATTGATTTTTGCCATTGAAAAACATGTTATTCATACACCAGAAATGTTTGAAGCTACTGATTGAATGAAAGGAGCTGGCATCTCACTCTCTTTGAATCTTCTTTATCATGCTAGGATTAGCAGGAAAAAGCAAAAAATTTCAGAATTGCACCTTGCAATGCGGAGAAATTACTGTGTGTGCATTTACAATATTCATTGATTTTTGCCATTGAAAAACATCGTTATTCATATACCAGAAATGTTTGAAGCTACTGACTGAATGAAAAGAGCTGGCATCTCACTCTCTTTGAATCTTCTTTATCATGCCAGGATTAGCAGGAAAAAGCAAAAAATTTCAGAATTGCACGTTGCAATGTGGAGATATTACTGTTTGTGCATTTACAATATTCATTGATTTTTGCCATTGAAAAACGTCCAGAAATGTTTGAAGCTACTGACTGAATGAAAGGAGCTGGCATCTCACTCTCTTTGAATCTTCTTTATCATGCTAGGATTAGCAGGAAAAAGCAAAAAATTTCAGAATTGCACCTTGCAATGCGGAGAAATTACTGTGTGTGCATTTACAATATTCATTGATTTTTGCCATTGAAAAACATCATGTTATTCATATACCAGAAATGTTTGAAGCTACTGACTGAATGAAAGGAGCTGGCATCTCACTCTCTTTGAATCTTCTTTATCATGCTAGGATTAGCAGGAAAAAGCAAAACATTTCAGAATTGCACCTTGCAATGCGGAGAAATTACTGTTTGTGCATTTACAATATTCATTGATTTTTGCCATTGAAAAACATGTTATTCATATACCAGAAATGTTTGAAGCTACTGACTGAATGAAAAGAGCTGGCATCTCACTCTCTTTGAATCTTCTTTATCATGCCAGGATTAGCAGGAAAAAGCAAAAAATTTCAGAATTGCACCTTGCAATGTGGAGATATTACTGTTTGTGCATTTACAATATTCATTGATTTTTGCCATTGAAAAACATCCAGAAATGTTTGAAGCTACTGACTGAATGAAAGGAGCTGGCATCTCACTCTCTTTGAATCTTCTTTATCATGCTAGGATTAGCAGGAAAAAGCAAAAAATTTCAGAATTGCACCTTGCAATGCGGAGAAATTACTGTGTGTGCATTTACAATATTCATTGATTTTTGCCATTGAAAAACATCGTTATTCATATACCAGAAATGTTTGAAGCTACTGACTGAATGAAAAGAGCTGGCATCTCACTCTCTTTGAATCTTCTTTATCATGCCAGGATTAGCAGGAAAAAGCAAAAAATTTCAGAATTGCACCTTGCAATGTGGAGATATTACTGTTTGTGCATTTACAATATTCATTGATTTTTGCCATTGAAAAACATGTTATTCATATACCAGAAATGTTTGAAGCTACTGACTGAATGAAAGGAGCTGGCATCTCACTCTCTTTGAATCTTCTTTATCATGCTAGGATTAGCAGGAAAAAGCAAAAAATTTCAGAATTGCACCTTGCAATGCGGAGAAATTACTGTTTGTGCATTTACAATATTCATTGATTTTTGCCATTGAAAAACATGTTATTCATATACCAGAAATGTTTGAAGCTACTGACTGAATGAAAAGAGCTGGCATCTCACTCTCTTTGAATCTTCTTTATCATGCCAGGATTAGCAGGAAAAAGCAAAAAATTTCAGAATTGCACCTTGCAATGTGGAGATATTACTGTTTGTGCATTTACAATATTCATTGATTTTTGCCATTGAAAAACATCCAGAAATGTTTGAAGCTACTGACTGAATGAAAGGAGCTGGCATCTCACTCTCTTTGAATCTTCTTTATCATGCTAGGATTAGCAGGAAAAAGCAAAAAATTTCAGAATTGCACCTTGCAATGCGGAGAAATTACTGTGTGTGCATTTACAATATTCATTGATTTTTGCCATTGAAAAACATCGTTATTCATATACCAGAAATGTTTGAAGCTACTGACTGAATGAAAAGAGCTGGCATCTCACTCTCTTTGAATCTTCTTTATCATGCCAGGATTAGCAGGAAAAAGCAAAAAATTTCAGAATTGCACCTTGCAATGTGGAGATATTACTGTTTGTGCATTTACAATATTCATTGATTTTTGCCATTGAAAAACATGTTATTCATATACCAGAAATGTTTGAAGCTACTGACTGAATGAAAGGAGCTGGCATCTCACTCTCTTTGAATCTTCTTTATCATGCTAGGATTAGCAGGAAAAAGCAAAAAATTTCAGAATTGCACCTTGCAATGCGGAGAAATTACTGTGTGTGCATTTACAATATTCATTGATTTTTGCCATTGAAAAACATCGTTATTCATATACCAGAAATGTTTGAAGCTACTGACTGAATGAAAAGAGCTGGCATCTCACTCTCTTTGAATCTTCTTTATCATGCCAGGATTAGCAGGAAAAAGCAAAAAATTTCAGAATTGCACGCTGCAATGTCGAGATATTACTGTTTGTGCATTTACAATATTCATTGATTTTTGCCATTGAAAAACGTCCAGAAATGTTTGAAGCTACTGACTGAATGAAAGGAGCTGGCATCTCACTCTCTTTGAATCTTCTTTATCATGCTAGGATTAGCAGGAAAAAGCAAAAAATTTCAGAATTGCACCTTGCAATGCGGAGAAATTACTGTGTGTGCATTTACAATATTCATTGATTTTTGCCATTGAAAAACATCATGTTATTCATATACCAGAAATGTTTGAAGCTACTGACTGAATGAAAGGAGCTGGCATCTCACTCTCTTTGAATCTTCTTTATCATGCTAGGATTAGCAGGAAAAAGCAAAAAATTTCAGAATTGCGCCTTGCAATGCGGAGAAATTACTGTGTGTGCATTTACAATATTCATTGATTTTTGCCATTGAAAAACATCGTTATTCATATACCAGAAATGTTTGAAGCTACTGACTGAATGAAAAGAGCTGGCATCTCACTCTCTTTGAATCTTCTTTATCATGCCAGGATTAGCAGGAAAAAGCAAAAAATTTCAGAATTGCAACTTGCAATGTGGAGATATTACTGTTTGTGCATTTACAATATTCATTGATTTTTGCCATTGAAAAACATGTTATTCATATACCAGAAATGTTTGAAGCTACTGACTGAATGAAAAGAGCTGGCATCTCACTCTCTTTGAATCTTCTTTATCATGCCAGGATTAGCAGGAAAAAGCAAAAAATTTCAGAATTGCACCTTGCAATGTGGAGATATTACTGTTTGTGCATTTACAATATTCATTGATTTTTGCCATTGAAAAACGTCCAGAAATGTTTGAAGCTACTGACTGAATGAAAGGAGCTGGCATCTCACTCTCTTTGAATCTTCTTTATCATGCTAGGATTAGCAGGAAAAAGCAAAAAATTTCAGAATTGCACCTTGCAATGCGGAGAAATTACTGTGTGTGCATTTACAATATTCATTGATTTTTGCCATTGAAAAACATCGTTATTCATATACCAGAAATGTTTGAAGCTACTGACTGAATGAAAAGAGCTGGCATCTCACTCTCTTTGAATCTTCTTTATCATGCCAGGATTAACAGGAAAAAGCAAAAAATTTCAGAATTGCACCTTGCAATGTGGAGATATTACTGTTTGTGCATTTACAATATTCATTGATTTTTGCCATTGAAAAACATGTTATTCATATACCAGAAATGTTTGAAGCTACTGACTGAATGAAAAGAGCTGGCATCTCACTCTCTTTGAATCTTCTTTATCATGCCAGGATTAGCAGGAAAAAGCAAAAAATTTCAGAATTGCACCTTGCAATGTGGAGATATTACTGTTTGTGCATTTACAATATTCATTGATTTTTGCCATTGAAAAACGTCCAGAAATGTTTGAAGCTACTGACTGAATGAAAGGAGCTGGCATCTCACTCTCTTTGAATCTTCTTTATCATGCTAGGATTAGCAGGAAAAAGCAAAAAATTTCAGAATTGCACCTTGCAATGCGGAGAAATTACTGTGTGTGCATTTACAATATTCATTGATTTTTGCCATTGAAAAACATCGTTATTCATATACCAGAAATGTTTGAAGCTACTGACTGAATGAAAAGAGCTGGCATCTCACTCTCTTTGAATCTTCTTTATCATGCCAGGATTAGCAGGAAAAAGCAAAAAATTTCAGAATTGCACCTTGCAATGTGGAGATATTACTGTTTGTGCATTTACAATATTCATTGATTTTTGCCATTGAAAAACGTCCAGAAATGTTTGAAGCTACTGACTGAAAGAAAGGAGCTGGCATCTCACTCTCTTTGAATCTTCTTTATCATGCTAGGATAAGCAGGAAAAAGCAAAAAATTTCAGAATTGCACCTTGCAATGCGGAGAAATTACTGTGTGTGCATTTACAATATTCATTGATTTTTGCCATTGAAAAACATCGTTATTCATATACCAGAAATGTTTGAAGCTACTGACTGAATGAAAAGAGCTGGCATCTCACTCTCTTTGAATCTTCTTTATCATGCCAGGATTAGCAGGAAAAAGCAAAAAATTTCAGAATTGCAACTTGCAATGTGGAGATATTACTGTTTGTGCATTTACAATATTCATTGATTTTTGCCATTGAAAAACATGTTATTCATATACCAGAAATGTTTGAAGCTACTGACTGAATGAAAAGAGCTGGCATCTCACTCTCTTTGAATCTTCTTTATCATGCCAGGATTAGCAGGAAAAAGCAAAAAATTTCAGAATTGCAACTTGCAATGTGGAGATATTACTGTTTGTGCATTTACAATATTCATTGATTTTTGCCATTGAAAAACATGTTATTCATATACCAGAAATGTTTGAAGCTACTGACTGAATGAAAAGAGCTGGCATCTCACTCTCTTTGAATCTTCTTTATCATGCCAGGATTAGCAGGAAAAAGCAAAAAATTTCAGAATTGCACCTTGCAATGTGGAGATATTACTGTTTGTGCATTTACAATATTCATTGATTTTTGCCATTGAAAAACGTCCAGAAATGTTTGAAGCTACTGACTGAATGAAAAGAGCTGGCATCTCACTCTCTTTGAATCTTCTTTATCATGCCAGGATTAGCAGGAAAAAGCAAAAAATTTCAGAATTGCACGTTGCAATGTGGAGATATTACTGTTTGTGCATTTACAATATTCATTGATTTTTGCCATTGAAAAACGTCCAGAAATGTTTGAAGCTACTGACTGAATGAAAAGAGCTGGCATCTCACTCTCTTTGAATCTTCTTTATCATGCCAGGATTAGCAGGAAAAAGCAAAAAATTTCAGAATTGCACCTTGCAATGTGGAGATATTACTGTTTGTGCATTTACAATATTCATTGATTTTTGCCATTGAAAAACGTCCAGAAATGTTTGAAGCTACTGACTGAATGAAAAGAGCTGGCATCTCACTCTCTTTTAATCTTCTTTATCATGCCAGGATTAGCAGGAAAAAGCAAAAAATTTCAGAATTGCACCTTGCAATGTGGAGATATTACTGTTTGTGCATTTACAATATTCATTGATTTTTGCCATTGAAAAACGTCCAGAAATGTTTGAAGCTACTGACTGAATGAAAGGAGCTGGCATCTCACTCTCTTTGAATCTTCTTTATCATGCTAGGATTAGCAGGAAAAAGCAAAAAATTTCAGAATTGCACCTTGCAATGCGGAGAAATTACTGTTTGTGCATTTACAATATTCATTGATTTTTGCCATTGAAAAACATGTTATTCATATACCAGAAATGTTTGAAGCTACTGACTGAATGAAAGGAGCTGGCATCTCACTCTCTTTGAATCTTCTTTATCATGCCAGGATTAGCAGGAAAAAGCAAAAAATTTCAGAATTGCACCTTGCAATGTGGAGATATTACTGTTTGTGCATTTACAATATTCATTGATTTTTGCCATTGAAAAACGTCCAGAAATGTTTGAAGCTACTGACTGAATGAAAAGAGCTGGCATCTCACTCTCTTTGAATCTTCTTTATCATGCTAGGATTAGCAGGAAAAAGCAAAAAATTTCAGAATTGCTCCTTGCAATGCGGAGAAATTACTGTTTGTGCATTTACAATATTCATTGATTTTTGCCATTGAAAAACGTCCAGAAATGTTTGAAGCTACTGACTGAATGAAAGGAGCTGGCATCTCACTCTCTTTGAATCTTCTTTATCATGCTAGGATTAGCAGGAAAAAGCAAAAAATTTCAGAATTGCACCTTGCAATGTGGAGATATTACTGTTTGTGCATTTACAATATTCATTGATTTTTGCCATTGAAAAACGTCCAGAAATGTTTGAAGCTCCTGACTGAATGAAAGGAGCTGGCATCTCACTCTCTTTGAATCTTCTTTATCATGCTAGGATTAGCAGGAAAAAGCAAAAAATTTCAGAATTGCACCTTGCAATGCGGAGAAATTACTGTGTGTGCATTTTCAATATTCATTGATTTTTGCCATTGAAAAACATCGTTATTCATATACCAGAAATGTTTGAAGCTACTGACTGAATGAAAAGAGCTGGCATCTCACTCTCTTTGAATCTTCTTTATCATGCCAGGATTAGCAGGAAAAAGCAAAAAATTTCAGAATTGCACCTTGCAATGTGGAGATATTACTGTTTGTGCATTTACAATATTCATTGATTTTTGCCATTGAAAAACATGTTATTCATATACCAGAAATGTTTGAAGCTACTGACTGAATGAAAAGAGCTGGCATCTCACTCTCTTTGAATCTTCTTTATCATGCCAGGATTAGCAGGAAAAAGCAAAAAATTTCAGAATTGCACCTTGCAATGTGGAGATATTACTGTTTGTGCATTTACAATATTCATTGATTTTTGCCATTGAAAAACGTCCAGAAATGTTTGAAGCTACTGACTGAATGAAAGGAGCTGGCATCTCACTCTCTTTGAATCTTCTTTATCATGCTAGGATTAGCAGGAAAAAGCAAAAAATTTCAGAATTGCACCTTGCAATGCGGAGAAATTACTGTGTGTGCATTTACAATATTCATTGATTTTTGCCATTGAAAAACATCGTTATTCATATACCAGAAATGTTTGAAGCTACTGACTGAATGAAAAGAGCTGGCATCTCACTCTCTTTGAATCTTCTTTATCATGCCAGGATTAGCAGGAAAAAGCAAAAAATTTCAGAATTGCACCTTGCAATGTGGAGATATTACTGTTTGTGCATTTACAATATTCATTGATTTTTGCCATTGAAAAACATGTTATTCATATACCAGAAATGTTTGAAGCTACTGACTGAATGAAAGGAGCTGGCATCTCACTCTCTTTGAATCTTCTTTATCATGCTAGGATTAGCAGGAAAAAGCAAAAAATTTCAGAATTGCACCTTGCAATGCGGAGAAATTACTGTTTGTGCATTTACAATATTCATTGATTTTTGCCATTGAAAAACATGTTATTCATATACCAGAAATGTTTGAAGCTACTGACTGAATGAAAAGAGCTGGCATCTCACTCTCTTTGAATCTTCTTTATCATGCCAGGATTAGCAGGAAAAAGCAAAAAATTTCAGAATTGCACCTTGCAATGTGGAGATATTACTGTTTGTGCATTTACAATATTCATTGATTTTTGCCATTGAAAAACGTCCAGAAATGTTTGAAGCTACTGACTGAATGAAAGGAGCTGGCATCTCACTCTCTTTGAATCTTCTTTATCATGCTAGGATTAGCAGGAAAAAGCAAAAAATTTCAGAATTGCACCTTGCAATGCGGAGAAATTACTGTGTGTGCATTTACAATATTCATTGATTTTTGCCATTGAAAAACATCGTTATTCATATACCAGAAATGTTTGAAGCTACTGACTGAATGAAAAGAGCTGGCATCTCACTCTCTTTGAATCTCCTTTATCATGCCAGGATTAGCAGGAAAAAGCAAAAAATTTCAGAATTGCACCTTGCAATGTGGAGATATTACTGTTTGTGCATTTACAATATTCATTGATTTTTGCCATTGAAAAACGTCCAGAAATGTTTGAAGCTACTGACTGAATGAAAGGAGCTGGCATCTCACTCTCTTTGAATCTTCTTTATCATGCTAGGATTAGCAGGAAAAAGCAAAAAATTTCAGAATTGCACATTGCAATGCGGAGAAATTACTGTTTGTGCATTTACAATATTCATTGATTTTTGCCATTGAAAAACATCGTTATTCATATACCAGAAATGTTTGAAGCTACTGACTGAATGAAAAGAGCTGGCATCTCACTCTCTTTGAATCTTCTTTATCATGCCAGGATTAGCAGGAAAAAGCAAAAAATTTCAGAATTGCACCTTGCAATGTGGAGATATTACTGTTTGTGCATTTACAATATTCATTGATTTTTGCCATTGAAAAACATGTTATTCATATACCAGAAATGTTTGAAGCTACTGACTGAATGAAAGGAGCTGGCATCTCACTCTCTTTGAATCTTCTTTATCATGCTAGGATTAGCAGGAAAAAGCAAAAAATTTCAGAATTGCACCTTGCAATGCGGAGAAATTACTGTGTGTGCATTTACAATATTCATTGATTTTTGCCATTGAAAAACATCGTTATTCATATACCAGAAATGTTTGAAGCTACTGACTGAATGAAAAGAGCTGGCATCTCACTCTCTTTGAATCTTCTTTATCATGCCAGGATTAGCAGGAAAAAGCAAAAAATTTCAGAATTGCACCTTGCAATGTGGAAATATTACTGTTTGTGCATTTACAATATTCATTGATTTTTGCCATTGAAAAACGTCCAGAAATGTTTGAAGCTACTGACTGAATGAAAGGAGCTGGCATCTCACTCTCTTTGAATCTTCTTTATCATGCTAGGATTAGCAGGAAAAAGCAAAAAATTTCAGAATTGCGCCTTGCAATGCGGAGAAATTACTGTGTGTGCATTTACAATATGCATTGATTTTTGCCATTGAAAAACATCGTTATTCATATACCAGAAATGTTTGAAGCTACTGACTGAATGAAAAGAGCTGGCATCTCACTCTCTTTGAATCTTCTTTATCATGCCAGGATTAGCAGGAAAAAGCAAAAAATTTCAGAATTGCAACTTGCAATGTGGAGATATTACTGTTTGTGCATTTACAATATTCATTGATTTTTGCCATTGAAAAACATGTTATTCATATACCAGAAATGTTTGAAGCTACTGACTGAATGAAAAGAGCTGGCATCTCACTCTCTTTGAATCTTCTTTATCATGCCAGGATTAGCAGGAAAAAGCAAAAAATTTCAGAATTGCACCTTGCAATGTGGAGATATTACTGTTTGTGCATTTACAATATTCATTGATTTTTGCCATTGAAAAACGTCCAGAAATGTTTGAAGCTACTGACTGAATGAAAAGAGCTGGCATCTCACTCTCTTTGAATCTTCTTTATCATGCCAGGATTAGCAGGAAAAAGCAAAAAATTTCAGAATTGCACGTTGCAATGTGGAGATATTACTGTTTGTGCATTTACAATATTCATTGATTTTTGCCATTGAAAAACGTCCAGAAATGTTTGAAGCTACTGACTGAATGAAAAGAGCTGGCATCTCACTCTCTTTGAATCTTCTTTATCATGCCAGGATTAGCAGGAAAAAGCAAAAAATTTCAGAATTGCACCTTGCAATGTGGAGATATTACTGTTTGTGCATTTACAATATTCATTGATTTTTGCCATTGAAAAACGTCCAGAAATGTTTGAAGCTACTGACTGAATGAAAAGAGCTGGCATCTCACTCTCTTTTAATCTTCTTTATCATGCCAGGATTAGCAGGAAAAAGCAAAAAATTTCAGAATTGCACCTTGCAATGTGGAGATATTACTGTTTGTGCATTTACAATATTCATTGATTTTTGCCATTGAAAAACGTCCAGAAATGTTTGAAGCTACTGACTGAATGAAAGGAGCTGGCATCTCACTCTCTTTGAATCTTCTTTATCATGCTAGGATTAGCAGGAAAAAGCAAAAAATTTCAGAATTGCACCTTGCAATGCGGAGAAATTACTGTTTGTGCATTTACAATATTCATTGATTTTTGCCATTGAAAAACATGTTATTCATATACCAGAAATGTTTGAAGCTACTGACTGAATGAAAGGAGCTGGCATCTCACTCTCTTTGAATCTTCTTTATCATGCCAGGATTAGCAGGAAAAAGCAAAAAATTTCAGAATTGCACCTTGCAATGTGGAGATATTACTGTTTGTGCATTTACAATATTCATTGATTTTTGCCATTGAAAAACGTCCAGAAATGTTTGAAGCTACTGACTGAATGAAAAGAGCCTGCATCTCACTCTCTTTGAATCTTCTTTATCATGCTAGGATTAGCAGGAAAAAGCAAAAAATTTCAGAATTGCACCTTGCAATGCGGAGAAATTACTGTTTGTGCATTTACAATATTCATTGATTTTTGCCATTGAAAAACGTCCAGAAATGTTTGAAGCTACTGACTGAATGAAAGGAGCTGGCATCTCACTCTCTTTGAATCTTCTTTATCATGCTAGGATTAGCAGGAAAAAGCAAAAAATTTCAGAATTGCACCTTGCAATGTGGAGATATTACTGTTTGTGCATTTAAAATATTCATTGATTTTTGCCATTGAAAAACGTCCAGAAATGTTTGAAGCTCCTGACTGAATGAAAGGAGCTGGCATCTCACTCTCTTTGAATCTTCTTTATCATGCTAGGATTAGCAGGAAAAAGCAAAAAATTTCAGAATTGCACCTTGCAATGCGGAGAAATTACTGTGTGTGCATTTTCAATATTCATTGATTTTTGCCATTGAAAAACATCGTTATTCATATACCAGAAATGTTTGAAGCTACTGACTGAATGAAAAGAGCTGGCATCTCACTCTCTTTGAATCTTCTTTATCATGCCAGGATTAGCAGGAAAAAGCAAAAAATTTCAGAATTGCACCTTGCAATGTGGAGATATTACTGTTTGTGCATTTACAATATTCATTGATTTTTGCCATTGAAAAACATGTTATTCATATACCAGAAATGTTTGAAGCTACTGACTGAATGAAAAGAGCTGGCATCTCACTCTCTTTGAATCTTCTTTATCATGCCAGGATTAGCAGGAAAAAGCAAAAAATTTCAGAATTGCACCTTGCAATGTGGAGATATTACTGTTTGTGCATTTACAATATTCATTGATTTTTGCCATTGAAAAACGTCCAGAAATGTTTGAAGCTACTGACTGAATGAAAGGAGCTGGCATCTCACTCTCTTTGAATCTTCTTTATCATGCTAGGATTAGCAGGAAAAAGCAAAAAATTTCAGAATTGCACCTTGCAATGCGGAGAAATTACTGTGTGTGCATTTACAATATTCATTGATTTTTGCCATTGAAAAACATCGTTATTCATATACCAGAAATGTTTGAAGCTACTGACTGAATGAAAAGAGCTGGCATCTCACTCTCTTTGAATCTTCTTTATCATGCCAGGATTAGCAGGAAAAAGCAAAAAATTTCAGAATTGCACCTTGCAATGTGGAGATATTACTGTTTGTGCATTTACAATATTCATTGATTTTTGCCATTGAAAAACATGTTATTCATATACCAGAAATGTTTGAAGCTACTGACTGAATGAAAGGAGCTGGCATCTCACTCTCTTTGAATCTTCTTTATCATGCCAGGATTAGCAGGAAAAAGCAAAAAATTTCAGAATTGCACCTTGCAATGTGGAGATATTACTGTTTGTGCATTTACAATATTCATTGATTTTTGCCATTGAAAAACGTCCAGAAATGTTTGAAGCTACTGACTGAATGAAAGGAGCTGGCATCTCACTCTCTTTGAATCTTCTTTATCATGCTAGGATTAGCAGGAAAAAGCAAAAAATTTCAGAATTGCACCTTGCAATGCGGAGAAATTACTGTGTGTGCATTTACAATATTCATTGATTTTTGCCATTGAAAAACATCATGTTATTCATATACCAGAAATGTTTGAAGCTACTGACTGAATGAAAGGAGCTGGCATCTCACTCTCTTTGAATCTTCTTTATCATGCTAGGATTAGCAGGAAAAAGCAAAAAATTTCAGAATTGCACCTTGCAATGCGGAGAAATTACTGTTTGTGCATTTACAATATTCATTGATTTTTGCCATTGAAAAACATCATGTTATTCATATACCAGAAATGTTTGAAGCTACTGACTGAATGAAAAGAGCTGGCATCTCACTCTCTTTGAATCTTCTTTATCATGCCAGGATTAGCAGGAAAAAGCAAAAAATTTCAGAATTGCACCTTGCAATGTGGAGATATTACTGTTTGTGCATTTACAATATTCATTGATTTTTGCCTTTGAAAAACGTCCAGAAATGTTTGAAGCTACTGACTGAATGAAAGGAGCTGGCATCTCACTCTCTTTGAATCTTCTTTATCATGCTAGGATTAGCAGGAAAAAGCAAAAAATTTCAGAATTGCGCCTTGCAATGCGGAGAAATTACTGTGTGTGCATTTACAATATTCATTGATTTTTGCCATTGAAAAACATCGTTATTCATATACCAGAAATGTTTGAAGCTACTGACTGAATGAAAAGAGCTGGCATCTCACTCTCTTTGAATCTTCTTTATCATGCCAGGATTAGCAGGAAAAAGCAAAAAATTTCAGAATTGCACCTTGCAATGTGGAGATATTACTGTTTGTGCATTTACAATATTCATTGATTTTTGCCATTGAAAAACATGTTATTCATATACCAGAAATGTTTGAAGCTACTCACTGAATGAAAAGAGCTGGCATCTCACTCTCTTTGAATCTTCTTTATCATGCCAGGATTAGCAGGAAAAAGCAAAAAATTTCAGAATTGCAACTTGCAATGTGGAGATATTACTGTTTGTGCATTTACAATATTCATTGATTTTTGCCATTGAAAAACATGTTATTCATATACCAGAAATGTTTGAAGCTACTGACTGAATGAAAAGAGCTGGCATCTCACTCTCTTTGAATCTTCTTTATCATGCCAGGATTAGCAGGAAAAAGCAAAAAATTTCAGAATTGCACCTTGCAATGTGGAGATATTACTGTTTGTGCATTTACAATATTCATTGATTTTTGCCATTGAAAAACGTCCAGAAATGTTTGAAGCTACTGACTGAATGAAAAGAGCTGGCATCTCACTCTCTTTGAATCTTCTTTATCATGCTAGGATTAGCAGGAAAAAGCAAAAAATTTCAGAATTGCACCTTGCAATGCGGAGAAATTACTGTTTGTGCATTTACAATATTCATTGATTTTTGCCATTGAAAAACGTCCAGAAATGTTTGAAGCTACTGACTGAATGAAAGGAGCTGGCATCTCACTCTCTTTGAATCTTCTTTATCATGCTAGGATTAGCAGGAAAAAGCAAAAAATTTCAGAATTGCACCTTGCAATGTGGAGATATTACTGTTTGTGCATTTACAATATTCATTGATTTTTGCCATTGAAAAACGTCCAGAAATGTTTGAAGCTACTGACTGAATGAAAGGAGCTGGCATCTCACTCTCTTTGAATCTTCTTTATCATGCTAGGATTAGCAGGAAAAAGCAAAAAATTTCAGAATTGCACCTTGCAATGCGGAGAAATTACTGTGTGTGCATTTACAATATTCATTGATTTTTGCCATTGAAAAACATCGTTATTCATATACCAGAAATGTTTGAAGCTACTGACTGAATGAAAAGAGCTGGCATCTCACTCTCTTTGAATCTTCTTTATCATGCCAGGATTAGCAGGAAAAAGCAAAAAATTTCAGAATTGCACCTTGCAATGTGGAGATATTACTGTTTGTGCATTTACAATATTCATTGATTTTTGCCATTGAAAAACATGTTATTCATATACCAGAAATGTTTGAAGCTACTGACTGAATGAAAAGAGCTGGCATCTCACTCTCTTTGAATCTTCTTTATCATGCCAGGATTAGCAGGAAAAAGCAAAAAATTTCAGAATTGCACCTTGCAATGTGGAGATATTACTGTTTGTGCATTTACAATATTCATTGATTTTTGCCATTGAAAAACGTCCAGAAATGTTTGAAGCTACTGACTGAATGAAAGGAGCTGGCATCTCACTCTCTTTGAATCTTCTTTATCATGCTAGGATTAGCAGGAAAAAGCAAAAAATTTCAGAATTGCACCTTACAATGCGGAGAAATTACTGTGTGTGCATTTACAATATTCATTGATTTTTGCCATTGAAAAACATCGTTATTCATATACCAGAAATGTTTGAAGCTACTGACTGAATGAAAAGAGCTGGCATCTCACTCTCTTTGAATCTTCTTTATCATGCCAGGATTAGCAGGAAAAAGCAAAAAATTTCAGAATTGCACCTTGCAATGTGGAGATATTACTGTTTGTGCATTTACAATATTCATTGATTTTTGCCATTGAAAAACATGTTATTCATATACCAGAAATGTTTGAAGCTACTGACTGAATGAAAGGAGCTGGCATCTCACTCTCTTTGAATCTTCTTTATCATGCTAGGATTAGCAGGAAAAAGCAAAAAATTTCAGAATTGCACCTTGCAATGCGGAGAAATTACTGTTTGTGCATTTACAATATTCATTGATTTTTGCCATTGAAAAACATGTTATTCATATACCAGAAATGTTTGAAGCTACTGACTGAATGAAAAGAGCTGGCATCTCACTCTCTTTGAATCTTCTTTATCATGCCAGGATTAGCAGGAAAAAGCAAAAAATTTCAGAATTGCACCTTGCAATGTGGAGATATTACTGTTTGTGCATTTACAATATTCATTGATTTTTGCCATTGAAAAACGTCCAGAAATGTTTGAAACTACTGACTGAATGAAAGGAGCTGGCATCTCACTCTCTTTGAATCTTCTTTATCATGCTAGGATTAGCAGGAAAAAGCAAAAAATTTCAGAATTGCACCTTGCAATGCGGAGAAATTACTGTGTGTGCATTTACAATATTCATTGATTTTTGCCATTGAAAAACATCATGTTATTCATATACCAGAAATGTTTGAAGCTACTGACTGAATGAAAGGAGCTGGCATCTCACTCTCTTTGAATCTTCTTTATCATGCTAGGATTAGCAGGAAAAAGCAAAAAATTTCAGAATTGCTCCTTGCAATGCGGAGAAATTACTGTTTGTGCATTTACAATATTCATTGATTTTTGCCATTGAAAAACATCATGTTATTCATATACCAGAAATGTTTGAAGCTACTGACTGAATGAAAAGAGCTGGCATCTCACTCTCTTTGAATCTTCTTTATCATGCCAGGATTAGCAGGAAAAAGCAAAAAATTTCAGAATTGCACCTTGCAATGTGGAGATATTACTGTTTGTGCATTTACAATATTCATTGATTTTTGCCATTGAAAAACGTTCAGAAATGTTTGAAGCTACTGACTGAATGAAAGGAGCTGGCATCTCACTCTCTTTGAATCTTCTTTATCATGCTAGGATTAGCAGGAAAAAGCAAAAAATTTCAGAATTGCGCCTTGCAATGCGGAGAAATTACTGTGTGTGCATTTACAATATTCATTGATTTTTGCCATTGAAAAACATCGTTATTCATATACCAGAAATGTTTGAAGCTACTGACTGAATGAAAAGAGCTGGCATCTCACTCTCTTTGAATCTTCTTTATCATGCCAGGATTAGCAGGAAAAAGCAAAAAATTTCAGAATTGCAACTTGCAATGTGGAGATATTACTGTTTGTGCATTTACAATATTCATTGATTTTTGCCATTGAAAAACATGTTATTCATATACCAGAAATGTTTGAAGCTACTGACTGAATGAAAAGAGCTGGCATCTCACTCTCTTTGAATCTTCTTTATCATGCCAGGATTAGCAGGAAAAAGCAAAAAATTTCAGAATTGCACCTTGCAATGTGGAGATATTACTGTTTGTGCATTTACAATATTCATTGATTTTTGCCATTGAAAAACGTCCAGAAATGTTTGAAGCTACTGACTGAATGAAAGGAGCTGGCATCTCACTCTCTTTGAATCTTCTTTATCATGCTAGGATTAGCAGGAAAAAGCAAAAAATTTCAGAATTGCACCTTGCAATGCGGAGAAATTACTGTGTGTGCATTTACAATATTCATTGATTTTTGCCATTGAAAAACATCATGTTATTCATATACCAGAAATGTTTGAAGCTACTGACTGAATGAAAGGAGCTGGCATCTCACTCTCTTTGAATCTTCTTTATCATGCTAGGATTAGCAGGAAAAAGCAAAAAATTTCAGAATTGCACCTTGCAATGCGGAGAAATTACTGTTTGTGCATTTACAATATTCATTGATTTTTGCCATTGAAAAACATCATGTTATTCATATACCAGAAATGTTTGAAGCTACTGACTGAATGAAAAGAGCTGGCATCTCACTCTCTTTGAATCTTCTTTATCATGCCAGGATTAGCAGGAAAAAGCAAAAAATTTCAGAATTGCACCTTGCAATGTGGAGATATTACTGTTTGTGCATTTACAATATTCATTGATTTTTGCCTTTGAAAAACGTCCAGAAATGTTTGAAGCTACTGACTGAATGAAAGGAGCTGGCATCTCACTCTCTTTGAATCTTCTTTATCATGCTAGGATTAGCAGGAAAAAGCAAAAAATTTCAGAATTGCACCTTGCAATGTGGAGATATTACTGTTTGTGCATTTACAATATTCATTGATTTTTGCCATTGAAAAACGTCCAGAAATGTTTGAAGCTCCTGACTGAATGAAAGGAGCTGGCATCTCACTCTCTTTGAATCTTCTTTATCATGCTAGGATTAGCAGGAAAAAGCAAAAAATTTCAGAATTGCACCTTGCAATGCGGAGAAATTACTGTGTGTGCATTTTCAATATTCATTGATTTTTGCCATTGAAAAACATCGTTATTCATATACCAGAAATGTTTGAAGCTACTGACTGAATGAAAAGAGCTGGCATCTAACTCTCTTTGAATCTTCTTTATCATGCCAGGATTAGCAGGAAAAAGCAAAAAATTTCAGAATTGCACCTTGCAATGTGGAGATATTACTGTTTGTGCATTTACAATATTCATTGATTTTTGCCATTGAAAAACATGTTATTCATATACCAGAAATGTTTGAAGCTACTGACTGAATGAAAAGAGCTGGCATCTCACTCTCTTTGAATCTTCTTTATCATGCCAGGATTAGCAGGAAAAAGCAAAAAATTTCAGAATTGCACCTTGCAATGTGGAGATATTACTGTTTGTGCATTTACAATATTCATTGATTTTTGCCATTGAAAAACGTCCAGAAATGTTTGAAGCTACTGACTGAATGAAAGGAGCTGGCATCTCACTCTCTTTGAATCTTCTTTATCATGCTAGGATTAGCAGGAAAAAGCAAAAAATTTCAGAATTGCACCTTGCAATGCGGAGAAATTACTGTGTGTGCATTTACAATATTCATTGATTTTTGCCATTGAAAAACATCGTTATTCATATACCAGAAATGTTTGAAGCTACTGACTGAATGAAAAGAGCTGGCATCTCACTCTCTTTGAATCTTCTTTATCATGCCAGGATTAGCAGGAAAAAGCAAAAAATTTCAGAATTGCACCTTGCAATGTGGAGATATTACTGTTTGTGCATTTACAATATTCATTGATTTTTGCCATTGAAAAACATGTTATTCATATACCAGAAATGTTTGAAGCTACTGACTGAATGAAAGGAGCTGGCATCTCACTCTCTTTGAATCTTCTTTATCATGCTAGGATTAGCAGGAAAAAGCAAAAAATTTCAGAATTGCACCTTGCAATGCGGAGAAATTACTGTTTGTGCATTTACAATATTCATTGATTTTTGCCATTGAAAAACATGTTATTCATATACCAGAAATGTTTGAAGCTACTGACTGAATGAAAAGAGCTGGCATCTCACTCTCTTTGAATCTTCTTTATCATGCCAGGATTAGCAGGAAAAAGCAAAAAATTTCAGAATTGCACCTTGCAATGTGGAGATATTACTGTTTGTGCATTTACAATATTCATTGATTTTTGCCATTGAAAAACGTCCAGAAATGTTTGAAGCTACTGACTGAATGAAAGGAGCTGGCATCTCACTCTCTTTGAATCTTCTTTATCATGCTAGGATTAGCAGGAAAAAGCAAAAAATTTCAGAATTGCACCTTGCAATGCGGAGAAATTACTGTGTGTGCATTTACAATATTCATTGATTTTTGCCATTGAAAAACATCATGTTATTCATATACCAGAAATGTTTGAAGCTACTGACTGAATGAAAGGAGCTGGCATCTCACTCTCTTTGAATCTTCTTTATCATGCTAGGATTAGCAGGAAAAAGCAAAAAATTTCAGAATTGCACCTTGCAATGCGGAGAAATTACTGTTTGTGCATTTACAATATTCATTGATTTTTGCCATTGAAAAACATCATGTTATTCATATACCAGAAATGTTTGAAGCTACTGACTGAATGAAAAGAGCTGGCATCTCACTCTCTTTGAATCTTCTTTATCATGCCAGGATTAGCAGGAAAAAGCAAAAAATTTCAGAATTGCACCTTGCAATGTGGAGATATTACTGTTTGTGCATTTACAATATTCATTGATTTTTGCCTTTGAAAAACGTCCAGAAATGTTTGAAGCTACTGACTGAATGAAAGGAGCTGGCATCTCACTCTCTTTGAATCTTCTTTATCATGCTAGGATTAGCAGGAAAAAGCAAAAAATTTCAGAATTGCGCCTTGCAATGCGGAGAAATTACTGTGTGTGCATTTACAATATTCATTGATTTTTGCCATTGAAAAACATCGTTATTCATATACCAGAAATGTTTGAAGCTACTGACTGAATGAAAAGAGCTGGCATCTCACTCTCTTTGAATCTTCTTTATCATGCCAGGATTAGCAGGAAAAAGCAAAAAATTTCAGAATTGCAACTTGCAATGTGGAGATATTACTGTTTGTGCATTTACAATATTCATTGATTTTTGCCATTGAAAAACATGTTATTCATATACCAGAAATGTTTGAAGCTACTGACTGAATGAAAAGAGCTGGCATCTCACTCTCTTTGAATCTTCTTTATCATGCCAGGATTAGCAGGAAAAAGCAAAAAATTTCAGAATTGCAACTTGCAATGTGGAGATATTACTGTTTGTGCATTTACAATATTCATTGATTTTTGCCATTGAAAAACATGTTATTCATATACCAGAAATGTTTGAAGCTACTGACTGAATGAAAAGAGCTGGCATCTCACTCTCTTTGAATCTTCTTTATCATGCCAGGATTAGCAGGAAAAAGCAAAAAATTTCAGAATTGCACCTTGCAATGTGGAGATATTACTGTTTGTGCATTTACAATATTCATTGATTTTTGCCATTGAAAAACGTCCAGAAATGTTTGAAGCTACTGACTGAATGAAAAGAGCTGGCATCTCACTCTCTTTGAATCTTCTTTATCATGCTAGGATTAGCAGGAAAAAGCAAAAAATTTCAGAATTGCACCTTGCAATGCGGAGAAATTACTGTTTGTGCATTTACAATATTCATTGATTTTTGCCATTGAAAAACGTCCAGAAATGTTTGAAGCTACTGACTGAATGAAAGGAGCTGGCATCTCACTCTCTTTGAATCTTCTTTATCATGCTAGGATTAGCAGGAAAAAGCAAAAAATTTCAGAATTGCACCTTGCAATGTGGAGATATTACTGTTTGTGCATTTACAATATTCATTGATTTTTGCCATTGAAAAACGTCCAGAAATGTTTGAAGCTACTGACTGAATGAAAGGAGCTGGCATCTCACTCTCTTTGAATCTTCTTTATCATGCTAGGATTAGCAGGAAAAAGCAAAAAATTTCAGAATTGCACCTTGCAATGCGGAGAAATTACTGTGTGTGCATTTACAATATTCATTGATTTTTGCCATTGAAAAACATCGTTATTCATATACCAGAAATGTTTGAAGCTACTGACTGAATGAAAAGAGCTGGCATCTCACTCTCTTTGAATCTTCTTTATCATGCCAGGATTAGCAGGAAAAAGCAAAAAATTTCAGAATTGCACCTTGCAATGTGGAGATATTACTGTTTGTGCATTTACAATATTCATTGATTTTTGCCATTGAAAAACATGTTATTCATATACCAGAAATGTTTGAAGCTACTGACTGAATGAAAAGAGCTGGCATCTCACTCTCTTTGAATCTTCTTTATCATGCCAGGATTAGCAGGAAAAAGCAAAAAATTTCAGAATTGCACCTTGCAATGTGGAGATATTACTGTTTGTGCATTTACAATATTCATTGATTTTTGCCATTGAAAAACGTCCAGAAATGTTTGAAGCTACTGACTGAATGAAAGGAGCTGGCATCTCACTCTCTTTGAATCTTCTTTATCATGCTAGGATTAGCAGGAAAAAGCAAAAAATTTCAGAATTGCACCTTACAATGCGGAGAAATTACTGTGTGTGCATTTACAATATTCATTGATTTTTGCCATTGAAAAACATCGTTATTCATATACCAGAAATGTTTGAAGCTACTGACTGAATGAAAAGAGCTGGCATCTCACTCTCTTTGAATCTTCTTTATCATGCCAGGATTAGCAGGAAAAAGCAAAAAATTTCAGAATTGCACCTTGCAATGTGGAGATATTACTGTTTGTGCATTTACAATATTCATTGATTTTTGCCATTGAAAAACATGTTATTCATATACCAGAAATGTTTGAAGCTACTGACTGAATGAAAGGAGCTGGCATCTCACTCTCTTTGAATCTTCTTTATCATGCTAGGATTAGCAGGAAAAAGCAAAAAATTTCAGAATTGCACCTTGCAATGCGGAGAAATTACTGTTTGTGCATTTACAATATTCATTGATTTTTGCCATTGAAAAACATGTTATTCATATACCAGAAATGTTTGAAGCTACTGACTGAATGAAAAGAGCTGGCATCTCACTCTCTTTGAATCTTCTTTATCATGCCAGGATTAGCAGGAAAAAGCAAAAAATTTCAGAATTGCACCTTGCAATGTGGAGATATTACTGTTTGTGCATTTACAATATTCATTGATTTTTGCCATTGAAAAACGTCCAGAAATGTTTGAAGCTACTGACTGAATGAAAGGAGCTGGCATCTCACTCTCTTTGAATCTTCTTTATCATGCTAGGATTAGCAGGAAAAAGCAAAAAATTTCAGAATTGCACCTTGCAATGCGGAGAAATTACTGTGTGTGCATTTACAATATTCATTGATTTTTGCCATTGAAAAACATCATGTTATTCATATACCAGAAATGTTTGAAGCTACTGACTGAATGAAAGGAGCTGGCATCTCACTCTCTTTGAATCTTCTTTATCATGCTAGGATTAGCAGGAAAAAGCAAAAAATTTCAGAATTGCTCCTTGCAATGCGGAGAAATTACTGTTTGTGCATTTACAATATTCATTGATTTTTGCCATTGAAAAACATCATGTTATTCATATACCAGAAATGTTTGAAGCTACTGACTGAATGAAAAGAGCTGGCATCTCACTCTCTTTGAATCTTCTTTATCATGCCAGGATTAGCAGGAAAAAGCAAAAAATTTCAGAATTGCACCTTGCAATGTGGAGATATTACTGTTTGTGCATTTACAATATTCATTGATTTTTGCCATTGAAAAACGTTCAGAAATGTTTGAAGCTACTGACTGAATGAAAGGAGCTGGCATCTCACTCTCTTTGAATCTTCTTTATCATGCTAGGATTAGCAGGAAAAAGCAAAAAATTTCAGAATTGCGCCTTGCAATGCGGAGAAATTACTGTTTGTGCATTTACAATATTCATTGATTTTTGCCATTGAAAAACATCGTTATTCATATACCAGAAATGTTTGAAGCTACTGACTGAATGAAAAGAGCTGGCATCTCACTCTCTTTGAATCTTCTTTATCATGCCAGGATTAGCAGGAAAAAGCAAAAAATTTCAGAATTGCAACTTGCAATGTGGAGATATTACTGTTTGTGCATTTACAATATTCATTGATTTTTGCCATTGAAAAACATGTTATTCATATACCAGAAATGTTTGAAGCTACTGACTGAATGAAAAGAGCTGGCATCTCACTCTCTTTGAATCTTCTTTATCATGCCAGGATTAGCAGGAAAAAGCAAAAAATTTCAGAATTGCACCTTGCAATGTGGAGATATTACTGTTTGTGCATTTACAATATTCATTGATTTTTGCCATTGAAAAACGTCCAGAAATGTTTGAAGCTACTGACTGAATGAAAGGAGCTGGCATCTCACTCTCTTTGAATCTTCTTTATCATGCTAGGATTAGCAGGAAAAAGCAAAAAATTTCAGAATTGCACCTTGCAATGCGGAGAAATTACTGTGTGTGCATTTACAATATTCATTGATTTTTGCCATTGAAAAACATCGTTATTCATATACCAGAAATGTTTGAAGCTACTGACTGAATGAAAAGAGCTGGCATCTCACTTTCTTTGAATCTTCTTTATCATGCCAGGATTAGCAGGAAAAAGCAAAAAATTTCAGAATTGCACCTTGCAATGTGGAGATATTACTGTTTGTGCATTTACAATATTCATTGATTTTTGCCATTGAAAAACATGTTATTCATATACCAGAAATGTTTGAAGCTACTGACTGAATGAAAAGAGCTGGCATCTCACTCTCTTTGAATCTTCTTTATCATGCCAGGATTAGCAGGAAAAAGCAAAAAATTTCAGAATTGCACCTTGCAATGTGGAGATATTACTGTTTGTGCATTTACAATATTCATTGATTTTTGCCATTGAAAAACATGTTATTCATATACCAGAAATGTTTGAAGCTACTGACTGAATGAAAGGAGCTGGCATCTCACTCTCTTTGAATCTTCTTTATCATGCTAGGATTAGCAGGAAAAAGCAAAAAATTTCAGAATTGCACCTTGCAATGCGGAGAAATTACTGTTTGTGCATTTACAATATTCATTGATTTTTGCCATTGAAAAACATGTTATTCATATACCAGAAATGTTTGAAGCTACTGACTGAATGAAAAGAGCTGGCATCTCACTCTCTTTGAATCTTCTTTATCATGCCAGGATTAGCAGGAAAAAGCAAAAAATTTCAGAATTGCACCTTGCAATGTGGAGATATTACTGTTTGTGCATTTACAATATTCATTGATTTTTGCCATTGAAAAACGTCCAGAAATGTTTGAAGCTACTGACTGAATGAAAGGAGCTGGCATCTCACTCTCTTTGAATCTTCTTTATCATGCTAGGATTAGCAGGAAAAAGCAAAAAATTTCAGAATTGCACCTTGCAATGCGGAGAAATTACTGTGTGTGCATTTACAATATTCATTGATTTTTGCCATTGAAAAACATCATGTTATTCATATACCAGAAATGTTTGAAGCTACTGACTGAATGAAAGGAGCTGGCATCTCACTCTCTTTGAATCTTCTTTATCATGCTAGGATTAGCAGGAAAAAGCAAAAAATTTCAGAATTGCTCCTTGCAATGCGGAGAAATTACTGTTTGTGCATTTACAATATTCATTGATTTTTGCCATTGAAAAACATCATGTTATTCATATACCAGAAATGTTTGAAGCTACTGACTGAATGAAAAGAGCTGGCATCTCACTCTCTTTGAATCTTCTTTATCATGCCAGGATTAGCAGGAAAAAGCAAAAAATTTCAGAATTGCACCTTGCAATGTGGAGATATTACTGTTTGTGCATTTACAATATTCATTGATTTTTGCCATTGAAAAACGTTCAGAAATGTTTGAAGCTACTGACTGAATGAAAGGAGCTGGCATCTCACTCTCTTTGAATCTTCTTTATCATGCTAGGATTAGCAGGAAAAAGCAAAAAATTTCAGAATTGCGCCTTGCAATGCGGAGAAATTACTGTGTGTGCATTTACAATATTCATTGATTTTTGCCATTGAAAAACATCGTTATTCATATACCAGAAATGTTTGAAGCTACTGACTGAATGAAAAGAGCTGGCATCTCACTCTCTTTGAATCTTCTTTATCATGCCAGGATTAGCAGGAAAAAGCAAAAAATTTCAGAATTGCAACTTGCAATGTGGAGATATTACTGTTTGTGCATTTACAATATTCATTGATTTTTGCCATTGAAAAACATGTTATTCATATACCAGAAATGTTTGAAGCTACTGACTGAATGAAAAGAGCTGGCATCTCACTCTCTTTGAATCTTCTTTATCATGCCAGGATTAGCAGGAAAAAGCAAAAAATTTCAGAATTGCACCTTGCAATGTGGAGATATTACTGTTTGTGCATTTACAATATTCATTGATTTTTGCCATTGAAAAACGTCCAGAAATGTTTGAAGCTACTGACTGAATGAAAGGAGCTGGCATCTCACTCTCTTTGAATCTTCTTTATCATGCTAGGATTAGCAGGAAAAAGCAAAAAATTTCAGAATTGCACCTTGCAATGCGGAGAAATTACTGTGTGTGCATTTACAATATTCATTGATTTTTGCCATTGAAAAACATCGTTATTCATATACCAGAAATGTTTGAAGCTACTGACTGAATGAAAAGAGCTGGCATCTCACTCTCTTTGAATCTTCTTTATCATGCCAGGATTAGCAGGAAAAAGCAAAAAATTTCAGAATTGCACCTTGCAATGTGGAGATATTACTGTTTGTGCATTTACAATATTCATTGATTTTTGCCATTGAAAAACATGTTATTCATATACCAGAAATGTTTGAAGCTACTGACTGAATGAAAAGAGCTGGCATCTCACTCTCTTTGAATCTTCTTTATCATGCCAGGATTAGCAGGAAAAAGCAAAAAATTTCAGAATTGCACCTTGCAATGTGGAGATATTACTGTTTGTGCATTTACAATATTCATTGATTTTTGCCATTGAAAAACGTCCAGAAATGTTTGAAGCTACTGACTGAATGAAAGGAGCTGGCATCTCACTCTCTTTGAATCTTCTTTATCATGCTAGGATTAGCAGGAAAAAGCAAAAAAATTCAGAATTGCACCTTGCAATGCGGAGAAATTACTGTGTGTGCATTTACAATATTCATTGATTTTTGCCATTGAAAAACATCGTTATTCATATACCAGAAATGTTTGAAGCTACTGACTGAATGAAAAGAGCTGGCATCTCACTCTCTTTGAATCTTCTTTATCATGCCAGGATTAGCAGGAAAAAGCAAAAAATTTCAGAATTGCACCTTGCAATGTGGAGATATTACTGTTTGTGCATTTACAATATTCATTGATTTTTGCCATTGAAAAACGTCCAGAAATGTTTGAAGCTACTGACTGAATGAAAAGAGCTGGCATCTCACTCTCTTTGAATCTTCTTTATCATGCCAGGATTAGCAGGAAAAAGCAAAAAATTTCAGAATTGCACCTTGCAATGTGGAGATATTACTGTTTGTGCATTTACAATATTCATTGATTTTTGCCATTGAAAAACGTCCAGAAATGTTTGAAGCTACTGACTGAATGAAAAGAGCTGGCATCTCACTCTCTTTTAATCTTCTTTATCATGCCAGGATTAGCAGGAAAAAGCAAAAAATTTCAGAATTGCACCTTGCAATGTGGAGATATTACTGTTTGTGCATTTACAATATTCATTGATTTTTGCCATTGAAAAACGTCCAGAAATGTTTGAAGCTACTGACTGAATGAAAGGAGCTGGCATCTCACTCTCTTTGAATCTTCTTTATCATGCTAGGATTAGCAGGAAAAAGCAAAAAATTTCAGAATTGCACCTTGCAATGCGGAGAAATTACTGTTTGTGCATTTACAATATTCATTGATTTTTGCCATTGAAAAACATGTTATTCATATACCAGAAATGTTTGAAGCTACTGACTGAATGAAAGGAGCTGGCATCTCACTCTCTTTGAATCTTCTTTATCATGCCAGGATTAGCAGGAAAAAGCAAAAAATTTCAGAATTGCACCTTGCAATGTGGAGATATTACTGTTTGTGCATTTACAATATTCATTGATTTTTGCCATTGAAAAACGTCCAGAAATGTTTGAAGCTACTGACTGAATGAAAAGAGCTGGCATCTCACTCTCTTTGAATCTTCTTTATCATGCTAGGATTAGCAGGAAAAAGCAAAAAATTTCAGAATTGCACCTTGCAATGCGGAGAAATTACTGTTTGTGCATTTACAATATTCATTGATTTTTGCCATTGAAAAACGTCCAGAAATGTTTGAAGCTACTGACTGAATGAAAGGAGCTGGCATCTCACTCTCTTTGAATCTTCTTTATCATGCTAGGATTAGCAGGAAAAAGCAAAAAATTTCAGAATTGCACCTTGCAATGTGGAGATATTACTGTTTGTGCATTTACAATATTCATTGATTTTTGCCATTGAAAAACGTCCAGAAATGTTTGAAGCTACAGACTGAATGAAAGGAGCTGGCATCTCACTCTCTTTGAATCTTCTTTATCATGCTAGGATTAGCAGGAAAAAGCAAAAAATTTCAGAATTGCACCTTGCAATGCGGAGAAATTACTGTGTGTGCATTTACAATATTCATTGATTTTTGCCATTGAAAAACATCGTTATTCATATACCAGAAATGTTTGAAGCTACTGACTGAATGAAAAGAGCTGGCATCTCACTCTCTTTGAATCTTCTTTATCATGCCAGGATTAGCAGGAAAAAGCAAAAAATTTCAGAATTGCACCTTGCAATGTGGAGATATTACTGTTTGTGCATTTACAATATTCATTGATTTTTGCCATTGAAAAACATGTTATTCATATACCAGAAATGTTTGAAGCTACTGACTGAATGAAAAGAGCTGGCATCTCACTCTCTTTGAATCTTCTTTATCATGCCAGGATTAGCAGGAAAAAGCAAAAAATTTCAGAATTGCACCTTGCAATGTGGAGATATTACTGTTTGTGCATTTACAATATTCATTGATTTTTGCCATTGAAAAACGTCCAGAAATGTTTGAAGCTACTGACTGAATGAAAGGAGCTGGCATCTCACTCTCTTTGAATCTTCTTTATCATGCTAGGATTAGCAGGAAAAAGCAAAAAAATTCAGAATTGCACCTTGCAATGCGGAGAAATTACTGTGTGTGCATTTACAATATTCATTGATTTTTGCCATTGAAAAACATCGTTATTCATATACCAGAAATGTTTGAAGCTACTGACTGAATGAAAAGAGCTGGCATCTCACTCTCTTTGAATCTTCTTTATCATGCCAGGATTAGCAGGAAAAAGCAAAAAATTTCAGAATTGCACCTTGCAATGTGGAGATATTACTGTTTGTGCATTTACAATATTCATTGATTTTTGCCATTGAAAAACGTCCAGAAATGTTTGAAGCTACTGACTGAATGAAAGGAGCTGGCATCTCACTCTCTTTGAATCTTCTTTATCATGCTAGGATTAGCAGGAAAAAGCAAAAAATTTCAGAATTGCACCTTGCAATGCGGAGAAATTACTGTGTGTGCATTTACAATATTCATTGATTTTTGCCATTGACAAACATGTTATTCATATACCAGAAATGTTTGAAGCTACTGACTGAATGAAAAGAGCTGGCATCTCACTCTCTTTGAATCTTCTTTATCATGCCAGGATTAGCAGGAAAAAGCAAAAAATTTCAGAATTGCACGTTGCAATGTGGAGATATTACTGTTTGTGCATTTACAATATTCATTAATTTTTGCCATTGAAAAACGTCCAGAAATGTTTGAAGCTACTGACTGAATGAAAAGAGCTGGCATCTCACTCTCTTTGAATCTTCTTTATCATGCCAGGAATAGCAGGAAAAAGCAAAAAATTTCAGAATTGCACCTTGCAATGTGGAGATATTACTGTTTGTGCATTTACAATATTCATTGATTTTTGCCATTGAAAAACGTCCAGAAATGTTTGAAGCTACTGACTGAATGAAAAGAGCTGGCATCTCACTCTCTTTTAATCTTCTTTATCATGCCAGGATTAGCAGGAAAAAGCAAAAAATTTCAGAATTGCACCTTGCAATGTGGAGATATTACTGTTTGTGCATTTACAATATTCATTGATTTTTGCCATTGAAAAACGTCCAGAAATGTTTGAAGCTACTGACTGAATGAAAGGAGCTGGCATCTCACTCTCTTTGAATCTTCTTTATCATGCTAGGATTAGCAGGAAAAAGCAAAAAATTTCAGAATTGCACCTTGCAATGCGGAGAAATTACTGTTTGTGCATTTACAATATTCATTGATTTTTGCCATTGAAAAACATGTTATTCATATACCAGAAATGTTTGAAGCTACTGACTGAATGAAAGGAGCTGGCATCTCACTCTCTTTGAATCTACTTTATCATGCCAGGATTAGCAGGAAAAAGCAAAAAATTTCAGAATTGCACCTTGCAATGTGGAGATATTACTGTTTGTGCATTTACAATATTCATTGATTTTTGCCATTGAAAAACGTCCAGAAATGTTTGAAGCTACTGACTGAATGAAAAGAGCTGGCATCTCACTCTCTTTGAATCTTCTTTATCATGCTAGGATTAGCAGGAAAAAGCAAAAAATTTCAGAATTGCACCTTGCAATGCGGAGAAATTACTGTTTGTGCATTTACAATATTCATTGATTTTTGCCATTGAAAAACGTCCAGAAATGTTTGAAGCTACTGACTGAATGAAAGGAGCTGGCATCTCACTCTCTTTGAATCTTCTTTATCATGCTAGGATTAGCAGGAAAAAGCAAAAAATTTCAGAATTGCACCTTGCAATGTGGAGATATTACTGTTTGTGCATTTACAATATTCATTGATTTTTGCCATTGAAAAACGTCCAGAAATGTTTAAGCTACAGACTGAATGAAAGGAGCTGGCATCTCACTCTCTTTGAATCTTCTTTATCATGCTAGGATTAGCAGGAAAAAGCAAAAAATTTCAGAATTGCACCTTGCAATGCGGAGAAATTACTGTGTGTGCATTTACAATATTCATTGATTTTTGCCATTGAAAAACATCGTTATTCATATACCAGAAATGTTTGAAGCTACTGACTGAATGAAAAGAGCTGGCATCTCAGTCTCTTTGAATCTTCTTTATCATGCCAGGATTAGCAGGAAAAAGCAAAAAATTTCAGAATTGCACCTTGCAATGTGGAGATATTACTGTTTGTGCATTTACAATATTCATTGATTTTTGCCATTGAAAAACATGTTATTCATATACCAGAAATGTTTGAAGCTACTGACTGAATGAAAAGAGCTGGCATCTCACTCTCTTTGAATCTTCTTTATCATGCCAGGATTAGCAATAAAAAGCAAAAAATTTCAGAATTGCACCTTGCAATGTGGAGATATTACTGTTTGTGCATTTACAATATTCATTGATTTTTGCCATTGAAAAACGTCCAGAAATGTTTGAAGCTACTGACTGAATGAAAGGAGCTGGCATCTCACTCTCTTTGAATCTTCTTTATCATGCTAGGATTAGCAGGAAAAAGCAAAAAATTTCAGAATTGCACCTTGCAATGCGGAGAAATTACTGTGTGTGCATTTACAATATTCATTGATTTTTGCCATTGAAAAACATCGTTATTCATATACCAGAAATGTTTGAAGCTACTGACTGAATGAAAAGAGCTGGCATCTCACTCTCTTTGAATCTTCTTTATCATGCCAGGATTAGCAGGAAAAAGCAAAAAATTTCAGAATTGCACCTTGCAATGTGGAGATATTACTGTTTGTGCATTTACAATATTCATTAATTTTTGCCATTGAAAAACATGTTATTCATATACCAGAAATGTTTGAAGCTACTGACTGAATGAAATGAGCTGGCATCTCACTCTCTTTGAATCTTCTTTATCATGCTAGGATTAGCAGGAAAAAGCAAAAAATTTCAGAATTGCACCTTGCAATGCGGAGAAATTACTGTGTGTGCATTTACAATATTCATTGATTTTTGCCATTGAAAAACATCGTTATTCATATACCAGAAATGTTTGAAGCTACTGACTGAATGAAAAGAGCTGGCACCTCACTCTCTTTGAATCTTCTTTATCATGCCAGGATTAGCAGGAAAAAGCAAAAAATTTCAGAATTGCACGTTGCAATGTGGAGATATTACTGTTTGTGCATTTACAATATTCATTGATTTTTGCCATTGAAAAACGTCCAGAAATGTTTGAAGCTACTGACTGAATGAAAGGAGCTGGCATCTCACTCTCTTTGAATCTTCTTTATCATGCTAGGATTAGCAGGAAAAAGCAAAAAATTTCAGAATTGCACCTTGCAATGCGGAGAAATTACTGTGTGTGCATTTACAATATTCATTGATTTTTGCCATTGAAAAACATCATGTTATTCATATACCAGAAATGTTTGAAGCTACTGACTGAATGAAAGGAGCTGGCATCTCACTCTCTTTGAATCTTCTTTATCATGCTAGGATTAGCAGGAAAAAGCAAAAAATTTCATAATTGCACCTTGCAATGTGGAGATATTACTGTTTGTGCATTTACAATATTCATTGATTTTTGCCATTGAAAAACATGTTATTCATATACCAGAAATGTTTGAAGCTACTGACTGAATGAAAAGAGCTGGCATCTCACTCTCTTTGAATCTTCTTTATCATGCCAGGATTAGCAGGAAAAAGCAAAAAATTTCAGAATTGCACCTTGCAATGTGGAGATATTACTGTTTGTGCATTTACAATATTCATTGATTTTTGCCATTGAAAAACGTCCAGAAATGTTTGAAGCTACAGACTGAATGAAAGGAGCTGGCATCTCACTCTCTTTGAATCTTCTTTATCATGCTAGGATTAGCAGGAAAAAGCAAAAAATTTCAGAATTGCACCTTGCAATGCGGAGAAATTACTGTGTGTGCATTTACAATATTCATTGATTTTTGCCATTGAAAAACATCGTTATTCATATACCAGAAATGTTTGAAGCTACTGACTGAATGAAAAGAGCTGGCATCTCACTCTCTTTGAATCTTCTTTATCATGCCAGGATTAGCAGGAAAAAGCAAAAAATTTCAGAATTGCACCTTGCAATGTGGAGATATTACTGTTTGTGCATTTACAATATTCATTGATTTTTGCCATTGAAAAACATGTTATTCATATACCAGAAATGTTTGAAGCTACTGACTGAATGAAAAGAGCTGGCATCTCACTCTCTTTGAATCTTCTTTATCATGCCAGGATTAGCAGGAAAAAGCAAAAAATTTCAGAATTGCACCTTGCAATGTGGAGATATTACTGTTTGTGCATTTACAATATTCATTGATTTTTGCCATTGAAAAACGTCCAGAAATGTTTGAAGCTACTGACTGAATGAAAGGAGCTGGCATCTCACTCTCTTTGAATCTTCTTTATCATGCTAGGATTAGCAGGAAAAAGCCAAAAATTTCAGAATTGCACCTTGCAATGCGGAGAAATTACTGTGTGTACATTTACAATATTCATTGATTTTTGCCATTGAAAAACATCGTTATTCATATACCAGAAATGTTTGAAGCTACTGACTGAATGAAAAGAGCTGGCATCTCACTCTCTTTGAATCTTCTTTATCATGCCAGGATTAGCAGGAAAAAGCAAAAAATTTCAGAATTGCACCTTGCAATGTGGAGATATTACTGTTTGTGCATTTACAATATTCATTAATTTTTGCCATTGAAAAACATGTTATTCATATACCAGAAATGTTTGAAGCTACTGACTGAATGAAAGGAGCTGGCATCTCACTCTCTTTGAATCTTCTTTATCATGCTAGGATTAGCAGGAAAAAGCAAAAAATTTCAGAATTGCACCTTGCAATGCGGAGAAATTACTGTGTGTGCATTTACAATATTCATTGATTTTTGCCATTGAAAAACATCGTTATTCATATACCAGAAATGTTTGAAGCTACTGACTGAATGAAAAGAGCTGGCATCTCACTCTCTTTGAATCTTCTTTATCATGCCAGGATTAGCAGGAAAAAGCAAAAAATTTCAGAATTGCACGTTGCAATGTGGAGATATTACTGTTTGTGCATTTACAATATTCATTGATTTTTGCCATTGAAAAACGTCCAGAAATGTTTGAAGCTACTGACTGAATGAAAGGAGCTGGCATCTCACTCTCTTTGAATCTTCTTTATCATGCTAGGATTAGCAGGAAAAAGCAAAAAATTTAAGAATTGCACCTTGCAATGCGGAGAAATTACTGTGTGTGCATTTACAATATTCATTGATTTTTGCCATTGAAAAACATCATGTTATTCATATACCAGAAATGTTTGAAGCTACTGACTGAATGAAAGGAGCTGGCATCTCACTCTCTTTGAATCTTCTTTATCATGCTAGGATTAGCAGGAAAAAGCAAAAAATTTCATAATTGCACCTTGCAATGTGGAGATATTACTGTTTGTGCATTTACAATATTCATTGATTTTTGCCATTGAAAAACATGTTATTCATATACCAGAAATGTTTGAAGCTACTGACTGAATGAAAAGAGCTGGCATCTCACTCTCTTTGAATCTTCTTTATCATGCCAGGATTAGCAGGAAAAAGCAAAAAATTTCAGAATTGCACCTTGCAATGTGGAGATATTACTGTTTGTGCATTTACAATATTCATTGATTTTTGCCATTGAAAAACGTCCAGAAATGTTTGAAGCTACTGACTGAATGAAAGGAGCTGGCATCTCACTCTCTTTGAATCGTCTTTATCATGCTAGGAGTAGCAGGAAAAAGCAAAAAATTTCAGAATTGCACCTTGCAATGCGGAGAAATTACTGTGTGTGCATTTACAATATTCATTGATTTTTGCCATTGAAAAACATCGTTATTCATATACCAGAAATGTTTGAAGCTACTGACTGAATGAAAAGAGCTGGCATCTCACTCTCTTTGAATCTTCTTTATCATGCCAGGATTAGCAGGAAAAAGCAAAAAATTTCAGAATTGCACCTTGCAATGTGGAGATATTACTGTTTGTGCATTTACAATATTCATTGATTTTTGCCATTGAAAAACATGTTATTCATATACCAGAAATGTTTGAAGCTACTGACTGAATGAAAAGAGCTGGCATTTCACTCTCTTTGAATCTTCTTTATCATGCCAGGATTAGCAGGAAAAAGCAAAAAATTTCAGAATTGCACCTTGCAATGTGGAGATATTACTGTTTGTGCATTACAATATTCATTGATTTTTGCCATTGAAAAACGTCCAGAAATGTTTGAAGCTACTGACTGAATGAAAGGAGCTGGCATCTCACTCTCTTTGAATCTTCTTTATCATGCTAGGATTAGCAGGAAAAAGCAAAAAATTTCAGAATTGCACCTTGCAATGCGGAGAAATTACTGTGTGTGCATTTACAATATTCATTGATTTTTGCCATTGAAAAACATCGTTATTCATATACCAGAAATGTTTGAAGCTACTGACTGAATGAAAAGAGCTGGCATCTCACTCTCTTTGAATCTTCTTTATCATGCCAGGATTAGCAGGAAAAAGCAAAAAATTTCAGAATTGCACCTTGCAATGTGGAGATATTACTGTTTGTGCATTTACAATATTCATTGATTTTTGCCATTGAAAAATGTCCAGAAATGTTTGAAGCTACTGACTGAATGAAAGGAGCTGGCATCTCACTCTCTTTGAATCTTCTTTATCATGCTAGGATTAGCAGGAAAAAGCAAAAAATTTCAGAATTGCACCTTGCAATGCGGAGAAATTACTGTGTGTGCATTTACAATATTCATTGATTTTTGCCATTGAAAAACATGTTATTCATATACCAGAAATGTTTGAAGCTACTGACTGAATGAAAAGAGCTGGCATCTCACTCTCTTTGAATCTTCTTTATCATGCCAGGATTAGCAGGAAAAAGCAAAAAATTTCAGAATTGCACGTTGCAATGTGGAGATATTACTGTTTGTGCATTTACAATATTCATTGATTTTTGCCATTGAAAAACGTCCAGAAATGTTTGAAGCTACTGACTGAATGAAAAGAGCTGGCATCTCACTCTCTTTGAATCTTCTTTATCATGCCAGGATTAGCAGGAAAAAGCAAAAAATTTCAGAATTGCACCTTGCAATGTGGAGATATTACTGTTTGTGCATTTACAATATTCATTGATTTTTGCCATTGAAAAACGTCCAGAAATGTTTGAAGCTACTGACTGAATGAAAAGAGCTGGCATCTCACTCTCTTTGAATCTTCTTTATCATGCCAGGATTAGCAGGAAAAAGCAAAAAATTTCAGAATTGCACCTTGCAATGTGGAGATATTACTGTTTGTGCATTTACAATATTCATTGATTTTTGCCATTGAAAAACGTCCAGAAATGTTTGAAGCTACTGACTGAATGAAAGGAGCTGGCATATCACTCTCTTTGAATCTTCTTTATCATGCTAGGATTAGCAGGAAAAAGCAAAAAATTTCAGAATTGCACCTTGCAATGCGGAGAAATTACTGTTTGTGCATTTACAATATTCATTGATTTTTGCCATTGAAAAACATGTTATTCATATACCAGAAATGTTTGAAGCTACTGACTGAATGAAAGGAGCTGGCATCTCACTCTCTTTGAATCTTCTTTATCATGCCAGGATTAGCAGGAAAAAGCAAAAAATTTCAGAATTGCACCTTGCAATGTGGAGATATTACTGTTTGTGCATTTACAATATTCATTGATTTTTGCCATTGAAAAACGTCCAGAAATGTTTGAAGCTACTGACTGAATGAAAAGAGCTGGCATCTCACTCTCTTTGAATCTTCTTTATCATGCTAGGATTAGCAGGAAAAAGCAAAAAATTTCAGAATTGCACCTTGCAATGCGGAGAAATTACTGTTTGTGCATTTACAATATTCATTGATTTTTGCCATTGAAAAACGTCCAGAAATGTTTGAAGCTACTGACTGAATGAAAGGAGCTGGCATCTCACTCTCTTTGAATCTTCTTTATCATGCTAGGATTAGCAGGAAAAAGCAAAAAATTTCAGAATTGCACCTTGCAATGTGGAGATATTACTGTTTGTGCATTTACAATATTCATTGATTTTTGCCATTGAAAAACGTCCAGAAATGTTTGAAGCTACTGACTGAATGAAAGGAGCTGGCATCTCACTCTCTTTGAATCTTCTTTATCATGCTAGGATTAGCAGGAAAAAGCAAAAAATTTCAGAATTGCACCTTGCAATGTGGAGATATTACTGTTTGTGCATTTACAATATTCATTGATTTTTGCCATTGAAAAACGTCCAGAAATGTTTGAAGCTACTGACTGAATGAAAGGAGCTGGCATCTCACTCTCTTTGAATCTTCTTTATCATGCTAGGATTAGCAGGAAAAAGCAAAAAATTTCAGAATTGCACCTTGCAATGCGGAGAAATTACTGTGTGTGCAATTACAATATTCATTGATTTTTGCCATTGAAAAACATCGTTATTCATATACCAGAAATGTTTGAAGCTACTGACTGAATGAAAAGAGCTGGCATCTCACTCTCTTTGAATCTTCTTTATCATGCCAGGATTAGCAGGAAAAAGCAAAAAATTTCAGAATTGCACCTTGCAATGTGGAGATATTACTGTTTGTGCATTTACAATATTCATTGATTTTTGCCATTGAAAAACATGTTATTCATATACCAGAAATGTTTGAAGCTACTGACTGAATGAAAAGAGCTGGCATCTCACTCTCTTTGAATCTTCTTTATCATGCCAGGATTAGCAGGAAAAAGCAAAAAATTTCAGAATTGCACCTTGCAATGTGGAGATATTACTGTTTGTGCATTTACAATATTCATTGATTTTTGCCATTGAAAAACGTCCAGAAATGTTTGAAGCTACTGACTGAATGAAAGGAGCTGGCATCTCACTCTCTTTGAATCTTCTTTATCATGCTAGGATTAGCAGGAAAAAGCAAAAAATTTCAGAATTGCACCTTGCAATGCGGAGAAATTACTGTTTGTGCATTTACAATATTCATTGATTTTTGCCATTGAAAAACATGTTATTCATATACCAGAAATGTTTGAAGCTACTGACTGAATGAAAAGAGCTGGCATCTCACTCTCTTTGAATCTTCTTTATCATGCCAGGATTAGCAGGAAAAAGCAAAAAATTTCAGAATTGCACCTTGCAATGTGGAGATATTACTGTTTGTGCATTTACAATATTCATTGATTTTTGCCATTGAAAAACATCCAGAAATGTTTGAAGCTACTGACTGAATGAAAGGAGCTGGCATCTCACTCTCTTTGAATCTTCTTTATCATGTTAGGATTAGCAGGAAAAAGCAAAAAATTTCAGAATTGCAACTTGCAATGCGGAGAAATTACTGTTTGTGCATTTACAATATTCATTGATTTTTGCCATTGAAAAACATGTTATTCATATACCAGAAATGTTTGAAGCTACTGACTGAATGAAAAGAGCTGGCATCTCACTCTCTTTGAATCTTCTTTATCATGCCAGGATTAGCAGGAAAAAGCAAATAATTTCAGAATTGCACCTTGCAATGTGGAGATATTACTGTTTGTGCATTTACAATATTCATTGATTTTTGCCATTGAAAAACGACCAGAAATGTTTGAAGCTACTGACTGAATGAAAAGAGCTGGCATCTCACTCTCTTTGAATCTTCTTTATCATGCCAGGATTAGCAGGAAAAAGCAAAAAATTTCAGAATTGCACCTTGCAATGCGGAGAAATTACTGTTTGTGCATTTACAATATTCATTGATTTTTGCCATTGAAAAACATCGTTATTCATATACCAGAAATGTTTGAAGCTACTGACTGAATGAAAGGAGCTGGCATCTCACTCTCTTTGAATCTTCTTTATCATGCTAGGATTAGCAGGAAAAAGCAAAAAATTTCAGAATTGCACCTTGCAATGCGGAGAAATTACTGTGTGTGCATTTACAATATTCATTGATTTTTGCCATTGAAAAACATCGTTATTCATATACCAGAAATGTTTGAAGCTACTGACTGAATGAAAAGAGCTGGCATCTCACTCTCTTTGAATCTTCTTTATCATGCTAGGATTAGCAGGAAAAAGCAAAAAATTTCAGAATTGCACCTTGCAATGCAGAGAAATTACTGTGTGTGCATTTACAATATTCATTGATTTTTGCCATTGAAAAACATCATGTTATTCATATACCAGAAATGTTTGAAGCTACTGACTGAATGAAAGGAGCTGGCATCTCACTCTCTTTGAATCTTCTTTATCATGCTAGGATTAGCAGGAAAAAGCAAAAAATTTCAGAATTGCACCTTGCAATGCGGAGAAATTATTGTTTGTGCATTTACAATATTCATTGATTTTTGCCATTGAAAAACATCATGTTATTCATATACCAGAAATGTTTGAAGCTACTGACTGAATGAAAGGAGCTGGCATCTCACTCTCTTTGAATCTTCTTTATCATGCTAGGATTAGCAGGAAAAAGCAAAAAATTTCAAAAAATTGCACCTTGCAATGCGGAGAAATTACTCTTTGTGCATTTACAATATTCATTGATTTTTGCCATTGAAAAACATCATGTTATTCATATACCAGAAATGTTTGCAGCTACTGACTGAATGAAAAGAGCTGGCATCTCACTCTCTTTGAATCTTCTTTATCATGCCAGGATTAGCAGGAAAAAGCAAAAAATTTCAGAATTGCACCTTGCAATGTGGAGATATTACTGTTTGTGCATTTACAATATTCATTGATTTTTGCCATTGAAAAACGTCCAGAAATGTTTGAAGCTACTGACTGAATGAAAGGAGCTGGCATCTCACTCTCTTTGAATCTTCTTTATAATGCTAGGATTAGCAGGAAAAAGCAAAAAATTTCAGAATTGCACCTTTCAATGCGGAGAAATTACTGTTTGTGCATTTACAATATTCATTGATTTTTGCCATTGAAAAACATGTTATTCATATACCAGAAATGTTTGAAGCTACTGACTGAATGAAAAGAGCTGGCATCTCACTCTCTTTGAATCTTCTTTATCGTGCCAGGATTAGCAGGAAAAAGCAAAAAATTTCAGAATTGCACGTTGCAATGTGAAGATATTACTGTTTGTGCATTTACAATATTCATTGATTTTTGCCATTGAAAAACGTCCAGAAATGTTTGAAGCTACTGACTGAATGAAAGGAGCTGGCATCTCACTCTCTTTGAATCTTCTTTATCATGCTAGGATTAGCAGGAAAAAGCAAAAAATTTCAGAATTGCACCTTGCAATGCGGAGAAATTACTGTGTGTGCATTTACAATATTCATTGATTTTTGCCATTGAAAAACATCGTTATTCATATACCAGAAATGTTTGAAGCTACTGACTGAATGAAAAGAGCTGGCATCTCACTCTCTTTGAATCTTCTTTATCATGCTAGGATTAGCAGGAAAAAGCAAAAAATTTCAGAATTGCACCTTGCAATGCAGAGAAATTACTGTGTGTGCATTTACAATATTCATTGATTTTTGCCATTGAAAAACATCATGTTATTCATATACCAGAAATGTTTGAAGCTACTGACTGAATGAAAGGAGCTGGCATCTCACTCTCTTTGAATCTTCTTTATCATGCCAGGATTAGCAGGAAAAAGCAAAAAATTTCAGAATTGCACCTTGCAATGTGGAGATATTACTGTTTGTGCATTTACAATATTCATTGATTTTTGCCATTGAAAAACATGTTATTCATATACCAGAAATGTTTGAAGCTACTGACTGAATGAAAAGAGCTGGCATCTCACTCTCTTTGAATCTTCTTTATCATGCCAGGATTAGCAGGAAAAAGCAAAAAATTTCAGAATTGCACCTTGCAATGTGGAGATATTACTGTTTGTGCATTTACAATATTCATTGATTTTTGCCATTGAAAAACGTCCAGAAATGTTTGAAGCTACTGACTGAATGAAAGGAGCTGGCATCTCACTCTCTTTGAATCTTCTTTATCATGCTAGGATTAGCAGGAAAAAGCAAAAAATTTCAGAATTGCACCTTGCAATGCGGAGAAATTACTGTTTGTGCATTTACAATATTCATTGATTTTTGCCATTGAAAAACATGTTATTCATATACCAGAAATGTTTGAAGCTACTGACTGAATGAAAAGAGCTGGCATCTCACTCTCTTTGAATCTTCTTTATCATGCCAGGATTAGCAGGAAAAAGCAAAAAATTTCAGAATTGCACCTTGCAATGTGGAGATATTACTGTTTGTGCATTTACAATATTCATTGATTTTTGCCATTGAAAAACGACCAGAAATGTTTGAAGCTACTGACTGAATGAAAAGAGCTGGCATCTCACTCTCTTTGAATCTTCTTTATCATGCCAGGATTAGCAGGAAAAAGCAAAAAATTTCAGAATTGCACCTTGCAATGCGGAGAAATTACTGTTTGTGCATTTACAATATTCATTGATTTTTGCCATTGAAAAACATCATGTTATTCATATACCAGAAATGTTTGAAGCTACTGACTGAATGAAAGGAGCTGGCATCTCACTCTCTTTGAATCTTCTTTATCAAGCTAGGATTAGCAGGAAAAAGCAAAAAATTTCAGAATTGCACCTTGCAATGCGGAGAAATTACTGTTTGAGCATTTACAATATTCATTGATTTTTGCCATTGAAAAACATGTTATTCATATACCAGAAATGTTTGAAGCTACTGACTGAATGAAAAGAGCTGGCATCTCACTCTCTTTGAATCTTCTTTATCATGCCAGGATTAGCAGGAAAAAGCAAAAAATTTCAGAATTGCACCTTGCAATGTGGAGATATTACTGTTTGTGCATTTACAATATTCATTGATTTTTGCCATTGAAAAACGTCCAGAAATGTTTGAAGCTACTGACTGAATGAAAGGAGCTGGCATCTCACTCTCTTTGAATCTTCTTTATCATGCTAGGATTAGCAGGAAAAAGCAAAAAATTTCAGAATTGCACCTTGCAATGCGGAGAAATTACTGTTTGTGCATTTACAATATTCATTGATTTTTGCCATTGAAAAACATGTTATTCATATACCAGAAATGTTTGAAGCTACTGACTGAATGAAAAGAGCTGGCATCTCACTCTCTTTGAATCTTCTTTATCATGCCAGGATTAGCAGGAAAAAGCAAAAAATTTCAGAATTGCACCTTGCAATGTGGAGATATTACTGTTTGTGCATTTACAATATTCATTGATTTTTGCCATTGAAAAACGACCAGAAATGTTTGAAGCTACTGACTGAATGAAAAGAGCTGGCATCTCACTCTCTTTGAATCTTCTTTATCATGCCAGGATTAGCAGGAAAAAGCAAAAAATTTCAGAATTGCACCTTGCAATGCGGAGAAATTACTGTTTGTGCATTTACAATATTCATTGATTTTTGCCATTGAAAAACATCATGTTATTCATATACCAGAAATGTTTGAAGCTACTGACTGAATGAAAGGAGCTGGCATCTCACTCTCTTTGAATCTTCTTTATCAAGCTAGGATTAGCAGGAAAAAGCAAAAAATTTCAGAATTGCACCTTGCAATGCGGAGAAATTACTGTTTGAGCATTTACAATATTCATTGATTTTTGCCATTGAAAAACATGTTATTCATATACCAGAAATGTTTGAAGCTACTGACTGAATGAAAAGAGCTGGCATCTCACTCTCTTTGAATCTTCTTTATCATGCCAGGATTAGCAGGAAAAAGCAAAAAATTTCAGAATTGCACCTTGCAATGTGGAGATATTACTGTTTGTGCATTTACAATATTCATTGATTTTTGCCATTGAAAAACGTCCAGAAATGTTTGAAGCTACTGACTGAATGAAAGGAGCTGGCATCTCACTCTCTTTGAATCTTCTTTATCATGCTAGGATTAGCAGGAAAAAGCAAAAAATTTCAGAATTGCACCTTGCAATGCGGAGAAATTACTGTTTGTGCATTTACAATATTCATTGATTTTTGCCATTGAAAAACATGTTATTCATATACCAGAAATGTTTGAAGCTACTGACTGAATGAAAAGAGCTGGCATCTCACTCTCTTTGAATCTTCTTTATCATGCCAGGATTAGCAGGAAAAAGCAAAAAATTTCAGAATTGCACGTTGCAATGTGGAGATATTACTGTTTGTGCATTTACAATATTCATTGATTTTTGCCATTGAAAAACGTCCAGAAATGTTTGAAGCTACTGACTGAATGAAAGGAGCTGGCATCTCACTCTCTTTGAATCTTCTTTATCATGCTAGGATTAGCAGGAAAAAGCAAAAAATTTCAGAATTGCACCTTGCAATGCGGAGAAATTACTGTGTGTGCATTTACAATATTCATTGATTTTTGCCATTGAAAAACATCGTTATTCATATACCAGAAATGTTTGAAGCTACTGACTGAATGAAAAGAGCTGGCATCTCACTCTCTTTGAATCTTCTTTATCATGCCAGGATTAGCAGGAAAAAGCAAAAAATTTCAGAATTGCACCTTGCAATGTGGAGATATTACTGTTTGTGCATTTACAATATTCATTGATTTTTGCCATTGAAAAACATGTTATTCATATACCAGAAATGTTTGAAGCTACTGACTGAATGAAAAGAGCTGGCATCTCACCCTCTTTGAATCTTCTTTATCATGCCAGGATTAGCAGGAAAAAGCAAAACATTTCAGAATTGCACCTTGCAATGTGGAGATATTACTGTTTGTGCATTTACAATATTCATTGATTTTTGCCATTGAAAAACGTCCAGAAATGTTTGAAGCTACTGACTGAATGAAAGGAGCTGGCATCTCACTCTCTTTGAATCTTCTTTATCATGCTAGGATTAGCAGGAAAAAGCAAAAAATTTCAGAATTGCACATTGCAATGCGGAGAAATTACTGTTTGTGCATTTACAATATTCATTGATTTTTGCCATTGAAAAACATCATGTTATTCATATACCAGAAATGTTTGAAGCTACTGACTGAATGAAAAGAGCTGGCATCTCACTCTCTTTGAATCTTCTTTACCATGCTAAGAGGAGCAGGAAAAAGCAAAAAATTTCAGAATTGCACGTTGCAATGTGGAGATATTACTGTTTGTGTATTTACAATATTCATTGATTTTTGCCATTGAAAAACGTCCAGAAATGTTTGAAGCTACTGACTGAATGAAAGGAGCTAGCATCTCACTCTCTTTGAATCTTTTTATCATGCTAGGATTAGCAGGAAAAAGCAAAAAATTTCAGAATTGCACCTTGCAATGCGGAGAAATTACTGTTTGTGCATTTACAATATTCATTGATTTTTGCCATTGAAAAACATCATGTTATTCATATACCAGAAATGTTTGAAGCTACTGACTGAATGAAAAGAGCTGGCATCTCACTCTCTTTGAATCTTCTTTATCATGCCAGGATTAGCAGGAAAAAGCAAAAAATTTCAGAATTGCACCTTGCAATGTGGAGATATTACTGTTTGTGCATTTACAATATTCATTGATTTTTGCCATTGAAAAACGTCCAGAAATGTTTGAAGCTACTGACTGAATGAAAGGAGCTGGCATCTCACTCTCTTTGAATCTTCTTTATCATGCTAGGATTAGCAGGAAAAAGCAAAAAATTTCAGAATTGCACCTTGCAATGCGGAGAAATTACTGTTTGTGCATTTACAATATTCATTGATTTTTTCCATTGAAAAACATGTTATTCATATACCAGAAATGTTTGAAGCTACTGACTGAATGAAAAGAGCTGGCATCTCACTCTCTTTGAATCTTCTTTATCATGCCAGGATTAGCAGGAAAAAGCAAAAAATTTCAGAATTGCACCTTGCAATGCGGAGAAATTACTGTGTGTGCATTTACAATATTCATTAATTTTTGCCATTGAAAAACATCATGTTATTCATATACCAGAAATGTTTGAAGCTACTGACTGAATGAAAGGAGCTGGCATCTCACTCTCTTTGAATCTTCTTTATCATGCTAGGATTAGCAGGAAAAAGCAAAAAATTTCAGAATTGCACCTTGCAATGCGGAGAAATTACTGTGTGTGCATTTACAATATTCATTGATTTTTGCCATTGAAAAACATGTTATTCATATACCAGAAATGTTTGAAGCTACTGACTGAATGAAAAGAGCTGGCATCTCACTCTCTTTGAATCTTCTTTATCATGCCAGGTTTAGCAGGAAAAAGCAAAAAATTTCAGAATTGCACCTTGCAATGTGGAGATATTACTGTTTGTGCATTTACAATATTCATTGATTTTTGCCATTGAAAAACGTCCAGAAATGTTTGAAGCTACTGACTGAATGAAAGGAGCTGGCATCTCACTCTCTTTGAATCTTCTTTATCATGCTAGGATTAGCAGGAAAAAGCAAAAAATTTCAGAATTGCACCTTGCAATGCGGAGAAATTACTGTTTGTGCATTTACAATATTCATTGATTTTTGCCATTGAAAAACATGTTATTCATATACCAGAAATGTTTGAAGCTACTGACTGAATGAAAAGAGCTGGCATCTCACTCTCTTTGAATCTTCTTTATCATGCCAGGATTAGCAGGAAAAAGCAAAAAATTTCAGAATTGCACCTTGCAATGCGGAGAAATTACTGTGTGTGCATTTACAATATTCATTGATTTTTGCCATTGAAAAACGTCCAGAAATGTTTGAAGCTACTGACTGAATGAAAGGAGCTGGCATCTCACTCTCTTTGAATCTTCTTTATCATGCTAGGATTAGCAGGAAAAAGCAAAAAATTTCAGAATTGCACCTTGCAATGCGGAGAAATTACTGTTTGTGCATTTACAATATTCATTGATTTTTGCCATTGAAAAACATCATGTTATTCATATACCAGAAATGTTTGAAGCTACTGACTGAATGAAAAGAGCTGGCATCTCACTCTCTTTGAATCTTCTTTATCATGCTAAGAGGAGCAGGAAAAAGCAAAAAATTTCAGAATTGCACGTTGCAATGTGGAGATATTACTGTTTGTGTATTTACAATATTCATTGATTTTTGCCATTGAAAAACGTCCAGAAATGTTTGAAGCTACTGACTGAATGAAAGGAGCTGGCATCTCACTCTCTTTGAATCTTCTTTATCATGCTAGGATTAGCAGGAAAAAGCAAAAAATTTCAGAATTGCCCCTTGCAATGCGGAGAAATTACTGTTTGTGCATTTACAATATTCATTGATTTTTGCCATTGAAAAACATGTTATTCATATACCAGAAATGTTTGAAGCTACTGACTGAATGAAAAGAGCTGGCATCTCACTCTCTTTGAATCTTCTTTATCATGCCAGGATTAGCAGGAAAAAGCAAAAAATTTCAGAATTGCACCTTGCAATGCGGAGAAATTACTGTGTGTGCATTTACAATATTCATTGATTTTTGCCATTGAAAAACGTCCAGAAATGTTTGAAGCTACTGACTGAATGAAAGGAGCTGGCATCTCACTCTCTTTGAATCTTCTTTATCATGCTAGGATTAGCAGGAAAAAGCAAAAAATTTCAGAATTGCACCTTGCAATGCGGAGAAATTACTGTTTGTGCATTTACAATATTCATTGATTTTTGCCATTGAAAAACATCATGTTATTCATATACCAGAAATGTTTGAAGCTACTGACTGAATGAAAGGAGCTGGCATCTCACTCTCTTTGAATCTTCTTTATCATGCTAGGATTAGCAGGAAAAAGCAAAAAATTTCAGAATTGCACCTTGCAATGCGGAGAAATTACTGTTTGTGCATTTACAATATTCATTGATTTTTGCCATTGAAAAACATGTTATTCATATACCAGAAATGTTTGAAGCTACTGACTGAATGAAAAGAGCTGGCATCTCACTCTCTTTGAATCTTCTTTATCATGCCAGGATTAGCAGGAAAAAGCAAAAAATTTCAGAATTGCACCTTGCAATGTGGAGATATTACTGTTTGTGCATTTACAATATTCATTGATTTTTGCCATTGAAAAACATCCAGAAATGTTTGAAGCTACTGACTGAATGAAATGAGCTGGCATCTCACTCTCTTTGAATCTTCTTTATCATGCTAAGAGGAGCAGGAAAAAGCAAAAAATTTCAGAATTGCACGTTGCAATGTGGAGATATTACTGTTTGTGCATTTACAATATTCATTGATTTTTGCCATTGAAAAACATGTTATTCATATACCAGAAATGTTTGAAGCTACTGACTGAATGAAAAGTGCTGGCATCTCACTCTCTTTGAATCTTCTTTATCATGCCAGGATTAGCAGGAAAAAGCAAAAAAATTCAGAATTGCACCTTGCAATGTGGAGATATTACTGTTTGTGCATTTACAATATTCATTGATTTTTGCCATTGAAAAACGTCCAGAAATGTTTGAAGCTACTGACTGAATGAAAAGAGCTGGCATCTCACTCTCTTTGAATCTTCTTTATCATGCCAGGATTAGCAGGAAAAAGCAAAAAATTTCAGAATTGCACCTTGCAATGCGGAGAAATTACTGTTTGTGCATTTACAATATTCATTGATTTTTGCCATTGAAAAACATCGTTATTCATATACCAGAAATGTTTGAAGCTACTGACTGAATGAAAGGAGCTGGCATCTCACTCTCTTTGAATCTTCTTTATCATGCTAGGATTAGCAGGAAAAAGCAAAAAATTTCAGAATTGCACCTTGCAATGCGGAGAAATTACTGTGTGTGCATTTACAATATTCATTGATTTTTGCCATTGAAAAACATCGTTATTCATATACCAGAAATGTTTGAAGCTACTGACTGAATGAAAAGAGCTGGCATCTCACTCTCTTTGAATCTTCTTTATCATGCCAGGATTAGCAGGAAAAAGCAAAAAATTTCAGAATTGCACCTTGCAATGTGGAGATATTACTGTTTGTGCATTTACAATATTCATTGACTTTTGCCATTGAAAAACATCCAGAAATGTTTGAAGCTACTGACTGAATGAAAGGAGCTGGCATCTCACTCTCTTTGAATCTTCTTTATCATGCTAGGATTAGCAGGAAAAAGCAAAAAATTTCAGAATTGCACCTTGCAATGCGGAGAAATTACTGTGTTTGCATTTACAATATTAATTGATTTTTGCCATTGAAAAACATCATGTTATTCATATACCAGAAATGTTTGAAGCTACTGACTGAATGAAAGGAGCTGGCATCTCACTCTCTTTGAATCTTCTTTATCATGCTAGGATTAGCAGGAAAAAGCAAAAAATTTCAGAATTGCACCTTGCAATGCGGAGAAATTACTGTGTGTGCATTTACAATATTCATTGATTTTTGCCATTGAAAAACATCATGTTATTCATATACCAGAAATGTTTGAAGCTACTGACTGAATGAAAAGAGCTGGCATCTCACTCTCTTTGAATCTTCTTTATCATGCCAGGATTAGCAGGAAAAAGCAAAAAATTTCAGAATTGCACCTTGCAATGTGGAGATATTACTGTTTGTGCATTTACAATATTCATTGATTTTTGCCATTGAAAAACGTCCAGAAATGTTTGAAGCTACTGACTGAATGAAAGGAGCTGGCATCTCACTCTCTTTGAATCTTCTTTATCATGCCAGGATTTGCAGGAAAAAGCAAAAAATTTCAGAATTTCACCTTGCAATGTGGAGATATTACTGTTTGTGCATTTACAATATTCATTGATTTTTGCCATTGAAAAACGTCCAGAAATGTTTGAAGCTACTGACTGAATGAAAGGAGCTGGCATCTCACTCTCTTTGAATCTTCTTTATCATGCTAGGATTAGCAGGAAAAAGCAAAACATTTCAGAATTGCACCTTGCAATGTGGAGATATTACTGTTTGTGCATTTACAATATTCATTGATTTTTGCCATTGAAAAACGTCCAGAAATGTTTGAAGCTACTGACTGAATGAAAAGAGCTGGCATCTCACTCTCTTTGAATCTTCTTTATCATGCCAGGATTAGCAGGAAAAAGCAAAAAATTTCAGAATTGCACCTTGCAATGCGGAGAAATTACTGTTTGTGCATTTACAATATTCATTGATTTTTGCCATTTAAAAACATCGTTATTCATATACCAGAAATGTTTGAAGCTACTGACTGAATGAAAGGAGCTGGCATCTCACTCTCTTTGAATCTTCTTTATCATGCTAGGATTAGCAGGAAAAAGCAAAAAATTTCAGAATTGCACCTTGCAATGCGGAGAAATTACTGTGTGTGCATTTACAATATTCATTGATTTTTGCCATTGAAAAACATCGTTATTCATATACCAGAAATGTTTGAAGCTACTGACTGAATGAAAAGAGCTGGCATCTCACTCTCTTTGAATCTTCTTTATCATGCCAGGATTAGCAGGAAAAAGCAAAAAATTTCAGAATTGCACCTTGCAATGTGGAGATATTACTGTTTGTGCATTTACAATATTCATTGATTTTTGCCATTGAAAAACATCCAGAAATGTTTGAAGCTACTGACTGAATGAAAGGAGCTGGCATCTCACTCTCTTTGAATCTTCTTTATCATGCTAGGATTAGCAGGAAAAAGCAAAAAATTTCAGAATTGCACCTTGCAATGCGGAGAAATTACTGTGTGTGCATTTACAATATTCATTGATTTTTGCCATTGAAAAACATCATGTTATTCATATACCAGAAATGTTTGAAGTTACTGACTGAATGAAAGGAGCTGGCATCTCACTCTCTTTGAATCTTCTTTATCATGCTAGGATTAGCAGGAAAAAGCGAAAAATTTCAGAATTGCACCTTGCAATGCGGAGAAATTACTGTTTGTGCATTTACAATATTCATTGATTTTTGCCATTGAAAAACGTCCAGAAATGTTTGAAGCTACTGACTGAATGAAAGGAGCTGGCATCTCACTCTCTTTGAATCTTCTTTATCATGCCAGGATTAGCAGGAAAAAGCAAAAAATTTCAGAATTGCACCTTGCAATGTGGAGATATTACTGTTTGTGCATTTACAATATTCATTGATTTTTGCCATTGAAAAACGTCCAGAAATGTTTGAAGCTACTGACTGAATGAAAGGAGCTGGCATCTCACTCTCTTTGAATCTTATTTATCATGCTAGGATTAGCAGGAAAAAGCAAAAAATTTCAGAATTGCACCTTGCAATGTGGAGATATTACTGTTTGTGCATTTACAATATTCATTGATTTTTGCCATTGAAAAACGTCCAGAAATGTTTGAAGCTACTGACTGAATGAAAGGAGCTGGCATCTCACTCTCTTTGAATCTTCTTTATCATGCTAGGATTAGCAGGAAAAAGCAAAACATTTCAGAATTGCACCTTGCAATGTGGAGATATTACTGTTTGTGCATTTACAATATTCATTGATTTTTGCCATTGAAAAACGTCCAGAAATGTTTGAAGCTACTGACTGAATGAAAAGAGCTGGCATCTCACTCTCTTTGAATCTTCTTTATCATGCCAGGATTAGCAGGAAAAAGCAAAAAATTTCAGAATTGCACCTTGCAATGCGGAGAAATTACTGTTTGTGCATTTACAATATTCATTGATTTTTGCCATTTAAAAACATCGTTATTCATATACCAGAAATGTTTGAAGCTACTGACTGAATGAAAGGAGCTGGCATCTCACTCTCTTTGAATCTTCTTTATCATGCTAGGATTAGCAGGAAAAAGCAAAAAATTTCAGAATTGCACCTTGCAATGCGGAGAAATTACTGTGTGTGCATTTACAATATTCATTGATTTTTGCCATTGAAAAACATCGTTATTCATATACCAGAAATGTTTGAAGCTACTGACTGAATGAAAAGAGCTGGCATCTCACTCTCTTTGAATCTTCTTTATCATGCCAGGTTTAGCAGGAAAAAGCAAAAAATTTCAGAATTGCACCTTGCAATGTGGAGATATTACTGTTTGTGCATTTACAATATTCATTGATTTTTGCCATTGAAAAACATCCAGAAATGTTTGAAGCTACTGACTGAATGAAAGGAGCTGGCATCTCACTCTCTTTGAATCTTCTTTATCATGCTAGGATTAGCAGGAAAAAGCAAAAAATTTCAGAATTGCACCTTGCAATGCGGAGAAATTACTGTGTGTGCATTTACAATATTCATTGATTTTTGCCATTGAAAAACATCATGTTATTCATATACCAGAAATGTTTGAAGCTACTGACTGAATGAAAGGAGCTGGCATCTCACTCTCTTTGAATCTTCTTTATCATGCTAGGATTAGCAGGAAAAAGCAAAAAATTTCAGAATTGCACCTTGCAATGCGGAGAAATTACTGTTTGTGCATTTACAATATTCATTGATTTTTGCCATTGAAAAACATCATGTTATTCATATACCAGAAATGTTTGAAGCTACTGACTGAATGAAAGGAGCTGGCATCTCACTCTCTTTGAATCTTCTTTATCATGCTAGGATTAGCAGGAAAAAGCAAAAAATTTCAGAATTGCACCTTGCAATGCGGAGAAATTACTGTGTGTGCATTTACAATATTCATTGATTTTTGCCATTGAAAAACATCATGTTATTCATATACCAGAAATGTTTGAAGCTACTGACTGAATGAAAAGAGCTGGCATCTCACTCTCTTTGAATCTTCTTTATCATGCCAGGATTAGCAGGAAAAAGCAAAAAATTTCAGAATTGCACCTTGCAATGTGGAGATATTACTGTTTGTGCATTTACAATATTCATTGATTTTTGCCATTGAAAAACGTCCAGAAATGTTTGAAGCTACTGACTGAATGAAAGGAGCTGGCATCTCACTCTCTTTGAATCTTCTTTATCATGCCAGGATTAGCAGGAAAAAGCAAAAAATTTCAGAATTGCACCTTGCAATGTGGAGATATTACTGTTTGTGCATTTACAATATTCATTGATTTTTGCCATTGAAAAACGTCCAGAAATGTTTGAAGCTACTGACTGAATGAAAGGAGCTGGCATCTCACTCTCTTTGAATCTTCTTTATCATGCTAGGATTAGCAGGAAAAAGCAAAAAATTTCAGAATTGCACATTGCAATGCGGAGAAATTACTGTTTGTGCATTTACAATATTCATTGATTTTTGCCATTGAAAAACATCATGTTATTCATATACCAGAAATGTTTGAAGCTACTGACTGAATGAAAGGAGCTGGCATCTCACTCTCTTTGAATCTTCTTTATCATGCTAGGATTAGCAGGAAAAAGCAAAAAATTTCAGAATTGCACCTTGCAATGCGGAGAAATTACTGTTTGTGCATTTACAATATTCATTGATTTTTGCCATTGAAAAACATGTTATTCATATACCAGAAATGTTTGAAGCTACTGACTGAATGAAAAGAGCTGGCATCTCACTCTCTTTGAATCTTCTTTATCATGCCAGGATTAGCAGGAAAAAGCAAAAAATTTCAGAATTGCACCTTGCAATGTGGAGATATTACTGTTTGTGCATTTACAATAATCATTGATTTTTGCCATTGAAAAACGTCCAGAAATGTTTGAAGCTACTGACTGAATGAAAGGAGCTGGCATCTCACTCTCTTTGAATCTTCTTTATCATGCTAGGATTAGCAGGAAAAAGCAAAAAATTTCAGAATTGCACATTGCAATGCAGAGAAATTACTGTTTGTGCATTTACAATATTCATTGATTTTTTCCATTGAAAAACATCATGTTATTCATATACCAGAAATGTTTGAAGCTACTGACTGAATGAAAGGAGCTGGCATCTCACTCTCTTTGAATCTTCTTTATCATGCTAGGATTAGCAGGAAAAAGCAAAAAATTTCAGAATTGCACCTTGCAATGCGGAGAAATTACTGATTGTGCATTTACAATATTCATTGATTTTTGCCATTGAAAAACATGTTATTCATATACCAGAAATGTTTGAAGCTACTGACTGAATGAAAAGAGCTGGCATCTCACTCTCTTTGAATCTTCTTTATCATGCCAGGATTAGCAGGAAAAAGCAAAAAAATTCAGAATTGCACCTTGCATTGTGGAGATATTACTGTTTGTGCATTTACAATATTCATTGATTTTTGCCATTGAAAAACATCCAGAAATGTTTGAAGCTACTGACTGAATGAAAAGAGCTGGCATCTCACTCTCTTTGAATCTTCTTTATCATGCCAGGATTAGCAGGAAAAAGCAAAAAATTTCAGAATTGCACCTTGCTATGCGGAGAAATTACTGTTTGTGCATTTACAATATTCATTGATTTTTGCCATTGAAAAACATCGTTATTCATATACCAGAAATGTTTGAAGCTACTGACTGAATGAAAGGAGCTGGCATCTCACTCTCTTTGAATCTTCTTTATCATGCTAGGATTAGCAGGAAAAAGCAAAAAATTTCAGAATTGCACCTTGCAATGCGGAGAAATTACTGTGTGTGCATTTACAATATTCATTGATTTTTGCCATTGAAAAACATCGTTATTCATATACCAGAAATGTTTGAAGCTACTGACTGAATGAAAAGAGCTGGCATCTCACTCTCTTTGAATCTTCTTTATCATGCCAGGATTAGCAGGAAAAAGCAAAAAATTTCAGAATTGCACCTTGCAATGTGGAGATATTACTGTTTGTGCATTTACAATATTCATTGATTTTTGCCATTGAAAAACGTCCAGAAATGTTTGAAGCTACTGACTGAATGAAAGGAGCTGGCATCTCACTCTCTTTGAATCTTCTTTATCATGCTAGGATTAGCAGGAAAAAGCAAAAAATTTCAGAATTGCACCTTGCAATGCGGAGAAATTACTGTGTGTGCATTTACAATATTCATTGATTTTTGCCATTGAAAAACATCATGTTATTCATATACCAGAAATGTTTGAAGCTACTGACTGAATGAAAGGAGCTGGCATCTCACTCTCTTTGAATCTTCTTTATCATGCTAGGATTAGCAGGAAAAAGCAAAAAATTTCAGAATTGCACCTTGCAATGCGGAGAAATTACTGTTTGTGCATTTACAATATTCATTGATTTTTGCCATTGAAAAACATCATGTTATTCACATACCAGAAATGTTTGAAGCTACTGACTGAATGAAAGGAGCTGGCATCTCACTCTCTTTGAATCTTCTTTATCATGCTAGGATTAGCAGGAAAAAGCAAAAAATTTCAGAATTGCACCTTGCAATGCGGAGAAATTACTGTGTGTGCATTTACAATATTCATTGATTTTTGCCATTGAAAAACATCATGTTATTCATATACCAGAAATGTTTGAAGCTACTGACTGAATGAAAAGAGCTGGCATCTCACTCTCTTTGAATCTTCTTTATCATGCCAAGATTAGCAGGAAAAAGCAAAAAATTTCAGAATTGCACCTTGCAATGTGGAGATATTACTGTTTGTGCATTTACAATATTCATTGATTTTTGCCATTGAAAAACATCATGTTATTCATATACCAGAAATGTTTGAAGCTACTGACTGAATGAAAAGAGCTGGCATCTCACTCTCTTTGAATCTTCTTTATCATGCTAAGAGGAGCAGGAAAAAGCAAAAAATTTCAGAATTGCACGTTGCAATGTGGAGATATTACTGTTTGTGTATTTACAATATTCATTGATTTTTGCCATTGAAAAACGTCCAGAAATGTTTGAAGCTACTGACTGAATGAAAGGAGCTAGCATCTCACTCTCTTTGAATCTTCTTTATCATGCTAGGATTAGCAGGAAAAAGCAAAAAATTTCAGAATTGCACCTTGCAATGCGGAGAAATTACTGTTTGTGCATTTACAATATTCATTGATTTTTGCCATTGAAAAACATGTTATTCATATACCAGAAATGTTTGAAGCTACTGACTGAATGAAAAGAGCTGGCATCTCACTCTCTTTGAATCTTCTTTATCATGCCAGGATTAGCAGGAAAAAGCAAAAAATTTCAGAATTGCACCTTGCAATGCGGAGAAATTACTGTGTGTGCATTTACAATATTCATTGATTTTTGCCATTGAAAAACATCATGTTATTCATATACCAGAAATGTTTGAAGCTACTGACTGAATGAAAGGAGCTGGCATCTCACTCTCTTTGAATCTTCTTTATCATGCTAGGATTAGCAGGAAAAAGCAAAAAATTTCAGAATTGCACCTTGCAATGCGGAGAAATTACTGTGTGTGCATTTACAATATTCATTGATTTTTGCCATTGAAAAACATGTTATTCATATACCAGAAATGTTTGAAGCTACTGACTGAATGAAAAGAGCTGGCATCTCACTCTCTTTGAATCTTCTTTATCATGCCAGGTTTAGCAGGAAAAAGCAAAAAATTTCAGAATTGCACCTTGCAATGTGGAGATATTACTGTTTGTGCATTTACAATATTCATTGATTTTTGCCATTGAAAAACGTCCAGAAATGTTTGAAGCTACTGACTGAATGAAAGGAGCTGGCATCTCACTCTCTTTGAATCTTCTTTATCATGCTAGGATTAGCAGGAAAAAGCAAAAAATTTCAGAATTGCACCTTGCAATGCGGAGAAATTACTGTGTGTGCATTTACAATATTCATTGATTTTTGCCATTGAAAAACATCGTTATTCATATACCAGAAATGTTTGAAGCTACTGACTGAATGAAAAGAGCTGGCATCTCACTCTCTTTGAATCTTCTTTATCATGCCAGGATTAGCAGGAAAAAGCAAAAAATTTCAGAATTGCACCTTGCAATGTGGAGATATTACTGTTTGTGCATTTACAATATTCATTGATTTTTGCCATTGAAAAACGTCCAGAAATGTTTGACGCTACTGACTGAATGAAAGGAGCTGGCATCTCACTCTCTTTGAATCTTCTTTATCATGCTAGGATTAGCAGGAAAAAGCAAAAAATTTCAGAATTGCACCTTGCAATGCGGAGAAATTACTGTGTGTGCATTTACAATATTCATTGATTTTTGCCATTGAAAAACATCATGTTATTCATATACCAGAAATGTTTGAAGCTACTGACTGAATGAAAGGAGCTGGCATCTCACTCTCTTTGAATCTTCTTTATCATGCTAGGATTAGCAGGAAAAAGCAAAAAATTTCAGAATTGCACCTTGCAATGCGGAGAAATTACTGTTTGTGCATTTACAATATTCATTGATTTTTGCCATTGAAAAACATCATGTTATTCATATACCAGAAATGTTTGAAGCTACTGACTGAATGAAAGGAGCTGGCATCTCACTCTCTTTGAATCTTCTTTATCATGCTAGGATTAGCAGGAAAAAGCAAAAAATTTCAGAATTGCACCTTGCAATGCGGAGAAATTACTGTGTGTGCATTTACAATATTCATTGATTTTTGCCATTGAAAAACATCATGTTATTCATATACCAGAAATGTTTGAAGCTACTGACTGAATGAAAAGAGCTGGCATCTCACTCTCTTTGAATCTTCTTTATCATGCCAAGATTAGCAGGAAAAAGCAAAAAATTTCAGAATTGCACCTTGCAATGTGGAGATATTACTGTTTGTGCATTTACAATATTCATTGATTTTTGCCATTGAAAAACATCATGTTATTCATATACCAGAAATGTTTGAAGCTACTGACTGAATGAAAAGAGCTGGCATCTCACTCTCTTTGAATCTTCTTTATCATGCTAAGAGGAGCAGGAAAAAGCAAAAAATTTCAGAATTGCACGTTGCAATGTGGAGATATTACTGTTTGTGTATTTACAATATTCATTGATTTTTGCCATTGAAAAACGTCCAGAAATGTTTGAAGCTACTGACTGAATGAAAGGAGCTAGCATCTCACTCTCTTTGAATCTTCTTTATCATGCTAGGATTAGCAGGAAAAAGCAAAAAATTTCAGAATTGCACCTTGCAATGCGGAGAAATTACTGTTTGTGCATTTACAATATTCATTGATTTTTGCCATTGAAAAACATCATGTTATTCATATACCAGAAATGTTTGAAGCTACTGACTGAATGAAAAGAGCTGGCATCTCACTCTCTTTGAATCTTCTTTATCATGCCAGGATTAGCAGGAAAAAGCAAAAAATTTCAGAATTGCACCTTGCAATGTGGAGATATTACTGTTTGTGCATTTACAATATTCATTGATTTTTGCCATTGAAAAACGTCCAGAAATGTTTGAAGCTACTGACTGAATGAAAGGAGCTGGCATCTCACTCTCTTTGAATCTTCTTTATCATGCTAGGATTAGCAGGAAAAAGCAAAAAATTTCAGAATTGCACCTTGCAATGCGGAGAAATTACTGTTTGTGCATTTACAATATTCATTGATTTTTGCCATTGAAAAACATGTTATTCATATACCAGAAATGTTTGAAGCTACTGACTGAATGAAAAGAGCTGGCATCTCACTCTCTTTGAATCTTCTTTATCATGCCAGGATTAGCAGGAAAAAGCAAAAAATTTCAGAATTGCACCTTGCAATGCGGAGAAATTACTGTGTGTGCATTTACAATATTCATTGATTTTTGCCATTGAAAAACATCATGTTATTCATATACCAGAAATGTTTGAAGCTACTGACTGAATGAAAGGAGCTGGCATCTCACTCTCTTTGAATCTTCTTTATCATGCTAGGATTAGCAGGAAAAAGCAAAAAATTTCAGAATTGCACCTTGCAATGCGGAGAAATTACTGTTTGTGCATTTACAATATTCATTGATTTTTGCCATTGAAAAACATCATGTTATTCATATACCAGAAATGTTTGAAGCTACTGACTGAATGAAAGGAGCTGGCATCTCACTCTCTTTGAATCTTCTTTATCATGCTAGGATTAGCAGGAAAAAGCAAAAAATTTCAGAATTGCACCTTGCAATGCGGAGAAATTACTGTGTGTGCATTTACAATATTCATTGATTTTTGCCATTGAAAAACATCATGTTATTCATATACCAGAAATGTTTGAAGCTACTGACTGAATGAAAAGAGCTGGCATCTCACTCTCTTTGAATCTTCTTTATCATGCCAAGATTAGCAGGAAAAAGCAAAAAATTTCAGAATTGCACCTTGCAATGTGGAGATATTACTGTTTGTGCATTTACAATATTCATTGATTTTTGCCATTGAAAAACATCATGTTATTCATATACCAGAAATGTTTGAAGCTACTGACTGAATGAAAAGAGCTGGCATCTCACTCTCTTTGAATCTTCTTTATCATGCTAAGAGGAGCAGGAAAAAGCAAAAAATTTCAGAATTGCACGTTGCAATGTGGAGATATTACTGTTTGTGTATTTACAATATTCATTGATTTTTGCCATTGAAAAACGTCCAGAAATGTTTGAAGCTACTGACTGAATGAAAGGAGCTAGCATCTCACTCTCTTTGAATCTTCTTTATCATGCTAGGATTAGCAGGAAAAAGCAAAAAATTTCAGAATTGCACCTTGCAATGCGGAGAAATTACTGTTTGTGCATTTACAATATTCATTGATTTTTGCCATTGAAAAACATCATGTTATTCATATACCAGAAATGTTTGAAGCTACTGACTGAATGAAAAGAGCTGGCATCTCACTCTCTTTGAATCTTCTTTATCATGCCAGGATTAGCAGGAAAAAGCAAAAAATTTCAGAATTGCACCTTGCAATGTGGAGATATTACTGTTTGTGCATTTACAATATTCATTGATTTTTGCCATTGAAAAACGTCCAGAAATGTTTGAAGCTACTGACTGAATGAAAGGAGCTGGCATCTCACTCTCTTTGAATCTTCTTTATCATGCTAGGATTAGCAGGAAAAAGCAAAAAATTTCAGAATTGCACCTTGCAATGCGGAGAAATTACTGTTTGTGCATTTACAATATTCATTGATTTTTGCCATTGAAAAACATGTTATTCATATACCAGAAATGTTTGAAGCTACTGACTGAATGAAAGGAGCTGGCATCTCACTCTCTTTGAATCTTCTTTATCATGCTAGGATTAGCAGGAAAAAGCAAAAAATTTCAGAATTGCACCTTGCAATGCGGAGAAATTACTGTGTGTGCATTTACAATATTCATTGATTTTTGCCATTGAAAAACATGTTATTCATATACCAGAAATGTTTGAAGCTACTGACTGAATGAAAAGAGCTGGCATCTCACTCTCTTTGAATCTTCTTTATCATGCCAGGTTTAGCAGGAAAAAGCAAAAAATTTCAGAATTGCACCTTGCAATGTGGAGATATTACTGTTTGTGCATTTACAATATTCATTGATTTTTGCCATTGAAAAACGTCCAGAAATGTTTGAAGCTACTGACTGAATGAAAGGAGCTGGCATCTCACTCTCTTTGAATCTTCTTTATCATGCTAGGATTAGCAGGAAAAAGCAAAAAATTTCAGAATTGCACCTTGCAATGCGGAGAAATTACTGTGTGTGCATTTACAATATTCATTGATTTTTGCCATTGAAAAACATCGTTATTCATATACCAGAAATGTTTGAAGCTACTGACTGAATGAAAAGAGCTGGCATCTCACTCTCTTTGAATCTTCTTTATCATGCCAGGATTAGCAGGAAAAAGCAAAAAATTTCAGAATTTCACCTTGCAATGTGGAGATATTACTGTTTGTGCATTTACAATATTCATTGATTTTTGCCATTGAAAAACGTCCAGAAATGTTTGACGCTACTGACTGAATGAAAGGAGCTGGCATCTCACTCTCTTTGAATCTTCTTTATCATGCTAGGATTAGCAGGAAAAAGCAAAAAATTTCAGAATTGCACCTTGCAATGCGGAGAAATTACTGTGTGTGCATTTACAATATTCATTGATTTTTGCCATTGAAAAACATCATGTTATTCATATACCAGAAATGTTTGAAGCTACTGACTGAATGAAAGGAGCTGGCATCTCACTCTCTTTGAATCTTCTTTATCATGCTAGGATTAGCAGGAAAAAGCAAAAAATTTCAGAATTGCACCTTGCAATGCGGAGAAATTACTGTTTGTGCATTTACAATATTCATTGATTTTTGCCATTGAAAAACATCATGTTATTCATATACCAGAAATGTTTGAAGCTACTGACTGAATGAAAGGAGCTGGCATCTCACTCTCTTTGAATCTTCTATATCATGCTAGGATTAGCAGGAAAAAGCAAAAAATTTCAGAATTGCACCTTGCAATGCGGAGAAATTACTGTGTGTGCATTTACAATATTCATTGATTTTTGCCATTGAAAAACATCATGTTATTCATATACCAGAAATGTTTGAAGCTACTGACTGAATGAAAAGAGCTGGCATCTCACTCTCTTTGAATCTTCTTTATCATGCCAAGATTAGCAGGAAAAAGCAAAAAATTTCAGAATTGCACCTTGCAATGTGGAGATATTACTGTTTGTGCATTTACAATATTCATTGATTTTTGCCATTGAAAAACATCATGTTATTCATATACCAGAAATGTTTGAAGCTACTGACTGAATGAAAAGAGCTGGCATCTCACTCTCTTTGAATCTTCTTTATCATGCTAAGAGGAGCAGGAAAAAGCAAAAAATTTCAGAATTGCACGTTGCAATGTGGAGATATTACTGTTTGTGTATTTACAATATTCATTGATTTTTGCCATTGAAAAACGTCCAGAAATGTTTGAAGCTACTGACTGAATGAAAGGAGCTAGCATCTCACTCTCTTTGAATCTTCTTTATCATGCTAGGATTAGCAGGAAAAAGCAAAAAATTTCAGAATTGCACCTTGCAATGCGGAGAAATTACTGTTTGTGCATTTACAATATTCATTGATTTTTGCCATTGAAAAACATCATGTTATTCATATACCAGAAATGTTTGAAGCTACTGACTGAATGAAAAGAGCTGGCATCTCACTCTCTTTGAATCTTCTTTATCATGCCAGGATTAGCAGGAAAAAGCAAAAAATTTCAGAATTGCACCTTGCAATGTGGAGATATTACTGTTTGTGCATTTACAATATTCATTGATTTTTGCCATTGAACAACGTCCAGAAATGTTTGAAGCTACTGACTGAATGAAAGGAGCTGGCATCTCACTCTCTTTGAATCTTCTTTATCATGCTAGGATTAGCAGGAAAAAGCAAAAAATTTCAGAATTGCACCTTGCAATGCGGAGAAATTACTGTTTGTGCATTTACAATATTCATTGATTTTTGCCATTGAAAAACATGTTATTCATATACCAGAAATGTTTGAAGCTACTGACTGAATGAAAAGAGCTGGCATCTCACTCTCTTTGAATCTTCTTTATCATGCCAGGATTAGCAGGAAAAAGCAAAAAATTTCAGAATTGCACCTTGCAATGCGGAGAAATTACTGTGTGTGCATTTACAATATTCATTGATTTTTGCCATTGAAAAACATCATGTTATTCATATACCAGAAATGTTTGAAGCTACTGACTGAATGAAAGGAGCTGGCATCTCACTCTCTTTGAATCTTCTTTATCATGCTAGGATTAGCAGGAAAAAGCAAAAAATTTCAGAATTGCACCTTGCAATGCGGAGAAATTACTGTTTGTGCATTTACAATATTCATTGATTTTTGCCATTGAAAAACATCATGTTATTCATATACCAGAAATGTTTGAAGCTACTGACTGAATGAAAGGAGCTGGCATCTCACTCTCTTTGAATCTTCTTTATCATGCTAGGATTAGCAGGAAAAAGCAAAAAATTTCAGAATTGCACCTTGCAATGCGGAGAAATTACTGTGTGTGCATTTACAATATTCATTGATTTTTGCCATTGAAAAACATCATGTTATTCATATACCAGAAATGTTTGAAGCTACTGACTGAATGAAAAGAGCTGGCATCTCACTCTCTTTGAATCTTCTTTATCATGCCAAGATTAGCAGGAAAAAGCAAAAAATTTCAGAATTGCACCTTGCAATGTGGAGATATTACTGTTTGTGCATTTACAATATTCATTGATTTTTGCCATTGAAAAACATCATGTTATTCATATACCAGAAATGTTTGAAGCTACTGACTGAATGAAAAGAGCTGGCATCTCACTCTCTTTGAATCTTCTTTATCATGCTAAGAGGAGCAGGAAAAAGCAAAAAATTTCAGAATTGCACGTTGCAATGTGGAGATATTACTGTTTGTGTATTTACAATATTCATTGATTTTTGCCATTGAAAAACATCCAGAAATGTTTGAAGCTACTGACTGAATGAAAGGAGCTAGCATCTCACTCTCTTTGAATCTTCTTTATCATGCTAGGATTAGCAGGAAAAAGCAAAAAATTTCAGAATTGCACCTTGCAATGCGGAGAAATTACTGTTTGTGCATTTACAATATTCATTGATTTTTGCCATTGAAAAACATCATGTTATTCATATACCAGAAATGTTTGAAGCTACTGACTGAATGAAAAGAGCTGGCATCTCACTCTCTTTGAATCTTCTTTATCATGCCAGGATTAGCAGGAAAAAGCAAAAAATTTCAGAATTGCACCTTGCAATGTGGAGATATTACTGTTTGTGCATTTACAATATTCATTGATTTTTGCCATTGAAAAACGTCCAGAAATGTTTGAAGCTACTGACTGAATGAAAGGAGCTGGCATCTCACTCTCTTTGAATCTTCTTTATCATGCTAGGATTAGCAGGAAAAAGCAAAAAATTTCAGAATTGCACCTTGCAATGCGGAGAAATTACTGTTTGTGCATTTACAATATTCATTGATTTTTGCCATTGAAAAACATGTTATTCATATACCAGAAATGTTTGAAGCTACTGACTGAATGAAAAGAGCTGGCATCTCACTCTCTTTGAATCTTCTTTATCATGCCAGGATTAGCAGGAAAAAGCAAAAAATTTCAGAATTGCACCTTGCAATGCGGAGAAATTACTGTGTGTGCATTTACAATATTCATTGATTTTTGCCATTGAAAAACATCATGTTATTCATATACCAGAAATGTTTGAAGCTACTGACTGAATGAAAGGAGCTGGCATCTCACTCTCTTTGAATCTTCTTTATCATGCTAGGATTAGCAGGAAAAAGCAAAAAATTTCAGAATTGCACCTTGCAATGCGGAGAAATTACTGTGTGTGCATTTACAATATTCATTGATTTTTGCCATTGAAAAACATGTTATTCATATACCAGAAATGTTTGAAGCTACTGACTGAATGAAAAGAGCTGGCATCTCACTCTCTTTGAATCTTCTTTATCATGCCAGGTTTAGCAGGAAAAAGCAAAAAATTTCAGAATTGCACCTTGCAATGTGGAGATATTACTGTTTGTGCATTTACAATATTCATTGATTTTTGCCATTGAAAAACGTCCAGAAATGTTTGAAGCTACTGACTGAATGAAAGGAGCTGGCATCTCACTCTCTTTGAATCTTCTTTATCATGCTAGGATTAGCAGGAAAAAGCAAAAAATTTCAGAATTGCACCTTGCAATGCGGAGAAATTACTGTGTGTGCATTTACAATATTCATTGATTTTTGCCATTGAAAAACATCGTTATTCATATACCAGAAATGTTTGAAGCTACTGACTGAATGAAAAGAGCTGGCATCTCACTCTCTTTGAATCTTCTTTATCATGCCAGGATTAGCAGGAAAAAGCAAAAAATTTCAGAATTGCACCTTGCAATGTGGAGATATTACTGTTTGTGCATTTACAATATTCATTGATTTTTGCCATTGAAAAACGTCCAGAAATGTTTGAAGCTACTGACTGAATGAAAGGAGCTGGCATCTCACTCTCTTTGAATCTTCTTTATCATGCTAGGATTAGCAGGAAAAAGCAAAAAATTTCAGAATTGCACCTTGCAATGCGGAGAAATTACTGTGTGTGCATTTACAATATTCATTGATTTTTGCCATTGAAAAACATCATGTTATTCATATACCAGAAATGTTTGAAGCTACTGACTGAATGAAAGGAGCTGGCATCTCACTCTCTGAATCTTCTTTATCATGCTAGGATTAGCAGGAAAAAGCAAAAAATTTCAGAATTGCACCTTGCAATGCGGAGAAATTACTGTTTGTGCATTTACAATATTCATTGATTTTTGCCATTGAAAAACATCATGTTATTCATATACCAGAAATGTTTGAAGCTACTGACTGAATGAAAGGAGCTGGCATCTCACTCTCTTTGAATCTTCTTTATCATGCTAGGATTAGCAGGAAAAAGCAAAAAATTTCAGAATTGCACCTTGCAATGCGGAGAAATTACTGTGTGTGCATTTACAATATTCATTGATTTTTGCCATTGAAAAACATCATGTTATTCATATACCAGAAATGTTTGAAGCTTCTGACTGAATGAAAGGAGCTGGCATCTCACTCTCTTTGAATCTTCTTTATCATGCTAGGATTAGCAGGAAAAAGCAAAAAATTTCAGAATTGCACCTTGCAATGCGGAGAAATTACTGTGTGTGCATTTACAATATTCATTGATTTTTGCCATTGAAAAACATGTTATTCATATACCAGAAATGTTTGAAGCTACTGACTGAATGAAAAGAGCTGGCATCTCACTCTCTTTGAATCTTCTTTATCATGCCAGGTTTAGCAGGAAAAAGCAAAAAATTTCAGAATTGCACCTTGCAATGTGGAGATATTACTGTTTGTGCATTTACAATATTCATTGATTTTTGCCATTGAAAAACGTCCAGAAATGTTTGAAGCTACTGACTGAATGAAAGGAGCTGGCATCTCACTCTCTTTGAATCTTCTTTATCATGCTAGGATTAGCAGGAAAAAGCAAAAAATTTCAGAATTGCACCTTGCAATGCGGAGAAATTACTGTGTGTGCATTTACAATATTCATTGATTTTTGCCATTGAAAAACATCGTTATTCATATACCAGAAATGTTTGAAGCTACTGACTGAATGAAAAGAGCTGGCATCTCACTCTCTTTGAATCTTCTTTATCATGCCAGGATTAGCAGGAAAAAGCAAAAAATTTCAGAATTGCACCTTGCAATGTGGAGATATTACTGTTTGTGCATTTACAATATTCATTGATTTTTGCCATTGAAAAACGTCCAGAAATGTTTGAAGCTACTGACTGAATGAAAGGAGCTGGCATCTCACTCTCTTTGAATCTTCTTTATCATGCTAGGATTAGCAGGAAAAAGCAAAAAATTTCAGAATTGCACCTTGCAATGCGGAGAAATTACTGTGTGTGCATTTACAATATTCATTGATTTTTGCCATTGAAAAACATCATGTTATTCATATACCAGAAATGTTTGAAGCTACTGACTGAATGAAAGGAGCTGGCATCTCACTCTCTTTGAATCTTCTTTATCATGCTAGGATTAGCAGGAAAAAGCAAAAAATTTCAGAATTGCACCTTGCAATGCGGAGAAATTACTGTTTGTGCATTTACAATATTCATTGATTTTTGCCATTGAAAAACATCATGTTATTCATATACCAGAAATGTTTGAAGCTACTGACTGAATGAAAGGAGCTGGCATCTCACTCTCTTTGAATCTTCTTTATCATGCTAGGATTAGCAGGAAAAAGCAAAAAATTTCAGAATTGCACCTTGCAATGCGGAGAAATTACTGTGTGTGCATTTACAATATTCATTGATTTTTGCCATTGAAAAACATCATGTTATTCATATACCAGAAATGTTTGAAGCTACTGACTGAATGAAAAGAGCTGGCATCTCACTCTCTTTGAATCTTCTTTATCATGCCAAGATTAGCAGGAAAAAGCAAAAAATTTCAGAATTGCACCTTGCAATGTGGAGATATTACTGTTTGTGCATTTACAATATTCATTGATTTTTGCCATTGAAAAACATCATGTTATTCATATACCAGAAATGTTTGAAGCTACTGACTGAATGAAAAGAGCTGGCATCTCACTCTCTTTGAATCTTCTTTATCATGCTAAGAGGAGCAGGAAAAAGCAAAAAATTTCAGAATTGCACGTTGCAATGTGGAGATATTACTGTTTGTGTATTTACAATATTCATTGATTTTTGCCATTGAAAAACGTCCAGAAATGTTTGAAGCTACTGACTGAATGAAAGGAGCTAGCATCTCACTCTCTTTGAATCTTCTTTATCATGCTAGGATTAGCAGGAAAAAGCAAAAAATTTCAGAATTGCACCTTGCAATGCGGAGAAATTACTGTTTGTGCATTTACAATATTCATTGATTTTTGCCATTGAAAAACATCATGTTATTCATATACCAGAAATGTTTGAAGCTACTGACTGAATGAAAGGAGCTGGCATCTCACTCTCTTTGAATCTTCTTTATCATGCTAGGATTAGCAGGAAAAAGCAAAAAATTTCAGAATTGCACCTTGCAATGCGGAGAAATTACTGTTTGTGCATTTACAATATTCATTGATTTTTGCCATTGAAAAACATGTTATTCATATACCAGAAATGTTTGAAGCTACTGACTGAATGAAAAGAGCTGGCATCTCACTCTCTTTGAATCTTCTTTATCATGCCAGGATTAGCAGGAAAAAGCAAAAAATTTCAGAATTGCACCTTGCAATGAATAGATATTACTGTTTGTGCATTTACAATATTCATTGATTTTTGCCATTGAAAAACATCATGTTATTCATATACCAGAAATGTTTGAAGCTACTGACTGAATGAAAAGAGCTGGCATCTCACTCTCTTTGAATCTTCTTTATCATGCTAAGAGGAGCAGGAAAAAGCAAAAAATTTCAGAATTGCACGTTGCAATGTGGAGATATTACTGTTTGTGTATTTACAATATTCATTGATTTTTGCCATTGAAAAACGTCCAGAAATGTTTGAAGCTACTGACTGAATGAAAGGAGCTAGCATCTCACTCTCTTTGAATCTTCTTTATCATGCTAGGATTAGCAGGAAAAAGCAAAAAATTTCAGAATTGCACCTTGCAATGCGGAGAAATTACTGTTTGTGCATTTACAATATTCATTGATTTTTGCCATTGAAAAACATCATGTTATTCATATACCAGAAATGTTTGAAGCTACTGACTGAATGAAAAGAGCTGGCATCTCACTCTCTTTGAATCTTCTTTATCATGCCAGGATTAGCAGGAAAAAGCAAAAAATTTCAGAATTGCACCTTGCAATGTGGAGATATTACTGTTTGTGCATTTACAATATTCATTGATTTTTGCCATTGAAAAACGTCCAGAAATGTTTGAAGCTACTGACTGAATGAAAGGAGCTGGCATCTCACTCTCTTTGAATCTTCTTTATCATGCTAGGATTAGCAGGAAAAAGCAAAAAATTTCAGAATTGCACCTTGCAATGCTGAGAAATTACTGTTTGTGCATTTACAATATTCATTGATTTTTGCCATTGAAAAACATGTTATTCATATACCAGAAATGTTTGAAGCTACTGACTGAATGAAAAGAGCTGGCATCTCACTCTCTTTGAATCTTCTTTATCATGCCAGGATTAGCAGGAAAAAGTAAAAAATTTCAGAATTGCACCTTGCAATGCGGAGAAATTACTGTGTGTGCATTTACAATATTCATTGATTTTTGCCATTGAAAAACATCATGTTATTCATATACCAGAAATGTTTGAAGCTACTGACTGAATGAAAGGAGCTGGCATCTCACTCTCTTTGAATCTTCTTTATCATGCTAGGATTAGCAGGAAAAAGCAAAAAATTTCAGAATTGCACCTTGCAATGCGGAGAAATTACTGTGTGTGCATTTACAATATTCATTGATTTTTGCCATTGAAAAACATGTTATTCATATACCAGAAATGTTTGAAGCTACTGACTGAATGAAAAGAGCTGGCATCTCACTCTCTTTGAATCTTCTTTATCATGCTAAGAGGAGCAGGAAAAAGCAAAAAATTTCAGAATTGCACCTTGCAATGCGGAGAAATTACTGTTTGTGCATTTACAATATTCATTGATTTTTTGCCATTGAAAAACATCCAGAAATGTTTGAAGCTACTGACTGAATGAAAGGAGCTGGCATCTCACTCTCTTTGAATCTTCTTTATCATGCTAAGAGGAGCAGGAAAAAGCAAAAAATTTCAGAATTGCACCTTGCAATGCGGAGAAATTGCTGTTTGTGCATTCACATTATTCATTGATTTTTGCCATTGAAAAACATCATGTTATTCATATACCAGAAATGTTTGAAGCTACTGACTGAATGAAAAGAGCTGGCATCTCACTCTCTTTGAATCTTCTTTATCATGCTAAAAGGAGCAGGAAAAAGCAAAAAATTTCAGAATTGCACCTTGCAATGCGGATAAATTACTGTTCGTGCATTGACATTATTCATTGATTTTTGCCATTGAAAAACATCATGTTATTCATATACCAGAAATGTTTGAAGCTACTGACTGAATGAAAAGAGTTGGCATCTCACTCTCTTTGAATCTTTTTTATCATGCTAAGAGGAGCAGGAAAAAGCACAAAATTTCAGAATTGCACCTTGCAATGCGGAGAAATTACTGTTTGTGCATTTACAATATTCAGTGATTTTTTGCCATTGAAAAACATCCAGAAATGTTTGAAGCTACTGACTGAATGAAAGGAGCTGGCATCTCACTCTCTTTGAATCTTCTTTATCATGCTAAGAGGAGCAGGAAAAAGCAAAAAATTTCAGAATTGCACCTTGCAATGCGGAGAAATTACTGTTTGTGCATTCACATTATTCATTGATTTTTGAGATTGAAAAACATCATGTTATTCATATACCAGAAATGTTTGAAGCTACTGACTGAAAAGAGCTGGCATCTCACTCTCTTTGAATCTTCTTTATCATGCTAAGAGGAGCAGGAAAAAGCAAAAAATTTCAGAATGGCTCCTTGCAATGCGGAGAAATTACTGTTTGTGCATTCACATTATTCATTGATTTTTGCCATTGAAAAACATCATGTTATTCATATACCAGAAATGTTTGAAGCTACTGACTGAAAAGAGCTGGCATCTCACTCTCTTTGAATCTTCTTTATCATGCTAAGAGGAGCAGGAAAAAGCAAAAAATTTCAGAATGGCACCTTGCAATGCGGAGAATCTACTGTTTGTGCATTCACATTATTCATTGATTTTTGCCATTGAAAAACATCATGTTATTCATATACCAGAAATGTTTGTAGCTACTAACTGAATGAAAAGAGCAGGCATCTCACTCTCTTTGAATCTTCTTTATCATGCTAAGAGGAGCAGGAAAAAGCAAAAAATTTCAGAATGGCACCTTGCAATGCGGAGAAATTATTGTTTGTGCATTCACATTATTCATTGATTTTTGCCATTGAAAAACATCATGTTATTCATATACCAGAAATGTTTGAAGCTACTGACTGAATGAAAAGAGCTGGCATCTCACTCTCTTTGAATCTTCATTATCATGCTAAGAGGAGCAGGAAAAAGCTAAAAATTTCAGAATTGCACCTTGCATTGCGGAGAAATTACTGTTTGTGCATTTACAATATTCATTGATTTTTTGCCATTGAAAAACATCCAGAAATGTTTGAAGCTACTGACTGAATGAAAGGAGCTGGCCTCTCACTCTCTTTGAATCTTCGTTATCATGCTAAGAGGAGCAGGAAAAAGCAAAAAATTTCAGAATTGCACCTTGCAATGCGGAGAAATTACTGTTTGTGCATTCATATTATTCATTGATTTTTGCCATTGAAAAACGTTCAGAAATGTTTGAAGCTACTGACTGAATGAAAGGAGCTGGCATCTCACTCTCTTTGAATCTTCTTTATCATGCTAAGAGGAGCAGGAAAAAGCAAAATATTTCAGAATTGCACCTTGCAATGCGGAGAAATTACTGTTTGTGCATTCACATTATTCATTGATTTTTGCCATTGAAAACCATCATGTTATTCATATACCAGAAATGTTTGAAGCTACTGACTGAATGAAATGAGCTGGCATCTCAATCTCTTTGAATCTTCTTTATCATGCTAAGAGGAGCAGGAAAAATCAAAAAATTTCAGAATTGCACCTTGCAATGAGGAGAAATTACTGTTTGTGCATTCACATTATTCATTGATTTTTGCGATTGAAAACCATCATGTTATTCATATACCAGAAATGTTTGAAGCTACTGACTGAAAAGAGCTGGCATCTCACTCTCTTTGAATCTTCTTTATCATGCTAAGAGGAGCAGGAAAAAGCAAAAAATTTCAGAATTGAACCTTGCAATGCGGAGAAATTACTGTTTGTGCATTCACATTATTCATTGATTTTTGCCATTGAAGAACATCATGTTATTCATATACCAGAAATGTTTGAAGCTACTGACTGAAAAGAGCTGGCATCTCACTCTCTTTGAATCTTCTTTATCATGCTAAGAGGAGCAGGAAAAAGCAAAAAATTTCAGAATGGCACCTTGCAATGCGGAGAAATTACTGTTTGTGCATTCACATTATTCATTGATTTTTGCAATTGAAAAACATCATGTTATTCATATACCAGAAATGTTTGAAGCTACTGACTGAATGAAAAGAGCTGGCATCTCACTCTCTTTGAATCTTCTTTATCATGCTAAGAGGAGCAGGAAAAAGCAAAAAATTTCAGAATTGCACCTTACAATGCGGAGAAATTACTGTTTGTGCATTTACAATATTCATTGATTTTTTGCCATTGAAAAACATCCAGAAATGTTTGAAGCTACTGACTGAATGAAAGGAGCTGGCATCTCACTCTCTTTGAATCTTCTTTATCATGCTAAGAGGAGCAGGAAAAAGCAAAAAATTTCAGAATTGCACCTTGCAATGCGGAGAAATTACTGTTTGTGCATTCACATTATTCATTGATTTTTGCCATTGATAAACATCATGTTAATCATATACCAGAAATGTTTGAAGCTACTGACTGAATGAAAAGAGCTGGCATCTCACTCTCTTTGAATCTTCTTTATCATGCTAAGAGGAGCAGGAAAAAGCAAAAAATTTCAGAATTGCACCTTGCAATGCGGATAAATTACTGTTTGTGCATTGACATTATTCATTCATTTTTGCCATTGAAAAACATCATGTTATTCATATACCAGAAATGTTTGAAGCTGCTGACTGAATGAAAAGAGCTGGCATCTCACTCTCTTTGAATCTTCTTTATCATGCTAAGAGGAGCAGGATAAAGCAAAAAATTTCAGAATTGCACCTTGCAATGCGGAGAAATTACTGTTTGTGCATTCACATTATTCATTGATTTTTGCCATTGAAAAACATCATGTTATTCATATACCAGAAATGTTTGAAGCTACTGACTGAAAAGAGCTGGCATCTCACTCTCTTTGAATCTTCTTTATCATGCTAAGAGGAGCAGGAAAAAGCAAAAAATTTCAGAATGGCACCTTGCAATGCGGAGAAATTACTGTTTGTGCATTCACATTATTCATTGATTTTTGCCATTGAAAAACATCATGTTATTCATATACCAGAAATGTTTGAAGCTACTGACTGAAAAGAGCTGGCATCTCACTCTCTTTGAATCTTCTTTATCATGCTAAGAGGAGCAGGAAAAAGCAAAAAATTTCAGAATGGCACCTTGCAATGCGGAGAAATTACTGTTTGTGCATTCACATTATTCATTGATTTTTGCCATTGAAAAACATCAAGTTATTCATATACCAGAAATGTTTGAAGCTACTAACTGAATGAAAAGAGCTGGCATCTCACTCTCTTTCAATCTTCTTTATCATGCTAAGAGGAGCAGGAAAAAGCAAAAAATTTCAGAATTGCACCTTGCAATGCGGAGAAATTACTGCTTGTGCATTTACAATATTCATTGATTTTTTGCCATTGAAAAACATCCAGAAATGTTTGAAGCTACTGACTGAATGAAAGGAGCTGGCATCTCACTCTCTTTGAATCTTCTTTATCATGCTAATAGGAGCAGGAAAAAGCAAAAAATTTCAGAATTGCACCTTGCAATGCGGAGAAATTACTGTTTGTGCATTCACATTATTCATTGATTTTTGCCATTGAAAAACATCATGTTATTCATATACCAGAAATGTTTGAAGCTACTGACTGAATGAAAAGAGCTGGCATCTCACTCTCTTTGAATCTTCTTTATCATGCTAAGAGGAGCAGGAAAAAGCAAAAAATTTCAGAATTGCACCTTGCAATGCGGAGAAATTACTGTTTGTGCATTTACAATATTCAGTGTTTTTTTGCCATTGAAAAACATCCAGAAATGTTTGAAGCTACTGACTGAATGAAAGGAGCTGGCATCTCACTCTCTTTGAATCTTCTTTATCATGCTAAGAGGAGCAGGAAAAAGCAAAAAATTTCAGAATTGCACCTTGCAATGCGGAGAAATTACTGTTTGTGCATTCACATTATTCATTGATTTTTGAGATTGAAAAACATCATGTTATTCATATACCAGAAATGTTTGAAGCTACTGACTGAAAAGAGCTGGCATCTCACTCTCTTTGAATCTTCTTTATCATGCTAAGAGGAGCAGGAAAAAGCAAAAAATTTCAGAATGGCACCTTGCAATGCGGAGAAATTACTGTTTGTGCATTCACATTATTCATTGATTTTTGCCATTGAAAAACATCATGTTATTCATATACCAGAAATGTTTGAAGCTACTGACTGAAAAGAGCTGGCATCTCACTCTCTTTGAATCTTCTTTATCATGCTAAGAGGAGCAGGAAAAAGCAAAAAATTTCCGAATGGCACCTTGCAATGCGGAGAAATTACTGTTTGTGCATTCACATTATTCATTGATTTTTGCCATTGAAAAACATCATGTTATTCATATACCAGAAATGTTTGAAGCTACTGACTGAATGAAAAGAGCTGGCATCTCACTCTCTTTGAATCTTCTTTATCATGCTAAGAGGAGCAGGAAAAAGCAAAAAATTTCAGAATTGCACCTTGCAATGCGGAGAAATTACTGTTTGTGCATTTACAATATTCATTGATTTTTTGCCATTGAAAAACATCCAGAAATGTTTGAAGCTACTGACTGAATGAAAGGAGCTGGCATCTCAATCTCTTTGAATCTTCTTTATTATGCTAAGAGGAGCAGGAAAAACAAAAAATTTCAGAATTGCACCTTGCAATGCGGAGAAATTACTGTTTGTGCATTCACATTATTCATTGATTTTTGCCATTGAAAAACATCATGTTATTCATATACCAGAAATGTTTGAAGCTACTGACTGAATGAAAAGAGCTGGCATCTCACTCTCTTTGAATCTTCTTTATCATGCTAAGAGGAGCAGGAAAAATCAAAAAATTTCAGAATTGCACCTTGCAATGCGGAGAAATTACTGTTTGTGCATTCACATTATTCATTGATTTTTGCCATTGAAAACCATCATGTTATTCATATACCAGAAATGTTTGAAGCTACTGACTGAATGAAATGAGCTGGCATCTCAATCTCTTTGAATCTTCTTTATCATGCTAAGAGGAGCAGGAAAAATCAAAAAATTTCAGAATTGCACCTTGCAATGAGGAGAAATTACTGTTTGTGCATTCACATTATTCATTGATTTTTGCGATTGAAAACCATCATGTTATTCATATACCAGAAATGTTTGAAGCTACTGACTGAAAAGAGCTGGCATCTCACTCTCTTTGAATCTTCTTTATCATGCTAAGAGGAGCAGGAAAAAGCAAAAAATTTCAGAATTGAACCTTGCAATGCGGAGAAATTACTGTTTGTGCATTCACATTATTCATTGATTTTTGCAATTGAAGAACATCATGTTATTCATATACCAGAAATGTTTGAAGCTACTGACTGAAAAGAGCTGGCATCTCACTCTCTTTGAATCTTCTTTATCATGCTAAGAGGAGCAGGAAAAAGCAAAAAATTTCAGAATGGCACCTTGCAATGCGGAGAAATTATTGTTTGTGCATTCACATTATTCATTGATTTTTGCAATTGAAAAACATCATGTTATTCATATACCAGAAATGTTTGAAGCTACTGACTGAATGAAAAGAGCTGGCATCTCACTCTCTTTGAATCTTCTTTATCATGCTAAGAGGAGCAGGAAAAAGCAAAAAATTTCTGAATTGCACCTTGCAATGCGGAGAAATTACTGTTTGTGCATTTACAATATTCATTGATTTTTTGCCATTGAAAAACATCCAGAAATGTTTGAAGCTACTGACTGAATGAAAGGAGCTGGCATCTCACTCTCTTTGAATATTCTTTATCATGCTAAGAGGAGCAGGAGAAAGCAAAAAATTTCAGAATTGCACCTTGCAATTCGGAGAAATTACTGTTTGTGCATTCACATTATTCATTGATTTTTGCCATTGAAAAACATCATGTTAATCATATACCAGAAATGTTTGAAGCTACTGACTGAATGAAAAGAGCTGGCATCTCACTCTCTTTGAATCTTCTTTATCATGCTAAGAGGAGCAGGAAAAAGCAAAAAATTTCAGAATTGCACGTTGCAATGCGGATAAATTACTGTTTGTGCATTGACATTATTCATTCATTTTTGCCATTGAAAAACATCATGTTATTCATATACCAGAAATGTTTGAAGCTACTGACTGAAAGAAAAGAGCTGGCATCTCACTCTCTTTGAATCTTCTTTATCATGCTAAGAGGAGCAGGAAAAAGCAAAAAATTTCCGAATGGCACCTTGCAATGCGGAGAAATTACTGTTTGTGCATTCACATTATTCATTGATTTTGCCATTGAAAAACATCATGTTATTCATATACCAGAAATGTTTGAAGCTACTGACTGAAAAGAGCTGGCATCTCACTCTCTTTGAATCTTCTTTATCATGCTAAGAGGAGCAGGAAAAAGCAAAAAATTTCAGAATGGCACCTTGCAATGCGGAGAAATTACTGTTTGTGCATTCACATTATTCATTGATTTTTGCCATTGAAAAACATCATGTTATTCATATACCAGAAATGTTTGAAGCTACTAACTGAATGAAAAGAGCTGGCATATCACTCTCTTTGAATCTTCTTTATCATGCTAAGAGGAGCAGGAAAAAGCAAAAAATTTCAGAATTGCACCTTGCAATGCGGAGAAATTACTGCTTGTGCATTTACAATATTCATTGATTTTTTGCCATTGAAAAACATAAAGAAATGTTTGAAGCTACTGACTGAATGAAAGGAGCTGGCATCTCACTCTCTTTGAATCTTCTTTATCATGCTAATAGGAGCAGGAAAAAGCAAAAAATTTCAGAATTGCACCTTGCAATGCGGAGAAATTACTGTTTGTGCATTCACATTATTCATTGATTTTTGCCATTGAAAAACATCATGTTATTCATATACCAGAAATGTTTGAAGCTACTGACTGAATGAAAAGAGCTGGCATCTCACTCTCTTTGAATCTTCTTTATCATGCTAAGAGGAGCCGGAAAAAGCAAAAAATTTCAGAATTGCACCTTGCAATGCGGAGAAATTATTGTTTGTGCATTTACAATATTCAGTGATTTTTTGCCATTGAAAAACATCCAGAAATGTTTGAAGCTACTGACTGAATGAAAGGAGCTGGCATCTCACTCTCTTTGAATCTTCTTTATCATGCTAAGAGGAGCAGGAAAAAGCAAAAAATTTCAGAATTGCACCTTGCAATGCGGAGAAATTACTGTTTGTGCATTCACATTATTCATTGATTTTTGAGATTGAAAAACATCATGTTATTCATATACCAGAAATGTTTGAAGCTACTGACTGAAAAGAGCTGGCATCTCACTCTCTTTTAATCTTCTTTATCATGCTAAGAGGAGCAGGACAAAGCAAAAAATTTCAGAATGGCACCTTGCAATGCGGAGAAATTACTGTTTGTGCATTCACATTATTCATTGATTTTTGCCATTGAAAAACATCATGTTATTCATATACCAGAAATGTTTGTAGCTACTAACTGAATGAAAAGAGCTGGCATCTCACTCTTTTTGAATCTTCTTTATCATGCTAAGAGGAGCAGGAAAAAGCAAAAAATTTCAGAATTGCACCTTGCAATGCGCAGAAATTACTGTTTGTGTATTTACAATATTCATTGATTTTTTGCCATTGAAAAACATCCAGAAATGTTTGAAGCTACTGACTGAATGAAAGGAGCTGGCATCTCACTCTCTTTGAATCTTTTTTATCATGCTAAGAGGAGCAGGAAAAAGCAAATAATTTCAGAAATGCACCTTGCAATGCGGAGAAATTACTGTTTGTGCATTCACATTATTCATTGATTTTTGCCATTGAAAAACATCATGTTATTCATATACCAGAAATGTTTGAAGCTACTGACTGAATGAAAAGAGCTGGCATCTCACTCTCTTTGAATCTTCTTTATCATGCTAAGAGGAGCAGGAAAAAGCAAAAAATTTCAGAATTGCACCTTGCAATGCGGATAAATTACTGTTTGTGCATTGACATTATTCATTGATTTTTGCCGTTGAAAAACATCATGTTATTCATATACCAGAAATGTTTGAAGCTACTGACTGAATGAAAAGAGCTGGCATCTCATTCTCTTTGAATCTTTTTTATCATGCTAAGAGGAGCAGGAAAAAGCAAAAAATTTCAGAATTGCACCTTGCAATGCGGAGAAATTACTGTTTGTGCATTTACAATATTCATTGATTTTTTGCCATTGAAAAACATCCAGAAATGTTTGAAGCTACTGACTGAATGAAAGGAGCTGGCATCTCAATCTCTTTGAATCTTCTTTATTATGCTAAGAGGAGCAGGAAAAAGCAAAAAATTTCAGAATTGCACCTTGCAATGCGGAGAAATTACTGTTTGTGCATTCACATTATTCATTGATTTTTGCCATTGAAAAACATCATGTTATTCATATACCAGAAATGTTTGAAGCTACTGACTGAATGAAAAGAGCTGGCATCTCACTCTCTTTGAATCTTCTTTATCATGCTAAGAGGAGCAGGAAAAATCAAAAAATTTCAGAATTGCACCTTGCAATGCGGAGAAATTACTGTTTGTGCATTCACATTATTCATTGATTTTTGCCATTGAAAACCATCATGTTATTCATATACCAGAAATGTTTGAAGCTACTGACTGAATGAAATGAGCTGGCATCTCAATCTCTTTGAATCTTCTTTATCATGCTAAGAGGAGCAGGAAAAATCAAAAAATTTCAGAATTGCACCTTGCAATGAGGAGAAATTACTGTTTGTGCATTCACATTATTCATTGATTTTTGCGATTGAAAACCATCATGTTATTCATATACCAGAAATGTTTGAAGCTACTGACTGAAAAGAGCTGGCATCTCACTCTCTTTGAATCTTCTTTATCATGCTAAGAGGAGCAGGAAAAAGCAAAAAATTTCAGAATTGAACCTTGCAATGCGGAGAAATTACTGTTTGTGCATTCACATTATTCATTGATTTTTGCAATTGAAGAACATCATGTTATTCATATACCAGAAATGTTTGAAGCTACTGACTGAAAAGAGCTGGCATCTCACTCTCTTTGAATCTTCTTTATCATGCTAAGAGGAGCAGGAAAAAGCAAAAAATTTCAGAATGGCACCTTGCAATGCGGAGAAATTATTGTTTGTGCATTCACATTATTCATTGATTTTTGCAATTGAAAAACATCATGTTATTCATATACCAGAAATGTTTGAAGCTACTGACTGAATGAAAAGAGCTGGCATCTCACTCTCTTTGAATCTTCTTTATCATGCTAAGAGGAGCAGGAAAAAGCAAAAAATTTCAGAATTGCACCTTGCAATGCGGAGAAATTACTGTTTGTGCATTTACAATATTCATTGATTTTTTGCCATTGAAAAACATCCAGAAATGTTTGAAGCTACTGACTGAATGAAAGGAGCTGGCATCTCACTCTCTTTGAATCTTCTTTATCATGCTAAGAGGAGCAGGAGAAAGCAAAAAATTTCAGAATTGCACCTTGCAATGCGGAGAAATTACTGTTTGTGCATTCACATTATTCATTGATTTTTGCCATTGAAAAACATCATGTTAATCATATACCAGAAATGTTTGAAGCTACTGACTGAATGAAAAGAGCTGGCATCTCACTCTCTTTGAATCTTCTTTATCATGCTAAGAGGAGCAGGAAAAAGCAAAAAATTTCAGAATTGCACCTTGCAATGCGGATAAATTACTGTTTGTGCATTGACATTATTCATTCATTTTTGCCAGTGAAAAACATCATGTTATTCATATACCAGAAATGTTTGAAGCTACTGACTGAAAGAAAAGAGCTGGCATCTCACTCTCTTTGAATCTTCTTTATCATGCTAAGAGGAGCAGGATAAAGCAAAAAATTTCAGAATTGCACCTTGCAATGCGGAGAAATTACTGTTTGTGCATTCACATTATTCATTGATTTTTGCCATTGAAAAACATCATGTTATTCATATACCAGAAATGTTTGAAGCTACTGACTGAAAAGAGCTGGCATCTCACTCTCTTTGAATCTTCTTTATCATGCTAAGAGGAGCAGGAAAAAGCAAAAAAATTCAGAATGGCACCTTGCAATGCGGAGAAATTACTGTTTGTGCATTCACATTATTCATTGATTTTTGCCATTGAAAAACATCATGTTATTCATATACCAGAAATGTTTGAAGCTACTGACTGAAAAGAGCTGGCATCTCACTCTCTTTGAATCTTCTTTATCATGCTAAGAGGAGCAGGAAAAAGCAAAAAATTTCAGAATGGCACCTTGCAATGCGGAGAAATTACTGTTTGTGCATTCACATTATTCATTGATTTTTGCCATTGAAAAACATCATGTTATTCATATACCAGAAATGTTTGAAGCTACTAACTGAATGAAAAGAGCTGGCATATCACTCTCTTTGAATCTTCTTTATCATGCCAAGAGGAGCAGGAAAAAGCAAAAAATTTCAGAATTGCACCTTGCAATGCGGAGAAATTACTGCTTGTGCATTTACAATATTCATTGATTTTTTGCCATTGAAAAACATCCAGAAATGTTTGAAGCTACTGACTGAATGAAAGGAGCTGGCATCTCACTCTCTTTGAATCTTCTTTATCATGCTAATAGGAGCAGGAAAAAGCAAAAAATTTCAGAATTGCACCTTGCAATGCGGAGAAATTACTGTTTGTGCATTCACATTATTCATTGATTTTTGCCATTGAAAAACATCATGTTATTCATATACCAGAAATGTTTGAAGCTACTGACTGAATGGAAAGAGCTGGCATCTCACTCTCTTTGAATCTTCTTTATCATGCTAAGAGGAGCAGGAAAAAGCAAAAAATTTCAGAATTGCACCTTGCAATGCGGAGAAATTATTGTTTGTGCATTTACAATATTCAGTGATTTTTTGCCATTGAAAAACATCCAGAAATGTTTGAAGCTACTGACTGAATGAAAGGAGCTGGCATCTCACTCTCTTTGAATCTTCTTTATCATGCTAAGAGGAGCAGGAAAAAGCAAAAAATTTCAGAATTGCACCTTGCAATGCGGAGAAATTACTGTTTGTGCATTCACATTATTCATTGATTTTTGAGATTGAAAAACATCATGTTATTCATATACCAGAAATGTTTGAAGCTACTGACTGAAAAGAGCTGGCATCTCACTCTCTTTTAATCTTCTTTATCATGCTAAGAGGAGCAGGAAAAAGCAAAAAATTTCAGAATGGCACCTTGCAATGCGGAGAAATTACTGTTTGTGCATTCACATTATTCATTGATTTTTGCCATTGAAAAACATCATGTTATTCATATACCAGAAATGTTTGAAGCTACTGACTGAAAAGAGCTGGCATCTCACTCTCTTTGAATCTTCTTTATCATGCTAAGAGGAGCAGGAAAAAGCAAAAAATTTCAGAATGGCACCTTGCAATGCGGAGAAATTACTGTTTGTGCATTCACATTATTCATTGATTTTTGCCATTGAAAAACATCATGTTATTCATATACCAGAAATGTTTGTAGCTACTAACTGAATGAAAACAGCTGGCATCTCACTCTTTTTGAATCTTCTTTATCATGCTAAGAGGAGCAGGAAAAAGCAAAAAATTTCAGAATTGCACCTTGCAATGCGCAGAAATTACTGTTTGTGCATTTACAATATTCATTGATTTTTTGCCATTGAAAAACATCCAGAAATGTTTGAAGCTACTGACTGAATGAAAGGAGCTGGCATCTCACTCTCTTTGAATCTTCTTTATCATGCTAAGAGGAGCAGGAAAAAGCAAATAATTTCAGAATTGCACCTTGCAATGCGGAGAAATTACTGTTTGTGCATTCACATTATTCATTGATTTTTGCCATTGAAAAACATCATGTTATTCATATACCAGAAATGTTTGAAGCTACTGACTGAATGAAAAGAGCTGGCATCTCACTCTCTTTGAATCTTCTTTATCATGCTAAGAGGAGCAGGAAAAAGCAAAAAATTTCAGAATTGCACCTTGCAATGCGGATAAATTACTGTTTGTGCATTGACATTATTCATTGATTTTTGCCGTTGAAAAACATCATGTTATTCATATACCAGAAATGTTTTAAGCTACTGACTGAATGAAAAGAGCTGGCATCTCATTCTCTTTGAATCTTTTTTATCATGCTAAGAGGAGCAGGAAAAAGCAAAAAATTTCAGAATTGCACCATGCAATGCGGAGAAATTACTGTTTGTGCATTTACAATATTCATTGATTTTTTGCCATTGAAAAACATCCAGAAATGTTTGAAGCTACTGACTGAATGAAAGGAGCTGGCATCTCAATCTCTTTGAATCTTCTTTATCATGCTAAGAGGAGCAGGAAAAAGCAAAAAATTTCAGAATTGCACCTTGCAATGCGGAGAAATTACTGTTTGTGCATTCACATTATTCATTGATTTTTGAGATTGAAAAACATCATGTTATTCATATACCAGACATGTTTGAAGCTACTGACTGAAAAGAGCTGGCATCTCACTCTCTTTGAATCTTCTTTATCATGCTAAGAGGAGCAGGAAAAAGCAAAAAATTTCAGAATGGCACCTTGCAATGCGGAGAATCTACTGTTTGTGCATTCACATTATTCATTGATTTTTGCCATTGAAAAACATCATGTTATTCATATACCAGAAATGTTTGTAGCTACTAACTGAATGAAAAGAGCTGGCATCTCACTCTATTTGCATGTTCTTTATCATGCTAAGAGGAGCAGGAAAAAGCAAAAAATTTCAGAATGGCACCTTGCAATGCGGAGAAATTACTGTTTGTGCATTCACATTATTCATTGATTTTTGCCATTGAAAAACATCATGTTATTCATATACCAGAAATGTTTGAAGCTACTAACTGAATGAAAAGAGCTGGCATATCACTCTCTTTGAATCTTCTTTATCATGCTAAGAGGAGCAGGAAAAAGCAAAAAATTTCAGAATTGCACCTTGCAATGCGGAGAAATTACTGCTTGTGCATTTACAATATTCATTGATTTTTTGCCATTGAAAAACATAAAGAAATGTTTGAAGCTACTGACTGAATGAAAGGAGCTGGCATCTCACTCTCTTTGAATCTTCTTTATCATGCTAATAGGAGCAGGAAAAAGCAAAAAATTTCAGAATTGCACCTTGCAATGCGGAGAAATTACTGTTTGTGCATTCACATTATTCATTGATTTTTGCCATTGAAAAACATCATGTTATTCATATACCAGAAATGTTTGAAGCTACTGACTGAATGAAAAGAGCTGGCATCTCACTCTCTTTGAATCTTCTTTATCATGCTAAGAGGAGCCGGAAAAAGCAAAAAATTTCAGAATTGCACCTTGCAATGCGGAGAAATTATTGTTTGTGCATTTACAATATTCAGTGATTTTTTGCCATTGAAAAACATCCAGAAATGTTTGAAGCTACTGACTGAATGAAAGGAGCTGGCATCTCACTCTCTTTGAATCTTCTTTATCATGCTAAGAGGAGCAGGAAAAAGCAAAAAATTTCAGAATTGCACCTTGCAATGCGGAGAAATTACTGTTTGTGCATTCACATTATTCATTGATTTTTGAGATTGAAAAACATCATGTTATTCATATACCAGAAATGTTTGAAGCTACTGACTGAAAAGAGCTGGCATCTCACTCTCTTTTAATCTTCTTTATCATGCTAAGAGGAGCAGGACAAAGCAAAAAATTTCAGAATGGCACCTTGCAATGCGGAGAAATTACTGTTTGTGCATTCACATTATTCATTGATTTTTGCCATTGAAAAACATCATGTTATTCATATACCAGAAATGTTTGTAGCTACTAACTGAATGAAAAGAGCTGGCATCTCACTCTTTTTGAATCTTCTTTATCATGCTAAGAGGAGCAGGAAAAAGCAAAAAATTTCAGAATTGCACCTTGCAATGCGCAGAAATTACTGTTTGTGTATTTACAATATTCATTGATTTTTTGCCATTGAAAAACATCCAGAAATGTTTGAAGCTACTGACTGAATGAAAGGAGCTGGCATCTCACTCTCTTTGAATCTTTTTTATCATGCTAAGAGGAGCAGGAAAAAGCAAATAATTTCAGAAATGCACCTTGCAATGCGGAGAAATTACTGTTTGTGCATTCACATTATTCATTGATTTTTGCCATTGAAAAACATCATGTTATTCATATACCAGAAATGTTTGAAGCTACTGACTGAATGAAAAGAGCTGGCATCTCACTCTCTTTGAATCTTCTTTATCATGCTAAGAGGAGCAGGAAAAAGCAAAAAATTTCAGAATTGCACCTTGCAATGCGGATAAATTACTGTTTGTGCATTGACATTATTCATTGATTTTTGCCGTTGAAAAACATCATGTTATTCATATACCAGAAATGTTTGAAGCTACTGACTGAATGAAAAGAGCTGGCATCTCATTCTCTTTGAATCTTTTTTATCATGCTAAGAGGAGCAGGAAAAAGCAAAAAATTTCAGAATTGCACCTTGCAATGCGGAGAAATTACTGTTTGTGCATTTACAATATTCATTGATTTTTTGCCATTGAAAAACATCCAGAAATGTTTGAAGCTACTGACTGAATGAAAGGAGCTGGCATCTCAATCTCTTTGAATCTTCTTTATTATGCTAAGAGGAGCAGGAAAAAGCAAAAAATTTCAGAATTGCACCTTGCAATGCGGAGAAATTACTGTTTGTGCATTCACATTATTCATTGATTTTTGCCATTGAAAAACATCATGTTATTCATATACCAGAAATGTTTGAAGCTACTGACTGAATGAAAAGAGCTGGCATCTCACTCTCTTTGAATCTTCTTTATCATGCTAAGAGGAGCAGGAAAAATCAAAAAATTTCAGAATTGCACCTTGCAATGCGGAGAAATTACTGTTTGTGCATTCACATTATTCATTGATTTTTGCCATTGAAAACCATCATGTTATTCATATACCAGAAATGTTTGAAGCTACTGACTGAATGAAATGAGCTGGCATCTCAATCTCTTTGAATCTTCTTTATCATGCTAAGAGGAGCAGGAAAAATCAAAAAATTTCAGAATTGCACCTTGCAATGAGGAGAAATTACTGTTTGTGCATTCACATTATTCATTGATTTTTGCGATTGAAAACCATCATGTTATTCATATACCAGAAATGTTTGAAGCTACTGACTGAAAAGAGCTGGCATCTCACTCTCTTTGAATCTTCTTTATCATGCTAAGAGGAGCAGGAAAAAGCAAAAAATTTCAGAATTGAACCTTGCAATGCGGAGAAATTACTGTTTGTGCATTCACATTATTCATTGATTTTTGCAATTGAAGAACATCATGTTATTCATATACCAGAAATGTTTGAAGCTACTGACTGAAAAGAGCTGGCATCTCACTCTCTTTGAATCTTCTTTATCATGCTAAGAGGAGCAGGAAAAAGCAAAAAATTTCAGAATGGCACCTTGCAATGCGGAGAAATTATTGTTTGTGCATTCACATTATTCATTGATTTTTGCAATTGAAAAACATCATGTTATTCATATACCAGAAATGTTTGAAGCTACTGACTGAATGAAAAGAGCAGGCATCTCACTCTCTTTGAATCTTCTTTATCATGCTAAGAGGAGCAGGAAAAAGCAAAAAATTTCAGAATTGCACCTTGCAATGCGGAGAAATTACTGTTTGTGCATTTACAATATTCATTGATTTTTTGCCATTGAAAAACATCCAGAAATGTTTGAAGCTACTGACTGAATGAAAGGAGCTGGCATCTCACTCTCTTTGAATCTTCTTTATCATGCTAAGAGGAGCAGGAGAAAGCAAAAAATTTCAGAATTGCACCTTGCAATGCGGAGAAATTACTGTTTGTGCATTCACATTATTCATTGATTTTTGCCATTGAAAAACATCATGTTAATCATATACCAGAAATGTTTGAAGCTACTGACTGAATGAAAAGAGCTGGCATCTCACTCTCTTTGAATCTTCTTTATCATGCTAAGAGGAGCAGGAAAAAGCAAAAAATTTCAGAATTGCACCTTGCAATGCGGATAAATTACTGTTTGTGCATTGACATTATTCATTCATTTTTGCCAGTGAAAAACATCATGTTATTCATATACCAGAAATGTTTGAAGCTACTGACTGAAAGAAAAGAGCTGGCATCTCACTCTCTTTGAATCTTCTTTATCATGCTAAGAGGAGCAGGATAAAGCAAAAAATTTCAGAATTGCACCTTGCAATGCGGAGAAATTACTGTTTGTGCATTCACATTATTCATTGATTTTTGCCATTGAAAAACATCATGTTATTCATATACCAGAAATGTTTGAAGCTACTGACTGAAAAGAGCTGGCATCTCACTCTCTTTGAATCTTCTTTATCATGCTAAGAGGAGCAGGAAAAAGCAAAAAAATTCAGAATGGCACCTTGCAATGCGGAGAAATTACTGTTTGTGCATTCACATTATTCATTGATTTTTGCCATTGAAAAACATCATGTTTTTCATATACCAGAAATGTTTGAAGCTACTGACTGAAAAGAGCTGGCATCTCACTCTCTTTGAATCTTCTTTATCATGCTAAGAGGAGCAGGAAAAAGCAAAAAATTTCAGAATGGCACCTTGCAATGCGGAGAAATTACTGTTTGTGCATTCACATTATTCATTGATTTTTGCCATTGAAAAACATCATGTTATTCATATACCAGAAATGTTTGAAGCTACTAACTGAATGAAAAGAGCTTGCATATCACTCTCTTTGAATCTTCTTTATCATGCCAAGAGGAGCAGGAAAAAGCAAAAAATTTCAGAATTGCACCTTGCAATGCGGAGAAATTACTGCTTGTGCATTTACAATATTCATTGATTTTTTGCCATTGAAAAACATCCAGAAATGTTTGAAGCTACTGACTGAATGAAAGGAGCTGGCATCTCACTCTCTTTGAATCTTCTTTATCATGCTAATAGGAGCAGGAAAAAGCAAAAAATTTCAGAATTGCACCTTGCAATGCGGAGAAATTACTGTTTGTGCATTCACATTATTCATTGATTTTTGCCATTGAAAAACATCATGTTATTCATATACCAGAAATGTTTGAAGCTACTGACTGAATGGAAAGAGCTGGCATCTCACTCTCTTTGAATCTTCTTTATCATGCTAAGAGGAGCAGGAAAAAGCAAAAAATTTCAGAATTGCACCTTGCAATGCGGAGAAATTATTGTTTGTGCATTTACAATATTCAGTGATTTTTTGCCATTGAAAAACATCCAGAAATGTTTGAAGCTACTGACTGAATGAAAGGAGCTGGCATCTCACTCTCTTTGAATCTTCTTTATCATGCTAAGAGGAGCAGGAAAAAGCAAAAAATTTCAGAATTGCACCTTGCAATGCGGAGAAATTACTGTTTGTGCATTCACATTATTCATTGATTTTTGAGATTGAAAAACATCATGTTATTCATATACCAGAAATGTTTGAAGCTACTGACTGAAAAGAGCTGGCATCTCACTCTCTTTTAATCTTCTTTATCATGCTAAGAGGAGCAGGAAAAAGCAAAAAATTTCAGAATGGCACCTTGCAATGCGGAGAAATTACTGTTTGTGCATTCACATTATTCATTGATTTTTGCAATTGAAAAACATCATGTTATTCATATACCAGAAATGTTTGAAGCTACTGACTGAATGAAAAGAGCAGGCATCTCACTCTCTTTGAATCTTCTTTATCATGCTAAGAGGAGCAGGAAAAAGCAAAAAATTTCAGAATTGCACCTTGCAATGCGGAGAAATTACTGTTTGTGCATTTACAATATTCATTGATTTTTTGCCATTGAAAAACATCCAGAAATGTTTGAAGCTACTGACTGAATGAAAGGAGCTGGCATCTCACTCTCTTTGAATCTTCTTTATCATGCTAAGAGGAGCAGGAGAAAGCAAAAAATTTCAGAATTGCACCTTGCAATGCGGAGAAATTACTGTTTGTGCATTCACATTATTCATTGATTTTTGAGATTGAAAAACATCATGTTATTCATATACCAGAAATGTTTGAAGCTACTGACTGAAAAGAGCTGGCATCTCACTCTCTTTTAATCTTCTTTATCATGCTAAGAGGAGCAGGACAAAGCAAAAAATTTCAGAATGGCACCTTGCAATGCGGAGAAATTACTGTTTGTGCATTCACATTATTCATTGATTTTTGCCATTGAAAAACATCATGTTATTCATATACCAGAAATGTTTGTAGCTACTAACTGAATGAAAAGAGCTGGCATCTCACTCTTTTTGAATCTTCTTTATCATGCTAAGAGGAGCAGGAAAAAGCAAAAAATTTCAGAATTGCACCTTGCAATGCGCAGAAATTACTGTTTGTGTATTTACAATATTCATTGATTTTTTGCCATTGAAAAACATCCAGAAATGTTTGAAGCTACTGACTGAATGAAAGGAGCTGGCATCTCACTCTCTTTGAATCTTTTTTATCATGCTAAGAGGAGCAGGAAAAAGCAAATAATTTCAGAAATGCACCTTGCAATGCGGAGAAATTACTGTTTGTGCATTCACATTATTCATTGATTTTTGCCATTGAAAAACATCATGTTATTCATATACCAGAAATGTTTGAAGCTACTGACTGAATGAAAAGAGCTGGCATCTCACTCTCTTTGAATCTTCTTTATCATGCTAAGAGGAGCAGGAAAAAGCAAAAAATTTCAGAATTGCACCTTGCAATGCGGATAAATTACTGTTTGTGCATTGACATTATTCATTGATTTTTGCCGTTGAAAAACATCATGTTATTCATATACCAGAAATGTTTGAAGCTACTGACTGAATGAAAAGAGCTGGCATCTCATTCTCTTTGAATCTTTTTTATCATGCTAAGAGGAGCAGGAAAAAGCAAAAAATTTCAGAATTGCACCTTGCAATGCGGAGAAATTACTGTTTGTGCATTTACAATATTCATTGATTTTTTGCCATTGAAAAACATCCAGAAATGTTTGAAGCTACTGACTGAATGAAAGGAGCTGGCATCTCAATCTCTTTGAATCTTCTTTATTATGCTAAGAGGAGCAGGAAAAAGCAAAAAATTTCAGAATTGCACCTTGCAATGCGGAGAAATTACTGTTTGTGCATTCACATTATTCATTGATTTTTGCCATTGAAAAACATCATGTTATTCATATACCAGAAATGTTTGAAGCTACTGACTGAATGAAAAGAGCTGGCATCTCACTCTCTTTGAATCTTCTTTATCATGCTAAGAGGAGCAGGAAAAATCAAAAAATTTCAGAATTGCACCTTGCAATGCGGAGAAATTACTGTTTGTGCATTCACATTATTCATTGATTTTTGCCATTGAAAACCATCATGTTATTCATATACCAGAAATGTTTGAAGCTACTGACTGAATGAAATGAGCTGGCATCTCAATCTCTTTGAATCTTCTTTATCATGCTAAGAGGAGCAGGAAAAATCAAAAAATTTCAGAATTGCACCTTGCAATGAGGAGAAATTACTGTTTGTGCATTCACATTATTCATTGATTTTTGCGATTGAAAACCATCATGTTATTCATATACCAGAAATGTTTGAAGCTACTGACTGAAAAGAGCTGGCATCTCACTCTCTTTGAATCTTCTTTATCATGCTAAGAGGAGCAGGAAAAAGCAAAAAATTTCAGAATTGAACCTTGCAATGCGGAGAAATTACTGTTTGTGCATTCACATTATTCATTGATTTTTGCAATTGAAGAACATCATGTTATTCATATACCAGAAATGTTTGAAGCTACTGACTGAAAAGAGCTGGCATCTCACTCTCTTTGAATCTTCTTTATCATGCTAAGAGGAGCAGGAAAAAGCAAAAAATTTCAGAATGGCACCTTGCAATGCGGAGAAATTATTGTTTGTGCATTCACATTATTCATTGATTTTTGCAATTGAAAAACATCATGTTATTCATATACCAGAAATGTTTGAAGCTACTGACTGAATGAAAAGAGCAGGCATCTCACTCTCTTTGAATCTTCTTTATCATGCTAAGAGGAGCAGGAAAAAGCAAAAAATTTCAGAATTGCACCTTGCAATGCGGAGAAATTACTGTTTGTGCATTTACAATATTCATTGATTTTTTGCCATTGAAAAACATCCAGAAATGTTTGAAGCTACTGACTGAATGAAAGGAGCTGGCATCTCACTCTCTTTGAATCTTCTTTATCATGCTAAGAGGAGCAGGAGAAAGCAAAAAATTTCAGAATTGCACCTTGCAATGCGGAGAAATTACTGTTTGTGCATTCACATTATTCATTGATTTTTGCCATTGAAAAACATCATGTTAATCATATACCAGAAATGTTTGAAGCTACTGACTGAATGAAAAGAGCTGGCATCTCACTCTCTTTGAATCTTCTTTATCATGCTAAGAGGAGCAGGAAAAAGCAAAAAATTTCAGAATTGCACCTTGCAATGCGGATAAATTACTGTTTGTGCATTGACATTATTCATTCATTTTTGCCAGTGAAAAACATCATGTTATTCATATACCAGAAATGTTTGAAGCTACTGACTGAAAGAAAAGAGCTGGCATCTCACTCTCTTTGAATCTTCTTTATCATGCTAAGAGGAGCAGGATAAAGCAAAAAATTTCAGAATTGCACCTTGCAATGCGGAGAAATTACTGTTTGTGCATTCACATTATTCATTGATTTTTGCCATTGAAAAACATCATGTTATTCATATACCAGAAATGTTTGAAGCTACTGACTGAAAAGAGCTGGCATCTCACTCTCTTTGAATCTTCTTTATCATGCTAAGAGGAGCAGGAAAAAGCAAAAAAATTCAGAATGGCACCTTGCAATGCGGAGAAATTACTGTTTGTGCATTCACATTATTCATTGATTTTTGCCATTGAAAAACATCATGTTTTTCATATACCAGAAATGTTTGAAGCTACTGACTGAAAAGAGCTGGCATCTCACTCTCTTTGAATCTTCTTTATCATGCTAAGAGGAGCAGGAAAAAGCAAAAAATTTCAGAATGGCACCTTGCAATGCGGAGAAATTACTGTTTGTGCATTCACATTATTCATTGATTTTTGCCATTGAAAAACATCATGTTATTCATATACCAGAAATGTTTGAAGCTACTAACTGAATGAAAAGAGCTTGCATATCACTCTCTTTGAATCTTCTTTATCATGCCAAGAGGAGCAGGAAAAAGCAAAAAATTTCAGAATTGCACCTTGCAATGCGGAGAAATTACTGCTTGTGCATTTACAATATTCATTGATTTTTTGCCATTGAAAAACATCCAGAAATGTTTGAAGCTACTGACTGAATGAAAGGAGCTGGCATCTCACTCTCTTTGAATCTTCTTTATCATGCTAATAGGAGCAGGAAAAAGCAAAAAATTTCAGAATTGCACCTTGCAATGCGGAGAAATTACTGTTTGTGCATTCACATTATTCATTGATTTTTGCCATTGAAAAACATCATGTTATTCATATACCAGAAATGTTTGAAGCTACTGACTGAATGGAAAGAGCTGGCATCTCACTCTCTTTGAATCTTCTTTATCATGCTAAGAGGAGCAGGAAAAAGCAAAAAATTTCAGAATTGCACCTTGCAATGCGGAGAAATTATTGTTTGTGCATTTACAATATTCAGTGATTTTTTGCCATTGAAAAACATCCAGAAATGTTTGAAGCTACTGACTGAATGAAAGGAGCTGGCATCTCACTCTCTTTGAATCTTCTTTATCATGCTAAGAGGAGCAGGAAAAAGCAAAAAATTTCAGAATTGCACCTTGCAATGCGGAGAAATTACTGTTTGTGCATTCACATTATTCATTGATTTTTGAGATTGAAAAACATCATGTTATTCATATACCAGAAATGTTTGAAGCTACTGACTGAAAAGAGCTGGCATCTCACTCTCTTTTAATCTTCTTTATCATGCTAAGAGGAGCAGGAAAAAGCAAAAAATTTCAGAATGGCACCTTGCAATGCGGAGAAATTACTGTTTGTGCATTCACATTATTCATTGATTTTTGCAATTGAAAAACATCATGTTATTCATATACCAGAAATGTTTGAAGCTACTGACTGAATGAAAAGAGCAGGCATCTCACTCTCTTTGAATCTTCTTTATCATGCTAAGAGGAGCAGGAAAAAGCAAAAAATTTCAGAATTGCACCTTGCAATGCGGAGAAATTACTGTTTGTGCATTTACAATATTCATTGATTTTTTGCCATTGAAAAACATCCAGAAATGTTTGAAGCTACTGACTGAATGAAAGGAGCTGGCATCTCACTCTCTTTGAATCTTCTTTATCATGCTAAGAGGAGCAGGAGAAAGCAAAAAATTTCAGAATTGCACCTTGCAATGCGGAGAAATTACTGTTTGTGCATTCACATTATTCATTGATTTTTGCCATTGAAAAACATCATGTTAATCATATACCAGAAATGTTTGAAGCTACTGACTGAATGAAAAGAGCTGGCATCTCACTCTCTTTGAATCTTCTTTATCATGCTAAGAGGAGCAGGAAAAAGCAAAAAATTTCAGAATTGCACCTTGCAATGCGGATAAATTACTGTTTGTGCATTGACATTATTCATTCATTTTTGCCAGTGAAAAACATCATGTTATTCATATACCAGAAATGTTTGAAGCTACTGACTGAAAGAAAAGAGCTGGCATCTCACTCTCTTTGAATCTTCTTTATCATGCTAAGAGGAGCAGGATAAAGCAAAAAATTTCAGAATTGCACCTTGCAATGCGGAGAAATTACTGTTTGTGCATTCACATTATTCATTGATTTTTGCCATTGAAAAACATCATGTTATTCATATACCAGAAATGTTTGAAGCTACTGACTGAAAAGAGCTGGCATCTCACTCTCTTTGAATCTTCTTTATCATGCTAAGAGGAGCAGGAAAAAGCAAAAAAATTCAGAATGGCACCTTGCAATGCGGAGAAATTACTGTTTGTGCATTCACATTATTCATTGATTTTTGCCATTGAAAAACATCATGTTATTCATATACCAGAAATGTTTGAAGCTACTGACTGAAAAGAGCTGGCATCTCACTCTCTTTGAATCTTCTTTATCATGCTAAGAGGAGCAGGAAAAAGCAAAAAAATTCAGAATGGCACCTTGCAATGCGGAGAAATTACTGTTTGTGCATTCACATTATTCATTGATTTTTGCCATTGAAAAACATCATGTTATTCATATACCAGAAATGTTTGAAGCTACTGACTGAAAAGAGCTGGCATCTCACTCTCTTTGAATCTTCTTTATCATGCTAAGAGGAGCAGGAAAAAGCAAAAAATTTCAGAATGGCACCTTGCAATGCGGAGAAATTACTGTTTGTGCATTCACATTATTCATTGATTTTTGCCATTGAAAAACATCATGTTATTCATATACCAGAAATGTTTGAAGCTACTAACTGAATGAAAAGAGCTGGCATATCACTCTCTTTGAATCTTCTTTATCATGCCAAGAGGAGCAGGAAAAAGCAAAAAATTTCAGAATTGCACCTTGCAATGCGGAGAAATTACTGCTTGTGCATTTACAATATTCATTGATTTTTTGCCATTGAAAAACATCCAGAAATGTTTGAAGCTACTGACTGAATGAAAGGAGCTGGCATCTCACTCTCTTTGAATCTTCTTTATCATGCTAATAGGAGCAGGAAAAAGCAAAAAATTTCAGAATTGCACCTTGCAATGCGGAGAAATTACTGTTTGTGCATTCACATTATTCATTGATTTTTGCCATTGAAAAACATCATGTTATTCATATACCAGAAATGTTTGAAGCTACTGACTGAATGGAAAGAGCTGGCATCTCACTCTCTTTGAATCTTCTTTATCATGCTAAGAGGAGCAGGAAAAAGCAAAAAATTTCAGAATTGCACCTTGCAATGCGGAGAAATTATTGTTTGTGCATTTACAATATTCAGTGATTTTTTGCCATTGAAAAACATCCAGAAATGTTTGAAGCTACTGACTGAATGAAAGGAGCTGGCATCTCACTCTCTTTGAATCTTCTTTATCATGCTAAGAGGAGCAGGAAAAAGCAAAAAATTTCAGAATTGCACCTTGCAATGCGGAGAAATTACTGTTTGTGCATTCACATTATTCATTGATTTTTGAGATTGAAAAACATCATGTTATTCATATACCAGAAATGTTTGAAGCTACTGACTGAAAAGAGCTGGCATCTCACTCTCTTTTAATCTTCTTTATCATGCTAAGAGGAGCAGGAAAAAGCAAAAAATTTCAGAATGGCACCTTGCAATGCGGAGAAATTACTGTTTGTGCATTCACATTATTCATTGATTTTTGCCATTGAAAAACATCATGTTATTCATATACCAGAAATGTTTGTAGCTACTAACTGAATGAAAAGAGCTGGCATCTCACTCTATTTGCATGTTCTTTATCATGCTAAGAGGAGCAGGAAAAAGCAAAAAATTTCAGAATGGCACCTTGCAATGCGGAGAAATTACTGTTTGTGCATTCACATTATTCATTGATTTTTGCCATTGAAAAACATCATGTTATTCATATACCAGAAATGTTTGAAGCTACTGACTGAATGAAAAGAGCTGGCATCTCACTCTCTTTGAATCTTCTTTATCATGCTAAGAGGAGCAGGAAAAAGCAAAAAATTTCAGAATTGCACCTTGCAATGGGGAGAAATTACTGTTTGTGCATTCACATTATTCATTGATTTTTGCCATTGAAAAACGTCCAGAAATGTTTGAAGCTACTGACTGAATGAAAGGAGCTGGCATCTCACTCTCTTTGAATCTTCTTTATCATGCTAAGAGGAGCAGGAAAAAGCAAAAAATTTCAGAATTGCACCTTGCAATGCGGAGAAATTACTGTTTGTGCATTCACATTATTCATTGATTTTTGCCATTGAAAACCATCATGTTATTCATATACCAGAAATGTTTGAAGCTACTGACTGAAAAGAGCTGGCATCTCAATCTCTTTGAATCTTCTTTACCATGCTAAGAGGAGCAGGAAAAAGCAAAAAATTTCAGAATTGAACCTTGCAATGCGGAGAAATTACTGTTTGTGCATTCACATTATTCATTGATTTTTGCCATTGAAGAACATCATGTTATTCATATACCAGAAATGTTTGAAGCTACTGACTGAAAAAAGCTGGCATCTCACTCTCTTTGAATCTTCTTTATCATGCTAAGAGGAGCAGGAAAAAGCAAAAAATTTCAGAATGGCACCTTGCAATGCGGAGAAATTACTGTTTGTGCATTTACAATATTCATTGATTTTTTGCCATTGAAAAACATCCAGAAATGTTTGAAGCTACTGACTAAATGAAAGGAGCTGGCATCTCACTCTCTTTGAATCTTCTTTATCATGCTAAGAGGAGCAGGAAAAAGCAAAAAATTTCAGAATTGCACCTTGCAATGCGGAGAAATTACTGTTTGTGCATTCACATTATTCATTGATTTTTGAGATTGAAAAACATCATGTTATTCATATACCAGACATGTTTGAAGCTACTGACTGAAAAGAGCTGGCATCTCACTCTCTTTGAATCTTCTTTATCATGCTAAGAGGAGCAGGAAAAAGCAAAAAATTTCAGAATGGCACCTTGCAATGCGGAGAATCTACTGTTTGTGCATTCACATTATTCATTGATTTTTGCCATTGAAAAACATCATGTTATTCATATACCAGAAATGTTTGAAGCTACTGACTGAATGAAAAGAGCTGGCATCTCACTCTCTTTGAATCTTCTTTATCATGCTAAGAGGAGCAGGAAAAAGCAAAAAATTTCAGAATTGCACCTTGCAATGCGGATAAATTACTGTTTGTGCATTGACATTATTCATTGATTTTTGCCGTTGAAAAACATCATGTTATTCATATACCAGAAATGTTTTAAGCTACTGACTGAATGAAAAGAGCTGGCATCTCATTCTCTTTGAATCTTTTTTATCATGCTAAGAGGAGCAGGAAAAAGCAAAAAATTTCAGAATTGCACCATGCAATGCGGAGAAATTACTGTTTGTGCATTTACAATATTCATTGATTTTTTGCCATTGAAAAACATCCAGAAATGTTTGAAGCTACTGACTGAATGAAAGGAGCTGGCATCTCAATCTCTTTGAATCTTCTTTATCATGCTAAGAGGAGCAGGAAAAAGCAAAAAATTTCAGAATTGCACCTTGCAATGCGGAGAAATTACTGTTTGTGCATTCACATTATTCATTGATTTTTGAGATTGAAAAACATCATGTTATTCATATACCAGACATGTTTGAAGCTACTGACTGAAAAGAGCTGGCATCTCACTCTCTTTGAATCTTCTTTATCATGCTAAGAGGAGCAGGAAAAAGCAAAAAATTTCAGAATGGCACCTTGCAATGCGGAGAATCTACTGTTTGTGCATTCACATTATTCATTGATTTTTGCCATTGAAAAACATCATGTTATTCATATACCAGAAATGTTTGTAGCTACTAACTGAATGAAAAGAGCTGGCATCTCACTCTATTTGAATGTTCTTTATCATGCTAAGAGGAGCAGGAAAAAGCAAAAAATTTCTGAATGGCACCTTGCAATGCGGAGAAATTACTGTTTGTGCATTCACATTATTCATTGATTTTTGCCATTGAAAAACATCATGTTATTCATATACCAGAAATGTTTGAAGCTACTGACTGAATGAAAAGAGCTGGCATCTCACTCTCTTTGAATCTTCTTTATCATGCTAAGAGGAGCAGGAAAAAGCAAAAAATTTCAGAATTGCACCTTGCAATGGGGAGAAATTACTGTTTGTGCATTCACATTATTCATTGATTTTTGCCATTGAAAAACGTCCAGAAATGTTTGAAGCTACTGACTGAATGAAAGGAGCTGGCATCTCACTCTCTTTGAATCTTCTTTATCATGCTAAGAGGAGCAGGAAAAAGCAAAAAATTTCAGAATTGCACCTTGCAATGCGGAGAAATTACTGTTTGTGCATTCACATTATTCATTGATTTTTGCCATTGAAAACCATCATGTTATTCATATACCAGAAATGTTTGAAGCTACTGACTGAAAAGAGCTGGCATCTCAATCTCTTTGAATCTTCTTTACCATGCTAAGAGGAGCAGGAAAAAGCAAAAAATTTCAGAATTGAACCTTGCAATGCGGAGAAATTACTGTTTGTGCATTCACATTATTCATTGATTTTTGCCATTGAAGAACATCATGTTATTCATATACCAGAAATGTTTGAAGCTACTGACTGAAAAAAGCTGGCATCTCACTCTCTTTGAATCTTCTTTATCATGCTAAGAGGAGCAGGAAAAAGCAAAAAATTTCAGAATGGCACCTTGCAATGCGGAGAAATTACTGTTTGTGCATTTACAATATTCATTGATTTTTTGCCATTGAAAAACATCCAGAAATGTTTGAAGCTACTGACTAAATGAAAGGAGCTGGCATCTCACTCTCTTTGAATCTTCTTTATCATGCTAAGAGGAGCAGGAAAAAGCAAAAAATTTCAGAATTGCACCTTGCAATGCGGAGAAATTACTGTTTGTGCATTCACATTATTCATTGATTTTTGAGATTGAAAAACATCATGTTATTCATATACCAGAAATGTTTGAAGCTACTGACTGAAAAGAGCTGGCATCTCACTCTCTTTGAATCTTCTTTATCATGCTAAGAGGAGCAGGAAAAAGCAAAAAATTTCAGAATGGCACCTTGCAATGCGGAGAATCTACTGTTTGTGCATTCACATTATTCATTGATTTTTGCCATTGAAAAACATCATGTTATTCATATACCAGAAATGTTTGTAGCTACTAACTGAATGAAAAGAGCTGGCATCTCACTCTATTTGAATCTTCTTTATCATGCTAAGAGGAGCAGGAAAAAGCAAAAAATTTCAGAATGGCACCTTGCAATGCGGAGAAATTACTGTTTGTGCATTCACATTATTCATTGATTTTTGAGATTGAAAAACATCATGTTATTCATATACCAGACATGTTTGAAGCTACTGACTGAAAAGAGCTGGCATCTCACTCTCTTTGAATCTTCTTTATCATGCTAAGAGGAGCAGGAAAAAGCAAAAAATTTCAGAATGGCACCTTGCAATGCGGAGAATCTACTGTTTGTGCATTCACATTATTCATTGATTTTTGCCATTGAAAAACATCATGTTATTCATATACCAGAAATGTTTGTAGCTACTAACTGAATGAAAAGAGCTGGCATCTCACTCTATTTGAATGTTCTTTATCATGCTAAGAGGAGCAGGAAAAAGCAAAAAATTTCAGAATGGCACCTTGCAATGCGGAGAAATTACTGTTTGTGCATTCACATTATTCATTGATTTTTGCCATTGAAAAACATCATGTTATTCATATACCAGAAATGTTTGAAGCTACTGACTGAATGAAAAGAGCTGGCATCTCACTCTCTTTGAATCTTCTTTATCATGCTAAGAGGAGCAGGAAAAAGCAAAAAATTTCAGAATTGCACCTTGCAATGGGGAGAAATTACTGTTTGTGCATTCACATTATTCATTGATTTTTGCCATTGAAAAACGTCCAGAAATGTTTGAAGCTACTGACTGAATGAAAGGAGCTGGCATCTCACTCTCTTTGAATCTTCTTTATCATGCTAAGAGGAGCAGGAAAAAGCAAAAAATTTCAGAATTGCACCTTGCAATGCGGAGAAATTACTGTTTGTGCATTCACATTATTCATTGATTTTTGCCATTGAAAACCATCATGTTATTCATATACCAGAAATGTTTGAAGCTACTGACTGAAAAGAGCAGGCATCTCAATCTCTTTGAATCTTCTTTACCATGCTAAGAGGAGCAGGAAAAAGCAAAAAATTTCAGAATTGAACCTTGCAATGCGGAGAAATTACTGTTTGTGCATTCACATTATTCATTGATTTTTGCCATTGAAGAACATCATGTTATTCATATACCAGAAATGTTTGAAGCTACTGACTGAAAAAAGCTGGCATCTCACTCTCTTTGAATCTTCTTTATCATGCTAAGAGGAGCAGGAAAAAGCAAAAAATTTCAGAATGGCACCTTGCAATGCGGAGAAATTACTGTTTGTGCATTTACAATATTCATTGATTTTTTGCCATTGAAAAACATCCAGAAATGTTTGAAGCTACTGACTAAATGAAAGGAGCTGGCATCTCACTCTCTTTGAATCTTCTTCATCATGCTAAGAGGAGCAGGAAAAAGCAAAAAATTTCAGAATTGCACCTTGCAATGCGGAGAAATTACTGTTTGTGCATTCACATTATTCATTGATTTTTGAGATTGAAAAACATCATGTTATTCATATACCAGAAATGTTTGAAGCTACTGACTGAAAAGAGCTGGCATCTCACTCTCTTTGAATCTTCTTTATCATGCTAAGAGGAGCAGGAAAAAGCAAAAAATTTCAGAATGGCACCTTGCAATGCGGAGAATCTACTGTTTGTGCATTCACATTATTCATTGATTTTTGCCATTGAAAAACATCATGTTATTCATATACCAGAAATGTTTGTAGCTACTAACTGAATGAAAAGAGCTGGCATCTCACTCTATTTGAATCTTCTTTATCATGCTAAGAGGAGCAGGAAAAAGCAAAAAATTTCAGAATGGCACCTTGCAATGCGGAGAAATTACTGTTTGTGCATTCACATTATTCATTGATTTTTGCCATTGAAAAACATCATGTTATTCATATACCAGAAATGTTTGAAGCTACTGACTGAATGAAAAGAGCTGGCATCTCACTCTCTTTGAATCTTCTTTATCATGCTAAGATTAGCAGGAAAAAGCAAAAAATTTCAGAATTGCACCTTGCAATGGGGAGAAATTACTGTTTGTGCATTCACATTATTCATTGATTTTTGCCATTGTAAAACGTCCAGAAATGTTTGAAGCTACTGACTGAATGAAAGGAGCTGGCATCTCACTCTCTTTGAATCTTCTTTATCATGCTAAGAGGAGCAGGAAAAAGCAAAAAATTTCAGAATTGCACCTTGCAATGCGGAGAAATTACTGTTTGTGCATTCACATTATTCATTGATTTTTGCCATTGAAAACCATCATGTTATTCATATACCAGAAATGTTTGAAGCTACTGACTGAATGAAATGAGCTGGCATCTCAATCTCTTTGAATCTTCTTTATCATGCTAAGAGGAGCAGGAAAAATCAAAAAATTTCAGAATTGCACCTTGCAATGAGGAGAAATTACTGTTTGTGCATTCACATTATTCATTGATTTTTGCGATTGAAAACCATCATGTTATTCATATACCAGAAATGTTTGAAGCTACTGACTGAAAAGAGCTGGCATCTCACTCTCTTTGAATCTTCTTTACCATGCTAAGAGGAGCAGGAAAAAGCAAAAAAATTCAGAATTGAACCTTGCAATGCGGAGAAATTACTGTTTGTGCATTCACATTATTCATTGATTTTTGCCATTGAAGAACATCATGTTATTCATATACCAGAAATGTTTGAAGCTACTGACTGAAAAGAGCTGGCATCTCACTCTCTTTGAATCTTCTTTATCATGCTAAGAGGAGCAGGAAAAAGCAAAAAATTTCAGAATGGCACCTTGCAATGCGGAGAAATTACTGTTTGTGCATTTACAATATTCATTGATTTTTTGCCATTGAAAAACATCCAGAAATGTTTGAAGCTACTGACTGAATGAAAGGAGCTGGCATCTCACTATCTTTGAATCTTCTTTATCATGCTAAGAGGAGCAGGAAAAAGCAAAAAATTTCAGAATTGCACCTTGCAATGCGGAGAAATTACTGTTTGTGCATTCACATTATTCATTGATTTTTGCCATTGAAAAACGTCCAGAAATGTTTGAAGCTACTGACTGAATGAAAGGAGCTGGCATCTCACTTTTTTTGAATCTTCTTTATCATGCTAAGAGGAGCAGGAAAAAGCAAAAAATTTCAGAATTGCACCTTGCAATGCGGAGAAATTACTGTTTGTGCATTCACATTATTCATTGATTTTTGCCAATGAAAACCATCATGTTATTCATATACCAGAAATGTTTGAAGCTACTGACTGAATGAAATGAGCTGGCATCTCAATCTCTTTGAATCTTCTTTATCATGCTAAGAGGAGCAGGAAAAATCAAAAAATTTCAGAATTGCACCTTGCAATGAGGAGAAATTACTGTTTGTGCATTCACATTATTCATTGATTTTTGCGATTGAAAACATTATGTTATTCATATACCAGAAATGCTTGAAGCTACTGACTGAAAAGAGCTGGCATCTCACTCTCTTTGAATCTTCTTTATCATGCTAAGAGGAGCAGGAAAAAGCAAAAAATTTCAGAATGGCACCTTGCAATGCGGAGAAATTACTGTTTGTGCATTCACATTATTCATTGATTTTTGCCATTGAAAAACATCATGTTATTCATATACCAGAAATGTTTGAAGCTACTGACTGAATGAAAAGAGCTGGCATCTCACTCTCTTTGAATCTTCTTTATCATGCTAAGAGGAGCAGGAAAAAGCAAAAAATTTCAGAATTGCACCTTGCAATGCGGAGAAATTACTGTTTGTGCATTTACAATATTCATTGATTTTTTGCCATTGAAAAACATCCAGAAATGTTTGAAGCTACTGACTGAATGAAAGGAGCTGGCATCTCACTCTCTTTGAATCTTCTTTATCATGCTAAGAGGAGCAGGAAAAAGCAAAAAATTTCAGAATTGCACCTTGCAATGCGGAGAAATTACTGTTTGTGCATTCACATTATTCATTGATTTTTGCCATTGAAAAACATCATGTTAATCATATACCAGAAATGTTTGAAGCTACTGACTGAATGAAAAGAGCTGGCATCTCACTCTCTTTGAATCTTCTTTATCATGCTAAGAGGAGCAGGAAAAAGCAAAAAATTTCAGAATTGCACCTTGCAATGCGGAGAAATTACTGTTTGTGCATTTACAATATTCATTGATTTTTTGCCATTGAAAAACATCCAGAAATGTTTGAAGCCACTGACTGAATGAAAGGAGCTGGCATCTCACTCTCTTTGAATCTTCTTTATCATGCTAAGAGGAGCAGGAAAAAGCAAAAAATTTCAGAATTGCACCTTGCAATGCGGAGAAATTACTGTTTGTGCATTCACATTATTCATTGATTTTTGCCATTGAAAAACATCATGTTATTCATATACCAGAAATGTTTGAAGCTACTGACTGAATGAAAAGAGCTGGCATCTCACTGTCTTTGAATCTTCTTTATCATGCTAAGAGGAGCAGGAAAAAGCAAAAAATTTCAGAATTGCACCTTGCAATGCGGATAAATTACTGATTGTGCATTGACATTATTCATTGATTTTTGCCATTGAAAAACATCATGTTATTCATATACCAGAAATGTTTGAAGCTACTAACTGAATGAAAAGAGCTGGCATCTCACTCTCTTTGAATCTTCTTTATCATGCTAAGAGGAGCAGGAAAAAGCAAAAAATTTCAGAATTGCACCTTGCAATGCGGAGAAATTACTGTTTGTGCATTTACAATATTCATTGATTTTTTGCCATTGAAAAACATCCAGAAATGTTTGAAGCTACTGACTGAATGAAAGGAGCTGGCATCTCACTCTCTTTGAATCTTCTTTATCATGCTAAGAGGAGCAGGAAAAAGCAAAAAATTTCAGAATTGCACCTTGCAATGCGGAGAAATTACTGTTTGTGCATTCACATTATTCATTGATTTTTGCCATTGAAAAACATCATGTTATTCATATACCAGAAATGTTTGAAGCTACTGACTGAATGAAAAGAGCTGGCATCTCACTCTCTTTGAATCTTCTTTATCATGCTAAGAGGAGCAGGAAAAAGCAAAAAATTTCAGAATTGCACCTTGCAATGCGGATAAATTACTGTTTGTGCATTGACATTATTCATTGATTTTTGCCATTGAAAAACATCATGTTATTCATATACCAGAAATGTTTGAAGCTACTGACTGAATGAAAAGAGCTGGCATCTCACTCTCTTTGAATCTTCTTTATCATGCTAAGAGGAGCAGGAAAAAGCAAAAAATTTCAGAATTGCACCTTGCAATGCGGAGAAATTCCTGTTTGTGCATTTACAATATTCAGTGATTTTTTGCCATTGAAAAACATCCAGAAATGTTTGAAGCTACTGACTGAATGAAAGGAGCTGGCATCTCAGTCTCTTTGAATCTTCTTTATCATGCTAAGAGGAGCAGGAAAAAGCAAAAAATTTCAGAATTGCACCTTGCAATGCGGAGAAATTACTGTTTGTGCATTCACATTATTCATTGATTTTTGAGATTGAAAAACATCATGTTATTCATATACCAGAAATGTTTGAAGCTACTGACTGAAAAGAGCTGGCATCTCACTCTCTTTTAATCTTCTTTATCATGCTAAGAGGAGCAGGAAAAAGCAAAAAATTTCAGAATGGCACCTTGCAATGCGGAGAAATTACTGTTTGTGCATTCACATTATTCATTGATTTTTGCCATTGAAAAACATCATGTTATTCATATACCAGAAATGTTTGAAGCTACTGACTGAAAAGAGCTGGCATCTCACTCTCTTTGAATCTTCTTTATCATGCTAAGAGGAGCAGGAAAAAGCAAAAAATTTCAGAATGGCACCTTGCAATGCGGAGAAATTACTGTTTGTGCATTCACATTATTCATTGATTTTTGCCATTGAAAAACATCATGTTATTCATATACCAGAAATGTTTGTAGCTACTAACTGAATGAAAAGAGCTGGCATCTCACTCTCTTTGAATCTTCTTTATCATGCTAAGAGGAGCAGGAAAAAGCAAAAAATTTCAGAATTGCACCTTGCAATGCGGAGAAATTACTGTTTGTGCATTTACAATATTAATTGATTTTTTGCCATTGAAAAACATCCAGAAATGTTTGAAGCTACTGACTGAATGAAAGGAGCTGGCATCTCACTCTCTTTGAATCTTCTTTATCATGCTAAGAGGAGCAGGAAAAAGCAAATAATTTCAGAATTGCACCTTGCAATGCGGAGAAATTACTGTTTGTGCATTCACATTATTCATTGATTTTTGCCATTGAAAAACATCATGTTATTCATATACCAGAAATGTTTGAAGCTACTGACTGAATGAAAAGAGCTGGCATCTCACTCTCTTTGAATCTTCTTTATCATGCTAAGAGGAGCGGGAAAAAGCAAAAAATTTCAGAATTGCACCTTGCAATGCGGATAAATTACTGTTTGTGCATTGACATTATTCATTGATTTTTGCCATTGAAAAACATCATGTTATTCATATACCAGAAATGTTTGAAGCTACTGACTGAAAAGAGCTGGCATCTCACTCTCTTTGAATCTTCTTTATCATGCTAAGAGGAGCAGGAAAAAGCAAAAAATTTCAGAATGGCACCTTGCAATGCGGAGAAATTACTGTTTGTGCATTCACATTATTCATTTATTTTTGCCATTGAAAAACATCATGTTATTCATATACCAGAAATGTTTGAAGCTACTGACTGAATGAAAAGAGCTGGCATCTCACTCTCTTTGAATCCTCTTTATCATGCTAAGAGGAGCAGGAAAAAGCAAAAAATTTCAGAATTGCACCTTGCAATGCGGAGAAATTACTGTTTGTGCATTTACAATATTCATTGATTTTTTGCCATTGAAAAACATCCAGAAATGTTTGAAGCTACTGACTGAATGAAAGGAGCTGGCATCTCACTCTCTTTGAATCTTCTTTATCATGTTAAGAGGAGCAGGAAAAAGCAAAAAATTTCAGAATTGCACCTTGCAATGCGGAGAAATTACTGTTTGTGCATTCACATTATTCATTGATTTTTGCCATTGAAAAACATCATGTTATTCATATACCAGAAATGTTTGAAGCTACTGACTGAATGAAAAGAGCTGGCATCTCACTCTCTTTGAATCTTCTTTATCATGCTAAGAGGAGCAGGAAAAAGCAAAAAATTTCAGAATTGCACCTTGCAATGCGGATAAATTACTGTTTGTGCATTGACATTATTCATTGATTTTTGCCATTGAAAAACATCATGTTATTCATATACCAGAAATGTTTGAAGCTACTGACTGAATGAAAAGAGCTGGCATCTCACTCTCTTTGAATCTTCTTTATCATGCTAAGAGGAGCAGGAAAAAGCAAAAAATTTCAGAATTGCACCTTGCAATGCGGAGAAATTCCTGTTTGTGCATTTACAATATTCAGTGATTTTTTGCCATTGAAAAACATCCAGAAATGTTTGAAGCTACTGACTGAATGAAAGGAGCTGGCATCTCACTCTCTTTGAATCTTCTTTATCATGCTAAGAGGAGCAGGAAAAAGCAAAAAATTTCAGAATTGCACCTTGCAATGCGGAGAAATTACTGTTTGTGCATTCACATTATTCATTGATTTTTGAGATTGAAAAACATCATGTTATTCATATACCAGAAATGTTTGAAGCTACTGACTGAAAAGAGCTGGCATCTCACTCTCTTTTAATCTTCTTTATCATGCTAAGAGGAGCAGGAAAAAGCAAAAAATTTCAGAATGGCACCTTGCAATGCGGAGAAATTACTGTTTGTGCATTCACATTATTCATTGATTTTTGCCATTGAAAAACATCATGTTATTCATATACCAGAAATGTTTGAAGCTACTGACTGAAAAGAGCTGGCATCTCACTCTCTTTGAATCTTCTTTATCATGCTAAGAGGAGCAGGAAAAAGCAAAAAATTTCAGAATGGCACCTTGCAATGCGGAGAAATTACTGTTTGTGCATTCACATTATTCATTGATTTTTGCCATTGAAAAACATCATGTTATTCATATACCAGAAATGTTTGTAGCTACTAACTGAATGAAAAGAGCTGGCATCTCACTCTCTTTGAATCTTCTTTATCATGCTAAGAGGAGCAGGAAAAAGCAAAAAATTTCAGAATTGCACCTTGCAATGCGGAGAAATTACTGTTTGTGCATTTACAATATTAATTGATTTTTTGCCATTGAAAAACATTCAGAAATGTTTGAAGCTACTGACTGAATGAAAGGAGCTGGCATCTCACTCTCTTTGAATCTTCTTTATCATGCTAAGAGGAGCAGGAAAAAGCAAATAATTTCAGAATTGCACCTTGCAATGCGGAGAAATTACTGTTTGTGCATTCACATTATTCATTGATTTTTGCCATTGAAAAACATCATGTTATTCATATACCAGAAATGTTTGAAGCTACTGACTGAATGAAAAGAGCTGGCATCTCACTCTCTTTGAATCTTCTTTATCATGCTAAGAGGAGCAGGAAAAAGCAAAAAATTTCAGAATTGCACCTTGCAATGCGGATAAATTACTGTTTGTGCATTGACATTATTCATTGATTTTTGCCATTGAAAAACATCATGTTATTCATATACCAGAAATGTTTGAAGCTACTGACTGAAAAGAGCTGGCATCTCACTCTCTTTGAATCTTCTTTATCATGCTAAGAGGAGCAGGAAAAAGCAAAAAATTTCAGAATGGCACCTTGCAATGCGGAGAAATTACTGTTTGTGCATTCACATTATTCATTGATTTTTGCCATTGAAAAACATCGTGTTATTCATATACCAGAAATGTTTGAAGCTACTAACTGAATGAAAAGAGCTGGCATCTCACTCTCTTTGAATCTTCTTTACCATGCTAAGAGGAGCAGGAAAAAGCAAAAAATTTCAGAATTGCACCTTGCAATGCGGAGAAATTACTGTTTGTGCATTTACAATATTCATTGATTTTTTGCCATTGAAAAACATCCAGAAATGTTTGAAGCTACTGACTGAATGAAAGGAGCTGGCATCTCACTCTCTTTGAATCTTCTTTATCATGCTAAGAGGAGCAGGAAAAAGCAAAAAATTTCAGAATTGCACCTTGCAATGCGGAGAAATTACTGTTTGTGCATTCACATTATTCATTGATTTTTGCCATTGAAAAACATCATGTTATTCATATACCAGAAATGTTTGAAGCTACTGACTGAATGAAAAGAGCTGGCATCTCACTCTCTTTGAATCTTCTTTATCATGCTAAGAGGAGCAGGAAAAAGCAAAAAATTTCAGAATTGCACCTTGCAATGCGGAGAAATTACTGTTTGTGCATTCACATTATTCATTGATTTTTGCCATTGAAAAACATCATGTTATTCATATACCAGAAATGTTTGAAGCTACTGACTGAATGAAAAGAGCTGGCATCTCACTCTCTTTGAATCTTCTTTATCATGCTAAGAGGAGCAGGAAAAAGCAAAAAATTTCAGAATTGCACCTTGCAATGCGGATAAATTACTGTTTGTGCATTGACATTATTCATTGATTTTTGCCATTGAAAAACATCATGTTATTCATATACCAGAAATGTTTGAAGCTACTGACTGAATGAAAAGAGCTGGCATCTCACTCTCTTTGAATCTTCTTTATCATGCTAAGAGGAGCAGGAAAAAGCAAAAAATTTCAGAATTGCACCTTGCAATGCGGAGAAATTCCTGTTTGTGCATTTACAATATTCAGTGATTTTTTGCCATTGAAAAACATCCAGAAATGTTTGAAGCTACTGACTGAATGAAAGGAGCTGGCATCTCACTCTCTTTGAATCTTCTTTATCATGCTAAGAGGAGCAGGAAAAAGCAAAAAATTTCAGAATTGCACCTTGCAATGCGGAGAAATTACTGTTTGTGCATTCACATTATTCATTGATTTTTGAGATTGAAAAACATCATGTTATTCATATACCAGAAATGTTTGAAGCTACTGACTGAAAAGAGCTGGCATCTCACTCTCTTTTAATCTTCTTTATCATGCTAAGAGGAGCAGGAAAAAGCAAAAAATTTCAGAATGGCACCTTGCAATGCGGAGAAATTACTGTTTGTGCATTCACATTATTCATTGATTTTTGCCATTGAAAAACATCATGTTATTCATATACCAGAAATGTTTGAAGCTAATGACTGAAAAGAGCTGGCATCTCACTCTCTTTGAATCTTCTTTATCATGCTAAGAGGAGCAGGAAAAAGCAAAAAATTTCAGAATGGCACCTTGCAATGCGGAGAAATTACTGTTTGTGCATTCACATTATTCATTGATTTTTGCCATTGAAAAACATCATGTTATTCATATACCAGAAATGTTTGTAGCTACTAACTGAATGTAAAGAGCTGGCATCTCACTCTCTTTGAATCTTCTTTATCATGCTAAGAGGAGCAGGAAAAAGCAAAAAATTTCAGAATTGCACCTTGCAATGCGGAGAAATTACTGTTTGTGCATTTACAATATTAATTGATTTTTTGCCATTGAAAAACATCCAGAAATGTTTGAAGCTACTGACTGAATGAAAGGAGCTGGCATCTCACTCTCTTTGAATCTTCTTTATCATGCTAAGAGGAGCAGGAAAAAGCAAATAATTTCAGAATTGCACCTTGCAATGCGGAGAAATTACTGTTTGTGCATTCACATTATTCATTGATTTTTGCCATTGAAAAACATCATGTTATTCATATACCAGAAATGTTTGAAGCTACTGACTGAATGAAAAGAGCTGGCATCTCACTCTCTTTGAATCTTCTTTATCATGCTAAGAGGAGCAGGAAAAAGCAAAAAATTTCAGAATTGCACCTTGCAATGCGGATAAATTACTGTTTGTGCATTGACATTATTCATTGATTTTTGCCATTGAAAAACATCATGTTATTCATATACCAGAAATGTTTGAAGCTACTGACTGAAAAGAGCTGGCATCTCACTCTCTTTGAATCTTCTTTATCATGCTAAGAGAAGCAGGAAAAAGCAAAAAATTTCAGAATGGCACCTTGCAATGCGGAGAAATTACTGTTTGTGCATTCACATTATTCATTTATTTTTGCCATTGAAAAACATCATGTTATTCATATACCAGAAATGTTTGAAGCTACTGACTGAATGAAAAGAGCTGGCATCTCACTCTCTTTGAATCCTCTTTATCATGCTAAGAGGAGCAGGAAAAAGCAAAAAATTTCAGAATTGCACCTTGCAATGCGGAGAAATTACTGTTTGTGCATTTACAATATTCATTGATTTTTTGCCATTGGAAAACATCCAGAAATGTTTGAAGCTACTGACTGAATGAAAGGAGCTGGCATCTCACTCTCTTTGAATCTTCTTTATCATGCTAAGAGGAGCAGGAAAAAGCAAAAAATTTCAGAATTGCACCTTGCAATGCGGAGAAATTACTGTTTGTGCATTCACATTATTCATTGATTTTTGCCATTGAAAAACATCATGTTATTCATATACCAGAAATGTTTGAAGCTACTGACTGAATGAAAAGAGCTGGCATCTCACTCTCTTTGAATCTTCTTTATCATGCTAAGAGTAGCAGGAAAAAGCAAAAAATTTCAGAATTGCACCTTGCAATGCGGATAAATTACTGTTTGTGCATTGACATTATTCATTGATTTTTGCCATTGAAAAACATCATGTTATTCATATACCAGAAATGTTTGAAGCTACTGACTGAATGAAAAGAGCTGGCATATCACTCTCTTTGAATCTTCTTTATCATGCTAAGAGGAGCAGGAAAAAGCAAAAAATTTCAGAATTGCACCTTGCAATGCGGAGAAATTCCTGTTTGTGCATTTACAATATTCAGTGATTTTTTGCCATTGAAAAACATCCAGAAATGTTTGAAGCTACTGACTGAATGAAAGGAGCTGGCATCTCACTCTCTTTGAATCTTCTTTATCATGCTAAGAGGAGCAGGAAAAAGCAAAAAATTTCAGAATTGCACCTTGCAATGCGGAGAAATTACTGTTTGTGCATTCACATTATTCATTGATTTTTGAGATTGAAAAACATCATGTTATTCATATACCAGAAATGTTTGAAGCTACTGACTGAAAAGAGCTGGCATCTCACTCTCTTTTAATCTTCTTTATCATGCTAAGAGGAGCAGGAAAAAGCAAAAAATTTCAGAATGGCACCTTGCAATGCGGAGAAATTACTGTTTGTGCATTCACATTATTCATTGATTTTTGCCATTGAAAAACATCATGTTATTCATATACCAGAAATGTTTGAAGCTACTGACTGAAAAGAGCTGGCATCTCACTCTCTTTGAATCTTCTTTATCATGCTAAGAGGAGCAGGAAAAAGCAAAAAATTTCAGAATTGCACCTTGCAATGCGGAGAAATTACTGTTTGTGCATTTACAATATTCATTGATTTTTTGCCATTGAAAAACATCCAGAAATGTTTGAAGCTACTGACTGAATGAAAGGAGCTGGCATCTCACTCTCTTTGAATCTTCTTTATCATGCTAAGAGGAGCAGGAAAAAGCAAAAAATTTCAGAATTGCACCTTGCAATGCGGAGAAATTACTGTTTGTGCATTCACATTATTCATTGATTTTTGCCATTGAAAAACATCATGTTATTCATATACCAGAAATGTTTGAAGCTACTGACTGAATGTAAAGAGCTGGCATCTCACTCTCTTTGAATCTTCTTTATCATGCTAAGAGGAGCAGGAAAAAGCAAAAAATTTCAGAATTGCACCTTGCAATGCGGATAAATTACTGTTTGTGCATTGACATTATTCATTGATTTTTGCCATTGAAAAACATCATGTTATTCATATACCAGAAATGTTTGAAGCTACTAACTGAATGAAAAGAGCTGGCATCTCACTCTCTTTGAATCTTCTTTATCATGCTAAGAGGAGCAGGAAAAAGCAAAAAATTTCAGAATTGCACCTTGCAATGCGGAGAAATTACTGTTTGTGCATTTACAATATTCATTGATTTTTTGCCATTGAAAAACATCCAGAAATGTTTGAAGCTACTGACTGAATGAAAGGAGCTGGCATCTCACTCTCTTTGAATCTTCTTTATCATGCTAAGAGGAGCAGGAAAAAGCAAAAAGTTTCAGAATTGCACCTTGCAATGCGGAGAAATTACTGTTTGTGCATTGACATTATTCATTGATTTTTGCCATTGAAAAACATCATGTTATTCATATACCAGAAATGTTTGAAGCTACTGACTGAATGAAAAGAGCTGGCATCTCACTCTCTTTGAATCTTCTTTATCATGCTAAGAGGAGCAGGAAAAAGCAAAAAATTTCAGAATTGCACCTTGCAATGCGGATAAATTACTGTTTGTGCATTGACATTATTCATTGATTTTTGCCATTGAAAAACATCATGTTATTCATATACCAGAAATGTTTGAAGCTACTGACTGAATGAAAAGAGCTGGCATCTCACTCTCTTTGAATCTTCTTTATCATGCTAAGAGGAGCAGGAAAAAGCAAAAAATTTCAGAATTGCACCTTGCAATGCGGAGAAATTACTGTTTGTGCATTTACAATATTCATTGATTTTTTGCCATTGAAAAACATCCAGAAATGTTTGAAGCTACTGACTGAATGAAAGGAGCTGGCATCTCACTCTCTTTGAATCTTCTTTATCATGCTAAGAGGAGCAGGAAAAAGCAAAAAATTTCAGAATTGCACCTTGCAATGCGGAGAAATTACTGTTTGTGCATTGACATTATTCATTGATTTTTGCCATTGAAAAACATCATGTTATTCATATACCAGAAATGTTTGAAGCTACTGACTGAATGAAAAGAGCTGGCATCTCACTCTCTTTGAATCTTCTTTATCATGCTAAGAGGAGCAGGAAAAAGCAAAAAATTTCAGAATTGCACCTTGCAATGCGGATAAATTACTGTTTGTGCATTGACATTATTCATTGATTTTTGCCATTGAAAAACATCATGTTATTCATATACCAGAAATGTTTGAAGCTACTGACTGAAAAGAGCTGGCATCTCACTCTCTTTGAATCTTCTTTATCATGCTAAGAGGAGCAGGAAAAAGCAAAAAATTTCAGAATTGCACCTTGCAATGCGGAGAAATTACTGTTCGTGCATTCACATTATTCATTGATTTTTGAGATTGAAAAACATCATGTTATTCATATACCAGAAATGTTTGAAGCTACTGACTGAAAAGAGCTGGCATCTCACTCTCTTTTAATCTTCTTTATCATGCTAAGAGGAGCAGGAAAAAGCAAAAAATTTCAGAATGGCACCTTGCAATGCGGAGAAATTACTGTTTGTGCATTCACATTATTCATTGATTTTTGCCATTGAAAAACATCATGTTATTCATATACCAGAAATGTTTGAAGCTACTAACTGAATGAAGAGAGCTGGCATCTCACTCTCTTTGAATCTTCTTTATCATGCTAAGAGGAGCAGGAAAAAGCAAAACATTTCAGAATTGCACCTTGCAATGCGGAGAAATTACTGTTTGTGCATTTACAATATTCATTGATTTTTTGCCATTGAAAAACATGTAGAAATGTTTGAAGCTACTGACTGAATGAAAGGAGCTGGCATCTCACTCTCTTTGAATCTTCTTTATCATGCTAAGAGGAGCAGGAAAAAGCAAAAAATTTCAGAATTGCACCTTGCAATGCGGAGAAATTACTGTTTGTGCATTGACATTATTCATTGATTTTTGCCATTGAAAAACATCATGTTATTCATATACCAGAAATGTTTGAAGCTACTGACTGAATGAAAAGAGCTGGCATCTCACTCTCTTTGAATCTTCTTTATCATGCTAAGAGGAGCAGGAAAAAGCAAAAAATTTCAGAATTGCACCTTGCAATGCGGATAAATTACTGTTTGTGCATTGACATTATTCATTCATTTTTGCCATTGAAAAACATCATGTTATTCATATACCAGAAATGTTTGAAGCTACTAACTGAATGAAAAGAGCTGGCATTTCACTCTCTTTGAATCTTCTTTATCATGCTAAGAGGAGCAGGAAAAAGCAAAAAATTTCAGAATTGCACCTTGCAATGCGGAGAAATTACTGTTTGTGCATTTACAATATTCATTGATTTTTTGCCATTGAAAAACATCCAGAAATGTTTGAAGCTACTGACTGAATGAAAGGAGCTGGCATCTCACTCTCTTTGAATCTTCTTTATCATGCTAAGAGGAGCAGGAAAAAGCAAAAAATTTCAGAATTGCACCTTGCAATGCGGAGAAATTACTGTTCGTGCATTCACATTATTCATTGATTTTTGAGATTGAAAAACATCATGTTATTCATATACCAGAAATGTTTGAAGCTACTGACTGAAAAGAGCTGGCATCTCACTCTCTTTTAATCTTCTTTATCATGCTAAGAGGAGCAGGAAAAAGCAAAAAATTTCAGAATGGCACCTTGCAATGCGGAGAAATTACTGTTTGTGCATTCACATTATTCATTGATTTTTGCCATTGAAAAACATCATGTTATTCATATACCAGAAATGTTTGAAGCTACTGACTGAAAAGAGCTGGCATCTCACTCTCTTTCAATCTTCTTTATCATGCTAAGAGGAGCAGGAAAAAGCAAAAAATTTCAGAATGGCACCTTGCAATGCGGAGAAATTACTGTTTGTGCATTCACATTATTCATTGATTTTTACCATTGAAAAACATCATGTTATTCATATACCAGAAATGTTTGTAGCTACTAACTGAATGAAAAGAGCTTGCATCTCACTCTCTTTGAATCTTCTTTATCATGCTAAGAGGAGCAGGAAAAAGCAAAAAATTTCAGAATTGCACCTTGCAATGCGGAGAAATTACTGTTTATGCATTTACAATATTCATTGATTTTTTGCCATTTAAAAACATCCAGAAATGTTTGAAGCTACTGACTGAATGAAAGGAGCTGGCATCTCACTCTCTTTGAATCTTCTTTATCATGCTAAGAGGAGCAGGAAAAAGCAAATAATTTCAGAATTGCACCTTGCAATGCGGAGAAATTACTGTTTGTGCATTCACATTATTCATTGATTTTTGCCATTGAAAAACATCATGTTATTCATATACCAGAAATGTTTGAAGCTACTGACTGAATGAAAAGAGCTGGCATCTCACTCTCTTTGAATCTTCTTTATCATGCTAAGAGGAGCAGGAAAAAGCAAAAAATTTCAGAATTGCACCTTGCAATGCGGATAAATTACTGTTTGTGCATTGACATTATTCATTGATTTTTGCCATTGAAAAACATCATGTTATTCATATACCAGAAATGTTTGAAGCTACTGACTGAATGAAAAGAGCTGGCATCTCATTCTCTTTGAATCTTTTTTATCATGCTAAGAGGAGCAGGAAAAAGCAAAAAATTTCAGAATTGCACCTTGCAATGCGGAGAAATTACTGTTTGTGCATTTACAATATTCATTGATTTTTTGCCTTTGAAAAACATCCAGAAATGTTTGAAGCTACTGACTGAATGAAAGGAGCTGGCATCTCAATCTCTTTGAATCTTCTTTATCATGCTAAGAGGAGCAGGAAAAAGCAAAAAATTTCAGAATTGCACCTTGCAATGCGGAGAAATTACTGTTTGTGCATTCACATTATTCATTGATTTTTGAGATTGAAAAACATCATGTTATTCATATACCAGAAATGTTTGAAGCTACTGACTGAAAAGAGCTGGCATCTCACTCTCTTTGAATCTTCTTTATCATGCTAAGAGGAGCAGGAAAAAGCAAAAAATTTCAGAATGGCACCTTGCAATGCGGAGAAATTACTGTTTGTGCATTCACGTTATACATTGATTTTTGCCATTGAAAAACATCATGTTATTCATATACCAGAAATGTTTGAAGCTACTGACTGAATGAAAAGAGCTGGCATCTCATTCTCTTTGAATCTTTTTTATCATGCTAAGAGGAGCAGGAAAAAGCAAAAAATTTCAGAATTGCACCTTGCAATGCGGAGAAATTACTGTTTGTGCATTTACAATATTCATTGATTTTTTGCCATTGAAAAACATCCAGAAATGTTTGAAGCAACTGACTGAATGAAAGGAGCTGGCATCTCAATCTCTTTGAATCTTCTTTATCATGCTAAGAGGAGCAGGAAAAAGCAAAAAATTTCAGAATTGCACCTTGCAATGCGGAGAAATTACTGTTTGTGCATTCACATTATTCATTGATTTTTGAGATTGAAAAACATCATGTTATTCATATACCAGAAATGTTTGAAGCTACTGACTGAAAAGAGCTGGCATCTCACTCTCTTTGAATCTTCTTTATCATGCTAAGAGGAGCAGGAAAAAGCAAAAAATTTCAGAATGGCACCTTGCAATGCGGAGAATCTACTGTTTGTGCATTCACATTTTTCATTGATTTTTGCCATTGAAAAACATCATGTTATTCATATACCAGAAATGTTTGAAGCTACTGACTGAATGAAAAGAGCTGGCATCTCACTCTCTTTGAATCTTCTTTATCATGCTAAGAGGAGCAGGAAAAAGCAAAAAATTTCAGAATTGCACCTTGCAATGCGGAGAAATTACTGTTTGTGCATTTACAATATTCATTGATTTTTTGCCATTGAAAAACATCCAGAAATGTTGGAAGCTACTGACTGAATGAAAGGAGCTGGCATCTCACTCTCTTTGAATCTTCTTTATCATGCTAAGAGGAGCAGGAAAAAGCAAAAAATTTCAGAATTGCACATTGCAATGCGGAGAAATTACTGTTTGTGCATTCACATTATTCATTGATTTTTGCCATTGAAAAACGTCCAGAAATGTTTGAAGCTACTGACTGAATGAAAGGAGCTGGCATCTCACTCTCTTTGAATCTTCTTTATCATGCTAAGAGGAGCAGGAAAAAGCAAAAAATTTCAGAATTGCACCTCGCAATGCGGAGAAATTACTGTTTGTGCTTTCACATTATTCATTGATTTTTGCCATTGAAAACCATCATTTTATTCATATACCAGAAATGTTTGAAGCTACTGACTGAATGAAATGAGCTGGCATCACAATCTCTTTGAATCTTCTTTATCATGCTAAGAAGAGCAGGAAAAATCAAAAAATTTCAGAATTGCACCTTGCAATGAGGAGAAATTACTGTTTGTGCATTCACATTATTCATTGATTTTTGCGATTGAAAACCATCATGTTATTCATATACCAGAAATGTTTGAAGCTACTGACTGAAAAGAGCTGGCATCTCACTCTCTTTGAATCTTCTTTATCATGCTAAGAGGAGCAGGAAAAAGCAAAAAATTTCAGAATTGAACCTTGCAATGCGGAGAAATTACTGTTTGTGCATTCACATTATTCATTGATTTTTGCCATTGAAGAACATCATGTTATTCATATACCAGAAATGTTTGAAGCTACTGACTGAAAAGAGCTGGCATCTCACTCTCTTTGAATCTTCTTTATCATGCTAAGAGGAGCAGGAAAAAGCAAAAAATTTCAGAATGGCACCTTGCAATGCGGAGAAATTACTGTTTGTGCATTTACAATATTCATTGATTTTTTGCCATTGAAAAACATCCAGAAATGTTTGAAGCTACTGACTGAATGAAAGGAGCTGGCATCTCACTCTCTTTGAATCTTCTTTATCATGCTAAGAGGAGCAGGAAAAAGCAAAAAATTTCAGAATTGCACCTTGCAATGCGGAGAAATTACTGTTTGTGCATTCACATTATTCATTGATTTTTGCCATTGAAAAACGTCCAGAAATGTTTGAAGCTACTGACTGAATGAAAGGAGCTGGCATCTCACTCTCTTTGAATCTTCTTTATCATGCTAAGAGGAGCAGGAAAAAGCAAAAAATTTCAGAATTGCACCTTGCAATGCGGAGAAATTACTGTTTGTGCGTTCACATTATTCATTGATTTTTGCCATTGAAGAACATCATGTTATTCATATACCAGAAATGTTTGAAGCTACTGACTGAAAAGACCTGGCATCTCATTCTCTTTGAATCTTCTTTATCATGCTAAAAGGAGCAGGAAAAAGCAAAAAATTTCAGAATGGCACCTTGCAATGCGGAGAAATTACTGTTTGTGCATTCACATTATTCATTGATTTTTGCCATTGAAAAACATCATGTTATTCATATACCAGAAATGTTTGAAGCTACTGACTGAATGAAAAGAGCTGGCATCTCACTCTCTTTGAATCTTCTTTATCATGCTAAGAGGAGCAGGAAAAAGCAAAAAATTTCAGAATTGCACCTTGCAATGCGGAGAAATTACTGTTTGTGCATTTACAATATTCATTGATTTTTTGCCATTGAAAAACATCCAGAAATGTTTGAAGCTACTGGCTGAATGAAAGGAGCTGGCATCTCACTCTCTTTGAATCTTCTTTATCATGCTAAGAGGAGCAGGAAAAAGCAAAAAATTTCAGAATTGCACCTTGCAATGCGGAGAAATTACTGTTTGTGCATTCACATTATTCATTGATTTTTGCCATTGAAAAACATCATGTTAATCATATACCAGAAATGTTTGAAGCTACTGACTGAATGAAAAGAGCTGGCATCTCACTCTCTTTGAATCTTCTTTATCATGCTAAGAGGAGCAGGAAAAAGCAAAAAATTTCAGAATTGCACCTTGCAATGCGGATAAATTACTGTTTCTGCATTGACATTATTCATTGATTTTTGCCATTGAAAAACATCATGTTATTCATATACCAGAAATGTTTGAAGCTACTGACTGAATGAAAAGAGCTGGCATCTCACTCTCTTTGAATCTTCTTTATCATGCTAAGAGGAGCAGGATAAAGCAAAAAATTTCAGAATTGCACCTTGCAATGTGGAGAAATTACTGTTTGTGCATTCACATTATTCATTGATTTTTGCCATTGAAAAACATCATGTTATTCATATACCAGAAATGTTTGAAGCTACTGACTGAAAAGAGCTGGCATCTCACTCTCTTTGAATCTTCTTTATCATGCTAAGAGGAGCAGGAAAAAGCAAAAAATTTCAGAATTGCACCTTGCAATGCGGATAAATTACTCTTTGTGCATTGACATTATTCATTGATTTTTGCCATTGAAAAACATCATGTTATTCATATACCAGAAATGTTTGAAGCTACTAACTGAATGAAAAGAGCTGGCATCTCACTCTCTTTGAATCTTCTTTATCATGCTAAGAGGAGCAGGAAAAAGCAAAAAATTTCAGAATTGCACCTTGCAATGCGGAGAAATTACTGTTTGTGCATTTACAATATTCATTGATTTTTTGCCATTTAAAAACATCCAGAAATGTTTGAAGCTACTGACTGAATGAAAGGAGCTGGCATCTCACTCTCTTTGAATCTTCTTTATCATGCTAAGAGGAGCAGGAAAAAGCAAATAATTTCAGAATTGCACCTTGCAATGCGGAGAAATTACTGTTTGTGCATTCACATTATTCATTGATTTTTGCCATTGAAAAACATCATGTTATTCATATACCAGAAATGTTTGAAGCTACTGACTGAATGAAAAGAGCTGGCATCTCACTCTCTTTGAATCTTCTTTATCATGCTAAGAGGAGCAGGAAAAAGCAAAAAATTTCAGAATTGCACCTTGCAATGCGGATAAATTACTGTTTGTGCATTGACATTATTCATTGATTTTTGCCATTGAAAAACATCATGTTATTCATATACCAGAAATGTTTGAAGCTACTGACTGAATGAAAAGAGCTGGCATCTCATTCTCTTTGAATCTTTTTTATCATGCTAAGAGGAGCAGGAAAAAGCAAAAAATTTCAGAATTGCACCTTGCAATGCGGAGAAATTACTGTTTGTGCATTTACAATATTCATTGATTTTTTGCCTTTGAAAAACATCCAGAAATGTTTGAAGCTACTGACTGAATGAAAGGAGCTGGCATCTCAATCTCTTTGAATCTTCTTTATCATGCTAAGATGAGCAGGAAAAAGCAAAAAATTTCAGAATTGCACCTTGCAATGCGGAGAAATTACTGTTTGTGCATTGACATTATTCATTGATTTTTGCCATTGAAAAACATCATGTTATTCATATACCAGAAATGTTTGAAGCTACTGACTGAATGAAAAGAGCTGGCATCTCATTCTCTTTGAATCTTTTTTATCATGCTAAGAGGAGCAGGAAAAAGCAAAAAATTTCAGAATTGCACCTTGCAATTCGGAGAAATTACTGTTTGTGCATTTACAATATTCATTGATTTTTTGCCTTTGAAAAACATCCAGAAATGTTTGAAGCTACTGACTGAATGAAAGGAGCTGGCATCTCAATCTCTTTGAATCTTCTTTATCATGCTAAGAGGAGCAGGAAAAAGCAAAAAATTTCAGAATTGCACCTTGCAATGCGGAGAAATTACTGTTTGTGCATTCACATTATTCATTGATTTTTGAGATTGAAAAACATCATGTTATTCATATACCAGAAATGTTTGAAGCTACTGACTGAAAAGAGCTGGCATCTCACTCTCTTTGAATCTTCTTTATCATGCTAAGAGGAGCAGGAAAAAGCAAAAAATTTCAGAATGGCACCTTGCAATGCGGAGAAATTACTGTTTGTGCATTCACGTTATTCATTGATTTTTGCCATTGAAAAACATCATGATATTCATATACCAGAAATGTTTGAAGCTACTGACTGAATGAAAAGAGCTGGCATCTCATTCTCTTTGAATCTTTTTTATCATGCTAAGAGGAGCAGGAAAAAGCAAAAAATTTCAGAATTGCACCTTGCAATGCGGAGAAATTACTGTTTGTGCATTTACAATATTCATTGATTTTTTGCCATTGAAAAACATCCAGAAATGTTTGAAGCTACTGACTGAATGAAAGGAGCTGGCATCTCAATCTCTTTGAATCTTCTTTATCATGCTAAGAGGAGCAGGAAAAAGCAAAAAATTTCAGAATTGCACCTTGCAATGCGGAGAAATTACTGTTTGTGCATTCACATTATTCATTGAATTTTGAGATTGAAAAACATCATGTTATTCATATACCAGAAATGTTTGAAGCTACTGACTGAAAAGAGCTGGCATCTCACTCTCTTTGAATCTTCTTTATCATGCTAAGAGGAGCAGGAAAAAGCAAAAAATTTCAGAATGGCACCTTGCAATGCGGAGAATCTACTGTTTGTGCATTCACATTATTCATTGATTTTTGCCATTGAAAAACATCATGTTATTCATATACCAGAAATGTTTGAAGCTACTGACTGAATGAAAAGAGCTGGCATCTCACTCTCTTTGAATCTTCTTTATCATGCTAAGAGGAGCAGGGAAAAGCAAAAAATTTCAGAATTGCACCTTGCAATGCGGAGAAATTACTGTTTGTGCATTTACAATATTCATTGATTTTTTGCCATTGAAAAACATCCAGAAATGTTGGAAGCTACTGACTGAATGAAAGGAGCTGGCATCTCACTCTCTTTGAATCTTCTTTATCATGCTAAGAGGAGCAGGAAAAAGCAAAAAATTTCAGAATTGCACATTGCAATGCGGAGAAATTACTGTTTGTGCATTCACATTATTCATTGATTTTTGCCATTGAAAAACGTCCAGAAGTGTTTGAAGCTACTGACTGAATGAAAGGAGCTGGCATCTCACTCTCTTTGAATCTTCTTTATCATGCTAAGAGGAGCAGGAAAAAGCAAAAAATTTCAGAATTGCACCTCGCAATGCGGAGAAATTACTGTTTGTGCTTTCACATTATTCATTGATTTTTGCCATTGAAAACCATCATTTTATTCATATACCAGAAATGTTTGAAGCTACTGACTGAATGAAATGAGCTGGCATCTCAATCTCTTTGAATCTTCTTTATCATGCTAAGAAGAGCAGGAAAAATCAAAAAATTTCAGAATTGCACCTTGCAATGAGGAGAAATTACTGTTTGTGCATTCACATTATTCATTGATTTTTGCGATTGAAAACCATCATGTTATTCATATACCAGAAATGTTTGAAGCTACTGACTGAAAAGAGCTGGCATCTCACTCTCTTTGAATCTTCTTTATCATGCAAAGAGGAGCAGGAAAAAGCAAAAAATTTCAGAATTGAACCTTGCAATGCGGAGAAATTACTGTTTGTGCATTCACATTATTCATTGATTTTTGCCATTGAAGAACATCATGTTATTCATATACCAGAAATGTTTGAAGCTACTGACTGAAAAGAGCTGGCATCTCACTCTCTTTGAATCTTCTTTATCATGCTAAGAGGAGCAGGAAAAAGCAAAAAATTTCAGAATGGCACCTTGCAATGCGGAGAAATTACTGTTTGTGCATTTACAATATTCATTGATTTTTTGCCATTGAAAAACATCCAGAAATGTTTGAAGCTACTGACTGAATGAAAGGAGCTGGCATCTCACTCTCTTTGAATCTTCTTTATCATGCTAAGAGGAGCAGGAAAAAGCAAAAAATTTCAGAATTGCACCTTGCAATGCGGAGAAATTACTGTTTGTGCATTCACATTATTCATTGATTTTTGCCATTGAAAAACGTCCAGAAATGTTTGAAGCTACTGACTGAATGAAAGGAGCTGGCATCTCACTCTCTTTGAATCTTCTTTATCATGCTAAGAGGAGCAGGAAAAAGCAAAAAATTTCAGAATTGCACCTTGCAATGCGGAGAAATTACTGTTTGTGCATTCACATTATTCATTGATTTTTGCCATTGAAGAACATCATGTTATTCATATACCAGAAATGTTTGAAGCTACTGACTGAAAAGAGCTGGCATCTCATTCTCTTTGAATCTTCTTTATCATGCTAAGAGGAGCAGGAAAAAGCAAAAAATTTCAGAATGGCACCTTGCAATGCGGAGAAATTACTGTTTGTGCATTCACATTATTCATTGATTTTTGCCATTGAAAAACATCATGTTATTCATATACCAGAAATGTTTGAAGCTACTGACTGAATGAAAAGAGCTGGCATCTCACTCTCTTTGAATCTTCTTTATCATGCTAAGAGGAGCAGGAAAAAGCAAAAAATTTCAGAATTGCACCTTGCAATGCGGAGAAATTACTGTTTGTGCATTTACAATATTCATTGATTTTTTGCCATTGAAAAACATCCAGAAATGTTTGAAGCTACTGGCTGAATGAAAGGAGCTGGCATCTCACTCTCTTTGAATCTTCTTTATCATGCTAAGAGGAGCAGGAAAAAGCAAAAAATTTCAGAATTGCACCTTGCAATGCGGAGAAATTACTGTTTGTGCATTCACATTATTCATTGATTTTTGCCATTGAAAAACATCATGTTAATCATATACCAGAAATGTTTGAAGCTACTGACTGAATGAAAAGAGCTGGCATCTCACTCTCTTTGAATCTTCTTTATCATGCTAAGAGGAGCAGGAAAAAGCAAAAAATTCAGAATTGCACCTTGCAATGCGGATAAATTACTGTTTGTGCATTGACATTATTCATTGATTTTTGCCATTGAAAAACATCATGTTATTCATATACCAGAAATGTTTGAAGCTACTGACTGAATGAAAAGAACTGGCATCTCACTCTCTTTGAATCTTCTTTATCATGCTAAGAGGAGCAGGATAAAGCAAAAAATTTCAGAATTGCACCTTGCAATGTGGAGAAATTACTGTTTGTGCATTCACATTATTCATTTATTTTTGCCATTGAAAAACATCATGTTATTCATATACCAGAAATGTTTGAAGCTACTGACTGAAAAGAGCTGGCATCTCACTCTCTTTGAATCTTCTTTATCATGCTAAGAGGAGCAGGAAAAAGCAAAAAATTTCAGAATTGCACCTTGCAATGCGGATAAATTACTCTTTGTGCATTGACATTATTCATTGATTTTTGCCATTGAAAAACATCATGTTATTCATATACCAGAAATGTTTGAAGCTACTAACTGAATGAAAAGAGCTGGCATCTCACTCTCTTTGAATCTTCTTTATCATGCTAAGAGGAGCAGGAAAAAGCAAAAAATTTCAGAATTGCACCTTGCAATGCGGAGAAATTACTGTTTGTGCATTTACAATATTCATTGATTTTTTGCCATTGAAAAACATCCAGAAATGATTGAAGCTACTGACTGAATGAAAGGAGCTGGCATCTCACTCTCTTTGAATCTTCTTTATCATGCTAAGAGGAGCAGGAAAAAGCAAAAAATTTCAGAATTGCACCTTGCAATGCGGAGAAATTACTGTTTGTGCATTCACATTATTCATTGATTTTTGCCATTGAAAAACATCATGTTAGTCATATACCAGAAATGTTTGAAGCTACTGACTGAATGAAAAGAGCTGGCATCTCACTCTCTTTGAATCTTCTTTATCATGCTAAGAGGAGCAGGAAAAAGCAAAAAATTTCAGAATTGCACCTTGCAATGCGGATAAATTACTGTTTGTGCATTGACATTATTCATTGATTTTTGCCATTGAAAAACATCATGTTATTCATATACCAGAAATGTTTGAAGCTACTGACTGAATGAAAAGAGCTGGCATCTCACTCTCTTTGAATCTTCTTTATCATGCTAAGAGGAGCAGGAAAAAGCAAAAAATTTCAGAATTGCACCTTGCAATGCGGAGAAATTCCTGTTTGTGCATTTACAATATTCAGTGATTTTTTGCCATTGAAAAACATCCAGAAACGTTTGAAGCTACTGACTGAATGAAAGGAGCTGGCATCTCACTCTCTTTGAATCTTCTTTATCATGCTAAGAGGAGCAGGAAAAAGCAAAAAATTTCAGAATTGCACCTTGCAATGCGGCGAAATTACTGTTTGTGCATTCACATTATTCATTGATTTTTGAGATTGAAAAACATCATGTTATTCATATACCAGAAATGTTTGAAGCTACTGACTGAAAAGAGCTGGCATCTCACTCTCTTTTAATCTTCTTTATCATGCTAAGAGGAGCAGGAAAAAGCAAAAAATTTCAGAATGGCACCTTGCAATGCGGAGAAATTACTGTTTGTGCATTCACATTATTCATTGATTTTTGCCATTGAAAAACATCATGTTATTCATATACCAGAAATGTTTGAAGCTACTGACTGAAAAGAGCTGGCATCTCACTCTCTTTGAATCTTCTTTATCATGCTAAGAGGAGCAGGAAAAAGCAAAAAATTTCAGAATGGCACCTTGCAATGCGGAGAAATTACTGTTTGTGCATTCACATTATTCATTGATTTTTGCCATTGAAAAACATCATGTTATTCATATACCAGAAATGTTTGTAGCTACTAACTGAATGAAAAGAGCTGGCATCTCACTCTCTTTGAATCTTCTTTATCATGCTAAGAGGAGCAGGAAAAAGCAAAAAATTTCAGAATTGCACCTTGCAATGCGGAGAAATTACTGTTTGTGCATTTACAATATCATTGATTTTTTGCCATTGAAAAACATCCAGAAATGTTTGAAGCTACTGACTGAATGAAAGGAGCTGGCATCTCACTCTCTTTGAATCTTCTTTATCATGCTAAGAGGAGCAGGAAAAAGCAAATAATTTCAGAAATGCACCTTGCAATGCGGAGAAATTACTGTTTGTGCATTCACATTATTCATTTATTTTTGCCATTGAAAAACATCATGTTATTCATATACCAGAAATGTTTGAAGCTACTGACTGAATGAAAAGAGCTGGCATCTCACTCTCTTTGAATCTTCTTTATCATGCTAAGAGGAGCAGGAAAAAGCAAAAAATTTCAGAATTGCACCTTGCAATGCGGATAAATTACTGTTTGTGCATTGACATTATTCATTGATTTTTGCCATTGAAAAACATCATGTTATTCATATACCAGAAATGTTTGAAGCTACTGACTGAATGAAAAGAGCTGGCATCTCATTCTCTTTGAATCTTTTTTATCATGCTAAGAGGAGCAGGAAAAAGCAAAAAATTTCAGAATTGCACCTTGCAATGCAGAGAAATTACTGTTTGTGCATTTACAATATTCATTGATTTTTTGCCATTGAAAAACATCCAGAAATGTTTGAAGCTACTGACTGAATGAAAGGAGCTGGCATCTCAATCTCTTTGAATCTTCTTTATCATGCTAAGAGGAGCAGGATAAAGCAAAAAATTTCAGAATTGCACCTTGCAATGTGGAGAAATTACTGTTTGTGCATTCACATTATTCATTGATTTTTGCCATTGAAAAACATCATGTTATTCATATACCAGAAATGTTTGAAGCTACTGACTGAAAAGAGCTGGCATCTCACTCTCTTTGAATCTTCTTTATCATGCTAAGAGGAGCAGGAAAAAGCAAAAAATTTCAGAATTGCACCTTGCAATGCGGATAAATTACTCTTTGTGCATTGACATTATTCATTGATTTTTGCCATTGAAAAACATCATGTTATTCATATACCAGAAATGTTTGAAGCTACTAACTGAATGAAAAGAGCTGGCATCTCACTCTCTTTGAATCTTCTTTATCATGCTAAGAGGAGCAGGAAAAAGCAAAAAATTTCAGAATTGCACCTTGCAATGCGGAGAAATTACTGTTTGTGCATTTACAATATTCATTGATTTTTTGCCATTGAAAAACATCCAGAAATGATTGAAGCTACTGACTGAATGAAAGGAGCTGGCATCTCACTCTCTTTGAATCTTCTTTATCATGCTAAGAGGAGCAGGAAAAAGCAAATAATTTCAGAATTGCACCTTGCAATGCGGAGAAATTACTGTTTGTGCATTCACATTATTCATTGATTTTTGCCATTGAAAAACATCATGTTAGTCATATACCAGAAATGTTTGAAGCTACTGACTGAATGAAAAGAGCTGGCATCTCACTCTCTTTGAATCTTCTTTATCATGCTAAGAGGAGCAGGAAAAAGCAAAAAATTTCAGAATTGCACCTTGCAATGCGGATAAATTACTGTTTGTGCATTGACATTATTCATTGATTTTTGCCATTGAAAAACATCATGTTATTCATATACCAGAAATGTTTGAAGCTACTGACTGAATGAAAAGAGCTGGCATCTCACTCTCTTTGAATCTTCTTTATCATGCTAAGAGGAGCAGGAAAAAGCAAAAAATTTCAGAATTGCACCTTGCAATGCGGAGAAATTACTGTTTGTGCATTTACAATATTCAGTGATTTTTGGCCATTGAAAAACATCCAGAAATGTTTGAAGCTACTGACTGAATGAAAGGAGCTGGCATCTCACTCTCTTTGAATCTTCTTTATCATGCTAAGAGGAGCAGGAAAAAGCAAAAAATTTCAGAATTGCACCTTGCAATGCGGAGAAATTACTGTTTGTGCATTCACATTATTCATTGATTTTTGAGATTGAAAAACATCATGTTATTCATATACCAGAAATGTTTGAAGCTACTGACTGAAAAGAGCTGGCATCTCACTCTCTTTGAATCTTCTTTATCATGCTAAGAGGAGCAGGAAAAAGCAAAAAATTTCAGAATGGCACCTTGCAATGCGGAGAAATTACTGTTTGTGCATTCACGTTATTCATTGATTTTTGCCATTGAAAAACATCATGTTATTCATATACCAGAAATGTTTGAAGCTACTGACTGAATGAAAAGAGCTGGCATCTCATTCTCTTTGAATCTTCTTTATCATGCTAAGAGGAGCAGGAAAAAGCAAAAAATTTCAGAATTGCACCTTGCAATGCGGAGAAATTACTGTTTGTGCATTTACAATATTCATTGATTTTTTGCCATTGAAAAACATCCAGAAATGTTTGAAGCTACTGACTGAATGAAAGGAGCTGGCATCTCACTCTCTTTGAATCTTCTTTATCATGCTAAGAGGAGCAGGAAAAAGCAAATAATTTCAGAATTGCACCTTGCAATGCGGAGAAATTACTGTTTGTGCATTCACATTATTCATTTATTTTTGCCATTGAAAAACATCATGTTATTCATATACCAGAAATGTTTGAAGCTACTGACTGAATGAAAAGAGCTGGCATCTCACTCTCTTTGAATCTTCTTTATCATGCTAAGAGGAGCAGGAAAAAGCAAAAAAATTCAGAATTGCACCTTGCAATGCGGATAAATTACTGTTTGTGCATTGACATTATTCATTGATTTTTGCCATTGAAAAACATCATGTTATTCATATACTAGAAATGTTTGAAGCTACTGACTGAATGAAAAGAGCTGGCATCTCATTCTCTTTGAATCTTTTATATCATGCTAAGAGGAGCAGGAAAAAGCAAAAAATTTCAGAATTGCACCTTGCAATGCGGAGAAATTACTGTTTGTGCATTTACAATATTCATTGATTTTTTGCCATTGAAAAACATCCAGAAATGTTTGAAGCTACTGACTGAATGAAAGGAGCTGGCATCTCAATCTCTTTGAATCTTCTTTATCATGCTAAGAGGAGCAGGAAAAAGCAAAAAATTTCAGAATTGCACCTTGCAATGCGGAGAAATTACTGTTTGTGCATTCACATTATTCATTGATTTTTGCCATTGAAAAACATCATGTTATTCATATACCAGAAATGTTTGAAGCTACTGACTGAAAAGAGCTGGCATCTCACTCTCTTTGAATCTTCTTTATCATGCTAAGAGGAGCAGGAAAAAGCAAAAAATTTCAGAATGGCACCTTGCAATGCGGAGAAATTACTGTTTGTGCATTCACATTATTCATTGATTTTTGCCATTGAAAAACATCATGTTATTCATATACCAGAAATGTTTGTAGCTACTAACTGAATGAAAAGAGCTGGCATCTCACTCTCTTTGAATCTTCTTTATCATGCTAAGAGGAGCAGGAAAAAGCAAAAAATTTCAGAATTGCACCTTGCAATGCGGAGAAATTACTGTTTGTGCATTTACAATATCATTGATTTTTTGCCATTGAAAAACATCCAGAAATGTTTGAAGCTACTGACTGAATGAAAGGAGCTGGCATCTCACTCTCTTTGAATCTTCTTTATCATGCTAAGAGGAGCAGGAAAAAGCAAATAATTTCAGAAATGCACCTTGCAATGCGGAGAAATTACTGTTTGTGCATTCACATTATTCATTTATTTTTGCCATTGAAAAACATCATGTTATTCATATACCAGAAATGTTTGAAGCTACTGACTGAATGAAAAGAGCTGGCATCTCACTCTCTTTGAATCTTCTTTATCATGCTAAGAGGAGCAGGAAAAAGCAAAAAATTTCAGAATTGCACCTTGCAATGCGGATAAATTACTGTTTGTGCATTGACATTATTCATTGATTTTTGCCATTGAAAAACATCATGTTATTCATATACCAGAAATGTTTGAAGCTACTGACTGAATGAAAAGAGCTGGCATCTCATTCTCTTTGAATCTTTTTTATCATGCTAAGAGGAGCAGGAAAAAGCAAAAAATTTCAGAATTGCACCTTGCAATGCAGAGAAATTACTGTTTGTGCATTTACAATATTCATTGATTTTTTGCCATTGAAAAACATCCAGAAATGTTTGAAGCTACTGACTGAATGAAAGGAGCTGGCATCTCAATCTCTTTGAATCTTCTTTATCATGCTAAGAGGAGCAGGATAAAGCAAAAAATTTCAGAATTGCACCTTGCAATGTGGAGAAATTACTGTTTGTGCATTCACATTATTCATTGATTTTTGCCATTGAAAAACATCATGTTATTCATATACCAGAAATGTTTGAAGCTACTGACTGAAAAGAGCTGGCATCTCACTCTCTTTGAATCTTCTTTATCATGCTAAGAGGAGCAGGAAAAAGCAAAAAATTTCAGAATTGCACCTTGCAATGCGGATAAATTACTCTTTGTGCATTGACATTATTCATTGATTTTTGCCATTGAAAAACATCATGTTATTCATATACCAGAAATGTTTGAAGCTACTAACTGAATGAAAAGAGCTGGCATCTCACTCTCTTTGAATCTTCTTTATCATGCTAAGAGGAGCAGGAAAAAGCAAAAAATTTCAGAATTGCACCTTGCAATGCGGAGAAATTACTGTTTGTGCATTTACAATATTCATTGATTTTTTGCCATTGAAAAACATCCAGAAATGATTGAAGCTACTGACTGAATGAAAGGAGCTGGCATCTCACTCTCTTTGAATCTTCTTTATCATGCTAAGAGGAGCAGGAAAAAGCAAATAATTTCAGAATTGCACCTTGCAATGCGGAGAAATTACTGTTTGTGCATTCACATTATTCATTGATTTTTGCCATTGAAAAACATCATGTTAGTCATATACCAGAAATGTTTGAAGCTACTGACTGAATGAAAAGAGCTGGCATCTCACTCTCTTTGAATCTTCTTTATCATGCTAAGAGGAGCAGGAAAAAGCAAAAAATTTCAGAATTGCACCTTGCAATGCGGATAAATTACTGTTTGTGCATTGACATTATTCATTGATTTTTGCCATTGAAAAACATCATGTTATTCATATACCAGAAATGTTTGAAGCTACTGACTGAATGAAAAGAGCTGGCATCTCACTCTCTTTGAATCTTCTTTATCATGCTAAGAGGAGCAGGAAAAAGCAAAAAATTTCAGAATTGCACCTTGCAATGCGGAGAAATTACTGTTTGTGCATTTACAATATTCAGTGATTTTTGGCCATTGAAAAACATCCAGAAATGTTTGAAGCTACTGACTGAATGAAAGGAGCTGGCATCTCACTCTCTTTGAATCTTCTTTATCATGCTAAGAGGAGTAGGAAAAAGCAAAAAATTTCAGAATTGCACCTTGCAATGCGGAGAAATTACTGTTTGTGCATTCACATTATTCATTGATTTTTGAGATTGAAAAACATCATGTTATTCATATACCAGAAATGTTTGAAGCTACTGACTGAAAAGAGCTGGCATCTCACTCTCTTTGAATCTTCTTTATCATGCTAAGAGGAGCAGGAAAAAGCAAAAAATTTCAGAATGGCACCTTGCAATGCGGAGAAATTACTGTTTGTGCATTCACGTTATTCATTGATTTTTGCCATTGAAAAACATCATGTTATTCATATACCAGAAATGTTTGAAGCTACTGACTGAATGAAAAGAGCTGGCATCTCATTCTCTTTGAATCTTCTTTATCATGCTAAGAGGAGCAGGAAAAAGCAAAAAATTTCAGAATTGCACCTTGCAATGCGGAGAAATTACTGTTTGTGCATTTACAATATTCATTGATTTTTTGCCATTGAAAAACATCCAGAAATGTTTGAAGCTACTGACTGAATGAAAGGAGCTGGCATCTCACTCTCTTTGAATCTTCTTTATCATGCTAAGAGGAGCAGGAAAAAGCAAATAATTTCAGAATTGCACCTTGCAATGCGGAGAAATTACTGTTTGTGCATTCACATTATTCATTTATTTTTGCCATTGAAAAACATCATGTTATTCATATACCAGAAATGTTTGAAGCTACTGACTGAATGAAAAGAGCTGGCATCTCACTCTCTTTGAATCTTCTTTATCATGCTAAGAGGAGCAGGAAAAAGCAAAAAAATTCAGAATTGCACCTTGCAATGCGGATAAATTACTGTTTGTGCATTGACATTATTCATTGATTTTTGCCATTGAAAAACATCATGTTATTCATATACCAGAAATGTTTGAAGCTACTGACTGAATGAAAAGAGCTGGCATCTCATTCTCTTTGAATCTTTTATATCATGCTAAGAGGAGCAGGAAAAAGCAAAAAATTTCAGAATTGCACCTTGCAATGCGGAGAAATTACTGTTTGTGCATTTACAATATTCATTGATTTTTTGCCATTGAAAAACATCCAGAAATGTTTGAAGCTACTGACTGAATGAAAGGAGCTGGCATCTCAATCTCTTTGAATCTTCTTTATCATGCTAAGAGGAGCAGGAAAAAGCAAAAAATTTCAGAATTGCACCTTGCAATGCGGAGAAATTACTGTTTGTGCATTCACATTATTCATTGATTTTTGAGATTGAAAAACATTATGTTATTCATATACCAGAAATGTTTGAAGCTACTGACTGAAAAGAGCTGGCATCTCACTCTCTTTGAATCTTCTTTATCATGCTAAGAGGAGCAGGAAAAAGCAAAAAATTTCAGAATGGCACATTGCAATGCGGAGAAATTACTGTTTGTGCATTCACGTTATTCATTGATTTTTGCCATTGAAAAACATCATGTTATTCATATACCAGAAATGTTTGAAGCTACTGACTGAATGAAAAGAGCTGGCATCTCATTCTCTTTGAATCTTCTTTATCATGCTAAGAGGAGCAGGAAAAAGCAAAAAATTTCAGAATTGCACCTTGCAATGCGGAGAAATTACTGTTTGTGCATTTACAATATTCATTGATTTTTTGCCATTGAAAAACATCCAGAAATGTTTGAAGCTACTGACTGAATGAAAGGAGCTGGCATCTCACTCTCTTTGAATCTTCTTTATCATGCTAAGAGGAGCAGGAAAAAGCAAAAAATTTCAGAATTGCACCTTGCAATGCAGAGAAATTACTGTTTGTGCATTCACATTATTCATTGATTTTTGCCATTGAAAAACATCATGTTATTCATATACCAGAAATGTTTGAAGCTACTGACTGAATGAAAAGAGCTGGCATCTCACTCTCTTTGAATCTTCTTTATCATGCTAAGAGGAGCAGGAAAAAGCAAAAAATTTCAGAATTGCACCTTGCAATGCGGATAAATTACTGTTTGTGCATTGACATTATTCATGGATTTTTGCCATTGAAAAACATCATGTTATTCATATACCAGAAATGTTTGAAGCTACTGACTGAATGAAAAGAACTGGCATCTCACTCTCTTTGAATATTCTTTATCATGCTAAGAGGAGCAGGAAAAAGCAGAAAATTTCAGAATTGCACCTTGCAATGCGGAGAAATTACTGTTTGTGCATTTACAATATTCATGGATTTTTGCCATTGAAAAACGTCCAGAAATGTTTGAAGCTACTGACTGAATGAAAGGAGCTCCCATCTCACTCTCTTTAAATCTTCTTTATCATGCTAAGAGGAGCAGGAAAAAGCAAAAAATGTCAAAATTGCACCTTGCAATGCGGAGAAATTACTGTTTGTGCATTCACATTATTCATTGATTTTTGCCATTGAAAAACATCATGTTATTCATATACCAGAAATGTTTGTAGCTACTGACTGAATGAAAGGAGCTGGCATCTCACTCTCTTTGAATCTTCTTTATCATGCTAAGAGGAGCAGGAAAAAGCAAAAAATTTCAGAATTGCACCCTGCAATGTGGAGAAATTACTGTTTGTGCATTCACATTATTCATTGATTTTTGACATTGAAAAACGTCCAGAAATGTTTGAAGCTACTGACTGAATGAAAGGAGCTGGCATCTCACTCTCTTTGAATCTTCTTTATCATGCCAAGAGGAGCAGGAAAAAGCAAAAAATTTCAGAATTGCACCTTGCAATGTGGAGAAATTACTGTTTGTGCATTCACATTATTCATTGATTTTTGCCATTGAAAAACACCATGTTATTCATATACCAGAAATGTTTGAAGCTACTGACTGAATGAAAAGAACTGGCATCTCACTCTCTTTGAATCTTCTTTATCATGCTAAGAGGAGCAGGAAAAAGCAAAAAATTTCAGAATTGCACCTTGCAATGCGGAGAAATTACTGTTTGTGCATTTACAATATTCATTGATTTTTGCCATTGAAAAACGTCCAGAAATGTTTGAAGCCACTGACTGAATGAAAGGAGCTGACATCTCACTCTCTTTGAATCTTCTTTATCATGCTAAGAGGAGCAGGAAAAAGCAAAAAATTTCCGAATTGCACCTTGCAATGCGGAGAAATTATTGTTTGTGCATTCACATTATTCATTGATTGTTGCCATTGAAAAACATCATGTTATTCATATAACAGAAATGTTTGAAGCTACTGACTGAATGAAAAGAGCTTGCATCTCACTCTCTTTGAATCTTCTTTATCATGCTAAGAGGAGCAGGAATAAGCAAAAAATTTCATAATTGCACCTTGCAATGCGGATAAATTACTGTTTGTGCATTCACATTATTCATTGATTTTTGCCATTGAAAAACATCATGTTAGTCATATACCAGAAATGCTTGAAGCTACTGACTGAATGAAAAAAGCTGGCATCTCACTCTCTTTGAATCTTCTTTATCATGCTAAGAGGAGCAGGAAAAAGCAAAAAATTTCAGAATTGCACCTTGCAATGCGGAGAAATTACTGTTTGTGCATTTACAATATTCATTGATTTTTGCCATTGAAGAACGTCCAGAAATGTTTGAAGCTACTAACTGAATGAAAAGAGCTGGCATCTCACTCTCTTTGAATCTTCTTTATCATGCTAAGAGGAGCAGGAAAAAGCAAAAAATTTCACAATTGCACCTTGCAATGCGGAGAAATTACTGTTTGAGCATTTACAATATTCATTGATTTTTGCTATTGAAAAACGTCCAGAAATGTTTGAAGCTACTGACTGAATGAAAGGAGCTGGCATCTCACTCTCTTTGAATCTTCTTAATCATGCTAAGAGGAGCAGGAAAAAGCAAAAAATTTCAGAATTGCACCTTGCAATGCGGAGAAATTACTGTTTGTGCATTCACATTATTCATTGATTTTTGCAATTGAAAAACGTTCAGAAATGTTTGAAGCTACTGACTGAATGAAAGGAGCTGGCATCTCACTCTCTTTGAATCTTCTTTATCATGCTAAGAGGAGCAGGAAAAAGCAAAAAATTTCAGAATTGCACCTTGCAATGCGGAGAAATTACTGTTTGTGCATTCACATTATTCATTGATTTTTGCCATTGAAAACCATCATGTTATTCATATACCAGAAATGTTTGAAGGTACTGACTGAATGAAAAGAGCTTGCATCTCACTATCTTTGAATCTTCTTTATTATGCTAAGAGGAGCAGGAAAAAGCAAAGAATTTCAGAATTGCACCTTGCAATGCGGAGAAATTACTGTTTGTGCATTTACAATATTCATTGATTTTTGCCATTGAAAAACGTCCAGAAATGTTTGAAGCTACTGACTGAATGAAAAGAGCTGGCATCTCACTCTCTTTGAATCTTCTTTATCATGCTAAGAGCAGCAGGAAAAAGCAAAAAATTTCAGAATTGCACCTTGCAATACGGAGAAATTACTGTTTGTGCATTTACAATATTCATTGATTTTTGCCATTGAAAAACGTCCAGAAATGTTTGAAGCTACTGACTGAATGAAAGGAGCTGGCATCTCACTCTCTTTGAATCTTCTTTATCATGCTTAGAAGAGCAGGAAAAAGCAAAAAATGTCAAAATTGCACCTTGCAATGCGGAGAAATTACTGTTTGTGCATTCACATTATTCATTGATTTTTGCAATTGAAAAACATCATGTTATTCATATACCAGAAATGTTTGAAGCTACTGACTGAATGGAAGGAGCTGGCATCTCACTCTCTTTGAATCTTCTTTATCATGCTAAGAGGAGCAGGAAAAAGCAAAAAATTTCAGAATTGCACCTTGCAATGCGGAGAAATTACTGTTTGTGCATTCACATTATTCATTGATTTTTGAGATTGAAAAACATTATGTTATTCATATACCAGAAATGTTTGAAGCTACTGACTGAAAAGAGCTGGCATCTCACTCTCTTTGAATCTTCTTTATCATGCTAAGAGGAGCAGGAAAAAGCAAAAAATTTCAGAATGGCACATTGCAATGCGGAGAAATTACTGTTTGTGCATTCACGTTATTCATTGATTTTTGCCATTGAAAAACATCATGTTATTCATATACCAGAAATGTTTGAAGCTACTGACTGAATGAAAAGAGCTGGCATCTCATTCTCTTTGAATCTTCTTTATCATGCTAAGAGGAGCAGGAAAAAGCAAAAAATTTCAGAATTGCACCTTGCAATGCGGAGAAATTACTGTTTGTGCATTTACAATATTCATTGATTTTTTGCCATTGAAAAACATCCAGAAATGTTTGAAGCTACTGACTGAATGAAAGGAGCTGGCATCTCACTCTCTTTGAATCTTCTTTATCATGCTAAGAGGAGCAGGAAAAAGCAAAAAATTTCAGAATTGCATCTTGCAATGCAGAGAAATTACTGTTTGTGCATTCACATTATTCATTGATTTTTGCCATTGAAAAACATCATGTTATTCATATACCAGAAATGTTTGAAGCTACTGACTGAATGAAAAGAGCTGGCATCTCACTCTCTTTGAATCTTCTTTATCATGCTAAGAGGAGCAGGAAAAAGCAAAAAATTTCAGAATTGCACCTTGCAATGCGGATAAATTACTGTTTGTGCATTGACATTATTCATGGATTTTTGCCATTGAAAAACATCATGTTATTCATATACCAGAAATGTTTGAAGCTACTGACTGAATGAAAAGAACTGGCATCTCACTCTCTTTGAATCTTCTTTATCATGCTAAGAGGAGCAGGAAAAAGCAGAAAATTTCAGAATTGCACCTTGCAATGCGGAGAAATTACTGTTTGTGCATTTACAATATTCATTGATTTTTGCCATTGAAAAACGTCCAGAAATGTTTGAAGCTACTGACTGAATGAAAAGAGCTGGCATCTCACTCTCTTTGAATCTTCTTTATCATGCTAAGAGTAGCAGGAATAAGCAAAAAATTTCAGAATTGCACCTTGCAATGCGGAGAAATTACTGTTTGTGCATTTACAATATTCATGGATTTTTGCCGTTGAAAAACGTCCAGAAATGTTTGAAGCTACTGACTGAATGAAAGGAGCTCCCATCTCACTCTCTTTAAATCTTCTTTATCATGCTAAGAGGAGCAGGAAAAAGCAAAAAATGTCAAAATTGCACCTTGCAATGCGGAGAAATTACTGTTTGTGCATTCACATTATTCATTGATTTTTGCCATTGAAAAACATCATGTTATTCATATACCAGAAATGTTTGTAGCTACTGACTGAATGAAAGGAGCTGGCATCTCACTCTCTTTGAATCTTCTTTATCATGCTAAGAGGAGCAGGAAAAAGCAAAAAATTTCAGAATTGCACCCTGCAATGTGGAGAAATTACTGTTTGTGCATTCACATTATTCATTGATTTTTGACATTGAAAAACGTCCAGAAATGTTTGAAGCTACTGACTGAATGAAAGGAGCTGGCATCTCACTCTCTTTGAATCTTCTTTATCATGCCAAGAGGAGCAGGAAAAAGCAAAAAATTTCAGAATTGCACCTTGCAATGTGGAGAAATTACTGTTTGTGCATTCACATTATTCATTGATTTTTGCCATTGAAAAACACCATGTTATTCATATACCAGAAATGTTTGAAGCTACTGACTGAATGAAAAGAACTGGCATCTCACTCTCTTTGAATCTTCTTTATCATGCTAAGAGGAGCAGGAAAAAGCAAAAAATTTCAGAATTGCACCTTGCAATGCGGAGAAATTACTGTTTGTGCATTTACAATATTCATTGATTTTTGCCATTGAAAAACGTCCAGAAATGTTTGAAGCCACTGACTGAATGAAAGGAGCTGACATCTCACTCTCTTTGAATCTTCTTTATCATGCTAAGAGGAGCAGGAAAAAGCAAAAAATTTCCGAATTGCACCTTGCAATGCGGAGAAATTATTGTTTGTGCATTCACATTATTCATTGATTGTTGCCATTGAAAAACATCATGTTATTCATATAACAGAAATGTTTGAAGCTACTGACTGAATGAAAAGAGCTTGCATCTCACTCTCTTTGAATCTTCTTTATCATGCTAAGAGGAGCAGGAATAAGCAAAAAATTTCATAATTGCACCTTGCAATGCGGATAAATTACTGTTTGTGCATTCACATTATTCATTGATTTTTGCCATTGAAAAACATCATGTTATTCATATACCAGAAATGCTTGAAGCTACTGACTGAATGAAAAAAGCTGGCATCTCACTCTCTTTGAATCTTCTTTATCATGCTAAGAGGAGCAGGAAAAAGCAAAAAATTTCAGAATTGCACCTTGCAATGCGGAGAAATTACTGTTTGTGCATTTACAATATTCATTGATTTTTGCCATTGAAGAACGTCCAGAAATGTTTGAAGCTACTAACTGAATGAAAAGAGCTGGCATCTCACTCTCTTTGAATCTTCTTTATCATGCTAAGAGGAGCAGGAAAAAGCAAAAAATTTCACAATTGCACCTTGCAATGCGGAGAAATTACTGTTTGAGCATTTACAATATTCATTGATTTTTGCTATTGAAAAACGTCCAGAAATGTTTGAAGCTACTGACTGAATGAAAGGAGCTGGCATCTCACTCTCTTTGAATCTTCTTTATCATGCTAAGAGGAGCAGGAAAAAGCAAAAAATTTCAGAATTGCACCTTGCAATGCGGAGAAATTACTGTTTGTGCATTCACATTATTCATTGATTTTTGCAATTGAAAAACGTTCAGAAATGTTTGAAGCTACTGACTGAATGAAAGGAGCTGGCATCTCACTCTCTTTGAATCTTCTTTATCATGCTAAGAGGAGCAGGAAAAAGCAAAAAATTTCAGAATTGCACCTTGCAATGCGGAGAAATTACTGTTTGTGCATTCACATTATTCATTGATTTTTGCCATTGAAAACCATCATGTTATTCATATACCAGAAATGTTTGAAGGTACTGACTGAATGAAAAGAGCTTGCATCTCACTATCTTTGAATCTTCTTTATTATGCTAAGAGGAGCAGGAAAAAGCAAAGAATTTCAGAATTGCACCTTGCAATGCGGAGAAATTACTGTTTGTGCATTTACAATATTCATTGATTTTTGCCATTGAAAAACGTCCAGAAATGTTTGAAGCTACTGACTGAATGAAAAGAGCTGGCATCTCACTCTCTTTGAATCTTCTTTATCATGCTAAGAGCAGCAGGAAAAAGCAAAAAATTTCAGAATTGCACCTTGCAATACGGAGAAATTACTGTTTGTGCATTTACAATATTCATTGATTTTTGCCATTGAAAAACGTCCAGAAATGTTTGAAGCTACTGACTGAATGAAAGGAGCTGGCATCTCACTCTCTTTGAATCTTCTTTATCATGCTTAGAAGAGCAGGAAAAAGCAAAAAATGTCAAAATTGCACCTTGCAATGCGGAGAAATTACTGTTTGTGCATTCACATTATTCATTGATTTTTGCAATTGAAAAACATCATGTTATTCATATACCAGAAATGTTTGAAGCTACTGACTGAATGAAAGGAGCTGGCATCTCACTCTCTTTGAATCTTCTTTATCATGCTAGGAGGAGCAGGAAAAAGCAAAAAATTTCAGAGTTGCACCTTGTAATGCGGATAAATTACTGTTTGTGCATTCACATTATTCATTGATTTATGACATTGAAAAACGTCCAGAAATGTTTGAAGCTACTGACTGAATGAAAGGAGCTGGCATCTCACTCTCTTTGAATCTTCTTTATCATGCTAAGAGGAGCAGGAAAAAGCAAAAAAATTCAGAATTGCACCTTGCAATGCGGAGAAATTACTGTTTGTGCATTGACATTATTCATTGATTTTTGCCATTGAAAAACATCATGTTATTCATATACCAGAAATGTTTGAAGCTACTGACTGAATGAAATTAACTGGCATCTCACTCTCTTTGAATCTTCTTTATCATGCTAAGAGGAGCAGGAAAAAGCAGAAAATTTCAGAATTGCACTTTGCAATTCGGAGAAATTACTGTTTGTGCATTTACAATATTCATTGATTTTTGCCATTGAAAAACATCCAGAAATGTTTGAAGCTACTGACTGAATGAAAGGAGCTGGCATCTCACTCTCTTTGAATCTTCTTTATCATGCTAAGAGGAGCAGGAAAAAGCAAAAAATGTCAAAATTGCACCTTGCAATGCGGAGAAATTACTGTTTGTGCATTCACATTATTCATTGATTTTTGCCATTGAAAAACATCATGTTATTCATATACCAGAAATGTTTGAAGCTACTGACTGAATGAAAAGAGCTGGCATCTCACTCTCTTTGAATCTTCTTTATCATGCTAAGAGGAGCAGGAAAAAGCAAAAAATTTCAGAATTGCACCTTGCAATGCGGATAAATTACTGTTTGTGCATTGACATTATTCATTGATTTTTGCCACTGAAAAACATCATGTTATTCATATACCAGAAATATTTGAAGCTACTGACTGAATGAAAAGAACTGGCATCTCACTCTCTTTGAATCTTCTTTATCATGCTAAGAGGAGCAGGAAAAAGCAGAAAATTTCAGAATTGCACCTTGCAATGCGGAGAAATTACTGTTTGTGCATTTACAATATTCATTGATTTTTGCCATTGAAAAACGTCCAGAAATGTTTGAAGCTACTGACTGAATGAAAAGAGCTGGCATCTCACTCTCTTTGAATCTTCTTTATCATGCTAAGAGGAGCAGGAATAAGCAAAAAATTTCAGAATTGCACCTTGCAATGCGGAGAAATTACTGTTTGTGCATTTACAATATTCATTGATTTTTGCCATTGAAAAACGACCAGAAATGTTTGAAGCTACTGACTGAATGAAAGGAGCTCCCATCTCACTCTCTTTAAATCTTCTTTATCATGCTAAGAGGAGCAGGAAAAAGCAAAAAATGTCAAAATTGCACCTTGCAATGCGGAGAAATTACTGTTTGTGCATTCACATTATTCATTGATTTTTGCCATTGAAAAACATCATGTTATTCATATACCAGAAATGTTTGTAGCTACTGACTGAATGAAAGGAGCTGGCATCTCACTCTCTTTGAATCTTCTTTATCATGCTAAGAGGAGCAGGAAAAAGCAAAAAATTTCAGAATTGCACCCTGCAATGTGGAGAAATTACTGTTTGTGCATTCACATTATTCATTGATTTTTGACATTGAAAAACGTCCAGAAATGTTTGAAGCTACTGACTGAATGAAAGGAGCTGGCATCTCACTCTCTTTGAATCTTCTTTATCATGCCAAGAGGAGCAGGAAAAAGCAAAAAATTTCAGAATTGCACCTTGCAATGTGGAGAAATTACTGTTTGTGCATTCACATTATTCATTGATTTTTGCCATTGAAAAACACCATGTTATTCATATACCAGAAATGTTTGAAGCTACTGACTGAATGAAAAGAACTGGCATCTCACTCTCTTTGAATCTTCTTTATCATGCTAAGAGGAGCAGGAAAAAGCAAAAAATTTCAGAATTGCACCTTGCAATGCGGAGAAATTACTGTTTGTGCATTTACAATATTCATTGATTTTTGCCATTGAAAAATGTCCAGAAATGTTTGAAGCCACTGACTGAATGAAAGGAGCTGACATCTCACTCTCTTTGAATCTTCTTTATCATGCTAAGAGGAGCAGGAAAAAGCAAAAAATTTCCGAATTGCACCTTGCAATGCGGAGAAATTATTGTTTGTGCATTCACATTATTCATTGATTGTTGCCATTGAAAAACATCATGTTATTCATATAACAGAAATGTTTGAAGCTACTGACTGAATGAAAAGAGCTTGCATCTCACTCTCTTTGAATCTTCTTTATCATGCTAAGAGGAGCAGGAATAAGCAAAAAATTTCATAATTGCACCTTGCAATGCGGATAAATTACTGTTTGTGCATTCACATTATTCATTGATTTTTGCCATTGAAAAACATCATGTTATTCATATACCAGAAATGCTTGAAGCTACTGACTGAATGAAAAAAGCTGGCATCTCACTCTCTTTGAATCTTCTTTATCATGCTAAGAGGAGCAGGAAAAAGCAAAAAATTTCAGAATTGCACCTTGCAATGCGGAGAAATTACTGTTTGTGCATTTACAATATTCATTGATTTTTGCCATTGAAGAACGTCCAGAAATGTTTGAAGCTACTAACTGAATGAAAAGAGCTGGCATCTCACTCTCTTTGAATCTTCTTTATCATGCTAAGAGGAGCAGGAAAAAGCAAAAAATTTCACAATTGCACCTTGCAATGCGGAGAAATTACTGTTTGAGCATTTACAATATTCATTGATTTTTGCTATTGAAAAACGTCCAGAAATGTTTGAAGCTACTGACTGAATGAAAGGAGCTGGCATCTCACTCTCTTTGAATCTTCTTTATCATGCTAAGAGGAGCAGGAAAAAGCAAAAAATTTCAGAATTGCACCTTGCAATGCGGAGAAATTACTGTTTGTGCATTCACATTATTCATTGATTTTTGCAATTGAAAAACGTTCAGAAATGTTTGAAGCTACTGACTGAATGAAAGGAGCTGGCATCTCACTCTCTTTGAATCTTCTTTATCATGCTAAGAGGAGCAGGAAAAAGCAAAAAATTTCAGAATTGCACCTTGCAATGCGGAGAAATTACTGTTTGTGCATTCACATTATTCATTGATTTTTGCCATTGAAAACCATCATGTTATTCATATACCAGAAATGTTTGAAGGTACTGACTGAATGAAAAGAGCTTGCATCTCACTATCTTTGAATCTTCTTTATTATGCTAAGAGGAGCAGGAAAAAGCAAAGAATTTCAGAATTGCACCTTGCAATGCGGAGAAATTACTGTTTGTGCATTTACAATATTCATTGATTTTTGCCATTGAAAAACGTCCAGAAATGTTTGAAGCTACTGACTGAATGAAAAGAGCTGGCATCTCACTCTCTTTGAATCTTCTTTATCATGCTAAGAGCAGCAGGAAAAAGCAAAAAATTTCAGAATTGCACCTTGCAATACGGAGAAATTACTGTTTGTGCATTTACAATATTCATTGATTTTTGCCATTGAAAAACGTCCAGAAATGTTTGAAGCTACTGACTGAATGAAAGGAGCTGGCATCTCACTCTCTTTGAATCTTCTTTATCATGCTTAGAAGAGCAGGAAAAAGCAAAAAATGTCAAAATTGCACCTTGCAATGCGGAGAAATTACTGTTTGTGCATTCACATTATTCATTGATTTTTGCAATTGAAAAACATCATGTTATTCATATACCAGAAATGTTTGAAGCTACTGACTGAATGAAAGGAGCTGGCATCTCACTCTCTTTGAATCTTCTTTATCATGCTAGGAGGAGCAGGAAAAAGCAAAAAATTTCAGAGTTGCACCTTGTAATGCGGATAAATTACTGTTTGTGCATTCACATTATTCATTGATTTATGACATTGAAAAACGTCCAGAAATGTTTGAAGCTACTGACTGAATGAAAGGAGCTGGCATCTCACTCTCTTTGAATCTTCTTTATCATGCTAAGAGGAGCAGGAAAAAGCAAAAAAATTCAGAATTGCACCTTGCAAAGCGGAGAAATTACTGTTTGTGCATTGACATTATTCATTGATTTTTGCCATTGAAAAACATCATGTTATTCATATACCAGAAATGTTTGAAGCTACTGACTGAATGAAATTAACTGGCATCTCACTCTCTTTGAATCTTCTTTATCATGCTAAGAGGAGCAGGAAAAAGCAGAAAATTTCAGAATTGCACTTTGCAATTCGGAGAAATTACTGTTTGTGCATTTACAATATTCATTGATTTTTGCCATTGAAAAACATCCAGAAATGTTTGAAGCTACTGACTGAATGAAAGGAGCTGGCATCTCACTCTCTTTGAATCTTCTTTATCATGCTAAGAGGAGCAGGAAAAAGCAAAAAATGTCAAAATTGCACCTTGCAATGCGGAGAAATTACTGTTTGTGCATTCACATTATTCATTGATTTTTGCCATTGAAAAACATCATGTTATTCATATACCAGAAATGTTTGAAGCTACTGACTGAATGAAAAGAGCTGGCATCTCACTCTCTTTGAATCTTCTTTATCATGCTAAGAGGAGCAGGAAAAAGCAAAAAATTTCAGAATTGCACCTTGCAATGCGGATAAATTACTGTTTGTGCATTGACATTATTCATTGATTTTTGCCACTGAAAAACATCATGTTATTCATATACCAGAAATATTTGAAGCTACTGACTGAATGAAAAGAACTGGCATCTCACTCTCTTTGAATCTTCTTTATCATGCTAAGAGGAGCAGGAAAAAGCAGAAAATTTCAGAATTGCACCTTGCAATGCGGAGAAATTACTGTTTGTGCATTTACAATATTCATTGATTTTTGCCATTGAAAAACGTCCAGAAATGTTTGAAGCTACTGACTGAATGAAAAGAGCTGGCATCTCACTCTCTTTGAATCTTCTTTATCATGCTAAGAGGAGCAGGAATAAGCAAAAAATTTCAGAATTGCACCTTGCAATGCGGAGAAATTACTGTTTGTGCATTTACAATATTCATTGATTTTTGCCATTGAAAAACGACCAGAAATGTTTGAAGCTACTGACTGAATGAAAGGAGCTGGCATCTCACTCTCTTTAAATCTTCTTTATCATGCTAAGAGGAGCAGGAAAAAGCAAAAAATGTCAAAATTGCACCTTGCAATGCGGAGAAATTACTGTTTGTGCATTCACATTATTCATTGATTTTTGCCATTGAAAAACATCATGTTATTCATATACCAGAAATGTTTGAAGCTACTGACTGAATGAAAGGAGCTGGCATCTCACTCTCTTTGAATCTTCTTTATCATGCTAAGAGGAGCAGGAAAAAGCAAAAAATTTCAGAATTGCACCTTGCAATGTGGAGAAATTACTGTTTGTGCATTCACATTATTCATTGATTTTTGCCATTGAAAAACACCATGTTATTCATATACCAGAAATGTTTGAAGCTACTGACTGAATGAAAAGAACTGGCATCTCACTCTCTTTGAATCTTCTTTATCATGCTAAGAGGAGCAGGAAAAAGCAAAAAAATTCAGAATTGCACCTTGCAATGCGGAGAAATTACTGTTTGTGCATTTACAATATTCTTTGATTTTTGCCATTGAAAAACATCCAGAAATGTTTGAAGCCACTGACTGAATGAAAGGAGCTGACATCTCACGCTCTTTGAATCTTCTTTATCATGCTAAGAGGAGCAGGAAAAAGCAAAAAATTTCATAATTGCACCTTGCAATGCGGAGAAATTACTGTTTGTGCATTCACATTATTCATTGATTTTTGCCATTGAAAAACATCATGTTATTCATATACCAGAAATGTTTGAAGCTACTGACTGAATGAAAAAAGCTGGCATCTCACTCTCTTTGAATCTTCTTTATCATGCTAAGAGGAGCAGGAAAAAGCAAAAAATTTCAGAATTGCACCTTGCAATGCGGAGAAATTACTGTTTGTGCATTGACATTATTCATTGATTTTTGCCATTGAAAAACATCATGTTATTCATATACCAGAAATGTTTGAAGCTACTGACTGAATGAAAGGAGCTGGCATCTCACTCTCTTTGAATCTTCTTTATCATGCTAGGAGGAGCAGGAAAAAGCAAAAAATTTCAGAGTTGCACCTTGTAATGCGGAGAAATTACTGTTTGTGCATTCACATTATTCATTGATTTATGACATTGAAAAACGTCCAGAAATGTTTGAAGCTACTGACTGAATGAAAGGAGCTGGCATCTCACTCTCTTTGAATCTTCATTATCATGCTAAGAGGAGCAGGAAAAAGCAAAAAAATTCAGAATTGCACCTTGCAATGCGGAGAAATTACTGTTTGTGCATTGACATTATTCATTGATTTTTGCCATTGAAAAACATCATGTTATTCATATACCAGAAATGTTTGAAGCTACTGACTGAATGAAATTAACTGGCATCTCACTCTCTTTGAATCTTCTTTATCATGCTAAGAGGAGCAGGAAAAAGCAGAAAATTTCAGAATTGCACTTGCAATTCGGAGAAATTACTGTTTGTGCATTTACAATATTCATTGATTTTTGCCATTGAAAAACATCCAGAAATGTTTGAAGCTACTGACTGAATGAAATGAGCTGGCATCTCACTCTCTTTGAATCTTCTTTATCATGCTAAGAGGAGCAGGAAAAAGCAAAAAATGTCAAAATTGCACCTTGCAATGCGGAGAAATTACTGTTTGTGCATTCACATTATTCATTGATTTTTGCCATTGAAAACCATCATGTTATTCATATACCAGAAATGTTTGAAGCTACTGACTGAATGAAAAGAGCTTGCATCTCATTATCTTTGAATCTTCTTTATTATGCTAAGAGGAGCAGGAAAAAGCAAAGAATTTCAGAATTGCACCTTGCAATGCGGAGAAATTACTGTTTGTGCATTTACAATATTCATTGATTTTTGCCATTGAAAAACGTCCAGAAATGTTTGAAGCTACTGACTGAATGAAAAGAGCTGGCATCTCACTCTCTTTGAATCTTCTTTATCATGCTAAGAGCAGCAGGAAAAAGCAAAAAATTTCAGAATTGCACCTTGCAATACGGAGAAATTACTGTTTGTGCATTTACAATATTCATTGATTTTTGCCATTGAAAAACGTCCAGAAATGTTTGAAGCTACTGACTGAATGAAAGGAGCTGGCATCTCACTCTCTTTGAATCTTCTTTATCATGCTTAGAGGAGCAGGAAAAAGCAAAAAATGTCAAAATTGCACCTTGCAATGCGGAGAAATTACTGTTTGTGCATTCACATTATTCATTGATTTTTGCAATTGAAAAACATCATGTTATTCATATACCAGAAATGTTTGAAGCTACTGACTGAATGAAAGGAGCTGGCATCTCACTCTCTTTGAATCTTCTTTATCATGCTAGGAGGAGCAGGAAAAATGCAAAAAATTTCAGAGTTGCACCTTGTAATGCGGAGAAATTACTGTTTGTGCATTCACATTATTCATTGATTTATGACATTGAAAAACGTCCAGAAATGTTTGAAGCTACTGACTGAATGATAGGAGCTGGCATCTCACTCTCTTTGAATCTTCTTTATCATGCTAAGAGGAGCAGGAAAAAGCAGAAAATTTCAGAATTGCACCTTGCAATGCGGAGAAATTACTGTTTGTGCATTTACAATATTCATTGATTTTTGCCATTGAAAAACGTCCAGAAATGTTTGAAGCTACTGACTGAATGAAAAGAGCTGGCATCTCACTCTCTTTGAATCTTCTTTATCATGCTAAGAGGAGCAGGAATAAGCAAAAAATTTCAGAATTGCACCTTGCAATGTGGAGAAATTACTGTTTGTGCATTTACAATATTCATTGATTTTTGCCATTGAAAAACGTCCAGAAATGTTTGAAGCTACTGACTGAATGAAAGGAGCTGGCATCTCACTCTCTTTAAATCTTCTTTATCATGCTAAGAGGAGCAGGAAAAAGCAAAAAATCTTAAAATTGCACCTTGCAATGCGGAGAAATTACTGTTTGTGCATTCACATTATTCATTGATTTTTGCCATTGAAAAACATCATGTTATTCATATACCAGAAATGTTTGAAGCTACTGACTGAATGAAAGGAGCTGGCATCTCACTCTCTTTGAATCTTCTTTATCATGCTAAGAGGAGCAGGAAAAAGCAAAAAATTTCAGAATTGCACCCTGCAATGTGGAGAAATTACTGTTTGTGCATTCACATTATTCATTGATTTTTGACATTGGAAAACGTCCAGAAATGTTTGAAGCTACTGACTGAATGAAAGGAGCTGGCATCTCACTCTCTTTGAATCTTCTTTATCATGCTAAGAGGAGCAGGAAAAAGCAAAAAATTTCAGAATTGCACCTTGCAATGTGGAGAAATTACTGTTTGTGCATTCACATTATTCATTGATTTTTGCCATTGAAAAACACCATGTTATTCATATACCAGAAATGTTTGAAGCTTCTGACTGAATGAAAAGAACTGGCATCTCACTCTCTTTGAATCTTCTTTATCATGCTAAGAGGAGCAGGAAAAAGCAAAAAAATTCAGAATTGCACCTTGCAATGCGGAGAAATTTCTGTTTGTGCATTTACAATATTCTTTGATTTTTGCCATTGAAAAACGTCCAGAAATGTTTGAAGCCACTGACTGAATGAAAGGAGCTGACATCTCACCCTCTTTGAATCTTCTTTATCATGCTAAGAGGAGCAGGAAAAAGCAAAAAATTTCATAATTGCACCTTGCAATGCGGAGAAATTACTGTTTGTGCATTCACATTATTCATTGATTGTTGCCATTGAAAAACATCATGTTATTCATATACCAGAAATGTTTGAAGCTACTGACTGAATGAAAGGAGCTGGCATCTCACTCTCTTTGAATCTTCTTTATCATGCTAAGAGGAGCAGGAAAAAGCAAAAAATTTCAGAATTGCACCCTTCAATGTGGAGAAATTACTGTTTGTGCATTCACATTATTCATTGATTTTTGACATTGAAAAACGTCCAGAAATGTTTGAAGCTACTGACTGAATGAAAGGAGCTGGCATCTCACTCTCTTTGAATCTTCTTTATCATGCTAAGAGGAGCAGGAAAAAGCAAAAAATTTCAGAATTGCACCTTGCAATGTGGAGAAATTACTGTTTGTGCATTCACATTATTCATTGATTTTTGCCATTGAAAAACACCATGTTATTCATATACCAGAAATGTTTGAAGCTTCTGACTGAATGAAAAGAACTGGCATCTCACTCTCTTTGAATCTTCTTTATCATGCTAAGAGGAGCAGGAAAAAGCAAAAAAATTCAGAATTGCACCTTGCAATGCGGAGAATTTACTGTTTGTGCATTTACAATATTCTTTGATTTTTGCCATTGAAAAACGTCCAGAAATGTTTGAAGCCACTGACTGAATGAAAGGAGCTGACATCTCACTCTCTTTGAATCTTCTTTATCATGCTAAGAGGAGCAGGAAAAAGCAAAAAATTTCATAATTGCACCTTGCAATGCGGAGAAATTACTGTTTGTGCATTCACATTATTCATTGATTGTTGCCATTGAAAAACATCATGTTATTCATATAACAGAAATGTTTGAAGCTACTGACTGAATGAAAAGAGCTGGCATCTCACTCTCTTTGAATCTTCTTTATCATGCTAAGAGGAGCAGGAATAAACAAAAAATTTCAGAATTGCACCTTGCAATGCGGATAAATTACTGTTTGTGCATTCACATTATTCATTGATTTTTGCCATTGAAAAACATCATGTTATTCATATACCAGAAATGTTTGAAGCTACTGACTGAATGAAAAAAGCTGGCATCTCACTCTCTTTGAATCTTCTTTATCATGCTAAAAGGAGCAGGAAAAAGCAAAAAATTTCAGAATTGCACCTTGCAATGCGGAGAAATTACTGTTTGTGCATTGACATTATTCATTGATTTTTGCCATTGAAAAACATCATGTTATTCATATACCAGAAATGTTTGAAGCTACTGACTGAATGAAAAAAGCTGGCATCTCACTCTCTTTGAATCTTCTTTATCATGCTAAGAGGAGCAGGAAAAAGCAAAAAATTTCAGAATTTCACCTTGCAATGCGGAGAAATTACTGTTTGTGCATTGACATTATTCATTGATTTTTGCCATTGAAAAACATCATGTTATTCATATAGCAGAAATGTTTGAAGCTACTGACTGAATGAAAGGAGCTGGCATCTCACTCTCTTTGAATCTTCTTTATCATGCTAGGAGGAGCAGGAAAAAGCAAAAAATTTCAGAGTTGCACCTTGTAATGCGGAGAAATTACTGTTTGTGCATTGACATTATTCATTGATTTTTGCCATTGAAAAACATCATGTTATTCATATAGCAGAAATGTTTGAAGCTACTGACTGAATGAAAGGAGCTGGCATCTCACTCTCTTTGAATCTTCTTTATCATGCTAAGAGGAGCAGGAAAAAGCAAAAAAATTCAGAATTGCACTTTGCAATGCGGAGAAATTACTGTTTGTGCATTTACAATATTCATTGATTTATGCCATTGAAAAACATCCAGAAATGTTTGAAGCTACTGACTGAATGAAAGGAGCTGGCATCTCACTCTCTTTGAATCTTCTTTATCATGCTAAGAGGAGCAGGAAAAAGCAAAAAATGTCAAAATTGCACCTTGCAATGCGGAGAAATTACTGTTTGTGCATTCACATTATTCATTGATTTTTGCCATTGAAAACCATCATGTTATTCATATACCAGAAATGTTTGAAGCTACTGACTGAATGAAAGGAGCTGGCATCTCACTATCTTTGAATCTTCTTTATTATGCTAAGAGGAGCAGGAAAAAGCAAAGAATTTCAGAATTGCACCTTGCAATGCGGAGAAATTACTGTTTGTGCATTTACAATATTCATTGATTTTTGCCATTGAAAAACGTCCAGAAATGTTTGAAGCTACTGACTGAATGAAAAGAGCTGGCATCTCACTCTCTTTGAATCTTCTTTATCATGCTAGGAGGAGCAGGAAAAATGCAAAAAATTTCAGAGTTGCACCTTGTAATGCGGAGAAATTACTGTTTGTGCATTCACATTATTCATTGATTTATGACATTGAAAAACGTCCAGAAATGTTTGAAGCTACTGACTGAATGATAGGAGCTGGCATCTCACTCTCTTTGAATCTTCTTTATCATGCTAAGAGGAGCAGGAAAAAGCAAAAAATTTCAGAATTGCACCTTGCAATGCGGAGAAATTACTGTTTGTGCATTGACATTATTCATTGATTTTTGCCATTGAAAAACATCATGTTATTCATATACCAGAAATGTTTGAAGCTACTGACTGAATGAAATTAACTGGCATCTCACTCTCTTTGAATCTTCTTTATCATGCTAAGAGGAGCAGGAAAAAGCAGAAAATTTCAGAATTGCACTTTGCAATTCGGAGAAATTACTGTTTGTGCATTTACAATATTCATTGACTTTTGCCATTGAAAAACATCCAGAAATGTTTGAAGCTACTGACTGAATGAAAGGAGCTGGCATCTCACTCTCTTTGAATCTTCTTTATCATGCTAAGAGGAGCAGGAAAAAGCAAAAAATGTCAAAATTGCACCTTGCAATGCGGAGAAATTACTGTTTGTGCATTCACATTATTCATTGATTTTTGCCATTGAAAAACTTCATGTTATTCATATACCAGAAATGTTTGAAGCTACTGACTGAATGAAAAGAGCTGGCATCTCACTCTCTTTGAATCTTCTTTATCATGCTAAGAGGAGCAGGAAAAAGCAAAAAATTTCAGAATTGCACCTTGCAATGCGGATAAATTACTGTTTGTGCATTGACATTATTCATTGAATTTTGCCATTGAAAAACATCATGTTATTCATATACCAGAAATATTTGAAGCTACTGACTGAATGAAAAGAACTGGCATCTCACTCTCTTTGAATCTTCTTTATCATGCTAAGAGGAGCAGGAAAAAGCAAAAAATTTCAGAATTGCACCTTGCAATGCGGAGAAATTACTGTTTGTGCATTTACAATATTCATTAATTTTTGCCATTGAAAAACGTCCAGAAATGTTTGAAGCTACTGACTGAATGAAAAGAGCTGGCATCTCACTCTCTTTGAATCTTCTTTATCATGCTAAGAGGAGCAGGAATAAGCAAAAAATTTCAGAATTGCACCTTGCAATGCGGAGAAATTACTGTTTGTGCATTTACAATATTCATTGATTTTTGCCATTGAAAAACGTCCAGAAATGTTTGAAGCTACTGACTGAATGAAAGGAGCTGGCGGCATCTCACTCTCTTTAAATCTTCTTTATCATGCTAAGAGGAGCAGGAAAAACCAAAAAATGTCAAAATTGCACCTTGCAATGCGGAGAAATTACTGTTTGTGCATTCACATTATTCATTGATTTTTGCCATTGAAAAACATCATGTTATTCATATACCAGAAATGTTTGAAGCTACTGACTGAATGAAAGGAGCTGGCATCTCACTCTCTTTGAATCTTCTTTATCATGCTAAGAGGAGCAGGAAAAGGCAAAAAATTTCATAATTGCACCTTGCAATGCGGAGAAATTACTGTTTGTGCATTTACAATATTCTTTGATTTTTGCCATTGAAAAACGTCCAGAAATGTTTGAAGCCACTGACTGAATGAAAGGAGCTGACATCTCACTCTCTTTGAATCTTCTTTATCATGCTAAGAGGAGCAGGAATACATAAAAAATTTCAGAATTGCACCTTGCAATGCGGATAAATTTCTGTTTGTGCATTCACATTATTCATTGATTTTTGCCTTTGAAAAACATCATGTTATTCATATACCAGAAATGTTTGAAGCTACTGACTGAATGAAAGGAGCTGGCATCTCACTCTCTTTGAATCTTCTTTATCATGCTAGGAGGAGCAGGAAAAAGCAAAAAATTTCAGAGTTGCACCTTGTAATGCGGAGAAATTACTGTTTGTGCATTCACATTATTCATTGATTTATGACATTGAAAAACGTCCAGAAATGTTTGAAGCTACAGACTGAATGAAAGGAGCTGGCCTCTCACTCTCTTTGAATCTTCTTTATCATGCTAAGAGGAGCAGGAAAAAGCAAAAAAATTCAGAATTGCACTTTGCAATGCGGAGAAATTACTGTTTGTGCATTTACAATATTCATTGATTTTTGCCATTGAAAAACATCCAGAAATGTTTGAAGCTACTGACTGAATGAAAGGAGCTGGCATCTCACTCTCTTTGAATCTTCTTTATCATGCTAAGAGGAGCAGGAAAAAGCAAAAAATGTCAAAATTGCACCTTGCAATGCGGAGAAATTACTGTTTGTGCATTCACATTATTCATTGATTTTTGCCATTGAAAACCATCATGTTATTCATATACCAGAAATGTTTGAAGCTACTGACTGAATGAAAAGAGCTTGCATCTCACTATCTTTGAATCTTCTTTATTATGCTAAGAGGAGCAGGAAAAAGCAAAGAATTTCAGAATTGCACCTTGCAATGCGGAGAAATTACTGTTTGTGCATTTACAATATTCATTGATTTTTGCCATTGAAAAACGTCCAGAAATGTTTGAAGCTACTGACTGAATGAAAAGAGCTGGCATCTCACTCTCTTTGAATCTTCTTTATCATGCTAAGAGCAGCAGGAAAAAGCAAAAAATTTCAGAATTGCACCTTGCAATACGGAGAAATTACTGTTTGTGCATTTACAATATTCATTGATTTTTGCCATTGAAAAACGTCCAGAAATGTTTGAAGCTACTGACTGAATGAAAGGAGCTGGCATCTCACTCTCTTTGAATCTTCTTTATCATGCTTAGAGGAGCAGGAAAAAGCAAAAAATGTCAAAATTGCACCTTGCAATGCGGAGAAATTACTGTTTGTGCATTCACATTATTCATTGATTTTTGCAATTGAAAAACATCATGTTATTCATATACCAGAAATGTTTGAAGCTACTGACTGAATGAAAGGAGCTGGCATCTCACTCTCTTTGAATCTTCTTTATCATGCTAGGAGGAGCAGGAAAAATGCAAAAAATTTCAGAGTTGCACCTTGTAATGCGGAGAAATTACTGTTTGTGCATTCACATTATTCATTGATTTATGACATTGAAAAACGTCCAGAAATGTTTGAAGCTACTGACTGAATGATAGGAGCTGGCATCTCACTCTCTTTGAATCTTCTTTATCATGCTAAGAGGAGCAGGAAAAAGCAAAAAATTTCAGAATTGCACCTTGCAATGCGGAGAAATTACTGTTTGTGCATTGACATTATTCATTGATTTTTGCCATTGAAAAACATCATGTTATTCATATACCAGAAATGTTTGAAGCTACTGACTGAATGAAATTAACTGGCATCTCACTCTCTTTGAATCTTCTATATCATGCTAAGAGGAGCAGGAAAAAGCAGAAAATTTCAGAATTGCACTTTGCAATTCGGAGAAATTACTGTTTGTGCATTTACAATATTCATTGATTTTTGCCATTGAAAAACATCCAGAAATGTTTGAAGCTACTGACTGAATGAAAGGAGCTGGCATCTCACTCTCTTTGAATCTTCTTTATCATGCTAAGAGGAGCAGGAAAAAGCAAAAAATGTCAAAATTGCACCTTGCAATGCGGAGAAATTACTGTTTGTGCATTCACATTATTCATTGATTTTTGCCATTGAAAAACATCATGTTATTCATATACCAGAAATGTTTGAAGCTACTGACTGAATGAAAAGAGCTGGCATCTCACTCTCTTTGAATCTTCTTTATCATGCTAAGAGGAGCAGGAAAAAGCAAAAAATTTCAGAATTGCACCTTGCAATGCGGATAAATTACTGTTTGTGCATTGACATTATTCATTGATTTTTGCCATTGAAAAACATCATGTTATTCATACACCAGAAATATTTGAAGCTACTGACTGAATGAAAAGAACTGGCATCTCACTCTCTTTGAATCTTCTTTATCATGCTAAGAGGAGCAGGAAAAAGCAGAAAATTTCAGAATTGCACCTTGCAATGCGGAGAAATTACTGTTTGTGCATTTACAATATTCATTAATTTTTGCCATTGAAAAACGTCCAGAAATGTTTGAAGCTACTGACTGAATGAAAAGAGCTGGCATCTCACTCTCTTTGAATCTTCTTTATCATGCTAAGAGGAGCAGGAATAAGCAAAAAATTTCAGAATTGCACCTTGCAATTCGGAGAAATTACTGTTTGTGCATTTACAATATTCATTGACTTTTGCCATTGAAAAACATCCAGAAATGTTTGAAGCTACTGACTGAATGAAAGGAGCTGGCATCTCACTCTCTTTGAATCTTCTTTATCATGCTAAGAGGAGCAGGAAAAAGCAAAAAATGTCAAAATTGCACCTTGCAATGCGGAGAAATTACTGTTTGTGCATTCACATTATTCATTGATTTTTGCCATTGAAAAACTTCATGTTATTCATATACCAGAAATGTTTGAAGCTACTGACTGAATGAAAAGAGCTGGCATCTCACTCTCTTTGAATCTTCTTTATCATGCTAAGAGGAGCAGGAAAAAGCAAAAAATTTCAGAATTGCACCTTGCAATGCGGATAAATTACTGTTTGTGCATTGACATTATTCATTGATTTTTGCCATTGAAAAACATCATGTTATTCATATACCAGAAATATTTTAAGCTACTGACTGAATGAAAAGAACTGGCATCTCACTCTCTTTGAATCTTCTTTATCATGCTAAGAGGAGCAGGAAAAAGCAAAAAATTTCAGAATTGCACCTTGCAATGCGGAGAAATTACTGTTTGTGCATTTACAATATTCATTAATTTTTGCCATTGAAAAACGTCCAGAAATGTTTGAAGCTACTGACTGAATGAAAAGAGCTGGCATCTCACTCTCTTTGAAGCTTCTTTATCATGCTAAGAGGAGCAGGAATAAGCAAAAAATTTCAGAATTGCACCTTGCAATGCGGAGAAATTACTGTTTGTGCATTTACAATATTCATTGATTTTTGCCATTGAAAAACGTCCAGAAATGTTTGAAGCTACTGACTGAATGAAAGGAGCTGGCGGCATCTCACTCTCTTTAAATCTTCTTTATCATGCTAAGAGGAGCAGGAAAAAGCAAAAAATGTCAAAATTGCACCTTGCAATGCGGAGAAATTACTGTTTGTGCATTCACATTATTCATTGATTTTTGCCATTGAAAAACATCATGTTATTCATATACCAGAAATGTTTGAAGCTACTGACTGAATGAAAGGAGCTGGCATCTCACTCTCTTTGAATCTTCTTTATCATGCTAAGAGGAGCAGGAAAAAGCAAAAAATGTCAAAATTGCACCTTGCAATGCGGAGAAATTATTGTTTGTGCATTCACATTATTCATTGATTTTTGCCATTGAAAAACTTCATGTTATTCATATACCAGAAATGTTTGAAGCTACTGACTGAATGAAAAGAGCTGGCATCTCACTCTCTTTGAATCTTCTTTATCATGCTAAGAGGAGCAGGAAAAAGCAAAAAATTTCAGAATTGCACCTTGCAATGCGGATAAATTACTGTTTGTGCATTGACATTATTCATTGATTTTTGCCATTGAAAAACATCATGTTATTCATATACCAGAAATATTTGAAGCTACTGACTGAATGAAAAGAACTGGCATCTCACTCTCTTTGAATCTTCTTTATCATGCTAAGAGGAGCAGGAAAAAGCAAAAAATTTCAGAATTGCACCTTGCAATGCGGAGAAATTACTGTTTGTGCATTTACAATATTCATTGATTTTTGCCATTGAAAAACGTCCAGAAATGTTTGAAGCTACTGACTGAATGAAAGGAGCTGGCGGCATCTCACTCTCTTTAAATCTTCTTTATCATGCTAAGAGGAGCAGGAAAAAGCAAAAAATGTCAAAATTGCACCTTGCAATGCGGAGAAATTACTGTTTGTGCATTCACATTATTCATTGATTTTTGCCATTGAAAAACATCATGTTATTCATATACCAGAAATGTTTGAAGCTACTGACTGAATGAAAGGAGCTGGCATCTCACTCTCTTTGAATCTTCTTTATCATGCTAAGAGGAGCAGGAAAAAGCAAAAAAGTTCATAATTGCACCTTGCAATGCGGAGAAATTACTGTTTGTGCATTTACAATATTCTTTGATTTTTGCCATTGAAAAACGTCCAGAAATGTTTGAAGCCACTGACTGAATGAAAGGAGCTGACATCTCACTCTCTTTGAATCTTCTTTATCATGCTAAGAGGAGCAGGAAAAAGCAAAAAATTTCATAATTGCACCTTGCAATGCGGAGAAATTACTGTTTGTGCATTTACAATATTCATTGATTTTTGCCATTGAAAAACATCATGTTATTCATATACCAGAAATGTTTGAAGCTACTGAATGAATGAAAGGAGCTGGCATCTCACTCTCTTTGAATCTTCTTTATCATGCTAGGAGGAGCAGGAAAAAGCAAAAAATTTCAGAATTGCACCTTGCAATGCGGATAAATTACTGTTTGTGCATTCACATTATTCATTGATTGTTGCCATTGAAAAACATCATGTTATTCATATAACAGAAATGTTTGAAGCTACTGACTGAATGAAAAGAGCTGGCATCTCACTCTCTTTGAATCTTCTTTATCATGCTAAGAGGAGCAGGAATAAACAAAAAATTTCAGAATTGCACCTTGCAATGCGGATAAATTTCTGTTTGTGCATTCACATTATTCATTGATTTTTGCCTTTGAAAAACATCATGTTATTCATATACCAGAAATGTTTGAAGCTACTGACTGAATGAAAAAAGCTGGCATCTCACTCTCTTTGAATCTTCTTTATCATGCTAAGAGGAGCAGGAAAAAGCAAAAAATTTCAGAATTGCACCTTGCAATGCGGAGAAATTACTGTTTGTGCATTGACATTATTCATTGATTTTTGCCATTGAAAAACATCATGTTATTCATATACCAGAAATGTTTGAAGCTACTGACTGAATGAAAGGAGCTGGCATCTCACTCTCTTTGAATCTTCTTTATCATGCTAGGAGGAGCAGGAAAAAGCAAAAAATTTCAGAGTTGCACCTTGTAATGCGGAGAAATTACTGTTTGTGCATTCACATTATTCATTGATTTATGACATTGAAAAACGTCCAGAAATGTTTGAAGCTACAGACTGAATGAAAGGAGCTGGCCTCTCACTCTCTTTGAATCTTCTTTATCATGCTAAGAGGAGCAGGAAAAAGCAAAAAAATTCAGAATTGCACTTTGCAATGCGGAGAAATTACTGTTTGTGCATTTACAATATTCATTGATTTTTGCCATTGAAAAACATCCAGAAATGTTTGAAGCTACTGACTGAATGAAAGGAGCTGGCATCTCACTCTCTTTGAATCTTCTTTATCATGCTAAGAGGAGCAGGAAAAAGCAAAAAATGTCAAAATTGCACCTTGCAATGCGGAGAAATTACTGTTTGTGCATTCACATTATTCATTGATTTTTGCCATTGAAAACCATCATGTTATTCATATACCAGAAATGTTTGAAGCTACTGACTGAATGAAAAGAGCTTGCATCTCACTATCTTTGAATCTTCTTTATTATGCTAAGAGGAGCAGGAAAAAGCAAAGAATTTCAGAATTGCACCTTGCAATGCGGAGAAATTACTGTTTGTGCATTTACAATATTCATTGATTTTTGCCATTGAAAAACGTCCAGAAATGTTTGAAGCTACTGACTGAATGAAAAGAGCTGGCATCTCACTCTCTTTGAATCTTCTTTATCATGCTAAGAGCAGCAGGAAAAAGCAAAAAATTTCAGAATTGCACCTTGCAATACGGAGAAATTACTGTTTGTGCATTTACAATATTCATTGATTTTTGCCATTGAAAAACGTCCAGAAATGTTTGAAGCTACTGACTGAATGAAAGGAGCTGGCATCTCACTCTCTTTGAATCTTCTTTATCATGCTTAGAGGAGCAGGAAAAAGCAAAAAATGTCAAAATTGCACCTTGCAATGCGGAGAAATTACTGTTTGTGCATTCACATTATTCATTGATTTTTGCAATTGAAAAACATCATGTTATTCATATACCAGAAATGTTTGAAGCTACTGACTGAATGAAAGGAGCTGGCATCTCACTCTCTTTGAATCTTCTTTATCATGCTAGGAGGAGCAGGAAAAATGCAAAAAATTTCAGAGTTGCACCTTGTAATGCGGAGAAATTACTGTTTGTGCATTCACATTATTCATTGATTTATGACATTGAAAAACGTCCAGAAATGTTTGAAGCTACTGACTGAATGATAGGAGCTGGCATCTCACTCTCTTTGAATCTTCTTTATCATGCTAAGAGGAGCAGGAAAAAGCAAAAAATTTCAGAATTGCACCTTGCAATGCGGAGAAATTACTGTTTGTGCATTGACATTATTCATTGATTTTTGCCATTGAAAAACATCATGTTATTCATATACCAGAAATGTTTGAAGCTACTGACTGAATGAAATTAACTGGCATCTCACTCTCTTTGAATCTTCTATATCATGCTAAGAGGAGCAGGAAAAAGCAGAAAATTTCAGAATTGCACTTTGCAATTCGGAGAAATTACTGTTTGTGCATTTACAATATTCATTGATTTTTGCCATTGAAAAACATCCAGAAATGTTTGAAGCTACTGACTGAATGAAAGGAGCTGGCATCTCACTCTCTTTGAATCTTCTTTATCATGCTAAGAGGAGCAGGAAAAAGCAAAAAATGTCAAAATTGCACCTTGCAATGCGGAGAAATTACTGTTTGTGCATTCACATTATTCATTGATTTTTGCCATTGAAAAACATCATGTTATTCATATACCAGAAATGTTTGAAGCTACTGACTGAATGAAAAGAGCTGGCATCTCACTCTCTTTGAATCTTCTTTATCATGCTAAGAGGAGCAGGAAAAAGCAAAAAATTTCAGAATTGCACCTTGCAATGCGGATAAATTACTGTTTGTGCATTGACATTATTCATTGATTTTTGCCATTGAAAAACATCATGTTATTCATACACCAGAAATATTTGAAGCTACTGACTGAATGAAAAGAACTGGCATCTCACTCTCTTTGAATCTTCTTTATCATGCTAAGAGGAGCAGGAAAAAGCAGAAAATTTCAGAATTGCACCTTGCAATGCGGAGAAATTACTGTTTGTGCATTTACAATATTCATTAATTTTTGCCATTGAAAAACGTCCAGAAATGTTTGAAGCTACTGACTGAATGAAAAGAGCTGGCATCTCACTCTCTTTGAATCTTCTTTATCATGCTAAGAGGAGCAGGAATAAGCAAAAAATTTCAGAATTGCACCTTGCAATGCGGAGAAATTACTGTTTGTGCATTTACAATATTCATTGATTTTTGCCATTGAAAAACGTCCAGAAATGTTTGAAGCTACTGACTGAATGAAAGGAGCTGGCATCTCACTCTCTTTAAATCTTCTTTATCATGCTAAGAGGAGCAGGAAAAAGCAAAAAATGTCAAAATTGCACCTTGCAATGCGGAGAAATTACTGTTTGTGCATTCACATTATTCATTGATTTTTGCCATTGAAAAACATCATGTTATTCATATACCAGAAATGTTTGAAGCTACTGACTGAATGAAAGGAGCTGGCATCTCACTCTCTTTGAATCTTCTTTATCATGCTAAGAGGAGCAGGAAAAAGCAAAAAATTTCAGAATTGCACCCTGCAATGTGGAGAAATTACTGTTTGTGCATTCACATTATTCATTGATTTTTGACATTGAAAAACGTCCAGAAATGTTTGAAGCTACTGACTGAATGAAAGGAGCTGGCATCTCACTCTCTTTGAATCTTCTTTATCATGCTAAGAGGAGCAGGAAAAAGCAAAAAATTTCAGAATTGCACCTTGCAATGTGGAGAAATTACTGTTTGTGCATTCACATTATTCATTGATTTTTGCCATTGAAAAACACCATGTTATTCATATACCAGAAATGTTTGAAGCTACTGACTGAATGAAAAGAACTGGCATCTCACTCTCTTTGAATCTTCTTTATCATGCTAAGAGGAGCAGGAAAAAGCAAAAAAATTCCGAATTGCACCTTGCAATGCGGAGAAATTACTGTTTGTGCATTTACAATATTCTTTGATTTTTGCCATTGAAAAACGTCCAGAAATGTTTGAAGCCACTGACTGAATGAAAGGAGCTGACATCTCACTCTCTTTGAATCTTCTTTATCATGCTAAGAGGAGCAGGAAAAAGCAAAAAATTTCATAATTGCACCTTGCAATGCGGAGAAATTACTGTTTGTGCATTTACAATATTCATTGATTTTTGCCATTGAAAAACATCATGTTATTCATATACCAGAAATGTTTGAAGCTACTGACTGAATGAAAGGAGCTGGCATCTCACTCTCTTTGAATCTTCTTTACCATGCTAGGAGGAGCAGGAAAAAGCAAAAAATTTCAGAATTGCACCTTGCAATGCGGATAAATTACTGTTTGTGCATTCACATTATTCATTGATTGTTGCCATTGAAAAACATCATGTTATTCATATAACAGAAATGTTTGAAGCTACTGACTGAATGAAAAGAGCTGGCATCTCACTCTCTTTGAATCTTCTTTATCATGCTAAGAGGAGCAGGAATAAGCAAAAAATTTCAGAATTGCACCTTGCAATGCGGATAAATTACTGTTTGTGCATTCACATTATTCATTGATTTTTGCCATTGAAAAACATCATGTTATTCATATACCAGAAATGTTTGAAGCTACCGACTGAATGAAAAAAGCTGGCATCTCACTCTCTTTGAATCTTCTTTATCATGCTAAGAGGAGCAGGAAAAAGCAAAAAATTTCAGAATTGCACCTTGCAATGCGGAGAAATTACTGTTTGTGCATTGACATTATTCATTGATTTTTGCCATTGAAAAACATCATGTTATTCATATACCAGAAATGTTTGAAGCTACTGACTGAATGAAAGGAGCTGGCATCTCACTCTCTTTGAATCTTCTTTATCATGCTAGGAGGAGCAGGAAAAAGCAAAAAATTTCAGAGTTGCACCTTGTAATGCGGAGAAATTACTGTTTGTGCATTCACATTATTCATTGATTTATGACATTGAAAAACGTCCAGAAATGTTTGAAGCTACTGACTGAATGATAGGAGCTGGCATCTCACTCTCTTTGAATCTTCTTTATCATGCTAAGAGGAGCAGGAAAAAGCAAAAAAATTCAGAATTGCACCTTGCAATGCGGAGAAATTACTGTTTGTGCATTGACATTATTCATTGATTTTTGCCATTGAAAAACATCATGTTATTCATATACCAGAAATGCTTGAAGCTACTGACTGAATGAAATTAACTGGCATCTCACTCTCTTTGAATCTTCTTTATCATGCTAAGAGGAGCAGGAAAAAGCAGAAAATTTCAGAATTGCACTTTGCAATTCGGAGAAATTACTGTTTGTGCATTTACAATATTCATTGATTTTTGCCATTGAAAAACATCCAGAAATGTTTGAAGCTACTGACTGAATGAAAGGAGCTGGCATCTCACTCTCTTTCAATCTTCTTTATCATGCTAAGAGGAGCAGGAAAAAGCAAAAAAATTTCAGAATTGCACCTTGCAGTGCGGATAAATTACTGTTTGTGCATTGACATTATTCATTGATTTTTGCCATTGAAAAACATCATGTTATTCATATACCAGAAATGTTTGAAGCTACTGACTGAATGAAAAGAACTGGCATCTCACTCTCTTTGAATCTTCTTTATCATGCTAAGAGGAGCAGGAAAAAGCAGAAAATTTCAGAATTGCACCTTGCAATGCGGAGAAATTACTGTTTGTGCATTTACAATATTCATTGATTTTTGCCATTGAAAAACGTCCAGAAATGTTTGAAGCTACTGACTGAATGAAAAGAGCTGGCATCTCACTCTCTTTGAATCTTCTTTATCATGCTAAGAGGAGCAGGAATAAGCAAAAAATTTCAGAATTGCACCTTGCAATGCGGAGAAATTACTGTTTGTGCATTTACAATATTCATTGATTTTTGCCATTGAAAAACGTCCAGAAATGTTTGAAGCTACTGACTGAATGAAAGGAGCTGGCATCTCACTCTCTTTAAATCTTCTTTATCATGCTAAGAGGAGCAGGAAAAAGCAAAAAATGTCAAAATTGCACCTTGCAATGCGGAGAAATTACTGTTTGTGCATTCACTTTATTCATTGATTTTTGCCATTGAAAAACATCATGTTATTCATATACCAGAAATGTTTGAAGCTACTGACTGAATGAAAGGAGCTGGCATCTCACTCTCTTTGAATCTTCTTTATCATGCTAAGAGGAGCAGGAAAAAGCAAAAAATTTCAGAATTGCACCCTGCAATGTGGAGAAATTACTGTTTGTGCATTCACATTATTCATTGATTTTTGACATTGAAAAACGTCCACAAATGTTTGAAGCTACTGACTGAATGAAAGGAGCTGGCATCTCACTCTCTTTGAATCTTCTTTATCATGCTAAGAGGAGCAGGAAAAAGCAAAAAATTTCAGAATTGCACCTTGCAATGTGGAGAAATTACTGTTTGTGCATTCACATTATTCATTGATTTTTGCCATTGAAAAACACCATGTTATTCATATACCAGAAATGTTTGAAGCTACTGACTGAATGAAAAGAACTGGCATCTCACTCTCTTTGAATCTTCTTTATCATGCTAAGAGGAGCAGGAAAAAGCAAAAAAATTCAGAATTGCACCTTGCAATGCGGAGAAATTACTGTTTGTGCATTTACAATATTCTTTGATTTTTGCCATTGAAAAACGTCCAGAAATGTTTGAAGCCACTGACTGAATGAAAGGAGCTGACATCTCACTCTCTTTGAATCTTCTTTATCATGCTAAGAGGAGCAGGAAAAAGCAAAAAATTTCATAATTGCACCTTGCAATGCGGAGAAATTACTGTTTGTGCATTCACATTATTCATTGATTGTTGCCATTGAAAAACATCATGTTATTCATATAACAGAAATGTTTGAAGCTACTGACTGAATGAAAAGAGCTGGCATCTCACTCTCTTTGAATCTTCTTTATCATGCTAAGAGGAGCAGGAATAAGCAAAAAATTTCAGAATTGCACCTTGCAATGCGGATAAATTACTGTTTGTGCATTCACATTATTCATTGATTTTTGCCATTGAAAAACATCATGTTATTCATATACCAGAAATGTTTGAAGCTACTGACTGAATGAAAAAAGCTGGCATCTCACTCTCTTTGAATCTTCTTTATCATGCTAAGAGGAGGAGGAAAAAGCAAAAAATTTCAGAATTGCACCTTGCAATGCGGAGAAATTACTGTTTGTGCATTTACAATATTCATTGATTTTTGCCATTGAAGAACGTCCAGAAATGTTTGAAGCTACTAACTGAATGAAAAGAGCCGGCATCTCACTCTCTTTGAATCTTCTTTATCATGCTAAGAGGAGCAGGAAAAAGCAAAAAATTTCACAATAGCACCTTGCAATGCGGAGAAATTACTGTTTGTGCATTTACAATATTCATTGATTTTTGCTATTGAAAAATGTCCAGAAATGTTTGAAGCTACTGACTGAATGAAAGGAGCTGGCATCTCACTCTCTTTGAATCTTCTTTATCATGCTAAGAGGAGCAGGAAAAAGCAAAAAATTTCAGAATTGCACCTTGCAATGCGGAGAAATTACTGTTTGTGCATTCACATTATTCATTGATTTTTGCCATTGAAAAACATCATGTTATTCATATACCAGAAATGTTTGAAGCTACTGACTGAATGAAAAGAGTTTCCATCTCACTATCTTTGAATCTTCTTTATTATGCTAAGAGGAGCAGGAAAAAGCAAAGAATTTCAGAATTGCACCTTGCAATGCGGAGAAATTACTGTTTGTGCATTTACAATATTCATTGATTTTTGCCATTGAAAAACGTCCAGAAATGTTTGAAGCTACTGACTGAATGAAAAGAGCTGGCATCTCACTCTCTTTGAATCTTCTTATCATGCTAAGAGCAGCAGGAAAAAGCAAAAAATTTCAGAATTGCACCTTGCAATACGGAGAAATTACTGTTTGTGCATTTACAATATTCATTGATTTTTGCCATTGAAAAGCGTCCAGAAATGTTTGAAGCTACTGACTGAATGAAAGGAGCTGGCATCTCACTCTCTTTGAATCTTCTTTATCATGCTTAGAGGAGCAGGAAAAAGCAAAAAATGTCAAAATTGCACCTTGCAATGCGGAGAAATTACTGTTTGTGCATTCACATTATTCATTGATTTTTGCAATTGAAAAACATCATGTTATTCATATACCAGAAATGTTTGAAGCTACTGACTGAATGAAAGGAGCTGGCATCTCACTCTCTTTGAATCTTCTTTATCATGCTGGGAGGAGCAGGAAAAAGCAAAAAATTTCAGATTTGCACCTTGCAATGCGGAGAAATTACTGTTTGTGCATTTACAATATTCATTGATTTTTGCCATTGAAAAACGTCCAGAAATGTTTGAAGCTACTGACTGAATGAAAAGAGCTGGCATCTCACTCTCTTTGAATCTTCTTTATCATGCTAAGAGGAGCAGGAATAAGCAAAAAATTTCAGAATTGCACCTTGCAATGCGGAGAAATTACTGTTTGTGCATTTACAATATTCATTGATTTTTGCCATTGAAAAACGTCCAGAAATGTTTGAAGCTACTGACTGAATGAAAGGAGCTGGCATCTCACTCTCTTTAAATCTTCTTTATCATGCTAAGAGGAGCAGGAAAAAGCAAAAAATGTCAAAATTGCACCTTGCAATGCGGAGAAATTACTGTTTGTGCATTCACATTATTCATTGATTTTTGCCATTGAAAAACATCATGTTATTCATATACCAGAAATGTTTGAAGCTACTGACTGAATGAAAGGAGCTGGCATCTCACTCTCTTTGAATCTTCTTTATCATGCTAAGAGGAGCAGGAAAAAGCAAAAAATTTCAGAATTGCACCCTGCAATGTGGAGAAATTACTGTTTGTGCATTCACATTATTCATTGATTTTTGACATTGAAAAACGTCCACAAATGTTTGAAGCTACTGACTGAATGAAAGGAGCTGGCATCTCACTCTCTTTGAATCTTCTTTATCATGCTAAGAGGAGCAGGAAAAAGCAAAAAATTTCAGAATTGCACCTTGCAATGTGGAGAAATTACTGTTTGTGCATTCACATTATTCATTGATTTTTGCCATTGAAAAACACCATGTTATTCATATACCAGAAATGTTTGAAGCTACTGACTGAATGAAAAGAACTGGCATCTCACTCTCTTTGAATCTTCTTTATCATGCTAAGAGGAGCAGGAAAAAGCAAAAAAATTCAGAATTGCACCTTGCAATGCGGAGAAATTACTGTTTGTGCATTTACAATATTCTTTGATTTTTGCCATTGAAAAACGTCCAGAAATGTTTGAAGCCACTGACTGAATGAAAGGAGCTGACATCTCACTCTCTTTGAATCTTCTTTATCATGCTAAGAGGAGCAGGAAAAAGCAAAAAATTTCATAATTGCACCTTGCAATGCGGAGAAATTACTGTTTGTGCATTCACATTATTCATTGATTGTTGCCATTGAAAAACATCATGTTATTCATATAACAGAAATGTTTGAAGCTACTGACTGAATGAAAAGAGCTGGCATCTCACTCTCTTTGAATCTTCTTTATCATGCTAAGAGGAGCAGGAATAAGCAAAAAATTTCAGAATTGCACCTTGCAATGCGGATAAATTACTGTTTGTGCATTCACATTATTCATTGATTTTTGCCATTGAAAAACATCATGTTATTCATATACCAGAAATGTTTGAAGCTACTGACTGAATGAAAAAAGCTGGCATCTCACTCTCTTTGAATCTTCTTTATCATGCTAAGAGGAGGAGGAAAAAGCAAAAAATTTCAGAATTGCACCTTGCAATGCGGAGAAATTACTGTTTGTGCATTTACAATATTCATTGATTTTTGCCATTGAAGAACGTCCAGAAATGTTTGAAGCTACTAACTGAATGAAAAGAGCCGGCATCTCACTCTCTTTGAATCTTCTTTATCATGCTAAGAGGAGCAGGAAAAAGCAAAAAATTTCACAATAGCACCTTGCAATGCGGAGAAATTACTGTTTGTGCATTTACAATATTCATTGATTTTTGCTATTGAAAAATGTCCAGAAATGTTTGAAGCTACTGACTGAATGAAAGGAGCTGGCATCTCACTCTCTTTGAATCTTCTTTATCATGCTAAGAGGAGCAGGAAAAAGCAAAAAATTTCAGAATTGCACCTTGCAATGCGGAGAAATTACTGTTTGTGCATTCACATTATTCATTGATTTTTGCCATTGAAAAACATCATGTTATTCATATACCAGAAATGTTTGAAGCTACTGACTGAATGAAAAGAGTTTCCATCTCACTATCTTTGAATCTTCTTTATTATGCTAAGAGGAGCAGGAAAAAGCAAAGAATTTCAGAATTGCACCTTGCAATGCGGAGAAATTACTGTTTGTGCATTTACAATATTCATTGATTTTTGCCATTGAAAAACGTCCAGAAATGTTTGAAGCTACTGACTGAATGAAAAGAGCTGGCATCTCACTCTCTTTGAATCTTCTTATCATGCTAAGAGCAGCAGGAAAAAGCAAAAAATTTCAGAATTGCACCTTGCAATACGGAGAAATTACTGTTTGTGCATTTACAATATTCATTGATTTTTGCCATTGAAAAGCGTCCAGAAATGTTTGAAGCTACTGACTGAATGAAAGGAGCTGGCATCTCACTCTCTTTGAATCTTCTTTATCATGCTTAGAGGAGCAGGAAAAAGCAAAAAATGTCAAAATTGCACCTTGCAATGCGGAGAAATTACTGTTTGTGCATTCACATTATTCATTGATTTTTGCAATTGAAAAACATCATGTTATTCATATACCAGAAATGTTTGAAGCTACTGACTGAATGAAAGGAGCTGGCATCTCACTCTCTTTGAATCTTCTTTATCATGCTGGGAGGAGCAGGAAAAAGCAAAAAATTTCAGATTTGCACCTTGCAATGCGGAGAAATTACTGTTTGTGCATTCACATTATTCATTGATTTATGACATTGAAAAACGTCCAGAAATGTTTGAAGCTACTGACTGAATGAAAGGAGCTGGCATCTCACTCTCTTTGAATCTTCTTTATCATGCTAAGAGGAGCAGGAAAAAGCAAAAAATTTCAGAATTGCACCTTGCAATGCGGAGAAATTACTGTTTGTGCATTCACATTATTCATTGATTTTTGCCATTGAAAAACGTCCAGAAATGTTTGAAGCTACTGACTGAATGAAAGGAGCTGGCATCTCACTCTCTTTGAATCTTCTTTATCATGCTAAGAGGAGCAGGAAAAAGCAAAAAATTTCAGAATTGCACCTTGCAATGCGGAGAAATTACTGTTTGTGCATTCACATTATTCATTGATTTTTGCCATTGAAAACCATCATGTTATTCATATACCAGAAATGTTTGAAGCTACTGACTGAATGAAAAGAGTTTCCATCTCACTATCTTTGTATCATCTTTATTATGCTAAGAGGAGCAGGAAAAAGCAAAGAATTTCAGAATTGCACGTTGCAATGCGGAGAAATTACTGTTTGTGCATTTACAATATTCATTGATTTTTGCCATTGAAAAACGTCCAGAAATGTTTGAAGCTACTGACTGAATGAAAAGAGCTGGCATCTCACTCTCTTTGAATCTTCTTTATCATGCTAAGAGTAGCAGGAAAAAGCAAAAAATTTCAGAATTGCACCTTGCAATACGGAGAAATTACTGTTTGTGCATTTACAATATTCATTGATTTTTGCCATTGAAAAACATCCAGAAATGTTTGAAGCTACTGACTGAATGAAAGGAGCTGGCATCTCACTCTCTTTGAATCTTCTTTATCATGCTTAGAGGAGCAGGAAAAAGCAAAAAATGTCAAAATTGCACCTTGCAATGCGGAGAAATTACTGTTTGTGCATTCACATTATTCATTGATTTTTGCAATTGAAAAACATCATGTTATTCATATACCAGAAATGTTTGAAGCTACTGACTGAATGAAAGGAGCTGGCATCTCACTCTCTTTGAATCTTCTTTATCATGCTAGGAGGAGCAGGAAAAAGCAAAAAATTTCAGATTTGCACCTTGCAATGCGGAGAAATTACTGTTTGTGCATTCACATTATTCATTGATTTATGACATTGAAAAACGTCCAGAAATGTTTGAAGCTACTGACTGAATGAAAGGAGCTGGCATCTCACTCTCTTTGAATCTTCTTTATCATGCTAAGAGGAGCAGGAAAAAGCAAAAAAATTCAGAATTGCACCTTGCAATGCGGAGAAATTACTGTTTGTGCATTGACATTATTCATTGATTTTTGCCATTGAAAAACATCATGTTATTCATATACCAGAAATGTTTGAAGCTACTGACTGAATGAAATTAACTGGCATATCACTCTCTTTGAATCTTCTTTATCATGCTAAGAGGAGCAGGAAAAAGCAGAAAATTTCAGAATTGCACTTTGCAATTCGGAGAAATTACTGTTTGTGCATTTACAAAATTCATTGATTTTTGCCATTGAAAAACGTCCAGAAATGTTTGAAGCTACTGACTGAATGAAAGGAGCTGGCATCTCACTCTCTTTGAATCTTCTTTATCATGCTAAGAGGAGCAGGAAAAAGCAAAAAATGTCAAAATTGCACCTTGCAATGCGGAGAAATTACTGTTTGTGCATTCACATTATTCATTGATTTTTGCCATTGAAAAACATCATGTTATTCATATACCAGAAATGTTTGAAGCTACTGACTGAATGAAAAGAGCTGGCATCTCACTCTCTTTGAATCTTCTTTATCATGCTAAGAGGAGCAGGAAAAAGCAAAAAATTTCAGAATGGCACCATGCAATGCGGAGAAATTACTGTTTGTGTATTTACAATATTCATTGATTTTTGCCATTGAAAAACGTCCAGAAATGTTTGAAGCCACTGACTGAATGAAAGGAGCTGGCATCTCACTCTCTTTGAATCTTCTTTATCATGCTAAGTGGAGCAGGAAAAAGCAAAAAATTTCAGAATTGCACCTTGCAATGCGGAGAAATTATTGTTTGTGCATTTACAATATTCATTGATTTTTGCCATTGAAAAATGTCCAGAAATGTTTGAAGCTACTGATTGAAAGAAAAGAGCTGGCATCTCACTCTCTTTGAATCTTTTTTATCATGCTAAGAGGAGCAGGAAAAAGCAAAAAATTTCATAATTGCACCTTGCAATGCGGAGAAATTACTGTTTGCGCATTCACATTATTCATTGATTGTTGCCATTGAAAAACATCATGTTATTCATATACCAGAAATGTTTGAAGCTACTGACTGAATGAAAAGAGCTGGCATCTCACTCTCTTTGAATCTTCTTTATCATGCTAAGAGGAGCAGGAAAAAGCAAAAAATTTCAGAATTGCACCTTGCAATGCGGATAAATTACTGTTTGTGCATTCACATTATTCATTGATTTTTGCCATTGAAAAACATCATGTTATTCATATACCAGAAATGTTTGAAGCTACTGACTGAATGAAAAGAGCTGGCATTTCACTCTCTTTGAATCTTCTTTATCATGCTAAGAGGAGCAGGAAAAAGCAAAAAATTTCAGAATTGCACCTTGCAATGCGGAGAAATTACTGTTTGTGCATTTACAATATTCATTGATATTTGCCATTGAAAAACGTCCAGAAATGTTTGAAGCTACTGACTGAATGAAAGGAGCTGGCATCTCACTCTCTTTGAATCTTCTTTATCATGCTAAGAGGAGCAGGAAAAAGCAAAAAATTTCAGAATTGCACCTTGCAATGCAGAGAAATTACTGTTTGTGCATTCACATTATTCATTGATTTTTGCCATTGAAAACCATAATGTTATTCATATATCAGAAATGTTTGAAGCTACTGACTGAATGAAAAGAGCTGGCATCTCACTCTCTTTGAATATTCTTTATTATGCTAAGAGGAGCAGGAAAAAGCAAAAAATTTCAGAATTGCACCTTGCAATGCGGAGAAATTACTGTTTGTGCATTTACAATATTCACTGATTTTTGCCAATGAAAAACATCCAGAAATGTTTGAAGCTACTGACTGAATGAAAAGAGCTGGCATCTCACTCTCTTTGAATCTTCTTTATCATGCTAAGAGCAGCAGGAAAAAGCAAAAAATTTCAGAATTGCACCTTGCACTGCGGAGAAATTACTGTTTGTGCATTTACAATATTCATTGATTTTTGCCATTGAAAAACGTCCAGAAATGTTTGAAGCTACTGACTGAATGAAAAGAGCTGGCATCTCACTCTCTTTGAATCTTCTTTATCATGCTAAGACGAGCAGGAAAAAGCAAAAATTTTCAGAATTGCACCTTGCAATGCGGAGAAATTACTGTTTGTGCATTCACATTATTCATTGATTTTTGCCATTGTAAAACATCATGTTATTCATATACCAGAAATGTTTGAAGCTACTGACTGAATGAAAAGATCTGGCATCTCACTCTCTTTGAATCTTCTTTATCATGCTAAGAGGAGCAGGAAAAAGCAAAAAATTTCAGAATTGCACCTTGCAAATCGGAGAAATTACTCTTTGTGCATTTACAATATTCACTGATTTTTGCCATTGAAAAACGTCCAGAAATGTTTGAAGCTACTGACTGAATGAAAGGAGCTGGCATCTCACTCTCTTTGAATCTTCTTTATCATGCTAAGAGGAGCAGGAAAAAGCAAAAAAATTCAGAATTGCACCTTGCAATGCGGAGAAATTACTGTTTGTGCATTCACATTATTCATTGATTTTTGCGATTGAAAAACATCATGTTATTCATATACCAGAAATGTTTGAAGCTACTGACTGAATGAAAGGAGCTGGCATCTCACTCTCTTTGAATCTTCTTTATCATGCTAAGTATAGCAGGAAAAAGCAAAAAATTTCAGAATTGCACCTTGCAATGCGGAGAAATTACTGTTTGTGCATTCACATTATTCATTGATTTTTGACATTGAAAAACGTCCAGAAATGTTTGAAGCTACTGACTGAATGAAAGGAGCTGGAATCTCACTCTCTTTGAATCATCTTTATCATGCTAAGAGGAGCAGGAAAAAGCAAAAAATTTCAGAATTGCACCTTGCAATGTGGAGAAATTACTTTTTGTGCATTCACATTATTCATTGATTTTTGCCATTGAAAAACACCATGTTATTCATATACCAGAAATGTTTGAAGCTACTGACTGAATGAAGAGAGCTGGCATCTCACTCTCTTTGAATCTTCTTTATCATGCTAAGAGGAGCAGGAAAAAGCAAAAAATTTCAGAATGGCACCTTGCAATGCGGAGAAATTACTGTTTGTGTATTAACAATATTCATTGATTTTTGCCATTGAAAAACGTCCAGAAATGTTTGAAGCCACTGACTGAATGAAAGGAGCTGGCATCTCACTCTCTTTGAATCTTCTTTATCATGCTAAGCGGAGCAGGAAAAAGCAAAAATTTCAGAATTGCACCTTGCAATGCGGAGAAATTATTGTTTATGCATTTACAATATTCATTGATTTTTGCCATTTAAAAACGTCCAGAAATGTTTGAAGCTATTGATTGAATGAAAAGAGCTGGCATCTCTTTGAATCTTTTTTATCATGCTAAGAGGAGCAGGAAAAAGCAAAAAAATTCATAATTGCACCTTGCAATGCGGAGAAATTACTGTTTGTGCATTCACATTATTCATTGATTGTTGCCATTGAAAAACATCATGTTATTCATATACCAGAAATGTTTGAAGCTACTGACTGAATGAAAAGAGCTGGCATCTCACTCTCTTTGAATCTTCTTTATCATGCTAAGAGGAGCAGGAAAAAGCAAAAAATTTCAGAATTGCACCTTGCAATGCGGAGAAATTACTGTTTGTGCATTCACATTATTCATTGATTTTTGAAATTGAAAAACATCATGTTATTCATATACCAGAAATGTTTGAAGCTACTGACTGAATGAAAAGAGCTGGCATTTCACTCTCTTTGAATCTTCTTTATCATGCTAAGAGGAGCAGGAAAAAGCAAAAAATTTCAGAATTGCACCTTGCAATGCGGAGAAATTATTGTTTGTGCATTTACAATATTCATTGATTTTTGACATTGAAAAACGTCCAGAAATGTTTGAAGCTACTGACTGAATGAAAGGAGCTGGCATCTCACTCTCTTTGAATCTTCTTTATCATGCTAAGAGGAGCAAAAAAAAGCAAAAAATTTCAGAATTGCACCTTGCAATGCAGAGAAATTACTGTTTGTGCATTCACATTATTCATTGATTTTTGCCATTGAAAACCATAATGTTATTCATATATCAGAAATGTTTGAAGCTACTGACTGAATGAAAAGAGCTGGCATCTCACTCTCTTTGAATCTTCTTTATTATGCTAAGAGGAGCAGGAAAAAGCAAAAAATTTTAGATTTGCACCTTGCAATGCGGAGAAATTACTGTTTGTGCATTTACAATATTCATTGATTTTTGCCATTGAAAAACGTCCAGAAATGTTTGAAGCTACTGACTGAATGAAAAGAGCTGGCATCTCACTCTCTTTGAATCTTCTTTATCATGCTAAGAGCAGCAGAAAAAAGCAAAAAATTTCAGAATTGCACCTTGCAATGCGGAGAAATTACTGTTTGTGCATTTACAATATTCATTGATTTTTGCCATTGAAAAACATCATGTTATTCATATACCAGAAATGTTTGAAGCTACTCACTGAATGAAAAGAGCTGGCATCTCACTCTCTTTGAATCTTCTTTATCATGCTAAGACGAGCAGGAAAAAGCAAAAAATTTCAGAATTGCACCTTGCAATGCGGAGAACTTACTGTTTGTGCATTCAAATTATTCATTGATTTTTGCCATGGTAAAACATCATGTTATTCATATACCAGAAATGTTTGAAGCTACTGACTGAATGAAAAGAGCTGGCATCTCACTCTCTTCTTTATCATGCTAAGAGGAGCAGGAAAAAGCAAAAAATTTCAGAATTTCCTCTTGCAAATCGGAGAAATTACTGTTTGTGCATTTACAATATTCACTGATTTTTGTCATTGAAAAACGTCCAGAAATGTTTGAAGCTACTGACTGAATGAAAAGAGCTGGCATCTCACTCTCTTTGAATCTTGTTTATCATGCTAAGAGGAGCAGGAAAAAGCAAAAAAATTCAGAATTGCACCTTGCAATGCGGAGAAATTACTGTTTGTGCATTCACATTATTCATTGATTTTTGCCATTGAAAAACATCATGTTATTCATATACCAGAAATGTTTGAAGCTACTGACTGAATGAAAAGAGCTGGCATCTCACTCTCTTTGAATCTTCTTTATCATGCTAAGAGGAGCAGGAAAAAGCAAAAAATTTCAGAATGGCACCTTGCAATGCGGAGAAATTACTGTTTGTGTATTTACAATATTCATTGATTTTTGCCATTGAAAAACGTCCAGAAATGTTTGAAGCCACTGACTGAATGAAAGAAGCTGGCATCTCACTCTCTTTGAATCTTCTTTATCATGCTAAGAGGAGCAGGAAAAAGCAAGAAATTTCAGAATTGCACCTTGCAATGCGGAGAAATTATTGTTTGTGCATTTAAAATATTCATTGATTTTTGCCATTGAAAAACGTCCAGAAATGTTTGAAGCTACTGACTGAATGAAAAGAGCTGGCATCTCACTCTCTTTGATTCTTTTTTATCATGCTAAGAGGAGCAGGAAAAAGCAAAAAATTTCATAATTGCACCTTGCAATGCGGAGAAATTACTGTTTGTGCATTCACATTATTCATTGATTGTTGCCATTGAAAAACATCATGTTATTCATATACCAGAAATGTTTGAAGCTACTGACTGAATGAAAAGAGCTGGCATCTCACTCTCTTTGAATGTTCTTTATCATGCTAAGAGGAGCAGGAAAAAGCAAAAAATTTCAGAATTGCACCTTGCAATGCGGATAAATTACTGTTTGTGCATTCACATTATTCATTGATTTTTGCCATTGAAAAACATCATGTTATTCATATACCAGAAATGTTTGAAGCTACTGACTGAATGAAAAGAGCTGGCATCTCACTCTCTTTGAATCTTCTTTATCATGCTAAGCGGAGCAGGAAAAAGCAAAAAATTTCAGAATTGCACCTTGCAATGCGGAGAAATTATTGTTTGTGCATTTACAATATTCATTGATTTTTGCCATTGAAAAACGTCCAGAAATGTTTGAAGCTACTGACTGAATGAAAGGAACTGGCATCTCACTCTCTTTGAATCTTCTTTATCATGCTAAGATGAGCAGGAAAAAGCAAAAAATTTCAGAATTGCACCTTGCACTGCAGAGAAATTACTGTTTGTGCATTCACATTATTCATTGATTTTTGCCATTGAAAACCATAATGTTATTCATATATCAGAAATGTTTGAAGCTACTGACTGAATGAAAAAAACTGGCATCTCACTCTCTTTGAATCTTCTTTATTATGCTAAGAGGAGCAGGAAAAAGCAAAAAATTTCAGAATTGCACCTTGCAATGCGGAGAAATTACTGTTTGTGCATTTACAATATTCATTGATTTTTGCCATTGAAAAACGTCCAGAAATGTTTGAAGCTACTGACTGAATGAAAAGAGCTGGCATCTCACTCTCTATGAATCTTCTTTATCATGCTAAGAGCAGCAGGAAAAAGCAAAAAATTTCAGAATTGCACCTTGCACTGCGGAGAAATTACTGTTTGTGCATTTACAATATTCATTGATTTTTGCCATTGAAAAACGTCCAGAAATGTTTGAAGCTACTGACTGAATGAAAGGAGCTGGCATCTCACTCTCTTTGAATCTTCTTTATTATGCTAAGAGGAGCAGGAAAAAGCAAAAAATTTCAGAATTGCACCTTGCAATGTGGAGAAATTACTGTTTGTGCGTTCACATTATTCATTGATTTTTGCCATTGAAAAACATCATGTTATTCATTTACCAGAAATGTTTGAAGCTACTGACTGAATTAAAAGAGCTGGCATCTCACTCTCTTTGAATCTTCTTTATCATGCTAAGAGGAGCAGGAAAAAGAAAAAAAATTTCAGAATTGCACCTTGCAAATCGGAGAAATTACTGTTTGTGCATTTACAATATTCACTGATTTTTGCCATTGAAAAACGTCCAGAAATGTTTGAAGCTACTGACTGAATGAAAGGAGCTGGCATCTCACTCTCTTTGAATCTTCTTTATCATGCTAAGAGGAGCAGGAAAAAGCAAAAAAATTCAGAATTGCACCTTGCAATGCGGAGAAATTACTGTTTGTGCATTCACATTATTCATTGATTTTTGCCATTGAAAAACATCATGTTATTCATATACCAGAAATGTTTGAAGCTACTGACTGAATGAAAGGAGCTGGCATCTCACTCTCTTTGAATCTTTTTTATCATGCTAAGTATAGCAGGAAAAAGCAAAAAATTTCAGAATTGCACCTTGCAATGCGGAGAAATTACTGTTTGTGCATTCACATTATTCATTGATTTTTGACATTGAAAAACGTCCAGAAATGTTTGAAGCTACTGACTGAATGAAAGGAGCTGGAATCTCACTCTCTTTGAATCTTCTTTATCATGCTAAGAGGAGCAGGAAAAAGCAAAAAATTTCAGAATTGCACCTTGCAATGTGGAGAAATTACTGTTTGTGCATTCACATTATTCATTGATTTTTGCCATTGAAAAACACCATGTTATTCATATACCAGAAATGTTTGAAGCTACTGACTGAATGAAAAGAGCTGGCATCTCACTCTCTTTGAATCTTCTTTATCATTCTAAGAGGAGCAGGAAAAAGCAAAAAATTTCAGAATGGCACCTTGCAATGCGGAGAAATTACTGTTTGTGTATTTACAATATTCATTGATTTTTGCCATTGAAAAACGTCCAGAAATGTTTGAAGCCACTGACTGAATGAAAGGAGCTGGCATCTCACTCTCTTTGAATCTTCTTTATCATGCTAAGCGGAGCAGGAAAAAGCAAAAAATTTCAGAATTGCACCTTGCAATGCGGAGAAATTATTGTTTGTGCATTTACAATATTCATTGATTTTTGCCATTGAAAAACGTCCAGAAATGTTTGAAGCTACTGACTGAATGAAAGGAGCTGGCATCTCACTCTCTTTGAATCTTCTTTATTATGCTAAGAGGAGCAGGAAAAAGCAAAAAATTTCAGAATTGCACCTTGCAATGTGGAGAAATTACTGTTTGTGCGTTCACATTATTCATTGATTTTTGCCATTGAAAAACATCATGTTATTCATATACCAGAAATGTTTGAAGCTACTGACTGAATGAAAAGAGCTGGCATCTCACTCTCTTTGAATCTTCTTTATCATGCTAAGACGAGCAGGAAAAAGAAAAAAATTTCAGAATTGCACCTTGCAATGCGGAGAAATTACTGTTTGTGCATTCACATTATTCATTGATTTTTGCCATTGTAAAACATCATGTTATTCATATACCAGAAATGTTTGAAGCTACTGACTGAATGAAAAGATCTGGCATCTCACTCTCTTTGAATCTTCTTTATCATGCTAAGAGGAGCAGGAAAAAGCAAAAAATTTCAGAATTGCACCTTGCAAATCGGAGAAATTACTGTTTGTGCATTTACAATATTCACTGATTTTTGCCATTGAAAAACGTCCAGAAATGTTTGAAGCTACTGACTGAATGAAAGGAGCTGGCATCTCACTCTCTTTGAATCTTCTTTATCATGCTAAGAGGAGCAGGAAAAAGCAAAAAAATTCAGAATTGCACCTTGCAATGCGGAGAAATTACTGTTTGTGCATTCACATTATTCATTGATTTTTGCCATTGAAAAACATCATGTTATTCATATACCAGAAATGTTTGAAGCTACTGAATGAATGAAAGGAGCTGGCATCTCACTCTCTTTGAATCTTCTTTATCATGCTAAGTATAGCAGGAAAAAGCAAAAAATTTCAGAATTGCACCTTGCAATGCGGAGAAATTACTGTTTGTGCATTCACATTATTCATTGATTTTTGACATTGAAAAACGTCCAGAAATGATTGAAGCTACTGACTGAATGAAAGGAGCTGGAATCTCACTCTCTTTGAATCTTCTTTATCATGCTAAGAGGAGCAGGAAAAAGCAAAAAATTTCAGAATTGCACCTTGCAATGTGGAGAAATTACTGTTTGTGCATTCACATTATTCATTGATTTTTGCCATTGAAAAACACCATGTTATTCATATACCAGAAATGTTTGAAGCTACTGACTGAATGAAAAGAGCTGGCATCTCACTCTCTTTGAATCTTCTTTATCATGCTAAGAGGAGCAGGAAAAAGCAAAAAATTTCAGAATGGCACCTTGCAATGCGGAGAAATTACTGTTTGTGTATTTACAATATTCATTGATTTTTGCCATTGAAAAACGTCCAGAAATGTTTGAAGCCACTGACTGAATGAAAGGAGCTGGCATCTCACTCTCTTTGAATCTTCTTTATCATGCTAAGCGGAGCAGGAAAAAGCAAAAAATTTCAGAATTGCACCTTGCAATGCGGAGAAATTATTGTTTGTGCATTTACAATATTCATTGATTTTTGCCATTGAAAAACGTCCAGAAATGTTAGAAGCTACTGATTGAATGAAAAGAGCTGGCATCTCACTCTCTTTGAATCTTTTTTATCATGCTAAGAGGAGCAGGAAAAAGCAAAAAAATTCATAATTGCACCTTGCAATGCGGAGAAATTACTGTTTGTGCATTCACATTATTCATTGATTGTTGCCATTGAAAACCATAATGTTATTCATATATCAGAAATGTTTGAAGCTACTGACTGAATGAAAAGAGCTGGCATCTCACTCTCTTTGAATCTTCTTTATTATGCTAAGAGGAGCAGGAAAAAACAAAAAATTTCAGAATTGCACCTTGCAATGCGGAGAAATTACTGTTTGTGCATTTACAATATTCATTGATTTTTGCCATTGAAAAACGTCCAGAAATGTTTGAAGCTACTGACTGAATGAAAAGAGCTGGCATCTCACTCTCTTTGAATCTTCTTTATCATGCTAAGAGCAGCAGGAAAAAGCAAAAAATTTCAGAATTGCACCTTGCAATGCGGAGAAATTACTGTTTGTGCATTTACAATATTCATTGATTTTTGCCATTGAAAAACGTCCAGAAATGTTTGAAGCTACTGACTGAGTGAAAGGAGCTGGCATCTCACTCTCTTTGAATCTTCTTTATTATGCTAGGAGGTGCAGGAAAAAGCAAAAAATTTCAGAATTGCACCTTGCAATGTGGAGAAATTACTGTTTGTGCATTCACATTATTCATTGATTTTTGCCATTGAAAAACATCATGTTATTCATATACCAGAAATGTTTGAAGCTACTGACTGATTGAAAAGAGCTGGCATCTCACTCTCTTTGAATCTTCTTTATCATGCTAAGACGAGCAGGAAAAAGCAAAAAATTTCAGAATTGCACCTTGCAATGCGGAGAAATTACTGTTTGTGCATTCACATTATTCATTGATTTTTGCCATTGAAAAACATCATGTTATTCATATACCAGAAATGTTTGAAGCTACTGACTGAATGAAAATAGCTGGCATCTCACTCTCTTTGAATCTTCTTTATCATGCTAAGAGCAGCAGGAAAAAGCAAAAAATTTCAGAATTGCACCTTGCAATGCGGAGAAATTACTGTTTGTGCATTTACAATATTCATTGATTTTTGCCATTGAAAAACATCATGTTATTCATATACCAGAAATGTTTGAAGCTACTGACTGAATGAAAAGAGCTGGCATCTCACTCTCTTTGAATCTTCTTTATCATGCTAAGAGCAGCAGGAAAAAGCAAAAAATTTCAGAATTGCACCTTGCAATGCGGAGAAATTACTGTTTGTGCATTTACAATATTCATTGATTTTTGCCATTGAAAAACGTCCAGAAATGTTTGAAGCTACTGACTGAGTGAAAGGAGCTGGCATCTCACTCTCTTTGAATCTTCTTTATCATGCTAAGACGAGCAGGAAAAAGCAAAAAATTTCAGAATTGCACCTTGCAATGCGGAGAAATTACTGTTTGTGCATTCACATTATTCATTGATTTTTGCCATTGTAAAACATCATGTTATTCATATACCAGAAATGTTTGAAGCTACTGACTGAATGAAAAGAGCTGGCATCTCACTCTCTTCTTTATCATGCTAAGAGGAGCAGGAAAAAGCAAAAAATTTCAGAATTGCACCTTGCAAATCGGAGAAATTACTGTTTGTGCATTTACAATATTCACTGATTTTTGCCATTGAAAAACATCCAGAAATGTTTGAAGCTACTGACTGAATGAAAGGAGCTGGCATCTCACTCTCTTTGAATCTTCTTTATCATGCTAAGAGGAGCAGGAAAAAGCAAAAAAATTCAGAATTGCACCTTGCAATGCGGAGAAATTACTGTTTGTGCATTCACATTATTCATTGATTTTTGCCATTGAAAAACATCATGTTATTCATATACCAGAAATGTTTGAAGCTACTGACTGAATGAAAATAGCTGGCATCTCACTCTCTTTGAATCTTCTTTATCATGCTAATCGGAGCAGGAAAAAGCAAAAAATTTCAGAATTGCACCTTGCAATGCGGAGAAATTATTGTTTGTGCATTTACAATATTCATTGATTTTTGCCATTGAAAAACGTCCAGAAATGTTTGAAGCTACTGACTGAATGAAAGGAGCTGGCATCTCACTCTCTTTGAATCTTCTTTATCATGCTAAGAGGAGCAGGAAAAAGCAAAAAATTTCAGAATTGCACCTTGCAATGCGGAGAAATTACTGTTTGTGCATTTACAATATTCATTGATTTTTGCCATTGAAAAACGTCCAGAAATGTTTGAAGCTACTGACTGAATGAAAAGAGCTGGCATCTCACTCTCTTTGAATCTTCTTTATCATGCTAAGAGCAGCAGGAAAAAGCAAAAAATTTCAGAATTGCACCTTGCACTGCGGAGAAATTACTGTTTGTGCATTTACAATATTCATTGATTTTTGCCATTGAAAAACGTCCAGAAATGTTTGAAGCTACTGACTGAATGAAAAGAGCTGGCATCTCACTCTTTTTGAATCTTCTTTATTATGCTAAGAGGAGCAGGAAAAAGCAAAAAATTTCAGAATTGCACCTTGCAATGTGGAGAAATTACTGTTTGTGCATTCACATTATTCATTGATTTTTGCCATTGAAAAACATCATGTTATTCATATACCAGAAATGTTTGAAGCTACTGACTGAATGAAAAGAGCTGGCATCTCACTCTCTTTGAATCTTCTTTATCATGCTAAGACGAGCAGGAAAAAGCAAAAAATTTCAGAATTGCACCTTGCAATGCGGAGAAATTACTGTTTGTGCATTCACATTATTCATTGATTTTTGCCATTGAAAAACATCATGTTATTCATATACCAGAAATGTTTGAAGCTACTGACTGAATGAAAAGATCTGGCATCTCACTCTCTTTGAATCTTCTTTACCATGCTAAGAGGAGCAGGAAAAAGCAAAAAATTTCAGAATTGCACCTTGCAAATCGGAGAAATTACTGTTTGTGCATTTACAATATTCATTGATTTTTGCCATTGAAAAACGTCCAGAAATGTTTGAAGCTACTGATTGAATGAAAGGAGCTGGCATCTCACTCTCTTTGAATCTTCTTTATCATGCTAAGAGGAGCAGGAAAAAGCAAAAAAATTCAGAATTGCACCTTGCAATGCGGAGAAATTACTGTTTGTGCATTCACATTATTCATTGATTTTTGCCATTGAAAAACATCATGTTATTCATATACCAGAAATGTTTGAAGCTACTGACTGAATGAAAGGAGCTGGCATCTCACTCTCTTTGAATCTTCTTTATCATGCTAAGTATAGCAGGAAAAAGCAAAAAATTTCAGAATTGCACCTTGCAATGCGGAGAAATTACTGTTTGTGCATTCACATTATTCATTGATTTTTGACATTGAAAAACGTCCAGAAATGTTTGAAGCTACTGAGTGAATGAAAGGAGCTGGAATCTCACTCTCTTTGAATCTTCTTTATCATGCTAAGAGGAGCAGGAAAAAGCAAAAAATTTCAGAATTGCACCTTGCAATGTGGAGAAATTACTGTTTGTGCATTCACATTATTCATTGATTTTTGCCATTGAAAAACACCATGTTATTCATATACCAGAAATGTTTGAAGCTACTGACTGAATGAAAAGAGCTGGCATCTCACTCTCTTTGAATCTTCTTTATCATGCTAAGAGGAGCAGGAAAAAGCAAAAAATTTCAGAATGGCACCTTGCAATGCGGAGAAATTACTGTTTGTGTATTTACAATATTCATTGATTTTTGCCATTGAAAAACGTCCAGAAATGTTTGAAGCCACTGACTGAATGAAAGGAGCTGGCATCTCACTCTCTTTGAATCTTCTTTATCATGCGAAGCGGAGCAGGAAAAAGCAAAAAATTTCAGAATTGCACCTTGCAATGCGGAGAAATTATTGTTTGTGCATTTACAATATTAATTGATTTTTGCCATTGAAAAACGTCCAGAAATGTTAGAAGTTACTGATTGAATGAAAAGAGCTGGCATCTCACTCTCTTTGAATCTTTTTTATCATGCTAAGAGGAGCAGGAAAAAGCAAAAAAATTCATAATTGCACCTTGCAATGCGGAGAAATTACTGTTTGTGCATTCACATTATTCATTGATTGTTGCCATTGAAAAACATCATGTTATTCATATACCAGAAATGTTTGAAGCTACTGACTGAATGAAAATAGCTGGCATCTCACTCTCTTTGAATCTTCTTTATCATGCTAAGAGGAGCAGGAAAAAGCAAAAAATTTCAGAATTGCACCTTGCAATGCGGATAAATTACTGTTTGTGCATTCACATTATTCATTGATTTTTGCCATTGAAAAACATCATGTTATTCATATACCAGAAATGTTTGAAGCTACTGACTGAATGAAAAGAGCTGGCATTTCACTCTCTTTGAATCTTCTTTATCATGCTAAGAGGAGCAGGAAAAAGCAAAAAATTTCAGAATTGCACCTTGCAATGCGGAGAAGTTACTGTTTGTGCATTCACATTATTCATTGATTTTTGCCATTGTAAAACATCATGTTATTCATATACCAGAAATGTTTGAAGCTACTGACTGAATGAAAAGAGCTGGCATCTCACTCTCTTCTTTATCATGCTAAGAGGAGCAGGAAAAAGCAAAAAAATTCAGAATTGCACCTTGCAAATCGGAGAAATTACTGTTTGTGCATTTACAATATTCACTGATTTTTGCCATTGAAAAACATCCAGAAATGTTTGAAGCTACTGACTGAATGAAAGGAGCTGGCATCTCAGTCTCTTTGAATCTTCTTTATCATGCTAAGAGGAGCAGGAAAAAGCAAAAAAATTCAGAATTGCACCTTGCAATGCGGAGAAATTACTGTTTGTGCATTCACATTATTCATTGATTTTTGCCATTGAAAAACATCATGTTATTCATATACCAGAAATGTTTGAAGCTACTGACTGAATGAAAAGAGCTGGCATCTCACTCTCTTTGAATCTTCTTTATCATGCTAAGAATAGCAGGAAAAAGCAAAAAATTTCAGAATGGCACTTTGCAATGCGGAGAAATTACTGTTTGTGTATTTACAATATTCATTGATTTTTGCCATTGAAAAACGTCCAGAAATGTTTGAAGCCACTGACTGAATGAAAGGAGCTGGCATCTCACTCTCTTTGAATCTTCTTTATCATGCTAAGAGGAGCAGGAAAAAGCAAAAAATTTCAGAATTGCACCTTGCAATGCGGAGAAATTATTGTTTGTGCATTTACAATATTCATTGATTTTTGCCATTGAAAAACGTCCAGAAATGTTTGAAGCTACTGACTGAATGAAAAGAGCTGGCATCTCACTCTCTTTGATTCTTTTTTATCATGCTAAGAGGAGCAGGAAAAAGCAAAAAATTTCATAATTGCACCTTGCAATGCGGAGAAATTACTGTTTGTGCATTCACATTATTCATTGATTGTTGCCATTGAAAAACATCATGTTATTCATATACCAGAAATGTTTGAAGCTACTGACTGAATGAAAAGAGCTGGCATCTCACTCTCTTTGACTGTTCTTTATCATGCTAAGAGGAGCAGGAAAAAGCAAAAATTTTCAGAATTGCACCTTGCAATGCGGATAAATTACTGTTTGTGCATTCACATTATTCATTGATTTTTGCCATTGAAAAACATCATGTTATTCATATACCAGAAATGTTTGAAGCTACTGACTGAATGAAAAGAGCTGGCATCTCACTTTCTTTGAATCTTCTTTATCATGCTAAGAGGAGCAGGAAAAAGCAAAAAATTTCAGAATTGCACCTTGCAATGCGGAGAAATTACTGTTTGTGCATTCACATTATTCATTGATTTTTGCCATTGAAAAACATCATGTTATTCATATACCAGAAATGTTTGAAGCTACTGACTGAATGAAAAGAGCTGGCATCTCACTCTCTTTGAATCTTCTTTATCATGCTAAGAAGAGCAGGAAAAATCAAAAAATTTCAGAATTGCACCTTGCAATGCGGAGAAATTATTGTTTGTATATTGACATTATTCATTGATTTTTGCCATTGAAAACCATCATGTTATTCATATACCAGAAATGTTTGAAGCTACTGACTGAATGAAAGGAACTGGCATCTCACTCTCTTTGATTGTTCTTTATCATGCTAAGAGGAGCAGGAAAAAGCAAAAAATTTCAGAATTGCACCTTGCAATGCGGAGAAATTACTGTTTGTGCATTCACATTATTCATTGATTTTTGCCATTGAAAAACGTCCTGAAATGTTTGAAGCTACTGACTGAATGAAAGGAGCTGGCATCTCACTCTCTTTGAATCTTCTTTATCATGCTAAGAGGAGCAGGAAAAAGCAAAAAATTTCAGAATTGCACCTTGCAATGAGGATAAATTACTGTTTGTGCATTCACATTATTCATTGATTTTTGCCATTGAAAATCATCATGTTATTCATATACCAGAAATGTTTGAAGCTACTGACGGAATGAAAAGAGCTGGCATCTCACTCTCTTTGAATCTTCTTTATCATGCTAAGACGAGCAGGAAAAAGCAAAAAATTTCAGAATTGCACCTTGCAATGCGGAGAAATTACTGTTTGTGCATTCACATTATTCATTGATTTTTGCCATTGTAAAACATCATGTTATTCATATACCAGAAATGTTTGAAGCTACTGACTGAATGAAAAGAGCTGCGATCTCACTCTCTTTGAATCTTCTTTATCATGCTAAGAGGAGCAGGAAAAAGCAAAAAATTTCAGAATTGCACCTTGCAAATCGGAGAAATTACTGTTTGTGCATTTACAATATTCACTGATTTTTGCCATTGAAAAATGTCCAGAAATGTTTGAAGCTACTGACTGAATGAAAGGAGCTGGCATCTCACTCTCTTTGAATCTTCTTTATCATGCTAAGAGGAGCAGGAAAAAGGAAAAAAATTCAGAATTGCACCTTGCAATGCGGAGAAATTACTGTTTGTGCATACACATTATTCATTGATTTTTGCCATTGAAAAACATCATGTTATTCATATACCAGAAATGTTTGAAGCTACTGACTGAATGAAAAGAGCTGGCATCTCACTCTCTTTGAATCTTCTTTATCATGCTAAGAGGAGCAGGAAAAAGCAAAAAATTTCAGAATTACACCTTGCAATGCGAAGAAATTACTGTTTGTATATTGACATTATTCATTGATTTTTGCCATTGAAAACCATCATGTTATTCATATATCAGAAATGTTTGAAGCTACTGACTGAATGAAAGGAGCTGGCATCTCACTCTCTTTGAATCTTCTTTATCATGCTAAGAGGAGTAGGAAAAAGCAAAAAATTTCAGAATTGCACCTTGCAATGCGGAGAAATTACTGTTTGTATATTGACATTATTCATTGATTTTTGCCATTGAAAACCATCATGTTATTCATATACCAGAAATGTTTGAAGCTACTGACTGAATGAAAGGAACTGGCATCTCACTCTCTTTGAATGTTCTTTATCATGCTAAGAGCACCAGGAGAAAGCAAAAAATTTCAGAATTGCACCTTGCAATGCGGAGAAATTACTGTTTGTGCATTCACATTATTCATTGATTTTTGCCATTGAAAAACGTCCAGAAATGTTTGAAGCTACTGACTGAATGAAAGGAGCTGGCATCTCACTCTCTTTGAATCTTCTTTATCATGCTAAGAGGAGCAGGAAAAAGCAAAAAATTTCAGAATTGCACCTTGCAATGCGGAGAAATTACTGTTTGTGCATTCACGTTATTCATTGATTTTTGCCATTGAAGAACATCATGTTATTCATATACCAGAAATGTTTGAAGCTACTGACTGAATGAAATTTGCTGGCATCTCACTCTCTTTGAATCTTCTTTATCATGCTAAGAGGAGCAGGAAAAAGCAAAAAATTTCAGAATTGCACTTTGCAATGCGGAGAAATTACGGTTTGTGCATTCACATTATTCATTGAATTTTGCCATTGAAAAACGTCCAGAAATGTTTGAAGCTACTGACTGAATGAAAGGAGCTGGCATCTCACTCTCTTTGAAACTTCTTTATCATGCTAAGAGGAGCAGGAAAAAGCAAAAAATTTCAGAATTGCACCTTGCAATGCGGAGAAATTAATGTTTGTGCATTTACAATATTCATTGATTTTTGCCATTGAAAAACGTCCAGAAATGTTTGAAGCTACTAACTGAATGAAAAGAGCTGGCATCTCACTCTCTTTAAATCTTCTTTATCATGCTAAGAGGAGCAGGAAAAAGCAAAAAATTTCAGAATTGCATCTTGCAATACGGAGAAATTACTGTTTGTGCATTTACAATATTCATTGATTTTTGCCATTGAAAAACGTCCAGAAATGTTTGAATCTACTGACTGAATGAAAGGAGCTGGCATCTCACTCTCTTTGAATCTTCTTTATTATGCTAAGAGGAGCAGGAAAAAGCAAAAAATTTCAGAATTGCACCTTGCAATGCGGAGAAATTACTGATTATGCGTTTACAATATTCATTGATTTTTGCCATTGAAAAACGTCCAGAAATGTTTGAAGCTACTGACTGAATGAAAGGAGCTGGCATCTCACTCTCTTTGAAACTTCTTTATCATGCTAAGAGGAGCAGGAAAAAGCAAAAAATTTCAGAATTGCACCTTGCAATGCGGAGAAATTAATGTTTGTGCATTTACAATATTCATTGATTTTTGCCATTGAAAAACGTCCAGAAATGTTTGAATCTACTGACTGAATGAAAGGAGCTGGCAACTCACTCTCTTTGAATCTTCTTTATCATGCTAAGAGGAGCAGGAAAAAGCAAAAAATTTCAGAATTGCAATTTGCAATGCGGAGAAATTACTGTTTGTGCATTCACATTATTCATTGATTTTTGCCATTGAAAAACATCATGTTATTCATATACCAGAAATGTTTGAAGCTACTGACTGAATGAAAGGAGCTAGCATCTCACTCTCTTTGAATCTTCTTTATCATGCTAAGAGGTACAGGAAAAAGCAAAAAATTTCAGAATTGCACCTTGCAATGCGGAGAAATTACTGTTTGTGCATTCACATTATTCATTGATTTTTGCCATTGAAAAACATCATGTTATTCATATACCAGAAATGTTTGAAGCTACTGACTGAATGAAAAGAGCTGGCATCTCACTCTCTTTGAATCTTCTTTATCATGCTAAGAGGAGCAGGAAAAAGCAAAAAATTTCAGAATTGCACCTTGCAATGCGGAGAAATTACTGTTTGTGCATTCACATTATTCATTGATTTTTGCCATTGAAAACCATCATGTTATTCATATACCAGAAATGTTTGAAGCTACTGACTGAATGAAAGGAGCTGGCATCTCACTCTCTTTAAATCTTCTTTATCATGCTAAGAGGAGCAGGAAAAAGCAAAAAATTTCAGAATTGCACCTTGCAATGCGGAGAAATTACTGTTTGTGCATTTACAATATTCATTGATTTTTGCCATTGAAAAATGTCCAGAAATGTTTGAAGCTACTGACTGAATGAAAAGAGCTGGCATCTCACTCTCTTTGAATCTTCTTTATTATGCTAAGAGGAGCAGGAAAAAGCAAAAAATTTCAGAATTGCACCTTGCAATGCGGAGAAATTACTGTTTGTGCATTTACAATATTCATTGATTTTTGCCATTGAAAAACGTCCAGAAATGTTTGAAGCTACTGACTGAATGAAAGGAGCTGGCATCTCACTCTCTTTGAATCTTCTTTATTATGCTAAGAGGAGCAGGAAAAAGCAAAAAATTTCAGAATTGCACCTTGCAATGCGGAGAAATTACTGATTATGCGTTTACAATATTCATTGATTTTTGCCATTGAAAAACGTCCAGAAATGTTTGAAGCTACTGACTGAATGAAAGGAGCTGGCATCTCACTCTCTTTGAATCTTCTTTATTATGCTAAGAGGAGCAGGAAAAAGCAAAAAATTTCAGAATTGCACCTTGCAATGCGGAGAAATTACTGTTTGTGCATTCACATTATTCATTGATTTTTGCCATTGAAAAACATCATGTTATTCATATACCAGAAATGTTTGAAGCTACTGACTGAATGAAAAGAGCTGGCATCTCACTCTCTTTGAATCTTCTTTATTATGCTAAGAGGAGCAGTAAAAAGCAAAAAATTTCAGAATTGCACCTTGCAATGTGGAGAAATTACTGTTTGTGCATTCACATTATTCATTGATTTTTGCCATTGAAAAACGTCCACAAATGTTTGAAGCTACTGACTGAATGAAAGGAACTGGCATCTCACTCTCTTTGAATCTTCTTTATCATGCTAAGAGGAACAGGAAAAAGCAAAAAATTTCAGAATTGCACCTTGCAATGCGGAGAAATTACTGTTTGTGCATTCACATTACTCATTGATTTTTGCCATTGAAAAACATCATGCTATTCATATACCAGAAATGTTTGAAGCTACTGACTGAATGAAAAGAGCTGGCATCTCACTCTCTTTGAATCTTCTTTATCATGCTAAGAGGAGCAGGAAAAAGCAAAAAATTTCAGAATTGCACCTTGCAATGCGGAGAAATTACTGTTTGTGCATTCACATTACTCATTGATTTTTGCCATTGAAAAACATCATGCTATTCATATACCAGAAATGTTTGAAGCTACTGACTGAATGAAAAGAGCTGGCATCTCACTCTCTTTGAATCTTCTTTATCATGCTAAGAGGAGCAGGAAAAAGCAAAAAATTTCAGAATTGCACCTTGCAATGCGGAGAAATTACTGTTTGTGCATTCACATTATTCATTGATTTTTGCCATTGAAAACCATCATGTTATTCATATACCAGAAATGTTTGAAGCTACTGACTGAATGAAAGGAGTTGGCATCTCACTCTCTTTGAATCTTCTTTATCATGCTAAGAGGAGCAGGAAAAAGCAAAAAATTTCAGAATTGCACCTTGCAATGCGGAGAAATTACTGTTTGTATATTGACATTATTCATTGATTTTTGCCATTGAAAACCATCATGTTATTCATATACCAGAAATGTTTGAAGCTACTGACTGAATGAAAGGAACTGGCATCTCACTCTCTTTGAATCTTCTTCATCATGGTAAGAGGAGCAGGAAAAAGCAAAAAATTTCAGAATTGCACCTTGCAATGCGGAGAAATTACTGTTTGTGCATTCACATTATTCATTGATTTTTGCAATTGAAAAACATCATGTTATTCATATACCAGAAATGTTTGAAGCTGCTGACTGATTGAAATGAGCTGGCATCTCACTCTCTTTGAATCTTCTTTATTATGCTAAGAGGAGCAGAAAAAAGCAAAAAATTTCAGAATTGCACCTTGCAATGCGGAGAAATTACTGTTTGTGCATTCACATTATTCATTGATTTTTGCCATTGAAAAACATCATGTTATTCATATACCAGAAATGTTTGAAGCTACTGACTGAATGAAAGGAGCTGGCATCTCACTCTCTTTGAATCTTCTTTATCATGCTAAGAGGAGCAGGAAAAAGCAAAAAATTTCAGAATTGCACCTTGCAATGCGGAGAAATTACTGTTTGTGCATTTACAATACTCATTGATTTTTGCCATTGAAAAACGTCCAGAAATGTTTGAAGCTACTAACTGAATGAAAAGAGCTGGCATCTCACTCTCTTTGAATCTTCTTTATCATGCTAAGAGGAGCAGGAAAAAGCAAAAAATTTCAGAATTGCACCTTGCAATGCGGAGAAATTACTGTTTGTGCATTTACAATATTCATTGATTTTTGCCATTGAAAAACGTCCAGAAATGTTTGAAGCTACTGACTGAATGAAAGGAGCTGGTATCTCACTCTCTTTGAATCTTCTTTATCATGCTAAGAGGAGCAGGAAAAAGCAAAAAATTTCAGAATTGCACCTTGCAATGCGAAGAAATTACTGTTTGTGCATTCAAATTATTCATTGATTTTTGCCATTGAAAAACATCATGTTTTTCATTTACCAGAAATGTTTGAAGCTACTGACTGAATGAAAGAAGCTGGCAACTCACTCTCTTTGAATCTTCTTTATCATGCTAAGAGGAGCAGGAAAAAGCAAAAAATTTCAGAATTGCACCTTGCAATGCGGAGAAATTACTGTTTGTGCATTCACATTATTCATTGATTTTTGCCATTGAAAAACGTCCAGAAATGTTTGAAGCTACTGACTGAATGAAAGGAACTGGCATCTCACTCTCTTTGAATCTTCTTTATCATGCTAAGAGGAACAGGAAAAAGCAAAAAATTTCAGAATTGCACCTTGCAATGCGGAGAAATTACTGTTTGTGCATTCACATTACTCATTGATTTTTGCCTTTGAAAAACATCATGCTATTCATATACCAGAAATGTTTGAAGCTACTGACTGAATGAAAAGAGCTGGCATCTCACTCTCTTTGAATCTTCTTTATCATGCTAAGAGGAGCAGGAAAAAGCAAAAAATTTCAGAATTGCACCTTGCAATGCGGAGAAATTACTGTTTGTGCATTCACATTATTCATTGATTTTTGCCATTGAAAACCATCATGTTATTCATATACCAGAAATGTTTGAAGCCACTGACTGAATGAAAAGAGCTGGCATCTCATTCTCTTTGAATCTTCTTTATCATGCTAAGAGGAGCAGGAAAAAGCAAAAAATTTCAGAATTGCACCTTGCAATGCGGAGAAATTACAGTTTGTGCATTTACAATATTCATTGATTTTTGCCATTGAAAAACGTCCAGAAATGTTTGAAGCTACTGACTGAATGAAAGGACCTGGCATCTCACTCTCTTTGAATCTTCTTTATCATGCTAAGAGGAGCAGGAAAAAGAAAAAAATTTCAGAATTGCACCTTGCAATGCGGAGAAATTACTGTTTGTGCATTCACATTATTCATTGATTTTTGCAATTGAAAAACATCATGTTATTCATATACCAGAAATGTTTGAAGCTGCTGACTGATTGAAAGGAGCTGTTATCTCACTCTCTTTGAATCTTCTTTATTATGCTAAGAGGAGCAGGAAAAAGCAAAAAATTTCAGAATTGCACCTTGCAATGCGGAGAAATTACTGTTTGTGCATTCACATTATTCATTGATTTTTGCCATTGAAAAAAGTCCAGAAATGTTTGAAGCTACTGACTGAATGAAAGGAACTGGCATCTCACTCTCTTTGAATCTTCTTTATCATGCTAAGAGGAACAGGAAAAAGCAAAAAATTTCAGAATTGCACCTTGCAATGCGGAGAAATTACTGTTTGTGCATTCACATTACTCATTGATTTTTGCCTTTGAAAAACATCATGCTATTCATATACCAGAAATGTTTGAAGCTACTGACTGAATGAAAAGAGCTGGCATCTCACTCTCTTTGAATCTTCTTTATCATGCTAAGAGGAGCAGGAAAAAGCAAAAAATTTCAGAATTGCACCTTGCAATGCGGAGAAATTACTGTTTGTGCATTCACATTATTCATTGATTTTTGCCATTGAAAACCATCATGTTATTCATATACCAGAAATGTTTGAAGCCACTGACTGAATGAAAAGAGCTGGCATCTCATTCTCTTTGAATCTTCTTTATCATGCTAAGAGGAGCAGGAAAAAGCAAAAAATTTCAGAATTGCACCTTGCAATGCGGAGAAATTACAGTTTGTGCATTTACAATATTCATTGATTTTTGCCATTGAAAAACGTCCAGAAATGTTTGAAGCTACTGACTGAATGAAAGGAGCTGGCATCTCACTCTCTTTGAATCTTCTTTATCATGCTAAGAGGAGCAGGAAAAAGAAAAAAATTTCAGAATTGCACCTTGCAATGCGGAGAAATTACTGTTTGTGCATTCACATTATTCATTGATTTTTGCAATTGAAAAACATCATGTTATTCATATACCAGAAATGTTTGAAGCTGCTGACTGATTGAAAGGAGCTGTTATCTCACTCTCTTTGAATCTTCTTTATTATGCTAAGAGGAGCAGGAAAAAGCAAAAAATTTCAGAATTGCACCTTGCAATGCGGAGAAATTACTGTTTGTGCATTCACATTATTCATTGATTTTTGCCATTGAAAAAAGTCCAGAAATGTTTGAAGCTACTGACTGAATGAAAGGAACTGGCATCTCACTCTCTTTGAATCTTCTTTATCATGCTAAGAGGAACAGGAAAAAGCAAAAAATTTCAGAATTGCACCTTGCAATGCGGAGAAATTACTGTTTGTGCATTCACATTACTCATTGATTTTTGCCTTTGAAAAACATCATGCTATTCATATACCAGAAATGTTTGAAGCTACTGACTGAATGAAAAGAGCTGGCATCTCACTCTCTTTGAATCTTCTTTATCATGCTAAGAGGAGCAGGAAAAAGCAAAAAATTTCAGAATTGCACCTTGCAATGCGGAGAAATTACTGTTTGAATATTGACATTATTCATTGATTTTTGCCATTGAAAACCATCATGTTATTCATATACCAGAAATGTTTGAAGCTACTGACTGAATGAAAGGAACTGGCATCTCACTCTCTTTGAATCTTCTTCATCATGGTAAGAGGAGCAGGAAAAAGCAAAAAATTTCAGAATTGCACCTTGCAATGCGGAGAAATTACTGTTTGTGCATTCATATTTTCATTGATTTTTGCCATTGAAAAACGTCCAGAAATGTTTGAAGCTACTGACTGAATGAAAGGAGCTGGCATCTCACTCTCTTTGAATCTTCTTTATCATGCTAAGAGGAGCAGGAAAAAGCAAAAAATTTCAGAAATGCACCTTGCAATGCGGAGAAATTACTGTTTGTGCATTAACATTATTCATTGATTTTTGCCATTGAAAAACGTCCAGAAATGTTTGAAGCTACTGACTGAATGAAAGAAGCTGGCATCTCACTCTCTTTGATTCTTCTTTATCATGCTAAGAGGAGCAGGAAAAAGCAAAAAATTTCAGAATTGCACCTTGCAATGCGGAGAAATTACTGTTTGTGCATTCACATTATTCATTGATTTTTGCCGTTGAAAAACATCATGTTATTCATATACCAGAAATGTTTGAAGCTACTGACTGAATGAAAGGAGCTGGCATCTCACTCTCTTTGAATCTTCTTTATCATGCTAAGAGGAGCAGGAAAAAGCAAAAAATTTCAGAATTGCACCTTGCAATGCGGAGAAATTACTGTTTGTGCATTTACAATACTCATTGATTTTTGCCATTGAAAAACGTCCAGAAATGTTTGAAGCTACTAACTGAATGAAAAGAGCTGGCATCTCACTCTCTTTGAATCTTCTTTATCATGCTAAGAGGAGCAGGAAAAAGCAAAAAATTTCAGAATTGCACCTTGCAATGCGGAGAAATTACTGTTTGTGCATTTACAATATTCATTGATTTTTGCCATTGAAAAACGTCCAGAAATGTTTGAAGCTACTGACTGAATGAAAGGAGCTGGTATCTCACTCTCTTTGAATCTTCTTTATCATGCTAAGAGGAGCAGGAAAAAGCAAAAAATTTCAGAATTGCACCTTGCAATGCGAAGAAATTACTGTTTGTGCATTCAAATTATTCATTGATTTTTGCCATTGAAAAACATCATGTTTTTCATTTACCAGAAATGTTTGAAGCTACTGACGGAATGAAAGAAGCTGGCAACTCACTCTCTTTGAATCTTCTTTATCATGCTAAGAGGAGCAGGAAAAAGCAAAAAATTTCAGAATTGCACCTTGCAATGCAGAGAAATTACTGTTTGTGCATTCACATTATTCATTGATTTTTGCCATTGAAAAACGTCCAGAAATGTTTGAAGCTACTGACTGAATGAAAGGAACTGGCATCTCACTCTCTTTGAATCTTCTTTATCATGCTAAGAGGAACAGGAAAAAGCAAAAAATTTCAGAATTGCAGCTTGCAATGCGGAGAAATTACTGTTTGTGCATTCACATTACTCATTGATTTTTGCCTTTGAAAAACATCATGCTATTCATATACCAGAAATGTTTGAAGCTACTGACTGAATGAAAAGAGCTGGCATCTCACTCTCTTTGAATCTTCTTTATCATGCTAAGAGGAGCAGGAAAAAGCAAAAAATTTCAGAATTGCACCTTGCAATGCGGAGAGATTACTGTTTGTGCATTCACATTATTCATTGATTTTTGCCATTGAAAACCATCATGTTATTCATATACCAGAAATATTTGAAGCTACTGACTGAATGAAAGGAGTTGGCATCTCACTCTCTTTTAATCTTCTTTATCATGCTAAGAGGAGCAGGAAAAAGCAAAAAATTTCAGAATTGCACCTTGCAATGCAGAGAAATTACTGTTTGTGCATTCACATTATCCATTGAAAATTGCCATTGAAAAACATCATGTTATTCATATACCAGAAATGTTTGAAGCTACTGACTGAATGAAAAGAGCTGGCATCTCATTCTCTTTGAATCTTCTTTATCATGCTAAGAGGAGCAGGAAAAAGCAAAAAATTTCAGAATTGCACCTTGCAATGCGGAGAAATTACTGTTTGTGCATTTACAATACTCATTGATTTTTGCCATTGAAAAACGTCCAGAAATGTTTGAAGCTACTGACTGAATGAAAGGAGCTGGCATCTCACTCTCTTTGAATCTTCTTTATCATGCTAGGATTAGCAGGAAAAAGCAAAAAATTTCAGAATTGCACCTTGCAATGCGAAGAAATTACTGTTTGTGCATTCAAATTATTCATTGATTTTTGCCATTGAAAAACATCATGTTTTTCATTTACCAGAAATGTTTGAAGCTACTGACGGAATGAAAGAAGCTGGCAACTCACTCTCTTTGAATCTTCTTTATCATGCTAAGAGGAGCAGGAAAAAGCAAAAAATTTCAGAATTGCACCTTGCAATGCAGAGAAATTACTGTTTGTGCATTCACATTATTCATTGATTTTTGCCATTGAAAAACGTCCAGAAATGTTTGAAGCTACTGACTGAATGAAAGGAACTGGCATCTCACTCTCTTTGAATCTTGTTTATCATGCTAAGAGGAACAGGAAAAAGCAAAAAATTTCAGAATTGCAGCTTGCAATGCGGAGAAATTACTGTTTGTGCAGTCACATTACTCATTGATTTTTGCCTTTGAAAAACATCATGCTATTCATATACCAGAAATGTTTGAAGCTACTGACTGAATGAAAAGAGCTGGCATCTCACTCTCTTTGAATCTTCTTTATCATGCTAAGAGGAGCAGGAAAAAGCAAAAAATTTCAGAATTGCACCTTGCAATGCGGAGAAATTACTGTTTGTGCATTCACATTATTCATTGATTTTTGCCATTGAAAACCATCATGTTATTCATATACCAGAAATATTTGAAGCTACTGACTGAATGAAAGGAGTTGGCATCTCACTCTCTTTGAATCTTCTTTATCATGCTAAGAGGAGCAGGAAAAAGCAAAAAATTTCAGAATTGCACCTTGCAATGCGGAGAAATTACTGTTTGTGCATTTATATTTTCATTGATTTTTGCCATTGAAAAACGTCCAGAAATGTTTGAAGCTACTGACTGAATGAAAGGAGCTGGCATCTCACTCTCTTTGAATCTTCTTTATCATGCTAAGAGGAGCAGGAAAAAGCAAAAAATTTCAGAAATGCACCTTGCAATGCGGAGAAATTACTGTTTGTGCATTAACATTATTCATTGATTTTTGCCATTGAAAAACGTCCAGAAATGTTTGAAGCTACTGACTGAATGAAAGGAGCTGGCATCTCACTCTCTTTGAATCTTCTTTATCATGCTAAGAGGAGCAGGAAAAAGCAAAAAATTTCAGAATTGCACCTTGCAATGCGGAGAAATTACTGTTTGTGCATTCACATTATTCATTGATTTTTGCCATTGAAAAACATCATGTTATTCATATACCAGAAATGTTTGAAGCTACTGACTGAATGAAAGGAGCTGGCATCTCACTCTCTTTGAATCTTCTTTATCATGCTAAGAGGAGCAGGAAAAAGCAAAAAATTTCACAATTGCACCTTGCAATGCGGAGAAATTACTGTTTGTGCATTTACAATACTCATTGATTTTTGCCATTGAAAAACGTCCAGAAATGTTTGAAGCTACTAACTGAATGAAAAGAGCTGGCATCTCACTCTCTTTGAATCTTCTTTATCATGCTAAGAGGAGCAGGAAAAAGCAAAAAATTTCAGAATTGCACCTTGCAATGCGGAGAAATTACTGTTTGTGCATTTACAATATTCATTGATTTTTGCCATTGAAAAACGTCCAGAAATGTTTGAAGCTACTGATTGAATGAAAGGAGCTGGTATCTCACTCTCTTTGAATCTTCTTTATCATGCTAAGAGGAGCAGGAAAAAGCAAAAAATTTCAGAATTGCACCTTGCAATGCGAAGAAATTACTGTTTGTGCATTCAAATTATTCATTGATTTTTGCCATTGAAAAACATCATGTTTTTCATTTACCAGAAATGTTTGAAGCTACTGACTGAATGAAAGAAGCTGGCAACTCACTCTCTTTGAATCTTCTTTATCATGCTAAGAGGAGCAGGAAAAAGCAAAAAATTTCAGAATTGCACCTTGCAATGCGGAGAAATTACTGTTTGTGCATTCACATTATTCATTGATTTTTGCCATTGAAAAACGTCCAGAAATGTTTGAAGCTACTGACTGAATGAAAGGAACTGGCATCTCACTCTATTTGAATCTTCTTTATCATGCTAAGAGGAACAGGAAAAAGCAAAAAATTTCAGAATTGCACCTTGCAATGCGGAGAAATTACTGTTTGTGCATTCACATTACTCATTGATTTTTGCCTTTGAAAAACATCATGCTATTCATATACCAGAAATGTTTGAAGCTACTGACTGAATGAATAGAGCTGGCATCTCACTCTCTTTGAATCTTCTTTATCATGCTAAGAGGAGCAGGAAAAAACAAAAAATTTCAGAATTGCACCTTGCAATGCGGAGAAATTACTGTTTGTGCATTCACATTATTCATTGATTTTTGCCATTGAAAACCATCATGTTATTCATATACCAGAAATATTTGAAGCTACTGACTGAATGAAAGGAGTTGGCATCTCACTCTCTTTGAATCTTCTTTATCATGCTAAGAGGAGCAGGAAAAAGCAAAAAATTTCAGAATTGCACCTTGCAATGCAGAGAAATTACTGTTTGTGCATTCACATTATTCATTGAAAATTGCATTTGAAAACATCATGTTATTCATATACCAGAAATGTTTGAAGCTACTGACTGAATGAAAAGAGCTGGCATCTCATTCTCTTTGAATCTTCTTTATCATGCTAAGAGGAGCAGGAAAAAGCAAAAAATTTCAGAATTGCACCTTGCAATGCGGAGAAATTACAGTTTGTGCATTTACAATATTCATTGATTTTTGCCATTGAAGAACGTCCAGAAATGTTTGAAGCTACTGACTGAATGAAAGGAGCTGGCATCTCACTCTCTTTGAATCTTCTTTATCATGCTAAGAGGAGCAGGAAAAAGCAAAAAATTTCAGAATTGCACCTTGCAATGCGGAGAAATTACTGTTTGTGCATTCACATTATTCATTGATTTTTGCCATTGAAAAACGTCCAGAAATGTTTGAAGCTACTGACTGAATGAAAGGAACTGGCATCTCACTCTCTTTGAATCTTCTTTATCATGCTAAGAGGAACAGGAAAAAGCAAAAAATTTCAGAATTGCACCTTGCAGTGCGGAGAAATTACTGTTTGTGCATTCACATTACTCATTGATTTTTGCCTTTGAAAAACATCATGCTATTCATATACCAGAAATGTTTGAAGCTACTGACTGAATGAAAAGAGCTGGCATCTCACTCTCTTTGAATCTTCTTTATCATGCTAAGAGGAGCAGGATAAAGCAAAAAATTTCAGAATTGCACCTTGCAATGCGGAGAAATTACTGGTTGTATATTGACATTATTCATTGATTTTTGCCATTGAAAACCATCATGTTATTCATATACCAGAAATGTTTGAAGCTACTGACTGAATGAAAGGAACTGGCATCTCACTCTCTTTGAATCTTCTTCATCATGGTAAGAGGAGCGGGAAAAAGCAAAAAATTTCAGAATTGCACCTTGCAATGCGGAGAAATTACTGTTTGTGCATTCATATTATTCATTGATTTTTGCCATTGAAAAACGTCCAGAAATGTTTGAAGCTACTGACTGAATGAAAGGAGCTGGCATCTCACTCTCTTTGAATCTTCTTTATCATGCTAAGAGGAGCAGGAAAAAGCAAAAAATTTCAGAAATGCACCTTGCAATGCGGAGAAATTACTGTTTGTGCATTAACATTATTCATTGATTTTTGCCATTGAAAAACGTCCAGAAATGTTTGAAGCTACTGACTGAATGAAAGGAGCTGGCATCTCACTCTCTTTGAATCTTCTTTATCATGCTAAGAGGAGCAGGAAAAAGCAAAAAATTTCAGAATTGCACCTTGCAATGCGGAGAAATTACTGTTTGTGCATTCACATTATTCATTGATTTTTGCCATTGAAAAACATCATGTTATTCATATACCAGAAATGTTTGAAGCTACTGACTGAATGAAAGGAGCTGGCATCTCACTCTCTTTGAATCTTCTTTATCATGCTAAGAGGAGCAGGAAAAAGCAAAAAATTTCAGAATTGCACCTTGCAATGCGGAGAAATTACTGTTTGTGCATTTACAATACTCATTGATTTTTGCCATTGAAAAACGTCCAGAAATGTTTGAAGCTACTAACTGAATGAAAAGAGCTGGCATCTCACTCTCTTTGAATCTTCTTTATCATGCTAAGAGGAGCAGGAAAAAGCAAAAAATTTCAGAATTGCACCTTGCAATGCGGAGAAATTACTGTTTGTGCATTTACAATATTCATTGATTTTTGCCATTGAAAAACGTCCAGAAATGTTTGAAGCTACTGACTGAATGAAAGGAGCTGGTATCTCACTCTCTTTGAATCTTCTTTATCATGCTAAGAGGAGCAGGAAAAAGCAAAAAATTTCAGAATTGCACCTTGCAATGCGAAGAAATTACTGTTTGTGCATTCAAATTATTCATTGATTTTTGCCATTGAAAAACATCATGTTTTTCATTTACCAGAAATGTTTGAAGCTACTGACTGAATGAAAGGAACTGGCATCTCACTCTCTTTGAATCTTCTTTATCATGCTAAGAGGAACAGGAAAAAGCAAAAAATTTCAGAATTGCACCTTGCAATGCGGAGAAATTACTGTTTGTGCATTCACATTATTCATTGATTTTTGCCATTGAAAACCATCATGTTATTCATATACCAGAAATATTTGAAGCTACTGACTGAATGAAAGGAGTTGGCATCTCACTCTCTTTGAATCTTCTTTATCATGCTAAGAGGAGCAGGAAAAAGCAAAAAATTTCAGAATTGCACCTTGCAATGCAGAGAAATTACTGTTTGTGCATTCACATTATTCATTGAAAATTGCCATTGAAAAACATCATGTTATTCATATACCAGAAATGTTTGAAGCTACTGACTGAATGAAAAGAGCTGGCATCTCATTCTCTTTGAATATTCTTTATCATGCTAAGAGGAGCAGGAAAAAGCAAAAAATTTCAGAATTGCACCTTGCAATGCGGAGAAATTACAGTTTGTGCATTTACAATATTCATTGATTTTTGCCATTGAAAAATGTCCAGAAATGTTTGAAGCTACTGACTGAATGAAAGGAGCTGGCATCTCACTCTCTTTGAATCTTCTTTATCATGCTAAGAGGAGCAGGAAAAAGCAAAAAATTTCAGAATTGCACCTTGCAATGCGGAGAAATTACTGTTTGTATATTGACATTATTCATTGATTTTTGCCATTGAAAACCATCATGTTATTCATATACCAGAAATGTTTGAAGCTACTGACTGAATGAAAGGAACTGGCATCTCACTCTCTTTGAATCTTCTTCATCATGGTAAGAGGAGCAGGAAAAAGCAAAAAATTTCAGAATTGCACCTTGCAATGCGGAGAAATTACTGTTTGTGCATTCATATTATTCATTGAGTTTTGCCATTGAAAAACGTCCAGAAATGTTTGAAGCTACTGTCTGAATGAAAGGAGCTGGCATCTCACTCTCTTTGAATCTTCTTTATCATGCTAAGAGGAGCAGGACAAAGCATAAAATTTCAGAAATGCACCTTGCAATGCGGAGAAATTACTGTTTGTGCATTAACATTATTCATTGATTTTTGCCATTGAAAAACGTCCAGAAATGTTTGAAGCTACTGACTGAATGAAAGGAGCTGGCATCTCACTCTCTTTGAATCTTCTTTATCATGCTAAGAGGAGCAGGAAAAAGCAAAAAATTTCAGAATTGCACCTTGCAATGCGGAGAAATTACTGTTTGTGCATTCACATTATTCATTGATTTTTGCCTTTGAAAAACATCATGTTATTCATATACCAGAAATGTATGAAGCTACTGACTGAATGAAAGGAGCTGGCATCTCACTCTCTTTGAATCTTCTTTATCATGCTAAGAGGAGCAGGAAAAAGCAAAAAATTTCAGAATTGCACCTTGCAATGCGGAGAAATTACTGTTTGTGCATTTACAATACTCATTGATTTTTGCCATTGAAAAACATCCAGAAATGTTTGAAGATACTAACTGAATGAAAAGAGCTGGCATCTCACTCTCTTTGAATCTTCTTTATCATGCTAAGAGGAGCAGGAAAAAGCAAAAAATTTCAGAATTGCACCTTGCAATGCGGAGAAATTACTGTTTGTGCATTTACAATATTCATTGATTTTTGCCATTGAAAAACGTCCAGAAATGTTTGAAGCTACTGACTGAATGAAAGGAGCTGGTATCTCACTCTCTTTGAATCTTCTTTATCATGCTAAGAGGAGCAGGAAAAAGCAAAAAATTTCAGAATTGCACCTTGCAATGCGAAGAAATTACTGTTTGTGCATTCAAATTATTCATTGATTTTTGCCATTGAAAAACATCATGTTTTTCATTTACCAGAAATGTTTGAAGCTACTGACTGAATGAAAGAAGCTGGCAACTCACTCTCTTTGAATCTTCTTTATCATGCTAAGAGGAGCAGGAAAAAGCAAAAAATTTCAGAATTGCACCTTGCAATGCGGAGAAATTACTGTTTGTGCATTCACATTATTCATTGATTTTTGCCATTGAAAAACGTCCAGAAATGTTTGAAGCTACTGACTGAATGAAAGGAACTGGCATCTCACTCTCTTTGAATCTTCTTTATCATGCTAAGAGGAACAGGAAAAAGCAAAAAATTTCAGAATTGCACCTTGCAATGCGGAGAAATTACTGTTTGTGCATTCACATTACTCATTGATTTTTGCCTTTGAAAAACATCATGCTATTCATATACCAGAAATGTTTGAAGCTACTGACTGAATGAAAAGAGCTGGCATCTCACTCTCTTTGAATCTTCTTTATCATGCTAAGAGGAGCAGGAAAAAGCAAAAAATTTCAGAATTGCACCTTGCAATGCGGAGAAATTACTGTTTGTGCATTCACATTATTCATTGATTTTTGCCATTGAAAACCATCATGTTATTCATATACCAGAAATATTTGAAGCTACTGACTGAATGAAAGGAGTTGGCATCTCACTCTCTTTGAATCTTCTTTATCATGCTAAGAGGAGCAGGAAAAAGCAAAAAATTTCAGAATTGCACCTTGCAATGCAGAGAAATTACTGTTTGTGCATTCACATTATTCATTGAAAATTGCCATTGAAAAACATCATGTTATTCATATACCAGAAATGTTTGAAGCTACTGACTGAATGAAAAGAGCTGGCATCTCATTCTCTTTGAATCTTCTTTATCATGCTAAGAGGAGCAGGAAAAAGCAAAAAATTACAGAATTGCACCTTGCAATGCGGAAAAATTACAGTTTGTGCATTTACAATATTCATTGATTTTTGCCATTGAAAAACGTCCAGAAATATTTGAAGCTACTGACTTAATGAAAGGAGCTGGCATCTCACTCTCTTTGATCTTCTTTATCATGCTAAGAGGAGCAGGAAAAAGCAAAAAATTTCAGAATTGCACCTTGCAATGCGGAGAAATTACTGTTTGTGCATTCACATTATTCATTGATTTTTGCAATTGAAAAACATCATGTTATTCATATACCAGAAATGTTTGAAGCTGCTGACTGATTGAAAGGAGCTGGCATCTCACTCTCTTTGTATCTTCTTTATTATGCTAAGAGGAGCAGGAAAAAGCAAAAAATTTCAGAATTGCACCTTGCAATGCGGAGAAATTACTGTTTGTGCATTCACATTATTCATTGATTTTTGCCATTGAAAAACATCATGTTATTCATATACCAGAAATGTTTGAAGCTACTGACTGAATGAAAGGAGCTGGCATCTCACTCTCTTTGAATCTTCTTTATCATGCTAAGAGGAGCAGGAAAAAGCAAAAAATTTCAGAATTGCACCTTGCAATGCGGAGAAATTACTGTTTGTGCATTTACAATACTCATTGATTTTTGCCATTGAAAAACGTCCAGAAATGTTTGAAGCTACTAACTGAATGTAAAGAGCTGGCATCTCACTCTCTTTGAATCTTCTTTATCATGCTAAGAGGAGCAGGAAAAAGCAAAAAATTTCAGAATTGCACCTTGCAATGCGGAGAAATTACTGTTTGTGCATTCACATTATTCATTGATTTTTGCCATTGAAAAACGTCCAGAAATGTTTGAAGCTACTGACTGAATCAAAGGAACTGGCATCTCACTCTCTTTGAATCTTCTTTATCATGCTAAGAGGAACAGGAAAAAGCAAAAAATTTCAGAATTGCACCTTGCAATGCGGAGAAATTACTGTTTGTGCATTCACATTACTCATTGATTTTTGCCTTCGAAAAACATCATGCTATTCATATACCAGAAATGTTTGAAGCTACTGACTGAATGAAAAGAGCTGGCATCTCACTCTCTTTGAATCTTCTTTATCATGCTAAGAGGAGCAGGAAAAAGCAAAAAATTTCAGAATTGCACCTTGCAATGCGGAGAAATTACTGTTTGTGCATTCACATTATTCATTGATTTTTGCCATTGAAAAACGTCCAGAAATGTTTGAAGCTACTGACTGAATCAAAGGAACTGGCATCTCACTCTCTTTGAATCTTCTTTATCATGCTAAGAGGAACAGGAAAAAGCAAAAAATTTCAGAATTGCACCTTGCAATGCGGAGAAATTACTGTTTGTGCATTCACATTACTCATTGATTTTTGCCTTCGAAAAACATCATGCTATTCATATACCAGAAATGTTTGAAGCTACTGACTGAATGAAAAGAGCTGGCATCTCACTCTCTTTGAATCTTCTTTATCATGCTAAGAGGAGCAGGAAAAAGCAAAAAATTTCAGAATTGCACCTTGCAATGCGGAGAAATTACTGTTTGTGCATTCACATTATTCATTGATTTTTGCCATTGAAAAACGTCCAGAAATGTTTGAAGCTACTGACTGAATCAAAGGAACTGGCATCTCACTCTCTTTGAATCTTGTTTATCATGCTAAGAGGAACAGGAAAAAGCAAAAAATTTCAGAATTGCACCTTGCAATGCGGAGAAATTACTGTTTGTGCATTCACATTACTCATTGATTTTTGCCTTCGAAAAACATCATGCTATTCATATACCAGAAATGTTTGAAGCTACTGACTGAATGAAAAGAGCTGGCATCTCACTCTCTTTGAATCTTCTTTATCATGCTAAGAGGAGCAGGAAAAAGCAAAACATTTCAGAATTGCACCTTGCAATGCGGAGAAATTACTGTTTGTGCATTCACATTATTCATTGATTTTTGCCATTGAAAACCATCATGTAATTCATATACCAGAAATATTTGAAGCTACTGACTGAATGAAAGGAGTTGGCATCTCACTCTCTTTGAATCTTCTTTATCATGCTAAGAGGAGCAGGAAAAAGCAAAAAATTTCAGAATTGCACCTTGCAATGCAGAGAAATTACTGTTTGTGCATTCACATTATTCATTGAAAATTGCCATTGAAAAACATCATGTTATTCATATACCAGAAATGTTTGAAGCTACTGACTGAATGAAAAGAGCTGGCATCTCATTCTCTTTGAATCTTCTTTATCATGCTAAGAGGAGCAGGAAAAAGCAAAAAATTTCAGAATTTCACCTTGCAATGCGGAGAAATTACAGTTTGTGCATTTACAATATTCATTGATTTTTGCCATTGAAAAACGTCCAGAAATGTTTGAAGCTACTGACTGAATGAAAGGAGCTGGCATCTCACTCTCTTTGAATCTTCTTTATCATGCTAAGAGGAGCAGGAAAAAGCAAAAAATTTCAGAATTGCACCTTGCAATGCGGAGAAATTACTGTTTGTGCATTCACATTATTCATTGATTTTTGCAATTGAAAAACATCCTGTTATTCATATACCAGAAATGTTTGAAGCTGCTGACTGATTGAAAGGAGCTGGCATCTCACTCTCTTTGTATCTTCTTTATTATGCTAAGAGGAGCAGGAAAAAGCAAAAAATTTCAGAATTGCACCTTGCAATGCGGAGAAATTACTGTTTGTGCATTCACATTATTCATTGATTTTTGCCATTGAAAAACATCATGTTAGTCATATACCAGAAATGTTTGAAGCTACTGACTGAATGAAAGGAGCTGGCATCTCACTCTCTTTGAATCTTCTTTATCATGCTAAGAGGAGCAGGAAAAAGCAAAAAATTTCAGAATTGCTCCTTGCAATGCGGAGAAATTACTGTTTGTGCATTTACAATACTCATTGATTTTTGCCATTGAAAAACGTCCAGAAATGTTTGAAGCTACTAACTGAATGAAAAGAGCTGGCATCTCACTCTCTTTGAATCTTCTTTATCATGCTAAGAGGAGCAGGAAAAAGCAAAAAATTTCAGAATTGCACCTTGCAATGCGGAGAAATTACTGTTTGTGCATTTACAATATTCATTGATTTTTGCCATTGAAAAACGTCCAGAAATGTTTGAAGCTACTGACTGAATGAAAGGAGCTGGTATCTCACTCTCTTTGAATCTTCTTTATCATGCTAAGAGGAGCAGGAAAAAGCAAAAAATTTCAGAATTGCACCTTGCAATGCGAAGAAATTACTGTTTGTGCATTCACATTATTCATTGATTTTTGCCATTGAAAAACATCATGTTTTTCATTTACCAGAAATGTTTGAAGCTACTGACTGAATGAAAGAAGCTGGCATCTCACTCTCTTTGAATCTTCTTTATCATGCTAAGAGGAGCAGGAAAAAGCAAAAAAATTCAGAATTGCACCTTGCAATGCGGAGAAATTACTGTTTGTGCATTCACATTATTCATTGATTTTTGCCATTGAAAAACGTCCAGAAATGTTTGAAGCTACTGACTGAATGAAAGGAACTGGCATCTCACTCTCTTTGAATCTTCTTTATCATGCTAAGAGGAACAGGAAAAAGCAAAAAATTTCAGAATTGCACCTTGCAATGCGGAGAAATTACTGTTTGTGCATTCACATTACTCATTGATTTTTGCCTTTGAAAAACATCATGCTATTCATATACCAGAAATGTTTGAAGCTACTGACTGAATGAAAAGAGCTGGCATCTCACTCTCTTTGAATCTTCTTTATCATGCTAAGAGGAGCAGGAAAAAGCAAAAAATTTCAGAATTGCACTATGCAATGCGGAGAAATTACTGTTTGTGCATTCACATTATTCATTGATTTTTGCCATTGAAAACCATCATGTTATTCATATACCAGAAATATTTGAAGCTACTGACTGAATGAAAGGAGTTGGCATCTCACTCTCTTTGAATCTTCTTTATCATGCTAAGAGGAGCAGGAAAAAGCAAAAAATTTCAAAATTGCACCTTGCAATGCAGAGAAATTACTGTTTGTGCATTCACATTATTCATTGAAAATTGCCATTGAAAAACATCATGTTATTCATATACCAGAAATGTTTGAAGCTACTGACTGAATGAAAAGAGCTGGCATCTCATTCTCTTTGAATCTTCTTTATCATGCTAAGAGGAGCAGGAAAAAGCAAAAAATTTCAGAATTGCACCTTGCAATACGGAGAAATTACAGTTTGTGCATTTACAATATTCATTGATTTTTGCCATTGAAAAACGTCCAGAAATGTTTGAAGCTACTGACTGAATGAAAGGAGCTGGCATCTCACTCTCTTTGAATCTTCTTTATCATGCTAAGAGGAGCAGGAAAAAGCAAAAAATTTCAGAATTGCACCTTGCAATGCGGAGAAATTACTGTTTGTGCATTTACAATATTCATTGATTTTTGCCATTGAAAAACGTCCAGAAATGTTTGAAGCTACTGACTGAATGAAAGGAGCTGGTATCTCACTCTCTTTGAATCTTCTTTATCATGCTAAGAGGAGCAGGAAAAAGCAAAAAATTTCAGAATTGCACCTTGCAATGCGAAGAAATTACTGTTTGTGCATTCACATTATTCATTGATTTTTGCCATTGAAAAACATCATGTTTTTCATTTACCAGAAATGTTTGAAGCTACTGAGTGAATGAAAGAAGCTGGCATCTCACTCTCTTTGAATCTTCTTTATCATGCTAAGAGGAGCAGGAAAAAGCAAAAAATTTCAGAATTGCACCTTGCAATGCGGAGAAATTACTGTTTGTGCATTCACATAATTCATTGATTTTTGCCATTGAAAAACGTCCAGAAATGTTTGAAGCTACTGACTGAATGAAAGGAACTGGCATCTCACTCTCTTTGAATCTTCTTTATCATGCTAAGAGGAACAGGAAAAAGCAAAAAATTTCAGAATTGCACCTTGCAATGCGGAGAAATTACTGTTTGTGCATTCACATTATTCATTGATTTTTGCAATTGAAAAACATCATGTTATTCATATACCAGAAATGTTTGAAGCTGCTGACTGATTGAAAGGAGCTGGCATCTCACTCTCTTTGAATCTTCTTTATTATGCTAAGAGGAGCAGGAAAAAGCAAAAAATTTCAGAATTGCACCTTGCAATGCGGAGAAATTACTGTTTGTGCATTCACATTATTCATTGATTTTTGCCATTGAAAAACATCATGTTATTCATATACCAGAAATGTTTGAAGCTACTGACTGAATGAAAGGAGCTGGCATCTCACTCTCTTTGAATCTTCTTTATCATGCTAAGAGGAGCAGGAAAAAGCAAAAAATTTCAGAATTGCACCTTGCAATGCGGAGAAATTACTGTTTGTGCATTTACAATACTCATTGATTTTTGCCATTGAAAAACGTCCAGAAATGTTTGAAGCTACTAACTGAATGAAAAGAGCTGGCATCTCACTCTCTTTGAATCTTCTTTATCATGCTAAGAGGAGCAGGAAAAAGCAAAAAATTTCAGAATTGCACCTTGCAATGCGGAGAAATTACTGTTTGTGCATTTACAATATTCATTGATTTTTGCCATTGAAAAACGTCCAGAAATGTTTGAAGCTACTGACTGAATGAAAGGAGCTGGTATCTCACTCTCTTTGAATCTTCTTTATCATGCTAAGAGGAGCAGGAAAAAGCAAAAAATTTCAGAATTGCACCTTGCAATGCGAAGAAATTACTGTTTGTGCATTCACATTATTCATTGATTTTTGCCATTGAAAAACATCATGTTTTTCATTTACCAGAAATGTTTGAAGCTACTGACTGAATGAAAGAAGCTGGCATCTCACTCTCTTTGAATCTTCTTTATCATGCTAAGAGGAGCAGGAAAAAGCAAAAAATTTCAGAATTGCACCTTGCAATGCGGAGAAATTACTGTTTGTGCATTCACATTATTCATTGATTTTTGCCATTGAAAAACGTCCAGAAATGTTTGAAGCTACTGACTGAATGAAAGGAACTGGCATCTCACTCTCTTTGAATCTTCTTTATCATGCTAAGAGGAACAGGAAAAAGCAAAAAATTTCAGAATTGCACCTTGCAATGCGGAGAAATTACTGTTTGTGCATTCACATTACTCATTGATTTTTGCCTTTGAAAAACATCATGCTATTCATATACCAGAAATGTTTGAAGCTACTGACTGAATGAAAAGAGCTGGCATCTCACTCTCTTTGAATCTTCTTTATCATGCTAAGAGGAGCAGGAAAAAGCAAAAAATTTCAGAATTGCACCTTGCAATGCAGAGAAATTACTGTTTGTGCATTCACATTATTCATTGAAAATTGCCATTGAAAAACATCATGTTATTCATATACCAGAAATGTTTGAAGCTACTGACTGATTGAAAAGAGCTGGCATCTCATTCTCTTTGAATCTTCTTTATCATGCTAAGAGGAGCAGGAAAAAGCAAAAAATTTCAGAATTGCACCTTGCAATTCGGAGAAATTACAGTTTGTGCATTTACAATATTCATTGATTTTTGCCATTGAAAAACGTCCAGAAATGTTTGAAGCTACTGACTGAATGAAAAGAGCTGGCATCTCACTCTCTTTGAATCTTCTTTATCATGCTAAGAGGAGCAGGAAAAAGCAAAAAATTTCAGAATTGCACCTTGCAATGCGGAGAAATTACTGTTTGTGCATTCACATTATTCATTGATTTTTGCCATTGAAAAACATCATGTTATTCATATACCAGAAATGTTTGAAGCTACTGACTGAATGAAAAGAGCTGGCATCTCACTCTCTTTGAATCTTCTTTATCATGCTAATAGCAGCAGGAAAAAGCAAAAAATTTCAGAATTGCACCTTGCAATGCGGAGAAATTACTGTTTGTGCATTTACAATATTCATTGATTTTTGCCATTGAAAAACGTCCAGAAATGTTTGAAGCTACTGACTGAATGAAAGGAGCTGGCATCTCACTCTCTTTGAATCTTCTTTATTATGCTAAGAGGAGCAGGAAAAAGCAAAAAATTTCAGAATTGCACCTTGCAATGCGGAGAAATAACTGTTTGTGAATTCACATTATTCATTGAATTTTGCCATTGAAAAACATCATGTTATTCATATACCAGAAATGTTTGAAGCTACTGACTGAATGAAAAGAGCTGGCATCTCACTCTCTTTGAATCTTCTTTATCATGCTAAGAGGAGCAGGAAAAAGCAAAAAATTTCAGAATTGCACCTTGCAATGCGGAGAAATTACTGTTTGTATATTGACATTATTCATTGATTTTTGCCATTGAAAACCATCATGTTATTCATATACCAGAAATGTTTGAAGCTACTGACTGAATGAAACGAGCTGGCATCTCACTCTCTTTGAATCTTCTTTATCATGCTAAGAGGAGCAGGAAAAAGCAAAAAATTTCAGAATTACACCTTGCAATGCGGAGAAATTACTGTTTGTATATTGACATTATTCATTGATTTTTGCCATTGAAAACCATCATGTTATTCATATACCAGAAATGTTTGAAGCTACTGACTGAATGAAAGGAACTGGCATCTCACTCTCTTTGAATCTTCTTCATCATGGTAAGAGGAGCAGGAAAAAGCAAAAAATTTCAGAATTGCACCTTGCAATGCGGAGAAATTACTGTTTGTGCATTCATATTATTCATTGATTTTTGCCATTGAAAAACGTCCAGAAATGTTTGAAGCTACTGACTGAATGAAAGGAGATGGCATCTCACTCTCTTTGAATCTTCTTTATCATGCTAAGAGGAGCACGAAAAAGCAAAAAAATTTAGAATTGCACATTGCAATGAGGAGAAATCAATGTTTGTGCATTCACATTATTCATTGATTTTTGGCATTGAAAAACGACCAGAAATGTTTGAAGCTACTGACTGAATGAAAAAAGCTGGCATCTCACTCTCTTTGAATCTTCTTTATCATGCTAATAGCAGCAGGAAAAAGCAAAAAATTTCAGAATTGAACCTTGCAATGCGGAGAAATTACTGTTTGTGCATTTACAATATTCATTGATTTTTGCCATTGAAAAACGTCCAGAAATGTTTGAAGCTACTGACTGAATGAAAGGAGCTGGCATCTCACTCTCTTTGAATCTTCTTTATTATGCTAAGAGGAGCAGGAAAAAGCAAAAAATTTCAGAATTGCACCTTGCAATGCGGAGAAATTACTGTTTGTGCATTCACATTATTCATTGATTTTTGCCATTGAAAAACATCATGTTATTCATATACCAGAAATGTTTGAAGCTACTGACTGAATGAGAAGAGCTGGCATCTCACTCTCTTTGAATCTTCTTTATCATGCTAAGAGGAGCAGGAAAAAGCAAAAAAATTCAGAATTGCACCTTGGAATGCGGAGAAATTACTGTTTGTATATTGACATTATTCATTGATTTTTGCCATTGGAAACCATCATGTTATTCATATACCAGAAATGTTTGAAGCTACTGAATGAATGAAAGGAGCTGGCATCTCACTCTCTTTGAATCTTCTTTATCATGCTAAGAGGAGCAGGAAAAAGCAAAAAATTTCAGAATTGCACCTTGCAATGCGGAGAAATTACTGTTTGTATATTGACATTATTCATTGATTTTTGCCATTGAAAACCATCATGTTATTCATATACCAGAAATGTTTGAAGCTACTGACTGAATGAAAGGAACTGGCATCTCACTCTCTTTGAATCTTCTTCATCATGGTAAGAGGAGCAGGAAAAAGCAAAAAATTTCAGAATTGCACCTTGCAATGCGGAGAAATTACTGTTTGTGCATTCATATTATTCATTGATTTTTGCCATTGAAAAACGTCCAGAAATGTTTGAAGCTACTGACTGAATGAAAGGAGATGGCATCTCACTCTCTTTGAATCTTCTTTATCATGCTAAGAGGAGCAGGAAAAAGCAAAAAATTTCAGAATTGCACCTTGCAATGCGGAGAAATTACTGTTTGTATATTGACATTATTCATTGATTTTTTTCATTGAAAACCATCATGTTATTCATATACCAGAAATGTTTGAAGCTACTGACTGAATGAAAGGAACTGGTATCTCACTCTCTTTGAATCTTCTTTATCATGCTAAGAGGAGCAGGAAAAAGCAAAAAATTTCAGAATTACACCTTGCAATGCGGAGAAATTACTGTTTGTATATTGACATTATTCATTGATTTTTGCCATTGAAAACCATCATGTTATTCATATACCAGAAATGTTTGAAGCTACTGACTGAATGAAAGGAACTGGCATCTCACTCTCTTTGAATCTTCTTCATCATGGTAAGAGGAGCAGGAAAAAGCAAAAAATTTCAGAATTGCACCTTGCAATGCGGAGAAATTACTGTTTGTGCATTCATATTATTCATTGATTTTTGCCATTGAAAAACGTCCAGAAATGTTTGAAGCTACTGACTGAATGAAAGGAGATGGCATCTCACTCTCTTTGAATCATCTTTATCATGCTAAGAGGAGCACGAAAAAGCAAAAAAATTTAGAATTGCACATTGCAATGAGGAGAAATCAATGTTTGTGCATTCACATTATTCATTGATTTTTGGCATTGAAAAACGACCAGAAATGTTTGAAGCTACTGACTGAATGAAAAAAGCTGGCATCTCACTCTCTTTGAATCTTCTTTATCATGCTAATAGCAGCAGGAAAAAGCAAAAAATTTCAGAATTGAACCTTGCAATGCGGAGAAATTACTGTTTGTGCATTTACAATATTCATTGATTTTTGCCATTGAAAAACGTCCAGAAATGTTTGAAGCTACTGACTGAATGAAAGGAGCTGGCATCTCACTCTCTTTGAATCTTCTTTATTATGCTAAGAGGAGCAGGAAAAAGCAAAAAATTTCAGAATTGCACCTTGCAATGTGGAGAAATTACTGTTTGTGCATTCATATTATTCATTGATTTTTGCCATTGAAAAACGTCCAGAAATGTTTGAAGCTACTGACTGAATGAAAGGAGATGGCATCTCACTCTCTTTGAATCTTCTTTATCATGCTAAGAGGAGCAGGAAAAAGCAAAAAATTTCAGAATTGCACCTTGCAATGCGGAGAAATTACTGTTTGTGCATTCACATTATTCATTGATTTTTGGCAATGAAGAACATCATGTTATTCATATACCAGAAATGTTTGAAGCTACTGACTGAATGAAAGGAGCTGGCATCTCACTCTCTTTGAATCTTCTTTATCATGCTAAGAGGAGCAGGAAAAAGCAAAAAATTTCAGAAATGCACCTTGCAATGCGGAGAAATTACTGTTTGTGCATTAACATTATTCATTGATTTTTGCCATTGAAAAACGTCCAGAAATGTTTGAAGCTACTGACTGAATGAAAAGAGCTGGCATCTCACTCTCTTTAAATCTTCTTTATCATGCTAAGAGGAGCAGGAAAAAGCAAAAAATTTCAAAATTGCACCTTGCAATGCGGAGAAATTACTGTTTGTGCATTCACATTATTCATTGATTTTTGCCATTGAAAAATATCATGTTATTCATATACCAGAAATGTTTGAAGCTACTGACTGAATGAAAAGAGCTGGCATCTCACTCTCTTTGAATCTTCTTTATCATGCTAATAGCAGCAGGAAAAAGCAAAAAATTTCAGAATTGCACCTTGCAATGCGGAGAAATTACTGTTTGCATTTACAATATTCATTGATTTTTGCCCGTTTGAAGCTACTGACTGAATGAAAGGAGCTGGCATCTCACTCTCTTTGAATCTTCTTTATTATGCTAAGAGGAGCAGGAAAAAGCAAAAAATTTCAGAATTGCACCTTGCAATGCGGAGAAATTACTGTTTGTATATTGACATTATTCATTGATTTTTGCCATTGAAAACCATCATGTTATTCATATACCAGAAATGTTTGAAGCTACTGACTGAATGAAAGGAGCTGGCATCTCACTCTCTTTGAATCTTCTTTATCATGCTAAGAGGAGCAGGAAAAAGCAAAAAATTTCAGAATTGCACCTTGCAATGCGGAGAAATTACTGTTTGTGCATTTACAATATTCATTGATTTTTGCCCGTTTGAAGCTACTGACTGAATGAAAGGAGCTGGCATCTCACTCTCTTTGAATCTTCTTTATTATGCTAAGAGAAGCAGGAAAAAGCAAAAAATTTCAGAATTGCACCTTGCAATGCGTAGAAATTGCTGTTTGTGCATTCACATTATTCATTGATTTTTGCCATTGAAAAACATCATGTTATTCATATACCAGAAATGTTTGAAGCTACTGACTGAATGAAAGGAGCTGGCATCTCACTCTCTTTGAATCTTCTTTATCATGCTAAGAGGAGCAGGAAAAAGCAAAAAATTTCAGAATTGCACCTTGCAATGCTGAGAAATTACTGTTTGTGCATTCACATTATTCATTGATTTTTGCCATTGAAAAACATCATGTTATTGATATACCAGAAATGTTTGAAGCTACTGACTGAATGAAAGGAGCTGGCATCTCACTCTCTTTGAATCTTCTTTATCATGCTAAGAGGAGCAGGAAAAAGCAAAAAATTTCAGAATTGCACCTTGCAATGCAGAGAAATTACTCTTTGTGCATTGACATTATTCATTGATTTTTGCCATTGAAAACCATCATGTTATTCATATACCAGAAATGTTTGAAGCTACTGACTGAATGAAAGGAGCTTTAATCTCACTCTCTTTGAATCTTCTTTATCATGCTAAGAGGAGCAGGAAAAAGCAAAAAATTTCAGAATTGGACCTTGCAATGCGGAGAAATTACTGTTTGTATATTGACATTATTCATTGATTTTTGCCAGTGAAAACCATCATGTTATTCATATACCAGAAATGTTTGAAGCTACTGACTGAATGAAAGGAGCAGGCATCTCACTCTCTTTGAATCTTCTTTATCATGCTAAGAGGAGCAGGAAAAAGCAAAAAATTCAGAATTGCACCTTGCAATGCGGAGAAATTACTGTTTGTGCATTCACATTATTTATTGATTTTTGCCATTGAAAAACATCATGTTATTCATATACCAGAAATGTTTGAAGCTACTGACTGAATGAAAAGAGCTGGCATCTCACTCTCTTTGAATCTTCTTTATCATGCTAAGAGGAGCAGGAAAAAGCAAAAAATTTCAGAATTGCACCTTGCAATGCGGAGAAATTATTGTTTGTGCATTTACAATATTCATTGATTTTTGCCAATGAAAAACGTCCAGAAATGTTTGAAGCTACTGACTGAATGAAAGGAGCTGGCATCTCACTCTCTTTGAATCTTCTTTATCATGCTAAGAGGAGCAGGAAAAAGCAAAAAATTTCAGAATTGCACCTTGCAATGCGGAGAAATTACTGTTTGTGCATTCACATTATTCATTGATTTTTGCCATTGAAAAACATCATGTTATTCATATACCAAAAATGTTTGAAGCTACTGACTGAATGAAAGGAGCTGGCATCTCACTCTCTTTGAATCTTCTTTATCATGCTAATAGGAGCAGGAAGAAGCAAAAAATTTCAGAATTGCACCTTGCAATGCGGAGAAATTACTGTTTGTGCATTCACATTATTCATTGATTTTTGCCATTGAAAAACATCATGTTATTCATATACCAGAAATGTTTGAAGCTACTGACTGAATGAAAGGAGCTGGCATCTCACTCTCTTTGAATCTTCTTTATCATGCTAAGAGGAGCAGGAAAAAGCAAAAAATTTCAGAATTGCACCTTGCAATGCGGAGAAATTACTGTTTGTATATTGACATTATTCATTGATTTTTGCCAGTGAAAACCATCATGTTATTCATATACCAGAAATGTTTGAAGCTACTGACTGAATGAAAGGAGCAGGCATCTCACTCTCTTTGAATCTTCTTTATCATGCTAAGAGGAGCAGGAAAAAGCAAAAAAAATTAAGAATTGCACCTTGCAATGCGGAGAAATTACTGTTTGTGCATTCCCATTATTTATTGGTTTTTGCCATTGAAAAACATCATGTTATTCATATACCAGAAATGTTTGAAGCTACTGACTGAATGAAAAGAGCTGGCATCTCACTCTCTTTGAATCTTCTTTATCATGCTAAGAGGAGCAGGAAAAAGCAAAAAATTTCAGAATTGCACCTTGCAATGCGGAGAAATTATTGTTTGTGCATTTACAATATTCATTGATTTTTGCCATTGAAAAACGTCCAGAAATGTTTGAAGCTACTGACTGAATGAAAGGAGCTGGCATCTCACTCTCTTTGAATCTTCTTTATCATGCTAAGAGGAGCAGGAAAAAGAAAAAATTTCAGAATTGCACCTTGCAATGCGGAGAAATTACTGTTTGTGCATTCACATTATTCAATGATTTTTGTAATTGAAAAACATCATGTTATTCATATACCAGAAATGTTTGAAACTACTGACTGAATGAAAAGAGCTGGCATCTCACTCTCTTTGAATCTTCTTTATCATGCTAAGAGGAGCAGGAAAAAGCAAAAAATTTCAGAATTGCACCTTGCAATGCGGAGAAATTACTGTTTGTATATTGACATTATTCATTGATTTTTGCCATTGAAAACCATCATGTTATTCATATACCAGAAATGTTTGAAGCTACTGACTGAATGAAAGGAGCTGGCATCTCACTCTCTTTGAATCTTCTTTATCATGCTAAGAGGAGCAGGAAAAAGAAAAAATTTCAGAATTGCACCTTGCAATGCGGAGAAATTACTGTTTGTGCATTCACATTATTCATTGATTTTTGCCATTGAAAAACATCATGTTATTCATATACCAGAAATGTTTGAAACTACTGACTGAATGAAAAGAGCTGGCATCTCACTCTCTTTGAATCTTCTTTATCATGCTAAGAGGAGCAGGAAAAAGCAAAAAATTTCAGAATTGCACCTTGCAATGCGGAGAAATTACTGTTTGTATATTGACATTATTCATTGATTTTTGCCATTGAAAACCATCATGTTATTCATATACCAGAAATGTTTGAAGCTACTGACTGAATGAAAGGAGCTGGCATCTCACTCTCTTTGAATATTCTTTATCATGCTAAGAGGAGCAGGAAAAAGCAAAAAATTTCAGAATTGCACCTTGCAATGCGGAGAAATTACTGTTTGTGCATTTACAATATTCATTGATTTTTGCCCGTTTGAAGCTACTGACTGAATGAAAGGAGCTGGCATCTCACTCTCTTTGAATCTTCTTTATTATGCTAAGAGGAGCAGGAAAAAGCAAAAAATTTCAGAATTGCACCTTGCAATGCGGAGAAATTACTGTTTGTATATTGACATTATTCATTGATTTTTGCCATTGAAAACCATCATGTTATTCATATACCAGAAATGTTTGAAGCTACTGACTGAATGAAAGGAGCTGGCATCTCACTCTCTTTGAATCTTCTTTATCATGCTAAGAGGAGCAGGAAAAAGCAAAAAATTTCAGAATTGCACCTTGCAATGCGGAGAAATGACTGTTTGTGCATTTACAATATTCATTGATTTTTGCCCGTTTGAAGCTACTGACTGAATGAAAGGAGCTGGCATCTCACTTTCTTTGAATCTTCTTTATTATGCTAAGAGGAGCAGGAAAAAGCAAAAAATTTCAGAATTGCACCTTGCAATGCGTAGAAATTGCTGTTTGTGCATTCACATTATTCATTGATTTTTGCCATTGAAAAACATCATGTTATTCATATACCAGAAATGTTTGAAGCTACTGACTGAATGAAAGGAGCTGGCATCTCACTCTCTTTGAATCTTCTTTATCATGCTAAGAGGAGCAGGAAAAAGCAAAAAATTTCAGAATTGCACCTTGCAATGCGGAGAAATTACTGTTTGTGCATTCACATTATTCATTGATTTTTGCCATTGAAAAACATCATGTTATTGATATACCAGAAATGTTTGAAGGTACTGACTGAATGAAAGGAGCTGGCATCTCACTCTCTTTGAATCTTCTTTAACATGCTAAGAGGAGCAGGAAAAAGCAAAAAATTTCAGAATTGCACCTTGCAATGCAGAGAAATTACTCTTTGTGCATTGACATTATTCATTGATTTTTGCCATTGAAAACCATCATGTTATTCATATACCAGAAATGTTTGAAGCTACTGACTGAATGAAAGGAGCTTTAATCTCACTCTCTTTGAATCTTCTTTATCATGCTAAGAGGAGCAGGAAAAAGCAAAAAATTTCAGAATTGGACCTTGCAATGCGGAGAAATTACTGTTTGTATATTGACATTATTCATTGATTTTTGCCAGTGAAAACCATCATGTTATTCATATACCAGAAATGTTTGAAGCTACTGACTGAATGAAAGGAGCAGGCATCTCACTCTCTTTGAATCTTCTTTATCATGCTAAGAGGAGCAGGAAAAAGCAAAAAATTCAGAATTGCACCTTGCAATGCGGAGAAATTACTGTTTGTGCATTCACATTATTTATTGATTTTTGCCATTGAAAAACATCATGTTATTCATATACCAGAAATGTTTGAAGCTACTGACTGAATGAAAAGAGCTGGCATCTCACTCTCTTTGAATCTTCTTTATCATGCTAAGAGGAGCAGGAAAAAGCAAAAAATTTCAGAATTGCACCTTGCAATGCGGAGAAATTATTGTTTGTGCATTTACAATATTCATTGATTTTTGCCATTGAAAAACGTCCAGAAATGTTTGAAGCTACTGACTGAATGAAAGGAGCTGGCATCTCACTCTCTTTGAATCTTCTTTATCATGCTAAGAGGAGCAGGAAAAAGCAAAAAATTTCAGAATTGCACCTTGCAATGCGGAGAAATTACTGTTTGTGCATTCACATTATTCATTGATTTTTGCCATTGAAAAACATCATGTTATTCATATACCAAAAATGTTTGAAGCTACTGACTGAATGAAAGGAGCTGGCATCTCACTCTCTTTGAATCTTCTTTATCATGCTAATAGGAGCAGGAAGAAGCAAAAAATTTCAGAATTGCACCTTGCAATGCGGAGAAATTACTGTTTGTGCATTCACATTATTCATTGATTTTTGCCATTGAAAAACATCATGTTATTCATATACCAGAAATGTTTGAAGCTACTGACTGAATGAAAGGAGCTGGCATCTCACTCTCTTTGAATCTTCTTTATCATGCTAAGAGGAGCAGGAAAAAGCAAAAAATTTCAGAATTGCACCTTGCAATGCGGAGAAATTACTGTTTGTATATTGACATTATTCATTGATTTTTGCCAGTGAAAACCATCATGTTATTCATATACCAGAAATGTTTGAAGCTACTGACTGAATGAAAGGAGCAGGCATCTCACTCTCTTTGAATCTTCTTTATCATGCTAAGAGGAGCAGGAAAAAGCAAAAAAATTCAGAATTGCACCTTGCAATGCGGAGAAATTACTGTTTGTGCATTCCCATTATTTATTGGTTTTTGCCATTGAAAAACATCATGTTATTCATATACCAGAAATGTTTGAAGCTACTGACTGAATGAAAAGAGCTGGCATCTCACTCTCTTTGAATCTTCTTTATCATGCTAAGAGGAGCAGGAAAAAGCAAAAAATTTCAGAATTGCACCTTGCAATGCGGAGAAATTATTGTTTGTGCATTTACAATATTCATTGATTTTTGCCATTGAAAAACGTCCAGAAATGTTTGAAGCTACTGACTGAATGAAAGGAGCTGGCATCTCACTCTCTTTGAATCTTCTTTATCATGCTAAGAGGAGCAGGAAAAAGAAAAAAATTCAGAATTGCACCTTGCAATGCGGAGAAATTACTGTTTGTGCATTCACATTATTCAATGATTTTTGTAATTGAAAAACATCATGTTATTCATATACCAGAAATGTTTGAAACTACTGACTGAATGAAAAGAGCTGGCATCTCACTCTCTTTGAATCTTCTTTATCATGCTAAGAGGAGCAGGAAAAAGCAAAAAATTTCAGAATTGCACCTTGCAATGCGGAGAAATTACTGTTTGTATATTGACATTATTCATTGATTTTTGCCATTGAAAACCATCATGTTATTCATATACCAGAAATGTTTGAAGCTACTGACTGAATGAAAGGAGCTGGCATCTCACTCTCTTTGAATCTTCTTTATCATGCTAAGAGGAGCAGGAAAAAGAAAAAATTTCAGAATTGCACCTTGCAATGCGGAGAAATTACTGTTTGTGCATTCACATTATTCATTGATTTTTGCCATTGAAAAACATCATGTTATTCATATACCAGAAATGTTTGAAACTACTGACTGAATGAAAAGAGCTGGCATCTCACTCTCTTTGAATCTTCTTTATCATGCTAAGAGGAGCAGGAAAAAGCAAAAAATTTCAGAATTGCACCTTGCAATGCGGAGAAATTACTGTTTGTATATTGACATTATTCATTGATTTTTGCCATTGAAAACCATCATGTTATTCATATACCAGAAATGTTTGAAGCTACTGACTGAATGAAAGGAGCTGGCATCTCACTCTCTTTGAATATTCTTTATCATGCTAAGAGGAGCAGGAAAAAGCAAAAAATTTCAGAATTGCACCTTGCAATGCGGAGAAATTACTGTTTGTATATTGACATTATTCATTGATTTTTGCCATTGAAAACCATCATGTTATTCATATACCAGAAATGTTTGAAGCTACAGACTGAATGAAAGGAACTGGCATCTCACTCTCTTTGAATCTTCTTCATCATGGTAAGAGGAGCAGGAAAAAGCAAAAAATTTCAGAATTGCACCTTGCAATGCGGAGAAATTACTGTTGGTACATTCATATTATTCATTGATTTTTGCCATTGAAAAACGTCCAGAAATGTTTGAAGCTACTGACTGAATGAAAGGAGATGGCATCTCACTCTCTTTGAATCTTCTTTATCATGCTAAGAGGAGCAGGAAAAAGCAAAAAATTTCAGAATTGCACCTTGCAATGCGGAGAAATTACTGTTTGTGCATTCACATTATTCATTGATTTTTGACAATGAAGAACATCATGTTATTCATATACCAGAAATGTTTGAAGCTACTGACTGAATGAAAGGAGCTGGCATCTCACTCTCTTTGAATCCTCTTTATCATGCTAAGAGGAGCAGGAAAAAGCAAAAAATTTCAGAAATGCACCTTGCAATGCGGAGAGATTACTGTTTGTGCATTAACATTATTCATTGATTTTTGCCATTGAAAAACGTGCAGAAATGTTTGAAGCTACTGACTGAATGAAAGGAGCTGGCATCTCACTCTCTTTGAATCTTCTTTATCATGCTAAGAGGAGCAGGAAAAAGCAAAAAAATTCAGAGTTGCACCTTGCAATGCGGAGAAATTACTGTTTGTGCATTCACATTATTCATTGATTTTTGCAATTGAAAAACATCATGTTATTCATATACCAGAAATGTTTGAAGCTGCTGACTGAATGAAAAGAGATGGCATCTCACTCTCTTTGAATCTTCTTTATCATGCTAAGAGGAGCAGGAAAAAGCAAAAAATTTCAGAATTGCACCTTGCAATGCGGAGAAATTATTGTTTGTGCATTTACAATATTCATTGATTTTTGCCATTGAAAAACGTCCAGAAATGTTTGAAGCTACTGACTGAATGAAAGGAGCTGGCATCTCACTCTCTTTGAATCTTCTTTATCATGCTAAGAGGAGCAGGAAAAAGAAAAAAATTTCAGAATTGCACCTTGCAATGCGGAGAAATTACTGTTTGTGCATTCACATTATTCATTGATTTTTGCCATTGAAAAACATCATGTTATTCATATACCAGAAATGTTTGAAGCTACTGACTGAATGAAAGGAGCTGGCATCTCACTCTCTTTGAATCTTCTTTATCATGCTAATAGGAGCAGGAAAAAGCAAAAAATTTCAGAATTGCACCTTGCAATGCGGAGAAATTATTGTTTGTGCATTTACAATATTCATTGATTTTTGCCATTGAAAAACGTCCAGAAATGTTTGAAGCTACTGACTGAATGAAAGGAGATGGCATCTCACTCTCTTTGAATCTTCATTATCATGCTAAGAGGAGCAGGAAAAAGCAAAAAATTTCAGAATTGCACCTTGCAATGCGGAGAAATTACTGTTTGTGCATTCACATTATTCATTGATTTTTGACAATGAAGAACATCATGTTATTCATATACCAGAAATGTTTGAAGCTACTGACTGAATGAAAGGAGCTGGCATCTCACTCTCTTTGAATCCTCTTTATCATGCTAAGAGGAGCAGGAAAAAGCAAAAAATTTCAGAAATGCACCTTGCAATGCGGAGAAATTACTGTTTGTGCATTAACATTATTCATTGATTTTTGCCATTGAAAAACGTGCAGAAATGTTTGAAGCTACTGACTGAATGAAAGGAGCTGGCATCTCACTCTCTTTGAATCTTCTTTATCATGCTAAGAGGAGCAGGAAAAAGCAAAAAAATTCAGAGTTGCACCTTGCAATGCGGAGAAATTACTGTTTGTGCATTCACATTATTCATTGATTTTTGCAATTGAAAAACATCATGTTATTCATATACCAGAAATGTTTGAAGCTGCTGACTGAATGAAAAGAGATGGCATCTCACTCTCTTTGAATCTTCTTTATCATGCTAAGAGGAGCAGGAAAAAGCAAAAAATTTCAGAATTGCACCTTGCAATGCGGAGAAATTATTATTTGTGCATTTACAATATTCATTGATTTTTGCCATTGAAAAACGTCCAGAAATGTTTGAAGCTACTGACTGAATGAAAGGAGCTGGCATCTCACTCTCTTTGAATCTTCTTTATCATGCTAAGAGGAGCAGGAAAAAGCAAAAAATTTCAGAATTGCACCTTGCAATGCGGAGAAATTACTGTTTGTGCATTCACATTATTCATTGATTTTTGCCATTGAAAAACATCATGTTATTCATATACCAGAAATGTTTGAAGCTACTGACTGAATGAAAGGAGCTGGCATCTCACTCTCTTTGAATCTTCTTTATCATGCTAATAGGAGCAGGAAAAAGAAAAAAATTTCAGAATTGCACCTTGCAATGCGGAGAAATTATTGTTTGTGCATTTACAATATTCATTGATTTTTGCCATTGAAAAACGTCCAGAAATGTTTGAAGCTACTGACTGAATGAAAGGAGCTGGCATCTCACTCTCTTTGAATCTTCTTTATCATGCTAAGAGGAGCAGGAAAAAGCAAAAAATTTCAGAATTGCACCTTGCAATGCGGAGAAATTACTGTTTGTGCATTCACATTATTCATTGATTTTTGCCATTGAAAAACATCATGTTATTCATATACCAGAAATGTTTGAAGCTACTGACTGAATGAAAGGAGCTGGCATCTCACTCTCTTTGAATCTTCTTTATCATGCTAATAGGAGCAGGAAAAAGCAAAAAATTTCAGAATTGCACCTTGCAATGCGGAGAAATTACTGTTTGTGCATTCACATTATTCATTGATTTTTGCCATTGAAAAACATCATGTTATTCATATACCAGAAATGTTTGAAGCTACTGACTGAATGAAAGGAGCTGGCATCTCACTCTCTTTGAATCTTCTTTATCATGCTAAGAGGAGCAGGAAAAAGCAAAAAATTTCAGAATTGCACCTTGCAATGCGGAGAAATTACTGTTTGTGCATTCACATTATTTATTGATTTTTGCCATTGAAAAACAACATGTTATTGATATACGAGAAATGTTTGAAGCTACTGACTGAATGAAAGGAGCTGGCATCTCACTCTCTTTGAATCTTCTTTATCATGCTAAGAGGAGCAGGAAAAAGCAAAAAATCTCAGAATTGCACCTTGCAATGCGGAGAAATTACTGTTTGTGCATTCACAATATTCATTGATTTTTGCCATTGAAAACAATCATGTTATTCATATACCAGAAATGTTTGAAGCTACTGACTGAATGAAAGGAGCTGAAATCTCACTCTCTTTGAATCTTCTTTATCATGCTAAGAGGAGCAGGAAAAAGCAAAAAATTTCAGAATTGCACCTTGCAATGCGGAGAAATTACTGTTTGTGCAGTTACAATATTCATTGATTTTTGCCATTGAAAAACGTCCAGAAATGTTTGAAGCTACTGACTGAATGAAAAGAGCTGGCATCTCACTCTCTTTGAATCTTCTTTATCATGCTAAGAGGAGCAGGAAAAAGCAAAAAATTTCAGAATTGCACCTTGCAATGCGGAGAAATTACTGTTTGTATATTGACATTATTCATTGATTTTTGCCAGTGAAAACCATCATGTTATTCATATACCAGAAATGTTTGAAGCTACTGACTGAATGAAAAGAGCTGGCATCTCACTCTCTTTGAATCTTCTTTATCATGCTAAGAGGAGCAGGAAAAAGCAAAAAATTTCAGAATTGCACCTTGCAATGCGGAGAAATTATTGTTTGTGCATTTACAATATTCATTGATTTTTGCCATCGAAAAACGTCCAGAAATGTTTGAAGCTACTGACTGAATGAAAGGAGCTGGCATCTCACTCTCTTTGAATCTTCTTTATCATGCTAAGAGGAGCAGGAAAAAGCAAAAAATTTCAGAATTGCACCTTGCAATGCTGAGAAATTACTGTTTGTATATTGACATTATTCATTGATTTTTGCCATTGAAAACCATCATGTTATTCATATACCAGAAATGTTTGAAGCTACTGACTGAATGAAAGGAACTGGCATCTCACTCTCTTTGAATCTTTTTTATCATGCTAAGAGGAGCAGGAAAAAGCAAAAAATTTCAGAAATGCAACCTGCAATGCGGAGAAATTACTGTTTGTGTATTCACATTATTCATTGATTTTTGCCATTGAAAAACGTCCAGAAATGTTTGAAGCTACTGACTGAATGAAAAGAGCTGGCATCTCACTCTCTTTGAATCTTCTTTATCATGCTAAGAGGAGCAGGAAAAAGCAAAAAATTTCAGAATTGCACCTTGCAATGCGGAGAAATTACTGTTTGTATATTGACATTATTCATTGATTTTTGCCATTGAAAACCATCATGTTATTCATATACCAGAAATGTTTGAAGCTACTGACTGAATGAAAAGAGCTGGCATCTCACTCTCTTTGAATCTTCTTTATCATGCTAAGAGGAGCAGGAAAAAGCAAAAAATTACAGAATTGCACCTTGCAATGCCGAGAAATTATTGTTTGTATATTGACGTTATTCATTGATTTTTGCCATTGAAAACCATCATGTTATTCTTATACCAGAAATGTTTGAAGCTACTGACTGAATGAAAGGAACTGGCATCTCACTCTCTTTGAATCTTCTTCATCATGCTAAGAGGAGCAGGAAAAAGCAAAAAATTTCAGAATTGCACCTTGCAATGCGGAGAAATTACTGTTTGTGCATTCACATTATTCATTGATTTTTACCATTGAAGAACATCATGTTATTCATATACCAGAAATGTTTGAAGCTACTGACTGAATGAAAGGAGCTGGCATCTCACTCTCTTTGAATCTTCTTTATCATGCTAAGAGGAGCAGGAAAAAGCAAAAAATTTGAGAATTGCACCTTGCAATGCGGAGAAATTACTGTTTGTGCATTCACATCATTCATTGATTTTTGCCTTTGAAAAACGTCCAGAAATGTTTGAAGCTACTGACTGAATGAAAAGAGCTGGCATCTCACTCTCTTTGAATCTTCTTTATCATGCTAAGAGGAGCAGGAAAAAGCAAAAAATTTCAGAATTGCACCTTGCAATGCGGAGAAATTACTGTTTGTATATTGACATTATTCATTGATTTTTGACATTGAAAACCATCATGTTATTCATATACCAGAAATGTTTGAAGCTACTGACTGAATGAAAGGAGCTGGCATCTCACTCTCTTTGAATCTTCTTTATCATGCTAAGAGGAGCAGGAAAAAGCAAAAAATTTCAGAATTGCACCTTGCAATGCGGAGAAATTACTGTTTGTGCATTCACATTATTCATTGATTTTTGCAATTGAAAAACATCATGTTATTCATATACCAGAAATGTTTGAAGCTACTGACTGAATGAAAGGAGCTGGCATCTCACTCTCTTTGAATCTTCTTTATCATGCTAAGAGGAGCAGGAAAAAGCAAAAAATTTCAGAATTGCACCTTGCAATGCGGAGAAATTACTGTTTGTGCATTCACATTATTCATTGATTTTTGCCTTTGAAAACCATCATGTTATTCATATACCAGAAATGTTTGAAGCTACTGACTGAATGAAAGGAGCTGGCATCTCACTCTCTTTGAATACTCTTTATCATGCTAAGAGGAGCAGGAAAAAGCAAAAAATTTCAGAATTGCACCTTGCAATGCGGAGAAATTACTGTTTGTGCATTTACAATATTCATTGATTTTTGCCATTGAAAAACGTCCAGAAATGTTTGAAGCTACTGACTGAATGAAAAGAGCTGGCATCTCACTCTCTTTGAATCTTCTTTATCATGCTAAGAGGAGCAGGAAAAAGCAAAAAATTTCAGAATTGCACCTTGCAATGCGGAGAAATAACTGTTTGTATATTGACATTATTCATTGATTTTTGCCATTGAAAACCATCATGTTATTCATATACCAGAAATGTTTGAAGCTACTGACTGAATGAAAGGAGCTGGCATCTCACTCTCTTTGAATCTTCTTTATCATGCTAAGAGGAGCAGGAAAAAGCAAAAAATTTCAGAATTGCACCTTGCAATGCTGAGAAATTACTGTTTGTATATTGACATTATTCATTGATTTTTGCCATTGAAAACCATCATGTTATTCATATACCAGAAATGTTTGAAGCTACTGACTGAATGAAAGGAACTGGCATCTCACTCTCTTTGAATCTTTTTTATCATGCTAAGAGGAGCAGGAAAAAGCAAAAAATTTCAGAATTGCACCTTGCAATGCGGAGAAATTACTGTTTGTGCATTCACATTATTCATTGATTTTTGCCATTGAAAAACGTCCAGAAATGTTTGAAGCTACTGACTGAATGAAAGGAGCTGGCATCTCACTCTCTTTGAATCTTCTTTATCATGCTAAGAGGAGCAGGAAAAAGCAAAAAATTTCAGAATTGCACCTTGCAATGCGGAGAAATTACTGTTTGTGCATTCACATTATTCATTGATTTTTGCCATTGAAAAACATCATGTTATTCATATGCCAGAAATGTTTGAAGCTACTGACTGAATGAAAGGAGCTGGCATCTCACTCTCTTTGAATCTTCTTTATCATGCTAAGAGGAGCAGGAAAAAGCAAAAAATTTCAGAATTGCACCTTGGAATGCGGAGAAATTACTGTTTGTGCATTTACAATATTCATTGATTTTTGCCATTGAAAAACGTCCAGAAATGTTTGAAGCTACTGACTGAATGAAAAGAGTTGGCATCTCACTCTCTTTGAATCTTCTTTATCATGCTAAGAGGAGCAGGAAAAAGCAAAAAATTTCAGAATTGCACCTTGCAATGCGGAGAAATTACTGTTTGTGCATTATCTTTATTCATTGATTTTTGCCATTGAAAAACATCATGTTATTCATATACCAGAAATGTTTGAAGCTACTGACTGAATGAAAGGAGTTGGCATCTCACTCTCTTTGAATCTTCTTTATCATGCTAAGAGGAGCAGGAAAAAGCAAAAAATTTCAGAATTGCACCTTGCAATGCGGAGAAATTACTGTTTGTGCATTCACATTATTCATTGATTTTTGCCATTGAAAAACATCATGTTATTCATATACCAGAAATGTTTGAAGCTACTGACTGAATGAAAATAGCTGGCATCTCACTCTCTTTGAATATTCTTTATCATGCTAAGAGGAGCAGGAAAAAGCAAAAAAATTTCAGAATTGCACCTTGCAATGCGGAGAAATTCCTGTTTGTATATTGACATTATTCATTGATTTTTGCCATTGAAAACCATTATGTTATTCATATACCAGAAATGTTTGAAGCTACTGACTGAATGAAAGGAGCTGGCATCTCACTCTCTTTGAATCTTCTTTATCATGCAAAGAGGAGCAGGAAAAAGCAAAAAATTTCAGAATTGCACCTTGCAATGCGGAGAAATTACTGTTTGTGAATTCACATTATTCATTGATTTTTGCCATTGAAAAACATCATGTTATTCATATACCAGAAATGTTTGAAGCTACTGACTGAATGAAAAGAGCTGGCATCTCACTCTCTTTGAATCTTCTTTATCATGCTAAGAGGAGCAGGAAAAAGCAAAAAATTTCAGAATTGCACCTTGCAATGCGGAGAAATTACTGTTTGTGCATTTACAATATTCATTGATTTTTGCCATTGAAAAACGTCCAGAAATGTTTGAAGCTACTGACTGAATGAAAGGAGCTGGCATCTCACTCTCTTTGAATCTTCTTTATTATGCTAAGAGGAGCAGGTAAAAGCAAAAAATTTCAGAATTGCACCTTGCAATGCGGAGAAATTACTGTTTGAGCATTTACAATATTCATTGATTTTTGCCATTGAAAAACGTCCAGAAATGTATGAAGCTACTGACTGAATGAAAAGAGCCTGCATCTCACTCTCTTTGAATCTTCTTTATCATGCTAAGAGGAGCAGGAAAAAGCAAAAAAATTCAGAATTGCACCTTGCAATGCGGAGAAATTACTGTTTGTGCATTCACATTATTCATTGATTTTTGCCATTGAAAAACATCATGTTATTCATATACCAGAAATGTTTGAAGCTACTGACTGAATGAAAAGAGCCTGCATCTCACACTCTTTGAATCTTCTTTATCATGCTAAGAGGAGCAGGAAAAAGCAAAAAATTTCAGAATTGCACCTTGCAATGCGGAGAAATTACTATTTGTGCATTTACAATATTCATTGATTTTTGCCATTGAAAAACGTCCAGAAATGTTTGAAGCTACTGACTGAATGAAAGGAGCTGGCATCTCACTCTCTTTTAATCTTCTTTATTATGCTAAGAGGAGCAGGAAAAAGCAAAAAATGTCAGAATTGCACCTTGCAATGCGGAGAAATTACTGTTTGTGCATTCAAATTATTCATTGATTTTTGCCTTTGAAAAACATCATTTTATTCATATACCAGAAATGTTTGAAGCTACTGACTGAATGAAAGGAGCTGGCATCTCACTCTCTTTCAATCTTCTTTATCATGCTAAGAGGAGCAGGAAAAAGCAAAAAATTTCAGAATTGCACCTTGCAATGCGGAGAAATTACTGTTTGTGCATTCACATTATTCAATGATTTTTGCCATTGAAAAACATCATGTTATTCATATACCAGAAATGTTTGAAGCTACTGACTGAATGAAAGGAGCTGGCATCTCACTCTCTTTGAATCTTCTTTATCATGCTAAGAGGAGCAGGAAAAAGCAAAAAATTTCAGAATTGCACCTTGCAATGCGGAGAAATTACTGTTTGTGCAATCACATTGTAACGGGTCTGGGAGGCGGAACCTCTGAGCTACTATACAAGGGGGCGGTCCTTGTAAGGGAGCGGGTGGCGACCAGGGAAGACGGGCAGGAAGTCACAGCAGGTGACCGGGACAGTCTCTGAGTGAACGGGCTGGAGGTCACGGCAAGTGACCGGGGCAGTCTCTGGATGAACGGGCTGATGGTCACGGCAAGTGGCCGGGGCAGTCTCTGAATGAACCTGCAGATGGTCACGGCAAGTGACCGGGGCAGTCTCTAGGTAAGGGGTTGGTACGACCTGTGGCGGCTGATGATAGACGTGAGCTCCCAGGTGAGCAGGCGAGAGTCTCTGGATGAACGGGTGGTCACAGCATGTGACGGCGGAGCCTCCAGGAAGACCAACAGACAGGCGGCAGATGAGCGCTCCCAGGTGAGCGGGCAGAAGTCTCTGGACAGGCGGGTGGTCACAGCACGTGACGGCAGAGCCTCCAGGTAGGCTAGCAGACAGGCAGCAGATGAGCGCTCCCAGGTGAGCGGGCAGGAATCACTGGACAGGCAGGTGGTCACAGCACGTGACGGCGGAGCCTCCAGGTAGGCTAGCAGACTGGTAGCAGATGTGTGCTCCCAGGTGAGCGGGCAAGCTGGTCCATAGACAGACTGACAGGAGTTGGAAGGCAGACCGTCGGACCTCAGGCAAGCAGGCAGGTAGCTGATGTGCGCTCCCAGGTGAGCGGACAGGCTGGTCCTTAGACAGACTGTCAGGAGTAGTAAGGCAGACCGTCGGACCTCAGACTAGCAGGCAGGTAGCAGATAATCAGGCAGGAATCTGGCAGGTAACTGGCAGGTAACTGGCAACGGGACCTGAGGGCTGAAGCAGAGTAGTGAACAGTGCAACAACATTGCTCGGGCACCTCCATTTTGGAGGAGGTGCCTTATATATGGTGAAGTCCTCCAGCCATTGGCCGGGTACTCCTTAGGACGGCGCGCGCGGCCCCTTTAAGAGGGAGGGAGAGCGCGCGCTCGCGCCCTAAGCACAGTGGCCGGGAAGGAGCGCGCGCTGCCAGCAGAGCGGGAGGAGGACGCCGGGCACGGAGTAGAGAGGTGAGGGGAACAGCGTCCCTGCCTAGCAGAGGGCAGGGACGCCGGCGCTACAGTACCCCCCCTTTAGGCCCCCCCTTTTTTAGGCCAGACAGAAATTTAGCAAGGATAAGAGGGGCATGGATGTTCTCCCAGGGCTCCCACGTTCTCTCCTCAGGACCAAACCCCTTCCAATCTACTAGAAAAAAGGTCTTTCCTCTTACCCCTTTTGGTGGCAAGAATGTTTTCTACCTCAAACTCGTCCTCAGCAGAAACCGGAGCAGGAGGCGTACCTGTAGACTTGGAAAAAGAGTTAAGAACCACAGGTTTGAGGAGAGATACATGGAAGGAGTTAGGGATCCGTAAGTTGGCCGGGAGTTTCAATTTATAGGCCACCGGGTTGATCTGACTGATGACCTCCAGAGGACCGATGAACCGAGGCCCTAACTTGTAAGAAGTTATCTTGAGTCAGACATATTTAGATGAGAGCCAGACTTTATCTCCAGGATGAAATTGTGGAGGATCCAGGCGTTTTTTGTCAGCGTGTCTTTTCATCCGTTCGGACGACTGAAGGAGTGCGGATCGGGTACTCTCCCAAATGGAGGAAAATTTGCTAACGAGAGATTCCGCAGCCGTTTTGTCCACAGAGGTGGAGACAGGAAAAGGAATCCGAGGATGCTGACCGAAGACTACAAAAAACGGGGATTTGGAGGAGGATTCGCTCTGGTGATTATTATAAGAGAACTCGGCCCATGGTAGGAGATCCACCCAGTCTGAATGATGGGCATTAACGAAGTGCCGGAGGTAACTGGTCAGGTTCTGATTGATCCGCTCCACTTGACCATTGGACTGTGGGTGGTAAGCGGAAGAGAAGTCCAGGGTGACGTCTAGCAGTTTACAAGTGGCTCTCCAGAAACGTGAGGTGAACTGTACCCCACGATCCGACACGATGTGGAGGGGCAGGCCATGAAGACAGAAGATGTGGCGGATAAAGTCTTTAGCCAGCTCGGGTGCAGACGGGAGGCCTGGCAGGGGAATAAACTGAGCCATCTTGGAAAAGCGGTCAGCGACCACCCAAATGACCGTACAACCGGCAGAGACGGGGAGATCAGTTATGAAGTCCATAGCAATATGCTGCCAGGGGGCAGCAGGCACAGGAAGCGGAAGGAGGCGACCGGCTGGCAGGTGTCTCGGGACTTTGTTGCGGGCGCAGGACACACAGGTAGAAACAAAGTCTATTACGTCCTTGTGCAGGGTAGGCCACCAGTAGTGCCGGGCAATAAGCTGGAGGGTCTTTTTCTGACCGGCGTGGCCAGCTAGTTTAGACGAATGGCCCCAGTGTAGGATCTTCTCCCGATCAGGTACTGAAACAAACGTCTTACCGGGAGGGAGACGATTTAGACTCACGGGAGCCACCTGCATTACTCTGGCGGGATCGATGATATGTTTAGGTTCTTCTTCGAGATCGGACACCAGAAATGATCGGGACAAGGCGTCTGCTTTGACGTTTTTGTCAGCCGGGCGAAAATGAAGAACAAAATCAAAGCGAGCAAAAAACAAGGACCACCGGGCTTGGCGCGGGTTAAGTCTCTGGGCATGCTGGAGGTAAGCCAAGTTCTTGTGGTCAGTGTAAATTATTACCGGGTGAAGAGCCCCCTCGAGCAGGTAACGCCACTCCTCCAATGCCAGTTTGATGGCCAATAACTCTCGGTCTCCTATGGAATAATTGCGCTCTGAGGAGGAGAAGAGTTTAGAGAAGAAGCCACAAGTTACCATTCTCCCGGAAGATGATTTTTGAGTAAGTACCGCTCCGGCTCCAGAGGAGGAGGCGTCAACTTCCAGGAAGAACTGCTTGTTGCCATCTGGGCGATGCAGCACCGGGGCGGAAGAGAAGGCCTGTTTTAGGGAAAGAAAGGCCTCCTCTGCTTCGGGCGGCCACTCTTTGGGATTAGTTCCTTTATGGGTGAGCGCAGAAATTGGGGCAGTCCGGGAAGAGAAGTGTGGTATGAAGAGGCGGTAGTAGTTGGCGAAGCCCAGGAATCGCTGAATGGCCTTCAACCCCTCCGGTCGAGGCCATTTCTCGATGGCAGACAGTTTCTCTGGATCCATTCGTAGGCCGGTCTGAGAAATAATGTAGCCCAAAAACGGAAGCGAGGTCTGCTCAAAGAGGCACTTCTCGTATTTAGCGAAGAGGTGATTCTGCCTGAGCCTGAGCAGGACCTGACGAACGTCCCTCCGGTGAGTCTGGAGATCCGGAGAGAAGACCAAGATGTCGCCAAGGTACACCACTACGCAGGAGTAGAGAAGGTCCCGGAAGATGTCATTGACCAACTCTTGAAAGACGGCAGGAGCGTTACAGAGACCAAAGGGCATTACCAGATATTCATAGTGGCCGTCCCGGGTGTTGAATGCCGTCTTCCATTCATCCCCCTGACGGATACGAACCAGGTTGTACGCCCCACGGAGGTCCAGTTTGGTGAAGATTCTAGCCCCCCTCAGACGATCAAATAACTCCGGAATGAGCGGAAGGGGGTACTTATTCTTCACCGTGATCTGGTTAAGACCTCTATAGTCTATACAGGGACGGAGAGAGCCGTCCTTCTTTTTGACGAAAAAGAAGCCTGCTCCCGCCGGGGAGGTAGATTTCCGGATGAATCCCCTGGCCAGATTCTCCTCAATATATTCGGACATCGACCGGGTCTCAGCAGCGGATAATGGATAAATACGCCCACGGGGAGGAGAAGTACCAGGTAACAGGTCGATAGGGCAGTCGTATGGTCTATGAGGGGGTAGTGTCTCTGCCTCCTTTTTATTAAAGACATCAGCATAAGACCAATAAGGAATCGGAAGTCCAGGTAGATTAGCTGGGGTAGGAGAAGGACGGACGGGATGGACGGGAACCAGACAGGTGTTATGGCAGTCCTGTCCCCAGCGAAGGACTTCTCCGGTCTGCCAGTCAAGCACGGGTGCATGTTTCTGGAGCCAAGGTAGGCCTAGCAAGAGGGTGTGAGAGAGTCCAGGCAGAACATGAAAGGAGATACTCTCAGAATGCAGCATTCCCACCTGCAGAGTAATGGATTCGGTGATGAGTTGGATGGGGCGTGGTAAGAGACCCCCATCCACGGCAGCAACAGACAAGGGTACAGCCAGAGGTTTGGTGGGGATGCGGTATTTCTCTACCAGGGACTGTGAAATAAGATTCCCGGCTGCTCCAGAGTCAAGTTGGGCTAGTTCGAAATAACGGTTCTCCCCCCAGACGATTGAGACTGACAACAGCAGAGATGGAGAGGATTTATTCTTGTCTAGGTCGACCTCTCTGAGCGAACCTAGACACAGGCGTTTCCCGACCTCTCCGGGCAGGCACGGATCCGGTGCTCCTTACTGCCACAGTAGAAGCAGCTCCCCTCGGCACGGCGTAAGTCCTGACGGGTTTTGAGCATCTTGGTCTGGTCGACCTGCATAGGCTCAGGAGAGTGTACCTGGGTAGAGACGGAGGGAGTGACGGGTTTCTGAAAAGTAGGAGCTAGACGTGGTAACCTCCTCTCACGGGTGACCTCTTTGGCACACTCCTGGAACCGTAGGTCAATCCGGGTGGCAAGAGTTATTAGGTCATCGAGAGTGGTAGGAATGTCCCGACCGGCAAGTTCATCTTTAATACGGCCGGACAGACCCTCCCAGAAGACGGATACCAGAGCGTCGTTATCCCAGGCCAGCTCCGAGGCAAGGGTACGGAACCGTATGGCATATTGGCCCACGGTGAGACTTCCCTGACGGAGGCGTAGCAGTGATGATGCGGATGAGGTCTTCCGTCCGGGTTCGTCGAAGACTTTCCGGAAAGCCGTGAGAAAAGCAGGCAAGTTGGATACCAGGGGGTCTCCTCTCTCCCATAGAGGATTTTGCCAGGCCAGGGCCTCCCCGGTGAGATGGGACATGATGAATGCAATTTTGGCCCGGTCGGAATTAAACTGGTGAGACAATAGTTCAAAGTGCAGGGTGCACTGATTTATGAAGCCCCGAGCCTGGGCGGAGTCGCCTCCGAAGCGAGGAGGTGCGGAAAGCCGGGGTCCGGGGTAAGATACCATGGTATTAGTGGGCAGCGGAGCTGCCGGATTGCGAGACATGGCACTGGCGGAGGTTGCTGGTGGAGCAGTCAGAGTGTCCAGGCGAGTATTGACATTCCGCAGGTGACCCAGGATGGACTCCTGTTGGGACCTTTGACGGGACAGTTCATGACACAGGTCCGAGAGCGAGGGAGCTTGGGTGCCACCGGGTTCCATGGCCCGAGCAAACTGTAACGGGTCTGGGAGGCGGAACCTCTGAGCTACTATACAAGGGGGCGGTCCTTGTAAGGGAGCGGGTGGCGACCAGGGAAGACGGGCAGGAAGTCACAGCAGGTGACCGGGACAGTCTCTGAGTGAACGGGCTGGAGGTCACGGCAAGTGACCGGGGCAGTCTCTGGATGAACGGGCTGATGGTCACGGCAAGTGACCGGGGCAGTCTCTAAATGAACGGGCAGATGGTCACGGCAAGTGGCCGGGGCAGTCTCTGAATGAACGGGCAGATGGTCACGGCAAGTGACCGGGGCAGTCTCTAGGTAAGGGGTTGGTACGACCTGTGGCGACTGATGATAGACGTGAGCTCCCAGGTGAGCAGGCGAGAGTCTCTGGATGAACGGGTGGTCACAGCATGTGACGGCGGAGCCTCCAGGAAGACCAACAGACAGGCGGTAGATGAGCGCTCCCAGGTGAGCGGGCAGAAGTCTCTGGACAGGCGGGTGGTCACAGCACGTGACGGCAGAGCCTCCAGGTAGGCTAGCAGACAGGCAGCAGATGAGCACTCCCAGGTGAGCGGGCAGGAGTCACTGGACAGGCAGGTGGTCACAGCACGTGACGGCGGAGCCTCCAGGTAGGCAAGCTGGTCCATAGACAGACTGACAGGAGTTGGAAGGCAGACCGTCGGACCTCAGGCAAGCAGGCAGGTAGCTGATGTGCGCTCCCAGGTGAGCGGACAGGCTGGTCCTTAGACAGACTGACAGGAGTAGTAAGGCAGACCGTCGGACCTCAGACTAGCAGGCAGGTAGCAGATAATCAGGCAGGAATCTGGCAGGTAACTGGCAGGTAACTGGCAACGGGACCTGAGGGGTGAAGCAGAGTAGTGAACAGTGCAACAACATTGCCCGGGCACCTCCATTTTGGAGGAGGTGCCTTATATATGGTGAAGTCCTCCAGCCATTGGCCGGGGACTCCTTAGGACGGCGCGCGCGGCCCCTTTAAGAGGGAGGGAGAGCGCTCCCTAAGCACAGTGGCCGGGAAGGAGCGCGCGCTGCCAGCAGAGCGGGAGGTGGACGCCGGGCACGGAGTAGAGAGGTGAGGGGAACAGCGTCCCTGCCTATCAGAGGGCAGGGACACCGGTGCTACACACATTATTCATTGATTTTTGCCACTGAAAACCATCATGTTATTCATATACCAGAAATGTTTGAAGCTACTGACTGAATGAAAGGAGCTGACATCTCACTCTATTTGAATCTTCTTTATCATGCTAAGAGGAGCAGGAAAAAGCAAAAAATTTCAGAATTGCACCTTGCAATGCGGAGAAATTACTGTTTGTGCATTTACAATATTCATTGATTTTTGCCATTGAAAAACATCCAGAAATGTTTGAAGCTACTGACTGAATGAAAAGAGCTGGCATCTCACGCTCTTTGAATCTTCTTTATCATGCTAAGAGGAGCAGGAAAAAGCAAAAAATTTCAGAATTGCACCTTGCAATGCGGAGAAATTACTGTTTGTATATTGACATTATTCATTGATTTTTGCCATTGAAAACGATCATGTTATTCATATACCAGAAATGTTTGAAGCTACTGACTGAATGAAAGGAGCTGGCATCTCAATCTCTTTGAATCTTCTTTATCATGCTAATAGGAGCAGGAAAAAGCAAAAAATTTCAGAATTGCACCTTGCAATGCAGAGAAATTACTGTTTGTGCATTCACATTATTCATTGATTTTTGCCATTGAAAAACGTCCAGAAATGTTTGAAGCTACTGACTGAATGAAAGGAGCTGGCATTTCTCTCTCTTTGAATCTTCTTTATCATGCTAAGAGGAGCAGGAAAAAGCAAAAAATTTCAGAATTGCACCTTGCAATGCGGAGAAATTACTGTTTGTGCATTCACATTATTCATTGATTTTTCCCATTGAAAAACATCATGTTATTCATATACCAGAAATGTTTGAAGCTACTGACTGAATGAAAGGAGCTGGCATCTCACTCTCTATGAATCTTCTTTATCATGCTAAGAGGAGCAGGAAAAAGCAAAAAAATTCAGAATTGCATCTTGCAATGCGGAGAAATTACTGTTTGTGCATTCACATTATTCATTGATTTTTGCCATTGAAAAACATCATGTTATTCATATACCAGAAATGTTTGAAGCTACTGACTGAATGAAAGGAGCTGGCATCTCACTCTCTTTGTATCTTCTTTATCATGCTAAGAGGAGCAGGAAAAAGCAAAAAATTTCAGAATTGCACCTTGCAATGCGGAGAAATTACTGTTTGTGCATTCAAATTATTCATTGATTTTTGCCATTGAAAACCATCATGTTATTCATATACCAGAAATGTTTGAAGCTACTGACTGAATGAAAGGAGCTGGCATCTCACTCTCTTTGAATCTTCTTTATCATGCTAAGAGGAGCAGGAAAAAGCAAAAAATTTCAGAATTGCACCTTGCAATGCGGAGAAATTACTGTTTGTGCATTTACAATATTCATTGATTTTTGCCATTGAAAAACGTCCAGAAATGTTTGAAGCTACTAACTGAATGAAAAGAGCTGGCATCTCACTCTCTTTGAATCTTCTTTATCATGCTAAGAGGAGCAGGAAAAAGCAAAAAATTTCAGAATTGCACCTTGCAATGCGGAGAAATTACTGTTTGTGCATTCACATTATTCATTGATTTTTGCCATTGAAAACCATCATGTTATTCATATACCAGAAATGTTTGAAGCTACTGACTGAATGAAAGGAGCTGGCATCTCACTCTCTTTGAATCTTCTTTACCATGCTAAGAGGAGCAGGAAAAAGCAAAAAATTTCAGAATTGCACCTTGCAATGCGGAGAAATTACTGTTTGTGCATTCACATTACTCATTGATTTTTGCCATTGAAAAACATCATGTTATTCATATACCAGAAATGTTTGAAGCTACTGACTGAATGAAAGGAGCTGGCATCTCACTCTCTTTGAATCTTCTTTATCATGCTAAGAGGAGCAGGAAAAAGCAAAAAATTTCAGAATTGCACCTTGCAATGCGGAGAAATTACTGTTTGTGCATTTACAATATTCATTGATTTTTGCCATTGAAAAACGTCCAGAAATGTTTGAAGCTACTAACTGAATGAAAAGAGCTGGCATCTCACTCTCTTTGAATCTTCTTTATCATGCTAAGAGGAGCAGGAAAAAGCAAAAAATTTCAGAATTGCACCTTGCAATGCGGAGAAATTACTGTTTGTGCATTCACATTATTCATTGATTTTTGCCATTGAAAACCATCATGTTATTCATATACCAGAAATGTTTGAAGCTACTGACTGAATGAAAGGAGCTGGCATCTCACTCTCTTTGAATCTTCTTTACCATGCTAAGAGGAGCAGGAAAAAGCAAAAAATTTCAGAATTGCACCTTGCAATGCGGAGAAATTACTGTTTGTGCATTCACATTACTCATTGATTTTTGCCATTGAAAAACATCATGTTATTCATATACCAGAAATGTTTGAAGCTACTGACTGAATGAAAGGAGCTGGCATCTCACTCTCTTTGAATCTTCTTTATCATGCTAAGAGGAGCAGGAAAAAGCAAAAAATTTCAGAATTGCACCTTGCAATGCGGAGAAATTACTGTTTGTGCATTCACATTATTCATTGATTTTTGGTATTGAAAACCATCATGTTATTCATATACCAGAAATGTTTGAAGCTACTGACTGAATGAAAGGAGCTGGCATCTCACTCTCTTTGAATCTTCTTTATCATGCTAAGAGGAGCAGGAAAAAGCAAAAAATTTCAGAATTGCACCTTGCAATGCGGAGAAATTACTGTTTGTGCATTTACAATATTCATAGATTTTTGCCATTGAAAAACGTACAGAAATGTTTGAAGCTACTAACTGAATGAAAAGAGCTGGCATCTCACTCTCTTTGAATCTTCTTTATCATGCTAAGAGGAGCAGGAAGAAGCAAAAAATTTCAGAATTGCACCTTGCAATGCGGAGAAATTACTGTTTGTGCATTCACATTATTCATTGATTTTTGCCATTGAAAACCATCATGTTATTCATATACCAGAAATGTTTGAAGCTACTGACTGAATGAAAGGAGCTGGCATCTCACTCTCTTTGAATCTTCTTTACCATGCTAAGAGGAGCAGGAAAAAGCAAAAAATTTCAGAATTGCACCTTGCAATGCGGAGAAATTACTGTTTGTGCATTCACATTACTCATTGATTTTTGCCATTGAAAAACATCATGTTATTCATATACCAGAAATGTTTGAAGCTACTGACTGAATGAAAGGAGCTGGCATCTCACTCTCTTTGAATCTTCTTTATCATGCTAAGAGGAGCAGGAAAAAGCAAAAAATTTCAGAATTGCACCTTGCAATGCGGAGAAATTACTGTTTGAGCATTTACAATATCCATTGATTTTTGCCATTGAAAAACGTCCAGAAATGTTTGAAGCTACTGACTGAATGAAAAGAGCTGGCATCTCACTCTCTTTGAATCTTCTTTATCATGCTAAGAGGAGCAGGAAAAAGCAAAAAATTTCAGAATTGCACCTTGCAATGCAGAGAAATTACTGATTGTATATTGACATTATTCATTGATTTTTGCCATTGAAAACCATCATGTTATTCATATACCAGAAATGTTTGAAGCTACTGACTGAATGAAAGGAGCTGGCATCTCACTCTCTTTGAATCTTCTTTATCATGCTAAGAGGAGCAGGAAAAAGCAAAAAAATTTCAGAATTGCACCTTGCAATGCGGAGAAATTACTGTTTGTGCATTCACATTATTCATTGATTTTTGCCATTGAAAAACATCATGTTATTCATATACCAGAAATGTTTGAAGCTACTGACTGAATGAAAAGAGCTGGCATCTCACGCTCTTTGAATCTTCTTTATCATGATAAGAGGAGCAGGAAAAAGCAAAAAATTTCAGAATTGGACCTTGCAATGCGGAGAAATTACTTTTTGTGCATTTACAATATTTATTGATATTTTGCCATTGAAAAACGTCCAGAAATGTTTGAAGCTACTGACTGAATGAAAGGAGCTGGCATCTCACTCTCTTTGAATCTTCTTTATCATGCTAAGAGAAGCAGGAAAAAGCAAAAAATTTCAGAATTGCACGTTGCAATGCGGCGAAATTACTGTTTGTGCATTCACATTATTCATTGATTTTTGCCATTGAAAAACATCATGTTATTCATATACCAGAAATGTTTGAAGCTACTGACTGAATGAAAGGAGCTGGCATCTCACTCTCTTTGAATCTTATTTATCATGCTAAGAGGAGCAGGAAAAAGCAAAAAATTTCAGAATTGCACCTTGCAATGCGGAGAAATTACTGTTTGTGCATTTACAATATTCATTGATTTTTGCCATTGAAAAACGTCCAGAAATGTTTGAAGCTACTGACTGAATGAAAAGAGCTGGCATCTCACTCTCTTTGAATCTTCTTTATCATGCTAAGAGGAGCAGGAAAAAGCAAAAAATTTCAGAATTGCACCTTGCAATGCGGAGAAATTACTGTTTGTGCATTTACAATATTCATTGATTTTTGCCATTGAAAAACGTCCAGAAATGTTTGAAGCTACTGACTGAATGAAAAGAGCTGGCATCTCACTCTCTTTGAATCTTCTTTATCATGCTAAGAGGAGCAGGAAAAAGCAAAAAATTTCAGAATTGCACCTTGCAATGCGGAGAAATTACTGATTGTATATTGACATTATTCATTGATTTTTGCCATTGAAAACCATCATGTTATTCATATACCAGAAATGTTTGAAGCTACTGACTGAATGAAAGGAGCTGGCATCTCACTCTCTTTGAATCTTCTTTATCATGCTAAGAGGAGCAGGAAAAAGCAAAAAAATTTCAGAATTGCACCTTGCAATGCGGAGAAATTACTGTTTGTGCATTCACATTATTCATTGATTTTTGCCATTGAAAAACATCATGTTATTCATATACCAGAAATGTTTGAAGCTACTGACTGAATGAAAAGAGCTGGCATCTCACGCTCTTTGAATCTTCTTTATCATGCTAAGAGGAGCAGGAAAAAGCAAAAAATTTCAGAATTGGACCTTGCAATGCGGAGAAATTACTTTTTGTGCATTTACAATATTTATTGATATTTTGCCATTGAAAAACGTCCAGAAATGTTTGAAGCTACTGACTGAATGAAAGGAGCTGGCATCTCACTCTCTTTGAATCTTCTTTATCATGCTAAGAGAAGCAGGAAAAAGCAAAAAATTTCAGAATTGCACCTTGCAATGCGGCGAAATTACTGTTTGTGCATTCACATTATTCATTGATTTTTGCCATTGAAAAACATCATGTTATTCATATACCAGAAATGTTTGAAGCTACTGACTGAATGAAAGGAGCTGGCATCTCACTCTCTTTGAATCTTATTTATCATGCTAAGAGGAGCAGGAAAAAGCAAAAAATTTCAGAATTGCACCTTGCAATGCGGAGAAATTACTGTTTGTGAATTTACAATATTCATTGATTTTTGCCATTGAAAAACGTCCAGAAATGTTTGAAGCTACTGACTGAATGAAAAGAGCTGGCATCTCACTCTCTTTGAATCTTCTTTATCATGCTAAGAGGAGCAGGAAAAAGCAAAAAATTTCAGAATTGCACCTTGCAATGCGGAGAAATTACTGTTTGTGCATTTACAATATTCATTGATTTTTGCCATTGAAAAACGTCCAGAAATGTTTGAAGCTACTGACTGAATGAAAGGAGCTGGCATCTCACTCTCTTTGAATCTTCTTTATCATGCTAAGAGGAGCAGGAAAAAGCAAAAAAATTCAGAATTGCACCTTGCAATGCGGAGAAATTAGTGTTTGTGCATTCACATTATTCATTGATTTTTGCCATTGAAAACCATCATGTTATTCATATACCAGAAATGTTTGAAGCTACTGACTGAATGAAAGGGGCTGGTATCTCACTCTCTTTGAATCTTCTTTATCATGCTAAGAGGAGCAGGAAAAAGCAAAAAATTTCAGAATTGCACCTTGCAATGCGGAGAAATTACTGTTTGTGCATTTACAATATTCATTGATTTTTGCCATTGAAAAACGTCCAGAAATGTTTGAAGCTACTGACTGAATGAAAGGAGCTGGCATCTCACTCTCTTTGAATCTTCTTTATCATGCTAAGAGGAGCAGGAAAAAGCAAAAAATTTCAGAATTGCACCTTGCAATGCGGAGAAATTACTGTTTGTGCATTTACAATATTCATTGATTTTTGCCATTGAAAAACGTCCAGAAATGTTTGAAGCTACTGACTGAATGAAAGGAGCTGGCATTTCTCTCTCTTTGAATCTTGTTTATCATGCTAAGAGGAGCAGGAAAACGCAAAAAATTTCAGAATTGCACCTTGCAATGCGGAGAAATTACTGTTTGTGCATTCACATTATTCATTGATTTTTGCCATTGAAAAACATCATGTTATTCATATACCAGAAATGTTTGAAGCTACTGACTGAATGAAAGGAGCTGGCATCTCACTCTCTTTGAATCTTCTTTATCATGCTAAGAGGAGCAGGAAAAAGCAAAAAATTTCAGAATTGCACCTTGCAATGCGGAGAAATTACTGTTTGTGCATTCACATTATTCATTGATTTTTGCCATTGAAAAACATCATGTTATTCATATACCAGAAATGTTTGAAGCTACTGACTGAATGAAAGGAGCTGGCATCTCACTCTCTTTGTATCTTCTTTATCATGCTAAGAGGAGCAGGAAAAAGCAAAAAATTTCAGAATTGCACCTTGCAATGCGGAGAAATTACTGTTTGTGCATTCACATTATTCATTGATTTTTGCCATTGAAAACCATCATGTTATTCATATAACAGAAATGTTTGAAGCTACTGACTGAATGAAAGGAGCTGGCCTCTCACTCTCTTTGAATCTTCTTTATCATGCTAAGAGGAGCAGGAAAAAGCAAAAAATTTCAGAATTGCACCTTGCAATGCGGAGAAATTACTGTTTGTGCATTTACAATATTCATTGATTTTTGCCATTGAAAAACGTCCAGAAATGTTTGAAGCTACTAACTGAATGAAAAGAGCTGGCATCTCACTCTCTTTGAATCTTCTTTATCATGCTAAGAGGAGCAGGAAAAAGCAAAAAATTTCAGAATTGCACCTTGCAATGCGGAGAAATTACTGTTTGTGCATTCACATTATTCATTGATTTTTGCCATTGAAAACCATCATGTTATTCATATACCAGAAATGTTTGAAGCTACTGACTGAATGAAAGGAGCTGGCATCTCACTCTCTTTGAATCTTCTTTACCATGGTAAGAGGAGCAGGAAAAAGCAAAAAATTTCAGAATTGCACCTTGCAATGCGGAGAAATTACTGTTTGTGCATTCACATTACTCATTGATTTTTGCCATTGAAAAACATCATGTTATTCATATACCAGAAATGTTTGAAGCTACTGACTGAATGAAAGGAGCTGGCATCTCACTCTCTTTGAATCTTCTTTATCATGCTAAGAGGAGCAGGAAAAAGCAAAAAATTTCAGAATTGCACCTTGCAATGCGGAGAAATTACTGTTTGTGCATTCACATTATTCATTGATTTTTGCCTTTGAAAAACATCATGTTATTCATATACCAGAAATGTTTGAAGCTACTGAATGAATGAAAGGAGCTGGCATCTCACTCTCTTTGAATCTTCTTTATCATGCTAAGAGGAGCAGGAAAAAGCAAAAAATTTCAAAATTGCACCTTGCAATGCGGAGAAATTACTGTTTGAGCATTTACAATATCCATTGATTTTTGCCATTGAAAAACGTCCAGAAATGTTTGAAGCTACTGACTGAATGAAAAGAGCTGGCATCTCACTCTCTTTGAATCTTCTTTATCATGCTAAGAGGAGCAGGAAAAAGCAAAAAATTTCAGAATTGCACCTTGCAATGCGGAGAAATTACTGTTTGTGCATTTACAATATTTATTGATATTTTGCCATTGAAAAACGTCCAGAAATGTTTGAAGCTACTGACTGAATGAAAGGAGCTGGCATCTCACTCTCTTTGAATCTTCTTTATCATGCTAAGAGGAGCAGGAAAAAGCAAAAAATTTCAGAATTGCACCTTGCAATGCGGAGAAATTACTGTTTGTGCATTTACAATATTTATTGATATTTTGCCATTGAAAAACGTCCAGAAATGTTTGAAGCTACTGACTGAATGAAAGGAGCTGGCATCTCACTCTCTTTGAATCTTCTTTATCATGCTAAGAGGAGCAGGAAAAAGCAAAAAATTTCAGAATTGCACCTTGCAATGCGGAGAAATTACTGTTTGTGCATTCACATTATTCATTGATTTTTGCCATTGAAAAACATCATGTTATTCATATACCAGAAATGTTTGAAGCTACTGACTGAATGAAAGGAGCTGGCATCTCTCTCTCTTTGAATCTTATTTATCATGCTAAGAGGAGCAGGAAAAAGCAAAAAATTTCAGAATTGCACCTTGCAATGCGGAGAAATTACTGTTTGTGCATTTACAATATTCATTGATTTTTGCCATTGAAAAACGTCCAGAAATGTTTGAAGCTACTGACTGAATGAAAAGAGCTGGCATCTCACTCTCTTTGAATCTTCTTTATCATGCTAAGAGGAGCAGGAAAAAGCAAAAAATTTCAGAATTGCACCTTGCAATGCGGAGAAATTACTGTTTGTGCATTTACAATATTCATTGATTTTTGCCATTGAAAAACGTCCAGAAATGTTTGAAGCTACTGACTGAATGAAAGGAGCTGGCATCTCACTCTCTTTGAATCTTCTTTATCATGCTAAGAGGAGCAGGAAAAAGCAAAAAAATTCAGAATTGCACCTTGCAATGCGGAGAAATTACTGTTTGTGCATTCACATTATTCATTGATTTTTGCCATTGAAAACCATCATGTTATTCATATACCAGAAATGTTTGAAGCTACTGACTGAATGAAAGGAGCTGGTATCTCACTCTCTTTGAATCTTCTTTATCATGCTAAGAGGAGCAGGAAAAAGCAAAAAATTTCAGAATTGCACCTTGCAATGCGGAGAAATTACTGTTTGTGCATTTACAATATTCATTGATTTTTGCCATTGAAAAACGTCCAGAAATGTTTGAAGCTACTGACTGAATGAAAAGAGCTGGCATCTCACTCTCTTTGAATCTTCTTTATCATGCTAAGAGGAGCAGGAAAAAGCAAAAAATTTCAGAATTGCACCTTGCAATGCGGAGAAATTACTGTTTGTGCATTCACATTTTTCATTGATTTTTGCCATTGAAAAACATCATGTTATTCATATACCAGAAATGTTTGAAGCTACTGACTGAATGAAAGGAGCTGGCATCTCACTCTCTTTGTATCTTCTTTATCATGCTAAGAGGAGCAGGAAAAAGCAAAAAATTTCAGAATTGCACCTTGCAATGCGGAGAAATTACTGTTTGTGCATTCACATTATTCATTGATTTTTGCCATTGAAAACCATCATGTTATTCATATACCAGAAATGTTTGAAGCTACTGACTGAATGAAAGGAGCTGGCATCTCACTCTCTTTGAATCTTCTTTACCATGGTAAGAGGAGCAGGAAAAAGCAAAAAATTTCAGAATTGCACCTTGCAATGCGGAGAAATTACTGTTTGTGCATTCACATTACTCATTGATTTTTGCCATTGAAAAACATCATGTTATTCATATACCAGAAATGTTTGAAGCTACTGACTGAATGAAAGGAGCTGGCATCTCACTCTCTTTGAATCTTCTTTATCATGCTAAGAGGAGCAGGAAAAAGCAAAAAATTTCAGAATTGCACCTTGCAATGCGGAGAAATTACTGTTTGTGCATTCACATTATTCATTGATTTTTGCCTTTGAAAAACATCATGTTATTCATATACCAGAAATGTTTGAAGCTACTGAATGAATGAAAGGAGCTGGCATCTCACTCTCTTTGAATCTTCTTTATCATGCTAAGAGGAGCAGGAAAAAGCAAAAAATTTCAAAATTGCACCTTGCAATGCGGAGAAATTACTGTTTGAGCATTTACAATATCCATTGATTTTTGCCATTGAAAAACGTCCAGAAATGTTTGAAGCTACTGACTGAATGAAAAGAGCTGGCATCTCACTCTCTTTGAATCTTCTTTATCATGCTAAGAGGAGCAGGAAAAAGCAAAAAATTTCAGAATTGCACCTTGCAATGCGGAGAAATTACTGTTTGTATATTGACATTATTCATTGATTTTTGCCATTGAAGACCATCATGTTATTCATATACCAGAAATGTTTGAAGCTACTGACTGAATGAAAGGAGCTGGCATCTCACTCTCTTTGAATCTTCTTTATCATGCTAAGAGGAGCAGGAAAAAGCAAAAAATTTCAGAATTGCACCTTGCAATGCGGAGAAATTACTGTTTGTGCATTTACAATATTCATTGATTTTTGCCATTGAAAAACGTCCAGAAATGTTTGAAGCTACTGACTGAATGAAAGGAGCTGGCATTTCTCTCTCTTTGAATCTTGTTTATCATGCTAAGAGGAGCAGGAAAAAGCAAAAAATTTCAGAATTGCACCTTGCAATGCGGAGAAATTACTGTTTGTGCATTCACATTATTCATTGATTTTTGCCATTGAAAAACATCATGTTATTCATATACCAGAAATGTTTGAAGCTACTGACTGAATGAAAGGAGCTGGCATCTCACTCTCTTTGAATCTTCTTTATCATGCTAAGAGGAGCAGGAAAAAGCAAAAAATTTCAGAATTGCACCTTGCAATGCGGAGAAATTACTGTTTGTGCATTCACATTATTCATTGATTTTTGCCCTTGAAAAACATCATGTTATTCTTATACCAGAAATGTTTGAAGCTACTGACTGAATGAAAGGAGCTGGCATCTCACTCTCTTTGTATCTTCTTTATCATGCTAAGAGGAGCAGGAAAAAGCAAAAAATTTCAGAATTGCACCTTGCAATGCGGAGAAATTACTGTTTGTGCATTCACATTATTCATTGATTTTTGCCATTGAAAATCATCATGTTATTCATATACCAGAAATGTTTGAAGCTACTGACTGAATGAAAGGAGCTGGCATCTCACTCTCTTTGAATCTTCTTTATCATGCTAAGAGGAGCAGGAAAAAGCAAAAAATTTCAGAATTGCACCTTGCAATGCGGAGAAATTACTGTTTGTGCATTTACAATATTCATTGATTTTTGCCATTGAAAAACGTCCAGAAATGTTTGAAGCTACTAACTGAATGAAAAGAGCTGGCATCTCACTCTCTTTGAATCTTCTTTATCATGCTAAGAGGAGCAGGAAAAAGCAAAAAATTTCAGAATTGCACCTTGCAATGCGGAGAAATTACTGTTTGTGCATTCACATTATTCATTGATTTTTGCCATTGAAAACCATCATGTTATTCATATACCAGAAATGTTTGAAGCTACTGACTGAATGAAAGGAGCTGGCATCTCACTCTCTTTGAATCTTCTTTACCATGGTAAGAGGAGCAGGAAAAAGCAAAAAATTTCAGAATTGCACCTTGCAATGCGGAGAAATTACTGTTTGTGCATTCACATTACTCATTGATTTTTGCCATTGAAAAACATCATGTTATTCATATACCAGAAATGTTTGAAGCTACTGACTGAATGAAAGGAGCTGGCATCTCACTCTCTTTGAATCTTCTTTATCATGCTAAGAGGAGCAGGAAAAAGCAAAAAATTTCAGAATTGCACCTTGCAATGCGGAGAAATAACTGTTTGTGCATTCACATTATTCATTGATTTTTGCCTTTGAAAAACATCATGTTATTCATATACCAGAAATGTTTGAAGCTACTGAATGAATGAAAGGAGCTGGCATCTCACTCTCTTTGAATCTTCTTTATCATGCTAAGAGGAGCAGGAAAAAGCAAAAAATTTCAAAATTGCACCTTGCAATGCGGAGAAATTACTGTTTGAGCATTTACATATCCATTGATTTTTGCCATTGAAAAACGTCCAGAAATGTTTGAATCTACTGACTGAATGAAAAGAGCTGGCATCTCACTCTCTTTGAATCTTCTTTATCATGCTAAGAGGAGCAGGAAAAAGCAAAAAATTTCAGAATTGCACCTTGCAATGCGGAGAAATTACTGATTGTATATTGACATTATTCATTGATTTTTGCCATTGAAAACCATCATGTTATTCATATACCAGAAATGTTTGAAGCTACTGACTGAATGAAAGGAGCTGGCATCTCACTCTCTTTGAATCTTCTTTATCATGCTAAGAGGAGCAGGAAAAAGCAAAAAAATTTCAGAATTGCACCTTGCAATGCGGAGAAATTACTGTTTGTGCATTCACATTATTCATTGATTTTTGCCATTGAAAAACATCATGTTATTCATATACCAGAAATGTTTGAAGCTACTGACTGAATGAAAAGAGCTGGCATCTCACGCTCTTTGAATCTTCTTTATCATGCTAAGAGGAGCAGGAAAAAGCAAAAAATTTCAGAATTGCACCTTGCAATGCGGAGAAATTACTGTTTGTGTATTTAGAATATTCATTGATTTTTGCCATTGAAAAACGTCCAGAAATGTTTGAAGCTACTGACTGAATGAAAGGAGCTGGCATCTCACTCTCTTTGAATCTTCTTTATCATGCTAAGAGGAGCAGGAAAAAGCAAAAAAATTCAGAATTGCACCTTGCAATGCGGAGAAATTACTGTTTGTGCATTCACATTATTCATTGATTTTTGCCATTGAAAACCATCATGTTATTCATATACCAGAAATGTTTGAAGCTACTGACTGAATGAAAGGAGCTGGTATCTCACTCTCTTTGAATCTTCTTTATCATGCTAAGAGGAGCAGGAAAAAGCAAAAAATTTCAGAATTGCACCTTGCAATGCGGAGAAATTACTGTTTGTGCATTTACAATATTCATTGATTTTTGCCATTGAAAAACGTCCAGAAATGTTTGAAGCTACTGACTGAATGAAAGGAGCTGGCATTTCTCTCTCTTTGAATCTTGTTTATCATGCTAAGAGGAGCAGGAAAAAGCAAAAAATTTCAGAATTGCACCTTGCAATGCGGAGAAATTACTGTTTGTGCATTCACATTATTCATTGATTTTTGCCATTGAAAAACATCATGTTATTCATATACCAGAAATGTTTGAAGCTACTGACTGAATGAAAGGAGCTGGCATCTCACTCTCTTTGAATCTTCTTTATCATGCTAAGAGGAGCAGGAAAAAGCAAAAAATTTCAGAATTGCACCTTGCAATGCGGAGAAATTACTGTTTGTGCATTCACATTATTCATTGATTTTTGCCATTGAAAAATATCATGTTATTCATATACCAGAAATGTTTGAAGCTACTGACTGAATGAAAGGAGCTGGCATCTCACTCTCTTTGTATCTTCTTTATCATGCTAAGAGGAGCAGGAAAAAGCAAAAAATTTCAGAATTGCACCATGCAATGCGGAGAAATTACTGTTTGTGCATTCACATTATTCATTGATTTTTGCCATTGAAAACCATCATGTTATTCATATACCAGAAATGTTTGAAGCTACTGACTGAATGAAAGGAGCTGGCATCTCACTCTCTTTGAATCTTCTTTATCATGCTAAGAGGAGCAGGAAAAAGCAAAAAATTTCAGAATTGCACCTTGCAATGCGGAGAAATTACTGTTTGTGCATTTACAATATTCATTGATTTTTGCCATTGAAAAACGTCCAGAAATGTTTGAAGCTACTAACTGAATGAAAAGAGCTGGCATCTCACTCTCTTTGAATCTTCTTTATCATGCTAAGAGGAGCAGGAAAAAGCAAAAAATTTCAGAATTGCACCTTGCAATGCGGAGAAATTACTGTTTGTGCATTCACATTATTCATTGATTTTTGCCATTGAAAACCATCATGTTATTCATATACCAGAAATGTTTGAAGCTACTGACTGAATGAAAGGAGCTGGCATCTCACTCTCTTTGAATCTTCTTTACCATGGTAAGAGGAGCAGGAAAAAGGAAAAAATTTCAGAATTGCACCTTGCAATGCGGAGAAATTACTGTTTGTGCATTCACATTACTCATTGATTTTTGCCATTGAAAAACATCATGTTATTCATATACCAGAAATGTTTGAAGCTACTGACTGAATGAAAGGAGCTGGCATCTCACTCTCTTTGAATCTTCTTTATCATGCTAAGAGGAGTAGGAAAAAGCAAAAAATTTCAGAATTGCACCTTGCAATGCGGAGAAATTACTGTTTGAGCATTTACAAATCCATTGATTTTTGCCATTGAAAAACGTCCAGAAATGTTTGAAGCTACTGACTGAATGAAAAGAGCTGGCATCTCACTCTCTTTGAATCTTCTTTATCATGCTAAGAGGAGCAGGAAAAAGCAAAAAATTTCAGAATTGCACCTTGCAATGCGGAGAAATTACTGATTGTATATTGACATTATTCATTGATTTTTGCCATTGAAAACCATCATGTTATTCATATACCAGAAATGTTTGAAGCTACTGACTGAATGAAAGGAGCTGGCATCTCACTCTCTTTGAATCTTCTTTATCATGCTAAGAGGAGCAGGAAAAAGCAAAAAAATTTCAGAATTGCACCTTGCAATGCGGAGAAATTAATGTTTGTGCATTCACATTATTCATTGATTTTTGCCATTGAAAAACATCATGTTATTCATATACAAGAAATGTTTGAAGCTACTGACTGAATGAAAAGAGCTGGCATCTCACGCTCTTTGAATCTTCTTTATCATGCTAAGAGGAGCAGGAAAAAGCAAAAAATTTCAGAATTGCACCTTGCAATGCGGAGAAATTACTGTTTGTGCATTTGCAATATTTATTGATATTTTGCCATTGAAAAACGTCCAGAAATGTTTGAAGCTACTGACTGAATGAAATGAGCTGGCATCTCACTCTCTTTGAATCTTCTTTATCATGCTAAGAGGAGCAGGAAAAAGGAAAAAATTTCAGAATTGCACTTTGCAATGCGGAGAAATTACTGTTTGTATATTGACATTATTCATTGATTTTTGCCATTGAAAACCATCATGTTATTCATATACCAGAAATGTTTGAAGCTACTGACTGAATGAAAGGAGCTGGCATCTCACTCTCTTTGAATCTTCTTTATCATGCTAAGAGGAGCAGGAAAAAGCAAAAAATTTCAGAATTGCACCTTGCAATGCGGAGAAATTACTGTTTGTGCATTCACATTATTCATTGATTTTTGCCATTGAAAAACATCATGTTATTCATATACCAGAAATGTTTGAAGCTACTGACTGAATGAAAGGAGCTGGCATCTCACTCTCTTTGAATCTTCTTTATCATGCTAAGAGGAGCAGGAAAAAGCAAAAAATTTCAGAATTGCACCTTGCAATGCGGAGAAATTACTGTTTGTGCATTTACAATATTCATTGATTTTTGCCATTGAAAAACGTCCAGAAATGTTTGAAGCTACTGACTGAATGAAAAGAGCTGGCATCTCACTCTCTTTGAATCTTCTTTATCATGCTAAGAGGAGCAGGAAAAAGCAAAAAATTTCAGAATTGCACCTTGCAATGCGGAGAAATTACTGTTTGTGCATTTACAATATTCATTGATTTTTGCCATTGAAAAACGTCCAGAAATGTTTGAAGCTACTGACTGAATGAAAGGAGCTGGCATCTCACTCTCTTTGAATCTTCTTTATCATGCTAAGAGGAGCAGGAAAAAGCAAAAAAATTCAGAATTGCACCTTGCAATGCGGAGAAATTACTGTTTGTGCATTCACATTATTCATTGATTTTTGCCATTGAAAACCATCATGTTATTCATATACCAGAAATGTTTGAAGCTACTGACTGAATGAAAGGAGCTGGTATCTCACTCTCTTTGAATCTTCTTTATCATGCTAAGAGGAGCAGGAAAAAGCAAAAAATTTCAGAATTGCACCTTGCAATGCGGAGAAATTACTGTTTGTGCATTTACAATATTCATTGATTTTTGCCATTGAAAAACGTCCAGAAATGTTTGAAGCTACTGACTGAATGAAAAGAGCTGGCATCTCACTCTCTTTGAATCTTCTTTACCATGCTAAGAGGAGCAGGAAAAAGCAAAAAATTTCAGAATTGCACCTTGCAATGCAGAGAAATTACTGATTGTATATTGACATTATTCATTGATTTTTGCCATTGAAAACCATCATGTTATTCATATACCAGAAATGTTTGAAGCTACTGACTGAATGAAAGGAGCTGGCATCTCACTCTCTTTGAATCTTCTTTATCATGCTAAGAGGAGCAGGAAAAAGCAAAAAAATTTCAGAATTGCACCTTGCAATGCGGAGAAATTACTGTTTGTGCATTCACATTATTCATTGATTTTTGCCATTGAAAAACATCATGTTATTCATATACCAGAAATGTTTGAAGCTACTGACTGAATGAAAAGAGCTGGCATCTCACGCTCTTTGAATCTTCTTTATCATGCTAAGAGGAGCAGGAAAAAGCAAAAAATTTCAGAATTGGACCTTGCAATGCGGAGAAATTACTTTTTGTGCATTTACAATATTTATTGATATTTTGCCATTGAAAAACGTCCAGAAATGTTTGAAGCTACTGACTGAATGAAAGGAGCTGGCATCTCACTCTCTTTGAATCTTCTTTATCATGCTAAGAGAAGCAGGAAAAAGCAAAAAATTTCAGAATTGCACCTTGCAATGCGGCGAAATTACTGTTTGTGCATTCACATTATTCATTGATTTTTGCCATTGAAAAACATCATGTTATTCATATACCAGAAATGTTTGAAGCTACTGACTGAATGAAAGGAGCTGGCATCTCACTCTCTTTGAATCTTATTTATCATGCTAAGAGGAGCAGGAAAAAGCAAAAAATTTCAGAATTGCACCTTGCAATGCGGAGAAATTACTGTTTGTGCATTTACAATATTCATTGATTTTTGCCATTGAAAAACGTCCAGAAATGTTTGAAGCTACTGACTGAATGAAAAGAGCTGGCATCTCACTCTCTTTGAATCTTCTTTATCATGCTAAGAGGAGCAGGAAAAAGCAAAAAATTTCAGAATTGCACCTTGCAATGCGGAGAAATTACTGTTTGTGCATTTACAATATTCATTGATTTTTGCCATTGAAAAACGTCCAGAAATGTTTGAAGCTACTGACTGAATGAAAGGAGCTGGCATCTCACTCTCTTTGAATCTTCTTTATCATGCTAAGAGGAGCAGGAAAAAGCAAAAAAATTCAGAATTGCACCTTGCAATGCGGAGAAATTAGTGTTTGTGCATTCACATTATTCATTGATTTTTGCCATTGAAAACCATCATGTTATTCATATACCAGAAATGTTTGAAGCTACTGACTGAATGAAAGGAGCTGGCATCTCACTCTCTTTGAATCTTCTTTATCATGCTAAGAGGAGCAGGAAAAAGCAAAAAATTTCAGAATTGCACCTTGCAATGCGGAGAAATTACTGTTTGTGCATTCACATTATTCATTGATTTTTGCCATTGAAAAACATCATGTTATTCATATACCAGAAATGTTTGAAGCTACTGACTGAATGAAAGGAGCTGGCATCTCACTCTCTTTGTATCTTCTTTATCATGCTAAGAGGAGCAGGAAAAAGCAAAAAATTTCAGAATTGCACCTTGCAATGCGGAGAAATTACTGTTTGTGCATTCACATTATTCATTGATTTTTGCCATTGAAAACCATCATGTTATTCATATAACAGAAATGTTTGAAGCTACTGACTGAATGAAAGGAGCTGGCCTCTCACTCTCTTTGAATCTTCTTTATCATGCTAAGAGGAGCAGGAAAAAGCAAAAAATTTCAGAATTGCACCTTGCAATGCGGAGAAATTACTGTTTGTGCATTTACAATATTCATTGATTTTTGCCATTGAAAAACGTCCAGAAATGTTTGAAGCTACTAACTGAATGAAAAGAGCTGGCATCTCACTCTCTTTGAATCTTCTTTATCATGCTAAGAGGAGCAGGAAAAAGCAAAAAATTTCAGAATTGCACCTTGCAATGCGGAGAAATTACTGTTTGTGCATTCACATTATTCATTGATTTTTGCCATTGAAAACCATCATGTTATTCATATACCAGAAATGTTTGAAGCTACTGACTGAATGAAAGGAGCTGGCATCTCACTCTCTTTGAATCTTCTTTACCATGGTAAGAGGAGCAGGAAAAAGCAAAAAATTTCAGAATTGCACCTTGCAATGCGGAGAAATTACTGTTTGTGCATTCACATTACTCATTGATTTTTGCCATTGAAAAACATCATGTTATTCATATACCAGAAATGTTTGAAGCTACTGACTGAATGAAAGGAGCTGGCATCTCACTCTCTTTGAATCTTCTTTATCATGCTAAGAGGAGCAGGAAAAAGCAAAAAATTTCAGAATTGCACCTTGCAATGCGGAGAAATTACTGTTTGTGCATTCACATTATTCATTGATTTTTGCCATTGAAAAACATCATGTTATTCATATACCAGAAATGTTTGAAGCTACTGAATGAATGAAAGGAGCTGGCATCTCACTCTCTTTGAATCTTCTTTATCATGCTAAGAGGAGCAGGAAAAAGCAAAAAATTTCAAAATTGCACCTTGCAATGCGGAGAAATTACTGTTTGAGCATTTACAATATCCATTGATTTTTGCCATTGAAAAACGTCCAGAAATGTTTGAAGCTACTGACTGAATGAAAAGAGCTGGCATCTCACTCTCTTTGAATCTTCTTTATCATGCTAAGAGGAGCAGGAAAAAGCAAAAAATTTCAGAATTGCACCTTGCAATGCGGAGAAATTACTGTTTGTGCATTTACAATATTTATTGATATTTTGCCATTGAAAAACGTCCAGAAATGTTTGAAGCTACTGACTGAATGAAAGGAGCTGGCATCTCACTCTCTTTGAATCTTCTTTATCATGCTAAGAGGAGCAGGAAAAAGCAAAAAATTTCAGAATTGCACCTTGCAATGCGGAGAAATTACTGTTTGTGCATTTACAATATTTATTGATATTTTGCCATTGAAAAACGTCCAGAAATGTTTGAAGCTACTGACTGAATGAAAGGAGCTGGCATCTCACTCTCTTTGAATCTTCTTTATCATGCTAAGAGGAGCAGGAAAAAGCAAAAAATTTCAGAATTGCACCTTGCAATGCGGAGAAATTACTGTTTGTGCATTCACATTATTCATTGATTTTTGCCATTGAAAAACATCATGTTATTCATATACCAGAAATGTTTGAAGCTACTGACTGAATGAAAGGAGCTGGCATCTCTCTCTCTTTGAATCTTATTTATCATGCTAAGAGGAGCAGGAAAAAGCAAAAAATTTCAGAATTGCACCTTGCAATGCGGAGAAATTACTGTTTGTGCATTTACAATATTCATTGATTTTTGCCATTGAAAAACGTCCAGAAATGTTTGAAGCTACTGACTGAATGAAAAGAGCTGGCATCTCACTCTCTTTGAATCTTCTTTATCATGCTAAGAGGAGCAGGAAAAAGCAAAAAATTTCAGAATTGCACCTTGCAATGCGGAGAAATTACTGTTTGTGCATTTACAATATTCATTGATTTTTGCCATTGAAAAACGTCCAGAAATGTTTGAAGCTACTGACTGAATGAAAGGAGCTGGCATCTCACTCTCTTTGAATCTTCTTTATCATGCTAAGAGGAGCAGGAAAAAGCAAAAAAATTCAGAATTGCACCTTGCAATGCGGAGAAATTACTGTTTGTGCATTCACATTATTCATTGATTTTTGCCATTGAAAACCATCATGTTATTCATATACCAGAAATGTTTGAAGCTACTGACTGAATGAAAGGAGCTGGTATCTCACTCTCTTTGAATCTTCTTTATCATGCTAAGAGGAGCAGGAAAAAGCAAAAAATTTCAGAATTGCACCTTGCAATGCGGAGAAATTACTGTTTGTGCATTTACAATATTCATTGATTTTTGCAATTGAAAAACGTCCAGAAATGTTTGAAGCTACTGACTGAATGAAAAGAGCTGGCATCTCACTCTCTTTGAATCTTCTTTATCATGCTAAGAGGAGCAGGAAAAAGCAAAAAATTTCAGAATTGCACCTTGCAATGCGGAGAAATTACTGTTTGTATATTGACATTATTCATTGATTTTTGCCATTGAAGACCATCATGTTATTCATATACCAGAAATGTTTGAAGCTACTGACTGAATGAAAGGAGCTGGCATCTCACTCTCTTTGAATCTTCTTTATCATGCTAAGAGGAGCAGGAAAAAGCAAAAAATTTCAGAATTGCACCTTGCAATGCGGAGAAATTACTGTTTGTGCATTTACAATATTCATTGATTTTTGCCATTGAAAAACGTCCAGAAATGTTTGAAGCTACTGACTGAATGAAAGGAGCTGGCATTTCTCTCTCTTTGAATCTTGTTTATCATGCTAAGAGGAGCAGGAAAAAGCAAAAAATTTCAGAATTGCACCTTGCAATGCGGAGAAATTACTGTTTGTGCATTCACATTATTCATTGATTTTTGCCATTGAAAAACATCATGTTATTCATATACCAGAAATGTTTGAAGCTACTGACTGAATGAAAGGAGCTGGCATCTCACTCTCTTTGAATCTTCTTTATCATGCTAAGAGGAGCAGGAAAAAGCAAAAAATTTCAGAATTGCACCTTGCAATGCGGAGAAATTACTGTTTGTGCGTTCACATTTTTCATTGATTTTTGCCATTGAAAAACATCATGTTATTCATATACCAGAAATGTTTGAAGCTACTGACTGAATGAAAGGAGCTGGCATCTCACTCTCTTTGTATCTTCTTTATCATGCTAAGAGGAGCAGGAAAAAGCAAAAAATTTCAGAATTGCACCTTGCAATGCGGAGAAATTACTGTTTGTGCATTCACATTATTCATTGATTTTTGCCATTGAAAACCATCATGTTATTCATATACCAGAAATGTTTGAAGCTACTGACTGAATGAAAGGAGCTGGCATCTCACTCTCTTTGAATCTTCTTTATCATGCTAAGAGGAGCAGGAAAAAGCAAAAAATTTCAGAATTGCACCTTGCAATGCGGAGAAATTACTGTTTGTGCATTTACAATATTCATTGATTTTTGCCATTGAAAAACGTCCAGAAATGTTTGAAGCTACTAACTGAATGAAAAGAGCTGGCATCTCACTCTCTTTGAATCTTCTTTATCATGCTAAGAGGAGCAGGAAAAAGCAAAAAATTTCAGAATTGCACCTTGCAATGCGGAGAAATTACTGTTTGTGCATTCACATTATTCATTGATTTTTGCCATTGAAAACCATCATGTTATTCATATACCAGAAATGTTTGAAGCTACTGACTGAATGAAAGGAGCTGGCATCTCACTCTCTTTGAATCTTCTTTACCATGGTAAGAGGAGCAGGAAAAAGCAAAAAATTTCAGAATTGCACCTTGCAATGCGGAGAAATTACTGTTTGTGCATTCACATTACTCATTGATTTTTGCCATTGAAAAACATCATGTTATTCATATACCAGAAATGTTTGAAGCTACTGACTGAATGAAAGGAGCTGGCATCTCACTCTCTTTGAATCTTCTTTATCATGCTAAGAGGAGCAGGAAAAAGCAAAAAATTTCAGAATTGCACCTTGCAATGCGGAGAAATTACTGTTTGTGCATTCACATTATTCATTGATTTTTGCCTTTGAAAAACATCATGTTATTCATATACCAGAAATGTTTGAAGCTACTGAATGAATGAAAGGAGCTGGCATCTCACTCTCTTTGAATCTTCTTTATCATGCTAAGAGGAGCAGGAAAAAGCAAAAAATTTCAAAATTGCACCTTGCAATGCGGAGAAATTACTGTTTGAGCATTTACAATATCCATTGATTTTTGCCATTGAAAAACGTCCAGAAATGTTTGAAGCTACTGACTGAATGAAAAGAGCTGGCATCTCACTCTCTTTGAATCTTCTTTATCATGCTAAGAGGAGCAGGAAAAAGCAAAAAATTTCAGAATTGCACCTTGCAATGCGGAGAAATTACTGTTTGTATATTGACATTATTCATTGATTTTTGCCATTGAAGACCATCATGTTATTCATATACCAGAAATGTTTGAAGCTACTGACTGAATGAAAGGAGCTGGCATCTCACTCTCTTTGAATCTTCTTTATCATGCTAAGAGGAGCAGGAAAAAGCAAAAAATTTCAGAATTGCACCTTGCAATGCGGAGAAATTACTGTTTGTGCATTTACAATATTCATTGATTTTTGCCATTGAAAAACGTCCAGAAATGTTTGAAGCTACTGACTGAATGAAAGGAGCTGGCATTTCTCTCTCTTTGAATCTTGTTTATCATGCTAAGAGGAGCAGGAAAAAGCAAAAAATTTCAGAATTGCACCTTGCAATGCGGAGAAATTACTGTTTGTGCATTCACATTATTCATTGATTTTTGCCATTGAAAAACATCATGTTATTCATATACCAGAAATGTTTGAAGCTACTGACTGAATGAAAGGAGCTGGCATCTCACTCTCTTTGAATCTTCTTTATCATGCTAAGAGGAGCAGGAAAAAGCAAAAAATTTCAGAATTGCACCTTGCAATGCGGAGAAATTACTGTTTGTGCATTCACATTATTCATTGATTTTTGCCATTGAAAAACATCATGTTATTCATATACCAGAAATGTTTGAAGCTACTGACTGAATGAAAGGAGCTGGCATCTCACTCTCTTTGTATCTTCTTTATCATGCTAAGAGGAGCAGGAAAAAGCAAAAAATTTCAGAATTGCACCTTGCAATGCGGAGAAATTACTGTTTGTGCATTCACATTATTCATTGATTTTTGCCATTGAAAATCATCATGTTATTCATATACCAGAAATGTTTGAAGCTACTGACTGAATGAAAGGAGCTGGCATCTCACTCTCTTTGAATCTTCTTTATCATGCTAAGAGGAGCAGGAAAAAGCAAAAAATTTCAGAATTGCACCTTGCAATGCGGAGAAATTACTGTTTGTGCATTTACAATATTCATTGATTTTTGCCATTGAAAAACGTCCAGAAATGTTTGAAGCTACTAACTGAATGAAAAGAGCTGGCATCTCACTCTCTTTGAATCTTCTTTATCATGCTAAGAGGAGCAGGAAAAAGCAAAAAATTTCAGAATTGCACCTTGCAATGCGGAGAAATTACTGTTTGTGCATTCACATTATTCATTGATTTTTGCCATTGAAAACCATCATGTTATTCATATACCAGAAATGTTTGAAGCTACTGACTGAATGAAAGGAGCTGGCATCTCACTCTCTTTGAATCTTCTTTACCATGGTAAGAGGAGCAGGAAAAAGCAAAAAATTTCAGAATTGCACCTTGCAATGCGGAGAAATTACTGTTTGTGCATTCACATTACTCATTGATTTTTGCCATTGAAAAACATCATGTTATTCATATACCAGAAATGTTTGAAGCTACTGACTGAATGAAAGGAGCTGGCATCTCACTCTCTTTGAATCTTCTTTATCATGCTAAGAGGAGCAGGAAAAAGCAAAAAATTTCAGAATTGCACCTTGCAATGCGGAGAAATAACTGTTTGTGCATTCACATTATTCATTGATTTTTGCCTTTGAAAAACATCATGTTATTCATATACCAGAAATGTTTGAAGCTACTGAATGAATGAAAGGAGCTGGCATCTCACTCTCTTTGAATCTTCTTTATCATGCTAAGAGGAGCAGGAAAAAGCAAAAAATTTCAAAATTGCACCTTGCAATGCGGAGAAATTACTGTTTGAGCATTTACAATATCCATTGATTTTTGCCATTGAAAAACGTCCAGAAATGTTTGAATCTACTGACTGAATGAAAAGAGCTGGCATCTCACTCTCTTTGAATCTTCTTTATCATGCTAAGAGGAGCAGGAAAAAGCAAAAAATTTCAGAATTGCACCTTGCAATGCGGAGAAATTACTGATTGTATATTGACATTATTCATTGATTTTTGCCATTGAAAACCATCATGTTATTCATATACCAGAAATGTTTGAAGCTACTGACTGAATGAAAGGAGCTGGCATCTCACTCTCTTTGAATCTTCTTTATCATGCTAAGAGGAGCAGGAAAAAGCAAAAAAATTTCAGAATTGCACCTTGCAATGCGGAGAAATTACTGTTTGTGCATTCACATTATTCATTGATTTTTGCCATTGAAAAACATCATGTTATTCATATACCAGAAATGTTTGAAGCTACTGACTGAATGAAAAGAGCTGGCATCTCACGCTCTTTGAATCTTCTTTATCATGCTAAGAGGAGCAGGAAAAAGCAAAAAATTTCAGAATTGCACCTTGCAATGCGGAGAAATTACTGTTTGTGCATTTACAATATTCATTGATTTTTGCCATTGAAAAACGTCCAGAAATGTTTGAAGCTACTGACTGAATGAAAGGAGCTGGCATCTCACTCTCTTTGAATCTTCTTTATCATGCTAAGAGGAGCAGGAAAAAGCAAAAAAATTCAGAATTGCACCTTGCAATGCGGAGAAATTACTGTTTGTGCATTCACATTATTCATTGATTTTTGCCATTGAAAACCATCATGTTATTCATATACCAGAAATGTTTGAAGCTACTGACTGAATGAAAGGAGCTGGTATCTCACTCTCTTTGAATCTTCTTTATCATGCTAAGAGGAGCAGGAAAAAGCAAAAAAATTCAGAATTGCACCTTGCAATGCGGAGAAATTACTGTTTGTGCATTTACAATATTCATGGATTTTTGCCATTGAAAAACGTCCAGAAATGTTTGAAGCTACTGACTGAATGAAAAGAGCTGGCATCTCACTCTCTTTGAATCTTCTTTATCATGCTAAGAGGAGCAGGAAAAAGCAAAAAATTTCAGAATTGCACCTTGCAATGCGGAGAAATTACTGTTTGTATATTGACATTATTCATTGATTTTTGCCATTGAAGACCATCATATTATTCATATACCAGAAATGTTTGAAGCTACTGACTGAATGAAAGGAGCTGGCATCTCACTCTCTTTGAATCTTCTTTATCATGCTAAGAGGAGCAGGAAAAAGCAAAAAATTTCAGAATTGCACCTTGCAATGCGGAGAAATTACTGTTTGTGCATTTACAATATTCATTGATTTTTGCCATTGAAAAACGTCCAGAAATGTTTGAAGCTACTGACTGAATGAAAGGAGCTGGCATTTCTCTCTCTTTGAATCTTGTTTATCATGCTAAGAGGAGCAGGAAAAAGCAAAAAATTTCAGAATTGCACCTTGCAATGCGGAGAAATTACTGTTTGTGCATTCACATTATTCATTGATTTTTGCCATTGAAAAACATCATGTTATTCATATACCAGAAATGTTTGAAGCTACTGACTGAATGAAAGGAGCTGGCATCTCACTCTCTTTGAATCTTCTTTATCATGCTAAGAGGAGCAGGAAAAAGCAAAAAATTTCAGAATTGCACCTTGCAATGCGGAGAAATTACTGTTTGTGCATTCACATTATTCATTGATTTTTGCCATTGAAAAACATCATGTTATTCATATACCAGAAATGTTTGAAGCTACTGACTGAATGAAAGGAGCTGGCATCTCACTCTCTTTGTATCTTCTTTATCATGCTAAGAGGAGCAGGAAAAAGCAAAAAATTTCAGAATTGCACCATGCAATGCGGAGAAATTACTGTTTGTGCATTCACATTATTCATTGATTTTTGCCATTGAAAACCATCATGTTATTCATATACCAGAAATGTTTGAAGCTACTGACTGAATGAAAGGAGCTGGCATCTCACTCTCTTTGAATCTTCTTTATCATGCTAAGAGGAGCAGGAAAAAGCAAAAAATTTCAGAATTGCACCTTGCAATGCGGAGAAATTACTGTTTGTGCATTTACAATATTCATTGATTTTTGCCATTGAAAAACGTCCAGAAATGTTTGAAGCTACTAACTGAATGAAAAGAGCTGGCATCTCACTCTCTTTGAATCTTCTTTATCATGCTAAGAGGAGCAGGAAAAAGCAAAAAATTTCAGAATTGCACCTTGCAATGCGGAGAAATTACTGTTTGTGCATTCACATTATTCATTGATTTTTGCCATTGAAAACCATCATGTTATTCATATACCAGAAATGTTTGAAGCTACTGACTGAATGAAAGGAGCTGGCATCTCACTCTCTTTGAATCTTCTTTACCATGGTAAGAGGAGCAGGAAAAAGGAAAAAATTTCAGAATTGCACCTTGCAATGCGGAGAAATTACTGTTTGTGCATTCACATTACTCATTGATTTTTGCCATTGAAAAACATCATGTTATTCATATACCAGAAATGTTTGAAGCTACTGACTGAATGAAAGGAGCTGGCATCTCACTCTCTTTGAATCTTCTTTATCATGCTAAGAGGAGTAGGAAAAAGCAAAAAATTTCAGAATTGCACCTTGCAATGCGGAGAAATTACTGTTTGTGCATTCACATTATTCATTGATTTTTGCCTTTGAAAAACATCATGTTATTCATATGCCAGAAATGTTTGAAGCTACTGAATGAATGAAAGGAGCTGGCATCTCACTCTCTTTGAATCTTCTTTATCATGCTAAGAGGAGCAGGAAAAAGCAAAAAATTTCAAAATTGCACCTTGCAATGCGGAGAAATTACTGTTTGAGCATTTACAAATCCATTGATTTTTGCCATTGAAAAACGTCCAGAAATGTTTGAAGCTACTGACTGAATGAAAAGAGCTGGCATCTCACTCTCTTTGAATCTTCTTTATCATGCTAAGAGGAGCAGGAAAAAGCAAAAAATTTCAGAATTGCACCTTGCAATGCGGAGAAATTACTGATTGTATATTGACATTATTCATTGATTTTTGCCATTGAAAACCATCATGTTATTCATATACCAGAAATGTTTGAAGCTACTGACTGAATGAAAGGAGCTGGCATCTCACTCTCTTTGAATCTTCTTTATCATGCTAAGAGGAGCAGGAAAAAGCAAAAAAATTTCAGAATTGCACCTTGCAATGCGGAGAAATTACTGTTTGTGCATTCACATTATTCATTGATTTTTGCCATTGAAAAACATCATGTTATTCATATACAAGAAATGTTTGAAGCTACTGACTGAATGAAAAGAGCTGGCATCTCACGCTCTTTGAATCTTCTTTATCATGCTAAGAGGAGCAGGAAAAAGCAAAAAATTTCAGAATTGCACCTTGCAATGCGGAGAAATTACTGTTTGTGCATTTACAATATTTATTGATATTTTGCCATTGAAAAACGTCCAGAAATGTTTGAAGCTACTGACTGAATGAAAGGAGCTGGCATCTCACTCTCTTTGAATCTTCTTTATCATGCTAAGAGGAGCAGGAAAAAGGAAAAAATTTCAGAATTGCACTTTGCAATGCGGAGAAATTACTGTTTGTATATTGACATTATTCATTGATTTTTGCCATTGAAAACCATCATGTTATTCATATACCAGAAATGTTTGAAGCTACTGACTGAATGAAAGGAGCTGGCATCTCACTCTCTTTGAATCTTCTTTATCATGCTAAGAGGAGCAGGAAAAAGCAAAAAATTTCAGAATTGCACCTTGCAATGCGGAGAAATTACTGTTTGTGCATTCACATTATTCATTGATTTTTGCCATTGAAAAACATCATGTTATTCATATACCAGAAATGTTTGAAGCTACTGACTGAATGAAAGGAGCTGGCATCTCACTCTCTTTGAATCTTCTTTATCATGCTAAGAGGAGCAGGAAAAAGCAAAAAATTTCAGAATTGCACCTTGCAATGCGGAGAAATTACTGTTTGTGCATTTACAATATTCATTGATTTTTGCCATTGAAAAACGTCCAGAAATGTTTGAAGCTACTGACTGAATGAAAAGAGCTGGCATCTCACTCTCTTTGAATCTTCTTTATCATGCTAAGAGGAGCAGGAAAAAGCAAAAAATTTCAGAATTGCACCTTGCAATGCGGAGAAATTACTGTTTGTGCATTTACAATATTCATTGATTTTTGCCATTGAAAAACGTCCAGAAATGTTTGAAGCTACTGACTGAATGAAAGGAGCTGGCATCTCACTCTCTTTGAATCTTCTTTATCATGCTAAGAGGAGCAGGAAAAAGCAAAAAAATTCAGAATTGCACCTTGCAATGCGGAGAAATTACTGTTTGTGCATTCACATTATTCATTGATTTTTGCCATTGAAAACCATCATGTTATTCATATACCAGAAATGTTTGAAGCTACTGACTGAATGAAAGGAGCTGGTATCTCACTCTCTTTGAATCTTCTTTATCATGCTAAGAGGAGCAGGAAAAAGCAAAAAATTTCAGAATTGCACCTTGCAATGCGGAGAAATTACTGTTTGTGCATTTACAATATTCATTGATTTTTGCCATTGAAAAACGTCCAGAAATGTTTGAAGCTACTGACTGAATGAAAAGAGCTGGCATCTCACTCTCTTTGAATCTTCTTTATCATGCTAAGAGGAGCAGGAAAAAGCAAAAAATTTCAGAATTGCACCTTGCAATGCGGAGAAATTACTGTTTGTATATTGACATTATTCATTGATTTTTGCCATTGAAGACCATCATGTTATTCATATACCAGAAATGTTTGAAGCTACTGACTGAATGAAAGGAGCTGGCATCTCACTCTCTTTGAATCTTCTTTATCATGCTAAGAGGAGCAGGAAAAAGCAAAAAATTTCAGAATTGCACCTTGCAATGCGGAGAAATTACTGTTTGTGCATTTACAATATTCATTGATTTTTGCCATTGAAAAACGTCCAGAAATGTTTGAAGCTACTGACTGAATGAAAGGAGTTGGCATTTCTCTCTCTTTGAATCTTGTTTATCATGCTAAGAGGAGCAGGAAAAAGCAAAAAATTTCAGAATTGCACCTTGCAATGCGGAGAAATTACTGTTTGTGCATTCATATTATTCATTGATTTTTGCCATTGAAAACCATCATGTTATTCATATACCAGAATTGTTTGAAGCTACTGACTGAATGAAAGGAGCTGGTATCTCACTCTCTTTGAATCTTCTTTATAATGCTAAGAGGAGCAGGAAAAAGCAAAAAATTTCAGAATTGCACCTTGCAATGCGGAGAAATTACTGTTTGTGCATTTACAATATTCATTGATTTTTGCCATTGAAAAATGTCCAGAAATGTTTGAAGCTACTAACTGAATGAAAAGAGCTGGCATCTCACTCTCTTTGAATCTTCTTTATCATGCTAAGAGGAGCAGGAAAAAGCAAAAAATTTCAGAATTGCACCTTGCAATGCGGAGAAATTACTGTTTGTGCATTCACATTATTCATTGATTTTTGCCTTTGAAAAACATCATGTTATTCATATACCAGAAATGTTTGAAGCTACTGACTGAATGAAAGGAGCTGGCATCTCACTCTCTTTGAATCTTCTTTATCATGCTAAGAGGAGCAGGAAAAAGCACCAAATTTCAGAATTGCACCTTGCAATGCGGAGAAATTACTGTTTGTGCATTCACATTATTCATTGATTTTTGCCATTGAAAAACATCATGTTATTCATATACCAGAAATGTTTGAAGCTACTGACTGAATGAAAGGAGCTGGCATCTCACTCTCTTTGAATCTTCTTTATCATGCTAAGAGGAGCAGGAAAAAGCAAAAAATTTCAGAATTGCACCTTGCAATGCGGAGAAATTACTGTTTGTGCATTCACATTATTCATTGATTTTTGCCATTGAAAAACATCATGTTATTCATATACCAGAAATGTTTGAAGCTACTGACTGAATGAAAGGAGCTGGCATCTCACTCTCTTTGAATCTTCTTTATCATGCTAAGAGGAGCAGGAAAAAGCAAAAAATTTCAGAATTGCACCTTGCAATGCGGAGAAATTACTGTTTGTGCATTTACAATATTCATTGATTTTTGCCATTGAAAAACATCCAGAAATGTTTGAAGCTACTGACTGAATGAAAGGAGCTGGCATCTCACTCTCTTTGAATCTTCTTTATCATGCTAAGAGGAGCAGGAAAAAGCAAAAAAATTCAGAATTGCACCTTGCAATGCGGAGAAATTACTGTTTGTGCATTCACATTATTCATTGATTTTTGCCATTGAAAACCATCATGTTATTCATATACCAGAAATGTTTGAAGCTACTGACTGAATGAAAGGAGCTGGTATCTCACTCTCTTTGAATCTTCTTTATCATGCTAAGAGGAGCAGTAAAAAGCAAAAAATTTCAGAATTGCACCTTGCAATGCGGAGAAATTACTGTTTGTGCATTTACAATATTCATTGATTTTTGCCATTGAAAAATGTCCAGAAATGTTTGAAGCTACTGACTGAATGAAAAGAGCTGGCATCTCACTCTCTTTGAATCTTCTTTATCATGCTAAGAGGAGCAGGAAAAAGCAAAAAATTTCAGAATTGCACCTTGCAATGCGGAGAAATTACTGTTTGTATATTGACATTATTCATTGATTTTTGCCATTGAAGACCATCATGTTATTCATATACCAGAAATGTTTGAAGCTACTGACTGAATGAAAGGAGCTGGCATCTCACTCTCTTTGAATCTTCTTTATCATGCTAAGAGGAGCAGGAAAAAGCAAAAAATTTCAGAATTGCACCTTGCAATGCGGAGAAATTACTGTTTGTGCATTCACAATATTCATTGATTTTTGCCATTGAAAAACGTCCAGAAATGTTTGAAGCTACTGACTGAATGAAAGGAGCTGGCATCTCACTCTCTTTGAATCTTCTTTATTATGCTAAGAGGAGCAGGAAAAAGTAAAAAAATTCAGAATTGCACCTTGCAATGCGGAGAAATTACTGTTTGTGCATTCACATTATTCATTGATTTTTGCCATTGAAAAACATCATGTTATTCATATACCAGAAATGTTTGAAGCTACTGACTGAATGAAAGGAGCTGGCATCTCACTCTCTTTGAATCTTCTTTATCATGCTAAGAGGAGCAGGAAAAAGCACAAAATTTCAGAATTGCACCTTGCAATGCGGAGAAATTACTGTTTGTGCATTCACATTATTCATTGATTTTTGCCATTGAAAAACATCATGTTATTCATATACCAGAAATGTTTGAAGCTACTGACTGAATGAAAGGAGCTGGCATCTCACTCTCTTTCAATCTTCTTTATCATGCTAAGAGGAGCAGGAAAAAGCAAAAAATTTCAGAATTGCACCTTGCAATGCGGAGAAATTACTGTTTGTGAATTTACAATATTCATTGATTTTTGCCATTGAAAAACGTCCAGAAATGTTTGAAGCTACTGACTGAATGAAAAGAGCTGGCATCTCACTCTCTTTTAATCTTCTTTATCATGCTAAGAGGAGCAGGAAAAAGCAAAAAATTTCAGAATTGCACCTTGCAATGCGGAGAAATTACTGTTTGTGCATTCACATTATTCATTGATTTTTGCCATTGAAAAACATCATGTTATTCATGTACCAGAAATGTTTGAAGCTACTGACTGAATGAAAGGAGCTGGCATCTCACTCTCTTTGAATCTTCTTTATCATGCTAAGAGGAGCAGGAAAAAGCAAAAAATTTCAGAATTGCACCTTGCAATGCGGAGAAATTACTGTTTGTGCATTCACATTATTCATTGATTTTTGCCATTGAAAAACATCATGTTATTCATATACCAGAAATGTTTGAAGCTACTGACTGAATGAAAGGAGCTGGCATCTCACTCTCTTTGAATCTTCTTTATCATGCTAAGAGGAGCAGGAAAAAGCAAAAAATTTCAGAATTGCACCTTGCAATGCGGAGAAATTACTGTTTGTGCATTTACAATATTCATTGATTTTTGCCATTGAAAAACGTCCAGAAATGTTTGAAGCTACTGACTGAATGAAAGGAGCTGGCATCTCACTCTCTTTGAATCTTCTTTATCATGCTAAGAGGAGCAGGAAAAAGCAAAAAAATTCAGAATTGCACCTTGCAATGCGGAGAAATTACTGTTTGTGCATTCACATTATTCATTGATTTTTGCCATTGAAAACCATCATGTTATTCATATACCAGAAATGTTTGAAGCTACTGACTGAATGAAAGGAGCTGGTATCTCACTCTCTTTGAATCTTCTTTATCATGCTAAGAGGAGCAGGAAAAAGCAAAAAATTTCAGAATTGCACCTTGCAATGCGGAGAAATTACTGTTTGTGCATTTACAATATTCATTGATTTTTGCCATTGAAAAACGTCCAGAAATGTTTGAAGCTACTGACTGAATGAAAAGAGCTGGCATCTCACTCTCTTTGAATCTTCTTTATCATGCTAAGAGGAGCAGGAAAAAGCAAAAAATTTCAGAATTGCACCTTGCAATGCGGAGAAATTACTGTTTGTGCATTCACATTATTCATTGATTTTTGCCATTGAAAAACATCATGTTATTCATGTACCAGAAATGTTTGAAGCTACTGACTGAATGAAAAGAGCTGGCATCTCACTCTCTTTGAATCTTCTTTATCATGCTAAGAGGAGCAGGAAAAAGCAAAAAATTTCAGAATTGCACCTTGCAATGCGGAGAAATTACTGTTTGTGCATTTACAATATTCATTGATTTTTGCCATTGAAAAACATCCAGAAATGTTTGAAGCTACTGACTGAATGAAAGGAGCTGGCATCTCACTCTCTTTAAATCTTCTTTATCATGCTAAGAGGAGCAGGAAAAAGCAAAAAATTTCAGAATTGCACCTTGCAATGCGGAGAAATTACTGTTTGTGCAATCACATTATTCATTGATTTTTGCCATTGAAAACCATCATGTTATTCATATACCAGAAATGTTTGAAGCTACTGACTGAATGAAAGGAGCTGGCATCTCACTCTCTTTGAATCTTCTTTATCATGCTAAGAGGAGCAGGAAAAAGCAAAAAATTTCAGAATTGCACCTTGCAATGCGGAGAAATTTCTGTTTGTGCATTCACATTATTCATTGATTTTTGCCATTGAAAAACATCATGTTATTCATATACCAGAAATGTTTGAAGCTACTGACTGAATGAAAAGAGCTGGCATCTCACTCTCTTTGAATCTTCTTTATCATGCTAAGAGGAGCAGGAAAAAGCAAAAAATTTCAGTATTGCACCTTGCAATGCGGAGAAATTACTGTTTGTGCATTTACAATATTCATTGATTTTTGCCATTGAAAAACGTCCAGAAATGTTTGAAGCTACTGACTGAATGAAAAGAGCTGGCATCTCACTCTCTTTGAGTCTTCTTTATCATGCTAAGAGGAGCAGGAAAAAGCAAAAAATTTCAGAATTGTACCTTGCAATGCGGAGAAATTACTGTTTGTGCATTCACATTACTCATTGATTTTTGCCATTGAAAAACATCATGTTATTCATATACCAGAAATGTTTGAAGCTACTGACTGAATGAAAGGAGCTGGCATCTCACTCTCTTTGAATCTTCTTTATCATGCTAAGAGGAGCAGGAAAAAGCAAAAAATTTCAGAATTGCACCTTGCAATGCGGAGAAATTACTGTTTGTGCATTCACATTATTCATTGATTTTTGACTTTGAAAAACATCATGTTATTCATATACCAGAAATGTTTGAAGCTACTGACTGAATGAAAGGAACTGGCATCTCACTCTCTTTGAATCTTCTTTATCATGCTAAGAGGAGCAGGAAAAAGCAAAAAATTTCAGAATTGCACCTTGCAATGCGGAGAAATTACTGTTTGAGCATTTACAATATCGATTGATTTTTGCCATTGAAAAACGTCCAGAAATGTTTGAAGCTACTGACTGAATGAAAAGAGCTGGCATCTCACTCTCTTTGAATCTTCTTTATCATGCTAAGAGGAGCAGGAAAAAGCAAAAAATTTCAGAATTGCACCTTGCAGTGCGGAGAAATTACTGATTGTATATTGACATTATTCATTGATTTTTGCCATTGAAAACCATCATGTTATTCATATACCAGAAATGTTTGAAGCTACTGACTGAATGAAAGGAGCTGGCATCTCACTCTCTTTGAATCTTCTTTATCATGCTTAGAGGAGCAGGAAAAAGCAAAAAAATTCAGAATTGCACCTTGCAATGCGGAGAAATTACTGTTTGTGCATTCACATTATTCATTGATTTTTGCCATTGAAAAACATCATGTTATTCATATACCAGAAATGTTTGAAGCTACTGACTGAATGAAAAGAGCTGGCATCTCACGCTCTTTGAATTTTCTTTATCATGCTAAGAGGAGCAGGATAAAGCAAAAAATTTCAGAATTGCACCTTGCAATGCGGAGAAATTACTGTTTGTGCATTTACAATATTTATTGATATTTTGCCATTGAAAAACGTCCAGAAATGTTTGAAGCTACTGACTGAATAAAAGGAGCTGGCATCTCACTCTCTTTGAATCTTCTTTATCATGCTAAGAGGAGCAGGAAAAAGCAAAAAATTTCAGAATTGCACTTTGCAATGCGGAGAAATTACTGTTTGTATATTGACATTATTCATTGATTTTTGTCATTGAAAACCATCATGTTATTCATATACCAGAAATGTTTGAAGCTACTGACTGAATGAAAGGAGCTGGCATCTCACTCTCTTTGAATCTTCTTTATCATGCTAAGAGGAGCAGGAAAAAGCAAAAAATTTCAGAATTGCACCTTGCAATGCGGAGAAATTACTGTTTGTGCATTCACATTATTCATTGATTTTTGCCATTGAAAAACATCATGTTATTCATATACCAGAAATGTTTGAAGCTACTGACTGAATGAAAGGAGCTGGCATCTCACTCTCTTTGAATCTTCTTTATCATGCTAAGAGGAGCAGGAAAAAGCTAAAAATTTCAGAATTGCACCTTGCAATGCGGAGAAATTACTATTTGTGCATTTACAATATTCATTGATTTTTGCCATTGAAAAACGTCCAGAAATGTTTGAAGCTACTGACTGAATGAAAAGATCTGGCATCTCACTCTCTTTGAATCTTCTTTATCATGCTAAGAGGAGCAGGAAAAAGCAAAAAATTTCAGAATTGCACCTTGCAATGCGGAGAAATTACTGTTTGTGCATTTACAATATTCATTGATTTTTGCCATTGAAAAACGTCCAGAAATGTTTGAAGCTACTGACTGAATGAAAGGAGCTGGCATCTCACTCTCTTTGAATCTTCTTTATCATGCTAAGAGGAGCAGGAAAAAGCAAAAAAATTCAGAATTGCACCTTGCAATGCGGAGAAATTACTGTTTGTGCATTCACATTATTCATTGATTTTTGCCATTGAAAACCATCATGTTATTCATATACCAGAAATGTTTGAAGCTACTGACTGAATGAAAGGAGCTGGTATCTCACTCTCTTTGAATCTTCTTTATCATGCTAAGAGGAGCAGGAAAAAGCAAAAAATTTCCGAATTGCACCTTGCAATGCGGAGAAATTACTGTTTGTGCATTTACAATATTCATTGATTTTTGCCATTGAAAAACGTCCAGAAATGTTTGAAGCTACTGACTGAATGAAAAGAGCTGGCATCTCATTCTCTTTGAATCTTCTTTATCATGCTAAGAGGAGCAGGAAAAAGCAAAAAATTTCAGAATTGCACCTTGCAATGCGGAGAAATTACTGTTTGTGCATTCACATTATTCATTGATTTTTGCCATTGAAAAACATCATGTTATTCATATACCAGAAATGTTTGAAGCTACTGACTGAATGAAAAGAGCTGGCATCTCACGCTCTTTGAATTTTCTTTATCATGCTAAGAGGAGCAGGATAAAGCAAAAAATTTCAGAATTGCACCTTGCAATGCGGAGAAATTACTGTTTGTGCATTTACAATATTTATTGATATTTTGCCATTGAAAAACGTCCAGAAATGTTTGAAGCTACTGACTGAATAAAAGGAGCTGGCATCTCACTCTCTTTGAATCTTCTTTATCATGCTAAGAGGAGCAGGAAAAAGCAAAAAATTTCAGAATTGCACTTTGCAATGCGGAGAAATTACTGTTTGTATATTGACATTATTTATTGATTTTTGTCATTGAAAACCATCATGTTATTCATATACCAGAAATGTTTGAAGCTACTGACTGAATGAAAGGAGCTGGCATCTCACTCTCTTTGAATCTTCTTTATCATGCTAAGAGGAGCAGGAAAAAGCAAAAAATTTCAGAATTGCACCTTGCAATGCGGAGAAATTACTGTTTGTGCATTCACATTATTCATTGATTTTTGCCATTGAAAAACATCATGTTATTCATATACCAGAAATGTTTGAAGCTACTGACTGAATGAAAGGAGCTGGCATCTCACTCTCTTTGAATCTTCTTTATCATGCTAAGAGGAGCAGGAAAAAGCTAAAAATTTCAGAATTGCACCTTGCAATGCGGAGAAATTACTATTTGTGCATTTACAATATTCATTGATTTTTGCCATTGAAAAACGTCCAGAAATGTTTGAAGCTACTGACTGAATGAAAAGATCTGGCATCTCACTCTCTTTGAATCTTCTTTATCATGCTAAGAGGAGCAGGAAAAAGCAAAAAATTTCAGAATTGCACCTTGCAATGCGGAGAAATTACTGTTTGTGCATTTACAATATTCATTGATTTTTGCCATTGAAAAACGTCCAGAAATGTTTGAAGCTACTGACTGAATGAAAGGAGCTGGCATCTCACTCTCTTTGAATCTTCTTTATCATGCTAAGAGGAGCAGGAAAAAGCAAAAAATTTCCGAATTGCACCTTGCAATGCGGAGAAATTACTGTTTGTGCATTTACAATATTCATTGATTTTTGCCATTGAAAAACGTCCAGAAATGTTTGAAGCTACTGACTGAATGAAAAGAGCTGGCATCTCATTCTCTTTGAATCTTCTTTATCATGCTAAGAGGAGCAGGAAAAAGCAAAAAATTTCAGAATTGCACCTTGCAATGCGGAGAAATTACTGTTTGTATATTGACATTATTCATTGATTTTTGCCATTGAAAACCATCATGTTATTCATATACCAGAAATGTTTGAAGCTACTGACTGAATGAAAGGAGCTGGCATCTCACTCTCTTTGAATCTTCTTTATCATGCTAAGAGGAGCAGGAAAAAGCAAAAAATTTCAGAATTGCACCTTGCAATGCGGAGAAATTTCTGTTTGAGCATTTACAATATCCATTGATTTTTGCCATTGAAAAACGTCCAGAAATGTTTGAAGCTACTGACTGAATGAAAACAGCTGGCATCTCACTCTCTTTGAATCTTCTTTATCATGCTAAGAGGAGCAGGAAAAAGCAAAAAATTTCAGAATTGCACCTTGCAATGCGGAGAAATTACTGATTGTATATTGACATTATTCATTGATTTTTGCCATTGAAAACCATCATGTTATTCATATACCAGAAATGTTTGAAGCTACTGACTGAATGAAAGGAGCTGGCATCTCACTCTCTTTGAATCCTCTTTATCATGCTAAGAGGAGCAGGAAAAAGCAAAAAAAATTCAGAATTGCACCTTGCAATGCAGAGAAATTACTGTTTGTGCATTCACATTATTCATTGATTTTTGCCATTGAAAAACATCATGTTATTCATATACCAGAAATGTTTGAAGCTACTGACTGAATGAAAAGAGCTGGCATCTCACGCTCTTTGAATCTTCTTTATCATGCTAAGAGGAGCAGGAAAAAGCAAAAAATTTCAGAATTGCACCTTGCAATGCGGAGAAATTACTGTTTGTGCATTTACAATATTTATTGATATTTTGCCATTGAAAAACGTCCAGAAATGTTTGAAGCTACTGACTAAATGAAAGGAGCTGGCATCTCACTCTCTTTGAATCTTCTTTATCATGCTAAGAGGAGCAGGAAAAAGCAAAAAATTTCAGAATTGCACTTTGCAATGCGGAGAAATTACTGTTTGTATATTGACATTATTCATTGATTTTTGTCATTGAAAACCATCATGTTATTCATATACCAGAAATGTTTGAAGCTACTGACTGAATGAAAGGAGCTGGCATCTCACTCTCTTTGAATCTTCTTTATCATGCTAAGAGGAGCAGGAAAAAGCAAAAAATTTCAGAATTGCACCTTGCAATGCGGAGAAATTACTGTTTGTGCATTCACATTATTCATTGATTTTTGCCATTGAAAAACATCATGTTATTCATATACCAGAAATGTTTGAAGCTACTGACTGAATGAAAGGAGCTGGCATCTCACTCTCTTTGAATCTTCTTTATCATGCTAAGAGGAGCAGGAAAAAGCTAAAAATTTCAGAATTGCACCTTGCAATGCGGAGAAATTAGTATTTGTGCATTTACAATATTCATTGATTTTTGCCATTGAAAAACGTCCAGAAATGTTTGAAGCTACTGACTGAATGAAAGGAGCTGGCATCTCACTCTCTTTGAATCTTCTTTATCATGCTAAGAGGAGCAGGAAAAAGCAAAAAAATTCAGAATTGCACCTTGCAATGCGGAGAAATTACTGTTTGTGCATTTACAATATTCATTGATTTTTGCCATTGAAAAACGTCCAGAAATGTTTGAAGCTACTGACTGAATGAAAGGAGCTGGCATCTCACTCTCTTTGAATCTTCTTTATCATGCTAAGAGGAGCAGGAAAAAGCAAAAAAATTCAGAATTGCACCTTGCAATGCGGAGAAATTACTGTTTGTGCATTCACATTATTCATTGATTTTTGCCATTGAAAACCATCATGTTATTCATATACCAGAAATGTTTGAAGCTACTGACTGAATGAAAGGAGCTGGTATCTCACTCTCTTTGAATCTTCTTTATCATGCTAAGAGGAGCAGGAAAAAGCAAAAAATTTCAGAATTGCACCTTGCAGTGCGGAGAAATTACTGTTTGTGCATTTACAATATTCATTGATTTTTGCCATTGAAAAACGTCCAGAAATGTTTGAAGCTACTGACTGAATGAAAAGAGCTGGCATCTCACGCTCTTTGAATCTTCTTTATCATGCTAAGAGGAGCAGGAAAAAGCAAAAAATTTCAGAATTGCACCTTGCAATGCGGAGAAATTACTGTTTGTATATTGACATTATTCATTGATTTTTGCCATTGAAAACCATCATGTTATTCATATACCAGAAATGTTTGAAGCTACTGACTGAATGAAAGGAGCTGGCATCTCACTCTCTTTGATTCATCTTTATCATGCTAAGAGGAGCAGGAAAAAGCAAAAAATTTAAGAATTGCACCTTGCAATGCGGAGAAATTATTGTTTGTGCATTTACAATATTCATTGTTTTTTGCCATTGAAAAACATCCAGAAATGTTTGAAGCTACTGACTGAATGAAAGGAGCTGGCATCTCACTCTCTTTGAATCTTCTTTATTATGCTAAGAGGAGCAGGAATAAGCAAAAAAATTCAGAATTGCACCTTGCAATGCGGAGAAATTACTGTTTGTGCATTCACATTATTCATTGATTTTTGCCATTGAAAAACATCATGTTATTCATATACCAGAAATGTTTGGAGCTAGTGACTGAATGAAAGGAGCTGGCATCTCACTCTCTTTGAATCTTCTTTATCATGCTAAGAGGAGCAGGAAAAAGCAAAAAATTTCAGAATTGCACCTTGCAATGCGGAGAAATTACTGTTTGTGCATTCACATTATTCATTGATTTTTGCCATTGAAAACCATCATGTTATTCATATACCAGAAATGTTTGAAGCTACTGACTGAATGAAAGGAGCTGGTATCTCACTCTCTTTGAATCTTCTTTATCATGCTAAGAGGAGCAGGAAAAAGCAAAAAATTTCAGAATTGCACCTTGCAATGCGGAGAAATTACTGTTTGTGCATTTACAATATTCATTGATTTTTGCCATTGAAAAACGTCCAGAAATGTTTGAAGCTACTGACTGAATGAAAAGAGCTGGCATCTCACTCTCTTTGAATCTTCTTTATCATGCTAAGAGGAGCAGGAAAAAGCAAAAAATTTCAGAATTGCACCTTGCAATGCGGAGAAATTACTGTTTGTATATTGACATTATTCATTGATTTTTGCCATTGAAAACCATCATGTTATTCATATACCAGAAATGTTTGAAGCTACTGACTGAATGAAAGGAGCTGGCATCTCACTCTCTTTGAATCTTCTTTATCATGCTAAGAGGAGCAGGAAAAAGCAAAAAATTTCAGAATTGCACCTTGCAATGCGGAGAAATTACTGTTTGTGCATTTACAATATTCATTGTTTTTTGCCATTGAAAAACGTCCAGAAATGTTTGAAGCTACTGACTGAATGAAAGGCGCTGGCATCTCACTCTCTTTGAATCTTCTTTATTATGCTAAGAGGAGCAGGAAAAAGCAAAAAAATTCAGAATTGCACCTTGCAATGCAGAGAAATTACTGTTTGTGCATTCACATTATTCATTGATTTTTGCCATTGAAAAACATCATGTTATTCATATACCAGAAATGTTTGGAGCTACTGACTGAATGAAAGGAGCTGGCATCTCACTCTCTTTGAATCTTCTTTATCATGCTAAGAGGAGCAGAAAAAAGCAAAAAATTTCAGAATTGCACCTTGCAATGCGGAGAAATTACTGTTTGTGCATTCACATTACTCATTGATTTTTGCCATTGAAAAACATCATGTTTTTCATATACCAGAAATGTTTGAAGCTACTGACTGAATGAAAGGAGCTGGCATCTCACTCTCTTTGAATCTTCTTTATCATGCTAAGAGGAGCAGGAAAAAGCAAAAAATTTCAGAATTGCACCTTGCAATGCGGAGAAATTACTGTTTGTGCATTCACATTATTCATTGATTTTTGCCTTTGAAAAACATCATGTTATTCATATACCAGAAATGTTTGAAGCTACTGACTGAATGAAAGGAGCTGGCATCTCACTCTCTTTGAATCTTCTTTATCATGCTAAGAGGAGCAGGAAAAAGCAAAAAATTTCAGAATTGCACCTGGCAATGCGGAGAAATTACTGTTTGAGCATTTACAATATCCATTGATTTTTGCCATTGAAAAACGTCCAGAAATGTTTGAAGCTACTGACTGAATTAAAACAGCTGGCATCTCACTCTCTTTGAATCTTCTTTATCATGCTAAGAGGAGCAGGAAAAAGCAAAAAATTTCAGAATTGCACCTTGCAATGCAGAGAAATTACTGATTGTATATTGACATTATTCATTGATTTTTGCCATTGAAAACCATCATGTTATTCATATACCAGAAATGTTTGAAGCTACTGACTGAATGAAAGGAGCTGGCATCTCACTCTCTTTGAATCCTCTTTATCATGCTAAGAGGAGCAGGAAAAAGCAAAAAAATTTCAGAATTGCACCTTGCAATGCAGAGAAATTACTGTTTGTGCATTCACATTATTCATTGATTTTTGCCATTGAAAAACATCATGTTATTCATATACCAGAAATGTTTGAAGCTACTGACTGAATGAAAAGAGCTGGCATCTCACGCTCTTTGAATCTTCTTTATCATGCTAAGAGGAGCAGGAAAAAGCAAAAAATTTCAGAATTGCACCTTGCAATGCGGAGAAATTACTGTTTGTGCATTTACAATATTTATTGATATTTTGCCATTGAAAAACGTCCAGAAATGTTTGAAGCTACTGACTAAATAAAAGGAGCTGGCATCTCACTCTCTTTGAATCTTCTTTATCATGCTAAGAGGAGCAGGAAAAAGCAAAAAATTTCAGAATTGCACTTTGCAATGCGGAGAAATTACTGTTTGTATATTGACATTATTCATTGATTTTTGTCATTGAAAACCATCATGTTATTCATATACCAGAAATGTTTGAAGCTACTGACTGAATGAAAGGAGCTGGCATCTCACTCTCTTTGAATCTTCTTTATCATGCTAAGAGGAGCAGGAAAAAGCAAAAAATTTCAGAATTGCACCTTGCAATGCGGAGAAATTACCGTTTGTGCATTCACATTATTCATTGATTTTTGCCATTGAAAAACATCATGTTATTCATATACCAGAAATGTTTGAAGCTACTGACTGAATGAAAGGAGCTGGCATCTCACTCTCTTTGAATCTTCTTTATCATGCTAAGAGGAGCAGGAAAAAGCTAAAAATTTCAGAATTGCACCTTGCAATGCGGAGAAATTACTATTTGTGCATTTACAATATTCATTGATTTTTGCCATTGAAAAACGTCCAGAAATGTTTGAAGCTACTGACTGAATGAAAAGAGCTGGCATCTCACTCTCTTTGAATCTTCTTTATCATGCTAAGAGGAGCAGGAAAAAGCAAAAAATTTCAGAATTGCACCTTGCAATGCGGAGAAATTACTGTTTGTGCATTTACAATATTCATTGATTTTTGCCATTGAAAAACGTCCAGAAATGTTTGAAGCTACTGACTGAATGAAAAGAGCTGGCATCTCACGCTCTTTGAATCTTCTTTATCATGCTAAGAGGAGCAGGAAAAAGCAAAAAATTTCAGAATTGCACCTTGCAATGCGGAGAAATTACTGTTTGTATATTGACATTATTCATTGATTTTTGCCATTGAAAACCATCATGTTATTCATATACCAGAAATGTTTGAAGCTACTGACTGAATGAAAGGAGCTGGCATCTCACTCTCTTTGAATCTTCTTTATCATGCTAAGAGGAGCAGGAAAAAGCAAAAAATTTCAGAATTGCACCTTGCAATGCGGAGAAATTATTGTTTGTGCATTTACAATATTCATTGTTTTTTGCCATTGAAAAACATCCAGAAATGTTTGAAGCTACTGACTGAATGAAAGGAGCTGGCATCTCACTCTCTTTGAATCTTCTTTATTATGCTAAGAGGAGCAGGAAAAAGCAAAAAAATTCAGAATTGCACCTTGCAATGCGGAGAAATTACTGTTTGTGCATTCACATTATTCATTGATTTTTGCCATTGAAAAACATCATGTTATTCATATACCAGAAATGTTTGGAGCTACTGACTGAATGAAAGGAGCTGGCATCTCACTCTCTTTGAATCTTCTTTATCATGCTAAGAGGAGCAGGAAAAAGCAAAAAATTTCAGAATTGCACCTTGCAATGCGGAGAAATTACTGTTTGTGCATTCACATTATTCATTGATTTTTGCCATTGAAAAACATCATGTTATTCATATACCAGAAATGTTTGAAGCTACTGACTGAATGAAAGGAGCTGGCATCTCACTCTCTTTCAATCTTCTTTATCATGCTAAGAGGAGCAGGAAAAAGCAAAAAATTTCAGAATTGCACCTTGCAATGCGGAGAAATTACTGTTTGTGAATTTACAATATTCATTGATTTTTGCCATTGAAAAATGTCCAGAAATGTTTGAAGCTACTGACTGAATGAAAAGAGCTGGCATCTCACTCTCTTTTAATCTTCTTTATCATGCTAAGAGGAGCAGGAAAAAGCAAAAAATTTCAGAATTGCACCTTGCAATGCGGAGAAATTACTGTTTGTGCATTCACATTATTCATTGATTTTTGCCATTGAAAAACATCATGTTATTCATATACCAGAAATGTTTGAAGCTACTGACTGAATGAAAAGAGCTGGCATCTCACTCTCTTTGAATCTTCTTTATCATGCTAAGAGGAGCAGGAAAAAGCAAAAAATTTCAGAATTGCACCTTGCAATGCGGAGAAATTACTGTTTGTGCATTTACAATATTCATTGATTTTTGCCATTGAAAAACATCCAGAAATGTTTGAAGCTACTGACTGAATGAAAGGAGCTGGCATCTCACTCTCTTTGAATCTTCTTTATCATGCTAAGAGGAGCAGGAAAAAGCAAAAAATTTCAGAATTGCACCTTGCAATGCGGAGAAATTACTGTTTGTGCAATCACATTATTCATTGATTTTTGCCATTGAAAACCATCATGTTATTCATATACCAGAAATGTTTGAAGCTACTGACTGAATGAAAGGAGCTGGCATCTCACTCTCTTTGAATCTTCTTTATCATGCTAAGAGGAGCAGGAAAAAGCAAAAAATTTCAGAATTGCACCTTGCAATGCGGAGAAATTACTGTTTGTGCATTCACATTATTCATTGATTTTTGCCATTGAAAAACATCATGTTATTCATATACCAGAAATGTTTGAAGCTACTGACTGAATGAAAAGATCTGGCATCTCACTCTCTTTGAATCTTCTTTATCATGCTAAGAGGAGCAGGAAAAAGCAAAAAATTTCAGTATTGCACCTTGCAATGCGGAGAAATTACCGTTTGTGCATTTACAATATTCATTGATTTTTGCCATTGAACAACGTCCAGAAATGTTTGAAGCTACTGACTGAATGAAAAGAGCTGGCATCTCACTCTCTTTGAATCTTCTTTATCATGCTAAGAGGAGCAGGAAAAAGCAAAAAATTTCAGAATTGCACCTTGCAATGCGCAGAAATTACTGTTTGTATATTGACATTATTCATTGATTTTTGCCATTGAAAACCATCATGTTATTCATATACCAGAAATGTTTGAAGCTACTGACTGAATGAAAGGAGCTGGCATCTCACTCTCTTTGAATCTTCTTTATCATGCTAAGAGGAGCAGGAAAAAGCAAAAAATTTAAGAATTGCACCTTGCAATGCGGAGAAATTATTGTTTGTGCATTTACAATATTCATTGTTTTTTGCCATTGAAAAACATCCAGAAATGTTTGAAGCTACTGACTGAATGAAAGGAGCTGGCATCTCACTCTCTTTGAATCTTATTTATTATGCTAAGAGGAGCAGGAAAAAGCAAAAAAATTCAGAATTGCACCTTGCAATGCGGAGAAATTACTGTTTGTGCATTCACATTATTCATTGATTTTTGCCATTGAAAAACATCATGTTATTCATATACCAGAAATGTTTGGAGCTACTGACTGAATGAAAGGAGCTGGCATCTCACTCTCTTTGAATCTTCTTTATCATGCTAAGAGGAGCAGGAAAAAGCAAAAAATTTCAGAATTGCACCTTGCAATGCGGAGAAATTACTGTTTGTGCATTCACATTATTCATTGATTTTTGCCATTGAAAACCATCATGTTATTCATATACCAGAAATGTTTGAAGCTACTGACTGAATGAAAGGAGCTGGTATCTCACTCTCTTTGAATCTTCTTTATCATGCTAAGAGGAGCAGGAAAAAGCAAAAAATTTCAGAATTGCACCTTGCAATGCGGAGAAATTACTGTTTGTGCATTTACAATATTCATTGATTTTTGCCATTGAAAAACGTCCAGAAATGTTTGAAGCTACTGACTGAATGAAAAGAGCTGGCATCTCACTCTCTTTGAATCTTCTTTATCATGCTAAGAGGAGCAGGAAAAAGCAAAAAATTTCAGAATTGCACCTTGCAATGCGGAGAAATTACTGTTTGTATATTGACATTATTCATTGATTTTTGCCATTGAAAACCATCATGTTATTCATATACCAGAAATGTTTGAAGCTACTGACTGAATGAAAGGAGCTGGCATCTCACTCTCTTTGAATCTTCTTTATCATGCTAAGAGGAGCAGGAAAAAGCAAAAAATTTCAGAATTGCACCTTGCAATGCGAAGAAATTACTGTTTGTGCATTTACAATATTCATTGTTTTTTGCCATTGAAAAACGTCCAGAAATGTTTGAAGCTACTGACTGAATGAAAGGAGCTGGCATCTCACTCTCTTTGAATCTTCTTTATTATGCTAAGAGGAGCAGGAAAAAGCAAAAAAATTCAGAATTGCACCTTGCAATGCAGAGAAATTACTGTTTGTGCTTTCACATTATTCATTGATTTTTGCCATTGAAAAACATCATGTTATTCATATACCAGAAATGTTTGGAGCTACTGACTGAATGAAAGGAGCTGGCATCTCACTCTCTTTGAATCTTCTTTATCATGCTAAGAGGAGCAGAAAAAAGCAAAAAATTTCAGAATTGCACCTTGCAATGCGGAGAAATTACTGTTTGTGCATTCACATTACTCATTGATTTTTGCCATTGAAAAACATCATGTTATTCATATACCAGAAATGTTTGAAGCTACTGACTGAATGAAAGGAGCTGGCATCTCACTCTCTTTGAATCTTCTTTATCATGCTAAGAGGAGCAGGAAAAAGCAAAAAATTTCAGAATTGCACCTTGCAATGCGGAGAAATTACTGTTTGTGCATTCACATTATTCATTGATTTTTGCCTTTGAAAAACATCATGTTATTCATATACCAGAAATGTTTGAAGCTACTGACTGAATGAAAGGAGCTGGCATCTCACTCTCTTTGAATCTTCTTTATCATGCTAAGAGGAGCAGGAAAAAGCAAAAAATTTCAGAATTGCACCTGGCAATGCGGAGAAATTACTGTTTGAGCATTTACAATATCCATTGATTTTTGCCATTGAAAAACGTCCAGAAATGTTTGAAGCTACTGACTGAATGAAAACAGCTGGCATCTCACTCTCTTTGAATCTTCTTTATCATGCTAAGAGGAGCAGGAAAAAGCAAAAAATTTCAGAATTGCACCTTGCAATGCGGAGAAATTACTGATTGTATATTGACATTATTCATTGATTTTTGCCATTGAAAACCATCATGTTATTCATATACCAGAAATGTTTGAAGCTACTGACTGAATGAAAGGAGCTGGCATCTCACTCTCTTTGAATCCTCTTTATCATGCTAAGAGGAGCAGGAAAAAGCAAAAAAATTTCAGAATTGCACCTTGCAATGCAGAGAAATTACTGTTTGTGCATTCACATTATTCATTGATTTTTGCCATTGAAAAACATCATGTTATTCATATACCAGAAATGTTTGAAGCTACTGACTGAATGAAAAGAGCTGGCATCTCACGCTCTTTGAATCTTCTTTATCATGCTAAGAGGAGCAGGAAAAAGCAAAAAATTTCAGAATTGCACCTTGCAATGCGGAGAAATTACTGTTTGTGCATTTACAATATTTATTGATATTTTGATATTGAAAAACGTCCAGAAATGTTTGAAGCTACTGACTAAATAAAAGGAGCTGGCATCTCACTCTCTTTGAATCTTCTTTATCATGCTAAGAGGAGCAGGAAAAAGCAAAAAATTTCAGAATTGCACTTTGCAATGCGGAGAAATTACTGTTTGTATATTGACATTATTCATTGATTTTTGTCATTGAAAACCATCATGTTATTCATATACCAGAAATGTTTGAAGCTACTGACTGAATGAAAGGAGCTGGCATCTCACTCTCTTTGAATCTTCTTTATCATGCTAAGAGGAGCAGGAAAAAGCAAAAAATTTCAGAATTGCACCTTGCAATGCGGAGAAATTACTGTTTGTGCATTCACATTATTCATTGATTTTTGCCATTGAAAAACATCATGTTATTCATATACCAGAAATGTTTGAAGCTACTGACTGAATGAAAGGAGCTGGCATCTCACTCTCTTTGAATCTTCTTTATCATGCTAAGAGGAGCAGGAAAAAGCTAAAAATTTCAGAATTGCACCTTGCAATGCGGAGAAATTACTATTTGTGCATTTACAATATTCATTGATTTTTGCCATTGAAAAACGTCCAGAAATGTTTGAAGCTACTGACTGAATGAAAAGAGCTGGCATCTCACTCTCTTTGAATCTTCTTTATCATGCTAAGAGGAGCAGGAAAGAGCAAAAAATTTCAGAATTGCACCTTGCAATGCGGAGAAATTACTGTTTGTGCATTTACAATATTCATTGATTTTTGCCATTGAAAAACGTCCAGAAATGTTTGAAGCTACTGACTGAATGAAAGGAGCTGGCATCTCACTCTCTTTGAATCTTCTTTATCATGCTAAGAGGAGCAGGAAAAAGCAAAAAAATTCAGAATTGCACCTTGCAATGCGGAGAAATTACTGTTTGTGCATTCACATTATTCATTGATTTTTGCCATTGAAAACCATCATGTTATTCATATACCAGAAATGTTTGAAGCTACTGACTGAATGAAAGGAGCTGGTATCTCACTCTCTTTGAATCTTCTTTATCATGCTAAGAGGAGCAGGAAAAAGCAAAAAATTTCAGAATTGCACCTTGCAATGCGGAGAAATTACTGTTTGTGCATTTACAATATTCATTGATTTTTGCCATTGAAAAATGTCCAGAAATGTTTGAAGCTACTGACTGAATGAAAAGAGCTGGCATCTCACGCTCTTTGAATCTTCTTTATCATGCTAAGAGGAGCAGGAAAAAGCAAAAAATTTCAGAATTGCACCTTGCAATGCGGAGAAATTACTGTTTGTATATTGACATTATTCATTGATTTTTGCCATTGAAAACCATCATGTTATTCATATACCAGAAATGTTTGAAGCTACTGACTGAATGAAAGGAGCTGGCATCTCACTCTCTTTGAATCTTCTTTATCATGCTAAGAGGAGCAGGAAAAAGCAAAAAATTTCAGAATTGCACCTTGCAATGCGGAGAAATTATTGTTTGTGCATTTACAATATTCATTGTTTTTTGCCATTGAAAAACATCCAGAAATGTTTGAAGCTACTGACTGAATGAAAGGAGCTGGCATCTCACTCTCTTTGAATCTTCTTTATTATGCTAAGAGGAGCAGGAAAAAGCAAAAAAATTCAGAATTGCACCTTGCAATGCGGAGAAATTACTGTTTGTGCATTCACATTATTCATTGATTTTTGCCATTGAAAAACATCATGTTATTCATATACCAGAAATGTTTGGAGCTACTGACTGAATGAAAGGAGCTGGCATCTCACTCTCTTTGAATCTTCTTTATCATGCTAAGAGGAGCAGGAAAAAGCAAAAAATTTCAGAATTGCACCTTGCAATGCGGAGAAATTACTGTTTGTGCATTCACATTATTCATTGATTTTTGCCATTGAAAAACATCATGTTATTCATATACCAGAAATGTTTGAAGCTACTGACTGAATGAAAGGAGCTGGCATCTCACTCTCTTTCAATCTTCTTTATCATGCTAAGAGGAGCAGGAAAAAGCAAAAAATTTCAGAATTGCACCTTGCAATGCGGAGAAATTACTGTTTGTGCATTTACAATATTTATTGATATTTTGATATTGAAAAACGTCCAGAAATGTTTGAAGCTACTGACTAAATAAAAGGAGCTGGCATCTCACTCTCTTTGAATCTTCTTTATCATGCTAAGAGGAGCAGGAAAAAGCAAAAAATTTCAGAATTGCACTTTGCAATGCGGAGAAATTACTGTTTGTATATTGACATTATTCATTGATTTTTGTCATTGAAAACCATCATGTTATTCATATACCAGAAATGTTTGAAGCTACTGACTGAATGAAAGGAGCTGGCATCTCACTCTCTTTGAATCTTCTTTATCATGCTAAGAGGAGCAGGAAAAAGCAAAAAATTTCAGAATTGCACCTTGCAATGCGGAGAAATTACTGTTTGTGCATTCACATTATTCATTGATTTTTGCCATTGAAAAACATCATGTTATTCATATACCAGAAATGTTTGAAGCTACTGACTGAATGAAAGGAGCTGGCATCTCACTCTCTTTGAATCTTCTTTATCATGCTAAGAGGAGCAGGAAAAAGCTAAAAATTTCAGAATTGCACCTTGCAATGCGGAGAAATTACTATTTGTGCATTTACAATATTCATTGATTTTTGCCATTGAAAAACGTCCAGAAATGTTTGAAGCTACTGACTGAATGAAAAGAGCTGGCATCTCACTCTCTTTGAATCTTCTTTATCATGCTAAGAGGAGCAGGAAAGAGCAAAAAATTTCAGAATTGCACCTTGCAATGCGGAGAAATTACTGTTTGTGCATTTACAATATTCATTGATTTTTGCCATTGAAAAACGTCCAGAAATGTTTGAAGCTACTGACTGAATGAAAGGAGCTGGCATCTCACTCTCTTTGAATCTTCTTTATCATGCTAAGAGGAGCAGGAAAAAGCAAAAAAATTCAGAATTGCACCTTGCAATGCGGAGAAATTACTGTTTGTGCATTCACATTATTCATTGATTTTTGCCATTGAAAACCATCATGTTATTCATATACCAGAAATGTTTGAAGCTACTGACTGAATGAAAGGAGCTGGTATCTCACTCTCTTTGAATCTTCTTTATCATGCTAAGAGGAGCAGGAAAAAGCAAAAAATTTCAGAATTGCACCTTGCAATGCGGAGAAATTACTGTTTGTGCATTTACAATATTCATTGATTTTTGCCATTGAAAAATGTCCAGAAATGTTTGAAGCTACTGACTGAATGAAAAGAGCTGGCATCTCACGCTCTTTGAATCTTCTTTATCATGCTAAGAGGAGCAGGAAAAAGCAAAAAATTTCAGAATTGCACCTTGCAATGCGGAGAAATTACTGTTTGTATATTGACATTATTCATTGATTTTTGCCATTGAAAACCATCATGTTATTCATATACCAGAAATGTTTGAAGCTACTGACTGAATGAAAGGAGCTGGCATCTCACTCTCTTTGAATCTTCTTTATCATGCTAAGAGGAGCAGGAAAAAGCAAAAAATTTCAGAATTGCACCTTGCAATGCGGAGAAATTATTGTTTGTGCATTTACAATATTCATTGTTTTTTGCCATTGAAAAACATCCAGAAATGTTTGAAGCTACTGACTGAATGAAAGGAGCTGGCATCTCACTCTCTTTGAATCTTCTTTATTATGCTAAGAGGAGCAGGAAAAAGCAAAAAAATTCAGAATTGCACCTTGCAATGCGGAGAAATTACTGTTTGTGCATTCACATTATTCATTGATTTTTGCCATTGAAAAACATCATGTTATTCATATACCAGAAATGTTTGGAGCTACTGACTGAATGAAAGGAGCTGGCATCTCACTCTCTTTGAATCTTCTTTATCATGCTAAGAGGAGCAGGAAAAAGCAAAAAATTTCAGAATTGCACCTTGCAATGCGGAGAAATTACTGTTTGTGCATTCACATTATTCATTGATTTTTGCCATTGAAAAACATCATGTTATTCATATACCAGAAATGTTTGAAGCTACTGACTGAATGAAAGGAGCTGGCATCTCACTCTCTTTCAATCTTCTTTATCATGCTAAGAGGAGCAGGAAAAAGCAAAAAATTTCAGAATTGCACCTTGCAATGCGGAGAAATTACTGTTTGTGAATTTACAATATTCATTGATTTTTGCCATTGAAAAATGTCCAGAAATGTTTGAAGCTACTGACTGAATGAAAAGAGCTGGCATTTCACTCTCTTTTAATCTTCTTTATCATGCTAAGAGGAGCAGGAAAAAGCAAAAAATTTCAGAATTGCACCTTGCAATGCGGAGAAATTACTGTTTGTGCATTCACATTATTCATTGATTTTTGCCATTGAAAAACATCATGTTATTCATATACCAGAAATGTTTGAAGCTACTGACTGAATGAAAAGAGCTGGCATCTCACTCTCTTTGAATCTTCTTTATCATGCTAAGAGGAGCAGGAAAAAGCAAAAAATTTCAGAATTGCACCTTGCAATGCGGAGAAATTACTGTTTGTGCATTTACAATATTCATTGATTTTTGCCATTGAAAAACATCCAGAAATGTTTGAAGCTACTGACTGAATGAAAGGAGCTGGCATCTCACTCTCTTTGAATCTTCTTTATCATGCTAAGAGGAGCAGGAAAAAGCAAAAAATTTCAGAATTGCACCTTGCAATGCGGAGAAATTACTGTTTGTGCAATCACATTATTCATTGATTTTTGCCATTGAAAACCATCATGTTATTCATATACCAGAAATGTTTGAAGCTACTGACTGAATGAAAGGAGCTGGCATCTCACTCTCTTTGAATCTTCTTTATCATGCTAAGAGGAGCAGGAAAAAGCAAAAAATTTCAGAATTGCACCTTGCAATGCGGAGAAATTACTGTTTGTGCATTCACATTATTCATTGATTTTTGCCATTGAAAAACATCATGTTATTCATATACCAGAAATGTTTGAAGCTACTGACTGAATGAAAAGATCTGGCATCTCACTCTCTTTGAATCTTCTTTATCATGCTAAGAGGAGCAGGAAAAAGCAAAAAATTTCAGTATTGCACCTTGCAATGCGGAGAAATTACCGTTTGTGCATTTACAATATTCATTGATTTTTGCCATTGAACAACGTCCAGAAATGTTTGAAGCTACTGACTGAATGAAAAGAGCTGGCATCTCACTCTCTTTGAATCTTCTTTATCATGCTAAGAGGAGCAGGAAAAAGCAAAAAATTTCAGAATTGCACCTTGCAATGCGCAGAAATTACTGTTTGTGCATTCACATTATTCAATGATTTTTGCCATTGAAAAACATCATGTTATTCATATACCAGAAATGTTTGAAGCTACTGACTGAATGAAAAGAGCTGGCATCTCACTCTCTTTGAATCTTCTTTATCATGCTAAGAGGAGCAGGAAAAAGCAAAAAATTTCAGAATTGCACCTTGCAATGCGGAGAAATTACTGTTTGTGCATTCACATTACTCATTGATTTTTGCCATTGAAAAACATCATGTTATTCATATACCAGAAATGTTTGAGGCTACTGACTGAATGAAAGGATCTGGCATCTCACTCTCTTTGAATCTTCTTTATCATGCTAAGAGGAGCAGGAAAAAGCAAAAAATTTCAGAATTGCACCTTGCAATGCGGAGAAATTACTGTTTGTGCATTCACATTATTCATTGATTTTTGCCTTTGAAAAACATCATGTTATTCATATACCAGAAATGTTTGAAGCTACTGACTGAATGAAAGGAGCTGGCATCTCACTCTCTTTGAATCTTCTTTATCATGCTAAGAGGAGCAGGAAAAAGCAAAAAATTTCAGAATTGCACCTTGCAATGCGGAGAAATTACTGTTTGAGCATTTACAATATCCATTGATTTTTGCTATTGAAAAATGTCCAGAAATGTTTGAAGCTACTGACTGAATGAAAACAGCTGGCATCTCACTCTCTTTGAATCTTCTTTATCATGCTAAGAGGAGCAGGAAAAAGCAAAAAATTTCAGAATTGCACCTTGCAATGCGGAGAAATTACTGATTGTATATTGACATTATTCATTGATTTTTGCCATTGAAAACCATCATGTTATTCATATACCAGAAATGTTTGAAGCTACTGACTGAATGAAAGGAGCTGGCATCTCACTCTCTTTGAATCTTCTTTATCATGCTAAGAGAAGCAGGAAAAAGCAAAAAAATTTCAGAATTGCACCTTGCAATGCAGAGAAATTACTGTTTGTGCATTCACATTATTCATTGATTTTTGCCATTGAAAAACATCATGTTATTCATATACCAGAAATATTTGAAGCTACTGACTAAATGAAAAGAGCTGGCATCTCACGCTCTTTGAATCTTCTTTATCATGCTAAGAGGAGCAGGAAAAAGCAAAAAATTTCAGAATTGCACCTTGCAATGCGGAGAAATTACTGTTTGTGCATTTACAATATTTATTGATATTTTGCCATTGAAAAACGTCCAGAAATGTTTGAAGCTACTGACTGAAAGGAGCTGGCATCTCACTCTCTTTGAATCTTCTTTATTATGCTAAGAGGAGCAGGAAAAAGCAAAAAAATTCAGAATTGCACCTTGCAATGCGGAGAAATTACTGTTTGTGCATTCACATTATTCATTGATTTTTGCCATTGAAAACCATCATGTTATTCATATACCAGAAATGTTTGAAGCTACTGACTGAATGAAAGGAGCTGGTATCTCACTCTCTTTGAATCTTCTTTATCATGCTAAGAGGAGCAGGAAAAAGCAAAAAATTTCAGAATTGCACCTTGCAATGCGGAGAAATTACTGTTTGTGCATTTACAATATTCATTGATTTTTGCCATTAAAAAATGTCCAGAAATGTTTGAAGCTACTGACTGAATGAAAAGAGCTGGCATCTCACTCTCTTTGAATCTTCTTTATCATGCTAAGAGGAGCAGGAAAAAGCAAAAAATTTCAGAATTGCACCTTACAATGCGGAGAAATTACTGTTTGTATATTGACATTATTCATTGATTTTTGCCATTGAAGACCATCATGTTATTCATATACCAGAAATGTTTGAAGCTACTAACTGAATGAAAGGAGCTGGCATCTCACTCTCTTTGAATCTTCTTTATCATGCTAAGAGGAGCAGGAAAAAGCAAAAAAATTTCAGAATTGCACCTTGCAATGCGGAGAAATTACTGTTTGTGCATTTACAATATTCATTGATTTTTGCCATTGAAAAATGTCCAGAAATGTTTGAAGCTACTGACTGAATGAAAGGAGCTGGCATCTCACTCTCTTTGAATCTTCTTTATTATGCTAAGAGGAGCAGGAAAAAGCAAAAAAATTCAGAATTGCACCTTGCAATGCGGAGAAATTTCTGTTTGTGCATTCACATTATTCATTGATTTTTGCCATTGAAAAACATCATGTTATTCATATACCAGAAATGTTTGAAGCTACTGACTGAATGAAAGGAGCTGGCATCTCACTCTCTTTGAATCTTCTTTATCATGCTAAGAGGAGCAGGAAAAAGCACAAAATTTCAGAATTGCACCTTGCAATGCGGAGAAATTACTGTTTGTGCATTCACATTATTCATTGATTTTTGCCATTGAAAAACATCATGTTATTCATATACCAGAAATGTTTGAAGCTACTGACTGAATGAAAGGAGCTGGCATCTCACTCTCTTTCAATCTTCTTTATCATGCTAAGAGGAGCAGGAAAAATCAAAAAATTTCAGAATTGCACCTTGCAATGCGGAGAAATTACTGTTTGTGCATTCACATTATTCATTGATTTTTGCCGTTGAAAAACATCATGTTATTCATATACCAGAAATGTTTGAAGCTACTGACTGAATGAAAAGAGCTGGCATCTCACTCTCTTTGAATCTTCTTTATCATGCTAAGAGGAGCAGGAAAAAGCAAAAAATTTCAGAATTGCACCTTGCAATGCGGAGAAATTACTGTTTGTGCATTTACAATATTCATTGATTTTTGCCATTGAAAAACATCCAGAAATGTTTGAAGCTACTGACTGAATGAAAGGAGCTGGCATCTCACTCTCTTTGAATCTTCTTTATCATGCTAAGAGGAGCAGGAAAAAGCAAAAAATTTCAGAATTGCACCTTGCAATGCGGAGAAATTACTGTTTGTGCAATCACATTATTCATTGATTTTTGCCATTGAAAACCATCATGTTATTCATATACCAGAAATGTTTGAAGCTACTGACTGAATGAAAGGAGCTGGCATCTCACTCTCTTTGAATCTTCTTTATCATGCTAAGAGGAGCAGGAAAAAGCAAAAAATTTCAGAATTGCACCTTGCAATGCGGAGAAATTACTGTTTGTGCATTCACATTATTCATTGATTTTTGCCATTGAAAAACATCATGTTATTCATATACCAGAAATGTTTGAAGCTACTGACTGAATGAAAAGAGCTGGCATCTCACTCTCTTTGAATCTTCTTTATCATGCTAAGAGGAGCAGGAAAAAGCAAAAAATTTCAGTATTGCACCTTGCAATGCGGAGAAATTACTGTTTGTGCATTTACAATATTCATTGATTTTTGCCATTGAAAAACGTCCAGAAATGTTTGAAGCTACTGACTGAATGAAAGGAGCTGGCATCTCACTCTCTTTGAATCTTCTTTATTATGCTAAGAGGAGCAGGAAAAAGCAAAAAAATTCAGAATTGCACCTTGCAATGCGGAGAAATTTCTGTTTGTGCATTCACATTATTCATTGATTTTTGCCATTGAAAAACATCATGTTATTCATATACCAGAAATGTTTGAAGCTACTGACTGAATGAAAGGAGCTGGCATCTCACTCTCTTTGAATCTTCTTTATCATGCTAAGAGGAGCAGGAAAAAGCACAAAATTTCAGAATTGCACCTTGCAATGCGGAGAAATTACTGTTTGTGCATTCACATTATTCATTGATTTTTGCCATTGAAAAACATCATGTTATTCATATACCAGAAATGTTTGAAGCTACTGACTGAATAAAAGGAGCTGGCATCTCACTCTCTTTCAATCTTCTTTATCATGCTAAGAGGAGCAGGAAAAAGCAAAAAATTTCAGAATTGCACCTTGCAATGCGGAGAAATTACTGTTTGTGAATTTACAATATTCATTGATTTTTGCCATTGAAAAACGTCCAGAAATGTTTGAAGCTACTGACTGAATGAAAAGAGCTGGCATCTCACTCTCTTTTAATCTTCTTTATCATGCTAAGAGGAGCAGGAAAAAGCAAAAAATTTCAGAATTGCACCTTGCAATGCGGAGAAATTACTGTTTGTGCATTCACATTATTCATTGATTTTTGCCGTTGAAAAACATCATGTTATTCATATACCAGAAATGTTTGAAGCTACTGACTGAATGAAAAGAGCTGGCATCTCACTCTCTTTGAATCTTCTTTATCATGCTAAGAGGAGCAGGAAAAAGCAAAAAATTTCAGAATTGCACCTTGCAATGCGGAGAAATTACTGTTTGTGCATTTACAATATTCATTGATTTTTGCCATTGAAAAACATCCAGAAATGTTTGAAGCTACTGACTGAATGAAAGGAGCTGGCATCTCACTCTCTTTGAATCTTCTTTATCATGCTAAGAGGAGCAGGAAAAAGCAAAAAATTTCAGAATTGCACCTTGCAATGCGGAGAAATTACTGTTTGTGCAATCACATTATTCATTGATTTTTGCCATTGAAAACCATCATGTTATTCATATACCAGAAATGTTTGAAGCTACTGACTGAATGAAAGGAGCTGGCATCTCACTCTCTTTGAATCTTCTTTATCATGCTAAGAGGAGCAGGAAAAAGCAAAAAATTTCAGAATTGCACCTTGCAATGCGGAGAAATTACTGTTTGTGCATTCACATTATTCATTGATTTTTGCCATTGAAAAACATCATGTTATTCATATACCAGAAATGTTTGAAGCTACTGACTGAATGAAAAGAGCTGGCATCTCACTCTCTTTGAATCTTCTTTATCATGCTAAGAGGAGCAGGAAAAAGCAAAAAATTTCAGTATTGCACCTTGCAATGCGGAGAAATTACTGTTTGTGCATTTACAATATTCATTGATTTTTGCCATTGAAAAACGTCCAGAAATGTTTGAAGCTACTGACTGAATGAAAAGAGCTGGCATCTCACTCTCTTTGAGTCTTCTTTATCATGCTAAGAGGAGCAGGAAAAAGCAAAAAATTTCAGAATTGCACCTTGCAATGCGGAGAAATTACTGTTTGTGCATTCACATTACTCATTGATTTTTGCCATTGAAAAACATCATGTTATTCATATACCAGAAATGTTTGAAGCTACTGACTGAATGAAAGGAGCTGGCATCTCACTCTCTTTGAATCTTCTTTATCATGCTAAGAGGAGCAGGAAAATGCAAAAAATTTCAGAATTGCACCTTGCAATGCGGAGAAATTACTGATTGTATATTGACATTATTCATTGATTTTTGCCATTGAAAACCATCATGTTATTCATATACCAGAAATGTTTGAAGCTACTGACTGAATGAAAGGAGCTGGCATCTCACTCTCTTTGAATCTTCTTTATCATGCTAAGAGGAGCAGGAAAAAGCAAAAAAATTCAGAATTGCACCTTGCAATGTGGAGAAATTACTGTTTGTGCATTCACATTATTCATTGATTTTTGCCATTGAAAAACATCATGTTATTCATATACCAGAAATGTTTGAAGCTACTGACTGAATGAAAAGAGCTGGCATCTCACGCTCTTTGAATCTTCTTTATCATGCTAAGAGGAGCAGGAAAAAGCAAAAAATTTCAGAATTGCACCTTGCAATGCGGAGAAATTACGGTTTGTGCATTTACAATATTTATTGATATTTTGCCATTGAAAAACATCCAGAAATGTTTGAAGCTACTGACTGAATGAAAGGAGCTGGCATCTCACTCTCTTTGAATCTTCTTTATCATGCTAAGAGGAGCAGGAAAAAGCAAAAAATTTCAGAATTGCACTTTGCAATGCGGAGAAATTACTGTTTGTATATTGACATTATTCATTGATTTTTGTCATTGAAAACCATCATTTTATTCACATACCAGAAATGTTTGAAGCTACTGACTGAATGAAAGGAGCTGGCATCTCACTCTCTTTGAATCTTCTTTATCATGCTAAGAGGAGCAGGAAAAAGCAAAAAATTTCAGAATTGCACCTTGCAATGCGGAGAAATTACTGTTTGTGCATTCACATTATTCATTGATTTTTGCCATTGAAAAACATCATGTTATTCATATACCAGAAATGTTTGAAGCTACTGACTGAATGAAAGGAGCTGGCATCTCACTCTCTTTGAATCTTCTTTATCATGCTAAGAGGAGCAGGAAAAAGCAAAAAAATTCAGAATTGCACCTTGCAATGCGGAGAAATTACTGTTTGTGCATTTACAATATTCATTGATTTTTGCCATTGAAAAACGTCCAGAAATGTTTGAAGCTACTGACTGAATGAAAAGAGCTGGCATCTCACTCTCTTTGAATCTTCTTTATCATGCTAAGAGGAGCAGGAAAAAGCAAAAAATTTCAGAATTGCACCTTGCAATGCGGAGAAATTACTGTTTGTGCATTAACAATATTCATTGATCTTTGCCATTGAAAAACGTCCAGAAATGTTTGAAGCTACTGAATGAATGAAAGGAGCTGGCTTCTCACTCTCTTTGAATCTTCTTTATCATGCTAAGAGGAGCAGGAAAAAGCAAAAAATTTCAGAATTGCACCTTGCAATGCGGAGAAATTACTGTTTGTGCATTCACATTACTCATTGATTTTTGCCATTGAAAAACATCATGTTATTCATATACCAGAAATGTTTGAGGCTACTGACTGAATGAAAGGATCTGGCATCTCACTCTCTTTGAATCTTCTTTATCATGCTAAGAGGAGCAGGAAAAAGCAAAAAATTTCAGAATTGCACCTTGCAATGCGGAGAAATTACTGTTTGTGCATTCACATTATTCATTGATTTTTGCCTTTGAAAAACATCATGTTATTCATATACCAGAAATGTTTGAAGCTACTGACTGAATGAAAGGAGCTGGCATCTCACTCTCTTTGAATCTTCTTTATCATGCTAAGAGGAGCAGGAAAAAGCAAAAAATTTCAGAATTGCACCTTGCAATGCGGAGAAATTACTGTTTGAGCATTTACAATATCCATTGATTTTTGCTATTGAAAAATGTCCAGAAATGTTTGAAGCTACTGACTGAATGAAAACAGCTGGCATCTCACTCTCTTTGAATCTTCTTTATCATGCTAAGAGGAGCAGGAAAAAGCAAAAAATTTCAGAATTGCACCTTGCAATGCGGAGAAATTACTGATTGTATATTGACATTATTCATTGATTTTTGCCATTGAAAACCATCATGTTATTCATATACCAGAAATGTTTGAAGCTACTGACTGAATGAAAGGAGCTGGCATCTCACTCTCTTTGAATCTTCTTTATCATGCTAAGAGAAGCAGGAAAAAGCAAAAAAATTTCAGAATTGCACCTTGCAATGCAGAGAAATTACTGTTTGTGCATTCACATTATTCATTGATTTTTGCCATTGAAAAACATCATGTTATTCATATACCAGAAATATTTGAAGCTACTGACTAAATGAAAAGAGCTGGCATCTCACGCTCTTTGAATCTTCTTTATCATGCTAAGAGGAGCAGGAAAAAGCAAAAAATTTCAGAATTGCACCTTGCAATGCGGAGAAATTACTGTTTGTGCATTTACAATATTTATTGATATTTTGCCATTGAAAAACGTCCAGAAATGTTTGAAGCTACTGACTGAAAGGAGCTGGCATCTCACTCTCTTTGAATCTTCTTTATTATGCTAAGAGGAGCAGGAAAAAGCAAAAAAATTCAGAATTGCACCTTGCAATGCGGAGAAATTACTGTTTGTGCATTCACATTATTCATTGATTTTTGCCATTGAAAACCATCATGTTATTCATATACCAGAAATGTTTGAAGCTACTGACTGAATGAAAGGAGCTGGTATCTCACTCTCTTTGAATCTTCTTTATCATGCTAAGAGGAGCAGGAAAAAGCAAAAAATTTCAGAATTGCACCTTGCAATGCGGAGAAATTACTGTTTGTGCATTTACAATATTCATTGATTTTTGCCATTAAAAAATGTCCAGAAATGTTTGAAGCTACTGACTGAATGAAAAGAGCTGGCATCTCACTCTCTTTGAATCTTCTTTATCATGCTAAGAGGAGCAGGAAAAAGCAAAAAATTTCAGAATTGCACCTTACAATGCGGAGAAATTACTGTTTGTATATTGACATTATTCATTGATTTTTGCCATTGAAGACCATCATGTTATTCATATACCAGAAATGTTTGAAGCTACTAACTGAATGAAAGGAGCTGGCATCTCACTCTCTTTGAATCTTCTTTATCATGCTAAGAGGAGCAGGAAAAAGCAAAAAAATTTCAGAATTGCACCTTGCAATGCGGAGAAATTACTGTTTGTGCATTTACAATATTCATTGATTTTTGCCATTGAAAAATGTCCAGAAATGTTTGAAGCTACTGACTGAATGAAAGGAGCTGGCATCTCACTCTCTTTGAATCTTCTTTATTATGCTAAGAGGAGCAGGAAAAAGCAAAAAAATTCAGAATTGCACCTTGCAATGCGGAGAAATTTCTGTTTGTGCATTCACATTATTCATTGATTTTTGCCATTGAAAAACATCATGTTATTCATATACCAGAAATGTTTGAAGCTACTGACTGAATGAAAGGAGCTGGCATCTCACTCTCTTTGAATCTTCTTTATCATGCTAAGAGGAGCAGGAAAAAGCACAAAATTTCAGAATTGCACCTTGCAATGCGGAGAAATTACTGTTTGTGCATTCACATTATTCATTGATTTTTGCCATTGAAAAACATCATGTTATTCATATACCAGAAATGTTTGAAGCTACTGACTGAATGAAAGGAGCTGGCATCTCACTCTCTTTCAATCTTCTTTATCATGCTAAGAGGAGCAGGAAAAATCAAAAAATTTCAGAATTGCACCTTGCAATGCGGAGAAATTACTGTTTGTGCATTCACATTATTCATTGATTTTTGCCGTTGAAAAACATCATGTTATTCATATACCAGAAATGTTTGAAGCTACTGACTGAATGAAAAGAGCTGGCATCTCACTCTCTTTGAATCTTCTTTATCATGCTAAGAGGAGCAGGAAAAAGCAAAAAATTTCAGAATTGCACCTTGCAATGCGGAGAAATTACTGTTTGTGCATTTACAATATTCATTGATTTTTGCCATTGAGAAACATCCAGAAATGTTTGAAGCTACTGACTGAATGAAAGGAGCTGGCATCTCACTCTCTTTGAATCTTCTTTATCATGCTAAGAGGAGCAGGAAAAAGCAAAAAATTTCAGAATTGCACCTTGCAATGCGGAGAAATTACTGTTTGTGCAATCACATTATTCATTGATTTTTGCCATTGAAAACCATCATGTTATTCATATACCAGAAATGTTTGAAGCTACTGACTGAATGAAAGGAGCTGGCATCTCACTCTCTTTGAATCTTCTTTATCATGCTAAGAGGAGCAGGAAAAAGCAAAAAATTTCAGAATTGCACCTTGCAATGCGGAGAAATTACTGTTTGTGCATTCACATTATTCATTGATTTTTGCCATTGAAAAACATCATGTTATTCATATACCAGAAATGTTTGAAGCTACTGACTGAATGAAAAGAGCTGGCATCTCACTCTCTTTGAATCTTCTTTATCATGCTAAGAGGAGCAGGAAAAAGCAAAAAATTTCAGTATTGCACCTTGCAATGCGGAGAAATTACTGTTTGTGCATTTACAATATTCATTGATTTTTGCCATTGAAAAACGTCCAGAAATGTTTGAAGCTACTGACTGAATGAAAGGAGCTGGCATCTCACTCTCTTTGAATCTTCTTTATTATGCTAAGAGGAGCAGGAAAAAGCAAAAAAATTCAGAATTGCACCTTGCAATGCGGAGAAATTTCTGTTTGTGCATTCACATTATTCATTGATTTTTGCCATTGAAAAACATCATGTTATTCATATACCAGAAATGTTTGAAGCTACTGACTGAATGAAAGGAGCTGGCATCTCACTCTCTTTGAATCTTCTTTATCATGCTAAGAGGAGCAGGAAAAAGCACAAAATTTCAGAATTGCACCTTGCAATGCGGAGAAATTACTGTTTGTGCATTCACATTATTCATTGATTTTTGCCATTGAAAAACATCATGTTATTCATATACCAGAAATGTTTGAAGCTACTGACTGAATAAAAGGAGCTGGCATCTCACTCTCTTTCAATCTTCTTTATCATGCTAAGAGGAGCAGGAAAAAGCAAAAAATTTCAGAATTGCACCTTGCAATGCGGAGAAATTACTGTTTGTGAATTTACAATATTCATTGATTTTTGCCATTGAAAAACGTCCAGAAATGTTTGAAGCTACTGACTGAATGAAAAGAGCTGGCATCTCACTCTCTTTTAATCTTCTTTATCATGCTAAGAGGAGCAGGAAAAAGCAAAAAATTTCAGAATTGCACCTTGCAATGCGGAGAAATTACTGTTTGTGCATTCACATTATTCATTGATTTTTGCCGTTGAAAAACATCATGTTATTCATATACCAGAAATGTTTGAAGCTACTGACTGAATGAAAAGAGCTGGCATCTCACTCTCTTTGAATCTTCTTTATCATGCTAAGAGGAGCAGGAAAAAGCAAAAAATTTCAGAATTGCACCTTGCAATGCGGAGAAATTACTGTTTGTGCATTTACAATATTCATTGATTTTTGCCATTGAAAAACATCCAGAAATGTTTGAAGCTACTGACTGAATGAAAGGAGCTGGCATCTCACTCTCTTTGAATCTTCTTTATCATGCTAAGAGGAGCAGGAAAAAGCAAAAAATTTCAGAATTGCACCTTGCAATGCGGAGAAATTACTGTTTGTGCAATCACATTATTCATTGATTTTTGCCATTGAAAACCATCATGTTATTCATATACCAGAAATGTTTGAAGCTACTGACTGAATGAAAGGAGCTGGCATCTCACTCTCTTTGAATCTTCTTTATCATGCTAAGAGGAGCAGGAAAAAGCAAAAAATTTCAGAATTGCACCTTGCAATGCGGAGAAATTACTGTTTGTGCATTCACATTATTCATTGATTTTTGCCATTGAAAAACATCATGTTATTCATATACCAGAAATGTTTGAAGCTACTGACTGAATGAAAAGAGCTGGCATCTCACTCTCTTTGAATCTTCTTTATCATGCTAAGAGGAGCAGGAAAAAGCAAAAAATTTCAGTATTGCACCTTGCAATGCGGAGAAATTACTGTTTGTGCATTTACAATATTCATTGATTTTTGCCATTGAAAAACGTCCAGAAATGTTTGAAGCTACTGACTGAATGAAAAGAGCTGGCATCTCACTCTCTTTGAGTCTTCTTTATCATGCTAAGAGGAGCAGGAAAAAGCAAAAAATTTCAGAATTGCACCTTGCAATGCGGAGAAATTACTGTTTGTGCATTCACATTACTCATTGATTTTTGCCATTGAAAAACATCATGTTATTCATATACCAGAAATGTTTGAAGCTACTGACTGAATGAAAGGAGCTGGCATCTCACTCTCTTTGAATCTTCTTTATCATGCTAAGAGGAGCAGGAAAATGCAAAAAATTTCAGAATTGCACCTTGCAATGCGGAGAAATTACTGATTGTATATTGACATTATTCATTGATTTTTGCCATTGAAAACCATCATGTTATTCATATACCAGAAATGTTTGAAGCTACTGACTGAATGAAAGGAGCTGGCATCTCACTCTCTTTGAATCTTCTTTATCATGCTAAGAGGAGCAGGAAAAAGCAAAAAAATTCAGAATTGCACCTTGCAATGTGGAGAAATTACTGTTTGTGCATTCACATTATTCATTGATTTTTGCCATTGAAAAACATCATGTTATTCATATACCAGAAATGTTTGAAGCTACTGACTGAATGAAAAGAGCTGGCATCTCACGCTCTTTGAATCTTCTTTATCATGCTAAGAGGAGCAGGAAAAAGCAAAAAATTTCAGAATTGCACCTTGCAATGCGGAGAAATTACGGTTTGTGCATTTACAATATTTATTGATATTTTGCCATTGAAAAACATCCAGAAATGTTTGAAGCTACTGACTGAATGAAAGGAGCTGGCATCTCACTCTCTTTGAATCTTCTTTATCATGCTAAGAGGAGCAGGAAAAAGCAAAAAATTTCAGAATTGCACTTTGCAATGCGGAGAAATTACTGTTTGTATATTGACATTATTCATTGATTTTTGTCATTGAAAACCATCATTTTATTCACATACCAGAAATGTTTGAAGCTACTGACTGAATGAAAGGAGCTGGCATCTCACTCTCTTTGAATCTTCTTTATCATGCTAAGAGGAGCAGGAAAAAGCAAAAAATTTCAGAATTGCACCTTGCAATGCGGAGAAATTACTGTTTGTGCATTCACATTATTCATTGATTTTTGCCATTGAAAAACATCATGTTATTCATATACCAGAAATGTTTGAAGCTACTGACTGAATGAAAGGAGCTGGCATCTCACTCTCTTTGAATCTTCTTTATCATGCTAAGAGGAGCAGGAAAAAGCAAAAAAATTCAGAATTGCACCTTGCAATGCGGAGAAATTACTGTTTGTGCATTTACAATATTCATTGATTTTTGCCATTGAAAAACGTCCAGAAATGTTTGAAGCTACTGACTGAATGAAAAGAGCTGGCATCTCACTCTCTTTGAATCTTCTTTATCATGCTAAGAGGAGCAGGAAAAAGCAAAAAATTTCAGAATTGCACCTTGCAATGCGGAGAAATTACTGTTTGTGCATTAACAATATTCATTGATCTTTGCCATTGAAAAACGTCCAGAAATGTTTGAAGCTACTGAATGAATGAAAGGAGCTGGCTTCTCACTCTCTTTGAATCTTCTTTATCATGCTAAGAGGAGCAGGAAAAAGCAAAAAAATTCAGAATTGCACCTTGCAATGCGGAGAAATTACTGTTTGTGCATTTACAATATTCATTGATTTTTGCCATTGAAAAACGTCCAGAAATGTTTGAAGCTACTGACTGAATGAAAAGAGCTCGCATCTCACTCTCTTTGAATCTTCTTTATCATGCTAAGAGGAGCAGGAAAAAGCAAAAATTTCAGAATTGCACCTTGCAATGCGGAGAAATTACTGTTTGTATATTGACATTATTCATTGATTTTTGCCATTGAAAACCATCATGTTATTCATATACCAGAAATGTTTGAAGCTACTGACTGAATGAAAGGAGCTGGCATCTCACTCTCTTTGAATCTTCTTTATCATGCTAAGAGGAGCAGGAAAAAGCAAAAAATTTCAGAATTGCACCTTGCAATGCGGAGAAATTACTGTTTGTGCATTTACAATATTCATTGATTTTTGCCATTGAAAAACGTCCAGAAATGTTTGAAGCTACTGACTGAATGAAAGGAGCTGGCATCTCACTCTCTTTGAATCTTCTTTATTATGCTAAGAGGAGCAGGAAAAAGCAAAAAAATTCAGAATTGCACCTTGCAATGCGGAGAAATTACTGTCTGTGCATTCACATTATTCATTGATTTTTGCCATTGAAAAACATCATGTTATTCATATACCAGAAATGTTTGAAGCTACTGACTGAATGAAAGGAGCTGGCATCTCACTCTCTTTGAATCTTCTTTATCATTCTAAGAGGAGCAGGAAAAAGCAAAAAATTTCAGAATTGCACCTTGCAATGCGGAGAAATTACTGTTTGTGCATTCACATTACTCATTGATTTTTGCCATTGAAAAACATCATGTTATTCATATACCAGAAATGTTTGAAGCTACTGACTGAATGAAAGGAGCTGGCATCTCACTCTCTTTCAATCTTCTTTATCATGCTAATTGGAGCAGGAAAAAGCAAAAAAATTCAGAATTGCACCTTGCAATGCGGAGAAATTACTGTTTGTGAATTTACAATATTCATTGATTTTTGCCATTGAAAAACGTCCAGAAATGTTTGAAGCTACTGACTGAATGAAAAGAGCTGGCATCTCACTCTCTTTTAATCTTCTTTATCATGCTAAGAGGAGCAGGAAAAAGCAAAAAATTTCAGAATTGCACCTTGCAATGCGGAGAAATTACTGTTTGTGCATTCACATTATTCATTGATTTTTGCCATTGAAAAACATCATGTTATTCATATACCAGAAATGTTTGAAGCTACTGACTGAATGAAAAGAGCTGGCATCTCACTCTCTTTGAATCTTCTTTATCATGCTAAGAGGAGCAGGAAAAAGCAAAAAATTTCAGAATTGCACCTTGCAATGCGGAGAAATTACTGTTTGTGCATTTACAATATTCATTGATTTTTGCCATTGAAAAACGTCCAGAAATGTTTGAAGCTACTGACTGAATGAAAAGAGCTGGCATCTCACTCTCTTTGAATCTTCTTTATCATGCTAAGAGGAGCAGGAAAAAGCAAAAAATTTCAGAATTGCACCTTGCAATGCGGAGAAATTACTGTTTGTGCATTTACAATATTCATTGATTTTTGCCATTGAAAAACATCCAGAAATGTTTGAAGCTACTGACTGAATGAAAGGAGCTGGCATCTCACTCTCTTTGAATCTTCTTTATCATGCTAAGAGGAGCAGGAAAAAGCAAAAAATTTCAGAATTGCACCTTGCAATGCGGAGAAATTACTGTTTGTGCAATCACATTATTCATTGATTTTTGCCATTGAAAACCATCATGTTATTCATATACCAGAAATGTTTGAAGCTACTGACTGAATGAAAGGAGCTGGCATCTCACTCTCTTTGAATCTTCTTTATCATGCTAAGAGGAGCAGGAAAAAGCAAAAAATTTCAGAATTGCACCTTGCAATGCGGAGAAATTACTGTTTGTGCATTCACATTATTCATTGATTTTTGCCATTGAAAAACATCATGTTATTCATATACCAGAAATGTTTGAAGCTACTGACTGAATGAAAAGAGCTGGCATCTCACTCTCTTTGAATCTTCTTTATCATGCTAAGAGGAGCAGGAAAAAGCAAAAAATTTCAGTATTGCACCTTGCAATGCGGAGAAATTACTGTTTGTGCATTTACAATATTCATTTATTTTTGCCATTGAAAAACGTCCAGAAATGTTTGAAGCTACTGACTGAATGAAAAGAGCTGGCATCTCACTCTCTTTCAGTCTTCTTTATCATGCTAAGAGGAGCAGGAAAAAGCAAAAAATTTCAGAATTGCACCTTGCAATGCGGAGAAATTACTGTTTGTGCATTCACATTATTCAATGATTTTTGCCATTGAAAAACATCATGTTATTCATATACCAGAAATGTTTGAAGCTACTGACTGAATGAAAAGAGCTGGCATCTCACTCTCTTTGAATCTTCTTTATCATGCTAAGAGGAGCAGGAAAAAGCAAAAAATTTCAGAATTGCACCTTGCAATGCGGAGAAATTACTGTTTGTGCATTTACAATATTCATTGATTTTTGCCATTGAAAAACGTCCAGAAATGTTTGAAGCTACTGACTGAATGAAAAGAGCTGGCATCTCACTCTCTTTGAATCTTCTTTATCATGCTAAGAGGAGCAGGAAAAAGCAAAAAATTTCAGAATTGCACCTTGCAATGCGGAGAAATTACTGTTTGTGCATTTATAATATTCATTGATTTTTGCCATTGAAAAACGTCCAGAAATGTTTGAAGCAACTGACTGAATGAAAGGAGCTGGCATCTCACTCTCTTTGAATCTTCTTTATCATGCTAAGAGGAGCAGGAAAAAGCAAAAAATTTCAGAATTGCACCTTGCAATGCGGAGAAATTACTGTTTGTGCATTCACATTATTCATTGATTTTTGTCATTGAAAAACATCATGTTATTCATATACCAGAAATGTTTGAAGCTACTGACTGAATGAAAGGAGCTGGCATCTCACTCTCTTTGAATCTTCTTTATCATGCTAAGGGGAGCAGGAGAAAGCAAAAAATTTCAGAATTGCACCTTGCAATGCGGAGAAATTACTGTTTGTGCATTCACATTATTCATTGATTTTTGCCATTGAAAAACGTCCAGAAATGTTTGAAGCTACTGACTGAATGAAAGGAGCTGGCATCTAACTCTCTTTGAATGTTCTTTATCATGCTAAGAGGAGCAGGAAAAAGCAAAAAATTTCAGAATTGCACCTTGCAATGCGGAGAAATTACTGTTTGTGCATTCACATTATTCATTGATTTTTGCCCCTGAAAAACATGTTATTCATATACCAGAAATGTTTGAAGCTACTGACTGAATGAAAAGAGCTGGCATCTCACTCTCTTTGAATCTTCTTTATCATGCTAAGAGGAGCAGGAAAAAGCAAAAAATTTCAGAATTGCACCTTGCAATGCGGAGAAATTACTGTTTGTGCATTCACATTATTCATTGATTTTTGCCATTGAAAACCATCATGTTATTCATATACCAGAAATGTTTGAAGCTACTGACTGAATGAAAGGAGCTGGCATCTCACTCTCTTTGAATCTTCTTTGTCATGCTAAGAGGAGCAGGAAAAAGCAAAAAATTTCAGAATTGCACCTTGCAATGCGGAGAAATTACTGTTTGTGCATTCACATTATTCATTGATTTTTGCCATTGAAAAACATCATGTTATTCATATACCAGAAATGTTTGAAGATACTGACTGAATGAAAAGAGCTGGCATCTCACTCTCTTTGAATCTTCTTTATCATGCTAAGAGGAGCAGGAAAAAGCAAAAAATTTCAGAATTGCACCTTGCAATGCGGAGAAATTACTGTTTGTGCATTTACAATATTCATTGATTTTTGCCACTGAAAAATGTCCAGAAATGTTTTAAGCTACTGACTGAATGAAAAGAGCTGGCATCTCACTCTCTTTGAATCTTCTTTATCATGCTAAGAGGAGCAGGAAAAAGCAAAAAATTTCAGAATTGCACCTTGCAATGCGGAGAAATTACTGTTTGTGCATTTATAATATTCATTGATTTTTGCCATTGAAAAACGTCCAGAAATGTTTGAAGCAACTGACTGAATGAAAGGAGCTGGCATCTCACTCTCTTTGAATCTTCTTTATCATGCTAAGAGGAGCAGGAAAAAGCAAAAAATTTCAGAATTGCACCTTGCAATGCGGAGAAATTACTGTTTGTGCATTCACATTATTCATTGATTTTTGTCATTGAAAAACATCATGTTATTCATATACCAGAAATGTTTGAAGCTACTGACTGAATGAAAGGAGCTGGCATCTCACTCTCTTTGAATCTTCTTTATCATGCTAAGGGGAGCAGGAGAAAGCAAAAAATTTCAGAATTGCACCTTGCAATGCGGAGAAATTACTGTTTGTGCATTCACATTATTCATTGATTTTTGCCATTGAAAAACGTCCAGAAATGTTTGAAGCTACTGACTGAATGAAAGGAGCTGGCATCTAACTCTCTTTGAATGTTCTTTATCATGCTAAGAGGAGCAGGAAAAAGCAAAAAATTTCAGAATTGCACCTTGCAATGCGGAGAAATTACTGTTTGTGCATTCACATTATTCATTGATTTTTGCCCCTGAAAAACATGTTATTCATATACCAGAAATGTTTGAAGCTACTGACTGAATGAAAAGAGCTGGCATCTCACTCTCTTTGAATCTTCTTTATCATGCTAAGAGGAGCAGGAAAAAGCAAAAAATTTCAGAATTGCACCTTGCAATGCGGAGAAATTACTGTTTGTGCATTCACATTATTCATTGATTTTTGCCATTGAAAACCATCATGTTATTCATATACCAGAAATGTTTGAAGCTACTGACTGAATGAAAGGAGCTGGCATCTCACTCTCTTTGAATCTTCTTTGTCATGCTAAGAGGAGCAGGAAAAAGCAAAAAATTTCAGAATTGCACCTTGCAATGCGGAGAAATTACTGTTTGTGCATTCACATTATTCATTGATTTTTGCCATTGAAAAACATCATGTTATTCATATACCAGAAATGTTTGAAGATACTGACTGAATGAAAAGAGCTGGCATCTCACTCTCTTTGAATCTTCTTTATCATGCTAAGAGGAGCAGGAAAAAGCAAAAAATTTCAGAATTGCACCTTGCAATGCGGAGAAATTACTGTTTGTGCATTTACAATATTCATTGATTTTTGCCACTGAAAAATGTCCAGAAATGTTTTAAGCTACTGACTGAATGAAAAGAGCTGGCATCTCACTCTCTTTGAATCTTCTTTATCATGCTAAGAGGAGCAGGAAAAAGCAAAAAATTTCAGAATTGCACCTTGTAATGCGGAGAAATTACTGTTTGTGCATTTACAATATTCATTGATTTTTGCCATTGAAAAACATCCAGAAATGTTTGAAGCTACTGACTGAATGAAAAGAGCTGGCATCTCACTCTCTTTGAATCTTCTTTATCATGCTAAGAGGAGCAGGAAAAAGCAAAAAATTTCAGAATTGCACCTTGCAATGCGGAGAAATTACTGTTTGTGCATTCACATTATTCATTGATTTTTGCCATTGAAAAACATCATGTTATTCATATACCAGAAATGTTTGAAGCTACTGACTGAATGAAAAGAGCTGGCATCTCACTCTCTTTGAATCTTCTTTATCATGCTAAGAGGAGCAGGAAAAAGCAAAAAATTTCAGAATTGCAAATTGCAATGCAGAGAAATTACTGTTTGTGCATTTACAATATTCATTGATTTTTGCCATTGAAAAACGTCCAGAAATGTTTGAAGCTACTGACTGAATGAAAGGAGCTGGCATCTCACTCTCTTTGAATCTTCTTTATCATGATAAGAGGAGCAGGAAAAAGCAAAAAATTTCAGAATTGCACCTTGCAATGCGGAGAAATTACTGTTTGTGCATTCACATTATTCATTGATTTTTGCCATTGAAAAACATCATGTTATTCATATACCAGAAATGTTTGAAGCTACTGACTGAATGAAAAGAGCTGGCATCTCACTCTCTTTGAATCTTCTTTATCATGCGAAGGGGAGCAGGAAAAAGCAAAAAATTTCAGAATTGCACCTTGCAATGCGGAGAAATTACTGTTTGTGCATTCACATTATTCATTGATTTTTGCCATTGAAAAACATCATGTTATTCATATACCAGAAATGTTTGAAGCTACTGACTGAATGAAAAGAGCTGGCATCTCACTCTCTTTGAATCTTCTTTATCATGCGAAGGGGAGCAGGAAAAAGCAAAAAATTTCAGAATTGCACCTTGCAATGCGGAGAAATTACTGTTTGTGCATTCACATTATTCATTGATTTTTGCCATTGAAAAACGTCCAGAAATGTTTGAAGCTACTGACTGAATGAAAGGAGCTGGCATCTCACTCTCTTTGAATCTTCTTTATCATGCTAAGAGGAGCAGGAAAAAGAAAAAAATTTCAGAATTGCACCTTGCAATGCGGAGAAATTACTGTTAGTGCATTCACATCATTCATTGATTTTTGCCCCTGAAAAACATGTTATTCATATACCAGAAATGTTTGAAGCTACTGACTGAATGAAAAGAGCTGGCATCTCACTCTCTTTGAATCTTCTTTATCATGCTAAGAGGAGCAGGAAAAAGCAAAAAATTTCAGAATTGCACCTTGCAATGCGGAGAAAATACTGTTTGTGCATTCACATTATTCATTGATTTTTGCCATTGAAAAACTTCATGTTATTCATATACCAGAAATGTTTGAAGCTACTGACTGAATGAAAAGAGCTGGCATCTCACTCTCTTTGAATCTTCTTTATCATGCTAAGAGGAACAGGAAAAAGCAAAAAATTTCAGAATTGCACCTTGCAATGCGGAGAAATTACTGTTTGTGCATTTACAATATTCATTAATTTTTGCCATTGAAAAACGTCCAGAAATGTTTGAAGCTACTGACTGAATGAAAAGAGCTGGCATCTCACTCTCTTTGAATCTTCTTTATCATGCTAAGAGGAGCAGGAAAAAGCAAAAAATTTCAGAATTGCACCTTGCAATGCGGAGAAAACTGTGCATTCACATTATTCATTGATTTTTGCCATTGAAAAACATCATGTTATTCATATACCAGAACTGTTTGAAGCTACTGACTGAATGAAAGGATCTGGCATCTCACTCTCTTTGAATCTTCTTTATCATGCTAAGGGGAGCAGGAAAAAGCAAAAAATTTCAGAATTGCACCTTGCAATGCGGAGAAATTACTGTTTGTGCATTCACATTATTCATTGATTTTTGCCCTGAAAAACATGTTATTCATATACCAGAAATGTTTGAAGCTACTGACTGAATGAAAAGAGCTGGCATCTCACTCTCTTTGAATCTTCTTTATCATGCTAAGAGGAGCAGGAAAAAGCAAAAAATTTCAGAATTGCACCTTGCAATGCGGAGAAATTACTGTTTGTGCATTCACATTATTCATTGATTTTTCCATTGAAAAACATCATGTTATTCATATACCAGAAATGTTTGAAGCTACTGACTGAATGAAAGGAGCTGGCATCTCACTCTCTTTCAATCTTCTTTATCATGCTAATTGGAGCAGGAAAAAGCAAAAAATTTCAGAATTGCACCTTGCAATGCGGAGAAATTACTGTTTGTGAATTTACAATATTCATTGATTTTTGCCATTGAAAAACGTCCAGAAATGTTTGAAGCTACTGACTGAATGAAAAGAGCTGGCATCTCACTCTCTTTTAATCTTTTTTATCATGCTAAGAGGAGCAGGAAAAAGCAAAAAATTTCAGAATTGCACCTTGCAATGCGGAGAAATTACTGTTTGTGCATTCACATTATTCATTGATTTTTGCCATTGAAAAACATCATGTTATTCATATACCAGAAATGTTTGAAGCTACTGACTGAATGAAAAGAGCTGGCATCTCACTCTCTTTGAATCTTCTTTATCATGCTAAGAGGAGCAGGAAAAAGCAAAAAATTTCAGAATTGCACCTTGCAATGCGGAGAAATTACTGTTTGTGCATTTACAATATTCATTGATTTTTGCCATTGAAAAACGTCCAGAAATGTTTGAAGTTACTGACTGAATGAAAAGAGCTGGCATCTCACTCTCTTTGAATCTTCTTTATCATGCTAAGAGGAGCAGGAAAAAGCAAAAAATTTCAGAATTGCACCTTGCAATGCGGAGAAATTACTGTTTGTGCATTTACAATATTCATTGATTTTTGCCATTGAAAAACATCCAGAAATGTTTGAAGCTACTGACTGAATGAAAGGAGCTGGCATCTCACTCTCTTTGAATCTTCTTTATCATGCTAAGAGGAGCAGGAAAAAGCAAAAAATTTCAGTATTCATTGATTTTTGCCATTGAAAAACGTCCAGAAATGTTTGAAGCTACTGACTGAATGAAAAGAGCTGGCATCTCACTCTCTTTTAATCTTCTTTATCATGCTAAGAGGAGCAGGAAAAAGCAAAAAATTTCAGAATTGCACCTTGCAATGCGGAGAAATTACTGTTTGTGCATTCACATTATTCATTGATTTTTGCCATTGAAAAACATCATGTTATTCATATACCAGAAATGTTTGAAGCTACTGACTGAATGAAAGGAGCTGGCATCTCACTCTCTTTGAATCTTCTTTATCATGCTAAGAGGAGCAGGAAAAAGCAAAAAATTTCAGAATTGCACCTTGCAATGCGGAGAAATTACTGTTTGTGCATTCACATTATTCATTGATTTTTGCCATTGAAAAACATCATGTTATTCATATACCAGAAATGTTTGAAGCTACTGACTGAATGAAAAGAGCTGGCATCTCACTCTCTTTGAATCTTCTTTATCATGCTAAGAGGAGCAGGAAAAAGCAAAAAATTTCAGAATTGCACCTTGCAATGCAGAGAAATTACTGTTTGTGCATTTACAATATTCATTGATTTTTGCCATTGAAAAACGTCCAGAAATGTTTGAAGCTACTGACTGAATGAAAGGAGCTGGCATCTCACTCTCTTTGAATCTTCTTTATCATGATAAGAGGAGCAGGAAAAAGCAAAAAATTTCAGAATTGCACCTTGCAATGCGGAGAAATTACTGTTTGTGCATTCACATTATTCATTGATTTTTGCCATTGAAAAACATCATGTTATTCATATACCAGAAATGTTTGAAGCTACTGACTGAATGAAAAGAGCTGGCATCTCACTCTCTTTGAATCTTCTTTATCATGCGAAGGGGAGCAGGAAAAAGCAAAAAATTTCAGAATTGCACCTTGCAATGCGGAGAAATTACTGTTTGTGCATTCACATTATTCATTGATTTTTGCCATTGAAAAACATCATGTTATTCATATACCAGAAATGTTTGAAGCTACTGACTGAATGAAAAGAGCTGGCATCTCACTCTCTTTGAATCTTCTTTATCATGCGAAGGGGAGCAGGAAAAAGCAAAAAATTTCAGAATTGCACCTTGCAATGCGGAGAAATTACTGTTTGTGCATTCACATTATTCATTGATTTTTGCCATTGAAAAACGTCCAGAAATGTTTGAAGCTACTGACTGAATGAAAGGAGCTGGCATCTCACTCTCTTTGAATCTTCTTTATCATGCTAAGAGGAGCAGGAAAAAGAAAAAAATTTCAGAATTGCACCTTGCAATGCGGAGAAATTACTGTTAGTGCATTCACATCATTCATTGATTTTTGCCCCTGAAAAACATGTTATTCATATACCAGAAATGTTTGAAGCTACTGACTGAATGAAAAGAGCTGGCATCTCACTCTCTTTGAATCTTCTTTATCATGCTAAGAGGAGCAGGAAAAAGCAAAAAATTTCAGAATTGCACCTTGCAATGCGGAGAAAATACTGTTTGTGCATTCACATTATTCATTGATTTTTGCCATTGAAAAACTTCATGTTATTCATATACCAGAAATGTTTGAAGCTACTGATTGAATGAAAAGAGCTGGCATCTCACTCTCTTTGAATCTTCTTTATCATGCTAAGAGGAACAGGAAAAAGCAAAAAATTTCAGAATTGCACCTTGCAATGCGGAGAAATTACTGTTTGTGCATTTACAATATTCATTGATTTTTGCCATTGAAAAACATCCAGAAATGTTTGAAGCTACTGACTGAATGAAAGGAGCTGGCATCTAACTCTCTTTGAATCTTCTTTATCATGCTAAGTGGAGCAGAAAAAAGCAAAAAATTTCAGAATTGCACCTTGCAATGCGGAGAAATTACTGTTTGTGAATTTACAATATTCATTGATTTTTGACATTGAAAAACGTCCAGAAATGTTTGAAGATACTGACTGAATGAAAAGATCTGGCATCTCACTCTCTTTGAATCTTCTTTATCGTGCTAAGAGGTGCAGGAAAAAGCAAAAAATTTCAGAATTGCACCTTGCAATGCGGAGAAATTACTGTTTGTGCATTTACAATATTCATTGATTTTTGCCATTGAAATACGTCCAGAAATGTTTGAAGCTACTGACTGAATGAAAAGAGCTGGCATCTCACTCTCTTTGAATCTTCTTTATCATGCTAAGAGGAGCAGGAAAAAGCAAAAAATTTCAGAATTGCACCTTGCAATGCGGAGAAAACTGTGCATTCACATTATTCATTGATTTTTGCCATTGAAAAACATCATGTTATTCATATACCAGAACTGTTTGAAGCTACTGACTGAATGAAAGGATCTGGCATCTCACTCTCTTTGAATCTTCTTTATCATGCTAAGGGGAGCAGGAAAAAGCAAAAAATTTCAGAATTGCACCTTGCAATGCGGAGAAATTACTGTTTGTGCATTCACATTATTCATTGATTTTTGCCATTGAAAAACGTCCAGAAATATTTGAAGCTACTGACTGAATGAAAGGAGCTGGCATCTCACTCTCTTTGAATCTTCTTTACCATGCTAAGAGGAGCAGGAAAAAGAAAAAAATTTCAGAATTGCACCTTGCAATGCGGAGAAATTACTGTTTGTGCATTCACATTATTCATTGATTTTTGCCCTGAAAAACATGTTATTCATATACCAGAAATGTTTGAAGCTACTGACTGAATGAAAAGAGCTGGCATCTCACTCTCTTTGAATCTTCTTTATCATGCTAAGAGGAGCAGGAAAAAGCAAAAAATTTCAGAATTGCACCTTGCAATGTGGAGAAATTACTGTTTGTGCATTCACATTATTCATTGATTTTTGCCATTGAAAAACATCATGTTATTCATATACCAGAAATGTTTGAAGCTACTGACTGAATGAAAGGAGCTGGCATCTCACTCTCTTTCAATCTTCTTTATCATGCTAATTGGAGCAGGAAAAAGCAAAAAATTTCAGAATTGCACCTTGCAATGCGGAGAAATTACTGTTTGTGAATTTACAATATTCATTGATTTTTGCCATTGAAAAACGTCCAGAAATGTTTGAAGCTACTGACTGAATGAAAAGAGCTGGCATCTCACTCTCTTTTAATCTTCTTTATCATGCTAAGAGGAGCAGGAAAAAGCAAAAAATTTCAGAATTGCACCTTGCAATGCGGAGAAATTACTGTTTGTGCATTCACATTATTCATTGATTTTTGCCATTGAAAAACATCATGTTATTCATATACCAGAAATGTTTGAAGCTACTGACTGAATGAAAAGAGCTGGCATCTCACTCTCTTTGAATCTTCTTTATCATGCTAAGAGGAGCAGGAAAAAGCAAAAAATTTCAGAATTGCACCTTGCAATGCGGAGAAATTACTGTTTGTGCATTTACAATATTCATTGATTTTTGCCATTGAAAAACGTCCAGAAATGTTTGAAGCTACTGACTGAATGAAAAGAGCTGGCATCTCACTCTCTTTGAATCTTCTTTATCATGCTAAGAGGAGCAGGAAAAAGCAAAAAATTTCAGAATTGCACCTTGCAATGCGGAGAAATTACTGTTTGTGCATTTACAATATTCATTGATTTTTGCCATTGAAAAACATCCAGAAATGTTTGAAGCTACTGACTGAATGAAAGGAGCTGGCATCTCACTCTCTTTGAATCTTCTTTATCATGCTAAGAGGAGCAGGAAAAAGCAAAAAATTTCAGAATTGCACCTTGCAATGCGGAGAAATTACTGTTTGTGCAATCACATTATTCATTGATTTTTGCCATTGAAAACCATCATGTTATTCATATACCAGAAATGTTTGAAGCTACTGACTGAATGAAAGGAGCTGGCATCTCACTCTCTTTGAATCTTCTTTATCATGCTAAGAGGAGCAGGAAAAAGCAAAAAATTTCAGAATTGCACCTTGCAATGCGGAGAAATTACTGTTTGTGCATTCACATTATTCATTGATTTTTGCCATTGAAAAACATCATGTTATTCATATACCAGAAATGTTTGAAGCTACTGACTGAATGAAAAGAGCTGGCATCTCACTCTCTTTGAATCTTCTTTATCATGCTAAGAGGAGCAGGAAAAAGCAAAAAATTTCAGTATTGCACCTTGCAATGCGGAGAAATTACTGTTTGTGCATTTACAATATTCATTTATTTTTGCCATTGAAAAACGTCCAGAAATGTTTGAAGCTACTGACTGAATGAAAAGAGCTGGCATCTCACTCTCTTTCAGTCTTCTTTATCATGCTAAGAGGAGCAGGAAAAAGCAAAAAATTTCAGAATTGCACCTTGCAATGCGGAGAAATTACTGTTTGTGCATTCACATTATTCAATGATTTTTGCCATTGAAAAACATCATGTTATTCATATACCAGAAATGTTTGAAGCTACTGACTGAATGAAAAGAGCTGGCATCTCACTCTCTTTGAATCTTCTTTATCATGCTAAGAGGAGCAGGAAAAAGCAAAACATTTCAGAATTGCACCTTGCAATGCGGAGAAATTACTGTTTGTGCATTTACAATATTCATTGATTTTTGCCATTGAAAAACGTCCAGAAATGTTTGAAGCTACTGACTGAATGAAAAGAGCTGGCATCTCACTCTCTTTGAATCTTCTTTATCATGCTAAGAGGAGCAGGAAAAAGCAAAAAATTTCAGAATTGCACCTTGCAATGCGGAGAAATTACTGTTTGTGCATTTATAATATTCATTGATTTTTGCCATTGAAAAACGTCCAGAAATGTTTGAAGCAACTGACTGAATGAAAGGAGCTGGCATCTCACTCTCTTTGAATCTTCTTTATCATGCTAAGAGGAGCAGGAAAAAGCAAAAAATTTCAGAATTGCACCTTGCAATGCGGAGAAATTACTGTTTGTGCATTCACATTATTCATTGATTTTTGTCATTGAAAAACATCATGTTATTCATATACCAGAAATGTTTGAAGCTACTGACTGAATGAAAGGAGCTGGCATCTCACTCTCTTTGAATCTTCTTTATCATGCTAAGGGGAGCAGGAGAAAGCAAAAAATTTCAGAATTGCACCTTGCAATGCGGAGAAATTACTGTTTGTGCATTCACATTATTCATTGATTTTTGCCATTGAAAAACGTCCAGAAATGTTTGAAGCTACTGACTGAATGAAAGGAGCTGGCATCTAACTCTCTTTGAATGTTCTTTATCATGCTAAGAGGAGCAGGAAAAAGCAAAAAATTTCAGAATTGCACCTTGCAATGCGGAGAAATTACTGTTTGTGCATTCACATTATTCATTGATTTTTGCCCCTGAAAAACATGTTATTCATATACCAGAAATGTTTGAAGCTACTGACTGAATGAAAAGAGCTGGCATCTCACTCTCTTTGAATCTTCTTTATCATGCTAAGAGGAGCAGGAAAAAGCAAAAAATTTCAGAATTGCACCTTGCAATGCGGAGAAATTACTGTTTGTGCATTCACATTATTCATTGATTTTTGCCATTGAAAACCATCATGTTATTCATATACCAGAAATGTTTGAAGCTACTGACTGAATGAAAGGAGCTGGCATCTCACTCTCTTTGAATCTTCTTTGTCATGCTAAGAGGAGCAGGAAAAAGCAAAAAATTTCAGAATTGCACCTTGCAATGCGGAGAAATTACTGTTTGTGCATTCACATTATTCATTGATTTTTGCCATTGAAAAACATCATGTTATTCATATACCAGAAATGTTTGAAGATACTGACTGAATGAAAAGAGCTGGCATCTCACTCTCTTTGAATCTTCTTTATCATGCTAAGAGGAGCAGGAAAAAGCAAAAAATTTCAGAATTGCACCTTGCAATGCGGAGAAATTACTGTTTGTGCATTTACAATATTCATTGATTTTTGCCACTGAAAAATGTCCAGAAATGTTTTAAGCTACTGACTGAATGAAAAGAGCTGGCATCTCACTCTCTTTGAATCTTCTTTATCATGCTAAGAGGAGCAGGAAAAAGCAAAAAATTTCAGAATTGCACCTTGCAATGCGGAGAAATTACTGTTTGTGCATTTACAATATTCATTGATTTTTGCCATTGAAAAACATCCAGAAATGTTTTAAGCTACTGACTGAATGAAAAGAGCTGGCATCTCACTCTCTTTGAATCTTCTTTATCATGCTAAGAGGAGCAGGAAAAAGCAAAACATTTCAGAATTGCACCTTGCAATGCGGAGAAATTACTGTTTGTGCATTCACATTATTCATTGATTTTTGCCATTGAAAAACATCATGTTATTCATATACCAGAAATGTTTGAAGCTACTGACTGAATGAAAAGAGCTGGCATCTCACTCTCTTTGAATCTTCTTTATCATGCTAAGAGGAGCAGGAAAAAGCAAAAAATTTCAGAATTGCACCTTGCAATGCGGAGAAATTACTGTTTGTGCATTTACAATATTCATTGATTTTTGCCATTGAAAAACATCCAGAAATGTTTGAAGCTACTGACTGAATGAAAGGAGCTGGCATCTCACTCTCTTTGAATCTTCTTTATCATGATAAGAGGAGCAGGAAAAAGCAAAAAATTTCAGAATTGCACCTTGCAATGCGGAGAAATTACTGTTTGTGCATTCACATTATTCATTGATTTTTGCCATTGAAAAACATCATGTTATTCATATACCAGAAATGTTTGAAGCTACTGACTGAATGAAAAGAGCTGGCATCTCACTCTCTTTGAATCTTCTTTATCATGCGAAGGGGAGCAGGAAAAAGCAAAAAATTTCAGAATTGCACCTTGCAATGCGGAGAAATTACTGTTTGTGCATTCACATTATTCATTGATTTTTGCCATTGAAAAACATCATGTTATTCATATACCAGAAATGTTTGAAGCTACTGACTGAATGAAAAGAGCTGGCATCTCACTCTCTTTGAATCTTCTTTATCATGCGAAGGGGAGCAGGAAAAAGCAAAAAATTTCAGAATTGCACCTTGCAATGCGGAGAAATTACTGTTTGTGCATTCACATTATTAATTGATTTTTGCCATTGAAAAACGTCCAGAAATGTTTGAAGCTACTGACTGAATGAAAGGAGCTGGCATCTCACTCTCTTTGAATCTTCTTTATCATGCTAAGAGGAGCAGGAAAAAGAAAAAAATTTCAGAATTGCACCTTGCAATGCGGAGAAATTACTGTTAGTGCATTCACATCATTCATTGATTTTTGCCCCTGAAAAACATGTTATTCATATACCAGAAATGTTTGAAGCTACTGACTGAATGAAAAGAGCTGGCATCTCACTCTCTTTGAATCTTCTTTATCATGCTAAGAGGAGCAGGAAAAAGCAAAAAATTTCAGAATTGCACCTTGCAATGCGGAGAAAATACTGTTTGTGCATTCACATTATTCATTGATTTTTGCCATTGAAAAACTTCATGTTATTCATATACCAGAAATGTTTGAAGCTACTGACTGAATGAAAAGAGCTTGCATCTCACTCTCTTTGAATCTTCTTTATCATGCTAAGAGGAACAGGAAAAAGCAAAAAAATTCAGAATTGCACCTTGCAATGCGGAGAAATTACTGTTTGTGCATTTACAATATTCATTGATTTTTGACATTGAAAAACGTCCAGAAATGTTTGAAGATACTGACTGAATGAAAAGATCTGGCATCTCACTCTCTTTGAATCTTCTTTATCGTGCTAAGAGGTGCAGGAAAAAGCAAAAAATTTCAGAATTGCACCTTGCAATGCGGAGAAATTACTGTTTGTGCATTTACAATATTCATTGATTTTTGCCATTGAAATACGTCCAGAAATGTTTGAAGCTACTGACTGAATGAAAAGAGCTGGCATCTCACTCTCTTTGAATCTTCTTTATCATGCTAAGAGGAGCAGGAAAAAGCAAAAAATTTCAGAATTGCACCTTGCAATGCGGAGAAAACTGTGCATTCACATTATTCATTGATTTTTGCCATTGAAAAACATCATGTTATTCATATACCAGAACTGTTTGAAGCTACTGACTGAATGAAAGGATCTGGCATCTCACTCTCTTTGAATCTTCTTTATCATGCTAAGGGGAGCAGGAAAAAGCAAAAAATTTCAGAATTGCACCTTGCAATGCGGAGAAATTACTGTTTGTGCATTCACATTATTCATTGATTTTTGCCATTGAAAAACGTCCAGAAATATTTGAAGCTACTGTCTGAATGAAAGGAGCTGGCATCTCACTCTCTTTGAATCTTCTTTACCATGCTAAGAGGAGCAGGAAAAAGAAAAAAATTTCAGAATTGCACCTTGCAATGCGGAGAAATTACTGTTTGTGCATTCACATTATTCATTGATTTTTGCCCTGAAAAACATGTTATTCATATACCAGAAATGTTTGAAGCTACTGACTGAATGAAAAGAGCTGGCATCTCACTCTCTTTGAATCTTCTTTATCATGCTAAGAGGAGCAGAAAAAAGAAAAAAATTTCAGAATTGCACCTTGCAATGCGGAGAAATTACTGTTTGTTAATTCACATTATTCATTGATTTTTGCCATTGAAAACCATCATGTTATTCATATACCAGAAATGTTTGAAGCTACTGACTGAATGAAAGGAGCTGGCATCTCACTCTCTTTGAATCTTCTTTGTCATGCTAAGAGGAGCAGGAAAAAGCAAAAAATTTCAGAATTGCACCTTGCAATGTGGAGAAATTACTGTTTGTGCATTCACATTATTCATTGATTTTTGCCATTGAAAAACATCATGTTATTCATATACCAGAAATGTTTGAAGATACTGACTGAATGAAAAGAGCTGGCATCTCACTCTCTTTGAATCTTCTTTATCATGCTAAGCGGAGCAGGAAAAAGCAAAAAATGTCAGAATTGCACCTTGCAATGCGGAGAAATTACTGTTTGTGCATTTACAATATTCATTGATTTTTGCCATTGAAAAATGTCCAGAAATGTTTGAAGCTACTGACTGAATGAAAAGAGCTGGCATCTCACTCTCTTTGAATCTTCTTTATCATGCTAAGAGGAGCAGGAAAAAGCAAAAAATTTCAGAATTGCACCTTGCAATGCGGAGAAATTACTGTTTGTGCATTTACAATATTCATTGATTTTTGCCATTGAAAAACGTCCAGAAATGTTTGAAGCTACTGACTGAATGGAAAGAGCTGGCATCTCACTCTCTTTGAATCTTCTTTATCATGCTAAGAGGAGCAGGAAAAAGCAAAAAATTCCAGAATTGCACCTTGCAATGCGGAGAAATTACTGTTTGTGCATTCACATTATTCATTGATTTTTGCCATTGAAAAACATCATGTTATTCATATACCAGAAATGTTTGAAGATACTGACTGAATGAAAAGAGCTGGCATCTCACTCTCTTTGAATCTTCTTTATCATGCTAAGCGGAGCAGGAAAAAGCAAAAAATGTCAGAATTGCACCTTGCAATGCGGAGAAATTACTGTTTGTGCATTTACAATATTCATTGATTTTTGCCATTGAAAAATGTCCAGAAATGTTTGAAGCTACTGACTGAATGAAAGGAGCTGGCATCTCACTCTCTTTGAATCTTCTTTATCATGCTAAGGGGAGCAGGAAAAAGCAAAAAATTTCAGAATTGCACCTTGCAATGCGGAGAAATTACTGTTTGTGCATTCACATTATTCATTGATTTTTGCCTCTGAAAAACATGTTATTCATATACCAGAAATGTTTGAAGCTACTGACTGAATGAAAAGAGCTGGCATCTCACTCTCTTTGAATCTTCTTTATCATGCTAAGAGGAGCAGGAAAAAGCAAAAAATTTCAGAATTGCACCTTGCAATGCGGAGAAATTACTGTTTGTGCATTCACATTATTCATTGATTTTTGCCATTGAAAACCATCATGTTATTCATATACCAGAAATGTTTGAAGCTACTGACTGAATGAAAGGAGCTGGCATCTCACTCTCTTTGAATCTTCTTTGTCATGCTAAGAGGAGCAGGAAAAAGCAAAAAATTTCAGAATTGCACCTTGCAATGCGGAGAAATTACTGTTTGTGAATTTACAATATTCATTGATTTTTGCCATTGAAAAACGTCCAGAAATGTTTGAAGCTACTGACTGAATGAAAAGAGCTGGCATCTCACTCTCTTTTAATCTTCTTTATCATGCTAAGAGGAGCAGGAAAAAGCAAAAAATTTCAGAATTGCACCTTGCAATGCGGAGAAATTACTGTTTGTGCATTCACATTATTCATTGATTTTTGCCGTTGAAAAACATCATGTTATTCATATACCAGAAATGTTTGAAGCTACTGACTGAATGAAAAGAGCTGGCATCTCACTCTCTTTGAATCTTCTTTATCATGCTAAGAGGAGCAGGAAAAAGCAAAAAATTTCAGAATTGCACCTTGCAATGCGGAGAAATTACTGTTTGTGCATTTACAATATTCATTGATTTTTGCCATTGAAAAACATCCAGAAATGTTTGAAGCTACTGACTGAATGAAAGGAGCTGGCATCTCACTCTCTTTGAATCTTCTTTATCATGCTAAGAGGAGCAGGAAAAAGCAAAAAATTTCAGAATTGCACCTTGCAATGCGGAGAAATTACTGTTTGTGCAATCACATTATTCATTGATTTTTGCCATTGAAAACCATCATGTTATTCATATACCAGAAATGTTTGAAGCTACTGACTGAATGAAAGGAGCTGGCATCTCACTCTCTTTGAATCTTCTTTATCATGCTAAGAGGAGCAGGAAAAAGCAAAAAATTTCAGAATTGCACCTTGCAATGCGGAGAAATTACTGTTTGTGCATTCACATTATTCATTGATTTTTGCCATTGAAAAACATCATGTTATTCATATACCAGAAATGTTTGAAGCTACTGACTGAATGAAAAGAGCTGGCATCTCACTCTCTTTGAATCTTCTTTATCATGCTAAGAGGAGCAGGAAAAAGCAAAAAATTTCAGTATTGCACCTTGCAATGCGGAGAAATTACTGTTTGTGCATTTACAATATTCATTGATTTTTGCCATTGAAAAACGTCCAGAAATGTTTGAAGCTACTTACTGAATGAAAGGAGCTGGCATCTCACTCTCTTTGAATCTTCTTTATTATGCTAAGAGGAGCAGGAAAAAGCAAAAAAATTCAGAATTGCACTTTGCAATGCGGAGAAATTTCTGTTTGTGCATTCACATTATTCATTGATTTTTGCCATTGAAAAACATCATGTTATTCATATACCAGAAATGTTTGAAGCTACTGACTGAATGAAAGGAGCTGGCATCTCACTCTCTTTGAATCTTCTTTATCATGCTAAGAGGAGCAGGAAAAAGCACAAAATTTCAGAATTGCACCTTGCAATGCGGAGAAATTACTGTTTGTGCCTTCACATTATTCATTGATTTTTGCCATTGAAAACCATCATGTTATTCATATACCAGAAATGTTTGAAGCTACTGACTGAATGAAAGGAGCTGGCATCTCACTCTCTTTCAATCTTCTTTATCGTGCTAAGAGGAGCAGGAAAAAGCAAAAAATTTCAGAATTGCACCTTGCAATGCGGAGAAATTACTGTTTGTGAATTTACAATATTCATTGATTTTTGCCATTGAAAAACGTCCAGAAATGTTTGAAGCTACTGACTGAATGAAAAGAGCTGGCATCTCACTCTCTTTTAATCTTCTTTATCATGCTAAGAGGAGCAGGAAAAAGCAAAAAATTTCAGAATTGCACCTTGCAATGCGGAGAAATTACTGTTTGTGCATTCACATTATTCATTGATTTTTGCCGTTGAAAAACATCATGTTATTCATATACCAAAAATGTTTGAAGCTACTGACTGAATGAAAAGAGCTGGCATCTCACTCTCTTTGAATCTTCTTTATCATGCTAAGAGGAGCAGGAAAAAGCAAAAAATTTCAGAATTGCACCTTGCAATGCGGAGAAATTACTGTTTGTGCATTTACAATATTCATTGATTTTTGCCATTGAAAAACATCCAGAAATGTTTGAAGCTACTGACTGAATGAAAGGAGCTGGCATCTCACTCTCTTTGAATCTTCTTTATCATGCTAAGAGGAGCAGGAAAAAGCAAAAAATTTCAGAATTGCACCTTGCAATGCGGAGAAATTACTGTTTGTGCAATCACATTATTCATTGATTTTTGCCATTGAAAACCATCATGTTATTCATATACCAGAAATGTTTGAAGCTACTGACTGAATGAAAGGAGCTGGCATCTCACTCTCTTTGAATCTTCTTTATCATGCTAAGAGGAGCAGGAAAAAGCAAAAAATTTCAGAATTGCACCTTGCAATGCGGAGAAATTACTGTTTGTGCATTCACATTATTCATTGATTTTTGCCATTGAAAAACATCATGTTATTCATATACCAGAAATGTTTGAAGCTACTGACTGAATGAAAAGAGCTGGCATCTCACTCTCTTTGAATCTTCTTTATCATGCTAAGAGGAGCAGGAAAAAGCAAAAAATTTCAGTATTGCACCATGCAATGCGGAGAAATTACTGTTTGTGCATTTACAATATTCATTGATTTTTGCCATTGAAAAACGTCCAGAAATGTTTGAAGCTACTGACTGAATGAAAAGAGCTGGCATCTCACGCTCTTTGAATCTTCTTTATCATGCTAAGAGGAGCAGGAAAAAGCAAAAAATTTCAGAATTGCACCTTGCAATGCGGAGAAATTACTGTTTGTATATTGACATTATTCATTGATTTTTGCCATTGAAAACCATCATGTTATTCATATACCAGAAATGTTTGAAGCTACTGACTGAATGAAAGGAGCTGGCATCTCACTCTCTTTGAATCTTCTTTATCATGCTAAGAGGAGCAGGAAAAAGCAAAAAATTTCAGAATTGCACCTTGCAATGCGGAGAAATTATTGTTTGTGCATTTACAATATTCATTGTTTTTTGCCATTGAAAAACGTCCAGAAATGTTTGAAGCTACTGACTGAATGAAAGGAGCTGGCATCTCACTCTCTTTGAATCTTCTTTATTATGCTAAGAGGAGCAGGAAAAAGCAAAAAAATTCAGAATTGCACCTTGCAATGCGGAGAAATTACTGTTTGTGCATTCACATTATTCATTGATTTTTGCCATTGAAAAACATCATGTTATTCATATACCAGAAATGTTTGGAGCTACTGACTGAATGAAAGGAGCTGGCATCTCACTCTCTTTGAATCTTCTTTATCATGCTAAGAGGAGCAGGAAAAAGCAAAAAATTTCAGAATTGCACCTTGCAATGCGGAGAAATTACTGTTTGTGCATTCACATTATTCATTGATTTTTGCCATTGAAAAACATCATGTTATTCATATACCAGAAATGTTTGAAGCTACTGACTGAATGAAAGGAGCTGGCATCTCACTCTCTTTCAATCTTCTTTATCATGCTAAGAGGAGCAGGAAAAAGCAAAAAATTTCAGAATTGCACCTTGCAATGCGGAGAAATTACTGTTTGTGAATTTACAATATTCATTGATTTTTGCCATTGAAAAACGTCCAGAAATGTTTGAAGCTACTGACTGAATGAAAAGAGCTGGCATCTCACTCTCTTTTAATCTTCTTTATCATGCTAAGAGGAGCAGGAAAAAGCAAAAAATTTCAGAATTGCACCTTGCAATGCGGAGAAATTACTGTTTGTGCATTCACATTATTCATTGATTTTTGCCATTGAAAAACATCATGTTATTCATATACCAGAAATGTTTGAAGCTACTGACTGAATGAAAAGAGCTGGCATCTCACTCTCTTTGAATATTCTTTATCATGCTAAGAGGAGCAGGAAAAAGCAAAAAATTTCAGAATTGCACCTTGCAATGCGGAGAAATTACTGTTTGTGCATTTACAATATTCATTGATTTTTGCCATTGAAAAACATCCAGAAATGTTTGAAGCTACTGACTGAATGAAAGGAGCTGGCATCTCACTCTCTTTGAATCTTCTTTATCATGCTAAGAGGAGCAGGAAAAAGCAAAAAATTTCAGAATTGCACCTTGCAATGCGGAGAAATTACTGTTTGTGCATTCACATTATTCATTGATTTTTGCCATTGAAAAACATCATGTTATTCATATACCAGAAATGTTTGAAGCTACTGACTGAATGAAAAGAGCTGGCATCTCACTCTCTTTGAATCTTCTTTATCATGCTAAGAGGAGCAGGAAAAAGCAAAAAATTTCAGAATTGCACCTTGCAATGCGGAGAAATTACTGTTTGTGCATTTACAATATTCATTGATTTTTGCCATTGAAAAACATCCAGAAATGTTTGAAGCTACTGACTGAATGAAAGGAGCTGGCATCTCACTCTCTTTGAATCTTCTTTATCATGCTAAGAGGAGCAGGAAAAAGCAAAAAATTTCAGAATTGCACCTTGCAATGCGGAGAAATTACTGTTTGTGCAATCACATTATTCATTGATTTTTGCCATTGAAAACCATCATGTTATTCATATACCAGAAATGTTTGAAGCTACTGACTGAATGAAAGGAGCTGGCATCTCACTCTCTTTGAATCTTCTTTATCATGCTAAGAGGAGCAGGAAAAAGCAAAAAATTTCAGAATTGCACCTTGCAATGCGGAGAAATTACTGTTTGTGCATTCACATTATTCATTGATTTTTGCCATTGAAAAACATCATGTTATTCATATACCAGAAATGTTTGAAGCTACTGACTGAATGAAAAGAGCTGGCATCTCACTCTCTTTGAATCTTCTTTATCATGCTAAGAGGAGCAGGAAAAAGCAAAAAATTTCAGTATTGCACCTTGCAATGCGGAGAAATTACCGTTTGTGCATTTACAATATTCATTGATTTTTGCCATTGAAAAACATCCAGAAATGTTTGAAGCTACTGACTGAATGAAAAGAGCTGGCATCTCACTCTCTTTGAATCTTCTTTATCATGCTAAGAGGAGCAGGAAAAAGCAAAAAATTTCAGAATTGCACCTTGCAATGCGCAGAAATTACTGTTTGTGCATTCACATTATTCAATGATTTTTGCCATTGAAAAACATCATGTTATTCATATACCAGAAATATTTGAAGCTACTGACTGAATGAAAACAGCTGGCATCTCACTCTCTTTGAATCTTCTTTATCATGCTAAGAGGAGCAGGAAAAAGCAAAAAATTTCAGAATTGCACCTTGGAATGCGGAGAAATTACTGTTTGTGCATTCACATTACTCATTGATTTTTGCCATTGAAAAACATCATGTTATTCATATACCAGAAATGTTTGAAGCTACTGACTGAATGAAAGGAGCTGGCATCTCACTCTCTTTGAATCTTCTTTATCATGCTAAGAGGAGCAGGAAAAAGCAAAAAATTTCAGAATTGCACCTTGCAATGAGGAGAAATTACTGTTTGTGCATTCACATTATTCATTGATTTTTGCCTTTGAAAAACATCATGTTATTCATATACCAGAAATGTTTGAAGCTACTGACTGAATGAAAGGAGCTCTCATCTCACTCTCTTTGAATCTTCTTTATCATGCTAAGAGGAGCAGGAAAAAGCAAAAAATTTCAGAATTGCACCTTGCAATGCGGAGAAATTACTGTTTGAGCATTTACAATATCCATTGATTTTTGCTATTGAAAAACGTCCAGAAATGTTTGAAGCTACTGACTGAATGAAAACAGCTGGCATCTCACTCTCTTTGAATCTTCTTTATCATGCTAAGAGGAGCAGGAAAAAGCAAAAAATTTCAGAATTGCACCTTGCAATGCGGAGAAATTACTAATTGTATATTGACATTATTCATTGATTTTTGCCATTGAAAACCATCATGTTATTCATATACCAGAAATGTTTGAAGCTACTGACTGAATGAAAGGAGCTGGCATCTCACTCTCTTTGAATCTTCTTTATCATGCTAAGAGGAGCAGGAAAAAGCAATAAAATTTCAGAATTGCACCTTGCAATGCAGAGAAATTACTGTTTGTGCATTCACATTATTCATTGATTTTTGCCATTGAAAAACATCATGTTATTCATATACCAGAAATGTTTGAAGCTACTGACTAAATGAAAAGAGCTGGCATCTCACGCTCTTTGAATCTTCTTTATCATGCTAAGAGGAACAGGAAAAAGCAAAAAATTTCAGAATTGCACCTTGCAATGCGGAGAAATTACTGTTTGTGCATTTACAATATTCATTGATTTTTGCCATTAAAAAATGTCCAGAAATGTTTGAAGCTACTGACTGAATGAAAAGAGCTGGCATCTCACTCTCTTTGAATCTTCTTTATCATGCTAAGAGGAGCAGGAAAAAGCAAAAAATTTCAGAATTGCACCTTGCAATGCGGAGAAATTACTGTTTGTATATTGACATTATTCATTGATTTTTGCCATTGAAGACCATCATGTTATTCATATACCAGAAATGTTTGAAGCTACTGACTGAATGAAAGGAGCTGGCATCTCACTCTCTTTGAATCTTCTTTATCATGCTAAGAGGAGCAGAAAAAAGCAAAAAAATTTCAGAATTGCACCTTGCAATGCGGAGAAATTACTGTTTGTGCATTTACAATATTCATTGATTTTTGCCATTGAAAAACGTCCAGAAATGTTTGAAGCTACTGACTGAATGAAAGGAGCTGGCATCTCACTCTCTTTGAATCTTCTTTATTATGCTAAGAGGAGCAGGAAAAAGCAAAAAAATTCAGAATTGCACCTTGCAATGCGGAGAAATTTCTGTTTGTGCATTCACATTATTCATTGATTTTTGCCATTGAAAAACATCATGTTATTCATATACCAGAAATGTTTGAAGCTACTGACTGAATGAAAGGAGCTGGCATCTCACTCTCTTTGAATCTTCTTTATCATGCTAAGAGGAGCAGGAAAAAGCACAAAATTTCAGAATTGCACCTTGCAATGCGGAGAAATTACTGTTTGTGCATTCACATTATTCATTGATTTTTGCCATTGAAAAACATCATGTTATTCATATACCAGAAATGTTTGAAGCTACTGACTGAATGAAAGGAGCTGGCATCTCACTCTCTTTCAATCTTCTTTATCATGCTAAGAGGAGCAGGAAAAATCAAAAAATTTCAGAATTGCACCTTGCAATGCGGAGAAATTACTGTTTGTGAATTTACAATATTCATTGATTTTTGCCATTGAAAAACGTCCAGAAATGTTTGAAGCTACTGACTGAATGAAAAGAGCTGGCATCTCACTCTCTTTTAATCTTCTTTATCATGCTAAGAGGAGCAGGAAAAAGCAAAAAATTTCAGAATTGCACCTTGCAATGCGGAGAAATTACTGTTTGTGCATTCACATTATTCATTGATTTTTGCCGTTGAAAAACATCATGTTATTCATATACCAGAAATGTTTGAAGCTACTGACTGAATTAAAAGAGCTGGCATCTCACTCTCTTTGAATCTTCTTTATCATGCTAAGAGGAGCAGGAAAAAGCAAAAAATTTCAGAATTGCACCTTGCAATGTGGAGAAATTACTGTTTGTGCATTTACAATATTCATTGATTTTTGCCATTGAAAAACATCCAGAAATGTTTGAAGCTACTGACTGAATGAAAGGAGCTGGCATCTCACTCTCCTTGAATCTTCTTTATCATGCTAAGAGGAGCAGGAAAAAGCAAAAAATTTCAGAATTGCACCTTGCAATGCGGAGAAATTACTGTTTGTGCAATCACATTATTCATTGATTTTTGCCATTGAAAACCATCATGTTATTCATATACCAGAAATGTTTGAAGCTACTGACTGAATGAAAGGAGCTGGCATCTCACTCTCTTTGAATCTTCTTTATCATGCTAAGAGGAGCAGGAAAAAGCAAAAAATTTCAGAATTGCACCTTGCAATGCGGAGAAATTACTGTTTGTGCATTCACATTATTCATTGATTTTTGCCATTGAAAAACATCATGTTATTCATACACCAGAAATATTTGAAGCTACTGACTGAATGAAAAGAGCTGGCATCTCACTCTCTTTGAATCTTCTTTATCATGCTAAGAGGAGCAGGAAAAAGCAAAAAATTTCAGTATTGCACCTTGCAATGCGGAGAAATTACTGTTTGTGCATTTACAATATTCATTGATTTTTGCCATTGAAAAACGTCCAGAAATGTTTGAAGCTACTGACTGAATGAAAGGAGCTGGCATCTCACTCTCTTTGAATCTTCTTTATTATGCTAAGAGGAGCAGGAAAAAGCAAAAAAATTCAGAATTGCACCTTGCAATGCGGAGAAATTTCTGTTTGTGCATTCACATTATTCATTGATTTTTGCCATTGAAAAACATCATGTTATTCATATACCAGAAATGTTTGAAGCTACTGACTGAATGAAAGGAGCTGGCATCTCACTCTCTTTGAATCTTCTTTATCATGCTAAGAGGAGCAGGAAAAAGCACAAAATTTCAGAATTGCACCTTGCAATGCGGAGAAATTACTGTTTGTGCATTCACATTATTCATTGATTTTTGCCATTGAAAAACATCATGTTATTCATTTACCAGAAATGTTTGAAGCTACTGACTGAATGAAAGGAGCTGGCATCTCACTCTCTTTCATTCTTCTTTATCATGCTAAGAGGAGCAGGAAAAAGCAAAAAATTTCAGAATTGCACCTTGCAATGCGGAGAAATTACTGTTTGTGAATTTACAATATTCATTGATTTTTGCCATTGAAAAACGTCCAGAAATGTTTGAAGCTACTGACTGAATGAAAAGAGCTGGCATCTCACTCTCTTTTAATCTTCTTTATCATGCTAAGAGGAGCAGGAAAAAGCAAAAAATTTCAGAATTGCACCTTGCAATGCGGAGAAATTACTGTTTGTGCATTCACATTATTCATTGATTTTTGCCGTTGAAAAACATCATGTTATTCATATACCAGAAATGTTTGAAGCTACTGACTGAATGAAAAGAGCTGGCATCTCACTCTCTTTGAATCTTCTTTATCATGCTAAGAGGAGCAGGAAAAAGCAAAAAATTTCAGAATTGCACCTTGCAATGCGGAGAAATTACTGTTTGTGCATTTACAATATTCATTGATTTTTGCCATTGAAAAACATCCAGAAATGTTTGAAGCTACTGACTGAATGAAAGGAGCTGGCATCTCACTCTCTTTGAATCTTCTTTATCATGCTAAGAGGAGCAGGAAAAAGCAAAAAATTTCAGAATTGCACCTTGCAATGCGGAGAAATTACTGTTTGTGCAATCACATTATTCATTGATTTTTGCCATTGAAAACCATCATGTTATTCATATACCAGAAATGTTTGAAGCTACTGACTGAATGAAAGGAGCTGGCATCTCACTCTCTTTGAATCTTCTTTATCATGCTAAGAGGAGCAGGAAAAAGCAAAAAATTTCAGAATTGCACCTTGCAATGCGGAGAAATTACTGTTTGTGCATTCACATTATTCATTGATTTTTGCCATTGAAAAACATCATGTTATTCATATACCAGAAATGTTTGAAGCTACTGACTGAATGAAAAGAGCTGGCATCTCACTCTCTTTGAATCTTCTTTATCATGCTAAGAGGAGCAGGAAAAAGCAAAAAATTTCAGTATTGCACCTTGCAATGCGGAGAAATTACTGTTTGTGCATTTACAATATTCATTGATTTTTGCCATTGAAAAACGTCCAGAAATGTTTGAAGCTACTGACTGAATGAAAAGAGCTGGCATCTCACTCTCTTTGAGTCTTCTTTATCATGCTAAGAGGAGCAGGAAAAAGCAAAAAATTTCAGAATTGCACCTTGCAATGCGGAGAAATTACTGTTTGTGCATTCACATTACTCATTGATTTTTGCCATTGAAAAACATCATGTTATTCATATACCAGAAATGTTTGAAGCTACTGACTGAATGAAAGGAGCTGGCATCTCACTCTCTTTGAATCTTCTTTATCATGCTAAGAAGAGCAGGAAAAAGCAAAAAATTTCAGAATTGCACTTTGCAATGCGGAGAAATTACTGTTTGTATATTGACATTATTCATTGATTTTTGTCATTGAAAACCATCATTTTATTCACATACCAGAAATGTTTGAAGCTACTGACTGAATGAAAGGAGCTGGCATCTCACTCTCTTTGAATCTTCTTTATCATGCTAAGAGGAGCAGGAAAAAGCAAAAAATTTCAGAATTGCACCTTGCAATGCGGAGAAATTACTGTTTGTGCATTCACATTATTCATTGATTTTTGCCATTGAAAAACATCATGTTATTCATATACCAGAAATGTTTGAAGCTACTGACTGAATGAAAGGAGCTGGCATCTCACTCTCTTTGAATCTTCTTTATCATGCTAAGAGGAGCAGGAAAAAGCAAAAAAATTCAGAATTGCACCTTGCAATGCGGAGAAATTACTGTTTGTGCATTTACAATATTCATTGATTTTTGCCATTGAAAAACGTCCAGAAATGTTTGAAGCTACTGACTGAATGAAAAGAGCTGGCATCTCACTCTCTTTGAATCTTCTTTATCATGCTAAGAGGAGCAGGAAAAAGCAAAAAATTTCAGAATTGCACCTTGCAATGCGGAGAAATTACTGTTTGTGCATTAACAATATTCATTGATCTTTGCCATTGAAAAACGTCCAGAAATGTTTGAAGCTACTGACTGAATGAAAGGAGCTGGATTCTCACTCTCTTTGAATCTTCTTTATCATGCTAAGAGGAGCAGGAAAAAGCAAAAAAATTCAGAATTGCACCTTGCAATGCGGAGAAATTACTGTTTGTGCATTCACATTATTCATTGATTTTTGCTATTGAAAACCATCATGATATTCATATACCAGAAATGTTTGAAGCTACTGACTGAATGAAAGGAGCTGGTATCTCACTCTCTTTGAATCTTCTTTATCATGCTAAGCGGAGCAGGAAAAAGCAAAAAATTTCAGAATTGCACCTTGCAATGCGGAGAAATTACTGTTTGTGCATTTACAATATTCATTGATTTTTGCCATTGAAAAACGTCCAGAAATGTTTGAAGCTACTGACTGAATGAAAAGAGCTGGCATCTCACTCTCTTTGAATCTTCTTTATCATGCTAAGAGGAGCAGGAAAAAGCAAAAAATTTCAGAATTGCACCTTTCAATGCGGAGAAATTACTGTTTGTATATTGACATTATTCATTGATTTTTGCCATTGAAAACCATCATGTTATTCATATACCAGAAATGTTTGAAGCTACTGACTGAATGAAAGGAGCTGGCATCTCACTCTCTTTGAATCTTCTTTATCATGCTAAGAGGAGCAGGAAAAAGCAAAAAATTTCAGAATTGCACCTTGCAATGCGGAGAAATTACTGTTTGTGCATTTACAATATTCATTGATTTTTGCCATTGAAAAATGTCCAGAAATGTTTGAAGCTACTGACTGAATGAAAGGAGCTGGCATCTCACTCTCTTTGAATCTTCTTTATTATGCTAAGAGGAGCAGGAAAAAGCAAAAAAATTCAGAATTGCACCTTGCAATGCGGAGAAATTACTGTCTGTGCATTCACATTATTCATTGATTTTTGCCATTGAAAAACATCATGTTATTCATATACCAGAAATGTTTGAAGCTACTGACTGAATGAAAGGAGCTGGCATCTCACTCTCTTTGAATCTTCTTTATCATGCTAAGAGGAGCAGGAAAAAGCAAAAAATTTCAGAATTGCACCTTGCAATGCGGAGAAATTACTGTTTGTGCATTCACATTATTCATTGATTTTTGCCATTGAAAAACATAATGTTAGTCATATACCAGAAATGTTTGAAGCTACTGACTGAATGAAAGGAGCTGGCATCTCACTCTCTTTCAATCTTCTTTATCATGCTAATTGGAGCAGGAAAAAGCAAAAAATTTCAGAATTGCACCTTGCAATGCGGAGAAATTACTGTTTGTGAATTTACAATATTCATTGATTTTTGCCATTGAAAAACGTCCAGAAATGTTTGAAGCTACTGACTGAATGAAAAGAGCTGGCATCTAACTCTCTTTTAATCTTCTTTATCATGCTAAGAGGAGCAGGAAAAAGCAAAAAATTTCAGAATTGCACCTTGCAATGCGGAGAAATTACTGTTTGTGCATTCACATTATTCATTGATTTTTGCCATTGAAAAACATCATGTTATTCATATACCAGAAATGTTTGAAGCTACTGACTGAATGAAAAGAGCTGGCATCTCACTCTCTTTGAATCTTCTTTATCATGCTAAGAGGAGCAGGAAAAAACAAAAAATTTCAGAATTGCACCTTGCAATGCGGAGAAATTACTGTTTGTGCATTTACAATATTCATTGATTTTTGCCATTGAAAAACGTCCAGAAATGTTTGAAGCTACTGACTGAATGAAAAGAGCTGGCATCTCACTCTCTTTGAATCTTCTTTATCATGCTAAGAGGAGCAGGAAAAAGCAAAAAATTTCAGAATTGCACCTTGCAATGCGGAGAAATTACTGTTTGTGCATTTACAATATTCATTGATTTTTGCCATTGAAAAACAACCAGAAATGTTTGAAGCTACTGACTGAATGAAAGGAGCTGGCATCTCACTCTCTTTGAATCTTCTTTATCATGCTAAGAGGAGCAGGAAAGAGCAAAAAATTTCAGAATTGCACCTTGCAATGCGGAGAAATTACTGTTTGTGCAATCACATTATTCATTGATTTTTGCCATTGAAAACCATCATGTTATTCATATACCAGAAATGTTTGAAGCTACTGACTGAATGAAAGGAGCTGGCATCTCACTCTCTTTGAATCTTCTTTATCATGCTAAGAGGAGCAAGAAAAAGCAAAAAATTTCAGAATTGCACCTTGCAATGCGGAGAAATTACTGTTTGTGCATTCATATTATTCATTGATTTTTGCCATTGAAAAACATCATGTTATTCATATACCAGAAATGTTTGAAGCTACTGACTGAATGAAAAGAGCTGGCATCTCACTCTCTTTGAATCTTCTTTATCATGCTAAGAGGAGCAGGAAAAAGCAAAAAATTTCAGTATTGCACCTTGCAATGCGGAGAAATTACTGTTTGTGCATTTACAATATTCATTAATTTTTGCCATTGAAAAACGTCCAGAAATGTTTGAAGCTACTGACTGAATGAAAAGAGCTGGCATCTCACTCTCTTTCAGTCTTCTTTATCATGCTAAGAGGAGCAGGAAAAAGCAAAAAATTTCAGAATTGCACCTTGCAATGCGGAGAAATTACTGTTTGTGCATTCACATTATTCAATGATTTTTGCCATTGAAAAACATCATGTTATTCATATACCAGAAATGTTTGAAGCTACTGACTGAATGAAAAGAGCTGGCATCTCACTCTCTTTGAATCTTCTTTATCATGCTAAGAGGAGCAGGAAAAAGCAAAAAATTTCAGAATTGCACCTTGCAATGCGGAGAAATTACTGTTTGTGCATTTACAATATTCATTGATTTTTGCCATTGAAAAACGTCCAGAAATGTTTGAAGCTACTGACTGAATGAAAAGAGCTGGCATCTCACTCTCTTTGAATCTTCTTTATCATGCTAAGAGGAGCAGGAAAAAGCAAAAAATTTCAGAATTGCACCTTGCAATGCAGAGAAATTACTGTTTGTGCATTTATAATATTCATTGATTTTTGCCATTGAAAAACGTCCAGAAATGTTTGAAGCAACTGACTGAATGAAAGGAGCTGGCATCTCACTCTCTTTGAATCTTCTTTATCATGCTAAGAGGAGCAGGAAAAAGCAAAAAATTTCAGAATTGCACCTTGCAATGCGGAGAAATTACTGTTTGTGTATTCACATTATTCATTGATTTTTGTCATTGAAAAACATCATGTTATTCATATACCAGAAATGTTTGAAGCTACTGACTGAATGAAAGGAGCTGGCATCTCACTCTCTTTGAATCTTCTTTATCATGCTAAGGGGAGCAGGAAAAAGCAAAAAAATTCAGAATTGCACCTTGCAATGCGGAGAAATTACTGTTTGTGCATTCACATTATTCATTGATTTTTGCCATTGAAAAACGTCCAGAAATGTTTGAAGCTACTGACTGAATGAAAGGAGCTGGCATCTAACTCTCTTTGAATCTTCTTTATCATGCTAAGAGGAGCAGGAAAAAGCAAAAAATTTCAGAATTGCACCTTGCAATGCGGAGAAATTACTGTTTGTGCATTCACATTATTCATTGTGTTTTGCCCCTGAAAAACATGTTATTCATATACCAGAAATGTTTGAAGCTACTGACTGAATGAAAAGAGCTGGCATCTCACTCTCTTTGAATCTTCTTTATCATGCTAAGAGGAGCAGGAAAAAGCAAAAAATTTCAGAATTGCACCTTGCAATGCGGAGAAATTACTGTTTGTGCATTCACATTATTCATTGATTTTTGCCATTGAAAACCATCATGTTATTCATATACCAGAAATGTTTGAAGCTACTGACTGAATGAAAGGAGCTGGCATCTCACTCTCTTTGAATCTTCTTTGTCATGCTAAGAGGAGCAGGAAAAAGCAAAAAATTTCAGAATTGCACCTTGCAATGCGGAGAAATTACTGTTTGTGCATTCACATTATTCATTGATTTTTGCCATTGAAAAACATCATGTTATTCATATACCAGAAATGTTTGAAGATACTGACTGAATGAAAAGAGCTGGCATCTCACTCTCTTTGAATCTTCTTTATCATGCTAAGAGGAGCAGGAAAAAGCAAAAAATTTCAGAATTGCACCTTGCAATGCGGAGAAATTACTGTTTGTGCATTTACAATATTCATTGATTTTTGCCATTGAAAAATGTCCAGAAATGTTTTATGCTACTGACTGAATGAAAAGAGCTGGCATCTCACTCTCTTTGAATCTTCTTTATCATGCTAAGAGGAGCAGGAAAAAGCAAAAAATTTCAGAATTGAACCTTGCAATGCGGAGAAATTACTGTTTGTGCATTTACAATATTCATTGATTTTTGCCATTGAAAAACATCCAGAAATGTTTGAAGCTACTGACTGAATGAAAAGAGCTGGCATCTCACTCTCTTTGAATCTTCTTTATCATGCTAAGAGGAGCAGGAAAAAGCAAAAAATTTCAGAATTGCACCTTGCAATGCGGAGAAATTACTGTTTGTGCATTCACATTATTCATTGATTTTTGCCATTGAAAAACATCATGTTATTCATATACCAGAAATGTTTGAAGCTACTGACTGAATGAAAATAGCTGGCATCTCACTCTCTTTGAATCTTCTTTATCATGCTAAGAGGAGCAGGAAAAAGCAAAAAATTTCAGAATTGCACCTTGCAATGCAGAGAAATTACTGTTTGTGCATTTACAATATTCATTGATTTTTGCCATTGAAAAACGTCCAGAAATGTTTGAAGCTACTGACTGAATGAAAGGAGCTGGCATCTCACTCTCTTTGAATCTTCTTTATCATGATAAGAGGAGCAGGAAAAAGCAAAAAATTTCAGAATTGCACCTTGCAATGCGGAGAAATTACTGTTTGTGCATTCACATTATTCATTGATTTTTGCCATTGAAAAACATCATGTTATTCATATACCAGAAATGTTTGAAGCTACTGACTGAATGAAAAGAGCTGGCATCTCACTCTCTTTGAATCTTCTTTATCATGCGAAGGGGAGCAGGAAAAAGCAAAAAATTTCAGAATTGCACCTTGCAATGCGGAGAAATTACTGTTTGTGCATTCACATTATTCATTGATTTTTGCCATTGAAAAACATCCAGAAATGTTTGAAGCTACTGACTGAATGAAAGGAGCTGGCATCTCACTCTCTTTGAATCTTCTTTATCATGCTAAGAGGAGCAGGAAAAAGAAAAAAATTTCAGAATTGCACCTTGCAATGCGGAGAAATTACTGTTAGTGCATTCACATCATTCATTGATTTTTGCCCCTGAAAAACATGTTATTCATATACCAGAAATGTTTGAAGCTACTGACTGAATGAAAAGAGCTGGCATCTCACTCTCTTTGAATCTTCTTTATCATGCTAAGAGGAGCAGGAAAAAGCAAAAAATTTCAGAATTGCACCTTGCAATGCGGAGAAAATACTGTTTGTGCATTCACATTATTCATTGATTTTTGCCATTGAAAAACTTCATGTTATTCATATACCAGAAATGTTTGAAGCTACTGACTGAATGAAAAGAGCTGGCATCTCACTCTCTTTGAATCTTCTTTATCATGCTAAGAGGAACAGGAAAAAGCAAAAAATTTCAGAATTGCACCTTGCAATGCGGAGAAATTACTGTTTGTGCATTTACAATATTCATTGATTTTTGCCATTGAAAAACGTCCAGAAATGTTTGAAGCTACTGACTGAATGAAAGGAGCTGGCATCTAACTCTCTTTGAATCTTCTTTATCATGCTAAGTGGAGCAGGAAAAAGCAAAAAATTTCAGAATTGCACCTTGCAATGCGGAGAAATTACTGTTTGTGCATTTACAATATTCATTGATTTTTGACATTGAAAAACGTCCAGAAATGTTTGAAGATACTGACTGAATGAAAAGATCTGGCATCTCACTCTCTTTGAATCTTCTTTATCGTGCTAAGAGGTGCAGGAAAAAGCAAAAAATTTCAGAATTGCACCTTGCAATGCGGAGAAATTACTGTTTGTGCATTTACAATATTCATTGATTTTTGCCATTGAAATACGTCCAGAAATGTTTGAAGCTACTGACTGAATGAAAAGAGCTGGCATCTCACTCTCTTTGAATCTTCTTTATCATGCTAAGAGGAGCAGGAAAAAGCAAAAAATTTCAGAATTGCACCTTGCAATGCGGAGAAAACTGTGCATTCACATTATTCATTGATTTTTGCCATTGAAAAACATCATGTTATTCATATACCAGAACTGTTTGAAGCTACTGACTGAATGAAAGGATCTGGCATCTCACTCTCTTTGAATCTTCTTTATCATGCTAAGGGGAGCAGGAAAAAGCAAAAAATTTCAGAATTGCACCTTGCAATGCGGAGAAATTACTGTTTGTGCATTCACATTATTCATTGATTTTTGCCATTGAAAAACGTCCAGAAATATTTGAAGCTACTGACTGAATGAAAGGAGCTGGCATCTCACTCTCTTTGAATCTTCTTTACCATGCTAAGAGGAGCAGGAAAAAGAAAAAAATTTCAGAATTGCACCTTGCAATGCGGAGAAATTACTGTTTGTGCATTCACATTATTCATTGATTTTTGCCCTGAAAAACATGTTATTCATATACCAGAAATGTTTGAAGCTACTGACTGAATGAAAGGAGCTGGCATCTCACTCTCTTTGAATCTTCTTTATCATACTAAGAGGAGCAGGAAAAAGCAAAAAATTTCAGAATTGCACCTTGCAATGCGGAGAAATTACTGATTGTATATTGACATTATTCATTGATTTTTGCCATTGAAAACCATCATGTTATTCATATACCAGAAATGTTTGAAGCTACTGACTGAATGAAAGGAGCTGGCATCTCACTCTCTTTGAATCTTCTTTATCATGCTAAGAAGAGCAGGAAAAAGCAAAAAATTTCAGAATTGCACTTTGCAATGCGGAGAAATTACTGTTTGTATATTGACATTATTCATTGATTTTTGTCATTGAAAACCATCATTTTATTCACATACCAGAAATGTTTGAAGCTACTGACTGAATGAAAGGAGCTGGCATCTCACTCTCTTTGAATCTTCTTTATCATGCTAAGAGGAGCAGGAAAAAGCAAAAAATTTCAGAATTGCACCTTTCAATGCGGAGAAATTACTGTTTGTATATTGACATTATTCATTGATTTTTGCCATTGAAAACCATCATGTTATTCATATACCAGAAATGTTTGAAGCTACTGACTGAATGAAAGGAGCTGGCATCTCACTCTCTTTGAATCTTCTTTATCATGCTAAGAGGAGCAGGAAAAAGCAAAAAATTTCAGAATTGCACCTTGCAATGCGGAGAAATTACTGTTTGTGCATTTACAATATTCATTGATTTTTGCCATTGAAAAACGTCCAGAAATGTTTGAAGCTACTGACTGAATGAAAGGAGCTGGCATCTCACTCTCTTTGAATCTTCTTTATTATGCTAAGAGGAGCAGGAAAAAGCAAAAAAATTCAGAATTGCACCTTGCAATGCGGAGAAATTACTGTCTGTGCATTCACATTATTCATTGATTTTTGCCATTGAAAAACATCATGTTATTCATATACCAGAAATGTTTGAAGCTACTGACTGAATGAAAGGAGCTGGCATCTCACTCTCTTTGAATCTTCTTTATCATGCTAAGAGGAGCAGGAAAAAGCAAAAAATTTCAGAATTGCACCTTGCAATGCGGAGAAATTACTGTTTGTGCATTCACATTATTCATTGATTTTTGCCATTGAAAAACATAATGTTAGTCATATACCAGAAATGTTTGAAGCTACTGACTGAATGAAAGGAGCTGGCATCTCACTCTCTTTCAATCTTCTTTATCATGCTAATTGGAGCAGGAAAAAGCAAAAAATTTCAGAATTGCACCTTGCAATGCGGAGAAATTACTGTTTGTGAATTTACAATATTCATTGATTTTTGCCATTGAAAAACGTCCAGAAATGTTTGAAGCTACTGACTGAATGAAAAGAGCTGGCATCTAACTCTCTTTTAATCTTCTTTATCATGCTAAGAGGAGCAGGAAAAAGCAAAAAATTTCAGAATTGCACCTTGCAATGCGGAGAAATTACTGTTTGTGCATTCACATTATTCATTGATTTTTGCCATTGAAAAACATCATGTTATTCATATACCAGAAATGTTTGAATCTACTGACTGAATGAAAAGAGCTGGCATCTCACTCTCTTTGAATCTTCTTTATCATGCTAAGAGGAGCAGGAAAAAACAAAAAATTTCAGAATTGCACCTTGCAATGCGGAGAAATTACTGTTTGTGCATTTACAATATTCATTGATTTTTGCCATTGAAAAACGTCCAGAAATGTTTGAAGCTACTGACTGAATGAAAAGAGCTGGCATCTCACTCTCTTTGAATCTTCTTTATCATGCTAAGAGGAGCAGGAAAAAGCAAAAAATTTCAGAATTGCACCTTGCAATGCGGAGAAATTACTGTTTGTGCATTTACAATATTCATTGATTTTTGCCATTGAAAAACAACCAGAAATGTTTGAAGCTACTGACTGAATGAAAGGAGCTGGCATCTCACTCTCTTTGAATCTTCTTTATCATGCTAAGAGGAGCAGGAAAGAGCAAAAAATTTCAGAATTGCACCTTGCAATGCGGAGAAATTACTGTTTGTGCAATCACATTATTCATTGATTTTTGCCATTGAAAACCATCATGTTATTCATATACCAGAAATGTTTGAAGCTACTGACTGAATGAAAGGAGCTGGCATCTCACTCTCTTTGAATCTTCTTTATCATGCTAAGAGGAGCAAGAAAAAGCAAAAAATTTCAGAATTGCACCTTGCAATGCGGAGAAATTACTGTTTGTGCATTCATATTATTCATTGATTTTTGCCATTGAAAAACATCATGTTATTCATATACCAGAAATGTTTGAAGCTACTGACTGAATGAAAAGAGCTGGCATCTCACTCTCTTTGAATCTTCTTTATCATGCTAAGAGGAGCAGGAAAAAGCAAAAAATTTCAGTATTGCACCTTGCAATGCGGAGAAATTACTGTTTGTGCATTTACAATATTCATTAATTTTTGCCATTGAAAAACGTCCAGAAATGTTTGAAGCTACTGACTGAATGAAAAGAGCTGGCATCTCACTCTCTTTCAGTCTTCTTTATCATGCTAAGAGGAGCAGGAAAAAGCAAAAAATTTCAGAATTGCACCTTGCAATGCGGAGAAATTACTGTTTGTGCATTCACATTATTCAATGATTTTTGCCATTGAAAAACATCATGTTATTCATATACCAGAAATGTTTGAAGCTACTGACTGAATGAAAAGAGCTGGCATCTCACTCTCTTTGAATCTTCTTTATCATGCTAAGAGGAGCAGGAAAAAGCAAAAAATTTCAGAATTGCACCTTGCAATGCGGAGAAATTACTGTTTGTGCATTTACAATATTCATTGATTTTTGCCATTGAAAAACGTCCAGAAATGTTTGAAGCTACTGACTGAATGAAAAGAGCTGGCATCTCACTCTCTTTGAATCTTCTTTATCATGCTAAGAGGAGCAGGAAAAAGCAAAAAATTTCAGAATTGCACCTTGCAATGCAGAGAAATTACTGTTTGTGCATTTATAATATTCATTGATTTTTGCCATTGAAAAACGTCCAGAAATGTTTGAAGCAACTGACTGAATGAAAGGAGCTGGCATCTCACTCTCTTTGAATCTTCTTTATCATGCTAAGAGGAGCAGGAAAAAGCAAAAAATTTCAGAATTGCACCTTGCAATGCGGAGAAATTACTGTTTGTGTATTCACATTATTCATTGATTTTTGTCATTGAAAAACATCATGTTATTCATATACCAGAAATGTTTGAAGCTACTGACTGAATGAAAGGAGCTGGCATCTCACTCTCTTTGAATCTTCTTTATCATGCTAAGGGGAGCAGGAAAAAGCAAAAAAATTCAGAATTGCACCTTGCAATGCGGAGAAATTACTGTTTGTGCATTCACATTATTCATTGATTTTTGCCATTGAAAAACGTCCAGAAATGTTTGAAGCTACTGACTGAATGAAAGGAGCTGGCATCTAACTCTCTTTGAATCTTCTTTATCATGCTAAGAGGAGCAGGAAAAAGCAAAAAATTTCAGAATTGCACCTTGCAATGCGGAGAAATTACTGTTTGTGCATTCACATTATTCATTGTGTTTTGCCCCTGAAAAACATGTTATTCATATACCAGAAATGTTTGAAGCTACTGACTGAATGAAAAGAGCTGGCATCTCACTCTCTTTGAATCTTCTTTATCATGCTAAGAGGAGCAGGAAAAAGCAAAAAATTTCAGAATTGCACCTTGCAATGCGGAGAAATTACTGTTTGTGCATTCACATTATTCATTGATTTTTGCCATTGAAAACCATCATGTTATTCATATACCAGAAATGTTTGAAGCTACTGACTGAATGAAAGGAGCTGGCATCTCACTCTCTTTGAATCTTCTTTGTCATGCTAAGAGGAGCAGGAAAAAGCAAAAAATTTCAGAATTGCACCTTGCAATGCGGAGAAATTACTGTTTGTGCATTCACATTATTCATTGATTTTTGCCATTGAAAAACATCATGTTATTCATATACCAGAAATGTTTGAAGATACTGACTGAATGAAAAGAGCTGGCATCTCACTCTCTTTGAATCTTCTTTATCATGCTAAGAGGAGCAGGAAAAAGCAAAAAATTTCAGAATTGCACCTTGCAATGCGGAGAAATTACTGTTTGTGCATTTACAATATTCATTGATTTTTGCCATTGAAAAATGTCCAGAAATGTTTTATGCTACTGACTGAATGAAAAGAGCTGGCATCTCACTCTCTTTGAATCTTCTTTATCATGCTAAGAGGAGCAGGAAAAAGCAAAAAATTTCAGAATTGAACCTTGCAATGCGGAGAAATTACTGTTTGTGCATTTACAATATTCATTGATTTTTGCCATTGAAAAACATCCAGAAATGTTTGAAGCTACTGACTGAATGAAAAGAGCTGGCATCTCACTCTCTTTGAATCTTCTTTATCATGCTAAGAGGAGCAGGAAAAAGCAAAAAATTTCAGAATTGCACCTTGCAATGCGGAGAAATTACTGTTTGTGCATTCACATTATTCATTGATTTTTGCCATTGAAAAACATCATGTTATTCATATACCAGAAATGTTTGAAGCTACTGACTGAATGAAAATAGCTGGCATCTCACTCTCTTTGAATCTTCTTTATCATGCTAAGAGGAGCAGGAAAAAGCAAAAAATTTCAGAATTGCACCTTGCAATGCAGAGAAATTACTGTTTGTGCATTTACAATATTCATTGATTTTTGCCATTGAAAAACGTCCAGAAATGTTTGAAGCTACTGACTGAATGAAAGGAGCTGGCATCTCACTCTCTTTGAATCTTCTTTATCATGATAAGAGGAGCAGGAAAAAGCAAAAAATTTCAGAATTGCACCTTGCAATGCGGAGAAATTACTGTTTGTGCATTCACATTATTCATTGATTTTTGCCATTGAAAAACATCATGTTATTCATATACCAGAAATGTTTGAAGCTACTGACTGAATGAAAAGAGCTGGCATCTCACTCTCTTTGAATCTTCTTTATCATGCGAAGGGGAGCAGGAAAAAGCAAAAAATTTCAGAATTGCACCTTGCAATGCGGAGAAATTACTGTTTGTGCATTCACATTATTCATTGATTTTTGCCATTGAAAAACATCCAGAAATGTTTGAAGCTACTGACTGAATGAAAGGAGCTGGCATCTCACTCTCTTTGAATCTTCTTTATCATGCTAAGAGGAGCAGGAAAAAGAAAAAAATTTCAGAATTGCACCTTGCAATGCGGAGAAATTACTGTTAGTGCATTCACATCATTCATTGATTTTTGCCCCTGAAAAACATGTTATTCATATACCAGAAATGTTTGAAGCTACTGACTGAATGAAAAGAGCTGGCATCTCACTCTCTTTGAATCTTCTTTATCATGCTAAGAGGAGCAGGAAAAAGCAAAAAATTTCAGAATTGCACCTTGCAATGCGGAGAAAATACTGTTTGTGCATTCACATTATTCATTGATTTTTGCCATTGAAAAACTTCATGTTATTCATATACCAGAAATGTTTGAAGCTACTGACTGAATGAAAAGAGCTGGCATCTCACTCTCTTTGAATCTTCTTTATCATGCTAAGAGGAACAGGAAAAAGCAAAAAATTTCAGAATTGCACCTTGCAATGCGGAGAAATTACTGTTTGTGCATTTACAATATTCATTGATTTTTGCCATTGAAAAACGTCCAGAAATGTTTGAAGCTACTGACTGAATGAAAGGAGCTGGCATCTAACTCTCTTTGAATCTTCTTTATCATGCTAAGTGGAGCAGGAAAAAGCAAAAAATTTCAGAATTGCACCTTGCAATGCGGAGAAATTACTGTTTGTGCATTTACAATATTCATTGATTTTTGACATTGAAAAACGTCCAGAAATGTTTGAAGATACTGACTGAATGAAAAGATCTGGCATCTCACTCTCTTTGAATCTTCTTTATCGTGCTAAGAGGTGCAGGAAAAAGCAAAAAATTTCAGAATTGCACCTTGCAATGCGGAGAAATTACTGTTTGTGCATTTACAATATTCATTGATTTTTGCCATTGAAATACGTCCAGAAATGTTTGAAGCTACTGACTGAATGAAAAGAGCTGGCATCTCACTCTCTTTGAATCTTCTTTATCATGCTAAGAGGAGCAGGAAAAAGCAAAAAATTTCAGAATTGCACCTTGCAATGCGGAGAAAACTGTGCATTCACATTATTCATTGATTTTTGCCATTGAAAAACATCATGTTATTCATATACCAGAACTGTTTGAAGCTACTGACTGAATGAAAGGATCTGGCATCTCACTCTCTTTGAATCTTCTTTATCATGCTAAGGGGAGCAGGAAAAAGCAAAAAATTTCAGAATTGCACCTTGCAATGCGGAGAAATTACTGTTTGTGCATTCACATTATTCATTGATTTTTGCCATTGAAAAACGTCCAGAAATATTTGAAGCTACTGACTGAATGAAAGGAGCTGGCATCTCACTCTCTTTGAATCTTCTTTACCATGCTAAGAGGAGCAGGAAAAAGAAAAAAATTTCAGAATTGCACCTTGCAATGCGGAGAAATTACTGTTTGTGCATTCACATTATTCATTGATTTTTGCCCTGAAAAACATGTTATTCATATACCAGAAATGTTTGAAGCTACTGACTGAATGAAAAGAGCTGGCATCTCACTCTCTTTGAATCTTCTTTATCATGCTAAGAGGAGCAGAAAAAAGAAAAAAATTTCAGAATTGCACCTTGCAATGCGGAGAAATTACTGTTTGTTAATTCACATTATTCATTGATTTTTGCCATTGAAAACCATCATGTTATTCATATACCAGAAATGTTTGAAGCTACTGACTGAATGAAAGGAGCTGGCATCTCACTCTCTTTGAATCTTCTTTGTCATGCTAAGAGGAGCAGGAAAAAGCAAAAAATTTCAGAATTGCACCTTGCAATGTGGAGAAATTACTGTTTGTGCATTCACATTATTCATTGATTTTTGCCATTGAAAAACATCATGTTATTCATATACCAGAAATGTTTGAAGATACTGACTGAATGAAAAGAGCTGGCATCTCACTCTCTTTGAATCTTCTTTATCATGCTAAGCGGAGCAGGAAAAAGCAAAAAATTTCAGAATTGCACCTTGCAATGCGGAGAAATTACTGTTTGTGCATTTACAATATTCATTGATTTTTGCCATTGAAAAATGTCCAGAAATGTTTGAAGCTACTGACTGAATGAAAAGAGCTGGCATCTCACTCTCTTTGAATCTTCTTTATCATGCTAAGAGGAGCAGGAAAAAGCAAAAAATTTCAGAATTGCACCTTGCAATGCGGAGAAATTACTATTTGTGCATTTACAATATTCATTGATTTTTGCCATTGAAAAACGTCCAGAAATGTTTGAAGCTACTGACTGAATGGAAAGAGCTGGCATCTCACTCTCTTTGAATCTTCTTTATCATGCTAAGAGGAGCAGGAAAAAGCAAAAAAATTCCAGAATTGCACCTTGCAATGCGGAGAAATTACTGTTTGTGCATTCACATTATTCATTGATTTTTGCCATTGAAAAACATCATGTTATTCATATACCAGAAATGTTTGAAGCTACTGACTGAATGAAAAGAGCTGGCATCTCCCTCTCTTTGAATCTTCTTTATCATGCTAAGAGGAGCAGGACAAAGCAAAAAATTTCAGAATTGCACCTTGCAATGCAGAGAAATTACAGTTTGTGCATTTACAATATTCATTGATTTTTGCCATTGAAAAACGTCCAGAAATGTTTGAAGCTACTGACTGAATGAAAAGAGCTTGCATCTCACTCTCTTTGAATCTTCTTTATCATGCTAAGAGGAGCAGGAAAAAGCAAAAAATTTCAGAATTGCACCTTGCAATGCGGAGAAATTACTGTTTGTGCATTTACAATATTCATTGATTTTTGCCATTGAAAAACGTCCAGAAATGTTTGAAGCTACTGACTGAATGAAAGGAGCTGGCATCTCACTCTCTTTGAATCTTCTTTATCATGCTAAGGGGAGCAGGAAAAAGCAAAAAATTTCAGAATTGCACCTTGCAATGCGGAGAAATTACTGTTTGTGCATTCACATTATTCATTAATTTTTGCCATTGAAAAACGTCCAGAAATGTTTGAAGCTACTGACTGAATGAAAGGAGCTGGCATCTAACTCTCTTTGAATCTTCTTTATCATGCTAAGAGGAGCAGGAAAATGAAAAAAATTTCAGAATTGCACCTTGCAATGCGGAGAAATTACTGTTTGTGCATTCACATTATTCATTGATTTTTGCCTCTGAAAAACATGTTATTCATATACCAGAAATGTTTGAAGCTACTGACTGAATGAAAAGAGCTGGCATCTCACTCTCTTTGAATCTTCTTTATCATGCTAAGAGGAGCAGGAAAAAGCAAAAAATTTCAGAATTGCACCTTGCAATGCGGAGAAATTACTGTTTGTGCATTCACATTATTCATTGATTTTTGCCATTGAAAACCATCATGTTATTCATATACCAGAAATGTTTGAAGCTACTGACTGAATGAAAGGAGCTGGCATCTCACTCTCTTTGAATCTTCTTTGTCATGCTAAGAGGAGCAGGAAAAAGCAAAAAATTTCAGAATTGCACCTTGCAATGCGGAGAAATTACTGTTTGTGCATTCACATTATTCATTGATTTTTGCCATTGAAAAACATCATGTTATTCATATACCAGAAATGTTTGAAGATACTGACTGAATGAAAAGAGCTGGCATCTCACTCTCTTTGAATCTTCTTTATCATGCTAAGAGGAGCAGGAAAAAGCAAAAAATTTCAGAATTGCACCTTGCAATGCGGAGAAATTACTGTTTGTGCATTTACAATATTCATTGATTTTTGCCATTGAAAAATGTCCAGAAATGTTTGAAGCTACTGACTGAATGAAAAGAGCTGGCATCTCACTCTCTTTGAATCTTCTTTATCATGCTAAGAGGAGCAGGAAAAAGCAAAAAATTTCAGAATTGCACCTTGCAATGCGGAGAAATTACTGTTTGTGCATTTACAATATTCATTGATTTTTGCCATTGAAAAACGTCCAGAAATGTTTGAAGCTACTGACTGAATGAAAAGAGCTGGCATCTCACTCTCTTTGAATCTTCTTTATCATGCTAAGAGGAGCAGGAAAAAGCAAAAAATTTCAGAATTGCACCTTGCAATTCGGAGAAATTACTGTTTGTGCATTCACATTATTCATTGATTTTTGCCATTGAAAAACATCATGTTATTCATATACCAGAAATGTTTGAAGCTACTGACTGAATGAAAAGAGCTGGCATCTCACTCTCTTTGAATCTTCTTTATCATGCTAAGAGGAGCAGGAAAAAGCAAAAAATTTCAGAATTGCACCTTGCAATGCAGAGAAATTACTGTTTGTGCATTTACAATATTCATTGATTTTTGCCATTGAAAAACGTCCAGAAATGTTTGAAGCTACTGACTGAATGAAAGGAGCTCTCATCTCACTCTCTTTGAATCTTCTTTATCATGATAAGCGGAGCAGGAAAAAGCAAAAAATTTCAGAATTGCACCTTGCAATGCGGAAATATTACTGTTTGTGCATTCACATTATTCATTGATTTTTGCCATTGAAAAACATCATGTTATTCATATACCAGAAATGTTTGAAGCTACTGACTGAATGAAAAGAGCTGGCATCTCACTCTCTTTGAATCTTCTTTATCATGCTAAGGGGAGCAGGAAAAAGCAAAAAAATTCAGAATTGCACCTTGCAATGCGGAGAAATTACTGTTTGTGCATTCACATTATTCATTGATTTTTGCCATTGAAAAATGTCCAGAAATGTTTGAAGCTACTGACTGAATGAAAGGAGCTGGCATCTCACTCTCTTTGAATCTTCTTTATCATGCTAAGAGGAGCAGGAAAAAGAAAAAAATTTCAGAATTGCACCTTGCAATGCGGAGAAATTACTGTTTGTGCATTTACAATATTCATTGATTTTTGCCATTGAAAAACGTCCAGAAATGTTTGAAGCTACTGACTGAATGAAAAGAGCTGGCATCTCACTCTCTTTGAATCTTCTTTATCATGCTAAGAGGAGCAGGAAAAAGCAAAAAATTTCAGAATTGCACCTTGCAATTCGGAGAAATTACTGTTTGTGCATTCACATTATTCATTGATTTTTGCCATTGAAAAACATCATGTTATTCATATACCAGAAATGTTTGAAGCTACTGACTGAATGAAAAGAGCTGGCATCTCACTCTCTTTGAATATTCTTTATCATGCTAAGAGGAGCAGGAAAAAGCAAAAAATTTCAGAATTGCACCTTGCAATGCGGAGAAAATACTGTTTGTGCATTCACATTATTCATTGATTTTTGCCATTGAAAACCATCATGTTATTCATATACCAGAAATGTTTGAAGCTACTGACTGAATGAAAGGAGCTGGCATCTCACTCTCTTTGAATCTTCTTTGTCATGCTAAGAGGAGCAGGAAAAAGCAAAAAATTTCAGAATTGCACCTTGCAATGCGGAGAAATTACTGTTTGTGCATTCACATTATTCATTGATTTTTGCCATTGAAAAACATCATGTTATTCATATACCAGAAATGTTTGAAGATACTGACTGAATGAAAAGAGCTGGCATCTCACTCTCTTTGAATCTTCTTTATCATGCTAAGAGGAGCAGGAAAAAGCAAAAAATTTCAGAATTGCACCTTGCAATGCGGAGAAATTACTGTTTGTGCATTTACAATATTCATTGATTTTTGCCATTGAAAAACGTCCAGAAATGTTTGAAGCTACTGACTGAATGAAAAGAGCTGGCATCTCACTCTCTTTGAATCTTCTTTATCATGCTAAGAGGAGCAGGAAAAAGCAAAAAATTTCAGAATTGCACCTTGCAATGCGGAGAAATTACTGTTTGTGCATTCACATTAATCATTGATTTTTGCCATTGAAAAACATCATGTTATTCATATACCAGAAATGTTTGAAGCTACTGACTGAATGAAAAGAGCTGGCATCTCACTCTCTTTGAATCTTCTTTATCATGCTAAGAGGAGCAGGAAAAAGCAAAAAATTTCAGAATTGCACCTTGCAATGCAGAGAAATTACTGTTTGTGCATTTACAATATTCATTGATTTTTGCCATTGAAAAACGTCCAGAAATGTTTGAAGCTACTGACTGAATGAAAGGAGCTGGCATCTCACTCTCTTTGAATCTTCTTTATCATGATAAGAGGAGCAGGAAAAAGCAAAAAATTTCAGAATTGCACCTTGCAATGCGGAAATATTACTGTTTGTGCATTCACATTATTCATTGATTTTTGACATTGAAAAACATCATGTTATTCATATACCAGAAATGTTTGAAGCTACTGACTGAATGAAAAGAGCTGGCATCTCACTCTCTTTGAATCTTCTTTATCATGCTAAGGGGAGCAGGAAAAAGCAAAAAAATTCAGAATTGCACCTTGCAATGCGGAGAAATTACTGTTTGTGCATTCACATTATTCATTGATTTTTGCCATTGAAAAATGTCCAGAAATGTTTGAAGCTACTGACTGAATGAAAGGAGCTGGCATCTCACTCTCTTTGAATCTTCTTTATCATGCTAAGAGGAGCAGGAAAAAGAAAAAAATTTCAGAATTGCACCTTGCAATGCGGAGAAATTACTGTTAGTGCATTCACATCATTCATTGATTTTTGCCCCTGAAAAACATGTTATTCATATACCAGAAATGTTTGAAGCTACTGACTGAATGAAAAGAGCTGGCATCTCACTCTCTTTGAATCTTCTTTATCATGCTAAGAGGAGCAGGAAAAAGCAAAAAATTTCAGAATTGCACCTTGCAATGCGGAGAAAATACTGTTTGTGCATTCACATTATTCATTGATTTTTGCCATTGAAAAACATCATGTTATTCATATACCAGAAATGTTTGAAGATACTGACTGAATGAAAAGAGCTGGCATCTCACTCTCTTTGAATCTTCTTTATCATGCTAAGAGGAGCAGGAAAAAGCAAAAAATTTCAGAATTGCACCTTGCAATGCGGAGAAATTACTGTTTGTGCATTTACAATATTCATTGATTTTTGCCATTGAAAAACGTCCAGAAATGTTTGAAGCTACTGACTGAATGAAAAGAGCTGGCATCTCACTCTCTTTGAATCTTCTTTATCATGCTAAGAGGAGCAGGAAAAAGCAAAAAATTTCAGAATTGCACCTTGCAATGCGGAGAAATTACTGTTTGTGCATTCACATTAATCATTGATTTTTGCCATTGAAAAACATCATGTTATTCATATACCAGAAATGTTTGAAGCTACTGACTGAATGAAAAGAGCTGGCATCTCACTCTCTTTGAATCTTCTTTATCATGCTAAGAGGAGCAGGAAAAAGCAAAAAATTTCAGAATTGCACCTTGCAATGCAGAGAAATTACTGTTTGTGCATTTACAATATTCATTGATTTTTGCCATTGAAAAACGTCCAGAAATGTTTGAAGCTACTGACTGAATGAAAGGAGCTGGCATCTCACTCTCTTTGAATCTTCTTTATCATGATAAGAGGAGCAGGAAAAAGCAAAAAATTTCAGAATTGCACCTTGCAATGCGGAAATATTACTGTTTGTGCATTCACATTATTCATTGATTTTTGACATTGAAAAACATCATGTTATTCATATACCAGAAATGTTTGAAGCTACTGACTGAATGAAAAGAGCTGGCATCTCACTCTCTTTGAATCTTCTTTATCATGCTAAGGGGAGCAGGAAAAAGCAAAAAAATTCAGAATTGCACCTTGCAATGCGGAGAAATTACTGTTTGTGCATTCACATTATTCATTGATTTTTGCCATTGAAAAATGTCCAGAAATGTTTGAAGCTACTGACTGAATGAAAGGAGCTGGCATCTCACTCTCTTTGAATCTTCTTTATCATGCTAAGAGGAGCAGGAAAAAGAAAAAAATTTCAGAATTGCACCTTGCAATGCGGAGAAATTACTGTTAGTGCATTCACATCATTCATTGATTTTTGCCCCTGAAAAACATGTTATTCATATACCAGAAATGTTTGAAGCTACTGACTGAATGAAAAGAGCTGGCATCTCACTCTCTTTGAATCTTCTTTATCATGCTAAGAGGAGCAGGAAAAAGCAAAAAATTTCAGAATTGCACCTTGCAATGCGGAGAAAATACTGTTTGTGCATTCACATTATTCATTGATTTTTGCCATTGAAAACCATCATGTTATTCATATACCAGAAATGTTTGAAGCTACTGACTGAATGAAAGGAGCTGGCATCTCACTCTCTTTGAATCTTCTTTGTCATGCTAAGAGGAGCAGGAAAAAGCAAAAAATTTCAGAATTGCACCTTGCAATGCGGAGAAATTACTGTTTGTGCATTCACATTATTCATTGATTTTTGCCATTGAAAAACATCATGTTATTCATATACCAGAAATGTTTGAAGATACTGACTGAATGAAAAGAGCTGGCATCTCACTCTCTTTGAATCTTCTTTATCATGCTAAGAGGAGCAGGAAAAAGCAAAAAATTTCAGAATTGCACCTTGCAATGCGGAGAAATTACTGTTTGTGCATTTACAATATTCATTGATTTTTGCCATTGAAAAATGTCCAGAAATGTTTGAGGCTACTGACTGAATGAAAAGAGCTGGCATCTCACTCTCTTTGAATCTTCTTTATCATGCTAAGAGGAGCAGGAAAAAGCAAAAAATTTCAGAATTGCACCTTGCAATGCGGAGAAATTACTGTTTGTGCATTTACAATATTCATTGATTTTTGCCATTGAAAAACGTCCAGAAATGTTTGAAGCTACTGACTGAATGAAAAGAGCTGGCATCTCACTCTCTTTGAATCTTCTTTATCATGCTAAGAGGAGCAGGAAAAAGCAAAAAATTTCAGAATTGCACCTTGCAATGCGGAGAAATTACTGTTTGTGCATTCACATTATTCATTGATTTTTGCCATTGAAAAACGTCCAGAAATGTTTGAAGCTACTGACTGAATGAAAGGAGCTGGCATCTAACTCTCTTTGAATCTTCTTTATCATGCTAAGTGGAGCAGAAAAAAGCAAAAAATTTTAGAATTGCACCTTGCAATGCGGAGAAATTACTGTTTGTGTATTTACAATATTCATTGATTTTTGCCATTGAAAAACGTCCAGAAATGTTTGAAGATACTGACTGAATGAAAAGAGCTGGCATCTCACTCTCTTTGAATCTTCTTTATCGTGCTAAGAGGAGCAGGAAAAAGCAAAAAATTTCAGAATTGCACCTTGCAATGCGGAGAAAACTGTGCATTCACATTATTCATTGATTTTTGCCATTGAAAAACATCATGTTATTCATATACCAGAACTGTTTGAAGCTACTGACTGAATGAAAGGATCTGGCATCTCACTCTCTTTGAATCTTCTTTATCATGCTAAGGGGAGCAGGAAAAAGCAAAAAATTTCAGAATTGCACCTTGCAATGCGGAGAAATTACTGTTTGTGCATTCACATTATTCATTGATTTTTGCCATTGAAAAACGTCCAGAAATGTTTGAAGCTACTGACTGAATGAAAGGATCTGGCATCTCACTCTCTTTGAATCTTCTTTATCATGCTAAGGGGAGCAGGAATAAGCAAAAAATTTCAGAATTGCACCTTGCAATGCGGAGAAATTACTGTTTGTGCATTCACATTATTCATTGATTTTTGCCCTGAAAAACATGTTATTCATATACCAGAAATGTTTGAAGCTACTGACTGAATGAAAAGAGCTGGCATCTCACTCTCTTTGAATCTTCTTTAGCATGCTAAGAGGAGCAGGAAAAAGAAAAAAATTTCAGAATTGCACCTTGCAATGCGGAGAAATTACTGTTTGTGCATTCACATTATTCATTGATTTTTGCCATTGAAAAACATCATGTTATTCATATACCAGAAATGTTTGAAGATACTGACTGAATGAAAAGAGCTGGCATCTCACTCTCTTTGAATGTTCTTTATCATGCTAAGAGGAGCAGGAAAAACCAAAAAATTTCAGAATTGCACCTTGCAATGCGGAGAAATTACTGTTTGTGCATTTACAATATTCATTGATTTTTGCCATTGAAAAATGTCCAGAAATGTTTGAAGCTACTGACTGAATGAAAAGAGCTGGCATCTCACTCTCTTTGAATCTTCTTTATCATGCTAAGAGGAGCAGGAAAAAACAAAAAATTTCAGAATTGCACATTGCAATGCGGAGAAATTACTGTTTGTGCATTTACAATATTCATTGATTTTTGCCATTGAAAAACGTCCAGAAATGTTTGAAGCTACTGACTGAATGAAAAGAGCTGGCATCTCACTCTTTTTGAATCTTCTTTATCATGCTAAGAGGAGCAGGAAAAAGCAAAAAATTTCAGAATTGCACCTTGCAATGCGGAGAAATTACTGTTTGTGCATTCACATTATTCATTGATTTTTGCCATTGAAAAACATCATGTTATTCATATACCAGAAATGTTTGAAGCTACTGACTGAATGAAAAGAGCTGGCATCTCACTCTCTTTGAATCTTCTTTATCATGCTAAGAGGAGCAGGAAAAAGCAAAAAATTTCAGAATTGCACCTTGCAATGCAGAGAAATTACAGTTTGTGCATTTACAATATTCATTGATTTTTGCCATTGAAAAACGTCCAGAAATGTTTGAAGCTACTGACTGAATGAAAGGAGCTGGCATCTCACTCTCTTTGAATCTTCTTTATCATGATAAGAGGAGCAGGAAAAAGCAAAAAATTTCAGAATTGCACCTTGCAATGCGGAGAAATTACTGTTTGTGCATTCACATTATTCATTGATTTTTGCCATTGAAAAACATCATGCTATTCATATACCAGAAATGTTTGAAGCTACTGACTGAATGAAAAGAGCTGGCATCTCACTATCTTTGAATCTTCTTTATCATGCTAAGAGGAGCAGGAAAAAGCTAAAAATTTCAGAATTGCACCTTGCAATGCGGAGAAATTACTGTTTGTGCATTCACATTATTCATTGATTTTTGCCATTGAAAAACGTCCAGAAATGTTTGAAGCTACTGACTGAATGAAAGGAGCTGGCATCTCACTCTCTTTGAATCTTCTTTATCATGCTAAGAGGAGCAGGAAAAAGAAAAAATTTTCAGAATTGCACCTTGCAATGCGGAGAAATTACTGTTACTGCATTCACATTATTCATTGATTTTTGCCCCTGAAAAACATGTTATTCATATACCAGAAATGTTTGAAGCTACTGACTGAATGAAAAGAGCTGGCATCTCACTCTCTTTGAATCTTCTTTATCATGCTAAGAGGAGCAGGAAAAAGCAAAAAATTTCAGAATTGCAACTTGCAATGCGGAGAAAATACTGTTTGTGCATTCACATTATTCATTGATTTTTGCCATTGAAAAACATCATGTTATTCATATACCAGAAATGTTTGAAGCTACTGACTGAATGAAAAGAGCTGGCATCTCACTCTCTTTGAATCTTCTTTATCATGCTAAGAGGAGCAGGAAAAAGCAAAAAATTTCAGAATTGCACCTTGCAATGCGGAGAAAACTGTGCATTCACATTATTCATTGATTTTTGCCATTGAAAAACATCATGTTATTCATATAACAGAACTGTTTGAAGCTACTGACTGAATGAAAGGATCTGGCATCTCACTCTCTTTGAATCTTCTTTATCATGCTAAGGGGAGCAGGAAAAAGCAAAAAATTTCAGAATTGCACCTTGCAATGCGGAGAAATTACTGTTTGTGCATTCACATTATTCATTGATTTTTGCCATTGAAAAACGTCCAGAAATGTTTGAAGCTACTGACTGAATGAAAGGAGCTGGCATCTCACTCTCTTTGAATCTTCTTTATCATGCTAAGAGTAGCAGGAAAAAGAAAAAAATTTCAGAATTGCACCTTGCAATGCGGAGAAATTACTGTTTGTGCATTCACATTATTCATTGATTTTTGCCCTGAAAAACATGTTATTCATATAACAGAAATGTTTGAAGCTACTGACTGAATGAAAAGAGCTGGAATCTCACTCTCTTTGAATCTTCTTTATCATGCTAAGAGGAGCAGGAAAAAGCAAAAAATTTCAGAATTGCACCTTGCAATGCGGAGAAATTACTGTTTGTGCATTCACATTATTCATTGATTTTTGCCATTGAAAACCATCATGTTATTCATATACCAGAAATGTTTGAAGCTACTGACTGAATGAAAGGAGCTGGCATCTCACTCTCTTTGAATCTTCTTTGTCATGCTAAGAGGAGCAGGAAAAAGCAAAAAATTTCAGAATTGCACCTTGCAATGTGGAGAAATTACTGTTTGTGCATTCACGTTATTCATTGATTTTTGCCCCTGAAAAACATGTTATTCATATACCAGAAATGTTTGAAGCTACTGACTGAATGAAAAGAGCTGGCATCTCACTCTCTTTGAATCTTCTTTATCATGCTAAGAGGAGCAGGAAAAAGCAAAAAATTTCAGAATTGCACCTTGCAATGCGGAGAAAATACTGTTTGTGCATTCACATTATTCATTGATTTTTGCCATTGAAAAACGTCCAGAAATGTTTGATGCTACTGACTGAATGAAAGGAGCTGGCATCTAACTCTCTTTGAATCTTCTTTATCATGCTAAGTGGAGCAGGAAAAAGCAAAAAATTTCAGAATTGCACCTTGCAATGCGGAGAAATTACTGTTTGTGCATTCACATTATTCATTGATTTTTGCCATTGAAAAACGTCCAGAAATGTTTGAAGCTACTGACTGATTGAAAGGAGCTGGCATCTCACTCTCTTTGAATCTTCTTTATCATGCTAAGAGGAGCAGGAAAAAGCAAATAATTTCAGAATTGCACCTTGCAATGCGGAGAAATTACTGTTTGTGCATTTACAATATTCATTGATTTTTTGCCATTGAAAAACGTCCAGAAATGTTTGAAGATACTGACTGAATGAAAAGAGCTGGCATCTCACTCTCTTTGAATCTTCTTTATCGTGCTAAGAGTAGCAGGAAAAAGCAAAAAATTTCAGAATTGCACCTTGCAATGCGGAGAAATTACTGTTTGTGCATTTACAATATTCATTGATTTTTGCCATTGAAATACGTACAGAAATGTTTGAAGCTACTGACTGAATGAAAAGAGCTGGCATCTCACTCTCTTTGAATCTTCTTTATCATGCTAAGAGGAGCAGGAAAAAGCAAAAAATTTCAGAATTGCACCTTGCAATGCGGAGAAAACTGTGCATTCACATTATTCATTGATTTTTGCCATTGAAAAACATCATGTTATTTATATACCAGAAATGTTTGAAGCTACTGACTGAATGAAAGGAGCTGGCATCTCACTCTCTTTGAATCTTCTTTATCATGCTAAGAGGAGCAGGAAAAAGAAAAAAATTTCAGAATTGCACCTTGCAATGCGGAGAAATTACAGTTTATGCATTCACATTATTCATTGATTTTTGCCCCTGAAAAACATGTTATTCATATACCAGAAATGTTTGAAGCTACTGACTGAATGAAAAGAGCTGTCATCTCACTCTCTTTGAATCTTCTTTATCATGCTAAGAGGAGCAGGAAAAAGCAAAAAATTTCAGAATTGCACCTTGCAATGCGGAGAAATTACTGTTTGTGCATTCACATTATTCATTGATTTTTGCCATTGAAAACCATCATGATATTCATATACCAGAAATGTTTGAAGCTACTGACTGAATGAAAGGAGCTGTCATCTCACTCTCTTTGAATCTTCTTTGTCATGCTAAGAGGAGCAGGAAAAAGCAAAAAATTTCAGAATTGCGCCTTGCAATGCGGAGAAATTACTGTTTGTGCATTCACATTATTCATTGATTTTTGCCATTGAAAAACATTGTGTTATTCATATACCAGAAATGTTTGAAGATACTGACTGAATGAAAAGAGCTGGCATCTCACTCTCTTTGAATCTTCTTTATCATGTTAAGAGGAGCAGGAAAAAGCAAAAAATTTCAGAATTGCACCTTGCAATGCGGAGAAATTACTGTTTGTGCATTTACAATATTCATTGATTTTTGCCATTGAAAAATGTCCAGAAATGTTTGAAGCTACTGACTGAATGAAAAGAGCTGGCATCTCACTCTCTTTGAATCCTCTTTATCATGCTAAGAGGAGCAGGAAAAAGCAAAAAATTTCAGAATTGCACCTTGCAATGCGGAGAAATTACTGTTTGTGCATTCACATTATTCATTGATTTTTGCCATTGAAAAACATCATGTTATTCATATACCAGAAATGTTTGAAGCTACTGACTGAATGAAAAGAGCTGGCATCTCACTCTCTTTGAATCTTCTTTATCATGCTAAGAGAAACAGGAAAAAGCAAAAAATTTCAGAATTGCACCTTGCAATGCGGAGAAATTACTGTTTGTGCATTCACATTATTCATTGATTTTTGCCATTGTAAACCATCATGTTATTCATATACCAGAAATGTTTGAAGCTACTGACTGAATGAAAGGAGCTGGCATCTCACTCTCTTTGAATCTTCTTTGTCATGCTAAGAGGAGCAGGAAAAAGCAAAAAATTTCAGAATTGCACCTTGCAATGTGGAGAAATTACTGTTTGTGCATTCACATTATTCATTGATTTTTGCCATTGAAAAACATCATGTTATTCATATACCAGAAATGTTTGAAGATACTGACTGAATGAAAAGAGCTGGCATCTCACTCTCTTTGAATCTTCTTTATCATGCTAAGAGGAGCAGGAAAAAGCAAAAAATTTCAGAATTGCACCTTGCAATGCGTTGAAATTACTGTTTGTGCATTTACAATATTCATTGATTTTTGCCATTGAAAAATGTCCAGAAATGTTTGAAGCTACTGACTGAATGAAAAGAGCTGGCATCTCACTCTCTTTGAATCTTCTTTATCATGCTAAGAGGAGCAGGAAAAAGCAAAAAATTTCAGAATTGCACCTTGCAATGCGGAGAAATTACTGTTTGTGCATTTACAATATTCATTGATTTTTGCCATTGAAAAACGTCCAGAAATGTTTGAAGCTACTGACTGAATGAAAAGAGCTGGCATCTCACTCTCTTTGAATCTTCTTTATCATGCTAAGAGGAGCAGGAAAAAGCAAAAAATTTCAGAATTGCACCTTGCAATGCGGAGAAATTACTGTTTGTGCATTCACATTATTCATTGATTTTTGCCATTGAAAAACATCATGTTATTCATATACCAGAAATGTTTGAAGCTACTGACTGAATGAAAAGAGCTGGCATCTCACTCTCTTTGAATCTTCTTTATCATGCTAAGAGGAGCAGGAAAAAGCAAAAAATTTCAGAATTGCACCTTGCAATGCAGAGAAATTACTGTTTGTGCATTTACAATATTCATTGATGTTTGCCATTGAAAAACGTCCAGAAATGTTTGAAGCTACTGACTGAATGAAAAGAGCTGGCATCTCACTCTCTTTGAATCTTCTTTATCATGCTAAGAGGAGCAGGAAAAAGCAAAAAATTTCAGAATTGCACCTTGCAATGCGGAGAAAACTGTGCATTTACATTATTCATTGATTTTTGCCATTGAAATACGTTCAGAAATGTTTGAAGCTACTGACTGAATGAAAAGAGCTGGCATCTCACTCTCTTTGAATCTTCTTTATAATGCTAAGAGGAGCAGGAAAAAGCAAAAAATTTCAGAATTGCACCTTGCAATGCGGAGAAATTTCTGTTTGTGCATTTACAATATTCATTGATTTTTCCCATTGAAAAACGTCCAGAAATGTTTGAAGCTACTGACTGAATGAAAAGAGCTGGCATCTCACTATCTTTGAATCTTCTTTATCATGCTAAGAGGAGCAGGAAAAAGCAAAAAATTTCAGAATTGCACCTTGCAATGCGGAGAAATTACTGTTTGTGCATTCACATTATTCATTGATTTTTGCCCCTGAAAAACATGTTATTCATATACCAGAAATGTTTGAAGCTACTGACTGAATGAAAAGAGCTGGCATCTCACTCTCTTTGAATCTTCTTTATCATGCTAAGAGGAGCAGGAAAAAGCAAAAAATTTCAGAATTGCACCTTGCAATGCAGAGAAATTACTGTTTGTGCATTTACAATATTCATTGATTTTTGCCATTGAAAAACGTCCAGAAATGTTTGAAGCTACTGACTGAATGAAAAGAGCTGGCATCTCACTCTCTTTGAATCTTCTTTATCATGCTAAGAGGAGCAGGAAAAAGCAAAAAATTTCAGAATTGCACCTTGCAATGCGGAGAAATTACTGTTAGTGCATTCACATTATTCATTGATTTTGGCCCCTGAAAAACATGTTTTTCATATACCAGAAATGTTTGAAGCTACTGACTGAATGAAAAGAGCTGGCATCTCACTCTCTTTGATTCTTCTTTATCATGCTAAGAGGAGCAGGAAAAAGCAAAAAATTTCAGAATTGCACCTTGCAATGCGGAGAAAATACTGTGTGTGCATTCACATTATTCATTGATTTTTGCCATTGAAAAAAATCACGTTATTCATATACCAGAAATGTTTGAAGCTACTGACTGAATGAAAAGAGCTGGCATCTCACTCTCTTTGAATCTTCTTTATCATGCTAAGAGGAGCAGGAAAAAGCAAAAAATTTCAGAATTGCACCTTGCAATGCGGAGAAATTACTGTTTGTGCATTTACAATATTCATTGATTTTTGCCATAGAAAAACGTCTAGAAATGTTTGAAGATACTGACTGAATGAAAAGAGCTGGCATCTCACTCTCTTTGAATCTTCTTTATCATGCTAAGAGGAGCAGGAAAAAGCAAAAAATTTCAGAATTGCACCTTGCAATGCTGAGAAAACTGTGCATTCACATTATTCATTGATTTTTGCCATTGAAAAACATCATGTTATTCATATACCAGAAATGTTTGAAGCTACTGACTGAATGAAAAGAGCTGGCATCTCACTCTCTTTGAATTTTCTTTATCATGCTAAGAGGAGCAGGAAAAAGCAAAAAATTTCAGAATTGCACCATGCAATGCGGAGAAATTAGTTTGTGCATTTACAATATTCATTGATTTTTGCCATTGAAAAACGTCCAGAAATGTTTGAAGCTACTGACTGAATGAAAGGATCTGGCATCTCACTCTCTTTGAATCTTCTTTATCATGCTAAGAGGAGCAGGAAAAAGCAAAAAATTTCAGAATTGCACTTTGCAATGCGGAGAAATTACTGTTTGTGCATTCACATTATTCATTGATTTTTGCCATTGAAAAACATGTTATTCATATACCAGAAATGTTTGAAGCTACTGACTGAATGAAAGGAGCTGGCATCTCACTCTCTTTGAATCTTCTTTATCATGCTAAGAGGAGCAGAAAAATGCAAAAAATTTCAGAATTGAACCTTGCAATGCGGAGAAATTACTGCTTGTGCATTCACATTATTCATTGATTTTTGCCATTGAAAAACGTCCAGAAATGTTTGAAGCTACTGACTGAATGAAAGGAGCTGGCATCTCACTCTCTTTGAATCTTCTTTATCATGCTAAGTGGAGCAGGAAAAAGCAATAAATTTCAGAATTGCACCTTGCAATGCGGAGAAATTACTGTTTGTGCATTTACAATATTCATTGATTATTGCCATTGAAAAACGTCCAGAAATGTTTGAAGCTACTGACTGAATGAAAGGAGCTGGCATCTCACTCTCTTTGAATCTTCTTTATCATGCTAAGAGGAGCAGGAAAAAGCAAAAAATTTCAGAATTGCACCTTGCAATGCGGAGAAATTACTGTTTGTGCATTCACATTATTTACTGATTTTTGCCATTGAAAAACATCATGTTATTCATATACCAGAAATGTTTGAAGCTACTGACTGAATGAAAAGAGCTGGCATCTCACTCTGTTTGAATCTTCTTTATCATGCTAAGAGGAGCAGGAAAAAGCAAAAAATTTCAGAATTGCACCTTGCAATGCGGAGAAATTACTGTTTGTGCATTCACATTATTCACTGATTTTTGCCATTGAAAAACATCATGTTATTCATATACCAGAAATGTTTGAAGTTACTGACTGAATGAAAAGAGCTGACATCTCACTCTCTTTGAATCTTCTTTATCATGCTAAGAGGAGCAGGAAAAAGCAAAAAATTTCAGAATTGCACCTTGCAATGCGGAGAAATTATTGTTTGTGCATTCACATTATTCATTGATTTTTGCCATTGAAAAACATCATGTTATTCATATACCAGAAATGTTTGAAGCTACTGACTGAATGAAAAGAGCTGGCATCTCACTCTCTTTGAATCTTATTTATCATACTAAGAGGAGCAGGAAAAAGCAAAAAAATTTCAGAATTGCACCTTGCAATGCGGAGAAATTACTCTTTGTGCATTTACAATATTCATTGATTTTTTGCCATTGAAAAACGTCCAGAAATGTTTGAAGCTACTGACTGAATGAAAGGATCTGGCATCTCACTCTCTTTGAATCTTCTTTATCATGCTAAGAAGAGCAGGAAAAAGTAAAAAATTTCAGAATTGCACCTTGCAATGCGGAGAAATTACTGTTTGTGCATTCACATTATTCATTGATTTTTGCCATTGAAAAACGTCCAGAAATGTTTGAAGCTACTGACTGAATGAAAGGGGCTGGCATCTCACTCTCTTTGAATCTTCTTTATCATGCTAAGAGGAGCAGGAAAAAGCAAAAAATTTCAGAATTGCACCTTGCAATGCGGAGAAATTACTGTTTGTGCATTCACATTATTCATTGATTTTTGCTATTGAAAACCATCATGTTATTCATATGCCAGAAATGTTTGAAGCTACTGACTGAATGAAAAGAGCTGGCATCTCACTCTCTTTGAATCTTCTTTATCATGCTAAGAGGAGCAGGAAAAAGCAAAAAATTTCAGAATTGCACCTTGCAATGCGGAGAAATTACTGTTTGTGCATTTACAATATTCATTGATTTTTGCCATTGAAAAACGTCCAGAAATGTTTGAAGCTACTGACTGAATGAAAAGAGCTGGCATCTCACTAAATTTGAATCTTCTTTATCATGCTAAGAGGAGCAGGAAAAAGCAAAAAATTTCAGAATTGCACCTTGCAATGCGGAGAAATTATTGTTTGTGCATTCACATTATTCATTGATTTTTGCCATTGAAAAACATCATGTTATTCATATACCAGAAATGTTTGAAGCTACAGACTGAATGAAAAAAGCTGGCATTTCACTCCCTTTGAATCTTATTTATCATGCTAAGAGGAGCAGGAAAAAGCAAAAAATTTCAGAATTGCACCTTGCAATGCGGAGAAATTATTGTTTGTGCATTCACATTATTCATTGATTTTTGCCATTGAAAAACATCATGTTATTCATATACCAGAAATGTTTGAAGCTACTGACTGAATGAAAGGATCTGGCATCTCACTCTCTTTGAATCTTCTTTATCATGCTAAGAGGAGCAGGAAAAAGCAAAAAATTTCAGAATTGCACCTTGGAATGCGGAGAAATTACTGTTTGTATATTGACATTATTCATTGATTTTTGTCATTGAAAACCATCATGTTATTCATATACCAGAAATGTTTGAAGCTACTGACTGAATGAAAAGAGCTGGCATCTCACTCTCTTTGAATCTTCTTTATCATGCTAAGAGGAGCAGGGAAAAGCAAAAAATTTCAGAATTGCACCTTGCAATGCAGAGAAATTACTGTTTGTGCATTTACAATATTCATTGATTTTTGCCATTGAAAAACGTCCTGAAATGTTTAAAGCTAGTGACTGAATGAAAAGAGCTGGCATCTCACTCTCTTTGAATCTTCTTTATCATGCTAAGAGGAGCAGGAAAAAGCAAAAAATTTCAGAATTGCACCTTGCAATGCGGAGAAATTACTATTTGTGCATTCACATTATTCATTGATTTTTGCCATTGAAAAACATCATGTTATTCATATACCAGAAATGTTTGAAGCTACTGACTGAATGAAAGGAGCTGGCATCTCACTCTCTTTGAATCTTCTTTATCATGCTAAGAGGAGCAGGAAAAAGCAAAAAATTTCAGAATTGCACCTTGCAATGCGGATAAATTACTGTTTGTGCATTCACATTATTCATTGATTTTTGCCATTGAAAAACATGTTATTCATATACCAGAAATGTTTGAAGCTACTGACTGAATGAAAGGAGCTGGCATCTCACTCTCTTTGAATCTTCTTTATCATGCTAAGAGGAGCAGAAAAAAGCAAAAAATTTCAGAATTGCACCTTGCAATGCGGACAAATTACTGTTTGTGCACTCACATTATTCATTGATTTTTGCCATTGAAAAATGTCCAGAAATGTTTGAAGCTACTGACTGAATGATAGGAGCTGGCATCTCACTCTCTTTGAATCTTCTTTATCATGCTAAGAGGAGCAGGAAAAAGCAAAAAATTTCAGAATTGCACCTTGCAATGCGGAGAAATTACTGTTTGTGCATTTACAATATTCATTGATTTTTGCCATTGAAAAACGTCCAGAAATGTTTGAAGCAACTGACTGAATGAAAGGAGCTGGCATCTCACTCTCTTTGAATCTTCTTTATCATGCTAAGAGGAGCAGGAAAAAGCAAAAAATTTCAGAATTGCACCTTGCAATTCGGAGAAATTACTGTTTGTGCATTCACAATATTCATTGATTTTTGCCATTGAAAAACATCATGTTATTCATATACCAGAAATGTTTGAAGCTACTGACTGAATGAAAAGAGCTGGCATCTCACTCTCTTTGAATCTTCTTTATCATGCTAAGAGGAGCAGGAAAAAGCAAAAAATTTCAGAATTGCACCTTGCAATGCCGAGAAAATACTGTTTGTGCATTCACATTATTCATTGATTTTTGCCATTGAAAAACATGATGTTATTCATATTCCAGAAATGTTTGAAGCTACTGACTGAATGAAAATAGCTGGCATCTCACTCTCTTTGAATCTTCTTTATCATGCTAAGAGGAGCAGGAAAAAGCAAAAAATTTCAGAATTGCACCTTGCAATGCGGAGAAATTACTGTTTGTGCATTTACAATATTCATTGATTTTTGCCATTGAAAAACGTCCAGAAATGTTTGAAGCTACTGACTGAATGAAATGAGCTGGCATCTAACTCTCTTTGAATCTTCTTTATCATGCTAAGTGGAGCAGGAAAAAGCAAAAAATTTCAGAATTGCACCTTGCAATGCGTTGAAATTACTGTTTGTGCATTCACATTTTTCATTGATTTTTGCCATTGTAAAACGTCCAGAAATGTTTGAAGCTACTGACTGATTGAAAGGAGCTGGCATCTCACTCTCTTTCAATCTTCTTTATCATGCTAAGAGGAGCAGGAAAAAGCAAATAATTTCAGAATTGCACCTTGCAATGCGGAGAAATTACTGTTTGTGCATTTACAATATTCATTGATTTTTGCCATTGAAAAACGTCCAGAAATGTTTGAAGCTACTGACTGAATGAAAAGAGCTGGCATCTCACTCTCTTTGAATCTTCTTTATCGTGCTAAGAGGAGCAGGAAAAAGCAAAAAATTTCAGAATTGCACCTTGCAATGCGGAGAAATTACTGTTTGTGCATTTACAATATTCATTGATTTTTGCCATTGAAATACGTCCAGAAATGTTTGAAGCTTCTGACTGAATGAAAAGAGCTGGCATCTCACTCTCTTTGAATCTTCTTTATCATGCTAAGAGGAGCAGGAAAAAGCAAAAAATTTCAGAATTGCACCTTGCAATGCGGAGAAAACTGTGCATTTACATTATTCATTGATTTTTGCCATTGAAAAACATCATGTTATTTATATACCAGAAATGTTTGAAGCTACTGACTGAATGAAAGGAGCTGGCATCTCACTCTCTTTGAATCTTCTTTATCATGCTAAGAGGAGCAGGAAAAAGAAAAAAATTTCAGAATTGCACCTTGCAATGCGGAGAAATTACTGTTTGTGCATTCACATTATTCATTGATTTTTGCCCCTGAAAAACATGTTATTCATATACCAGAAATGTTTGAAGCTACTGACTGAATGAAAAGAGCTGTCATCTCACTCTCTTTGAATCTTCTTTATCATGCTAAGAGGAGCAGGAAAAAGCAAAAAATTTCAGAATTGCACCTTGCAATGCGGAGAAATTACTGTTTGTGCATTCACATTATTCATTGATTTTTGCCATTGAAAACCATCATGATATTCATATACCAGAAATGTTTGTAGCTACTGACTGAATGAAAGGAGCTGGCATCTCACTCTCTTTGAATCTTCTTTGTCATGCTAAGAGGAGCAGGAAAAAGCAAAAAATTTCAGAATTGCGCCTTGCAATGCGGAGAAATTACTGTTTGTGCATTCACATTATTCATTGATTTTTGCCATTGAAAAACATCGTGTTATTCATATACCAGAAATGTTTGAAGATACTGACTGAATGAAAAGAGCTGGCATCTCACTCTCTTTGAATCTTCTTTATCATGCTAAGAGGAGCAGGAAAAAGCAAAAAATTTCAGAATTGCACCTTGCAATGCGGAGAAATTACTGTTTGTGCATTTACAATATTCATTGATTTTTGCCATTGAAAAATGTCCAGAAATGTTTGAAGCTACTGACTGAATGAAAAGAGCTGGCATCTCACTCTCTTTGAATCTTCTTTATAATGCTAAGAGGAGCAGGAAAAAGCAAAAAATTTCAGAATTGCACCTTGCAATGCGGAGAAATTACTGTTTGTGCATTTACAATATTCATTGATTTTTGCCATTGAAAAACGTCCAGAAATGTTTGAAGCTACTGACTGAATGAAAAGAGCTGGCATCTCACTATCTTTGAATCTTCTTTATCATGCTAAGAGGAGCAGGAAAAAGCAAAAAATTTCAGAATTGCACCTTGCAATGCGGAGAAATTACTGTTTGTGCATTTACAATATTCATTGATTTTTGCCATTGAAATACGTCCAGAAATGTTTGAAGCTACTGACTGAATGAAAAGAGCTGGCATCTCACTCTCTTTGAATCTTCTTTATCATGCTAAGAGGAGCAGGAAAAAGCAAAAAATTTCAGAATTGCACCTTGCAATGCGGAGAAAACTGTGCATTTACATTATTCATTGATTTTTGCCATTGAAAAACATCATGTTATTTATATACCAGAAATGTTTGAAGCTACTGACTGAATGAAAGGAGCTGGCATCTCACTCTCTTTGAATCTTCTTTATCATGCTAAGAGGAGCAGGAAAAAGAAAAAAATTTCAGAATTGCACCTTGCAATGCGGAGAAATTACTGTTTGTGCATTCACATTATTCATTGATTTTTGCCCCTGAAAAACATGTTATTCATATACCAGAAATGTTTGAAGCTACTGACTGAATGAAAAGAGCTGTCATCTCACTCTCTTTGAATCTTCTTTATGATGCTAAGAGGAGCAGGAAAAAGCAAAAAATTTCAGAATTGCACCTTGCAATGCGGAGAAATTACTGTTTGTGCATTCACATTATTCATTGATTTTTGCCATTGAAAACCATCATGATATTCATATACCAGAAATGTTTGTAGCTACTGACTGAATGAAAGGAGCTGGCATCTCATTCTCTTTGAATCTTCTTTGTCATGCTAAGAGGAGCAGGAAAAAGCAAAAAATTTCAGAATTGCGCCTTGCAATGCGGAGAAATTACTGTTTGTGCATTCACATTATTCATTGATTTTTGCCATTGAAAAACATCGTGTTATTCATATACCAGAAATGTTTGAAGATACTGACTGAATGAAAAGAGCTGGCATCTCACTCTCTTTGAATCTTCTTTATCATGCTAAGAGGAGCAGGAAAAAGCAAAAAATTTCAGAATTGCACCTTGCAATGCGGAGAAATTACTGTTTGTGCATTTACAATATTCATTGATTTTTGCCATTGAAAAATGTCCAGAAATGTTTGAAGCTACTGACTGAATGAAAAGAGCTGGCATCTCACTCTCTTTGAATCTTCTTTATAATGCTAAGAGGAGCAGGAAAAAGCAAAAAATTTCAGAATTGCACCTTGCAATGCGGAGAAATTACTGTTTGTGCATTTACAATATTCATTGATTTTTGCCATTGAAAAACGTCCAGAAATGTTTGAAGCTACTGACTGAATGAAAAGAGCTGGCATCTCACTCTCTTTGAATCTTCTTTATCATGCTAAGAGGAGCAGGAAAAAGCAAAAAATTTCAGAATTGCACCTTGCAATGCGGAGAAAATACTGTGTGTGCATTCACATTATTCATTGATTTTTGCCATTGAAAAACATCACGTTATTCATATACCAGAAATGTTTGAAGCTACTGACTGAATGAAAAGAGCTGGCATCTCACTCTCTTTGAATCTTCTTTATCATGCTAAGAGGAGCAGGAAAAAGCAAAAAATTTCAGAATTGCACCTTGCAATGCGGAGAAATTACTGTTTGTGCATTTACAATATTCATTGATTTTTGCCATAGAAAAACGTCTAGAAATGTTTGAAGCTACTGACTGAATGAAAAGAGCTGGCATCTCACTCTCTTTGAATCTTCTTTATCATGCTAAGAGGAGCAGGAAAAAGCAAAAAATTTCAGAATTGCACCTTGCAATGCTGAGAAAACTGTGCATTCACATTATTCATTGATTTTTGCCATTGAAAAACATCATGTTATTCATATACCAGAAATGTTTGAAGCTACTCACTGAATGAAAAGAGCTGGCATCTCACTCTCTTTGAATCTTCTTTATCATGCTAAGAGGAGCAGGAAAAAGCAAAAAATTTCAGAATTGCACCTTGCAATGCGGAGAAATTACTGTTTGTGCATTCACATTATTCATTGATTGTTGCCATTGAAAAACATCATGTTATTCATATACCAGAAATGTTTGAAGCTACTGACTGAATGAAAAGAGCTGGCATCTCACTCTCTTTGAATCTTCTTTATCATGCTAAGAGGAGCAGGAAAAAGCAAAAAATTTCAGAATTGCACCTTGCAATGCGGAGAAATTAGTTTGTGCATTTACAATATTCATTGATTTTTGCCATTGAAAAACGTCCAGAAATGTTTGAAGCTACTGACTGAATGAAAGGATCTGGCATCTCACTCTCTTTGAATCTTCTTTATCATGCTAAGAGGAGCAGGAAAAAGCAAAAAATTTCAGAATTGCACTTTGCAATGCGGAGAAATTACTGTTTGTGCATTCACATTATTCATTGATTTTTGCCATTGAAAAACATGTTATTCATATACCAGAAATGTTTGAAGCTACTGACTGAATGAAAGGAGCTGGCATCTCACTCTCTTTGAATCTTCTTTATCATGCTAAGAGGAGCAGAAAAATGCAAAAAATTTCAGAATTGCACCTTGCAATGCGGAGAAATTACTGTTTGTGCATTCACATTATTCATTGATTTTTGCCATTGAAAAACGTCCAGAAATGTTTGAAGCTACTGACTGAATGAAAGGAGCTGGCATCTCACTCTCTTTGAATCTTCTTTATCATGCTAAGTGGAGCAGGAAAAAGCAATAAATTTCAGAATTGCACCTTGCAATGCGGAGAAATTACTGTTTGTGCATTTACAATATTCATTGATTATTGCCATTGAAAAACGTCCAGAAATGTTTGAAGCTACTGACTGAATGAAAGGAGCTGGCATCTCACTCTCTTTGAATCTTCTTTATCATGCTAAGAGGAGCAGGAAAAAGCAAAAAATTTCAGAATTGCACCTTGCAATGCGGAGAAATTACTGTTTGTGCATTCACATTATTTACTGATTTTTGCCATTGAAAAACATCATGTTATTCATATACCAGAAATGTTTGAAGCTACTGACTGAATGAAAAGAGCTGGCATCTCACTCTGTTTGAATCTTCTTTATCATGCTAAGAGGAGCAGGAAAAAGCAAAAAATTTCAGAATTGCACCTTGCAATGCGGAGAAATTACTGTTTGTGCATTCACATTATTCACTGATTTTTGCCATTGAAAAACATCATGTTATTCATATACCAGAAATGTTTGAAGTTACTGACTGAATGAAAAGAGCTGACATCTCACTCTCTTTGAATCTTCTTTATCATGCTAAGAGGAGCAGGAAAAAGCAAAAAATTTCAGAATTGCACCTTGCAATGCGGAGAAATTACTGTTTGTGCATTCACATTATTCATTGATTTTTGCCATTGAAAAACATCATGTTATTCATATACCAGAAATGTTTGAAGCTACTGACTGAATGAAAAGAGCTGGCATCTCACTCTCTTTGAATCTTATTTATCATACTAAGAGGAGCAGGAAAAAGCAAAAAAATTTCAGAATTGCACCTTGCAATGCGGAGAAATTACTCTTTGTGCATTTACAATATTCATTGATTTTTTGCCATTGAAAAACGTCCAGAAATGTTTGAAGCTACTGACTGAATGAAAGGATCTGGCATCTCACTCTCTTTGAATCTTCTTTATCATGCTAAGAAGAGCAGGAAAAAGTAAAAAATTTCAGAATTGCACCTTGCAATGCGGAGAAATTACTGTTTGTGCATTCACATTATTCATTGATTTTTGCCATTGAAAAACGTCCAGAAATGTTTGAAGCTACTGACTGAATGAAAGGGGCTGGCATCTCACTCTCTTTGAATCTTCTTTGTCATGCTAAGAGGAGCAGGAAAAAGCAAAAAATTTCAGAATTGCACCTTGCAATGCGGAGAAATTACTGTTTGTGCATTCACATTATTCATTGATTTTTGCTATTGAAAACCATCATGTTATTCATATGCCAGAAATGTTTGAAGCTACTGACTGAATGAAAAGAGCTGGCATCTCACTCTCTTTGAATCTTCTTTATCATGCTAAGAGGAGCAGGAAAAAGCAAAAAATTTCAGAATTGCACCTTGCAATGCGGAGAAATTACTGTTTGTGCATTCACATTATTCATTGATTTTTGCCATTGAAAAACATCATGTTATTCATATACCAGAAATGTTTGAAGCTACTGACTGAATGAAAAGAGCTGGCATCTCACTCTCTTTGAATCTTATTTATCATACTAAGAGGAGCAGGAAAAAGCAAAAAAATTTCAGAATTGCACCTTGCAATGCGGAGAAATTACTCTTTGTGCATTTACAATATTCATTGATTTTTTGCCATTGAAAAACGTCCAGAAATGTTTGAAGCTACTGACTGAATGAAAGGATCTGGCATCTCACTCTCTTTGAATCTTCTTTATCATGCTAAGAAGAGCAGGAAAAAGTAAAAAATTTCAGAATTGCACCTTGCAATGCGGAGAAATTACTGTTTGTGCATTCACATTATTCATTGATTTTTGCCATTGAAAAACGTCCAGAAATGTTTGAAGCTACTGACTGAATGAAAGGGGCTGGCATCTCACTCTCTTTGAATCTTCTTTGTCATGCTAAGAGGAGCAGGAAAAAGCAAAAAATTTCAGAATTGCACCTTGCAATGCGGAGAAATTACTGTTTGTGCATTCACATTATTCATTGATTTTTGCTATTGAAAACCATCATGTTATTCATATGCCAGAAATGTTTGAAGCTACTGACTGAATGAAAAGAGCTGGCATCTCACTCTCTTTGAATCTTCTTTATCATGCTAAGAGGAGCAGGAAAAAGCAAAAAATTTCAGAATTGCACCTTGCAATGCGGAGAAATTACTGTTTGTGCATTTACAATATTCATTGATTTTTGCCATTGAAAAACGTCCAGAAATGTTTGAAGCTACTGACTGAATGAAAAGAGCTGGCATCTCACTAAATTTGAATCTTCTTTATCATGCTAAGAGGAGCAGGAAAAAGCAAAAAATTTCAGAATTGCACCTTGCAATGCGGAGAAATTATTGTTTGTGCATTCACATTATTCATTGATTTTTGCCATTGAAAAACATCATGTTATTCATATACCAGAAATGTTTGAAGCTACAGACTGAATGAAAAAAGCTGGCATTTCACTCCCTTTGAATCTTATTTATCATGCTAAGAGGAGCAGGAAAAAGCAAAAAATTTCAGAATTGCACCTTGCAATGCGGAGAAATTATTGTTTGTGCATTCACATTATTCATTGATTTTTGCCATTGAAAAACATCATGTTATTCATATACCAGAAATGTTTGAAGCTACTGACTGAATGAAAGGATCTGGCATCTCACTCTCTTTGAATCTTCTTTATCATGCTAAGAGGAGCAGGAAAAAGCAAAAAATTTCAGAATTGCACCTTGGAATGCGGAGAAATTACTGTTTGTATATTGACATTATTCATTGATTTTTGTCATTGAAAACCATCATGTTATTCATATACCAGAAATGTTTGAAGCTACTGACTGAATGAAAAGAGCTGGCATCTCACTCTCTTTGAATCTTCTTTATCATGCTAAGAGGAGCAGGAAAAAGCAAAAAATTTCAGAATTGCACCTTGCAATGCAGAGAAATTACTGTTTGTGCATTTACAATATTCATTGATTTTTGCCATTGAAAAACGTCCTGAAATGTTTAAAGCTACTGACTGAATGAAAAGAGCTGGCATCTCACTCTCTTTGAATCTTCTTTATCATGCTAAGAGGAGCAGGAAAAAGCAAAAAATTTCAGAATTGCACCTTGCAATGCGGAGAAATTACTATTTGTGCATTCACATTATTCATTGATTTTTGCCATTGAAAAACATCATGTTATTCATATACCAGAAATGTTTGAAGCTACTGACTGAATGAAAGGAGCTGGCATCTCACTCTCTTTGAATCTTCTTTATCATGCTAAGAGGAGCAGGAAAGAGCAAAAAATTTCAGAATTGCACCTTGCAATGCGGATAAATTACTGTTTGTGCATTCACATTATTCATTGATTTTTGCCATTGAAAAACATGTTATTCATATACCAGAAATGTTTGAAGCTACTGACTGAATGAAAGGAGCTGGCATCTCACTCTCTTTGAATCTTCTTTATCATGCTAAGAGGAGCAGAAAAAAGCAAAAAATTTCAGAATTGCACCTTGCAATGCGAACAAATTACTGTTTGTGCACTCACATTATTCATTGATTTTTGCCATTGAAAAATGTCCAGAAATGTTTGAAGCTACTGACTGAATGAAAGGAGCTGGCATCTCACTCTCTTTGAATCTTCTTTATCATGCTAAGAGGAGCAGGAAAAAGCAAAAAATTTCAGAATTGCACCTTGCAATGCGGAGAAATTACTGTTTGTGCATTTACAATATTCATTGATTTTTGCCATTGAAAAACGTCCAGAAATGTTTGAAGCAACTGACTGAATGAAAGGAGCTGGCATCTCACTCTCTTTGAATCTTCTTTATCATGCTAAGAGGAGCAGGAAAAAGCAAAAAATTTCAGAATTGCACCTTGCAATTCGGAGAAATTACTGTTTGTGCATTCACATTATTCATTGATTTTTGCCATTGAAAAACATCATGTTATTCATATACCAGAAATGTTTGAAGCTACTGACTGAATGAAAGGAGCTGGCATCTCACTCTCTTTGAATCTTCTTTATCATGCTAAGAGGAGCAGGAAAAAGCAAAAAATTTCAGAATTGCACCTTGCAATGCGGAGAAATTACTGTTTGTGCATTCACATTATTCATTGATTTTTGCCATTGAAAAACATCATGTTATTCATATACCAGAAATGTTTGAAGCTACTGACTGAACGAAAAGAGCTGGCATCTCATTCTCTTTGAATCTTCTTTATCATGCTAAGAGGAGCAGGAAAAAGCCAAAAATTTCAGAATTGCACCTAGCAATGCAGAGAAATTACTGTTTGTGCATTTACAATATTCATTGTTTTTTGCCATTGAAAAACGTCCTGAAATGTTTGAAGCTACTGACTGAATGAAAGGAGCTGGCATCTCAATCTCTTTGAATCTTCTTTATCATGCTAAGAGGAGCAGAAAAAAGCAAAAAATTTCAGAATTGCATCTTGCAATGCGGAGAAATTACTGTTTGTGCATTCACATTATTCATTGATTTTTGCCATTGAAAAATGTCCAGAAATGTTTGAAGCTACTGACTGAATGAAAAGAGCTGGCATCTCACTCTCTTTGAATCTTCTTTATCATGCTAAGAGGAGCAGGAAAAAGCAAAAAATTTCAGAATTGCACCTTGCAATGCGGAGAAATTACAGTTTGTGCATTCACATTATTCATTGATTTTTGCCATTGAAAAACGTCCAGAAATGTTTGAAGCTACTGACTGAATGAAAGGAGCTGGCATCTCACTCTCTTTGAATCTTCTTTATCATGCTAAGACAAGCAGGAAAAAGCAAAAAATTTCAGAATTGCACCTTGCAATGCGGAGAAATTACTGTTTGTGCATTTACAATATTCATTGATTTTTGCCATTGAAAAACGTCCAGAAATGTTTGAAGCTACTGACTGAATGAAAGGAGCTGGCATCTCACTCTCTTTGAATCTTCTTTATGATGCTAAGAGGAGCAGGAAAAAGCAAAAAATTTCAGAATTGCACCTTGCAATGCGGAGAAATTACTGTTTGTGCATTCACATTATTCATTGATTTTTGCCATTGAAAAACATCATGTTATTCATATACCAGAAATGTTTGAAGCTACTGACTGAATGAAAAGAGCTGGCATCTCACTCTCTTTGAATCTTCTTTATCATGCTAAGAGGAGCAGGAAAAAACAAAAAATTTCAGAATTGCTCCTTGCAATGCGGAGAAATTACTGTTTGTGCATTCACATTATTCATTAATTTTTGCCATTGAAAACCATCATGTTATTCATATACCAGAAATGTTTGAAGCTACTGACTGAATGAAAGGAGCTGGCATCTCACTCTCTTTGAATCTTCTTTATCATGCTAAGAGGAGCAGGAAAAAGCAAAAAATTTCAGAATTGCACCTTGCAATGCGGAGAAATTACTGTTTGTGCATTCACATTATTCATTGATTTTTGCCATTGAAAACCATCATGTTATTCATATACCAGAAATGTTTGAAGCTACTGACTGAATGAAAGGAGCTGGCATCTCACTCTCTTTGAATCTTCTTTATCATGCTAAGAGGAGCAGGAAAAAGCAAAAAATTTCAGAATTGCACCTTGCAATGCGGAGAAATTACTGTTTGTGCATTCACATTATTCATTGATTTTTGCCATTGAAAAACATCATGTTATTCATATACCAGAAATGTTTGAAGCTACTGACTGAATGAAAGGAGCTGGCATCTCACTCTCTTTGAATCTTCTTTATCATGCTAAGAGGAGCAGGAAAAAGCCAAAAATTTCAGATTTGCACCTAGCAATGCAGAGAAATTACTGTTTGTGCATTTACAATATTCATTGATTTTTGCCATTGAAAAACGTCCAGAAATGTTTGAAGCTACTGACTGAATGAAAGGAGCTGGCATCTCAATCTCTTTGAATCTTCTTTATCATGCTAAGAGGAGCAGGAAAAAGCAAAAAATTTCAGAATTGCACCTTGCAATGCGGAGAAATTACTGTTTGAGAATTTACAATATTGATTGATTTTTCCCATTGAAAAACTTCCAGAAATGTTTGAAGCTACTGACTGAATGAAAGGAGCTGGCATCTCACTCTCTTTGAATCTTCTTTATCATGCTAAGAGGAGCAGGAAAAAGCAAAAAATTTCAGAATTGCACCTTGCAATGCGGAGAAATTACTATTTGTGCATTCACATTATTCATTGATTTTTGCCATTGAAAAACATCATGTTATTCATATACCAGAAATGTTTGAAGCTACTGACTGAATGAAAGGAGCTGGCAACTCACTCTCTTTGAATCTTCTTTATCATGCTAAGAGGAGCAGAAAAAAGCAAAAAATTTCAGAATTGCATCTTGCAATGCGGAGAAATTACTGTTTGTGCATTCACATTATTCATTGATTTTTGCCATTGAAAAATGTCCAGAAATGTTTGAAGCTACTGACTGAATGAAAAGAGCTGGCATCTCACTCTCTTTGAATCTTCTTTATGATGCTAAGAGGAGCAGGAAAAAGCAAAAAATTTCAGAATTGCCCCTTGCAATGCGGAGAAATTACAGTTTGTGCATTCACATTATTCATTGATTTTTGCCATTGAAAAACGTCCAGAAATGTTTGAAGCTACTGACTGAATGAAAGGAGCTGGCATCTCACTCTCTTTGAATGTTCTTTATCATGCTAAGAGGAGCAGGAAAAAGCAAAAAATTTCAGAATTGCACCTTGCAATGCGGAGAAATTACGGTTTGTGCATTCACATTATTCATTGATTTTTGCCATTGAAAACCATCATGTTATTCATATACCAGAAATGTTTGAAGCTACTGACTGAATGAAAGGAGCTGGCATCTCACTCTCTTTGAATCTTTTTTATCATGCTAAGAGGAGCAGGAAAAAGCAAAAAATTTCAGAATTGCACCTTGCAATGCGGAGAAATTACGGTTTGTGCATTCACATTATTCATTGATTTTTGCCATTGAAAAACATCATGTTATTCATATACCAGAAATGTTTGAAGCTACTGACTGAATGAAAAGAGCTGGCATCTCACTCTCTTTGAATCTTCTTTATCATGCTAAGAGGAGCAGGAAAAAACAAAAAATTTCAGAATTGCACCTTGCAATGCGGAGAAATTACTGTTTGTGCATTTACAATATTCATTGATTTTTGCCATTGAAAAATGTCCAAAAATGTTTGAAGCTACTGACTGAATAAAAAGAGCTGGCATCTCACTCTCTTTGAATCTTCTTTATCATGCTAAGAGGAGCAGGAAAAAGCAAAACATTTCAGAATTGCACCTTGCAATGCGGAGAAATTACAGTTTGTGCATTCACATTATTCATTGATTTTTGCCATTGAAAAACGTCCAGAAATGTTTGAAGCTACTGACTGAATGAAAGGAGCTGGCATCTCACTCTCTTTGAATCTTCTTTATCATGCTAAGAGGAGCAGGAAAAAGCAAAAAATTTCAGAGTTGCACCTTGCAATGCGGAGAAATTACTGTTTGTGCATTTACAATATTCAATGATTTTTGCCATTGAAAAACGTCCAGAAATGTTTGAAGCTACAGACTGAATGAAAGGAGCTGGCATCTCACTCTCTTTGAACCTTCTTTATCATGCTAAAAGGAGCAGGAAAAAGCAAAAAATTTCAGAATTGCACCTTGCAATGCGGAGAAATTACTGTTTGTGCATTCACATTATTCATTGATTTTTGCCATTGAAAACCATCATGTTATTCATATACCAGAAATGTTTGAAGCTACTGACTGAATGAAAGGAGCTGGCATCTCACTCTCTTTGAATCTTCTTTATCATGCTAAGAGGAGCAGGAAAAAGCAAAAAATTTCAGAATTGCACCTTGCAATGCGGAGAAATTACTGTTTGTGCATTAACATTATTCATTGATTTTTGCCATTGAAAAACATCATGTTATTCATATACCAGAAATGTTTGAAGCTACTGACTGAATGAAAGGAGCTGGCATCTCACTCTCTTTGAATCTTCTTTATCATGCTAAGAGGAGCAGGAAAAAGCAAAAAATTTCAGAATTGCACCTTGCAATGCGGAGAAATTACGGTTTGTGTATTCACATTATTCATTGATTTTTGCCATTGATAAACATCATGTTATTCATATACCAGAAATGTTTGAAGCTACTGACTGAATGAAAAGAGCTGGCATCTTACTCTCTTTGAATCTTCTTTATCATGCTAAGAGGAGCAGGAAAAAACAAAAAATTTCAGAATTACTCCTTGCAATACGGAGAAATTACTGTTTGTGCATTCACATTATTCATTAATTTTTGCCATTGAAAACCATCATGTTATTCATACATCAGAAATGTTTGAAGCTACTGACTGAATGAAAGGAGCTGGCATCTCACTCTCTTTGAATCTTCTTTATCATGCTAAGAGGAGCAGGAAAAAGCAAAAAATTTCAGAATTTCACCTTGCAATGAGGAGAAATTACTGTTTGTGAATTCACATTATTCATTGATTTTTGCCAATGAAAAACATCATGTTATTCATATACCAGAAATGTTTGAAGCTACTGACTGAATGAAAAGAGCTGGCATCTCACTCTCTTTGAATCTTCTTTATCATGCTAAGAGGAGCAGGAAAAAACAAAAAATTTCAGAATTGCACCTTGCAATGCGGAGAAATTACTGTTTGTGCATTTACAATATTCATTGATTTTTGCCATTGAAAAATGTCCAGAAATGTTTGAAGCTACTGACTGAATAAAAAGAGCTGGTATCTCACTCTCTTTGAATCTTCTTTATCATGCTAAGAGGAGCAGGAAAAAGCAAAACATTTCAGAATTGCACCTTGCAATGCGGAGAAATTACAGTTTGTGTATTCACATTAATCATTGATTTTTGCCATTGAAAAACGTCCAGAAATGTTTGAAGCTACTGACTGAATGAAAGGAGCTGGCATCTCACTCTCTTTGAATCTTCTTTATCATGCTAAGAGGAGCAGGAAAAAGCAAAAAATTTCAGAATTGCACCTTGCAATGCGGAGAAATTACTGTTTGTGCATTTACAATATTTAATGATTTTTCCCATTGAAAAACATCCAGAAATGTTTGAAGCTACTGACTGAATGAAAGGAGCTGGCATCTCACTCTCTTTGAATCTTCTTTATCATGCTAAGAGGAGCAGGAAAAAGCAAAAAATTTCAGAATTGCACCTTGCAATGCGGAGAAATTACTGTTTGTGCATTAACATTATTCATTGATTTTTGCCATTGAAAAACATCATGTTATTCATATACCAGAAATGTTTGAAGCTACTGACTGAATGAAAGGAGCTGGCATCTCAATCTCTTTGAATCTTCTTTATCATGCTAAGAGGAGCAGGAAAAAGCAAAAAATTTCAGAATTGCACCTTGCAATGAGGAGAAATTACTGTTTGTGAATTTACATTATTGATTGATTTTTGCCATTGAAAAACATCATGTTAGTCATATACCAGAAATGTTTGAAGCTACTGACTGAATGAAAAGAGCTGGCATCTCACTCTCTTTGAATCTTCTTTATCATGCTAAGAGGAGCAGGAAAAAGCAAAAAATTTCAGAATTGCACCTTGCAATGCGGAGAAATTACTGTTTGTTTATTCTCATTATTCATTGATTTTTGCCATTGAAAAACTTCATGTTATTCATATACCAGAAATGTTTGAAGCTACTGACTGAATGGAAAGAGCTGGCATCTCACTCTCTTTGAATTTTCTTTATCATGCTAAGAGGAGCAGGCAAAAGCAAAAAAATTCAGAATTGCACCTTGCAATGCGGAGAAATTACTATTTGTGCATTTACAATATTCATTGATTCTTACCCATTGAAAAACGTCCAGAAATGTTTGAAGCTACTGACTGAATGAAAGGAGCTAGCATCTCACTCTCTTTGAATCTTCTTTATCATGCTAAGAGGAGCAGGATAAAGCAAAACATTTCAGAATTGCACCTTGCAATGCGGAGAAATTATTGTTTGTATATTCACATTATTCATGGATTTTTGCCTTTGAAAAACTTCATATTATTCATATACCAGAAATGTTTGAAGCTACTGACTGAATGAAAAGAGCTGGCATCTCACTCTCTTTGAATCTTCTTTATCATGCTAAGAGGAGCAGGAAAAAGCAAAAAATTTCAGAATTGCACCTTGCAATGCGGAGAAATTACTGTTTGTGCATTCACATTATTCATTGATTTTTGCCATTGAAAAACATCATGTTATTCATATACCAGAAATGTTTGAAGCTACTGACTGAATGAAAGGAGCTGGCATCTCACTCTCTTTGAATCTTCTTTATCATGCTAAGATGAACAGGAAAAAGCAAAAAATTTCAGAATTGCACCTTGCAATGCGGAGAAATTACTATTTGTGCATTCACATTATTCATTGATTTTTGCCATTGAAAACCATCATGTTATTCATATACCAGAAATGTTTGAAGCTACTGACTGAATGAAAGGAGTTGGCATCTCACTCTCTTTGAATCTTCTTTATCATGCTAAGAGGAGCAGGAAAAAGCAAAAAATTCCAGAATTGCACCTTGCAATGCGGAGAAATTACTGTTTGTGCATTCACTTTCATTGATTGATTTTTGCCATTTAAAAACATCATGTTATTCATAAACCAGAAATGTTTGAAGCTACTGACTGAATGAAAAGAGCTGGCATCTCACTCTCTTTGAGTCTTCTTTATCATGCTAAGAGGAGCAAGAAAAAGCAAAAAATTTCAGAATTGCACCTTGCAATGCGGAGAAATTACTGTTTGTGCATTTACAATATTCATTGATTTTTTGCCATTGAAAAACGTCCAGAAATGTTTGAAGCTACTGACTGAATGAAAGGAGCTGGCATCTCACTCTTTTTGAACCTACTTTATCATGCTAAGAGGAGCAGGAAAAAGCAAAAAATTTCAGAATTGCACCTTGCAATGCGGAGAAATTATTGTTTGTATATTGACATTATTCATTGATTTTTGCCATTGAAAACCATCAGGTTATTCATATACCAGAAATGTTTGAAGCTACTGACTGAATGAAAGGAGCTGGCATCTCACTCTCTTTGAATCTTCTTTATCATGCTAAGAGGAGCAGGAAAAAGCAAAAAATTTCAGAATTGCACCTTGCAATGCGGAGAAATTACTGTTTGTGCATTCACATTATTCATTGATTTTTGCCATTGAAAAACATCATGTTATTCATATACCAGAAATGTTTGAAGCTACTGACTGAATGAAAGGAGCTGGCATCTCACTCTCTTTGAATCTTCTTTATCATGCTAAGAGGAGCAGGAAAAAGCAAAAAATTTCAGAATTGCACCTTGCAATGCGGAGAAATTACTATTTGTGCATTCACATTATTCATTGATTTTTGCCATTGAAAACCATCATGTTATTCATATACCAGAAATGTTTGAAGCTACTGACTGAATGAAAGGAGCTGGCATCTCACTCTCTTTGAATCTTCTTTATCATGCTAAGAGGAGCAGGAAAAAGCAAAAAATTTCAGAATTGCACCTTGCAATGCGGAGAAATTACTGTTTGTGCATTCACATTATTCATTGATTTTTGCCATTGAAAAACATCATGTTATTCATATACCAGAAATGTTTGAAGCTACTAACTGAATGAAAAGAGCTGGCATCTCACTCTCTTTGAATCTTCTTTATCATGCTAAGAGGAGCAGGAAAAAGCAAAAAATTTCAGAATTGCACCTTGCAATGCGGAGAAATTACTGTTTGTGCATTCACATTATTCATTGATTTTTGCCATTGAAAACCATCATGTTATTCATATACCAGAAATGTTTGAAGCTACTGACTGAATGAAAGGAGCTGGCATCTCACTCTCTTTGAATCTTCTTTATCATGCTAAGAGGAGCAGGAAAAAGCAAAAAATTTCAGAATTGCACCTTGCAATGCGGAGAAATTACTGTTTGTGCATTCACATTATTCATTGATTTTTGCCATTGAAAACCATCATGTTATTCATATACCAGAAATGTTTGAAGCTACTGACTGAATGAAAGGAGCTGGCATCTCACTCTCTTTGAATCTTCTTTATCATGCTAAGAGGAGCAGGAAAAAGCAAAAAATTTCAGAATTGCACCTTGCAATGCGGAGAAATTACTGTTTGTGCATTCACATTATTCATTGATTTTTGCCATTGAAAAACATCATGTTATTCATATACCAGAAATGTTTGAAGCTACTGACTGAATGAAAGGAGCTGGCATCTCACTCTCTTTGAATCTTCTTTATCATGCTAAGAGGAGCAGGAAAAAACCAAAAATTTCAGAATTGCACGTAGCAATGCAGAGAAATTACTGTTTGTGCATTTACAATATTCATTGATTTTTGCCATTGAAAAACGTCCTGAAATGTTTGAAGCTACTGACTGAATGAAAGGAGCTGGCATCTCAATCTCTTTGAATCTTCTTTATCATGCTAAGAGGAGCAGGAAAAAGCAAAAAATTTCAGAATTGCACCTTGCAATGCGGAGAAATTACTGTTTGTGAATTTACAATATTGATTGATTTTTGCCATTGAAAAACATCCAGAAATGTTTGAAGCTACTGACTGAATGAAAGGAGCTGGCATCTCACTCTCTTTGAATCTTCTTTATCATGCTAAGAGGAGCAGGAAAAAGCAAAAAATTTCAGAATTGCACCTTGCAATGCGGAGAAATTACTATTTGTGCATTCACATTATTCATTGATTTTTGCCATTGAAAAACATCATGTTATTCATATACCAGAAATGTTTGAAGCTACTGACTGAATGAATGGAACTGGCACCTCACTCTCTTTGAATCTTCTTTATCATGCTTAGACGAGCAGGAAAAAGCAAAAAATTTCAGAATTGCACCTTGCAATGCGGATAAATTACTGTTTGTGCATTCACATTATTCATTGATTTTTGCCATTGAAAAACATGTTTTTCATCTACCAGAAATGTTTGAAGCTACTGACTGAATGAAAGGAGCTGGCAACTCACTCTCTTTGAATCTTCTTTATCATGCTAAGAGGAGCAGAAAAAAGCAAAAAATTTCAGAATTGCATCTTGCAATGCGGAGAAATTACTGTTTGTGCATTCACATTATTCATTGATTTTTGCCATTGAAAAATGTCCAGAAATGTTTGAAGCTACTGACTGAATGAAAGGAGCTGGCATCTCACTCTCTTTGAATCTTCTTTATCATGCTAAGAGGAGCAGGAAAAAGCAAAAAATTTCAGAATTGCACCTTGCAATGCGGAGAAATTACTGTTTGTGCATTCACATTATTCATTGATTTTTGCCATTGAAAAACATCATGTTATTCATATACCAGAAATGTTTGAAGCTACTGACTGAATGAAAGGAGCTGGCATCTCACTCTCTTTGAATCTTCTTTATCATGCTAAGAGGAGCAGGAAAAAGCAAAAAATTTCAGAATTGCACCTTGCAATGCGGAGAAATTACTATTTGTGCATTCACATTATTCATTGATTTTTGCCATTGAAAACCATCATGTTATTCATATACCAGAAATGTTTGAAGCTACTGACTGAATGAAAGGAGCTGGCATCTCACTCTCTTTGAATCTTCTTTATCATGCTAAGAGGAGCAGGAAAAAGCAAAAAATTTCAGAATTGCACCTTGCAATGCGGAGAAATTACTGTTTGTGCATTCACATTATTCATTGATTTTTGCCATTGAAAAACATCATTTTATTCATATACCAGAAATGTTTGAAGCTACTAACTGAATGAAAAGAGCTGGCATCTCACTCTCTTTGAATCTTCTTTATCATGCTAAGAGGAGCAGGAAAAAGCAAAAAATTTCAGAATTGCACCTTGCAATGCGGAGAAATTACTGTTTGTGCATTCACATTATTCATTGATTTTTGCCATTGAAAACCATCATGTTATTCATATACCAGAAATGTTTGAAGCTACTGACTGAATGAAAGGAGCTGGCATCTCACTCTCTTTGAATCTTCTTTATCATGCTAAGAGGAGCAGGAAAAAGCAAAAAATTTCAGAATTGCACCTTGCAATGCGGAGAAATTACTGTTTGTGCATTCACATTATTCATTGATTTTTGCCATTGAAAACCATCATGTTATTTATATACCAGAAATGTTTGAAGCTACTGACTGAATGAAAGGAGCTGGCATCTCACTCTCTTTGAATCTTCTTTATCATGCTAAGAGGAGCAGGAAAAAGCAAAAAATTTCAGAATTGCACCTTGCAATGCGGAGAAATTACTGTTTGTGCATTCACATTATTCATTGATTTTTGCCATTGAAAAACATCATGTTATTCATATACCAGAAATGTTTGAAGCTACTGACTGAATGAAAGGAGCTGGCATCTCACTCTCTTTGAATCTTCTTTATCATGCTAAGAGGAGCAGGAAAAAGCCAAAAATTTCAGAATTGCACCTAGCAATGCAGAGAAATTACTGTTTGTGCATTTACAATATTCATTGATTTTTGCCATTGAAAAACATACTGAAATGTTTGAAGCTACTGACTGAACGAAAGGAGCTGGCATCTCAATCTCTTTGAATCTTCTTTATCATGCTAAGAGGAGCAGGAAAAAGCAAAAAATTTCATAATTGCACCTTGCAATGCGGAGAAATTACGGTTTGTGCATTCACATTATTCATTGATTTTTGCCATTGAAAACCATCATGTTATTCATATACCAGAAATGTTTGAAGCTACTGACTGAATGAAAGGAGCTGGCATCTCACTCTCTTTGAATCTTCTTTATCATGCTAAGAGGAGCAGGAAAAAGCAAAAAATTTCAGAATTGCACCTTGCAATGCGGATAAATTACTATTTGTGCATTCACATTATTCATTGATTTTTGCCATTGAAAAACATCATGTTATTCATATACCAGAAATGTTTGAAGCTACTGACTGAATGAATGGAGCTGGCACCTCACTCTCTTTGAATCTTCTTTATCATGCTTAGACGAGCAGGAAAAAGCAAAAAATTTCAGAATTGCACCTTGCAATGCGGATAAATTACTGTTTGTGCATTCACATTATTCATTGATTTTTGCCATTGAAAAACATGTTTTTCATCTACCAGAAATGTTTGAAGCTACTGACTGAATGAAAGGAGCTGGCAACTCACTCTCTTTGAATCTTCTTTATCATAATAAGAGGAGCAGAAAAAAGCAAAAAAATTCAGAATTGCATCTTGCAATGCGGAGAAATTACTGTTTGTGCATTCACATTATTCATTGATTTTTGCCATTGAAAAATGTCCAGAAATGTTTGAAGCTACTGACTGAATGAAAGGAGCTGGCATCTCACTCTCTTTGAATCTTCTTTATCATGCTAAGAGGAGCAGGAAAAAGCAAAAAATTTCAGAATTGCACCTTGCAATGCGGAGAAATTACTGTTTGTTTATTCTCATTATTCATTGATTTTTGCCATTGAAAAACTTCTTGTTATTCATATACCAGAAATGTTTGAAGCTACTGACTGAATGAAAAGAGCTGGCATCTCACTCTCTTTGAATCTTCTTTATCATGCTAAGAGGAGCAGGAAAAAGCAAAAAATTTCAGAATTTCACCTTGCAATGAGGAGAAATTACTATTTGTGAATTCACATTATTCATTGATTTTTGCCAATGAAAAACATCATGTTATTCATATACCAGAAATGTTTGAAGCTACTGACTGAATGAAAAGAGCTGGCATCTCACTCTCTTTGAATCTTCTTTATCATGCTAAGAGGAGCAGGAAAAAACAAAAAATTTCAGAATTGCACCTTGCAATGCGGAGAAATTACTGTTTGTGCATTTACAATATTCATTGATTTTTGCCATTGAAAAATGTCCAGAAATGTTTGAAGCTACTGACTGAATAAAAAGAGCTGGTATCTCACTCTCTTTGAATCTTCTTTATCATGCTAAGAGGAGCAGGAAAAAGCAAAACATTTCAGAGTTGCACCTTGCAATGCGGAGAAATTACAGTTTGTGCATTCACATTAATCATTGATTTTTGCCATTGAAAAACGTCCAGAAATGTTTGAAGCTACTGACTGAATGAAAGGAGCTGGCATCTCACTCTCTTTGAATCTTCTTTGTCATGCTAAGAGGAGCAGGAAAAAGCAAAAAATTTCAGAATTGCACCTTGCAATGCGGAGAAATTACTGTTTGTGCATTTACAATATTTAATGATTTTTGCCATTGAAAAACGTCCAGAAATGTTTGAAGCTACTGACTGAATGAAAGGAGCTGGCATCTCACTCTCTTTGAATCTTCTTTATCATGCTAAGAGGAGCAGGAAAAAGCAAAAAATTTCAGAATTGCAGCTCGCAATGCGGAGAAATTACTGTTTGTGCATTCACATTATTCATTGATTTTTGCCATTGAAAAACATCATGTTATTCATATACCAGAAATGTTTGAAGCTACTGACTGAATGAAAGGAGCTGGCATCTCAATCTCTTTGAATCTTCTTTATCATGCTAAGAGGAGCAGGAAAAAGCAAAAAAATTCTAGAATTGCACCTTGCAATGCGGAGAAATTACTGTTTGTGAATTCACATTATTGATTGATTTTTGCCATTGAAAAACATCATGTTAGTCATATACCAGAAATGTTTGAAGCTACTGACTGAATGAAAAGAGCTGGCATCTCACTCTCTTTGAATCTTCTTTATCATGCTAAGAGGAGCAGGAAAAAGCAAAAAATTTCAGAATTGCACCTTGCAATGCGGAGAAATTACTGTTTGTTTATTCTCATTATTCATTGATTTTTGCCATTGAAAAACTTCATGTTATTCATATACCAGAAATGTTTGAAGCTACTGACTGAATGGAAAGAGCTGGCATCTCACTCTCTTTGAATCTTCTTTATCATGCTAAGAGGAGCAGGCAAAAGCAAAAAAATTCAGAATTGCACCTTGCAATGCGGAGAAATTACTATTTGTGCATTTACAATATTCATTGATTTTTACCCATTGAAAAACGTCCAGAAATGTTTGAAGCTACTGACTGAATGAAAGGAGCTAGCATCTCACTCTCTTTGAATCTTCTTTATCATGCTAAGAGGAGCAGGATAAAGCAAAACATTTCAGAATTGCACCTTGCAATGCGGAGAAATTATTGTTTGTATATTCACATTATTCATGGATTTTTGCCTTTGAAAAACTTCATATTATTCATATACCAGAAATGTTTGAAGCTACTGACTGAATGAAAAGAGCTGGCATCTCACTCTCTTTGAATCTTCTTTATCACGCTAAGAGGAGCAGGAAAAAGCAAAAAATTTCAGAATTGCACCTTGCAATGCGGAGAAATTACTGTTTGTGCATTCACATTATTCATTGATTTTTGCCATTGAAAAACATCATGTTATTCATATACCAGAAATGTTTGAAGCTACTGACTGAATGAAAGGAGCTGGCATCTCACTCTCTTTGAATCTTCTTTATCATGCTAAGATGAACAGGAAAAAGCAAAAAATTTCAGAATTGCACCTTGCAATGCGGAGAAATTACTATTTGTGCATTCACATTATTCATTGATTTTTGCCATTGAAAACCATCATGTTATTCATATACCAGAAATGTTTGAAGCTACTGACTGAATGAAAGGAGTTGGCATCTCACTCTCTTTGAATCTTCTTTATCATGCTAAGAGGAGCAGGAAAAAGCAAAAAATTCCAGAATTGCACCTTGCAATGCGGAGAAATTACTGTTTGTGCATTCACTTTCATTGATTGATTTTTGCCATTTAAAAACATCATGTTATTCATAAACCAGAAATGTTTGAAGCTACTGACTGAATGAAAAGAGCTGGCATCTCACTCTCTTTGAGTCTTCTTTATCATGCTAAGAGGAGCAAGAAAAAGCAAAAAATTTCAGAATTGCACCTTGCAATGCGGAGAAATTACTGTTTGTGCATTTACAATATTCATTGATTTTTTGCCATTGAAAAACGTCCAGAAATGTTTGAAGCTACTGACTGAATGAAAGGAGCTGGCATCTCACTCTCTTTGAACCTACTTTATCATGCTAAGAGGAGCAGGAAAAAGCAAAAAATTTCAGAATTGCACCTTGCAATGCGGAGAAATTATTGTTTGTATATTGACATTATTCATTGATTTTTGCCATTGAAAACCATCAGGTTATTCATATACCAGAAATGTTTGAAGCTACTGACTGAATGAAAGGAGCTGGCATCTCACTCTCTTTGAATCTTCTTTATCATGCTAAGAGGAGCAGGAAAAAGCAAAAAATTTCAGAATTGCACCTTGCAATGCGGAGAAATTACTGTTTGTGCATTCACATTATTCATTGATTTTTGCCATTGAAAAACATCATGTTATTCATATACCAGAAATGTTTGAAGCTACTGACTGAATGAAAGGAGCTGGCATCTCACTCTCTTTGAATCTTCTTTATCATGCTAAGAGGAGCAGGAAAAAGCAAAAAATTTCAGAATTGCACCTTGCAATGCGGAGAAATTACTATTTGTGCATTCACATTATTCATTGATTTTTGCCATTGAAAACCATCATGTTATTCATATACCAGAAATGTTTGAAGCTACTGACTGAATGAAAGGAGCTGGCATCTCACTCTCTTTGAATCTTCTTTATCATGCTAAGAGGAGCAGGAAAAAGCAAAAAATTTCAGAATTGCACCTTGCAATGCGGAGAAATTACTGTTTGTGCATTCACATTATTCATTGATTTTTGCCATTGAAAAACATCATGTTATTCATATACCAGAAATGTTTGAAGCTACTAACTGAATGAAAAGAGCTGGCATCTCACTCTCTTTGAATCTTCTTTATCATGCTAAGAAGAGCAGGAAAAAGCAAAAAATTTCAGAATTGCACCTTGCAATGCGGAGAAATTACTGTTTGTGCATTCACATTATTCATTGATTTTTGCCATTGAAAACCATCATGTTATTCATATACCAGAAATGTTTGAAGCTACTGACTGAATGAAAGGAGCTGGCATCTCACTCTCTTTGAATCTTCTTTATCATGCTAAGAGGAGCAGGAAAAAGCAAAAAATTTCAGAATTGCACCTTGCAATGCGGAGAAATTACTGTTTGTGCATTCACATTATTCATTGATTTTTGCCATTGAAAACCATCATGTTATTCATATACCAGAAATGTTTGAAGCTACTGACTGAATGAAAGGAGCTGGCATCTCACTCTCTTTGAATCTTCTTTATCATGCTAAGAGGAGCAGGAAAAAGCAAAAAATTTCAGAATTGCACCTTGCAATGCGGAGAAATTACTGTTTGTGCATTCACATTATTCATTGATTTTTGCCATTGAAAAACATCATGTTATTCATATACCAGAAATGTTTGAAGCTACTGACTGAATGAAAGGAGCTGGCATCTCACTCTCTTTGAATCTTCTTTATCATGCTAAGAGGAGCAGGAAAAAACCAAAAATTTCAGAATTGCACGTAGCAATGCAGAGAAATTACTGTTTGTGCATTTACAATATTCATTGATTTTTGCCATTGAAAAACGTCCTGAAATGTTTGAAGCTACTGACTGAATGAAAGGAGCTGGCATCTCAATCTCTTTGAATCTTCTTTATCATGCTAAGAGGAGCAGGAAAAAGCAAAAAATTTCAGAATTGCACCTTGCAATGCGGAGAAATTACTGTTTGTGAATTTACAATATTGATTGATTTTTGCCATTGAAAAACATCCAGAAATGTTTGAAGTTACTGACTGAATGAAAGGAGCTGGCATCTCACTCTCTTTGAATCTTCTTTATCATGCTAAGAGGAGCAGGAAAAAGCAAAAAATTTCAGAATTGCACCTTGCAATGCGGAGAAATTACTATTTGTGCATTCACATTATTCATTGATTTTTGCCATTGAAAAACATCATGTTATTCATATACCAGAAATGTTTGAAGCTACTGACTGAATGAATGGAACTGGCACCTCACTCTCTTTGAATCTTCTTTATCATGCTTAGACGAGCAGGAAAAAGCAAAAAATTTCAGAATTGCACCTTGCAATGCGGATAAATTACTGTTTGTGCATTCACATTATTCATTGATTTTTGCCATTGAAAAACATGTTTTTCATCTACCAGAAATGTTTGAAGCTACTGACTGAATGAAAGGAGCTGGCAACTCACTCTCTTTGAATCTTCTTTATCATGCTAAGAGGAGCAGAAAAAAGCAAAAAATTTCAGAATTGCATCTTGCAATGCGGAGAAATTACTGTTTGTGCATTCACATTATTCATTGATTTTTGCCATTGAAAAATGTCCAGAAATGTTTGAAGCTACTGACTGAATGAAAGGAGCTGGCATCTCACTCTCTTTGAATCTTCTTTATCATGCTAAGAGGAGCAGGAAAAAGCAAAAAATTTCAGAATTGCACCTTGCAATGCGGAGAAATTACTGTTTGTGCATTCACATTATTCATTGATTTTTGCCATTGAAAAACATCATGTTATTCATATACCAGAAATGTTTGAAGCTACTGACTGAATGAAAGGAGCTGGCATCTCACTCTCTTTGAATCTTCTTTATCATGCTAAGAGGAGCAGGAAAAAGCAAAAAATTTCAGAATTGCACCTTGCAATGCGGAGAAATTACTATTTGTGCATTCACATTATTCATTGATTTTTGCCATTGAAAACCATCATGTTATTCATATACCAGAAATGTTTGAAGCTACTGACTGAATGAAAGGAGCTGGCATCTCACTCTCTTTGAATCTTCTTTATCATGCTAAGAGGAGCAGGAAAAAGCAAAAAATTTCAGAATTGCACCTTGCAATGCGGAGAAATTACTGTTTGTGCATTCACATTATTCATTGATTTTTGCCATTGAAAAACATCATGTTATTCATATACCAGAAATGTTTGAAGCTACTAACTGAATGAAAAGAGCTGGCATCTCACTCTCTTTGAATCTTCTTTATCATGCTAAGAGGAGCAGGAAAAAGCAAAAAATTTCAGAATTGCACCTTGCAATGCGGAGAAATTACTGTTTGTGCATTCACATTATTCATTGATTTTTGCCATTGAAAACCATCATGTTATTCATATACCAGAAATGTTTGAAGCTACTGACTGAATGAAAGGAGCTGGCATCTCACTCTCTTTGAATCTTCTTTATCATGCTAAGAGGAGCAGGAAAAAGCAAAAAATTTCAGAATTGCACCTTGCAATGCGGAGAAATTACTATTTGTGCATTCACATTATTCATTGATTTTTGCCATTGAAAAACATCATGTTATTCATATACCAGAAATGTTTGAAGCTACTGACTGAATGAATGGAGCTGGCACCTCACTCTCTTTGAATCTTCTTTATCATGCTTAGACGAGGAGGAAAAAGCAAAAAATTTCAGAATTGCACCTTGCAATGCGGATAAATTACTGTTTGTGCATTCACATTATTCATTGATTTTTGCCATTGAAAAACATGTTTTTCATCTACCAGAAATGTTTGAAGCTACTGACTGAATGAAAGGAGCTGGCAACTCACTCTCTTTGAATCTTCTTTATCATAATAAGAGGAGCAGAAAAAAGCAAAAAAATTCAGAATTGCATCTTGCAATGCGGAGAAATTACTGTTTGTGCATTCACATTATTCATTGATTTTTGCCATTGAAAAATGTCCAGAAATGTTTGAAGCTACTGACTGAATGAAAGGAGCTGGCATCTCACTCTCTTTGAATCTTCTTTATCATGCTAAGAGGAGCAGGAAAAAGCAAAAAATTTCATAATTGCACCTTGCAATGCGGAGAAATTACGGTTTGTGCATTCACATTATTCATTGATTTTTGCCATTGAAAACCATCATGTTATTCATATACCAGAAATGTTTGAAGCTACTGACTGAATGAAAGGAGCTGGCATCTCACTCTCTTTGAATCTTCTTTATCATGATAAGAGGAGCAGGAAAAAGCAAAAAATGTCAGAATTGCACCTTGCAATGCGGAGAAATTACGGTTTGTGCATTCACATTATTCATTGATTTTTGCCATTGAAAAACATCATGTTATTCATATACCAGAAATGTTTGAAGCTACTGACTGAATGAAAAGAGCTGGCATCTCACTCTCTTTGAATCTTCTTTATCATGCTAAGAGGAGCAGGAAAAAGCAAAAAATTTCAGAATTGCACCTTGCAATGAGAAGAAATTACTGTTTGTGAATTCACATTATTCATTGATTTTTGCCATTGAAAAACATCATGTTATTCATATACCAGAAATGTTTGAAGCTACTGACTGAATGAAAAGAGCTGGCATCTCACTCTCTTTGAATCTTCTTTATCATGCTAAGAGGAGCAGGAAAAAACAAAAAATTTCAGAATTGCACCTTGCAATGCGGAGAAATTACTGTTTGTGCATTTACAATATTCATTGATTTTTGCCATTGAAAAATGTCCAGAAATGTTTGAAGCTACTGACTGAATAAAAAGAGCTTGCATCTCACTCTCTGAATCTTCTTTATCATGCTAAGAGGAGCAGGAAAAAGCAAAACATTTCAGAATTGCACCTTGCAATGCGGAGAAATTACAGTTTGTGCATTCACATTATTCATTGATTTTTGCCATTGAAAAACGTCCAGAAATGTTTGAAGCTACTGACTGAATGAAAGGAGCTGGCATCTCACTCTCTTTGAATCTTCTTTATCATGCTAAGAGGAGCAGGAAAAAGCAAAAAATTTCAGAGTTGCACCTTGCAATGCGGAGAAATTACTGTTTGTGCATTTACAATATTCAATGATTTTTGCCATTGAAAAACGTCCAGAAATGTTTGAAGCTACAGACTGAATGAAAGGAGCTGGCATCTCACTCTCTTTGAACCTTCTTTATCATGCTAAGAGGAGCAGGAAAAAGCAAAAAATTTCAGAATTGCACCTTGCAATGCGGAGAAATTACTGTTTGTGCATTCACATTATTCATTGATTTTTGCCATTGAAAACCATCATGTTATTCATATACCAGAAATGTTTGAAGCTACTGACTGAATGAAAGGAGCTGGCATCTCACTCTCTTTGAATCTTCTTTATCATGCTAAGAGGAGCAGGAAAAAGCAAAAAATTTCAGAATTGCATCTTGCAATGCGGAGAAATTACTGTTTGTGCATTCACATTATTCATTGATTTTTGCCATTGAAAAATGTCCAGAAATGTTTGAAGCTACTGACTGAATGAAAGGAGCTGGCATCTCACTCTCTTTGAATCTTCTTTATCATGCTAAGAGGAGCAGGAAAAAGCAAAAAATTTCAGAATTGCACCTTGCAATGCGGAGAAATTACTGTTTGTGCATTTACAATATTGATTGATTTTTGCCATTGAAAAACATCCAGAAATGTTTGAAGCTACTGACTGAATGAAAGGAGCTGGCATCTCACTCTGTTTGAATCTTCTTTATCATGCTAAGAGGAGCAGGAAAAAGCAAAAAATTTCAGAATTGCACCTTGCAATGCGGAGAAATTACTATTTGTGCATTCACATTATTCATTGATTTTTGCCATTGAAAAACATCATGTTATTCATATACCAGAAATGTTTGAAGCTACTGACTGAATGAATGGAGCTGGCACCTCACTCTCTTTGAATCTTCTTTATCATGCTTAGATGAGCAGGAAAAAGCAAAAAATTTCAGAATTGCACCTTGCAATGCGGATAAATTACTGTTTGTGCATTCACATTATTCATTGATTTTTGCCATTGAAAAACATCATGTTATTCATATACCAGAAATGTTTGAAGCTACTAACTGAATGAAAAGAGCTGGCATCTCACTCTCTTTGAATCTTCTTTATCATGCTAAGAGCAGCAGGAAAAAGCAAAAAATTTCAGAATTGCACCTTGCAATGCGGAGAAATTACTGTTTGTGCATTCACATTATTCATTGATTTTTGCCATTGAAAACCATCATGTTATTCATATACCAGAAATGTTTGAAGCTACTGACTGAATGAAAGGAGCTGGCATCTCACTCTCTTTGAATCTTCTTTATCATGCTAAGAGGAGCAGGAAAAAGCAAAAAATTTCAGAATTGCACCTTGCAATGCGGAGAAATTACTGTTTGTGCATTCACATTATTCATTGATTTTTGCCATTGAAAAACATCATGTTATTCATATACCAGAAATGTTTGAAGCTACTGACTGAATGAAAGGAGCTGGCATCTCACTCTCTTTGAATCTTCTTTATCATGCTAAGAGGAGCAGGAAAAAACCAAAAATTTCAGAATTGCACGTAGCAATGCAGAGAAATTACTGTTTGTGCATTTACAATATTCATTGATTTTTGCCATTGAAAAACGTCCTGAAATGTTTGAAGCTACTGACTGAATGAAAGGAGCTGGCATCTCAATCTCTTTGAATCTTCTTTATCATGCTAAGAGGAGCAGGAAAAAGCAAAAAATTTCAGAATTGCACCTTGCAATGCGGAGAAATTACTGTTTGTGCATTTACAATATTGATTGATTTTTGCCATTGAAAAACATCCAGAAATGTTTGAAGCTACTGACTGAATGAATGGAGCTGGCACCTCACTCTCTTTGAATCTTCTTTATCATGCTTAGACGAGCAGGAAAAAGCAAAAAATTTCAGAATTGCACCTTGCAATGCGGATAAATTACTGTTTGTGCATTCACATTATTCATTGATTTTTGCCATTGAAAAACATGTTTTTCATCTACCAGAAATGTTTGAAGCTACTGACTGAATGAAAGGAGCTGGCAACTCACTCTCTTTGAATCTTCTTTATCATGCTAAGAGGAGCAGAAAAAAGCAAAAAATTTCAGAATTGCATCTTGCAATGCGGAGAAATTGCTGTTTGTGCATTCACATTATTCATTGATTTTTGCCATTGAAAAATGTCCAGAAATGTTTGAAGCTACTGACTGAATGAAAGGAGCTGGCATCTCACTCTCTTTGAATCTTCTTTATCATGCTAAGAGGAGCAGGAAAAAGCAAAAAATTTCAGAATTGCACCTTGCAATGCGGAGAAATTACTGTTTGTGCATTCACATTATTCATTGATTTTTGCCATTGAAAAACATCATGTTATTCATATACCAGAAATGTTTGAAGCTACTGACTGAATGAAAGGAGCTGGCATCTCACTCTCTTTGAATCTTCTTTATCATGCTAAGAGGAGCAGGAAAAAGCAAAAAATTTCAGAATTGCACCTTGCAATGCGGAGAAATTACTATTTGTGCATTCACATTATTCATTGATTTTTGCCATTGAAAACCATCATGTTATTCATATACCAGAAATGTTTGAAGCTACTGACTGAATGAAAGGAGCTGGCATCTCACTCTCTTTGAATCTTCTTTATCATGCTAAGAGGAGCAGGAAAAAGCAAAAAATTTCAGAATTGCACCTTGCAATGCGGAGAAATTACTGTTTGTGCATTCACATTATTCATTGATTTTTGCCATTGAAAAACATCATGTTATTCATATACCAGAAATGTTTGAAGCTACTAACTGAATGAAAAGAGCTGGCATCTCACTCTCTTTGAATCTTCTTTATCATGCTAAGAGGAGCAGGAAAAAGCAAAAAATTTCAGAATTGCACCTTGCAATGCGGAGAAATTACTGTTTGTGCATTCACATTATTCATTGATTTTTGCCATTGAAAACCATCATGTTATTCATATACCAGAAATGTTTGAAGCTACTGACTGAATGAAAGGAGCTGGCATCTCACTCTCTTTGAATCTTCTTTATCATGCTAAGAGGAGCAGGAAAAAGCAAAAAATTTCAGAATTGCACCTTGCAATGCGGAGAAATTACTGTTTGTGCATTCACATTATTCATTGATTTTTGCCATTGAAAAACATCATGTTATTCATATACCAGAAATGTTTGAAGCTACTAACTGAATGAAAAGAGCTGGCATCTCACTCTCTTTGAATCTTCTTTATCATGCTAAGAGGAGCAGGAAAAAGCAAAAAATTTCAGAATTGCACCTTGCAATGCGGAGAAATTACTGTTTGTGCATTCACATTATTCATTGATTTTTGCCATTGAAAACCATCATGTTATTCATATACCAGAAATGTTTGAAGCTACTGACTGAATGAAAGGAGCTGGCATCTCACTCTCTTTGAATCTTCTTTATCATGCTAAGAGGAGCAGGAAAAAGCAAAAAATTTCAGAATTGCACCTTGCAATGCGGAGAAATTACTGTTTGTGCATTCACATTATTCATTGATTTTTGCCATTGAAAACCATCATGTTATTCATATACCAGAAATGTTTGAAGCTACTGACTGAATGAAAGGAGCTGGCATCTCACTCTCTTTGAATCTTCTTTATCATGCTAAGAGGAGCAGGAAAAAGCCAAAAATTTCAGAATTGCACCTAGCAATGCAGAGAAATTACTGTTTGTGCATTTACAATATTCATTGATTTTTGCCATTGAAAAACATCCTGAAATGTTTGAAGCTACTGACTGAATGAAAGGAGCTGGCATCTCAATCTCTTTGAATCTTCTTTATCATGCTAAGAGGAGCAGGAAAAAGCAAAAAATTTCAGAATTGCACCTTGCAATGCGGAGAAATTACTGTTTGTGCATTTACAATATTGATTGATTTTTGCCATTGAAAAACATCCAGAAATGTTTGAAGCTACTGACTGAATGAAAGGAGCTGGCATCTCACTCTCTTTGAATCTTCTTTATCATGCTAAGAGGAGCAGGAAAAAGCAAAAAATTTCAGAATTGCACCTTGCAATGCGGAGAAATTACTATTTGTGCATTCACATTATTCATTGATTTTTGCCATTGAAAAACATCATGTTATTCATATACCAGAAATGTTTGAAGCTACTGACTGAATGAATGGAGCTGGCACCTCACTCTCTTTGAATCTTCTTTATCATGCTCAGACGAGCAGGAAAAAGCAAAAAATTTCAGAATTGCACCTTGCAATGCGGATAAATTACTGTTTGTGCATTCACATTATTCATTGATTTTTGCCATTGAAAAACATGTTTTTCATCTACCAGAAATGTTTGAAGCTACTGACTGAATGAAAGGAGCTGGCAACTCACTCTCTTTGAATCTTCTTTATCATGCTAAGAGGAGCAGAAAAAAGCAAAAAAATTCAGAATTGCATCTTGCAATGCGGAGAAATTACTGTTTGTGCATTCACATTATTCATTGATTTTTGCCATTGAAAAATGTCCAGAAATGTTTGAAGCTACTGACTGAATGAAAGGAGCTGGCATCTCACTCTCTTTGAATCTTCTTTATCATGCTAAGAGGAGCAGGAAAAAGCAAAAAATTTCAGAATTGCACCTTGCAATGCGGAGAAATTACTGTTTGTGCATTCACATTATTCATTGATTTTTGCCATTGAAAAACATCATGTTATTCATATACCAGAAATGTTTGAAGCTACTGACTGAATGAAAGGAGCTGGCATCTCACTCTCTTTGAATCTTCTTTATCATGCTAAGAGGAGCAGGAAAAAGCAAAAAATTTCAGAATTGCACCTTGCAATGCGGAGAAATTACTATTTGTGCATTCACATTATTCATTGATTTTTGCCATTGAAAACCATCATGTTATTCATATACCAGAAATGTTTGAAGCTACTGACTGAATGAAAGGAGCTGGCATCTCACTCTCTTTGAATCTTCTTTATCATGCTAAGAGGAGCAGGAAAAAGCAAAAAATTTCAGAATTGCACCTTGCAATGCGGAGAAATTACTGTTTGTGCATTCACATTATTCATTGATTTTTGCCATTGAAAAACATCATGTTATTCATATACCAGAAATGTTTGAAGCTACTAACTGAATGAAAAGAGCTGGCATCTCACTCTCTTTGAATCTTCTTTATCATGCTAAGAGGAGCAGGAAAAAGCAAAAAATTTCAGAATTGCACCTTGCAATGCGGAGAAATTACTGTTTGTGCATTCACATTATTCATTGATTTTTGCCATTGAAAACCATCATGTTATTCATATACCAGAAATGTTTGAAGCTACTGACTGAATGAAAGGAGCTGGCATCTCACTCTCTATGAATCTTCTTTATCATGCTAAGAGGAGCAGGAAAAAGCAAAAAATTTCAGAATTGCACCTTGCAATGCGGAGAAATTACTGTTTGTGCATTCACATTATTCATTGATTTTTGCCATTGAAAAACATCATGTTATTCATATACCAGAAATGTTTGAAGCTACTGACTGAATGAAAGGAGCTGGCATCTCACTCTCTTTGAATCTTCTTTATCATGCTAAGAGGAGCAGGAAAAAGCCAAAAATTTCAGAATTGCACCTAGCAATGCAGAGAAATTACTGTTTGTGCATTTACAATATTCATTGATTTTTGCCATTGAAAAACATCCTGAAATGTTTGAAGCTACTGACTGAATGAAAGGAGCTGGCATCTCAATCTCTTTGAATCTTCTTTATCATGCTAAGAGGAGCAGGAAAAAGCAAAAAATTTCAGAATTGCACCTTGCAATGCGGAGAAATTACTGTTTGTGCATTTACAATATTGATTGATTTTTGCCATTGAAAAACATCCAGAAATGTTTGAAGCTACTGACTGAATGAAAGGAGCTGGCATCTCACTCTCTTTGAATCTTCTTTATCATGCTAAGAGGAGCAGGAAAAAGCAAAAAATTTCAGAATTGCACCTTGCAATGCGGAGAAATTACTATTTGTGCATTCACATTATTCATTGATTTTTGCCATTGAAAAACATCATGTTATTCATATACCAGAAATGTTTGAAGCTACTGACTGAATGAATGGAGCTGGCACCTCACTCTCTTTGAATCTTCTTTATCATGCTTAGACGAGCAGGAAAAAGCAAAAAATTTCAGAATTGCACCTTGCAATGCGGATAAATTACTGTTTGTGCATTCACATTATTCATTGATTTTTGCCATTGAAAAACATGTTTTTCATCTACCAGAAATGTTTGAAGCTACTGACTGAATGAAAGGAGCTGGCAACTCACTCTCTTTGAATCTTCTTTATCATGCTAAGAGGAGCAGAAAAAAGCAAAAAAATTCAGAATTGCATCTTGCAATGCGGAGAAATTACTGTTTGTGCATTCACATTATTCATTGATTTTTGCCATTGAAAAATGTCCAGAAATGTTTGAAGCTACTGACTGAATGAAAGGAGCTGGCATCTCACTCTCTTTGAATCTTCTTTATCATGCTAAGAGGAGCAGGAAAAAGCAAAAAATTTCATAATTGCACCTTGCAATGCGGAGAAATTACGGTTTGTGCATTCACATTATTCATTGATTTTTGCCATTGAAAACCATCATGTTATTCATATACCAGAAATGTTTGAAGCTACTGACTGAATGAAAGGAGCTGGCATCTCACTCTCTTTGAATCTTCTTTATCATGCTAAGAGGAGCAGGAAAAAGCAAAAAATTTCAGAATTGCACCTTGCAATGCGGAGAAATTACGGTTTGTGCATTCACATTATTCATTGATTTTTGCCATTGAAAAACATCATGTTATTCATATACCAGAAATGTTTGAAGCTACTGACTGAATGAAAAGAGCTGGCATCTCACTCTCTTTGAATCTTCTTTATCATGCTAAGAGGAGCAGGAAAAAGCAAAAAATTTCAGAATTGCACCTTGCAATGAGAAGAAATTACTGTTTGTGAATTCACATTATTCATTGATTTTTGCCATTGAAAAACATCATGTTATTCATATACCAGAAATGTTTGAAGCTACTGACTGAATGAAAAGAGCTGGCATCTCACTCTCTTTGAATCTTCTTTATCATGCTAAGAGGAGCAGGAAAAAACAAAAAATTTCAGAATTGCACCTTGCAATGCGGAGAAATTACTGTTTGTGCATTTACAATATTCATTGATTTTTGCCATTGAAAAATGTCCAGAAATGTTTGAAGCTACTGACTGAATAAAAAGAGCTGGCATCTCACTCACTGAATCTTCTTTATCATGCTAAGAGGAGCAGGAAAAAGCAAAACATTTCAGAATTGCACCTTGCAATGCGGAGAAATTACAGTTTGTGCATTCACATTATTCATTGATTTTTGCCATTGAAAAACGTCCAGAAATGTTTGAAGCTACTGACTGAATGAAAGGAGCTGGCATCTCACTCTCTTTGAATCTTCTTTATCATGCTAAGAGGAGCAGGAAAAAGCAAAAAATTTCAGAGTTGCACCTTGCAATGCGGAGAAATTACTGTTTGTGCATTTACAATATTCAATGATTTTTGCCATTGAAAAACGTCCAGAAATGTTTGAAGCTACAGACTGAATGAAAGGAGCTGGCATCTCACTCTCTTTGAACCTTCTTTATCATGCTAAGAGGAGCAGGAAAAAGCAAAAAATTTCAGAATTGCACCTTGCAATGCGGAGAAATTACTGTTTGTGCATTCACATTATTCATTGATTTTTGCCATTGAAAACCATCATGTTATTCATATACCAGAAATGTTTGAAGCTACTGACTGAATGAAAGGAGCTGGCATCTCACTCTCTTTGAATCTTCTTTATCATGCTAAGAGGAGCAGGAAAAAGCAAAAAATTTCAGAATTGCACCTTGCAATGCGGAGAAATTACTATTTGTGCATTCACATTATTCATTGATTTTTGCCATTGAAAAACATCATGTTATTCATATACCAGAAATGTTTGAAGCTACTGACTGAATGAATGGAGCTGGCATCTCACTCTCTTTGAATCTTCTTTATCATGCTTAGACGAGCAGGAAAAAGCAAAAAATTTCAGAATTGCACCTTGCAATGCGGATAAATTACTGTTTGTGCATTCACATTATTCATTGATTTTTGCCATTGAAAAACATGTTTTTCATCTACCAGAAATGTTTGAAGCTACTGACTGAATGAAAGGAGCTGGCAACTCACTCTCTTTGAATCTTCTTTATCATGCTAAGAGGAGCAGAAAAAAGCAAAAAATTTCAGAATTGCATCTTGCAATGCGGAGAAATTACTGTTTGTGCATTCACATTATTCATTGATTTTTGCCATTGAAAAATGTCCAGAAATGTTTGAAGCTACTGACTGAATGAAAGGAGCTGGCATCTCACTCTCTTTGAATCTTCTTTATCATGCTAAGAGGAGCAGGAAAAAGCAAAAAATTTCAGAATTGCACCTTGCAATGCGGAGAAATTACGGTTTGTGCATTCACATTATTCATTGATTTTTGCCATTGAAAACCATCATGTTATTCATATACCAGAAATGTTTGAAGCTACTGACTGAATGAAAGGAGCTGGCATCTCACTCTCTTTGAATCTTCTTTATCATGCTAAGAGGAGCAGGAAAAAGCAAAAAATTTCAGAATTGCACCTTGCAATGCGGAGAAATTACGGTTTGTGCATTCACATTATTCATTGATTTTTGCCATTGAAAAACATCATGTTATTCATATACCAGAAATGTTTGAAGCTACTGACTGAATGAAAAGAGCTGGCATCTCACTCTCTTTGAATCTTCTTTATCATGCTAAGAGGAGCAGGAAAAAGCAAAAAATTTCAGAATTGCACCTTGCAATGAGGAGAAATTACTGTTTGTGCATTTACAATATTCATTGATTTTTGCCATTGAAAAATGTCCAGAAATGTTTGAAGCTACTGACTGAATAAAAAGAGCTGGCATCTCACTCTCTGAATCTTCTTTATCATGCTAAGAGGAGCAGGAAAAAGCAAAACATTTCAGAATTGCACCTTGCAATGCGGAGAAATTACAGTTTGTGCATTCACATTATTCATTGATTTTTGCCATTGAAAAACGTCCAGAAATGTTTGAAGCTACTGACTGAATGAAAGGAGCTGGCATCTCACTCTCTTTGAATCTTCTTTATCATGCTAAGAGGAGCAGGAAAAAGCAAAAAATTTCAGAGTTGCACCTTGCAATGCGGAGAAATTACTGTTTGTGCATTTACAATATTCAATGATTTTTGCCATTGAAAAACGTCCAGAAATGTTTGAAGCTACAGACTGAATGAAAGGAGCTGGCATTTCACTCTCTTTGAACCTTCTTTATCATGCTAAGAGGAGCAGGAAAAAGCAAAAAATTTCAGAATTGCACCTTGCAATGCGGAGAAATTACTGTTTGTGCATTCACATTATTCATTGATTTTTGCCATTGAAAACCATCATGTTATTCATATACCAGAAATGTTTGAAGCTACTGACTGAATGAAAGGAGCTGGCATCTCACTCTCTTTGAATCTTCTTTATCATGCTAAGAGGAGCAGGAAAAAGCAAAAAATTTCAGAATTGCACCTTGCAATGCGGAGAAATTACTGTTTGTGCATTAACATTATTCATTGATTTTTGCCATTGAAAAACATCATGATATTCATATACCAGAAATGTTTGAAGCTACTGACTGAATGAAAGGAGCTGGCATCTCACTCTCTTTGAATCTTCTTTATCATGCTAAGAGGAGCAGGAAAAAGCAAAAAATTTCAGAATTGCACCTTGCAATGCGGAGAAATTACGGTTTGTGTATTCACATTATTCATTGATTTTTGCCATTGATAAACATCATGTTATTCATATACCAGAAATGTTTGAAGCTACTGACTGAATGAAAAGAGCTGGCATCTCACTCTCTTTGAATCTTCTTTATCATGCTAAGAGGAGCAGGAAAAAACAAAAAATTTCAGAATTACTCCTTGCAATACGGAGAAATTACTGTTTGTGCATTCACATTATTCATTAATTTTTGCCATTGAAAACCATCATGTTATTCATATACCAGAAATGTTTGAAGCTACTGACTGAATGAAAGGAGCTGGCATCTCACTCTCTTTGAATCTTCTTTATCATGCTAAGAGGAGCAGGAAAAAGCAAAAAATTTCAGAATTTCACCTTGCAATGAGGAGAAATTACTGTTTGTGAATTCACATTATTCATTGATTTTTGCAAATGAAAAACATCATGTTATTCATATACCAGAAATGTTTGAAGCTACTGACTGAATGAAAAGAGCTGGCATCTCACTCTCTTTGAATCTTCTTTATCATGCTAAGAGGAGCAGGAAAAAGCAAAAAATTTCAGAGTTGCACCTTGCAATGCGGAGAAATTACTGTTTGTGCATTTACAATATTCAATGATTTTTGCCATTGAAAAACGTCCAGAAATGTTTGAAGCTACAGACTGAATCAAAGGAGCTGGCATCTCACTCTCTTTGAATCTTCTTTATCATGCTAAGAGGAGCAGGAAAAAACAAAAAATTTCAGAATTACTCCTTGCAATACGGAGAAATTACTGTTTGTGCATTCACATTATTCATTAATTTTTGCCATTGAAAACCATCATGTTATTCATATACCAGAAATGTTTGAAGCTACTGACTGAATGAAAGGAGCTGGCATCTCACTCTCTTTGAATCTACTTTATCATGCTAAGAGGAGCAGGAAAAAGCAAAAAATTTCAGAATTTCACCTTGCAATGAGGAGAAATTACTGTTTGTGAATTCACATTATTCATTGATTTTTGCCAATGAAAAACATCATGTTATTCATATACCAGAAATGTTTGAAGCTACTGACTGAATGAAAAGAGCTGGCATCTCACTCTCTTTGAATCTTCTTTAACATGCTAAGAGGAGCAGGAAAAAACAAAAAATTTCAGAATTGCACCTTGCAATGCGGAGAAATTACTGTTTGTGCATTTACAATATTCATTGATTTTTACCATTGAAAAATGTCCAGAAATGTTTGAAGCTACTGACTGAATAAAAAGAGCTGGTATCTCACTCTCTTTGAATCTTCTTTATCATGCTAAGAGGAGCAGGAAAAAGCAAAACATTTCAGAATTGCACCTTGCAATGCGGAGAAATTACAGTTTGTGCATTCACATTAATCATTGATTTTTGCCATTGAAAAATGTCCAGAAATGTTTGAAGCTACTGACTGAATGAAAGGAGCTGGCATCTCACTCTCTTTGAATCTTCTTTGTCATGCTAAGAGGAGCAGGAAAAAGCAAAAAATTTCAGAATTTCACCTTGCAATGAGGAGAAATTACTGTTTGTGAATTCACATTATTCATTGATTTTTGCCAATGAAAAACATCATGTTATTCATATACCAGAAATGTTTGAAGCTACTGACTGAATGAAAAGAGCTGGCATCTCACTCTCTTTGAATCTTCTTTATCATGCTAAGAGGAGCAGGAAAAAACAAAAAATTTCAGAATTGCACCTTGCAATGCGGAGAAATTTCTGTTTGTGCATTTACAATATTCATTGATTTTTGCCATTGAAAAATGTCCAGAAATGTTTGAAGCTACTGACTGAATAAAAAGAGCTGGTATCTCACTCTCTTTGAATCTTCTTTATCATGCTAAGAGGAGCAGGAAAAAGCAAAACATTTCAGAATTGCACCTTGCAATGCGAAGAAATTACAGTTTGTGCATTCACATTAATCATTGATTTTTGCCATTGAAAAATGTCCAGAAATGTTTGAAGCTACTGACTGAATGGAAGGAGCTGGCATCTCACTCTCTTTGAATCTTCTTTGTCATGCTAAGAGGAGCAGGAAAAAGCAAAAAATTTCAGAATTGCACCTTGCAATGCGGAGAAATTACTGTTTGTGCATTTACAATATTTAATGATTTTTGCCATTGAAAAACGTCCAGAAATGTTTGAAGCTACTGACTGAATGAAAGGAGCTGGCATCTCACTCTCTTTGAATCTTCTTTATCATGCTAAGAGGAGCAGGAAAAAGCAAAAAATTTCAGAATTGCACCTTGCAATGCGGAGAAATTACTGTTTGTGCATTCACATTATTCATTGATTTTTGCCATTGAAAAACATCATGTTATTCATATACCAGAAATGTTTGAAGCTACTGACTGAATGAAAGGAGCTGGCATCTCAATCTCTTTGAATCTTCTTTATCATGCTAAGAGGAGCAGGAAAAAGCAAAAAATTTCAGAATTGCACCTTGCAATGAGGAGAAATTACTGTTTGTGAATTCACATTATTGATTGATTTTTGCCATTGAAAAACATCATGTTAGTCATATACCAGAAATGTTTGAAGCTACTGACTGAATGAAAAGAGCTGGCATCTCACTCTCTTTGAATCTTCTTTATCATGCTAAGAGGAACAGGAAAAAGCAAAAAATTTCAGAATTGCACCTTGCAATGCGGAGAAATTACTGTTTGTGGATTTACAATATTCATCGATTTTTGCCATTGAAAAATGTCCAGAAATGTTTGAAGCTACTAACTGAATGAAAAGAGCTGGCATCTCACTCTCTTTGAATCTTCTTTATCATGCTAAGAGGAGCAGGAAAAAGCAAAAAATTTCAGAATTGCACCTTGCAATGCGGAGAAATTACTGTTTGTTTATTCTCATTATTCATTGATTTTTGCCATTGAAAAACTTCATGTTATTCATATACCAGAAATGTTTGAAGCTACTGACTGAATGGAAAGAGCTGGCATCTCACTCTCTTTGAATCTTCTTTATCATGCTAAGAGGAGCAGGAAAAAGCAAAAAAATTCAGAATTGCACCTTGCAATGCGGAGAAATTACTATTTGTGCATTTACAATATTCATTGATTTCTTCCCATTGAAAAACGTCCAGAAATGTTTGAAGCTACTGACTGAATGAAAGGAGCTAGCATCTCACTCTCTTTGAATCTTCTTTATCATGCTAAGAGGAGCAGGATAAAGCAAAACATTTCAGAATTGCACCTTGCAATGCGGAGAAATTATTGTTTGTATATTCACATTATTCATGGATTTTTGCCATTGAAAAACTTCATATTATTCATATACCAGAAATGTTTGAAGCTACTGACTGAATGAAAAGAGCTGGCATCTCACTCTCTTTGAATCTTCTTTATCATGCTAAGAGGAGCAGGAAAAAGCAAAAAATTTCAGAATTGCACCTTGCAATGCGGAGAAATTACTGTTTGTGCATTCACATTATTCATTGATTTTTGCCATTGAAAAACATCATGTTATTCATATACCAGAAATGTTTGAAGCTACTGACTGAATGAAAGGAGCTGGCATCTCACTCTCTTTGAATCTTCTTTATCATGCTAAGATGAACAGGAAAAAGCAAAAAATTTCAGAATTGCACCTTGCAATGCGGAGAAATTACTATTTGTGCATTCACATTATTCATTTATTTTTGCCATTGAAAACCATCATGTTATTCATATGCCAGAAATGTTTGAAGCTACTGACTGAATGAAAGGAGTTGGCATCTCACTCTCTTTGAATCTTCTTTATCATGCTAAGAGGAGCAGGAAAAAGCAAAAAATTCCAGAATTGCACCTTGCAATGCGGAGAAATTACTGTTTGTGCATTCACATTCATTGATTGATTTTTGCCATTTAAAAACATCATGTTATTCATAAACCAGAAATGTTTGAAGCTACTGACTGAATGAAAAGAGCTGGCATCTCACTCTCTTTGAGTCTTCTTTATCATGCTAAGAGGAGCAAGAAAAAGCAAAAAATTTCAGAATTGCACCTTGCAATGTGGAGAAATTACTGTTTGTGCATTTACAATATTCATTGATTTTTTGCCATTGAAAAACGTCCAGAAATGTTTGAAGATACTGACTGAATGAAAGGAGCTGGCATCTCACTCTCTTTGAATCTTCTTTATCATGCTAAGAGGAGCAGGAAAAAGCAAAAAAATTCAGAATTGCACCTTGCAATGCGGAGAAATTATTGTTTGTATATTGACATTATTCATTGATTTTTGCCATTGAAAACCATCAGGTTATTCATATACCAGAAATGTTTGAAGCTACTGACTGAATGAAAGGAGCTGGCATCTCACTCTCTTTGAATCTTCTTTATCATGCTAAGAGGAGCAGGAAAAAGCAAAAAATTTCAGAATTGCACCTTGCAATGCGGAGAAATTACTGTTTGTGCATTCACATTATTCATTGATTTTTGCCATTGAAAAACATCAGGTAATTCATATACCAGAAATGTTTGAAGCTACTGACTGAGTGAAAGGAGCTAGCATCTCACTCTCTTTGAATCTTCTTTATCATGCTAAGAGGAGCAGGAAAAAGCAAAAAATTTCAGAATTGCACCTTGCAATGCGGAGAAATTATTGTTTGTATATTGACATTATTCATTGATTTTTGCCATTGAAAACCATCAGGTTATTCATATACCAGAAATGTTTGAAGCTACTGACTGAATGAAAGGAGCTGGCATCTCACTCTCTTTGAATCTTCTTTATCATGCTAAGAGGAGCAGGAAAAAGCAAAAAATTTCAGAATTGCACCTTGCAATGCGGAGAAATTACTGTTTGTGCATTCACATTATTCATTGATTTTTGCCATTGAAAAACATCATGTTATTCATATACCAGAAATGTTTGAAGCTACTGACTGAATGAAAGGAGCTAGCATCTCACTCTCTTTGAATCTTCTTTATCATGCTAAGAGGAGCAGGAAAAAGCAAAAAATTTCAGAATTGCACCTTGCAATGCGGAGAAATTACTATTTGTGCATTCACATTATTCATTGATTTTTGCCATTGAAAACCATCATGTTATTCATATACCAGAAATGTTTGAAGCTACTGACTGAATGAAAGGAGCTGGCATCTCACTCTCTTTGAATCTTCTTTATCATGCTAAGAGGAGCAGGAAAAAGCAAAAAATTTCAGAATTGCACCTTGCAATGCGGAGAAATTACTGTTTGTGCATTCACATTATTCATTGATTTTTGCCATTGAAAAACATCATGTTATTCATATACCAGAAATGTTTGAAGCTACTAACTGAATGAAAAGAGCTGGCATCTCACTCTCTTTGAATCTTCTTTATCATGCTAAGAGGAGCAGGAAAAAGTAAAAAATTTCAGAATTGCACCTTGCAATGCGGAGAAATTACTGTTTGTGCATTCACATTATTCATTGATTTTTGCCATTGAAAACCATCAGGTTATTCATATACCAGAAATGTTTGAAGCTACTGACTGAATGAAAGGAGCTGGCATCTCACTCTCTTTGAATCTTCTTTATCATGCTAAGAGGAGCAGGAAAAAGCAAAAAATTTCAGAATTGCACCTTGCAATGCGGAGAAATTACGGTTTGTGTATTCACATTATTCATTGATTTTTGCCATTGATAAACATCATGTTATTCATATACCAGAAATGTTTGAAGCTACTGACTGAATGAAAAGAGCTGGCATCTCACTCTCTTTGAATCTTCTTTATCATGCTAAGAGGAGCAGGAAAAAACAAAAAATTTCAGAATTACTCCTTGCAATACGGAGAAATTACTGTTTGTGCATTCACATTATTCATTAATTTTTGCCATTGAAAACCATCATGTTATTCATATACCAGAAATGTTTGAAGCTACTGACTGAATGAAAGGAGCTGGCATCTCACTCTCTTTGAATCTTCTTTATCATGCTAAGAGGAGCAGGAAAAAGCAAAAAATTTCAGAATTTCACCTTGCAATGAGGAGAAATTACTGTTTGTGAATTCACATTATTCATTGATTTTTGCCAATGAAAAACATCATGTTATTCATATACCAGAAATGTTTGAAGCTACTGACTGAATGAAAAGAGCTGGCATCTCACTCTCTTTGAATCTTCTTTATCATGCTAAGAGGAGCAGGAAAAAGCAAAAAATTTCAGAGTTGCACCTTGCAATGCGGAGAAATTACTGTTTGTGCATTTACAATATTCAATGATTTTTGCCATTGAAAAACGTCCAGAAATGTTTGAAGCTACAGACTGAATGAAAGGAGCTGGCATCTCACTCTCTTTGAACCTTCTTTATCATGCTAAGAGGAGCAGGAAAAAGCAAAAAATTTCAGAATTGCACCTTGCAATGCGGAGAAATTATTGTTTGTGCATTCACATTATTCATTGATTTTTGCCATTGAAAACCATCATGTTATTCATATACCAGAAATGTTTGAAGCTACTGACTGAATGAAAGGAGCTGGCATCTCACTCTCTTTGAATCTTCTTTATCATGCTAAGAGGAGCAGGAAAAAGCAAAAAATTTCAGAATTGCACCTTGCAATGCGGAGAAATTACTGTTTGTGCATTAACATTATTCATTGATTTTTGCCATTGAAAAACATCATGTTATTCATATACCAGAAATGTTTGAAGCTACTGACTGAATGAAAGGAGCTGGCATCTCACTCTCTTTGAATCTTCTTTATCATGCTAAGAGGAGCAGGAAAAAGCAAAAAATTTCAGAATTGCACCTTGCAATGCGGAGAAATTACGGTTTGTGTATTCACATTATTCATTGATTTTTGCCATTGATAAACATCATGTTATTCATATACCAGAAATGTTTGAAGCTACTGACTGAATGAAAAGAGCTGGCATCTCACTCTCTTTGAATCTTCTTTATCATGCTAAGAGGAGCAGGAAAAAACAAAAAATTTCAGAATTACTCCTTGCAATACGGAGAAATTACTGTTTGTGCATTCACATTATTCATTAATTTTTGCCATTGAAAACCATCATGTTATTCATATACCAGAAATGTTTGAAGCTACTGACTGAATGAAAGGAGCTGGCATCTCACTCTCTTTGAATCTTCTTTATCATGCTAAAAGGAGCAGGAAAAAGCAAAAAATTTCAGAATTTCACCTTGCAATGAGGAGAAATTACTGTTTGTGAATTCACATTATTCATTGATTTTTGCCAATGAAAAACATCATGTTATTCATATACCAGAAATGTTTGAAGCTACTGACTGAATGAATAGAGCTGGCATCTCACTCTCTTTGAATCTTCTTTAACATGCTAAGAGGAGCAGGAAAAAACAAAAAATTTCAGAATTGCACCTTGCAATGCGGAGAAATTACTGTTTGTGCATTTACAATATTCATTGATTTTTACCATTGAAAAATGTCCAGAAATGTTTGAAGCTACTGACTGAATCAAAAGAGCTGGTATCTCACTCTCTTTGAATCTTCTTTATCATGCTAAGAGGAGCAGGAAAAAGCAAAACATTTCAGAATTGCACCTTGCAATGCGGAGAAATTACAGTTTGTGCATTCACATTAATCATTGATTTTTGCCATTGAAAAATGTCCAGAAATGTTTGAAGCTACTGACTGAATGAAAGGAGCTGGCATCTCACTCTCTTTGAATCTTCTTTGTCATGCTAAGAGGAGCAGGAAAAAGCAAAAAATTTCAGAATTTCACCTTGCAATGAGGAGAAATTACTGTTTGTGAATTCACATTATTCATTGATTTTTGCCAATGAAAAACATCATGTTATTCATATACCAGAAATGTTTGAAGCTACTGACTGAATGAAAAGAGCTGGCATCTCACTCTCTTTGAATCTTCTTTATCATGCTAAGAGGAGCAGGAAAAAACAAAAAATTTCAGAATTGCACCTTGCAATGCGGAGAAATTACAGTTTGTGCATTCACATTAATCATTGATTTTTGCCATTGAAAAATGTCCAGAAATGTTTGAAGCTACTGACTGAATGAAAGGAGCTGGCATCTCACTCTCTTTGAATCTTCTTTGTCATGCTAAGAGGAGCAGGAAAAAGCAAAAAATTTCAGAATTGCACCTTGCAATGCGGAGAAATTACTGTTTGTGCATTTACTATTTAATGATTTTTGCCATTGAAAAACGTCCAGAAATGTTTGAAGCTACTGACTGAATGAAAGGAGCTGGCATCTCACTCTCTTTGAATCTTCTTTATCATGCTAAGAGGAGCAGGAAAAAGCAAAAAATTTCAGAATTGCACCTTGCAATGCGGAGAAATTACTGTTTGTGCATTCACATTATTCATTGATTTTTGCCATTGAAAAACATCATGTTATTCATATACCAGAAATGTTTGAAGCTACTGACTGAATGAAAGGAGCTGGCATCTCAATCTCTTTGAATCTTCTTTATCATGCTAAGAGGAGCAGGAAAAAGCAAAAAATTTCAGAATTGCACCTTGCAATGAGGAGAAATTACTGTTTGTGAATTCACATTATTGATTGATTTTTGCCACTGAAAAACATCATGTTAGTCATATACCAGAAATGTTTGAAGCTACTGACTGAATGAAAAGAGCTGGCATCTCACTCTCTTTGAATCTTCTTTATCATGCTAAGAGGAACAGGAAAAAGCAAAAAATTTCAGAATTGCACCTTGCAATGCGGAGAAATTACTGTTTGTGGATTTACAATATTCATCGATTTTTGCCATTGAAAAATGTCCAGAAATGTTTGAAGCTACTAACTGAATGAAAAGAGCTGGCATCTCACTCTCTTTGAATCTTCTTTATCATGCTAAGAGGAGCAGGAAAAAGCAAAAAATTTCAGAATTGCACCTTGCAATGCGGAGAAATTACTGTTTGTTTATTCTCATTATTCATTGATTTTTGCCATTGAAAAACTTCATGTTATTCATATACCAGAAATGTTTGAAGCTACTGACTGAATGGAAAGAGCTGGCATCTCACTCTCTTTGAATCTTCTTTATCATGCTAAGAGGAGCAGGAAAAAGCAAAAAAATTCAGAATTGCACCTTGCAATGCGGAGAAATTACTATTTGTGCATTTACAATATTCATTGATTTTTTCCCATTGAAAAACGTCCAGAAATGTTTGAAGCTACTGACTGAATGAAAGGAGCTAGCATCTCACTCTCTTTGAATCTTCTTTATCATGCTAAGAGGAGCAGGATAAAGCAAAACATTTCAGAATTGCACCTTGCAATGCGGAGAAATTATTGTTTGTATATTCACATTATTCATGGATTTTTGCCATTGAAAAACTTCATATTATTCATATACCAGAAATGTTTGAAGCTACTGACTGAATGAAAAGAGCTGGCATCTCACTCTCTTTGAATCTTCTTTATCATGCTAAGAGGAGCAGGAAAAAGCAAAAAATTCCAGAATTGCACCTTGCAATGCGGAGAAATTACTGTTTGTGCATTCACATTATTCATTGATTTTTGCCATTGAAAAACATCATGTTATTCATATACCAGAAATGTTTGAAGCTACTGACTGAATGAAAGGAGCTGGCATCTCACTCTCTTTGAATCTTCTTTATCATGCTAAGATGAACAGGAAAAAGCAAAAAATTTCAGAATTGCACCTTGCAATGCGGAGAAATTACTATTTGTGCATTCACATTATTCATTTATTTTTGCCATTGAAAACCATCATGTTATTCATATGCCAGAAATGTTTGAAGCTACTGACTGAATGAAAGGAGTTGGCATCTCACTCTCTTTGAATCTTCTTTATCATGCTAAGAGGAGCAGGAAAAAGCAAAAAATTCCAGAATTGCACCTTGCAATGCGGAGAAATTACTGTTTGTGCATTCACATTCATTGATTGATTTTTGCCATTTAAAAACATCATGTTATTCATAAACCAGAAATGTTTGAAGCTACTGACTGAATGAAAAGAGCTGGCATCTCACTCTCTTTGAGTCTTCTTTATCATGCTAAGAGGAGCAAGAAAAAGCAAAAAATTTCAGAATTGCACCTTGCAATGTGGAGAAATTACTGTTTGTGCATTTACAATATTCATTGATTTTTTGCCATTGAAAAACGTCCAGAAATGTTTGAAGATACTGACTGAATGAAAGGAGCTGGCATCTCACTCTCTTTGAATCTTCTTTATCATGCTAAGAGGAGCAGGAAAAAGCAAAAAATTTCAGAATTGCACCTTGCAATGCGGAGAAATTATTGTTTGTATATTGACATTATTCATTGATTTTTGCCATTGAAAACTATCAGGTTATTCATATACCAGAAATGTTTGAAGCTACTGACTGAATGAAAGGAGCTGGCATCTCACTCTCTTTGAATCTTCTTTATCATGCTAAGAGGAGCAGGAAAAAGCAAAAAATTTCAGAATTGCACCTTGCAATGCGGAGAAATTACTGTTTGTGCATTCACATTATTCATTGATTTTTGCCATTGAAAAACATCATGTTATTCATATACCAGAAATGTTTGAAGCTACTGACTGAGTGAAAGGAGCTAGCATCTCACTCTCTTTGAATCTTCTTTATCATGCAAAGAGGAGCAGTAAAAAGCAAAAAATTTCAGAATTGCACCTTGCAATTCGGAGAAATTACTATTTGTGCATTCACATTATTCATTGATTTTTGCCATTGAAAACCATCATGTTATTCATATACCAGAAATGTTTGAAGCTACTGACTGAATGAAAGGAGCTGGCATCTCACTCTCTTTGAATCTTCTTTATCATGCTAAGAGGAGCAGGAAAAAGCTAAAAATTTCAGAATTGCACCTTGCAATGCGGAGAAATTACTGTTTGTGCATTCACATTATTCATTGATTTTTGCCATTGAAAAACATTATGTTATTCATATACCAGAAATGTTTGAAGCTACTGACTGAATGAAAGGAGCTAGCATCTCACTCTCTTTGAATCTTCTTTATCATGCTAAGAGGAGCAGGAAAAAGCAAAAAATTTCAGAATTGCACCTTGCAATGCGGAGAAATTACTATTTGTGCATTCACATTATTCATTGATTTTTGCCATTGAAAACCATCATGTTATTCATATACCAGAAATGTTTGAAGCTACTGACTGAATGAAAGGAGCTGGCATCTCACTCTCTTTGAACCTTCTTTATCATGCTAAGAGGAGCAGGAAAAAGCAAAAAATTTCAGAATTGCACCTTGCAATGCGGAGAAATTACTGTTTGTGCATTCACATTATTCATTGATTTTTGCCATTGAAAAACATCATGTTATTCATATACCAGAAATGTTTGAAGCTACTAACTGAATGAAAAGAGCTGGCATCTCACTCTCTTTGAATCTTCTTTATCATGCTAAGAGGAGCAGGAAAAAGTAAAAAATTTCAGAATTGCACCTTGCAATGCGGAGAAATTACTGTTTGTGCATTCACATTATTCATTGATTTTTGCCATTGAAAAACGTCCAGAAATGTTTGAAGCTACTGACTGAATGAAAGGAGCTGGCATCTTAATCTCTTTGAATCTTCTTTATCATGCTAAGAGGAGCAGGAAAAAGCGAAAAATTTCAGAATTGCACCTTGCAATGCGGAGAAATTACTGTTTGTGCATTCACATTCATTGATTGATTTTTGCCATTTAAAAACATCATGTTATTCATATACCAGAAATGTTTGAAGCTACTGACTGAATGAAAAGAGCTGGCATCTCACTCTCTTTGAATCTTCTTTATCATGCTAAGAGGAGCAGGAAAAAGCAAAAAATTTCAGAATTGCACCTTGCAATGCGGAGAAATTACTGTTTGTGCATTTACAATATTCATTGATTTTTGCCATTGAAAAACATCCAGAAATGTTTGAAGCTACTGACTGAATGAAAGGAGCTGGCATCTCACTCTCTTTGAATCTTCTTTATCATGCTAAGAGGAGCAGGAAAAAGCAAAAAATTTCAGAATTGCACCTTGCAATGCGGAGAAATTACTGTTTGTGCATTCACATTATTCATTGACTTTTGCCATTGAAAACCATCATGTTATTCATATACCAGAAATGTTTGAAGCTACTGACTGAATGAAAGGAGCTGGCATCTCACTCTCTTTGAATCTTCTTTATGATGCTAAGAGGAGCAGGAAAAAGCAAAAAATTTCAGAATTACACCTTGCAATGCGGAGAAATTACTGTTTGTGCATTTACAATATTCATTGATTTTTGCCATTTAAAAACATCCAGAATTGTTTGAAGCTACTGACTGAATGAAAGGAGCTGGCATCTCACTCTCTTTGAATCTTCTTTATCATGCTAAGAGGAGCAGGAAAAAGCAAAAAATTTCAGAATTGCACCTTGCAATGCGGAGAAATTACTGTTTGTGCATTCACATTATTCATTGACTTTTGCCATTGAAAACCATCATGTTATTCATATACCAGAAATGTTTGAAGCTACTGACTGAATGAAAGGAGCTGGCATCTCACTCTCTTTGAATCTTCTTTATCATGCTAAGAGGAGCAGGAAAAAGCAAAAAATTTCAGAATTGCACCTTGCAATGCGGAGAAATTCCTGTTTGTGCATTTACAATATTCATTGATTTTTGCCATTGAAAAACGTCCAGAAATGTTTGAAGCTACTGACTGAATGAAAGGAGCTGGCATTTCACTTTCTTTGAATCTTCTTTATCATGCTAAGAGGAGCCGTAAAAAGCAAAAAATTCCAGAATTGCACCTTGCAATGCGGAGAAATTAATGTTTGTGCATTCACATTATTCATTGATTTTTGCCTTTGAAAACCATCATGTTATTCATATACCAGAAATGTTTGAAGCTACTGACTGAATGAAAGGAGCTGGCATCTCACTCTCTTTGAATCTTCTTTATCATGCTAAGAGGAGCAGGAAAAAGGAAAAAATTTCAGAATTGCAACTTTCAATGCGGAGAAATTACTGTTTGTGCATTCACATTATTCATTGATTTTTGCCATTGAAAAACATCATGTTATTCATATACCAGAAATGTTTGAAGCTACTAACTGAATGAAAGGAGCTGGCATCTCACTCTCTTTGAATCTTCTTTATCATGCTAAGAGGAGCAGGAAAAAACAAAAAATTTCAGAATTGCACCTTGCAATGCGGAGAAATTACTGTTTGTGCATTCACATTATTCATTGATTTTTGCCATTGAAAAACATCATGTTATTCATATACCAGAAATGTTTGAATCTACTGACTGAATGAAAAGAGCTGGCATCTCACTCTCTTTGAATCTTCTTTATCATGCTAAGAGGAGCAGGAAAAAGCAAAAAATTTCAGAATTGCACCTTGCAATGCGGAGAAATTACTGTTTGTTCATTTACAATATTCATTGATTTTTGCCATTGAAAAACGTCCAGAAATGTTTGAAACTACTGACTGAATGAAAAGTGCTGGCATCTCACTCTCTTTGAATCTTCTTTATCATGCTAAGAGGAGCAGGAAGAAGCAAAAAATTTCAGAATTGCACCTTGCAATGCGGAGAAATTACTGTTTGTGCATTCACATTATTCATTGATTTTTGCAATTGAAAAACATCATGTTATTCATATAACAGAAATGTTTTAAGCTACTGACTGAATGAAAAGAGCTGGCATCTCACTCTCTTTGAATCTTCTTTATCATGCTAAGAGGAGCCGGAAAAAGCAAAAAAATTCAGAATTGTACCTTGCAATGTGGAGAAATTACTGTTAGTGCATTTACAATATTCATTGATTTTTGCCATTGAAAAACGTCCAGAAATGTTTGAAGCTACTGACTGAATGAAAAGAGCTGGCATCTCACTCTCTTTGTATCTTCTTTACCATGCTAAGAGGAGCAGGAAAAAGCAAAAAATTTCAGAATTGCACCTTGCAATGCGGAGAAATTACAGTTTGTGCATTTACAATATTCATTGATTTTTGCCATTGAAAAACGTCCAGAAATGTTTGAAGCTACTGACTGAATGAAAGGAGCTGGCATCTCACTCTCTTTTAATCTTCTTTATCATGCTAAGAGGAGCAGGAAAAAGCAAAAAATTCCAGAATTGCACCTTGCAATGCGGAGAAATTACTGTTTGTGCATTCACATTATTCATTGATTTTTGCCATTGAAAAACATCATGTTATTCATATACCAGAAATGTTTGAAGCTACTGACTGAATGAAAGGAGCTAGCATCTCACTCTCTTTGAATCTTCTTTATCATGCTAAGAGGAGCAGGAAAAAGCAAAAAATTTCAGAATTGCACCTTGCAATGCGGAGAAATTACTATTTGTGCATTCACATTATTCATTGATTTTTGCCATTGAAAACCATCATGTTATTCATATACCAGAAATGTTTGAAGCTACTGACTGAATGAAAGGAGCTGGCATCTCACTCTCTTTGAATCTTCTTTATCATGCTAAGAGGAGCAGGAAAAAGCAAAAAATTTCAGAATTGCACCTTGCAATGCGGAGAAATTACTGTTTGTGCATTCACATTATTCATTGATTTTTGCCATTGAAAAACATCATGTTATTCATATACCAGAAATGTTTGAAGCTACTAACTGAATGAAAAGAGCTGGCATCTCACTCTCTTTGAATCTTCTTTATCATGCTAAGAGGAGCAGGAAAAAGTAAAAGATTTCAGAATTGCACCTTGCAATGCGGAGAAATTACGGTTTGTGCATTCACATTATTCATTTATTTTTGCCATTGAAAAACGTCCAGAAATGTTTGAAGCTACTGACTGAATGAAAGGAGCTGGCATCTTAATCTCTTTGAATCTTCTTTATCATGCTAAGAGGAGCAGGAAAAAGCGAAAAATTTCAGAATTGCACCTTGCAATGCGGAGAAATTACTGTTTGTGCATTCACATTCATTGATTGATTTTTGCCATTTAAAAACATCATGTTATTCATACAAGAAATGTTTGAAGCTACTGACTGAATGAAAAGAGCTGGCATCTCACTCTCTTTGAATCTTCTTTATCATGCTAAGAGGAGCAGGAAAAAGCAAAAAATTTCAGAATTGCACCTTGCAATGCGGAGAAATTACTGTTTGTGCATTTACAATATTCATTGATTTTTGCCATTGAAAAACATCCAGAAATGTTTGAAGCTACTGACTGAATGAAAGGAGCTGGCATCTCACTCTCTTTGAATCTTCTTTATCATGCTAAGAGGAGCAGGAAAAAGCAAAAAATTTCAGAATTGCACCTTGCAATGCGGAGAAATTACTGTTTGTGCATTCACATTATTCATTGACTTTTGCCATTGAAAACCATCATGTTATTCATATACCAGAAATGTTTGAAGCTACTGACTGAATGAAAGGAGCTGGCATCTCACTCTCTTTGAATCTTCTTTATGATGCTAAGAGGAGCAGGAAAAAGCAAAAAATTTCAGAATTACACCTTGCAATGCGGAGAAATTACTGTTTGTGCATTTACAATATTCATTGATTTTTGCCATTGAAAAACATCCAGAATTGTTTGAAGCTACTGACTGAATGAAAGGAGCTGGCATCTCACTCTCTTTGAATCTTCTTTATCATGCTAAGAGGAGCAGGAAAAAGCAAAAAATTTCAGAATTGCACCTTGCAATGCGGAGAAATTCCTGTTTGTGCATTTACAATATTCATTGATTTTTGCCATTGAAAAACGTCCAGAAATGTTTGAAGCTACTGACTGAATGAAAGGAGCTGGCATTTCATTTCTTTGAATCTTCTTTATCATGCTAAGAGGAGCCGTAAAAAGCAAAAAATTCCAGAATTGCACCTTGCAATGCGGAGAAATTACTGTTTGTGCATTCACATTATTCATTGACTTTTGCCATTGAAAACCATCATGTTATTCATATACCAGAAATGTTTGAAGCTACTGACTGAATGAATGGAGCTGGCATCTCACTCTCTTTGAATCTTCTTTATCATGCTAAGAGGAGCAGGAAAAAGCAAAAAATTTCAGAATTGCACCTTGCAATGCGGAGAAATTCCTGTTTGTGCATTTACAATATTCATTGATTTTTGCCATTGAAAAACGTCCAGAAATGTTTGAAGCTACTGACTGAATGAAAGGAGCTGGCATTTCACTTTCTTTGAATCTTCTTTATCATGCTAAGAGGAGCCGTAAAAAGCAAAAAATTCCAGAATTGCACCTTGCAATGCGGAGAAATTACTGTTTGTGCATTCACATTATTCATTGATTTTTGCCATTGAAAACCATCATGTTATTCATATACCAGAAATGTTTGAAGCTACTGACTGAATGAAAGGAGCTGGCATCTCACTCTCTTTGAATCTTCTTTATCATGCTAAGAGGAGCAGGAAAAAGGAAAAAATTTCAGAATTGCAACTTTCAATGCGGAGAAATTACTGTTTGTGCATTCACATTATTCATTGATTTTTGCCATTGAAAAACATCATGTTATTCATATACCAGAAATGTTTGAAGCTACTAACTGAATGAAAGGAGCTGGCATCTCACTCTCTTTGAATCTTCTTTATTATGCTAAGAGGAGCAGGAAAAAACAAAAAATTTCAGAATTGCACCTTGCAATGCGGAGAAATTACTGTTTGTGCATTCACATTATTCATTGATTTTTGCCATTGAAAAACATCATGTTATTCATATACCAGAAATGTTTGAATCTACTGACTGAATGAAAAGAGCTGGCATCTCACTCTCTTTGAATCTTCTTTATCATGCTAAGAGGAGCAGGAAAAAGCAAAAAATTTCAGAATTGCACCTTGCAATGCGGAGAAATTACTGTTTGTTCATTTACAATATTCATTGATTTTTGCCATTGAAAAACGTCCAGAAATGTTTGAAACTACTGACTGAATGAAAAGAGCTGGCATCTCACTCTCTTTGAATCTTCTTTATCATGCTAAGAGGAGCAGGAAGAAGCAAAAAATTTCAGAATTGCACCTTGCAATGCGGAGAAATTACTGTTTGTGCATTCACATTATTCATTGATTTTTGCAATTGAAAAACATCATGTTATTCATATAACAGAAATGTTTTAAGCTACTGACTGAATGAAAAGAGCTGGCATCTCACTCTCTTTGAATCTTCTTTATCATGCTAAGAGGAGCCGGAAAAAGCAAAAAAATTCAGAATTGTACCTTGCAATGTGGAGAAATTACTGTTTGTGCATTTACAATATTCATTGATTTTTGCCATAGAAAAACGTCCAGAAATGTTTGAAGCTACTGACTGAATGGAAAGAGCTGGCATCTCACTCTCTTTGTATCTTCTTTACCATGCTAAGAGGAGCAGGAAAAAGCAAAAAATTTCAGAATTGCACTTTGCAATGCGGAGAAATTACAGTTTGTGCATTTACAATATTCATTGATTTTTGCCATTGAAAAACGTCCAGAAATGTTTGAAGCTACTGACTGAATGAAAGGAGCTGGCATCTCACTCTCTTTTAATCTTCTTTATCATGCTAAGAGGAGCAGGAAAAAGCAAAAAATTTCAGAATTGCACCTTGCAATGCGGAGAAATTACTGTTTGTGCATTCACATTATTCATTGATTTTTGCCATTGAAAACCATCATGTTATTCATATACCAGAAATGTTTGAAGCTACTGACTGAATGAAAGGAGCTGGCATCTCACTCTCTTTGAATCTTCTTTATCATGCTAAGAGGAGCAGGAAAAAGCAAAAAAATTCAGAATTGCACCTTGCAAAGCGGAGAAATTACTATTTGTGCATTTACAATATTCATTGATTTTTTCCCATTGAAAAACGTCCAGAAATGTTTGAAGCTACTGACTGAATGAAAGGAGCTAGCATCTCACTCTCTTTGAATCTTCTTTATCATGCTAAGAGGAGCAGGATAAAGCAAAACATTTCAGAATTGCACCTTGCAATGCGGAGAAATTATTGTTTGTATATTCACATTATTCATGGATTTTTGCCATTGAAAAACTTCATATTGTTCATATACCAGAAATGTTTGAAGCTACTGACTGAATGAAAAGAGCTGGGATCTCACTCTCTTTGAATCTTCTTTATAATGCTAAGAGTAGCAGGAAAAAGCAAAAAATTTCAGAATTGCACCTTGCAATGCGGAGAAATTACTGTTTGTGCATTCACATTATTCATTGATTTTTGCCATTGAAAAACATCATGTTATTCATATACCAGAAATGTTTGAAGCTACTGACTGAATGAAAGGAGCTGGCATCTCACTCTCTTTGAATCTTCTTTATCATGCTAAGATGAGCAGGAAAAAGCAAAAAATTTCAGAATTGCACCTTGCAATGCGGAGAAATTACAGTTTGTGCATCCACATTATTCATTGATTTTTGCCATTGAAAACCATCATGTTATTCATATACCAGAAATGTTTGAAGCTACTGACTGAATGAAAGAAGTTGGCATCTCACTCTCTTTGAATCTTCTTTATCATGCTAAGAGGAGCAGGAAAAAGCAAAAAATTCCAGAATTGAACCTTGCAATGCGGAGAAATTACTGTTTGTGCATTCACATTCATTGATTGATTTTTGCCATTTAAAAACATCATGTTATTCATATACCAGAAATGTTTGAAGCTACTGACTGAATGAAAAGAGCTGGCATCTCACTCTCTTTGAGTCTTCTTTATCATGCTAAGAGGAGCAAGAAAAAGCAAAAAATTTCAGAATTGCACCTTGCAATGCGGAGAAATTACAGTTTGTGCATTTACAATATTCATTGATTTTTTGCCATTGAAAAACGTCCAGAAATGTTTGAAGCTACTGACTGAATGAAAGGAGCCGGCATCTCACTCTCTTTGAATCTTCTTTATCATGCTAAGAGGAGCAGGAAAAAGCAAAAAATTTCAGAATTGCACCTTGCAATGCTGAGAAATTATTGTTTGTATATTGACATTATTCATTGATTTTTGCCATTGAAAACCATCAGGTTATTCATATACCAGAAATGTTTGAAGCTACTGACTGAATGAAAGGAGCTGGCATCTCACTCTCTTTGAATCTTCTTTATCATGCTAAGAGGAGCAGGAAAAAGCAAAAAATTTCAGAAGTGCACCTTGCAATGCGGAGAAATTACTGTTTGTGCATTCACATTATTCATTGATTTTTGCCATTGAAAAACATCATGTTATTCATATACCAGAAATGTTTGAAGCTACTGACTGAATGAAAGGAGCTAGCATCTCACTCTCTTTGAATCTTCTTTATCATGCTAAGAGGAGCAGGAAAAAGCAAAAAATTTCAGAATTGCACCTTGCAATGCGGAGAAATTACTATTTGTGAATTCACATTATTCATTGATTTTTGCCATTGAAAACCATCATGTTATTCATATACCAGAAATGTTTGAAGCTACTGACTGAATGAAAGGAGCTGGCATCTCACTCTCTTTGAATCTTCTTTATCATGCTAAGAGGAGCAGGAAAAAGCAAAAAATTTCAGAATTGCACCTTGCAATGCGGAGAAATTACTGTTTGTGCATTCACATTATTCATTGATTTTTGCCATTGAAAAACATCATGTTATTCATATACCAGAAATGTTTGAAGCTACTAACTGAATGAAAAGAGCTGGCATCTCACTCTCTTTGAATCTTCTTTATCATGCTAAGAGGAGCAGGAAAAAGCAAAAAATTTCAGAATTGCACCTTGCAATGCGGAGAAATTACTGTTTGTGCATTCACATTATTCATTAATTTTTGCCATTGAAAAACGTCCAGAAATGTTTGAAGCTACTGACTGAATGAAAGGAGCTGGCATCTTAATCTCTTTGAATCTTCTTTATCATGCTAAGAGGAGCAGGAAAAAGCGAAAAATTTCAGAATTGCACCTTGCAATGCGGAGAAATTACTGTTTGTGCATTCACATTCATTGATTGATTTTTGCCATTTAAAAACATCATGTTATTCATATACCAGAAATGTTTGAAGCTACTGACTGAATGAAAAGAGCTGGCATCTCACTCTCTTTGAATCTTCTTTATCATGCTAAGAGGAGCAGGAAAAAGTAAAAAATTTCAGAATTGCACCTTGCAATGCGGAGAAATTACTGTTTGTGCATTTACAATATTCATTGATTTTTGCCATTGAAAAACATCCAGAAATGTTTGAAGCTACTGACTGAATGAAAGGAGCTGGCATCTCACTCTCTTTGAATCTTCTTTATCATGCTAAGAGGAGCAGGAAAAAGCAAAAAATTTCAGAATTGCACCTTGCAATGCGGAGAAATTACTGTTTGTGCATTCACATTATTCATTGACTTTTGCCATTGAAAACCATCATGTTATTCATATACCAGAAATGTTTGAAGCTACTGACTGAATGAAAGGAGCTGGCATCTCACTCTCTTTGAATCTTCTTTATGATGCTAAGAGGAGCAGGAAAAAGCAAAAAATTTCAGAATTACACCTTGCAATGCGGAGAAATTACTGTTTGTGCACTTACAATATTCATTGATTTTTGCCATTGAAAAACATCCAGAAATGTTTGAAGCTACTGACTGAATGAAAGGAGCTGGCATCTCACTCTCTTTGAATCTTCTGTATCATGCTAAGAGGAGCAGGAAAAAGCAAAAAATTTCAGAATTGCACCTTGCAATGCGGAGAAATTCCTGTTTGTGCATTTACAATATTCATTGATTTTTGCCATTGAAAAACGTCCAGAAATGTTTGAAGCTACTGACTGAATGAAAGGAGCTGGCATCTTAATCTCTTTGAATCTTCTTTATCATGCTAAGAGGAGCAGGAAAAAGCGAAAAATTTCAGAATTGCACCTTGCAATGCGGAGAAATTACTGTTTGTGCATTCACATTCATTGATTGATTTTTGCCATTTAAAAACATCATGTTATTCATATACCAGAAATGTTTGAAGCTACTGACTGAATGAAAGGAGCTGGCATCTCACTCTCTTTGAATCTTCTTTATCATGCTAAGAGGAGCAGGAAAAAACAAAAAATTTCAGAATTGCACCTTGCAATGCGGAGAAATTACTGTTTGTGCATTCACATTATTCATTGATTTTTGCCATTGAAAAACATCATGTTATTCATATACCAGAAATGTTTGAATCTACTGACTGAATGAAAAGAGCTGGCATCTCACTCTCTTTGAATCTTCTTTATCATGCTAAGAGGAGCAGGAAAAAGCAAAAAATTTCAGAATTGCACCTTGCAATGCGGAGAAATTACTGTTTGTTCATTTACAATATTCATTGATTTTTGCCATTGAAAAACGTCCAGAAATGTTTGAAACTACTGACTGAATGAAAAGAGCTGGCATCTCACTCTCTTTGAATCTTCTTTATCATGCTAAGAGGAGCAGGAAGAAGCAAAAAATTTCAGAATTGCACCTTGCAATGCGGAGAAATTACTGTTTGTGCATTCACATTATTCATTGATTTTTGCCATTGAAAAACATCATGTTATTCATATAACAGAAATGTTTGAAGCTACTGACTGAATGAAAAGAGCTGGCATCTCACTCTCTTTGAATCTTCTTTATCATGCTAAGAGGAGCCGGAAAAACCAAAAAAATTCAGAATTGTACCTTGCAATGTGGAGAAATTACTGTTTGTGCATTTACAATATTCATTGATTTTTGCCATTGAAAAACGTCCAGAAATGTTTGAAGCTACTGACTGAATGAAAAGAGCTGGCATCTCACTCTCTTTGTATCTTCTTTACCATGCTAAGAGGAGCAGGAAAAAGCAAAAAATTTCAGAATTGCACCTTGCAATGCGGAGAAATTACAGTTTGTGCATTTACAATATTCATTGATTTTTGCCATTGAAAAACGTCCAGAAATGTTTGAAGCTACTGACTGAATGAAAGGAGCTGGCATCTCACTCTCTTTTAATCTTCTTTATCATGCTAAGAGGAGCAGGAAAAAGCAAAAAATTTCAGAATTGCACCTTGCAATGCGGAGAAATTACTGTTTGTGCATTCACATTATTCATTGATTTTTGCCATTGAAAACCATCATGTTATTCATATACCAGAAATGTTTGAAGCTACTGACTGAATGAAAGGAGCTGGCATCTCAATCTCTTTGAAACTTCTTTATCATGATAAGAGGAGCAGGAAAAAGCAAAAAATTTCAGAACTGCACCTTGCAATGCGGAGAAATTACAGTTTGTGCATTTACAATATACATTGATTTTTGCCATTGAAAAACGTCCAGAAATGTTTGAAGCTACTGACTGAATGAAAGGAGCTGGCATCTCACTCTCTTTGAATCTTCTTTATCATGCTAAGAGGAGCAGGAAAAAGCAAAAAATTTCAGAATTGCACCTTGCAATGCGGAGAAATTACTGTTTGTGCATTCACATTATTCATTGATTTTTGCCATTGAAAAACATCAGGTTATTCATATACCAGAAATGTTTGAAGCTACTAACTGAATGAAAAGAGCTGGCATCTCACTCTCTTTGAATCTTCTTTATCATGCTAAGAGGAGCAGGAAAAAGCAAAAAATTTCAGAATTGCACCTTGCAATGCGGAGAAATTACTGTTTGTGCATTCACATTATTCATTGATTTTTGCCATTGAAAAACATCATGTTATTCATATACCAGAAATGTTTGAAGCTACTGACTGAATGAAAAGAGCTGGCATCTCACTCTCTTTGAATCTTCTTTATCATGCTAAGAGGAGCAGGAAAAAGCAAAAATTTTCAGAATTGCACCTTGCAATGCGGAGAAATTACTGTTTGTGCATTTACAATATTCATTGATTTTTGCCATTGAAAAACGTCCAGAAATGTTTGAAGCTACTGACTGAATGAAAAGAGCTGGCATCTCACTCTCTTTGAATCTTCTTTATCATGCTAAGAGGAGCAGGAAAAAGCAAAAAAATTCAGAATTGCACCTTGCAATGTGGAGAAATTACTGTTTGTGCATTTACAATATTCATTGATTTTTGCCATTGAAAAACGTCCAGAAATGTTTGAAGCTACTGACTGAATGAAGGGAGCTGGCATCTCACTCTCTTTGAATCTTCTTTACCATGCTAAGAGGAGCAGGAAAAAGCAAAAAATTTCAGAATTGCACCTTGCAATGCGGAGAAATTACAGTTTGTGCATTTACAATATTCATTGATTTTTGCCATTGAAAAACGTCCAGAAATGTTTGAAGCTACTGACTGAATGAAAGGAGCTAGCATCTCACTCTCTTTTAATCTTCTTTATCATGCTAAGAGCAGCAGGAAAAAGCAAAAAATTTCAGAATTGCACCTTGCAATGCGGAGAAATTACTGTTTGTGCATTCACATTATTCATTGATTTTTGCTATTGAAAACCATCATGTTATTCATATACCAGAAATGTTTGTAGCTTCTGACTGAATGAAAGGAGCTGGCATCTCACTCTCTTTCAATCTTCTTTATCATGATAAGAGGAGCAGGAAAAAGCAAAAAATTTCAGAATTGCACCTTGCAATGCGGAGAAATTACTGTTTGTGCATTCACATTATTCATTGATTTTTGCCATTGAAAAACATCATGTTATTCATATACCAGAAATGTTTGAAGCTACTGACTGAATGAAAAGAGCTGGCATGTCACTCTCTTTGAATATTCTTTATCATGCTAAGAGGAGCAGGAAAAAGCAAAAAAATTCAGAATTGCACCTTGCAATGCGGAGAAATTACTGTTTGTGCATTTACAATATTCATTGATTTTTGCCATTGAAAAACGTCCAGAAATGTTTGAAGCTACTGACTGAATGAAAGGAGCTGGCATCTCACTCTCTTTGAATCTTCTTTATCATGCTAAGAGGAGCAGGAAAAAGCAAAAAATTTCAGAATTGCACCTTGCAATGCGGAGAAATTACTGTTTGTGCATTCACATTATTCATTGATTTTTGCCATTGAAAAACGTCCAGAAATGTTTGAAGCTACTGACTGAATGAAAGGAGCTGGCATCTCACTCTCTTTGAATCTTCTTTACCATGCTAAGAGGAGCAGGAAAAAGCAAAAAATTTCAGAATTGCACGTTGCAATGCGGAGAAATTACTGTTTGTGCATTCACAATATTCATTGATTTTTGCCATTGAAAAACGTCCAGAAATGTTTGAAGCTACTGACTGAATGAAAAGAGCTGGCATCTCACTCTCTTTGAATCTTCTTTACCATGCTAAGAGGAGCAGGAAAAAGCAAAAAATTTCAGAATTGCACCTTGCAATGCGGAGAAATTACAGTTTGTGCATTTACAATATTCATTGATTTTTGCCATTGAAAAACGTCCAGAAATGTTTTAAGCTACTGACTGAATGAAAGGAGCTGGCATCTCACTCTCTTTTAATCTTCTTTATCATGCTAAGAGCAGCAGGAAAAAGCAAAAAATTTCAGAATTGCACCTTGCAATGCGGAGAAATTACTGTTTGTGCATTCACATTATTCATTGATTTTTGCCATTGAAAACCATCATGTTATTCATATACCAGAAATGTTTGAAGCTACTGACTGAATGAAAGGAGCTGGCATCTCAATCTCTTTGAAACTTCTTTATCATGATAAGAGGAGCAGGAAAAAGCAAAAAATTTCAGAATTGCACCTTGCAATGCGGAGAAATTACAGTTTGTGCATTTACAATATTCATTGATTTTTGCCATTGAAAAACGTCCAGAAATGTTTGAAGCTACTGACTGAATGAAAGGAGCTGGCATCTCACTCTCTTTGAATCTTCTTTATCATGCTAAGAGGAGCAGGAAAAAGCAAAAATTTCAGAATTGCACCTTGCAATGCGGAGAAATTACTGTTTGTGCATTCACATTATTCATTGATTTTTGCCATTGAAAAACATCATGTTATTCATATACCAGAAATGTTTGAAGCTACTAACTGAATGAAAAGAGCTGGCATCTCACTCTCTTTGAATCTTCTTTATCATGCTAAGAGGAGCAGGAAAAAGCAAAAAATTTCAGAATTGCACCTTGCAATGCGGAGAAATTACTGTTTGTGCATTCACATTATTCATTGATTTTTGCCATTGAAAAACATCATGTTATTCATATACCAGAAATGTTTGAAGCTACTGACTGAATGAAAAGAGCTGGCATCTCACTCTCTTTGAATCTTCTTTATCATGCTAAGAGGAGCAAAAAAAAGCAAAAATTTTCAGAATTGCACCTTGTAATACGGAGAAATTACTGTTTGTGCATTTACAATATTCATTGATTTTTGCCATTGAAAAACGTCCAGAAATGTTTGAAGCTACTGACTGAATGAAAAGAGCTGGCATCTCACTCTCTTTGAATCTTCTTTATCATGCTAAGAGGAGCAGGAAAAAGCAAAAAAATTCAGAATTGCACCTTGCAATGTGGAGAAATTACTGTTTGTGCATATACAATATTCATTGATTTTTGCCATTGAAAAACGTCCAGAAATGTTTGAAGCTACAGACTGAATGAAGGGAGCTGGCATCTCACTCTCTTTGTATCTTCTTTACCATGCTAAGAGGAGCAGGTAAAAGCAAAAAATTTCAGAATTGCACCATGCAATGCGGAGAAATTACAGTTTGTGCATTTACAATATTCATTGATTTTTGCCATTGAAAAACGTCCAGAAATGTTTGAAGCTACTGACTGAATGAAAGGAGCTGGCATCTCACTCTCTTTTAATCTTCTTTATCATGCTAAGAGCAGCAGGAAAAAGCAAAAAATTTCAGAATTGCACCTTGCAATGCGGAGAAATTACTGTTTGTGCATTCACAATATTCATTGATTTTTGCCATTGAAAACCATCATGTTATTCATATACCAGAAATGTTTGAAGCTTCTGACTGAATGAAAGGAGCTGGCATCTCACTCTCTTTCAATCTTCTTTATCATGATAAGAGGAGCAGGAAAAAGCAAAAAATTTCAGAATTGCACCTTGCAATGCGGAGAAATTACTGTTTGTGCATACACATTATTCATTGATTTTTGCCATTGAAAAACATCATGTTATTCATATACCAGAAATGTTTGAAGTTACTGACTGAATGAAAAGAGCTGGCATCTCACTCTCTTTGAATCTTCTTTATCATGCTAAGAGGAGCAGGAAAAAGCAAAAAATTTCAGAATTGCACCTTGCAATGCGGAGAAATTACTGTTTGTGCATTCACATTATTCATTGATTTTTGCCATTGAAAAACATCATGTTATTCATATACCAGAAATGTTTGAAGCTACTGACTGAATGAAAAGAGATGGCATCTCACTCTCTTTGAATATTCTTTATCATGCTAAGAGGAGCAGGAAAAAGCAAAAAAATTCAGAATTGCACCTTGCAATGCGGAGAAAATACTGTTTGTGCATTATCAATATTCAATGATTTTTGCCATTGAAAAACGTCCAGAAATGTTTGAAGCTACTGACTGAATGAAAGGAGCTGGCATCTCACTCTCTTTGAATCTTCTTTATCATGCTAAGAGGAGCAGGAAAAAGCAAAAAATTTCAGAATTGCACCTTGCAATGCGGAGAAATTACTGTTTGTGCATACACATTATTCATTGATTTTTGCCATTGAAAAACATCATGTTATTCATATACCAGAAATGTTTGAAGCTACTGACTGAATGAAAAGAGCTGGCATCTCACTCTCTTTGAATCTTCTTTATCATGCTAAGAGGAGCAGGAAAAAGCAAAAAATTTCAGAATTGCACCTTGCAATGCGGAGAAATTACTGTTTGTGCATTCACATTATTCATTGATTTTTGCCATTGAAAAACATCATGTTATTCATATACCAGAAATGTTTGAAGCTACTGACTGAATGAAAAGAGCTGGCATCTCACTCTCTTTGAATATTCTTTATCATGCTAAGAGGAGCAGGAAAAAGCAAAAAAATTCAGAATTGCACCTTGCAATGCGGAGAAAATACTGTTTGTGCATTTACAATATTCATTGATTTTTGCCATTGAAAAACGTCCAGAAATGTTTGAAGCTACTGACTGAATGAAAGGAGCTGGCATCTCACTCTCTTTGAATCTTCTTTACCATGCTAAGAGGAGCAGGAAAAAGTAAAAAATTTCAGAATTGCACGTTGCAATGCGGAGAAATTACGGTTTGTGCATTCACATTATTCATTGATTTTTGCCATTGAAAACCATCATGTTATTCATATACCAGAAATGTTTGAAGCTACTGACTGAATGAAAGGAGCTGGCATCTCACTCTCTTTGAATCTTCTTTATCATGATAAGAGGAGCAGGAAAAAGCAAAATATTTCAGAATTGCACATTGCAATGCGGAGAAATTACTGTTTGTGCATTCACATTATTCATTGATTTTTGCCTTTGAAAAACATCATGTTATTCATATACCAGAAATGTTTGAAGCTACTGGCTGAATGAAAAGAGCTGGCATCTCACTCTCTTTGAATCTTCTTTACCATGCTAAGAGGAGCAGGAAAAAGCAAAAAAATTCAGAATTGCACCTTGCAATGTGGAGAAATTACTGTTTGTGCATTTACAATATTCATTGATTTTTGCCATTGAAAAACGTCCCGAAATGTTTGAAGCTACTGACTGAATGAAAAGAGCTGGCATCTCACTCTCTTTGAATCTTCTTTACCATGCTAAGAGGAGCAGGAAAAAGCAAAAAAATTCAGAATTGCACCTTGCAATGTGGAGAAATTACTGTTTGTGCATTTACAATATTCATTGATTTTTGCCATTGAAAAACGTCCAGAAATGTTTGAAGCTACTGACTGAATGAAAGGAGCTGGCATCTCACTCTCTTTGAATCTTCTTTACCATGCTAAGAGGAGCAGGAAAAAGCAAAAAAATTTCAGAATTGCACGTTGCAATGCGGAGAAATTACGGTTTGTGCATTCACATTATTCATTGATTTTTGCCATTGAAAACCATCATGTTATTCATATACCAGAAATGTTTGAAGCTACTGACTGAATGAAAGGAGCTGGCATCTCACTCTCTTTGAATCTTCTTTACCATGCTAAGAGGAGCAGGAAAAAGCAAAAAAATTCAGAATTGCACCTTGCAATGTGGAGAAATTACTGTTTGTGCATTTACAATATTCATTGATTTTTGCCATTGAAAAACGTCCAGAAATGTTTGAAGCTACTGACTGAATGAAAGGAGCTGGCATCTCACTCTCTTTGAATCTTCTTTACCATGCTAAGAGGAGCAGGAAAAAGCAAAAAATTTCAGAATTGCACGTTGCAATGCGGAGAAATTACGGTTTGTGCATTCACATTATTCATTGATTTTTGCCATTGAAAACCATCATGTTATTCATATACCAGAAATGTTTGAAGCTACTGACTGAATGAAAGGAGCTGGCATCTCACTCTCTTTGAATCTTCTTTATCATGATAAGAGGAGCAGGAAAAAGCAAAAAATTTCAGAATTGCACATTGCAATGCGGAGAAATTACTGTTTGTGCATTCACATTATTCATTGATTTTTGCCTTTGAAAAACATCATGTTATTCATATACCAGAAATGTTTGAAGCTACTGGCTGAATGAAAAGAGCTGGCATCTCACTCTCTTTGAATCTTCTTTACCATGCTAAGAGGAGCAGGAAAAAGCAAAAAAATTCAGAATTGCACCTTGCAATGTGGAGAAATTACTGTTTGTGCATTTACAATATTCATTGATTTTTGCCATTGAAAAACGTCCCGAAATGTTTGAAGCTACTGACTGAATGAAAAGAGCTGGCATCTCACTCTCTTTGAATCTTCTTTATCATGCTAAGAGGAGCAGGAAAAAGCAAAAAATTTCAGAATTGCACCTTGCAATGCGGAGAAATTACTGTTTGTGCATTCACATTATTCATTGATTTTTGCCATTGAAAAACATCATGTTTTTCATATACCAGAAATGTTTGAAGCTACTGACTTAATGAAAAGAGCTGGCATCTCACTCTCTTTAAATCTTCTTAATCATGCTAAGAGGAGCAGGAAAAAGCAAAAAATATCAGAATTGCATCTTGCAATGCGGAGAAATTACAGTTTGTGCATTTACAATATTCATTGATTTTTGCCATTGAAAAACGTCCAGAAATGTTTGAAGCTACTGACTGAATGAAAGGAGCTGGCATCTCACTCTCTTTGAATCTTCTTTATCATGCTAAGAGGAGCAGGAAAAAGCAAAAAATTTCAGAATTGCACCTTGCAATGCGGAGAAATTACTGTTTGTGCATTCACATTATTCATTGATTTTTGCCATTGAAAAACATCATGTTATTCATATACCAGAAATGTTTGAAGCTACTAACTGAATGAAAAGAGCTGGCATCTCACTCTCTTTGAATCTTCTTTATCATGCTAAGAGGAGCAGGATAAAGCAAAAAATTTCAGAATTGCACCTTGCAATGCGGAGAAATTACTGTTTGTGCATTCACATTATTCATTGATTTTTGCCATTGAAAAACATCATATTATTCATATAACTGAAATGTTTGAAGCTACTGACTGAATGAAAGGAGCTAGCATCTCACTCTCTTTTAATCTTCTTTATCATGCTAAGAGCAGCAGGAAAAAGCAAAAAATTTCAGAATTGCACCTTGCAATGCGGAGAAATTACTGTTTGTGCATTCACATTATTCATTGATTTTTGCTATTGAAAACCATCATGTTATTCATATACCAGAAATGTTTGTAGCTTCTGACTGAATGAAAGGAGCTGGCATCTCACTCTCTTTCAATCTTCTTTATCATGATAAGAGGAGCAGGAAAAAGCAAAAAATTTCAGAATTGCACCTTGCAATGCGGAGAAATTACTGTTTGTGCATTCACATTATTCATTGATTTTTGCCATTGAAAAACATCATGTTATTCATATACCAGAAATGTTTGAAGCTACTGACTGAATGAAAAGAGCTGGCATGTCACTCTCTTTGAATATTCTTTATCATGCTAAGAGGAGCAGGAAAAAGCAAAAAAATTCAGAATTGCACCTTGCAATGCGGAGAAATTACTGTTTGTGCATTTACAATATTCATTGATTTTTGCCATTGAAAAACGTCCAGAAATGTTTGAAGCTACTGACTGAATGAAAGGAGCTGGCATCTCACTCTCTTTGAATCTTCTTTATCATGCTAAGAGGAGCAGGAAAAAGCAAAAAATTTCAGAATTGCACCTTGCAATGCGGAGAAATTACTGTTTGTGCATTCACATTATTCATTGATTTTTGCCATTGAAAAACATCATGTTATTCATATACCAGAAATGTTTGAAGCTACTGACTGAATGAAAAGAGCTGGCATCTCACTCTCTTTGAATCTTCTTTATCATGCTAAGAGGAGCAGGAAAAAGCAAAAAATTTCAGAATTGCACCTTGCAATGCGGAGAAATTACTGTTTGTGCATTCACATTATTCATTGATTTTTGCCATTGAAAAACATCATGTTATTCATATACCAGAAATGTTTGAAGCTACTGACTGAATGAAAAGAGCTGGCATCTCACTCTCTTTGAATATTCTTTATCATGCTAAGAGGAGCAGGAAAAAGCAAAAAAATTCAGAATTGCACCTTGCAATGCGGAGAAAATACTGTTTGTGCATTTACAATATTCATTGATTTTTGCCATTGAAAAACGTCCAGAAATGTTTGAAGCTACTGACTGAATGAAAGGAGCTGGCATCTCACTCTCTTTGAATCTTCTTTACCATGCTAAGAGGAGCAGGAAAAAGCAAAAAATTTCAGAATTGCACGTTGCAATGCGGAGAAATTACGGTTTGTGCATTCACATTATTCATTGATTTTTGCCATTGAAAACCATCATGTTATTCATATACCAGAAATGTTTGAAGCTACTGACTGAATGAAAGGAGCTGGCATCTCACTCTCTTTGAATCTTCTTTATCATGATAAGAGGAGCAGGAAAAAGCAAAAAATTTCAGAATTGCACATTGCAATGCGGAGAAATTACTGTTTGTGCATTCACATTATTCATTGATTTTTGCCTTTGAAAAACATCATGTTATTCATATACCAGAAATGTTTGAAGCTACTGGCTGAATGAAAAGAGCTGGCATCTCACTCTCTTTGAATCTTCTTTACCATGCTAAGAGGAGCAGGAAAAAGCAAAAAAATTCAGAATTGCACCTTGCAATGTGGAGAAATTACTGTTTGTGCATTTACAATATTCATTGATTTTTGCCATTGAAAAACGTCCCGAAATGTTTGAAGCTACTGACTGAATGAAAAGAGCTGGCATCTCACTCTCTTTGAATCTTCTTTATCATGCTAAGAGGAGCAGGAAAAAGCAAAAAATTTCAGAATTGCACCTTGCAATGCGGAGAAATTACTGTTTGTGCATTCACATTATTCATTGATTTTTGCCATTGAAAAACATCATGTTTTTCATATACCAGAAATGTTTGAAGCTACTGACTTAATGAAAAGAGCTGGCATCTCACTCTCTTTAAATCTTCTTAATCATGCTAAGAGGAGCAGGAAAAAGCAAAAAATGTCAGAATTGCATCTTGCAATGCGGAGAAATTACAGTTTGTGCATTTACAATATTCATTGATTTTTGCCATTGAAAAACGTCCAGAAATGTTTGAAGCTACTGACTGAATGAAAGGAGCTGGCATCTCACTCTCTTTGAATCTTCTTTATCATGCTAAGAGGAGCAGGAAAAAGCAAAAAATTTCAGAATTGCACCTTGCAATGCGGAGAAATTACTGTTTGTGCATTCACATTATTCATTGATTTTTGCCATTGAAAAACATCATGTTATTCATATACCAGAAATGTTTGAAGCTACTAACTGAATGAAAAGAGCTGGCATCTCACTCTCTTTGAATCTTCTTTATCATGCTAAGAGGAGTAGGATAAAGCAAAAAATTTCAGAATTGCACCTTGCAATGCGGAGAAATTACTGTTTGTGCATTCACATTATTCATTGATTTTTGCCATTGAAAAACATCATATTATTCATATAACTGAAATGTTTGAAGCTACTGACTGAATGAAAGGAGCTAGCATCTCACTCTCTTTTAATCTTCTTTATCATGCTAAGAGCAGCAGGAAAAAGCAAAAAATTTCAGAATTGCACCTTGCAATGCGGAGAAATTACTGTTTGTGCATTCACATTATTCATTGATTTTTGCTATTGAAAACCATCATGTTATTCATATACCAGAAATGTTTGTAGCTTCTGACTGAATGAAAGGAGCTGGCATCTCACTCTCTTTCAATCTTCTTTATCATGATAAGAGGAGCAGGAAAAAGCAAAAAATTTCAGAATTGCACCTTGCAATGCGGAGAAATTACTGTTTGTGCATTCACATTATTCATTGATTTTTGCCATTGAAAAACATCATGTTATTCATATACCAGAAATGTTTGAAGCTACTGACTGAATGAAAAGAGCTGGCATGTCACTCTCTTTGAATATTCTTTATCATGCTAAGAGGAGCAGGAAAAAGCAAAAAAATTCAGAATTGCACCTTGCAATGCGGAGAAATTACTGTTTGTGCATTTACAATATTCATTGATTTTTGCCATTGAAAAACGTCCAGAAATGTTTGAAGCTACTGACTGAATGAAAGGAGCTGGCATCTCACTCTCTTTGAATCTTCTTTATCATGCTAAGAGGAGCAGGAAAAAGCAAAAAATTTCAGAATTGCACCTTGCAATGCGGAGAAATTACTGTTTGTGCATTCACATTATTCATTGATTTTTGCCATTGAAAAACGTCCAGAAATGTTTGAAGCTACTGACTGAATGAAAGGAGCTGGCATCTCACTCTCTTTGAATCTTCTTTACCATGCTAAGAGGAGCAGGAAAAAGCAAAAAATTTCAGAATTGCACGTTGCAATGCGGAGAAATTACTGTTTGTGCATTCACAATATTCATTGATTTTTGCCATTGAAAAACGTCCAGAAATGTTTGAAGCTACTGACTGAATGAAAAGAGCTGGCATCTCACTCTCTTTGAATCTTCTTTACCATGCTAAGGGGAGCAGGAAAAAGCAAAAAATTTCAGAATTGCACCTTGCAATGCGGAGAAATTACAGTTTGTGCATTTACAATATTCATTGATTTTTGCCATTGAAAAACGTCCAGAAATGTTTTAAGCTACTGACTGAATGAAAGGAGCTGGCATCTCACTCTCTTTTAATCTTCTTTATCATGCTAAGAGCAGCAGGAAAAAGCAAAAAATTTCAGAATTGCACCTTGCAATGCGGAGAAATTACTGTTTGTGCATTCACATTATTCATTGATTTTTGCCATTGAAAACCATCATGTTATTCATATACCAGAAATGTTTGAAGCTACTGACTGAATGAAAGGAGCTGGCATCTCAATCTCTTTGAAACTTCTTTATCATGATAAGAGGAGCAGGAAAAAGCAAAAAATTTCAGAATTGCACCTTGCAATGCGGAGAAATTACAGTTTGTGCATTTACAATATTCATTGATTTTTGCCATTGAAAAACGTCCAGAAATGTTTGAAGCTACTGACTGAATGAAAGGAGCTGGCATCTCACTCTCTTTGAATCTTCTTTATCATGCTAAGAGGAGCAGGAAAAAGCAAAAATTTCAGAATTGCACCTTGCAATGCGGAGAAATTACTGTTTGTGCATTCACATTATTCATTGATTTTTGCCATTGAAAAACATCATGTTATTCATATACCAGAAATGTTTGAAGCTACTAACTGAATGAAAAGAGCTGGCATCTCACTCTCTTTGAATCTTCTTTATCATGCTAAGAGGAGCAGGAAAAAGCAAAAAATTTCAGAATTGCACCTTGCAATGCGGAGAAATTACTGTTTGTGCATTCACATTATTCATTGATTTTTGCCATTGAAAAACATCATGTTATTCATATACCAGAAATGTTTGAAGCTACTGACTGAATGAAAAGAGCTGGCATCTCACTCTCTTTGAATCTTCTTTATCATGCTAAGAGGAGCAAAAAAAAGCAAAAATTTTCAGAATTGCACCTTGTAATACGGAGAAATTACTGTTTGTGCATTTACAATATTCATTGATTTTTGCCATTGAAAAACGTCCAGAAATGTTTGAAGCTACTGACTGAATGAAAAGAGCTGGCATCTCACTCTCTTTGAATCTTCTTTATCATGCTAAGAGGAGCAGGAAAAAGCAAAAAAATTCAGAATTGCACCTTGCAATGTGGAGAAATTACTGTTTGTGCATATACAATATTCATTGATTTTTGCCATTGAAAAACGTCCAGAAATGTTTGAAGCTACAGACTGAATGAAGGGAGCTGGCATCTCACTCTCTTTGTATCTTCTTTACCATGCTAAGAGGAGCAGGTAAAAGCAAAAAATTTCAGAATTGCACCATGCAATGCGGAGAAATTACAGTTTGTGCATTTACAATATTCATTGATTTTTGCCATTGAAAAACGTCCAGAAATGTTTGAAGCTACTGACTGAATGAAAGGAGCTGGCATCTCACTCTCTTTTAATCTTCTTTATCATGCTAAGAGCAGCAGGAAAAAGCAAAAAATTTCAGAATTGCACCTTGCAATGCGGAGAAATTACTGTTTGTGCATTCACAATATTCATTGATTTTTGCCATTGAAAACCATCATGTTATTCATATACCAGAAATGTTTGAAGCTTCTGACTGAATGAAAGGAGCTGGCATCTCACTCTCTTTCAATCTTCTTTATCATGATAAGAGGAGCAGGAAAAAGCAAAAAATTTCAGAATTGCACCTTGCAATGCGGAGAAATTACTGTTTGTGCATACACATTATTCATTGATTTTTGCCATTGAAAAACATCATGTTATTCATATACCAGAAATGTTTGAAGTTACTGACTGAATGAAAAGAGCTGGCATCTCACTCTCTTTGAATCTTCTTTATCATGCTAAGAGGAGCAGGAAAAAGCAAAAAATTTCAGAATTGCACTTTGCAATGCGGAGAAATTACTGTTTGTGCATTCACATTATTCATTGATTTTTGCCATTGAAAAACATCATGTTATTCATATACCAGAAATGTTTGAAGCTACTGACTGAATGAAAAGAGATGGCATCTCACTCTCTTTGAATATTCTTTATCATGCTAAGAGGAGCAGGAAAAAGCAAAAAAATTCAGAATTGCACCTTGCAATGCGGAGAAAATACTGTTTGTGCATTTTCAATATTCATTGATTTTTGCCATTGAAAAACGTCCAGAAATGTTTGAAGCTACTGACTGAATGAAAGGAGCTGGCATCTCACTCTCTTTGAATCTTCTTTATCATGCTAAGAGGAGCAGGAAAAAGCAAAAAATTTCAGAATTGCACCTTGCAATGCGGAGAAATTACTGTTTGTGCATACACATTATTCATTGATTTTTGCCATTGAAAAACATCATGTTATTCATATACCAGAAATGTTTGAAGCTACTGACTGAATGAAAAGAGCTGGCATCTCACTCTCTTTGAATCTTCTTTATCATGCTAAGAGGAGCAGGAAAAAGCAAAAAATTTCAGAATTGCACCTTGCAATGCGGAGAAATTACTGTTTGTGCATTCACATTATTCATTGATTTTTGCCATTGAAAAACATCATGTTATTCATATACCAGAAATGTTTGAAGCTACTGACTGAATGAAAAGAGCTGGCATCTCACTCTCTTTGAATATTCTTTATCATGCTAAGAGGAGCAGGAAAAGGCAAAAAAATTCAGAATTGCACCTTGCAATGCGGAGAAAATACTGTTTGTGCATTTACAATATTCATTGATTTTTGCCATTGAAAAACGTCCAGAAATGTTTGAAGCTACTGACTGAATGAAAGGAGCTGGCATCTCACTCTCTTTGAATCTTCTTTACCATGCTAAGAGGAGCAGGAAAAAGCAAAAAATTTCAGAATTGCACGTTGCAATGCGGAGAAATTACGGTTTGTGCATTCACATTATTCATTGATTTTTGCCATTGAAAACCATCATGTTATTCATATACCAGAAATGTTTGAAGCTACTGACTGAATGAAAGGAGCTGGCATCTCACTCTCTTTGAATCTTCTTTATCATGATAAGAGGAGCAGGAAAAAGCAAAAAATTTCAGAATTGCACATTGCAATGCGGAGAAATTACTGTTTGTGCATTCACATTATTCATTGATTTTTGCCTTTGAAAAACATCATGTTATTCATATACCAGAAATGTTTGAAGCTACTGGCTGAATGAAAAGAGCTGGCATCTCACTCTCTTTGAATCTTCTTTACCATGCTAAGAGGAGCAGGAAAAAGCAAAAAAAATCAGAATTGCACCTTGCAATGTGGAGAAATTACTGTTTGTGCATTTACAATATTCATTGATTTTTGCCATTGAAAAACGTCCCGAAATGTTTGAAGCTACTGACTGAATGAAAAGAGCTGGCATCTCACTCTCTTTGAATCTTCTTTATCATGCTAAGAGGAGCAGGAAAAAGCAAAAAATTTCAGAATTGCACCTTGCAATGCGGAGAAATTACTGTTTGTGCATTCACATTATTCATTGATTTTTGCCATTGAAAAACATCATGTTTTTCATATACCAGAAATGTTTGAAGCTACTGACTTAATGAAAAGAGCTGGCATCTCACTCTCTTTAAATCTTCTTAATCATGCTAAGAGGAGCAGGAAAAAGCAAAAAATGTCAGAATTGCATCTTGCAATGCGGAGAAATTACAGTTTGTGCATTTACAATATTCATTGATTTTTGCCATTGAAAAACGTCCAGAAATGTTTGAAGCTACTGACTGAATGAAAGGAGCTGGCATCTCACTCTCTTTGAATCTTCTTTATCATGCTAAGAGGAGCAGGAAAAAGCAAAAAATTTCAGAATTGCACCTTGCAATGCGGAGAAATTACTGTTTGTGCATTCACATTATTCATTGATTTTTGCCATTGAAAAACATCATGTTATTCATATACCAGAAATGTTTGAAGCTACTAACTGAATGAAAAGAGCTGGCATCTCACTCTCTTTGAATCTTCTTTATCATGCTAAGAGGAGCAGGATAAAGCAAAAAATTTCAGAATTGCACCTTGCAATGCGGAGAAATTACTGTTTGTGCATTCACATTATTCATTGATTTTTGCCATTGAAAAACATCATATTATTCATATAACTGAAATGTTTGAAGCTACTGACTGAATGAAAAGAGCTGGCATCTCACTCTCTTTGAATCTTCTTTATCATGCTAAGAGGAGCAGGAAAAAGCAAAAAATTTCAGAATTGCACCTTGCAATGCGGAGAATTTACTGTTTGTGCATTTACAATATTCATTGATTTTTGCCATTGAAAAACGTCCAGAAATGTTTGAAGCTACTGACTGAATGAAAAGAGCTGGCATCTCACTCTCTTTGAATCTTCTTTATCATGCTAAGAGGAGCAGGAAAAAGCAAAAAATTTCAGAATTGCACCTTGCATTGCGGAGAAATTACTGTTTGTGCATTCACATTATTCATTGATTTTTGCCATTGAAAAACATCATGCTATTCATATACCAGAAATGTTTGAAGCTACTGACTTAATGAAAAGAGCTGGCATCTCACTCTCTTTGAATCTTCTTTATCATGCTAAGAGGAGCAGGAAAAAGCAAAAAAAATCAGAATTGCACATTGCAATGTGGAGAAATTACTGTTTGTGCATTTACAATATTCATTGATTTTTGCCATTGAAAAACGTCCAGAAATGTTTGAAGCTACTGACTGAATGAAAGGAGCTGGCATCTCACTCTCATTGAATCTTCTTTACCATGCTAAGAGGAGCAGAAAAAAGCAAAAAATTTCAGAATTGCACCTTGCAATGCGGAGAAATTACAGTTTGTGCATTTACAATATTCATTGATTTTTGCCATTGAAAAACGTCCAGAAATGTTTGAAGCTACTGACTGAATGAAAGGAGCTGGCATCTCACTCTCATTGAATCTTCTTTACCATGCTAAGAGGAGCAGGAAAAAGCAAAAAATTTCAGAATTGCACCTTGCAATGCGGAGAAATTACTGTTTGTGCATTCACATTATTCATTGATTTTTGCCATTCAAAAACATCATGTTATTCATATACCAGAAATGTTTGAAGCTACTGACTTAATGAAAAGAGCTGGCATCTCACTCTCTTTGAATCTTCTTAATCATGCTAAGAGGAGCAGGAAAAAGCAAAAAATTTCAGAATTGCACCTTGCAATGCGAGAAATTACAGTTTGTGCATTTACAATATTCATTGATTTTTGCCATTGAAAAACGTCCCGAAATGTTTGAAGCTACTGACTGAATGAAAAGAGCTGGCATCTCACTCTCTTTGAATCTTCTTTATCATGCTAAGAGGAGCAGGAAAAAGCAAAAAATTTCAGAATTGCACCTTGCAATGCGGAGAAATTACTGCTTGTGCATTCACATTATTCATTGATTTTTGCCATTGAAAAACATCATGTTATTCATATACCAGAAATGTTTGAAGCTACTGACTTAATGAAAAGAGCTGGCATCTCACTCTCTTTGAATCTTCTTAATCATGCTAAGAGGAGCAGGAAAAAGCAAAAAATGTCAGAATTGCACCTTGCAATGCGGAGAAATTACAGTTTGTGCATTTACAATATTCATTGATTTTTGCCATTGAAAAACGTCCAGAAATGTTTGAAGCTACTGACTGAATGAAAGGAGCTGGCATCTCACTCTCTTTGAATCTTCTTTATCATGCTAAGAGGAGCAGGAAAAAGCAAAAAATTTCAGAATTGCACCTTGCAATGCGGAGAAATTACTGTTTGTGTATTCACATTATTCATTGATTTTTGCCATTGAAAAACATCATGTTATTCATATACCAGAAATGTTTGAAGCTACTAACTGAATGAAAAGAGCTGGCATCTCACTCTCTTTGAATCTTCTTTATCATGCTAAGAGGAGCAGGAAAAAGCAAAAAATTTCAGAATTGCACCTTGCAATGCGGAGAAATTACTGTTTGTGCATTCACATTATTCATTGATTTTTGCCATTGAAAAACATCATGTTATTCATATACCAGAAATGTTTGAAGCTACTGTCTGAATGAAAAGAGCTGGCATCTCACTCTCTTTGAATCTTCTTTATCATGCTAAGAGGAGCAGGAAAAAGCAAAAAAAATCAGAATTGCACATTGCAATGTGGAGAAATTACTGTTTGTGCATTTACAATATTCATTGATTTTTGCCATTGAAAAACGTCCAGAAATGTTTGAAGCTACTGACTGAATGAAAGGAGCTGGCATCTCACTCTCATTGAATCTTCTTTACCATGCTAAGAGGAGCAGGAAAAAGCAAAAAATTTCAGAATTGCACCTTGCAATGCGGAGAAATTACAGTTTGTGCATTTACAATATTCATTGATTTTTGCCATTGAAAAACGTCCAGAAATGTTTGAAGCTACTGACTGAATGAAAGGAGCTGGCATCTCACTCTCATTGAATCTTCTTTACCATGCTAAGAGGAGCAGGAAAAAGCAAAAAATTTCAGAATTGCACCTTGCAATGCGGAGAAATTACTGTTTGTGCATTCACATTATTCATTGATTTTTGCCATTGAAAAACATCATGTTATTCATATGCCAGAAATGTTTGAAGCTACTGACTTAATGAAAAGAGCTGGCATCTCACTCTCTTTGAATCTTCTTAATCATGCTAAGAGGAGCAGGAAAAAGCAAAAAATTTCAGAATTGCACCTTGCAATGCGGAGAAATTACAGTTTGTGCATTTACAATATTCATTGATTTTTGCCATTGAAAAACGTCCAGAAATGTTTGAAGCTACTGACTGAATGAAAGGAGCTGGCATCTCACTCTCTTTGAATCTTCTTTACCATGCTAAGAGGAGCAGGAAAAAGCAAAAAATTTCAGAATTGCACCTTGCAATGCGGAGAAATTACTGTTTGTGCATTCACATTATTCATTGATTTTTGCCATTGAAAAACATCATGTTATTCATATACCAGAAATGTTTGAAGCTACTGACTTAATGAAAAGAGCTGGCATCTCACTCTCTTTGAATCTTCTTAATCATGCTAAGAGGAGCAGGAAAAAGCAAAAAATTTCAGAATTGCACCTTGCAATGCGGAGAAATTACAGTTTGTGCATTTACAATATTCATTGATTTTTGCCATTGAAAAACGTCCAGAAATGTTTGAAGCTACTGACTGAATGAAAGGAGCTGGCATCTCACTCTCTTTGAATCTTCTTTATCATGCTAAGAGGAGCAGGAAAAAGCAAAAAATTTCAGAATTGCACCTTGCAATGCTGAGAAATTACTGTTTGTGCATTCACATTATTCATTGATTTTTGCCATTGAAAAACATCATGTTATTCATATACAAGAAATGTTTGAAGCTACTAACTGAATGAAAAGAGCTGGCATCTCACTCTCTTTGAATCTTGTTTATCATGCTAAGAGGAGCAGGAAAAAGCAAAAAATTTCAGAATTGCACCTTGCAATGCGGAGAAATTACAGTTTGTGCATTTACAATATTCATTGATTTTTGCCATTGAAAAACGTCCAGAAATGTTTGAAGCTACTGACAGAATGAAAGGAGCTGGCATCTCACTCTCTTTTAATCTTCTTTATCATGCTAAGAGCAGCAGGAAAAAGCAAAAAATTTCAGAATTGCACCTTGTAATGCGGAGAAATTACTGTTTGTGCATTCACATTATTCATTGTTTTTTGCCATTGAAAACCATCATGTTATTCATATACCAGAAATGTTTGAAGCTACTGACTGAATGAAAGGAGCTGGCATCTCAATCTCTTTGAAACTTCTTTATCATGTTAAGAGGAGCAGGAAAAAGCAAAAAATTTCAGAATTGCACCTTGCAATGCGGAGAAATTACAGTTTGTGCATTTACAATATTCATTGATTTTTGCCATTGAAAAACGTCCAGAAATGTTTGAAGCTACTGACTGAATGAAAGGAGCTGGCATCTCACTCTCTTTGAATCTTCTTTATCATGCTAAGAGGAGCAGGAAAAAGCAAAAAATTTCAGAATTGCACCTTGCAATGCGGAGAAATTACTGTTTGTGCATTCACATTATTCATTGATTTTTTCCATTGAAAAACATCATGTTATTCATATACCAGAAATGTTTGAAGCTACTGACTGAATGAAAAGAGCTGGCATCTCACTCTCTTTGAATCTTCTTTATCATGCTAAGAGGAGCAGGAAAAAGCAAAAAATTTCAGAATTGCACCTTGCAATGCGGAGAAATTACTGTTTGTGCATTCACATTATTCATTGATTTTTGCCATTGAAAAACATCATGTTATTCATATACCAGAAATGTTTGAAGCTACTGACTGAGTGAAAAGAGCTGGCATCTCACTCTCTTTGAATCTTCTTTATCATGCTAAGAGGAGCAGGAAAAAGCAAAAATTTTCAGAATTGCACCTTGCAATGCGGAGAAATTACTGATTGTGCATTTACAATATTCATTGATTTTTGCCATTGAAAAACGTCCAGAAGTGTTTGAAGCTACTGACTGAATGAAAAGAGCTGGCATCTCACTCTCTTTGAATCTTCTTTATCATGCTAAGAGAAGCAGGAAAAAGCAAAAAATTTCAGAATTGCACCTTGCAATGCGGAGAAATAACTGTTTGTGCATTCACATTATTCATTGATTTTTGCCATTGAAAAACATCATGTTATTCATATACCAGAAATGTTTGAAGCTACTGACTGAATGAAAAGAGCTGGCATCTCACTCTCTTTGAATCTTCTTTATCATGCTAAGAGGAGCAGGAAAAAGCAAAAAAATTCAGAATTGCACCTTGCAATGTGGAGAAATTACTGTTTGTGCATTTACAATATTCATTGATTTTTGCCATTGAAAAACGTCCAGAAATGTTTGAAGCTACTGACTGAATGAAGGGAGCTGGCATCTCACTCTCTATGAATCTTCTTTACCATGCTAAGAGGAGCAGGAAAAAGCAAAAAATTTCAGAATTGCACCTTGCAATGCGGAGAAATTACAGTTTGTGCATTTACAATATTCATTGATTTTTGCCATTGAAAAACGTCCAGAAATGTTTGAAGCTACTGACTGAATGAAAGGAGCTGGCATCTCACTCTCTTTTAATCTTCTTTATCATGCTAAGAGCAGCAGGAAAAAGCAAAAAATTTCAGAATTGCACCTTGCAATGCGGAGAAATTACTGTTTGTGCATTCTCATTATTCATTGATTTTTGCCATTGAAAACCATCATGTTATTCATATACCAGAAATGTTTGAAGCTTCTGACTGAATGAAAGGAGCTGGCATCTCACTCTCTTTCAATCTTCTTTATCGTGATAAGAGGAGCAGGAAAAAGTCAAAAATTTCAGAATTGCACCTTGCAATGCGGAGAAATTACTGTTTGTGCATACACATTATTCATTGATTTTTGCCATTGAAAAACATCATGTTATTCATGTACCAGAAATGTTTGAAGCTACTGACTGAATGAAAAGAGCTGGCATCTCACTCTCTTTGAATCTTCTTTATCATGCTAAGAGGAGCAGGAAAAAGCAAAACATTTCAGAATTGCACCTTGCAATGCGGAGAAATTACTGTTTGTGCATTTACAATATTCATTGATTTTTGCCATTGAAAAACATCATGTTATTCATATACCAGAAATGTTTGAAGCTACTAACTGAATGAAAAGAGCTGGCATCTCACTCTCTTTGAATCTTCTTTATCATGCTAAGAGGAGCAGGAAAAAGCAAAAAATTTCAGAATTGCACCTTGCAATGCGGAGAAATTACTGTTTGTGCATTCACATTATTTATTGATTTTTGCCATTGAAAAACATCATGTTATTCATATACCAGAAATGTTTGAAGCTACTGACTGAATGAAAAGAGCTGGCATCTCACTCTCTTTGAATCTTCTTTATCATGCTAAGAGAAGCAGGAAAAAGCAAAACATTTCAGAATTGCACCTTGCAATGCGGAGAAATAACTGTTTGTGCATTCACATTATTCATTGATTTTTGCCATTGAAAAACATCATGTTATTCATATACCAGAAATGTTTGAAGCTACTGACTGAATGAAAAGAGCTGGCATCTCACTCTCTTTGAATCTTCTTTATCATGCTAAGAGGAGCAGGAAAAAGCAAAAAAATTCAGAATTGCACCTTGCAATGTGGAGAAATTACTGTTTGTGCATTTACAATATTCATTGATTTTTGCCATTGAAAAACGTCCAGAAATGTTTGAAGCTACTGACTGAATGAAGGGAGCTGGCATCTCACTCTCTATGAATCTTCTTTACCATGCTAAGAGGAGCAGGAAAAAGCAAAAAATTTCAGAATTGCACCTTGCAATGCGGAGAAATTACAGTTTGTGCATTTACAATATTCATTGATTTTTGCCATTGAAAAACGTCCAGAAATGTTTGAAGCTACTGACTGAATGAAAGGAGCTGGCATCTCACTCTCTTTTAATCTTCTTTATCATGCTAAGAGCAGCAGGAAAAAGCAAAAAATTTCAGAATTGCACCTTGCAATGCGGAGAAATTACTGTTTGTGCATTCTCATTATTCATTGATTTTTGCCATTGAAAACCATCATGTTATTCATATACCAGAAATGTTTGAAGCTTCTGACTGAATGAAAGGAGCTGGCATCTCACTCTCTTTCAATCTTCTTTATCGTGATAAGAGGAGCAGGAAAAAGTCAAAAATTTCAGAATTGCACCTTGCAATGCGGAGAAATTACTGTTTGTGCATACACATTATTCATTGATTTTTGCCATTGAAAAACATCATGTTATTCATGTACCAGAAATGTTTGAAGCTACTGACTGAATGAAAAGAGCTGGCATCTCACTCTCTTTGAATCTTCTTTATCATGCTAAGAGGAGCAGGAAAAAGCAAAACATTTCAGAATTGCACCTTGCAATGCGGAGAAATTACTGTTTGTGCATTTACAATATTCATTGATTTTTGCCATTGAAAAACATCATGTTATTCATATACCAGAAATGTTTGAAGCTACTAACTGAATGAAAAGAGCTGGCATCTCACTCTCTTTGAATCTTCTTTATCATGCTAAGAGGAGCAGGAAAAAGCAAAAAATTTCAGAATTGCACCTTGCAATGCGGAGAAATTACTGTTTGTGCATTCACATTATTTATTGATTTTTGCCATTGAAAAACATCATGTTATTCATATACCAGAAATGTTTGAAGCTACTGACTGAATGAAAAGAGCTGGCATCTCACTCTCTTTGAATCTTCTTTATCATGCTAAGAGGAGCAGGAAAAAGCAAAAAATTTCAGAATTGCACCTTGCAATGCGGAGAAATTACTGTTTGTGCATTTACAATATTCATTGATTTTTGCCATTGAAAAACGTCCAGAAATGTTTGAAGCTACTGACTGAATGAAAAGAGCTGGCATCTCACTCTCTTTGAATCTTCTTTATCATGCTAAGAGGAGCAGTTAAAAGCAATAAATTTCAGAATTGCACCTTGCAATGCGGAGAAATTACTGTTTGTGCATTCACATTATTCATTGATTTTTGCCATTGAAAAACATCATGTTATTCATATACCAGAAATGTTTGAAGCTACTGACTGAATGAAAAGAGCTGGCATCTCACTCTCTTTGAATCTTCTTTATCATGCTAAGAGGAGCAGGAAAAAGCAAAAAAAATCAGAATTGCACCTTGCAATGTGGAGAAATTACTGTTTGTGCATTTACAATATTCATTGATTTTTGCCATTGAAAAACGTCCAGAAATGTTTGAAGCTACTGATTGAATGAAAGGAGCTGGCATCTCACTCTCATTGAATCTTCTTTACCATGCTAAGAGGAGCAGGAAAAAGCAAAAAATTTCAGAATTGCACCTTGCAATGCGGAGAAATTACAGATTGTGCATTTACAATATTCATTGATTTTTGCCATTGAAAAGCGTCCAGAAATGTTTGAAGCTACTGACTGAATGAAAGGAGCTGGCATCTCACTCTCATTGAGTCTTCTTTACCATGCTAAGAGGAGCAGGAAAAAGCAAAAAATTTCAGAATTGCACCTTGCAATGCGGAGAAATTACTGTTTGTGCATTCACATTATTCATTGATTTTGGCCATTGAAAAACATCATGTTATTCATATACCAGAAATGTTTGAAGCTACTGACTGAATGAAAAGAGCTGGCATCTCACTCTCTTTGAATCTTCCTTATCATGCTAAGAGGAGCAGGAAAAAGCAAAAATTTTCAGAATTGCACCTTGCAATGCGGAGAAATTACTGTTTGTGCATTTACAATATTCATTGATTTTTGCCATTGAAAAACGTCCAGAAATGTTTGAAGCTACTGACTGAATGAAAAGAGCTGGCATCTCACTCTCTTTAAATCTTCTTTATCATGCTAAGAGGAGCAGGAAAAAGCAAAAAATTTCAGAATTGCACCTTGCAATGCGGAGAAATTACTGTTTGTGCATTCACATTATTCATTGATTTTTGCCATTGAAAAACATCATGTTATTCATATACGAGAAATGTTTGAAGCTACTGACTGAATGAAAAGAGCTGGCATCTCACTCTCTTTGAATCTTCTTTATCATGCTAAGAGGAGCAGGAAAAAGCAAAAAATTTCAGAATTGCACCTTGCAATGCGGAGAAATTACAGTTTGTGCATTTACAATATTCATTGATTTTTGCCATTGAAAAACATCCAGAAATGTTTGAAGCTACTGACTGAATGAAAGGAGCTGGCATCTCACTCTCTTTGAATCTTCTTTATCATGCTAAGAGGAGCAGGAAAAAGCAAAAAATTTCAGAATTGCACCTTGCAATGCGGAGAAATTACTGTTTGTGCATTCACATTATTCATTGATTTTTGCCATTGAAAAACATCATGTTATTCATATACCAGAAATGTTTGAAGCTACTGACTGAATGAAAAGAGCTGGCATCTCACTCTCTTTGAATCTTCTTTATCATGCTAAGAGGAGCAGGAAAAAGCAAAAATTTTCAGAATTGCACCTTGCAATGCGGAGAAATTACTGTTTGTGCATTTACAATATTCATTGATTTTTGCCATTGAAAAACGTCCAGAAATGTTTGAAGCTACTGACTGAATGAAAAGAGCTGGCATCTCACTCTCTTTGAATCTTCTTTATCATGCTAAGAGGAGCAGGAAAAAGCAAAAAATTTCAGAATTGCACCTTGCAATGCGGAGAAATTACTGTTTGTGCATTCACATTATTAATTGATTTTTCCCATTGAAAAACGTCCAGAAATGTTTGAAGCTACTGACTGAATGAATGGAGCTGGCATCTCACTCTCTTTGAATCTTCTTTACCATGCTAAGAGGAGCAGGAAAAAGCAAAAAATTTCAGAATTGCACCTTGCAATGCGGAGAAATTACAGTTTGTGCATTTACAATATTCATTGATTTTTGCCATTGAAAAACGTCATGAAATGTTTGAAGCTACTGACTGAATGAAAGGAGCTGGCATCTCACTCTCTTTTAATCTTCTTTATCATGCTAAGAGCAGCAGGAAAAAGCAAAAAATTTCAGAATTGCACCTTGCAATGCGGAGAAATTACTGTTTGTGCATTCACATTATTCATTGATTTTTGCCATTGAAAACCATCATGTTATTCATATACCAGAAATGTTTGAAGCTTCTGACTGAATGAAAGGAGCTGGCATCTCACTCTCTTTCAATCTTCTTTATCATGATAAGAGGAGCAGGAAAAAGCAAAAAATTTCAGAATTGCACCTTGCAATGCGGAGAAATTACTGTTTGTGCATACACATTATTCATTGATTTTTGCCATTGAAAAACATCATGTTATTCATATACCAGAAATGTTTGAAGCTACTGACTGAATGAAAAGAGCTGGCATCTCACTCTCTTTGAATCTTCTTTATCATGCTAAGAGGAGCAGGAAAAAGCAAAACATTTCAGAATTGCACCTTGCAATGCGGAGAAATTACTGTTTGTGCATTTACAATATTCATTGATTTTTGCCATTGAAAAACATCCAGAATTGTTTGAAGCTACTGACTGAATGAAAAGAGCTGGCATCTCACTCTCTTTGAATCTTCTTTATCATGCTAAGAGGAGCAGGAAAAAGCAAAAAATTTCAGAATTGCACCTTGCAATGCGGAGAAATTACTGTTTGTGCATTCACATTATTCATTGATTTTTGTCATTGAAAAACGTCCAGAAATGTTTGAAGCTACTGACTGAATGAAAGGAGCTGGCATCTCACTCTCTTTGAATCTTCTTTACCATGCTAAGAGGAGCAGGAAAAAGCAAAAAATTTCAGAATTGCACGTTGCAATGTGGAGAAATTACAGTTTGTGCATTCACATTATTCATTGATTTTTGCCATTGAAAAACATCATGTTATTCATATACCAGAAATGTTTGAAGCTACTGACTGAATGAAAAGAGCTGGCATCTCACTCTCTTTGAATCTTCTTTATCATGCTAAGAGGAGCAGGAAAAAGCAAAAAAATTCAGAATTGCACTTTGCAATGTGGAGAAATTACTGTTTGTGCATTTACAATATTCATTGATTTTTGCCATTGAAAAACGTCCAGAAATGTTTGAAGCTACTGACTGAATGATGGGAGATGGCATCTCACTCTCTATGAATCTTCTTTACCATGCTAAGAGGAGCAGGAAAAAGCAAAAAATTTCAGAATTGCACCTTGCAATTCGGAGAAATTACAGTTTGTGCATTTACAATATTCATTGATTTTTGCCATTGAAAAACGTCCAGAAATGTTTGAAGCTACTGACTGAATGAAAGGAGCTGGCATCTCACTCTCTTTTAATCTTCTTTATCATGCTAAGAGCAGCAGGAAAAAGCAAAAAATTTCAGAATTGCACCTTGCAATGCGGAGAAATTACTGTTTGTGCATTCACATTATTCATTGATTATTGCCATTGAAAACCATCATGTTATTCATATACCAGGAATGTTTGAAGCTTCTGACTGAATGAAAGGAGCTGGCATCTCACTCTCTTTCAATCTTCTTTATCATGCTAAGAGGAGCAGGAAAAAGCAAAAAATTTCAGAATTGCACCTTGCAATGCGGAGAAATTACTGTTTGTGCATTCACATTATTTATTGATTTTTGCCATTGAAAAACATCATGTTATTCATATACCAGAAATGTTTGAAGCTACTGACTGAATGAAAAGAGCTGGCATCTCACTCTCTTTGAATCTTCTTTATCATGCTAAGAGGAGCAGGAAAAAGCAAAAAATTTCAGAATTGCACCTTGCAATGCGGAGAAATTACTGTTTGTGCATTTACAATATTCATTGATTTTTGCCATTGAAAAACGTCCAGAAATGTTTGAAGCTACTGACTGAATGAAAAGAGCTGGCATCTCACTCTCTTTGAATCTTCTTTATCATGCTAAGAGGAGCAGTTAAAAGCAATAAATTTCAGAATTGCACCTTGCAATGCAGAGAAATTACTTTTTGTGCATTCACATTATTCATTGATTTTTGCCATTGAAAAACATCATGTTATTCATATACCAGAAATGTTTGAAGCTACTGACTGAATGAAAAGAGCTGGCATCTCACTCTCTTTGAATCTTTTTTATCATGCTAAGAGGAGCAGGAAAAAGCAAAAAAAATCAGAATTTCTTCTTTCAATGTGGAGAAATTACTGTTTGTGCATTTACAATATTCATTGATTTTTGCCATTGAAAAACGTCCAGAAATGTTTGAAGCTACTGATTGAATGAAAGGAGCTGGCATCTCACTCTCATTGAATCTTCTTTACCATGCTAAGAGGAGCAGGAAAAAGCAAAAAATTTCAGAATTGCACCTTGCAATGCGGAGAAATTACAGTTTGTGCATTTACAATATTCATTGATTTTTGCCATTGAAAAACGTCCAGAAATGTTTGAAGCTACTGACTGAATGAAAGGAGCTGGCATCTCACTCTCATTGAATCTTCTTTACCATGCTAAGAGGAGCAGGAAAAAGCAAAAAATTTCAGAATTGCACCTTGCAATGCGGAGAAATTACTGTTTGTGCATTCACATTATTCATTGATTTTTGCCATTGAAAAACATCATGTTATTCATATACCAGAAATGTTTGAAGCTACTGACTGAATGAAAAGAGCTGGCATCTCACTCTCTTTGAATCTTCTTTATCATGCTAAGAGGAGCAGGAAAAAGCAAAAAAATTCAGAATTGCACCTTGCAATGTGGAGAAATTACTGTTTGTGCATTTACAATATTCATTGATTTTTGCCATTGAAAAACGTCCAGAAATGTTTGAAGCTACTGACTGAATGAAGGGAGCTGGCATCTCACTCTCTATGAATCTTCTTTACCATGCTAAGAGGAGCAGGAAAAAGCAAAAAATTTCAGAATTGCACCTTGCAATGCGGAGAAATTACAGTTTGTGCATTTACAATATTCATTGATTTTTGCCATTGAAAAACGTCCAGAAATGTTTGAAGCTACTGACTGAATGAAAGGAGCTGGCATCTCACTCTCTTTTAATCTTCTTTATCATGCTAAGAGCAGCAGGAAAAAGCAAAAAATTTCAGAATTGCACCTTGCAATGCGGAGAAATTACTGTTTGTGCATTCTCATTATTCATTGATTTTTGCCATTGAAAACCATCATGTTATTCATATACCAGAAATGTTTGAAGCTTCTGACTGAATGAAAGGAGCTGGCATCTCACTCTCTTTCAATCTTCTTTATCGTGATAAGAGGAGCAGGAAAAAGTCAAAAATTTCAGAATTGCACCTTGCAATGCGGAGAAATTACTGTTTGTGCATACACATTATTCATTGATTTTTGCCATTGAAAAACATCATGTTATTCATGTACCAGAAATGTTTGAAGCTACTGACTGAATGAAAAGAGCTGGCATCTCACTCTCTTTGAATCTTCTTTATCATGCTAAGAGGAGCAGGAAAAAGCAAAACATTTCAGAATTGCACCTTGCAATGCGGAGAAATTACTGTTTGTGCATTTACAATATTCATTGATTTTTGCCATTGAAAAACATCATGTTATTCATATACCAGAAATGTTTGAAGCTACTAACTGAATGAAAAGAGCTGGCATCTCACTCTCTTTGAATCTTCTTTATCATGCTAAGAGGAGCAGGAAAAAGCAAAAAATTTCAGAATTGCACCTTGCAATGCGGAGAAATTACTGTTTGTGCATTCACATTATTTATTGATTTTTGCCATTGAAAAACATCATGTTATTCATATACCAGAAATGTTTGAAGCTACTGACTGAATGAAAAGAGCTGGCATCTCACTCTCTTTGAATCTTCTTTATCATGCTAAGAGGAGCAGGAAAAAGCAAAAAATTTCAGAATTGCACCTTGCAATGCGGAGAAATTACTGTTTGTGCATTTACAATATTCATTGATTTTTGCCATTGAAAAACGTCCAGAAATGTTTGAAGCTACTGACTGAATGAAAAGAGCTGGCATCTCACTCTCTTTGAATCTTCTTTATCATGCTAAGAGGAGCAGTTAAAAGCAATAAATTTCAGAATTGCACCTTGCAATGCGGAGAAATTACTGTTTGTGCATTCACATTATTCATTGATTTTTGCCATTGAAAAACATCTTGTTATTCATATACCAGAAATGTTTGAAGCTACTGACTGAATGAAAAGAGCTGGCATCTCACTCTCTTTGAATCTTCTTTATCATGCTAAGAGGAGCAGGAAAAAGCAAAAAAAATCAGAATTGCACCTTGCAATGTGGAGAAATTACTGTTTGTGCATTTACAATATTCATTGATTTTTGCCATTGAAAAACGTCCAGAAATGTTTGAAGCTACTGACTGAATGAAAGGAGCTGGCATCTCACTCTCATTGAGTCTTCTTTACCATGCTAAGAGGAGCAGGAAAAAGCAAAAAATTTCAGAATTGCACCTTGCAATGCGGAGAAATTACTGTTTGTGCATTCACATTATTCATTGATTTTGGCCATTGAAAAACATCATGTTATTCATATACCAGAAATGTTTGAAGCTACTGACTGAATGAAAGGAGCTGGCATCTCACTCTCATTGAGTCTTCTTTACCATGCTAAGAGGAGCAGGAAAAAGCAAAAAATTTCAGAATTGCACCTTGCAATGCGGAGAAATTACTGTTTGTGCATTCACATTATTCATTGATTTTTGCCATTGAAAAACATCTTGTTATTCATATACCAGAAATGTTTGAAGCTACTGACTGAATGAAAAGAGCTGGCATCTCACTCTCTTTGAATCTTCTTTATCATGCTAAGAGGAGCAGGAAAAAGCAAAAAAAATCAGAATTGCACCTTGCAATGTGGAGAAATTACTGTTTGTGCATTTACAATATTCATTGATTTTTGCCATTGAAAAACGTCCAGAAATGTTTGAAGCTACTGATTGAATGAAAGGAGCTGGCATCTCACTCTCATTGAATCTTCTTTACCATGCTAAGAGGAGCAGGAAAAAGCAAAAAATTTCAGAATTGCACCTTGCAATGCGGAGAAATTACAGATTGTGCATTTACAATATTCATTGATTTTTGCCATTGAAAAGCGTCCAGAAATGTTTGAAGCTACTGACTGAATGAAAGGAGCTGGCATCTCACTCTCATTGAGTCTTCTTTACCATGCTAAGAGGAGCAGGAAAAAGCAAAAAATTTCAGAATTGCACCTTGCAATGCGGAGAAATTACTGTTTGTGCATTCACATTATTCATTGATTTTGGCCATTGAAAAACATCATGTTATTCATATACCAGAAATGTTTGAAGCTACTGACTGAATGAAAAGAGCTGGCATCTCACTCTCTTTGAATCTTCCTTATCATGCTAAGAGGAGCAGGAAAAAGCAAAAATTTTCAGAATTGCACCTTGCAATGCGGAGAAATTACTGTTTGTGCATTTACAATATTCATTGATTTTTGCCATTGAAAAACGTCCAGAAATGTTTGAAGCTACTGACTGAATGAAAAGAGCCGGCATCTCACTCTCTTTAAATCTTCTTTATCATGCTAAGAGGAGCAGGAAAAAGCAAAAAATTTCAGAATTGCACCTTGCAATGCGGAGAAATTACTGTTTGTGCATTCACATTATTCATTGATTTTTGCCATTGAAAAACATCATGTTATTCATATACGAGAAATGTTTGAAGCTACTGACTGAATGAAAAGAGCTGGCATCTCACTCTCTTTGAATCTTCTTTATCATGCTAAGAGGAGCAGGAAAAAGCAAAAAATTTCAGAATTGCACCTTGCAATGCGGAGAAATTACAGTTTGTGCATTTACAATATTCATTGATTTTTGCCATTGAAAAACATCCAGAAATGTTTGAAGCTACTGACTGAATGAAAGGAGCTGGCATCTCACTCTCTTTGAATCTTCTTTATCATGCTAAGAGGAGCAGGAAAAAGCAAAAAATTTCAGAATTGCACCTTGCAATGCGGAGAAATTACTGTTTGTGCATTCACATTATTCATTGATTTTTGCCATTGAAAAACATCATGTTATTCATATACCAGAAATGTTTGAAGCTACTGACTGAATGAAAAGAGCTGGCATCTCACTCTCTTTGAATCTTCTTTATCATGCTAAGAGGAGCAGGAAAAAGCAAAAATTTTCAGAATTGCACCTTGCAATGCGGAGAAATTACTGTTTGTGCATTTACAATATTCATTGATTTTTGCCATTGAAAAACGTCCAGAAATGTTTGAAGCTACTGACTGAATGAAAAGAGCTGGCATCTCACTCTCTTTGAATCTTCTTTATCATGCTAAGAGGAGCAGGAAAAAGCAAAAAATTTCAGAATTGCACCTTGCAATGCGGAGAAATTACTGTTTGTGCATTCACATTATTAATTGATTTTTCCCATTGAAAAACGTCCAGAAATGTTTGAAGCTACTGACTGAATGAATGGAGCTGGCATCTCACTCTCTTTGAATCTTCTTTACCATGCTAAGAGGAGCAGGAAAAAGCAAAAAATTTCAGAATTGCACCTTGCAATGCGGAGAAATTACAGTTTGTGCATTTACAATATTCATTGATTTTTGCCATTGAAAAACGTCATGAAATGTTTGAAGCTACTGACTGAATGAAAGGAGCTGGCATCTCACTCTCTTTTAATCTTCTTTATCATGCTAAGAGCAGCAGGAAAAAGCAAAAAATTTCAGAATTGCACCTTGCAATGCGGAGAAATTACTGTTTGTGCATTCACATTATTCATTGATTTTTGCCATTGAAAACCATCATGTTATTCATATACCAGAAATGTTTGAAGCTTCTGACTGAATGAAAGGAGCTGGCATCTCACTCTCTTTCAATCTTCTTTATCATGATAAGAGGAGCAGGAAAAAGCAAAAAATTTCAGAATTGCACCTTGCAATGCGGAGAAATTACTGTTTGTGCATACACATTATTCATTGATTTTTGCCATTGAAAAACATCATGTTATTCATATACCAGAAATGTTTGAAGCTACTGACTGAATGAAAAGAGCTGGCATCTCACTCTCTTTGAATCTTCTTTATCATGCTAAGAGGAGCAGGAAAAAGCAAAACATTTCAGAATTGCACCTTGCAATGCGGAGAAATTACTGTTTGTGCATTTACAATATTCATTGATTTTTGCCATTGAAAAACATCCAGAATTGTTTGAAGCTACTGACTGAATGAAAAGAGCTGGCATCTCACTCTCTTTGAATCTTCTTTATCATGCTAAGAGGAGCAGGAAAAAGCAAAAAATTTCAGAATTGCACCTTGCAATGCGGAGAAATTACTGTTTGTGCATTCACATTATTCATTGATTTTTGTCATTGAAAAACGTCCAGAAATGTTTGAAGCTACTGACTGAATGAAAGGAGCTGGCATCTCACTCTCTTTGAATCTTCTTTACCATGCTAAGAGGAGCAGGAAAAAGCAAAAAATTTCAGAATTGCACGTTGCAATGTGGAGAAATTACAGTTTGTGCATTCACATTATTCATTGATTTTTGCCATTGAAAAACATCATGTTATTCATATACCAGAAATGTTTGAAGCTACTGACTGAATGAAAAGAGCTGGCATCTCACTCTCTTTGAATCTTCTTTATCATGCTAAGAGGAGCAGGAAAAAGCAAAAAAATTCAGAATTGCACTTTGCAATGTGGAGAAATTACTTTTTGTGCATTTACAATATTCATTGATTTTTGCCATTGAAAAACGTCCAGAAATGTTTGAAGCTACTGACTGAATGATGGGAGATGGCATCTCACTCTCTATGAATCTTCTTTACCATGCTAAGAGGAGCAGGAAAAAGCAAAAAATTTCAGAATTGCACCTTGCAATTCGGAGAAATTACAGTTTGTGCATTTACAATATTCATTGATTTTTGCCATTGAAAAACGTCCAGAAATGTTTGAAGCTACTGACTGAATGAAAGGAGCTGGCATCTCACTCTCTTTTAATCTTCTTTATCATGCTAAGAGCAGCAGGAAAAAGCAAAAAATTTCAGAATTGCACCTTGCAATGCGGAGAAATTACTGTTTGTGCATTCACATTATTCATTGATTATTGCCATTGAAAACCATCATGTTATTCATATACCAGGAATGTTTGAAGCTTCTGACTGAATGAAAGGAGCTGGCATCTCACTCTCTTTCAATCTTCTTTATCATGCTAAGAGGAGCAGGAAAAAGCAAAAAATTTCAGAATTGCACCTTGCAATGCGGAGAAATTACTGTTTGTGCATTCACATTATTTATTGATTTTTGCCATTGAAAAACATCATGTTATTCATATACCAGAAATGTTTGAAGCTACTGACTGAATGAAAAGAGCTGGCATCTCACTCTCTTTGAATCTTCTTTATCATGCTAAGAGGAGCAGGAAAAAGCAAAAAATTTCAGAATTGCACCTTGCAATGCGGAGAAATTACTGTTTGTGCATTTACAATATTCATTGATTTTTGCCATTGAAAAACGTCCAGAAATGTTTGAAGCTACTGACTGAATGAAAAGAGCTGGCATCTCACTCTCTTTGAATCTTCTTTATCATGCTAAGAGGAGCAGTTAAAAGCAATAAATTTCAGAATTGCACCTTGCAATGCAGAGAAATTACTTTTTGTGCATTCACATTATTCATTGATTTTTGCCATTGAAAAACATCATGTTATTCATATACCAGAAATGTTTGAAGCTACTGACTGAATGAAAAGAGCTGGCATCTCACTCTCTTTGAATCTTTTTTATCATGCTAAGAGGAGCAGGAAAAAGCAAAAAAAATCAGAATTTCTTCTTTCAATGTGGAGAAATTACTGTTTGTGCATTTACAATATTCATTGATTTTTGCCATTGAAAAACGTCCAGAAATGTTTGAAGCTACTGATTGAATGAAAGGAGCTGGCATCTCACTCTCATTGAATCTTCTTTACCATGCTAAGAGGAGCAGGAAAAAGCAAAAAATTTCAGAATTGCACCTTGCAATGCGGAGAAATTACAGTTTGTGCATTTACAATATTCATTGATTTTTGCCATTGAAAAACGTCCAGAAATGTTTGAAGCTACTGACTGAATGAAAGGAGCTGGCATCTCACTCTCATTGAATCTTCTTTACCATGCTAAGAGGAGCAGGAAAAAGCAAAAAATTTCAGAATTGCACCTTGCAATGCGGAGAAATTACTGTTTGTGCATTCACATTATTCATTGATTTTTGCCATTGAAAAACATCATGTTATTCATATACCAGAAATGTTTGAAGCTACTGACTTAATGAAAAGAGCTGGCAACTCACTCTCTTTGAATCTTCTTAATCATGCTAAGAGGAGCAGGAAAAAGCAAAAAATTTCAGAATTGCACCTTGCAATGCGGAGAAATTACAGTTTGTGCATTTACAATATTCATTGATTTTTGCCATTGAAAAACGTCCAGAAATGTTTGAAGCTACTGACTGAATGAAAGGAGCTGGCATCTCACTCTCTTTGAATCTTCTTTATCATGCTAAGAGGAGCAGGAAAAAGCAAAAAATTTCAGAATTGCACCTTGCAATGCGGAGAAATTACTGTTTGTGCATTCACATTATTCATTGATTTTTGCCATTGAAAAACATCATGTTATTCATATACCAGAAATGTTTGAAGCAACTGACTGAATGAAAAGAGCTGGCATCTCACTCTCTTTGAATCTTCTTTATCATGCTAAGAGGAGCAGGAAAAAGGAAAAATTTTCAGAATTGCACCTTGCAATGCGGAGAAATTACTGTTTGTGCATTTACAATATTCATTGATTTTTGCCATTGAAAAACGTCCAGAAATGTTTGAAGCTACTGACTGAATGAAAAGAGCTGGCATCTCACTCTCTTTGAATCTTCTTTATCATGCTAAGAGGAGCAGGAAAAAGCAAAAAATTTCAGAATTGCACCTTGCAATGCGGAGCAATTACTGTTTGTGCATTCACATTATTCATTGATTTTTGCCATTGAAAAACATCATGTTATTCATATACCAGAAATGTTTGAAGCTACTTACTGAATGAAAAGAGCTGGCATCTCACTCTCTTTGAATCTTCTTTATCGTGCTAAGAGGAGCAGGAAAAAGCAAAAAAATTCAGAATTGCACCTTGCAATGTGGAAAAATTACTGTTTGTGCATTTACAATATTCATTGATTTTTGCCATTGAAAAACGTCCAGAAATGTTTGAAGCTACTGACTGAATGAAGGGAGCTGGCATCTCACTCTCTTTGAATCTTCTTTACCATGCTAAGAGGAGCAGGAAAAAGCAAAAAATTTCAGAATTGCACCTTGCAATGCGGAGAAATTACAGTTTGTGCATTTACAATATTCATTGATTTTTGCCATTGAAAAACGTCCAGAAATGTTTGAAGCTACTGACTGAATGAAAGGAGCTGGCATCTCACTATCTTTTAATCTTCTTTATCATGCTAAGAGCAGCAGGAAAAAGCAAAAAATTTCAGAATTGCACCTTGCAATGCGGAGAAATTACTGTTTGTGCATTCACATTATTCATTGATTTTTGCCATTGAAAACCATCATGTTATTCATATACCAGAAATGTTTGAAGCTTCTGACTGAATGAAAGGAGCTGGCATCTCACTCTCTTTCAATCTTCTTTATCATGATAAGAGGAGCAGGAAAAAGCAAAAAAATTCAGAATTGCACCTTGCAATGCGGAGAAATTACTGTTTGTGCATACACATTATTCATTGATTTTTGCCATTGAAAAACATCATGTTATTCATATACCAGAAATGTTTGAAGCTACTGACTGAATGAAAAGAGCTGTCATCTCACTCTCTTTGAATCTTCTTTATCATGCTAAGAGGAGCAGGAAAAAGCAAAACATTTCAGAATTGCACCTTGCAATGCGGAGAAATTACTGTTTGTGCATTTACAATATTCATTGATTTTTGCCATTGAAAAACGTCCAGAAATGTTTGAAGCTACTGACTGAATGAAAAGAGCTGGCATCTCACTCTCTTTGAATCTTCTTTATCCTGCTAAGAGGAGCAGGAAAAAGCAAAAAATGTCAGAATTGCACCTTGCAATGCGGAGAAATTACTGTTTGTGCATTCACATTATTCATTGATTTTTGCCATTGAAAAACGTCCAGAAATGTTTGAAGCTACTGACTGAATGAAAGGAGCTGGCATCTCACTCTCTTTGAATCTTCTTTACCATGCTAAGAGGAGCAGGAAAAAGCAAAAAATTTCAGAATTGCACCTTGCAATGCGGAGAAATTACAGTTTGTGCATTTACAATATTCATTGATTTTTGCCATTGAAAAACGTCCAGAAATGTTTGAAGCTACTGACTGAATGAAAGGAGCTGGCATCTCACTCTCTTTTAATCTTCTTTATCATGCTAAGAGCAGCAGGAAAAAGCAAAAAATTTCAGAATTGCACCTTGCAATGCGGAGAAATTACTGTTTGTGCATTCACATTATTCATTGATTTTTGCCATTGAAAACCATCATGTTATTCATATACCAGAAATGTTTGAAGCTTCTGACTGAATGAAAGGAGCTGGCATCTCACTCTCTATCAATCTTCTTTATCATGATAGGAGGAGCAGGAAAAAGCAAAAAATTTCAGAATTGCACCTTGCAATGCGGAGAAATTACTGTTTGTGCATACACATTATTCATTGATTTTTGCCATTGAAAAACATCATGTTATTCATATACCAGAAATGTTTGAAGCTACTGACTGAATGAAAAGAGCTGGCATCTCACTCTCTTTGAATCTTCTTTATCATGCTAAGAGGAGCAGGAAAAAGCAAAACATTTCAGAATTGCACCTTGCAATGCGGAGAAATTACTGTTTGTGCATTTACAATATTCATTGATTTTTGCCATTGAAAAACGTCCAGAATTGTTTGAAGCTACTGACTGAATGAAAAGAGCTGGCATCTCACTCTCTTTGAATCTTCTTTATCATGCTAAGAGGAGCAGGAAAAAGCAAAAAATTTCAGAATTGCACCTTGCAATGCGGAGAAATTACTGTTTGTGCATTCACATTATTCATTGATTTTTGCCATTGAAAAACGTCCAGAAATGTTTGAAGCTACTGACTGAATGAAAGGAGCTGGCATCTCACTCTCTTTGAATCTTCTTTACCATGCTAAGAGGAGCAGGAAAAAGCAAAAAATTTCAGAATTGCACTTTGCAATGTGGAGAAATTACAGTTTGTGCATTCACATTATTCATTGATTTTTGCCATTGAAAAACATCATGTTATTCATATACCAGAAATGTTTGAAGCTACTGACTGAATGAAAAGAGCTGGCATCTCACTCTCTTTGAATCTTCTTTATCATGCTAAGAGGAGCAGGAAAAAGCAAAAAAATTCAGAATTGCACCTTGCAATGTGGAGAAATTACTGTTTGTGCATTTACAAAATTCATTGATTTTTGCCATTGAAAAACGTCCAGAAATGTTTGAAGCTACTGACTGAATGAAGGGAGCTGGCATCTCACTCTCTATCAATCTTCTTTACCATCCTAAGAGGAGCAGGAAAAAGCAAAAAATTTCAGAATTGCACCTTGCAATTCGGAGAAATTACAGTTTGTGCATTTACAATATTCATTGATTTTTGCCATTGAAAAACGTCCAGAAATGTTTGAAGCTACTGACTGAATGAAAGGAGCTGGCATCTCACTCTCTTTTAATCTTCTTTATCATGCTAAGAGCAGCAGGAAAAAGCAAAAAATTTCAGAATTGCACCTTGCAATGCGGAGAAATTACTGTTTGTGCATTCACATTATTCATTGATTATTGCCATTGAAAACCATCATGTTATTCATATACCAGAAATGTTTGAAGCTTCTGACTGAATGAAAGGAGCTGGCATCTCACTCTCTTTCAATCTTCTTTATCATGCTAAGAGGAGCAGGAAAAAGCAAAAATTTCAGAATTGCACCTTGCAATGCGGAGAAATTACTGTTTGTGCATTCACATTATTTATTGATTTTTGCCATTGAAAAACATCATGTTATTCATATACCAGAAATGTTTGAAGCTACTGACTGAATGAAAAGAGCTGGCATCTCACTCTCTTTGAATCTTCTTTATCATGCTAAGAGGAGCAGGAAAAAGCAAAAAATTTCAGAATTGCACCTTGCAATGCGGAGAAATTACTGTTTGTGCATTTACAATATTCATTGATTTTTGCCATTGAAAAACGTCCAGAAATGTTTGAAGCTACTGACTGAATGAAAAGAGCTGGCATCTCACTCTCTTTGAATCTTCTTTATCATGCTAAGAGGAGCAGTTAAAAGCAATAAATTTCAGAATTGCACCTTGCAATGCGGAGAAATTACTTTTTGTGCATTCACATTATTCATTGATTTTTGCCATTGAAAAACATCATGTTATTCATATACCAGAAATGTTTGAAGCTACTGACTGAATGAAAAGAGCTGGCATCTCACTCTCTTTGAATCTTCTTTATCATGCTAAGAGGAGCAGGAAAAAGCAAAAAAAATCAGAATTGCACCTTTCAATGTGGAGAAATTACTGTTTGTGCATTTACAATATTCATTGATTTTTGCCATTGAAAAACGTCCAGAAATGTTTGAAGCTACTGATTGAATGAAAGGAGCTGGCATCTCACTCTCATTGAATCTTCTTTACCATGCTAAGAGGAGCAGGAAAAAGCAAAAAATTTCAGAATTGCACCTTGCAATGCGGAGAAATGACAGTTTGTGCATTTACAATATTCATTGATTTTTGCCATTGAAAAACGTCCAGAAATGTTTGAAGCTACTGACTGAATGAAAGGAGCTGGCATCTCACTCTCATTGAATCTTCTTTACCATGCTAAGAGGAGCAGGAAAAAGCAAAAAATTTTAGAATTGCACCTTGCAATGCGGAGAAATTACTGTTTGTGCATTCACATTATTCATTGTTTTTTGCCATTGAAAAACATCATGTTATTCATATACCAGAAATGTTTGAAGCTATTGACTTAATGAAAAGAGCTGGCAACTCACTCTCTTTGAATCTTCTTAATCATGCTAAGAGGAGCAGGAAAAAGCAAAAAATTTCAGAATTGCACCTTGCAATGCGGAGAAATTACAGTTTGTGCATTTACAATATTCATTGATTTTTGCCATTGAAAAACGTACAGAAATGTTTGAAGCTACTGACTGAATGAAAGGAGCTGCATCTCACTCTCTTTGAATCTTCTTTATCATGCTAAGAGGAGCAGGAAAAAGCAAAAAATTTCAGAATTGCACCTTGCAATGCGGAGAAATTACTGTTTGTGCATTCACATTATTCATTGATTTTTGCCATTGAAAAACATCATGTTATTCATATACCAGAAATGTTTGAAGCTACTGACTGAATGAAAGGAGCTGGCATCTCACTCTCTTTGAATCTTCTTTATCATGCTAAGAGGAGCAGGAAAAAGGAAAAATTTTCAGAATTGCACCTTGCAATGCGGAGAAATTACTGTTTGTGCATTTACAATATTCATTGATTTTTGCCAGTGAAAAACGTCCAGAAATGTTTGAAGCTACTGACTGAATGAAAAGAGCTGGCATCTCACTCTCTTTGAATCTTCTTTATCATGCTAAGAGGAGCAGGAAAAAGCAAAAAATTTCAGAATTGCACCTTGCAATGCGGAGCAATTACTGTTTGTGCATTCACATTATTCATTGATTTTTGCCATTGAAAAACATCATGTTATTCATATACCAGAAATGTTTGAAGCTACTGACTGAATGAAAAGAGCTGTCATCTCACTCTCCTTGAATCTTCTTTATCATGCTAAGAGGAGCAGGAAAAAGCAAAAAAATTCAGAATTGCACCTTGCAATGTGGAGAAATTACTGTTTGTGCATTTACAATATTCATTGATTTTTGCCATTGAAAAACGTCCAGAAATGTTTGAAGCTACTGACTGAATGAAGGGAGCTGGCATCTCACTCTCTTTGAATCTTCTTTACCATGCTAAGAGGAGCAGGAAAAAGCAAAAAATTTCAGAATTGCACCTTGCAATGCGGAGAAATTACAGTTTGTGCATTTACAATATTCATTGATTTTTGCCATTGAAAAACGTCCAGAAATGTTTGAAGCTACTGACTGAATGAAAGGAGCTGGCATCTCGCTATCTTTTAATCTTCTTTATCATGCTAAGAGCAGCAGGAAAAAGCAAAAAATTTCAGAATTGCACCTTGCAATGCGGAGAAATTACTGTTTGTGCATTCACATTATTCATTGATTTTTGCCATTGAAAACCATCATGTTATTCATATACCAGAAATGTTTGAAGCTTCTGACTGAATGAAAGGAGCTGGCATCTCACTCTCTTTCAATCTTCTTTATCATGATAAGAGGAGCAGGAAAAAGCAAAAAAATTCAGAATTGCACCTTGCAATGCGGAGAAATTACTGTTTGTGCATACACATTATTCATTGATTTTTGCCATTGAAAAACATCATGTTATTCATATACCAGAAATGTTTGAAGCTACTGACTGAATGAAAAGAGCTGTCATCTCACTCTCTTTGAATCTTCTTTATCATGCTAAGAGGAGCAGGAAAAAGCAAAACATTTCAGAATTGCACCTTGCAATGCGGAGAAATTACTGTTTGTGCATTTACAATATTCATTGATTTTTGCCATTGAAAAACGTCCAGAAATGTTTGAAGCTACTGACTGAATGAAAAGAGCTGGCATCTCACTCTCTTTGAATCTTCTTTATCATGCTAAGAGGAGCAGGAAAAAGCAAAAAATGTCAGAATTGCACCTTGCAATGCGGAGAAATTACTGTTTGTGCATTCACATTATTCATTGATTTTTGCCATTGAAAAACGTCCAGAAATGTTTGAAGCTACTGACTGAATGAAAGGAGCTGGCATCTCACTCTCTTTGAATCTTCTTTACCATGCTAAGAGGAGCAGGAAAAAGCAAAAAATTTCAGAATTGCACGTTGCAATGCGGAGAAATTACAGTTTGTGCATTTACAATATTCATTGATTTTTGCCATTGAAAAACGTCCAGAAATGTTTGAAGCTACTGACTGAATGAAAGGAGCTGGCATCTCACTCTCTTTTAATCTTCTTTATCATGCTAAGAGCAGCAGGAAAAAGCAAAAAATTTCAGAATTGCACCTTGAAATGCGGAGAAATTACGGTTTGTGCATTCACATTATTCATTGATTTTTGCCATTGAAAACCATCATGTTATTCATATACCAGAAATGTTTGAAGCTACTGACTGAATGAAAGGAGCTGGCATCTCACTCTCTTTGAATCTTCTTTATCATGATAAGAGGAGCAGGAGAAAGCAAAAAATTTCAGAATTGCACATTGCAATGCGGAGAAATTACTGTTTGTGCATTCACATTATTCATTGATTTTTGCCATTGAAAAACATCATGTTATTCATATACCAGAAATGTTTGAAGCTACTGACTGAATGAAAAGAGCTGGCATCTCACTCTCTTTGAATCTTCTTTATCATGCTAAGAGGAGCAGGAAAAAGCAAAAAAATTCAGAATTGCACCTTGCAATGTGGAGAAATTACTGTTTGTGCATTTACAATATTCATTGATTTTTGCCATTGAAAAACGTCCAGAAATGTTTGAAGCTACTGACTGCATGAAAAGAGCTGGCGTCTCACTCTCTTTGAATCTTCTTTATCATGCTAAGAGGAGCAGGAAAAAGCAAAAAATTTCAGAATTGCACCTTGCAATGCGGAGAAATTACTGTTTGTGCATTCACATTATTCATTGATTTTTGCCATTGAAAAACATCATGTTATTCATATACCAGAAATGTTTGAAGCTACTGACTTAATGAAAAGAGCTGGCTTCTCACTCTCTTTGAATCTTCTTAATCATGCTAAGAGGAGCAGGAAAAAGCAAAAAATTTCAGAATTGCACATTGCAATGCGGAGAAATTACAGTTTGTGCATTTACAATATTCATTGATTTTTGCCATTGAAAAACGTCCAGAAATGTTTGAAGCTACTGACTGAATGAAAGGAGCAGGCATCTCACTCTCTTTGAATCTTCTTTATCATGCTAATAGGAGCAAGAAAAAGCAAAAAATTTCAGAATTGCACCTTGCAATGCGGAGAAATTACTGTTTGTGCATTCACATTATTCATTGATTTTTGCCATTGAAAAACATCATGTTATTCATATACCAGAAATGTTTGAAGCTACTAACTGAATGAAAAGAGCTGGCATCTCACTCTCTTTGAATCTTCTTTATCCTGCTAAGAGGAGCAGGAAAAAGCAAAAAATTTCAGAATTGCACCTTGCAATGCGGAGAAATTACTGTTTGTGCATACACATTATTCATTGATTTTTGCCATTGAAAAACATCATGTTATTCATATACCAGAAATGTTTGAAGCTACTGACTGAATGAAAAGAGCTGGCATCTCACTCTCTTTGAATCTTCTTTATCATGCTAAGAATAGCAGGAAAAAGCAAAACATTTCAGAATTGCACCTTGCAATGCGGAGAAATTACTGTTTGTGCATTTACAATATTCATTGATTTTTGCCATTGAAAAACATCATGTTATTCATATACCAGAAATGTTTGAAGCTACTAACTGAATGAAAAGAGCTGGCATCTCACTCTCTTTGAATCTTCTTTATCATGCTAAGAGGAGCAGGAAAAAGCAAAAAATTTCAGAATTGCACCTTGCAATGCGGAGAAATTACTCTTTGTGCATTCACATTATTTATTGATTTTTGCCATTGAAAAACATCATGTTATTCATATACCAGAAATGTTTGAAGCTACTGACTGAATGAAAAGAGCTGGCATCTCACTCTCTTTGAATCTTCTTTATCATGCTAAGAGGAGCAGGAAAAAGCAAAAAATTTCAGAATTGCACCTTGCAATGCGGAGAAATTACTGTTTGTGCATTTACAATATTCATTGATTTTTGCCATTGAAAAACGTCCAGAAATGTTTGAAGCTACTGACTGAATGAAAAGAGCTGGCATCTCACTCTCTTTGAATCTTCTTTATCATGCTAAGAGGAGCAGTTAAAAGCAATAAATTTCAGAATTGCACCTTGCAATGCGGAGAAATTACTGTTTGTGCATTCACATTATTCATTGATTTTTGCCATTGAAAAACATCATGTTATTCATATACCAGAAATGTTTGAAGCTACTGACTGAATGAAAAGAGCTGGCATCTCACTCTCTTTGAATCTTCTTTATCATGCTAAGAGGAGCAGGAAAAAGCAAAAAAAATCAGAATTGCACCTTGCAATGTGGAGAAATTACTGTTTGTGCATTTACAATATTCATTGATTTTTGCCATTGAAAAACGTCCAGAAATGTTTGAAGCTACTGATTGAATGAAAGGAGCTGGCATCTCACTCTCATTGAATCTTCTTTATCATGCTAAGAGGAGCAGGAAAAAGCAAAAAATTTCAGTATTGCACCTTGCAATGCGGAGAAATTACAGTTTGTGCATTTACAATATTCATTGATTTTTGCCATTGAAAAACGTCCAGAAATGTTTGAAGCTACTGACTGAATGAAAGGAGCTGGCATCTCACTCTCATTGAATCTTCTTTAACATGCTAAGAGGACCAGGAAAAAGCAAAAAATTTCAGAATTGCACCTTGCAATGCGGAGAAATTACTGTTTGTGCATTCACATTATTCATTGATTTTTGCCATTGAAAAACATCATGTTATTCATATACCAGAAATGTTTGAAGCTACTGACTTAATGAAAAGAGCTGGCAACTCACTCTCTTTGAATCTTCTTAATCATGCTAAGAGGAGCAGGAAAAAGCAAAAAATTTCAGAATTGCACCTTGCAATGCGGAGAAATTACAGTTTGTGCATTTACAATATTCATTGATTTTTGACATTGAAAAACGTCCAGAAATGTTTGAAGCTACTGACTGAATGAAAGGAGCTGGCATCTCACTCTCTTTGAATCTTCTTTATCATGCTAAGAGGAGCAGGAAAAAGCAAAAAATTTCAGAATTGCACCTTGCAATGCGGAGAAATTACTCTTTGTGCATTCACATTATTCATTGATTTTTGCCATTGAAAAACATCATGTTATTCATATACCAGAAATGTTTGAAGCTACTGACTGAATGAAAAGAGCTGGCATCTCACTCTCTTTGAATCTTCTTTATCCTGCTAAGAGGAGCAGGAAAAAGCAAAAAATTTCAGAATTGCACCTTGCAATGCGGAGAAATTACTGTTTGTGCATACACATTATTCATTGATTTTTGCCATTGAAAAACATCATGTTATTCATATACCAGAAATGTTTGAAGCTACTGACTGAATGAAAAGAGCTGGCATCTCACTCTCTTTGAATCTTCTTTATCATGCTAAGAATAGCAGGAAAAAGCAAAACATTTCAGAATTGCACCTTGCAATGCGGAGAAATTACTGTTTGTGCATTTACAATATTCATTGATTTTTGCCATTGAAAAACATCATGTTATTCATATACCAGAAATGTTTGAAGCTACTAACTGAATGAAAAGAGCTGGCATCTCACTCTCTTTGAATCTTCTTTATCATGCTAAGAGGAGCAGGAAAAAGCAAAAAATTTCAGAATTGCACCTTGCAATGCGGAGAAATTACTCTTTGTGCATTCACATTATTTATTGATTTTTGCCATTGAAAAACATCATGTTATTCATATACCAGAAATGTTTGAAGCTACTGACTGAATGAAAAGAGCTGGCATCTCACTCTCTTTGAATCTTCTTTATCATGCTAAGAGGAGCAGGAAAAAGCAAAAAATTTCAGAATTGCACCTTGCAATGCGGAGAAATTACTGTTTGTGCATTTACAATATTCATTGATTTTTGCCATTGAAAAACGTCCAGAAATGTTTGAAGCTACTGACTGAATGAAAAGAGCTGGCATCTCACTCTCTTTGAATCTTCTTTATCATGCTAAGAGGAGCAGTTAAAAGCAATAAATTTCAGAATTGCACCTTGCAATGCGGAGAAATTACTGTTTGTGCATTCACATTATTCATTGATTTTTGCCATTGAAAAACATCATGTTATTCATATACCAGAAATGTTTGAAGCTACTGACTGAATGAAAAGAGCTGGCATCTCACTCTCTTTGAATCTTCTTTATCATGCTAAGAGGAGCAGGAAAAAGCAAAAAAAATCAGAATTGCACCTTGCAATGCGGAGAAATTACTCTTTGTGCATTCACATTATTTATTGATTTTTGCCATTGAAAAACATCATGTTATTCATATACCAGAAATGTTTGAAGCTACTGACTGAATGAAAAGAGCTGGCATCTCACTCTCTTTGAATCTTCTTTATCATGCTAAGAGGAGCAGGAAAAAGCAAAAAATTTCAGAATTGCACCTTGCAATGCGGAGAAATTACTGTTTGTGCATTTACAATATTCATTGATTTTTGCCATTGAAAAACGTCCAGAAATGTTTGAAGCTACTGACTGAATGAAAAGAGCTGGCATCTCACTCTCTTTGAATCTTCTTTATCATGCTAAGAGGAGCAGTTAAAAGCAATAAATTTCAGAATTGCACCTTGCAATGCGGAGAAATTACTGTTTGTGCATTCACATTATTCATTGATTTTTGCCATTGAAAAACATCATGTTATTCATATACCAGAAATGTTTGAAGCTACTGACTGAATGAAAAGAGCTGGCATCTCACTCTCTTTGAATCTTCTTTATCATGCTAAGAGGAGCAGGAAAAAGCAAAAAAAATCAGAATTGCACCTTGCAATGTGGAGAAATTACTGTTTGTGCATTTACAATATTCATTGATTTTTGCCATTGAAAAACGTCCAGAAATGTTTGAAGCTACTGATTGAATGAAAGGAGCTGGCATCTCACTCTCATTGAATCTTCTTTATCATGCTAAGAGGAGCAGGAAAAAGCAAAAAATTTCAGTATTGCACCTTGCAATGCGGAGAAATTACAGTTTGTGCATTTACAATATTCATTGATTTTTGCCATTGAAAAACGTCCAGAAATGTTTGAAGCTACTGACTGAATGAAAGGAGCTGGCATCTCACTCTCATTGAATCTTCTTTAACATGCTAAGAGGACCAGGAAAAAGCAAAAAATTTCAGAATTGCACCTTGCAATGCGGAGAAATTACTGTTTGTGCATTCACATTATTCATTGATTTTTGCCATTGAAAAACATCATGTTATTCATATACCAGAAATGTTTGAAGCTACTGACTTAATGAAAAGAGCTGGCAACTCACTCTCTTTGAATCTTCTTAATCATGCTAAGAGGAGCAGGAAAAAGCAAAAAATTTCAGAATTGCACCTTGCAATGCGGAGAAATTACAGTTTGTGCATTTACAATATTCATTGATTTTTGACATTGAAAAACGTCCAGAAATGTTTGAAGCTACTGACTGAATGAAAGGAGCTGGCATCTCACTCTCTTTGAATCTTCTTTATCATGCTAAGAGGAGCAGGAAAAGCAAAAAATTTCAGAATTGCACCTTGCAATGCGGAGAAATTACTGTTTGTGCATTCACATTATTCATTGATTTTTGCCATTGAAAAACATCATGTTATTCATATACCCGAAATGTTTGAAGCTACTGACTGAATGAAAAGAGCTGGCATCTCACTCTCTTTGAATCTTCTTTATCATGCTAAGAGGAGCAGGAAAAAGCAAAAATTTTCAGAATTGCACCTTGCAATGCGGAGAAATTACTGTTTGTGCATTTACAATATTCATTGATTTTTGCCATTGAAAAACGTCCAGAAATGTTTGAAGCTACTGACTGAATGAAAAGAGCTGGCATCTCACTCTCTTTGAATCTTCTTTATCATGCTAAGAGGAGCAGGAAAAAGCAAAAAATTTCAGAATTGCACCTTGCAATGCGGAGAAATTACTGTTTGTGCATTCACATTATTCATTGATTTTTGCCATTGAAAAACATCATGTTATTCATATACCAGAAATGTTTGAAGCTACTGACTGAATGAAAAGAGCTGGCATCTCACTCTCTTTGAATCTTCTTTATCATGCTAAGAGGAGCAGGAAAAAGCAAAAAAATTCAGAATTGCACCTTGCAATGTGGAGAAATTACTGTTTGTGCATTTACAATATTCATTGATTTTTGCCATTGAAAAACGTCCAGAAATGTTTGAAGCTACTGACTGAATGAAGGGAGCTGGCATCTCACTCTCTTTGAATCTTCTTTATCATGCTAAGAGGAGCAGGAAAAAGCAAAAAATTTCAGAATTGCACCTTGCAATGCGGAGAAATTACAGATTGTGCATTTACAATATTCATTGATTTTTGCCCTTGAAAAACGTCCAGAAATGTTTGAAGCTACTGACTGAATGAAAGGAGCTGGCATCTCACTATCTTTTAATCTTCTTTATCTTGCAAAGAGCAGCAGGAAAAAGCAAAAAATTTCAGAATTGCACCTTGCAATGCGGAGAAATTACTGTTTGTGCATTCACATTATTCATTGATTTTTGCCATTGAAAACCATCATGTTATTCATATACCAGAAATGTTTGAAGCTTCTGACTGAATGAAAGGAGCTGGCATCTCACTCTCTTTCAATCTTCTTTATCATGATAAGAGGAGCAGGAGAAAGCAAAAAAATTCAGAATTGCACCTTGCAATGCGGAGAAATTACTGTTTGTGCATTTACAATATTCATTGATTTTTGCCATTGAAAAACGTCCAGAAATGTTTGAAGCTACTGACTGAATGAAAAGAGCTGGCATCTCACTCTCTTTGAATCTTCTTTATCATGCTAAGAGGAGCAGGAAAAAGCAAAAAATGTCAGAATTGCACCTTGCAATGCGGAGAAATTACTGTTTGTGCATTCACATTATTCATTGATTTTTGCCATTGAAAAACATCATGTTATTCATATACCAGAAATGTTTGAAGCTACTGACTGAATGAAAAGAGCTGGCATCTCACTCTCTTTGAATCTTCTTTATCATGCTAAGAGGAGCAGGAAAAAGCAAAAAAAATCAGAATTGCACCTTGCAATGTGGAGAAATTACTGTTTGTGCATTTACAATATTCATTGATTTTGGCCATTGAAAAACGTCCAGAAATGTTTGAAGCTACTGACTGAATGAAGGGAGCTGGCATCTCACTCTCTTTGAATCTTCTTTACCATGCTAAGAGGAGCAGGAAAAAGCAAAAAATTTCAGAATTGCACCTTGCAATGCGGAGAAATTACAGTTTGTGCATTTACAATATTCATTGATTTTTGCCCTTGAAAAACGTCCAGAAATGTTTGAAGCTACTGACTGAATGAAAGGAGCTGGCATCTCACTATCTTTTAATCTTCTTTATCATGCAAAGAGCAGCAGGAAAAAGCAAAAAATTTCAGAATTGCACCTTGCAATGCGGAGAAATTACTGTTTGTGCATTCACATTATTCATTGATTTTTGCCATTGAAAACCATCATGTTATTCATATACCAGAAATGTTTGAAGCTTCTGACTGAATGAAAGGAGCTGGCATCTCACTCTCTTTCAATCTTCTTTATCATGATAAGAGGAGCAGGAAAAAGCAAAAAAATTCAGAATTGCACCTTGCAATGCGGAGAAATTACTGTTTGTGCATTTACAATATTCATTGATTTTTGCCATTGAAAAACGTCCAGAAATGTTTGAAGCTACTGACTGAATGAAGGGAGCTGGCATCTCACTCTCTTTGAATCTTCTTTATCATGCTAAGAGGAGCAGGAAAAAGCAAAAAATTTCAGAATTGCACCTTGCAATGCGGAGAAATTACAGTTTGTGCATTTACAATATTCATTGATTTTTGCCCTTGAAAAACGTCCAGAAATGTTTGAAGCTACTGACTGAATGAAAGGAGCTGGCATCTCACTATCTTTTAATCTTCTTTATCATGCAAAGAGCAGCAGGAAAAAGCAAAAAATTTCAGAATTGCACCTTGCAATGCGGAGAAATTACTGTTTGTGCATTCACATTATTCATTGATTTTTGCCATTGAAAACCATCATGTTATTCATATACCAGAAATGTTTGAAGCTTCTGACTGAATGAAAGGAGCTGGCATCTCACTCTCTTTCAATCTTCTTTATCATGATAAGAGGAGCAGGAGAAAGCAAAAAAATTCAGAATTGCACCTTGCAATGCGGAGAAATTACTGTTTGTGCATTTACAATATTCATTGATTTTTGCCATTGAAAAACGTCCAGAAATGTTTGAAGCTACTGACTGAATGAAAAGAGCTGGCATCTCACTCTCTTTGAATCTTCTTTATCATGCTAAGAGGAGCAGGAAAAAGCAAAAAATTTCAGAATTGCACCTTGCAATGCGGAGAAATTACTGTTTGTGCATTCACATTATTCATTGATTTTTGCCATTGAAAAACATCATGTTATTCATATACCAGAAATGTTTGAAGCTACTGACTGAATGAAAAGAGCTGGCATCTCACTCTCTTTGAATCTTCTTTATCATGCTAAGAGGAGCAGGAAAAAGCAAAAAAATTCAGAATTGCACCTTGCAATGTGGAGAAATTACTGTTTGTGCATTTACAATATTCATTGATTTTTGCCATTGAAAAACGTCCAGAAATGTTTGAAGCTACTGACTGAATGAAGGGAGCTGGCATCTCACTCTCTTTGAATCTTCTTTACCATGCTAAGAGGAGCAGGAAAAAGCAAAAAATTTCAGAATTGCACCTTGCAATGCGGAGAAATTACAGTTTGTGCATTTACAATATTCATTGATTTTTGCCCTTGAAAAACGTCCAGAAATGTTTGAAGCTACTGACTGAATGAAAGGAGCTGGCATCTCACTATCTTTTAATCTTCTTTATCATGCAAAGAGCAGCAGGAAAAAGCAAAAAATTTCAGAATTGCACCTTGCAATGCGGAGAAATTACTGTTTGTGCATTCACATTATTCATTGATTTTTGCCATTGAAAACCATCATGTTATTCATATACCAGAAATGTTTGAAGCTTCTGACTGAATGAAAGGAGCTGGCATCTCACTCTCTTTCAATCTTCTTTATCATGATAAGAGGAGCAGGAAAAAGCAAAAAAATTCAGAATTGCACCTTGCAATGCGGAGAAATTACTGTTTGTGCATTCACATTATTCATTGATTTTTGCCATTGAAAAACATCATGTTATTCATATACCAGAAATGTTTGAAGCTACTGACTGAATGAAAAGAGCTGGCATCTCACGCTCTTTGAATCTTCTTTATCATGCTAAGAGGAGCAGGAAAAAGCAAAACATTTCAGAATTGCACCTTGCAATGCGGAGAAATTACTGTTTGTGCATTTACAATATTCATTGATTTTTGCCATTGAAAAACGTCCAGAAATGTTTGAAGCTACTGACTGAATGAAAGGAGCTGGCATCTCACTCTCTTTTAATCTTCTTTATCATGCTAAGAGCAGCAGGAAAAAGCAAAAAATTTCAGAATTGCACCTTGAAATGCGGAGAAATTACGGTTTGTGCATTCACATTATTCATTGATTTTTGCCATTGAAAACCATCATGTTATTCATATACCAGAAATGTTTGAAGCTACTGACTGAATGAAAGGAGCTGGCATCTCACTCTCTTTGAATCTTCTTTATCATGATAAGAGGAGCAGGAAAAAGCAAAAAATTTCAGAATTGCACATTGCAATGCGGAGAAATTACTGTTTGTGCATTCACATTATTCATTGATTTTTGCCATTGAAAAACATCATGTTATTCATATACCAGAAATGTTTGAAGCTACTAACTGAATGAAAAGAGCTGGCATCTCACTCTCTTTGAATCTTCTTTATCATGCTAAGAGGAGCAGGAAAAAGCAAAAAATTTCAGAATTGCACCTTGCAATGCGGAGAAATTACTGTTTGTGCATTCACATTATTCATTGATTTTTGCCATTGAAAAACATCATGTTATTCATATACCAGAAATGTTTGAAGCTACTGACTGAATGAAAAGAGCGGGCATCTCACTCTCTTTGAATCTTCTTTATCATGCTAAGAGGAGCAGGAAAAAGCAAAAAATTTCAGAATTGCACCTTGCAATGCGGAGAAATTACTGTTTGTGCATTTACAATATTCATTGATTTTTGCCATTGAAAAACGTCCAGAAATGTTTGAAGCTACTGACTGAATGAAAAGAGCTGGCATCTCACTCTCTTTGAATCTTCTTTATCATGCTAAGAGGAGCAGGAAAAAGCAAAAAATTTCAGAATTGCACCTTGCAATGCGGAGAAATTACTGTTTGTGCATTCACATGATTCATTGATTTTTGCCATTGAAAATCATCATGTTATTCATATACCAGAAATGTTTGAAGCTACTGACTGAATGAAAAGAGCTGGCATCTCACTCTCTTTGAATCTTCTTTATCATGCTAAGAGGAGCAGGAAAAAGCAAAAAAAATCAGAATTGCACCTTGCAATGTGGAGAAATTACTGTTTGTGCATTTACAATATTCATTGATTTTTGCAATTGAAAAACGTCCAGAAATGTTTGAAGCTACGGACTGAATGAAAGGAGCTGGCATCTCACTTTCATTGAATCCTCTTTACCATGCTAAGAGGAGCAGGAAAAAGCAAAAAATTTCAGAATTGCACCTTGCAATGCGGAGAAATTACAGTTTGTGCATTTACAATATTCATTGATTTTTGCCATTGAAAAACGTCCAGAAATGTTTGAAGCTACTGACTGAATGAAAGGAGCTGGCATCTCACTCTCTTTTAATCTTCTTTATTATGCTAAGAGCAGCAGGAAAAAGCAAAAAATTTCAGAATTGCACCTTGCAATGCGGAGAAAATACTGTTTGTGCATTCACATTGTTCATTGATTTTTGCCATTGAAAACCATCATGTTATTCATATACCAGAAATGTTTGAAGCTTCTGACTGAATGAAAGGAGCTGGCATCTCACTCTCTTTGAATCTTCTTTATCATGATAAGAGGAGCAGGAAAAAGCAAAAAATTTCAGAATTGCACCTTGCAATGCGGAGAAATTACTGTTTGTGCATTCACATTATTCATTGATTTTTACCATTAAAAAACATCATGTTATTCATATACCAGAAATGTTTGAAGCTACTGACTGAATGAAAAGAGCTGGCATCTCACTCTCTTTGAATCTTCTTTATCATGCTAAGAGGAGCAGGAAAAAGCAAAACATTTCAGAATTGCACCTTGCAATGCGGAGAAATTACTGTTTGTGCATTTACAATATTCATTGATTTTTGCCATTGAAAAACGTCCAGAAATGTTTGAAGCTACTGACTGAATGAAAAGAGCTGGCATCTCACTCTCTTTGAATATTCTTTATCATGCTAAGAGGAGCAGGAAAAAGCAAAAAATTTCAGAATTGCACCTTGCAATGCGGAGAAATTACTGTTTGTGCATTCACATTATTCATTGATTTTTGCCTTTGAAAAACATCATGTTATTCATATACCAGAAATGTTTGAAGCTACTGACTGAATGAAAAGAGCTGGCATCTCCCTCTCTTTGAATCTTCTTTATCATGCTAAGAGAAGCAGGAAAAAGCAAAACATTTCAGAATTGCACCTTGCAATTCGGAGAAATTACTGTTTGTGCATTTACAATATTCATTGATTTTTGCCATTGAAAAACGTCCAGAAATGTTTGAAGCTACTGACTGAATGAAAAGAGCTGGCATCTCACTCTCTTTGAATATTCTTTATCATGCTAAGAGGAGCAGGAAAAAGCAAAAAATTTCAGAATTGCACCTTGCAATGCGGAGAAATTACTGTTTGTGCATTCACATTATTCATTGATTTTTGCCATTGAAAAACGTGCAGAAATGTTTGAAGCTACTGACTGAATGAAAGGAGCTGGCATCTCACTCTCTTTGAATCTTCTTTACCATGCTAAGAGGAGCAGGAAAAAGCAAAAAATTTCAGAATTGCACGTTGCAATGCGGAGAAATTTCAGTTTGTGCATTTACAATATTCATTGATTTTTGCCATTGAAAAACGTCCAGAAATGTTTGAAGCTACTGACTGAATGAAAGGAGCTGGCATCTCACTCTCTTTTAAACTTCTTTATCATGCTAAGAGCAGCAGGAAAAAGCAAAAAATTTCAGAATTGCACCTTGCAATGCGGAGAAATTACTGTTTGTGCATTCACATTATTCATTGATTTTTGCCATTGAAAACCATCATGTTATTCATATACCAGAAATGTTTGAAGCTACTGACTGAATGAAAGGAGCTGGCATCTCACTCTCTTTGAATCTTCTTAATCATGCTAAGAGGAGCAGGAAAAAGCAAAAAATTTCAGAATTGCACATTGCAATGCGGAGAAATTACTGTTTGTGCATTCACATTATTCATTGATTTTTGCCATTGAAAAACATCATGTTATTCATATACCAGAAATGTTTGAAGCTACTGACTGAATGAAAAGAGCTGGCATCTCACTCTCTTTGAATCTTCTTTATCATGCTAAGAGGAGCAGGAAAAAGCAAAAAAATTCAGAATTGCACCTTGCAATGTGGAGAAATTACTGTTTGTGCATTTACAATATTCATTGATTTTTGCCATTGAAAAACGTCCAGAAATGTTTGAAGCTACTGACTGAATGAAGGGAGCTGGCATCTCACTCTCTTTGAATCTTCTTTACCATGCTAAGAGGAGCAGGAAAAAGCAAAAAATTTCAGAATTGCACCTTGCAATGCGGAGAAATTACAGTTTGTGCATTTACAATATTCATTGATTTTTGCCCTTGAAAAACGTCCAGAAATGTTTGAAGCTACTGACTGAATGAAAGGAGCTGGCATCTCACTATCTTTTAATCTTCTTTATCATGCAAAGAGCAGCAGGAAAAAGCAAAAAATTTCAGAATTGCACCTTGCAATGCGGAGAAATTACTGTTTGTGCATTCACATTATTCATTGATTTTTGCCATTGAAAACCATCATGTTATTCATATACCAGAAATGTTTGAAGCTTCTGACTGAATGAAAGGAGCTGGCATCTCACTCTCTTTCAATCTTCTTTATCATGATAAGAGGAGCAGGAAAAAGCAAAAAAATTCAGAATTGCACCTTGCAATGCGGAGAAATTACTGTTTGTGCATTTACAATATTCATTGATTTTTGCCATTGAAAAACGTCCAGAAATGTTTGAAGCTACTGACTGAATGAAGGGAGCTGGCATCTCACTCTCTTTGAATCTTCTTTATCATGCTAAGAGGAGCAGGAAAAAGCAAAAAATTTCAGAATTGCACCTTGCAATGCGGAGAAATTACAGTTTGTGCATTTACAATATTCATTGATTTTTGCCCTTGAAAAACGTCCAGAAATGTTTGAAGCTACTGACTGAATGAAAGGAGCTGGCATCTCACTATCTTTTAATCTTCTTTATCATGCAAAGAGCAGCAGGAAAAAGCAAAAAATTTCAGAATTGCACCTTGCAATGCGGAGAAATTACTGTTTGTGCATTCACATTATTCATTGATTTTTGCCATTGAAAACCATCATGTTATTCATATACCAGAAATGTTTGAAGCTTCTGACTGAATGAAAGGAGCTGGCATCTCACTCTCTTTCAATCTTCTTTATCATGATAAGAGGAGCAGGAGAAAGCAAAAAAATTCAGAATTGCACCTTGCAATGCGGAGAAATTACTGTTTGTGCATTTACAATATTCATTGATTTTTGCCATTGAAAAACGTCCAGAAATGTTTGAAGCTACTGACTGAATGAAAAGAGCTGGCATCTCACTCTCTTTGAATCTTCTTTATCATGCTAAGAGGAGCAGGAAAAAGCAAAAAATTTCAGAATTGCACCTTGCAATGCGGAGAAATTACTGTTTGTGCATTCACATTATTCATTGATTTTTGCCATTGAAAAACATCATGTTATTCATATACCAGAAATGTTTGAAGCTACTGACTGAATGAAAAGAGCTGGCATCTCACTCTCTTTGAATCTTCTTTATCATGCTAAGAGGAGCAGGAAAAAGCAAAAAAATTCAGAATTGCACCTTGCAATGTGGAGAAATTACTGTTTGTGCATTTACAATATTCATTGATTTTTGCCATTGAAAAATGTCCAGAAATGTTTGAAGCTACTGACTGAATGAAGGGAGCTGGCATCTCACTCTCTTTGAATCTTCTTTACCATGCTAAGAGGAGCAGGAAAAAGCAAAAAATTTCAGAATTGCACCTTGCAATGCGGAGAAATTACAGTTTGTGCATTTACAATATTCATTGATTTTTGCCCTTGAAAAACGTCCAGAAATGTTTGAAGCTACTGACTGAATGAAAGGAGCTGGCATCTCACTATCTTTTAATCTTCTTTATCATGCAAAGAGCAGCAGGAAAAAGCAAAAAATTTCAGAATTGCACCTTGCAATGCGGAGAAATTACTGTTTGTGCATTCACATTATTCATTGATTTTTGCCATTGAAAACCATCATGTTATTCATATACCAGAAATGTTTGAAGCTTCTGACTGAATGAAAGGAGCTGGCATCTCACTCTCTTTCAATCTTCTTTATCATGATAAGAGGAGCAGGAAAAAGCAAAAAAATTCAGAATTGCACCTTGCAATGCGGAGAAATTACTGTTTGTGCATTCACATTATTCATTGATTTTTGCCATTGAAAAACATCATGTTATTCATATACCAGAAATGTTTGAAGCTACTGACTGAATGAAAAGAGCTGGCATCTCACGCTCTTTGAATATTCTTTATCATGCTAAGAGGAGCAGGAAAAAGCAAAACATTTCAGAATTGCACCTTGCAATGCGGAGAAATTACTGTTTGTGCATTTACAATATTCATTGATTTTTGCCATTGAAAAACGTCCAGAAATGTTTGAAGCTACTGACTGAATGAAAGGAGCTGGCATCTCACTCTCTTTTAATCTTCTTTATCATGCTAAGAGCAGCAGGAAAAAGCAAAAAATTTCAGAATTGCACCTTGAAATGCGGAGAAATTACGGTTTGTGCATTCACATTATTCATTGATTTTTGCCATTGAAAACCATCATGTTATTCATATACCAGAAATGTTTGAAGCTACTGACTGAATGAAAGGAGCTGGCATCTCACTCTCTTTGAATCTTCTTTATCATGATAAGAGGAGCAGGAAAAAGCAAAAAATTTCAGAATTGCACATTGCAATGCGGAGAAATTACTGTTTGTGCATTCACATTATTCATTGATTTTTGCCATTGAAAAACATCATGTTATTCATATACCAGAAATGTTTGAAGCTACTAACTGAATGAAAAGAGCTGGCATCTCACTCTCTTTGAATCTTCTTTATCATGCTAAGAGGAGCAGGAAAAAGCAAAAAATTTCAGAATTGCACCTTGCAATGCGGAGAAATTACTGTTTGTGCATTCACATTATTCATTGATTTTTGCCATTGAAAAACATCATGTTATTCATATACCAGAAATGTTTGAAGCTACTGACTGAATGAAAAGAGCGGGCATCTCACTCTCTTTGAATCTTCTTTATCATGCTAAGAGGAGCAGGAAAAAGCAAAAAATTTCAGAATTGCACCTTGCAATGCGGAGAAATTACTGTTTGTGCATTTACAATATTCATTGATTTTTGCCATTGAAAAACGTCCAGAAATGTTTGAAGCTACTGACTGAATGAAAAGAGCTGGCATCTCACTCTCTTTGAATCTTCTTTATCATGCTAAGAGGAGCAGGAAAAAGCAAAAAATTTCAGAATTGCACCTTGCAATGCGGAGAAATTACTGTTTGTGCATTCACATGATTCATTGATTTTTGCCATTGAAAATCATCATGTTATTCATATACCAGAAATGTTTGAAGCTACTGACTGAATGAAAAGAGCTGGCATCTCACTCTCTTTGAATCTTCTTTATCATGCTAAGAGGAGCAGGAAAAAGCAAAAAAAATCAGAATTGCACCTTGCAATGTGGAGAAATTACTGTTTGTGCATTTACAATATTCATTGATTTTTGCAATTGAAAAACGTCCAGAAATGTTTGAAGCTACGGACTGAATGAAAGGAGCTGGCATCTCACTTTCATTGAATCCTCTTTACCATGCTAAGAGGAGCAGGAAAAAGCAAAAAATTTCAGAATTGCACCTTGCAATGCGGAGAAATTACAGTTTGTGCATTTACAATATTCATTGATTTTTGCCCTTGAAAAACGTCCAGAAATGTTTGAAGCTACTGACTGAATGAAAGGAGCTGGCATCTCACTATCTTTTAATCTTCTTTATCATGCAAAGAGCAGCAGGAAAAAGCAAAAAATTTCAGAATTGCACCTTGCAATGCGGAGAAATTACTGTTTGTGCATTCACATTATTCATTGATTTTTGCCATTGAAAACCATCATGTTATTCATATACCAGAAATGTTTGAAGCTTCTGACTGAATGAAAGGAGCTGGCATCTCACTCTCTTTCAATCTTCTTTATCATGATAAGAGGAGCAGGAAAAAGCAAAAAAATTCAGAATTGCACCTTGCAATGCGGAGAAATTACTGTTTGTGCATTCACATTATTCATTGATTTTTGCCATTGAAAAACATCATGTTATTCATATACCAGAAATGTTTGAAGCTACTGACTGAATGAAAAGAGCTGGCATCTCACGCTCTTTGAATCTTCTTTATCATGCTAAGAGGAGCAGGAAAAAGCAAAACATTTCAGAATTGCACCTTGCAATGCGGAGAAATTACTGTTTGTGCATTTACAATATTCATTGATTTTTGCCATTGAAAAACGTCCAGAAATGTTTGAAGCTACTGACTGAATGAAAGGAGCTGGCATCTCACTCTCTTTTAATCTTCTTTATCATGCTAAGAGCAGCAGGAAAAAGCAAAAAATTTCAGAATTGCACCTTGAAATGCGGAGAAATTACGGTTTGTGCATTCACATTATTCATTGATTTTTGCCATTGAAAACCATCATGTTATTCATATACCAGAAATGTTTGAAGCTACTGACTGAATGAAAGGAGCTGGCATCTCACTCTCTTTGAATCTTCTTTATCATGATAAGAGGAGCAGGAAAAAGCAAAAAATTTCAGAATTGCACATTGCAATGCGGAGAAATTACTGTTTGTGCATTCACATTATTCATTGATTTTTGCCATTGAAAAACATCATGTTATTCATATACCAGAAATGTTTGAAGCTACTAACTGAATGAAAAGAGCTGGCATCTCACTCTCTTTGAATCTTCTTTATCATGCTAAGAGGAGCAGGAAAAAGCAAAAAATTTCAGAATTGCACCTTGCAATGCGGAGAAATTACTGTTTGTGCATTCACATTATTCATTGATTTTTGCCATTGAAAAACATCATGTTATTCATATACCAGAAATGTTTGAAGCTACTGACTGAATGAAAAGAGCGGGCATCTCACTCTCTTTGAATCTTCTTTATCATGCTAAGAGGAGCAGGAAAAAGCAAAAAATTTCAGAATTGCACCTTGCAATGCGGAGAAATTACTGTTTGTGCATTTACAATATTCATTGATTTTTGCCATTGAAAAACGTCCAGAAATGTTTGAAGCTACTGACTGAATGAAAAGAGCTGGCATCTCACTCTCTTTGAATCTTCTTTATCATGCTAAGAGGAGCAGGAAAAAGCAAAAAATTTCAGAATTGCACCTTGCAATGCGGAGAAATTACTGTTTGTGCATTCACATGATTCATTGATTTTTGCCATTGAAAATCATCATGTTATTCATATACCAGAAATGTTTGAAGCTACTGACTGAATGAAAAGAGCTGGCATCTCACTCTCTTTGAATCTTCTTTATCATGCTAAGAGGAGCAGGAAAAAGCAAAAAAAATCAGAATTGCACCTTGCAATGTGGAGAAATTACTGTTTGTGCATTTACAATATTCATTGATTTTTGCAATTGAAAAACGTCCAGAAATGTTTGAAGCTACGGACTGAATGAAAGGAGCTGGCATCTCACTTTCATTGAATCCTCTTTACCATGCTAAGAGGAGCAGGAAAAAGCAAAAAATTTCAGAATTGCACCTTGCAATGCGGAGAAATTACAGTTTGTGCATTTACAATATTCATTGATTTTTGCCATTGAAAAACGTCCAGAAATGTTTGAAGCTACTGACTGAATGAAAGGAGCTGGCATCTCACTCTCTTTTAATCTTCTTTATTATGCTAAGAGCAGCAGGAAAAAGCAAAAAATTTCAGAATTGCACCTTGCAATGCGGAGAAAATACTGTTTGTGCATTCACATTGTTCATTGATTTTTGCCATTGAAAACCATCATGTTATTCATATACCAGAAATGTTTGAAGCTTCTGACTGAATGAAAGGAGCTGGCATCTCACTCTCTTTGAATCTTCTTTATCATGATAAGAGGAGCAGGAAAAAGCAAAAAATTTCAGAATTGCACCTTGCAATGCGGAGAAATTACTGTTTGTGCATTCACATTATTCATTGATTTTTACCATTAAAAAACATCATGTTATTCATATACCAGAAATGTTTGAAGCTACTGACTGAATGAAAAGAGCTGGCATCTCACTCTCTTTGAATCTTCTTTATCATGCTAAGAGGAGCAGGAAAAAGCAAAACATTTCAGAATTGCACCTTGCAATGCGGAGAAATTACTGTTTGTGCATTTACAATATTCATTGATTTTTGCCATTGAAAAACGTCCAGAAATGTTTGAAGCTACTGACTGAATGAAAAGAGCTGGCATCTCACTCTCTTTGAATATTCTTTATCATGCTAAGAGGAGCAGGAAAAAGCAAAAAATTTCAGAATTGCACCTTGCAATGCGGAGAAATTACTGTTTGTGCATTCACATTATTCATTGATTTTTGCCTTTGAAAAACATCATGTTATTCATATACCAGAAATGTTTGAAGCTACTGACTGAATGAAAAGAGCTGGCATCTCACTCTCTTTGAATCTTCTTTATCATGCTAAGAGAAGCAGGAAAAAGCAAAACATTTCAGAATTGCACCTTGCAATTCGGAGAAATTACTGTTTGTGCATTTAGAATATTCATTGATTTTTGCCATTGAAAAACGTCCAGAAATGTTTGAAGCTACTGACTGAATGAAAAGAGCTGGCATCTCACTCTCTTTGAATATTCTTTATCATGCTAAGAGGAGCAGGAAAAAGCAAAAAATTTCAGAATTGCACCTTGCAATGCGGAGAAATTACTGTTTGTGCATTCACATTATTCATTGATTTTTGCCATTGAAAAACGTGCAGAAATGTTTGAAGCTACTGACTGAATGAAAGGAGCTGGCATCTCACTCTCTTTGAATCTTCTTTACCATGCTAAGAGGAGCAGGAAAAAGCAAAAAATTTCAAAATTGCACGTTGCAATGCGGAGAAATTTCAGTTTGTGCATTTACAATATTCATTGATTTTTGCCATTGAAAAACGTCCAGAAATGTTTGAAGCTACTGACTGAATGAAAGGAGCTGGCATCTCACTCTCTTTTAAATTTCTTTATCATGCTAAGAGCAGCAGGAAAAAGCAAAAAATTTCAGAATTGCACCTTGCAATGCGGAGAAATTACTGTTTGTGCATTCACATTATTCATTGATTTTTGCCATTGAAAACCATCATGTTATTCATATACCAGAAATGTTTGAAGCTACTGACTGAATGAAAGGAGCTGGCATCTCACTCTCTTTGAATCTTCTTAATCATGCTAAGAGGAGCAGGAAAAAGCAAAAAATTTCAGAATTGCACATTGCAATGCGGAGAAATTACTGTTTGTGCATTCACATTATTCATTGATTTTTGCCATTGAAAAACATCATGTTATTCATATACCAGAAATGTTTGAAGCTACTGACTGAATGAAAAGAGCTGGCATCTCACTCTCTTTGAATCTTCTTTATCATGCTAAGAGGAGCAGGAAAAAGCAAAAAAATTCAGAATTGCACCTAGCAATGTGGAGAAATTACTGTTTGTGCATTTACAATATTCATTGATTTTTGCCATTGAAAAACGTCCAGAAATGTTTGAAGCTACTGACTGAATGAAAAGAGCTGGCATCTCACTCTCTTTGAATCTTCTTTATCATGCTAAGAGGAGCAGGAAAAAGCAAAAAATTTCAGAATTGCACCTTGCAATGCGGAGAAATTACTGTTTGTGCATTCACATTATTCATTGATTTTTGCCATTGAAAAACATCATGTTATTCATATACCAGAAATGTTTGAAGCTACTGACTGAATGAAAAGAGCTGGCATCTCACTCTCTTTGAATCTTCTTTATCATGCTAAGAGGAGCAGGAAAAAGCAAAAAAATTCAGAATTGCACCTTGCAATGTGGAGAAATTACTGTTTGTGCATTTACAATATTCATTGATTTTTGCCATTGAAAAACGTCCAGAAATGTTTGAAGCTACTGACTGAATGAAGGGAGCTGGCATCTCACTCTCTTTGAATCTTCTTTACCATGCTAAGAGGAGCAGGAAAAAGCAAAAAATTTCAGAATTGCACCTTGCAATGCGGAGAAATTACAGTTTGTGCATTTACAATATTCATTGATTTTTGCCATTGAAAAACGTCCAGAAATGTTTGAAGCTACTGACTGAATGAAAGGAGCTGGCATCTCACTCTTTTAATCTTCTTTATCATGCTAAGAGGAGCAGGAAAAAACAAAAAATTTCAGAATTGCACCTTGCAATGCGGAGAAATTACTGTTTGTGCATTCACATTATTCATTGATTTTTGCCATTGAAAACCATCATGTTATTCATATACCAGAAATGTTTGAAGCTACTGACTAAATGAAAGGAGCTGGCATCTCAATCTCTTTGAATCTTCTTTATCATGATAAGAGGACCAGGAAAAAGCAAAAAATTTCAGAATTGCACCTTGCAATGCGGAGAAATTACTGTTTGTGCATTCACATTATTCATTGATTTTTGCCATTGAAAAACATCATGTTATTCATATACCAGAAATGTTTGAAGCTACTGACTTAATGAAAAGAGCTGGCATGTCACTCTCTTTGAATCTTCTTAATCATGCTAAGAGGAGCAGGAAAAAGCAAAACATTTCAGAATTGCGCCTTGCAATGCGGAGAAATTACTGTTTGTGCATTTACAATATTCATTGATTTTTGCCATTGAAAAACGTCCAGAAATGTTTGAAGCTACTGACTGAATGAAAAGAGCTGGCATCTCACTCTCTTTGAATCTTCTTTATCATGCTAAGAGGAGCAGGAAAAAGCAAAAAATTTCAGAATTGCGCCTTGCAATGCGGAGAAATTAGTGTTTGTGCATTCACATTATTCATTGATTTTTGCCATTGAAAAAGAACATCATTTTATTCATAGACCAGAAATGTTTGAAGCTACTGACTGAATGAAAATAGCTGGCATCTCACTCTCTTTGAATCTTCTTTATCATGATAAGAGGAGCAGGAAAAAGCAAAAAATTTCAGAATTGCACCTTGCAATGCGGAGAAATTACAGTTTGTCCATTCACATTATTCATTGATTTTTGCCATTGAAAAACATCATATTATTCATATACCAGAAATGTTTGAAGCTACTAACTGAATGAAAAGAGCTGGCATCTCACTCTCTTTGAATCTTCTTTATCATGCTAAGAGGAGCAGGAAAAAGCAAAAAATTTCAGAATTGCACCTTGCAATGCGGAGAAATTACTGTTTGTGCATTTACAATATTCATTGATTTTTGCATTTGAAAAAAGTCCAGAAATGTTTGAAGCTACTGACTGAATGAAAGGAGCTGGCATCTCACTCTCTTTGAATCTTCTTTATCATGCTAAGTGGAGCAGGAAAAAGCAAAAAATTTCAGAATTGCACCTTGCAATGCGGAGAAATTACTGTTTGTGCATTCACATTATTCATTGATTTTTGCCATTGAAAAATGTCCAGAAATGTTTGAAGCTACTGACTGAATGAAAGGAGCTGGCATCTCACTCTCTTTGAATCTTCTTTACCATGCTAAGAGGAGCAGGAAAAAGCAAAAAATTTCAGAATTGCACCTTGCAATGCGGAGAAATTACAGTTTGTGCATTTACAATATTCATTGATTTTTGCCATTGAAAAACGTCCAGAAAGGTTTGAAGCTACTGACAGAATGAAAGGAGCTGGCATCTCACTCTCTTTGAATCTTCTTTATCATGCTAAGAGCAGCAGGAAAAAGCAAAAAAAATCTGAATTGCACCTTGCAATGCGGAGAAATTACTGTTTGTGCATTCACATTATTCATTGATTTTTGCCATTGAAAACCATCATGTTATTCATATACCAGAAATGTTTGAAGCTACTGACTGAATGAAAGGAGCTGGCATCTCACTCTCTTTGAATCTTCTTAATCATGCTAAGAGGAGCAGGAAAAAGCAAAAAAATTCAGAATTGCACCTTGCAATGCGGAGAAATTACTGTTTGTGCATTCACATTATTCATTCATTTTTGCCATTGAAAACCATCGTGTTATTCATATACCAGAAATGTTTGAAGCTACTGACTGAATGAAAGGAGCTGGCATCTCACTCTCTTTGAATCTTCTTTATCATGATAAGCGGAGCAGGAAAAAGCAAAAAATTTCAGAATTGCACCTTGCAATGCGGAGAAATTAATGTTTGTGCATTTACAATATTCATTGATTTTTGCCATTGAAAAACGTCCAGAAATGTTTGAAGCTACTGACTGAATGAAAAGAGCTGGCATCTCACTCTCTTTGAATCTTCTTTATCATGCTAAGAGGAGCAGGAAAAAGCAAAAAATTTCAGAATTGCACCTTACAATGCGGAGAAATTACTGTTTGTGCATTCACATTATTCATTGATTTTTGCCATTGAAAAACATCATGTTATTCATATACCAGAAATGTTTGAAGCTACTGACTGAATGAAAAGAGCTGGCATCTCACTCTCTTTGAATCTTCTTTATCATGCTAAGAGGAGCAGGAAAAAGCAAAAAATTTCAGAATTGCACCTTGCAATGCGGAGAAATTACTGTTTGTGCATTCACATTATTCATTGATTTTTGCCATTGAAAAACATTATGCTATTCATATACCAGAAATGTTTGGAGCTACTAACTGAATGAAAAGAGCTGGCATCTCACTCTCTTTGAATCTTCTTTATCATGCTAAGAGGAGCAGGAAAAAGCAAAAAATTTCAGAATTGCACCTTGCAATGCTGAGAAATTACTGTTTGTGCATTCACATTATTCATTGATTTTTGCCATTGAAAACCATCATGTTATTCATATACCAGAAATGTTTGAAGCTACTGACTGAATGAAAGGAGCTGGCATCTCATTCTCTTTGATTCTTCTTTATCATGCTAAGAGGAAAAGGAAAATGCAAAAAATTTCAGAATTGCACCTTGCAATGCGGAGAAATTACTGTTTGTGCATTCACATTATTCATTGATTTTTGCCATTGAAAAACATCATGTTATTCATATACCAGAAATGTTTGAAGCTACTGACTGAATGAAAGGAGCTGGCATCTCACTCTCTTTGAATCTTCTTTATCATGATAAGAGGAGCAGGAAAATGCAAAAAATTTCAGAATTGCACATTGCAATGCGGAGAAATTACTGTTTGTGCATTCACATTATTCATTGATTTTTGCCATTGAAAAACATCATGTTATTCATATACCAGAAATGTTTGAAGCTACTAACTGAATGAAAAGAGCTGGCATCTCACTCTCTTTGAATCTTCTTTATCATGCTAAGAGGAGCAGGAAAAAGCAAAAAATTTCAGAATTGCACCTTGCAATGCGGAGAAATTACTGTTTGTGCATTCACATTATTCATTGATTTTTGCCATTGAAAAACATCATGTTATTCATATACCAGAAATGTTTGAAGCTACTGACTTAATGAAAAGAGCTGGCATGTCACTCTCTTTGAATCTTCTTAATCATGCTAAGAGGAGCAGGAAAAAGCAAAACATTTCAGAATTGCGCCTTGCAATGCGGAGAAATTACTGTTTGTGCATTTACAATATTCATTGATTTTTGCCATTGAAAAACGTCCAGAAATGTTTGAAGCTACTGACTGAATGAAAAGACCTGGCATCTCACTCTCTTTGAATCTTCTTTATCATGCTAAGAGGAGCAGGAAAAAGCAAAAAATTTCAGAATTGCACCTTGCAATGCGGAGAAATTAGTGTTTGTGCATTCACATTATTCATTGATTTTTGCCATTGAAAAAGAACATCATTTTATTCATAGACCAGAAATGTTTGAAGCTACTGACTGAATGAAAAGAGCTGGCATCTCACTCTCTTTGAATCTTCTTTATCATGCTAAGAGGAGCAGGAAAAAGCAAAAAATTTCAGAATTGCACCTTGCAATGCGGAGAAATTACTGTTTGTGCATTCACATTATTCATTGATTTTTGCCATTGAAAAACATTATGCTATTCATATACCAGAAATGTTTGGAGCTACTAACTGAATGAAAAGAGCTGGCATCTCACTCTCTTTGAATCTTCTTTATCATGCTAAGAGGAGCAGGAAAAAGCAAAAAATTTCAGAATTGCACCTTGCAATGCTGAGAAATTACTGTTTGTGCATTCACATTATTCATTGATTTTTGCCATTGAAAACCATCATGTTATTCATATACCAGAAATGTTTGAAGCTACTGACTGAATGAAAGGAGCTGGCATCTCACTCTCTTTGATTCTTCTTTATCATGCTAAGAGGAAAAGGAAAATGCAAAAAATTTCAGAATTGCACCTTGCAATGCGGAGAAATTACTGTTTGTGCATTCACATTATTCATTGATTTTTGCCATTGAAAAACATCATGTTATTCATATACCAGAAATGTTTGAAGCTACTGACTGAATGAAAATAGCTGGCATCTCACTCTCTTTGAATCTTCTTTATCATGATAAGAGGAGCAGGAAAAAGCAAAAAATTTCAGAATTGCACCTTGCAATGCGGAGAAATTACAGTTTGTCCATTCACATTATTCATTGATTTTTGCCATTGAAAAACATCATATTATTCATATACCAGAAATGTTTGAAGCTACTAACTGAATGAAAAGAGCTGGCATCTCACTCTCTTTGAATCTTCTTTATCATGCTAAGAGGAGCAGGAAAAAGCAAAAAATTTCAGAATTGCACCTTGCAATGCGGAGAAATTACTGTTTGTGCATTTACAATATTCATTGATTTTTGCATTTGAAAAAAGTCCAGAAATGTTTGAAGCTACTGACTGAATGAAAGGAGCTGGCATCTCACTCTCTTTGAATCTTCTTTATCATGCTAAGTGGAGCAGGAAAAAGCAAAAAATTTCAGAATTGCACCTTGCAATGCGGAGAAATTACTGTTTGTGCATTCACATTATTCATTGATTTTTGCCATTGAAAAATGTCCAGAAATGTTTGAAGCTACTGACTGAATGAAAGGAGCTGGCATCTCACTCTCTTTGAATCTTCTTTACCATGCTAAGAGGAGCAGGAAAAAGCAAAAAATTTCAGAATTGCACCTTGCAATGCGGAGAAATTACAGTTTGTGCATTTACAATATTCATTGATTTTTGCCATTGAAAAACGTCCAGAAAGGTTTGAAGCTACTGACAGAATGAAAGGAGCTGGCATCTCACTCTCTTTGAATCTTCTTTATCATGCTAAGAGCAGCAGGAAAAAGCAAAAAAAATCTGAATTGCACCTTGCAATGCGGAGAAATTACTGTTTGTGCATTCACATTATTCATTGATTTTTGCCATTGAAAACCATCATGTTATTCATATACCAGAAATGTTTGAAGCTACTGACTGAATGAAAGGAGCTGGCATCTCACTCTCTTTGAATCTTCTTAATCATGCTAAGAGGAGCAAGAAAAAGCAAAAAAATTCAGAATTGCACCTTGCAATGCGGAGAAATTACTGTTTGTGCATTCACATTATTCATTCATTTTTGCCATTGAAAACCATCGTGTTATTCATATACCAGAAATGTTTGAAGCTACTGACTGAATGAAAGGAGCTGGCATCTCACTCTCTTTGAATCTTCTTTATCATGATAAGCGGAGCAGGAAAAAGCAAAAAATTTCAGAATTGCACCTTGCAATGCGGAGAAATTAATGTTTGTGCATTTACAATATTCATTGATTTTTGCCATTGAAAAACGTCCAGAAATGTTTGAAGCTACTGACTGAATGAAAAGAGCTGGCATCTCACTCTCTTTGAATCTTCTTTATCATGCTAAGAGGAGCAGGAAAAAGCAAAAAATTTCAGAATTGCACCTTACAATGCGGAGAAATTACTGTTTGTGCATTCACATTATTCATTGATTTTTGCCATTGAAAAACATCATGTTATTCATATACCAGAAATGTTTGAAGCTACTGACTGAATGAAAAGAGCTGGCATCTCACTCTCTTTGAATCTTCTTTATCATGCTAAGAGGAGCAGGAAAAAGCAAAAAATTTCAGAATTGCACCTTGCAATGCGGAGAAATTACTGTTTGTGCATTCACATTATTCATTGATTTTTGCCATTGAAAAACATTATGCTATTCATATACCAGAAATGTTTGGAGCTACTAACTGAATGAAAAGAGCTGGCATCTCACTCTCTTTGAATCTTCTTTATCATGCTAAGAGGAGCAGGAAAAAGCAAAAAATTTCAGAATTGCACCTTGCAATGCTGAGAAATTACTGTTTGTGCATTCACATTATTCATTGATTTTTGCCATTGAAAACCATCATGTTATTCATATACCAGAAATGTTTGAAGCTACTGACTGAATGAAAGGAGCTGGCATCTCATTCTCTTTGATTCTTCTTTATCATGCTAAGAGGAAAAGGAAAATGCAAAAAATTTCAGAATTGCACCTTGCAATGCGGAGAAATTACTGTTTGTGCATTCACATTATTCATTGATTTTTGCCATTGAAAAACATCATGTTATTCATATACCAGAAATGTTTGAAGCTACTGACTGAATGAAAGGAGCTGGCATCTCACTCTCTTTGAATCTTCTTTATCATGATAAGAGGAGCAGGAAAATGCAAAAAATTTCAGAATTGCACATTGCAATGCGGAGAAATTACTGTTTGTGCATTCACATTATTCATTGATTTTTGCCATTGAAAAACATCATGTTATTCATATACCAGAAATGTTTGAAGCTACTAACTGAATGAAAAGAGCTGGCATCTCACTCTCTTTGAATCTTCTTTATCATGCTAAGAGGAGCAGGAAAAAGCAAAAAATTTCAGAATTGCACCTTGCAATGCGGAGAAATTACTGTTTGTGCATTCACATTATTCATTGATTTTTGCCATTGAAAAACATCATGTTATTCATATACCAGAAATGTTTGAAGCTACTGACTTAATGAAAAGAGCTGGCATGTCACTCTCTTTGAATCTTCTTAATCATGCTAAGAGGAGCAGGAAAAAGCAAAACATTTCAGAATTGCGCCTTGCAATGCGGAGAAATTACTGTTTGTGCATTTACAATATTCATTGATTTTTGCCATTGAAAAACGTCCAGAAATGTTTGAAGCTACTGACTGAATGAAAAGACCTGGCATCTCACTCTCTTTGAATCTTCTTTATCATGCTAAGAGGAGCAGGAAAAAGCAAAAAATTTCAGAATTGCACCTTGCAATGCGGAGAAATTAGTGTTTGTGCATTCACATTATTCATTGATTTTTGCCATTGAAAAAGAACATCATTTTATTCATAGACCAGAAATGTTTGAAGCTACTGACTGAATGAAAAGAGCTGGCATCTCACTCTCTTTGAATCTTCTTTATCATGCTAAGAGGAGCAGGAAAAAGCAAAAAATTTCAGAATTGCACCTTGCAATGCGGAGAAATTACTGTTTGTGCATTCACATTATTCATTGATTTTTGCCATTGAAAAACATTATGCTATTCATATACCAGAAATGTTTGGAGCTACTAACTGAATGAAAAGAGCTGGCATCTCACTCTCTTTGAATCTTCTTTATCATGCTAAGAGGAGCAGGAAAAAGCAAAAAATTTCAGAATTGCACCTTGCAATGCTGAGAAATTACTGTTTGTGCATTCACATTATTCATTGATTTTTGCCATTGAAAACCATCATGTTATTCATATACCAGAAATGTTTGAAGCTACTGACTGAATGAAAGGAGCTGGCATCTCACTCTCTTTGATTCTTCTTTATCATGCTAAGAGGAAAAGGAAAATGCAAAAAATTTCAGAATTGCACCTTGCAATGCGGAGAAATTACTGTTTGTGCATTCACATTATTCATTGATTTTTGCCATTGAAAAACATCATGTTATTCATATACCAGAAATGTTTGAAGCTACTGACTGAATGAAAGGAGCTGGCATCTCACTCTCTTTGAATCTTCTTTATCATGATAAGAGGAGCAGGAAAATGCAAAAAATTTCAGAATTGCACATTGCAATGCGGAGAAATTACTGTTTGTGCATTCACATTATTCATTGATTTTTGCCATTGAAAAACATCATGTTATTCATATACCAGAAATGTTTGAAGCTACTAACTGAATGAAAAGAGCTGGCATCTCACTCTCTTTGAATCTTCTTTATCATGCTAAGAGGAGCAGGAAAAAGCAAAAAATTTCAGAATTGCACCTTGCAATGCGGAGAAATTACTGTTTGTGCATTCACATTATTCATTGATTTTTGCCATTGAAAAACATCATGTTATTCATATACCAGAAATGTTTGAAGCTACTGACTTAATGAAAAGAGCTGGCATGTCACTCTCTTTGAATCTTCTTAATCATGCTAAGAGGAGCAGGAAAAAGCAAAACATTTCAGAATTGCGCCTTGCAATGTGGAGAAATTACTGTTTGTGCATTTACAATATTCATTGATTTTTGCCATTGAAAAACGTCCAGAAATGTTTGAAGCTACTGACTGAATGAAAAGACCTGGCATCTCACTCTCTTTGAATCTTCTTTATCATGCTAAGAGGAGCAGGAAAAAGCAAAAAATTTCAGAATTGCGCCTTGCAATGCGGAGAAATTAGTGTTTGTGCATTCACATTATTCATTGATTTTTGCCATTGAAAAAGAACATCATTTTATTCATAGACCAGAAATGTTTGAAGCTACTGACTGAATGAAAAGAGCTGGCATCTCACTCTCTTTGAATCTTCTTTATCATGCTAAGAGGAGCAGGAAAAAGCAAAAAATTTCAGAATTGCACCTTGCAATGCGGAGAAATTACAGTTTGTCCATTCACATTATTCATTGATTTTTGCCATTGAAAAACATCATATTATTCATATACCAGAAATGTTTGAAGCTACTAACTGAATGAAAAGAGCTGGCATCTCACTCTCTTTGAATCTTCTTTATCATGCTAAGAGGAGCAGGAAAAAGCAAAAAATTTCAGAATTGCACCTTGCAATGCGGAGAAATTACTGTTTGTGCATTTACAATATTCATTGATTTTTGCCATTGAAAAAAGTCCAGAAATGTTTGAAGCTACTGACTGAATGAAAGGAGCTGGCATCTCACTCTCTTTGAATCTTCTTTATCATGCTAAGTGGAGCAGGAAAAAGCAAAAAATTTCAGAATTGCACCTTGCAATGCGGAGAAATTACTGTTTGTGCATTCACATTATTCATTGATTTTTGCCATTGAAAAATGTCCAGAAATGTTTGAAGCTACTGACTGAATGAAAGGAGCTGGCATCTCACTCTCTTTGAATCTTCTTTACCATGCTAAGAGGAGCAGGAAAAAGCAAAAAATTTCAGAATTGCACCTTGCAATGCGGAGAAATTACAGTTTGTGCATTTACAATATTCATTGATTTTTGCCATTGAAAAACGTCCAGAAAGGTTTGAAGCTACTGACAGAATGAAAGGAGCTGGCATCTCACTCTCTTTGAATCTTCTTTATCATGCTAAGAGCAGCAGGAAAAAGCAAAAAAAATCAGAATTGCACCTTGCAATGCGGAGAAATTACTGTTTGTGCATTCACATTATTCATTGATTTTTGCCATTGAAAACCATCATGTTATTCATATACCAGAAATGTTTGAAGCTACTGACTGAATGAAAGGAGCTGGCATCTCACTCTCTTTGAATCTTCTTAATCATGCTAAGAGGAGCAGGAAAAAGCAAAAAATTTCAGAATTGCACCTTGCAATGCGGAGAAATTACTGTTTGTGCATTCACATTATTCATTGATTTTTGCCATTGAAAACCATCATGTTATTCATATACCAGAAATGTTTGAAGCTACTGACTGAATGAAAGGAGCTGGCATCTCACTCTCTTTGATTCTTCTTTATCATGCTAAGAGGAGCAGGAAAATGCAAAAAATTTCAGAATTGCACCTTGCAATGCGGAGAAATTACTGTTTGTGCATTCACATTATTCATTGATTTTTGCCATTGAAAAACATCATGTTATTCATATACCAGAAATGTTTGAAGCTACTGACTGAATGAAAGGAGCTGGCATCTCACTCTCTTTGAATCTTCTTTATCATGATAAGAGGAGCAGGAAAAAGCAAAAAATTTCAGAATTGCACATTGCAATGCGGAGAAATTACTGTTTGTGCATTCACATTATTCATTGATTTTTGCCATTGAAAAACATCATGTTATTCATATACCAGAAATGTTTGAAGCTACTAACTGAATGAAAAGAGCTGGCATCTCACTCTCTTTGAATCTTCTTTATCATGCTAAGAGGAGCAGGAGAAAGCAAAAAATTTCAGAATTGCACCTTGCAATGCGGAGAAATTACTGTTTGTGCATTCACATTATTCATTGATTTTTGCCATTGAAAAACATCATGTTATTCATATACCAGAAATGTTTGAAGCTACTGACTGAATGAAAAGAGCGGGCATCTCACTCTCTTTGAATCTTCTTTATCATGCTAAGAGGAGCAGGAAAAAGCAAAAAATTTCAGAATTGCACCTTGCAATGCGGAGAAATTACTGTTTGTGCATTTACAATATTCATTGATTTTTGCCATTGAAAAACGTCCAGAAATGTTTGAAGCTACTGACTGAATGAAAAGAGCTGGCATCTCACTCTCTTTGAATCTTCTTTATCATGCTAAGAGGAGCAGGAAAAAGCAAAAAATTTCAGAATTGCACCTTGCAATGCGGAGAAATTACTGTTTGTGCATTCACATTATTCATTGATTATTGCCATTGAAAAACATCATGTTATTCATATACCAGAAATGTTTGAAGCTACTGACTGAATGAAAAGAGCTGGCATCTCACTCTCTTTGAATCTTCTTTATCATGCTAAGAGGAGCAGGAAAAAGCAAAAAAAATCAGAAATGCACCTTGCAATGTGGAGAAATTACTGTTTGTGCATTTACAATATTCATTGATTTTTGCCATTGAAAAACGTCCAGAAATGTTTGAAGCTACGGACTGAATGAAAGGAGCTGGCATCTCACTTTCATTGAATCCTCTTTACCATGCTAAGAGGAGCAGGAAAAAGCAAAAAATTTCAGAATTGCACCTTGCAATGCGGAGAAAATACTGTTTGTGCATTCACATTGTTCATTGATTTTTGCCATTGAAAACCATCATGTTATTCATATACCAGAAATGTTTGAAGCTTCTGACTGAATGAAAGGAGCTGGCATCTCACTCTCTTTTAATCTTCTTTATCATGATAAGAGGAGCAGGAAAAAGCAAAAAATTTCAGAATTGCACCTTGCAATGCGGAGAATTTACTGTTTGTGCATTCACATTATTCATTGATTTTTACCATTAAAAAACATCATGTTATTCATATACCAGAAATGTTTGAAGCTTCTGACTGAATGAAATGAGCTGGCATCTCACTCTCTTTGAATCTTCTTTATCATGCTAAGAGTAGCAGGAAAAAGCAAAACATTTCAGAATTGCACCTTGCAATGCGGAGAAATTACTGTTTGTGCTTTTACAATATTCATTGATTTTTGCCATTGAAAAACGTCCAGAAATGTTTGAAGCTACTGACTGAATGAAAAGAGCTGGCATCTCACTCTCTTTGAATATTCTTTATCATGCTAAGAGGAGCAGGAAAAAGCAAAAAATTTCAGAATTGCACCTTGCAATGCGGAGAAATTACTGTTTGTGCATTCACATTATTCATTGATTTTTGCCTTTGAAAAACATCATGTTATTCATATACCAGAAATGTTTGAAGCTACTGACTGAATGAAAAGAGCTGGCATCTCACTCTCTTTGAATCTTCTTTATCATGCTAAGAGAAGCAGGAAAAAGCAAAACATTTCAGAATTGCACCTTGCAATTCGGAGAAATTACTGTTTGTGCATTTACAATATTCATTGATTTTTGCCATTGAAAAATGTACAGAAATGTTTGAAGCTACTGACTGAATGAAAAGAGCTGGCATCTCACTCTCTTTGAATATTCTTTATCATGCTAAGAGGAGCAGGAAAAAGCAAAAAATTTCAGAATTGCACCTTGCAATGCGGAGAAATTACTGTTTGTGCATTCACATTATTCATTGATTTTTGCCATTGAAAAACGTGCAGAAATGTTTGAAGCTACTGACTGAATGAAAGGAGCTGGCATCTCACTCTCTTTGAATCTTCTTTACCATGCTAAGAGGAGCAGGAAAAAGCAAAAAATTTCAGAATTGCACGTTGCAATGCGGAGAAATTTCAGTTTGTGCATTTACAATATTCATTGATTTTTGCCATTGAAAAACGTCCAGAAATGTTTGAAGCTACTGACTGAATGAAAGGAGCTGGCATCTCACTCTCTTTTAAACTTCTTTATCATGCTAAGAGCAGCAGGAAAAAGCAAAAAATTTCAGAATTGCACCTTGCAATGCGGAGAAATTACTGTTTGTGCATTCACATTATTCATTGATTTTTGCCATTGAAAACCATCATGTTATTCATATACCAGAAATGTTTGAAGCTACTGACTGAATGAAAGGAGCTGGCATCTCACTCTCTTTGAATCTTCTTAATCATGCTAAGAGGAGCAGGAAAAAGCAAAAAATTTCAGAATTGCACATTGCAATGCGGAGAAATTACTGTTTGTGCATTCACATTATTCATTGATTTTTGCCATTGAAAAACATCATGTTATTCATATACCAGAAATGTTTGAAGCTACTGACTGAATGAAAAGAGCTGGCATCTCACTCTCTTTGAATCTTCTTTATCATGCTAAGAGGAGCAGGAAAAAGCAAAAAAATTCAGAATTGCACCTAGCAATGTGGAGAAATAACTGTTTGTGCATTTACAATATTTATTGATTTTTGCCATTGAAAAACGTCCAGAAATGTTTGAAGCTACTGACTGAATGAAAAGAGCTGGCATCTCACTCTCTTTGAATCTTCTTTATCATGCTAAGAGGAGCAGGAAAAAGCAAAAAATTTCAGAATTGCACCTTGCAATGCGGAGAAATTACTGTTTGTGCATTCACATTATTCATTGATTTTTGCCATTGAAAAACATCATGTTATTCATATACCAGAAATGTTTGAAGCTACTGACTGAATGAAAAGAGCTGGCATCTCACTCTCTTTGAATCTTCTTTATCATGCTAAGAGGAGCAGGAAAAAGCAAAAAAATTCAGAATTGCACCTTGCAATGTGGAGAAATTACTGTTTGTGCATTTACAATATTCATTGATTTTTGCCATTGAAAAACGTCCAGAAATGTTTGAAGCTACTGACTGAATGAAGGGAGCTGGCATCTCACTCTCTTTGAATCTTCTTTACCATGCTAAGAGGAGCAGGAAAAAGCAAAAAATTTCAGAATTGCACCTTGCAATGCGGAGAAATTACAGTTTGTGCATTTACAATATTCATTGATTTTTGCCATTGAAAAACGTCCAGAAATGTTTGAAGCTACTGACTGAATGAAAGGAGCTGGCATCTCACTCTTTTAATCTTCTTTATCATGCTAAGAGGAGCAGGAAAAAACAAAAAATTTCAGAATTGCACCTTGCAATGCGGAGAAACTACTGTTTGTGTATTCACATTATTCATTGATTTTTGCCATTGAAAACCATCATGTTATTCATATACCAGAAATGTTTGAAGCTACTGACTAAATGAAAGGAGCTGGCATCTCAATCTCTTTGAATCTTCTTTATCATGATAAGAGGACCAGGAAAAAGCAAAAAATTTCAGAATTGCACCTTGCAATGCGGAGAAATTACTGTTTGTGCATTCACATTATTCATTGATTTTTGCCATTGAAAAACATCATGTTATTCATATACCAGAAATGTTTGAAGCTACTGACTTAATGAAAAGAGCTGGCATGTCACTCTCTTTGAATCTTCTTAATCATGCTAAGAGGAGCAGGAAAAAGCAAAACATTTCAGAATTGCGCCTTGCAATGCGGAGAAATTACTGTTTGTGCATTTACAATATTCATTGATTTTTGCCATTGAAAAACGTCCAGAAATGTTTGAAGCTACTGACTGAATGAAAAGAGCTGGCATCTCACTCTCTTTGAATCTTCTTTATCATGCTAAGAGGAGCAGGAAAAAGCAAAAAATTTCAGAATTGCGCCTTGCAATGCGGAGAAATTACTGTTTGTGCATTCACATTATTCATTGATTTTTGCCATTGAAAAAGAACATCATTTTATTCATAGACCAGAAATGTTTGAAGCTACTGACTGAATGAAAAGAGCTGGCATCTCACTCTCTTTGAATCTTCTTTATCATGCTAAGAGGAGCAGGAAAAAGAAAAAATTTCAGAATTGCACCTTGCAATGCGGAGAAATTACAGTTTGTCCATTCACATTATTCATTGATTTTTGCCATTGAAAAACATCATATTATTCATATACCAGAAATGTTTGAAGCTACTAACTGAATGAAAAGAGCTGGCATCTCACTCTCTTTGAATCTTCTTTATCATGCTAAGAGGAGCAGGAAAAAGCAAAAAATTTCAGAATTGCACCTTGCAATGCGGAGAAATTACTGTTTGTGCATTTACAATATTCATTGATTTTTGCCATTGAAAAAAGTCCAGAAATGTTTGAAGCTACTGACTGAATGAAAGGAGCTGGCATCTCACTCTCTTTGAATCTTCTTTATCATGCTAAGTGGAGCAGGAAAAAGCAAAAAATTTCAGAATTGCACCTTGCAATGCGGAGAAATTACTGTTTGTGCATTCACATTATTCATTGACTTTTGCCATTGAAAAATGTCCAGAAATGTTTGAAGCTACTGACTGAATGAAAGGAGCTGGCATCTCACTCTCTTTGAATCTTCTTTACCATGCTAAGAGGAGCAGGAAAAAGCAAAAAATTTCAGAATTGCACCTTGCAATGCGGAGAAATTACAGTTTGTGCATTTACAATATTCATTGATTTTTGCCATTGAAAAACGTCCAGAAAGGTTTGAAGCTACTGACAGAATGAAAGGAGCTGGCATCTCACTCTCTTTGAATCTTCTTTATCATGCTAAGAGCAGCAGGAAAAAGAAAAAAAAATCAGAATTGCACCTTGCAATGCGGAGAAATTACTGTTTGTGCATTCACATTATTCATTGATTTTTGCCATTGAAAACCATCATGTTATTCATATACCAGAAATGTTTGAAGCTACTGACTGAATGAAAGGAGCTGGCATCTCACTCTCTTTGAATCTTCTTAATCATGCTAAGAGGAGCAGGAAAAAGCAAAAAAATTCAGAATTGCACCTTGCAATGCGGAGAAATTACTGTTTGTGCATTCACATTATTCATTCATTTTTGCCATTGAAAACCATCATGTTATTCATATACCAGAAATGTTTGAAGCTACTGACTGAATGAAAGGAGCTGGCATCTCACTCTCTTTGAATCTTCTTTATCATGATAAGCGGAGCAGGAAAAAGCAAAAAATTTCAGAATTGCACCTTGCAATGCGGAGAAATTAATGTTTGTGCATTTACAATATTCATTGATTTTTGCCATTGAAAAACGTCCAGAAATGTTTGAAGCTACTGACTGAATGAAAAGAGCTGGCATCTCACTCTCTTTGAATCTTCTTTATCATGCTAAGAGGAGCAGGAAAAAGCAAAAAATTTCAGAATTGCACCTTACAATGCGGAGAAATTACTGTTTGTGCATTCACATTATTCATTGATTTTTGCCATTGAAAAACATCATGTTATTCATATACCAGAAATGTTTGAAGCTACTGACTGAATGAAAAGAGCTGGCATCTCACTCTCTTTGAATCTTCTTTATCATGCTAAGAGGAGCAGGAAAAAGCAAAAAATTTCAGAATTGCACCTTGCAATGCGGAGAAATTACTGTTTGTGCATTCAAATTATTCATTGATTTTTGCCATTGAAAAACATTATGCTATTCATATACCAGAAATGTTTGGAGCTACTAACTGAATGAAAAGAGCTGGCATCTCACTCTCTTTGAATCTTCTTTATCATGCTAAGAGGAGCAGGAAAAAGCAAAAAATTTCAGAATTGCACCTTGCAATGCGGAGAAATTACTGTTTGTGCATTCACATTATTCATTGATTTTTGCCATTGAAAACCATCATGTTATTCATATACCAGAAATGTTTGAAGCTACTGACTGAATGAAAGGAGCTGGCATCTCACTCTCTTTGATTCTTCTTTATCATGCTAAGAGGAGCAGGAAAATGCAAAAAATTTCAGAATTGCACCTTGCAATGCGGAGAAATTACTGTTTGTGCATTTACAATATTCATTGATTTTTGCCATTGAAAAACGTCCAGAAATGTTTGAAGCTACTGACTGAATGAAAAGAGCTGGCATCTCACTCTCTTTGAATCTTCTTTATCATGCTAAGAGGAGCAGGAAAAAGCAAAAAATTTCAGAATTGCACCTTGGAATGCGGAGAAATTACTGTTTGTGCATTCACATTATTCATTGATTTTTGCCATTGAAAAACATCATGTTATTCCTATACCAGAAATGTTTGAAGCTACTGACTGAATGAAAAGAGCTGGCATCTCACTCTCTTTGAATCTTCTTTATCATGCTAAGAGGAGCAGGAAAAAGCAAAAAATTTCAGAATTGCACCTTGCAATGCGGAGAAATTACTGTTTGTGCATTTACAATATTCATTGATTTTTGCCATTGAAAAATGTCCAGAAATGTTTGAAGCTACTGACTGAATGAAAAGAGCTGGCATCTCACTCTCTTTGAATCTTCTTTATCATGCTAAGAGGAGCAGGAAATAGCAAAAAAATTCAGAATTGCACCTTGCAATGCGGAGAAATTACTGTTTGTGCATTTACAATATTCATTGATTTTTGCCATTGAAAAACGTCCAGAAATGTTTGAAGCTACTGACTGAATGAAAGGAGCTGGCATCTCACTCTCTTTGAATCTTCTTTATCATGCTAAGAGGAGCAGGAAAAAGCAAAAAATTTCAGAATTGCACCTTGCAATGCGGAGAAATTACTGTTTGTGCATTCACATTATTCATTGATTTTTGCAATTGAAAAACATCATGTTATTCATATACCAGAAATGTTTGATCTACTAACTGAATGAAAGGAGCTGGCATCTCACTCTCTTTGAATCTTCTTTATCATGCTAAGAGGAGCAGGAAAAAGCAAAAAATTTCAGAATTGCACCTTGCAATGCGGAGAAATTACTGTTTGTGCATTCACATTATTCATTGATTTTTGCCATTGAAAAACATCATGTTATTCATATACCAGAAATGTTTGAAGCTACTAACTGCATGAAAAGAGCTGGCATCTCACTCTCTTTGAATCTTCTTTATCATGCTAAGAGGAGTAGGAAAAAGCAAAAAATTTCAGAATTGCACCTTGCAATGCGGAGAAATTACTGTTTGTGCATTTACAATATTCATTGATTTTTGCCATTGAAAAACGTCCAGAAATGTTTGAAGCTACTGACTGAATGAAAAGAGCTGGCATCTCACACTCTTTGAATCTTCTTTATCATGCTAAGAGGAGCAGGAAAAAGCAAAAAATTTCAGAATTGCACCTTGCAATGCGGAGAAATTACTGTTTGTGCATTCACATTATTCATTGATTTTTGCCATTGAAAAACATCATGTTATTCATATACCAGAAATGTTTGAAGCTACTGACTGAATGAAAAGAGCTGGCATCTCACTCTCTTTGAATCTTCTTTATCATGCTAAGAGGAGCAGGAAAAAGCAAAAAAATTCGGAATTGCACCTTGCAATGCGGAGAAATTACTGTTAGTGCATTTACAATATTCATTGACTTTTGCCATTGAAAAATGTCCAGAAATGTTTGAAGCTACTGACTGAATGAAAGGAGCTGGCATCTCACTCTCTTTGAATCTTCTTTACCATGCTAAGAGGAGCAGGAAAAAGCAAAAAATTTCAGAATTGCACCTTGCAATGCGGAGAAATTACAGTTTGTGCATTTACAATATTCATTGATTTTTGCCATTGAAAAACGTCCAGAAAGGTTTGAAGCTACTGACAGAATGAAAGGAGCTGGCATCTCACTCTCTTTGAATCTTCTTTATCATGCTAAGAGCAGCAGGAAAAAGAAAAAAAAATCAGAATTGCACCTTGCAATGCGGAGAAATTACTGTTTGTGCATTCACATTATTCATTGATTTTTGCCATTGAAAACCATCATGTTATTCATATACCAGAAATGTTTGAAGCTACTGACTGAATGAAAGGAGCTGGCATCTCACTCTCTTTGAATCTTCTTAATCATGCTAAGAGGAGCAGGAAAAAGCAAAAAAATTCAGAATTGCACCTTGCAATGCGGAGAAATTACTGTTTGTGCATTCACATTATTCATTCATTTTTGCCATTGAAAACCATCATGTTATTCATATACCAGAAATGTTTGAAGCTACTGACTGAATGAAAGGAGCTGGCATCTCACTCTCTTTGAATCTTCTTTATCATGATAAGCGGAGCAGGAAAAAGCAAAAAATTTCAGAATTGCACCTTGCAATGCGGAGAAATTAATGTTTGTGCATTTACAATATTCATTGATTTTTGCCATTGAAAAACGTCCAGAAATGTTTGAAGCTACTGACTGAATGAAAAGAGCTGGCATCTCACTCTCTTTGAATCTTCTTTATCATGCTAAGAGGAGCAGGAAAAAGCAAAAAATTTCAGAATTGCACCTTACAATGCGGAGAAATTACTGTTTGTGCATTCACATTATTCATTGATTTTTGCCATTGAAAAACATCATGTTATTCATATACCAGAAATGTTTGAAGCTACTGACTGAATGAAAAGAGCTGGCATCTCACTCTCTTTGAATCTTCTTTATCATGCTAAGAGGAGCAGGAAAAAGCAAAAAATTTCAGAATTGCACCTTGCAATGCGGAGAAATTACTGTTTGTGCATTCAAATTATTCATTGATTTTTGCCATTGAAAAACATTATGCTATTCATATACCAGAAATGTTTGGAGCTACTAACTGAATGAAAAGAGCTGGCATCTCACTCTCTTTGAATCTTCTTTATCATGCTAAGAGGAGCAGGAAAAAGCAAAAAATTTCAGAATTGCACCTTGCAATGCGGAGAAATTACTGTTTGTGCATTCACATTATTCATTGATTTTTGCCATTGAAAACCATCATGTTATTCATATACCAGAAATGTTTGAAGCTACTGACTGAATGAAAGGAGCTGGCATCTCACTCTCTTTGATTCTTCTTTATCATGCTAAGAGGAGCAGGAAAATGCAAAAAATTTCAGAATTGCACCTTGCAATGCGGAGAAATTACTGTTTGTGCATTTACAATATTCATTGATTTTTGCCATTGAAAAACGTCCAGAAATGTTTGAAGCTACTGACTGAATGAAAAGAGCTGGCATCTCACTCTCTTTGAATCTTCTTTATCATGCTAAGAGGAGCAGGAAAAAGCAAAAAATTTCAGAATTGCACCTTGGAATGCGGAGAAATTACTGTTTGTGCATTCACATTATTCATTGATTTTTGCCATTGAAAAACATCATGTTATTCCTATACCAGAAATGTTTGAAGCTACTGACTGAATGAAAAGAGCTGGCATCTCACTCTCTTTGAATCTTCTTTATCATGCTAAGAGGAGCAGGAAAAAGCAAAAAATTTCAGAATTGCACCTTGCAATGCGGAGAAATTACTGTTTGTGCATTTACAATATTCATTGATTTTTGCCATTGAAAAATGTCCAGAAATGTTTGAAGCTACTGACTGAATGAAAAGAGCTGGCATCTCACTCTCTTTGAATCTTCTTTATCATGCTAAGAGGAGCAGGAAATAGCAAAAAAATTCAGAATTGCACCTTGCAATGCGGAGAAATTACTGTTTGTGCATTTACAATATTCATTGATTTTTGCCATTGAAAAACGTCCAGAAATGTTTGAAGCTACTGACTGAATGAAAGGAGCTGGCATCTCACTCTCTTTGAATCTTCTTTATCATGCTAAGAGGAGCAGGAAAAAGCAAAAAATTTCAGAATTGCACCTTGCAATGCGGAGAAATTACTGTTTGTGCATTCACATTATTCATTGATTTTTGCAATTGAAAAACATCATGTTATTCATATACCAGAAATGTTTGATCTACTAACTGAATGAAAGGAGCTGGCATCTCACTCTCTTTGAATCTTCTTTATCATGCTAAGAGGAGCAGGAAAAAGCAAAAAATTTCAGAATTGCACCTTGCAATGCGGAGAAATTACTGTTTGTGCATTCACATTATTCATTGATTTTTGCCATTGAAAAACATCATGTTATTCATATACCAGAAATGTTTGAAGCTACTAACTGCATGAAAAGAGCTGGCATCTCACTCTCTTTGAATCTTCTTTATCATGCTAAGAGGAGTAGGAAAAAGCAAAAAATTTCAGAATTGCACCTTGCAATGCGGAGAAATTACTGTTTGTGCATTTACAATATTCATTGATTTTTGCCATTGAAAAACGTCCAGAAATGTTTGAAGCTACTGACTGAATGAAAAGAGCTGGCATCTCACACTCTTTGAATCTTCTTTATCATGCTAAGAGGAGCAGGAAAAAGCAAAAAATTTCAGAATTGCACCTTGCAATGCGGAGAAATTACTGTTTGTGCATTCACATTATTCATTGATTTTTGCCATTGAAAAACATCATGTTATTCATATACCAGAAATGTTTGAAGCTACTGACTGAATGAAAAGAGCTGGCATCTCACTCTCTTTGAATCTTCTTTATCATGCTAAGAGGAGCAGGAAAAAGCAAAAAAATTCGGAATTGCACCTTGCAATGCGGAGAAATTACTGTTAGTGCATTTACAATATTCATTGATTTTTGCCATTGAAAAATGTCCAGAAATGTTTGAAGCTACTGACTGAATGAAAGGAGCTGGCATCTCACTCTCTTTGAATCTTCTTTATCATGCTAAGAGGAGCAGGAAAAAGCAAACAATTTCAGAATTGCACCTTGCAATGAGGAGAAATTACTGTTTGTGCATTCACATTATTCATTGATTTTTGCCATTGAAAAACGTCCAGAAATGTTTGAAGCTACTGACTGAATGAAAGGAGCTGGCATCTCACTCTCTTTGAATCTTCTTTATCATGCTAAGAGCTGCAGGAAAAAGCAAAAAATTTCAGAATTGCACCTTGCAATGCGGAGAAATTACTGTTTGTGCATTCACATTATTCATTGATTTTTGCCATTGAAAACCATCATGTTATTCATATACCAGAAAAGTTTGAAGCTACTGACTGAATGAAAGGAGCTGGCATCTCACTCTCTTTGAATATTCTGTATCATGATAAGAGGAGCAGGAAAAAGCAAAAAATTTCAGAATTGCACCTTGCAATGCGCAGAAATTACTGTTTGTGCATTCACATTATTCATTGATTTTTGCCATTGAAAAACATCATGTTATTCAAATACCAGAAATGTTTGAAGCTACTGACTGAATGAAAAGAGCTGACATCTCACTCTCTTTGAATCTTCTTTATCGTGCTAAGAGGAGCAGGAAAAAGCAAAAAATTTCAGAATTGCACCTTGCAATGCGGAGAAATTACTGTTTGTGCATTTACAATATTCATTGATTTTTGCCATTGAAAAACGTCCAGAAATGTTTGAAGCTACTGACTGAATGAAAAGAGCTGGCATCTCACTCTCTTTGAATCTTCTTTATCATGCTAAGAGGAGCAGGAAAAAGCAAAAAATTTCAGAATTGCACCTTGCAATGCGGAGAAATTACTGTTTGTGCATTCACATTATTCATTGATTTTTGCCATTGAAAAACATCATGTTATTCATATACCAGAAATGTTTGAAGCTACTGACTGAATGAAAAGAGCCGGCATCTCACTCTCTTTGAATCTTCTTTATCATGCTAAGAGGAGCAGGAAAAAGCAAAAAAATTCGGAATTGCACCATGCAATGCGGAGAAATTACTGTTAGTGCATTTACAATATTCATTGATTTTTGCCATTGAAAAATGTCCAGAAATGTTTGAAGCTACTGACTGAATGAAAGGAGCTGGCATCTCACTCTCTTTGAATCTTCTTTATCATGCTAAGAGGAGCAGGAAAAAGCAAACAATTTCAGAATTGCACCTTGCAATGAGGAGAAATTACTGTTTGTGCATTCACATTATTCATTGATTTTTGCCATTGAAAAACGTCCAGAAATGTTTGAAGCTACTGACTGAATGAAAGGAGCTGGCATCTCACTCTCTTTGAATCTTCTTTATCATGCTAAGAGCTGCAGGAAAAAGCAAAAAATTTCAGAATTGCACCTTGCAATGCGGAGAAATTACTGTTTGTGCATTCACATTATTCATTGATTTTTGCCATTGAAAACCATCATGTTATTCATATACCAGAAAAGTTTGAAGCTACTGACTGAATGAAAGGAGCTGGCATCTCACTCTCTTTGAATATTCTGTATCATGATAAGAGGAGCAGGAAAAAGCAAAAAATTTCAGAGTTGCACCTTGCAATGCGGAGAAATTACTGTTTGTGCATTCACATTATTCATTGATTTTTGCCATTGAAAAACATCATGTTATTCATATACCAGAAATGTTTGAAGCTACTGACTGAATGAAAAGAGCTGGCATCTCACTCTCTTTGAATCTTCTTACTCATGCTAAGAGGAGCAGGAAAAAGCAAAAAATTTCAGACTTGCACCTTGCAATGCGGAGAAATTACTGTTTGTGCATTTACAATATTCATTGATTTTTGCCATTGAAAAACGTCCAGAAATGTTTGAAGCTACTGACTGAATGAAAAGAGCTGGCATCTCACTCTCTTTGAATCTTCTTTATCATGCTAAGAGGAGCAGGAAAAAGCAAAAAATTTCAGAATTGCACCTTGCAATGCGCAGAAATTACTGTTTGTGCATTCACATTATTCATTGATTTTTGCCATTGAAAAACATCATGTTATTCAAATACCAGAAATGTTTGAAGCTACTGACTGAATGAAAAGAGCTGGCATCTCACTCTCTTTGAATCTTCTTTATCGTGCTAAGAGGAGCAGGAAAAAGCAAAAAATTTCAGAATTGCACCTTGCAATGCGGAGAAATTACTGTTTGTGCATTTACAATATTCATTGATTTTTGCCATTGAAAAACGTCCAGAAATGTTTGAAGCTACTGACTGAATGAAAAGAGCTGGCATCTCACTCTCTTTGAATCTTCTTTATCATGCTAAGAGGAGCAGGAAAAAGCAAAAAATTTCAGAATTGCACCTTGCAATGCGGAGAAATTACTGTTTGTGCATTCACATTATTCATTGATTTTTGCCATTGAAAAACATCATGTTATTCATATACCAGAAATGTTTGAAGCTACTGACTGAATGAAAAGAGCTGGCATTTCACTCTCTTTGAATCTTCTTTATCATGCTAAGAGGAGCAGGAAAAAGCAAAAAAATTTCAGAATTGCACCTTGCAATGCGGAGAAATTACTGTTTGTGCATTTACAATATTCATTGATTTTTGCCATTGAAAAACGTCCAGAAATGTTTGAAGCTACTGACTGAATGAAAGGAGCTGGCATCTCACTCTCTTTGAATCTTCTTTATCATGCTAAGAGGAGCAGGAAAAAGCAAAAAAATTCAGAATTGCACCTTGCAATGTGGAGAAATTACTGTTTGTGCATTTACAATATTCATTGATTTTTGCCATTGAAAAACGTCCAGAAATGTTTGAAGCTACTGACTGAATGAAGGGAGCTGGCATCTCACTCTCTTTGAATCTTCTTTACCATGCTAAGAGGAGCAGGAAAAAGCAAAAAATTTCAGAATTGCACCTTGCAATGCGGAGAAATTACAGTTTGTGCATTTACAATATTCATTGATTTTTGCCATTGAAAAACGTCCAGAAATGTTTGAAGCTACTGACTGAATGAAAGGAGCTGGCATCTCACTCTTTTAATCTTCTTTATCATGCTAAGAGGAGCAGGAAAAAACAAAAAATTTCAGAATTGCACCTTGCAATGCGGAGAAATTACTGTTTGTGCATTCACATTATTCATTGATTTTTGCCATTGAAAACCATCATGTTATTCATATACCAGAAATGTTTGAAGCTACTGACTAAATGAAAGGAGCTGGCATCTCAATCTCTTTGAATCTTCTTTATCATGATAAGAGGACCAGGAAAAAGCAAAAAATTTCAGAATTGCACCTTGCAATGCGGAGAAATTACTGTTTGTGCATTCACATTATTCATTGATTTTTGCCATTGAAAAACATCATGTTATTCATATACCAGAAATGTTTGAAGCTACTGACTTAATGAAAAGAGCTGGCATGTCACTCTCTTTGAATCTTCTTAATCATGCTAAGAGGAGCAGGAAAAAGCAAAACATTTCAGAATTGCGCCTTGCAATGCGGAGAAATTACTGTTTGTGCATTTACAATATTCATTGATTTTTGCCATTGAAAAACGTCCAGAAATGTTTGAAGCTACTGACTGAATGAAAAGAGCTGGCATCTCACTCTCTTTGAATCTTCTTTATCATGCTAAGAGGAGCAGGAAAAAGCAAAAAATTTCAGAATTGCGCCTTGCAATGCGGAGAAATTACTGTTTGTGCATTCACATTATTCATTGATTTTTGCCATTGAAAAAGAACATCATTTTATTCATAGACCAGAAATGTTTGAAGCTACTGACTGAATGAAAAGAGCTGGCATCTCACTCTCTTTGAATCTTCTTTATCATGCTAAGAGGAGCAGGAAAAAGCAAAAAATTTCAGAATTGCACCTTGCAATGCGGAGAAATTACAGTTTGTCAATTCACATTATTCATTGATTTTTGCCATTGAAAAACATCATATTATTCATATACCAGAAATGTTTGAAGCTACTAACTGAATGAAAAGAGCTGGCATCTCACTCTCTTTGAATCTTCTTTATCATGCTAAGAGGAGCAGGAAAAAGCAAAAAATTTCAGAATTGCACCTTGCAATGCGGAGAAATTACTGTTTGTGCATTTACAATATTCATTGATTTTTGCCATTGAAAAAAGTCCAGAAATGTTTGAAGCTACTGACTGAATGAAAGGAGCTGGCATCTCACTCTCTTTGAATCTTCTTTATCATGCTAAGTGGAGCAGGAAAAAGCAAAAAATTTCAGAATTGCACCTTGCAATGCGGAGAAATTACTGTTTGTGCATTCACATTATTCATTGATTTTTGCCATTGAAAAATGTCCAGAAATGTTTGAAGCTACTGACTGAATGAAAGGAGCTGGCATCTCACTCTCTTTGAATCTTCTTTACCATGCTAAGAGGAGCAGGAAAAAGCAAAAAATTTCAGAATTGCACCTTGCAATGCGGAGAAATTACAGTTTGTGCATTTACAATATTCATTGATTTTTGCCATTGAAAAACGTCCAGAAAGGTTTGAAGCTACTGACAGAATGAAAGGAGCTGGCATCTCACTCTCTTTGAATCTTCTTTATCATGCTAAGAGCAGCAGGAAAAAGCAAAAAAAATCAGAATTGCACCTTGCAATGCGAAGAAATTACTGTTTGTGCATTCACATTATTCATTGATTTTTGCCATTGAAAACCATCATGTTATTCATATACCAGAAATGTTTGAAGCTACTGACTGAATGAAAGGAGCTGGCATCTCACTCTCTTTGAATCTTCTTAATCATGCTAAGAGGAGCAGGAAAAAGCAAAAAAATTCAGAATTGCACCTTGCAATGCGGAGAAATTACTGTTTGTGCATTCACATTATTCATTCATTTTTGCCATTGAAAACCATCATGTTATTCATATACCAGAAATGTTTGAAGCTACTGACTGAATGAAAGGAGCTAGCATCTCACTCTCTTTGAATCTTCTTTATCATGATAAGCGGAGCAGGAAAAAGCAAAAAATTTCAGAATTGCACCTTGCAATGCGGAGAAATTAATGTTTGTGCATTTACAATATTCATTGATTTTTGCCATTGAAAAACATCCAGAAATGTTTGAAGCTACTGACTGAATGAAAAGAGCTGGCATCTCACTCTCTTTGAATCTTCTTTATCATGCTAAGAGGAGCAGGAAAAAGCAAAAAATTTCAGAATTGCACCTTACAATGCGGAGAAATTACTGTTTGTGCATTCACATTATTCATTGATTTTTGCCATTGAAAAACATCATGTTATTCATATACCAGAAATGTTTGAAGCTACTGACTGAATGAAAAGAGCTGGCATCTCACTCTCTTTGAATCTTCTTTATCATGCTAAGAGGAGCAGGAAAAAGCAAAAAATTTCAGAATTGCACCTTGCAATGCGGAGAAATTACTGTTTGTGCATTCACATTATTCATTGATTTTTGCCATTGAAAAACATTATGCTATTCATATACCAGAAATGTTTGGAGCTACTAACTGAATGAAAAGAGCTGGCATCTCACTCTCTTTGAATCTTCTTTATCATGCTAAGAGGAGCAGGAAAAAGCAAAAAATTTCAGAATTGCACCTTGCAATGCGGAGAAATTACTGTTTGTGCATTCACATTATTCATTGATTTTTGCCATTGAAAACCATCATGTTATTCATATACCAGAAATGTTTGAAGCTACTGACTGAATGAAAGGAGCTGGCATCTCACTCTCTTTGATTCTTCTTTATCATGCTAAGAGGAGCAGGAAAATGCAAAAAATTTCAGAATTGCACCTTGCAATGCGGAGAAATTACTGTTTGTGCATTCACATTATTCATTGATTTTTGCCATTGAAAAACATCATGTTATTCATATACCAGAAATGTTTGAAGCTACTGACTGAATGAAAAGAGCTGGCATCTCACTCTCTTTGAATCTTCTTTATCATGCTAAGAGGAGCAGGAAAAAGCAAAAAATTTCAGAATTGCACCTTGCAATGCGGAGAAATTACTGTTTGTGCATTTACAATATTCATTGATTTTTGCCATTGAAAAATGTCCAGAAATGTTTGAAGCTACTGACTGAATGAAAAGAGCTGGCATCTCACTCTCTTTGAATCTTCTTTATCATGCTAAGAGGAGCAGGAGAAAGCAAAAAATTTCAGAATTGCACCTTTCAATGCGGAGAAATTACTGTTTGTGCATTCACATTATTCATTGATTTTTGTCATTGAAAAACATCGTGTTATTCATATACCAGAAATGTTTGAAGCTACTGACTGAATGAAAAGAGCTGGCATCTCACTCTCTTTGAATCTTCTTTATCATGCTAAGAGGAGCAGGAAATAGCAAAAAAATTCAGAATTGCACCTTGCAATGCGGAGAAATTACTGTTTGTGCATTTACAATATTCATTGATTTTTGCCATTGAAAAACGTCCAGAAATGTTTGAAGCTACTGACTGAATGAAAGGAGCTGGCATCTCACTCTCTTTGAATCTTCTTTATCATACTAAGAGGAGCAGGAAAAAGCAAAAAATTTCAGAATTGCACCTTGCAATGCGGAGAAATTACTGTTTGTGCATTCACATTATTCATTGATTTTTGCAATTGAAAAACATCATGTTATTCATATACCAGAAATGTTTGATCTACTAACTGAATGAAAGGAGCTGGCATCTCACTCTCTTTGAATCTTCTTTATCATGCTAAGTGGAGCAGGAAAAAGCAAAAAATTTCAGAATTGCACCTTGCAATGCGGAGAAATTACTGTTTGTGCATTCACATTATTCATTGATTTTTGCCATTGAAAAACGTCCAGAAATGTTTGAAGCTACTGACTGAATGAAAGGAGCTGGCATCTCACTCTCTTTGAATCTTCTTTATCATGCTAAGAGGAGCAGGAAAAAGCAAAAAAATTCGGAATTGCACCTTGCAATGCGGAGAAATTACTGTTAGTGCATTTACAATATTCATTGATTTTTGCCATTGAAAAATGTCCAGAAATGTTTGAAGCTACTGACTGAATGAAAGGAGCTGGCATCTCACTCTCTTTGAATCTTCTTTATCATGCTAAGAGGAGCAGGAAAAAGCAAACAATTTCAGAATTGCACCTTGCAATGAGGAGAAATTACTGTTTGTGCATTCACATTATTCATTGATTTTTGCCATTGAAAAACGTCCAGAAATGTTTGAAGCTACTGACTGAATGAAAGGAGCTGGCATCTCACTCTCTTTGAATCTTCTTTATCATGCTAAGAGCTGCAGGAAAAAGCAAAAAATTTCAGAATTGCACCTTGCAATGCGGAGAAATTACTGTTTGTGCATTCACATTATTCATTGATTTTTGCCATTGAAAACCATCATGTTATTCATATACCAGAAAAGTTTGAAGCTACTGACTGAATGAAAGGAGCTGGCATCTCACTCTCTTTGAATATTCTGTATCATGATAAGAGGAGAAGGAAAAAGCAAAAAATTTCAGAGTTGCACCTTGCAATGCGGAGAAATTACTGTTTGTGCATTCACATTATTCATTGATTTTTGCCATTGAAAAACATCATGTTATTCATATACCAGAAATGTTTGAAGCTACTGACTGAATGAAAAGAGCTGGCATCTCACTCTCTTTGAATCTTCTTACTCATGCTAAGAGGAGCAGGAAAAAGCAAAAAATTTCAGAATTGCACCTTGCAATGCGGAGAAATTACTGTTTGTGCATTTACAATATTCATTGATTTTTGCCATTGAAAAACGTCCAGAAATGTTTGAAGCTACTGACTGAATGAAAAGAGCTGGCATCTCACTCTCTTTGAATCTTCTTTATCATGCTAAGAGGAGCAGGAAAAAGCAAAAAATTTCAGAATTGCACCTTGCAATGCGCAGAAATTACTGTTTGTGCATTCACATTATTCATTGATTTTTGCCATTGAAAAACATCATGTTATTCAAATACCAGAAATGTTTGAAGCTACTGACTGAATGAAAAGAGCTGGCATCTCACTCTCTTTGAATCTTCTTTATCGTGCTAAGAGGAGCAGGAAAAAGCAAAAAATTTCAGAATTGCACCTTGCAATGCGGAGAAATTACTGTTTGTGCATTTACAATATTCATTGATTTTTGCCATTGAAAAACGTCCAGAAATGTTTGAAGCTACTGACTGAATGAAAAGAGCTGGCATCTCACTCTCTTTGAATCTTCTTTATCATGCTAAGAGGAGCAGGAAAAAGCAAAAAATTTCAGAATTGCACCTTGCAATGCGGAGAAATTACTGTTTGTGCATTCACATTATTCATTGATTTTTGCCATTGAAAAACATCATGTTATTCATATACCAGAAATGTTTGAAGCTACTGACTGAATGAAAAGAGCTGGCATTTCACTCTCTTTGAATCTTCTTTATCATGCTAAGAGGAGCAGGAAAAAGCAAAAAAATTTCAGAATTGCACCTTGCAATGCGGAGAAATTACTGTTTGTGCATTTACAATATTCATTGATTTTTGCCATTGAAAAACGTCCAGAAATGTTTGAAGCTACTGACTGAATGAAAGGAGCTGGCATCTCACTCTCTTTGAATCTTCTTTATCATGCTAAGAGGAGCAGGAAAAAGCAAAAAATTTCAGAATTGCACCTTGCAATGCGGAGAAATTACTGTTTGTGAATTAACAATATTCATTGATTTTTGCCATTGAAAAACGTCCAGAAATGTTTGAAGCTACTGACTGAATGAAAAGAGCTGGCATCTCACTCTCTTTGAATCTTCTTTATCATGCTAAGAGGAGCAGGAAAAAGCAAAAAATTTCAGAATTGCACCTTGCAATGCGGAGAAATTACTGTTTCTGCATTCACATTATTCATTGATTTTTGCCATTGAAAAACATCATGTTATTCATATACCAGAAATGTTTGAAGCTACTGACTGAATGAAAAGAGCTGGCATTTCACTCTCTTTGAATCTTCTTTATCATGCTAAGAGGAGCAGGAGAAAGCAAAAAAATTCAGAATTGCACCTTGCAATGCGGAGAAATTACTGTTTGTGCATTTACAATATTCATTGATTTTTGCCATTGAAAAACATCCAGAAATGTTTGAAGCTACTGACTGAATGAAAGGAGCTGGCATCTCACTCTCTTTGAATCTTCTTTATCATGCTAAGAGGAGCAGGAAAAAGCAAAAAATTTCAGAATTGCACCTTGCAATGCGGAGAAATTACTGTTTGTGCATTCACATTATTTATTGATTTTTGCCATTGAAAAACGTCCAGAAATGTTTGAAGCTACTGACTGAATGAAAGGAGCTGGCATCTCACTCTCTTTGAATCTTCTTTACCATGCTAAGAGGAGCAGGAAAAAGCAAAAAATTTCAGAATTGCACCTTGCAATGCGGAGAAATTACAGTTTGTGCATTTACAATATTCATTGATGTTTTCCATTGAAAAACGTCCAGAAATGTTTGAAGCTACTGACTGAATGAAAGGAGCTGGCATCTCACTCTCTTTGAATCTTCTTTATCAGGCTAAGAGCAGCAGGAAAAAGCAAAAAATTTCAGAATTGCACCTTGCAATGCGGAGAAATTACTGTTTGTGCATTCACATTATTCATTGATTTTTGCCATTGAAAACCATCATGTTATTCATATACCAGAAATGTTTGAAGCTACTGACTGAATGAAAGGAGCTGGCATCTCACTCTCTTTGAATCTTCTTTATCATGATAAGAGGAGCAGGAAAAAGCAAAAAATTTCAGAATTGCACCTTGCAATGCGGAGAAATTACTGTTTGTGCATTCACATTATTCATTGATTTTTGCCATTGAAAAACATCATGTTATTCATATACCAGAAATGTTTGAAGCTACTGACTGAATGAAAAGAGCTGGCATCTCACTCTCTTTGAATCTTCTTTATCATGCTAAGAGGAGCAGGAAAAAGCAAAAAAATTCAGAATTGCACCTTGCAATGCGGAGAAATTACTGTTTGTGCATTTACAATATTCATTGATTTTTGCCATTGAAAAACGTCCAGAAATGTTTGAAGCTACTGACTGAATGAAAGGAGCTGGCATCTCACTCTCTTTGAATCTTCTTTATCATGCTAAGAGGAGCAGGAAAAAGCAAAAAATTTCAGAATTGCACCTTGCAATGCGGAGAAATTACTGTTTGTGCATTCACATTATTCATTGATTTTTCCAATTGAAAAACATCATGTTATTCATATACCAGAAATGTTTGAAGCTACTAACTGAATGAAAAGAGCTGGCATCTCTCTCTCTTTGAATCTTCTTTATCATGCTAAGAGGAGCAGGAAAAAGCAAAAAATTTCAGAATTGCACCTTGCAATGCGGAGAAATTACTGTTTGTGCGTTCACATTATTCATTGATTTTTGCCATTGAAAAACATCATGTTATTCATATACCAGAAATGTTTGAAGCTACTAACTGCATGAAAAGAGCTGGCATCTCACTCTCTTTGAATCTTCTTTATCATGCTAAGAGGAGTAGGAAAAAGCAAAAAATTTCAGAATTGCACCTTGCAATGCGGAGAAATTACTGTTTGTGCATTTACAATATTCATTGATTTTTGCCATTGAAAAACGTCCAGAAATGTTTGAAGCTACTGACTGAATGAAAAGAGCTGGCATCTCTCTCTCTTTGAATCTTCCTTATCATGCTAAGAGGAGCAGGAAAAAGCAAAAAGTTTCAGAATTGCACCTTGCAATGCGGAGAAATTACTGTTTGTGCATTCACATTATTCATTGATTTTTGCCATTGAAAAACATCATGTTATTCATATACCAGAAATGTTTGAAGCTACTGACTGAATGAAAAGAGCTGGCATCTCATTCTCTTTGAATCTTCTTTATCATGCTAAGAGGAGCAGGAAAAAGCAAAAAAATTCAGAATTGCACCTTGCAATGCGGAGAAATTACTGTTTGTGCATTTACAATATTCATTGATTTTTGCCTTTGAAAAACGTCCAGAAATGTTTGAAGCTACTGACTGAATGAAAGGAGCTGGCATCTCACTCTCTTTGAATCTTCTTTATCATGCTAAGAGGAGCAGGAAAAAGCAAAAAATTTCAGAATTGCACCTTGCAATGCGGAGAAATTACTGTTTGTGCATTCACATTATTCATTGATTTTTGCCATTGAAAAACGTCCAGAAATGTTTGAAGCTACTGACTGAATGAAAGGAGCTGGCATCTCACTCTCTTTGAATCTTCTTTATCATGCTAAGAGCTGCAGGAAAAAGCAAAAAATTTCAGAATTGCACCTTGCAATGCGGAGAAATTACTGTTTGTGCATTCACATTATTCATTGATTTTTGCCATTGAAAACCATCATGTTATTCATATACCAGAAATGTTTGAAGCTACTGACTGAATGAAAGGAGCTGGCATCTCACTCTCTTTGAATATTCTTTATCATGATAAGAGGAGCAGGAAAAAGCAAAAAATTTCAGAGTTGCACCTTGCAATGCGGAGAAATTACTGTTTGTGCATTCACATTATTCATTGATTGTTGCCATTGAAAAACATCATGTTATTCATATACCAGAAATGTTTGAAGCTACTGACTGAATGAAAAGAGCTGGCATCTCACTCTCTTTGAATATTCTTAATCATGCTAAGAGGAGCAGGAAAAAGCAAAAAATTTCAGAATTGCACCTTGCAATGCGGAGAAATTACTGTTTGTGCATTTACAATATTCATTGATTTTTGCCATTGAAAAACGTCCAGAAATGTTTGAAGCTACTGACTGAATGAAAAGAGCTGGCATCTCACTCTCTTTGAATCTTCTTTATCATGCTAAGAGGAGCAGGAAAAAGCAAAAAATTTCAGAATTGCACCTTGCAATGCGGAGAAATTACTGTTTGTGCATTCACATTATTCATTGATTTTTGCCATTGAAAAACATCATGTTATTCATATACCAGAAATGTTTGAAGCTACTGACTGAATGAAAAGAGCTGGCATCTCACTCTCTTTGAATCTTCTTTATCATGCTAAGAGGAGCAGGAAAAAGCAAAAAAATTCAGAATTGCACCTTGCAATGCGGAGAAATTACTGTTTGTGCATTTACAATATTCATTGATTTTTGCCATTGAAAAACGTCCAGAAATGTTTGAAGCTACTGACTGAATGAAAGGAGCTGGCATCTCACTCTCTTTGAATCTTCTTTATCATGCTAAGAGGAGCAGGAAAAAGCAAAAAATTTCAGAATTGCACCTTGCAATGCGGAGAAATTACTGTTTGTGCATTCACATTATTCATTAATTTTTCCAATTGAAAAACATCATGTTATTCATATACCAGAAATGTTTGAAGCTACTAACTGAATGAAAAGAGCTGGCATATCACTCTCTTTGAATCTTCTTTATCATGCTAAGAGGAGCAGGAAAAAGCAAACAATTTCAGAATTGCACCTTGCAATGCGGAGAAATTACTGTTTGTGCGTTCACATTATTCATTGATTTTTGCCATTGAAAAACATCATGTTATTCATATACCAGAAATGTTTGAAGCTACTAACTGCATGAAAAGAGCTGGCATCTCACTCTCTTTGAATCTTCTTTATCATGCTAAGAGGAGTAGGAAAAAGCAAAAAATTTCAGAATTGCACCTTGCAATGCGGAGAAATTACTGTTTGTGCATTTACAATATTCATTGATTTTTGCCATTGAAAAACGTCCAGAAATGTTTGAAGCTACTGACTGAATGAAAAGAGCTGGCATCTCTCTCTCTTTGAATCTTCCTTATCATGCTAAGAGGAGCAGGAAAAAGCAAAAAGTTTCCGAATTGCACCTTGCAATGCGGAGAAATTACTGTTTGTGCATTCACATTATTCTTTGATTTTTGCCATTGAAAAACATCATGTTATTCATATACCAGAAATGTTTGAAGCTACTGACTGAATGAAAAGAGCTGGCATCTTACTCTCTTTGAATCTTCTTTATCATGCTAAGAGGAGCAGGAAAAAGCAAAAAAATTCAGAATTGCACCTTGCAATGCGGAGAAATTACTGTTTGTGCATTTACAATATTCATTGATTTTTGCCTTTGAAAAACGTCCAGAAATGTTTGAAGCTACTGACTGAATGAAAGGAGCTGGCATCTCACTCTCTTTGAATCTTCTTTATCATGCTAAGAGGAGCAGGAAAAAGCAAAAAATTTCAGAATTGCACCTTGCAATGCGGAGAAATTACTGTTTGTGCATTCACATTATTCATTGATTTTTGCCATTGAAAAACGTCCAGAAATGTTTGAAGCTACTGACTGAATGAAAGGAGCTGGCATCTCACTCTCTTTGAATCTTCTTTATCATGCTAAGAGCTGCAGGAAAAAGCAAAAAATTTCAGAATTGCACCTTGCAATGCGGAGAAATTACTGTTTGTGCATTCACATTATTCATTGATTTTTGCCATTGGAAACCATCATGTTATTCATATACCAGAAATGTTTGAAGCTACTGACTGAATGAAAGGAGCTGGCATCTCACTCTCTTTGAATATTCTTTATCATGATAAGAGGAGCAGGAAAAAGCAAAAAATTTCAGAGTTGCACCTTGCAATGCGGAGAAATTACTGTTTGTGCATTCACATTATTCATTGATTGTTGCCATTGAAAAACATCATGTTATTCATATACCAGAAATGTTTGAAGCTACTGACTGAATGAAAAGAGCTGGCATCTCACTCTCTTTGAATCTTCTTAATCATGCTAAGAGGAGCAGGAAAAAGCAAAAAATTTCAGAATTGCACCTTGCAATGCGGAGAAATTACTGTTTGTGCATTTACAATATTCATTGATTTTTGCCATTGAAAAACGTCCAGAAATGTTTGAAGCTACTGACTGAATGAAAAGAGCTGGCATCTCACTCTCTTTGAATCTTCTTTATCATGCTAAGAGGAGCAGGAAAAAGCAAAAAATTTCAGAATTGCACCTTGCAATGCGCAGAAATTACTGTTTGTGCATTCACATTATTTATTGATTTTTGCCATTGAAAACCATCATGTTATTCATATACCAGAAATGTTTGAAGCTACTGACTGAATTAAAGGAGCTGGCATCTCACTCTCTTTGAATCTTCTTTATCATGCTAAGAGGAGCAGGAAAAGGCAAAAAATTTCAGAATTGCACCTTGCAATGCGGAGAAATTAATGTTTGTGCATTCACATTATTCATTGATTTTTGCCATTGAAAAACATCATGTTATTCAAATACCAGAAATGTTTGAAGCTACTGACTGAATGAAAAGAGCTGGCATCTCACTCTCTTTGAATCTTCTTTATCATGCTAAGAGGAGCAGGAAAAAGCAAAAAATTTCAGAATTGCACCTTGCAATGCGAAGAAATTACTGTTTGTGCATTCACATTATTCATTGATTTTTGCAATTGAAAAACATCATGTTATTCATATACCAGAAATGTTTGAAGCTACTAACTGAATGAAAAGAGCTGGCATCTCACTCTCTTTGAATCTTCTTTATCATGCTAAGAGGAGCAGGAAAAAGCAAAAAATTTCAGAATTGCACCTTGCAATGCGGAGAAATTACTGTTTGTGCATTCACATTATTCATTGATTTTTGCCATTGAAAAACATCATGTTATTCATATACCAGAAATGTTTGAAGCTACTAACTGCATGAAAAGAGCTGGCATCTCACTCTCTTTGAATCTTCTTTATCATGCTAAGAGGAGTAGGAAAAAGCAAAAAATTTCAGAATTGCACCTTGCAATGCGGAGAAATTACTTTTTGTGCATTTACAATATTCATTGATTTTTGCCATTGAAAAACGTCCAGAAATGTTTGAAGCTACTGACTGAATGAAAAGAGCTGGCATCTCTCTCTCTTTGAATCTTCTTTATCATGCTAAGAGGAGCAGGAAAAAGCAAAAAGTTTCAGAATTGCACCTTGCAATGCGGAGAAATTACTGTTTGTGCATTCACATTATTCATTGATTTTTGCCATTGAAAAACATCATGTTATTCATATACCAGAAATGTTTGAAGCTACTGACTGAATGAAAAGAGCTGGCATCTCACTCTCTTTGAATCTTCTTTATCATGCTAAGAGGAGCAGGAAAAGCAAAAAAATTCAGAATTGCACCTTGCAATGCGGAGAAATTACTGTTTGTGCATTTACAATATTCATTGATTTTTGCCTTTGAAAAACGTCCAGAAATGTTTGAAGCTACTGACTGAATGAAAGGAGCTGGCATCTCACTCTCTTTGAATCTTCTTTATCATGCTAAGAGGAGCAGGAAAAAGCAAACAATTTCAGAATTGCAGCTTGCAATGCGGAGAAATTACTGTTTGTGCATTCACATTATTCATTGATTTTTGCCATTGAAAAACGTCCAGAAATGTTTGAAGCTACTGACTGAATGAAAGGAGCTGGCATCTCACTCTCTTTGAATCTTCTTTATCATGCTAAGAGCTGCAGGAAAAAGCAAAAAATTTCAGAATTGCACCTTGCAATGCGGAGAAATTACTGTTTGTGCATTCACATTATTCATTGATTTTTGCCATTGAAAACCATCATGTTATTCATATACCAGAAATGTTTGAAGCTACTGACTGAATGAAAGGAGCTGGCATCTCACTCTCTTTGAATATTCTTTATCATGATAAGAGGAGCAGGAAAAAGCAAAAAATTTCAGAGTTGCACCTTGCAATGCGGAGAAATTACTGTTTGTGCATTCACATTATTCATTGATTGTTACCATTGAAAAACATCATGTTATTCATATACCAGAAATGTTTGAAGCTACTGACTGAATGAAAAGAGCTGGCATCTCACTCTCTTTGAATCTTCTTAATCATGCTAAGAGGAGCAGGAAAAAGCAAAAAATTTCAGAATTGCACCTTGCAATGCGGAGAAATTACTGTTTGTGCATTTACAATATTCATTGATTTTTGCCATTGAAAAACGTCCAGAAATGTTTGAAGCTACTGACTGAATGAAAAGAGCTGGCATCTCACTCTCTTTGAATCTTCTTTATCATGCTAAGAGGAGCAGGAAAAAGCAAAAAATTTCAGAATTGCACCTTGCAATGCGCAGAAATTACTGTTTGTGCATTCACATTATTTATTGATTTTTGCCATTGAAAACCATCATGTTATTCATATACCAGAAATGTTTGAAGCTACTGACTGAATTAAAGGAGCTGGCATCTCACTCTCTTTGAATCTTCTTTATCATGCTAAGAGGAGCAGGAAAAGGCAAAAAATTTCAGAATTGCACCTTGCAATGCGGAGAAATTAATGTTTGTGCATTCACATTATTCATTGATTTTTCCATTGAAAAACATCATGTTATTCAAATACCAGAAATGTTTGAAGCTACTGACTGAATGAAAAGAGCTGGCATCTCACTCTCTTTGAATCTTCTTTATCATGCTAAGAGGAGCAGGAAAAAGCAAAAAATTTCAGAATTGCACCTTGCAATGCGAAGAAATTACTGTTTGTGCATTCACATTATTCATTGATTTTTGCAATTGAAAAACATCATGTTATTCATATACCAGAAATGTTTGAAGCTACTAACTGAATGAAAAGAGCTGGCATCTCACTCTCTTTGAATCTTCTTTATCATGCTAAGAGGAGCAGGAAAAAGCAAAAAATTTCAGAATTGCACCTTGCAATGCGGAGAAATTACTGTTTGTGCATTCACATTATTCATTGATTTTTGCCATTGAAAAACATCATGTTATTCATATACCAGAAATGTTTGAAGCTACTAACTGCATGAAAAGAGCTGGCATCTCACTCTCTTTGAATCTTCTTTATCATGCTAAGAGGAGTAGGAAAAAGCAAAAAATTTCAGAATTGCACCTTGCAATGCGGAGAAATTACTTTTTGTGCATTTACAATATTCATTGATTTTTGCCATTGAAAAACGTCCAGAAATGTTTGAAGCTACTGACTGAATGAAAAGAGCTGGCATCTCACTCTCTTTGAATCTTCTTTATCATGCTAAGAGGAGCAGGAAAAGCAAAAAAATTCAGAATTGCACCTTGCAATGCGGAGAAATTACTGTTTGTGCATTTACAATATTCATTGATTTTTGCCTTTGAAAAACGTCCAGAAATGTTTGAAGCTACTGACTGAATGAAAGGAGCTGGCATCTCACTCTCTTTGAATCTTCTTTATCATGCTAAGAGGAGCAGGAAAAAGCAAACAATTTCAGAATTGCAGCTTGCAATGCGGAGAAATTACTGTTTGTGCATTCACATTATTCATTGATTTTTGCCATTGAAAAACGTCCAGAAATGTTTGAAGCTACTGACTGAATGAAAGGAGCTGGCATCTCACTCTCTTTGAATCTTCTTTATCATGCTAAGAGCTGCAGGAAAAAGCAAAAAATTTCAGAATTGCACCTTGCAATGCGGAGAAATTACTGTTTGTGCATTCACATTATTCATTGATTTTTGCCATTGAAAACCATCATGTTATTCATATACCAGAAATGTTTGAAGCTACTGACTGAATGAAAGGAGCTGGCATCTCACTCTCTTTGAATATTCTTTATCATGATAAGAGGAGCAGGAAAAAGCAAAAAATTTCAGAGTTGCACCTTGCAATGCGGAGAAATTACTGTTTGTGCATTCACATTATTCATTGATTGTTGCCATTGAAAAACATCATGTTATTCATATACCAGAAATGTTTGAAGCTACTGACTGAATGAAAAGAGCTGGCATCTCACTCTCTTTGAATCTTCTTAATCATGCTAAGAGGAGCAGGAAAAAGCAAAAAATTTCAGAATTGCACCTTGCAATGCGGAGAAATTACTGTTTGTGCATTTACAATATTCATTGATTTTTGCCATTGAAAAACGTCCAGAAATGTTTGAAGCTACTGACTGAATGAAAAGAGCTGGCATCTCACTCTCTTTGAATCTTCTTTATCATGCTAAGAGGAGCAGGAAAAAGCAAAAAATTTCAGAATTGCACCTTGCAATGCGCAGAAATTACTGTTTGTGCATTCACATTATTTATTGATTTTTGCCATTGAAAACCATCATGTTATTCATATACCAGAAATGTTTGAAGCTACTGACTGAATTAAAGGAGCTGGCATCTCACTCTCTTTGAATCTTCTTTATCATGCTAAGAGGAGCAGGAAAAGGCAAAAAATTTCAGAATTGCACCTTGCAATGCGGAGAAATTAATGTTTGTGCATTCACATTATTCATTGATTTTTCCATTGAAAAACATCATGTTATTCAAATACCAGAAATGTTTGAAGCTACTGACTGAATGAAAAGAGCTGGCATCTCACTCTCTTTGAATCTTCTTTATCATGCTAAGAGGAGCAGGAAAAAGCAAAAAATTTCAGAATTGCACCTTGCAATGCGAAGAAATTACTGTTTGTGCATTCACATTATTCATTGATTTTTGCAATTGAAAAACATCATGTTATTCATATACCAGAAATGTTTGAAGCTACTAACTGAATGAAAAGAGCTGGCATCTCACTCTCTTTGAATCTTCTTTATCATGCTAAGAGGAGCAGGAAAAAGCAAAAAATTTCAGAATTGCACCTTGCAATGCGGAGAAATTACTGTTTGTGCATTCACATTATTCATTGCTTTTTGCCATTGAAAAACATCATGTTATTCATATACCAGAAATGTTTGAAGCTACTAACTGCATGAAAAGAGCTGGCATCTCACTCTCTTTGAATCTTCTTTATCATGCTAAGAGGAGTAGGAAAAAGCAAAAAAATTCAGAATTGCACCTTGCAATGCGGAGAAATTACTTTTTGTGCATTTACAATATTCATTGATTTTTGCCATTGAAAAACGTCCAGAAATGTTTGAAGCTACTGACTGAATGAAAAGAGCTGGCATCTCTCTCTCTTTGAATCTTCTTTATCATGCTAAGAGGAGCAGGAAAAAGCAAAAAGTTTCAGAATTGCACCTTGCAATGCGGAGAAATTACTGTTTGTGCATTCACATTATTCATTGATTTTTGCCATTGAAAAACATCATGTTATTTATATACCAGAAATGTTTGAAGCTACTGACTGAATGAAAAGAGCTGGCATCTCACTCTCTTTGAATCTTCTTTATCATGCTAAGAGGAGCAGGAAAAGCAAAAAAATTCAGAATTGCACCTTGCAATGCGGAGAAATTACTGTTTGTGCATTTACAATATTCATTGATTTTTGCCTTTGAAAAACATCCAGAAATGTTTGAAGCTACTGACTGAATGAAAGGAGCTGGCATCTCACTCTCTTTGAATCTTCTTTATCATGCTAAGAGGAGCAGGAAAAAGCAAACAATTTCAGAATTGCAGCTTGCAATGCGGAGAAATTACTGTTTGTGCATTCACATTATTCATTGATTTTTGCCATTGAAAAATGTCCAGAAATGTTTGAAGCTACTGACTGAATGAAAGGAGCTGGCATCTCACTCTCTTTGAATCTTCTTTATCATGCTAAGAGCTGCAGGAAAAAGCAAAAAATTTCAGAATTGCACCTTGCAATGCGGAGAAATTACTGTTTGTGCATTCACATTATTCATTGATTTTTGCCATTGAAAACCATCATGTTATTCATATACCAGAAATGTTTGAAGCTACTGACTGAATGAAAGGAGCTGGCATCTCACTCTCCTTGAATATTCTTTATCATGATAAGAGGAGCAGGAAAAAGCAAAAAATTTCAGAGTTGCACCTTGCAATGCGGAGAAATTACTGTTTGTGCATTCACATTATTCATTGATTGTTGCCATTGAAAAACATCATGTTATTCATATACCAGAAATGTTTGAAGCTACTGACTGAATGAAAAGAGCTGGCATCTCACTCTCTTTGAATCTTCTTAATCATGCTAGGAGGAGCAGGAAAAAGCAAAAAATTTCAGAATTGCACCTTGCAATGCGGAGAAATTACTGTTTGTGCATTTACAATATTCATTGATTTTTGCCATTGAAAAACGTCCAGAAATGTTTGAAGCTACTGACTGAATGAAAAGAGCTGGCATCTCACTCTCTTTGAATCTTCTTTATCATGCTAAGAGGAGCAGGAAAAAGCAAAAAATTTCAGAATTGCACCTTGCAATGCGCAGAAATTACTGTTTGTGCATTCACATTATTTATTGATTTTTGCCATTGAAAACCATCATGTTATTCATATACCAGAAATGTTTGAAGCTACTGACTGAATTAAAGGAGCTGGCATCTCACTCTCTTTGAATCTTCTTTATCATGCTAAGAGGAGCAGGAAAAGGCAAAAAATTTCAGAATTGCACCTTGCAATGCGGAGAAATTAATGTTTGTGCATTCACATTATTCATTGATTTTTGCCATTGAAAAACATCATGTTATTCAAATACCAGAAATGTTTGAAGCTACTGACTGAATGAAAAGAGCTGGCATCTCACTCTCTTTGAATCTTCTTTATCATGCTAAGAGGAGCAGGAAAAAGCAAAAAATTTCAGAATTGCACCTTGCAATGCGGAGAAATTACTGTTTGTGCATTCACATTATTCATTGATTTTTGCAATTGAAAAACATCATGTTATTCATATACCAGAAATGTTTGAAGCTACTAACTGAATGAAAAGAGCTGGCATCTCACTCTCTTTTAATCTTCTTTATCATGCTAAGAGGAGCAGGAAAAAGCAAAAAATTTCAGAATTGCACCTTGCAATGCGGAGAAATTACTGTTTGTGCATTCACATTATTCATTGATTTTTGCCATTGAAAAACATCATGTTATTCATATACCAGAAATGTTTGAAGCTACTAACTGCATGAAAAGAGCTGGCAACTCACTCTCTTTGAATCTTCTTTATCATGCTAAGAGGAGTAGGAAAAAGCAAAAAATTTCAGAATTGCACCTTGCAATGCGGAGAAATTACTTTTTGTGCATTTACAATATTCATTGATTTTTGCCATTGAAAAACGTCCAGAAATGTTTGAAGCTACTGACTGAATGAAAAGAGCTGGCATCTCTCTCTCTTTGAATCTTCTTTATCATGCTAAGAGGAGCAGGAAAAAGCAAAAAGTTTCAGAATTGCACCTTGCAATGCGGAGAAATTACTGTTTGTGCATTCACATTATTCATTGATTTTTGCCATTGAAAAACATCATGTTATTCATATACCAGAAATGTTTGAAGCTACTGACTGAATGAAAAGAGCTGGCATCTCACTCTCTTTGAATCTTCTTTATCATGCTAAGAGGAACAGGAAAAAGCAAAAAAATTCAGAATTGCACCTTGCAATGCGGAGAAATTACTGTTTGTGCATTTACAATATTCATTGATTTTTGCCTTTGAAAAACGTCCAGAAATGTTTGAAGCTACTGACTGAATGAAAGGATCTGGCATCTCACTCACTTTGAATCTTCTTTATCATGCTAAGAGGAGCAGGAAAAAGCAAACAATTTCAGAATTGCAGCTTGCAATGCGGAGAAATTACTGTTTGTGCATTCACATTATTCATTGATTTTTGCCATTGAAAAACATCATGTTATTCATATACCAGAAATGTTTGAAGCTACTAACTGCATGAAAAGAGCTGGCATCTCACTCTCTTTGAATCTTCTTTATCATGCTAAGAGGAGTAGGAAAAAGCAAAAAATTTCAGAATTGCACCTTGCAATGCGGAGAAATTACTTTTTGTGCATTTACAATATTCATTGATTTTTGCCATTGAAAAACGTCCAGAAATGTTTGAAGCTACTGACTGAATGAAAAGAGCTGGCATCTCACTCTCTTTGAATCTTCTTTATCATGCTAAGAGGAGCAGGAAAAGCAAAAAAATTCAGAATTGCACCTTGCAATGCGGAGAAATTACTGTTTGTGCATTTACAATATTCATTGATTTTTGCCTTTGAAAAACGTCCAGAAATGTTTGAAGCTACTGACTGAATGAAAGGAGCTGGCATCTCACTCTCTTTGAATCTTCTTTATCATGCTAAGAGGAGCAGGAAAAAGCAAACAATTTCAGAATTGCAGCTTGCAATGCGGAGAAATTACTGTTTGTGCATTCACATTATTCATTGATTTTTGCCATTGAAAAACGTCCAGAAATGTTTGAAGCTACTGACTGAATGAAAGGAGCTGGCATCTCACTCTCTTTGAATCTTCTTTATCATGCTAAGAGCTGCAGGAAAAAGCAAAAAATTTCAGAATTGCACCTTGCAATGCGGAGAAATTACTGTTTGTGCATTCACATTATTCATTGATTTTTGCCATTGAAAACCATCATGTTATTCATATACCAGAAATGTTTGAAGCTACTGACTGAATGAAAGGAGCTGGCATCTCACTCTCTTTGAATATTCTTTATCATGATAAGAGGAGCAGGAAAAAGCAAAAAATTTCAGAGTTGCACCTTGCAATGCGGAGAAATTACTGTTTGTGCATTCACATTATTCATTGATTGTTGCCATTGAAAAACATCATGTTATTCATATACCAGAAATGTTTGAAGCTACTGACTGAATGAAAAGAGCTGGCATCTCACTCTCTTTGAATCTTCTTAATCATGCTAAGAGGAGCAGGAAAAAGCAAAAAATTTCAGAATTGCACCTTGCAATGCGGAGAAATTACTGTTTGTGCATTTACAATATTCATTGATTTTTGCCATTGAAAAACGTCCAGAAATGTTTGAAGCTACTGACTGAATGAAAAGAGCTGGCATCTCACTCTCTTTGAATCTTCTTTATCATGCTAAGAGGAGCAGGAAAAAGCAAAAAATTTCAGAATTGCACCTTGCAATGCGCAGAAATTACTGTTTGTGCATTCACATTATTTATTGATTTTTGCCATTGAAAACCATCATGTTATTCATATACCAGAAATGTTTGAAGCTACTGACTGAATTAAAGGAGCTGGCATCTCACTCTCTTTGAATCTTCTTTATCATGCTAAGAGGAGCAGGAAAAGGCAAAAAATTTCAGAATTGCACCTTGCAATGCGGAGAAATTAATGTTTGTGCATTCACATTATTCATTGATTTTTCCATTGAAAAACATCATGTTATTCAAATACCAGAAATGTTTGAAGCTACTGACTGAATGAAAAGAGCTGGCATCTCACTCTCTTTGAATCTTCTTTATCATGCTAAGAGGAGCAGGAAAAAGCAAAAAATTTCAGAATTGCACCTTGCAATGCGAAGAAATTACTTTTTGTGCATTCACATTATTCATTGATTTTTGCAATTGAAAAACATCATGTTATTCATATACCAGAAATGTTTGAAGCTACTAACTGAATGAAAAGAGCTGGCATCTCACTCTCTTTGAATCTTCTTTATCATGCTAAGAGGAGCAGGAAAAAGCAAAAAATTTCAGAATTGCACCTTGCAATGCGGAGAAATTACTGTTTGTGCATTCACATTATTCATTGATTTTTGCCATTGAAAAACATCATGTTATTCATATACCAGAAATGTTTGAAGCTACTAACTGCATGAAAAGAGCTGGCATCTCACTCTCTTTGAATCTTCTTTATCATGCTAAGAGGAGTAGGAAAAAGCAAAAAAATTCAGAATTGCACCTTGCAATGCGGAGAAATTACTTTTTGTGCATTTACAATATTCATTGATTTTTGCCATTGAAAAACATCCAGAAATGTTTGAAGCTACTGACTGAATGAAAAGAGCTGGCATCTCTCTCTCTTTGAATCTTCTTTATCATGCTAAGAGGAGCAGGAAAAAGCAAAAAGTTTCAGAATTGCACCTTGCAATGCGGAGAAATTACTGTTTGTGCATTCACATTATTCATTGATTTTTGCCATTGAAAAACATCATGTTATTCATATACCAGAAATGTTTGAAGCTACTGACTGAATGAAAAGAGCTGGCATCTCACTCTCTTTGAATCTTCTTTATCATGCTAAGAGGAGCAGGAAAAGCAAAAAAATTCAGAATTGCACCTTGCAATGCGGAGAAATTACTGTTTGTGCATTTACAATATTCATTGATTTTTGCCTTTGAAAAACATCCAGAAATGTTTGAAGCTACTGACTGAATGAAAGGAGCTGGCATCTCACTCTCTTTGAATCTTCTTTATCATGCTAAGAGGAGCAGGAAAAAGCAAACAATTTCAGAATTGCAGCTTGCAATGCGGAGAAATTACTGTTTGTGCATTCACATTATTCATTGATTTTTGCCATTGAAAAATGTCCAGAAATGTTTGAAGCTACTGACTGAATGAAAGGAGCTGGCATCTCACTCTCTTTGAATCTTCTTTATCATGCTAAGAGCTGCAGGAAAAAGCAAAAAATTTCAGAATTGCACCTTGCAATGCGGAGAAATTACTGTTTGTGCATTCACATTATTCATTGATTTTTGCCATTGAAAACCATCATGTTATTCATATACCAGAAATGTTTGAAGCTACTGACTGAATGAAAGGAGCTGGCATCTCACTCTCTTTGAATATTCTTTATCATGATAAGAGGAGCAGGAAAAAGCAAAAAATTTCAGAGTTGCACCTTGCAATGCGGAGAAATTACTGTTTGTGCATTCACATTATTCATTGATTGTTGCCATTGAAAAACATCATGTTATTCATATACCAGAAATGTTTGAAGCTACTGACTGAATGAAAAGAGCAGGCATCTCACTCTCTTTGAATCTTCTTAATCATGCTAGGAGGAGCAGGAAAAAGCAAAAAATTTCAGAATTGCACCTTGCAATGCGGAGAAATTACTGTTTGTGCATTTACAATATTCATTGATTTTTGCCAATGAAAAACGTCCAGAAATGTTTGAAGCTACTGACTGAATGAAAAGAGCTGGCATCTCACTCTCTTTGAATCTTCTTTATCATGCTAAGAGGAGCAGGAAAAAGCAAAAAATTTCAGAATTGCACCTTGCAATGCGCAGAAATTACTGTTTGTGCATTCACATTATTTATTGATTTTTGCCATTGAAAACCATCATGTTATTCATATACCAGAAATGTTTGAAGCTACTGACTGAATTAAAGGAGCTGGCATCTCACTCTCTTTGAATCTTCTTTATCATGCTAAGAGGAGCAGGAAAAGGCAAAAAATTTCAGAATTGCACCTTGCAATGCGGAGAAATTAATGTTTGTGCATTCACATTATTCATTGATTTTTGCCATTGAAAAACATCATGTTATTCAAATACCAGAAATGTTTGAAGCTACTGACTGAATGAAAAGAGCTGGCATCTCACTCTCTTTGAATCTTCTTTATCATGCTAAGAGGAGCAGGAAAAAGCAAAAAATTTCAGAATTGCACCTTGCAATGCGGAGAAATTACTGTTTGTGCATTCACATTATTCATTGATTTTTGCAATTGAAAAACATCATGTTATTCATATACCAGAAATGTTTGAAGCTACTAACTGAATGAAAAGAGCTGGCATCTCACTCTCTTTGAATCTTCTTTATCATGCTAAGAGGAGCAGGAAAAAGCAAAAAATTTCAGAATTGCACCTTGCAATGCGGAGAAATTACTGTTTGTGCATTCACATTATTCATTGATTTTTGCCATTGAAAAACATCATGTTATTCATATACCAGAAATGTTTGAAGCTACTAACTGCATGAAAAGAGCTGGCAACTCACTCTCTTTGAATCTTCTTTATCATGCTAAGAGGAGTAGGAAAAAGCAAAAAATTTCAGAATTGCACCTTGCAATGCGGAGAAATTACTTTTTGTGCATTTACAATATTCATTGATTTTTGCCATTGAAAAACGTCCAGAAATGTTTGAAGCTACTGACTGAATGAAAAGAGCTGGCATCTCTCTCTCTTTGAATCTTCTTTATCATGCTAAGAGGAGCAGGAAAAAGCAAAAAGTTTCAGAATTGCACCTTGCAATGCGGAGAAATTACTGTTTGTGCATTCACATTATTCATTGATTTTTGCCATTGAAAAACATCATGTTATTCATATACCAGAAATGTTTGAAGCTACTGACTGAATGAAAAGAGCTGGCATCTCACTCTCTTTGAATCTTCTTTATCATGCTAAGAGGAACAGGAAAAAGCAAAAAAATTCAGAATTGCACCTTGCAATGCGGAGAAATTACTGTTTGTGCATTTACAATATTCATTGATTTTTGCCTTTGAAAAACGTCCAGAAATGTTTGAAGCTACTGACTGAATGAAAGGATCTGGCATCTCACTCACTTTGAATCTTCTTTATCATGCTAAGAGGAGCAGGAAAAAGCAAACAATTTCAGAATTGCAGCTTGCAATGCGGAGAAATTACTGTTTGTGCATTCACATTATTCATTGATTTTTGCCATTGAAAAACATCATGTTATTCATATACCAGAAATGTTTGAAGCTACTAACTGCATGAAAAGAGCTGGCATCTCACTCTCTTTGAATCTTCTTTATCATGCTAAGAGGAGTAGGAAAAAGCAAAAAATTTCAGAATTGCACCTTGCAATGCGGAGAAATTACTTTTTGTGCATTTACAATATTCATTGATTTTTGCCATTGAAAAACGTCCAGAAATGTTTGAAGCTACTGACTGAATGAAAAGAGCTGGCATCTCTCTCTCTTTGAATCTTCTTTATCGTGCTAAGAGGAGCAGGAAAAAGCAAAAAGTTTCAGAATTGCACCTTGCAATGCGGAGAAATTACTGTTTGTGCATTCACATTATTCATTGATTTTTGCCATTGAAAAACATCATGTTATTCATATACCAGAAATGTTTGAAGCTACTGACTGAATGAAAAGAGCTGGCATCTCACTCTCTTTGAATCTTCTTTATCATGCTAAGAGGAGCAGGAAAAGCAAAAAAATTCAGAATTGCACCTTGCAATGCGGAGAAATTACTGTTTGTGCATTTACAATATTCATTGATTTTTGCCTTTGAAAAACGTCCAGAAATGTTTGAAGCTACTGACTGAATGAAAGGAGCTGGCATCTCACTCTCTTTGAATCTTCTTTATCATGCTAAGAGGAGCAGGAAAAAGCAAACAATTTCAGAATTGCAGCTTGCAATGCGGAGAAATTACTGTTTGTGCATTCACATTATTCATTGATTTTTGCCATTGAAAAACGTCCAGAAATGTTTGAAGCTACTGACTGAATGAAAGGAGCTGGCATCTCACTCTCTTTGAATCTTCTTTATCATGCTAAGAGCTGCAGGAAAAAGCAAAAAATTTCTGAATTGCACCTTGCAATGCGGAGAAATTACTGTTTGTGTTTTCACATTATTCATTGATTTTTGCCATTGAAAACCATCATGTTATTCATATACCAGAAATGTTTGAAGCTACTGACTGAATGAAAGGAGCTGGCATCTCACTCTCTTTGAATATTCTTTATCATGATAAGAGGAGCAGGAAAAAGCAAAAAATTTCAAAGTTGCACCTTGCAATGCGGAGAAATTACTGTTTGTGCATTCACATTATTCATTGATTGTTGCCATTGAAAAACATCATGTTATTCATATACCAGAAATGTTTGAAGCTACTGACTGAATGAAAAGAGCTGGCATCTCACTCTCTTTGAATCTTCTTTATCATGCTAAGAGGAGCAGGAAAAAGCAAAAAATTTCAGAATTGCACCTTGCAATGCGCAGAAATTACTGTTTGTGCATTCACATTATTTATTGATTTTTGCCATTGAAAACCATCATGTTATTCATATACCAGAAATGTTTGAAGCTACTGACTGAATTAAAGGAGCTGGCATCTCACTCTCTTTGAATCTTCTTTATCATGCTAAGAGGAGCAGGAAAAGGCAAAAAATTTCAGAATTGCACCTTGCAATGCGGAGAAATTAATGTTTGTGCATTCACATTATTCATTGATTTTTCCATTGAAAAACATCATGTTATTCAAATACCAGAAATGTTTGAAGCTACTGACTGAATGAAAAGAGCTGGCATCTCACTCTCTTTGAATCTTCTTTATCATGCTAAGAGGAGCAGGAAAAAGCAAAAAATTTCAGAATTGCACCTTGCAATGCGAAGAAATTACTGTTTGTGCATTCACATTATTCATTGATTTTTGCAATTGAAAAACATCATGTTATTCATATACCAGAAATGTTTGAAGCTACTAACTGAATGAAAAGAGCTGGCATCTCACTCTCTTTGAATCTTCTTTATCATGCTAAGAGGAGCAGGAAAAAGCAAAAAATTTCAGAATTGCACCTTGCAATGCGGAGAAATTACTGTTTGTGCATTCACATTATTCATTGATTTTTGCCATTGAAAAACATCATGTTATTCATATACCAGAAATGTTTGAAGCTACTAACTGCATGAAAAGAGCTGGCATCTCACTCTCTTTGAATCTTCTTTATCATGCTAAGAGGAGTAGGAAAAAGCAAAAAATTTCAGAATTGCACCTTGCAATGCGGAGAAATTACTTTTTGTGCATTTACAATATTCATTGATTTTTGCCATTGAAAAACGTCCAGAAATGTTTGAAGCTACTGACTGAATGAAAAGAGCTGGCATCTCACTCTCTTTGAATCTTCTTTATCATGCTAAGAGGAGCAGGAAAAGCAAAAAAATTCAGAATTGCACCTTGCAATGCGGAGAAATTACTGTTTGTGCATTTACAATATTCATTGATTTTTGCCTTTGAAAAACGTCCAGAAATGTTTGAAGCTACTGACTGAATGAAAGGAGCTGGCATCTCACTCTCTTTGAATCTTCTTTATCATGCTAAGAGGAGCAGGAAAAAGCAAACAATTTCAGAATTGCAGCTTGCAATGCGGAGAAATTACTGTTTGTGCATTCACATTATTCATTGATTTTTGCCATTGAAAAACGTCCAGAAATGTTTGAAGCTACTGACTGAATGAAAGGAGCTGGCATCTCACTCTCTTTGAATCTTCTTTATCATGCTAAGAGCTGCAGGAAAAAGCAAAAAATTTCAGAATTTCACCTTGCAATGCGGAGAAATTACTGTTTGTGCATTCACATTATTCATTGATTTTTGCCATTGAAAACCATCATGTTATTCATATACCAGAAATGTTTGAAGCTACTGACTGAATGAAAGGAGCTGGCATCTCACTCTCTTTGAATATTCTTTATCATGATAATAGGAGCAGGAAAAAGCAAAAAATTTCAGAGTTGCACCTTGCAATGCGGAGAAATTACTGTTTGTGCATTCACATTATTCATTGATTGTTGCCATTGAAAAACATCATGTTATTCATATACCAGAAATGTTTGAAGCTACTGACTGAATGAAAAGAGCTGGCATCTCACTCTCTTTGAATCTTCTTAATCATGCTAAGAGGAGCAGGAAAAAGCAAAAAATTTCAGAATTGCACCTTGCAATGCGGAGAAATTACTGTTTGTGCATTTACAATATTCATTGATTTTTGCCATTGAAAAACGTCCAGAAATGTTTGAAGCTACTGACTGAATGAAAAGAGCTGGCATCTCACTCTCTTTGAATCTTCTTTATCATGCTAAGAGGAGCAGGAAAAAGCAAAAAATTTCAGAATTGCACCTTGCAATGCGCAGAAATTACTGTTTGTGCATTCACATTATTTATTGATTTTTGCCATTGAAAACCATCATGTTATTCATATACCAGAAATGTTTGAAGCTACTGACTGAATTATAGGAGCTGGCATCTCACTCTCTTTGAATCTTCTTTATCATGCTAAGAGGAGCAGGAAAAGGCAAAAAATTTCAGAATTGCACCTTGCAATGCGGAGAAATTAATGTTTGTGCATTCACATTATTCATTGATTTTTCCATTGAAAAACATCATGTTATTCAAATACCAGAAATGTTTGAAGCTACTGACTGAATGAAAAGAGCTGGAATCTCACTCTCTTTGAATCTTCTTTATCATGCTAAGAGGAGCAGGAAAAAGCAAAAAATTTCAGAATTGCACCTTGCAATGCGAAGAAATTACTGTTTGTGCATTCACATTATTCATTGATTTTTGCAATTGAAAAACATCATGTTATTCATATACCAGAAATGTTTGAAGCTACTAACTGAATGAAAAGAGCTGGCATCTCACTCTCTTTGAATCTTCTTTATCATGCTAAGAGGAGCAGGAAAAAGCAAAAAATTTCAGAATTGCACCTTGCAATGCGGAGAAATTACTGTTTGTGCATTCACATTATTCATTGATTTTTGCCATTGAAAAACATCATGTTATTCATATACCAGAAATGTTTGAAGCTACTAACTGCATGAAAAGAGCTGGCATCTCACTCTCTTTGAATCTTCTTTATCATGCTAAGAGGAGTAGGAAAAAGCAAAAAAATTCAGAATTGCACCTTGCAATGCGGAGAAATTACTTTTTGTGCATTTACAATATTCATTGATTTTTGCCATTGAAAAACGTCCAGAAATGTTTGAAGCTACTGACTGAATGAAAAGAGCTGGCATCTCTCTCTCTTTGAATCTTCTTTATCATGCTAAGAGGAGCAGGAAAAAGTAAAAAGTTTCAGAATTGCACCTTGCAATGCGGAGAAATTACTGTTTGTGCATTCACATTATTCATTGATTTTTGCCATTGAAAAACATCATGTTATTCATATACCAGAAATGTTTGAAGCTACTGACTGAATGAAAAGAGCTGGCATCTCACTCTCTTTGAATCTTCTTTATTATGCTAAGAGGAGCAGGAAAAGCAAAAAAATTCAGAATTGCACCTTGCAATGCGGAGAAATTACTGTTTGTGCATTTACAATATTCATTGATTTTTGCCTTTGAAAAACATCCAGAAATGTTTGAAGCTACTGACTGAATGAAAGGAGCTGGCATCTCACTCTCTTTGAATCTTCTTTATCATGCTAAGAGGAGCAGGAAAAAGCAAACAATTTCAGAATTGCAGCTTGCAATGCGGAGAAATTACTGTTTGTGCATTCACATTATTCATTGATTTTTGCCATTGAAAAATGTCCAGAAATGTTTGAAGCTACTGACTGAATGAAAGGAGCTGGCATCTCACTCTCTTTGAATCTTCTTTATCATGCTAAGAGCTGCAGGAAAAAGCAAAAAATTTCAGAATTGCACCTTGCAATGCGGAGAAATTACTGTTTGTGCATTCACATTATTCATTGATTTTTGCCATTGAAAACCATCATGTTATTCATATACCAGAAATGTTTGAAGCTACTGACTGAATGAAAGGAGCTGGCATCTCACTCTCTTTGAATATTCTTTATCATGATAAGAGGAGCAGGAAAAAGCAAAAAATTTCAGAGTTGCACCTTGCAATGCGGAGAAATTACTGTTTGTGCATTCACATTATTCATTGATTGTTGCCATTGAAAAACATCATGTTATTCATATACCAGAAATGTTTGAAGCTACTGACTGAATGAAAAGAGCTGGCATCTCACTCTCTTTGAATCTTCTTAATCATGCTAGGAGGAGCAGGAAAAAGCAAAAAATTTCAGAATTGCACCTTGCAATGCGGAGAAATTACTGTTTGTGCATTTACAATATTCATTGATTTTTGCCATTGAAAAACGTCCAGAAATGTTTGAAGCTACTGACTGAATGAAAAGAGCTGGCATCTCACTCTCTTTGAATCTTCTTTATCATGCTAAGAGGAGCAGGAAAAAGCAAAAAATTTCAGAATTGCACCTTGCAATGCGCAGAAATTACTGTTTGTGCATTCACATTATTTATTGATTTTTGCCATTTAAAACCATCATGTTATTCATATACCAGAAATGTTTGAAGCTACTGACTGAATTAAAGGAGCTGGCATCTCACTCTCTTTGAATCTTCTTTATCATGCTAAGAGGAGCAGGAAAAGGCAAAAAATTTCAGAATTGCACCTTGCAATGCGGAGAAATTAATGTTTGTGCATTCACATTATTCATTGATTTTTGCCATTGAAAAACATCATGTTATTCAAATACCAGAAATGTTTGAAGCTACTGACTGAATGAAAAGAGCTGGCATCTCACTCTCTTTGAATCTTCTTTATCATGCTAAGAGGAGCAGGAAAAAGCAAAAAATTTCAGAATTGCACCTTGCAATGCGGAGAAATTACTGTTTGTGCATTCACATTATTCATTGATTTTTGCAATTGAAAAACATCATGTTATTCATATACCAGAAATGTTTGAAGCTACTAACTGAATGAAAAGAGCTGGCATCTCACTCTCTTTGAATCTTCTTTATCATGCTAAGAGGAGCAGGAAAAAGCAAAAAATTTCAGAATTGCACCTTGCAATGCGGAGAAATTACTGTTTGTGCATTCACATTATTCATTGATTTTTGCCATTGAAAAACATCATGTTATTCATATACCAGAAATGTTTGAAGCTACTAACTGCATGAAAAGAGCTGGCAACTCACTCTCTTTGAATCTTCTTTATCATGCTAAGAGGAGTAGGAAAAAGCAAAAAATTTCAGAATTGCACCTTGCAATGCGGAGAAATTACTTTTTGTGCATTTACAATATTCATTGATTTTTGCCATTGAAAAACGTCCAGAAATGTTTGAAGCTACTGACTGAATGAAAAGAGCTGGCATCTCTCTCTCTTTGAATCTTCTTTATCATGCTAAGAGGAGCAGGAAAAAGCAAAAAGTTTCAGAATTGCACCTTGCAATGCGGAGAAATTACTGTTTGTGCATTCACATTATTCATTGATTTTTGCCATTGAAAAACATCATGTTATTCATATACCAGAAATGTTTGAAGCTACTGACTGAATGAAAAGAGCTGGCATCTCACTCTCTTTGAATCTTCTTTATCATGCTAAGAGGAACAGGAAAAAGCAAAAAAATTCAGAATTGCACCTTGCAATGCGGAGAAATTACTGTTTGTGCATTTACAATATTCATTGATTTTTGCCTTTGAAAAACGTCCAGAAATGTTTGAAGCTACTGACTGAATGAAAGGATCTGGCATCTCACTCACTTTGAATCTTCTTTATCATGCTAAGAGGAGCAGGAAAAAGCAAACAATTTCAGAATTGCAGCTTGCAATGCGGAGAAATTACTGTTTGTGCATTTACAATATTCATTGATTTTTGCCATTGAAAAACGTCCAGAAATGTTTGAAGCTAGTGACTGAATGAAAAGAGCTGGCATCTCACGCCCTTTGAATCTTCTTTATCATGCTAAGAGGAGCAGGAAAAAGCAAAAAATTTCAGAATTGCACCTTGCAATGCGGAGAAATTACTGTTTGTGCATTCACATTATTCATTGATTTTTGCCATTGAAAAACATCATGTTATTCATATACCAGAAATGTTTGAAGCTACTGACTGAATGAAAAGAGCTGGCATTTCACTTTCTTTGAATCTTCTTTATCATGCTAAGAGGAGCAGGAAAAAGCAAAAAAATTCAGAATTGCACCTTGCAATGCGGAGAAATTACTGTTTGTGCATTTACAATATTCATTGATTTTTGCCATTGAAAAACGTCCAGAAATGTTTGAAGCTACTGACTGAATGAAAGGAGCTGGCATCTCACTCTCTTTGAATCTTCTTTATCATGCTAAGAGGAGCAGGAAAAAGGAAAAAAAAATTTCAGAATTGCATCTTGCAATGCGGAGAAATTACTGTTTGTGCATTCACATTATTCATTGATTTTTGCCATTGAAAAACGTCCAGAAATGTTTGAAGCTACTGACTGAATGAAAAGAGCTGGCATCTCACTCTCTTTGAATCTTCTTTATCATGCTAAGAGGAGCAGGAAAAAGCAAAAAATTTCAGAATTGCACCTTGCAATGCGCAGAAATTACTGTTTGTGCATTCACATTATTCATTGATTTTTGCCATTGAAAAACATCATGTTATTCATATACCAGAAATGTTTGAAGCTACTGACTGAATGAAAAGAGCTGGCATCTCACTCTTTTTGAATCTTCTTTATCATGCTAAGAGGAGCAGGAAAAAGCAAAAAATTTCAGAATTGCACCTTGCAATGCGGAGAAATTACTGTTTGTGCATTTACAATATTCATTGATTTTGCCATTGAAAAATGTCCAGAAATGTTTGAAGCTACTGACTGAATGAAAGGAGCTGGCATCTCACTCTCTTTGAATCTTCTTTGTCATGCTAAGAGGAGCAGGAAAAAGCAAGAAATTTCAGAATTGCACCTTGCAATGCGGAGAAATTATTGTTTGTGCATTTACAATATTCATTGATTTTTGCCATTGAAAAACATCCAGAAATGTTTGAAGCTGCTGACTGAATGAAAAGAGCTGGCAAATCACTCTCTTTGAATCTTCTTTATCATGCTAAGAGGAGCAGGAAAAAGCAAAAAATTTCAGAATTGCACCTTGCAATGCGGAGAAATTACTGTTTGTGCATTCACATTAATCATTGATTTTGGCCATTGAAAACCATCATGTTATTCATATACCAGAATTGTTTGAAGCTACTGACTGAATTAAAGGAGCTGGCATCTCACTCTCTTTAAATCTTCTTTACCATGCTAAGAGGAGCAGGAAAAGGCAAAAAATTTCAGAATTGCACCTTGCAATGCGGAGAAATTAATGTTTGTGCATTCACATTATTCATTGATTTTTGCCATTGAAAAACATGATGTTATTCAAATACCAGAAATGTTTGAAGCTACTGACTGAATAAAAAGAGCTGGCATCTCACTCTCTTTGAATCTTCTTTATCATGCTAAGAGGAGCAGGAAAAAGCAAACAATTTCAGAATTGCACCTTGCAATGCGGAGAAATTACTGTTTGTGCATTTACAATATTCATTGATTTTTGCCATTGAAAAACGTCCAGAAATGTTTGAAGCTACTGACTGAATGAAAAGAGCTGGCATCTCACTCTCTTTGAATCTTCTTTATCATGCTAAGAGGAGCAGGAAAAAGCAAAAAATTTCAGAATTGCACATTGCGATGCGCAGAAATTACTGTTTGTGCATTCACATTATTTATTGATTTTTGCCATTGAAAACCATCATGTTATTCATATACCAGAAATGTTTGAAGCTACTGACTGAATGAAAAGAGCTGGCATTTCACTTTCTTTGAATCTTCTTTATCATGCTAAGAGGAGCAGGAAAAAGCAAAAAAATTCAGAATTGCACCTTGCAATGCGGAGAAATTACGGTTTGTGCATTTACAATATTCATTGATTTTTGCCATTGAAAAACGTCCAGAAATGTTTGAAGCTACTGACTGAATGAAAGGAGCTGGCATCTCACTCTCTTTGAATCTTCTTTATCATGCTAAGAGGAGCAGGAAAAAGGAAAAAAAAATTTCAGAATTGCATCTTGCAATGCGGAGAAATTACTGTTTGTGCATTCACATTATTCATTGATTTTTGCCATTGAAAAACGTCCAGAAATGTTTGAAGCTACTGACTGATTGAAAGGAGCTGGCATCTCACTCTCTTTGAATCTTCTTTACCATGCTAAGATGAGCAGGAAAAAGCCAAAAATTTCAGAATTGCACCTTGCAATGCGGAGAAATTACAGTTTGTGCATTTACAATGTTCATTGATGTTTTCCATTGAAAAACGTCCAGAAATGTTTGAAGCTACTGACTGAATGAAAGGAGCTGGCATCTCACTCTCTTTGAGTCTTCTTTATCAGGCTAAGAGCAGCAGGAAAAAGCAAAAAATTTCAGAATTGCAGCTTGCAATGCGGAGAAATTACTGTTTGTGCATTCACATTATTCATTGATTTTTGCCATTGAAAACCATCATGTTATTCATATACCAGAAATGTTTGAAGCTACTGACTGAATGAAAGGAGCTGGCATCTCACTCTCTTTGAATCTTCTTTATCATGATAAGAGGAGCAGGAAAAAGCAAAAAATTTCAGAATTGCACCTTGCAATGCGGAGAAATTACTGTTTGCGCATTCACATTATTCATTGATTTTTGCCATTGAAAAACATCATGCTATTCATATACCAGAAATGTTTGAAGCTACTGACTGAATGAAAAGAGCTGGCATCTCACTCTCTTTGAATCTTCTTTATCATGCTAAGAGGAGCAGGAAAAAGCAAAAAATTTCAGAATTGCACCTTGCAATGCGGAGAAATTACTGTTTGTGCATTCACATTATTCATTGATTTTTGCCATTGAAAAACATCATGTTATTCATATACCAGAAATGTTTGAAGCTACTGACTGAATGAAAAGAGGTGGCATCTCACTCTCTTTGAATCTTCTTAATCATGCTTAGAGGAGCAGGAAAAAGCAAAAAATTTCAGAATTGCAGCTTGCAATGCGGAGAAATTACTGTTTGTGCATTTAAAATATTCATTGATTTTTGCCATTGAAAAACGTCCAGAAATGTTTGAAGCTACTGACTGAATGAAAAGAGCTGGCATCTCACTCTCTATGAATCTTTTTTATCATGCTAAGAGGAGCAGGAAGAAGCAAAAAATTTCAGAATTGCACCTTGCAATGCGCAGAAATTACTGTTTGTGCATTCACATTATTCATTGATTTTTGCCATTGAAAAACATCATGTTATTCATATACCAGAAATGTTTGAAGCTACTGACTGAATGAAAAGAGCTGGCATCTCACTCTCTTTGAATCTTCTTTATCATGCTAAGAGGAGCAGGAAAAAGCAAAAAATTTCAGAATTGCACCTTGCAATGCGATGAAATTACTGTTTGTGCATTCACATTATTCATTGATTTTTGCCATTGAAAAACATCATGTTATTCATATACCAGAAATGTTTGAAGCTACTGACTGAATGAAAAGAGCTGGCATTTCACTCTCTTTGAATCTTCTTTATCATGCTAAGAGGAGCAGGAAAAAGCAAAAAAATTCAGAATTGCACCTTGCAATGCGGAGAAAATACTGTTTGTGCATTTACAATATTCATTGATTTTTGCCATTGAAAAACGTCCAGAAATGTTTGAAGCTACTGACTGAATGAAAGGAGCTGGCATCTCACTCTCTTTGAATCTTCTTTATCATGCTAAGAGGAGCAGGAAAAAGCAAAAAATTTCAGAATTGCACCTTGCAATGCGGAGTAATTACTGTTTGTGCATTCACATTATTCAATGATTTTTGCCATTGAAAAACGTCCAGAAATGTTTGAAGCTACTGACTGAATGAAAGGAGCTGGCATCTCACTCTCTTTGAATCTTCTTTACCATGCTAAGAGGAGCAGGAAAAAGCAAAAAATTTCAGAATTGCACCTTGCAATGCGGAGAAATTACAGTTTGTGCATTTACAATATTCATTGATGTTTTCCATTGAAAAACGTCCAGAAATGTTTGAAGCTACTGACTGAATGAAAGGAGCTGGCATCTCACTCTCTTTGAATCTTCTTTATCAGGCTAAGAGCAGCAGGAAAAAGCAAAAAATTTCAGAATTGCACCTTGCAATGCGAAGAAATTACTGTTTGTGCATTCACATTATTCATTGATTTTTGCCATTGAAAACCATCATGTTATTCATATACCAGAAATGTTTGAAGCTACTGACTGAATGAAAGGAGCTGGCATCTCACTCTCTTTGAATCTTCTTTATCATGATAAGAGGAGCAGGAAAAAGCAAAAAATTTCAGAATTGCACCTTGCAATGCGGAGAAATTACTGTTTGTGCATTCACATTATTCATTGATTTTTGCCATTGAAAAACATCATGTTATTCATATACCAGAAATGTTTGAAGCTACTGACTGAATGAAAAGAGCTGGCATCTCATTCTCTTTGAATCTTCTTTATCATGCTAAGAGGAGCAGGAAAAAGCAAAAAATTTCAGAATTGCACCTTGCAATGCGGAGAAATTACTGTTTGTGCATTTACAATATTCATTGATTTTTGCCATTGAAAAACGTCCAGAAATGTTTGAAGCTACTGACTGAATGAAAGGAGCTGGCATCTCACTCTCTTTGAATCTTCTTTATCATGCTAAGAGGAGCAGGAAAAAGCAAACAATTTCAGAATTGCACCTTGCAATGCGGAGAAATTACTGTTTGTGCATTTACAATATTCATTGATTTTTGCCATTGAAAAACGTCCAGAAATGTTTGAAGCTACTGACTAAATGAAAAGAGCTGGCATCTCACTCTCTTTGAATCTTCTTTATCATGCTAAGAGGAGCAGGAAAAAGCAAAAAAATTCAGAATTGCACCTTGCAATGCGGAGAAATTACTGTTTGTGCATTCACATTATTCATTGATTTTTGCCATTGAAAACCATCATGTTATTCATATACCAGAAATGTTTGAAGCTACTGACTGAATGAAAGGAGCTGGCATCTCACTCTCTTTGAATCTTCTTTATCATGATAAGAGGAGCAGGAAAAAGAAAAAAATTTCAGAATTGCACCTTGCAATGCGGAGAAATTACTGTTTGTGCATTCACATTATTCATTGATTTTTGCCATTGAAAAACATCATGTTATTCATATACCAGAAATGTTTGAAGCTACTGACTGAATGAAAAGAGCTGGCATCTCACTCTCTTTGAATCTTCTTTATCATGCTAAGAGGAGCAGGAAAAAGCAAAAAATTTCAGAATTGCACCTTGCAATGCGGAGAAATTACTGTTTGTGCATTTACAATATTCATTGATTTTTGCCATTGAAAAACGTCCAGAAATGTTTGAAGCTACTGACTGAATGAAAGGAGCTGGCATCTCACTCTCTTTGAATCTTCTTTATCATGCTAAGAGGAGCAGGAAAAAGCAAAAAATTTCAGAATTGCACCTTGCAATGCGGAGAAATTACTGTTTGTGCATTTACAATATTCATTGATTTTTGCCATTGAAAAACGTCCAGAAATGTTTGAAGCTACTGACTAAATGAAAAGAGCTGGCATCTCACTCTCTTTGAATCTTCTTTATCATGCTAAGAGGAGCAGGAAAAAGCAAAAAAATTCAGAATTGCACCTTGCAATGCGGAGAAATTACTGTTTGTGCATTCACATTATTCATTGATTTTTGCCATTGAAAAACATCATGTTATTCATATACCAGAAATGTTTGAAGCTACTGACTGAATGAAAGGAGCTGGCATCTCACTCTCTTTGAATCTTCTTTATCATGCTAAGAGGAGCAGGAAAAAGCAAAAAATTTCAGAATTGCACCTTGCAATGTGGAGAAATTACTGTTTGTGCATTTACAATATTCATTGATTTTTGCCATTGAAAAACATCCAGAAATGTTTGAAGCTACTGACTGAATGAAAGGAGCTGGCATCTCACTCTCTTTGAATCTTCTTTATCATTCTAAGAGGAGAAGGAAAAAGCAAAAAATTTCAGAATTGCACCTTGCAATGCGGAGACATTACTGTTTGTGCATTCACATTATTCATTGATTTTTGACATTGAAAAACATCATGTTATTCATATACCAGAAAAGTTTGAAGCTACTGACTGAATGAAAAGAGCTGGCATCTCACTCTCTTTGAATCTTCTTTATCATGCTAAGAGGAGCAGGAAAAAAAAAAATTTCAGAATTGCACCTTGCAATGCGGAGAAAATACTGTTTGTGCATTCACATTATTCATTGATTTTTGCCATTGAAAAACATCATGATATTCATATACCAGAAATTTTTGAAGCTACTTACTGAATGAAAAGAGCTGGCATCTCAATCTCTTTGAATCTTCTTTATCATGCTAAGAGGAGCAGGAAAAAGCAAAAATTTCAGAATTGCACCTTGCAATGCGGAGAAATTACTGTTTGTATATTGACATTATTCATTGATTTTTGCCATTGAAAACCATCATGTTATTCATATACCAGAAATGTTTGAAACTACTGACTGAATGAAAGGAGCTGGCATCTCACTCTCTTTGAATCTTCTTTATCATGCTAAGAGGAGCAGGAAAAAGCAAAAAATTTCAGAATTACACCTTGCAATGCGTAGAAATTACTGTTTGTGCATTCACATTATTCATTGATTTTTGCCATTGAAAAACGTCCAGAAATGTTTGAAGCTAATGACTGAATGAAAGGAGCTGGCATCTCACTCTCTTTGAATCTTCTTTATCATGCTAAGAGGAGCAGGAAAAAGCAAAAAATTTCACAATTGCACCTTGCAATGTGAAGAAATTACTGTTTGTGCATTCACATTATTCATTGATTTTTGCCATTGAAAAACATCATGATATTCATATACCAGAAATTTTTGAAGCTACTGACTGAATGAAAAGAGCTGGCATCTCAATCTCTTTGAATCTTCTTTATCATGCTAAGAGGAGCAGGAAAAAGCAAAAAATTTCAGAATTGCACCTTGCAATGCGGAGAAATTACTGTTTGTATATTGACATTATTCAATGATTTTTGCCATTGAAAACCATCATGTTATTCATATACCAGAAATGTTTGAAACTACTGACTGAATGAAAGGAGCTGGCATCTCACTCTCTTTGAATCTTCTTTATCATGCTAAGAGGAGCAGGAAAAAGCAAAAAATTTCAGAATTACACCTTGCAATGCGTAGAAATTACTGTTTGTGCATTCACATTATTCATTGATTTTTGCCATTGAAAAACGTCCAGAAATGTTTGAAGCTAATGACTGAATGAAAGGAGCTGGCATCTCACTCTCTTTGAATCTTCTTTATCATGCTAAGAGGAGCAGGAAAAAGCAAAAAATTTCACAATTGCACCTTGCAATGTGAAGAAATTACTGTTTGTGCATTCACATTATTCATTGATTTTTGCCATTGAAAAACATCATGATATTCATATACCAGAAATGTTTGAAGCTACTGACTGAATGAAAAGAGCTGGCATTTCACTCTCTTTGAATCTTCTTTATCATGCTAAGAGGAGCAGGAAAAAGCAAAAAAAATCAGAATTGCACCTTGCAATGCGGAGAAATTACTGTTTGTGCATTTACAATATTCATTGATTTTTGCCATTGAAAAACGTCCAGAAATGTTTGAAGCTACTGACTGAATGAAAGGAGCTGGCATCTCACTCTCTTTGAATCTTCTTTATCATGCTAAGATGAGCAGGAAAAAGCAAAAAATTTCAGAATTGCACCTTGCAATGCGGAGAAATTACTGTTTGTGCATTTACAATATTCATTGATTTTTGCCATTGAAAAACGTCCAGAAATGTTTGAAGCTACTGACTAAATGAAAAGAGCTGGCATCTCACTCTCTTTGAATCTTCTTTATCATGTTAAGAGGAGCAGGAAAAAGCAAAAAAATTCAGAATTGCACCTTGCAATACGGAGAAACTACTGTTTGTGCATTCACATTATTCATTGATTTTTGCCATTGAAAAACATCATGTTATTCATATACCAGAAATGTTTGAAGCTACTGACTGAATGAAAGGAGCTGGCATCTCACTCTCTTTGAATCTTCTTTATCATGATAAGAGGAGCAGGAAAAAGCAAAAAATTTCAGAATTGCACCTTGCAATGCGGAGAAATTACTGTTTGTGCATTCACATTATTCATTGATTTTTGCCATTGAAAAACATCATGTTATTCATATACCAGAAATGTTTGAAGCTACTGACTGAATGAAAAGAGCTGGCATCTCACTCTCTTTGAATCTTCTTTATCATGCTAAGAGGAGCATGAAAAAGCAAAAAATTTCAGAATTGCACCTTGCAATGCGGAGAAATTACTGTTTGTGCATTTACAATATTCATTGATTTTTGCCATTGAAAAACGTCCAGAAATGTTTGAAGTTACTGACTGAATGAAAGGAGCTGGCATCTCACTCTCTTTGAATCTTCTTTATCATGCTAAGAGGAGCAGGAAAAAGCAAACAATTTCAGAATTGCACCTTGCAATGCGGAGAAATTACTGTTTGTGCATTTACAATATTCATTGATTTTTGCCATTGAAAAACGTCCAGAAATGTTTGAAGCTACTGACTAAATGAAAAGAGCTGGCATCTCACTCTCTTTGAATCTTCTTTATCATGCTAAGAGGAGCAGGAAAAAGGAAAAAAAATTCAGAATTGCACCTTGCAATGTGGAGAAATTACTGTTTGTGCATTCACATTATTCATTGATTTTTGCCATTGAAAACCATCATGTTATTCATATACCAGAAATGTTTGAAGCTACTGACTGAATGAAAAGAGCTGGCATCTCACTCTCTTTGAATCTTCTTTATCATGCTAAGAGGAGCAGGAAAAAGCAAAAAATTTCAGAATTGCACCTTGCAATGCGGAGAAATTACTGTTTGTGCATTTACAATATTCATTGATTTTTCCATTGAAAAACGTCCAGAAATGTTTGAAGCTACTGACTGAATGAAAGGAGCTGGCATCTCACTCTCTTTGAATCTTCTTTATCATGCTAAGAGGAGCAGGAAAAAGCAAACAATTTCAGAATTGCACCTTGCAATGCGGAGAAATTACTGTTTGTGCATTTACAATATTCATTGATTTTTGCCATTGAAAAACGTCCAGAAATGTTTGAAGCTACTGACTAAATGAAAAGAGCTGGCATCTCACTCTCTTTGAATCTTCTTTATCATGCTAAGAGGAGCAGGAAAAAGCAAAAAAATTCAGAATTGCACCTTGCAATGCGGAGAAATTACTGTTTGTGCATTCACATTATTCATTGATTTTTGCCATTGAAAACCATCATGTTATTCATATACCAGAAATGTTTGAAGCTACTGACTGAATGAAAGGAGCTGGCATCTCACTCTCTTTGAATCTTCTTTATCATGATAAGAGGAGCAGGAAAAAGCAAAAAATTTCAGAATTGCACCTTGCAATGCGGAGAAATTACTGTTTGTGCATTCACATTATTCATTGATTTTTGCCATTGAAAAACATCATGTTATTCATATACCAGAAATGTTTGAAGCTACTGACTGAATGAAAAGAGCTGGCATCTCACTCTCTTTGAATCTTCTTTATCATGCTAAGAGGAGCAGGAAAAAGCAAAAAATTTCAGAATTGCACCTTGCAATGCGGAGAAATTACTGTTTGTGCATTTACAATATTCATTGATTTTTGCCATTGAAAAACGTCCAGAAATGTTTGAAGCTACTGACTGAATGAAAGGAGCTGGCATCTCACTGTCTTTGAATCTTCTTTATCATGCTAAGAGGAGCAGGAAAAAGCAAAAAATTTTAGAATTGCACCTTGCAATGCGGAGAAATTACTGTTTGTGCATTTACAATATTGATTGATTTTTGCCATTGAAAAACGTCCAGAAATGTTTGAAGCTACTGACTAAATGAAAAGAGCTGGCATCTCACTCTCTTTGAATCTTCTTTATCATGCTAAGAGGAGCAGGAAAAAGCAAAAAAATTCAGAATTGCACCTTGCAATGCGGAGAAATTACTGTTTGTGCATTCACATTATTCATTGATTTTTGCCATTGAAAAACATCATGTTATTCATATACCAGAAATGTTTGAAGCTACTGACTGAATGAAAGGAGCTGGCATCTCACTCTCTTTGAATCTTCTTTATCATGCTAAGAGGAGCAGGAAAAAGCAAAAAATTTCAGAATTGCACCTTGCAATGTGGAGAAATTACTGTTTGTGCATTTACAATATTCATTGATTTTTGCCATTGAAAAACATCCAGAAATGTTTGAAGCTACTGACTGAATGAAAGGAGCTGGCTTCTCACTCTCTTTGAATCTTCTTTATCATTCTAAGAGGAGCAGGAAAAAGCAAAAAATTTCAGAATTGCACCTTGCAATGCGGAGACATTACTGTTTGTGCATTCACATTATTCATTGATTTTTGACATTGAAAAACATCATGTTATTCATATACCAGAAAAGTTTGAAGCTACTGACTGAATGAAAAGAGCTGGCATCTCACTCTCTTTGAATCTTCTTTATCATGCTAAGAGGAGCAGGAAAAAAAAAAATTCAGAATTGCACCTTGCAATGCGGAGAAAATACTGTTTGTGCATTCACATTATTCATTGATTTTTGCCATTGAAAAACATCATGATATTCATATACCAGAAATTTTTGAAGCTACTGACTGAATGAAAAGAGCTGGCATCTCAATCTCTTTGAATCTTCTTTATCATGCTAAGAGGAGCAGGAAAAAGCAAAAAATTTCAGAATTGCACCTTGCAATGCGGAGAAATTACTGTTTGTATATTGACATTATTCATTGATTTTTGCCATTGAAAACCATCATGTTATTCATATACCAGAAATGTTTGAAACTACTGACTGAATGAAAGGAGCTGGCATCTCACTCTCTTTGAATCTTCTTTATCATGCTAAGAGGAGCAGGAAAAAGCAAAAAATTTCAGAATTACACCTTGCAATGCGTAGAAATTACTGTTTGTGCATTCACATTATTCATTGATTTTTGCCATTGAAAAACGTCCAGAAATGTTTGAAGCTAATGACTGAATGAAAGGAGCTGGCATCTCACTCTCTTTGAATCTTCTTTATCATGCTAAGAGGAGCAGGAAAATGCAAAAAATTTCACAATTGCACCTTGCAATGTGAAGAAATTACTGTTTGTGCATTCACATTATTCATTGATTTTTGCCATTGAAAAACATCATGATATTCATATACCAGAAATTTTTGAAGCTACTGACTGAATGAAAAGAGCTGGCATCTCAATCTCTTTGAATCTTCTTTATCATGCTAAGAGGAGCAGGAAAAAGCAAAAAATTTCAGAATTGCACCTTGCAATGCGGAGAAATTACTGTTTGTATATTGACATTATTCATTGATTTTTGCCATTGAAAACCATCATGTTATTCATATACCAGAAATGTTTGAAACTACTGACTGAATGAAAGGAGCTGGCATCTCACTCTCTTTGAATCTTCTTTATCATGCTAAGAGGAGCAGGAAAAAGCAAAAAATTTCAGAATTACACCTTGCAATGCGTAGAAATTACTGTTTGTGCATTCACATTATTCATTGATTTTTGCCATTGAAAAACGTCCAGAAATGTTTGAAGCTAATGACTGAATGAAAGGAGCTGGCATCTCACTCTCTTTGAATCTTCTTTATCATGCTAAGAGGAGCAGGAAAAGCAAAAAATTTCACAATTGCACCTTGCAATGTGAAGAAATTACTGTTTGTGCATTCACATTATTCATTGATTTTTGCCATTGAAAAACATCATGTTATTCATATACCAGAAATGTTTGAAGCTACTGACTGAATGAAAAGAGCTGGCATTTCACTCTCTTTGAATCTTCTTTATCATGCTAAGAGGAGCAGGAAAAAGCAAAAAAATTCAGAATTGCACCTTGCAATGCGGAGAAATTACTGTTTGTGCATTTACAATATTCATTGATTTTTGCCATTGAAAAACGTCCAGAAATGTTTGAAGCTACTGACTGAATGAAAGGAGCTGGCATCTCACTCTCTTTGAATCTTCTTTATCATGCTAAGATGAGCAGGAAAAAGCAAAAAATTTCAGAATTGCACCTTGCAATGCGGAGAAATTACTGTTTGTGCATTTACAATATTCATTGATTTTTGCCATTGAAAAACGTCCAGAAATGTTTGAAGCTACTGACTAAATGAAAAGAGCTGGCATCTCACTCTCTTTGAATCTTCTTTATCATGCTAAGAGGAGCAGGAAAAAGCAAAAAAATTCAGAATTGCACCTTGCAATGCGGAGAAATTACTGTTTGTGCATTCACATTATTCATTGATTTTTGCCATTGAAAAACATCATATTATTCATATACCAGAAATGTTTGAAGCTACTGACTGAATGAAAAGAGCTGGCATCTCACTCTCTTTGAATCTTCTTTATCATGCTAAGAGGAGCAGGAAAAAGCAAAAAATTTCAGAATTGCACCTTGCAATGCGGAGAAATTACTGTTTGTGCATTTACAATATTCATTGATTTTTGCCATTGAAAAACGTCCAGAAATGTTTGAAGTTACTGACTGAATGAAAGGAGCTGGCATCTCACTCTCTTTGAATCTTCTTTATCATGCTAAGAGGAGCAGGAAAAAGCAAACAATTTCAGAATTGCACCTTGCAATGCGGAGAAATTACTGTTTGTGCATTTACAATATTCATTGATTTTTGCCATTGAAAAACGTCCAGAAATGTTTGAAGCTACTGACTAAATGAAAAGAGCTGGCATCTCACTCTCTTTGAATCTTCTTTATCATGCTAAGAGGAGCAGGAAAAAGCAAAAAAATTCAGAATTGCACCTTGCAATGCGGAGAAATTACTGTTTGTGCATTCACATTATTCATTGATTTTTGCCATTGAAAACCATCATGTTATTCATATACCAGAAATGTTTGAAGCTACTGACTGAATGAAAGGAGCTGGCATCTCACTCTCTTTGAATCTTCTTTATCATGATAAGAGGAGCAGGAAAAAGCAAAAAATTTCAGAATTGCACCTTGCAATGCGGAGAAATTACTGTTTGTGCATTCACATTATTCATTGATTTTTGCCATTGAAAAACATCATGTTATTCATATACCAGAAATGTTTGAAGCTACTGACTGAATGAAAAGAGCTGGCATCTCACTCTCTTTGAATCTTCTTTATCATGCTAAGAGGAGCAGGAAAAAGCAAAAAATTTCAGAATTGCACCTTGCAATGCGGAGAAATTACTGTTTGTGCATTTACAATATTCATTGATTTTTGCCATTGAAAAACGTCCAGAAATGTTTGAAGCTACTGACTGAATGAAAGGAGCTGGCATCTCACTCTCTTTGAATCTTCTTTATCATGCTAAGAGGAGCAGGAAAAAGCAAAAAATTTCAGAATTGCACCTTGCAATGCGGAGAAATTACTGTTTGTGCATTTACAATATTCATTGATTTTTGCCATTGAAAAACGTCCAGAAATGTTTGAAGCTACTGACTAAATGAAAAGAGCTGGCATCTCACTCTCTTTGAATCTTCTTTATCATGCTAAGAGGAGCAGGAAAAAGCAAAAAAATTCAGAATTGCAGCTTGCAATGCGGAGAAATTACTGTTTGTGCATTCACATTATTCATTGATTTTTGCCATTGAAAAACATCATGTTATTCATATACCAGAAATGTTTGAAGCTACTGACTGAATGAAAAGAGCTGGCATCTCACTCTCTTTGAATCTTCTTTATCATGCTAAGAGGAGCAGGAAAAAGCAAAAAATTTCAGAATTGCACCTTGCAATGCGGAGAAATTACTGTTTGTGCATTTACAATATTCATTGATTTTTGCCATTGCAAAAAGTCCAGAAATGTTTGAAGCTACTGACTGAATGAAAGGAGCTGGCATCTCACTCTCTTTGAATCTTCTTTATCATGCTAAGAGGAGCAGGAAAAAGCAAAAAATTTCAGAATTGCACCTTGCAATGCGTAGACATTACTGTTTGTGCATTCACATTATTCATTGATTTTTGACATTGAAAAACATCATGTTATTCATATACCAGAAAAGTTTGAAGCTACTGACTGAATGAAAAGAGCTGGCATCTCACTCTCTTTGAATCTTCTTAATCATGCTAAGAGGAGCAGGAAAAAAAAAAAATTTCAGAATTGCACCTTGCAATGCGGAGAAATTACGGTTTGTGCATTTACAATATTCATTGATTTTTGCCATTGAAAAACGTCCAGAAATGTTTGAAGCTGCTGACTGAATGAAAGGAGCTGGCATCCCACTCTCTTTGAATCTTCTTTATCATGCTAAGAGGAGCAGGAAAAAGCAAAAAATTTCAGAATTGCACCTTGCAATGCGGAGAAATTACTGTTTGTATATTAAAATTATTATTTGATTTTTGCCATTGAAAACCATCATGTTATTCATATACCAGAAATGTTTGAAACTACTGACTGAATGAAAGGAGCTGGCATCTCACTCTCTTTGAATCTTCTTTATCATGCTAAGAGGAGCAGGAAAAAGCAAAAAATTTCAGAATTACACCTTGCAATGCGTAGAAATTACTGTTTGTGCATTCACAATATTCATTGATTTTTGCCATTGAAAAACGTCCAGAAATGTTTGAAGCTACTGACTGAATGAAAGGAGCTGGCATCTCACTCTCTTTGAATCTTCTTTATCATGCTAAGAGGAGCAGGAAAAAGCAAAAAATTTCAGAATTGCACCTTGCAATGCGGAGAAATTACTGTTTGTGCATTCACATTATTCATTGATTTTTGACATTGAAAAACATCATGTTATTCATATTCCAGAAATGTTTGAAGCTACTGACTGAATGAAAAGAGCTGGCATCTCGCTCTCTTTGAATCTTCTTTATCATGCTAAGAGGAGCAGGAAAAAGCAAAAAATTTCAGAATTACACCTTGCAATGCGGAGAAAATACTGTTTGTGCATTCACATTATTCATTGATTTTTGCCATTGAAAAACATCATGATATTCATATACCAGAAATTTTTGAAGCTACTGACTGAATGAAAAGAGCTGGCATCTCACTCTCTTTGAATCTTCTTTATCATGCTACGAGGAGCAGGAAAAAGCAAAAAATTTCAGAATTACACGTTGCAATGCGTAGAAATTACTGTTTGTGCACTCACATTATTCATTGATTTTTGCCATTGAAAAACGTCCAGAAATGTTTGAAGCTAATGACTGAATGAAAGGAGCTGGCATCTCACTCTCTTTGAATCTTCTTTATCATGCTAAGAGGAGCAGGAAAAAGCAAAAAATTTCACAATTGCACCTTGCAATGTGGAGAAATTACTGTTTGTGCATTCACATTATTCATTGATTTTTGCCATTGAAAAACATCATGTTATTCATATACCAGAAATGTTTGAAGCTACTGACTGAATGAAAATAGCTGGCATTTCACTCTCTTTGAATCTTCTTTATCATGCTAAGAGGAGCAGGAAAAAGCAAAAAAAATCAGAATTGCACCTTGCAATGCGGAGAAATTACTGTTTGTGCATTTACAATATTCATTGATTTTTGCCATTGAAAAACGTCCAGAAATGTTTGAAGCTACTGACTGAATGAAAGGAGCTGGCATCTCACTCTCTTTGAATCTTCTTTATCATGCTAAGAGGAGCAGGAAAAAGCAAAAAATTTCAGAATTGCACCTTGCAATGCGGAGAAATTACTGTTTGTGCATTTACAATATTCATTGATTTTTGCCATTGAAAAAAGTCCAGAAATGTTTGAAGCTACTGACTAAATGAAAAGAGCTGGCATCTCACTCTCTTTGAATCTTCTTTATCATGCTAAGAGGAGCAGGAAAAAGCAAAAAAATTCAGAATTGCACCTTGCAATGCGGAGAAATTACTGTTTGTGCATTCACATTATTCATTGATTTTTGCCATTGAAAAACATCATGTTATTCATATACCAGAAATGTATGAAGCTACTGACTGAATGAAAAGAGCTGGAATCTCACTCTCTTTGAATCTTCTTTATCATGCTAAGAGGAGCAGGAAAAAGCAAAAAATTTCAGAATTGCACCTTGCAATGCGGAGAAATTACTGTTTGTGCATTCACATTATTCATTGATTTTTGCCATTGAAAAACATCATGTTATTCATATACCAGAAATGTTTGAAGCTACTAACTGAATGAAAAGAGCTGGCATCTCACTCTCTTCGAATCTTCTTTATCATGCTAAGAGGAGCAGGAAAAAGCAAAAAATTTCAGAATTGCACCTTGCAATGCGGAGAAATTACTGTTTGTGCATTCACATTATTCATTGATTTTTGCCATTGAAAAACATCATGTTATTCATATACCAGAAATGTTTGAAGCTACTAACTGAATGAAAAGAGCTGGCATCTCACTCTCTTCGAATCTTCTTTATCATGCTAAGAGGAGCAGGAAAAAGCAAAAAATTTCAGAATTGCACCTTGCAATGCGGAGAAATTACTGTTTGTGCATTTACAATATTCATTGATTTTTGCCATTGAAAAACGTCCAGAAATGTTTGAAGTTACTGACTGAATGAAAGGAGCTGGCATCTCACTCTCTTTGAATCTTCTTTATCATGCTAAGAGGAGCAGGAAAAAGCAAACAATTTCAGAATTGCACCTTGCAATGCGGAGAAATTACTGTTTGTGCATTTACAATATTCATTGATTTTTGCCATTGAAAAACGTCCAGAAATGTTTGAAGCTACTGACTAAATGAAAAGAGCTGGCATCTCACTCTCTTTGAATCTTCTTTATCATGCTAAGAGGAGCAGGAAAAAGCAAAAAAATTCAGAATTGCACCTTGCAATGCGGAGAAATTACTGTTTGTGCATTCACATTATTCATTGATTTTTGCCATTGAAAACCATCATGTTATTCATATACCAGAAATGTTTGAAGCTACTGACTGAATGAAAGGAGCTGGCATCTCACTCTCTTTGAATCTTCTTTATCATGATAAGAGGAGCAGGAAAAAGCAAAAAATTTCAGAATTGCACCTTGCAATGCGGAGAAATTACTGTTTGTGCATTCACATTATTCATTGATTTTTGCCATTGAAAAACATCATGTTATTCATATACCAGAAATGTTTGAAGCTACTGACTGAATGAAAAGAGCTGGCATCTCACTCTCTTTGAATCTTCTTTATCATGCTAAGAGGAGCAGGAAAAAGCAAAAAATTTCAGAATTGCACCTTGCAATGCGGAGAAATTACTGTTTGTGCATTTACAATATTCATTGATTTTTGCCATTGAAAAACGTCCAGAAATGTTTGAAGCTACTGACTGAATGAAAGGAGCTGGCATCTCACTCTCTTTGAATCTTCTTTATCATGCTAAGAGGAGCAGGAAAAAGCAAAAAATTTCAGAATTGCACCTTGCAATGCGGAGAAATTACTGTTTGTGCATTTACAATATTCATTGATTTTTGCCATTGAAAAACGTCCAGAAATGTTTGAAGCTACTGACTAAATGAAAAGAGCTGGCATCTCACTCTCTTTGAATCTTCTTTATCATGCTAAGAGGAGCAGGAAAAAGCAAAAAAATTCAGAATTGCAGCTTGCAATGCGGAGAAATTACTGTTTGTGCATTCACATTATTCATTGATTTTTGCCATTGAAAAACATCATGTTATTCATATACCAGAAATGTTTGAAGCTACTGACTGAATGAAAAGAGCTGGCATCTCACTCTCTTTGAATCTTCTTTATCATGCTAAGAGGAGCAGGAAAAAGCAAAAAATTTCAGAATTGCACCTTGCAATGCGGAGAAATTACTGTTTGTGCATTTACAATATTCATTGATTTTTGCCATTGCAAAAAGTCCAGAAATGTTTGAAGCTACTGACTGAATGAAAGGAGCTGGCATCTCACTCTCTTTGAATCTTCTTTATCATGCTAAGAGGAGCAGGAAAAAGCAAAAAATTTCAGAATTGCACCTTGCAATGCGGAGACATTACTGTTTGTGCATTCACATTATTCATTGATTTTTGACATTGAAAACCATCATGTTATTCATATACCAGAAAAGTTTGAAGCTACTGACTGAATGAAAAGAGCTGGCATCTCACTCTCTTTGAATCTTCTTAATCATGCTAAGAGGAGCAGGAAAAAAAAAAAATTTCAGAATTGCACCTTGCAATGCGGAGAAAATACTGTTTGTGCATTTACAATATTCATTGATTTTTGCCATTGAAAAACGTCCAGAAATGTTTGAAGCTGCTGACTGAATGAAAGGAGCTGGCATCCCACTCTCTTTGAATCTTCTTTATCATGCTAAGAGGAGCAGGAAAAAGCAAAAAATTTCAGAATTGCACCTTGCAATGCGGAGAAATTACTGTTTGTATATTAAAATTATTATTTGATTTTTGCCATTGAAAACCATCATGTTATTCATATACCAGAAATGTTTGAAACTACTGACTGAATGAAAGGAGCTGGCATCTCACTCTCTTTGAATCTTCTTTATCATGCTAAGAGGAGCAGGAAAAAGCAAAAAATTTCAGAATTACACCTTGCAATGCGTAGAAATTACTGTTTGTGCATTCACAATATTCATTGATTTTTGCCATTGAAAAACGTCCAGAAATGTTTGAAGCTACTGACTGAATGAAAGGAGCTGGCATCTCACTCTCTTTGAATCTTCTTTATCATGCTAAGAGGAGCAGGAAAAAGCAAAAAATTTAAGAATTGCACCTTGCAATGCGGAGAAATTACTGTTTGTGCATTCACATTATTCATTGATTTTTGACATTGAAAAACATCATGTTATTCATATTCCAGAAATGTTTGAAGCTACTGACTGAATGAAAAGAGCTGGCATCTCGCTCTCTTTGAATCTTCTTTATCATGCTAAGAGGAGCAGGAAAAAGCAAAAAATTTCAGAATTACACCTTGCAATGCGGAGAAAATACTGTTTGTGCATTCACATTATTCATTGATTTTTGCCATTGAAAAACATCATGATATTCATATACCAGAAATTTTTGAAGCTACTGACTGAATGAAAAGAGCTGGCATCTCACTCTCTTTGAATCTTCTTTATCATGCTACGAGGAGCAGGAAAAAGCAAAAAATTTCAGAATTACACGTTGCAATGCGTAGAAATTACTGTTTGTGCACTCACATTATTCATTGATTTTTGCCATTGAAAAACGTCCAGAAATGTTTGAAGCTAATGACTGAATGAAAGGAGCTGGCATCTCACTCTCTTTGAATCTTCTTTATCATGCTAAGAGGAGCAGGAAAAAGCAAAAAATTTCACAATTGCACCTTGCAATGTGGAGAAATTACTGTTTGTGCATTCACATTATTCATTGATTTTTGCCATTGAAAAACATCATGTTATTCATATACCAGAAATGTTTGAAGCTACTGACTGAATGAAAATAGCTGGCATTTCACTCTCTTTGAATCTTCTTTATCATGCTAAGAGGAGCAGGAAAAAGCAAAAAAAATCAGAATTGCACCTTGCAATGCGGAGAAATTACTGTTTGTGCATTTACAATATTCATTGATTTTTGCCATTGAAAAACGTCCAGAAATGTTTGAAGCTACTGACTGAATGAAAGGAGCTGGCATCTCACTCTCTTTGAATCTTCTTTATCATGCTAAGAGGAGCAGGAAAAAGCAAAAAATTTCAGAATTGCACCTTGCAATGCGGAGAAATTACTGTTTGTGCATTTACAATATTCATTGATTTTTGCCATTGAAAAAAGTCCAGAAATGTTTGAAGCTACTGACTAAATGAAAAGAGCTGGCATCTCACTCTCTTTGAATCTTCTTTATCATGCTAAGAGGAGCAGGAAAAAGCAAAAAAATTCAGAATTGCACCTTGCAATGCGGAGATATTACTGTTTGTGCATTCACATTATTCATTGATTTTTGCCATTGAAAAACATCATGTTGTTCATATACCAGAAATGTTTGAAGCTACTGACTGAATGAAAGGAGCTGGCATCTCACTCTCTTTGAATTTTCTTTATCATGCTAAGAGGAGCAGGAAAAAGCAAAAAATTTCAGAATTGCACCTTGCAATGCGGAGAAATTACTGTTTGTGCAATCACATTAATCATTGATTTTTGCCATTGAAAAACATTATGTTATTCATATACCAGAAATGTTTGAAGCTACTGACTGAATGAAAAGAGCTGGCATCTCACTCTCTTTGAATCTTCTTTATCATGCTAAGAGGAGCAGGAAAAAGCAAAAAATTTCAGAATTGCACCTTGCAATGCGGAGAAATTACTGTTTGTGCATTCACATTATTCATTGATTTTTGCCATTGAAAAACGTCCAGAAATGATTGAAGCTACTGACTGAATGAAAGGAGCTGGCATCTCACTCTCTTTGAATCTTCTTTATCATGCTAAGAGGAGCAGGAAAAAGCAAAAAATTTCAGAATTGCACCTTGCAATGCGGAGAAATTACTGTTTGTGCATTCACATTATTCATTGATTTTTGCCATTGAAAAACATCATGTTGTTCATATACCAGAAATGTTTGAAGCTACTGACTGAATGAAAGGAGCTGGCATCTCACTCTCTTTGAATCTTCTTTATCATGCTAAGAGGAGCAGGAAAAAGCAAAAAATTTCAGAATTGCACCTTGCAATGCGGAGAAATTACTGTTTGTGCATTCACATTATTCATTGATTTTTGCCATTGAAAAACATCATGATATTCATATACCAGAAATATTTGAAGCTACTGACTGAATGAAAAGAGCTGGCATCTCACTCTCTTTGAATCTTCTTTATCATGCTAAGAGGAACAGGAAAAAGCAAAAAATTTCAGAATTGCACCTTGCAATGTGGAGAAATTACTGTCTGTGCATTTACAATACTCATTGATTTTTGCCATTGAAAAACGTCCAGAAATGTTTGAAGCTACTGACTGAATGAAAAGAGCTGGCATCTCACTCTCTTTGAATCTTCTTTATCATGCTAAGTGGAGCAGGAAAAAGCAAAAAATTTCAGAGTTGCACCTTGCAATGCGGAGAAATTACTGTTTGTGCATTTACAATATTCAATGATTTTTGCCACTGAAAAATGTCCAGAAATGTTTGAAGCTACTGACTGAATGAAAGGAGCTGGCATCTCACTCTCTTTGAATCTTCTTTATCATGCTAAGAGGAGCAGGAAAAAGCAAAAAATTTCAGAATTGCACCTTGCAATGCGGAGATATTACTGTTTGTGCATTCACATTATTCATTGATTTTTGACATTGAAAAACATCATGTTGTTCATATACCAGAAATGTTTGAAGCTACTGACTGAATGAAAGAAGCTGGCATCTCACTCTCTTTGAATTTTCTTTATCATGCTAAGAGGAGCAGGAAAAAGCAAAAAATTTCAGAATTGCACCTTGCAATGTGGAGAAATTACTGTTTGTGCATTCACATTATTCATTGATTTTTGCCATTGAAAAACATAATGTTATTCATATACCAGAAATGTTTGAAGCTACTGACTGAATGAAAAGAGCTGGCAGCTCACTCTCTTTGAATCTTCTTTATCATGCTAAGAGGAGCAGGAAAAAGCAAAAAATTTCAGAATTGCACCTTGCAATGCGGAGAAATTACTGTTTGTGCATTTACAATATTCATTGATTTTTGCCATTGAAAAATGCCCAGAAATGTTTGAAGCTACTGACTGAATGAAAGGAGCTGGCATCTCACTCTCTTTGAATCTTCTTTATCATGCTAAGGGGAGCAGGAAAAAGCAAAAAATTTCAGAATTGCACCTTGCAATGCGGAGATATTACTGTTTGTGCATTCACATTATTCATTGATTTTTGCCATTGAAAAACATCATGTTGTTCATATACCAGAAATGTTTGAAGCTACTGACTGAATGAAAGGAGCTGGCATCTCACTCTCTTTGAATTTTCTTTATCATGCTAAGAGGAGCAGGAAAAAGCAAAAAATTTCAGAATTGCACCTTGCAATGCGGAGAAATTACTGTTTGTGCATTTACAATATTCATTGATTTTTGCCATTGCAAAAAGTCCAGAAATGTTTGAAGCTACTGACTGAATGAAAGGAGCTGGCATCTCACTCTCTTTGAATCTTCTTTATCATGCTAAGAGGAGCAGGAAAAAGCAAAAAATTTCAGAATTGCACCTTGCAATGCGGAGACATTACTGTTTGTGCATTCACATTATTCATTGATTTTTGACATTGAAAACCATCATGTTATTCATATACCAGAAAAGTTTGAAGCTACTGACTGAATGAAAAGAGCTGGCATCTCACTCTCTTTGAATCTTCTTAATCATGCTAAGAGGAGCAGGAAAAAAAAAAAATTTCAGAATTGCACCTTGCAATGCGGAGAAAATACTGTTTGTGCATTTACAATATTCATTGATTTTTGCCATTGAAAAACGTCCAGAAATGTTTGAAGCTGCTGACTGAATGAAAGGAGCTGGCATCCCACTCTCTTTGAATCTTCTTTATCATGCTAAGAGGAGCAGGAAAAAGCAAAAAATTTCAGAATTGCACCTTGCAATGCGGAGAAATTACTGTTTGTATATTAAAATTATTATTTGATTTTTGCCATTGAAAACCATCATGTTATTCATATACCAGAAATGTTTGAAACTACTGACTGAATGAAAGGAGCTGGCATCTCACTCTCTTTGAATCTTCTTTATCATGCTAAGAGGAGCAGGAAAAAGCAAAAAATTTCAGAATTACACCTTGCAATGCGTAGAAATTACTGTTTGTGCATTCACAATATTCATTGATTTTTGCCATTGAAAAACGTCCAGAAATGTTTGAAGCTACTGACTGAATGAAAGGAGCTGGCATCTCACTCTCTTTGAATCTTCTTTATCATGCTAAGAGGAGCAGGAAAAAGCAAAAAATTTCAGAATTGCACCTTGCAATGCGGAGAAATTACTGTTTGTGCATTCACATTATTCATTGATTTTTGACATTGAAAAACATCATGTTATTCATATTCCAGAAATGTTTGAAGCTACTGACTGAATGAAAAGAGCTGGCATCTCGCTCTCTTTGAATCTTCTTTATCATGCTAAGAGGAGCAGGAAAAAGCAAAAAATTTCAGAATTACACCTTGCAATGCGGAGAAAATACTGTTTGTGCATTCACATTATTCATTGATTTTTGCCATTGAAAAACATCATGATATTCATATACCAGAAATTTTTGAAGCTACTGACTGAATGAAAAGAGCTGGCATCTCACTCTCTTTGAATCTTCTTTATCATGCTACGAGGAGCAGGAAAAAGCAAAAAATTTCAGAATTACACGTTGCAATGCGTAGAAATTACTGTTTGTGCACTCACATTATTCATTGATTTTTGCCATTGAAAAACGTCCAGAAATGTTTGAAGCTAATGACTGAATGAAAGGAGCTGGCATCTCACTCTCTTTGAATCTTCTTTATCATGCTAAGAGGAGCAGGAAAAAGCAAAAAATTTCACAATTGCACCTTGCAATGTGGAGAAATTACTGTTTGTGCATTCACATTATTCATTGATTTTTGCCATTGAAAAACATCATGTTATTCATATACCAGAAATGTTTGAAGCTACTGACTGAATGAAAATAGCTGGCATTTCACTCTCTTTGAATCTTCTTTATCATGCTAAGAGGAGCAGGAAAAAGCAAAAAAAATCAGAATTGCACCTTGCAATGCGGAGAAATTACTGTTTGTGCATTTACAATATTCATTGATTTTTGCCATTGAAAAACGTCCAGAAATGTTTGAAGCTACTGACTGAATGAAAGGAGCTGGCATCTCACTCTCTTTGAATCTTCTTTATCATGCTAAGAGGAGCAGGAAAAAGCAAAAAATTTCAGAATTGCACCTTGCAATGCGGAGAAATTACTGTTTGTGCATTTACAATATTCATTGATTTTTGCCATTGAAAAAAGTCCAGAAATGTTTGAAGCTACTGACTAAATGAAAAGAGCTGGCATCTCACTCTCTTTGAATCTTCTTTATCATGCTAAGAGGAGCAGGAAAAAGCAAAAAAATTCAGAATTGCACCTTGCAATGCGGAGATATTACTGTTTGTGCATTCACATTATTCATTGATTTTTGCCATTGAAAAACATCATGTTGTTCATATACCAGAAATGTTTGAAGCTACTGACTGAATGAAAGGAGCTGGCATCTCACTCTCTTTGAATTTTCTTTATCATGCTAAGAGGAGCAGGAAAAAGCAAAAAATTTCAGAATTGCACCTTGCAATGCGGAGAAATTACTGTTTGTGCAATCACATTAATCATTGATTTTTGCCATTGAAAAACATTATGTTATTCATATACCAGAAATGTTTGAAGCTACTGACTGAATGAAAAGAGCTGGCATCTCACTCTCTTTGAATCTTCTTTATCATGCTAAGAGGAGCAGGAAAAAGCAAAAAATTTCAGAATTGCACCTTGCAATGCGGAGAAATTACTGTTTGTGCATTCACATTATTCATTGATTTTTGCCATTGAAAAACGTCCAGAAATGATTGAAGCTACTGACTGAATGAAAGGAGCTGGCATCTCACTCTCTTTGAATCTTCTTTATCATGCTAAGAGGAGCAGGAAAAAGCAAAAAATTTCAGAATTGCACCTTGCAATGCGGAGAAATTACTGTTTGTGCATTCACATTATTCATTGATTTTTGCCATTGAAAAACATCATGTTGTTCATATACCAGAAATGTTTGAAGCTACTGACTGAATGAAAGGAGCTGGCATCTCACTCTCTTTGAATCTTCTTTATCATGCTAAGAGGAGCAGGAAAAAGCAAAAAATTTCAGAATTGCACCTTGCAATGCGGAGAAATTACTGTTTGTGCATTCACATTATTCATTGATTTTTGCCATTGAAAAACATCATGATATTCATATACCAGAAATATTTGAAGCTACTGACTGAATGAAAAGAGCTGGCATCTCACTCTCTTTGAATCTTCTTTATCATGCTAAGAGGAACAGGAAAAAGCAAAAAATTTCAGAATTGCACCTTGCAATGTGGAGAAATTACTGTCTGTGCATTTACAATACTCATTGATTTTTGCCATTGAAAAACGTCCAGAAATGTTTGAAGCTACTGACTGAATGAAAAGAGCTGGCATCTCACTCTCTTTGAATCTTCTTTATCATGCTAAGTGGAGCAGGAAAAAGCAAAAAATTTCAGAGTTGCACCTTGCAATGCGGAGAAATTACTGTTTGTGCATTTACAATATTCAATGATTTTTGCCACTGAAAAATGTCCAGAAATGTTTGAAGCTACTGACTGAATGAAAGGAGCTGGCATCTCACTCTCTTTGAATCTTCTTTATCATGCTAAGAGGAGCAGGAAAAAGCAAAAAATTTCAGAATTGCACCTTGCAATGCGGAGATATTACTGTTTGTGCATTCACATTATTCATTGATTTTTGACATTGAAAAACATCATGTTGTTCATATACCAGAAATGTTTGAAGCTACTGACTGAATGAAAGAAGCTGGCATCTCACTCTCTTTGAATTTTCTTTATCATGCTAAGAGGAGCAGGAAAAAGCAAAAAATTTCAGAATTGCACCTTGCAATGTGGAGAAATTACTGTTTGTGCATTCACATTATTCATTGATTTTTGCCATTGAAAAACATAATGTTATTCATATACCAGAAATGTTTGAAGCTACTGACTGAATGAAAAGAGCTGGCAGCTCACTCTCTTTGAATCTTCTTTATCATGCTAAGAGGAGCAGGAAAAAGCAAAAAATTTCAGAATTGCACCTTGCAATGCGGAGAAATTACTGTTTGTGCATTTACAATATTCATTGATTTTTGCCATTGAAAAATGCCCAGAAATGTTTGAAGCTACTGACTGAATGAAAGGAGCTGGCATCTCACTCTCTTTGAATCTTCTTTATCATGCTAAGGGGAGCAGGAAAAAGCAAAAAATTTCAGAATTGCACCTTGCAATGCGGAGATATTACTGTTTGTGCATTCACATTATTCATTGATTTTTGCCATTGAAAAACATCATGTTGTTCATATACCAGAAATGTTTGAAGCTACTGACTGAATGAAAGGAGCTGGCATCTCACTCTCTTTGAATTTTCTTTATCATGCTAAGAGGAGCAGGAAAAAGCAAAAAATTTCAGAATTGCACCTTGCAATGTGGAGAAATTACTGTTTGTGCATTCACATTATTCATTGATTTTTGCCATTGAAAAACATAATGTTATTCATATACCAGAAATGTTTGAAGCTACTGACTGAATGAAAAGAGCTGGCAGCTCACTCTCTTTGAATCTTCTTTATCATGCTAAGAGGAGCAGGAAAAAGCAAAAAATTTCAGAATTGCACCTTGCAATGCGGAGAAATTACTGTTTGTGCATTTACAATATTCATTGATTTTTGCCATTGAAAAATGCCCAGAAATGTTTGAAGCTACTGACTGAATGAAAGGAGCTGGCATCTCACTCTCTTTGAATCTTCTTTATCATGCTAAGAGGAGCAGCAAAAAGCAAAAAATTTCAGAATTGCACCTTGCAATGCGGAGATATTACTGTTTGTGCATTCACATTATTCATTGATTTTTGCCATTGAAAAACATCATGTTGTTCATATACCAGAAATGTTTGAAGCTACTGATTGAATGAAAGGAGCTGGCATCTCACTCTCTTTGAATTTTCTTTATCATGCTAAGAGGAGCAGGAAAAAGCAAAAAATTTCAGAATTGCACCTTGCAATGCGGAGAAATTACTGTTTGTGCATTCACATTATTCATTGATTTTTGCCATTGAAAAACATAATGTTATTCATATACCAGAAATGTTTGAAGCTACTGACTGAATGAAAAGAGCTGGCATCTCACTCTCTTTGAATCTTCTTTATCATGCTAAGAGGAGCAGGAAAAAGCAAAAAATTTCAGAATTGCACCTTGCAATGCGGAGAAATTACTGTTTGTGCATTTACAATATTCATTGATTTTTGCCATTGAAAAACGTCCAGAAATGTTTGAAGCTACTGACTGAATGAAAGGAGCTGGCATCTCACTCTCTTTGAATCTTCTTTATCATGCTAAGAGGAGCAGGAAAAAGCAAAAAATTTCAGAATTGCACCTTGCAATGCGGAGAAATTACTGTTTGTGCATTCACATTATTCATTGATTTTTGACATTGAAAAACATCATGTTATTCATATTCCAGAAATGTTTGAAGCTACTGACTGAATGAAAAGAGCTGGCATCTCGCTCTCTTTGAATCTTCTTTATCATGCTAAGAGGAGCAGGAAAAAGCAAAAAATTTCAGAATTACACCTTGCAATGCGGAGAAAATACTGTTTGTGCATTCACATTATTCATTGATTTTTGCCATTGAAAAACATCATGATATTCATATACCAGAAATTTTTGAAGCTACTGACTGAATGAAAAGAGCTGGCATCTCACTCTCTTTGAATCTTCTTTATCATGCTACGAGGAGCAGGAAAAAGCAAAAAATTTCAGAATTACACGTTGCAATGCGTAGAAATTACTGTTTGTGCACTCACATTATTCATTGATTTTTGCCATTGAAAAACGTCCAGAAATGTTTGAAGCTAATGACTGAATGAAAGGAGCTGGCATCTCACTCTCTTTGAATCTTCTTTATCATGCTAAGAGGAGCAGGAAAAAGCAAAAAATTTCACAATTGCACCTTGCAATGTGGAGAAATTACTGTTTGTGCATTCACATTATTCATTGATTTTTGCCATTGAAAAACATCATGTTATTCATATACCAGAAATGTTTGAAGCTACTGACTGAATGAAAATAGCTGGCATTTCACTCTCTTTGAATCTTCTTTATCATGCTAAGAGGAGCAGGAAAAAGCAAAAAAAATCAGAATTGCACCTTGCAATGCGGAGAAATTACTGTTTGTGCATTTACAATATTCATTGATTTTTGCCATTGAAAAATGTCCAGAAATGTTTGAAGCTACTGACTGAATGAAAGGAGCTGGCATCTCACTCTCTTTGAATCTTCTTTATCATGCTAAGAGGAGCAGGAAAAAGCAAAAAATTTCAGAATTGCACCTTGCAATGCGGAGAAATTACTGTTTGTGCATTTACAATATTCATTGATTTTTGCCATTGAAAAAAGTCCAGAAATGTTTGAAGCTACTGACTAAATGAAAAGAGCTGGCATCTCACTCTCTTTGAATCTTCTTTATCATGCTAAGAGGAGCAGGAAAAAGCAAAAAAATTCAGAATTGCACCTTGCAATGCGGAGAAATTACTGTTTGTGCATTCACATTATTCATTGATTTTTGCCATTGAAAAACATCATGTTATTCATATACCAGAAATGTATGAAGCTACTGACTGAATGAAAAGAGCTGGAATCTCACTCTCTTTGAATCTTCTTTATCATGCTAAGAGGAGCAGGAAAAAGCAAAAAATTTCAGAATTGCACCTTGCAATGCGGAGAAATTACTGTTTGTGCATTCACATTATTCATTGATTTTTGCCATTGAAAAACATCATGTTATTCATATACCAGAAATGTTTGAAGCTACTAACTGAATGAAAAGAGCTGGCATCTCACTCTCTTCGAATCTTCTTTATCATGCTAAGAGGAGCAGGAAAAAGCAAAAAATTTCAGAATTGCACCTTGCAATGCGGAGAAATTACTGTTTGTGCATTCACATTATTCATTGTTTTTTGCCATTGAAAAACATCATGTTATTCATATACCAGAAATGTTTGAAGCTACTGACTGAAAGAAAAGAGCTGGCATCTCACTCTCTTTGAATCTTCTTTATCATGCTAAGAGGAGCAGGAAAAAGCAAAAAATTTCAGAATTGCACCTTGCAATGCGGAGAAATTACTGTTTGTGCATTTACAATACTCATTGATTTTTGCCTTTGAAAAACGTCCAGAAATGTTTGAAGCTACTGACTGAATGAAAAGAGCTGGCATCTCACTCTCTTTGAATCTTCTTTATCATGCTAAGAGGAGCAGGAAAAAGCAAAAAATTTCAGAATTGCACCTTGCAATGCGGAGAAATTACTGTTTGTGCATTTACAATATTCATTGATTTTTGCCATTGAAAAATGCACAGAAATGTTTGAAGCTACTGACTGAATGAAAGGAGCTGGCATCTCACTCTCTTTGAATGTTCTTTATCATGCTAAGAGGAGCAGGAAAAAGCAAAAAATTTCACAATTGCACCTTGCAATGCGGAGATATTACTGTTTGTGCATTCACATTATTCATTGATTTTTGCCATTGAAAAACATCATGTTGTTCATATACCAGAAATGTTTGAAGCTACTGACTGAATGAAAGGAGCTGGCATCTCACTCTCTTTGAATTTTCTTTATCATGCTAAGAGGAGCAGGAAAAAGCAAAAAATTTCAGAATTGCACCTTGCAATGCGGAGAAATTACTGTTTGTGCAATCACATTAATCATTGATTTTTGCCATTGAAAAACATTATGTTATTCATATACCAGAAATGTTTGAAGCTACTGACTGAATGAAAAGAGCTGGCATCTCACTCTCTTTGAATCTTCTTTATCATGCTAAGAGGAGCAGGAAAAAGCAAAAAATTTCAGAATTGCACCTTGCAATGCGGAGAAATTACTGTTTGTGCATTCACATTATTCATTGATTTTTGCCATTGAAAAACGTCCAGAAATGATTGAAGCTACTGACTGAATGAAAGGAGCTGGCATCTCACTCTCTTTGAATCTTCTTTATCATGCTAAGAGGAGCAGGAAAAAGCAAAAAATTTCAGAATTGCACCTTGCAATGCGGAGAAATTACTGTTTGTGCATTCACATTATTCATTGATTTTTGCCATTGAAAAACATCATGTTGTTCATATACCAGAAATGTTTGAAGCTACTGACTGAATGAAAGGAGCTGGCATCTCACTCTCTTTGAATCTTCTTTATCATGCTAAGAGGAGCAGGAAAAAGCAAAAAATTTCAGAATTGCACCTTGCAATGCGGAGAAATTACTGTTTGTGCATTCACATTATTCATTGATTTTTGCCATTGAAAAACATCATGTTATTCATATACCAGAAATATTTGAAGCTACTGACTGAATGAAAAGAGCTGGCATCTCACTCTCTTTGAATCTTCTTTATCATGCTAAGAGGAACAGGAAAAAGCAAAAAATTTCAGAATTGCACCTTGCAATGTGGAGAAATTACTGTCTGTGCATTTACAATACTCATTGATTTTTGCCATTGAAAAACGTCCAGAAATGTTTGAAGCTACTGACTGAATGAAAAGAGCTGGCATCTCACTCTCTTTGAATCTTCTTTATCATGCTAAGTGGAGCAGGAAAAAGCAAAAAATTTCAGAGTTGCACCTTGCAATGCGGAGAAATTACTGTTTGTGCATTTACAATATTCAATGATTTTTGCCACTGAAAAATGTCCAGAAATGTTTGAAGCTACTGACTGAATGAAAGGAGCTGGCATCTCACTCTCTTTGAATCTTCTTTATCATGCTAAGAGGAGCAGGAAAAAGCAAAAAATTTCAGAATTGCACCTTGCAATGCGGAGATATTACTGTTTGTGCATTCACATTATTCATTGATTTTTGACATTGAAAAACATCATGTTGTTCATATACCAGAAATGTTTGAAGCTACTGACTGAATGAAAGAAGCTGGCATCTCACTCTCTTTGAATTTTCTTTATCATGCTAAGAGGAGCAGGAAAAAGCAAAAAATTTCAGAATTGCACCTTGCAATGTGGAGAAATTACTGTTTGTGCATTCACATTATTCATTGATTTTTGCCATTGAAAAACATAATGTTATTCATATACCAGAAATGTTTGAAGCTACTGACTGAATGAAAAGAGCTGGCAGCTCACTCTCTTTGAATCTTCTTTATCATGCTAAGAGGAGCAGGAAAAAGCAAAAAATTTCAGAATTGCACCTTGCAATGCGGAGAAATTACTGTTTGTGCATTTACAATATTCATTGATTTTTGCCATTGAAAAATGCCCAGAAATGTTTGAAGCTACTGACTGAATGAAAGGAGCTGGCATCTCACTCTCTTTGAATCTTCTTTATCATGCTAAGGGGAGCAGGAAAAAGCAAAAAATTTCAGAATTGCACCTTGCAATGCGGAGATATTACTGTTTGTGCATTCACATTATTCATTGATTTTTGCCATTGAAAAACATCATGTTGTTCATATACCAGAAATGTTTGAAGCTACTGACTGAATGAAAGGAGCTGGCATCTCACTCTCTTTGAATTTTCTTTATCATGCTAAGAGGAGCAGGAAAAAGCAAAAAATTTCAGAATTGCACCTTGCAATGTGGAGAAATTACTGTTTGTGCATTCACATTATTCATTGATTTTTGCCATTGAAAAACATAATGTTATTCATATACCAGAAATGTTTGAAGCTACTGACTGAATGAAAAGAGCTGGCAGCTCACTCTCTTTGAATCTTCTTTATCATGCTAAGAGGAGCAGGAAAAAGCAAAAAATTTCAGAATTGCACCTTGCAATGCGGAGAAATTACTGTTTGTGCATTTACAATATTCATTGATTTTTGCCATTGAAAAATGCCCAGAAATGTTTGAAGCTACTGACTGAATGAAAGGAGCTGGCATCTCACTCTCTTTGAATCTTCTTTATCATGCTAAGAGGAGCAGCAAAAAGCAAAAAATTTCAGAATTGCACCTTGCAATGCGGAGATATTACTGTTTGTGCATTCACATTATTCATTGATTTTTGCCATTGAAAAACATCATGTTGTTCATATACCAGAAATGTTTGAAGCTACTGATTGAATGAAAGGAGCTGGCATCTCACTCTCTTTGAATTTTCTTTATCATGCTAAGAGGAGCAGGAAAAAGCAAAAAATTTCAGAATTGCACCTTGCAATGCGGAGAAATTACTGTTTGTGCATTCACATTATTCATTGATTTTTGCCATTGAAAAACATAATGTTATTCATATACCAGAAATGTTTGAAGCTACTGACTGAATGAAAAGAGCTGGCATCTCACTCTCTTTGAATCTTCTTTATCATGCTAAGAGGAGCAGGAAAAAGCAAAAAATTTCAGAATTGCACCTTGCAATGCGGAGAAATTACTGTTTGTGCATTTACAATATTCATTGATTTTTGCCATTGAAAAACGTCCAGAAATGTTTGAAGCTACTGACTGAATGAAAGGAGCTGGCATCTCACTCTCTTTGAATCTTCTTTATCATGCTAAGAGGAGCAGGTAAAAGCAAAAAATTTCAGAATTGCACCTTGCAATGTGGAGAAATTACTTTTTGTGCATTGACATTATTCATTGATTTTTGCCATTGAAAAACATCATGTTATTCATATACCAGAAATGTTTGAAGCTACTGACTGAATGAAAAGAGATGGCATCTCACTCTCTTTGAATCTTGTTTATCATGCTAAGAGGAGCAGGAAAAAGCAAAAAATTTCAGAATTGCACCTTGCAATGCGGAGACATTACTGTTTGTGCATTTACAATATTCATTGATTTTTGCCATTGAAAAACGTCCAGAAATGTTTGAAGCTACTGACTGAATGAAAAGAGCTGGCATCTCACTGTCTTTGAATCTTCTTTATCATGCTAAGAGGAGCAGGATAAAGCAAAAAATTTCAGAATTGCACCTTGCAATACGGAGAAATTACTGTTTGTGCATTCACATTATTCATTGATTTTTGCCATTGAAAAACATCATGTTATTCATATACCAGAAATTTTTGAAGCTACTGACTGAATGAAAAGAGCTGGCATCTCACTCTCTTTGAATCTTCTTTATCATGCTACGAGGAGCAGGAAAAAGCAAAAAATTTCAGAATTACACCTTGCAATGCGGAGAAATTACTGTTTGTGCATTTACAATATTCATTGATTTTTGCCATTGAAAAACGTCCAGAAATGTTTGAAGCTACTGACTAAATGAAAAGAGCTGGCATCTCACTCTCTTTGAATCTTCTTTATCATGCTAAGAGGAGCAGGAAAAAGCAAAAAAATTCAGAATTGCACCTTGGAATGCGGAGAAATTACTGTTTGTGCATTCACATTATTCATTGATTTTTGCCATTGAAAAACATCATGTTATTCATATACCAGAAATGTTTGAAGCTACTGACTGAATGAAAAGAGCTGGCATCTCACTCTCTTTGAATCTTCTTTATCATGCTAAGAGGAGCAGGAAAAAGCAAAAAATTTCAGAATTGCACCTTGCAATGCGGAGAAATTACTGTTTGTGCATTTACAATATTCATTGATTTTTGCCATTGAAAAACGTCCAGAAATGTTTGAAGCTACTGACTGAATGAAAGGAGCTGGCATCTCACTCTCTTTGAATCTTCTTTATCATGCTAAGAGGAGCAGGAAAAAGCAAAAAATTTCAGAATTGCACCTTGCAATGCGGAGACATTACTGTTTGTGCATTCACATTATTCATTGATTTTTGACATTGAAAAACATCATGTTATTCATATACCAGAAAAGTTTGAAGCTACTGACTGAATGAAAAGAGCTGGCATCTCACTCTCTTTGAATCTTCTTAATCATGCTATGAGGAGCAGGAAAAAAAAAAAATTTCAGAATTGCACCTTGCAATGCGGAGAAAATACTGTTTGTGCATTTACAATATTCATTGATTTTTGCCATTGAAAAACGTCCAGAAATGTTTGAAGCTGCTGACTGAATGAAAGGAGCTGGCATCTCACTCTCTTTGAATCTTCTTTATCATGCTAAGAGGAGCAGGAAAAAGCAAAAAATTTCAGAATTGCACCTTGCAATGCGGAGAAATTACTGTTTGTATATTGACATTATTCATTGATTTTTGCCATTGAAAACCATCATGTTATTCATATACCAGAAATGTTTGAAACTACTGACTGAATGAAAGAAGCTGGCATCTCACTCTCTTTGAATCTTCTTTATCATGCTAAGAGGAGCAGGAAAAAGCAAAAAATTTCAGAATTACACCTTGCAATGCGTAGAAATTACTGTTTGTGCATTCACAATATTCATTGATTTTTGCCATTGAAAAACGTCCAGAAATGTTTGAAGCTACTGACTGAATGAAAGGAGCTGGCATCTCACTCTCTTTGAATCTTCTTTATCATGCTAAGAGGAGCAGGAAAAAGCAAAAAATTTCAGAATTGCACCTTGCAATGCGGAGAAATTACTGTTTGTGCATTCACATTATTCATTGATTTTTGACATTGAAAAACATCATGTTGTTCATATTCCAGAAATGTTTGAAGCTACTGACTGAATGAAAAGATCTGGCATCTCGCTCTCTTTGAATCTTCTTTATCATGCTAAGAGGAGCAGGAAAAAGCAAAAAATTTCAGAATTACACCTTGCAATGCGGAGAAAATACTGTTTGTGCATTCACATCATTCATTGATTTTTGCCATTGAAAAACATCATGATATTCATATACCAGAAATTTTTGAAGCTACTGACTGAATGAAAAGAGCTGGTATCTCACTCTCTTTGAATCTTCTTTATCATGCTAAGAGGAGCAGGAAAAAGCAAAAAATTTCAGAATTGCACCTTGCAATGCGGAGATATTACTGTTTGTGCATTCACATTATTCATTGATTTTTGCCATTGAAAAACATCATGTTGTTCATATACCAGAAATGTTTGAAGCTACTGACTGAATGAAAGGAGCTGGCATCTCACTCTCTTTGAATTTTCTTTATCATGCTAAGAGGAGCAGGAAAAAGCAAAAAATTTCAGAATTGCACCTTGCAATGTGGAGAAATTACTGTTTGTGCATTCACATTATTCATTGATTTTTGCCATTGAAAAACATCATGTTATTCATATACCAGAAATGTTTGAAGCTACTGACTGAATGAAAAGAGCTGGCATCTCACTCTCTTTGAATCTTCTTTATCATGCTAAGAGGAGCAGGAAAAAGCAAAAAATTTCAGAATTGCACCTTGCAATGCGGAGAAATTACTGTTTGTGCATTTACAATATTCATTGATTTTTGCCATTGAAAAACGTTCAGAAATGTTTGAAGCTACTGACTGAATGAAAGGAGCTGGCATCTCACTCTCTTTGAATCTTCTTTATCATGCTAAGAGGAGCAGGTAAAAGCAAAAAATTTCAGAATTGCACCTTGCAATGTGGAGAAATTACTTTTTGTGCATTGACATTATTCATTGATTTTTGCCATTGAAAAACATCATGTTATTCATATACCAGAAATGTTTGAAGCTACTGACTGAATGAAAAGAGATGGCATCTCACTCTCTTTGAATCTTGTTTATCATGCTAAGAGGAGCAGGAAAAAGCAAAAAATTTCAGAATTGCACCTTGCAATGCGGAGACATTACTGTTTGTGCATTTACAATATTCATTGATTTTTGCCATTGAATAACGTCCAGAAATGTTTGAAGCTGCTGACTGAATGAAAAGAGCTGGCATCTCACTCTCTTTGAATCTTCTTAATCATGCTATGAGGAGCAGGAAAAAAAAAAAATTTCAGAATTGCACCTTGCAATGCGGAGAAAATACTGTTTGTGCATTTACAATATTCATTGATTTTTGCCATTGAAAAACGTCCAGAAATGTTTGAAGCTGCTGACTGAATGAAAGGAGCTGGCATCTCACTCTCTTTGAATCTTCTTTATCATGCTAAGAGGAGCAGGAAAAAGCAAAAAATTTCAGAATTGCACCTTGCAATGCGGAGAAATTACTGTTTGTATATTGACATTATTCATTGATTTTTGCCATTGAAAATCATCATGTTATTCATATACAAGAAATGTTTGAAACTACTGACTGAATGAAAGGAGCTGGCATCTCACTCTCTTTGAATCTTCTTTATCATGCTAAGAGGAGCAGGAAAAAGCAAAAAATTTCAGAATTACACCTTGCAATGCGTAGAAATTACTGTTTGTGCATTCACAATATTCATTGATTTTTGCCATTGAAAAACGTCCAGAAATGTTTGAAGCTACTGACTGAATGAAAGGAGCTGGCATCTCACTCTCTTTGAATCTTCTTTATCATGCTAAGAGGAGCAGGAAAAAGCAAAAAATTTCAGAATTGCACCTTGCAATGCGGAGAAATTACTGTTTGTGCATTCACATTATTCATTGATTTTTGACATTGAAAAACATCATGTTGTTCATATTCCAGAAATGTTTGAAGCTACTGACTGAATGAAAAGAGCTGGCATCTCGCTCTCTTTGAATCTTCTTTATCATGCTAAGAGGAGCAGGAAAAAGCAAAAAATTTCAGAATTACACCTTGCAATGCGGAGAAAATACTGTTTGTGCATTCACATTATTCATTGATTTTTTCCATTGAAAAACATCATGATATTCATATACCAGAAATTTTTGAAGCTACTGACTGAATGAAAAGAGCTGGCATCTCACTCTCTTTGAATCTTCTTTATCATGCTAAGAGGAGCAGGAAAAAGCAAAAAATTTCAGAATTGCACCTTGCAATGCGGAGATATTACTGTTTGTGCATTCACATTATTCATTGATTTTTGCCATTGAAAAACATCATGTTGTTCATATACCAGAAATGTTTGAAGCTACTGACTGAATGAAAGGAGCTGGCATCTCACTCTCTTTGAATTTTCTTTATCATGCTAAGAGGAGCAGGAAAAAGCAAAAAATTTCAGAATTGCACCTTGCAATGTGGAGAAATTACTGTTTGTGCATTCACATTATTCATTGATTTTTGCCATTGAAAAACATAATGTTATTCATATACCAGAAATGTTTGAAGCTACTGACTGAATGAAAAGAGCTGGCAGCTCACTCTCTTTAAATCTTCTTTATCATGCTAAGAGGAGCAGGAAAAAGCAAAAAATTTCAGAATTGCACCTTGCAATGCGGAGAAATTACTGTTTGTGCATTTACAATATTCATTGATTTTTGCCATTGAAAAATGCCCAGAAATGTTTGAAGCTACTGACTGAATGAAAGGAGCTGGCATCTCACTCTCTTTGAATCTTCTTTATCATGCTAAGAGGAGAAGGAAAAAGCAAAAAATTTCAGAATTGCACCTTGCAATGCGGAGATATTACTGTTTGTGCATTCACATTATTCATTGATTTTTGCCATTGAAAAACATCATGTTGTTCATATACCAGAAATGTTTGAAGCTACTGACTGAATGAAAGGAGCTGGCATCTCACTCTCTTTGAATCTTCTTTATCATGCTAAGAGGAGCAGGTAAAAGCAAAAAATTTCAGAATTGCACCTTGCAATGTGGAGAAATTACTTTTTGTGCATTGACATTATTCATTGATTTTTGCCATTGAAAAACATCATGTTATTCATATACCAGAAATGTTTGAAGCTACTGACTGAATGAAAAGAGCTGGCATCTCACTCTCTTTGAATCTTCTTTATCATGCTAAGAGGAGCAGGAAAAAGCAAAAAATTTCAGAATTGCACCTTGCAATGCGGAGAAATTACTGTTTGTGCATTTACAATATTCATTGATTTTTGCCATTGAAAAACATCCAGAAATGTTTGAAGCTACTGACTGAATGAAAGGAGCTGGCATCTCACTCTCTTTGAATCTTCTTTATCATGCTAAGAGGAGCAGGAAAAAGCAAAAAATTTCAGAATTGCACCTTGCAATGCGGAGACATTACTGTTTGTGCATTCACATTATTCATTGATTTTTGACATTGAAAAACATCATGTTATTCATATACCAGAAAAGTTTGAAGCTACTGACTGAATGAAAAGAGCTGGCATCTCACTCTCTTTGAATCTTCTTAATCATGCTAAGAGGAGCAGGAAAAAAAAAAAATTTCAGAATTGCACCTTGCAATGCGGAGAAAATACTGTTTGTGCATTTACAATATTCATTGATTTTTGCCATTGAAAAACGTCCAGAAATGTTTGAAGCTGCTGACTGAATGAAAGGAGCTGGCATCTCACTCTCTTTGAATCTTCTTTATCATGCTAAGAGGAGCAGGAAAAAGCAAAAAATTTCAGAATTGCACCTTGCAATGCGGAGAAATTACTGTTTGTATATTGACATTATTCATTGATTTTTGCCATTGAAAACCATCATGTTATTCATATACCAGAAATGTTTGAAACTACTGACTGAATGAAAGGAGCTGGCATCTCACTCTCTTTGAATCTTCTTTATCATGCTAAGAGGAGCAGGAAAAAGCAAAAAATTTCAGAATTACACCTTGCAATGCGTAGAAATTACTGTTTGTGCATTCACAATATTCATTGATTTTTGCCATTGAAAAACGTCCAGAAATGTTTGAAGCTACTGACTGAATGAAAGGAGCTGGCATCTCACTCTCTTTGAATCTTCTTTATCATGCTAAGAGGAGCAGGAAAAAGCAAAAAATTTCAGAATTGCACCTTGCAATGCGGAGAAATTACTGTTTGTGCATTCACATTATTCATTGATTTTTGACATTGAAAAACATCATGTTGTTCATATTCCAGAAATGTTTGAAGCTACTGACTGAATGAAAAGAGCTGGCATCTCGCTCTCTTTGAATCTTCTTTATCATGCTAAGAGGAGCAGGAAAAAGCAAAAAATTTCAGAATTACACCTTGCAATGCGGAGAAAATACTGTTTGTGCATTCACATTATTCATTGATTTTTGCCATTGAAAAACATCATGATATTCATATACCAGAAATTTTTGAAGCTACTGACTGAATGAAAAGAGCTGGCATCTCACTCTCTTTGAATCTTCTTTATCATGCTAAGAGGAGCAGGAAAAAGCAAAAAATTTCAGAATTGCACCTTGCAATGCGGAGATATTACTGTTTGTGCATTCACATTATTCATTGATTTTTGCCATTGAAAAACATCATGTTGTTCATATACCAGAAATGTTTGAAGCTACTGACTGAATGAAAGGAGCTGGCATCTCACTCTCTTTGAATTTTCTTTATCATGCTAAGAGGAGCAGGAAAAAGCAAAAAATTTCAGAATTGCACCTTGCAATGTGGAGAAATTACTGTTTGTGCATTCACATTATTCATTGATTTTTGCCATTGAAAAACATAATGTTATTCATATACCAGAAATGTTTGAAGCTACTGACTGAATGAAAAGAGCTGGCAGCTCACTCTCTTTGAATCTTCTTTATCATGCTAAGAGGAGCAGGAAAAAGCAAAAAATTTCAGAATTGCACCTTGCAATGCGGAGAAATTACTGTTTGTGCATTTACAATATTCATTGATTTTTGCCATTGAAAAATGCCCAGAAATGTTTGGAGCTACTGACTGAATGAAAGGAGCTGGCATCTCACTCTCTTTGAATCTTCTTTATCATGCTAAGAGGAGCAGGAAAAAGCAAAAAATTTCAGAATTGCACCTTGCAATGCGGAGATATTACTGTTTGTGCATTCACATTATTCATTGATTTTTGCCATTGAAAAACATCATGTTGTTCATATACCAGAAATGTTTGAAGCTACTGATTGAATGAAAGGAGCTGGCATCTCACTCTCTTTGAATTTTCTTTATCATGCTAAGAGGAGCAGGAAAAAGCAAAAAATTTCAGAATTGCACCTTGCAATGCGGAGAAATTACTGTTTGTGCATTCACATTATTCATTGATTTTTGCCATTGAAAAACATAATGTTATTCATATACCAGAAATGTTTGAAGCTACTGACTGAATGAAAAGAGCTGGCATCTCACTCTCTTTGAATCTTCTTTATCATGCTAAGAGGAGCAGGAAAAAGCAAAAAATTTCAGAATTGCACCTTGCAATGCGGAGAAATTACTGTTTGTGCATTTACAATATTCATTGATTTTTGCCATTGAAAAACGTCCAGAAATGTTTGAAGCTACTGACTGAATGAAAGGAGCTGGCATCTCACTCTCTTTGAATCTTCTTTATCATGCTAAGAGGAGCAGGTAAAAGCAAAAAATTTCAGAATTGCACCTTGCAATGTGGAGAAATTACTTTTTGTGCATTGACATTATTCATTGATTTTTGAAATTGAAAAACATCATGTTATTCATATACCAGAAATGTTTGAAGCTACTGACTGAATGAAAAGAGATGGCATCTCACTCTCTTTGAATCTTCTTTATCATGCTAAGAGGAGCAGGAAAAAGCAAAAAATTTCAGAATTGCACCTTGCAATGCGGAGACATTACTGTTTGTGCATTTACAATATTCATTGATTTTTGCCCTTGAAAAACGTCCAGAAATGTTTGAAGCTACTGACTGAATGAAAAGAGCTGGCATCTCACTCTCTTTGAATCTTCTTTATCATGCTAAGAGGAGCAGGATAAAGCAAAAAATTTCAGAATTGCACCTTGCAATACGGAGAAATTACAGTTTGTGCATTCACATTATTCATTGATTTTTGCCATTGAAAAACATCATGTTATTCATATACCAGAAATTTTTGAAGCTACTGACTGAATGAAAAGAGCTGGCATCTCACTCTCTTTGAATCTTCTTTATCATGCTACGAGGTGCAGGAAAAAGCAAAAAATTTCAGAATTACACCTTGCAATGCGGAGAAATTACTGTTTGTGCATTTACAATATTCATTGATTTTTGCCATTGAAAAACGTCCAGAAATGTTTGAAGCTACTGACTAAATGAAAAGAGCTGGCATCTCACTCTCTTTGAATCTTCTTTATCATGCTAAGAGGAGCAGGAAAAAGCAAAAAAATTCAGAATTGCACCTTGGAATGCGGAGAAATTACTGTTTGTGCATTCACATTATTCATTGATTTTTGCCATTGAAAAACATCATGTTATTCATATACCAGAAATGTTTGAAGCTACTGACTGAATGAAAAGAGCTGGCATCTCACTCTCTTTGAATCTTCTTTATCATGCTAAGAGGAGCAGGAAAAAGCAAAAAATTTCAGAATTGCACCTTGCAATGCGGAGAAATTACTGTTTGTGCATTTACAATATTCATTGATTTTTGCCATTGAAAAACGTCCAGAAATGTTTGAAGCTACTGACTGAATGAAAGGAGCTGGCATCTCACTCTCTTTGAATCTTCTTTATCATGCTAAGAGGAGCAGGAAAAAGCAAAAAATTTCAGAATTGCACCTTGCAATGCGGAGACATTACTGTTTGTGCATTCACATTATTCATTGATTTTTGACATTGAAAAACATCATGTTATTCATATACCAGAAAAGTTTGAAGCTACTGACTGAATGAAAAGAGCTGGCATCTCACTCTCTTTGAATCTTCTTAATCATGCTAAGAGGAGCAGGAAAAAAAAAATTTCAGAATTGCACCTTGCAATGCGGAGAAAATACTGTTTGTGCATTTACAATATTCATTGATTTTTGCCATTGAAAAACGTCCAGAAATGTTTGAAGCTGCTGACTGAATGAAAGGAGCTGGCATCTCACTCTCTTTGAATCTTCTTTATCATGCTAAGAGGAGCAGGAAAAAGCAAAAAAATTCACAATTGCACCTTGCAATGCGGAGATATTACTGTTTGTGCATTCACATTATTCATTGATTTTTGCCATTGAAAAACATCATGTTGTTCATATACCAGAAATGTTTGAAGCTACTGACTGAATGAAAGGAGCTGGCATCTCACTCTCTTTGAATTTTCTTTATCATGCTAAGAGGAGCAGGAAAAAGCAAAAAATTTCAGAATTGCACCTTGCAATGCGGAGAAATTACTGTTTGTGCAATCACATTATTCATTGATTTTTGCCATTGAAAAACATTATGTTATTCATATACCAGAAATGTTTGAAGCTACTGACTGAATGAAAAGAGCTGGCATCTCACTCTCTTTGAATCTCCTTTATCATGCTAAGAGGAGCAGGAAAAAGCAAAAAATTTCAGAATTGCACCTTGCAATGCGGAGACATTACTGTTTGTGCATTTACAATATTCATTGATTTTTGCCATTGAATAACGTCCAGAAATGTTTGAAGCTGCTGACTGAATGAAAAGAGCTGGCATCTCACTCTCTTTGAATCTTCTTAATCATGCTATGAGGAGCAGGAAAAAAAAAAAATTTCAGAATTGCACCTTGCAATGCGGAGAAAATACTGTTTGTGCATTTACAATATTCATTGATTTTTGCCATTGAAAAACGTCCAGAAATGTTTGAAGCTGCTGACTGAATGAAAGGAGCTGGCATCTCACTCTCTTTGAATCTTCTTTATCATGCTAAGAGGAGCAGGAAAAAGCAAAAAATTTCAGAATTGCACCTTGCAATGCGGAGAAATTACTGTTTGTATATTGACATTATTCATTGATTTTTGCCATTGAAAATCATCATGTTATTCATATACAAGAAATGTTTGAAACTACTGACTGAATGAAAGGAGTTGGCATCTCACTCTCTTTGAATCTTCTTTATCATGCTAAGAGGAGCAGGAAAAAGCAAAAAATTTCAGAATTACACCTTGCAATGCGTAGAAATTACTGTTTGTGCATTCACAATATTCATTGATTTTTGCCATTGAAAAACGTCCAGAAATGTTTGAAGCTACTGACTGAATGAAAGGAGCTGGCATCTCACTCTCTTTGAATCTTCTTTATCATGCTAAGAGGAGCAGGAAAAAGCAAAAAATTTCAGAATTGCACCTTGCAATGCGGAGAAATTACTGTTTGTGCATTCACATTATTCATTGATTTTTGACATTGAAAAACATCATGTTGTTCATATTCCAGAAATGTTTGAAGCTACTGACTGAATGAAAAGAGCTGGCATCTCGCTCTCTTTGAATCTTCTTTATCATGCTAAGAGGAGCAGGAAAAAGCAAAAAATTTCAGAATTACACCTTGCAATGCGGAGAAAATACTGTTTGTGCATTCACATTATTCATTGATTTTTTCCATTGAAAAACATCATGATATTCATATACCAGAAATTTTTGAAGCTACTGACTGAATGAAAAGAGCTGGCATCTCACTCTCTTTGAATCTTCTTTATCATGCTAAGAGGAGCAGGAAAAAGCAAAAAATTTCAGAATTGCACCTTGCAATGCGGAGATATTACTGTTTGTGCATTCACATTATTCATTGATTTTTGCCATTGAAAAACATCATGTTGTTCATATACCAGAAATGTTTGAAGCTACTGACTGAATGAAAGGAGCTGGCATCTCACTCTCTTTGAATTTTCTTTATCATGCTAAGAGGAGCAGGAAAAAGCAAAAAATTTCAGAATTGCACCTTGCAATGTGGAGAAATTACTGTTTGTGCATTCACATTATTCATTGATTTTTGCCATTGAAAAACATAATGTTATTCATATACCAGAAATGTTTGAAGCTACTGACTGAATGAAAAGAGCTGGCAGCTCACTCTCTTTAAATCTTCTTTATCATGCTAAGAGGAGCAGGAAAAAGCAAAAAATTTCAGAATTGCACCTTGCAATGCGGAGAAATTACTGTTTGTGCATTTACAATATTCATTGATTTTTGCCATTGAAAAATGCCCAGAAATGTTTGAAGCTACTGACTGAATGAAAGGAGCTGGCATCTCACTCTCTTTGAATCTTCTTTATCATGCTAAGAGGAGAAGGAAAAAGCAAAAAATTTCAGAATTGCACCTTGCAATGCGGAGATATTACTGTTTGTGCATTCACATTATTCATTGATTTTTGCCATTGAAAAACATCATGTTGTTCATATACCAGAAATGTTTGAAGCTACTGACTGAATGAAAGGAGCTGGCATCTCACTCTCTTTGAATCTTCTTTATCATGCTAAGAGGAGCAGGTAAAAGCAAAAAATTTCAGAATTGCACCTTGCAATGTGGAGAAATTACTTTTTGTGCATTGACATTATTCATTGATTTTTGCCATTGAAAAACATCATGTTATTCATATACCAGAAATGTTTGAAGCTACTGACTGAATGAAAAGAGCTGGCATCTCACTCTCTTTGAATCTTCTTTATCATGCTAAGAGGAGCAGGAAAAAGCAAAAAATTTCAGAATTGCACCTTGCAATGCGGAGAAATTACTGTTTGTGCATTTACAATATTCATTGATTTTTGCCATTGAAAAACATCCAGAAATGTTTGAAGCTACTGACTGAATGAAAGGAGCTGGCATCTCACTCTCTTTGAATCTTCTTTATCATGCTAAGAGGAGCAGGAAAAAGCAAAAAATTTCAGAATTGCACCTTGCAATGCGGAGACATTACTGTTTGTGCATTCACATTATTCATTGATTTTTGACATTGAAAAACATCATGTTATTCATATACCAGAAAAGTTTGAAGCTACTGACTGAATGAAAAGAGCTGGCATCTCACTCTCTTTGAATCTTCTTAATCATGCTAAGAGGAGCAGGAAAAAAAAAAAATTTCAGAATTGCACCTTGCAATGCGGAGAAAATACTGTTTGTGCATTTACAATATTCATTGATTTTTGCCATTGAAAAACGTCCAGAAATGTTTGAAGCTGCTGACTGAATGAAAGGAGCTGGCATCTCACTCTCTTTGAATCTTCTTTATCATGCTAAGAGGAGCAGGAAAAAGCAAAAAATTTCAGAATTGCACCTTGCAATGCGGAGAAATTACTGTTTGTATATTGACATTATTCATTGATTTTTGCCATTGAAAACCATCATGTTATTCATATACCAGAAATGTTTGAAACTACTGACTGAATGAAAGGAGCTGGCATCTCACTCTCTTTGAATCTTCTTTATCATGCTAAGAGGAGCAGGAAAAAGCAAAAAATTTCAGAATTACACCTTGCAATGCGTAGAAATTACTGTTTGTGCATTCACAATATTCATTGATTTTTGCCATTGAAAAACGTCCAGAAATGTTTGAAGCTACTGACTGAATGAAAGGAGCTGGCATCTCACTCTCTTTGAATCTTCTTTATCATGCTAAGAGGAGCAGGAAAAAGCAAAAAATTTCAGAATTGCACCTTGCAATGCGGAGAAATTACTGTTTGTGCATTCACATTATTCATTGATTTTTGACATTGAAAAACATCATGTTGTTCATATTCCAGAAATGTTTGAAGCTACTGACTGAATGAAAAGAGCTGGCATCTCGCTCTCTTTGAATCTTCTTTATCATGCTAAGAGGAGCAGGAAAAAGCAAAAAATTTCAGAATTACACCTTGCAATGCGGAGAAAATACTGTTTGTGCATTCACATTATTCATTGATTTTTGCCATTGAAAAACATCATGATATTCATATACCAGAAATTTTTGAAGCTACTGACTGAATGAAAAGAGCTGGCATCTCACTCTCTTTGAATCTTCTTTATCATGCTAAGAGGAGCAGGAAAAAGCAAAAAATTTCAGAATTGCACCTTGCAATGCGGAGATATTACTGTTTGTGCATTCACATTATTCATTGATTTTTGCCATTGAAAAACATCATGTTGTTCATATACCAGAAATGTTTGAAGCTACTGACTGAATGAAAGGAGCTGGCATCTCACTCTCTTTGAATTTTCTTTATCATGCTAAGAGGAGCAGGAAAAAGCAAAAAATTTCAGAATTGCACCTTGCAATGTGGAGAAATTACTGTTTGTGCATTCACATTATTCATTGATTTTTGCCATTGAAAAACATAATGTTATTCATATACCAGAAATGTTTGAAGCTACTGACTGAATGAAAAGAGCTGGCAGCTCACTCTCTTTGAATCTTCTTTATCATGCTAAGAGGAGCAGGAAAAAGCAAAAAATTTCAGAATTGCACCTTGCAATGCGGAGAAATTACTGTTTGTGCATTTACAATATTCATTGATTTTTGCCATTGAAAAATGCCCAGAAATGTTTGGAGCTACTGACTGAATGAAAGGAGCTGGCATCTCACTCTCTTTGAATCTTCTTTATCATGCTAAGAGGAGCAGGAAAAAGCAAAAAATTTCAGAATTGCACCTTGCAATGCGGAGATATTACTGTTTGTGCATTCACATTATTCATTGATTTTTGCCATTGAAAAACATCATGTTGTTCATATACCAGAAATGTTTGAAGCTACTGATTGAATGAAAGGAGCTGGCATCTCACTCTCTTTGAATTTTCTTTATCATGCTAAGAGGAGCAGGAAAAAGCAAAAAATTTCAGAATTGCACCTTGCAATGCGGAGAAATTACTGTTTGTGCATTCACATTATTCATTGATTTTTGCCATTGAAAAACATAATGTTATTCATATACCAGAAATGTTTGAAGCTACTGACTGAATGAAAAGAGCTGGCATCTCACTCTCTTTGAATCTTCTTTATCATGCTAAGAGGAGCAGGAAAAAGCAAAAAATTTCAGAATTGCACCTTGCAATGCGGAGAAATTACTGTTTGTGCATTTACAATATTCATTGATTTTTGCCATTGAAAAACGTCCAGAAATGTTTGAAGCTACTGACTGAATGAAAGGAGCTGGCATCTCACTCTCTTTGAATCTTCTTTATCATGCTAAGAGGAGCAGGTAAAAGCAAAAAATTTCAGAATTGCACCTTGCAATGTGGAGAAATTACTTTTTGTGCATTGACATTATTCATTGATTTTTGAAATTGAAAAACATCATGTTATTCATATACCAGAAATGTTTGAAGCTACTGACTGAATGAAAAGAGATGGCATCTCACTCTCTTTGAATCTTCTTTATCATGCTAAGAGGAGCAGGAAAAAGCAAAAAATTTCAGAATTGCACCTTGCAATGCGGAGACATTACTGTTTGTGCATTTACAATATTCATTGATTTTTGCCCTTGAAAAACGTCCAGAAATGTTTGAAGCTACTGACTGAATGAAAAGAGCTGGCATCTCACTCTCTTTGAATCTTCTTTATCATGCTAAGAGGAGCAGGATAAAGCAAAAAATTTCAGAATTGCACCTTGCAATACGGAGAAATTACAGTTTGTGCATTCACATTATTCATTGATTTTTGCCATTGAAAAACATCATGTTATTCATATACCAGAAATTTTTGAAGCTACTGACTGAATGAAAAGAGCTGGCATCTCACTCTCTTTGAATCTTCTTTATCATGCTACGAGGTGCAGGAAAAAGCAAAAAATTTCAGAATTACACCTTGCAATGCGGAGAAATTACTGTTTGTGCATTTACAATATTCATTGATTTTTGCCATTGAAAAACGTCCAGAAATGTTTGAAGCTACTGACTAAATGAAAAGAGCTGGCATCTCACTCTCTTTGAATCTTCTTTATCATGCTAAGAGGAGCAGGAAAAAGCAAAAAAATTCAGAATTGCACCTTGGAATGCGGAGAAATTACTGTTTGTGCATTCACATTATTCATTGATTTTTGCCATTGAAAAACATCATGTTATTCATATACCAGAAATGTTTGAAGCTACTGACTGAATGAAAAGAGCTGGCATCTCACTCTCTTTGAATCTTCTTTATCATGCTAAGAGGAGCAGGAAAAAGCAAAAAATTTCAGAATTGCACCTTGCAATGCGGAGAAATTACTGTTTGTGCATTTACAATATTCATTGATTTTTGCCATTGAAAAACGTCCAGAAATGTTTGAAGCTACTGACTGAATGAAAGGAGCTGGCATCTCACTCTCTTTGAATCTTCTTTATCATGCTAAGAGGAGCAGGAAAAAGCAAAAAATTTCAGAATTGCACCTTGCAATGCGGAGACATTACTGTTTGTGCATTCACATTATTCATTGATTTTTGACATTGAAAAACATCATGTTATTCATATACCAGAAAAGTTTGAAGCTACTGACTGAATGAAAAGAGCTGGCATCTCACTCTCTTTGAATCTTCTTAATCATGCTAAGAGGAGCAGGAAAAAAAAAATTTCAGAATTGCACCTTGCAATGCGGAGAAAATACTGTTTGTGCATTTACAATATTCATTGATTTTTGCCATTGAAAAACGTCCAGAAATGTTTGAAGCTGCTGACTGAATGAAAGGAGCTGGCATCTCACTCTCTTTGAATCTTCTTTATCATGCTAAGAGGAGCAGGAAAAAGCAAAAAAATTCACAATTGCACCTTGCAATGCGGAGATATTACTGTTTGTGCATTCACATTATTCATTGATTTTTGCCATTGAAAAACATCATGTTGTTCATATACCAGAAATGTTTGAAGCTACTGACTGAATGAAAGGAGCTGGCATCTCACTCTCTTTGAATTTTCTTTATCATGCTAAGAGGAGCAGGAAAAAGCAAAAAATTTCAGAATTGCACCTTGCAATGCGGAGAAATTACTGTTTGTGCAATCACATTATTCATTGATTTTTGCCATTGAAAAACATTATGTTATTCATATACCAGAAATGTTTGAAGCTACTGACTGAATGAAAAGAGCTGGCATCTCACTCTCTTTGAATCTTCTTTATCATGCTAAGAGGAGCAGGAAAAAGCAAAAAATTTCAGAATTGCACCTTGCAATGCGGAGAAATTACTGTTTGTGCATTCACATTATTCATTGATTTTTGCCATTGAAAAACGTCCAGAAATGATTGAAGCTACTGACTGAATGAAAGGAGCTGGCATCTCACTCTCTTTGAATCTTCTTTATCATGCTAAGAGGAGCAGGAAAAAGCAAAAAATTTCAGAATTGCACCTTGCAATGCGGAGAAATTACTGTTTGTGCATTCACATTATTCATTGATTTTTGCCATTGAAAAACATCATGTTGTTCATATACCAGAAATGTTTGAAGCTACTGACTGAATGAAAGGAGCTGGCATCTCACTCTCTTTGAATCTTCTTTATCATGCTAAGAGGAGCAGGAAAAAGCAAAAAATTTCAGAATTGCACCTTGCAATGCGGAGAAATTACTGTTTGTGCATTCACATTATTCATTGATTTTTGCCATTGAAAAACATCATGTTATTCATATACCAGAAATATTTGAAGCTACTGACTGAATGAAAAGAGCTGGCATCTCACTCTCTTTGAATCTTCTTTATCATGCTAAGAGGAACAGGAAAAAGCAAAAAATTTCAGAATTGCACCTTGCAATGTGGAGAAATTACTGTCTGTGCATTTACAATACTCATTGATTTTTGCCATTGAAAAACGTCCAGAAATGTTTGAAGCTACTGACTGAATGAAAAGAGCTGGCATCTCACTCTCTTTGAATCTTCTTTATCATGCTAAGTGGAGCAGGAAAAAGCAAAAAATTTCAGAATTGCACCTTGCAATGCGGAGAAATTACTGTTTGTGCATTTACAATATTCAATGATTTTTGCCACTGAAAAATGTCCAGAAATGTTTGAAGCTACTGACTGAATGAAAGGAGCTGGCATCTCACTCTCTTTGAATCTTCTTTATCATGCTAAGAGGAGAAGGAAAAAGCAAAAAATTTCAGAATTGCACCTTGCAATGCGGAGATATTACTGTTTGTGCATTCACATTATTCATTGATTTTTGACATTGAAAAACATCATGTTGTTCATATACCTGAAATGTTTGAAGCTACTGACTGAATGAAAGAAGCTGGCATCTCACTCTCTTTGAATTTTCTTTATCATGCTAAGAGGAGCAGGAAAAAGCAAAAAATTTCAGAATTCCACCTTGCAATGTGGAGAAATTACTGTTTGTGCATTCACATTTTTCATTGATTTTTGCCATTGAAAAACATAATGTTATTCATATACCAGAAATGTTTGAAGCTACTGACTGAATGAAAAGAGCTGGCAGCTCACTCTCTTTGAATCTTCTTTATCATGCTAAGAGGAGCAGGAAAAAGCAAAAAATTTCAGAATTGCACCTTGCAATGCGGAGAAATTACTGTTTGTGCATTTACAATATTCATTGATTTTTGCCATTGAAAAATGCCCAGAAATGTTTGAAGCTACTGACTGAATGAAAGGAGCTGGCATCTCACTCTCTTTGAATCTTCTTTATCATGCTAAGAGGAGCAGTAAAAAGCAAAAAATTTCAGAATTGCACCTTGCAATGCGGAGATATTACTGTTTGTGCATTCACATTATTCATTGATTTTTGCCATTGAAAAACATCATGTTGTTCATATACCAGAAATGTTTGAAGCTACTGACTGAATGAAAAGAGCTGGCATCTCACTCTCTTTGAATCTTCTTTATCATGCTAAGAGGAGCAGGAAAAAGCAAAAAATTTCAGAATTGCACCTTGCAATGCGGAGAAATTACTGTTTGTGCATTCACATTATTCATTGATTTTTGCCATTGAAAAACGTCCAGAAATGATTGAAGCTACTGACTGAATGAAAGGAGCTGGCATCTCACTCTCTTTGAATCTTCTTTATCATGCTAAGAGGAGCAGGAAAAAGGAAAAAATTTCAGAATTGCACCTTGCAATGCGGAGAAATTACTGTTTGTGCATTCACATTATTCATTGATTTTTGCCATTGAAAAACATCATGTTGTTCATCTACCAGAAATGTTTGAAGCTACTGACTGAATGAAAGGAGCTGGCATCTCACTCTCTTTGAATCTTCTTTATCATGCTAAGAGGAGCAGGAAAAAGCAAAAAATTTCAGAATTGCACCTTGCAATGCGGAGAAATTACTGTTTGTGCATTCACATTATTCATTGATTTTTGCCATTGAAAAACATCATGTTATTCATATACCATAAATATTTGAAGCTACTGACTGAATGAAAAGAGCTGGCATCTCACTCTCTTTGAATCTTCTTTATCATGCTAAGAGGAACAGGAAAAAGCAAAAAATTTCAGAATTGCACCTTGCAATGTGGAGAAATTACTGTCTGTGCATTTACAATACTCATTGATTTTTGCCATTGAAAAACGTCCAGAAATGTTTGAAGCTACTGACTGAATGAAAAGAGCTGGCATCTCACTCTCTTTGAATCTTCTTTATCATGCTAAGTGGAGCAGGAAAAAGCAAAAAATTTCAGAATTGCACCTTGCAATGCGGAGAAATTACTGTTTGTGCATTTACAATATTCAATGATTTTTGCCACTGAAAAATGTCCAGAAATGTTTGAAGCTACTGACTGAATGAAAGGAGCTGGCATCTCACTCTCTTTGAATCTTCTTTATCATGCTAAGAGGAGCAGGAAAAAGCAAAAAATTTCAGAATTGCACCTTGCAATGCGGAGATATTACTGTTTGTGCATTCACATTATTCATTGATTTTTGACATTGAAAAACATCATGTTGTTCATATACCAGAAATGTTTGAAGCTACTGACTGAATGAAAGAAGCTGGCATCTCACTCTCTTTGAATTTTCTTTATCATGCTAAGAGGAGCAGGAAAAAGCAAAAAATTTCAGAATTCCACCTTGCAATGTGGAGAAATTACTGTTTGTGCATTCACATTTTTCATTGATTTTTGCCATTGAAAAACATAATGTTATTCATATACCAGAAATGTTTGAAGCTACTGACTGAATGAAAAGAGCTGGCAGCTCACTCTCTTTGAATCTTCTTTATCATGCTAAGAGGAGCAGGAAAAAGCAAAAAATTTCAGAATTGCACCTTGCAATGCGGAGAAATTACTGTTTGTGCATTTACAATATTCATTGATTTTTGCCATTGAAAAATGCCCAGAAATGTTTGAAGCTACTGACTGAATGAAAGGAGCTGGCATCTCACTCTCTTTGAATCTTCTTTATCATGCTAAGAGGAGCAGGAAAAAGCAAAAAATTTCAGAATTGCACCTTGCAATGCGGAGATATTACTGTTTGTGCATTCACATTATTCATTGATTTTTGCCATTGAAAAACATCATGTTGTTCATATACCAGAAATGTTTGAAGCTACTGACTGAATGAAAGGAGCTGGCATCTCACTCTCTTTGAATTTTCTTTATCATGCTAAGAGGAGCAGGGAAAAGCAAAAAATTTCAGAATTGCACCTTGCAATGTGGAGAAATTACTGTTTTTGCATTCACATTATTCATAGATTTTTGCCATTGAAAAACATAATGTTATTCATATACCAGAAATGTTTGAAGCTACTGACTGAATGAAAAGAGCTGGCAGCTCACTCTCTTTGAATCTTCTTTATCATGCAAAGAGGAGCAGGAAAAAGCAAAAAATTTAAGAATTGCACCTTGCAATGCGGAGAAATTACTGTTTGTGCATTTACAATATTCATTGATTTTTGCCATTGAAAAATGCCCAGAAATGTTTGAAGCTACTGACTGAATGAAAGGAGCTGGCATCTCACTCTCTTTGAATCTTCTTTATCATGCTAAGAGGAGCAGGAAAAAGCAAAAAATTTCAGAATTGCACCTTGCAATGCGGAGATATTACTGTTTGTGCATTCACATTATTCATTGATTTTTGCCATTGAAAAACATCATGTTGTTTATATACCAGAAATGTTTGAAGCTACTGATTGAATGAAAGGAGCTGGCATCTCACTCTCTTTGAATTTTCTTTATCATGCTAAGAGGAGCAGGAAAAAGCAAAAAATTTCAGAATTGCACCTTGCAATGCGGAGAAATTACTGTTTGTGCATTCACATTTTTCATTGATTTTTGCCATTGAAAAACATAATGTTATTCATATACCAGAAATGTTTGAAGCTACTGACTGAATGAAAAGAGCTGGCATCTCACTCTCTTTGAATCTTCTTTATCATGCTAAGAGGAGCAGGAAAAAGCAAAAAATTTCAGAATTGCACCTTGCAATGCGGAGAAATTACTGTTTGTGCATTTACAATATTCATTGATTTTTGCCATTGAAAAACGTCCAGAAATGTTTGAAGCTACTGACTGAATGAAAGGAGCTGGCATCTCACTCTCTTTGAATCTTCTTTATCATGCTAAGAGGAGCAGGTAAAAGCAAAAAATTTCAGAATTGCACCTTGCAATGTGGAGAAATTACTTTTTGTGCATTGACATTATTCATTGATTTTTGCCATTGAAAAACATCATGTTATTCATATACCAGAAATGTTTGAAGCTACTGACTGAATGAAAAGAGATGGCATCTCACTCTCTTTGAATCTTCTTTATCATGCTAAGAGGAGCAGGAAAAAGCAAAAAATTTCAGAATTGCACCTTGCAATGCGGAGACATTACTGTTTGTGCATTTACAATATTCATTGATTTTTGACATTGAAAAACGTCCAGAAATGTTTGAAGCTACTGACTGAATGAAAAGAGCTGGCATCTCACTCTCTTTGAATCTTCTTTATCATGCTAAGAGGAGCAGGATAAAGCAAAAAATTTCAGAATTGCACCTTGCAATACGGAGAAATTACTGTTTGTGCATTCACATTATTCATTGATTTTTGCCATTGAAAAACATCATGTTATTCATATACCAGAAATTTTTGAAGCTACTGACTGAATGAAAAGAGCTGGCATCTCACTCTCTTTGAATCTTCTTTATCATGCTACGAGGAGCAGGAAAAAGCAAAAAATTTCAGAATTACACCTTGCAATGCGGAGAAATTACTGTTTGTGCATTTACAATATTCATTGATTTTTGCCATTGAAAAACGTCCAGAAATGTTTGAAGCTACTGACTGAATGAAAGGAGCTGGCATCTCACTCTCTTTGAATCTTCTTTATCATGCTAAGAGGAGCAGGAAAAGGCAAAAAATTTCAGAAGTGCACCTTGCAATGCGGAGAAATTACTGTTTGTACATTCACATTATTCATTGATTTTTGCCATTGAAAAACATCATGTTATTCATATACCAGAAATGTTTGAAGCTACTGACTGAATGAAAAGAGCTGGCATCTCACTATCTTTGAATCTTCTTTATCATGCTAAGAGGAGCAGGAAAAATAAAAAAATTTCAGAATTGCACCTTGCAATGCGGAGAAATTACTGTTTGTATATTGACATTATTCATTGATTTTTGCCATTGAAAACAATCATGTTATTCATATACCAGAAATGTTTGAAGCTACTGACTGAATGAAAGGAGCTGGCATCTCACTCTCTTTGAATCTTCTTTATCATGCTACGAGGAGCAGGAAAAAGCAAAAAATTTCAGAATTGCACCTTGCAATGCGGAGAAATTACTGTTTGTATATTGACATTATTCATTGATTTTTGCCATTGAAAACCATCATGTTATTCATATACCAGAAATGTTTGAAGCTACTGACTGAATGAAAGGAGCTGGCATCTCACTCTCTTTGAATCTTCTTTATCATGCTAAGAGGAGCAGGAAAAAGCAAAAAATTTCAGAATTGCACCTTGCAATGCGGAGAAATTACTGTTTGTGCATTTACAATATTCATTGATTTTTGCCATTGAAAAACGTCCAGAAATGTTTGAAGCTACTGACTGAATGAAAGGAGCTGGCATCACACTCTCTTTGAATCTTCTTTATCATGCTAAGCGGAGCAGGAAAAAGCAAAAAATTTCAGAATTGCACCTTGCAATGCGGAGAAATTACTGTTTGTGCATTCACATTATTCATTGATTTTTGCCATTGAAAACATCATGTTATTCATATACCAGAAATGTTTGAAGCTACTGACTGAATGAAAAGAGCTGGCATCTCACTCTCTTTGAATCTTCTTTATCATGCTAAGAGGAGCAGGAAAAAGCAAAAAATTTCAGAATTGCACCTTGCAATGCGGAGAAATTACTGTTTGTGCATTCACATTATTCATTGATTTTTTCCATTGAAAACATCATGTTATTCATATACCAGAAATGTTTGAAGCTACTGACTGAATGAAAAGAGCTGGCATCTCACTCTCTTTGAATCTTCTTTATCATGCTAAGAGGAGCAGGAAAAAGCAAAAAATTTCAGAATTGCACCTTGCAATGCGGAGATATTACTGTTTGTGCATTCACATTATTCATTGATTTTTGCCATTGAAAAACATCATGTAATTCATATACAAGAAATGTTTGAAGCTACTGACTGAATGAAAAGAGCTGGCATTTCACTCTCTTTGAATCTTCTTTATCATGCTAAGAGGAGCAGGAAAAAGCAAAAAATTTCAGAATTGCACCTTGCAATGCGGAGAAATTACTGTTTCTGCATTTACAATATTCATTGATTTTTGCCATTGAAAAACGTCCAGAAATGTTTGAAGCTAGTGACTGAATGAAAGGAGCTGGCATCTCTCTCTCTTTGAATCTTTTTTATCATGCTAAGAGGAGCAGGAAAAATCAAAAAATTTCAGAATTGCACCTTGCAATGCGGAGAAATTACTGTTTGTGCATTTACAATATTCATTGATTTTTGCCATTGAAAAACGTCCAGAAATGTTTGAAGCTACTGACTGAATGAAAAGAGCTGGCATCTCACTCTCTTTGAATCTTCTTCATCATGCTAAGAGGAGCATATAAAAGCAAAAAATTCAGAATTGCACCTTGCAATGCGGAGAAATTCCTGTTTGTGCATTCACTTTATTCATTGATTTTTGCCATTGAAAAACATCATGTTATTCATATACCAGAAATGTTTGAAGCTACTGACTGAATGAAAAGAGCTGGCATCTCACTCTCTTTGAATCTTCTTTATCATGCTAAGAGGAGCAGGAAAAAGAAAAAAATTTCAGAATTGCACCTTGCAATGCGGAGAAATTACTGTTTGTGCATTTACAATATTCATTGATTTTTGCCATTGAAAAACGTCCAGAAATGTTTGAAGCTACTGACTGAATGAAAGGAGTTGGCATCACACTCTCTTTGAATCTTCTTTATCATGCTAAGCGGAGCAGGAAAAAGCAAAAAATTTCAGAATTGCACCTTGCAATGCGGAGAAATTACTGTTTGTGCATTCACATTATTCATTGATTTTTGCCATTGAAAAACTTCATGTTATTCATATACCAGAAATGTTTGAAGCTACTGACTGAATGAAAAGAGCTGGCATCTCACTCTCTTTGAATCTTCTTTATCATGCTAAGAGGAGCAGGAAAAATAAAAAAATTTCAGAATTGCACCTTGCAATGCGGAGAAATTACTGTTTGTATATTGACATTATTCATTGATTTTTGCCATTGAAAACCATCATGTTATTCATATACCAGAAATGTTTGAAGCTACTGACTGAATGAAAGGAGCTGGCATCTCACTCTCTTTGAATCTTCTTTATCATGCTACGAGGAGCAGGAAAAAGCAAAAAATTTCAGAATTGCACCTTGCAATGCGGAGAAATTACTGTTTGTATATTGACATTATTCATTGATTTTTGCCATTGAAAACCATCATGTTATTCATATACCAGAAATGTTTGAAGCTACTGACTGAATGAAAGGAGCTGGCATCTCACTCTCTTTGAATCTTCTTTATCATGCTAAGAGGAGCAGGAAAAAGCAAAAAATTTCAGAATTGCACCTTGCAATGCGGAGAAATTACTGTTTGTATATTGACATTATTCATTTATTTTTGCCATTGAAAACCATCATGTTATTCATATACCAGAAATGTTTGAATCTACTGACTGAATGAAAGGAGCTGGCATCTCAATCTCTTTGAATCTTCTTTACCATGCTAAGAGGAGCAAAAAAAAGCAAAAAATTTCAGAATTGCACCTTGCAATGCGGAGAAATTACTGTTTCTGCATTTACAATATTCATTGATTTTTGCCATTGAAAAACGTCCAGAAATGTTTGAAGCTACTGACTGAATGAAAGGAGCTGGCATCTCTCTCTCTTTGAATCTTCTTTATCATGCTAAGAGGAGCAGGAAAAAGCAAAAAATTTCAGAATTGCACCTTGCAATGCGGAGAAATTACTGTTTGTGCATTTACAATATTCATTGATTTTTGCCATTGAAAAACGTCCAGAAATGTTTGAAGCTACTGACTGAATGAAAAGAGCTGGCATCTCACTCGCTTTGAATCTTCTTCATCATGCTAAGAGGAGCAGGAAAAAGCAAAAAAATTCAGAATTGCACCTTGCAATGCGGAGAAATTCCTGTTTGTGCATTCACTTTATTCATTGATTTTTGCCATTGAAAAACATCATGTTATTCATATACCAGAAATGTTTGAAGCTACTGACTGAATGAAAAGAGCTGGCATCTCACTCTCTTTGAATCTTCTTTATCATGCTAAGAGGAGCAGGAAAAAGCAAAAAATTTCAGAAATGCACCTTGCAATGCGGAGAAATTACTGTTTGTGCATTTACAATATTCATTGATTTTTGCCATTGAAAAACGTCCAGAAATGTTTGAAGCTACTGACTGAATGAAAGGAGCTGGCATCACACTCTCTTTGAATCTTCTTTATCATGCTAAGCGGAGCAGGAAAAAGCAAAAAATTTCAGAATTGCACCTTGCAATGCGGAGAAATTACTGTTTGTGCATTCACATTATTCATTGATTTTTGCCATTGAAAACATCATGTTATTCATATACCAGAAATGTTTGAAGCTACTGACTGAATGAAAAGAGCTGGCATCTCACTCTCTTTGAATCTTCTTTATCATGCTAAGAGGAGCAGGAAAAAGCAAAAAATTTCAGAATTGCACCTTGCAATGCGGAGAAATTACTGTTTGTGCATTTACAATATTCATTGATTTTTGCCATTGAAAAACGTCCAGAAATGTTTGAAGCTACTGACTGAATGAAAGGAGCTGGCATCACACTCTCTTTGAATCTTCTTTATCATGCTAAGCGGAGCAGGAAAAAGCAAAAAATTTCAGAATTGCACCTTGCAATGCGGAGAAATTACTGTTTGTGCATTCACATTATTCATTGATTTTTTCCATTGAAAACATCATGTTATTCATATACCAGAAATGTTTGAAGCTACTGACTGAATGAAAAGAGCTGGCATCTCACTCTCTTTGAATCTTCTTTATCATGCTAAGAGGAGCAGGAAAAAGCAAAAAATTTCAGAATTGCACCTTGCAATGCGGAGATATTACTGTTTGTGCATTCACATTATTCATTGATTTTTGCCATTGAAAAACATCATGTAATTCATATACAAGAAATGTTTGAAGCTACTGACTGAATGAAAAGAGCTGGCATTTCACTCTCTTTGAATCTTCTTTATCATGCTAAGAGGAGCAGGAAAAAGCAAAAAATTTCAGAATTGCACCTTGCAATGCGGAGAAATTACTGTTTCTGCATTTACAATATTCATTGATTTTTGCCATTGAAAAACGTCCAGAAATGTTTGAAGCTAGTGACTGAATGAAAGGAGCTGGCATCTCTCTCTCTTTGAATCTTTTTTATCATGCTAAGAGGAGCAGGAAAAAGCAAAAAATTTCAGAATTGCACCTTGCAATGCGGAGAAATTACTGTTTGTGCATTTACAATATTCATTGATTTTTGCCATTGAAAAACGTCCAGAAATGTTTGAAGCTACTGACTGAATGAAAAGAGCTGGCATCTCACTCTCTTTGAATCTTCTTCATCATGCTAAGAGGAGCATATAAAAGCAAAAAAATTCAGAATTGCACCTTGCAATGCGCAGAAATTCCTGTTTGTGCATTCACTTTATTCATTGATTTTTGCCATTGAAAAACATCATGTTATTCATATACCAGAAATGTTTGAAGCTACTGACTGAATGAAAAGAGCTGGCATCTCACTCTCTTTGAATCTTCTTTATCATGCTAAGAGGAGCAGGAAAAAGAAAAAAATTTCAGAATTGCACCTTGCAATGCGGAGAAATTACTGTTTGTGCATTTACAATATTCATTGATTTTTGCCATTGAAAAACGTCCAGAAATGTTTGAAGCTACTGACTGAATGAAAGGAGTTGGCATCACACTCTCTTTGAATCTTCTTTATCATGCTAAGCGGAGCAGGAAAAAGCAAAAAATTTCAGAATTGCACCTTGCAATGCGGAGAAATTACTGTTTGTGCATTCACATTATTCATTGATTTTTGCCATTGAAAACATCATGTTATTCATATACCAGAAATGTTTGAAGCTACTGACTGAATGAAAAGAGCTGGCATCTCACTCTCTTTGAATCTTCTTTATCATGCTAAGAGGAGCAGGAAAAAGCAAAAAATTTCAGAATTGCACCTTGCAATGCGGAGAAATTACTGTTTGTGCATTTACAATATTCATTGATTTTTGCCATTGAAAAACGTCCAGAAATGTTTGAAGCTACTGACTGAATGAAAGGAGCTGGCATCACACTCTCTTTGAATCTTCTTTATCATGCTAAGCGGAGCAGGAAAAAGCAAAAAATTTCAGAATTGCACCTTGCAATGCGGAGAAATTACTCTTTGTGCATTCACATTATTCATTGATTTTTTCCATTGAAAACATCATGTTATTCATATACCAGAAATGTTTGAAGCTACTGACTGAATGAAAAGAGCTGGCATCTCACTCTCTTTGAATCTTCTTTATCATGCTAAGAGGAGCAGGAAAAAGCAAAAAATTTCAGAATTGCACCTTGCAATGCGGAGATATTACTGTTTGTGCATTCACATTATTCATTGATTTTTGCCATTGAAAAACATCATGTTATTCATATTCCAGAAATGTTTGAAGCTACTGACTGAATGAAAGGAGCTGGCATCTCACTCTCTTTGAATCTTCTTTATCATGCTAAGAGGAGCAGGAAAAAGCAAAAAATTTCAGAATTGCACCTTGCAATGCGGACAAATTACTGTTTGTGCATTTACAATATTCATTGATTTTTGCCATTGAAAAATGTCCAGAAATGTTTGAAGCTACTGACTGAATGAAAAGAGCTGGCATCTCACTCTCTTTGAATCTTCTTTATCATGCTAAGAGGAGCAGGAAAAAGCAAAAAATTTCAGAATTGCACCTTGCAATGCGGAGAAATTACTGTTTCTGCATTTACAATATTCATTGATTTTTGCCATTGAAAAACGTCCAGAAATGTTTGAAGCTACTGACTGAATGAAAGGAGCTGGCATCTCTCTCTCTTTGAATCTTCTTTATCATGCTAAGAGGAGCAAGAAAAAGCAAAAAATTTCAGAATTGCACCTTGCAATGCGGAGAAATTACTGTTTGTGCATTTACAATATTCATTGATTTTTGCCATTGAAAAACGTCCAGAAATGTTTGAAGCTACTGACTGAATGAAAAGAGCTGGCATCTCACTCTCTTTGAATCTTCTTCATCATGCTAAGAGGAGCAGGAAAAAGCAAAAAAATTCAGAATTGCACCTTGCAATGCGGAGAAATTCCTGTTTGTGCATTCACTTTATTCATTGATTTTTGCCATTGAAAAACATCATGTTATTCATATACCAGAAATGTTTGAAGCTACTGACTGAATGAAAAGAGCTGGCATCTCACTCTCTTTGAATCTTCTTTATCATGCTAAGAGGAGCAGGAAAAAGCAAAAAATTTCAGAATTGCACCTTGCAATGTGGAGAAATTACTGTTTGTGCATTTACAATATTCATTGATTTTTGCCATTGAAAAACGTCCAGAAATGTTTGAAGCTACTGACTGAATGAAAGGAGCTGGCATCACACTCTCTTTGAATCTTCTTTATCATGCTAAGCGGAGCAGGAAAAAGCAAAAAATTTCAGAATTGCACCTTGCAATGCGGGGAAATTACTGTTTGTGCATTCACATTATTCATTGATTTTTGCTATTGAAAACATCATGTTATTCATATACCAGAAATGTTTGAAGCTACTGACTGAATGAAAAGAGCTGGCATCTCACTCTCTTTGAATCTTCTTTATCATGCTAAGAGGAGCAGGAAAAAGCAAAAAATTTCAGAATTGCACCTTGCAATGCGGAGAAATTACTGTTTGTGCATTTACAATATTCATTGATTTTTGCCATTGAAAAACGTCCAGAAATGTTTGAAGCTACTGACTGAATGAAAGGAGCTGGCATCACACTCTCTTTGAATCTTCTTTATCATGCTAAGCGGAGCAGGAAAAAGCAAAAAATTTCAGAATTGCACCTTGCAATGCGGAGAAATTACTGTTTGTGCATTCACATTATTCATTGATTTTTTCCATTGAAAACATCATGTTATTCATATACCAGAAATGTTTGAAGCTACTGACTGAATGAAAAGAGTTGGCATCTCACTCTCTTTGAATCTTCTTTATCATGCTAAGAGGAGCAGGAAAAAGCAAAAAATTTCAGAATTGCACCTTGCAATGCGGAGATATTACTGTTTGTGCATTCACATTATTCATTGATTTTTGCCATTGAAAAACATCATGTTATTCATATTCCAGAAATGTTTGAAGCTACTGACTGAATGAAAGGAGCTGGCATCTCACTCTCTTTGAATCTTCTTTATCATGCTAAGAGGAGCAGGAAAAAGCAAAAAATTTCAGAATTGCACCTTGCAATGCGGAGAAATTACTGTTTGTGCATTTACAATATTCATTGATTTTTGCCATTGAAAAACGTCCAGAAATGTTTGAAGCTACTGACTGAATGAAAAGAGCTGGCATCTCACTCTCTTTGAATCTTCTTTATCATGCTAAGAGGAGCAGGAAAAAGCAAAAAATTTCAGAATTGCACCTTGCAATGCGGAGAAATTACTGTTTGAGCATTTACAATATTCATTGATTTTTGTCATTGAAAAAAGTCCAGAAATGTTTGAACCTACTGACTGAATGAAAGGAGCTGGCATCTCACTCTCTTTGAATCTTCTTTATCATGCTAAGAGGAGCAGGAAAAAGCCAAAAATTTCAGAATTGCACCTTGCAATGCGGAGAAATTACTGTTTGTGCATTCACATTATTCATTGATTTTTAACATTGAAAAACATCATGTTATTCATATACCAGAAATGTTTGAAGCTACTGACTGAATGAAAGGAGCTGGCATCTCACTCTCTTTGAATATTCTTTATCATGCTAAGAGGAGCAGGAAAAAGCAAAAAATTTCAGAATTTCACCTTGCAATGCGGAGAAATTACTGTTTGTGCATTTACAATATTCATTGATTTTTGCCATTGAAAAACGTCCAGAAATGTTTGAAGCTACTGACTGAATGAAAAGAGCTGGCATCTCACTCTCTTTGAATCTTCTTCATCATGCTAAGAGGAGCAGGAAAAAGCAAAAAAATTCAGAATTGCACCTTGCAATGCGGAGAAATTCCTGTTTGTGCATTCACATTATTCATTGATTTTTGCCATTGAAAAACATCATGTAATTCATATACAAGAAATGTTTGAAGCTACTGACTGAATGAAAAGAGCTGGCATTTCACTCTCTTTGAATCTTCTTTATCATGCTAAGAGGAGCAGGAAAAAGCAAAAAATTTCAGAATTGCACCTTGCAATGCGGAGAAATTACTGTTTCTGCATTTACAATATTCATTGATTTTTGCCATTGAAAAACGTCCAGAAATGTTTGAAGCTAGTGACTGAATGAAAGGAGCTGGCATCTCTCTCTCTTTGAATCTTTTTTATCATGCTAAGAGGAGCAGGAAAAACAAAAAATTTCAGAATTGCACCTTGCAATGCGGAGAAATTACTGTTTGTGCATTTACAATATTCATTGATTTTTGCCATTGAAAAACGTCCAGAAATGTTTGAAGCTACTGACTGAATGAAAAGAGCTGGCATCTCACTCTCTTTGAATCTTCTTCATCATGCTAAGAGGAGCATATAAAAGCAAAAAAATTCAGAATTGCACCTTGCAATGCGGAGAAATTCCTGTTTGTGCATTCACTTTATTCATTGATTTTTGCCATTGAAAAACATCATGTTATTCATATACCAGAAATGTTTGAAGCTACTGACTGAATGAAAAGAGCTGGCATCTCACTCTCTTTGAATCTTCTTTATCATGCTAAGAGGAGCAGGAAAAAGCAAAAAATTTCAGAATTGCACCTTGCAATGTGGAGAAATTACTGTTTGTGCATTTACAATATTCATTGATTTTTGCCATTGAAAAACGTCCAGAAATGTTTGAAGCTACTGACTAAATGAAAGGAGCTGGCATCACACTCTCTTTGAATCTTCTTTATCATGCTAAGCGGAGCAGGAAAAAGCAAAAAATTTCAGAATTGCACCTTGCAATGCGGGGAAATTACTGTTTGTGCATTCACATTATTCATTGATTTTTGCTATTGAAAACATCATGTTATTCATATACCAGAAATGTTTGAAGCTACTGACTGAATGAAAAGAGCTGGCATCTCACTCTCTTTGAATCTTCTTTATCATGCTAAGAGGAGCAGGAAAAAGCAAAAAATTTCAGAATTGCACCTTGAAATGCGGAGAAATTACTGTTTGTGCATTTACAATATTCATTGATTTTTGCCATTGAAAAACGTCCAGAAATGTTTGAAGCTACTGACTGAATGAAAGGAGCTGGCATCACACTCTCTTTGAATCTTCTTTATCATGCTAAGCGGAGCAGGAAAAAGCAAAAAATTTCAGAATTGCACCTTGCAATGCGGAGAAATTACTGTTTGTGCATTCACATTATTCATTGATTTTTTCCATTGAAAACATCATGTTATTCATATACCAGAAATGTTTGAAGCTACTGACTGAATGAAAAGAGCTGGCATCTCACTCTCTTTGAATCTTCTTTATCATGCTAAGAGGAGCAGGAAAAAGCAAAAAATTTCAGAATTGCACCTTGCAATGCGGAGATATTACTGTTTGTGCATTCACATTATTCATTGATTTTTGCCATTGAAAAACATCATGTTATTCATATTCCAGAAATGTTTGAAGCTACTGACTGAATGAAAGGAGCTGGCATCTCACTCTCTTTGAATCTTCTTTATCATGCTAAGAGGAGCAGGAAAAAGCAAAAAATTTCAGAATTGCACCTTGCAATGCGGAGAAATTACTGTTTGTGCATTTACAATATTCATTGATTTTTGCCATTGAAAAACGTCCAGAAATGTTTGAAGCTACTGACTGAATGAAAAGAGCTGGCATCTCACTCTCTTTGAATCTTCTTTATCATGCTAAGAGGAGCAGGAAAAAGCAAAAAATTTCAGAATTGCACCTTGCAATGCGGAGAAATTACTGTTTGAGCATTTACAATATTCATTGATTTTTGTCATTGAAAAAAGTCCAGAAATGTTTGAACCTACTGACTGAATGAAAGGAGCTGGCATCTCACTCTCTTTGAATCTTCTTTATCATGCTAAGAGGAGCAGGAAAAAGCCAAAAATTTCAGAATTGCACCTTGCAATGCGGAGAAATTACTGTTTGTGCATTCACATTATTCATTGATTTTTGACATTGAAAAACATCATGTTATTCATATACCAGAAATGTTTGAAGCTACTGACTGAATGAAAGGAGCTGGCATCTCACTCTCTTTGAATATTCTTTATCATGCTAAGAGGAGCAGGAAAAAGCAAAAAATTTCAGAATTGCACCTTGCAATGCGGAGAAATTACTGTTTGTGCATTTACAATATTCATTGATTTTTGCCATTGAAAAACGTCCAGAAATGTTTGAAGCTACTGACTGAATGAAAAGAGCTGGCATCTCACTCTCTTTGAATCTTCTTCATCATGCTAAGAGGAGCAGGAAAAAGCAAAAAAATTCAGAATTGCACCTTGCAATGCGGAGAAATTCCTGTTTGTGCATTCACATTATTCATTGATTTTTGCCATTGAAAAACATCATGTAATTCATATACAAGAAATGTTTGAAGCTACTGACTGAATGAAAAGAGCTGGCATTTCACTCTCTTTGAATCTTCTTTATCATGCTAAGAGGAGCAGGAAAAAGCAAAAAATTTCAGAATTGCACCTTGCAATGCGGAGAAATTACTGTTTCTGCATTTACAATATTCATTGATTTTTGCCATTGAAAAACGTCCAGAAATGTTTGAAGCTAGTGACTGAATGAAAGGAGCTGGCATCTCTCTCTCTTTGAATCTTTTTTATCATGCTAAGAGGAGCAGGAAAAACAAAAAATTTCAGAATTGCACCTTGCAATGCGGAGAAATTACTGTTTGTGCATTTACAATATTCATTGATTTTTGCCATTGAAAAACGTCCAGAAATGTTTGAAGCTACTGACTGAATGAAAAGAGCTGGCATCTCACTCTCTTTGAATCTTCTTCATCATGCTAAGAGGAGCATATAAAAGCAAAAAAATTCAGAATTGCACCTTGCAATGCGGAGAAATTCCTGTTTGTGCATTCACTTTATTCATTGATTTTTGCCATTGAAAAACATCATGTTATTCATATACCAGAAATGTTTGAAGCTACTGACTGAATGAAAAGAGCTGGCATCTCACTCTCTTTGAATCTTCTTTATCATGCTAAGAGGAGCAGGAAAAAGCAAAAAATTTCAGAATTGCACCTTGCAATGCGGAGAAATTACTGTTTGTGCATTTACAATATTCATTGATTTTTGCCATTGAAAAACGTCCAGAAATGTTTGAAGCTACTGACTGAATGAAAGGAGCTGGCATCACACTCTCTTTGAATCTTCTTTATCATGCTAAGCGGAGCAAGAAAAAGCAAAAAATTTCAGAATTGCACCTTGCAATGCGGAGAAATTACTGTTTGTGCATTCACATTATTCATTGATTTTTTCCATTGAAAACATCATGTTATTCATATACCAGAAATGTTTGAAGCTACTGACTGAATGAAAAGAGCTGGCATCTCACTCTCTTTGAATCTTCTTTATCATGCTAAGAGGAGCAGGAAAAAGCAAAAAATTTCAGAATTGCACCTTGCAATGCGGAGATATTACTGTTTGTGCATTCACATTATTCATTGATTTTTGCCATTGAAAAACATCATGTTATTCACATTCTAGAAAAGTATGAAGCTACAGACTGAATGAAAGGAGCTGGCATCTCACTCTCTTTGAATCTTCTTTATCATGCTAAGAGGAGCAGGAAAAAGCAAAAAATTTCAGAATTGCACCTTGCAATGCGGACAAATTACTGTTTGTGCATTTACAATATTCATTGATTTTTGCCATTGAAAAACGTCCAGAAATGTTTGAAGCTACTGACTGAATGAAAAGAGCTGGCATCTCACTCTCTTTGAATCTTCTTTATCATGCTAAGAGGAGCAGGAAAAAGCAAAAAATTTCAGAATTGCACCTTGCAATGCAGAGAAATTACTGTTTCTGCATTTACAATATTCATTGATTTTTGCCATTGAAAAACGTCCAGAAATGTTTGAAGCTACTGACTGAATGAAAGGAGCTGGCATCTCTCTCTCTTTGAATCTTCTTTATCATGCTAAGAGGAGCAAGAAAAAGCAAAAAATTACAGAATTGCACCTTGCAATGCGGAGAAATTACTGTTTGTGCATTTACAATATTCATTGATTTTTGCCATTGAAAAACGTCCAGAAATGTTTGAAGCTACTGACTGAATGAAAAGAGCTGGCATCTCACTCTCTTTGAATCTTCTTCATCATGCTAAGAGGAGCATATAAAAGCAAAAAAATTCAGAATTGCACCTTGCAATGCGGAGAAATTCCTGTTTGTGCATTCACTTTATTCATTGATTTTTGCCATTGAAAAACATCATGTTATTCATATACCAGAAATGTTTGAAGCTACTGACTGAATGAAAAGAGCTGGCATCTCACTCTCTTTGAATCTTCTTTATCATGCTAAGAGGAGCAGGAAAAAGCAAAAAATTTCAGAATTGCACCTTGCAATGCGGAGAAATTACTGTTTGTGCATTTACAATATTCATTGATTTTTGCCATTGAAAAACGTCCAGAAATGTTTGAAGCTACTGACTGAATGAAAGGAGCTGGCATCACACTCTCTTTGAATCTTCTTTATCATGCTAAGCGGAGCAAGAAAAAGCAAAAAATTTCAGAATTGCACCTTGCAATGCGGAGAAATTACTGTTTGTGCATTCACATTATTCATTGATTTTTTCCATTGAAAACATCATGTTATTCATATACCAGAAATGTTTGAAGCTACTGACTGAATGAAAAGAGCTGGCATCTCACTCTCTTTGAATCTTCTTTATCATGCTAAGAGGAGCAGGAAAAAGCAAAAAATTTCAGAATTGCACCTTGCAATGCGGAGATATTACTGTTTGTGCATTCACATTATTCATTGATTTTTGCCATTGAAAAACATCATGTTATTCACATTCTAGAAAAGTATGAAGCTACAGACTGAATGAAAGGAGCTGGCATCTCACTCTCTTTGAATCTTCTTTATCATGCTAAGAGGAGCAGGAAAAAGCAAAAAATTTCAGAATTGCACCTTGCAATGCGGACAAATTACTGTTTGTGCATTTACAATATTCATTGATTTTTGCCATTGAAAAACGTCCAGAAATGTTTGAAGCTACTGACTGAATGAAAAGAGCTGGCATCTCACTCTCTTTGAATCTTCTTTATCATGCTAAGAGGAGCAGGAAAAAGCAAAAAAATTCAGAATTGCACCTTGCAATGCGGAGAAATTCCTGTTTGTGCATTCACTTTATTCATTGATTTTTGCCATTGAAAAACATCATGTTATTCATATACCAGAAATGTTTGAAGCTACTGACTGAATGAAAAGAGCTGGCATCTCACTCTCTTTGAATCTTCTTTATCATGCTAAGAGGAGCAGGAAAAAGCAAAAAATTTCAGAATTGCACCTTGCAATGCGGAGAAATTACTGTTTATGCATTTACAATATTCATTGATTTTTGCCATTGAAAAACGTCCAGAAATGTTTGAAGCTACTGACTGAATGAAAGGAGCTGGCATCACACTCTCTTTGAATCTTCTTTATCATGCTAAGCGGAGCAGGAAAAAGCAAAAAATTTCAGAATTGCACCTTGCAATGCGGAGAAATTACTGTTTGTGCATTCACATTATTCATTGATTTTTTCCATTGAAAACATCATGTTATTCATATACCAGAAATGTTTGAAGCTACTGACTGAATGAAAAGAGCTGGCATCTCACTCTCTTTGAATCTTCTTTATCATGCTAAGAGGAGCAGGAAAAAGCAAAAAATTTCAGAATTGCACCTTGCAATGCGGAGATATTACTGTTTGTGCATTCACATTATTCATTGATTTTTGCCATTGAAAAACATCATGTTATTCATATTCCAGAAATGTTTGAAGCTACTGACTGAATGAAAGGAGCTGGCATCTCACTCTCTTTGAATCTTCTTTATCATGCTAAGAGGAGCAGGAAAAAGCAAAAAATTTCAGAATTGCACCTTGCAATGCGGACAAATTACTGTTTGTGCATTTACAATATTCATTGATTTTTGCCATTGAAAAACGTCCAGAAATGTTTTAAGCTACTGACTGAATGAAAAGAGCTGGCATCTCACTCTCTTTGAATCTTCTTTATCATGCTAAGAGGAGCAGGAAAAAGCAAAAAATTTCAGAATTGCACCTTGCAATGCGGAGAAATTACTGTTTGAGCATTTACAATATTCATTGATTTTTGTCATTGAAAAAAGTCCAGAAATGTTTGAACCTACTGACTGAATGAAAGGAGCTGGCATCTCACTCTCTTTGAATCTTCTTTATCATGCTAAGAGGAGCAGGAAAAAGCCAAAAATTTCAGAATTGCACCTTGCAATGCGGAGAAATTACTGTTTGTGCATTCACATTATTCATTGATTTTTGACATTGAAAAACATCATGTTATTCATATACCAGAAATGTTTGAAGCTACTGACTGAATGAAAGGAGCTGGCATCTCACTCTCTTTGAATATTCTTTATCATGCTAAGAGGAGCAGGAAAAAGCAAAAAATTTCAGAATTGCACCTTGCAATGCAGAGAAATTACTGTTTGTGCATTTACAATATTCATTGATTTTTGCCATTGAAAATCGTCCAGAAATGTTTGAAGCTACTGACTGAATGAAAAGAGCTGGCATCTCACTCTCTTTGAATCTTCTTCATCATGCTAAGAGGAGCAGGAAAAAGCAAAAAAATTCAGAATTGCACCTTGCAATGCGGAGAAATTCCTGTTTGTGCATTCACATTATTCATTGATTTTTGCCATTGAAAAACATCATGTTATTCATATACCAGAAATGTTTGAAGCTACTGACTGAATGAAAAGAGCTGGCATCTCACTCTCTTTGAATCTTCTTTATCATGCTAAGAGGAGCAGGAAAAAGCAAAAAATTTCAGATTTGCACCTTGCAATGCGGAGAAATTACTGTTTGTGCATTCACATTATTCATTGATTTTTGCCATTGAAAACATCATGTTATTCATATACCAGAAATGTTTGAAGCTACTGACTGAATGAAAAGAGCTGGCATCTCACTCTCTTTGAATCTTCTTTACCATGCTAAGAGGAGCAGGAAAAAGCAAAAAATTTCAGAATTGCACCTTGCAATGCGGAGAAATTACTGTTTGTGCATTTACAATATTCATTGATTTTTGCCATTGAAAAACGTCCAGAAATGTTTGAAGCTACTGACTGAATGAAAGGAGTTGGCATCACACTCTCTTTGAATCTTCTTTGTCATGCTAAGCAGAGCAGGAAAAAGCTAAAAATTTCAGAATTGCACCTTGCAATGCGGAGAAATTCCTGTTTGTGCATTCACTTTATTCATTGATTTTTGCCATTGAAAAACATCATGTTATTCATATACCAGAAATGTTTGAAGCTACTGACTGAATGAAAAGAGCTGGCATCTCACTCTCTTTGAATCTTCTTTATCATGCTAAGAGGAGCAGGAAAAAGCAAAAAATTTCAGATTTGCACCTTGCAATGCGGAGAAATTACTGTTTGTGCATTCACATTATTCATTGATTTTTGCCATTGAAAACATCATGTTATTCATATACCAGAAATGTTTGAAGCTACTGACTGAATGAAAAGAGCTGGCATCTCACTCTCTTTGAGTCTTCTTTATCATGCTAAGAGGAGCAGGAAAAAGCAAAAAATTTCAGAATTGCACCTTGCAATGCGGAGAAATTACTGTTTGTGCATTTACAATATTCATTGATTTTTGCCATTGAAAAACGTCCAGAAATGTTTGAAGCTACTGACTGAATGAAAGGAGTTGGCATCACACTCTCTTTGAATCTTCTTTGTCATGCTAAGCGGAGCAGGAAAAAGCTAAAAATTTCAGAATTGCACCTTGCAATGCGGAGAAATTACTGTTTGTGCATTCACATTATTCATTGATTTTTTCCATTGAAAAACATCATGTTATTCATATACCAGAAATGTTTGAAGCTACTGACTGAATGAAAAGAGCTGGCATCTCACTCTCTTTGAATCTTCTTTATCATGCTAAGAGGAGCAGGAAAAAGCAAAAAATTTCAGAATTGCACCTTGCAATGCGGAGATATTACTGTTTGTGCATTCACATTATTCATTGATTTTTGCCATTGAAAAACATCATGTTATTCATATTCCAGAAATGTTTGAAGCTACTGACTGAATGAAAGGAGCTGGCATCTCACTCTCTTTGAATCTTCTTTATCATGCTAAGAGGAGCAGGAAAAAGCAAAAAATTTCAGAATTGCACCTTGCAATGCGGAGAAATTACTGTTTGTGCATTTACAATATTCATTGATTTTTGCCATTGAAAAACGTCCAGAAATGTTTGAAGCTACTGACTGAATGAAAGGAGTTGGCATCACACTCTCTTTGAATCTTCTTTGTCATGCTAAGCGGAGCAGGAAAAAGCTAAAAATTTCAGAATTGCACCTTGCAATGCGGAGAAATTACTGTTTGTGCATTCACATTATTCATTGATTTTTTCCATTGAAAAACATCATGTTATTCATATACCAGAAATGTTTGAAGCTACTGACTGAATGAAAAGAGCTGGCATCTCACTTTCTTTGAATCTTCTTTATCATGCTAAGAGGAGCAGGAAAAAGCAAAAAATTTCAGAATTGCACCTTGCAATGCGGAGATATTACTGTTTGTGCATTCACATTATTCATTGATTTTTGCCATTGAAAAACATCATGTTATTCATATTCCAGAAATGTTTGAAGCTACTGACTGAATGAAAGGAGCTGGCATCTCACTCTATTTGAATCTTCTTTATCATGCTAAGAGGAGCAGGAAAAAGCAAAAAATTTCAGAATTGCACCTTGCAATGCGGACAAATTACTGTTTGTGCATTTACAATATTCATTGATTTTTGCCATTGAAAAACGTCCAGAAATGTTTGAAGCTACTGACTGAATGAAAAGAGCTGGCATCTCACTCTCTTTGAATCTTCTTTATCATGCTAAGAAGAGCAGGAAAAAGCAAAAAATTTCAGAATTGCACCTTGCAATGCGGAGAAATTACTGTTTGAGCATTTACAATATTCATTGATTTTTGTCATTGAAAAACGTCCAGAAATGTTTGAACCTACTGACTGAATGAAAGGAGCTGGCATCTCACTCTCTTTGAATCTTCTTTATCATGCTAAGAGGAGCAGGAAAAAGCCAAAAATTTCAGAATTGCACCTTGCAATGCGGAGAAATTACTGTTTGTGCATTCACATTATTCATTGATTTTTGCCATTGAAAAACATCATGTTATTCATATTCCAGAAATGTTTGAAGCTACTGACTGAATGAAAGGAGCTGGCATCTCACTCTCTTTGAATCTTCTTTATCATGCTAAGAGGAGCAGGAAAAAGCAAAAAATTTCAGAATTGCACCTTGCAATGCGGACAAATTACTGTTTGTGCATTTACAATATTCATTGATTTTTGCCATTGAAAAACGTCCAGAAATGTTTGAAGCTACTGACTGAATGAAAAGAGCTGGCATCTCACTCTCTTTGAATCTTCTTTATCATGCTAAGAGGAGCAGGAAAAAGCAAAAAATTTCAGAATTGCACCTTGCAATGCGGAGAAATTACTGTTTCTGCATTTACAATATTCATTTATTTTTGCCATTGAAAAACGTCCAGAAATGTTTGAAGCTACTGACTGAATGAAAGGAGCTGGCATCTCTCTCTCTTTGAATCTTCTTTATCATGCTAAGAGGAGCAAGAAAAAGCAAAAAATTTCAGAATTGCACCTTGCAATGCGGAGAAATTACTGTTTGTGCATTTACAATATTCATTGATTTTTGCCATTGAAAAACGTCCAGAAATGTTTGAAGCTACTGACTGAATGAAAAGAGCTGGCATCTCACTCTCTTTGAATCTTCTTCATCATGCTAAGAGGAGCAGGAAAAAGCAAAAAAATTCAGAATTGCACCTTGCAATGCGGAGAAATTCCTGTTTGTGCATTCACTTTATTCATTGATTTTTGCCATTGAAAAACATCATGTTATTCATATACCAGAAATGTTTGAAGCTACTGACTGAATGAAAAGAGCTGGCATCTCACTCTCTTTGAATCTTCTTTATCATGCTAAGAGGAGCAGGAAAATGCAAAAAATTTCAGAATTGCACCTTGCAATGTGGAGAAATTACTGTTTGTGCATTTACAATATTCATTGATTTTTGCCATTGAAAAACGTCCAGAAATGTTTGAAGCTACTGACTGAATGAAAGGAGCTGGCATCACACTCTCTTTGAATCTTCTTTATCATGCTAAGCGGAGCAGGAAAAAGCAAAAAATTTCAGAATTGCACCTTGCAATGCGGGGAAATTACTGTTTGTGCATTCACATTATTCATTGATTTTTGCTATTGAAAACATCATGTTATTCATATACCAGAAATGTTTGAAGCTACTGACTGAATGAAAAGAGCTGGCATCTCACTCTCTTTGAATCTTCTTTATCATGCTAAGAGGAGCAGGAAAAAGCAAAAAATTTCAGAATTGCACCTTGCAATGCGGAGAAATTACTGTTTGTGCATTTACAATATTCATTGATTTTTGCCATTGAAAAACGTCCAGAAATGTTTGAAGCTACTGACTGAATGAAAGGAGCTGGCATCACACTCTCTTTGAATCTTCTTTATCATGCTAAGCGGAGCAGGAAAAAGCAAAAAATTTCAGAATTGCACCTTGCAATGCGGAGAAATTACTGTTTGTGCATTCACATTATTCATTGATTTTTTCCATTGAAAACATCATGTTATTCATATAACAGAAATGCTTGAAGCTACTGACTGAATGAAAAGAGCTGGCATCTCACTCTCTTTGAAACTTCTTTATCATGCTAAGAGGAGCAGGAAAAAGCAAAAAATTTCAGAATTGCACCTTGCAATGCGGAGAAATTACTGTTTGTGCATTCACATTATTCATTGATTTTTGACATTGAAAAACATCATGTTATTCATATACCAGAAATGTTTGAAGCTACTGACTGAATGAAAGGAGCTGGCATCTCACTCTCTTTGAATATTCTTTATCATGCTAAGAGGAGCAGGAAAAAGCAAAAAATTTCAGAATTGCACCTTGCAATGCGGAGAAATTACTGTTTGTGCATTTACAATATTCATTGATTTTTGCCATTGAAAAACGTCCAGAAATGTTTGAAGCTACTGACTGAATGAAAAGAGCTGGCATCTCACTCTCTTTGAATCTTCTTCATCATGCTAAGAGGAGCAGGAAAAAGCAAAAAAATTCAGAATTGCACCTTGCAATGCGGAGAAATTCCTGTTTGTGCATTCACTTTATTCATTGATTTTTGCCATTGAAAAACATCATGTTATTCATATACCAGAAATGTTTGAAGCTACTGACTGAATGAAAAGAGCTGGCATCTCACTCTCTTTGAATCTTCTTTATCATGCTAAGAGGAGCAGGAAAAAGCAAAAAATTTCAGAATTGCACCTTGCAATGCGGAGAAATTACTGTTTGTGCATTCACATTATTCATTGATTTTTGCCATTGAAAACATCATGTTATTCATATACCAGAAATGTTTGAAGCTACTGACTGAATGAAAAGAGCTGGCATCTCACTCTCTTTGAATCTTCTTTATCATGCTAAGAGGAGCAGGAAAAAGCAAAAAATTTCAGAATTGCACCTTGCAATGCGGAGAAATTACTGTTTGTGCATTTACAATATTCATTGATTTTTGCCATTGAAAAACGTCCAGAAATGTTTGAAGCTACTGACTGAATGAAAGGAGTTGGCATCACACTCTCTTTGAATCTTCTTTATCATGCTAAGCGGAGCAGGAAAAAGCTAAAAATTTCAGAATTGCACCTTGCAATGCGGAGAAATTACTGTTTGTGCATTCACATTATTCATTGATTTTTTCCATTGAAAAACATCATGTTATTCATATACCAGAAATGTTTGAAGCTACTGACTGAATGAAAAGAGCTGGCATCTCACTCTCTTTGAATCTTCTTTATCATGCTAAGAGGAGCAGGAAAAAGCAAAAAATTTCAGAATTGCACCTTGCAATGCGGAGATATTACTGTTTGTGCATTCACATTATTCATTGATTTTTGCCTTTGAAAAACATCATGTTATTCATATTCCAGAAATGTTTGAAGCTACTGACTGAATGAAAGGAGCTGGCATCTCACTCTCTTTGAATCTTCTTTATCATGCTAAGAGGAGCAGGAAAAAGCAAAAAATTTCAGAATTGCACCTTGCAATGCGGACAAATTACTGTTTGTGCATTTACAATATTCATTGATTTTTGCCATTGAAAAACGTCCAGAAATGTTTGAAGCTACTGACTGAATGAAAAGAGCTGGCATCTCACTCTCTTTGAATCTTCTTTATCATGCTAAGAAGAGCAGGAAAAAGCAAAAAATTTCAGAATTGCACCTTGCAATGCGGAGAAATTACTGTTTGAGCATTTACAATATTCATTGATTTTTGTCATTGAAAAACGTCCAGAAATGTTTGAACCTACTGACTGAATGAAAGGAGCTGGCATCTCACTCTCTTTGAATCTTCTTTATCATGCTAAGAGGAGCAGGAAAAAGCCAAAAATTTCAGAATTGCACCTTGCAATGCGGAGAAATTACTGTTTGTGCATTCACATTATTCATTGATTTTTGACATTGAAAAACATCATGTTATTCATATACCAGAAATGTTTGAAGCTTCTGACTGAATGAAAGGAGCTGGCATCTCACTCTCTTTGAATATTCTTTATCATGCTAAGAGGAGCAGGAAAAAGCAAAAAATTTCAGAATTGCACCTTGCAATGCGGAGAAATTACTGTTTGTGCATTCACATTATTCATTGATTTTTGCCATTGAAAAACATCATGTTTTTCATATACCAGAAATGTTTGAAGCTACTGACTGAATGAAAAGAGCTGGCATCTCACTCTCTTTGAATCTTCTTTATCATGCTAAGAGGAGCAGGAAAAAGCAAAAAATTTCAGAATTGCACCTTGCAATGCGGAGAAATTTCTGTTTGTGCATTTACAATATTCATTGATTTTTGCCATTGAAAAACGTCCAGAAATGTTTGAAGCTACTGACTGAATGAAAGGAGCTGGCATCTCACTCTCTTTGAATCTTCTTTATCATGCTAAGAGGAGCAGGAAAAAGCAAAAAATTTCAGAATTGCACCTTGCAATGCGGAGAAATTACTGTTTGTGCATTTACAATATTCATTGATTTTTGCCATTGAAAAACGTCCAGAAATGTTTGAAGCTACTGACTGAATGAAAGGAGCTGGCATCACACTCTCTTTGAATCTTCTTTATCATGCTAAGCGGAGCAGGAAAAAGCAAAAAATTTCAGAATTGCACCTTGCAATGCGGAGAAATTACTGTTTGTGCATTCACATTATTCATTGATTTTTGCCATTGAAAACATCATGGTATTCATATACCAGAAATGTTTGAAGCTACTGACTGAATGAAAAGAGCTGGCATCTCACTCTCTTTGAATCTTCTTTATCATGCTAAGAGGAGCAGGAAAAAGCAAAAAATTTCAGAATTGCACCTTGCAATGCGGAGATATTACTGTTTGTGCATTCACATTATTCATTGATTTTTGCCATTGAAAAACATCATGTTATTCATATTCCAGAAATGTTTGAAGCTACTGACTGAATGAAAAGAGCTGGCATCTCACTCTCTTTGAATCTTCTTTATCATGCTAAGAGGAGCAGGAAAAAGCAAAAAATTTCAGAATTGCACCTTGCAATGCGGAGAAATTACTGTTTGTGCATTTACAATATTCATTGATTTTTGCCATTGAAAAACGTCCAGAAATGTTTGAAGCTACTGACTGAATGAAAAGAGCTGGCATCTCACTCTCTTTGAATCTTCTTCATCATGCTAAGAGGAGCAGGAAAAAGCAAAAAAATTCAGAATTGCACCTTGCAATGCGGAGAAATTCCTGTTTGTGCATTCACTTTATTCATTGATTTTTGCCATTGAAAAACATCATGTTATTCATATACCAGAAATGTTTGAAGCTACTGACTGAATGAAAAGAGGTGGCATCTCACTCTCTTTGAATCTTCTTTATCATGCTAAGAGGAGCAGGAAAAAGCAAAAAATTTCAGAATTGCACCTTGCAATGCGGAGAAATTACTGTTTGTGCATTCACATTATTCATTGATTTTTGCCATTGAAAACATCATGTTATTCATATACCAGAAATGTTTGAAGCTACTGACTGAATGAAAAGAGCTGGCATCTCACTCTCTTTGAATCTTCTTTATCATGCTAAGAGGAGCAGGAAAAAGCAAAAAATTTCAGAATTGCACCTTGCAATGCGGAGAAATTACTGTTTGTGCATTTACAATATTCATTGATTTTTGCCATTGAAAAACGTCCAGAAATGTTTGAAGCTACTGACTGAATGAAAGGAGTTGGCATCACACTCTCTTTGAATCTTCTTTATCATGCTAAGCGGAGCAGGAAAAAGCTAAAAATTTCAGAATTGCACCTTGCAATGCGGAGAAATTACTGTTTGTGCATTCACATTATTCATTGATTTTTTCCATTGAAAAACATCATGTTATTCATATACCAGAAATGTTTGAAGCTACTGACTGAATGAAAAGAGCTGGCATCTCACTCTCTTTGAATCTTCTTTATCATGCTAAGAGGAGCAGGAAAAAGCAAAAAATTTCAGAATTGCACCTTGCAATGCGGAGATATTACTGTTTGTGCATTCACATTATTCATTGATTTTTGCCATTGAAAAACATCATGTTATTCATATTCCAGAAATGTTTGAAGCTACTGACTGAATGAAAGGAGCTGGCATCTCACTCTCTTTGAATCTTCTTTATCATGCTAAGAGGAGCAGGAAAAAGCAAAAAATTTCAGAATTGCACCTTGCAATGCGGACAAATTACTGTTTGTGCATTTACAATATTCATTGATTTTTGCCATTGAAAAACGTCCAGAAATGTTTGAAGCTACTGACTGAATGAAAAGAGCTGGCATCTCACTCTCTTTGAATCTTCTTTATCATGCTAAGAAGAGCAGGAAAAAGCAAAAAATTTCAGAATTGCACCTTGCAATGCGGAGAAATTACTGTTTGAGCATTTACAATATTCATTGATTTTTGTCATTGAAAAACGTCCAGAAATGTTTGAACCTACTGACTGAATGAAAGGAGCTGGCATCTCACTCTCTTTGAATCTTCTTTATCATGCTAAGAGGAGCAGGAAAAAGCAAAAAATTTCAGAATTGCACCTTGCAATGCGGAGAAATTTCTGTTTGTGCATTTACAATATTCATTGATTTTTGCCATTGAAAAACGTCCAGAAATGTTTGAAGCTACTGACTGAATGAAAGGAGCTGGCATCTCACTCTCTTTGAATCTTCTTTATCATGCTAAGAGGAGCAGGAAAAAGCAAAAAATTTCAGAATTGCACCTTGCAATGCGGAGAAATTACTGTTTGTGCATTTACAATATTCATTGATTTTTGCCATTGAAAAACGTCCAGAAATGTTTGAAGCTACTGACTGAATGAAAGGAGCTGGCATCACACTCTCTTTGAATCTTCTTTATCATGCTAAGCGGAGCAGGAAAAAGCAAAAAATTTCAGAATTGCACCTTGCAATGCGGAGAAATTACTGTTTGTGCATTCACATTATTCATTGATTTTTGCCATTGAAAACATCATGGTATTCATATACCAGAAATGTTTGAAGCTACTGACTGAATGAAAAGAGCTGGCATCTCACTCTCTTTGAATCTTCTTTATCATGCTAAGAGGAGCAGGAAAAAGCAAAAAATTTCAGAATTGCACCTTGCAATGCGGAGATATTACTGTTTGTGCATTCACATTATTCATTGATTTTTGCCATTGAAAAACATCATGTTATTCATATTCCAGAAATGTTTGAAGCTACTGACTGAATGAAAAGAGCTGGCATCTCACTCTCTTTGAATCTTCTTTATCATGCTAAGAGGAGCAGGAAAAAGCAAAAAATTTCAGAATTGCACCTTGCAATGCGGAGAAATTACTGTTTGTGCATTTACAATATTCATTGATTTTTGCCATTGAAAAACGTCCAGAAATGTTTGAAGCTACTGACTGAATGAAAAGAGCTGGCATCTCACTCTCTTTGAATCTTCTTCATCATGCTAAGAGGAGCAGGAAAAAGCAAAAAAATTCAGAATTGCACCTTGCAATGCGGAGAAATTCCTGTTTGTGCATTCACTTTATTCATTGATTTTTGCCATTGAAAAACATCATGTTATTCATATACCAGAAATGTTTGAAGCTACTGACTGAATGAAAAGAGGTGGCATCTCACTCTCTTTGAATCTTCTTTATCATGCTAAGAGGAGCAGGAAAAAGCAAAAAATTTCAGAATTGCACCTTGCAATGCGGAGAAATTACTGTTTGTGCATTCACATTATTCATTGATTTTTGCCATTGAAAACATCATGTTATTCATATACCAGAAATGTTTGAAGCTACTGACTGAATGAAAAGAGCTGGCATCTCACTCTCTTTGAATCTTCTTTATCATGCTAAGAGGAGCAGGAAAAAGCAAAAAATTTCAGAATTGCACCTTGCAATGCGGAGAAATTACTGTTTGTGCATTTACAATATTCATTGATTTTTGCCATTGAAAAACGTCCAGAAATGTTTGAAGCTACTGACTGAATGAAAGGAGTTGGCATCACACTCTCTTTGAATCTTCTTTATCATGCTAAGCGGAGCAGGAAAAAGCTAAAAATTTCAGAATTGCACCTTGCAATGCGGAGAAATTACTGTTTGTGCATTCACATTATTCATTGATTTTTTCCATTGAAAAACATCATGTTATTCATATACCAGAAATGTTTGAAGCTACTGACTGAATGAAAAGAGCTGGCATCTCACTCTCTTTGAATCTTCTTTATCATGCTAAGAGGAGCAGGAAAAAGCAAAAAATTTCAGAATTGCACCTTGCAATGCGGAGATATTACTGTTTGTGCATTCACATTATTCATTGATTTTTGCCATTGAAAAACATCATGTTATTCATATTCCAGAAATGTTTGAAGCTACTGACTGAATGAAAGGAGCTGGCATCTCACTCTCTTTGAATCTTCTTTATCATGCTAAGAGGAGCAGGAAAAAGCAAAAAATTTCAGAATTGCACCTTGCAATGCGGACAAATTACTGTTTGTGCATTTACAATATTCATTGATTTTTGCCATTGAAAAACGTCCAGAAATGTTTGAAGCTACTGACTGAATGAAAAGAGCTGGCATCTCACTCTCTTTGAATCTTCTTTATCATGCTAAGAAGAGCAGGAAAAAGCAAAAAATTTCAGAATTGCACCTTGCAATGCGGAGAAATTACTGTTTGAGCATTTACAATATTCATTGATTTTTGTCATTGAAAAACGTCCAGAAATGTTTGAACCTACTGACTGAATGAAAGGAGCTGGCATCTCACTCTCTTTGAATCTTCTTTATCATGCTAAGAGGAGCAGGAAAAAGCAAAAAATTTCAGAATTGCACCTTGCAATGCGGAGATATTACTGTTTGTGCATTCACATTATTCATTGATTTTTGCCATTGAAAAACATCATGTTATTCATATTCCAGAAATGTTTGAAGCTACTGACTGAATGAAAAGAGCTGGCATCTCACTCTCTTTGAATCTTCTTTATCATGCTAAGAGGAGCAGGAAAAAGCAAAAAATTTCAGAATTGCACCTTGCAATGCGGAGAAATTACTGTTTGTGCATTTACAATATTCATTGATTTTTGCCATTGAAAAACGTCCAGAAATGTTTGAAGCTACTGACTGAATGAAAAGAGCTGGCATCTCACTCTCTTTGAATCTTCTTCATCATGCTAAGAGGAGCAGGAAAAAGCAAAAAAATTCAGAATTGCACCTTGCAATGCGGAGAAATTCCTGTTTGTGCATTCACTTTATTCATTGATTTTTGCCATTGAAAAACGTCCAGAAATGTTTGAAGCTACTGACTGAATGAAAAGAGGTGGCATCTCACTCTCTTTGAATCTTCTTTATCATGCTAAGAGGAGCAGGAAAAAGCAAAAAATTTCAGAATTGCACCTTGCAATGCGGAGAAATTACTGTTTGTGCATTCACATTATTCATTGATTTTTGCCATTGAAAACATCATGTTATTCATATACCAGAAATGTTTGAAGCTACTGACTGAATGAAAAGAGCTGGCATCTCACTCTCTTTGAATCTTCTTTATCATGCTAAGAGGAGCAGGAAAAAGCAAAAAATTTCAGAATTGCACCTTGCAATGCGGAGAAATTACTGTTTGTGCATTTACAATATTCATTGATTTTTGCCATTGAAAAACGTCCAGAAATGTTTGAAGCTACTGACTGAATGAAAGGAGTTGGCATCACACTCTCTTTGAATCTTCTTTATCATGCTAAGCGGAGCAGGAAAAAGCTAAAAATTTCAGAATTGCACCTTGCAATGCGGAGAAATTACTGTTTGTGCATTCACATTATTCATTGATTTTTTCCATTGAAAAACATCATGTTATTCATATACCAGAAATGTTTGAAGCTACTGACTGAATGAAAAGAGCTGGCATCTCACTCTCTTTGAATCTTCTTTATCATGCTAAGAGGAGCAGGAAAAAGCAAAAAATTTCAGAATTGCACCTTGCAATGCGGAGATATTACTGTTTGTGCATTCACATTATTCATTGATTTTTGCCATTGAAAAACATCATGTTATTCATATTCCAGAAATGTTTGAAGCTACTGACTGAATGAAAGGAGCTGGCATCTCACTCTCTTTGAATCTTCTTTATCATGCTAAGAGGAGCAGGAAAAAGCAAAAAATTTCAGAATTGCACCTTGCAATGCGGACAAATTACTGTTTGTGCATTTACAATATTCATTGATTTTTGCCATTGAAAAACGTCCAGAAATGTTTGAAGCTACTGACTGAATGAAAAGAGCTGGCATCTCACTCTCTTTGAATCTTCTTTATCATGCTAAGAAGAGCAGGAAAAAGCAAAAAATTTCAGAATTGCACCTTGCAATGCGGAGAAATTACTGTTTGAGCATTTACAATATTCATTGATTTTTGTCATTGAAAAACGTCCAGAAATGTTTGAACCTACTGACTGAATGAAAGGAGCTGGCATCTCACTCTCTTTGAATCTTCTTTATCATGCTAAGAGGAGCAGGAAAAAGCAAAAAATTTCAGAATTGCACCTTGCAATGCGGAGATATTACTGTTTGTGCATTCACATTATTCATTGATTTTTGCCATTGAAAAACATCATGTTATTCATATTCCAGAAATGTTTGAAGCTACTGACTGAATGAAAAGAGCTGGCATCTCACTCTCTTTGAATCTTCTTTATCATGCTAAGAGGAGCAGGAAAAAGCAAAAAATTTCAGAATTGCACCTTGCAATGCGGAGAAATTACTGTTTGTGCATTTACAATATTCATTGATTTTTGCCATTGAAAAACGTCCAGAAATGTTTGAAGCTACTGACTGAATGAAAAGAGCTGGCATCTCACTCTCTTTGAATCTTCTTCATCATGCTAAGAGGAGCAGGAAAAAGCAAAAAAATTCAGAATTGCACCTTGCAATGCGGAGAAATTCCTGTTTGTGCATTCACTTTATTCATTGATTTTTGCCATTGAAAAACATCATGTTATTCATATACCAGAAATGTTTGAAGCTACTGACTGAATGAAAAGAGCTGGCATCTCACTCTCTTTGAATCTTCTTTATCATGCTAAGAGGAGCAGGAAAAAGCAAAAAATTTCAGAATTGCACCTTGCAATGCGGAGAAATTACTGTTTGTGCATTCACATTATTCATTGATTTTTGCCATTGAAAACATCATGTTATTCATATACCAGAAATGTTTGAAGCTACTGACTGAATGAAAAGAGCTGGCATCTCACTCTCTTTGAATCTTCTTTATCATGCTAAGAGGAGCAGGAAAAAGCAAAAAATTTCAGAATTGCACCTTGCAATGCGGAGAAATTACTGTTTGTGCATTTACAATATTCATTGATTTTTGCCATTGAAAAACGTCCAGAAATGTTTGAAGCTACTGACTGAATGAAAGGAGTTGGCATCACACTCTCTTTGAATCTTCTTTATCATGCTAAGCGGAGCAGGAAAAAGCTAAAAATTTCAGAATTGCACCTTGCAATGCGGAGAAATTACTGTTTGTGCATTCACATTATTCATTGATTTTTTCCATTGAAAAACATCATGTTATTCATATACCAGAAATGTTTGAAGCTACTGACTGAATGAAAAGAGCTGGCATCTCACTCTCTTTGAATCTTCTTTATCATGCTAAGAGGAGCAGGAAAAAGCAAAAAATTTCAGAATTGCACCTTGCAATGCGGAGATATTACTGTTTGTGCATTCACATTATTCATTGATTTTTGCCATTGAAAAACATCATGTTATTCATATTCCAGAAATGTTTGAAGCTACTGACTGAATGAAAGGAGCTGGCATCTCACTCTCTTTGAATCTTCTTTATCATGCTAAGAGGAGTAGGAAAAAGCAAAAAATTTCAGAATTGCACCTTGCAATGCGGACAAATTACTGTTTGTGCATTTACAATATTCATTGATTTTTGCCATTGAAAAACGTCCAGAAATGTTTGAAGCTACTGACTGAATGAAAAGAGCTGGCATCTCACTCTCTTTGAATCTTCTTTATCATGCTAAGAAGAGCAGGAAAAAGCAAAAAATTTCAGAATTGCACCTTGCAATGCGGAGAAATTACTGTTTGAGCATTTACAATATTCATTGATTTTTGTCATTGAAAAACGTCCAGAAATGTTTGAACCTACTGACTGAATGAAAGGAGCTGGCATCTCACTCTCTTTGAATCTTCTTTATCATGCTAAGAGGAGCAGGAAAAAGCAAAAAATTTCAGAATTGCACCTTGCAATGCGGAGATATTACTGTTTGTGCATTCACATTATTCATTGATTTTTGCCATTGAAAAACATCATGTTATTCATATTCCAGAAATGTTTGAAGCTACTGACTGAATGAAAAGAGCTGGCATCTCACTCTCTTTGAATCTTCTTTATCATGCTAAGAGGAGCAGGAAAAAGCAAAAAATTTCAGAATTGCACCTTGCAATGCGGAGAAATTACTGTTTGTGCATTTACAATATTCATTGATTTTTGCCATTGAAAAACGTCCAGAAATGTTTGAAGCTACTGACTGAATGAAAAGAGCTGGCATCTCACTCTCTTTGAATCTTCTTCATCATGCTAAGAGGAGCAGGAAAAAGCAAAAAATTTCAGAATTGCACCTTGCAATGCGGAGATATTACTGTTTGTGCATTCACATTATTCATTGATTTTTGCCATTGAAAAACATCATGTTATTCATATTCCAGAAATGTTTGAAGCTACTGACTGAATGAAAAGAGCTGGCATCTCACTCTCTTTGAATCTTCTTTATCATGCTAAGAGGAGCAGGAAAAAGCAAAAAATTTCAGAATTGCACCTTGCAATGCGGAGAAATTACTGTTTGTGCATTCACATTATTCATTGATTTTTGCCATTGAAAACATCATGTTATTCATATACCAGAAATGTTTGAAGCTACTGACTGAATGAAAAGAGCTGGCATCTCACTCTCTTTGAATCTTCTTTATCATGCTAAGAGGAGCAGGAAAAAGCAAAAAATTTCAGAATTGCACCTTGCAATGCGGAGAAATTACTGTTTGTGCATTTACAATATTCATTGATTTTTGCCATTGAAAAACGTCCAGAAATGTTTGAAGCTACTGACTGAATGAAAGGAGTTGGCATCACACTCTCTTTGAATCTTCTTTATCATGCTAAGCGGAGCAGGAAAAAGCTAAAAATTTCAGAATTGCACCTTGCAATGCGGAGAAATTACTGTTTGTGCATTCACATTATTCATTGATTTTTTCCATTGAAAAACATCATGTTATTCATATACCAGAAATGTTTGAAGCTACTGACTGAATGAAAAGAGCTGGCATCTCACTCTCTTTGAATCTTCTTTATCATGCTAAGAGGAGCAGGAAAAAGCAAAAAATTTCAGAATTGCACCTTGCAATGCGGAGATATTACTGTTTGTGCATTCACATTATTCATTGATTTTTGCCATTGAAAAACATCATGTTATTCATATTCCAGAAATGTTTGAAGCTACTGACTGAATGAAAGGAGCTGGCATCTCACTCTCTTTGAATCTTCTTTATCATGCTAAGAGGAGCAGGAAAAAGCAAAAAATTTCAGAATTGCACCTTGCAATGCGGACAAATTACTGTTTGTGCATTTACAATATTCATTGATTTTTGCCATTGAAAAACGTCCAGAAATGTTTGAAGCTACTGACTGAATGAAAAGAGCTGGCATCTCACTCTCTTTGAATCTTCTTTATCATGCTAAGAAGAGCAGGAAAAAGCAAAAAATTTCAGAATTGCACCTTGCAATGCGGAGAAATTACTGTTTGAGCATTTACAATATTCATTGATTTTTGTCATTGAAAAACGTCCAGAAATGTTTGAACCTACTGACTGAATGAAAGGAGCTGGCATCTCACTCTCTTTGAATCTTCTTTATCATGCTAAGAGGAGCAGGAAAAAGCAAAAAATTTCAGAATTGCACCTTGCAATGCGGAGATATTACTGTTTGTGCATTCACATTATTCATTGATTTTTGCCATTGAAAAACATCATGTTATTCATATTCCAGAAATGTTTGAAGCTACTGACTGAATGAAAAGAGCTGGCATCTCACTCTCTTTGAATCTTCTTTATCATGCTAAGAGGAGCAGGAAAAAGCAAAAAATTTCAGAATTGCACCTTGCAATGCGGAGAAATTACTGTTTGTGCATTTACAATATTCATTGATTTTTGCCATTGAAAAACGTCCAGAAATGTTTGAAGCTACTGACTGAATGAAAAGAGCTGGCATCTCACTCTCTTTGAATCTTCTTCATCATGCTAAGAGGAGCAGGAAAAAGCAAAAAATTTCAGAATTGCACCTTGCAATGCGGAGATATTACTGTTTGTGCATTCACATTATTCATTGATTTTTGCCATTGAAAAACATCATGTTATTCATATTCCAGAAATGTTTGAAGCTACTGACTGAATGAAAAGAGCTGGCATCTCACTCTCTTTGAATCTTCTTTATCATGCTAAGAGGAGCAGGAAAAAGCAAAAAATTTCAGAATTGCACCTTGCAATGCGGAGAAATTACTGTTTGTGCATTCACATTATTCATTGATTTTTGCCATTGAAAACATCATGTTATTCATATACCAGAAATGTTTGAAGCTACTGACTGAATGAAAAGAGCTGGCATCTCACTCTCTTTGAATCTTCTTTATCATGCTAAGAGGAGCAGGAAAAAGCAAAAAATTTCAGAATTGCACCTTGCAATGCGGAGAAATTACTGTTTGTGCATTTACAATATTCATTGATTTTTGCCATTGAAAAACGTCCAGAAATGTTTGAAGCTACTGACTGAATGAAAGGAGTTGGCATCACACTCTCTTTGAATCTTCTTTATCATGCTAAGCGGAGCAGGAAAAAGCTAAAAATTTCAGAATTGCACCTTGCAATGCGGAGAAATTACTGTTTGTGCATTCACATTATTCATTGATTTTTTCCATTGAAAAACATCATGTTATTCATATACCAGAAATGTTTGAAGCTACTGACTGAATGAAAAGAGCTGGCATCTCACTCTCTTTGAATCTTCTTTATCATGCTAAGAGGAGCAGGAAAAAGCAAAAAATTTCAGAATTGCACCTTGCAATGCGGAGATATTACTGTTTGTGCATTCACATTATTCATTGATTTTTGCCATTGAAAAACATCATGTTATTCATATTCCAGAAATGTTTGAAGCTACTGACTGAATGAAAGGAGCTGGCATCTCACTCTCTTTGAATCTTCTTTATCATGCTAAGAGGAGCAGGAAAAAGCAAAAAATTTCAGAATTGCACCTTGCAATGCGGACAAATTACTGTTTGTGCATTTACAATATTCATTGATTTTTGCCATTGAAAAACGTCCAGAAATGTTTGAAGCTACTGACTGAATGAAAAGAGCTGGCATCTCACTCTCTTTGAATCTTCTTTATCATGCTAAGAAGAGCAGGAAAAAGCAAAAAATTTCAGAATTGCACCTTGCAATGCGGAGAAATTACTGTTTGAGCATTTACAATATTCATTGATTTTTGTCATTGAAAAACATCCAGAAATGTTTGAACCTACTGACTGAATGAAAGGAGCTGGCATCTCACTCTCTTTGAATCTTCTTTACCATGCTAAGAGGAGCAGGAAAAAGCAAAAAATTTCAGAATTGCACCTTGCAATGCGGAGATATTACTGTTTGTGCATTCACATTATTCATTGATTTTTGCCATTGAAAAACATCATGTTATTCATATTCCAGAAATGTTTGAAGCTACTGACTGAATGAAAAGAGCTGGCATCTCACTCTCTTTGAATCTTCTTTATCATGCTAAGAGGAGCAGGAAAAAGCAAAAAATTTCAGAATTGCACCTTGCAATGCGGAGAAATTACTGTTTGTGCATTTACAATATTCATTGATTTTTGCCATTGAAAAACGTCCAGAAATGTTTGAAGCTACTGACTGAATGAAAGGAGTTGGCATCACACTCTCTTTGAATCTTCTTTATCATGCTAAGCGGAGCAGGAAAAAGCTAAAAATTTCAGAATTGCACCTTGCAATGCGGAGAAATTACTGTTTGTGCATTCACATTATTCATTGATTTTTTCCATTGAAAAACATCATGTTATTCATATACCAGAAATGTTTGAAGCTACTGACTGAATGAAAAGAGCTGGCATCTCACTCTCTTTGAATCTTCTTTATCATGCTAAGAGGAGCAGGAAAAAGCAAAAAATTTCAGAATTGCACCTTGCAATGCGGAGATATTACTGTTTGTGCATTCACATTATTCATTGATTTTTGCCATTGAAAAACATCATGTTATTCATATTCCAGAAATGTTTGAAGCTACTGACTGAATGAAAGGAGCTGGCATCTCACTCTCTTTGAATCTTCTTTATCATGCTAAGAGGAGCAGGAAAAAGCAAAAAATTTCAGAATTGCACCTTGCAATGCGGACAAATTACTGTTTGTGCATTTACAATATTCATTGATTTTTGCCATTGAAAAACGTCCAGAAATGTTTGAAGCTACTGACTGAATGAAAAGAGCTGGCATCTCACTCTCTTTGAATCTTCTTTATCATGCTAAGAAGAGCAGGAAAAAGCAAAAAATTTCAGAATTGCACCTTGCAATGCGGAGAAATTACTGTTTGAGCATTTACAATATTCATTGATTTTTGTCATTGAAAAACATCCAGAAATGTTTGAACCTACTGACTGAATGAAAGGAGCTGGCATCTCACTCTCTTTGAATCTTCTTTACCATGCTAAGAGGAGCAGGAAAAAGCAAAAAATTTCAGAATTGCACCTTGCAATGCGGAGATATTACTGTTTGTGCATTCACATTATTCATTGATTTTTGCCATTGAAAAACATCATGTTATTCATATTCCAGAAATGTTTGAAGCTACTGACTGAATGAAAAGAGCTGGCATCTCACTCTCTTTGAATCTTCTTTATCATGCTAAGAGGAGCAGGAAAAAGCAAAAAATTTCAGAATTGCACCTTGCAATGCGGAGAAATTACTGTTTGTGCATTTACAATATTCATTGATTTTTGCCATTGAAAAACGTCCAGAAATGTTTGAAGCTACTGACTGAATGAAAAGAGCTGGCATCTCACTCTCTTTGAATCTTCTTCATCATGCTAAGAGGAGCAGGAAAAAGCAAAAAAATTCAGAATTGCACCTTGCAATGCGGAGAAATTCCTGTTTGTGCATTCACTTTATTCATTGATTTTTGCCATTGAAAAACATCATGTTATTCATATACCAGAAATGTTTGAAGCTACTGACTGAATGAAAAGAGCTGGCATCTCACTCTCTTTGAATCTTCTTTATCATGCTAAGAGGAGCAGGAAAAAGCAAAAAATTTCAGAATTGCACCTTGCAATGCGGAGAAATTACTGTTTGTGCATTCACATTATTCATTGATTTTTGCCATTGAAAACATCATGTTATTCATATACCAGAAATGTTTGAAGCTACTGACTGAATGAAAAGAGCTGGCATCTCACTCTCTTTGAATCTTCTTTATCATGCTAAGAGGAGCAGGAAAAAGCAAAAAATTTCAGAATTGCACCTTGCAATGCGGAGAAATTACTGTTTGTGCATTTACAATATTCATTGATTTTTGCCATTGAAAAACGTCCAGAAATGTTTGAAGCTACTGACTGAATGAAAGGAGTTGGCATCACACTCTCTTTGAATCTTCTTTATCATGCTAAGCGGAGCAGGAAAAAGCTAAAAATTTCAGAATTGCACCTTGCAATGCGGAGAAATTACTGTTTGTTCATTCACATTATTCATTGATTTTTTCCATTGAAAAACATCATGTTATTCATATACCAGAAATGTTTGAAGCTACTGACTGAATGAAAAGAGCTGGCATCTCACTCTCTTTGAATCTTCTTTATCATGCTAAGAGGAGCAGGAAAAAGCAAAAAATTTCAGAATTGCACCTTGCAATGCGGAGATATTACTGTTTGTGCATTCACATTATTCATTGATTTTTGCCATTGAAAAACATCATGTTATTCATATTCCAGAAATGTTTGAAGCTACTGACTGAATGAAAGGAGCTGGCATCTCACTCTCTTTGAATCTTCTTTATCATGCTAAGAGGAGCAGGAAAAAGCAAAAAATTTCAGAATTGCACCTTGCAATGCGGACAAATTACTGTTTGTGCATTTACAATATTCATTGATTTTTGCCATTGAAAAACGTCCAGAAATGTTTGAAGCTACTGACTGAATGAAAAGAGCTGGCATCTCACTCTCTTTGAATCTTCTTTATCATGCTAAGAAGAGCAGGAAAAAGCAAAAAATTTCAGAATTGCACCTTGCAATGCGGAGAAATTACTGTTTGAGCATTTACAATATTCATTGATTTTTGTCATTGAAAAACGTCCAGAAATGTTTGAACCTACTGACTGAATGAAAGGAGCTGGCATCTCACTCTCTTTGAATCTTCTTTATCATGCTAAGAGGAGCAGGAAAAAGCCAAAAATTTCAGAATTGCACCTTGCAATGCGGAGAAATTACTGTTTGTGCATTCACATTATTCATTGATTTTTGACATTGAAAAACATCATGTTATTCATATACCAGAAATGTTAGAAGCTACTGACTGAATGAAAGGAGCTGGCATCTCACTCTCTTTGAATATTCTTTATCATGCTAAGAGGAGCAGGAAAAAGCAAAAAATTTCAGAATTGCACCTTGCAATGCGGAGAAATTACTGTTTGTGCATTTACATTATTCATTGATTTTTGCCATTGAAAAACATCATGTTTTTCATATACCAGAAATGTTTGAAGCTACTGACTGAATGAAAAGAGCTGGCATCTCACTCTCTTTGAATCTTCTTTATCATGCTAAGAGGAGCAGGAAAAAGCAAAAAATTTCAGAATTGCACCTTGCAATGCGGAGAAATTTCTGTTTGTGCATTTACAATATTCATTGATTTTTGCCATTGAAAAACGTCCAGAAATGTTTGAAGCTACTGACTGAATGAAAGGAGCTGGCATCTCACTCTCTTTGAATCTTCTTTATCATGCTAAGAGGAGCAGGAAAAAACAAAAAATTTCAGAATTGCACCTTGCAATGCGGAGAAATTACTGTTTGTGCATTTACAATATTCATTGATTTTTGCCATTGAAAAACGTCCAGAAATGTTTGAAGCTACTGACTGAATGAAAGGAGCTGGCATCACACTCTCTTTGAATCTTCTTTATCATGCTAAGCGGAGCAGGAAAAAGCAAAAAATTTCAGAATTGCACCTTGCAATGCGGAGAAATTACTGTTTGTGCATTCACATTATTCATTGATTTTTGCCATTGAAAACATCATGGTATTCATATATAACAGAAATGTTTGAAGCTACTGACTGAATGAAAAGAGCTGGCATCTCACTCTCTTTGAATCTTCTTTATCATGCTAAGAGGAGCAGGAAAAAGCAAAAAATTTCAGAATTGCACCTTGCAATGCGGAGATATTACTGTTTGTGCATTCACATTATTCATTGATTTTTGCCATTGAAAAACATCATGTTATTCATATTCCAGAAATGTTTGAAGCTACTGACTGAATGAAAAGAGCTGGCATCTCACTCTCTTTGAATCTTCTTTATCATGCTAAGAGGAGCAGGAAAAAGCAAAAAATTTCAGAATTGCACCTTGCAATGCGGAGAAATTACTGTTTGTGCATTTACAATATTCATTGATTTTTGCCATTGAAAAACGTCCAGAAATGTTTGAAGCTACTGACTGAATGAAAGGAGCTGGCATCTCACTCTCTTTAAATCTTCTTTATCATGCTAAGAGAAGCAGGAAAAAGCAAAAAATTTCAGAATTGCACCTTGCAATGCGGAGAAATTACTGTTTGTGCATTTACAATATTCATTGATTTTTGCCATTGAATAACGTCCAGAAATGTTTGAAGCTACTGACTGAATGAAAGGAGCTGGCATCTCACTCTCTTTGAATCTTCTTTATCATGCTAAGAGAAGCAGGAAAAAGCAAAAAATTTCAGAATTGCACCTTGCAATGCGGAGAAATTACTGTTTGTGCATTTACAATATTCATTGATTTTTGCCATTGAAAAACGTCCAGAAATGTTTGAAGCTACTGACTGAATGAAAAGAGCTGGCATCTCACGCTCTTTGAATCTTCTTTATCATGCTAAGAGGAGCAGGAAAAAGCAAAAAATTTCAGAATTGCACCTTGCAATGCGGAGAAATTACTGTTTTAGCATTTACAATATTCATTGATTTTTGTCATTGAAAAACGTCCAGAAATGTTTGAAGCTACTGACTGAATGAAAGGAGCTGGCATCTCACTCTCTTTGAATCTTCTTTATCATGCTAAGAGGAGCAGGAAAAAGCAAAAAATTTCAGAATTGCACCTTGCAATGCGGAGAAATTACTGTTTGTGCATTCACATTATTCATTGATTTTTGACATTGAAAAACATCATGTTATTCATATACCAGAAATGTTTGAAGCTACTGACTGAATGAAAGGAGCTGGCATCTCACTCTCTTTGAATCTTCTTTATCATGCTAAGAGGAGCAGGAAAAAGCAAAAAATTTCAGAATTGCACCTTGCAATGCAGAGAAATTACTGTTTGTGCATTTACAGTATTCATTGATTTTTGCCATTGAAAAACGTCCAGAAATGTTTGAAGCTACTGACTGAATGAAAGGAGCTGGCATCTCACTCTCTTTGAATCTTCTTCATCATGCTAAGAGGAGCAGGAAAAAGGAAAAAATTTCAGAAGTGCACCTTGCAATGCGGAGAAATTACTGTTTGTGTATTCACATTATTCATTGATTTTTGCCATTGAAAAACATCATGTTATTCATACACCAGAAATGTTTGAAGCTACTGACTGAATGAAAAGAGCTGGCATCTCACTCTCTTTGAATCTTCTTTATCATGCTAAGAGGAGCAGGAAAAAGAAAAAAATTTCAGAATTGCACCTTGCAATGCGGAGAAATTACTGTTTGTATATTGACATTATTCATTGATTTTTGCCATTGAAAACCATCATGTTATTCATATACCAGAAATGTTTGAAGCTACTGACTGAATGAAAGGAGCTGGCATCTCACTCTCTTTGAATCTTCTTTATCATGCTAAGAGGAGCAGGAAAAAGCAAAAAAGTTCAGAATTGCACCTTGCAATGCGGAGAAATTACTGTTTGTATATTGACATTATTCATTGATTTTTGCCATTGAAAACCATCATGTTATTCATTTACCAGAAATGTTTGAAGCTACTGACTGAATGAAAGGAGCTGGCATCTCACTCTCTTTGAATCTTCTTTATCATGCTAAGAGGAGCAGGAAAAATCAAAAAATTTCAGAATTGCACCTTGCAATGCGGAGAAATTACTGTTTGTATATTGACATTATTCATTGATTTTTGCCATTGAAAACCATCATGTTATTCATATACCAGAAATGTTTGAAGCTATTGACTGAATGAAAGGAGCTGGCATCTCACTCTCTTTGAATCTTCTTTATCATGCTAAGATGAGCAGGAAAAAGCAAAAAATTTCACAATTACACCTTGCAATGCGTATAAATTACTGTTTGTGCATTTACAATATTCATTGATTTTTGCCATTGAAAAACGTCCAGAAATGTTTGAAGCTACTGACTGAATGAAAAGAGCTGGCATCTCACTCTCTTTGAATCTTCTTCATCATGCTAAGAGGAGCAGGAAAAAGCAAAAAATTTCAGAATTGCACCTTGCAATGCGGAGAAATTACTGTTTTTGCATTTACAATATTCATTGATTTTTGTCATTGAAAAACGTCCAGAAATGTTTGAAGCTACTGACTGAATGAAAGGAGCTGGCATCTCACTCTCTTTGAATCTTCTTTATCATGCTAAGAGGAGCAGTAAAAAGCCAAAAATTTCAGAATTGCACCTTGCAATGCGGAGAAATTACTGTTTGTGCATTCACATTATTCATTGATTTTTGACATTGAAAAACATCATGTTATTCATATACCAGAAATGTTTGAAGCTACTGACTGAATGAAAGGAGCTGGCATCTCACTCTCTTTGAATCTTCTTTATCATGCTAAGAGGAGCAGGAAAAAGCAAAAAATTTCAGAATTGCACCTTGCAATGCGGAGAAATTACTGTTTGTGCATTTACAGTATTCATTGATTTTTGCCATTGAAAAACGTCCAGAAATGTTTGAAGCTACTGACTGAATGAAAGGAGCTGGCATCTCACTCTCTTTGAATCTTCTTCATCATGCTAAGAGGAGCAGGAAAAAGCAAAAAATTTCAGAATTGCACCTTGCAATGCGGAGAAATTACTGTTTGTGCATTTACAATATTCATTGATTTTTGCCATTGAAAAACGTCCAGAAATGTTTGAAGCTACTGACTGAATGAAAGGAGCTGGCATCACACTCTCTTTGAATCTTCTTTATCATGCTAAGCGGAGCAGGAAAAAGCAAAAAATTTCAGAATTGCACCTTGCAATGCGGAGAAATTACTGTTTGTGCATTCACATTATTCATTGATTTTTGCCATTGAAAACATCATGTTATTCATATACCAAAAATGTTTGAAGCTACTGACTGAATGAAAAGAGCTGGCATCTCATTCTCTTTGAATCTTCTTTATCATGCTAAGAGGAGCAGGAAAAAGCCAAAAATTTCAGAATTGCACCTTGCAATGTGGAGAAATTACTGTTTGTGCATTTACAATATTCATTGATTTTTGCCATTGAAAAACGTCCAGAAATGTTTGAAGCTACTGACTGAATGAAAGGAGCTGGCATCACACTCTCTTTTAATCTTCTTTATCATGCTAAGCGGAGCAGGAAAAAGCAAAAAATTTCAGAATTGCACCTTGCAATGCGGAGAAATTACTGTTTGTCCATTCACATTATTCATTGATTTTTTCCATTGAAAACATCATGTTATTCATATACCAAAAATGTTTGAAGCTACTGACTGAATGAAAAGAGCTGGCATCTCACTCTCTTTGAATCTTCTTTATCATGCTAAGAGGAGCAGGAAAAAGCAAAAAATTTCAGAATTGCACCTTGCAATGCGGAGATATTACTGTTTGTGCATTCACATTATTCATTGATTTTTGCCATTGAAAAACATCATGTTATTCATATTCCAGAAATGTTTGAAGCTACTGACTGAATGAAAGGAGCTGGCATCTCACTCTCTTTGAATCTTCTTTATCATGCTAAGAGGAGCAGGAAAAAGCAAAAATTTTCAGAATTGCACCTTGCAATGCGGACAAATTACTGTTTGTGCATTTACAATATTCATTGATTTTTGCCATTGAAAAACGTCCAGAAATGTTTGAAGCTACTGACTGAATGAAAAGAGCTGGCATCTCACTCTCTTCGAATCTCCTTTATCATGCTAAGAGGAGCAGGAAAAAGCAAAAAATTTCAGAATTGCACCTTGCAATGCAGAGAAATTACTGTTTGAGCATTTACAATATTCATTGATTTTTGTCATTGAAAAACGTCCAGAAATGTTTGAACCTACTGACTGAATGAAAGGAGCTGGCATCTCACTCTCTTTGAATCTTCTTTATCATGCTAAGAGGAGCAGGAAAAAGCCAAAAATTTCAGAATTGCACCTTGCAATGCGGAGAAATTACTGTTTGTGCATTCACATTATTCATTGATTTTTGACATTGAAAAACATCATGTTATTCATATACCAGAAATGTTTGAAGCTACTGACTGAATGAAAGGAGCTGGCATCTCACTCTCTTTGAATATTCTTTATCATGCTAAGAGGAGCAGGAAAAAGCAAAAAATTTCAGAATTGCACCTTGCAATGCGGAGAAATTACTGTTTGTGCATTCACATTATTCATTGATTTTTGCCATTGAAAAACATCATGTTATTCATAAACCAGAAATGTTTGAAGCTACTGACTGAATGAAAAGAGCTGGCATCTCACTCTCTTTGAATCTTCTTTATCATGCTAAGAGGAGCAGGAAAAACAAAAAATTTCAGAATTGCACCTTGCAATGCGGAGAAATTACTGTTTGTGCATTTACAATATTCATTGATTTTTGCCATTGAAAAACGTCCAGAAATGTTTGAAGCTACTGACTGAATGAAAGGAGCTGGCATCTCACTCTCTTTGACTCTTCTTTATCATGCTAAGAGGAGCAGGAAAAAGCAAAAAATTTCAGAATTGCACCTTGCAATGCGGAGAAATTACTGTTTGTGCATTTACAATATTCATTGATTTTTGCCATTGAAAAACGTCCAGAAATGTTTGAAGCTACTGACTGAATGAAAAGAGCTGGCATCTCACTCTCTTTGAATCTTCTTCATCATGCTAAGAGGAGCAGGAAAAAGCAAAAAAATTCAGAATTGCACCTTGCAATGCGGAGAAATTACTGTTTGTGCATTCACTTTATTCATTGATTTTTGCCATTGAAAAACATCATGTTATTCATATACCAGAAATGTTTGAAGCTACTGACTGAATGAAAAGAGCTGGCATCTCACTCTCTTTGAATCTTCTTTATCATGCTAAGAGGAGCAGGAAAAAGCAAAAAATTTCAGAATTGCACCTTGCAATGCGGAGAAATTACTGTTTGTGCATTTACAATATTCATTGATTTTTGCCATTGAAAAACGTCCAGAAATGTTTGAAGCTACTGACTGAATGAAAGGAGCTGGCATCACACTCTCTTTGAATCTTCTTTATCATGCTAAGCGGAGCAGGAAAAAGCAAAAAATTTCAGAATTGCACCTTGCAATGCGGAGAAATTACTGTTTGTGCATTCACATTATTCATTGATTTTTGCCATTGAAAACATCATGGTATTCATATACCAGAAATGTTTGAAGCTACTGACTGAATGAAAAGAGCTGGCATCTCACTCTCTTTGAATCTTCTTTATCATGCTAAGAGGAGCAGGAAAAAGCAAAAAATTTCAGAATTGCACCTTGCAATGCGGAGATATTACTGTTTGTGCATTCACATTATTCATTGATTTTTGCCATTGAAAAACATCATGTTATTCATATTCCAGAAATGTTTGAAGCTACTGACTGAATGAAAAGAGCTGGCATCTCACTCTCTTTGAATCTTCTTTATCATGCTAAGAGGAGCAGGAAAAAGCAAAAAATTTCAGAATTGCACCTTGCAATGCGGAGAAATTACTGTTTGTGCATTTACAATATTCATTGATTTTTGCCATTGAAAAACGTCCAGAAATGTTTGAAGCTACTGACTGAATGAAAGGAGCTGGCATCTCACTCTCTTTGAATCTTCTTTATCATGCTAAGAGAAGCAGGAAAAAGCAAAAAATTTCAGAATTGCACCTTGCAATGCGGAGAAATTACTGTTTGTGCATTTACAATATTCATTGATTTTTGCCATTGAATAACGTCCAGAAATGTTTGAAGCTACTGACTGAATGAAAGGAGCTGGCATCTCACTCTCTTTGATTCTTCTTTATCATGCTAAGAGAAGCAGGAAAAAGCAAAAAATTTCAGAATTGCACCTTGCACTGCGGAGAAATTACTGTTTGTGCATTTACAATATTCATTGATTTTTGCCATTGAAAAACGTCCAGAAATGTTTGAAGCTACTGACTGAATGAAAAGAGCTGGCATCTCACTCTCTTTGAATCTTCTTTATCATGCTAAGAGGAGCAGGAAAAAGCAAAAAATTTCAGAATTGCACCTTGCAATGCGGAGAAATTACTGTTTTTGCATTTACAATAATCATTGATTTTTGTCATTGAAAAACGTCCAGAAATGTTTGAAGCTACTGACTGAATGAAAGGAGCTGGCATCTCACTCTCTTTGAATCTTCTTTATCATGCTAAGAGGAGCAGTAAAAAGCCAAAAATTTCAGAATTGCACCTTGCAATGCGGAGAAATTACTGTTTGTGCATTCACATTATTCATTGATTTTTGACATTGAAAAACATCATGTTATTCATATACCAGAAATGTTTGAAGCTACTGACTGAATGAAAGGAGCTGGCATCTCACTCTCTTTGAATCTTCTTTATCATGCTAAGAGGAGCAGGAAAAAGCAAAAAATTTCAGAATTGCACATTGCAATGCGGAGAAATTACTGTTTGTGCATTTACAGTATTCATTGATTTTTGCCATTGAAAAACGTCCAGAAATGTTTGAAGCTACTGACTGAATGAAAGGAGCTGGCATCTCACTCTCTTTGAATCTTCTTCATCATGCTAAGAGGAGCAGGAAAAAGCAAAAAATTTCAGAAGTGCACCTTGCAATGCGGAGAAATTACTGTTTGTGTATTCACATTATTCATTGATTTTTGCCATTGAAAGACATCATGTTGTTCATACACCAGAAATGTTTGAAGCTACTGACTGAATGAAAAGAGCTGGCATCTCACTCTCTTTGAATCTTCTTTATCATGCTAAGAGGAGCAGGAAAAAGCAAAAAATTTCAGAATTGCACCTTGCAATGCGGAGAAATTACTGTTTGTATATTGACATTATTCATTGATTTTTGCCATTGAAAACCATCATGTTATTCATTTACCAGAAATGTTTGAAGCTACTGACTGAATGAAAGGAGCTGGCATCTCACTCTCTTTGAATCTTCTTTATCATGCTAAGAGGAGCAGGAAAAAGCCAAAAATTTCAGAATTGCACCTTGCAATGCGGAGAAATTACTGTTTGTGCATTCACATTATTCATTGATTTTTGACATTGAAAAACATCATGTTATTCATATACCAGAAATGTTTGAAGCTACTGACTGAATGAAAGGAGCTGGCATCTCACTCTCTTTGAATATTCTTTATCATGCTAAGAGGAGCAGGAAAAAGCAAAGAATTTCAGAATTGCACCTTGCAATGCGGAGAAATTACTGTTTGTGCATTCACATTATTCATTGATTTTTGCCATTGAAAAACATCATGTTATTCATATACCAGAAATGTTTGAAGCTACTGACTGAATGAAAAGAGCTGGCATCTCACTCTCTTTGAATCTTCTTTATCATGCTAAGAGGAGCAGGAAAAAGCAAAAAATTTCAGAATTGCACCTTGCAATGCGGAGAAATTACTGTTTGTGCATTTACAATATTCATTGATTTTTGCCATTGAAAAACGTCCAGAAATGTTTGAAGCTACTGACTGAATGAAAGGAGCTGGCATCTCACTCTCTTTGACTCTTCTTTATCATGCTAAGAGGAGCAGGAAAAAGCAAAAAATTTCAGAATTGCACCTTGCAATGCGGAGAAATTACTGTTTGTGCATTTACAATATTCATTGATTTTTGCCATTGAAAAACGTCCAGAAATGTTTGAAGCTACTGACTGAATGAAAAGAGCTGGCATCTCACTCTCTTTGAATCTTCTTCATCATGCTAAGAGGAGCAGGAAAAAGCAAAAAAATTCAGAATTGCACCTTGCAATGCGGAGAAATTACTGTTTGTGCATTCACTTTATTCATTGATTTTTGCCATTGAAAAACATCATGTTATTCATATACCAGAAATGTTTGAAGCTACTGACTGAATGAAAAGAGCTGGCATCTCACTCTCTTTGAATCTTCTTTATCATGCTAAGAGGAGCAGGAAAAAGCAAAAAATTTCAGAATTGCACCTTGCAATGCGGAGAAATTACTGTTTGTGCATTTACAATATTCATTGATTTTTGCCATTGAAAAACGTCCAGAAATGTTTGAAGCTACTGACTGAATGAAAGGAGCTGGCATCTCACTCTCTTTGAATCTTCTTTATCATGCTAAGAGAAGCAGGAAAAAGCAAAAAATTTCAGAATTGCACCTTGCAATGCGGAGAAATTACTGTTTGTGCATTTACAATATTCATTGATTTTTGCCATTGAATAACGTCCAGAAATGTTTGAAGCTACTGACTGAATGAAAGGAGCTGGCATCTCACTCTCTTTGATTCTTCTTTATCATGCTAAGAGAAGCAGGAAAAAGCAAAAAATTTCAGAATTGCACCTTGCACTGCGGAGAAATTACTGTTTGTGCATTTACAATATTCATTGATTTTTGCCATTGAAAAACGTCCAGAAATGTTTGAAGCTACTGACTGAATGAAAAGAGCTGGCATCTCACTCTCTTTGAATCTTCTTTATCATGCTAAGAGGAGCAGGAAAAAGCAAAAAATTTCAGAATTGCACCTTGCAATGCGGAGAAATTACTGTTTGAGCATTTACAATATTCATTGATTTTTGTCATTGAAAAACGTCCAGAAATGTTTGAAGCTACTGACTGAATGAAAGGAGCTGGCATCTCACTCTCTTTGAATCTTCTTTATCATGCTAAGAGGAGCAGTAAAAAGCCAAAAATTTCAGAATTGCACCTTGCAATGCGGAGAAATTACTGTTTGTGCATTCACATTATTCATTGATTTTTGACATTGAAAAACATCATGTTATTCATATACCAGAAATGTTTGAAGCTACTGACTGAATGAAAGGAGCTGGCATCTCACTCTCTTTGAATCTTCTTTATCATGCTAAGAGGAGCAGGAAAAAGCAAAAAATTTCAGAATTGCACATTCCAATGCGGAGAAATTACTGTTTGTGCATTTACAGTATTCATTGATTTTTGCCATTGAAAAACGTCCAGAAATGTTTGAAGCTACTGACTGAATGAAAGGAGCTGGCATCTCACTCTCTTTGAATCTTCTTCATCATGCTAAGAGGAGCAGGAAAAAGCAAAAAATTTCAGAAGTGCACCTTGCAATCCGGAGAAATTACTGTTTGTGTATTCACATTATTCATTGATTTTTGCCATTGAAAAACATCATGTTGTTCATACACCAGAAATGTTTGAAGCTACTGACTGAATGAAAAGAGCTGGCATCTCACTCTCTTTGAATCTTCTTTATCATGCTAAGAGGAGCAGGAAAAAGCAAAAAATTTCAGAATTGCACCTTGCAATGCGGAGAAATTACTGTTTGTATATTGACATTATTCATTGATTTTTGCCATTGAAAACCATCATGTTATTCATTTACCAGAAATGTTTGAAGCTACTGACTGAATGAAAGGAGCTGGCATCTCACTCTCTTTGAATCTTCTTTATCATGCTAAGAGGAGCAGGAAAAATCAAAAAATTTCAGAATTGCACCTTGCAATGCGGAGAAATTACTGTTTGTATATTGACATTATTCATTGATTTTTGCCATTGAAAACCATCATGTTATTCATATACCAGAAATGTTTGAAGCTACTGACTGAATGAAAGGAGCTGGCATCTCACTCTCTTTGAATCTTCTTTATCATGCTAAGATGAGCAGGAAAAAGCAAAAAATTTCAGAATTACACCTTGCAATGCGTATAAATTACTGTTTGTGCATTTACAATATTCATTGATTTTTGCCATTGAAAAACGTCCAGAAATGTTTGAAGCTACTGACTGAATGAAAAGAGCTGGCATCTCACTCTCTTTGAATCTTCTTTATCATGCTAAGAGGAGCAGGAAAAAGCAAAAAATTTCAGAATTGCACCTTGCAAAGCGGAGAAATTACTGTTTTTGCATTTACAATATTCATTGATTTTTGTCATTGAAAAACGTCCAGAAATGTTTGAAGCTACTGACTGAATGAAAGGAGCTGGCATCTCACTCTCTTTGAATCTTCTTTATCATGCTAAGAGGAGCAGTAAAAAGCCAAAAATTTCAGAATTGCACCTTGCAATGCGGAGAAATTACTGTTTGTGCATTCACATTATTCATTGATTTTTGACATTGAAAAACATCATGTTATTCATATACCAGAAATGTTTGAAGCTACTGACTGAATGAAAGGAGCTGGCATCTCACTCTCTTTGAATCTTCTTTATCATGCTAAGAGGAGCAGGAAAAAGCAAAAAATTTCAGAATTGAACCTTGCAATGCGGAGAAATTACTGTTTGTGCATTTACAGTATTCATTGATTTTTGCCATTGAAAAACGTCCAGAAATGTTTGAAGCTACTGACTGAATGAAAGGAGCTGGCATCTCACTCTCTTTGAATCTTCTTCATCATGCTAAGAGGAGCAGGAAAAAGGAAAAAATTTCAGAAGTGCACCTTGCAATGCGGAGAAATTACTGTTTGTGTATTCACATTATTCATTGATTTTTGCCATTGAAAAACATCATGTTATTCATACACCAGAAATGTTTGAAGCTACTGACTGAATGAAAAGAGCTGGCATCTCACTCTCTTTGAATCTTCTTTATCATGCTAAGAGGAGCAGGAAAAAGAAAAAAATTTCAGAATTGCACCTTGCAATGCGGAGAAATTACTGTTTGTATATTGACATTATTCATTGATTTTTGCCATTGAAAACCATCATGTTATTCATATACCAGAAATGTTTGAAGCTACTGACTGAATGAAAGGAGCTGGCATCTCACTCTCTTTGAATCTTCTTTATCATGCTAAGAGGAGCAGGAAAAAGCAAAAAATTTCAGAATTGCACCTTGCAATGCGGAGAAATTACTGTTTGTATATTGACATTATTCATTGATTTTTGCCTTTGAAAACCATCATGTTATTCATTTACCAGAAATGTTTGAAGCTACTGACTGAATGAAAGGAGCTGGCATCTCACTCTCTTTGAATCTTCTTTATCATGCTAAGAGGAGCAGGAAAAATCAAAAAATTTCAGAATTTCACCTTGCAATGCGGAGAAATTACTGTTTGTATATTGACATTATTCATTGATTTTTGCCATTGAAAACCATCATGTTATTCATATACCAGAAATGTTTGAAGCTACTGACTGAATGAAAGGAGCTGGCATCTCACTCTCTTTGAATCTTCTTTATCATGCTAAGATGAGCAGGAAAAAGCAAAAAATTTCAGAATTACACCTTGCAATGCGTATAAATTACTGTTTGTGCATTTACAATATTCATTGATTTTTGCCATTGAAAAACGTCCAGAAATGTTTGAAGCTACTGACTGAATGAAAAGAGCTGGCATCTCACTCTCTTTGAATCTTCTTTATCATGCTAAGAGGAGCAGGAAAAAGCAAAAAATTTCAGAATTGCACCTTGCAATGCGGAGAAATTACTGTTTGTGCATTCACATTATTCATTGATTTTTGCCATTGAAAAACATCATGTGATTCATATACCAGAAATGTTTGAAGCTACTAACTGAATGAAAAGAGCTGGCATCTCAATCTCTTTGAAGCTTCTTTATCATGCTAAGAGGAGCAGGAAAAAGCAAAAAATTTCAGAATTGCACCTTGCAATGCGGAGAAATTACTGTTTGTGCATTTACAATATTCATTGATTTTTGCCATTGAAAAACGTCCAGAAATGTTTGAAGCTACTGACTGAATGAAAGGAGCTGGCATCTCACTCTCTTTGAATCTTCTTTATCATGCTAAGAGAAGCAGGAAAAAGCAAAGAATTTCAGAATTGCACCTTGCAATGCGGAGAAATTAATGTTTGTGCATTTACAATATTCATTGATTTTTGCCATTGAAAAACATCCAGAAATGTTTGAAGCTACTGACTGAATGAAAGGAGCTGGCATCTCATTCTCTTTGAATCTTCTTTATCATGCTAAGAGGAGCAGGAAAAAGCAAAAAATTTCAGAAGTGCACCTTGCAATGCGGAGAAATTACTGTTTGTGCATTCACATTATTCATTGATTTTTGCCATTGAAAAACATCATGTTATTCATACACCAGAAATGTTTGAAGCTACTGACTGAATGAAAAGAGCTGGCATCTCACTCTCTTTGTTTCTTCTTTATCATGCTAAGAGGAGCAGGAAAAAGAAAAAAATTTCAGAATTGCACCTTGCAATGCGGAGAAATTACTGTTTGCATATTGACATTATTCATTGATTTTTGCCATTGAAAACCATCATGTTATTCATATACCAGAAATGTTTGAAGCTACTGACGAAATGAAAGGAGCTGGCATCTCACTCTCTTTGAATCTTCTTTATCATGCTAAGAGGAGCAGGAAAAAGCAAAAAATTTCAGAATTACACCTTGCAATGCGTATAAATTACTGTTTGTGCATTTACAATATTCATTGATTTTTGCCATTGAAAAACGTCCAGAAATGTTTGAAGCTACTGACTGAATGAAAAGAGCTGGCATCTCACTCTCTTTGAATCTTCTTTATCATGCTAAGAGGAGCAGGAAAAAGCAAAAAATTTCAGAATTGCACCTTGCAATGCGGAGAAGTTACTGTTTGTGCATTCACATTATTCATTGATTTTTGCCATTGAAAAACATCATGTTATTCATATACCAGAAATTTTTGAAGCTACTGACTGAATGAAAAGAGCTGGCATCTCACTCTCTTTGAATCTTCTTTATCATGCTACGAGGAGCAGGAAAAAGCAAAAAATTTCAAAATTGCACCTTGCAATGAGGAGAAATTACTGTTTGTGCATTTACAATATTCATTGATTTTTGCCATTGAAAAACGTCCAGAAATGTTTGAAGCTACTGACTGAATGAAAGGAGCTGGCATCTCACTCTCTTTGAATCTTCTTTATCATGCTAAGAGGAGCAGGAAAAAGCAAAAAATTTCAGAAGTGCACCTTGCAATGCGGAGAAATTACTGTTTGTGCATTCACATTATTCATTGATTTTTGCCATTGAAAAACATCATGTTATTCATATACCAGAAATGTTTGAAGCTACTGACTGATTGAAAAGAGCTGGCATCTCACTCTCTTTGAATCTTCTTTATCATGCTAAGAGAAGCAGGAAAAAGAAAAAAAATTCAGAATTGCACCCTGCAATGCGGTGAAATTACTGTTTGTATATTGAAATTATTCATTGATTTTTGCCATTGAAAACCATCATGTTATTCATATACCAGAAATGTTTGAAGCTACTGACTGAATGAAAGGAGCTGGCATCTCACTCTCTTTGAATCTTCTTTATCATGCTAAGAGGAGCAGGAAAAAGCAAAAAATTTCAGAATTGCACCTTGCAATGCGGAGAAATTACTGTTTGTATATTGACATTATTCATTGATTTTTGCCATTGAAAACCATCATGTTATTCATATACCAGAAATGTTTGAAGCTACTGACGGAATGAAAGGAGCTGGCATCTCACTCTCTTTGAATCTTCTTTATCATGCTAAGAGGAGCAGGAAAAAGCAAAAAATTTCAGAATTACACCTTGCAATGCGTAGAAATTACTGTTTGTGCATTTACAATATTCATTGATTTTTGCCATTGAAAAACGTCCAGAAATGTTTGAAGCTACTGACTGAATGAAAGGAGCTGGCATCTCTCTCTCTTTGAATCTTCTTTATCATGCTAAGAGGAGCAGGAAAAAGCAAAAAATATCAAAATTGCACCTTGCAATGCGGAGAAATTACTGTTTGTATATTGACATTATTCATTGATTTTTGCCATTGAAAACCATCATGTTATTCATATACCAGAAATGTTTGAAGCTACTGACTGAATGAAAGGAGCTGGCATCTCACTCTCTTTGAATCTTCTTTATCATGCAAAGAGGAGCAGGAAAAAGCAAAAAATTTCAGAATTGCACCTTGCAATGCGGAGAAATTACTGTTTGTATATTGACATTATTCATTGATTTTTGCCATTGAAAACCATCATGTTATTCATATACCAGAAATGTTTGAAGCTACTGACTGAATGAAAGGAGCTGGCATCTCAATCTCTTTGAATATTCTTTATCATGCTAAGAGGAGCAGGAAAAAACAAAAAATTTAAGAATTACACCTTGCAATGCATAGAAATTACTGTTTGTGCATTTGCAATATTCATTGATTTTTGCCATTGAAAAACGTCCAGAAATGTTTGAAGCTACTGACTGAATGAAAAGAGCTGGCATCTCACTCTCTTTGAATCTTCTTTATCATGCTAAGAGGAGCAGGAAAAAGTAAAAAATTTCAGAATTGCACCTTGCAATGCGGAGAAATTACTGTTTGCGCATTCACATTATTCATTGATTTTTGCCATTGAAAAACATCATGTTATTCATATACCAGAAATGTTTGAAGCTACTGACTGAATGAAAAGAGCTGGCATCTCAATCTCTTTGAATCTTCTTTATCATGCTAAGAGGAGCAGGAAAAAGCAAAAAATTTCAGAATTGCACCTTGCAAAGCGGAGAAATTACTGTTTGTGCATTTACAATATTCATTGATTTTTGCTATTGAAAAACATCATGTTATTCATATACCAGAAATTTTTGAAGCTACTGACTGAATGAAAAGAGCTGGCATCTCACTCTCTTTGAATCTTCTTTATCATGCTACGAGGAGCAGGAAAAAGCAAAAAATTTCAAAATTGCACCTTGCAATGAGGAGAAATTACTGTTTGTGCATTTACAATATTCATTGATTTTTGCCATTGAAAAACGTCCAGAAATGTTTGAAGCTACTGACTGAATGAAAGGAGCTGGCATCTCACTCTCTTTGAATCTTCTTTATCATGCTAAGAGGAGCAGGAAAAAGCAAAAAATTTCAGAAGTGCACCTTGCAATGCGGAGAAATTACTGTTTGTGCATTCACATTATTCATTGATTTTTGCCATTGAAAAACATCATGTTATTCATATACCAGAAATGTTTGAAGCTACTGACTGATTGAAAAGAGCTGGCATCTCACTCTCTTTGAATCTTCTTTATCATGCTAAGAGAAGCAGGAAAAAGAAAAAAAATTCAGAATTGCACCCTGCAATGCGGTGAAATTACTGTTTGTATATTGAAATTATTCATTGATTTTTGCCATTGAAAACCATCATGTTATTCATAAACCAGAAATGTTTGAAGCTACTGACTGAATGAAAGGAGCTGGCATCTCACTCTCTTTGAATCTTCTTTATCATGCTAAGAGGAGCAGGAAAAAGCAAAAAATTTCAGAATTGAACCTTGCAATGCGGAGAAATTACTGTTTGTGCATTTACAGTATTCATTGATTTTTGCCATTGAAAAACGTCCAGAAATGTTTGAAGCTACTGACTGAATGAAAGGAGCTGGCATCTCACTCTCTTTGAATCTTCTTCATCATGCTAAGAGGAGCAGGAAAAAGGAAAAAATTTCAGAAGTGCACCTTGCAATGCGGAGAAATTACTGTTTGTGTATTCACATTATTCATTGATTTTTGCCATTGAAAAACATCATGTTATTCATACACCAGAAATGTTTGAAGCTACTGACTGAATGAAAAGAGCTGGCATCTCACTCTCTTTGAATCTTCTTTATCATGCTAAGAGGAGCAGGAAAAAGAAAAAAATTTCAGAATTGCACCTTGCAATGCGGAGAAATTACTGTTTGTATATTGACATTATTCATTGATTTTTGCCATTGAAAACCATCATGTTATTCATATACCAGAAATGTTTGAAGCTACTGACTGAATGAAAGGAGCTGGCATCTCACTCTCTTTGAATCTTCTTTATCATGCTAAGAGGAGCAGGAAAAAGCAAAAAATTTCAGAATTGCACCTTGCAATGCGGAGAAATTACTGTTTGTATATTGACATTATTCATTGATTTTTGCCTTTGAAAACCATCATGTTATTCATTTACCAGAAATGTTTGAAGCTACTGACTGAATGAAAGGAGCTGGCATCTCACTCTCTTTGAATCTTCTTTATCATGCTAAGAGGAGCAGGAAAAATCAAAAAATTTCAGAATTTCACCTTGCAATGCGGAGAAATTACTGTTTGTATATTGACATTATTCATTGATTTTTGCCATTGAAAACCATCATGTTATTCATATACCAGAAATGTTTGAAGCTACTGACTGAATGAAAGGAGCTGGCATCTCACTCTCTTTGAATCTTCTTTATCATGCTAAGATGAGCAGGAAAAAGCAAAAAATTTCAGAATTACACCTTGCAATGCGTATAAATTACTGTTTGTGCATTTACAATATTCATTGATTTTTGCCATTGAAAAACGTCCAGAAATGTTTGAAGCTACTGACTGAATGAAAAGAGCTGGCATCTCACTCTCTTTGAATCTTCTTTATCATGCTAAGAGGAGCAGGAAAAAGCAAAAAATTTCAGAATTGCACCTTGCAATGCGGAGAAATTACTGTTTGTGCATTCACATTATTCATTGATTTTTGCCATTGAAAAACATCATGTGATTCATATACCAGAAATGTTTGAAGCTACTAACTGAATGAAAAGAGCTGGCATCTCAATCTCTTTGAAGCTTCTTTATCATGCTAAGAGGAGCAGGAAAAAGCAAAAAATTTCAGAATTGCACCTTGCAATGCGGAGAAATTACTGTTTGTGCATTTACAATATTCATTGATTTTTGCCATTGAAAAACGTCCAGAAATGTTTGAAGCTACTGACTGAATGAAAGGAGCTGGCATCTCACTCTCTTTGAATCTTCTTTATCATGCTAAGAGAAGCAGGAAAAAGCAAAGAATTTCAGAATTGCACCTTGCAATGCGGAGAAATTAATGTTTGTGCATTTACAATATTCATTGATTTTTGCCATTGAAAAACATCCAGAAATGTTTGAAGCTACTGACTGAATGAAAGGAGCTGGCATCTCATTCTCTTTGAATCTTCTTTATCATGCTAAGAGGAGCAGGAAAAAGCAAAAAATTTCAGAAGTGCACCTTGCAATGCGGAGAAATTACTGTTTGTGCATTCACATTATTCATTGATTTTTGCCATTGAAAAACATCATGTTATTCATACACCAGAAATGTTTGAAGCTACTGACTGAATGAAAAGAGCTGGCATCTCACTCTCTTTGTTTCTTCTTTATCATGCTAAGAGGAGCAGGAAAAAGAAAAAAATTTCAGAATTGCACCTTGCAATGCGGAGAAATTACTGTTTGCATATTGACATTATTCATTGATTTTTGCCATTGAAAACCATCATGTTATTCATATACCAGAAATGTTTGAAGCTACTGACGAAATGAAAGGAGCTGGCATCTCACTCTCTTTGAATCTTCTTTATCATGCTAAGAGGAGCAGGAAAAAGCAAAAAATTTCAGAATTACACCTTGCAATGCGTATAAATTACTGTTTGTGCATTTACAATATTCATTGATTTTTGCCATTGAAAAACGTCCAGAAATGTTTGAAGCTACTGACTGAATGAAAAGAGCTGGCATCTCACTCTCTTTGAATCTTCTTTATCATGCTAAGAGGAGCAGGAAAAAGCAAAAAATTTCAGAATTGCACCTTGCAATGCGGAGAAGTTACTGTTTGTGCATTCACATTATTCATTGATTTTTGCCATTGAAAAACATCATGTTATTCATATACCAGAAATTTTTGAAGCTACTGACTGAATGAAAAGAGCTGGCATCTCACTCTCTTTGAATCTTCTTTATCATGCTACGAGGAGCAGGAAAAAGCAAAAAATTTCAAAATTGCACCTTGCAATGAGGAGAAATTACTGTTTGTGCATTTACAATATTCATTGATTTTTGCCATTGAAAAACGTCCAGAAATGTTTGAAGCTACTGACTGAATGAAAGGAGCTGGCATCTCACTCTCTTTGAATCTTCTTTATCATGCTAAGAGGAGCAGGAAAAAGCAAAAAATTTCAGAAGTGCACCTTGCAATGCGGAGAAATTACTGTTTGTGCATTCACATTATTCATTGATTTTTGCCATTGAAAAACATCATGTTATTCATATACCAGAAATGTTTGAAGCTACTGACTGATTGAAAAGAGCTGGCATCTCACTCTCTTTGAATCTTCTTTATCATGCTAAGAGAAGCAGGAAAAAGAAAAAAAATTCAGAATTGCACCCTGCAATGCGGTGAAATTACTGTTTGTATATTGAAATTATTCATTGATTTTTGCCATTGAAAACCATCATGTTATTCATATACCAGAAATGTTTGAAGCTACTGACTGAATGAAAGGAGCTGGCATCTCACTCTCTTTGAATCTTCTTTATCATGCTAAGAGGAGCAGGAAAAAGCAAAAAATTTCAGAATTGCACCTTGCAATGCGGAGAAATTACTGTTTGTATATTGACATTATTCATTGATTTTTGCCATTGAAAACCATCATGTTATTCATATACCAGAAATGTTTGAAGCTACTGACGGAATGAAAGGAGCTGGCATCTCACTCTCTTTGAATCTTCTTTATCATGCTAAGAGGAGCAGGAAAAAGCAAAAAATTTCAGAATTACACCTTGCAATGCGTAGAAATTACTGTTTGTGCATTTACAATATTCATTGATTTTTGCCATTGAAAAACGTCCAGAAATGTTTGAAGCTACTGACTGAATGAAAGGAGCTGGCATCTCTCTCTCTTTGAATCTTCTTTATCATGCTAAGAGGAGCAGGAAAAAGCAAAAAATATCAAAATTGCACCTTGCAATGCGGAGAAATTACTGTTTGTATATTGACATTATTCATTGATTTTTACCATTGAAAACCATCATGTTATTCATATACCAGAAATGTTTGAAGCTACTGACTGAATGAAAGGAGCTGGCATCTCACTCTCTTTGAATCTTCTTTATCATGCAAAGAGGAGCAGGAAAAAGCAAAAAATTTCAGAATTGCACCTTGCAATGCGGAGAAATTACTGTTTGTATATTGACATTATTCATTGATTTTTGCCATTGAAAACCATCATGTTATTCATATACCAGAAATGTTTGAAGCTACTGACTGAATGAAAGGAGCTGGCATCTCAATCTCTTTGAATATTCTTTATCATGCTAAGAGGAGCAGGAAAAAACAAAAAATTTAAGAATTACACCTTGCAATGCATAGAAATTACTGTTTGTGCATTTGCAATATTCATTGATTTTTGCCATTGAAAAACGTCCAGAAATGTTTGAAGCTACTGACTGAATGAAAAGAGCTGGCATCTCACTCTCTTTGAATCTTCTTTATCATGCTAAGAGGAGCAGGAAAAAGTAAAAAATTTCAGAATTGCACCTTGCAATGCGGAGAAATTACTGTTTGCGCATTCACATTATTCATTGATTTTTGCCATTGAAAAACATCATGTTATTCATATACCAGAAATGTTTGAAGCTACTGACTGAATGAAAAGAGCTGGCATCTCAATCTCTTTGAATCTTCTTTATCATGCTAAGAGGAGCAGGAAAAAGCAAAAAATTTCAGAATTGCACCTTGCAAAGCGGAGAAATTACTGTTTGTGCATTTACAATATTCATTGATTTTTGCTATTGAAAAACATCATGTTATTCATATACCAGAAATTTTTGAAGCTACTGACTGAATGAAAAGAGCTGGCATCTCACTCTCTTTGAATCTTCTTTATCATGCTACGAGGAGCAGGAAAAAGCAAAAAATTTCAAAATTGCACCTTGCAATGAGGAGAAATTACTGTTTGTGCATTTACAATATTCATTGATTTTTGCCATTGAAAAACGTCCAGAAATGTTTGAAGCTACTGACTGAATGAAAGGAGCTGGCATCTCACTCTCTTTGAATCTTCTTTATCATGCTAAGAGGAGCAGGAAAAAGCAAAAAATTTCAGAAGTGCACCTTGCAATGCGGAGAAATTACTGTTTGTGCATTCACATTATTCATTGATTTTTGCCATTGAAAAACATCATGTTATTCATATACCAGAAATGTTTGAAGCTACTGACTGATTGAAAAGAGCTGGCATCTCACTCTCTTTGAATCTTCTTTATCATGCTAAGAGAAGCAGGAAAAAGAAAAAAAATTCAGAATTGCACCCTGCAATGCGGTGAAATTACTGTTTGTATATTGAAATTATTCATTGATTTTTGCCATTGAAAACCATCATGTTATTCATAAACCAGAAATGTTTGAAGCTACTGACTGAATGAAAGGAGCTGGCATCTCACTCTCTTTGAATCTTCTTTATCATGCTAAGAGGAGCAGGAAAAAGCAAAAAATTTCAGAATTGCACCTTGCAATGCGGAGAAATTACTGTTTGTATATTGACATTATTCATTGATTTTTGCCATTGAAAACCATCATGTTATTCATATACCAGAAATGTTTGAAGCTACTGACGGAATGAAAGGAGCTGGCATCTCACTCTCTTTGAATCTTCTTTATCATGCTAAGAGGAGCAGGAAAAAGCAAAAAATTTCAGAATTACACCTTGCAATGCGTAGAAATTACTGTTTGTGCATTTACAATATTCATTGATTTTTGCCATTGAAAAACGTCCAGAAATGTTTGAAGCTACTGACTGAATGAAAGGAGCTGGCATCTCTCTCTCTTTGAATCTTCTTTATCATGCTAAGAGAAGCAGGAAAAAGCAAAAAATTTCAGAATTGCACCTTGCAATGCGGAGAAATTACTGTTTGTATATTGACATTATTCATTGATTTTTGCCATTGAAAACCATCATGTTATTCATATACCAGAAATGTTTGAAGCTACTGACTGAATGAAAGGAGCTGGCATCTCACTCTCTTTGAATCTTCTTTATCATGCAAAGAGGAGCAGGAAAAAGCAAAAAATTTCAGAATTGCACCTTGCAATGCGGAGAAATTACTGTTTGTATATTGACATTATTCATTGATTTTTGCCATTGAAAACCATCATGTTATTCATATACCAGAAATGTTTGAAGCTACTGACTGAATGAAAGGAGCTGGCATCTCAATCTCTTTGAATATTCTTTATCATGCTAAGAGGAGCAGGAAAAAACAAAAAATTTAAGAATTACACCTTGCAATGCATAGAAATTACTGTTTGTGCATTTGCAATATTCATTGATTTTTGCCATTGAAAAACGTCCAGAAATGTTTGAAGCTACTGACTGAATGAAAAGAGCTGGCATCTCACTCTCTTTGAATCTTCTTTATCATGCTAAGAGGAGCAGGAAAAAGTAAAAAATTTCAGAATTGCACCTTGCAATGCGGAGAAATTACTGTTTGCGCATTCACATTATTCATTGATTTTTGCCATTGAAAAACATCATGTTATTCATATACCAGAAATGTTTGAAGCTACTGACTGAATGAAAAGAGCTGGCATCTCAATCTCTTTGAATCTTCTTTATCATGCTAAGAGGAGCAGGAAAAAGCAAAAAATTTCAGAATTGCACCTTGCAATGCGGAGAAATTACTGTTTGTGCATTTACAATATTCATTGATTTTTGCCATTGAAAAACGTCCAGAAATGTTTGAAGCTACTGACTGAATGAAAGGAGCTGGCATCTCACTCTCTTTGAATCTTCTTTATCATGCTAAGAGAAGCAGGAAAAAGCAAAAAATTTCAGAATTGCACCTTGCAATGCGGAGAAATTACTGTTTGTGCATTTACAATATTCATTGATTTTTGCCATTGAAAAACGTCCAGAAATGTTTGAAGCTACTGACTGAATGAAAAGAGCTGGCATCTCACTCTCTTTGAATCTTCTTTATCATGCTAAGAGGAGCAGGAAAAAGCAAAAAAATACAGAATTGCAACTTGCAATGCGGAGAAATTACTGTTTGTGCAATCACATTATTCATTGATTTTTGCGATTGAAAAACATCATTTTATTCATATACCAGAAATGTTTGAAGCTACTGACTGAATGAAAAGAGCTGGCATCTCACTCTCTTTGATTCTTCTTTATCATGCTAAGAGGAGCAGGAAAAAGAAAAAAAATTCAGAATTGCACCTTGCAATGCGGAGAAATTACTGTTTGTATATTGACATTATTCATTGATTTTTGCCATTGCAAACCATCATGTTATTCATATACCAGAAATGTTTGAAGCTACTGACTGAATGAAAGGAGCTGGCATCTCACTCTCTTTGAATCTTCTTTATCATGCTAAGAGGAGCAGGAAAAAGCAAAAAATTTCAGAATTGCACCTTGCAATGCGGAGAAATTACTGTTTGTGCATTCACATTATTAATTGATTTTTGCCATTGAAAAACATCATGTTATTCATATACCAGAAATTTTTGAAGCTACTGACTGAATGAAAAGAGCTGGCATCTCACTCTCTTTGAATCTTCTATATCATGCTACGAGGAGCAGGAAAAAGCAAAAAATTTCAGAATTGCACCTTGCAATGCGGAGAAATTACTGTTTGTGCATTTACAATATTCATTGAATTTTGCCATTGAAAAACATCCAGAAATGTTTGAAGCTACTGACTGAATGAAAGGAGCTGGCATCTCACTCTCTTTGAATCTTCTTTATCATGCTAAGAGGAGCAGGAAAAAGCAAAAAATTTCAGAAGTGCACCTTGCAATGCGGAGAAATTACTGTTTGTGCATTCACATTATTCATTGATTTTTGCCATTGAAAAACATCATGTTATTCATATACCAGAAATGTTTGAAGCTACTGACTGAATGAAAAGAGTTGGCATCTCACTCTCTTTGAATCTTCTTTATCATGCTAAGAGGAGCAGGAAAAAGAAAAAAATTTCAGAATTGCACCTTGCAATGCGGAGAAATTACTGTTTGTATATTGACATTATTCATTGATTTTTGCCATTGAAAACCATCATGTTATTCATATACCAGAAATGTTTGAAGCTACTGACTGAATGAAAGGAGCTGGCATCTCACTCTCTTTGAATCTTCTTTATCATGCTAAGAGGAGCAGAAAAAGCAAAAAATTTCAGAATTGCACCTTGCAATGCGGAGAAATTACTGTTTGTATATTGACATTATTCATTGATTTTTGCCATTGAAAACCATCATGTTATTCATATACCAGAAATGTTTGAAGCTACTGACTGAATGAAAGGAGCTGGCATCTCACTCTCTTTGAATCTTCTTTATCATGCTAAGAGGAGCAGGAAAAAGCAAAAAATTTCAGAATTGCACCTTGCAATCCGGAGAAATTACTGTTTGTGCATTTACAATATTCATTGATTTTTGCCATTGAAAAACGTCCAGAAATGTTTGAAGCTACTGACTGAATGAAAAGAGCTGGCATCTCATTCTCTTTGAATCTTCTTTATCATGCTAAGAGGAGCAGGAAAAAGCAAAAAATTTCAGAAGTGCACCTTGCAATGCGGAGAAATTACTGTTTGTGCATTCACATTATTCATTGATTTTTGCCATTGAAAAACATCATGTTATTCATACACCAGAAATGTTTGAAGCTACTGACTGAATGAAAAGAGCTGGCATCTCACTCTCTTTGAATCTTCTTTATCATGCTAAGAGGAGCAGGAAAAAGAAAAAAATTTCAGAATTGCACCTTGCAATGCGGAGAAATTACTGTTTGTATATTGACATTATTTATTGATTTTTGCCATTGTAAACCATCATGTTATTCATATACCAGAAATGTTTGAAGCTACTGACTGAATGAAAGGAGCTGGCATCTCACTCTCTTTGAATCTTCTTTATCATGCTAAGAGGAGCAGGAAAAAGCAAAAAATTTCAGAATTGCACCTTGCAATGCGGAGAAATTACTGTTTGTATATTGACATTATTCATTGATTTTTGCCATTGAAAACCATCATGTTATTCATATACCAGAAATGTTTGAAGCTACTGACTGAATGAAAGGATCTGGCATCTCACTCTCTTTGAATCTTCTTTATCATGCTAAGAGGAGCAGGAAAAAGCAAAAAATTTCAGAATTGCACCTTGCAATGCGGAGAAATTACTGTTTGTATATTGACATTATTCATTTATTTTTGCCATTGAAAACCATCATGTTATTCATATACCAGAAATGTTTGAAGCTACTGACGAAATGAAAGGAGCTGGCATCTCACTCTCTTTGAATCTTCTTTATCATGCTAAGAGGAGCAGGAAAAAGCAAAAAATTTCAGAATTACACCTTGCAATGCGTATAAATTACTGTTTGTGCATTTACAATATTCATTGATTTTTGCCATTGAAAAACGTCCAGAAATGTTTGAAGCTACTGACTGAATGAAAAGAGCTGGCATCTCACTCTCTTTGAATCTTCTTTATCATGCTAAGAGGAGCAGGAAAAAGCAAAAAATTTCAGAATTGCACCTTGCAATGCGGAGAAGTTACTGTTTGTGCATTCACATTATTCATTGATTTTTGCCATTGAAAAACATCATGTTATTCATATACCAGAAATTTTTGAAGCTACTGACTGAATGAAAAGAGCTGGCATCTCACTCTCTTTGAATCTTCTTTATCATGCTACGAGGAGCAGGAAAAAGCAAAAAATTTCAAAATTGCACCTTGCAATGAGGAGAAATTACTGTTTGTGCATTTACAATATTCATTGATTTTTGCCATTGAAAAACGTCCAGAAATGTTTGAAGCTACTGACTGAATGAAAGGAGCTGGCATCTCACTCTCTTTGAATCTTCTTTATCATGCTAAGAGGAGCAGGAAAAAGCAAAAAATTTCAGAAGTGCACCTTGCAATGCGGAGAAATTACTGTTTGTGCATTCACATTATTCATTGATTTTTGCCATTGAAAAACATCATGTTATTCATATACCAGAAATGTTTGAAGCTACTGACTGAATGAAAAGAGCTGGCATCTCACTCTCTTTGAATCTTCTTTATCATGCTAAGAGAAGCAGGAAAAAGAAAAAAAATTCAGAATTGCACCCTGCAATGCGGTGAAATTACTGTTTGTATATTGAAATTATTCATTGATTTTTGCCATTGAAAACCATCATGTTATTCATATACCAGAAATGTTTGAAGCTACTGACTGAATGAAAGGAGCTGGCATCTCACTCTCTTTGAATCTTCTTTATCATGCTAAGAGGAGCAGGAAAAAGCAAAAAATTTCAGAATTGCACCTTGCAATGCGGAGAAATTACTGTTTGTATATTGACATTATTCATTGATTTTTGCCATTGAAAACCATCATGTTATTCATATACCAGAAATGTTTGAAGCTACTGACGGAATGAAAGGAGCTGGCATCTCACTCTCTTTGAATCTTCTTTATCATGCTAAGAGGAGCAGGAAAAAGCAAAAAATTTCAGAATTACACCTTGCAATGCGTAGAAATTACTGTTTGTGCATTTACAATATTCATTGATTTTTGCCATTGAAAAACGACCAGAAATGTTTGAAGCTACTGACTGAATGAAAGGAGCTGGCATCTCACTCTCTTTGAATCTTCTTTATCATGCTAAGAGGAGCAGGAAAAAGCAAAAAATTTCAGAATTGCACCTTGCAATGCGGAGAAATTACTGTTTGTATATTGACATTATTCATTGATTTTTGCCATTGAAAACCATCATGTTATTCATATACCAGAAATGTTTGAAGCTACTGACTGAATGAAAGGAGCTGGCATCTCACTCTCTTTGAATCTTCTTTATCATGCTAAGAGGAGCAGGAAAAAGCAAAAAATTTCAGAATTGCACCTTGCAATGCGGAGAAATTACTGTTTGTATATTGACATTATTCATTGATTTTTGCCATTGAAAACCATCATGTTATTCATATACCAGAAATGTTTGAAGCTACTGACTGAATGAAAGGAGCTGGCATCTCAATCTCTTTGAATCTTCTTTATCATGCTAAGAGGAGCAGGAAAAAACAAAAAATTTAAGAATTACACCTTGCAATGCATAGAAATTACTGTTTGTGCATTTGCAATATTCATTGATTTTTGCCATTGAAAAACGTCCAGAAATGTTTGAAGCTACTGACTGAATGAAAAGAGCTGGCATCTCACTCTCTTTGAATCTTCTTTATCATGCTAAGAGGAGCAGGAAAAAGCAAAAAATTTCAGAATTGCACCTTGCAATGCGGAGAAATTACTGTTTGCGCATTCACATTATTCATTGATTTTTGCCATTGAAAAACATCATGTTATTCATATACCAGAAATGTTTGAAGCTACTGACTGAATGAAAAGAGCTGGCATCTCAATCTCTTTGAATCTTCTTTATCATGCTAAGAGGAGCAGGAAAAAGCAAAAAATTTCAGAATTGCACCTTGCAATGCGGAGAAATTACTGTTTGTGCATTTACAATATTCATTGATTTTTGCCATTGAAAAACGTCCAGAAATGTTTGAAGCTACTGACTGAATGAAAGGAGCTGGCATCTCACTCTCTTTGAATCTTCTTTATCATGCTAAGAGAAGCAGGAAAAAGCAAAAAATTTCAGAATTGCACCTTGCAATGCGGAGAAATTACTGTTTGTGCATTTACAATATTCATTGATTTTTGCCATTGAAAAACGTCCAGAAATGTTTGAAGCTACTGACTGAATGAAAAGAGCTGGCATCTCACTCTCTTTGAATCTTCTTTATCATGCTAAGAGGAGCAGGAAAAAGCAAAAAAATACAGAATTGCAACTTGCAATGCGGAGAAATTACTGTTTGTGCAATCACATTATTCATTGATTTTTACGATTGAAAAACATCATTTTATTCATATACCAGAAATGTTTGAAGCTACTGACTGAATGAAAAGAGCTGGCATCTCACTTTCTTTGAATCTTCTTTATCATGCTAAGAGGAGCAGGAAAAAGAAAAAAAATTCAGAATTGCACCTTGCAATGCGGAGAAATTACTGTTTGTATATTGACATTATTCATTGATTTTTGCCATTGCAAACCATCATGTTATTCATATACCAGAAATGTTTGAAGCTACTGACTGAATGAAAGGAGCTGGCATCTCACTCTCTTTGAATCTTCTTTATCATGCTAAGAGGAGCAGGAAAAAGCAAAAAATTTCAGAATTGCACCTTGCAATGCGGAGAAATTACTGTTTGTGCATTCACATTATTAATTGATTTTTGCCATTGAAAAACATCATGTTATTCATATACCAGAAATTTTTGAAGCTACTGACTGAATGAAAAGAGCTGGCATCTCACTCTCTTTGAATCTTCTATATCATGCTACGAGGAGCAGGAAAAAGCAAAAAATTTCAGAATTGCACCTTGCAATGCGGAGAAATTACTGTTTGTGCATTTACAATATTCATTGAATTTTGCCATTGAAAAACATCCAGAAATGTTTGAAGCTACTGACTGAATGAAAGGAGCTGGCATCTCACTCTCTTTGAATCTTCTTTATCATGCTAAGAGGAGCAGGAAAAAGCAAAAAATTTCAGAAGTGCACCTTGCAATGCGGAGAAATTACTGTTTGTGCATTCACATTATTCATTGATTTTTGCCATTGAAAAACATCATGTTATTCATATACCAGAAATGTTTGAAGCTACTGACTGAATGAAAAGAGTTGGCATCTCACTCTCTTTGAATCTTCTTTATCATGCTAAGAGGAGCAGGAAAAAGAAAAAAATTTCAGAATTGCACCTTGCAATGCGGAGAAATTACTGTTTGTATATTGACATTATTCATTGATTTTTGCCATTGAAAACCATCATGTTATTCATATACCAGAAATGTTTGAAGCTACTGACTGAATGAAAGGAGCTGGCATCTCACTCTCTTTGAATCTTCTTTATCATGCTAAGAGGAGCAGAAAAAGCAAAAAATTTCAGAATTGCACCTTGCAATGCGGAGAAATTACTGTTTGTATATTGACATTATTCATTGATTTTTGCCATTGAAAACCATCATGTTATTCATATACCAGAAATGTTTGAAGCTACTGACTGAATGAAAAGAGCTGGCATCTCACTCTCTTTGAATCTTCTTTATCATGCTAAGAGGAGCAGGAAAAAGCAAAAAATTTCAGAATTGCACCTTGCAATGCGGAGAAGTTACTGTTTGTGCATTCACATTATTCATTGATTTTTGCCCTTGAAAAACATCATGTTATTCATATACCAGAAATTTTTGAAGCTACTGACTGAATGAAAAGAGCTGGCATCTCACTCTCTTTGAATCTTCTTTATCATGCTACGAGGAGCAGGAAAAAGCAAAAAATTTCAAAATTGCACCTTGCAATGAGGAGATATTACTGTTTGTGCATTTACAATATTCATTGATTTTTGCCATTGAAAAACGTCCAGAAATGTTTGAAGCTACTGACTGAATGAAAGGAGCTGGCATCTCACTCTCTTTGAATCTTCTTTATCATGCTAAGAGGAGCAGGAAAAACCAAAAAATTTCAGAAGTGCACCTTGCAATGCGGAGAAATTACTGTTTGTGCATTCACATTATTCATTGATTTTTGCCATTGAAAAACATCATGTTATTCATATACCAGAAATGTTTGAAGCTACTGACTGAATGAAAAGAGCTGGCATCTCACTCTCTTTGAATCTTCTTTATCATGCTAAGAGAAGCAGTAAAAAGAAAAAAAATTCAGAATTGCACCCTGCAATGCGGTGAATTACTGTTTGTATATTGAAATTATTCATTGATTTTTGCCATTGAAAACCATCATGTTATTCATATACCAGAAATGTTTGAAGCTACTGACTGAATGAAAGGAGCTGGCATCTCACTCTCTTTGAATCTTCTTTATCATGCTAAGAGGAGCAGGAAAAAGCAAAAAATTTCAGAATTGCACCTTGCAATGCGGAGAAATTACTGTTTGTGCATTTACAATATTCATTGATTTTTGCCATTGAAAAACGTCCAGAAATGTTTGAAGCTACTGACTGAATGAAAAGAGCTGGCATCTCACTCTCTTTGAATCTTCTTTATCATGCTAAGAGGAGCAGGAAAAAGCAAAAAATTTCAGAATTGCACCTTGCAATGCGGAGAAGTTACTGTTTGTGCATTCACATTATTCATTGATTTTTGCCCTTGAAAAACATCATGTTATTCATATACCAGAAATTTTTGAAGCTACTGACTGAATGAAAAGAGCTGGCATCTCACTCTCTTTGAATCTTCTTTATCATGCTACGAGGAGCAGGAAAAAGCAAAAAATTTCAAAATTGCACCTTGCAATGAGGAGAAATTACTGTTTGTGCATTTACAATATTCATTGATTTTTGCCATTGAAAAACGTCCAGAAATGTTTGAAGCTACTGACTGAATGAAAGGAGCTGGCATCTCACTCTCTTTGAATCTTCTTTATCATGCTAAGAGGAGCAGGAAAAAGCAAAAAATTTCAGAAGTGCACCTTGCAATGCGGAGAAATTACTGTTTGTGCATTCACATTATTCATTGATTTTTGCCATTGAAAAACATCATGTTATTCATATACCAGAAATGTTTGAAGCTACTGACTGAATGAAAAGAGCTGGCATCTCACTCTCTTTGAATCTTCTTTATCATGCTAAGAGAAGCAGTAAAAAGAAAAAAAATTCAGAATTGCACCCTGCAATGCGGTGAATTACTGTTTGTATATTGAAATTATTCATTGATTTTTGCCATTGAAAACCATCATGTTATTCATATACCAGAAATGTTTGAAGCTACTGACTGAATGAAAGGAGCTGGCATCTCACTCCCTTTGAATCTTCTTTATCATGCTAAGAGGAGCAGGAAAAAGCAAAAAATTTCAGAATTGCACCTTGCAATGCGGAGAAATTACTGTTTGTATATTGACATTATTCATTGATTTTTGCCATTGAAAACCATCATGTTATTCATATACCAGAAATGTTTGAAGCTACTGACGGAATGAAAGGAGCTGGCATCTCACTCTCTTTGAATCTTCTTTATCATGCTAAGAGGAGCAGGAAAAAGCAAAAAATTTCAGAATTACACCTTGCAATGCGTAGAAATTACTGTTTGTGCATTTACAATATTCATTGATTTTTGCCATTGAAAAACGTCCAGAAATGTTTGAAGCTACTGACTGAATGAAAGGAGCTGGCATCTCACTCTCTTTGAATCTTCTTTATCATGCTAAGAGGAGCAGGAAAAAGCAAAAAATTTCAGAATTGCACCTTGCAATGCGGAGAAATTACTGTTTGTATATTGACATTATTCATTGATTTTTGCCATTGAAAACCATCATGTTATTCATATACCAGAAATGTTTGAAGCTACTGACTGAATGAAAGGAGCTGGCATCTCACTCTCTTTGAATCTTCTTTATCATGCTAAGAGGAGCAGGAAAAAGCAAAAAATTTCAGAATTGCACCTTGCAATGCGGAGAAATTACTGTTTGTATATTGACATTATTCATTGATTTTTGCCATTGAAAACCATCATGTTATTCATATACCAGAAATGTTTGAAGCTACTGACTGAATGAAAGGAGCTGGCATCTCAATCTCTTTGAATCTTCTTTATCATGCTAAGAGGAGCAGGAAAAAACAAAAAATTTAAGAATTACACCTTGCAATGCATAGAAATTACTGTTTGTGCATTTGCAATATTCATTGATTTTTGCCATTGAAAAACGTCCAGAAATGTTTGAAGCTACTGACTGAATGAAAAGAGCTGGCATCTCACTCTCTTTGAATCTTCTTTATCATGCTAAGAGGAGCAGGAAAAAGCAAAAAATTTCAGAATTGCACCTTGCAATGCGGAGAAATTACTGTTTGCGCATTCACATTATTCATTGATTTTTGCCATTGAAAAACATCATGTTATTCATATACCAGAAATGTTTGAAGCTACTGACTGAATGAAAAGAGCTGGCATTTCAATCTCTTTGAATCTTCTTTATCGTGCTAAGAGGAGCAGGAAAAAGCAAAAAATTTCAGAATTGCACCTTGCAATGCGGAGAAATTACTGTTTGTGCATTTACAATATTCATTGATTTTTGCCATTGAAAAACGTCCAGAAATGTTTGAAGCTACTGACTGAATGAAAAGAGCTGGCATCTCACTCTCTTTGAATCTTCTTTATCATGCTAAGAGGAGCAGGAAAAAGCAAAAAAATACAGAATTGCAACTTGCAATGCGGAGAAATTACTGTTTGTGCAATCACATTATTCATTGATTTTTGCCATTGAAAAACATCATTTTATTCATATACCAGAAATTTTTGAAGCTACTGACTGAATGAAAAGAGCTGGCATCTCACTCTCTTTGAATCTTCTTTATCATGCTAAGAGGAGCAGGAAAAAGAAAAAAAATTCAGAATTGCACCTTGCAATGCGGAGAAATTACTGTTTGTATATTGACATTATTCATTGATTTTTGCCATTGCAAACCATCTTGTTATTCATATACCAGAAATGTTTGAAGCTACTGACTGAATGAAAGGAGCTGGCATCTCACTCTCTTTGAATCTTCTTTATCATGCTAAGAGGAGCAGGAAAAAGCAAAAAATTTCAGAATTGCACCTTGCAATGCGGAGAAATTACTGTTTGTGCATTCACATTATTAATTGATTTTTGCCATTGAAAAACATCATGTTATTCATATACCAGAAATTTTTGAAGCTACTGACTGAATGAAAAGAGCTGGCATCTCACTCTCTTTGAATTTTCTATATCATGCTACGAGGAGCAGGAAAAAGCAAAAAATTTCAGAATTGCACCTTGCAATGCGGAGAAATTACTGTTTGTGCATTTACAATATTCATTGATTTTTGCCATTGAAAAACATCCAGAAATGTTTGAAGCTACTGACTGAATGAAAGGAGCTGGCATCTCACTCTCTTTGAATCTTCTTTATCATGCTAAGAGGAGCAGGAAAAAGCAAAAAATTTCAGAAGTGCACCTTGCAATGCGGAGAAATTACTGTTTGTGCATTCACATTATTCATTGATTTTTGCCATTGAAAAACATCATGTTATTCATATACCAGAAATGTTTGAAGCTACTGACTGAATGAAAAGAGTTGGCATCTCACTCTCTTTGAATCTTCTTTATCATGCTAAGAGGAGCAGGAAAAAGAAAAAAATTTCAGAATTGCACCTTGCAATGCGGAGAAATTACTGTTTGTATATTGACATTATTCATTGATTTTTGCCATTGAAAACCATCATGTTATTCATATACCAGAAATGTTTGAAGCTACTGACTGAATGAAAGGAGCTGGCATCTCACTCTCTTTGAATCTTCTTTATCATGCTAAGAGGAGCAGGAAAAAGCAAAAAATTTCAGAATTGCACCTTGCAATGCGGAGAAATTACTGTTTGTGCATTTACAATATTCATTGATTTTTGCCATTGAAAAACGTCCAGAAATGTTTGAAGCTACTGACTGAATGAAAAGAGCTGGCATCTCACTCTCTTTGAATCTTCTTTATCATGCTAAGAGGAGCAGGAAAAAGCAAAAAATTTCAGAATTGCACCTTGCAATGCGAAGAAATTACAGTTTGTATATTGACATTATTCATTGATTTTTGCCATTGAAAACCATCATGTTATTCATATACCAGAAATGTTTGAAGCTACTGACTGAATGAAAGGAGCTGGCATCTGAATCTCTTTGAATCTTCTTTATCATGCTAAGAGGAGCAGGAAAAAACAAAAAATTTAAGAATTACACCTTGCAATGCGTAGAAATTACTGTTTGTGCATTTGCAATATTCATTGATTTTTGCCATTGAAAAACGTCCAGAAATGTTTGAAGCTATTGACTGAATGAAAAGAGCTGGCATCTCACTCTCTTTGAATCTTCTTTATCATACTAAGAGGAGCAGGAAAAAGCAAAAAATTTCAGAATTGCACCTTGCAATGCGGAGAAATTACTGTTTGCGCATTCACATTATTCATTGATTTTTGCCATTGAAAAACATCATGTTATTCATATACCAGAAATGTTTGAAGCTACTGACTGAATGAAAGGAGCTGGCATCTCACTCTCTTTGAATCTTCTTTATCATGCTAAGAGAAGCAGGAAAAAGCAAAAAATTTCAGAATTGCACCTTGCAATGCGGAGAAATTACTGTTTGTGCATTTACAATATTCATTGATTTTTGCCATTGAAAAACGTCCAGAAATGTTTGAAGCTACTGACTGAATGAAAAGAGCTGGCATCTCACTCTCTTTGAATCTTCTTTATCATGCTAAGAGGAGCAGGAAAAAGCAAAAAAATACAGAATTGCAACTTGCAATGCGGAGAAATTACTGTTTGTGCAATCACATTATTCATTGATTTTTGCCATTGAAAAACATCATTTTATTCATATACCAGAAATTTTTGAAGCTACTGACTGAATGAAAAGAGCTGGCATCTCACTCTCTTTGAATCTTCTTTATCATGCTAAGAGGAGCAGGAAAAAGAAAAAAAATTCAGAATTGCACCTTGCAATGCGGAGAAATTACTGTTTGTATATTGACATTATTCATTGATTTTTGCCATTGCAAACCATCTTGTTATTCATATACCAGAAATGTTTGAAGCTACTGACTGAATGAAAGGAGCTGGCATCTCACTCTCTTTGAATCTTCTTTATCATGCTAAGAGGAGCAGGAAAAAGCAAAAAATTTCAGAATTGCACCTTGCAATGCGGAGAAATTACTGTTTGTGCATTCACATTATTAATTGATTTTTGCCATTGAAAAACATCATGTTATTCATATACCAGAAATTTTTGAAGCTACTGACTGAATGAAAAGAGCTGGCATCTCACTCTCTTTGAATTTTCTATATCATGCTACGAGGAGCAGGAAAAAGCAAAAAATTTCAGAATTGCACCTTGCAATGCGGAGAAATTACTGTTTGTGCATTTACAATATTCATTGATTTTTGCCATTGAAAAACATCCAGAAATGTTTGAAGCTACTGACTGAATGAAAGGAGCTGGCATCTCACTCTCTTTGAATCTTCTTTATCATGCTAAGAGGAGCAGGAAAAAGCAAAAAATTTCAGAAGTGCACCTTGCAATGCGGAGAAATTACTGTTTGTGCATTCACATTATTCATTGATTTTTGCCATTGAAAAACATCATGTTATTCATATACCAGAAATGTTTGAAGCTACTGACTGAATGAAAAGAGTTGGCATCTCACTCTCTTTGAATCTTCTTTATCATGCTAAGAGGAGCAGGAAAAAGAAAAAAATTTCAGAATTGCACCTTGCAATGCGGAGAAATTACTGTTTGTATATTGACATTATTCATTGATTTTTGCCATTGAAAACCATCATGTTATTCATATACCAGAAATGTTTGAAGCTACTGACTGAATGAAAGGAGCTGGCATCTCACTCTCTTTGAATCTTCTTTATCATGCTAAGAGGAGCAGGAAAAAGCAAAAAATTTCAGAATTGCACCTTGCAATGCGGAGAAATTACTGTTTGTGCATTTACAATATTCATTGATTTTTGCCATTGAAAAACGTCCAGAAATGTTTGAAGCTACTGACTGAATGAAAAGAGCTGGCATCTCACTCTCTTTGAATCTTCTTTATCATGCTAAGAGGAGCAGGAAAAAGCAAAAAATTTCAGAATTGCACCTTGCAATGCGAAGAAATTACAGTTTGTATATTGACATTATTCATTGATTTTTGCCATTGAAAACCATCATGTTATTCATATACCAGAAATGTTTGAAGCTACTGACTGAATGAAAGGAGCTGGCATCTGAATCTCTTTGAATCTTCTTTATCATGCTAAGAGGAGCAGGAAAAAACAAAAAATTTAAGAATTACACCTTGCAATGCGTAGAAATTACTGTTTGTGCATTTGCAATATTCATTGATTTTTGCCATTGAAAAACGTCCAGAAATGTTTGAAGCTATTGACTGAATGAAAAGAGCTGGCATCTCACTCTCTTTGAATCTTCTTTATCATACTAAGAGGAGCAGGAAAAAGCAAAAAATTTCAGAATTGCACCTTGCAATGCGGAGAAATTACTGTTTGCGCATTCACATTATTCATTGATTTTTGCCATTGAAAAACATCATGTTATTCATATACCAGAAATGTTTGAAGCTACTGACTGAATGAAAAGAGCTGACATCTCAATCTCTTTGAATCTTCTTTATCATGCTAAGAGGAGCAGGAAAAAGCAAAAAATTTCAGAATTGCACCTTGCAATGCGGAGAAATTACTGTTTGTGCATTTACAATATTCATTGATTTTTGCCATTGAAAAACGTCCAGAAATGTTTGAAGCTACTGACTGAATGAAAGGAGCTGGCATCTCACTCTCTTTGAATCTTCTTTATCATGCTAAGAGAAGCAGGAAAAAGCAAAAAATTTCAGAATTGCACCTTGCAATGCGGAGAAATTACTGTTTGTGCATTTACAATATTCATTGATTTTTGCCAGTGAAAAACGTCCAGAAATGTTTGAAGCTACTGACTGAATGAAAAGAGCTGGCATCTCACTCTCTTTGAATCTTCTTTATCATGCTAAGAGGAGCAGGAAAAAGCAAAAAATTTCAGAAGTGCACCTTGCAATGCGGAGAAATTACTGTTTGTATATTGACATTATTCATTGATTTTTGCCATTGAAAACCATCATGTTATTCATATACCAGAAATGTTTGAAGCTACTGACTGAATGAAAGGAGCTGGCATCTCACTCTCTTTGAATCTTCTTTATCATGCTAAGAGGAGCAGGAAAAAGCAAAAAATTTCAGAATTGCACCTTGCAATGCGGAGAAATTACTGTTTGTATATTGACATTATTCATTGATTTTTGCCATTGAAAACCATCATGTTATTCATATACCAGAAATGTTTGAAGCTACTGACTGAATGAAAGGAGCTGGCATCTCACTTTCTTTGAATCTTCTTTATCATGCTAAGAGGAGCAGGAAAAAGCAAAAAATTTCAGAATTGCACCTTGCAATGCGGAGAAATTACTGTTTGTGCATTTACAATATTCATTGATTTTTGCCATTGAAAAACGTCCAGAAATGTTTGAAGCTACTGACTGAATGAAAAGAGCTGGCATCTCACTCTCTTTGAATCTTCTTTATCATGCTAAGAGGAGCAGGAAAAAGCAAAAAATTTCAGAATTGCACCTTGCAATGCGGAGAAGTTACTGTTTGTGCATTCACATTATTCATTGATTTTTGCCATTGAAAAACATCATGTTATTCATATACCAGAAATTTTTGAAGCTCCTGACTGAATGAAAAGAGCTGGCATCTCACTCTCTTTGAATCTTCTTTATCATGCTACGAGGAGCAGGAAAAAGCAAAAAATTTCAAAATTGCACCTTGCAATGCGGAGAAATTACTGTTTGTGCATTTACAATATTCATTGATTTTTGCCATTGAAAAACGTCCAGAAATGTTTGAAGCTACTGACTGAATGAAAGGAGCTGGCATCTCACTCTCTTTGAATCTTCTTTATCATGCTAAGAGGAGCAGGAAAAAGCAAAAAATTTCAGAAGTGCACCTTGCAATGCGGAGAAATTACTGTTTGTGCATTCACATTATTCATTGATTTTTGCCATTGAAAAACATCATGTTATTCATATACCAGAAATGTTTGAAGCTACTGACTGAATGAAAAGAGCTGGCATCTCAATCTCTTTGAATCTTCTTTATCATGCTAAGAGGAGCAGGAAAAAGAAAAAAAATTCAGAATTGCACCTTGCAATGCGGAGAAATTACTGTTTGTATATTGACATTATTCATTGATTTTTGCCATTGAAAACCATCATGTTATTCATATACCAGAAATGTTTGAAGCTACTGACTGAATGAAAAGAGCTGGCATCTCACTCTCTTTGAATCTTCTTTATCATGCTAAGAGGAGCAGGAAAAAGCAAAAAATTTCAGAATTGCACCTTGCAATGCGGAGAAATTACTGTTTGTATATTGACATTATTCATTGATTTTTGCCATTGAAAACCATCATGTTATTCATATACCAGAAATGTTTGAAGCTACTGACTGAATGGAAGGATCTGGCATCTCATTCTCTTTGAATCTTCTTTATCATGCTAAGAGGAGCAGGAAAAAGCAAAAAATTTCAGAATTGCACCTTGCAATGCGGAGAAATTACTGTTTGTATATTGACATTATTCATTGATTTTTGCCATTGAAAACCATCATGTTATTCATATACCAGAAATGTTTGATGCTACTGACTGAATGAAAGGAGCTGGCATCTCACTCTCTTTGAATCTTCTTTATCATGCTAAGAGGAGCAGGAAAAAGCAAAAAATTTAAGAATTACACCTTGCAATGCGTAGAAATTACTGTTTGTGCATTTGCAATATTCAATGAGTTTTGCCATTGAAAAACGTCCAGAAATGTTTGAAGCTACTGACTGAATGAAAAGAGCTGGCATCTCACTCTCTTTGAATCTTCTTTATCATGCTAAGAGGAGCAGGAAAAAGCAAAAAAATTCAGAATTGCACCTTGCAATGCGGAGAAATTACTGTTTGTGCAATCACATTATTCATTGATTTTTGCGATTGAAAAACATCATTTTATTCATATACCAGAAATTTTTGAAGCTACTGACTGAATGAAAAGAGCTGGCATCTCACTCTCTTTGAATCTTCTTTATCATGCTAAGAGGAGCAGGAAAAAGAAAAAAAATTCAGAATTGCACCTTGCAATGCGGAGAAATTACTGTTTGTATATTGACATTATTCATTGATTTTTGCCATTGCAAACCATCATGTTATTCATATACCAGAAATGTTTGAAGCTACTGACTGAATGAAAGGAGCTGGCATCTCACTCTCTTTGAATCTTCTTTATCATGCTAAGAGGAGCAGGAAAAAGCAAAAAATTTCAGAATTGCACCTTGCAATGCGGAGAAATTACTGTTTGTGCATTCACATTATTAATTGATTTTTGCCATTGAAAAACATCATGTTATTCATATACCAGAAATGTTTGAAGCTACTGACTGAATGAAAAGAGCTGGCATCTCACTCTCTTTGAATCTTCTTTATCATGCTAAGAGGAGCAGGAAAAAGCAAAAAATTTCAGAAGTGCACCTTGCAATGCGGAGAAATTACTGTTTGTATATTGACATTATTCATTGATTTTTGCCATTGAAAACCATCATGTTATTCATATACCAGAAATGTTTGAAGCTACTGACTGAATGAAAGGAGCTGGCATCTCACTCTCTTTGAATCTTCTTTATCATGCTAAGAGGAGCAGGAAAAAGCAAAAAATTTCAGAATTGCACCTTGCAATGCGGAGAAATTACTGTTTGTATATTGACATTATTCATTGATTTTTGCCATTGAAAACCATCATGTTATTCATATACCAGAAATGTTTGAAGCTACTGACTGAATGAAAGGAGCTGGCATCTCACTCTCTTTGAATCTTCTTTATCATGCTAAGAGGAGCAGGAAAAAGCAAAAAATTTCAGAATTGCACCTTGCAATGCGGAGAAATTACTGTTTGTGCATTTACAATATTCATTGATTTTTGCCATTGAAAAACGTCCAGAAATGTTTGAAGCTACTGACTGAATGAAAAGAGCTGGCATCTCACTCTCTTTGAATCTTCTTTATCATGCTAAGAGGAGCAGGAAAAAGCAAAAAATTTCAGAATTGCACCTTGCAATGCGGAGAAGTTACTGTTTGTGCATTCACATTATTCATTGATTTTTGCCATTGAAAAACATCATGTTATTCATATACCAGAAATTTTTGAAGCTCCTGACTGAATGAAAAGAGCTGGCATCTCACTCTCTTTGAATCTTCTTTATCATGCTACGAGGAGCAGGAAAAAGCAAAAAATTTCAAAATTGCACCTTGCAATGCGGAGAAATTACTGTTTGTGCATTTACAATATTCATTGATTTTTGCCATTGAAAAACGTCCAGAAATGTTTGAAGCTACTGACTGAATGAAAGGAGCTGGCATCTCACTCTCTTTGAATCTTCTTTATAATGCTAAGAGGAGCAGGAAAAAGCAAAAAATTTCAGAAGTGCACCTTGCAATGCGGAGAAATTACTGTTTGTGCATTCACATTATTCATTGATTTTTGCAATTGAAAAACATCATGTTATTCATATACCAGAAATGTTTGAAGCTACTGACTGAATGAAAAGAGCTGGCATCTCAATCTCATTGAATCTTCTTTATCATGCTAAGAGGAGCAGGAAAAAGAAAAAAAATTCAGAATTGCACCTTGCAATGCGGAGAAATTACTGTTTGTATATTGACATTATTCATTGATTTTTGCCATTGAAAACCATCATGTTATTCATATACCAGAAATGTTTGAAGCTACTGACTGAATGAAAGGAGCTGGCATCTCACTCTCTTTGAATCTTCTTTATCATGCTAAGAGGAGCAGGAAAAAGCAAAAAATTTCAGAATTGCACCTTGCAATGCGGAGAAATTACTGTTTGTATATTGACATTATTCATTGATTTTTGCCATTGAAAACCATCATGTTATTCATATACCAGAAATGTTTGAAGCTACTGACTGAATGGAAGGATCTGGCATCTCATTCTCTTTGAATCTTCTTTATCATGCTAAGAGGAGCAGGAAAAAGCAAAAAATTTCAGAATTGCACCTTGCAATGCGGAGAAATTACTGTTTGTATATTGACATTATTCATTGATTTTTGCCATTGAAAACCATCATGTTATTCATATACCAGAAATGTTTGAAGCTACTGACTGAATGAAAGGAGCTGGCATCTCAATCTCTTTGAATCTTCTTTATCATGCTAAGAGGAGCAGGAAAAAGCAAAAAATTTAAGAATTACACCTTGCAATGCGTAGAAATTACTGTTTGTGCATTTGCAATATTCAATGAGTTTTGCCATTGAAAAACGTCCAGAAATGTTTGAAGCTACTGACTGAATGAAAAGAGCTGGCATCTCACTCTCTTTGAATCTTCTTTATCATGCTAAGAGGAGCAGGAAAAAGCAAAAAATTTCAGAATTGCACCTTGCAATGCGGAGAAATTACTGTTTGTATATTGACATTATTCATTGATTTTTGCCATTGAAAAACATCATTTTATTCATATACCAGAAATTTTTGAAGCTACTGACTGAATGAAAAGAGCTGGCATCTCACTCTCTTTGAATCTTCTTTATCATGCTAAGAGGAGCAGGAAAAAGAAAAAAATTTCAGAATTGCACCTTGCAATGCGGAGAAATTACTGTTTGTATATTGACATTATTCATTGATTTTTGCCATTGCAAACCATCATGTTATTCATATACCAGAAATGTTTGAAGCTACTGACTGAATGAAAGGAGCTGGCATCTCACTCTCTTTGAATCTTCTTTATCATGCTAAGAGGAGCAGGAAAAAGCAAAAAATTTCAGAATTGCACCTTGCAATGCGGAGAAATTACTGTTTGTGCATTCACATTATTAATTGATTTTTGCCATTGAAAAACATCATGTTATTCATATACCAGAAATTTTTGAAGCTACTGACTGAATGAAAAGAGCTGGCATCTCACTCTCTTTGAATTTTCTATATCATGCTACGAGGAGCAGGAAAAAGCAAAAAATTTCAGAATTGCACCTTGCAATGCGGAGAAATTACTGTTTGTGCATTTACAATATTCATTGATTTTTGCCATTGAAAAACATCCAGAAATGTTTGAAGCTACTGACTGAATGAAAGGAGCTGGCATCTCACTCTCTTTGAATCTTCTTTATCATGCTAAGAGGAGCAGGAAAAAGCAAAAAATTTCAGAAGTGCACCTTGCAATGCGGAGAAATTACTGTTTGTGCATTCACATTATTCATTGATTTTTGCCATTGAAAAACATCATGTTATTCATATACCAGAAATGTTTGAAGCTACTGACTGAATGAAAGGAGCTGGCATCTCACTCTCTTTGAATCTTCTTTATCATGCTAAGAGGAGCAGAAAAAGCAAAAAATTTCAGAATTGCACCTTGCAATGCGGAGAAATTACTGTTTGTATGTTGACATTATTCATTGATTTTTGCCATTGAAAACCATCATGTTATTCATATACCAGAAATGTTTGAAGCTACTGACTGAATGAAAGGAGCTGGCATCTCACTCTCTTTGAATCTTCTTTATCATGCTAAGAGGAGCAGGAAAAAGCAAAAAATTTCAGAATTGCACCTTGCAATGCGGAGAAATTACTGTTTGTGCATTTACAATATTCATTGATTTTTGCCATTGAAAAACGTCCAGAAATGTTTGAAGCTACTGACTGAATGAAAAGAGCTGGCATCTCACTCTCTTTGAATCTTCTTTATCATGCTAAGAGGAGCAGGAAAAAGCAAAAAATTTCAGAATTGCACCTTGCAATGCGAAGAAATTACAGTTTGTATATTGACATTATTCATTGATTTTTGCCATTGAAAACCATCATGTTATTCATATACCAGAAATGTTTGAAGCTACTGACTGAATGAAAGGAGCTGGCATCTCAATCTCTTTGAATCTTCTTTATCATGCTAAGAGGAGCAGGAAAAAACAAAAAATTTAAGAATTACACCTTGCAATGCGTAGAAATTACTGTTTGTGCATTTGCAATATTCATTGATTTTTGCCATTGAAAAACGTCCAGAAATGTTTGAAGCTATTGACTGAATGAAAAGAGCTGGCATCTCACTCTCTTTGAATCTTCTTTATCATACTAAGAGGAGCAGGAAAAAGCAAAAAATTTCAGAATTGCACCTTGCAATGCGGAGAAATTACTGTTTGCGCATTCACATTATTCATTGATTTTTGCCATTGAAAAACATCATGTTATTCATATACCAGAAATGTTTGAAGCTACTGACTGAATGAAAAGAGCTGACATCTCAATCTCTTTGAATCTTCTTTATCATGCTAAGAGGAGCAGGAAAAAGCAAAAAAATTCAGAATTGCACCTTGCAATGCGGAGAAATTACTGTTTGTGCATTTACAATATTCATTGATTTTTGCCATTGAAAAACGTCCAGAAATGTTTGAAGCTACTGACTGAATGAAAGGAGCTGGCATCTCACTCTCTTTGAATCTTCTTTATCATGCTAAGAGAAGCAGGAAAAAGCAAAAAATTTTAGAATTGCACCTTGCAATGCGGAGAAATTTCTGTTTGTGCATTTACAATATTCATTGATTTTTGCCAGTGAAAAACGTCCAGAAATGTTTGAAGCTACTGACTGAATGAAAAGAGCTGGCATCTCACTCTCTTTGAATCTTCTTTATCATGCTAAGAGGAGCAGGAAAAAGCAAAAAATTTCAGAAGTGCACCTTGCAATGCGGAGAAATTACTGTTTGTGCATTCACATTATTCATTGATTTTTGCCATTGAAAAACATCATGTTATTCATATACCAGAAATGTTTGAAGCTACTGACTGAATGAAAGGAGCTGGCATCTCACTCTCTTTGAATCTTCTTTATCATGCTAAGAGGAGCAGGAAAAAGCAAAAAATTTCAGAATTGCACCTTGCAATGCGGAGAAATTACTGTTTGTATATTGACATTATTCATTGATTTTTGCCATTGAAAACCATCATGTTATTCATATACCAGAAATGTTTGAAGCTACTGACTGAATGAAAGGAGCTGGCATCTCACTCTCTTTGAATCTTCTTTATCATGCTAAGAGGAGCAGGAAAAAGCAAAAAATTTCAGAATTGCACCTTGCAATGCGGAGAAATTACTGTTTGTGCATTTACAATATTCATTGATTTTTGCCATTGAAAAACATCCAGAAATGTTTGAAGCTACTGACTGAATGAAAGGAGCTGGCATCTCACTCTCTTTGAATCTTCTTTATCATGCTAAGAGGAGCAGGAAAAAGCAAAAAATTTCAGAAGTGCACCTTGCAATGCGGAGAAATTACTGTTTGTGCATTCACATTATTCATTGATTTTTGCCATTGAAAAACATCATGTTATTCATATACCAGAAATGTTTGAAGCTACTGACTGAATGAAAGGAGCTGGCATCTCACTCTCTTTGAATCTTCTTTATCATGCTAAGAGGAGCAGAAAAAGCAAAAAATTTCAGAATTGCACCTTGCAATGCGGAGAAATTACTGTTTGTATATTGACATTATTCATTGATTTTTGCCATTGAAAACCATCATGTTATTCATATACCAGAAATGTTTGAAGCTACTGACTGAATGAAAGGAGCTGGCATCTCACTCTCTTTGAATCTTCTTTATCATGCTAAGAGGAGCAGGAAAAAGCAAAAAATTTCAGAATTGCACCTTGCAATGCGGAGAAATTACTGTTTGTGCATTTACAATATTCATTGATTTTTGCCATTGAAAAACGTCCAGAAATGTTTGAAGCTACTGACTGAATGAAAAGAGCTGGCATCTCACTCTCTTTGAATCTTCTTTATCATGCTAAGAGGAGCAGGAAAAAGCAAAAAATTTCAGAATTGCACCTTGCAATGCGAAGAAATTACAGTTTGTATATTGACATTATTCATTGATTTTTGCCATTGAAAACCATCATGTTATTCATATACCAGAAATGTTTGAAGCTACTGACTGAATGAAAGGAGCTGGCATCTCAATCTCTTTGAATCTTCTTTATCATGCTAAGAGGAGCAGGAAAAAACAAAAAATTTAAGAATTACACCTTGCAATGCGTAGAAATTACTGTTTGTGCATTTGCAATATTCATTGATTTTTGCCATTGAAAAACGTCCAGAAATGTTTGAAGCTATTGACTGAATGAAAAGAGCTGGCATCTCACTCTCTTTGAATCTTCTTTATCATACTAAGAGGAGCAGGAAAAAGCAAAAAATTTCAGAATTGCACCTTGCAATGCGGAGAAATTACTGTTTGCGCATTCACATTATTCATTGATTTTTGCCATTGAAAAACATCATGTTATTCATATACCAGAAATGTTTGAAGCTACTGACTGAATGAAAAGAGCTGACATCTCAATCTCTTTGAATCTTCTTTATCATGCTAAGAGGAGCAGGAAAAAGCAAAAAAATTCAGAATTGCACCTTGCAATGCGGAGAAATTACTGTTTGTGCATTTACAATATTCATTGATTTTTGCCATTGAAAAACGTCCAGAAATGTTTGAAGCTACTGACTGAATGAAAGGAGCTGGCATCTCACTCTCTTTGAATCTTCTTTATCATGCTAAGAGAAGCAGGAAAAAGCAAAAAATTTTAGAATTGCACCTTGCAATGCGGAGAAATTTCTGTTTGTGCATTTACAATATTCATTGATTTTTGCCAGTGAAAAACGTCCAGAAATGTTTGAAGCTACTGACTGAATGAAAAGAGCTGGCATCTCACTCTCTTTGAATCTTCTTTATCATGCTAAGAGGAGCAGGAAAAAGCAAAAAATTTCAGAAGTGCACCTTGCAATGCGGAGAAATTACTGTTTGTGCATTCACATTATTCATTGATTTTTGCCATTGAAAAACATCATGTTATTCATATACCAGAAATGTTTGAAGCTACTGACTGAATGAAAGGAGCTGGCATCTCACTCTCTTTGAATCTTCTTTATCATGCTAAGAGGAGCAGGAAAAAGCAAAAAATTTCAGAATTGCACCTTGCAATGCGGAGAAATTACTGTTTGTATATTGACATTATTCATTGATTTTTGCCATTGAAAACCATCATGTTATTCATATACCAGAAATGTTTGAAGCTACTGACTGAATGAAAGGAGCTGGCATCTCACTCTCTTTGAATCTTCTTTATCATGCTAAGAGGAGCAGGAAAAAGCAAAAAATTTCAGAATTGCACCTTGCAATGCGGAGAAATTACTGTTTGTGCATTTACAATATTCATTGATTTTTGCCATTGAAAAACGTCCAGAAATGTTTGAAGCTACTGACTGAATGAAAAGAGCTGGCATCTCACTCTCTTTGAATCTTCTTTATCATGCTAAGAGGAGCAGGAAAAAGCAAAAAATTTCAGAATTGCACCTTGCAATGCGGAGAAGTTACTGTTTGTGCATTCACATTATTCATTGATTTTTGCCATTGAAAAACATCATGTTATTCATATACCAGAAATTTTTGAAGCTCCTGACTGAATGAAAAGAGCTGGCATCTCACTCTCTTTGAATCTTCTTTATCATGCTACGAGGAGCAGGAAAAAGCAAAAAATTTCAAAATTGCACCTTGCAATGCGGAGAAATTACTGTTTGTGCATTTACAATATTCATTGATTTTTGCCATTGAAAAACGACCAGAAATGTTTGAAGCTACTGACTGAATGAAAAGAGCTGGCATCTCACTCTCTTTGAATCTTCTTTATCATGCTAAGAGGAGCAGGAAAAAGCAAAAAATTTCAGAAGTGCACCTTGCAATGCGGAGAAATTACTGTTTGTGCATTCACATTATTCATTGATTTTTGCCATTGAAAAACATCATGTTATTCATATACCAGAAATGTTTGAAGCTACTGACTGAATGAAAAGAGCTGGCATCTCACTCTCTTTGAATCTTCTTTATCATGCTAAGAGGAGCAGGAAAAAGAAAAAAAATTCAGAATTGCACCTTGCAATGCGGAGAAATTACTGTTTGTATATTGACATTATTCATTGATTTTTGCCATTGAAAAACATCATGTTATTCATATACCAGAAATGTTTGAAGCTACTGACTGAATGAAAGGAGCTGGCATCTCACTCTCTTTGAATCTTCTTTATCATGCTAAGAGGAGCAGGAAAAAGCAAAAAATTTCAGAATTGCACCTTGCAATGCGGAGAAATTACTGTTTGTATATTGACATTATTCATTGATTTTTGCCATTGAAAACCATCATGTTATTCATATACCAGAAATGTTTGAAGCTACTGACTGAATGGAAGGATCTGGCATCTCATTCTCTTTGAATCTTCTTTATCATGCTAAGAGGAGCAGGAAAAAGCAAAAAATTTCAGAATTGCACCTTGCAATGCGGAGAAATTACTGTTTGTATATTGACATTATTCATTGATTTTTGCCATTGAAAACCATCATGTTATTCATATACCAGAAATGTTTGAAGCTACTGACTGAATGAAAGGAGCTGGCATCTCACTCTCTTTGAATCTTCTTTATCATGCTAAGAGGAGCAGGAAAAAGCAAAAAATTTAAGAATTACACCTTGCAATGCGTAGAAATTACTGTTTGTGCATTTGCAATATTCAATGAGTTTTGCCATTGAAAAACGTCCAGAAATGTTTGAAGCTACTGACTGAATGAAAAGAGCTGGCATCTCACTCTCTTTGAATCTTCTTTATCATGCTAAGAGGAGCAGGAAAAAGCAAAAAAATTCAGAATTGCACCTTGCAATGCGGAGAAATTACTGTTTGTGCAATCACATTATTCATTGATTTTTGCCATTGAAAAACATCATGTTATTCATATACCAGAAATGTTTGAAGCTACTGACTGAATGAAAAGAGCTGGCATCTCACTCTCTTTGAATCTTCTTTATCATGCTAAGAGGAGCAGGAAAAAGAAAAAAAATTCAGAATTGCACCTTGCAATGCGGAGAAATTACTGTTTGTATATTGACATTATTCATTGATTTTTGCCATTGAAAACCATCATGTTATTCATATACCAGAAATTTTTGAAGCTACTGACTGAATGAAAAGAGCTGGCATCTCACTCTCTTTGAATCTTCTTTATCATGCTATGAGGAGCAGGAAAAAGCAAAAAATTTCAGAATTGCACCTTGCAATGCAGAGAAATTACTGTTTGTGCATTTACAATATTCATTGATTTTTGCCATTGAAAAACGTCCAGAAATGTTTGAAGCTACTGACTGAATGAAAGGAGCTGGCATTTCACTCTCTTTGAATCTTCTTTATCATGCTAAGAGGAGCAGGAAAAAGCAAAAAATTTCAGAAGTGCACCTTACAATGCGGAGAAATTACTGTTTGTGCATTCACATTATTCATTGATTTTTGCCATTGAAAACATCATGTTATTCATATAACAGAAATGTTTGAAGCTACTGACTGAATGAAAAGAGCTGGCATCTCACTCTCTTTGAATCTTCTTTATCATGCTAAGAGGAGCAGGAAAAAGCAAAAAATTTCAGAATTGCACCTTGCAATGCGGAGATATTACTGTTTGTGCATTCACATTATTCATTGATTTTTGCCATTGAAAAACATCATGTTATTCATATTCCAGAAATGTTTGAAGCTACTGACTGAATGAAAAGAGCTGGCATCTCACTCTCTTTGAATCTTCTTTATCATGCTAAGAGGAGCAGGAAAAAGCAAAAATTTCAGAATTGCACCTTGCAATGCGGAGAAATTACTGTTTGTGCATTCACATTATTCATTGATTTTTACCATAGAAAAACATCATGTTATTCATATACCAGAAATTTTTGAAGCTACTGACTGAATGAAAGGAGCTGGCATCTCACTCTCTTTGAATCTTCTTTATCATGCTAAGAGGAGCAGGAAAAAGCAAAAAATTTCAGAAGTGCACCTTGCAATGCGGAGAAATTACTGTTTGTGCATTCACATTATTCTTTGATTTTTGCCATTGAAAAACATCATGTTATTCATATACCAGAAATGTTTGAAGCTACTAACTGAATGAAAAGAGCTGGCATCTCACTCTCTTTGAATCTTCTTTATCATGCTAAGAGGAGCAGGAAAAAGAAAAAAATTTCAGAATTGCACCTTGCAATGCGGAGAAATTACTGTTTGTATATTGACATTATTCATTAATTTTTGCCATTGAAAACCATCATGTTATTCATATACCAGAAATGTTTGAAGCTACTGACTGAATGAAAGGAGCTGGCATCTCACTCTCTTTGAAACTTCTTTATCATGCTAAGAGGAGCAGGGAAAAGCAAAAAATTTCAGAATTGCACCTTGCAATGCGGAGAAATTACTGTTTGTATATTGACATTATTCATTGATTTTTGCCATTGAAAAACATCATGTTATTCATATTCCAGAAATGTTTGAAGCTACTGACTGAATGAAAAGAGCTGGCATCTCACTCTCTTTGAATCTTCTTTATCATGCTAAGAGGAGCAGGAAAAAGCAAAAATTTCAGAATTGCACCTTGCAATGCGGAGAAATTACTGTTTGTGCATTCACATTATTCATTGATTTTTACCATAGAAAAACATCATGTTATTCATATACCAGAAATTTTTGAAGCTACTGACTGAATGAAAAGAGCTGGCATCTCACTCTCTTTGAATCTTCTTTATCATGCTAAGAGAAGCAGGAAAAAGCTAAAAAATTTCAGAATTGCACCTTGCAATGCGGAGAAATTATTGTTTGTGCATTTACAATATTCATTGATTTTTGCCATTGAAAAACGTCCAGAAATGTTTGAAGCTACTGACTGAATGAAAAGAGCTGGCATCTCACTCTCTTTGAATCTTCTTTATCATGCTAAGAGGAGCAGGAAAAAGCAAAAAATTTCAGAATTGCACCTTGCAATGCGGAGAAATTACTGTTTGTGCATTTACAATATTCATTGATTTTGCCATTGAAAAACGTCCAGAAATGTTTGAAGCTACTGACTGAGTGAAAGGAGCTGGCATCTCACTCTCTTTGAATCTTCTTTATCATGCTAAGAGGAGCAGGAAAAAGCAAAAAATTTCAGAATTGCACCTTGCAATGCGGAGAAATTACTGTTTGTGCATTCACATTATTCATTGATTTTTGACATTGAAAAACATCATGTCATTCATATACCAGAAGTGTTTGAAGCTACTGACTGAATGAAAAGAGCTGGCATCTCACTCTCTTTGAATCTTCTTTATCATGCTAAGAGGAGCAGGAAAAAGCAAAAAATTTCAGAATTGCACCTTGCAATGCGGAGAAATTACTGTTTGTGCATTCACATTATTCATTGATTTTTGCCATTGAAAAACATCATGTTAGTCATATACCAGAAATTTTTGAAGCTACTGACTGAATGAAAAGAGCTGGCATCTCACTCTCATTGAATCTTCTTATCATGCTACGAGGAGCAGGAAAAAGCAAAAAATTTCAGAATTACACCTTGCAATGCGTAGAAATTACTGTTTGTGCATTTACAATATTCATTGATTTTTGCCATTGAAAAACGTCCAGAAATGTTTGAAGCTACTGACTGAATGAAAAGAGCTGGCATCTCACTCTCTTTGAATCTTCTTTATCATGCTAAGAGGAGCAGGAAAAAGCAAAAAATTTCAGAATTGCACCTTGCAATGCGGAGCAATTACTGTTTGTGCATTCACTTTATTCATTGATTTTTGCCATTGAAAAACATCATGTTATTCATATACCAGAAATGTTTGAAGCTACTGACTGAATGAAAGGAGCTGGCATCTCACTCTCTTTGAATCTTCTTTATCATGCTAAGAGAAGCAGGAAAAAGCAAAAAATTTCAGAATTGCACCTTGCAATGCGGAGAAATTATTGTTTGTGCATTTACAATATTCATTGATTTTTGCCATTGAAAAACGTCCAGAAATGTTTGAAGCTACTGACTGAATGAAAAGAGCTGGCATCTCACTCTCTTTGAATCTTCTTTATCATGCTAAGAGGAGCAGAAAAAAGCAAAAAAATTCAGAATTGCACCTTGCAATGCGGAGAAATTACTGTTTGTACAATCACATTATTCATTGATTTTTGCCATTGAAAAACATCATGTTATTCATATACCTGAAATGTTTGAAGCTACTGACTGAATGAAAAGAGCTGCCATCTCACTCTCTTTGAATCTTCTTTATCATGCTAAGAGGAGCAGGAAAAAGCAAAAAATTTCAGAATTGCACCTTGCAATGCGGAGAAATTACTGTTTGTGCATTTACAATATTCATTGATTTTTGCCATTGAAAAACGTCCAGAAATGTTTGAAGCTACTGACTGAGTGAAAGGAGCTGGCATCTCACTCTCTTTGAATCTTCTTTATCATGCTAAGAGGAGCAGGAAAAAGCAAAAAATTTCAGAAGTGCACCTTGCAATGCGGAGAAATTACTGTTTGTGCATTCACATTATTCTTTGATTTTTGCCATTGAAAAACATCATGTTATTCATATACCAGAAATGTTTGAAGCTACTAACTGAATGAAAAAAGCTGGCATCTCACTCTCTTTGAATCTTCTTTATCATGCTAAGAGGAGCAGGAAAAAGAAAAAAATTTCAGAATTGCACCTTGCAATGCGGAGAAATTACTGTTTGTATATTGACATTATTCATTGATTTTTGCCATTGAAAACCATCATGTTATTCATATACCAGAAATGTTTGAAGCTACTGACTGAATGAAAGGAGCTGGCATCTCACTCTCTTTGAATCTTCTTTATCATGCTAAGAGGAGCAGGAAAAAGCAAAAAATTTCAGAATTGCACCTTGCAATGCGGAGAAATTACTGTTTGTATATTGACATTATTCATTGATTTTTGCCATTGAAAACCATCATGTTATTCATATACCAGAAATGTTTGAAGCTACTGACGGAATGAAAGGAGCTGGCATCTCACTCTCTTTGAATCTTCTTCATCATGCTAAGAGGAGCAGGAAAAAGCAAAAAATTTCAGAATTACACCTTGCAATGCGTAGAAATTACTGCTTGTGCATTTACAATATTCATTGATTTTTGCCATTGAAAAACATCCAGAAATGTTTGAAGCTACTGACTGAATGAAAGGAGCTGGCATCTCACTCTCTTTGAATCTTATTTATCATGCTAAGAGAAGCAGGAAAAAGCAAAAAATTTCAGAATTGCACCTTGCAATGCGGAGAAATTATTGTTTGTGCATTTACAATATTCATTGATTTTTGCCATTGAAAAACGTCCAGAAATGTTTGAAGCTACTGACTGAATGAAAATAGCTGGCATCTCACTCTCTTTGAATCTTCTTTATCATGCTAAGAGGAGCAGGAAAAAGCAAAAAATTTCAGAATTGCACCTTGCAATGCGGAGAAATTACTGTTTGTGCATTTACAATATTCATTGATTTTTGCAATTGAAAAACGTCCAGAAATGTTTGAAGCTACTGACTGAGTGAAAGGAACTGGCATCTCACTCTCTTTGAATCTTCTTTATCATGCTAAGAGGAGCAGGAAAAAGCAAAAAATTTCAGAATTACACCTTGCAATGCGTGGAAATTACTGTTTGTGCATTTACAATATTCATTGATTTTTGCCATTGAAAAACGTCCAGAAATGTTTGAAGCTACTGACTGAATGAAAGGAGCTGGCATCTCACTCTCTTTGAATCTTCTTTATCATGCTAAGAGAAGCAGGAAAAAGCAAAAAATTTCAGAATTGCACCTTGCAATGCGGAGAAATTATTGTTTGTGCATTTACAATATTCATTGATTTTTGCCATTGAAAAACGTCCAGAAATGTTTGAAGCTAATGACTGAATGAAAAGAGCTGGCATCTCACTCTCTTTGAATCTTCTTTATCATGCTAAGAGGAGCAGGAAAAAGCAAAAAATTTCAGAATTGCACCTTGCAATGCGGAGAAATTACTGTTTGTGCATTTACAATATTCATTGATTTTTGCCATTGAAAAACGTCCAGAAATGTTTGAAGCTACTGACTGAGTGAAAGGAGCTGGCATCTCACTCTGTTTGAATCTTCTTTATCATGCTAAGAGGAGCAGGAAAAAGCAAATAATTTCAGAATTACACCTTGCAATGCGTAGAAATTACTGTTTGTGCATTTACAATATTCATTGATTTTTGCCATTGAAAAACGTCCAGAAATGTTTGAAGCTACTGACTGAATGAAAGGAGCTGGCATCTCACTCTCTTTGAATCTTCTTTATCATGCTAAGAGAAGCAGGAAAAAGCAAAAAATTTCAGAATTGCACCTTGCAATGCGGAGAAATTATTGTTTGTGCATTTACAATATTCATTGATTTTTGCCATTGAAAAACGTCCAGAAATGTTTGAAGCTACTGACTGAATGAAAAGAGCTGGCATCTCACTCTCTTTGAATCTTCTTTATCATGCTAAGAGGAGCAGGAAAAAGCAAAAAATTTCAGAATTGCACCTTGCAATGCGGAGAAATTACTGTTTCTGCATTTACAATATTCATTGATTTTTGCCATTGAAAAACGTCCAGAAATGTTTGAAGCTACTGACTGAGTGAAAGGAGCTGGCATCTCACTCTCTTTGAATCTTCTTTATCATGCTAAGAGGAGCAGGAAAAAGCAAAAAATTTCAGAATTGCACCTTGCAATGCGGAGAAATTACTGTTTGTGCATTCACATTATTCATTGATTTTTGACATTGAAAAACATCATGTCATTCATATACCAGAAATGTTTGAAGCTACTGACTGAATGAAAAGAGCTGGCATCTCACTCTCTTTGAATCTTCTTTATCATGCTAAGAGGAGCAGGAAAAAGCAAAAAATTTCAGAATTGCACCTTGCAATGCGGAGAAATTACTGTTTGTATATTGACATTATTCATTGATTTTTGCCATTGAAAACCATCATGTTATTCATATACCAGAAATGTTTGAAGCTACTGACTGAATGAAAGGAGCTGGCATCTCACTCTCTTTGAATCTTCTTTATCATGCTAAGAGGAGCAGGAAAAAGCAAAAAATTTAAGAATTACACCTTGCAATGCGTAGAAATTACTGTTTGTGCATTTGCAATATTCAATGAGTTTTGCCATTGAAAAACGTCCAGAAATGTTTGAAGCTACTGACTGAATGAAAAGAGCTGGCATCTCACTCTCTTTGAATCTTCTTTATCATGCTAAGAGGAGCAGGAAAAAGCAAAAAAATTCAGAATTGCACCTTGCAATGCGGAGAAATTACTGTTTGTGCAATCACATTATTCATTGATTTTTGCCATTGAAAAACATCATGTTATTCACATACCAGAAATGTTTGAAGCTACTGACTGAATGAAAAGAGCTGGCATCTCACTCTCTTTGAATCTTCTTTATCATGCTAAGAGGAGCAGGAAAAAGAAAAAAAATTCAGAATTGCACCTTGCAATGCGGAGAAATTACTGTTTGTATATTGACATTATTCATTGATTTTTGCCATTGAAAACCATCATGTTATTCATATACCAGAAATTTTTGAAGCTACTGACTGAATGAAAAGAGCTGGCATCTCACTCTCTTTGAATCTTCTTTATCATGCTATGAGGAGCAGGAAAAAGCAAAAAATTTCAGAATTGCACCTTGCAATGCAGAGAAATTACTGTTTGTGCATTTACAATATTCATTGATTTTTGCCATTGAAAAACGTCCAGAAATGTTTGAAGCTACTGACTGAATGAAAGGAGCTGGCATTTCACTCTCTTTGAATCTTCTTTATCATGCTAAGAGGAGCAGGAAAAAGCAAAAAATTTCAGAAGTGCACCTTACAATGCGGAGAAATTACTGTTTGTGCATTCACATTATTCATTGATTTTTGCCATTGAAAACATCATGTTATTCATATAACAGAAATGTTTGAAGCTACTGACTGAATGAAAAGAGCTGGCATCTCACTCTCTTTGAATCTTCTTTATCATGCTAAGAGGAGCAGGAAAAAGCAAAAAATTTCAGAATTGCACCTTGCAATGCGGAGATATTACTGTTTGTGCATTCACATTATTCATTGATTTTTGCCATTGAAAAACATCATGTTATTCATATTCCAGAAATGTTTGAAGCTACTGACTGAATGAAAAGAGCTGGCATCTCACTCTCTTTGAATCTTCTTTATCATGCTAAGAGGAGCAGGAAAAAGCAAAAATTTCTGAATTGCACCTTGCAATGCGGAGAAATTACTGTTTGTGCATTCACATTATTCATTGATTTTTACCATAGAAAAACATCATGTTATTCATATACCAGAAATTTTTGAAGCTACTGACTGAATGAAAAGAGCTGGCATCTCACTCTCTTTGAATCTTCTTTATCATGCTACGAGGAGCAGGAAAAAGCAAAAAATTTCAGAATTGCACCTTGCAATGCGGAGAAATTACTGTTTGTGCATTTACAATATTCATTGATTTTTGCCATTGAAAAACATCCAGAAATGTTTGAAGCTATTGACTGAATGAAAGGAGCTGGCATCTCACTCTCTTTGAATCTTCTTTATCATGCTAAGAGGAGCAGGAAAAAGCAAAAAATTTCAGAAGTGCACCTTGCAATGCGGAGAAATTACTGTTTGTGCATTCACATTATTCTTTGATTTTTGCCATTGAAAAACATCATGTTATTCATATACCAGAAATGTTTGAAGCTACTAACTGAATGAAAAGAGCTGGCATCTCACTCTCTTTGAATCTTCTTTATCATGCTAAGAGGAGCAGGAAAAAGAAAAAAATTTCAGAATTGCACCTTGCAATGCGGAGAAATTACTGTTTGTATATTGACATTATTCATTAATTTTTGCCATTGAAAACCATCATGTTATTCATATACCAGAAATGTTTGAAGCTACTGACTGAATGAAAGGAGCTGGCATCTCACTCTCTTTGAATCTTCTTTATCATGCTAAGAGGAGCAGGAAAAAGCAAAAAATTTCAGAATTGCACCTTGCAATGCGGAGAAATTACTGTTTGTATATTGACATTATTCATTGATTTTTGCCATTGAAAACCATCATGTTATTCATATACCAGAAATGTTTGAAGCTACTGACTGAATGAAAGGAGCTGGCATCTCACTCTCTTTGAAACTTCTTTATCATGCTAAGAGGAGCAGGGAAAAGCAAAAAATTTCAGAATTGCACCTTGCAATGCGGAGAAATTACTGTTTGTATATTGACATTATTCATTGATTTTTGCCATTGAAAACCATCATGTTATTCATATACCAGAAATGTTTGAAGCTACTGACGGAATGAAAGGAGCTGGCATCTCACTCTCTTTGAATCTTCTTCATCATGCTAAGAGGAGCAGGAAAAAGCAAAAAATTTCAGAATTACACCTTGCAATGCGTAGAAATTACTGCTTGTGCATTTACAATATTCATTGATTTTTGCCATTGAAAAACATCCAGAAATGTTTGAAGCTACTGACTGAATGAAAGGAGCTGGCATCTCATTCTCTTTGAATCTTCTTTATCATGCTAAGAGAAGCAGGAAAAAGCAAAAAATTTCAGAATTGCAACTTGCAATGCGGAGAAATTATTGTTTGTGCATTTACAATATTCATTGATTTTTGCCATTGAAAAACGTCCAGAAATGTTTGAAGCTACTGACTGAATGAAAAGAGCTGGCATCTCACTCTCTTTGAATCTTCTTTATCATGCTAAGAGGAGCAGGAAAAAGCAAAAAATTTCAGAATTGCACCTTGCAATGCGGAGAAATTACTGTTTGTGCATTTACAATATTCATTGATTTTTGCCATTGAAAAACGTCCAGAAATGTTTGAAGCTACTGACTGAGTGAAAGGAACTGGCATCTCACTCTCTTTGAATCTTCTTTATCATGCTAAGAGGAGCAGGAAAAAGCAAAAAATTTCAGAATTACACCTTGCAATGCGTAGAAATTACTGTTTGTGCATTTACAATATTCATTGATTTTTGCCATTGAAAAACGTCCAGAAATGTTTGAAGCTACTGACTGAATGAAAGGAGCTGGCATCTCACTCTCTTTGAATCTTCTTTACCATGCTAAGAGAAGCAGGAAAAAGCAAAAAATTTCAGAATTGCACCTTGCAATGCGGAGAAATTATTGTTTGTGCATTTACAATATTCATTGATTTTTGCCATTGAAAAACGTCCAGAAATGTTTGAAGCTACTGACTGAATGAAAAGAGCTGGCATCTCACTCCCTTTGAATCTTCTTTATCATGCTAAGAGGAGCAGGAAAAAGCAAAACATTTCAGAATTGCACCTTGCAATGCGGAGATATTACTGTTTGTGCATTCACATTATTCATTGATTTTTGCCATTGAAAAACATCATGTTATTCATATTCCAGAAATGTTTGAAGCTACTGACTGAATGAAAAGAGCTGGCATCTCACTCTCTTTGAATCTTCTTTATCATGCTAAGAGGAGCAGGAAAAAGCAAAAAATTTCAGAATTGCACCTTGCAATGCGGAGATATTACTGTTTGTGCATTCACATTATTCATTGATTTTTGCCATTGAAAAACATCATGTTATTCATATTCCAGAAATGTTTGAAGCTACTGACTGAATGAAAAGAGCTGGCATCTCACTCTCTTTGAATCTTCTTTATCATGCTAAGAGGAGCAGGAAAAAGCAAAAATTTCAGAATTGCACCTTGCAATGCGGAGAAATTACTGTTTGTGCATTCACATTATTCATTGATTTTTACCATAGAAAAACATCATGTTATTCATATACCAGAAATTTTTGAAGCTACTGACTGAATGAAAAGAGCTGGCATCTCACTCTCTTTGAATCTTCTTTATCATGCTAAGAGAAGCAGGAAAAAGCTAAAAAATTTCAGAATTGCACCTTGCAATGCGGAGAAATTATTGTTTGTGCATTTACAATATTCATTGATTTTTGCCATTGAAAAACGTCCAGAAATGTTTGAAGCTACTGACTGAATGAAAAGAGCTGGCATCTCACTCTCTTTGAATCTTCTTTATCATGCTAAGAGGAGCAGGAAAAAGCAAAAAATTTCAGAATTGCACCTTGCAATGCGGAGAAATTACTGTTTGTGCATTTACAATATTCATTGATTTTTGCCATTGAAAAACGTCCAGAAATGTTTGAAGCTACTGACTGAGTGAAAGGAGCTGGCATCTCACTCTCTTTGAATCTTCTTTATCATGCTAAGACGAGCAGGAAAAAGCAAAAAATTTCAGAATTGCACCTTGCAATGCGGAGAAATTACTGTTTGTGCATTCACATTATTCATTGATTTTTGACATTGAAAAACATCATGTCATTCATATACCAGAAATGTTTGAAGCTACTGACTGAATGAAAAGAGCTGGCATCTCACTCTCTTTGAATCTTCTTTATCATGCTAAGAGGAGCAGGAAAAAGCAAAAAATTTCAGAATTGCACCTTGCAATGCGGAGAAATTACTGTTTGTGCATTCACATTATTCATTGATTTTTGCCATTGAAAAACATCATGTTAGTCATATACCAGAAATTTTTGAAGCTACTGACTGAATGAAAAGAGCTGGCATCTCACTCTCATTGAATCTTCTTATCATGCTACGAGGAGCAGGAAAAAGCAAAAAATTTCAGAATTACACCTTGCAATGCGTACAAATTACTGTTTGTGCATTTACAATATTCATTGATTTTTGCCATTGAAAAACGTCCAGAAATGTTTGAAGCTACTGACTGAATGAAAAGAGCTGGCATCTCACTCTCTTTGAATCTTCTTTATCATGCTAAGAGGAGCAGGAAAAAGCAAAAAATTTCAGAATTGCACCTTGCAATGCGGAGCAATTACTGTTTGTGCATTCACTTTATTCATTGATTTTTGCCATTGAAAAACATCATGTTATTCATATACCAGAAATGTTTGAAGCTACTGACTGAATGAAAGGAGCTGGCATCTCACTCTCTTTGAATCTTCTTTATCATGCTAAGAGAAGCAGGAAAAAGCAAAAAATTTCAGAATTGCACCTTGCAATGCGGAGAAATTATTGTTTGTGCATTTACAATATTCATTGATTTTTGCCATTGAAAAACGTCCAGAAATGTTTGAAGCTACTGACTGAATGAAAAGAGCTGGCATCTCACTCTCTTTGAATCTTCTTTATCATGCTAAGAGGAGCAGAAAAAAGCAAAAAAATTCAGAATTGCACCTTGCAATGCGGAGAAATTACTGTTTGTACAATCACATTATTCATTGATTTTTGCCATTGAAAAACATCATGTTATTCATATACCTGAAATGTTTGAAGCTACTGACTGAATGAAAAGAGCTGCCATCTCACTCTCTTTGAATCTTCTTTATCATGCTAAGAGGAGCAGGAAAAAGCAAAAAATTTCAGAATTGCACCTTGCAATGCGGAGAAATTACTGTTTGTGCATTTACAATATTCATTGATTTTTGCCATTGAAAAACGTCCAGAAATGTTTGAAGCTACTGACTGAGTGAAAGGAGCTGGCATCTCACTCTCTTTGAATCTTCTTTATCATGCTAAGAGGAGCAGGAAAAAGCAAAAAATTTCAGAAGTGCACCTTGCAATGCGGAGAAATTACTGTTTGTGCATTCACATTATTCTTTGATTTTTGCCATTGAAAAACATCATGTTATTCATATACCAGAAATGTTTGAAGCTACTAACTGAATGAAAAGAGCTGGCATCTCACTCTCTTTGAATCTTCTTTATCATGCTAAGAGGAGCAGGAAAAAGAAAAAAATTTCAGAATTGCACCTTGCAATGCGGAGAAATTACTGTTTGTATATTGACATTATTCATTGATTTTTGCCATTGAAAACCATCATGTTATTCATATACCAGAAATGTTTGAAGCTACTGACTGAATGAAACGAGCTGGCATCTCACTCTCTTTGAATCTTCTTTATCATGCTAAGAGGAGCAGGAAAAAGCAAAAAATTTCAGAATTGCACCTTGCAATGCGGAGAAATTACTGTTTGTATATTGACATTATTCATTGATTTTTGCCATTGAAAACCATCATGTTATTCATATACCAGAAATGTTTGAAGCTACTGACGGAATGAAAGGAGCTGGCATCTCACTCTCTTTGAATCTTCTTCATCATGCTAAGAGGAGCAGGAAAAAGCAAAAAATTTCAGAATTACACCTTGCAATGCGTAGAAATTACTGCTTGTGCATTTACAATATTCATTGATTTTTGCCATTGAAAAACATCCAGAAATGTTTGAAGCTACTGACTGAATGAAAGGAGCTGGCATCTCACTCTCTTTGAATCTTCTTTATCATGCTAAGAGAAGCAGGAAAAAGCAAAAAATTTCAGAATTGCACCTTGCAATGCGGAGAAATTATTGTTTGTGCATTTACAATATTCATTGATTTTTGCCATTGAAAAACGTCCAGAAATGTTTGAAGCTACTGACTGAATGAAAATAGCTGGCATCTCACTCTCTTTGAATCTTCTTTATCATGCTAAGAGGAGCAGGAAAAAGCAAAAAATTTCAGAATTGCACCTTGCAATGCGGAGAAATTACTGTTTGTGCATTTACAATATTCATTGATTTTTGCAATTGAAAAACGTCCAGAAATGTTTGAAGCTACTGACTGAGTGAAAGGAACTGGCATCTCACTCTCTTTGAATCTTCTTTATCATGCTAAGAGGAGCAGGAAAAAGCAAAAAATTTCAGAATTACACCTTGCAATGCGTGGAAATTACTGTTTGTGCATTTACAATATTCATTGATTTTTGCCATTGAAAAACGTCCAGAAATGTTTGAAGCTACTGACTGAATGAAAGGAGCTGGCATCTCACTCTCTTTGAATCTTCTTTATCATGCTAAGAGAAGCAGGAAAAAGCAAAAAATTTCAGAATTGCACCTTGCAATGCGGAGAAATTATTGTTTGTGCATTTACAATATTCATTGATTTTTGCCATTGAAAAACGTCCAGAAATGTTTGAAGCTAATGACTGAATGAAAAGAGCTGGCATCTCACTCTCTTTGAATCTTCTTTATCATGCTAAGAGGAGCAGGAAAAAGCAAAAAATTTCAGAATTGCACCTTGCAATGCGGAGAAATTACTGTTTGTGCATTTACAATATTCATTGATTTTTGCCATTGAAAAACGTCCAGAAATGTTTGAAGCTACTGACTGAGTGAAAGGAGCTGGCATCTCACTCTGTTTGAATCTTCTTTATCATGCTAAGAGGAGCAGGAAAAAGCAAAAAATTTCAGAATTACACCTTGCAATGCGTAGAAATTACTGTTTGTGCATTTACAATATTCATTGATTTTTGCCATTGAAAAACGTCCAGAAATGTTTGAAGCTACTGACTGAAAGAAAGGAGCTGGCATCTCACTCTCTTTGAATCTTCTTTATCATGCTAAGAGGAGCAGGAAAAAGCAAAAAATTTCAGAATTGCACCTTGCAATGCGGAGAAATTACTGTTTGTGCATTCACATTATTCATTGATTTTTGACATTGAAAAACATCATGTCATTCATATACCAGAAATGTTTGAAGCTACTGACTGAATGAAAAGAGCTGGCATCTCACTCTCTTTGAATCTTCTTTATCATGCTAAGAGGAGCAGGAAAAAGCAAAAAATTTCAGAATTGCACCTTGCAATGCGGAGAAATTACTGTTTGTGCATACACATTATTCATTGATTTTTGCCATTGAAAAACATCATGTTAGTCATATACCAGAAATTTTTGAAGCTACTGACTGAATGAAAAGAGCTGGCATCTCACTCTCATTGAATCTTCTTATCATGCTACGAGGAGCAGGAAAAAGCAAAAAATTTCAGAATTACACCTTGCAATGCGTAGAAATTACTGTTTGTGCATTTACAATATTCATTGATTTTTGCCATTGAAAATCGTCCAGAAATGTTTGAAGCTACTGACTGAATGAAAAGAGCTGGCATCTCACTCTCTTTGAATCTTCTTTATCATGCTAAGAGGAGCAGGAAAAAGCAAAAAATTTCAGAATTGCACCTTGCAATGCGGAGCAATTACTGTTTGTGCATTCACTTTATTCATTGATTTTTGCCATTGAAAAACATCATGTTATTCATATACCAGAAATGTTTGAAGCTACTGACTGAATGAAAAGAGCTGGCATCTCAATCTCTTTGAATCTTCTTTATCATGCTAAGAGGAGCAGGAAAAAGCAAAAAATTTCAGAATTGCACCTTGCAATGCGGAGAAATTACTGTTTGTGCATTTACAATATTCATTGATTTTTGCCATTGAAAAACGTCCAGAAATGTTTGAAGCTACTGACTGAATGAAAGGAGCTGGCATATCACTCTCTTTGAATCTTCTTTATCATGCTAAGAGAAGCAGGAAAAAGCAAAAAATTTCAGAATTGCACCTTGCAATGCGGAGAAATTATTGTTTGTGCATTTACAATATTCATTGATTTTTGCCATTGAAAAACGTCCAGAAATGTTTGAAGCTACTGACTGAATGAAAAGAGCTGGCATCTCACTCTCTTTGAATCTTCTTTATCATGCTAAGAGGAGCAGAAAAAAGCAAAAAAATTCAGAATTGCACCTTGCAATGCGGAGAAATTACTGTTTGTACAATCACATTATTCATTGATTTTTGCCATTGAAAAACATCATGTTATTCATATACCTGAAATGTTTGAAGCTACTGACTGAATGAAAAGAGCTGCCATCTCACTCTCTTTGAATCTTCTTTATCATGCTAAGAGGAGCAGGAAAAAGCAAAAAATTTCAGAATTGCACCTTGCAATGCGGAGAAATTACTGTTTGTGCATTTACAATATTCATTGATTTTTGCCATTGAAAAACGTCCAGAAATGTTTGAAGCTACTGACTGAGTGAAAGGAGCTGGCATCTCACTCTCTTTGAATCTTCTTTATCATGCTAAGAGGAGCAGGAAAAAGCAAAAAAATTCAGAATTGCACCTTGCAATGCGGAGAAATTACTGTTTGTGCAAACACATTATTCATTTATTTTTGCCATTGAAAAACATCATGTTATTCATATACCAGAAATGTTTGAAGCTACTGACTGAATGAAAAGAGCTGGCATCTCACTCTCTTTGAATCTTCTTTATCATGCTAAGAGGAGCAGGAAAAAGAAAAAAAATTCAGAATTGCACCTTGCAATGTGGAGAAATTACTGTTTGTATATTGACATTATTCATTGATTTTTGCCATTGAAAACCATCATGTTATTCATATACCATAAATGTTTGAAGCTACTGACTGAATGAAAGGAGCTGGCATCTCACTCTCTTTGAATCTTCTTTATCATGCTAAAAGGAGCAGGAAAAAGCAAAAAATTTCAGAATTGCACCTTGCAATGCGGAGAAATTACTGTTTGTACATTCACATTATTCATTGATTTTTGCCATTGAAAAACATCCTGTTATTCATATACCAGAAATTTTTGAAGCTACTGACTGAATGAAAAGAGCTGGCATCTCACTCTCTTTGAATCTTCTTTGTCATGCTACGAGGAGCAGGAAAAAGCAAAAAATTTCAGAATTGCACCTTGCAATGCGGAGATATTACTGTTTGTGCATTCACATTATTCATTGATTTTTGCCATTGAAAAACATCATGTTATTCATATTCCAGAAATGGTTGAAGCTACTGACTGAATGAAAAGAGCTGGCATCTCACTCTCTTTGAATCTTCTTTATCATGCTAAGAGGAGCAGGAAAAAGCAAAAATTTCAGAATTGCACCTTGCAATGCGGAGAAATTACTGTTTGTGCATTCACATTATTCATTGATTTTTAACATAGAAAAACATCATGTTATTCATATACCAGAAATTTTTGAAGCTACTGACTGAATGAAAAGAGCTGGCATCTCACTCTCTTTGAATCTTCTTTATCATGCTACGAGGAGCAGGAAAAAGCAAAAAATTTCAGAATTGCACCTTGCAATGCGGAGAAATTACTGTTTGTGCATTTACAATATTCATTGATTTTTGCCATTGAAAAACATCCAGAAATGTTTGAAGCTACTGACTGAATGAAAGGAGCTGGCATCTCACTCTCTTTGAATCTTCTTTATCATGCTAAGAGGAGCAGGAAAAAGCAAAAAATTTCAGAAGTGCACCTTGCAATGCGGAGAAATTACTGTTTGTGCATTCACATTATTCTTTGATTTTTGCCATTGAAAAACATCATGTTATTCATATACCAGAATTGTTTCAAGCTACTAACTGAATGAAAAGAGCTGGCATCTCACTCTCTTTGAATCTTCTTTATCATGCTAAGAGGAGCAGGAAAAAGAAAAAAAATTCAGAATTGCACCTTGCAATGCGGAGAAATTACTGTTTGTATATTGACATTATTCATTGATTTTTGCCATTGAAAACCATCATGTTATTCAAATACCAGAAATGTTTGAAGCTACTGACTGAATGAAAGGAGCTGGCATCTCACTCTCTTTGAATCTTCTTTATCATGCTAAGAGGAGCAGGAAAAAGCAAAAAATTTAAGAATTACACCTTGCAATGCGTAGAAATTACTGTTTGTGCATTTGCAATATTCAATGAGTTTTGCCATTGAAAAACGTCCAGAAATGTTTGAAGCTACTGACTGAATGAAAAGAGCTGGCATCTCACTCTCTTTGAATCTTCTTTATCATGCTAAGAGGAGCAGGAAAAAGCAAAAAAATTCAGAATTGCACCTTGCAATGTGGAGAAATTACTGTTTGTGCAATCACATTATTCATTGATTTTTGCCATTGAAAAACATCATGTTATTCATATACCAGAAATGTTTGAAGCTACTGACTGAATGAAAAGAGCTGGCATCTCACTCTCTTTGAATCTTCTTTATCATGCTAAGAGGAGCAGGAAAAAGCAAAAAATTTCAGAATTGCACCTTGCAATGCGGAGAAATTACTGTTTGTGCATTTACAATATTCATTGATTTTTGCCATTGAAAAAAATCCAGAAATGTTTGAAGCTACTGACTGAATGAAAGGAGCTGGCATCTCACTCTCTTTGAATCTTCTTTATCATGCTAAGAGGAGCAGGAAAAAGCAAAAAATTTCAGAAGTGCACCTTGCAATGCGGAGAAATTACTGTTTGTGCATTCACATTATTCTTTGATTTTTGCCATTGAAAAACATCATGTTATTCATATACCAGAAATGTTTCAAGCTACTAACTGAATGAAAAGAGCTGGCATCTCACTCTCTTTGAATCTTCTTTATCATGCTAAGAGGAGCAGGAAAAAGAAAAAAAATTCAGAATTGCACCTTGCAATGCGGAGAAATTACTGTTTGTATATTGACATTATTCATTGATTTTTGCCATTGAAAACCATCATGTTATTCAAATACCAGAAATGTTTGAAGCTACTGACTGAATGAAAGGAGCTGGCATCTCACTCTCTTTGAATCTTCTTTATCATGCTAAGAGGAGCAGGAAAAAGCAAAAAATTTAAGAATTACACCTTGCAATGCGTAGAAATTACTGTTTGTGCATTTGCAATATTCAATGAGTTTTGCCATTGAAAAACGTCCAGAAATGTTTGAAGCTACTGACTGAATGAAAAGAGCTGGCATCTCACTCTCTTTGAATGTTCTTTATCATGCTAAGAGGAGCAGGAAAAAGCAAAAAAATTCAGAATTGCACCTTGCAATGTGGAGAAATTACTGTTTGTGCAATCACATTATTCATTGATTTTTGCCATTGAAAAACATCATGTTATTCATATACCAGAAATGTTTGAAGCTACTGACTGAATGAAAAGAGCTGGCATCTCACTCTCTTTGAATCTTCTTTATCATGCTAAGAGGAGCAGGAAAAAGAAAAAAAATTCAGAATTGCACCTTGCAATGCGGAGAAATTACTGTTTGTATATTGACATTATTCATTGATTTTTGCCATTGAAAACCATCATGTTATTCATATACCATAAATGTTTGAAGCTACTGACTGAATGAAAGGAGCTGGCATCTCACTCTCTTTGAATCTTCTTTATCATGCTAAAAGGAGCAGGAAAAAGCAAAAAATTTCAGAATTGCACCTTGCAATGCGGAGAAATTACTGTTTGTGCATTCACATTATTCTTTGATTTTTGCCATTGAAAAACATCATGTTATTCATATACCAGAAATGTTTCAAGCTACTAACTGAATGAAAAGAGCTGGCATCTCACTCTCTTTGAATCTTCTTTATCATGCTAAGAGGAGCAGGAAAAAGCAAAAAATTTAAGAATTACACCTTGCAATGCGTAGAAATTACTGTTTGTGCATTTGCAATATTCAATGAGTTTTGCCATTGAAAAACGTCCAGAAATGTTTGAAGCTACTGACTGAATGAAAAGAGCTGGCATCTCACTCTCTTTGAATCTTCTTTATCATGCTAAGAGGAGCAGGAAAAAGCAAAAAAATTCAGAATTGCACCTTGCAATGTGGAGAAATTACTGTTTGTGCAATCACATTATTCATTGATTTTTGCCATTGAAAAACATCATGTTATTCATATACCAGAAATGTTTGAAGCTACTGACTGAATGAAAAGAGCTGGCATCTCACTCTCTTTGAATCTTCTTTATCATGCTAAGAGGAGCAGGAAAAAGCAAAAAATTTCAGAATTGCACCTTGCAATGCGGAGAAATTACTGTTTGTGCATTTACAATATTCATTGATTTTTGCCATTGAAAAACATCCAGAAATGTTTGAAGCTACTGACTGAATGAAAGGAGCTGGCATCTCACTCTCTTTGAATCTTCTTTATCATGCTAAGAGGAGCAGGAAAAAGCAAAAAATTTCAGAAGTGCACCTTGCAATGCGGAGAAATTACTGTTTGTGCATTCACATTATTCTTTGATTTTTGCCATTGAAAAACATCATGTTATTCATATACCAGAAATGTTTCAAGCTACTAACTGAATGAAAAGAGCTGGCATCTCACTCTCTTTGAATCTTCTTTATCATGCTAAGAGGAGCAGGAAAAAGAAAAAAAATTCAGAATTGCACCTTGCAATGCGGAGAAATTACTGTTTGTATATTGACATTATTCATTGATTTTTGCCATTGAAAACCATCATGTTATTCAAATACCAGAAATGTTTGAAGCTACTGACTGAATGAAAGGAGCTGGCATCTCACTCTCTTTGAATCTTCTTTATCATGCTAAGAGGAGCAGGAAAAAGCAAAAAATTTAAGAATTACACCTTGCAATGCGTAGAAATTACTGTTTGTGCATTTGCAATATTCAATGAGTTTTGCCATTGAAAAACGTCCAGAAATGTTTGAAGCTACTGACTGAATGAAAAGAGCTGGCATCTCACTCTCTTTGAATCTTCTTTATCATGCTAAGAGGAGCAGGAAAAAGCAAAAAAATTCAGAATTGCACCTTGCAATGTGGAGAAATTACTGTTTGTGCAATCACATTATTCATTGATTTTTGCCATTGAAAAACATCATGTTATTCATATACCAGAAATGTTTGAAGCTACTGACTGAATGAAAAGAGCTGGCATCTCACTCTCTTTGAATCTTCTTTATCATGCTAAGAGGAGCAGGAAAAAGAAAAAAAATTCAGAATTGCACCTTGCAATGCGGAGAAATTACTGTTTGTATATTGACATTATTCATTGATTTTTGCCATTGAAAACCATCATGTTATTCATATACCATAAATGTTTGAAGCTACTGACTGAATGAAAGGAGCTGGCATCTCACTCTCTTTGAATCTTCTTTATCATGCTAAAAGGAGCAGGAAAAAGCAAAAAATTTCAGAATTGCACCTTGCAATGCGGAGAAATTACTGTTTGTACATTCACATTATTCATTGATTTTTGCCATTGAAAAACATCCTGTTATTCATATACCAGAAATTTGTGAAGCTACTGACTGAATGAAAAGAGCTGGCATCTCACTCTCTTTGAATCTTCTTTGTCATGCTACGAGGAGCAGGAAAAAGCAAAAAATTTCAGAATTGCACCTTGCAATGCGGAGAAATTACTGTTTGTGCATTTACAATATTCATTGATTTTTGCCATTGAATAACGTCCAGAAATGTTTGAAGCTACTGACTGAATGAAAGGAGCTGGCATCTCATTCTCTTTGAATCTTCTTTATCATGCTAAGAGGAGCAGGAAAAAGCAAAAAATTTCAGAAGTGCACCTTACAATGCGGAGAAATTACTGTTTGTGCATTCACATTATTCATTGATTTTTGCCATTGAAAACATCATGTTATTCATATACCAGAAATGTTTGAAGCTACTGACTGAATGAAAAGAGCTGGCATCTCACTCTCTTTGAATCTTCTTTATCATGCTAAGAGGAGCAGGAAAAAGCAAAAAATTTCAGAATTGCACCTTGCAATGCGGAGATATTACTGTTTGTGCATTCACATTATTCATTGATTTTTGCCATTGAAAAACATCATGTTATTCATATTCCAGAAATGTTTGAAGCTACTGACTGAATGAAAAAAGCTGGCATCTCACTCACTTTGAATCTTCTTTATCATGCTAAGAGGAGCAGGAAAAAGCAAAAATTTCAGAATTGCACCTTGCAATGCGGAGAAATTACTGTTTGTGCATTCACATTATTCATTGATTTTTACCATAGAAAAACATCATGTTATTCATATACCAGAAATTTTTGAAGCTACTGACTGAATGAAAAGAGCTGGCATCTCACTCTCTTTGAATCTTCTTTATCATGCTACGAGGAGCAGGAAAAAGCAAAAAATTTCAGAATTGCACCTTGCAATGCGGAGAAATTACTGTTTGTGCATTTACAATATTCATTGATTTTTGCCATTGAAAAACATCCAGAAATGTTTGAAGCTACTGACTGAATGAAAGGAGCTGGCATCTCACTCTCTTTGAATCTTCTTTATCATGCTAAGAGGAGCAGGAAAAAGCAAAAAATTTCAGAAGTGCACCTTGCAATGCGGAGAAATTACTGTTTGTGCATTCACATTATTCTTTGATTTTTGCCATTGAAAAACATCATGTTATTCATATACCAGAAATGTTTGAAGCTACTAACTGAATGAAAAGAGCTGGCATCTCACTCTCTTTGAATCTTCTTTATCATGCTAAGAGGAGCAGGAAAAAGAAAAAAATTTCAGAATTGCACCTTGCAATGCGGAGAAATTACTGTTTGTATATTGACATTATTCATTGATTTTTGCCATTGAAAACCATCATGTTATTCATATACCAGAAATGTTTGAAGCTACTGACTGAATGAAAGGAGCTGGCATCTCACTCTCTTTGAATCTTCTTTATCATGCTAAGAGGAGCAGGAAAAAGCAAAAGATTTCAGAATTGCACCTTGCAATGCGGAGAAATTACTGTTTGTATATTGACATTATTCATTGATTTTTGCCATTGAAAACCATCATGTTATTCATATACCAGAAATGTGTGAAGCTACTGACTGAATGAAAAGAGCTGGCATCTCACTCTCATTGAATCTTCTTATCATGCTACGAGGAGCAGGAAAAAGCAAAAAATTTCAGAATTACACCTTGCAATGCGTAGAAATTACTGTTTGTGCATTTACAATATTCATTGATTTTTGCCATTGAAAAACGTCCAGAAATGTTTGAAGCTACTGACTGAATGAAAAGAGCTGGCATCTCACTCTCTTTGAATCTTCTTTATCATGCTAAGAGGAGCAGGAAAAAGCAAAAAATTTCAGAATTGCACCTTGCAATGCGGAGCAATTACTGTTTGTGCATTCACTTTATTCATTGATTTTTGCCATTGAAAAACATCATGTTATTCATATACCAGAAATGTTTGAAGCTACTGACTGAATGAAAAGAGCTGGCATCTCAATCTCTTTGAATCTTCTTTATCATGCTAAGAGGAGCAGGAAAAAGCAAAAAATTTCAGAATTGCACCTTGCAATGCGGAGAAATTACTGTTTGTGCATTTACAATATTCATTGATTTTTGCCATTGAAAAACGTCCAGAAATGTTTGAAGCTACTGACTGAGTGAAAGGAGCTGGCATCTCACTCTCTTTGAATCTTCTTTATCATGCTAAGAGGAGCAGGAAAAAGCAAAAAATTTCAGAATTGCACCTTGCAATGCGGAGAAATTACTGTTTGTATATTGACATTATTCATTGATTTTTGCCATTGAAAACCATCATGTTATTCATATACCAGAAATGTTTGAAGCTACTGACTGAATGAAAGGAGCTGGCATCTCACTCTCTTTGAATCTTCTTTATCATGCTAAGAGGAGCAGGAAAAAGCAAAAAATTTCAGAATTACACCTTGCAATGCGTAGAAATTACTGTTTGTGGATTCACATTATTCATTGATTTTTGCCATTGAAAAACGTCCAGAAATGTTTGAAGCTACTGACTGAATGAAAGGAGCTGGCATCTCACTCTCTTTGAATTTTCTTTATCATGCTAAGAGGAGCAGGAAAAAGCAAAAAATTTCAGAAGTGCACCTTGCAATGCGGAGAAATTACTGTTTGTGCATTCACATTATTCATTGATTTTTGCCATTGAAAAACATCATGTTATTCATATACCAGAAATGTTTGAAGCTACTGACTGAATGAAAAGAGCTGGCATCTCACTCTCTTTGAATCTTCTTTATCATGCTAAGAGGAGCAGGAAAAAGCAAAAAATTTCAGAATTGCACCTTGCAATGCGGAGAAATTACTGTTTGTATATTGACATTATTCATTGATTTTTGCCATTGAAAACCATCATGTTATTCATATACCAGAAATGTTTGAAGCTACTGACTGAATGAAAGGAGCTGGCATCTCACTCTCTTTGAATCTTCTTTATCATGCTAAGAGGAGCAGGAAAAAGCAAAAAAATTCAGAATTGCACCTTGCAATGCGGAGAAATTACTGTTTGTATATTGACATTATTCATTGATTTGTGCCATTGAAAAACATCATGTTATTCATATACCAGAAATGTTTGAAGCTACTGACTGAATGAAAGGAGCTGGCATCTCACTCTCTTTGAATCTTCTTTATCATGCTAAGAGGAGCAGGAAAAAGCAAAAAATTTCAGAATTACACCTTGCAATGCGTAGAAATTACTGTTTGTGCTTTCACATTATTCATTGATTTTTGCCATTGAAAAACGTCCAGAAATGTTTGAAGCTACTGACTGATTGAAAGGAGCTGGCACCTCACTCTCTTTGAATCTTCTTTATCATGCTAATAGGAGCAGGAAAAAGCAAAAAATTTCAGAATTGCACCTTGCAATGCGGAGAAATTACTGTTTGTGCATTCACATTATTCATTGATTTTTGCCATTGAAAAACATCATGATATTCATATACCAGAAATGTTTGAAGCTACTGACTGAATGAAAAGAGCTGGCATCTCACTCTCTTTGAATCTTCTTTATCATGCTAAGAGGAGCAGGAAAAGGCAAAAAATTTCATAATTGCACCTTGCAATGCAGAGAAATTACTGTTTGTGCATTCACATTATTCATTGATTTTTGCCATTGAAAAACATCATGTTATTCATATACAGAAATGTTTGAAGCTACTGACTGAATGAAAAGAGCTGGCATCTCACTCTCTTTGAATCTTCTTTACCATGCTAAGAGGAGCAGGAAAAAGTAAAAAAATTCAGAATTGCACCTTGCAATGCGGAGAAATTACTGTTTGTGCATTTACAATATTCATTGATTTTTGTCATTGAAAAACGTCCAGAAATGTTTTAAGCTACTGACTGAATGAAAGGAGCTGGCATCTCACTGTCTTTGAATCTTCTTTATCATGCTAAGAGAAGCTGGAAAAAGCAAAAAATTTCAGAATTGCACCTTGCAATGCGGAGAAATTATTGTTTGTGCATTTACAATATTCATTGATTTTTGCCATTGAAAAACGTCCAGAAATGTTTCAAGCTACTGACTGAATGAAAAGAGCTGGCATCTCACTCTCTTTGAATCTTCTTTATCATGCTAAGAGGAGCAGAAAAAAGCAAAAAAATTCAGAATTGCACCTTGCAATGCGGAGAAATTACTGTTTGTACAATCACATTATTCATTGATTTTTGCCATTGAAAAACATCATGTTATTCATATACCTGAAATGTTTGAAGCTACTGACTGAATGAAAAGAGCTGGCATCTCACTCTCTTTGAATCTTCTTTATCATGCTAAGAGGAGCAGGAAAAAGCAAAAAATTTCAGAATTGCACCTTGCAATGCGGAGAAATTACTGTTTGTGCATTTACAATATTCATTGATTTTTGCCATTGAAAAACATCCAGAAATGTTTGAAGCTACTGACTGAGTGAAAGGAGCTGGCATCTCACTCTCTTTGAATCTTCTTTATCATGCTAAGAGGAGCAGGAAAAAGCAAAAAATTTCAGAATTGCACCTTGCAATGCGGAGAAATTACTGTTTGTATATTGACATTATTCATTGATTTTTGCCATTGAAAACCATCATGTTATTCATATACCAGAAATGTTTGAAGCTACTGACTGAATGAAAGGAGCTGGCATCTCACTCTCTTTGAATCTTCTTTATCATGCTAAGAGGAGCAGGAAAAAGCAAAAAATTTCAGAATTGCACCTTGCAATGCGGAGAAATTACTGTTTGTATATTGACATTATTCATTGATTTGTGCCATTGAAAACCATCATGTTATTCATATACCAGAAATTTTTGAAGCTACTGACTGAATGAAAGGAGCTGGCATCTCACTCTCTTTGAATCTTCTTTATCATGCTAAGAGGAGCAGGAAAAAGCAAAAGATTTCAGAATTGCACCTTGCAATGCGGAGAAATTACTGTTTGTATATTGACATTATTCATTGATTTTTGCCATTGAAAACCATCATGTTATTCATATACCAGAAATGTGTGAAGCTACTGACTGAATGAAAAGAGCTGGCATCTCACTCTCATTGAATCTTCTTATCATGCTACGAGGAGCAGGAAAAAGCAAAAAATTTCAGAATTACACCTTGCAATGCGTAGAAATTACTGTTTGTGCATTTACAATATTCATTGATTTTTGCCATTGAAAAACGTCCAGAAATGTTTGAAGCTACTGACTGAATGAAAAGAGCTGGCATCTCACTCTCTTTGAATCTTCTTTATCATTCTAAGAGGAGCAGGAAAAAGCAAAAAATTTCAGAATTGCACCTTGCAATGCGGAGCAATTACTGTTTGTGCATTCACTTTATTCATTGATTTTTGCCATTGAAAAACATCATGTTATTCATATACCAGAAATGTTTGAAGCTACTGACTGAATGAAAAGAGCTGGCATCTCAATCTCTTTGAATCTTCTTTATCATGCTAAGAGGAGCAGGAAAAAGCAAAAAATTTCAGAATTGCACCTTGCAATGCGGAGAAATTACTGTTTGTGCATTTACAATATTCATTGATTTTTGCCATTGAAAAACGTCCAGAAATGTTTGAAGCTACTGACTGAGTGAAAGGAGCTGGCATCTCACTCTCTTTGAATCTTCTTTATCATGCTAAGAGGAGCAGGAAAAAGCAAAAAATTTCAGAATTGCACCTTGCAATGCGGAGAAATTACTGTTTGTATATTGACATTATTCATTGATTTTTGCCATTGAAAACCATCATGTTATTCATATACCAGAAATGTTTGAAGCTACTGACTGAATGAAAGGAGCTGGCATCTCACTCTCTTTGAATCTTCTTTATCATGCTAAGAGGAGCAGGAAAAAGCAAAAAATTTCAGAATTACACCTTGCAATGCGTAGAAATTACTGTTTGTGGATTCACATTATTCATTGATTTTTGCCATTGAAAAACGTCCAGAAATGTTTGAAGCTACTGACTGAATGAAAGGAGCTGGCATCTCACTCTCTTTGAATTTTCTTTATCATGCTAAGAGGAGCAGGAAAAAGCAAAAAATTTCAGAAGTGCACCTTGCAATGCGGAGAAATTACTGTTTGTGCATTCACATTATTCATTGATTTTTGCCATTGAAAAACATCATGTTATTCATATACCAGAAATGTTTGAAGCTACTGACTGAATGAAAAGAGCTGGCATCTCACTCTCTTTGAATCTTCTTTATCATGCTAAGAGGAGCAGGAAAAAGCAAAAAATTTCAGAATTGCACCTTGCAATGCGGAGAAATTACTGTTTGTATATTGACATTATTCATTGATTTTTGCCATTGAAAACCATCATGTTATTCATATACCAGAAATGTTTGAAGCTACTGACTGAATGAAAGGAGCTGGCATCTCACTCTCTTTGAATCTTCTTTATCATGCTAAGAGGAGCAGGAAAAAGCAAAAAAATTCAGAATTGCACCTTGCAATGCGGAGAAATTACTGTTTGTATATTGACATTATTCATTGATTTGTGCCATTGAAAAACATCATGTTATTCATATACCAGAAATGTTTGAAGCTACTGACTGAATGAAAGGAGCTGGCATCTCACTCTCTTTGAATCTTCTTTATCATGCTAAGAGGAGCAGGAAAAAGCAAAAAATTTCAGAATTACACCTTGCAATGCGTAGAAATTACTGTTTGTGCTTTCACATTATTCATTGATTTTTGCCATTGAAAAACGTCCAGAAATGTTTGAAGCTACTGACTGATTGAAAGGAGCTGGCATCTCACTCTCTTTGAATCTTCTTTATCATGCTAATAGGAGCAGGAAAAAGCAAAAAATTTCAGAATTGCACCTTGCAATGCGGAGAAATTACTGTTTGTGCATTCACATTATTCATTGATTTTTGCCATTGAAAAACATCATGATATTCATATACCAGAAATGTTTGAAGCTACTGACTGAATGAAAAGAGCTGGCATCTCACTCTCTTTGAATCTTCTTTATCATGCTAAGAGGAGCAGGAAAAGGCAAAAAATTTCATAATTGCACCTTGCAATGCAGAGAAATTACTGTTTGTGCATTCACATTATTCATTGATTTTTGCCATTGAAAAACATCATGTTATTCATATACAGAAATGTTTGAAGCTACTGACTGAATGAAAAGAGCTGGCATCTCACTCTCTTTGAATCTTCTTTACCATGCTAAGAGGAGCAGGAAAAAGTAAAAAAATTCAGAATTGCACCTTGCAATGCGGAGAAATTACTGTTTGTGCATTTACAATATTCATTGATTTTTGTCATTGAAAAACGTCCAGAAATGTTTTAAGCTACTGACTGAATGAAAGGAGCTGGCATCTCACTGTCTTTGAATCTTCTTTATCATGCTAAGAGAAGCTGGAAAAAGCAAAAAATTTCAGAATTGCACCTTGCAATGCGGAGAAATTATTGTTTGTGCATTTACAATATTCATTGATTTTTGCCATTGAAAAACGTCCAGAAATGTTTCAAGCTACTGACTGAATGAAAAGAGCTGGCATCTCACTCTCTTTGAATCTTCTTTATCATGCTAAGAGGAGCAGAAAAAAGCAAAAAAATTCAGAATTGCACCTTGCAATGCGGAGAAATTACTGTTTGTACAATCACATTATTCATTGATTTTTGCCATTGAAAAACATCATGTTATTCATATACCTGAAATGTTTGAAGCTACTGACTGAATGAAAAGAGCTGGCATCTCACTCTCTTTGAATCTTCTTTATCATGCTAAGAGGAGCAGGAAAAAGCAAAAAATTTCAAAATTGCACCTTGCAATGCGGAGAAATTACTGTTTGTGCATTTACAATATTCATTGATTTTTGCCATTGAAAAACATCCAGAAATGTTTGAAGCTACTGACTGAGTGAAAGGAGCTGGCATCTCACTCTCTTTGAATCTTCTTTATCATGCTAAGAGGAGCAGGAAAAAGCAAAAAATTTCAGAATTGCACCTTGCAATGCGGAGAAATTACTGTTTGTATATTGACATTATTCATTGATTTTTGCCATTGAAAACCATCATGTTATTCATATACCAGAAATGTTTGAAGCTACTGACTGAATGAAAGGAGCTGGCATCTCACTCTCTTTGAATCTTCTTTATCATGCTAAGAGGAGCAGGAAAAAGCAAAAAATTTCAGAATTGCACCTTGCAATGCGGAGAAATTACTGTTTGTATATTGACATTATTCATTGATTTGTGCCATTGAAAACCATCATGTTATTCATATACCAGAAATGTTTGAAGCTACTGACTGAATGAAAGGAGCTGGCATCTCACTCTCTTTGAATCTTCTTTATCATGCTAAGAGGAGCAGGAAAAAGCAAAAGATTTCAGAATTGCACCTTGCAATGCGGAGAAATTACTGTTTGTATATTGACATTATTCATTGATTTTTGCCATTGAAAACCATCATGTTATTCATATACCAGAAATGTGTGAAGCTACTGACTGAATGAAAAGAGCTGGCATCTCACTCTCATTGAATCTTCTTATCATGCTACGAGGAGCAGGAAAAAGCAAAAAATTTCAGAATTACACCTTGCAATGCGTAGAAATTACTGTTTGTGCATTTACAATATTCATTGATTTTTGCCATTGAAAAACGTCCAGAAATGTTTGAAGCTACTGACTGAATGAAAAGAGCTGGCATCTCACTCTCTTTGAATCTTCTTTATCATGCTAAGAGGAGCAGGAAAAAGCAAAAAATTTCAGAATTGCACCTTGCAATGCGGAGCAATTACTGTTTGTGCATTCACTTTATTCATTGATTTTTGCCATTGAAAAACATCATGTTATTCATATACCAGAAATGTTTGAAGCTACTGACTGAATGAAAAGAGCTGGCATCTCAATCTCTTTGAATCTTCTTTATCATGCTAAGAGGAGCAGGAAAAAGCAAAAAATTTCAGAATTGCACCTTGCAATGCGGAGAAATTACTGTTTGTGCATTTACAATATTCATTGATTTTTGCCATTGAAAAACGTCCAGAAATGTTTGAAGCTACTGACTGAGTGAAAGGAGCTGGCATCTCACTCTCTTTGAATCTTCTTTATCATGCTAAGAGGAGCAGGAAAAAGCAAAAAATTTCAGAATTGCACCTTGCAATGCGGAGAAATTACTGTTTGTATATTGACATTATTCATTGATTTTTGCCATTGAAAACCATCATGTTATTCATATACCAGAAATGTTTGAAGCTACTGACTGAATGAAAGGAGCTGGCATCTCACTCTCTTTGAATCTTCTTTATCATGCTAAGAGGAGCAGGAAAAAGCAAAAAATTTCAGAATTACACCTTGCAATGCGTAGAAATTACTGTTTGTGGATTCACATTATTCATTGATTTTTGCCATTGAAAAACGTCCAGAAATGTTTGAAGCTACTGACTGAATGAAAGGAGCTGGCATCTCACTCTCTTTGAATTTTCTTTATCATGCTAAGAGGAGCAGGAAAAAGCAAAAAATTTCAGAAGTGCACCTTGCAATGCGGAGAAATTACTGTTTGTGCATTCACATTATTCATTGATTTTTGCCATTGAAAAACATCATGTTATTCATATACCAGAAATGTTTGAAGCTACTGACTGAATGAAAAGAGCTGGCATCTCACTCTCTTTGAATCTTCTTTATCATGCTAAGAGGAGCAGGAAAAAGCAAAAAATTTCAGAATTGCACCTTGCAATGCGGAGAAATTACTGTTTGTATATTGACATTATTCATTGATTTTTGCCATTGAAAACCATCATGTTATTCATATACCAGAAATGTTTGAAGCTACTGACTGAATGAAAGGAGCTGGCATCTCACTCTCTTTGAATCTTCTTTATCATGCTAAGAGGAGCAGGAAAAAGCAAAAAAATTCAGAATTGCACCTTGCAATGCGGAGAAATTACTGTTTGTATATTGACATTATTCATTGATTTTTGCCATTGAAAAACATCATGTTATTCATATACCAGAAATGTTTGAAGCTACTGACTGAATGAAAGGAGCTGGCATCTCACTCTCTTTGAATCTTCTTTATCATGCTAAGAGGAGCAGGAAAAAGCAAAAAATTTCAGAATTACACCTTGCAATGCGTAGAAATTACTGTTTGTGCTTTCACATTATTCATTGATTTTTGCCATTGAAAAACGTCCAGAAATGTTTGAAGCTACTGACTGATTGAAAGGAGCTGGCATCTCACTCTCTTTGAATCTTCTTTATCATGCTAATAGGAGCAGGAAAAAGCAAAAAATTTCAGAATTGCACCTTGCAATGCGGAGAAATTACTGTTTGTGCATTCACATTATTCATTGATTTTTGCCATTGAAAAACATCATGATATTCATATACCAGAAATGTTTGAAGCTACTGACTGAATGAAAAGAGCTGGCATCTCACTCTCTTTGAATCTTCTTTATCATGCTAAGAGGAGCAGGAAAAGGCAAAAAATTTCATAATTGCACCTTGCAATGCAGAGAAATTACTGTTTGTGCATTCACATTATTCATTGATTTTTGCCATTGAAAAACATCATGTTATTCATATACAGAAATGTTTGAAGCTACTGACTGAATGAAAAGAGCTGGCATCTCACTCTCTTTGAATCTTCTTTACCATGCTAAGAGGAGCAGGAAAAAGTAAAAAAATTCAGAATTGCACCTTGCAATGCGGAGAAATTACTGTTTGTGCATTTACAATATTCATTGATTTTTGTCATTGAAAAACGTCCAGAAATGTTTTAAGCTACTGACTGAATGAAAGGAGCTGGCATCTCACTGTCTTTGAATCTTCTTTATCATGCTAAGAGAAGCTGGAAAAAGCAAAAAATTTCAGAATTGCACCTTGCAATGCGGAGAAATTATTGTTTGTGCATTTACAATATTCATTGATTTTTGCCATTGAAAAACGTCCAGAAATGTTTCAAGCTACTGACTGAATGAAAAGAGCTGGCATCTCACTCTCTTTGAATCTTCTTTATCATGCTAAGAGGAGCAGAAAAAAGCAAAAAAATTCAGAATTGCACCTTGCAATGCGGAGAAATTACTGTTTGTACAATCACATTATTCATTGATTTTTGCCATTGAAAAACATCATGTTATTCATATACCTGAAATGTTTGAAGCTACTGACTGAATGAAAAGAGCTGGCATCTCACTCTCTTTGAATCTTCTTTATCATGCTAAGAGGAGCAGGAAAAAGCAAAAAATTTCAAAATTGCACCTTGCAATGCGGAGAAATTACTGTTTGTGCATTTACAATATTCATTGATTTTTGCCATTGAAAAACGTCCAGAAATGTTTGAAGCTACTGACTGAGTGAAAGGAGCTGGCATCTCTCTCTCTTTGAATCTTCTTTATCATGCTAAGAGGAGCAGGAAAAAGCAAAAAATTTCAGAATTGCACCTTGCAATGCGGAGAAATTACTGTTTGTATATTGACATTATTCATTGATTTTTGCCATTGAAAACCATCATGTTATTCATATACCAGAAATGTTTGAAGCTACTGACTGAATGAAAGGAGCTTGCATCTCACTCTCTTTGAATCTTCTTTATCATGCTAAGAGGAGCAGGAAAAAGCAAAAAATTTCAGAATTGCACCTTGCAATGCGGAGAAATTACTGTTTGTATATTGACATTATTCATTGATTTGTGCCATTGAAAACCATCATGTTATTCATATACCAGAAATGTTTGAAGCTACTGACTGAATGAAAGGAGCTGGCATCTCACTCTCTTTGAATCTTCTTTATCATGCTAAGAGGAGCAGGAAAAAGCAAAACATTTCAGAATTACACCTTGCAATGCGTAGAAATTACTGTTTGTGGATTCACATTATTCATTGATTTTTGCCATTGAAAAACGTCCAGAAATGTTTGAAGCTACTGACTGATTGAAAGGAGCTGGCATCTCACTCTCTTTGAATCTTCTTTATCATGCTAAGAGGAGCAGGAAAAAGCAAAAAATTTCAGAATTGCACCTTGCAATGCGGAGAAATTACTGTTTGTGCATTCACATTATTCATTGATTTTTGCCATTGAAAAACATCATGATATTCATATACCAGAAATGTTTGAAGCTACTGACTGAATGAAAAGAGCTGGCATCTCACTCTCTTTGAATCTTCTTTATCATGCTAAGAGGAGCAGGAAAAGGCAAAAAATTTCATAATTGCACCTTGCAATGCAGAGAAATTACTGTTTGTGCATTCACATTATTCATTGATTTTTGCCATTGAAAAACATCATGTTATTCATATACCAGAAATGTTTGAAGCTACTGACTGAATGAAAAGAGCTGGCATCTCACTCTCTTTGAATCTTCTTTATCATGCTAAGAGGAGCAGGAAAAAGCAAAAAAATTCAGAATTGCACCTTGCAATGCGGAGAAATTACTGTTTGTGCATTTACAATATTCATTGATTTTTGTCATTGAAAAACGTCCAGAAATGTTTGAAGCTACTGACTGAATGAAAGGAGCTGGCATCTCACTCTCTTTGAATCTTCTTTATCATGCTAAGAGGAGCAGGAAAAAGCAAAAAATTTCAGAATTGCACCTTGCAATGCCGAGAAATTACTGTTTGTGCATTCACATTATTCATTGATTTTTGCCATTGAAAAACATCATGTTATTCATATACCAGAAATGTTTGAAGCTACTGACTGAATGAAAAGAGATGGCATCTCACTCTCTTTGAATCTTCTTTATCATGCTAAGAGGAGCAGGAAAAAGCAAAAAATTTCAGAATTACACCTTGCAATGCGGAGAAATTACTGTTTGTGCATTTACAATATTCATTGATTTATGCCATTGAAAAACGTCCAGAAATGTTTGAAGCTACTGACTGAATGAAAAGAGCTGGCATCTCACTCTCTTTGATTCTTCTTTATCATGCTAAGAGGAGCAGGAAAAAGCAAAAAAATTTCGGAATTGCACCTTGCAATGCGGAGAAATTTCTGCTTGTGCATTTACAATATTCATAGATTTTTGCCATTGAAAAACGTCCAGAAATGTTTGAAGCTACTGACTGAATAAAAGGAGCTGGCATCTCACTCTCTTTGAATCTTCTTTATCATGCTAAGAGGAGCTGGATAAAGCAAAAAATTTCAGAATTGCACCTTGCAATGCGGAGAAATTACTGTTTGTGCATTGACATTATTCATTGATTTTTGCCATTGAAAAACATCATGTTATTCATATGCCAGAAATGTTTGAAGCTACTCACTGAATGAAAGGAGCTGGCATCTCACTCTCTTTGAATCTTCTTTATCATGCTAAGAGGAGCAGGAAAAAGCAAAAAATTTCAGAATTGCACCTTGCAATGCGGAGAAATTACTGTTTGTGCATTCACATTATTCATTGATTTTTGCCATTGAAAAACGTCCAGAAATGTTTGAAGCTACTGACTGAATGAAAGGAGCTGGCATCTCACTCTCTTTGAATCTTATTAACCATGCTAAGAGGAGCAGGAAAAAGCAAAAAAATTTCAGAATTGCACCTTGTAATGCGGAGAAATTACTGTTTGTGCATTCACATTATTCATTGATTTTTGCCATTGAAAAACATCATGTTATTCATATACCAGAAATGTTTGAAGCTACTGACTGAATGAAAAGAGCTGGCATCTCACTCTCTTTGAATCTTCTTTATCATGCTAAGAGGAGCAGGAAAAAGCAAAAAATTTCAGAATTACACCTTGCAATGCGGAGAAATTACTGTTTGTGCATTTACAATATTCATTGATTTATGCCATTGAAAAACGTCCAGAAATGTTTGAAGCTACTGACTGAATGAAAAGAGCTGGCATCTCACTCTCTTTGATTCTTCTTTATCATGCTAAGAGGAGCAGGAAAAAGCAAAAAATTTCAGAATTGCACCTTGCAATGCGGAGAAATTTCTGCTTGTGCATTTACAATATTCATAGATTTTTGCCATTGAAAAACGTCCAGAAATGTTTGAAGCTACTGACTGAATGAAAGGAGCTGGCATCTCACTCTCTTTGAATCTTCTTTATCATGCTAAGAGGAGCAGGAAAAAGCAAAAAATTTCAGAATTACACCTTGCAATGCGTAGAAATTACTGTTTGTGCTTTCACATTATTCATTGATTTTTGCCATTGAAAAACATCATGATATTCATATACCAGAAATGTTTGAAGCTACTGACTGAATGAAAAGAGCTGGCATCTCACTCTCTTTGAATCTTCTGTATCATGCTAAGAGGAGCAGGAAAAGGCAAAAAATTTCATAATTGCACCTTGCAATGCAGAGAAATTACTGTTTGTGCATTCACATTATTCATTGATTTTTGCCATTGAAAAACATCATGTTATTCATATACAGAAATGTTTGAAGCTACTGACTGAATGAAAAGAGCTGGCATCTCACTCTCTTTGAATCTTCTTTATCATGCTAAGAGGAGCAGGAAAAAGCAAAAAAATTCAGAAATGCACCTTGCAATGCGGAGAAATTACTGTTTGTGCATTTACAATATTCATTGATTTTTGTCATTGAAAAACGTCCAGAAATGTTGGAAGCTACTGACTGAATGAAAGGAGCTGGCATCTCACTCTCTTTGAATCTTCTTTATCATGCTAAGAGAAGCAGGAAAAAGCAAAAAATTTCAGAATTGCACCTTGCAATGCGGAGAAATTATTGTTTGTGCATTTACAATATTCATTGATTTTTGCCATTGAAAAACGTCCAGAAATGTTTGAAGCTACTGACTGAGTGAAAGGAGCTGGCATCTCAATCTCTTTCAATCTTCTTTATCATGCTAAGAGGAGCAGGAAAAAGCAAAAAATTTCAGAATTGCACCTTGCAATGCGGAGAAATTACTGTTTGTATATTGACATTATTCATTGATTTTTGCCATTGAAAACCATCATGTTATTCATATACCAGAAATGTTTGAAGCTACTGACTGAATGAAAGGAGCTGGCATCTCACTCTCTTTGAATCTTCTTTATCCTGCTAAGAGGAGCAGGAAAAAGCAAAAAATTTCAGAATTGCACCTTGCAATGCGGAGAAATTACTGTTTGTATATTGACATTATTCATTGATTTGTGCCATTGAAAACCATCATGTTATTCATATACCAGAAATGTTTGAAGCTACTGACTGAATGAAAGGAGCTGGCCTCTCACTCTCTTTGAATCTTCTTTATCATGCTAAGAGGAGCAGGAAAAAGCAAAAAATTTCAGAATTACACCTTGCAATGCGTAGAAATTACTGTTTTTGAATTCACATTATTCATTGATTTTTGCCATTGTAAAACGTCCAGAAATGTTTGAAGCTAATGACTGAATGAAAGGAGCAGGCATCTCACTCTCTTTGAATTTTCTTTATCATGCTAAGAGGAGCAGGAAAAAGCAAAAAATTTCAGAAGTGCACCTTGCAATGCGGAGAAATTACTGTTTGTGCATTCACATTATTCATTGATTTTTGCCATTGAAAAACATCATGTTATTCATATACCAGAAATGTTTGAAGCTACTGACTGAATGAAAAGAGCTGGCATCTCACTCTCTTTGAATCTTCTTTATCATGCTAAGAGGAGCAGGAAAAAGCAAAAAATTTCAGAATTGCACCTTGCAATGCGGAGAAATTACTGTTTGTATATTGACATTATTCATTGATTTTTGCCATTGAAAACCATCATGTTATTCATATACCAGAAATGTTTGAAGCTACTGACTGAATGAAAGGAGCTGGCATCTCACTCTCTTTGAATCTTCTTTATCATGCTAAGAGGAGCAGGAAAAAGCAAAAAAATTCAGAATTGCACCTTGCAATGCGGAGAAATTACTGTTTGTATATTGACATTATTCATTGATTTGTGCCATTGAAAAACATCATGTTATCCATATACCAGAAATGTTTGAAGCTACTGACTGAATGAAAGGAGCTGGCATCTCACTCTCTTTGAATCTTCTTTATCATGCTAAGAGGAGCAGGAAAAAGCAAAAAAATTCAGAATTACACCTTGCAATGCGTAGAAATTACTGTTTGTGCTTTCACATTATTCATTGATTTTTGCCATTGAAAAACGTCCAGAAATGTTTGAAGCTACTGACTGATTGAAAGGAGCTGGCATCTCACTCTCTTTGAATCTTCTTTATCATGCTAAGAGGAGCAGGAAAAAGCAAAAAATTTCAGAATTGCACCTTGCAATGCGGAGAAATTTCTGCTTGTGCATTTACAATATTCATAGATTTTTGCCATTGAAAAACGTCCAGAAATGTTTGAAGCTACTGACTGAATAAAAGGAGCTGGCATCTCACTCTCTTTGAATCTTCTTTATCATGCTAAGAGGAGCTGGAAAAAGCAAAAAATTTCAGAATTGCACCTTGCAATGCGGAGAAATTACTGTTTGTGCATTCACATTATTCATTGATTTTTGCCATTGAAAAACATCATGTTATTCATATGCCAGAAATGTTTGAAGCTACTGACTGAATGAAAGGAGCTGGCATCTCACTCTCTTTGAATCTTCTTTATCATGCTAAGAGGAACAGGAAAAAGCAAAAAATTTCAGAATTGCACCTTGCAATGCGGAGAAATTACTGTTTGTGCATTCACATTATTCATTGATTTTTGCCATTGAAAAACGTCCAGAAATGTTTGAAGCTACTGACTGAATGAAAGGAGCTGGCATCTCACTCTCTTTAAATCTTCTTTATCATGCTAAGAGGAGCAGGAAAAAGCAAAAAATTTCAGAATTGCACCTTGCAATGCGGAGAAATTACTGTTTGTGCATTCACAATATTCATTGATTTTTGCCATTGAAAAACGTCCAGAAATGTTTGAAGCTACTGACTGAATGAAAGGAGCTGGCATCTCACTCTCTTTGAATCTTCTTTATCATGCTAAGAGGAGCAGGAAAAAGCAAAAAATTTCAGAATTGCACCTTGCAATGCGGAGAAATTACTGTTTGTGCATTTACAATATTCATTGATTTTTGCCATTGAAAAACGTCCAGAAATGTTTGAAGCTACTGACTGAATGAAAGGAGCTGGCATCTCACTCTCTTTGAATCTTCTTTATCATGCTAATAGGAGCAGGAAAAAGCAAAAAATTTCAGAATTGCACCTTGCAATGCGGATAAATTACTGTTTGTGCATTCATATTTTTCATTGATTTTTGCCATTGAAAAACATGTTAATCATATACCAGAAATGTTTGAAGCTACTGACTGAATGAAAAGAGCTGGCATCTCACTCTCTTTGAATCTTCTTTATCATGCTAAGAGGAGCAGGAAAAAGCAAAAAATTTCAGAATTGCACCTTGCAATGCGGAGAAATTACTGTTTGTGCATTTACAATATTTATTGATTTTTGCCATTGAAAAACGTCCAGAAATGTTTGAAGCTACTGACTGAATGAAAAGAGCTGGCATCTCACTCTCTTTGAATCTTCTTTATCATGCTAAGAGGAGCAGGAAAAAGCAAAAAATTTCAGAATTGCAACTTGCAATGCGGAGAAATTACTGTTTGTGCATTTACAATATTCATTGATTTTTGCCATTGAAAAACGTCCAGAAATGTTTGAAGCTACTGAATGAATGAAATGAGCTGGCATCTCACTCTCTTTGAATCTTCTTTATCATGCTAAGAGGAGCAGGAAAAATCTAAAAATTTCAGAATTGCACCTTGCAATGCGGAGAAATTACTGTTTGTGCATTCACACTATTCATTGATTTTTGCCATTGAAAAACATCATGTTATTCATATACCAGAAATGTTTGAAGCTACTGACTGAATGAAAGGTGCTGGCATCTCACTCTCTTTGAATCTTCTTTATCATGCTAAGAGGAGCAGGAAAAAGCAAAAAATTTCAGAATTGCACCTTGCAATGCGGAGAAATTACTGTTTGTGCATTTACAATATTCATTGATTTTTGCTATTGAAAAATGTCCAGAAATGTTTGAAGCTACTGACTGAATGAAAAGAGCTGGCATCTCACTCTCTTTGAATCTTCTTTATCATGCTAAGAGGAGCAGGAAAAAGCAAAAAATTTCAGAATTACACCTTGCAATGCGGAGAAATTACTGTTTGTGCATTTACAATATTCATTGATTTATGCCATTGAAAAACGTCCAGAAATGTTTGAAGCTACTGACTGAGTGAAAGGAGCTGGCATCTCACTCTCTTTGAATCTTCTTTATCATGCTAAGAGGAGCAGGAAAAAGCAAAAAATTTCAGAATTGCACCTTGCAATGCGGAGAAATTACTGTTTGTATATTGACATTATTCATTGATTTTTGCCATTGAAAACCATCATGTTATTCATATACCAGAAATGTTTGAAGCTACTGACTGAATGAAAGGAGCTGGCATCTCACTCTCTTTGAATCTTCTTTATCCTGCTAAGAGGAGCAGGAAAAAGCAAAAAATTTCAGAATTGCTCCTTGCAATGCGGAGAAATTACTGTTTGTATATTGACATTATTCATTGATTTGTGCCATTGAAAACCATCATGTTATTCATATACCAGAAATGTTTGAAGCTACTGACTGAATGAAAGGAGCTGGCCTCTCACTCTCTTTGAATCTTCTTTATCATGCTAAGAGGAGCAGGAAAAAGCAAAAAATTTCAGAATTACACCTTGCAATGCGTAGAAATTACTGTTTGTGAATTCACAGTATTCATTGATTTTTGCCATTGTAAAACGTCCAGAAATGTTTGAAGCTACTGACTGAATGAAAGGAGCAGGCATCTCACTCTCTTTGAATTTTCTTTATCATGCTAAAAGGAGCAGGAAAAAGCAAAAAATTTCAGAAGTGCACCTTGCAATGCGGAGAAATTACTGTTTGTGCATTCACATTATTCATTGATTTTTGCCATTGAAAAACATCATGTTATTCATATACCAGAAATGTTTGAAGCTACTGACTGAATGAAAAGAGCTGGCATCTCACTCTCTTTGAATCTTCTTTATCATGCTAAGAGGAGCAGGAAAAAGCAAAAAATTTCAGAATTGCACCTTGCAATGCGGAGAAATTACTGTTTGTATATTGACATTATTCATTGATTTTTGCCATTGAAAACCATCATGTTATTCATATACCAGAAATGTTTGAAGCTACTGACTGAATGAAAGGAGCTGGCATCTCACTCTCTTTGAATCTTCTTTATCATGCTAAGAGGAGCAGGAAAAAGCAAAAAAATTCAGAATTGCACCTTGCAATGCGGAGAAATTACTGTTTGTATATTGACATTATTCATTGATTTGTGCCATTGAAAAACATCATGTTATCCATATACCTGAAATGTTTGAAGCTACTGACTGAATGAAAGGAGCTGGCATCTCACTCTCTTTGAATCTTCTTTATCATGCTAAGAGGAGCAGGAAAAAGCAAAAAAATTCAGAATTACACCTTGCAATGCGTAGAAATTACTGTTTGTGCTTTCACATTATTCATTGATTTTTGCCATTGAAAAACGTCCAGAAATGTTTGAAGCTACTGACTGATTGAAAGGAGCTGGCATCTCACTCTCTTTGAATCTTCTTTATCATGCTAAGAGGAGCAGGAAAAAGCAAAAAATTTCAGAATTGCACCTTGCAATGCGGAGAAATTACTGTTTGTGCATTCACATTATTCATTGATTTTTGCCATTGAAAAACATCATGATATTCATATACCAGAAATGTTTGAAGCTACTGACTGAATGAAAAGAGCTGGCATCTCACTCTCTTTGAATCTTCTTTATCATGCTAAGAGGAGCAGGAAAAGGCAAAAAATTTCATAATTGCACCTTGCAATGCAGAGAAATTACTGTTTGTGCATTCACATTATTCATTGATTTTTGCCATTGAAAAACATCATGTTATTCATATACCAGAAATGTTTGAAGCTACTGACTGAATGAAAAGAGCTGGCATCTCACTCTCTTTGAATCTTCTTTATCATGCTAAGAGGAGCAGGAAAAAGCAAAAAAATTCAGAATTGCACCTTGCAATGCGGAGAAATTACTGTTTGTGCATTTACAATATTCATTGATTTTTGTCATTGAAAAACGTCCAGAAATGTTTGAAGCTACTGACTGAATGAAAGGAGCTGGCATCTCACTCTCTTTGAATCTTCTTTATCATGCTAAGTGGAGCAGGAAAAAGCAAAAAATTTCAGAATTGCACCTTGCAATGCCGAGAAATTACTGTTTGTGCATTCACATTATTCATTGATTTTTGCCATTGAAAAACGTCCAGAAATGTTTGAAGCTACTGACTGAATGAAAGGAGCTGGCATCTCACTCTCTTTGAATCTTCTTTACCATGCTAAGAGGAGCAGGAAAAAGCAAAAAAATTTCAGAATTGCACCTTGTAATGCGGAGAAATTACTGTTTGTGCATTCACATTATTCATTGATTTTTGCCATTGAAAAACATCATTTTATTCATATACCAGAGATGTTTGAAGCTACTGACTGAATGAAAAGAGCTGGCATCTCACTCTCTTTGAATCTTCTTTATCATGCTAAGAGGAGCAGGAAAAAGCAAAAAATTTCAGAATTACACCTTGCAATGCGGAGAAATTACTGTTTGTGCATTTACATTATTCATAGATTTTTGCCATTGAAAAACGTCCAGAAATGTTTGAAGCTACTGACTGAATGAAAAGAGCTGGCATCTCACTCTCTTTGATTCTTCTTTATCATGCTAAGAGGAGCAGGAAAAAGCAAAAAATTTCAGAATTGCACCTTGCAATGCGGAGAAATTTCTGCTTGTGCATTTACAATATTCATAGATTTTTGCCATTGAAAAACGTCCAGAAATGTTTGAAGCTACTGACTGAATAAAACGAGCTGGCATCTCACTCTCTTTGAATCTTCTTTATCATGCTAAGAGGAGCTGGAAAAAGCAAAAAATTTCAGAATTGCACCTTGCAATGCGGAGAAATTACTGTTTGTGCATTCACATTATTCATTGATTTTTGCCATTGAAAAACATCATGTTATTCATATGCCAGAAATGTTTGAAGCTACTGACTGAATGAAAGGAGCTGGCATCTCACTCTCTTTGAATCTTCTTTATCATGCTAAGAGGAACAGGAAAAAGCAAAAAATTTCAGAATTGCACCTTGCAATGCGGAGAAATTACTGTTTGTGCATTCACATTATTCATTGATTTTTGCCATTGAAAAACGTCCAGAAATGTTTGAAGCTACTGACTGAATGAAAGGAGCTGGCATCTCACTCTCTTTAAATCTTCTTTATCATGCTAAGAGGAGCAGGAAAAAGCAAAAAATTTCAGAATTGCACCTTGCAATGCGGAGAAATTACTGTTTGTGCATTCACAATATTCATTGATTTTTGCCATTGAAAAACGTCCAGAAATGTTTGAAGCTACTGACTGAATGAAAGGAGCTGGCATCTCACTCTCTTTGAATCTTCTTTATCATGCTAAGAGGAGCAGGAAAAAGCAAAAAATTTCAGAATTGCACCTTGCAATGCGGAGAAATTACTGTTTGTGCATTTACAATATTCATTGATTTTTGCCATTGAAAAACGTCCAGAAATGTTTGAAGCTACTGACTGAATGAAAGGAGCTGGCATCTCACTCTCTTTGAATCTTCTTTATCATGCTAATAGGAGCAGGAAAAAGCAAAAAATTTCAGAATTGCACCTTGCAATGCGGATAAATTACTGTTTGTGCATTCATATTTTTCATTGATTTTTGCCATTGAAAAACATGTTAATCATATACCAGAAATGTTTGAAGCTACTGACTGAATGAAAAGAGCTGGCATCTCACTCTCTTTGAATCTTCTTTATCATGCTAAGAGGAGCAGGAAAAAGCAAAAAATTTCAGAATTGCACCTTGCAATGCGGAGAAATTACTGTTTGTGCATTTACAATATTTATTGATTTTTGCCATTGAAAAACGTCCAGAAATGTTTGAAGCTACTGATTGAATGAAAAGAGCTGGCATCTCACTCTCTTTGAATCTTCTTTATCATGCTAAGAGGAGCAGGAAAAAGCAAAAAATTTCAGAATTGCAACTTGCAATGCGGAGAAATTACTGTTTGTGCATTTACAATATTCATTGATTTTTGCCATTGAAAAACGTCCAGAAATGTTTGAAGCTACTGAATGAATGAAATGAGCTGGCATCTCACTCTCTTTGAATCTTCTTTATCATGCTAAGAGGAGCAGGAAAAATCTAAAAATTTCAGAATTGCACCTTGCAATGCGGAGAAATTACTGTTTGTGCATTCACACTATTCATTGATTTTTGCCATTGAAAAACATCATGTTATTCATATACCAGAAATGTTTGAAGCTACTGACTGAATGAAAGGTGCTGGCATCTCACTCTCTTTGAATCTTCTTTATCATGCTAAGAGGAGCAGGAAAAAGCAAAAAATTTCAGAATTGCACCTTGCAATGCGGAGAAATTACTGTTTGTGCATTTACAATATTCATTGATTTTTGCTATTGAAAAATGTCCAGAAATGTTTGAAGCTACTGACTGAATGAAAAGAGCTGGCATCTCACTCTCTTTGAATCTTCTTTATCATGCTAAGAGGAGCAGGAAAAAGCAAACAATTTCAGAATTACACCTTGCAATGCGGAGAAATTACTGTTTGTGCATTTACAATATTCATTGATTTATGCCATTGAAAGACGTCCAGAAATGTTTGAAGCTACTGACTGAATGAAAAGAGCTGGCATCTCACTCTCTTTGAATCTTCTTTATCATTCTAAGAGGAGCAGGAAAAAGCAAAAAATTTCAGAATTGCACCTTGCAATGCGGAGAAATTTCTGCTTGTGCATTTACAATATTCATTGATTTTTGCCATTGAAAAACGTCCAGAAATGTTTGAAGCTACTGACTGAATGAAAGGAGCTGGCATCTCACTCTCTTTGAATCTTCTTTATCATGCTAAGAGGAGCTGGAAAAAGCAAAAAATTTCAGAATTGCACCTTGCAATGCGGAGAAATTACTGTTTGTGCATTCACATTATTCATTGATTTTTGCCATTGAAAAACATCATGTTATTCATATGCCAGAAATGTTTGAAGCTACTGACTGAATGAAAGGAGCTGGCATCTCACTCTCTTTGAATCTTCTTTATCATGCTAAGAGGAGCAGGAAAAAGCAAAAAATTTCAGAATTGCACCTTGCAATGCGGAGAAATTACTGTTTGTGCATTTACAATATTCATTGATTTTTGCCATTGAAAAACGTCCAGAAATGTTTGAAGCTAATGACTGAATGAAAGGAGCTGGCATCTCACTCTCTTTGCATCTTCTTTATCATGCTAATAGGAGCAGGAAAAAGCAAAAAATTTCAGAATTGCACCTTGCAATGCGGATAAATTACTGTTTGTGCATTTACAATATTCATTGATTTTTGCTATTGAAAAATGTCCAGAAATGTTTGAAGCTACTGACTGAATGAAAAGAGCTGGCATCTCACTCTCTTTGAATCTTCTTTATCATGCTAAGAGGAGCAGGAAAAAGCAAAAAATTTCAGAATTACACCTTGCAATGCGGAGAAATTACTGTTTGTGCATTTACAATATTCATTGATTTATGCCATTGAAAGACGTCCAGAAATGTTTGAAGCTACTGACTGAATGAAAAGAGCTGGCATCTCACTCTCTTTGAATCTTCTTTATCATGCTAAGAGGAGCAGGAAAAAGCAAAAAATTTCAGAATTGCACCTTGCAATGCGGAGAAATTTCTGCTTGTGCATTTACAATATTCATTGATTTTTGCCATTGAAAAACGTCCAGAAATGTTTGAAGCTACTGACTGAATGAAAGGAGCTGGCATCTCACTCTCTTTGAATCATCTTTATCATGCTAAGAGGAGCTGGAAAAAGCAAAAAATTTCAGAATTGCACCTTGCAATGCGGAGAAATTACTGTTTGGGCATTCACATTATTCATTGATTTTTGCCATTGAAAAACGTCCAGAAATGTTTGAAGCTACTGACTGAATGAAAGGAGCTGGCATCTCACTCTCTGTGAATCTTCTTTATCATGCTAAGAGGAGCAGGAAAAAGCAAAAAATTTCAGAATTGCACCTTGCAATGCGGAGAAATTACTGTTTGTGCATTTACAATATTCATTGATTTTTGCCATTGAAAAACGTCCAGAAATGTTTGAAGCTAATGACTGAATGAAAGGAGCTGGCATCTCACTCTCTTTGCATCTTCTTTATCATGCTAATAGGAGCAGGAAAAAGCAAAAAATTTCAGAATTGCACCTTGCAATGCGGATAAATTACTGTTTGTGCATTTACAATATTCATTGATTTTTGCTATTGAAAAATGTCCAGAAATGTTTGAAGCTACTGACTGAATGAAAAGAGCTGGCATCTCACTCTCTTTGAATCTTCTTTATCATGCTAAGAGGAGCAGGAAAAAGCAAAAAATTTCAGAATTACACCTTGCAATGCGGAGAAATTACTGTTTGTGCATTTACAATATTCATTGATTTATGCCATTGAAAGACGTCCAGAAATGTTTGAAGCTACTGACTGAATGAAAAGAGCTGGCATCTCACTCTCTTTGAATCTTCTTTATCATGCTAAGAGGAGCAGGAAAAAGCAAAAAATTTCAGAATTGCACCTTGCAATGCGGAGAAATTTCTGCTTGTGCATTTACAATATTCATTGATTTTTGCCATTGAAAAACGTCCAGAAATGTTTGAAGCTACTGACTGAATGAAAGGAGCTGGCATCTCACTCTCTTTGAATCATCTTTATCATGCTAAGAGGAGCTGGAAAAAGCAAAAAATTTCAGAATTGCACCTTGCAATGCGGAGAAATTACTGTTTGGGCATTCACATTATTCATTGATTTTTGCCATTGAAAAACGTCCAGAAATGTTTGAAGCTACTGACTGAATGAAAGGAGCTGGCATCTCACTCTCTGTGAATCTTCTTTATCATGCTAAGAGGAGCAGGAAAAAGCAAAAAATTTCAGAATTGCACCTTGCAATGCGGAGAAATTACTGTTTGTGCATTTACAATATTCATTGATTTTTGCCATTGAAAAACGTCCAGAAATGTTTGAAGCTACTGACTGAATGAAAGGAGCTGGCATCTCACTCTCTTTGAATCTTCTTTATCATGCTAATAGGAGCAGGAAAAAGCAAAAAATTTCAGAATTGCACCTTGCAATGCGGATAAATTACTGTTTGTGCATTCATATTTTTCATTGATTTTTGCCATTGAAAAACATGTTAATCATATACCAGAAATGTTTGAAGCTACTGACTGAATGAAAAGAGCTGGCACCTCACTCTCTCTGAATTTTCTTTATCATGCTAAGAGGAGCAGGAAAAAGCAAAAAATTTCAGAATTGCACCTTGCAATGCGGAGAAATTACTGTTTGTGCATTTACAATATTTATTGATTTTTGCCATTGAAAAACGTCCAGAAATGTTTGAAGCTACTGACTGAATGAAAAGAGCTGGCATCTCACTCTCTTTGAATCTTCTTTATCATGCTAAGAGGAGCAGGAAAAAGCAAAAAATTTCAGAATTGCAACTTGCAATGCGGAGAAATTACTGTTTGTGCATTTACAATATTCATTGATTTTTGCCATTGAAAAACGTCCAGAAATGTTTGAAGCTACTGAATGAATGAAACCAGCTGGCATCTCACTCTCTTTGATTCTTCTTTATCATGCTAAGAGGAGCAGGAAAAATCAAAAAATTTCAGAATTGCACCTTGCAATGCGGAGAAATTACTGTTTGTGCCTTCACACTATTCATTGATTTTTGCCATTGAAAAACATCATGTTATTCATATACCAGAAATGTTTGAAGCTACTGACTGAATGAAAGGTGCTGGCATCTCACTCTCTTTGAATCTTCTTTATCATGCTAAGAGGAGCAGGAAAAAGCAAAAAATTTTAGAATTGCACCTTGCAATGCGGAGAAATTACTGTTTGTGCATTCACATTATTCATTGATTTTGCCATTGAAAAACGTCCAGAAATGTTTGAAGCTATTGACTGAATGAAAGGAGCTGGCATCTCACTCTCTTTGAATCTTCTTTATCATGCTAAGAGGAGCAGGAAAAAGCAAAAAATTTCAGAATTGCACCTAGCAATGCGGAGAAATTACTGTTTGTGCATTCACATTATTCATTGATTTTTGCCATTCAAAAACATCATGTTATTCATATACCAGAAATGTTTGTAGCTACTGACTGAATGAAAAGAGCTGGCATCTCACTCTCTTTGAATCTTCTTTATCATGCTAAGAGGAGCAGGAAAAGGCAAAAAATTTAAGAATTGCACCTTGCAATGCGGAGAAATTACTGTTTGTGCATTCACATTATTCATTGATTTTTGCCATTGAAAAACATCATGTTATTCATATACCAGAAATATTTGAAGCTACTGACTGAATGAAAAGAGCTGGCATCTCACTCTCTTTGAATCTTCTTTGTCATGCTAAGAGGAGCAGGAAAAAGCAAAAATTTCAGAATTACACCTTGCAATGCGTAGAAATTACTGTTTGTGAATTCACATTATTCATTGATTTCTGCCATTGTAAAACGTCCAGAAATGTTTGAAGCTACTGACTGAATGAAAGGAGCAGGCATCTCACTCTCTTTGAATTTTCTTTATCATGCTAAGAGGAGCAGGAAAAAGCAAAAAATTTCAGAAGTGCACCTTGCAATGCGGAGAAATTACTGTTTGTGCATTCACATTATTCATTGATTTTTGCCATTGAAAAACATCATGTTATTCATATACCAGAAATGTTTGAAGCTACTGACTGAATGAAAAGAGCTGGCATCTCACTCTCTTTGAATCTTCTTTGTCATGCTAAGAGGAGCAGGAAAAAGCAAAAATTTCAGAATTACACCTTGCAATGCGTAGAAATTACTGTTTGTGAATTCACATTATTCATTGATTTCTGCCATTGTAAAACGTCCAGAAATGTTTGAAGCTACTGACTGAATGAAAGGAGCAGGCATCTCACTCTCTTTGAATTTTCTTTATCATGCTAAGAGGAGCAGGAAAAAGCAAAAAATTTCAGAAGTGCACCTTGCAATGCGGAGAAATTACTGTTTGTGCATTCACATTATTCATTGATTTTTGCCATTGAAAAACATCATGTTATTCATATACCAGAAATGTTTGAAGCTACTGACTGAATGAAAAGAGCTGGCATCTCACTCTCTTTGAATCTTCTTTATCATGCTAAGAGGAGCAGGAAAAAGCAAAAAATTTCAGAATTGCACCTTGCAATGCGGAGAAATTACTGTTTGTATATTGACATTATTCATTGATTTTTGCCATTGAAAACCATCATGTTATTCATATACCAGAAATGTTTGAAGCTACTGACTGAATGAAAGGAGCTGGCATCTCACTCTCTTTGAATCTTCTTTATCATGCTAAGAGGAGCAGGAAAAAGCAAAAAAATTCAGAATTGCACCTTGCAATGCGGAGAAATTACTGTTTGTATATTGACATTATTCATTGATTTGTGCCATTGAAAAACATCATGTTATCCATATACCAGAAATGTTTGAAGCTACTGACTGAATGAAAGGAGCTGGCATCTCACTCTCTTTGAATCTTCTTTATCATGCTAACAGGAGCAGGAAAAAGCAAAAAAATTCAGAATTACACCTTGCAATGCGTAGAAATTACTGTTTGTGCTTTCACATTATTCATTGATTTTTGCCATTGAAAAACGTCCAGAAATGTTTGAAGCTACTGACTGATTGAAAGGAGCTGGCATCTCACTCTCTTTGAATCTTCTTTATCATGCTAAGAGGAGCAGGAAAAAGCAAAAATTTTCAGAATTGCACCTTGCAATGCGGAGAAATTACTGTTTGTGCATTCACATTATTCATTGATTTTTGCCATTGAAAAACATCATGATATTCATATACCAGAAATGTTTGAAGCTACTGACTGAATGAAAACAGCTGGCATCTCACTCTCTTTGAATCTTCTTTATCATGCTAAGAGGAGCAGGAAAAGGCAAAAAATTTCATAATTGCACCTTGCAATGCAGAGAAATTACTGTTTGTGCATTCACATTATTCATTGATTTTTGCCATTGAAAAACATCATGTTATTCATATACCAGAAATGTTTGAAGCTACTGACTGAATGAAAAGAGCTGGCATCTCACTCTCTTTGAATCTTCTTTATCATGCTAAGAGGAGCAGGAAAAAGCAAAAAATTTCAGAATTGCACCTTGCAATGCGGAGAAATTACTGTTTGTGCATTCACATTATTCATTGATTTTTGCCATTGAAAAACGTCCAGAAATGTTTGAAGCTACTGACTGAATGAAAGGAGCTGGCATCTCACTCTCTTTGAATCTTCTTTATCATGCTAATAGGAGCAGGAAAAAGCAAAAAATTTCAGAATTGCACCTTGCAATGTGGATAAATTACTGTTTGTGCATTCATATTTTTCATTGATTTTTGCCATTGAAAAACATGTTAATCATATACCAGAAATGTTTGAAGCTACTGACTGAATGAAAAGAGCTGGCATCTCACTCTCTTTGAATCTTCTTTATCATGCTAAGAGGAGCAGGAAAAAGCAAAAAATTTCAGAATTGCACCTTGCAATGCGGAGAAATTACTGTTTGTGTATTTACAATATTTATTGATTTTTGCCATTGAAAAACGTCCAGAAATGTTTGAAGCTACTGATTGAATGAAAAGAGCTGGCATCTCACTCTCTTTGAATCTTCTTTATCATGCTAAGAGGAGCAGGAAAAAGCAAAAAATTTCAGAATTGCAACTTGCAATGCGGAGAAATTACTGTTTGTGCATTTACAATATTCATTGATTTTTGCCATTGAAAAACGTCCAGAAATGTTTGAAGCTACTGAATGAATGAAATGAGCTGGCATCTCACTCTCTTTGAATCTTCTTTATCATGCTAAGAGGAGCAGGAAAAATCTAAAAATTTCAGAATTGCACCTTGCAATGCGGAGAAATTACTGTTTGTGCATTCACACTATTCATTGATTTTTGCCATTGAAAAACATCATGTTATTCATATACCAGAAATGTTTGAAGCTACTGACTGAATGAAAGGTGCTGGCATCTCACTCTCTTTGAATCTTCTTTATCATGCTAAGAGGAGCAGGAAAAAGCAAAAAATTTCAGAATTGCACCTTGCAATGCGGAGAAATTACTGTTTGTGCATTTACAATATTCATTGATTTTTGCTATTGAAAAATGTCCAGAAATGTTTGAAGCTACTGACTGAATGAAAAGAGCTGGCATCTCACTCTCTTTGAATCTTCTTTATCATGCTAAGAGGAGCAGGAAAAAGCAAAAAATTTCAGAATTACACCTTGCAATGCGGAGAAATTACTGTTTGTGCATTTACAATATTCATTGATTTATGCCATTGAAAGACGTCCAGAAATGTTTGAAGCTACTGACTGAATGAAAAGAGCTGGCATCTCACTCTCTTTGAATCTTCTTTATCATGCTAAGAGGAGCAGGAAAAAGCAAAAAATTTCAGAATTGCACCTTGCAATGCGGAGAAATTTCTGCTTGTGCATTTACAATATTCATTGATTTTTGCCATTGAAAAACGTCCAGAAATGTTTGAAGCTACTGACTGAATGAAAGGAGCTGGCATCTCACTCTCTTTGAATCTTCTTTATCATGCTAAAAGGAGCAAGAAAAAGCAAAAAATTTCAGAATTGCACCTTGCAATGCGGAGAAATTACTGTTTGTGCATTTACAATATTCATTGATTTTTGCCATTGAAAAACGTCCAGAAATGTTTGAAGCTACTGACTGAATGAAAGGAGCTGGCATCTCACTCTCTTTGAATCTTCTTTATCATGCTAATAGGAGCAGGAAAAAGCAAAAAATTTCAGAATTGCACCTTGCAATGCGGATAAATTACTGTTTGTGCATTCATATTTTTCATTGATTTTTGCCATTGAAAAACATGTTAATCATATACCAGAAATGTTTGAAGCTACTGACTGAATGAAAAGAGCTGGCATCTCACTCTCTCTGAATTTTCTTTATCATGCTAAGAGGAGCAGGAAAAAGCAAAAAATTTCAGAAGTGCACCTTGCAATGCGGAGAAATTACTGTTTGTGCATTTACAATATTTATTGATTTTTGCCATTGAAAAACGTCCAGAAATGTTTGAAGCTACTGACTGAATGAAAAGAGCTGGCATCTCACTCTCTTTGAATCTTCTTTATCATGCTAAGAGGAGCAGGAAAAAGCAAAAAATTTCAGAATTGCAACTTGCAATGCGGAGAAATTACTGTTTGTGCATTTACAATATTCATTGATTTTTGCCATTGAAAAACGTCCAGAAATGTTTGAAGCTACTGAATGAATGAAACGAGCTGGCATCTCACTCTCTTTGATTCTTCTTTATCATGCTAAGAGGAGCAGGAAAAATCAAAAAATTTCAGAATTGCACCTTGCAATGCGGAGAAATTACTGTTTGTGCATTCACACTATTCATTGATTTTTGCCATTGAAAAACATCATGTTATTCATATACCAGAAATGTTTGAAGCTACTGACTGAATGAAAGGTGCTGGCATCTCACTCTCTTTGAATCTTCTTTATCATGCTAAGAGGAGCAGGAAAAAGCAAAAAATTTTAGAATTGCACCTTGCAATGCGGAGAAATTACTGTTTGTGCATTCACATTATTCATTGATTTTGCCATTGAAAAACGTCCAGAAATGTTTGAAGCTATTGACTGAATGAAAGGAGCTGGCATCTCACTCTCTTTGAATCTTCTTTATCATGCTAAGAGGAGCAGGAAAAAGCAAAAAATTTCAGAATTGCACCTAGCAATGCGGAGAAATTACTGTTTGTGCATTCACATTATTCATTGATTTTTGCCATTCAAAAACATCATGTTATTCATATACCAGAAATGTTTGTAGCTACTGACTGAATGAAAAGAGCTGGCATCTCACTCTCTTTGAATCTTCTTTATCATGCTAAGAGGAGCAGGAAAAGGCAAAAAATTTAAGAATTGCACCTTGCAATGCGGAGAAATTACTGTTTGTGCATTCACATTATTCATTGATTTTTGCCATTGAAAAACATCATGTTATTCATATACCAGAAATGTTTGAAGCTACTGACTGAATGAAAAGAGCTGGCATCTCACTCTCTTTGAATCTTCTTTGTCATGCTAAGAGGAGCAGGAAAAAGAAAAAATTTCAGAATTGCACCTTGCAATGCGGAGAAATTACTGTTTGTGCATTTACAATATTCATTGATTTTTGCCATTGAAAAACGTCCAGAAATGTTTGAAGCTACTGACTGAATGAAAGGAGCTGGCATCTCACTCTCTTTGAATCTTCTTTTTCATGCTAAGAGGAGCAGGAAAAAGCAAAAAATTTCAGAATTGCACCTTGCAATGCGGAGAAATTACTGTTTGTGCATTCACATTATTCATTGATTTTTGCCATTGAAAAACGTCCAGAAATGTTTGAAGCTACTGACTGAATGAAAGGAGCTGGCATCTCACTCTCTTTGATTCTTCTTTATCATGCTAAGAGGAGCTGGAAAAAGCAAAAAATTTCAGAATTGCACCTTGCAATGCGGAGAAATTACTGTTTGTGCATTCACATTATTCATTGATTTTTGCCATTGAAAAACATCATGTTATTCATATGCCAGAAATGTTTGAAGCTACTGACTGAATGAAAGGAGCTGGCATCTCACTCTCTTTGAATCTTCTTTATCATGCTAAGAGGAACAGGAAAAAGCAAAAAATTTCAGAATTGCACCTTGCAATGCGGAGAAATTACTGTTTGTGCATTCACATTATTCATTGATTTTTGCCATTGAAAAACGTCCAGAAATGTTTGAAGCTACTGACTGAATGAAAGGAGCTGGCATCTCAATCTCTTTAAATCTTCTTTATCATGCTAAGAGGAGCAGGAAAAAGCAAAAAATTTCAGAATTGCACCTTGCAATGCGGAGAAATTACTGTTTGTGCATTCACAATATTCATTGATTTTTGCCATTGAAAAACGTCCAGAAATGTTTGAAGCTACTGACTGAATGAAAGGAGCTGGCATCTCACTCTCTTTCAATCTTCTTTATCATGCTAAGAGGAGCAGGAAAAAGCAAAAAATTTCAGAATTGCACCTTGCAATGCGGAGAAATTACTGTTTGTGCATTTACAATATTCATTGATTTTTGCCATTGAAAAACGTCCAGAAATGTTTGAAGCTACTGACTGAATGAAAGGAGCTGGCATCTCACTCTCTTTGAATCTTCTTTATCATGCTAATAGGAGCAGGAAAAAGCAAAAAATTTCAGAATTGCACCTTGCAATGCGGATAAATTACTGTTTGTGCATTCATATTTTTCATTGATTTTTGCCATTGAAAAACATGTTAATCATATACCAGAAATGTTTGAAGCTACTGACTGAATGAAAAGAGCTGGCATCTCACTCTCTTTGAATCTTCTTTATCATGCTAAGAGGAGCAGGAAAAAGCAAAAAATTTCAGAATTGCACCTTGCAATGCGGAGAAATTACTGTTTGTGCATTTACAATATTTATTGATTTTTGCCATTGAAAAACGTCCAGAAATGTTTGAAGCTACTGACTGAATGAAAAGAGCTGGCATCTCACTCTCTTTGAATCTTCTTTATCATGCTAAGAGGAGCAGGAAAAAGCAAAAAATTTCAGAATTGCAACTTGCAATGCGGAGAAATTACTGTTTGTGCATTTACAATATTCATTGATTTTTGCCATTGAAAAACGTCCAGAAATGTTTGAAGCTACTGAATGAATGAAACGAGCTGGCATCTCACTCTCTTTGATTCTTCTTTATCATGCTAAGAGGAGCAGGAAAAATCAAAAAATTTCAGAATTGCACCTTGCAATGCGGAGAAATTACTGTTTGTGCATTCACACTATTCATTGATTTTTGCCATTGAAAAACATCATGTTATTCATATACCAGAAATGTTTGAAGCTACTGACTGAATGAAAGGTGCTGGCATCTCACTCTCTTTGAATCTTCTTTATCATGCTAAGAGGAGCAGGAAAAAGCAAAAAATTTTAGAATTGCACCTTGCAATGCGGAGAAATTACTGTTTGTGCATTCACATTATTCATTGATTTTGCCATTGAAAAACGTCCAGAAATGTTTGAAGCTATTGACTGAATGAAAGGAGCTGGCATCTCACTCTCTTTGAATCTTCTTTATCATGCTAAGAGGAGCAGGAAAAAGCAAAAAATTTCAGAATTGCACCTAGCAATGCGGAGAAATTACTGTTTGTGCATTCACATTATTCATTGATTTTTGCCATTCAAAAACATCATGTTATTCATATACCAGAAATGTTTGTAGCTACTGACTGAATGAAAAGAGCTGGCATCTCACCCTCTTTGAATCTTCTTTATCATGCTAAGAGGAGCAGGAAAAGGCAAAAAATTTAAGAATTGCACCTTGCAATGCGGAGAAATTACTGTTTGTGCATTCACATTATTCATTGATTTTTGCCATTGAAAAACATCATGTTATTCATATACCAGAAATGTTTGAAGCTACTGACTGAATGAAAAGAGCTGGCATCTCACTCTCTTTGAATCTTCTTTGTCATGCTAAGAGGAGCAGGAAAAAGAAAAAATTTCAGAATTGCACCTTGCAATGCGGAGAAATTACTGTTTGTGCATTTACAATATTCATTGATTTTTGCCATTGAAAAACGTCCAGAAATGTTTGAAGCTACTGACTGAATGAAAGGAGCTGGCATCTCACTCTCTTTGAATCTTCTTTTTCATGCTAAGAGGAGCAGGAAAAAGCAAAAAATTTCAGAATTGCACCTTGCAATGCGGAGAAATTACTGTTTGTGCATTCACATTATTCATTGATTTTTGCCATTGAAAAACGTCCAGAAATGTTTGAAGCTACTGACTGAATGAAAGGAGCTGGCATCTCACTCTCTTTGATTCTTCTTTATCATGCTAAGAGGAGCTGGAAAAAGCAAAAAATTTCAGAATTGCACCTTGCAATGCGGAGAAATTACTGTTTGTGCATTCACATTATTCATTGATTTTTGCCATTGAAAAACATCATGTTATTCATATGCCAGAAATGTTTGAAGCTACTGACTGAATGAAAGGAGCTGGCATCTCACTCTCTTTGAATCTTCTTTATCATGCTAAGAGGAACAGGAAAAAGCAAAAAATTTCAGAATTGCACCTTGCAATGCGGAGAAATTACTGTTTGTGCATTCACATTATTCATTGATTTTTGCCATTGAAAAACGTCCAGAAATGTTTGAAGCTACTGACTGAATGAAAGGAGCTGGCATCTCAATCTCTTTAAATCTTCTTTATCATGCTAAGAGGAGCAGGAAAAAGCAAAAAATTTCAGAATTGCACCTTGCAATGCGGAGAAATTACTGTTTGTGCATTCACAATATTCATTGATTTTTGCCATTGAAAAACGTCCAGAAATGTTTGAAGCTACTGACTGAATGAAAGGAGCTGGCATCTCACTCTCTTTGAATCTTCTTTATCATGCTAAGAGGAGCAGGAAAAAGCAAAAAATTTCAGAATTGCACCTTGCAATGCGGAGAAATTACTGTTTGTGCATTTACAATATTCATTGATTTTTGCCATTGAAAAACGTCCAGAAATGTTTGAAGCTACTGACTGAATGAAAGGAGCTGGCATCTCACTCTCTTTGAATCTTCTTTATCATGCTAATAGGAGCAGGAAAAAGCAAAAAATTTCAGAATTGCACCTTGCAATGCGGATAAATTACTGTTTGTGCATTCATATTTTTCATTGATTTTTGCCATTGAAAAACATGTTAATCATATACCAGAAATGTTTGAAGCTACTGACTGAATGAAAAGAGCTGGCATCTCACTCTCTTTGAATCTTCTTTATCATGCTAAGAGGAGCAGGAAAAAGCAAAAAATTTCAGAATTGCACCTTGCAATGCGGAGAAATTACAGTTTGTGCATTTACAATATTTATTGATTTTTGCCATTGAAAAACGTCCAGAAATGTTTGAAGCTACTGACTGAATGAAAAGAGCTGGCATCTCACTCTCTTTGAGTCTTCTTTATCATGCTAAGAGGAGCAGGAAAAAGCAAAAAATTTCAGAATTGCAACTTGCAATGCGGAGAAATTACTGTTTGTGCATTTACAATATTCATTGATTTTTGCCATTGAAAAACGTCCAGAAATGTTTGAAGCTACTGAATGAATGAAATGAGCTGGCATCTCACTCTCTTTGAATCTTCTTTATCATGCTAAGAGGAGCAGGAAAAATCAAAAAATTTCAGAATTGCACCTTGCAATGCGGAGAAATTACTGTTTGTGCAATCACACTATTCATTGATTTTTGCCATTGAAAAACATCATGTTATTCATATACCAGAAATGTTTGAAGCTACTGACTGAATGAAAGGTGCTGGCATCTCACTCTCTTTGAATCTTCTTTATCATGCTAAGAGGAGCAGGAAAAAGCAAAAAATTTCAGAATTGCACCTTGCAATGCGGAGAAATTACTGTTTGTGCATTTACAATATTCATTGATTTTTGCTATTGAAAAATGTCCAGAAATGTTTGAAGCTACTGACTGAATGAAAAGAGCTGGCATCTCACTCTCTTTGAATCTTCTTTATCATGCTAAGAGGAGCAGGAAAAAGCAAAAAATTTCAGAATTACACCTTGCAATGCGGAGAAATTACTGTTTGTGCATTTACAATATTCATTGATTTATGCCATTGAAAGACGTCCAGAAATGTTTGAAGCTACTGACTGAATGAAAAGAGCTGGCATCTCACTCTCTTTGAATCTTCTTTATCATGCAAAGAGGAGCAGGAAAAATCAAAAAATTTCAGAATTGCACCTTGCAATGCGGAGAAATTACTGTTTGTGCATTCACACTATTCATTGATTTTTGCCATTGAAAAACATCATGTTATTCATATACCAGAAATGTTTGAAGCTACTGACTGAATGAAAGGTGCTGGCATCTCACTCTCTTTGAATCTTCTTTATCATGCTAAGAGGAGCAGGAAAAAGCAAAAAATTTCAGAATTGCACCTTGCAATGCGGAGAAATTACTGTTTGTGCATTCACATTATTCATTGATTTTTGCCATTGAAAAACTTCCAGAAATGTTTGAAGCTATTGACTGAATGAAAGGAGCTGGCATCTCACTCTCTTTGAATCTTCTTTATCATGCTAAGAGGAGCAGGAAAAAGCAAAATATTTCAGAATTGCACCTAGCAATGCGGAGAAATTACTGTTTTTGCATTCACATTATTCATTGATTTTTGCCATTGAAAAACATCATGTTATTCATATACCAGAAATGTTTGTAGCTGCTGACTGAATGAAAAGAGATGGCATCTCACTCTCTTTGAATCTTCTTTATCATGCTAAGAGGAGCAGGAAAAGGCAAAAAATTTAAGAATTGCACCTTGCAATGCGGAGAAATTACTGTTTGTGCATTCACATTATTCATTGATTTTTGCCATTGAAAAACATCATGTTATTCATATACCAGAAATGTTTGAAGCTACTGACTGAATGAAAAGAGCTGGCATCTCACTCTCTTTGAATCTTCTTTGTCATGCTAAGAGGAGCAGGAAAAAGAAAAAAATTTCAGAATTGCACCTTGCAATGCGGAGAAATTACTGTTTGTGTATTTACAATATTCATTGATTTTTGCCATTGAAAAACGTCCAGAAATGTTTGAAGCTACTGACTGAATGAAAGGAGCTGGAATCTCACTCTCTTTGAATCTTCTTTTTCATGCTAAGAGGAGAAGGAAAAAGCAAAAAATTTCAGAATTGCACCTTGCAATGCGGAGAAATTACTGTTTGTGCATTCACATTATTCATTGATTTTTGCCATTGAAAAACGTCCAGAAATGTTTGAAGCTACTGACTGAATGAAAGGAGCTGGCATCTCACTCTCTTTGATTCTTCTTTATCATGCTAAGAGGAGCTGGAAATAGCAAAAAATTTCAGAATTGCACCTTGCAATGCGGAGAAATTACTGTTTGTGCATTCACATTATTCATTGATTTTTGCCATTGAAAAACATCATGTTATTCATATGCCAGAAATGTTTGAAGCTACTGACTGAATGAAAGGAGCTGGCATCTCACTCTCTTTGAATCTTCTTTATCATGCTAAGAGGAACAGGGAAAAGCAAAAAATTTCAGAATTGCACCTTGCAATGCGGAGAAATTACTGTTTGTGCATTCACATTATTCATTGATTTTTGCCATTGAAAAACGTACAGAAATGTTTGAAGCTACTGACTGAATGAAAGGAGCTGGCATCTCACTCTCTTTAAATCTTCTTTATCATGCTAAGAGGAGCAGGAAAAAGCAAAAAATTTCAGAATTGCACCTTGCAATGCGGAGAAATTACTGTTTGTGCATTCACAATATTCATTGATTTTTGCCATTGAAAAACGTCCAGAAATGTTTGAAGCTACTGACTGAATGAAAGGAGCTGGCATCTCACTCTCTTTGAATCTTCTTTATCATGCTAAGAGGAGCAGGAAAAAGCAAAAAATTTCAGAATTGCACCTTGCAATGCGGAGAAATTACTGTTTGTGCATTTACAATATTCATTGATTTTTGCCATTGAAAAACGTCCAGAAATGTTTGAAGCTACTGACTGAATGAAAGGAGCTGGCATCTCACTCTCTTTGAATCTTCTTTATCATGCTAATAGGAGCAGGAAAAAGCAAAAAATTTCAGAATTGCACCTTGCAATGCGGATAAATTACTGTTTGTGCATTCACATTATTCATTGATTTTTGCCATTGAAAAACATCATGTTATTCATATACCAGAAATGTTTGTAGCTACTGACTGAATGAAAAGAGATGGCATCTCACTCTCTTTGAATCTTCTTTATCATGCTAAGAGGAGCAGGAAAAGGCAAAAAATTTAAGAATTGCACCTTGCAATGCGGAGAAATTACTGTTTGTGCATTCACATTATTCATTGATTTTTGCCATTGAAAAACATCATGTTATTCATATACCAGAAATGTTTGAAGCTACTGACTGAATGAAAAGAGCTGGCATCTCACTCTCTTTGAATCTTCTTTGTCATGCTAAGAGGAGCAGGAAAAAGAAAAAAATTTCAGAATTGCACCTTGCAATGCGGAGAAATTACTGTATGTGTATTTACAATATTCATTGATTTTTGCCATTGAAAAACGTCCAGAAATGTTTGAAGCTACTGACTGAATGAAAGGAGCTGGCATCTCACTCTCTTTGAATCTTCTTTTTCATGCTAAGAGGAGCAGGAAAAAGCAAAAAATTTCAGAATTGCACCTTGCAATGCGGAGAAATTACTGTTTGTGCATTCACATTATTCATTGATTTTTGCCATTGAAAAACGTCCAGAAATTTTTGAAGCTACTGACTGAATGAAAGGAGCTGGCATCTCACTCTCTTTGATTCTTCTTTATCATGCTAAGAGGAGCTGGAAAAAGCAAAAAATTTCAGAATTGCACCTTGCAATGCGGAGAAATTACTGTTTGTGCATTCACATTATTCATTGATTTTTGCCATTGAAAAACATCATGTTATTCATATGCCAGAAATGTTTGAAGCTACTGACTGAATGAAAGGAGCTGGCATCTCACTCTCTTTGAATCTTCTTTATCATGCTAAGAGGAACAGGAAAAAGCAAAAAATTTCAGAATTGCACCTTGCAATGCGGAGAAATTACTGTTTGTGCATTCACATTATTCATTGATTTTTGCCATTGAAAAACGTCCAGAAATGTTTGAAGCTACTGACTGAATGAAAGGAGCTGGCATCTCACTCTCTTTAAATCTTCTTTATCATGCTAAGAGGAGCAGGAAAAAGCAAAAAATTTCAGAATTGCACCTTGCAATGCGGAGAAATTACTGTTTGTGCATTTACAATATTCATTGATTTTTGCCATTGAAAAACGTCCAGAAATGTTTGAAGCTACTGACTGAATGAAAGGAGCTGGCATCTCACTCTCTTTGAATCTTCTTTATCATGCTAATAGGAGCAGGAAAAAGCAAAAAATTTCAGAATTACACCTTGCAATGCGGATAAATTACTGTTTGTGCATTCATATTTTTCATTGATTTTTGCCATTGAAAAACATGTTAATCATATACCAGAAATGTTTGAAGCTACTGACTGAATGAAAAGAGCTGGCATCTCAATCTCTTTGAATCTTCTTTATCATGCTAAGAGGAGCAGGAAAAAGCAAAAAATTTCAGAATTGCACCTTGCAATGCGGAGAAATTACTGTTTGTGCATTTACAATATTTATTGATTTTTGCCATTGAAAAACGTCCAGAAATGTTTGAAGCTACTGACTGAATGAAAAGAGCTGGCATCTCACTCTCTTTGAATCTTCTTTATCATGCTAAGAGGAGCAGGAAAAAGCAAAAAATTTCAGAATTGCAACTTGCAATGCGGAGAAATTACTGTTTGTGCATTTACAATATTCATTGATTTTTGCCATTGAAAAACGTCCAGAAATGTTTGAAGCTACTGAATGAATGAAATGAGCTGGCATCTCACTCTCTTTGAATCTTCTTTATCATGCTAAGAGGAGCAGGAAAAATCAAAAAATTTCAGAATTGCACCTTGCAATGCGGAGAAATTACTGTTTGTGCATTCACACTATTCATTGATTTTTGCCATTGAAAAACATCATGTTATTCATATACCAGAAATGTTTGAAGCTACTGACTGAATGAAAGGTGCTGGCATCTCACTCCCTTTGAATCTTCTTTATCATGCTAAGAGGAGCAGGAAAAAGCAAAAAATTTCAGAATTGCACCTTGCAATGCGGAGAAATTACTGTTTGTGCATTTACAATATTCATTGATTTTTGCTATTGAAAAATGTCCAGAAATGTTTGAAGCTACTGACTGAATGAAAAGAGCTGGCATCTCACTCTCTTTGAATCTTCTTTATCATGCTAAGAGGAGCAGGAAAAAGCAAAAAATTTCAGAATTACACCTTGCAATGCGGAGAAATTACTGTTTGTGCATTTACAATATTCATTGATTTATGCCATTGAAAGACGTCCAGAAATGTTTGAAGCTACTGACTGAATGAAAAGAGCTGGCATCTCACTCTCTTTGAATCTTCTTTATCATGCTAAGAGGAGCAGGAAAAAGCAAAAAATTTCAGAATTGCACCTTGCAATGCGGAGAAATTTCTGCTTGTGCATTTGCAATATTCATTGATTTTTGCCATTGAAAAACGTCCAGAAATGTTTGAAGCTACTGACTGAATGAAAGGAGCTGGCATCTCACTCTCTTTGAATCTTCTTTATCATGCTAAGAGGAGCTGGAAAAAGCAAAAAATTTCAGAATTGCACCTTGCAATGCGGAGAAATTACTGTTTGTGCATTCACATTATTCATTGATTTTTGCCATTGAAAAACATCATGTTATTCATATGCCAGAAATGTTTGAAGCTACTGACTGAATGAAAGGAGCTGGCATCTCACTCTCTTTGAATCTTCTTTATCATGCTAAGAGGAGCAGGAAAAAGGAAAAAATTTCAGAATTGCACCTTGCAATGCGGAGAAATTACTGTTTGTGCATTTACAATATTCATTGATTTTTGCTATTGAAAAATGTCCAGAAATGTTTGAAGCTACTGACTGAATGAAAAGAGCTGGCATCTCACTCTCTTTGAATCTTCTTTATCATGCTAAGAGGATCAGGAAAAAGCAAAAAATTTCAGAATTGCACCTTGCAATGCGGAGAAATTACTGTTTGTGCATTTACAATATTCATTGATTTATGCCATTGAAAGACGTCCAGAAATGTTTGAAGCTACTGACTGAATGAAAAGAGCTGGCATCTCACTCTCTTTGAATCTTCTTTATCATGCTAAGAGGAGCAGGAAAAAGCAAAAAATTTCAGAATTGCACCTTGCAATGCGGAGAAATTTCTGCTTGTGCATTTACAATATTCATTGATTTTTGCCATTGAAAAACGTCCAGAAATGTTTGAAGCTACTGACTGAATGAAAGGAGCTGGCATCTCACTCTCTTTGAATCATCTTTATCATGCTAAGAGGAGCTGGAAAAAGCAAAAAATTTCAGAATTGCTCCTTGCAATGCGGAGAAATTACTGATTGTGCATTCACATTATTCATTGATTTTTGCCATTGAAAAACGTCCAGAAATGTTTGAAGCTACTGACTGAATGAAAGGAGCTGGCATCTCACTCTCTTTGAATCTTCTTTATCATGCTAAGAGGAGCAGGAAAAAGCAAAAAATTTCAGAATTGCACCTTGCAATGCGGAGAAATTACTGTTTGTGCATTTACAATATTCATTGATTTTTGCCATTGAAAAACGTCCAGAAATGTTTGAAGCTACTGACTGAATGAAAGGAGCTGGCATCTCACTCTCTTTGAATCTTCTTTATCATGCTAATAGGAGCAGGAAAAAGCAAAAAATTTCAGAATTGCACCTTGCAATGCGGATAAATTACTGTTTGTGCATTCATATTTTTCATTGATTTTTGCCATTGAAAAACATGTTAATCATATACCAGAAATGTTTGAAGCTACTGACTGAATGAAAAGAGCTGGCATCTCACTCTCTCTGAATTTTCTTTATCATGCTAAGAGGAGCAGGAAAAAGCAAAAAATTTCAGAATTGCACCTTGCAATGCGGAGAAATTACTGTTTGTGCATTTACAATATTTATTGATTTTTGCCATTGAAAAACGTCCAGAAATGTTTGAAGCTACTGACTGAATGAAAAGAGCTGGCATCTCACTATCTTTGAATCTTCTTTATCATGCTAAGAGGAGCAGGAAAAAGCAAAAAATTTCAGAATTGCAACTTGCAATGCGGAGAAATTACTGTTTGTGCATTTACAATATTCATTGATTTTTGCCATTGAAAAACGTCCAGAAATGTTTGAAGCTACTGAATGAATGAAACGAGCTGGCATCTCACTCTCTTTGAATCTTCTTTATCATGCTAAGAGGAGCAGGAAAAATCAAAAAATTTCAGAATTGCACCTTGCAATGCGGAGAAATTACTGTTTGTGCATTCACACTATTCATTGATTTTTGCCATTGAAAAACATCATGTTATTCATATACCAGAAATGTTTGAAGCTACTGACTGAATGAAAGGTGCTGGCATCTCACTCTCTTTGAATCTTCTTTATCATGCTAAGAGGAGCAGGAAAAAGCAAAAAATTTCAGAATTGCACCTTGCAATGCGGAGAAATTACTGTTTGTGCATTCACATTATTCATTGATTTTTGCCATTGAAAAACGTCCAGAAATGTTTGAAGCTATTGACTGAATGAAAGGAGCTGGCATCTCACTCTCTTTGAATCTTCTTTATCATGCTAAGAGGAGCAGGAAAAAGCAAAAAATTTCAGAATTGCACCTAGCAATGCGGAGAAATTACTGTTTGTGCATTCACATTATTCATTGAGTTTTGCCATTGAAAAACATCATGTTATTCATATACCAGAAATGTTTGAAGCTACTGACTGAATGAAAGGTGCTGGCATCTCACTCCCTTTGAATCTTCTTTATCATGCTAAGAGGAGCAGGAAAAAGCAAAAAATTTCAGAATTCCACCTTGCAATGCGGAGAAATTACTGTTTGTGCATTTACAATATTCATTGATTTTTGCTATTGAAAAATGTCCTGAAATGTTTGAAGCTACTGACTGAATGAAAAGAGCTGGCATCTCACTCTCTTTGAATCTTCTTTATCATGCTAAGAGGAGCAGGAAAAAGCAAAAAATTTCAGAATTGCACCTTGCAATGCGGAGAAATTACTGTTTGTGCATTTACAATATTCATTGATTTATGCCATTGAAAGACGTCCAGAAATGTTTGAAGCTACTGACTGAATGAAAAGAGCTGGCATCTCACTCTCTTTGAATCTTCTTTATCATGCTAAGAGGAGCAGGAAAAAGCAAAAAATTTCAGAATTGCACCTTGCAATGCGGAGAAATTTCTGCTTGTGCATTTGCAATATTCATTGATTTTTGCCATTGAAAAACGTCCAGAAATGTTTGAAGCTACTGACTGAATGAAAGGAGCTGGCATCTCACTCTCTTTGAATCTTCTTTATCATGCTAAGAGGAGCTGGAAAAAGCAAAAAATTTCAGAATTGCACCTTGCAATGCGGAGAAATTACTGTTTGTGCATTCACATTATTCATTGATTTTTGCCATTGAAAAACATCATGTTATTCATATGCCAGAAATGTTTGAAGCTACTGACTGAATGAAAGGAGCTGGCATCTCACTCTCTTTGAATCTTCTTTATCATGCTAAGAGGAGCAGGAAAAAGCAAAAAATTTCAGAATTGCACCTTGCAATGCGGAGAAATTACTGTTTGTGCATTTACAATATTCATTGATTTTTGCTATTGAAAAATGTCCAGAAATGTTTGAAGCTACTGACTGAATGAAAAGAGCTGGCATCTCACTCTCTTTGAATCTTCTTTATCATGCTAAGAGGATCAGGAAAAAGCAAAAAATTTCAGAATTACACCTTGCAATGCGGAGAAATTACTGTTTGTGCATTTACAATATTCATTGATTTATGCCATTGAAAGACGTCCAGAAATGTTTGAAGCTACTGACTGAATGAAAAGAGCTGGCATCTCACTCTCTTTGAATCTTCTTTATCATGCTAAGAGGAGCAGGAAAAAGCAAAAAATTTCAGAATTGCACCTTGCAATGCGGAGAAATTTCTGCTTGTGCATTTACAGTATTCATTGATTTTTGCCATTGAAAAACGTCCAGAAATGTTTGAAGCTACTGACTGAATGAAAGGAGCTGGCATCTCACTCTCTTTGAATCATCTTTATCATGCTAAGAGGAGCTGGAAAAAGCAAAAAATTTCAGAATTGCTCCTTGCAATGCGGAGAAATTACTGATTGTGCATTTACATTATTCATTGATTTTTGCCATTGAAAAACGTCCAGAAATGTTTGAAGCTACTGACTGAATGAAAGGAGCTGGCATCTCACTCTCTTTGAATCTTCTTTATCATGCTAAGAGGAGCAGGAAAAAGCAAAAAATTTCAGAATTGCACCTTGCAATGCGGAGAAATTACTGTTTGTGCATTTACAATATTCATTGATTTTTGCCATTGAAAAACGTCCAGAAATGTTTGAAGCTACTGACTGAATGAAAGGAGCTGGCATCTCACTCTCTTTGAATCTTCTTTATCATGCTAATAGGAGCAGGAAAAAGCAAAAAATTTCAGAATTGCACCTTGCAATGCGGATAAATTACTGTTTGTGCATTCATATTTTTCATTGATTTTTGCCATTGAAAAACATGTTAATCATATACCAGAAATGTTTGAAGCTACTGACTGAATGAAAAGAGCTGGCATCTCACTCTCTCTGAATTTTCTTTATCATGCTAAGAGGAGCAGGAAAAAGCAAAAAAATTCAGAATTGCACCTTGCAATGCGGAGAAATTACTGTTTGTGCATTTACAATATTTATTGATTTTTGCCATTGAAAAACGTCCAGAAATGTTTGAAGCTACTGACTGAATGAAAAGAGCTGGCATCTCACTCTCTTTGAATCTTCTTTATCATGCTAAGAGGAGCAGGAAAAAGCAAAAAATTTCAGAATTGCAACTTGCAATGCGGAGAAATTACTGTTTGTGCATTTACAATATTCATTGATTTTTGCCATTGAAAAACGTCCAGAAATGTTTGAAGCTACTGAATGAATGAAACGAGCTGGCATCTCACTCTCTTTGAATCTTCTTTATCATGCTAAGAGGAGCAGGAAAAATCAAAAAATTTCAGAATTGCACCTTGCAATGCGGAGAAATTACTGTTTGTGCATTCACACTATTCATTGATTTTTGCCATTGAAAAACATCATGTTATTCATATACCAGAAATGTTTGAAGCTACTGACTGAATGAAAGGTGCTGGCATCTCACTCTCTTTGAATCTTCTTTATCATGCTAAGAGGAGCAGGAAAAAGCAAAAAATTTCAGAATTGCACCTTGCAATGCGGAGAAATTACTGTTTGTGCATTCACATTATTCATTGATTTTTGCCATTGAAAAACGTCCAGAAATGTTTGAAGCTATTGACTGAATGAAAGGAGCTGGCATCTCACTCTCTTTGAATCTTCTTTATCATGCTAAGAGGAGCAGGAAAAAGCAAAAAATTTCAGAATTGCACCTAGCAATGCGGAGAAATTACTGTTTGTGCATTCACATTATTCATTGAGTTTTGCCATTGAAAAACATCATGTTATTCATATACCAGAAATGTTTGAAGCTACTGACTGAATGAAAGGTGCTGGCATCTCACTCCCTTTGAATCTTCTTTATCATGCTAAGAGGAGCAGGAAAAAGCAAAAAATTTCAGAATTGCACCTTGCAATGCGGAGAAATTACTGTTTGTGCATTTACAATATTCATTGATTTTTGCTATTGAAAAATGTCCTGAAATGTTTGAAGCTACTGACTGAATGAAAAGAGCTGGCATCTCACTCTCTTTGAATCTTCTTTATCATGCTAAGAGGAGCAGGAAAAAGCAAAAAATTTCAGAATTGCACCTTGCAATGCGGAGAAATTACTGTTTGTGCATTTACAATATTCATTGATTTATGCCATTGAAAGACGTCCAGAAATGTTTGAAGCTACTGACTGAATGAAAAGAGCTGGCATCTCACTCTCTTTGAATCTTCTTTATCATGCTAAGAGGAGCAGGAAAAAGCAAAAAATTTCAGAATTGCACCTTGCAATGCGGAGAAATTTCTGCTTGTGCATTTGCAATATTCATTGATTTTTGCCATTGAAAAACGTCCAGAAATGTTTGAAGCTACTGACTGAATGAAAGGAGCTGGCATCTCACTCTCTTTGAATCTTCTTTATCATGCTAAGAGGAGCTGGAAAAAGCAAAAAATTTCAGAATTGCACCTTGCAATGCGGAGAAATTACTGTTTGTGCATTCACATTATTCATTGATTTTTGCCATTGAAAAACATCATGTTATTCATATGCCAGAAATGTTTGAAGCTACTGACTGAATGAAAGGAGCTGGCATCTCACTCTCTTTGAATCTTCTTTATCATGCTAAGAGGAGCAGGAAAAAGCAAAAAATTTCAGAATTGCACCTTGCAATGCGGAGAAATTACTGTTTGTGCATTTACAATATTCATTGATTTTTGCTATTGAAAAATGTCCAGAAATGTTTGAAGCTACTGACTGAATGAAAAGAGCTGGCATCTCACTCTCTTTGAATCTTCTTTATCATGCTAAGAGGATCAGGAAAAAGCAAAAAATTTCAGAATTACACCTTGCAATGCGGAGAAATTACTGTTTGTGCATTTACAATATTCATTGATTTATGCCATTGAAAGACGTCCAGAAATGTTTGAAGCTACTGACTGAATGAAAAGAGCTGGCATCTCACTCTCTTTGAATCTTCTTTATCATGCTAAGAGGAGCAGGAAAAAGCAAAAAATTTCAGAATTGCACCTTGCAATGCGGAGAAATTTCTGCTTGTGCATTTACAGTATTCATTGATTTTTGCCATTGAAAAACGTCCAGAAATGTTTGAAGCTACTGACTGAATGAAAGGAGCTGGCATCTCACTCTCTTTGAATCATCTTTATCATGCTAAGAGGAGCTGGAAAAAGCAAAAAATTTCAGAATTGCTCCTTGCAATGCGGAGAAATTACTGATTGTGCATTTACATTATTCATTGATTTTTGCCATTGAAAAACGTCCAGAAATGTTTGAAGCTACTGACTGAATGAAAGGAGCTGGCATCTCACTCTCTTTGAATCTTCTTTATCATGCTAAGAGGAGCAGGAAAAAGCAAAAAATTTCAGAATTGCACCTTGCAATGCGGAGAAATTACTGTTTGTGCATTTACAATATTCATTGATTTTTGCCATTGAAAAACGTCCAGAAATGTTTGAAGCTACTGACTGAATGAAAGGAGCTGGCATCTCACTCTCTTTGAATCTTCTTTATCATGCTAATAGGAGCAGGAAAAAGCAAAAAATTTCAGAATTGCACCTTGCAATGCGGATAAATTACTGTTTGTGCATTCATATTTTTCATTGATTTTTGCCATTGAAAAACATGTTAATCATATACCAGAAATGTTTGAAGCTACTGACTGAATGAAAAGAGCTGGCATCTCACTCTCTCTGAATTTTCTTTATCATGCTAAGAGGAGCAGGAAAAAGCAAAAAATTTCAGAATTGCACCTTGCAATGCGGAGAAATTACTGTTTGTGCATTTACAATATTTATTGATTTTTGCCATTGAAAAACGTCCAGAAATGTTTGAAGCTACTGACTGAATGAAAAGAGCTGGCATCTCACTCTCTTTGAATCTTCTTTATCATGCTAAGAGGAGCAGGAAAAAGCAAAAAATTTCAGAATTGCAACTTGCAATGCGGAGAAATTACTGTTTGTGCATTTACAATATTCATTGATTTTTGCCATTGAAAAACGTCCAGAAATGTTTGAAGCTACTGAATGAATGAAACGAGCTGGCATCTCACTCTCTTTGAATCTTCTTTATCATGCTAAGAGGAGCAGGAAAAATCAAAAAATTTCAGAATTGCACCTTCCAATGCGGAGAAATTACTGTTTGTGCATTCACACTATTCATTGATTTTTGCCATTGAAAAACATCATGTTATTCATATACCAGAAATGTTTGAAGCTACTGACTGAATGAAAGGTGCTGGCATCTCACTCTCTTTGAATCTTCTTTATCATGCTAAGAGGAGCAGGAAAAAGCAAAAAATTTCAGAATTGCACCTTGCAATGCGGAGAAATTACTGTTTGTGCATTCACATTATTCATTGATTTTTGCCATTGAAAAACGTCCAGAAATGTTTGAAGCTATTGACTGAATGAAAGGAGCTGGCATCTCACTCTCTTTGAATCTTCTTTATCATGCTAAGAGGAGCAGGAAAAAGCAAAAAATTTCAGAATTGCACCTAGCAATGCGGAGAAATTACTGTTTGTGCATTCACATTATTCATTGAGTTTTGCCATTGAAAAACATCATGTTATTCATATACCAGAAATGTTTGAAGCTACTGACTGAATGAAAAGAGCTGGCATCTCACTCTCTTTGAATCTTCTTTGTCATGCTAAGAGGAGCAGGAAAAAGCAAAAAATTTCAGAATTGCACCTTGCAATGCGGAGAAATTACTGTTTGTGCATTTACAATATTCATTGATTTTTGCCATTGAAAAACGTCCAGAAATGTTTGAAGCTACTGACTGAATGAAAGGAGCTGGCATCTCACTCTCTTTGAATCTTCTTTTTCATGCTAAGAGGAGCAGGAAAAAGCAAAAAATTTCAGAATTGCACCTTGCAATGCGGAGAAATTACTGTTTGTGCATTCACATTATTCATTGATTTTTGCCATTGATAAACGTCCAGAAATGTTTGAAGCTACTGACTGAATGAAAGGAGCTGGCATCTCACTCTCTTTGAATCTTCTTTATCATGCGAAGAGGAGCAGGAAAAAGCAAAAAATTTCAGAATTGCACCTTGCAATGCGGAGAAATTACTGTTTGTGCATTTACAATATTCATTGATTTTTGCCATTGAAAAACGTCCAGAAATGTTTGAAGCTACTGACTGAATGAAAGGAACTGGCATCTCACTCTCTTTGAATCTTCTTTATCATGCTAAGAGGAGCAGGAAAAAGAAAAAAATTTCAGAATTGCACCTTGCAATGCTGAGAAATTACTGTTTGTGCATTAACATTATTCATTGATATTTGCCATTGAAAACCATGATGTTATTCATATACTAGAAATGTTTAAAGCTAATGACTGAATGAAAGGAGCTGGCATCTCACTCTCTTTGAATCTTCTTTATCATGCTAAGAGGAGCAGGAAAAAGCAAAAAATTTCAGAATTGCACCTTGCAATGCGGAGAAATTACTGTTTGTGCATTCACATTATTCATTGATTTTTGCCATTGAAAAACATCATGTTATTCATATACCAGAAATGTTTGAAGCTACTGACTGAATGAAAAGAGCTGGCATCTCACTTTCTTTGAATCTTCTTTATCATGCTAAGAGGAGCAGGAAAAAGCAAAAAATTTCAGAATTGCACCTTGCAATGCGGAGAAATTACTGCTTGTGCATTCACATTATTCATTGATTTTTGCCATTGAAAAACATCATGTTATTCATATACCAGAAATGTTTGAAGCTACTGACTGAATGAAAAGAGCTGGCATCTCACTCTCTTTGAATCTTCTTTATCATGCTAAGAGGAGCAGGAATAAGCAAAACATTTCAGAATTGCACCTTGCAATGCGGATAAATTAATGTTTGTGCATTCACATTTTTCATTGATTTTTGCCATTGAAAAACATGTTAATCATATACGAGAAATGTTTGAAGCTAGTGACTGAATGAAAAGAGATGGCATCTCACTCTCTTTGAATCTTCTTTATCTTGCTAAGAGGAGCAGGAAAAAGCAAAAAATTTCAGAATTGCACCTTGCAATGCGGAGAAATTACTGTTTGTGCATTTACAATATTCATTGATTTTTGCCATTGAAAAACGTCCAGAAATGTTTGAAGCTACTGACTGAATGAAAAGAGCTGGCATCACACTCTCTTTGAATCTTCTTTATCATGCTAAGAGGAGCAAGAAAAAGCAAAAAATTTCAGAATTGCACCTTGCAATGCGGAGAAATTACTGTTTGTGCATTCACATTATTCATTGATTTTTGCCATTGAAAAACATCATGTTATTCATATACCAGAAATGTTTGAAGCTACTGACTGAATGAAAAGAGCTGGCATCTCACTCTCTTTGAATCTTCTTTATCATGCTAAGAGGAGCAGGAAAAAGCAAAAAATTTCAGAATTGCACCATGCAATGCGGATAAATTACTGTTTGTGCATTTACAATATTCATTGATTTTTGCCATTGAAAAACGTCCAGAAATGTTTGAAGCTACTGACTGAATGAAAAGAGCTGGCATCTCACTCTCTTTGAATCTTCTTTATCATGCTAAGAGGAGCAGGAAAAAGCAAAAAATTTCAGAATTGCACCTTGCAATGCGGAAAAATTTCTGCTTGTCCATTTACAATATTCATTGATTTTTGCCATTGAAAAACGTCCAGAAATGTTTGAAGCTACTGACTGAATGAAAGGAGCTGGCATCTCACTCTCTTTGAATCTTCTTTATCATGCTAAGAGGAGCTGGAAAAAGCAAAAAATTTCAGAATTGCACCTTGCAATGCGGAGAAATTACTGTTTGTGCATTCACATTATTCATTGATTTTTGCCATTGAAAAACATCATGTTATTCATATACCAGAAATGTTTGAAGCTACTGACTGAATGAAAGGAGCTGGCATCTCACTCTCTTTGAATCTTCTTTATCATGCTAAGAGGAACAGGAAAAAGCAAAAAATTTCAGAATTGCACCTTGCAATGCGGAGAAATTACTGTTTGTGCATTCACATTATTCATTGATTTTTGCCATTGAAAAACGTCCAGAAATGTTTGAAGCTACTGACTGAATGAAAGGATGTGGCATCTCACTCTCTTTGAATCTTCTTTACCATGCTAAGAGGAGCAGGAAAAAGCAAAAAATTTCAGAATTGCACCTTGCAATGCGGAGAAATTACTGTTTGTTCATTCACATTATTCATTGATTTTTGCCATTGAAAAACGTCCAGAAATGTTTGAAGCTACTGACTGAATGAAAGGAGCTGGCATCTCACTCTCTTTGAATCTTCTTTATCATGCTAAGAGGAGCAGGAAAAAGCAAAAAATTTCAGAATTGCACCTTGCAATGCGGAGAAATTACTGTTTGTGCATTTACAATATTCATTGATTTTTGCCATTGAAAAACGTCCAGAAATGTTTGAAGCTACTGACTGAATGAAAGGAGCTGGCATCTCACTCTCTTTGAATCTTCTTTATCATGCTAATAGGAGCAGGAAAAAGCAAAAAATTTCAGAATTGCACCTTGCAATGCGGATAAATTACTGTTTGTGCATTCATATTTTTCATTGATTTTTGCCATTGAAAAACATGTTAATCATATACCAGAAATGTTTGAAGCTACTGACTGAATGAAAAGAGCTGGCATCTCACTCTCTCTGAATTTTCTTTATCATGCTAAGAGGAGCAGGAAAAAGCAAAAAATTTCAGAATTGCACCTTGCAATGCGGAGAAATTACTGTTTGTGCATTTACAATATTTATTGATTTTTGCCATTGAAAAACGTCCAGAAATGTTTGAAGCTACTGACTGAATGAAAAGAGCTGGCATCTCACTCTCTTTGAATCTTCTTTATCATGCTAAGAGGAGCAGGAAAAAGCAAAAAATTTCAGAATTGCAACTTGCAATGCGGAGAAATTACTGTTTGTGCATTTACAATATTCATTGATTTTTGCCATTGAAAAACGTCCAGAAATGTTTGAAGCTACTGAATGAATGAAACGAGCTGGCATCTCACTCTCTTTGAATCTTCTTTATCATGCTAAGAGGAGCAGGAAAAATCAAAAAATTTCAGAATTGCACCTTCCAATGCGGAGAAATTACTGTTTGTGCATTCACACTATTCATTGATTTTTGCCATTGAAAAACATCATGTTATTCATATACCAGAAATGTTTGAAGCTACTGACTGAATGAAAGGTGCTGGCATCTCACTCTCTTTGAATCTTCTTTATCATGCTAAGAGGAGCAGGAAAAAGCAAAAAATTTCAGAATTGCACCTTGCAATGCGGAGAAATTACTGTTTGTGCATTCACATTATTCATTGATTTTTGCCATTGAAAAATGTCCAGAAATGTTTGAAGCTATTGACTGAATGAAAGGAGCTGGCATCTCACTCTCTTTGAATCTTCTTTATCATACTAAGAGGAGCAGGAAAAAGCAAAAAATTTCAGAATTGCACCTAGCAATGCGGAGAAATTACTGTTTGTGCATTCACATTATTCATTGAGTTTTGCCATTGAAAAACATCATGTTATTCATATACCAGAAATGTTTGAAGCTACTGACTGAATGAAAAGAGCTGGCATCTCACTCTCTTTGAATCTTCTTTGTCATGCTAAGAGGAGCAGGAAAAAGCAAAAAATTTCAGAATTGCACCTTGCAATGCGGAGAAATTACTGTTTGTGCATTTACAATATTCATTGATTTTTGCCATTGAAAAACGTCCAGAAATGTTTGAAGCTACTGACTGAATGAAAGGAGCTGGCATCTCACTCTCTTTGAATCTTCTTTTTCATGCTAAGAGGAGCAGGAAAAAGCAAAAAATTTCAGAATTGCACCTTGCAATGCGGAGAAATTACTGTTTGTGCATTCACATTATTCATTGATTTTTGCCATTGATAAACGTCCAGAAATGTTTGAAGCTACTGACTGAATGAAAGGAGCTGGCATCTCACTCTCTTTGAATCTTCTTTATCATGCGAAGAGGAGCAGGAAAAAGCAAAAAATTTCAGAATTGCACCTTGCAATGCGGAGAAATTACTGTTTGTGCATTTACAATATTCATTGATTTTTGCCATTGAAAAACGTCCAGAAATGTTTGAAGCTACTGACTGAATGAAAGGAACTGGCATCTCACTCTCTTTGAATCTTCTTTATCATGCTAAGAGGAGCAGGAAAAAGAAAAAAATTTCAGAATTGCACCTTGCAATGCTGAGAAATTACTGTTTGTGCATTAACATTATTCATTGATATTTGCCATTGAAAACCATGATGTTATTCATATACTAGAAATGTTTAAAGCTAATGACTGAATGAAAGGAGCTGGCATCTCACTCTCTTTGAATCTTCTTTATCATGCTAAGAGGAGCAGGAAAAAGCAAAAAATTTCAGAATTGCACCTTGCAATGCGGAGAAATTACTGTTTGTGCATTCACATTATTCATTGATTTTTGCCATTGAAAAACATCATGTTATTCATATACCAGAAATGTTTGAAGCTACTGACTGAATGAAAAGAGCTGGCATCTCACTTTCTTTGAATCTTCTTTATCATGCTAAGAGGAGCAGGAAAAAGCAAAAAATTTCAGAATTGCACCTTGCAATGCGGAGAAATTACTGCTTGTGCATTCACATTATTCATTGATTTTTGCCATTGAAAAACATCATGTTATTCATATACCAGAAATGTTTGAAGCTACTGACTGAATGAAAAGAGCTGGCATCTCACTCTCTTTGAATCTTCTTTATCATGCTAAGAGGAGCAGGAATAAGCAAAACATTTCAGAATTGCACCTTGCAATGCGGATAAATTAATGTTTGTGCATTCACATTTTTCATTGATTTTTGCCATTGAAAAACATGTTAATCATATACGAGAAATGTTTGAAGCTAGTGACTGAATGAAAAGAGATGGCATCTCACTCTCTTTGAATCTTCTTTATCTTGCTAAGAGGAGCAGGAAAAAGCAAAAAATTTCAGAATTGCACCTTGCAATGCGGAGAAATTACTGTTTGTGCATTTACAATATTCATTGATTTTTGCCATTGAAAAACGTCCAGAAATGTTTGAAGCTACTGACTGAATGAAAAGAGCTGGCATCACACTCTCTTTGAATCTTCTTTATCATGCTAAGAGGAGCAAGAAAAAGCAAAAAATTTCAGAATTGCACCTTGCAATGCGGAGAAATTACTGTTTGTGCATTCACATTATTCATTGATTTTTGCCATTGAAAAACATCATGTTATTCATATACCAGAAATGTTTGAAGCTACTGACTGAATGAAAAGAGCTGGCATCTCACTCTCTTTGAATCTTCTTTATCATGCTAAGAGGAGCAGGAAAAAGCAAAAAATTTCAGAATTGCACCATGCAATGCGGATAAATTACTGTTTGTGCATTTACAATATTCATTGATTTTTGCCATTGAAAAACGTCCAGAAATGTTTGAAGCTACTGACTGAATGAAAAGAGCTGGCATCTCACTCTCTTTGAATCTTCTTTATCATGCTAAGAGGAGCAGGAAAAAGCAAAAAATTTCAGAATTGCACCTTGCAATGCGGAAAAATTTCTGCTTGTCCATTTACAATATTCATTGATTTTTGCCATTGAAAAACGTCCAGAAATGTTTGAAGCTACTGACTGAATGAAAGGAGCTGGCATCTCACTCTCTTTGAATCTTCTTTATCATGCTAAGAGGAGCTGGAAAAAGCAAAAAATTTCAGAATTGCACCTTGCAATGCGGAGAAATTACTGTTTGTGCATTCACATTATTCATTGATTTTTGCCATTGAAAAACATCATGTTATTCATATACCAGAAATGTTTGAAGCTACTGACTGAATGAAAGGAGCTGGCATCTCACTCTCTTTGAATCTTCTTTATCATGCTAAGAGGAACAGGAAAAAGCAAAAAATTTCAGAATTGCACCTTGCAATGCGGAGAAATTACTGTTTGTGCATTCACATTATTCATTGATTTTTGCCATTGAAAAACGTCCAGAAATGTTTGAAGCTACTGACTGAATGAAAGGATCTGGCATCTCACTCTCTTTGAATCTTCTTTACCATGCTAAGAGGAGCAGGAAAAAGCAAAAAATTTCAGAATTGCACCTTGCAATGCGGAGAAATTACTGTTTGTTCATTCACATTATTCATTGATTTTTGCCATTGAAAAACGTCCAGAAATGTTTGAAGCTACTGACTGAATGAAAGGAGCTGGCATCTCACTCTCTTTGAATCTTCTTTATCATGCTAAGAGGAGCAGGAAAAAGCAAAAAATTTCAGAATTGCAAGTTGCAATGCGGATAAATTACTGTTTGTGCATTCATATTTTTCATTGATTTTTGCCATTGAAAAACATGTTAATCATATACCAGAAATGTTTGAAGCTACTGACTGAATGAAAAGAGCTGGCATCTCACTCTCTTTGAATCTTCTTTATCATGCTAAGAGGAGCAGGAAAAAGCAAAAAATTTCAGAATTGCACCTTGCAATGCGGAGAAATTACTGTTTGTGCATTTACAATATTTATTGATTTTTGCCATTGAAAAACGTCCAGAAATGTTTGAAGCTACTGACTGAATGAAAAGAGCTGGCATCTCACTCTCTTTGAATCTTCTTTATCATGCTAAGAGGAGCAGGAAAAAGCAAAAAATTTCAGAATTGCACCTTGCAATGCGGAGAAATTACTGTTTGTGCATTTACAATATTCATTGATTTTTGCCATTGAAAAACGTCCAGAAATGTTTGAAGCTACTGAATGAATGAAAGGAGCTGGCATCTCACTCTCTTTGAATCTTCTTTATCATGCTAAGAGGAGCAGGAAAAAGCAAAAAATTTCAGAATTGCACCTTGCAATGCGGAGAAATTACTGTTTGTGCATTCACACTATTCATTGATTTTTGCCATTGAAAAACATCATGTTATTCATATACCAGAAATGTTTGAAGCTACTGACTGAATGAAAGGTGCAGGCATCTCACTCTCTTTGAATCTTCTTTATCATGCTAAGAGGAGCAGGAAAAAGCAAAAAATTTCAGAATTGCACCTTGCAATGCGGAGAAATTACTGTTTGTGCATTCACATTATTCATTGATTTTTGCCATTGAAAAACATCATGTTATTCATATACCAGAAATGTTTGAAGCTACTGACTGAATGAAAAGAGCTGGCATCTTACTCTCTTTGAATCTTCTTTATCATGCTAAGAGGAGCAGGAAAAAGCAAAAAATTTCAGAATTGCACCTTGCAATGCGGATAAATTACTGTTTGTGCATTCACATTTTTCATTGATTTTTGCCATTGAAAAACATGTTAATCATATACCAGAAATGTTTGAAGCTAGTTACTGAATGAAAAGAGCTGGCATCTCACTCTCTTTGAATCTTCTTTATCATGCTAAGAGGAGCAGGAAAAAGCAAAAAATTTCAGAATTGCACCTTGCAATGCGGAGAAATTACTGTTTGTGCATTTACAATATTCATTGATTTTTGCCATTGAAAAACGTCCAGAAATGTTTGAAGCTACTGACTGAATGAAAAGAGCTGGCATCTCACTCTCTTTGAATCTTCTTTATCATGCTAAGAGGAGCAGGAAAAAGCAAAAAATTTCAGAATTGCACCTTGCAATGCGGAGAAATTTCTGCTTGTGCATTTACAATATTCATTGATTTTTGCCATTGAAAAACGTCCAGAAATGTTTGAAGCTACTGACTGAATGAAAGGAGCTGGCATCTCACTCTCTTTGAATCTTCTTTATCATGCTAAGAGGAGCTGGAAAAAGCAAAAAATTTCAGAATTGCACCTTGCAATGCGGAGAAATTACTGTTTGTGCATTCACATTATTCATTGATTTTTGCCATTGAAAAACATCATGTTATTCATATACCAGAAATATTTGAAGCTACTGACTGAATGAAAGAAGCTGGCATCTCACTCTCTTTGAATCTTCTTTATCATGCTAAGAGGAACAGGAAAAAGCAAAAAATTTCAGAATTGCACCTTGCAATGCGGAGAAATTACTGTTTGTCCATTCACATTATTCATTGATTTTTGCCATTGAAAAACGTCCAGAAATGTTTGAAGCTACTGACTGAATGAAAGGAGCTGGCATCTCACTCTCTTTGAATCTTCTTTATCATGCTAAGAGGAGCAGGAAAAAGCAAAAAATTTCAGAATTGCACCTTGCAATGCGGAGAAATTACTGTTTGTGCATTCACATTATTCATTGATTTCTGCCATTGAAAAACGTCCAGAAATGTTTGAAGCTACTGACTGAATGAAAGGAGCTGGCATCTCACTCTCTTTGAATCTTCTTTATCATGCTAAGAGGAGCAGGAAAAAGCAAAAAATTTCAGAATTGCACCTTGCAATGCGGAGAAATTACTGTTTGTGCATTTACAATATTCATTGATTTTTGCCATTGAAAAACGTCCAGAAATGTTTGAAGCTACTGACTGAATGAAAGGAGCTGGCATCTCACTCTCTTTGAATCTTGTTTATCATGCTAATAGGAGCAGGAAAAAGCAAAAAATTTCAGAATTGCACCTTGCAATGCGGATAAATTACTGTTTGTGCATTCATATTTTTCATTGATTTTTGCCATTGAAAAACATGTTAATCATATACCAGAAATGTTTGAAGCTACTGACTGAATGAAAAGAGCTGGCATCTCACTCTCTTTGAATCTTCTTTATCATGCTAAGAGGAGCAGGAAAAAGCAAAAAATTTCAGAATTGCACCTTGCAATGCAGAGAAATTACTGTTTGTGCATTTACAATATTTATTGATTTTTGCCATTGAAAAACGTCCAGAAATGTTTGAAGCTACTGACTGAATGAAAGGAGCTGGCATCTCACTCTCTTTGAATCTTCTTTATCATGCTAAGAGGAGCAGGAAAAAGCAAAAAATTTCAGAATTGCACCTTGCAATGCGGAGAAATTACTGTTTGTGCATTTACAATATTCATTGATTTTTGCCATTGAAAAACGTCCAGAAATGTTTGAAGCTACTGACTGAATGAAAGGAGCTGGCATCTCACTCTCTTTGAATCTTCTTTATCATGCTAATAGGAGCAGGAAAAAGCAAAAAATTTCAGAATTGCACCTTGCAATGCGGATAAATTACTGTTTGTGCATTCATATTTTTCATTGATTTTTGCCATTGAAAAACATGTTAATCATATACCAGAAATGTTTGAAGCTACTGACTGAATGAAAAGAGCTGGCATCTCACTCTCTCTGAATTTTCTTTATCATGCTAAGAGGAGCAGGAAAAAGCAAAAAATTTCAGAATTGCACCTTGCAATGCGGAGAAATTACTGTTTGTGCATTTACAATATTTATTGATTTTTGCCATTGAAAAACGTCCAGAAATGTTTGAAGCTACTGACTGAATGAAAAGAGCTGGCATCTCACTCTCTTTGAATTTTCTTTATCATGCTAAGAGGAGCAGGAAAAAGCAAAAAATTTCAGAATTGCAACTTGCAATGCGGAGAAATTACTGTTTGTGCATTTACAATATTCATTGATTTTTGCCATTGAAAAACGTCCAGAAATGTTTGAAGCTACTGAATGAATGAAACGAGCTGGCATCTCACTCTCTTTGAATCTTCTTTATCATGCTAAGAGGAGCAGGAAAAATCAAAAAATTTCAGAATTGCACCATGCAATGCGGAGAAATTACTGTTTGTGCATTCACACTATTCATTGATTTTTGCCATTGAAAAACATCATGTTATTCATATACCAGAAATGTTTGAAGCTACTGACTGAATGAAAGGTGCTGGCATCTCACTCTCTTTGAATCTTCTTTATCATGCTAAGAGGAGCAGGAAAAAGCAAAAAATTTCAGAATTGCACCTTGCAATGCGGAGAAATTACTGTTTGTGCATTCACATTATTCATTGATTTTTGCCATTGAAAAACGTCCAGAAATGTTTGAAGCTATTGACTGAATGAAAGGAGCTGGCATCTCACTCTCTTTGAATCTTCTTTATCATGCTAAGAGGAGCAGGAAAAAGCAAAAAATTTCAGAATTGCACCTAGCAATGCGGAGAAATTACTGTTTGTGCATTCACATTATTCATTGATTTTTGCCATTGAAAAACATCATGTTATTCATATACCAGAAATGTTTGTAGCTACTGACTGAATGAAAAGAGCTGGCATCTCACTCTCTTTGAATCTTCTTTATCATGCTAAGAGGAGCAGGAAAAGGCAAAAAATTTAAGAATTGCACCTTGCAATGCGGAGAAATTACTGTTTGTGCATTCACATTATTCATTGATTTTTGCCATTGAAAAACATCATGTTATTCATATACCAGAAATGTTTGAAGCTACTGACTGAATGAAAAGAGCTGGCATCTCACTCTCTTTGAATCTTCTTTGTCATGCTAAGAGGAGCAGGAAAAAGCAAAAAATTTCAGAATTGCACCTTGCAATGCGGAGAAATTACTGTTTGTGCATTTACAATATTCATTGATTTTTGCCATTGAAAAACGTCCAGAAATGTTTGAAGCTACTGACTGAATGAAAGGAGCTGGCATCTCACTCTCTTTGAATCTTCTTTTTCATGCTAAGAGGAGCAGGAAAAAGCAAAAAATTTCAGAATTGCACCTTGCAATGCGGAGAAATTACTGTTTGTGCATTCACATTATTCATTGATTTTTGCCATTGAAAAACGTCCAGAAATGTTTGAAGCTACTGACTGAATGAAAGGAGCTGGCATCTCACTCTCTTTGAATCTTCTTTATCATGCTAAGAGGAGCAGGAAAAAGCAAAAAATTTCAGAATTGCACCTTGCAATGCGGAGAAATTACTGTTTGTGCATTTACAATATTCATTGATTTTTGCCATTGAAAAACGTCCAGAAATGTTTGAAGCTACTGACTGAATGAAAGGAGCTGGCATCTCACTCTCTTTGAATCTTCTTTATCATGCTAATAGGAGCAGGAAAAAGCAAAAAATTTCAGAATTGCACCTTGCAATGCGGATAAATTACTGTTTGTGCATTCATATTTTTCATTGATTTTTGCCATTGAAAAACATGTTAATCATATACCAGAAATGTTTGAAGCTACTGACTGAATGAAAAGAGCTGGCATCTCACTCTCTCTGAATTTTCTTTATCATGCTAAGAGGAGCAGGAAAAAGCAAAAAATTTCAGAATTGCACCTTGCAATGCGGAGAAATTACTGTTTGTGCATTTACAATATTTATTGATTTTTGCCATTGAAAAACGTCCAGAAATGTTTGAAGCTACTGACTGAATGAAAAGAGCTGGCATCTCACTCTCTTTGAATCTTGTTTATCATGCTAATAGGAGCAGGAAAAAGCAAAAAATTTCAGAATTGCACCTTGCAATGCGGATAAATTACTGTTTGTGCATTCATATTTTTCATTGATTTTTGCCATTGAAAAACATGTTAATCATATACCAGAAATGTTTGAAGCTACTGACTGAATGAAAAGAGCTGGCATCTCACTCTCTTTGAATCTTCTTTATCATGCTAAGAGGAGCAGGAAAAAGCAAAAAATTTCAGAATTGCACCTTGCAATGCAGAGAAATTACTGTTTGTGCATTTACAATATTTATTGATTTTTGCCATTGAAAAACGTCCAGAAATGTTTGAAGCTACTGACTGAATGAAAGGAGCTGGCATCTCACTCTCTTTGAATCTTCTTTATCATGCTAATAGGAGCAGGAAAAAGCAAAAAATTTCAGAATTGCACCTTGCAATGCGGATAAATTACTGTTTGTGCATTCATATTTTTCATTGATTTTTGCCATTGAAAAACATGTTAATCATATACCAGAAATGTTTGAAGCTACTGACTGAATGAAAAGAGCTGGCATCTCACTCTCTCTGAATTTTCTTTATCATGCTAAGAGGAGCAGGAAAAAGCAAAAAATTTCAGAATTGCACCTTGCAATGCGGAGAAATTACTGTTTGTGCATTTACAATATTTATTGATTTTTGCCATTGAAAAACGTCCAGAAATGTTTGAAGCTACTGACTGAATGAAAAGAGCTGGCATCTCACTCTCTTTGAATTTTCTTTATCATGCTAAGAGGAGCAGGAAAAAGCAAAAAATTTCAGAATTGCAACTTGCAATGCGGAGAAATTACTGTTTGTGCATTTACAATATTCATTGATTTTTGCCATTGAAAAACGTCCAGAAATGTTTGAAGCTACTGAATGAATGAAACGAGCTGGCATCTCACTCTCTTTGAATCTTCTTTATCATGCTAAGAGGAGCAGGAAAAATCAAAAAATTTCAGAATTGCACCATGCAATGCGGAGAAATTACTGTTTGTGCATTCACACTATTCATTGATTTTTGCCATTGAAAAACATCATGTTATTCATATACCAGAAATGTTTGAAGCTACTGACTGAATGAAAGGTGCTGGCATCTCACTCTCTTTGAATCTTCTTTATCATGCTAAGAGGAGCAGGAAAAAGCAAAAAATTTCAGAATTGCACCTTGCAATGCGGAGAAATTACTGTTTGTGCATTCACATTATTCATTGATTTTTGCCATTGAAAAACGTCCAGAAATGTTTGAAGCTACTGACTGAATGAAAGGAGCTGGCATCTCACTCTCTTTGAATCTTCTTTATCATGCTAATAGGAGCAGGAAAAAGCAAAAAATTTCAGAATTGCACCTTGCAATGCGGATAAATTACTGTTTGTGCATTCATATTTTTCATTGATTTTTGCCATTGAAAAACATGTTAATCATATACCAGAAATGTTTGAAGCTACTGACTGAATGAAAAGAGCTGGCATCTCACTCTCTCTGAATTTTCTTTATCATGCTAAGAGGAGCAGGAAAAAGCAAAAAATTTCAGAATTGCACCTTGCAATGCGGAGAAATTACTGTTTGTGCATTTACAATATTTATTGATTTTTGCCATTGAAAAACGTCCAGAAATGTTTGAAGCTACTGACTGAATGAAAAGAGCTGGCATCTCACTCTCTTTGAATCTTCTTTATCATGCTAAGAGGAGCAGGAAAAAGCAAAAAATTTCAGAATTGCAACTTGCAATGCGGAGAAATTACTGTTTGTGCATTTACAATATTCATTGATTTTTGCCATTGAAAAACGTCCAGAAATGTTTGAAGCTACTGAATGAATGAAACGAGCTGGCATCTCACTCTCTTTGAATCTTCTTTATCATGCTAAGAGGAGCAGGAAAAATCAAAAAATTTCAGAATTGCACCATGCAATGCGCAGAAATTACTGTTTGTGCATTCACACTATTCTTTGATTTTTGCCATTGAAAAACATCATGTTATTCATATACCAGAAATGTTTGAAGCTACTGACTGAATGAAAGGTGCTGGCATCTCACTCTCTTTGAATCTTCTTTATCATGCTAAGAGGAGCAGGAAAAAGCAAAAAATTTCAGAATTGCACCTTGCAATGCGGAGAAATTACTGTTTGTGCATTCACATTATTCATTGATTTTTGCCATTGAAAAACGTCCAGAAATGTTTGAAGCTATTGACTGAATGAAAGGAGCTGGCATCTCACTCTCTTTGAATCTTCTTTATCATGCTAAGAGGAGCAGGAAAAAGCAAAAAATTTCAGAATTGCACCTAGCAATGCGGAGAAATTACTGTTTGTGCATTCACATTATTCATTGATTTTTGCCATTGAAAAACATCATGTTATTCATATACCAGAAATGTTTGTAGCTACTGACTGAATGAAAAGAGCTGGCATCTCACTCTCTTTGAATCTTCTTTATCATGCTAAGAGGAGCAGGAAAAGGCAAAAAATTTAAGAATTGCACCTTGCAATGCGGAGAAATTACTGTTTGTGCATTCACATTATTCATTGATTTTTGCCATTGAAAAACATCATGTTATTCATATACCAGAAATGTTTGAAGCTACTGACTGAATGAAAAGAGCTGGCATCTCACTCTCTTTGAATCTTCTTTGTCATGCTAAGAGGAGCAGGAAAAAGCAAAAAATTTCAGAATTGCACCTTGCAATGCGGAGAAATTACTGTTTGTGCATTTACAATATTCATTGATTTTTGCCATTGAAAAACGTCCAGAAATGTTTGAAGCTACTGACTGAATGAAAGGAGCTGGCATCTCACTCTCTTTGAATCTTCTTTTTCATGCTAAGAGGAGCAGGAAAAAGCAAAAAATTTCAGAATTGCACCTTGCAATGCGGAGAAATTACTGTTTGTGCATTCACATTATTCATTGATTTTTGCCATTGAAAAACGTCCAGAAATGTTTGAAGCTACTGACTGAATGAAAGGAGCTGGCATCTCACTCTCTTTGAATCTTCTTTATCATGCTAAGAGGAGCAGGAAAAAGCAAAAAATTTCAGAATTGCACCTTGCAATGCGGAGAAATTACTGTTTGTGCATTTACAATATTCATTGATTTTTGCCATTGAAAAACGTCCAGAAATGTTTGAAGCTACTGACTGAATGAAAGGAGCTGGCATCTCACTCTCTTTGAATCTTCTTTATCATGCTAATAGGAGCAGGAAAAAGCAAAAAATTTCAGAATTGCACCTTGCAATGCGGATAAATTACTGTTTGTGCATTCATATTTTTCATTGATTTTTGCCATTGAAAAACATGTTAATCATATACCAGAAATGTTTGAAGCTACTGACTGAATGAAAAGAGCTGGCATCTCACTCTCTCTGAATTTTCTTTATCATGCTAAGAGGAGCAGGAAAAAGCAAAAAATTTCAGAATTGCACCTTGCAATGCGGAGAAATTACTGTTTGTGCATTTACAATATTTATTGATTTTTGCCATTGAAAAACGTCCAGAAATGTTTGAAGCTACTGACTGAATGAAAAGAGCTGGCATCTCACTCTCTTTGAATCTTCTTTATCATGCTAAGAGGAGCAGGAAAAAGCAAAAAATTTCAGAATTGCAACTTGCAATGCGGAGAAATTACTGTTTGTGCATTTACAATATTCATTGATTTTTGCCATTGAAAAACGTCCAGAAATGTTTGAAGCTACTGAATGAATGAAACGAGCTGGCATCTCACTCTCTTTGAATCTTCTTTATCATGCTAAGAGGAGCAGGAAAAATCAAAAAATTTCAGAATTGCACCATGCAATGCGGAGAAATTACTGTTTGTGCATTCACACTATTCATTGATTTTTGCCATTGAAAAACATCATGTTATTCATATACCAGAAATGTTTGAAGCTACTGACTGAATGAAAGGTGCTGGCATCTCACTCTCTTTGAATCTTCTTTATCATGCTAAGAGGAGCAGGAAAAAGCAAAAAATTTCAGAATTGCACCTTGCAATGCGGAGAAATTACTGTTTGTGCATTCACATTATTCATTGATTTTTGCCATTGAAAAACGTCCAGAAATGTTTGAAGCTATTGACTGAATGAAAGGAGCTGGCATCTCACTCTCTTTGAATCTTCTTTATCATGCTAAGAGGAGCAGGAAAAAGCAAAAAATTTCAGAATTGCACCTAGCAATGCGGAGAAATTACTGTTTGTGCATTCACATTATTCATTGATTTTTGCCATTGAAAAACATCATGTTATTCATATACCAGAAATGTTTGTAGCTACTGACTGAATGAAAAGAGCTGGCATCTCACTCTCTTTGAATCTTCTTTATCATGCTAAGAGGAGCAGGAAAAGGCAAAAAATTTAAGAATTGCACCTTGCAATGCGGAGAAATTACTGTTTGTGCATTCACATTATTCATTGATTTTTGCCATTGAAAAACATCATGTTATTCATATACCAGAAATGTTTGAAGCTACTGACTGAATGAAAAGAGCTGGCATCTCACTCTCTTTGAATCTTCTTTATCATGCTAAGAGGAGCAGGAAAAAGCAAAATATTTCAGAATTGCACCTTGCAATGCGGAGAAATTACTGTTTGTGCATTTACAATATTCATTGATTTTTGCCATTGAAAAACATCCAGAAATGTTTGAAGCTACTGACTGAATGAAAAGAGCTGACATCACACTCTCTTTGAATCTTCTTTATCATGCTAAGAGGCGCAGGAAAAAGCAAAAAATTTCAGAATTGCACCTTGTAATGTGGAGAAATTGCTGTTTGTGCATTCACATTATTCATTGATTGTTGCCATGGAAAAACATCATGTTATTCATATACCAGAAATGTTTGAAGCTACTGACTGAATGAAAAGAGCTGGCATCTCACTCTCTTTGAATCTTCTTTGTCATGCTAAGAGCAGCAGGAAAAAGCAAAAAATTTCAGAATTGCACCTTGTAATGCGGATAAATTACTGTTTGTGCATTCACATTATTCATTGATTTTTGCCATTGAAAAACATCATGTTATTCATATACCAGAAATGTTTGAAGCTACTGAGTGATCGAAAACAGCTGGCATCTCACTCTCTTTGAATCTTCTTTATCATGCTAAGAAAAGCAGGAAAAAGCAAAAAATTTCAGAATTGCACCTTGCAATGTGGAGAAATTACTGTTTGTGCATTTACAATATTCATTGATTTTTGCCATTGAAAAACGTCCAGAAATGTTTGAAGCTACTGACTGAATGAAAGGAGCTGGCATCTCACTCTCTTTGAATCTTCTTTATCATGCTAAGAGGAGAAGGAAAAAGCAAAAATTTTCAGAATTGCACCTTGCAATGCGGAGAAATTATTGTTTGTGCATTCACATTATTCATTGATTTTTGCCATTGAAAAACGTCCAGAAATGTTTGAAACTACTGACTGAATGAAAGGAGCTGGCATCTCACTCTCTTTGAATCTTCTTTATCATGCTAAGAGGAGCAGGAAAAAGCAAAAAATTTCAGAATTGCGCCTTGCAATGCGGAGAAGTCACTGTTTGTGCATTCACATTATTCATTGATTTTTGCCATTGAAAAACATCATGTTATTGATATACCAGAAATGTTTGAAGCTACTGACTGAATGAAAGGAGCTGGCATCTCACTCTCTTTGAATCTTCTTTATCATGCTAAGAGGAGCAGGAAAAAGCAAAAAATTTCAGAATTGCACCTTGCAATGCGGAGAAATTTCTGCTTGTGCATTTACAATATTCATTGATTTTTGCCATTGAAAAACGTCCAGAAATGTTTGAAGCTACTGACTGAATGAAAAGAGCTGGCATCTCACTCTCTTTGAATCTTCTTTATCATGCTAAGAGGAGCAGGAAAAAGCAAAAAATTTCAGAATTGCACCTTGCAATGCGGAGAAATTTCTGCTTGTGCATTTACAATATTCATTGATTTTTGCCATTGAAAAACATCCAGAAATGTTTGAAGCTACTGACTGAATGAAAGGAGCTGGTATCTCACTCTCTTTGAATCTTCTTTATCATGCTAAGAGGAGCTGGAAAAAGCAAAAAATTTCAGAATTGCACCTTGCAATGCAGAGAAATTACTGTTTGTGCATTCACATTATTCATTGATTTTTGCCATTAAAAAACATCATGTTATTCATATACCAGAAATGTTTGAAGCTACTGACTGAATGAAAGGAGCTGGCATCTCACTCTCTTTGAATCTTCTTTATCATGCTAAGAGGAACAGGAAAAAGCAAAAAATTTCAGAATTGCATCTTGCAATGCGGATAAATTACTGTTTGTGCATTCATATTTTTCATTGATTTTTGCCATTGAAAAACATGTTAATCATATACCAGAAATGTTTGAAGCTACTGACTGAATGAAAGGAGCTGGCATCTCACTCTCTTTGAATCTTCTTTATCATGCTAAGAGGAGCAGGAAAAAGCAAAAAATTTCAAAATTGCATCTTGCAATGCGGAGAAATTACTGTTTGTGCATTCACATTATTCATTGATTTTTGCCATTGAAAAACGTCCAGAAATGTTTGAAGCTACTGACTGAATGAAAGGAGCTGGCATCTCACTCTCTTTGAATCTTCTTTATCATGCTAAGAGGAGCAGGAAAAAGCAAAAAATTTCAGAATTGCACCTTGCAATGCGGAGAAATTACTGTTTGTGCATTCACATTATTCATTGATTTTTGCCATTGAAAAACGTCCAGAAATGTTTGAAGCTACTGACTGAATGAAAGGAGCTGGCATCTCACTCTCTTTGAATCTTCTTTATCATGCTAAGAGGAGCAGGAAAAACAAAAAATTTCAGAATTGCACTTTGCAATGCGGAGAAATTACTGTTTGTGCATTTACAATATTCATTGATTTTTGCCATTGAAAAACGTCCAGAAATGTTTGAAGCTACTGACTGAATGAAAGGAGCTGGCATCTCACTCTCTTTGAATCTTCTTTATCATGCTAAGAGGAGCAGGAAAAAGCAAAAAATTTCAGAATTGCACCTTGCAATGCGGAGAAATTACTGTTTGTGCATTCACATTATTCATTGATTTTTGCCATTGAATACCATCATGTTATTCATATACCAGAAATGTTTGAAGCTACTGACTGAATGAAAGGAGCTGGCATCTCACTCTCTTTGAATATTCTTTATCATGCTAAGTGGAGCAGGAAAAAGCAAAAAATTTCAAAATTGCACCTTCCAATGCGGAGAAATTACTGTTTGTGCATTCACATTTTTCATTGATTTTTGCCATTGAAAAACATCATGTTATTCAAATACCAGAAATGTTTGAAGCTACTGACTGAATGAAAAGAGCTGGCATCTCACTCTCTTTGAATCTTCTTTATCATGCTAAGAGGAGCAGGAAAAAACAAAAAATTTCAGAATTGCACCTTGCAATGCGGAGAAATTACTGTTTGTGCATTTACAATATTCATTGATTTTTGCCATTGAAAAACGTCCAGAAATGTTTGAAGCTACTGACTGCATGAAAAGAGCTGGCATCTCACTCTCTTTGAATCTTCTTTATCATGCTAAGAGGAGCAGGACAAAGCAAAAAATTTCAGAATTGCACCTTGCAATGCGGAGAAATTACTGTTTGTGCATTTACAATATTCAATGATTTTTGCCATTGAAAAATGTCCAGAAATGTTTGAAGCTACTGACTGAATGAAAGGAGCTGGCATCTCACTCTCTTTGAATCTTCTTTATCATGCTAAGAGGAGCAGGAAAAAGCAAAAAATTTCAGAATTGCACCTTGCAATGCGGAGAAATTAATGTTTGTGCATTTACAATATTCATTGATTTTTGCCATTGAAAAACGTCCAGAAATGTTTGAAGCTACTGACTGAATGAAAAGAGCTGGCATCTCCCTCTCTTTGAATCTTCTTTATCATGCTAAGAGGAGCAGGAAAAAGCAAAAAATTTCAGAATTGCACCTTGCAATGCGGAGAAATTGCTGTTTGTGCATTCACATTATTCATTGATTGTTGCCATTGAAAAACATCATGTTATTCATATACCAGAAATGTTTGAAGCTACTGACTGAATGAAAAAGCTGGCATCTCACTCTCTTTGAATCTTCTTTATCATGCTAAGAGGAGCAGGAAAAAGCAAAAAATTTCAGAATTGCACCTTGCAATGCGGAGAAATTACTGTTTGTGCATTCACATTATTCATTGATTTTTGCCATTGAAAAACATGTTATTCATATACCAGAAATGTTTGAAGCTACTGACTGAATGAAAAGAGCTGGCATCTCACTCTCTTTGAATCTTCTTTTTCATGCTTAAAGGAGCAGGAAAAAGCAAAAAATTTCAGAATTGCACCTTGCAATGCGGAGAAATTACTGTTTGTGCATTTACAATATTCATTGATTTTTGCCATTGAAAAACATCCAGAAATGTTTGAAGCTACTGACTGAATGAAAAGAGCTGGCATCTCACTCTCTTTGAATCTTCTTTATCATGCTAAGAGGAGCAGGAAAAAGCAAAAAATTTCAGAATTGCACCTTGCAATGCGGAGAAATTGCTGTTTGTGCATTCACATTATTCATTGATTGTTGCCATTGAAAAACATCATGTTATTCATATACCAGAAATGTTTGAAGCTACTGACTGAATGAAAAGAGCTGGCATCTCACTCTCTTTGAATCTTCTTTATCATGCTAAGAGCAGCAGGAAAAAGCAAAAAATTTCAGAATTGCACCTTGCAATGCGGATAAATTACTGTTTGTGCATTCACATTATTCATTGATTTTTGCCATTGAAAAACATGTTATTCATATACCAGAAATGTTTGAAGCTACTGACTGAATGAAAAGAGCTGGCATCTCACTCTCTTTGAATCTTCTTTATCATGCTAAGAGGAGCAGGAAAAAGCAAAATATTTCAGAATTGCACCTTGCAATGCGGAGAAATTACTGTTTGTGCATTTACAATATTCATTGATTTTTGCCATTGAAAAACGTCCAGAAATGTTTGAAGCTACTGACTGAATGAAAGGAGCTGGCATCTCACTCTGTTTGAATCTTCTTTATCATGCTAAGAGGCGCAGGAAAAAGCAAAAAATTTCAGAATTGCACCTTGTAATGTGGAGAAATTGCTGTCTGTGCATTCACATTATTCCTTGATTGTTGCCATTGAAAAACATCATGTTATTCATATACCAGAAATGTTTGAAGCTACTGACTGAATGAAAAGAGCTGGCATCTCACTCTCTTTGAATCTTCTTTGTCATGCTAAGAGCAGCAGGAAAAAGCAAAAAATTTCAGAATTGCACCTTGTACTGCGGATAAATTACTGTCTGTGCATTCACATTATTCATTGATTTTTGCCATTGAAAAACATCATGTTATTCATATACCAGAAATGTTTGAAGCTAGTGAGTGAACGAAAACAGCTGGCATCTCACTCTCTTTGAATCTTCTTTATCATGCTAAGAGAAGCAGGAAAAAGCAAAAAATTTCAGAATTGCACCTTGCAATGTGGAGAAATTACTGTTTGTGCATTTACAATATTCATTGATTTTTGCCATTGAAAAACGTCCAGAAATGTTTGAAGCTACTGACTGAATGAAAGGAGCTGGCATCTCACTCTGTTTGAATCTTCTTTATCATGCTAAGAGGAGAAGGAAAAAGCAAAAATTTTCAGAATTGCACCTTGCAATGCGGAGAAATTATTGTTTGTGCATTCACATTATTCATTGATTTTTGCCATTGAAAACCGTCCAGAAATGTTTGAAGCTACTGACTGAATGAAAGGAGCTGGCATCTCACTCTCTTTGAATCTTCTTTATCATGCTAAGAGGAGCAGGAAAAAGCAAAAAATTTCAGAATTGCGCCTTGCAATGCGGAGAAGTCACTGTTTGTGCATTCACATTATTCATTGATTTTTGCCATTGAAAAACATCATGTTATTGATATACCAGAAATGTTTGAAGCTACTGACTGAATGAAAGGAGCTGGCATCTCACTCTCTTTGAATCTTCTTTATCATGCTAAGAGGAGCAGGAAAAAGCAAAAAATTTCAGAATTGCACCTTGCAATGCGGAGAAATTTCTGCTTGTGCATTTACAATATTCATTGATATTTGCCATTGAAAAACGTCCAGAAATGTTTGAAGCTACTGACTGAATGAAAAGAGCTGGCATCTCACTCTCTTTGAATCTTCTTTATCATGCTAAGAGGAGCAGGAAAAAGCAAAAAATTTCAGAATTGCACCTTGCAATGCGGAGAAATTTCTGCTTGTGAATTTACAATATTCATTGATTTTTGCCATTGAAAAACATCCAGAAATGTTTGAAGCTACTGACTGAATGAAAGGAGCTGGTATCTCACTCTCTTTGAATCTTCTTTATCATGCTAAGAGGAGCTGGAAAAAGCAAAAAATTTCAGAATTGCACCTTGCAATGCAGAGAAATTGCTGTTTGTGCATTCACATTATTCATTGATTTTTGCCATTGAAAAACATCATGTTATTCATATACCAGAAATGTTTGAAGCTACTGACTGAATGAAAGGAGCTGGCATCTCACTCTCTTTGAATCTTCTTTATCATGCTAAGAGGAACAGGAAAAAGCAAAAAATTTCAGAATTGCACCTTGCAATGCGGATAAATTACTGTTTGTGCATTCATATTTTTCATTGATTTTTGCCATTGAAAAACATGTTAATCATATACCAGAAATGTTTGAAGTTACTGACTGAATGAAAGGAGCTGGCATCTCACTCTCTTTGAATCTTCTTTATCATGCTAAGAGGAGCAGGAAAAAGCAAAAAATTTCAGAATTGCACCTTGCAATGCGGAGAAATTACTGTTTGTGCATTCACATTATTCATTGATTTTTGCCATTGAAAAACGTCCAGAAATGTTTGAAGCTACTGACTGAATGAAATTAGCTGGCATCTCACTCTCTTTGAATCTTCTTTATCATGCTAAGAGGAGCAGGAAAAACAAAAAATTTCAGAATTGCACCTTGCAATGCGGAGAAATTACTGTTTGTGCATTTACAATATTCATTGATTTTTGCCATTGAAAAACGTCCAGAAATGTTTGAAGCTACTGACTGAATGAAAGGAGCTGGCATCTCACTCTCTTTGAATCTTCTTTATCATGCTAAGAGGAGCAGGAAAAAGCAAAAAATTTCAGAATTGCACCTTGAAATGCGGAGAAATTACTGTTTGTGCATTCACATTATTCATTGATTTTTGCCATTGAATACCATCATGTTATTCATATACCAGAAATGTTTGAAGCTACTGACTGAATGAAAGGAGCTGGCATCTCACTCTCTTTGAATATTCTTTATCATGCTAAGTGGAGCAGGAAAAAACAAAAAATTTCAGAATTGCACCTTGCAATGCGGAGAAATTACTGTTTGTGCATTTACAATATTCATTGATTTTTGCCATTGAAAAACGTCCAGAAATGTTTGAAGCTACTGACTGAATGAAAAGAGCTGGCATCTCACTCTCTTTGAATCTTCTTTATCATGCTAAGAGGAGCAGGAAAAAGCAAAAAATTTCAGAATTGCACCTTGCAAAGCGGAGAAATTACTGTTTGTGCATTCACATTCTTCATTGATTTTTGCCATTGAAAAACATCATGTTATTCATATACCAGAAATGTTTGAAGCTACTGACTGAATGAAAAAGCTGGCATCTCACTCTCTTTGAATCTTCTTTATCATGCTAAGAGGAGCAGGAAAAAGCAAAAAATTTCAGAATTGCACCTTGCAATGCGGAGAAATTACTGTTTGTGCATTCACAATATTCATTGATTTTTGCCATTGAAAAACATGATATTCATATACCAGAAATGTTTGAAGCTACTGACTGAATGAAAAGAGCTGGCATCTCACTCTCTTTGAATCTTCTTTATCATGCTTAAAGGAGCAGGAAAAAGCAAAAAATTTCAGAATTGCACCTTGCAATGCGGAGAAATTACTGTTTGTGCATTTACAATATTCATTGATTTTTGCCATTGAAAAACATCCAGAAATGTTTGAAGCTACTGACTGAATGAAAAGAGCTGGCATCTCACTCTCTTTGAATCTTCTTTATCATGCTAAGAGGAGCAGGACAAAGCAAAAAATTTCAGAATTGCACCTTGCAATGCGGAGAAATTACTGTTTGTGCATTTACAATATTCATTGATTTTTGCCATTGAAAAATGTCCAGAAATGTTTGAAGCTACTGACTGAATGAAAGGAGCTGGCATCTCACTCTCTTTGAATCTTCTTTATCATGCTAAGAGGAGCTGGAAAAAGCAAAAAATTTCAGAATTGCACCTTGCAATGCAGAGAAATTACTGTTTGTGCATTCACATTATTCATTGATTTTTGCCATTGAAAAACATCATGTTATTCATATACCAGAAATGTTTGAAGCTACTGACTGAATGAAAGGAGCTGGCATCTCACTCTCTTTGAATCTTCTTTATCATGCTAAGAGGAACAGGAAAAAGCAAAAAATTTCAGAATTGCACCTTGCAATGCGGATAAATTACTGTTTGTGCATTCATATTTTTCATTGATTTTTGCCATTGAAAAACATGTTAATCATATACCAGAAATGTTTGAAGTTACTGACTGAATGAAAGGAGCTGGCATCTCACTCTCTTTGAATCTTCTTTATCATGCTAAGAGGAGCAGGAAAAAGCAAAAAATTTCAGAATTGCACCTTGCAATGCGGAGAAATTACTGTTTGTGCATTCACATTATTCATTGATTTTTGCCATTGAAAAACGTCCAGAAATGTTTGAAGCTACTGACTGAATGAAATTAGCTGGCATCTCACTCTCTTTGAATCTTCTTTATCATGCTAAGAGGAGCAGGAAAAACAAAAAATTTCAGAATTGCACCTTGCAATGCGGAGAAATTACTGTTTGTGCATTTACAATATTCATTGATTTTTGCCATTGAAAAACGTCCAGAAATGTTTGAAGCTACTGACTGAATGAAAGGAGCTGGCATCTCACTCTCTTTGAATCTTCTTTATCATGCTAAGAGGAGCAGGAAAAAGCAAAAAATTTCAGAATTGCACCTTGAAATGCGGAGAAATTACTGTTTGTGCATTCACATTATTCATTGATTTTTGCCATTGAATACCATCATGTTATTCATATACCAGAAATGTTTGAAGCTACTGACTGAATGAAAGGAGCTGGCATCTCACTCTCTTTGAATATTCTTTATCATGCTAAGTGGAGCAGGAAAAAGCAAAAAATTTCAAAATTGCACCTTGCAATGCGGAGAAATTACTGTTTGTGCATTCACATTTTTCATTGATTTTTGCCATTGAAAAACATCATGTTATTCATATACCAGAAATGTTTGAAGCTACTGACTGAATGAAAAGAGCTGGCATCTCACTCTCTTTGAATCTTCTTTATCATGCTAAGAGGAGCAGGAAAAAACAAAAAATTTCAGAATTGCACCTTGCAATGCGGAGAAATTACTGTTTGTGCATTTACAATATTCATTGATTTTTGCCATTGAAAAACGTCCAGAAATGTTTGAAGCTACTGACTGAATGAAAAGAGCTGGCATCTCACTCTCTTTGAATCTTCTTTATCATGCTAAGAGGAGCAGGAAAAAGCAAAAAATTTCAGAATTGCACCTTGCAAAGCGGAGAAATTCCTGTTTGTGCATTCACATTCTTCATTGATTTTTGCCATTGAAAAACATCATGTTATTCATATACCAGAAATGTTTGAAGCTACTGACTGAATGAAAAAGCTGGCATCTCACTCTCTTTGAATCTTCTTTATCATGCTAAGAGGAGCAGGAAAAAGCAAAAAATTTCAGAATTGCACCTTGCAATGCGGAGAAATTACTGTTTGTGCATTCACATTATTCATTGATTTTTGCCATTGAAAAACATGATATTCATATACCAGAAATGTTTGAAGCTACTGACTGAATGAAAAGAGCTGGCATCTCACTCTCTTTGAATCTTCTTTATCATGCTTAAAGGAGCAGGAAAAAGCAAAAAATTTCAGAATTGCACCTTGCAATGCGGAGAAATTACTGTTTGTGCATTTACAATATTCATTGATTTTTGCCATTGAAAAACATCCAGAAATGTTTGAAGCTACTGACTGAATAAAAAGAGCTGGCATCTCACTCTCTTTGTATCTTCTTTATCATGCTAAGAGGAGCAGGACAAAGCAAAAAATTTCAGAATTGCACCTTGCAATGCGGAGAAATTACTGTTTGTGCATTTACAATATTCATTGATTTTTGCCATTGAAAAATGTCCAGAAATGTTTGAAGCTACTGACTGAATGAAAGGAGCTGGCATCTCACTCTCTTTGAATCTTCTTTATAATGCTAAGAGGAGCAGGAAAAAGCAAAAAATTTCAGAATTGCACCTTGCAATGCGGAGAAATTAATGTTTGTGCATTTACAATATTCATTGATTTTTGCCATTGAAAAACGTCCAGAAATGTTTGAAGCTACTGACTGAATGAAAAGAGCTGGCATCTCACTCTCTTTGAATCTTCTTTATCATGCTAAGAGGAGCAGGAAAAAGCAAAAAATTTCAGAATTGCACCTTGCAAAGCGGAGAAATTACTGTTTGTGCATTCACATTCTTCATTGATTTTTGCCATTGAAAAACATCATGTTATTTATATACCAGAAATGTTTGAAGCTACTGACTGAATGAAAAAGCTGGCATCTCACTCTCTTTGAATCTTCTTTATCATGCTAAGAGGAGCAGGAAAAAGCAAAAAATTTCAGAATTGCACCTTGCAATGCGGAGAAATTACTGTTTGTGCATTCACATTATTCATTGATTTTTGCCATTGAAAAACATGATATTCATATACCAGAAATGTTTGAATCTACTGACTGAATGAAAAGAGCTGGCATCTCACTCTCTTTGAATCTTCTTTATCATGCTTAAAGGAGCAGGAAAAAGCAAAAATTTCAGAATTGCACCTTGCAATGCGGAGAAATTACTGTTTGTGCATTTACAATATTCATTGATTTTTGCCATTGAAAAACATCCAGAAATGTTTGAAGCTACTGACTGAATAAAAAGAGCTGGCATCTCACTCTCTTTGAATCTTCTTTATCATGCTAAGAGGAGCAGGACAAAGCAAAAAATTTCAGAATTGCACCTTGCAATGCGGAGAAATTACTGTTTGTGCATTTACAATATTCATTGATTTTTGCCATTGAAAAATGTCCAGAAATGTTTGAAGCTACTGACTCTGACTAAATGAAAGGATCTGGCATCTCACTCTCTTTGAATCTTCTTTATCATGCTAAGAGGAGCAGAAAAAAGCAAAAAATTTCAGAATTGCACATTGCAATGCGGAGAAATTATTGTTTGTGCATTTACAATATTCATTGATTTTTGCCATTGAAAAACGTCCAGAAATGTTTGAAGCTACTGACTGAATGAAAAGAGCTGGCATCTCCCTCTCTTTGAATCTTCTTTATCATGCTAAGAGGAGCAGGAAAAAGCGAAAAATTTCAGAATTGCACCTTGCAATGTGGAGAAATTGCTGTTTGTGCATTCACATTATTCATTGATTGTTGCCATTGAAAAACATCATGTTATTCATATACCAGAAATGTTTGAAGCTACTGACTGAATGAAAAAGCTGGCATCTCACTCTCTTTGAATCTTCTTTATCATGCTAAGAGGAGCAGGAAAAAGCAAAAAATTTCAGAATTGCACCTTGCAATGCGGAGAAATTACTGTTTGTGCATTCACATTATTCATTGATTTTTGCCATTGAAAAACATGTTATTCATATACCAGAAATGTTTGAAGCTACTGACTGAATGAAAAGAGCTGGCATCTCACTCTCTTTGAATCTTCTTTATGATGCTTAAAGGAGCAGGAAAAAGCAAAAAATTTCAGAATTGCACCTTGCAATGCGGAGAAATTACTGTTTGTGCATTTACAATATTCATTGATTTTTGCCATTGAAAAACATCCAGAAATGTTTGAAGCTACTGACTGAATGAAAAGAGCCTGCATCTCACTCTCTTTGAATCTTCTTTATCATGCTAAGAGGAGCTGGAAAAAGCAAAAAATTTCAGAATTGCACCTTGCAATGCGGAGAAATTACTGTTTGTGCATTTACAATATTCATTGATTTTTGCCATTGAAAAACATCCAGAAATGTTTGAAGCTACTGACTGAATAAAAAGAGCTGGCATCTCACTCTCTTTGAATCTTCTTTATCATGCTAAGAGGAGCAGGACAAAGCAAAAAATTTCAGAATTGCACCTTGCAATGCGGAGATATTACTGTTTGTGCATTTACAATATTCATTGATTTTTGCCATTGAAAAATGTCCAGAAATGTTTGAAGCTACTGACTGAATGAAAAGAGCTGGCATCTCACTCTCTTTGAATCTTCTTTATGATGCTTAAAGGAGCAGGAAAAAGCAAAAAATTTCAGAATTGCACCTTGCAATGCGGAGAAATTACTGTTTGTGCATTTACAATATTCATTGATTTTTGCCATTGAAAAACATCCAGAAATGTTTGAAGCTACTGACTGAATGAAAAGAGCTGGCATCTCACTCTCTTTGAATCTTCTTTATCATGCTAAGAGGAGCAGGAAAAAGCAAAAAATTTCAGAATTGCACCTTGCAATGCGGAGAAATTACTGTTTGTGCATTTACAATATTCATTGATTTTTGCCATTGAAAAATGTCCAGAAATGTTTGAAGCTACTGAGTGAATGAAAGGAGCTGGCATCTCACTCTCTTTGAATCTTCTTTATGATGCTTAAAGGAGCAGGAAAAAGCAAAAAATTTCAGAATTGCACCTTGCAATGCGGAGAAATTACTGTTTGTGCATTTACAATATTCATTGATTTTTGCCATTGAAAAACATCCAGAAATGTTTGAAGCTACTGACTGAATGAAAAGAGCTGGCATCTCACTCTCTTTGAATCTTCTTTATCATGCTAAGAGGAGCAGGAAAAAGCAAAAAATTTCAGAATTGCACCTTGCAATGCGGAGAAATTACTGTTTGTGCATTTACAATATTCATTGATTTTTGCCATTGAAAAATGTCCAGAAATGTTTGAAGCTACTGAGTGAATGAAAGGAGCTGGCATCTCACTCTCTTTGAATCTTCTTTATCATGCTAAGAAGAGCAGGAAAAAGCAAAAAATTTCAGAATTGCACCTTGCAATGCGGAGAAATTACTGTTTGTGCATTTACCATATTCATTGATTTTTGCCATTGAAAAACCTCCAGAAATGTTTGAAGCTACTGACTGAATGAAAGGAGCTGGCATCTCCCTCTCTTTGAATCTTCTTTATCATGCTAAGAGGAGCAGGAAAAAGCAAAAAATTTCAGAATTGCACCTTGCAATGCGGAGAAATTGCTGTTTGTGCATTCACATTATTCATTGATTGTTGCCATTGAAAAACATCATGTTATTCATATACCAGAAATGTTTGAAGCTACTGACTGAATGAAAAGAGCTGGCATCTCACTCTCTTTGAATCTTCTTTATCATGCTAAGAGCAGCAGGAAAAAGCAAAAAATTTCAGAATTGCACCTTGCAATGCGGATAAATTACTGTTTGTGCATTCACATTATTCATTGATTTTTGCCATTGAAAAACATCATGTTATTCATATACCAGAAATGTTTGAAGCTACTGACTGAATGAAAGGAGCTGGCATCTCACTCTCTTTGAATCTTCTTTATCATGCTAAGTGGAGCAGGAAAAAGCAAAAAATTTCAGAATTGCACCTTGCAATGCGGAGAAATTACTGTTTGTGCATTCACATTATTCATTGATTTTTGCCATTGAAAAACGTCCAGAAATGTTTGAAGCTACTGACTGAATGAAAGGAGCTGGCATCTCACTCTCTTTGAATCTTCTTTATCATGCTAAGAGGAGAAGGAAAAAGCAAAAAAATTCAGAATTGCACCTTGCAATGCGGAGAAATCACTGTTTGTGCATTCACATTATTCATTGATTTTTGCCATTGAAAAACATCATGTTATTGATATACCAGAAATGTTTGAAGCTACTGACTGAATGAAAGGAGCTGGCATCTCACTCTCTTTGAATCTTCTTTATCATGCTAAGAGGAGCAGGAAAAAGCAAAAAATTTCAGAATTGCACCTTGCAATGCGGAGAAATTACTGTTTGTGCATTTACAATATTCATTGATTTTTGCCATTGAAAAACATCCAGAAATGTTTGAAGCTACTGACTGAATGAAAGGAGCTGGCATCTCACTCTCTTATAATCTTCTTTATCATGCTAAGAGGAGCAGGAAAAAGCAAAAAATTTCAGAATTGCGCCTTGCAATGCGGAGAAATCACTGTTTGTGCATTCACATTATTCATTGATTTTTGCCATTGAAAAACATCATGTTATTGATATACCAGAAATGTTTGAAGCTACTGACTGAATGAAAGAAGCTGGCATCTCACTCTCTTTGAATCTTCTTTATCATGCTAAGAGGAGCAGGAAAAAGCAAAAAATTTCAGAATTGCACCTTGCAATGCGGAGAAATTACTGTTTGTGCATTCACATTATTCATTGATTTTTGCCATTGAAAAACGTCCAGAAATGTTTGAAGCTACTGACTGAATGAAAGGAGCTGGCATCTCACTCTCTTTGAATCTTCTTTATCATGCTAAGAGGAGCAGGAAAAAGCAAAAAATTTCAGAATTGCACCTTGCAATGCGGAGAAATTACTGTTTGTGCATTTACAATATTCATTGATTTTTGCCATTGAAAAACATCCAGAAATGTTTGAAGCTACTGACTGAATGAAAAGAGCTGGCATCTCACTCTCTTTGAACCTTCTTTATCATGCTAAGAGGAGCAGGAAAAAGCAAAAAATTTCAGAATTGCACCTTGCAATGCGGAGAAATTACTGTTTGTGCATTCACATTATTCATTGATTTTTGCCATTGAAAAACGTCCAGAAATGTTTGAAGCTACTGACTGAATGAAAGGAGCTGGCATCTCACTCTCTTTGAATCTTCTTTATCATGCTAAGAGGAGAAGGAAAAAGCAAAAAAATTCAGAATTGCACCTTGCAATGCGGAGAAATCACTGTTTGTGCATTCACATTATTCATTGATTTTTGCCATTGAAAAACATCATGTTATTGATATACCAGAAATGTTTGAAGCTACTGACTGAATGAAAGGAGCTGGCATCTCACTCTCTTTTAATATTCTTTATCATGCTAAGAGGTGCAGGAAAAAGCAAAAAATTTCAGAATTGCACCTTGCAATGCGGAGAAATTACTGTTTGTGCATTTACAATATTCATTGATTTTTGCCATTGAAAAACGTCCAGAAATGTTTGAAGCTACTGACTGAATGAAAAGAGCTGGCATCTCACTCTCTTTGAATGTTCTTTATCATGCTAAGAGGAGCAGGAAAAAGCAAAAAAATTTCAGAATTGCACCTTGCAATGCGGAGAAATTACTGTATGTGCATTTACAATATTCATTGATTTTTGCCATTGAAAAACGTCCAGAAATGTTTGAAGCTACTGACTGAATGAAAAGAGCTGACATCTCACTCTCTTTGAATCTTCTTTATCATGCTAAGAGGAGCATGAAAAAGCAAAAAATTTCAGAATTGCACCTGGCAATGCGGAGAAATTGCTGTTTGTGCATTCACAATATTCATTGATTGTTGCCATTGAAAAACATCATGTTATTCATATATCAGAAATGTTTGAAGCTACTGACTGAATGAAAAGAGCTGGCATCTCACTCTCTTTGAATCTTCTTTATCATGCTAAGAGCAGCAGGAAAAAGCAAAAAATTTCAGAATTGCACCTTGCAATGCGGATAAATTACTGTCTGTGCATTCACATTATTCATTGATTTTTGCAATTGAAAAACATCATGTTATTCATATACCAGAAATGTTTGAAGCTACTGAGTGAACGAAAAGAGCTGGCATCTCACTCTCTTTGAATCTTCTTTATCATGATAAGAGGAGCAGGAAAAAGCAAAAAATTTCAGAATTGCACCTTGCAATGTGGAGAAATTACTGTTTGTGCATTTACAATATTCATTGATTTTTGCCATTGAAAAACGTCCAGAAATGTTTGAAGCTACTGACTGAATGAAAAGAGCTGGCATCTCACTCTCTTTGAATCTTCTTTATCATGCTAAGAGGAGCAGGAAAAAGCAAAAAATTTCAGAATTGCACCTTGCAAAGCGGAGAAATTACTGTTTGTGCATTCACATTCTTCATTGATTTTTGCCATTGAAAAACATCATGTTATTCATATACCAGAAATGTTTGAAGCTACTGACTGAATGAAAAAGCTGGCATCTCACTCTCTTTGAATCTTCTTTATCATGCTAAGAGGAGCAGGAAAAAGCAAAAAATTTCAGAATTGCACCTTGCAATGCGGAGAAATTACTGTTTGTGCATTCACATTATTCATTGATTTTTGCCATTGAAAAACATGATATTCATATACCAGAAATGTTTGAAGCTACTGACTGAATGAAAAGAGCTGGCATCTCACTCTCTTTGAATCTTCTTTATCATGCTTAAAGGAGCAGGAAAAAGCAAAAAATTTCAGAATTGCACCTTGCAATGCGGAGAAATTACTGTTTGTGCTTTTACAATATTCATTGATTTTTGCCATTGAAAAACATCCAGAAATGTTTGAAGCTACTGACTGAATAAAAAGAGCTGGCATCTCACTCTCTTTGAATCTTCTTTATCATGCTAAGAGGAGCAGGACAAAGCAAAAAATTTCAGAATTGCACCTTGCAATGCGGAGAAATTACTGTTTGTGCATTTACAATATTCATTGATTTTTGCCATTGAAAAATGTCCAGAAATGTTTGAAGCTACTGACTGAATGAAAGGAGCTGGCATCTCACTCTCTTTGAATCTTCTTTATCATGCTAAGAGGAGCAGGAAAAAGCAAAAAATTTCAGAATTGCACCTTGCAATGCGGAGAAATTAATGTTTGTGCATTTACAATATTCATTGATTTTTGCCATTGAAAAACGTCCAGAAATGTTTGAAGCTACTGACTCAATGAAAAGAGCTGGCATCTCCCTCTCTTTGAATCTTCTTTATCATGCTAAGAGGAGCAGGAAAAAGCGAAAAATTTCAGAATTGCACCTTGCAATGCGGAGAAATTGCTGTTTGTGCATTCACATTATTCATTGATTGTTGCCATTGAAAAACATCATGTTATTCATATACCAGAAATGTTTGAAGCTACTGACTGAATGAAAAAGCTGGCATCTCACTCTCTTTGAATCTTCTTTATCATGCTAAGAGGAGCAGGAAAAAGCAAAAAATTTCAGAATTGCACCTTGCAATGCGGAGAAATTACTGTTTGTGCATTCACATTATTCATTGATTTTTGCCATTGAAAAACATGTTATTCATATACCAGAAATGTTTGAAGCTACTGACTGAATGAAAAGAGCTGGCATCTCACTCTCTTTGAATCTTCTTTATGATGCTTAAAGGAGCAGGAAAAACAAAAAATTTCAGAATTGCACCTTGCAATGCGGATAAATTACTGTTTGTGCATTCACATTATTCATTGATTTTTGCCATTGAAAAACATCATGTTATTCATATACCAGAAAAGTTTGAAGCTACTGACTGAATGAAAAGAGCTGGCATCTCACTCTCTTTGAATCTTCTTTATCATGCTAAGAGGAGCAGGAAAAAGCAAAAAATTTCAGAATTGCACCTTGCAATGTGGAGAAATTACTGTTTGTGCATTTACAATATTCATTGATTTTTGCCATTGAAAAACATCCAGAAATGCTTGAAGCTACTGACTGAATGAAAGGAGCTGGCATCTCACTCTCTTTGAATCTTCTTTATCATGCTAAGAGGAGCAGGAAAAAGCAAAAAATTTCAGAATTGCACCTTGCAATGCGGAGAAATTACTGTTTGTGCATTTACAATATTCATTGATTTTTGCCATTGAAAAACGTCCAGAAATGTTTGAAGCTACTGACTGAATGAAAAGAGCTGGCATCTCACTCTCTTTGAATGTTCTTTATCATGCTAAGAGGAGCAGGAAAAAGCAAAAAAATTTCAGAATTGCACCTTGCAATGCGGAGAAATTACTGTATGTGCATTTACAATATTCATTGATTTTTGCCATTGAAAAACGTCCAGAAATGTTTGAAGCTACTGACTGAATGAAAAGAGCTGACATCTCACTCTCTTTGAATCTTCTTTATCATGCTAAGAGGAGCATGAAAAAGCAAAAAATTTCAGAATTGCACCTTGCAATGCGGAGAAATTGCTGTTTGTGCATTCACAATATTCATTGATTGTTGCCATTGAAAAACATCATGTTATTCATATACCAGAAATGTTTGAAGCTACTGACTGAATGAAAAGAGCTGGCATCTCACTCTCTTTGAATCTTCTTTATCATGCTAAGAGCAGCAGGAAAAAGCAAAAAATTTCAGAATTGCACCTTGCAATGCGGATAAATTACTGTCTGTGCATTCACATTATTCATTGATTTTTGCAATTGAAAAACATCATGTTATTCATATACCAGAAATGTTTGAAGCTACTGAGTGAACGAAAAGAGCTGGCATCTCACTCTCTTTGAATCTTCTTTATCATGCTAAGAGGAGCAGGAAAAAGCAAAAAATTTCAGAATTGCACCTTGCAATGTGGAGAAATTACTGTTTGTGCATTTACAATATTCATTGATTTTTGCCATTGAAAAACGTCCAGAAATGTTTGAAGCTACTGACTGAATGAAAGGAGCTGGCATCTCACTCTCTTTGAATCTTCTTTACCATGCTAAGAGGAGCAGGAAAAAGCAAAAATTTTCAGAATTGCACCTTGCAATGCGGAGAAATTATTGTTTGTGCATTCACATTATTCATTGATTTTTGCCATTGAAAAACGTCCAGAAATGTTTGAAGCTACTGACTGAATGAAAGGAGCTGGCATCTCACTCTCTTATAATCTTCTTTATCATGCTAAGAGGAGCAGGAAAAAGCAAAAAATTTCAGAATTGCGCCTTGCAATGCGGAGAAATCACTGTTTGTGCATTCACATTATTCATTGATTTTTGCCATTGAAAAACATCATGTTATTGATATACCAGAAATGTTTGAAGCTACTGACTGAATGAAAGAAGCTGGCATCTCACTCTCTTTGAATCTTCTTTATCATGCTAAGAGGAGCAGGAAAAAGCAAAAAATTTCAGAATTGCACCTTGCAATGCGGAGAAATTACTGTTTGTGCATTCAAATTATTCATTGATTTTTGCCATTGAAAAACGTCCAGAAATGTTTGAAGCTACTGACTGAATGAAAGGAGCTGGCATCTCACTCTCTTTGAATCTTCTTTATCATGCTAAGAGGAGCAGGAAAAAGCAAAAAATTTCAGAATTGCACCTTGCAATGCGGAGAAATTACTGTTTGTGCATTTACAATATTCATTGATTTTTGCCATTGAAAAACATCCAGAAATGTTTGAAGCTACTGACTGAATGAAAAGAGCTGGCATCTCACTCTCTTTGAACCTTCTTTATCATGCTAAGAGGAGCAGGAAAAAGCAAAAAATTTCAGAATTGCACCTTGCAATGCGGAGAAATTACTGTTTGTGCATTCACATTATTCATTGATTGTTGCCATCGAAAAACATCATGTTATTCATATACCAGAAATGTTTGAAGCTACTGACTGAATGAAAAGAGCTGGCATCTCACTCTCTTTGAATCTTCTTTATCATGCTAAGAGGAGCAGGAAAAAGCAAAACATTTCAGAATTGCACCTTGCAATGCGGAGAAATTACTGTTTGTGCATTTACAATATTCATTGATTTTTGCCATTGAAAAATGTCCAGAAATGTTTGAAGCTACTGAGTGAATGAAAGGAGCTGGCATCTCAATCTCTTTGAATCTTCTTTATCATGCTAAGAGGAGCAGGAAAAAGCAAAAAATTTCAGAATTGCACCTTGCAATGCGGAGAAATTACTGTTTGTGCATTTACAATATTCATTGATTTTTGCCATTGAAAAACATCCAGAAATGTTTGAAGCTACTGACTGAATGAAAGGAGCTGGCATCTCCCTCTCTTTGAATCTTCTTTATCATGCTAAGAGGAGCAGGAAAAAGCGAAAAATTTCAGAATTGCACCTTGCAATGCGGAGAAATTGCTGTTTGTGCATTCACATTATTCATTGATTGTTGCCATTGAAAAACATCATGTTATTCATATACCAGAAATGTTTGAAGCTACTGACTGAATGAAAAGAGCTGGCATCTCACTCTCTTTGAATCTTCTTTATCATGCTAAGAGCAGCAGGAAAAAGCAAAAAATTTCAGAATTGCACCTTGCAATGCGGATAAATTACTGTTTGTGCATTCACATTATTCATTGATTTTTGCCATTGAAAAACATCATGTTATTCATATACCAGAAATGTTTGAAGCTACTGACTGAATGAAAAGAGCTGGCATCTCACTCTCTTTGAATCTTCTTTATCATGCTAAGAGGAGCAGGAAAAAGCAAAAAATTTCAGAATTGCACCTTGCAATGTGGAGAAATTACTTTTTGTGCATTTACAATATTCATTGATTTTTGCCATTGAAAAACGTCCAGAAATGTTTGAAGCTACTGACTGAATGAAAGGAGCTGGCATCTCACTCTCTTTGAATCTTCTTTATCATGCTAAGTGGAGCAGGAAAAAGCAAAAAATTTCAGAATTGCACCTTGCAATGCGGAGAAATTACTGTTTGTGCATTCACATTATTCATTGATTTTTGCCATTGAAAAACATCCAGAAATGTTTGAAGCTACTGACTGAATGAAAGGAGCTGGCATCTCACTCTCTTTGAATCTTCTTTATCATGCTAAGAGGAGCAGGAAAAAGCAAAAAAATTCAGAATTGCACCTTGCAATGCGGAGAAATCACTGTTTGTGCATTCACATTATTCATTGATTTTTGCCATTGAAAAACATCATGTTATTGATATACCAGAAATGTTTGAAGCTACTGACTGAATGAAAGGAGCTGGCATCTCACTCTCTTTGAATCTTCTTTATCATGCTAAGAGGAGCAGGAAAAAGCAAAAAATTTCAGAATTGCACCTTGCAATGCGGAGAAATTACTGTTTGTGCATTCACATTATTCATTGATTTTTGCCATTGAAAAACATCATGTTATTCATATACCAGAAATGTTTGAAGCTACTGACTGAATGAAAAGAGCTGGCATCTCACGCTCTTTGAATCTTCTTTATCATGCTAAGAGGAGCAGGAAAAAGCAAAAAATTTCAGAATTGCACCTTGCAATGCGGAGAAATTACTGTTTGTGCATTTACAATATTCATTGATTTTTGCCATTGAAAAACGTCCAGAAATGTTTGAAGCTACTGACTGAATGAAAAGAGCTGGCATCTCACTCTCTTTGAATCTTCTTTATCATGCTAAGAGGAGCAGGAAAAAGCAAAAAAATTTCAGAATTGCACCTTGCAATGCGGAGAAATTACTGTATGTGCATTTACAATATTCATTGATTTTTGCCATTGAAAAACGTCCAGAAATGTTTGAAGCTACTGACTGAATGAAAAGAGCTGACATCTCACTCTCTTTGAATCTTCTTTATCATGCTAAGAGCATCAGGAAAAAGCAAAAAATTTCAGAATTGCACCTTGCAATGCGGATAAATTACTGTCTGTGCATTCACATTATTCATTGATTTTTGCCATTGAAAAACATCATGTTATTCATATACCAGAAATGTTTGAAGCTACTGAGTGAACGGAAAGAGCTGGCATCTCACTCTCTTTGAATCTTCTTTATCATGCTAAGAGGAGCAGGAAAAAGCAAAAAATTTCAGAATTGCACCTTGCAATGTGGAGAAATTACTGTTTGTGCATTTACAATATTCATTGATTTTTGCCATTGAAAAATGTCCAGAAATGTTTGAAGCTACTGACTGAATGAAAGGAGCTGGCATCTCACTCTCTTTGAATCTTCTTTACCATGCTAAGAGGAGCAGGAAAAAGCAAAAATTTTCAGAATTGCACCTTGCAATGCGGAGAAATTATTGTTTGTGCATTCACATTATTCATTGATTTTTGCCATTGAAAAACGTCCAGAAATGTTTGAAGCTACTGACTGAATGAAAGGAGCTGGCATCTCACTCTCTTATAATCTTCTTTATCATGCTAAGAGGAGCAGGAAAAAGCAAAAAATTTCAGAATTGCGCCTTGCAATGCGGAGAGATCACTGTTTGTGCATTCACATTATTCATTGATTTTTGCCATTGAAAAACATCATGTTATTGATATACCAGAAATGTTTGAAGCTACTGACTGAATGAAAGAAGCTGGCATCTCACTCTCTTTGAATCTTCTTTATCATGCTAAGAGGAGCAGGAAAAAGCAAAAAATTTCAGAATTGCACCTTGCAATGCGGAGAAATTACTGTTTGTGCATTCACATTATTCATTGATTTTTGCCATTGAAAAACGTCCAGAAATGTTTGAAGCTACTGACTGAATGAAAAGAGCTGACATCTCACTCTCTTTGAATCTTCTTTATCATGCTAAGAGGAGCATGAAAAAGCAAAAAATTTCAGAATTGCACCTTGCAATGCGGAGAAATTGCTGTTTGTGCATTCACAATATTCATTGATTGTTGCCATTGAAAAACATCATGTTATTCATATACCAGAAATGTTTGAAGCTACTGACTGAATGAAAAGAGCTGGCATCTCACTCTCTTTGAATCTTCTTTATCATGCTAAGAGCAGCAGGAAAAAGCAAAAAATTTCAGAATTGCACCTTGCAATGCGGATAAATTACTGTCTGTGCATTCACATTATTCATTGATTTTTGCAATTGAAAAACATCATGTTATTCATATACCAGAAATGTTTGAAGCTACTGAGTGAACGAAAAGAGCTGGCATCTCACTCTCTTTGAATCTTCTTTATCATGCTAAGAGGAGCAGGAAAAAGCAAAAAATTTCAGAATTGCACCTTGCAATGTGGAGAAATTACTGTTTGTGCATTTACAATATTCATTGATTTTTGCCATTGAAAAACGTCCAGAAATGTTTGAAGCTACTGACTGAATGAAAGGAGCTGGCATCTCACTCTCTTTGAATCTTCTTTACCATGCTAAGAGGAGCAGGAAAAAGCAAAAATTTTCAGAATTGCACCTTGCAATGCGGAGAAATTATTGTTTGTGCATTCACATTATTCATTGATTTTTGCCATTGAAAAACGTCCAGAAATGTTTGAAGCTACTGACTGAATGAAAGGAGCTGGCATCTCACTCTCTTATAATCTTCTTTATCATGCTAAGAGGAGCAGGAAAAAGCAAAAAATTTCAGAATTGCGCCTTGCAATGCGGAGAAATCACTGTTTGTGCATTCACATTATTCATTGATTTTTGCCATTGAAAAACATCATGTTATTGATATACCAGAAATGTTTGAAGCTACTGACTGAATGAAAGAAGCTGGCATCTCACTCTCTTTGAATCTTCTTTATCATGCTAAGAGGAGCAGGAAAAAGCAAAAAATTTCAGAATTGCACCTTGCAATGCGGAGAAATTACTGTTTGTGCATTCACATTATTCATTGATTTTTGCCATTGAAAAACATCATGTTATTCATATACCAGAAATGTTTGAAGCTACTGACTGAATGAAAAGAGCTGGCATCTCAGTCTCTTTGAATCTTCTTTATCATGCTAAGAGGAGCAGGAAAAAGCAAAAAATTTCAGAATTGCACCTTGCAATGCGGAGAAATTACTGTTTGTGCATTCACATTATTCATTGATTTTTGCCATTGAAAAACGTCCAGAAATGTTTGAAGCTACTGACTGAATGAAAAGAGCTGGCATCTCACTCTCTTTGAATATTCTTTATCATGCTAAGAGGAGCAGGAAAAAGCAAAAAATTTCAGAATTGCACCTTGCAAATCGGAGAAATTACTGTTTGTGCATTCACATTCTTCATTGATTTTTGCCATTGAAAAACATCATGTTATTCATATACCAGAAATGTTTGAAGCTACTGACTGAATGAAAAAGCTGGCATCTCACTCTCTTTGAATCTTCTTTATCATGCTAAGAGGAGCAGGAAAAAGCAAAAAATTTCAGAATTGCACCTTGCAATGCGGAGAAATTACTGTTTGTGCATTCACATTATTCATTGATTTTCGCCATTGAAAAACATGATATTCATATACCAGAAATGTTTGAAGCTACTGACTGAATGAAAAGAGCTGGCATCTCACTCTCTTTGAATCTTCTTTATCATGCTAAGAGGAGCAGGACAAAGCAAAAAATTTCAGAATTGCACCTTGCAATGCGGAGAAATTACTGTTTGTGCATTTACAATATTCATTGATTTTTGCCATTGAAAAATGTCCAGAAATGTTTGAAGCTACTGACTGAATGAAAGGAGCTGGCATCTCCCTCTCTTTGAATCTTCTTTATCATGCTAAGAGGAGCAGGAAAAAGCGAAAAATTTCAGAATTGCACCTTGCAATGCGGAGAAATTGCTGTTTGTGCATTCACATTATTCATTGATTGTTGCCATTGAAAAACATCATGTTATTCATATACCAGAAATGTTTGAAGCTACTGACTGAATGAAAAAGCTGGCATCTCACTCTCTTTGAATCTTCTTTATCATGCTAAGAGGAGCAGGAAAAAGCAAAAAATTTCAGAATTGCACCTTGCAATGCGGAGAAATTACTGTTTGTGCATTCACATTATTCATTGATTTTTGCCATTGAAAAACATGTTATTCATATACCAGAAATGTTTGAAGCTACTGACTGAATGAAAAGAGCTGGCATCTCACTCTCTTTGAATCTTCTTTATGATGCTTAAAGGAGCAGGAAAAACAAAAAATTTCAGAATTGCACCTTGCAATGCGGATAAATTACTGTTTGTGCATTCACATTATTCATTGATTTTTGCCATTGAAAAACATCATGTTATTCATATACCAGAAAAGTTTGAAGCTACTGACTGAATGAAAAGAGCTGGCATCTCACTCTCTTTGAATCTTCTTTATCATGCTAAGAGGAGCAGGAAAAAGCAAAAAATTTCAGAATTGCACCTTGCAATGTGGAGAAATTACTGTTTGTGCATTTACAATATTCATTGATTTTTGCCATTGAAAAACGTCCAGAAATGCTTGAAGCTACTGACTGAATGAAAGGAGCTGGCATCTCACTCTCTTTGAATCTTCTTTATCATGCTAAGTGGAGCAGGAAAAAGCAAAAAATTTCAGAATTGCACCTTGCAATGCGGAGAAATTACTGTTTGTGCATTCACATTATTCATTGATTTTTGCCATTGAAAAACGTCCAGAAATGTTTGAAGCTACTGACTGAATGAAAGGAGCTGGCATCTCACTCTCTTTGAATCTTCTTTATCATGCTAAGAGGAGAAGGAAAAAGCAAAAAAATTCAGAATTGCACCTTGCAATGCGGAGAAATCACTGTTTGTGCATTCACATTATTCATTGATTTTTGCCATTGAAAAACATCATGTTATTGATATACCAGAAATGTTTGAAGCTACTGACTGAATGAAAGGAGCTGGCATCTCACGCTCTTTGAATATTCTTTATCATGCTAAGAGGAGCAGGAAAAAGCAAAAAATTTCAGAATTGCACCTTGCAATGCGGAGAAATTACTGTTTGTGCATTCACATTATTCATTGATTTTTGCCATTGAAAAACATCATGTTATTCATATACCAGAAATGTTTGAAGCTACTGACTGAATGAAAAGAGCTGGCATCTCAATCTCTTTGAATCTTCTTTATCATGCTAAGAGGAGCAGGAAAAAGCAAAAAATTTCAGAATTGCACCTTGCAATGCGGAGAAATTACTGTTTGTGCATTCACATTATTCATTGATTTTTGCCATTGAAAAACGTCCAGAAATGTTTGAAGCTACTGACTGAATGAAAAGAGCTGGCATCTCACTCTCTTTGAATCTTCTTTATCATGCTAAGAGGAGCAGGAAAAAGCAAAAAATTTCAGAATTGCACCTTGCAAATCGGAGAAATTACTGTTTGTGCATTCACATTCTTCATTGATTTTTGCCATTGAAAAACATCATGTTATTCATATACCAGAAATGTTTGAAGCTACTGACTGAATGAAAAAGCTGGCATCTCACTCTCTTTGAATCTTCTTTATCATGCTAAGAGGAGCAGGAAAAAGCAAAAAATTTCAGAATTGCACCTTGCAATGCGGAGAAATTACTGTTTGTGCATTCACATTATTCATTGATTTTTGCCATTGAAACCATGATATTCATATACCAGAAATGTTTGAAGCTACTGACTGAATGAAAAGAGCTGGCATCTCACTCTCTTTGAATCTTCTTTATCATGCTAAGAGGAGCAGGACAAAGCAAAAAATTTCAGAATTGCACCTTGCAATGCGGAGAAATTACTGTTTGTGCATTTACAATATTCATTGATTTTTGCCATTGAAAAACATCCAGAAATGTTTGAAGCTACTGACTGAATAAAAAGAGCTGGCATCTCACTCTCTTTGAATCTTCTTTATCATGCTAAGAGGAGCAGGACAAAGCAAAAAATTTCAGAATTGCACCTTGCAATGCGGAGAAATTACTGTTTGTGCATTTACAATATTCATTGATTTTTGCCATTGAAAAATGTCCAGAAATGTTTGAAGCTACTGACTGAATGAAAGGAGCTGGCATCTCACTCTCTTTGAATCTTCTTTATCATGCTAAGAGGAGCAGGAAAAAGCAAAAAATTTCAGAATTGCACCTTGCAATGCGGAGAAATTAATGTTTGTGCATTTACAATATTCATTGATTTTTGCCATTGAAAAACGTCCAGAAATGTTTGAAGCTACTGACTCAATGAAAAGAGCTGGCATCTCCCTCTCTTTGAATCTTCTTTATCATGCTAAGAGGAGCAGGAAAAAGCGAAAAATTTCAGAATTGCACCTTGCAATGCGGAGAAATTGCTGTTTGTGCATTCACATTATTCATTGATTGTTGCCATTGAAAAACATCATGTTATTCATATACCAGAAATGTTTGAAGCTACTGACTGAATGAAAAAGCTGGCATCTCACTCTCTTTGAATCTTCTTTATCATGCTAAGAGGAGCAGGAAAAAGCAAAAAATTTCAGAATTGCACCTTGCAATGCGGAGAAATTACTGTTTGTGCATTCACATTATTCATTGATTTTTGCCATTGAAAAACATGTTATTCATATACCAGAAATGTTTGAAGCTACTGACTGAATGAAAAGAGCTGGCATCTCACTCTCTTTGAATCTTCTTTATGATGCTTAAAGGAGCAGGAAAAACAAAAAATTTCAGAATTGCACCTTGCAATGCGGATAAATTACTGTTTGTGCATTCACATTATTCATTGATTTTTGCCATTGAAAAACATCATGTTATTCATATACCAGAAAAGTTTGAAGCTACTGACTGAATGAAAAGAGCTGGCATCTCACTCTCTTTGAATCTTCTTTATCATGCTAAGAGGAGCAGGAAAAAGCAAAAAATTTCAGAATTGCACCTTGCAATGTGGAGAAATTACTGTTTGTGCATTTACAATATTCATTGATTTTTGCCATTGAAAAACGTCCAGAAATGCTTGAAGCTACTGACTGAATGAAAGGAGCTGGCATCTCACTCTCTTTGAATCTTCTTTATCATGCTAAGTGGAGCAGGAAAAAGCAAAAAATTTCAGAATTGCACCTTGCAATGCGGAGAAATTACTGTTTGTGCATTCACATTATTCATTGATTTTTGCCATTGAAAAACGTCCAGAAATGTTTGAAGCTACTGACTGAATGAAAGGAGCTGGCATCTCACTCTCTTTGAATCTTCTTTATCATGCTAAGAGGAGAAGGAAAAAGCAAAAAAATTCAGAATTGCACCTTGCAATGCGGAGAAATCACTGTTTGTGCATTCACATTATTCATTGATTTTTGCCATTGAAAAACATCATGTTATTGATATACCAGAAATGTTTGAAGCTACTGACTGAATGAAAGGAGCTGGCATCTCACTCTCTTTGAATATTCTTTATCATGCTAAGAGGAGCAGGAAAAAGCAAAAAATTTCAGAATTGCACCTTGCAATGCGGAGAAATTACTGTTTGTGCATTCACATTATTCATTGATTTTTGCCATTGAAAAACATCATGTTATTCATATACCAGAAATGTTTGAAGCTACTGACTGAATGAAAAGAGCTGGCATCTCACGCTCTTTGAATCTTCTTTATCATGCTAAGAGGAGCAGGAAAAAGCAAAAAATTTCAGAATTGCACCTTGCAATGCGGAGAAATTACTGTTTGTGCATTTACAATATTCATTGATTTTTGCCATTGAAAAACGTCCAGAAATGTTTGAAGCTACTGACTGAATGAAAAGAGCTGGCATCTCACTCTCTTTGAATGTTCTTTATCATGCTAAGAGGAGCAGGAAAAAGCAAAAAAATTTCAGAATTGCACCTTGCAATGCGGAGAAATTACTGTATGTGCATTTACAATATTCATTGATTTTTGCCATTGAAAAACGTCCAGAAATGTTTGAAGCTACTGACTGAATGAAAAGAGCTGACATCTCACTCTCTTTGAATCTTCTTTATCATGCTAAGAGGAGCATGAAAAAGCAAAAAATTTCAGAATTGCACCTTGCAATGCGGAGAAATTGCTGTTTGTGCATTCACAATATTCATTGATTGTTGCCATTGAAAAACATCATGTTATTCATATACCAGAAATGTTTGAAGCTACTGACTGAATGAAAAGAGCTGGCATCTCACTCTCTTTGAATCTTCTTTATCATGCTAAGAGCAGCAGGAAAAAGCAAAAAATTTCAGAATTGCACCTTGCAATGCGGATAAATTACTGTCTGTGCATTCACATTATTCATTGATTTTTGCAATTGAAAAACATCATGTTATTCATATACCAGAAATGTTTGAAGCTACTGAGTGAACGAAAAGAGCTGGCATCTCACTCTCTTTGAATCTTCTTTATCATGCTAAGAGGAGCAGGAAAAAGCAAAAAATTTCAGAATTGCACCTTGCAATGTGGAGAAATTACTGTTTGTGCATTTACAATATTCATTGATTTTTGCCATTGAAAAACGTCCAGAAATGTTTGAAGCTACTGACTGAATGAAAGGAGCTGGCATCTCACTCTCTTTGAATCTTCTTTACCATGCTAAGAGGAGCAGGAAAAAGCAAAAATTTTCAGAATTGCACCTTGCAATGCGGAGAAATTATTGTTTGTGCATTCACATTATTCATTGATTTTTGCCATTGAAAAACGTCCAGAAATGTTTGAAGCTACTGACTGAATGAAAGGAGCTGGCATCTCACTCTCTTATAATCTTCTTTATCATGCTAAGAGGAGCAGGAAAAAGCAAAAAATTTCAGAATTGCGCCTTGCAATGCGGAGAAATCACTGTTTGTGCATTCACATTATTCATTGATTTTTGCCATTGAAAAACATCATGTTATTGATATACCAGAAATGTTTGAAGCTACTGACTGAATGAAAGAAGCTGGCATCTCACTCTCTTTGAATCTTCTTTATCATGCTAAGAGGAGCAGGAAAAAGCAAAAAATTTCAGAATTGCACCTTGCAATGCGGAGAAATTACTGTTTGTGCATTCACATTATTCATTGATTTTTGCCATTGAAAAACGTCCAGAAATGTTTGAAGCTACTGACTGAATGAAAGGAGCTGGCATCTCACTCTCTTTGAATCTTCTTTATCATGCTAAGAGGAGCAGGAAAAAGCAAAAAATTTCAGAATTGCACCTTGCAATGCGGAGAAATTACTGTTTGTGCATTTACAATATTCATTGATTTTTGCCATTGAAAAACATCCAGAAATGTTTGAAGCTACTGACTGAATGAAAAGAGCTGGCATCTCACTCTCTTTGAACCTTCTTTATCATGCTAAGAGGAGCAGGAAAAAGCAAAAAATTTCAGAATTGCACCTTGCAATGCGGAGAAATTACTGTTTGTGCATTCACATTATTCATTGATTGTTGCCATCGAAAAACATCATGTTATTCATATACCAGAAATGTTTGAAGCTACTGACTGAATGAAAAGAGCTGGCATCTCACTCTCTTTGAATCTTCTTTATCATGCTAAGAGGAGCAGGAAAAAGCAAAAAATTTCAGAATTGCACCTTGCAATGCGGAGAAATTACTGTTTGTGCATTTACAATATTCATTGATTTTTGCCATTGAAAAATGTCCAGAAATGTTTGAAGCTACTGAGTGAATGAAAGGAGCTGGCATCTCACTCTCTTTGAATCTTCTTTATCATGCTAAGAGGAGCAGGAAAAAGCAAAAAATGTCAGAATTGCACCTTGCAATGCGGAGAAATTACTGTTTGTGCATTTACAATATTCATTGATTTTTGCCATTGAAAAACATCCAGAAATGTTTGAAGCTACTGACTGAATGAAAGGAGCTGGCATCTCCCTCTCTTTGAATCTTCTTTATCATGCTAAGAGGAGCAGGAAAAAGCGAAAAATTTCAGAATTGCACCTTGCAATGCGGAGAAATTGCTGTTTGTGCATTCACATTATTCATTGATTGTTGCCATTGAAAAACATCATGTTATTCATATACCAGAAATGTTTGAAGCTACTGACTGAATGAAAAGAGCTGGCATCTCACTCTCTTTGAATCTTCTTTATCATGCTAAGAGCAGCAGGAAAAAGCAAAAAATTTCAGAATTGCACCTTGCAATGCGGATAAATTACTGTTTGTGCATTCACATTATTCATTGATTTTTGCCATTGAAAAACATCATGTTATTCATATACCAGAAATGTTTGAAGCTACTGACTGAATGAAAAGAGCTGGCATCTCACTCTCTTTGAATCTTCTTTATCATGCTAAGAGGAGCAGGAAAAAGCAAAAAATTTCAGAATTGCACCTTGCAATGTGGAGAAATTACTTTTTGTGCATTTACAATATTCATTGATTTTTGCCATTGAAAAACGTCCAGAAATGTTTGAAGCTACTGACTGAATGAAAGGAGCTGGCATCTCACTCTCTTTGAATCTTCTTTATCATGCTAAGTGGAGCAGGAAAAAGCAAAAAATTTCAGAATTGCACCTTGCAATGCGGAGAAATTACTGTTTGTGCATTCACATTATTCATTGATTTTTGCCATTGAAAAACATCCAGAAATGTTTGAAGCTACTGACTGAATGAAAGGAGCTGGCATCTCACTCTCTTTGAATCTTCTTTATCATGCTAAGAGGAGCAGGAAAAAGCAAAAAAATTCAGAATTGCACCTTGCAATGCGGAGAAATCACTGTTTGTGCATTCACATTATTCATTGATTTTTGCCATTGAAAAACATCATGTTATTGATATACCAGAAATGTTTGAAGCTACTGACTGAATGAAAGGAGCTGGCATCTCACTCTCTTTGAATCTTCTTTATCATGCTAAGAGGAGCAGGAAAAAGCAAAAAATTTCAGAATTGCACCTTGCAATGCGGAGAAATTACTGTTTGTGCATTCACATTATTCATTGATTTTTGCCATTGAAAAACATCATGTTATTCATATACCAGAAATGTTTGAAGCTACTGACTGAATGAAAAGAGCTGGCATCTCACGCTCTTTGAATCTTCTTTATCATGCTAAGAGGAGCAGGAAAAAGCAAAAAATTTCAGAATTGCACCTTGCAATGCGGAGAAATTACTGTTTGTGCATTTACAATATTCATTGATTTTTGCCATTGAAAAACGTCCAGAAATGTTTGAAGCTACTGACTGAATGAAAAGAGCTGGCATCTCACTCTCTTTGAATCTTCTTTATCATGCTAAGAGGAGCAGGAAAAAGCAAAAAAATTTCAGAATTGCACCTTGCAATGCGGAGAAATTACTGTATGTGCATTTACAATATTCATTGATTTTTGCCATTGAAAAACGTCCAGAAATGTTTGAAGCTACTGACTGAATGAAAAGAGCTGACATCTCACTCTCTTTGAATCTTCTTTATCATGCTAAGAGCTTCAGGAAAAAGCAAAAAATTTCAGAATTGCACCTTGCAATGCGGATAAATTACTGTCTGTGCATTCACATTATTCATTGATTTTTGCCATTGAAAAACATCATGTTATTCATATACCAGAAATGTTTGAAGCTACTGAGTGAACGGAAAGAGCTGGCATCTCACTCTCTTTGAATCTTCTTTATCATGCTAAGAGGAGCAGGAAAAAGCAAAAAATTTCAGAATTGCACCTTGCAATGTGGAGAAATTACTGTTTGTGCATTTACAATATTCATTGATTTTTGCCATTGAAAAATGTCCAGAAATGTTTGAAGCTACTGACTGAATGAAAGGAGCTGGCATCTCACTCTCTTTGAATCTTCTTTACCATGCTAAGAGGAGCAGGAAAAAGCAAAAATTTTCAGAATTGCACCTTGCAATGCGGAGAAATTATTGTTTGTGCATTCACATTATTCATTGATTTTTGCCATTGAAAAACGTCCAGAAATGTTTGAAGCTACTGACTGAATGAAAGGAGCTGGCATCTCACTCTCTTATAATCTTCTTTATCATGCTAAGAGGAGCAGGAAAAAGCAAAAAATTTCAGAATTGCGCCTTGCAATGCGGAGAGATCACTGTTTGTGCATTCACATTATTCATTGATTTTTGCCATTGAAAAACATCATGTTATTGATATACCAGAAATGTTTGAAGCTACTGACTGAATGAAAGAAGCTGGCATCTCACTCTCTTTGAATCTTCTTTATCATGCTAAGAGGAGCAGGAAAAAGCAAAAAATTTCAGAATTGCACCTTGCAATGCGGAGAAATTACTGTTTGTGCATTCACATTATTCATTGATTTTTGCCATTGAAAAACGTCCAGAAATGTTTGAAGCTACTGACTGAATGAAAAGAGCTGACATCTCACTCTCTTTGAATCTTCTTTATCATGCTAAGAGGAGCATGAAAAAGCAAAAAATTTCAGAATTGCACCTTGCAATGCGGAGAAATTGCTGTTTGTGCATTCACAATATTCATTGATTGTTGCCATTGAAAAACATCATGTTATTCATATACCAGAAATGTTTGAAGCTACTGACTGAATGAAAAGAGCTGGCATCTCACTCTCTTTGAATCTTCTTTATCATGCTAAGAGCAGCAGGAAAAAGCAAAAAATTTCAGAATTGCACCTTGCAATGCGGATAAATTACTGTCTGTGCAATCACATTATTCATTGATTTTTGCAATTGAAAAACATCATGTTATTCATATACCAGAAATGTTTGAAGCTACTGAGTGAACGAAAAGAGCTGGCATCTCACTCTCTTTGAATCTTCTTTATCATGCTAAGAGGAGCAGGAAAAAGCAAAAAATTTCAGAATTGCACCTTGCAATGTGGAGAAATTACTGTTTGTGCATTTACAATATTCATTGATTTTTGCCACTGAAAAACGTCCAGAAATGTTTGAAGCTACTGACTGAATGAAAGGAGCTGGCATCTCACTCTCTTTGAATCTTCTTTACCATGCTAAGAGGAGCAGGAAAAAGCAAAAATTTTCAGAATTGCACCTTGCAATGCGGAGAAATTATTGTTTGTGCATTCACATTATTCATTGATTTTTGCCATTGAAAAACGTCCAGAAATGTTTGAAGCTACTGACTGAATGAAAGGAGCTGGCATCTCACTCTCTTATAATCTTCTTTATCATGCTAAGAGGAGCAGGAAAAAGCAAAAAATTTCAGAATTGCGCCTTGCAATGCGGAGAAATCACTGTTTGTGCATTCACATTATTCATTGATTTTTGCCATTGAAAAACATCATGTTATTGATATACCAGAAATGTTTGAAGCTACTGACTGAATGAAAGAAGCTGGCATCTCACTCTCTTTGAATCTTCTTTATCATGCTAAGAGGAGCAGGAAAAAGCAAAAAATTTCAGAATTGCACCTTGCAATGCGGAGAAATTACTGTTTGTGCATTCACATTATTCATTGATTTTTGCCATTGAAAAACATCATGTTATTCATATACCAGAAATGTTTGAAGCTACTGACTGAATGAAAAGAGCTGGCATCTCAATCTCTTTGAATCTTCTTTATCATGCTAAGAGGAGCAGGAAAAAGCAAAAAATTTCAGAATTGCACCTTGCAATGCGGAGAAATTACTGTTTGTGCATTCACATTATTCATTGATTTTTGCCATTGAAAAACGTCCAGAAATGTTTGAAGCTACTGACTGAATGAAAGGAGCTGGCATCTCACTCTCTTTGAATCTTCTTTATCATGCTAAGAGGAGCAGGAAAAAGCAAAAAATTTCAGAATTGCACCTTGCAATGCGGAGAAATTACTGTTTGTGCATTTACAATATTCATTGATTTTTGCCATTGAAAAACATCCAGAAATGTTTGAAGCTACTGACTGAATGAAAAGAGCTGGCATCTCACTCTCTTTGAACCTTCTTTATCATGCTAAGAGGAGCAGGAAAAAGCAAAAAATTTCAGAATTGCACCTTGCAATGCGGAGAAATTACTGTTTGTGCATTCACATTATTCATTGATTGTTGCCATCGAAAAACATCATGTTATTCATATACCAGAAATGTTTGAAGCTACTGACTGAATGAAAAGAGCTGGCATCTCACTCTCTTTGAATCTTCTTTATCATGCTAAGAGGAGCAGGAAAAAGCAAAAAATTTCAGAATTGCACCTTGCAATGCGGAGAAATTACTGTTTGTGCATTTACAATATTCATTGATTTTTGCCATTGAAAAATGTCCAGAAATGTTTGAAGCTACTGAGTGAATGAAAGGAGCTGGCATCTCACTCTCTTTGAATCTTCTTTATCATGCTAAGAGGAGCAGGAAAAAGCAAAAAATTTCAGAATTGCACCTTGCAATGCGGAGAAATTACTGTTTGTGCATTTACAATATTCATTGATTTTTGCCATTGAAAAACATCCAGAAATGTTTGAAGCTACTGACTGAATGAAAGGAGCTGGCATCTCCCTCTCTTTGAATCTTCTTTATCATGCTAAGAGGAGCAGGAAAAAGCGAAAAATTTCAGAATTGCACCTTGCAATGCGGAGAAATTGCTGTTAGTGCATTCACATTATTCATTGATTGTTGCCATTGAAAAACATCATGTTATTCATATACCAGAAATGTTTGAAGCTACTGACTGAATGAAAAGAGCTGGCATCTCACTCTCTTTGAATCTTCTTTATCATGCTAAGAGCAGCAGGAAAAAGCAAAAAATTTCAGAATTGCACCTTGCAATGCGGATAAATTACTGTTTGTGCATTCACATTATTCATTGATTTTTGCCATTGAAAAACATCATGTTATTCATATACCAGAAATGTTTGAAGCTACTGACTGAATGAAAAGAGCTGGCATCTCACTCTCTTTGAATCTTCTTTATCATGCTAAGAGGAGCAGGAAAAAGCAAAAAATTTCAGAATTGCACCTTGCAATGTGGAGAAATTACTGTTTGTGCATTTACAATATTCATTGATTTTTGCCATTGAAAAACGTCCAGAAATGTTTGAAGCTACTGACTGAATGAAAGGAGCTGGCATCTCACTCTCTTTGAATCTTCTTTATCATGCTAAGTGGAGCAGGAAAAAGCAAAAAATTTCAGAATTGCACCTTGCAATGCGGAGAAATTACTGTTTGTGCATTCACATTATTCATTCATTTTTGCCATTGAAAAACGTCCAGAAATGTTTGAAGCTACTGACTGAATGAAAGGAGCTGGCATCTCACTCTCTTTGAATCTTCTTTATCATGCTAAGAGGAGCAGGAAAAAGCAAAAAAATTCAGAATTGCACCTTGAAATGCGGAGAAATCACTGTTTGTGCATTCACATTATTCATTGATTTTTGCCATTGAAAAACATCATGTTATTGATATACCAGAAATGTTTGAAGCTACTGACTGAATGAAAGGAGCTGGCATCTCACTCTCTTTGAATCTTCTTTATCATGCTAAGAGGAGCAGGAAAAAGCAAAAAATTTCAGAATTGCACCTTGCAATGCGGAGAAATTACTGTTTGTGCATTCACATTATTCATTGATTTTTGCCATTGAAAAACATCATGTTATTCATATACCAGAAATGTTTGAAGCTACTGACTGAATGAAAAGAGCTGGCATCTCACGCTCTTTGAATCTTCTTTATCATGCTAAGAGGAGCAGGAAAAAGCAAAAAATTTCAGAATTGCACCTTGCAATGCGGAGAAATTACTGTTTGTGCATTTACAATATTCATTGATTTTTGCCATTGAAAAACGTCCAGAAATGTTTGAAGCTACTGACTGAATGAAAAGAGCTGGCATCTCACTCTCTTTGAATCTTCTTTATCATGCTAAGAGGAGCAGGAAAAAGCAAAAAAATTTCAGAATTGCACCTTGCAATGCGGAGAAATTACTGTATGTGCATTCACAATATTCATTGATTGTTGCCATTGAAAAACATCATGTTATTCATATACCAGAAATGTTTGAAGCTACTGACTGAATGAAAAGAGCTGGCATCTCACTCTCTTTGAATCTTCTTTATCATGCTAAAAGCAGCAGGAAAAAGCAAAAAATTTCAGAATTGCACCTTGCAATGCGGATAAATTACTGTCTGTGCATTCACATTATTCATTGATTTTTGCCATTGAAAAACATCATGTTATTCATATACCAGAAATGTTTGAAGCTACTGAGTGAACGGAAAGAGCTGGCATCTCACTCTCTTTGAATCTTCTTTATCATGCTAAGAGGAGCAGGAAAAAGCAAAAAATTTCAGAATTGCACCTTGCAATGTGGAGAAATTACTGTTTGTGCATTTACAATATTCATTGATTTTTGCCATTGAAAAATGTCCAGAAATGTTTGAAGCTACTGACTGAATGAAAGGAGCTGGCATCTCACTCTCTTTGAATCTTCTTTACCATGCTAAGAGGAGCAGGAAAAAGCAAAAATTTTCAGAATTGCACCTTGCAATGCGGAGAAATTATTGTTTGTGCATTCACATTATTCATTGATTTTTGCCATTGAAAAACGTCCAGAAATGTTTGAAGCTACTGACTGAATGAAAGGAGCTGGCATCTCACTCTCTTATAATCTTCTTTATCATGCTAAGAGGAGCAGGAAAAAGCAAAAAATTTCAGAATTGCGCCTTGCAATGCGGAGAGATCACTGTTTGTGCATTCACATTATTCATTGATTTTTGCCATTGAAAAACATCATGTTATTGATATACCAGAAATGTTTGAAGCTACTGACTGAATGAAAGAAGCTGGCATCTCACTCTCTTTGAATCTTCTTTATCATGCTAAGAGGAGCAGGAAAAAGCAAAAAATTTCAGAATTGCACCTTGCAATGCGGAGAAATTACTGTTTGTGCATTCACATTATTCATTGATTTTTGCCATTGAAAAACGTCCAGAAATGTTTGAAGCTACTGACTGAATGAAAGGAGCTGGCATCTCACTCTCTTTGAATCTTCTTTATCATGCTAAGAGGAGCAGGAAAAAGCAAAAAAATTTCAGAATTGCACCTTGCAATGCGGAGAAATTACTGTTTGTGCATTTACAATATTCATTGATTTTTGCCATTGAAAAACATCCAGAAATGTTTGAAGCTACTGACTGAATGAAAAGAGCTGGCATCTCACTCTCTTTGAATCTTCTTTACCATGCTAAGAGGAGCAGGAAAAAGCAAAAAATTTCAGAATTGCACCTTGCAATGCGGAGAAATTACTGTTTGTGCATTCACATTATTCATTGATTGTTGCCATTGAAAAACATCATGTTATTCATATATCAGAAATGTTTGAAGCTACTGACTGAATGAAAAGAGCTGGCATCTCACTCTCTTTGAATCTTCTTTATCATGCTAAGAGGAGCAGGAAAAAGCCAAAAATTTCAGAATTGCACCTTGCAATGCGGAGAAATTACTGTTTGTGCATTCACATTATTCATTGATTTTTGCCATTGAAAAACATCATGTTATTCATATACCAGAAATGTTTGAAGCTACTGACTGAATGAAAAGAGCTGGCATCTCACTCTCTTTGAATCTTCTTTATCATGCTAAGAGGAGCAGGAAAAAGCAAAAAATTTCAGAATTGCACCTTGCAATGCGGAGAAATTACTGTTTGTGCATTTACAATATTCATTGATTTTTGCCATTGAAAAACGTCCAGAAATGTTTGAAGCTACTAACTGAATGAAAAGAGCTGGCATCTCACTCTCTTTGAATCTTCTTTATCATGCTAAGAGGAGCAGGAAAAAGCAAAAAATTTCAGAATTGCACCTTGCAATGTGGAGAAATTACTGTTTGTGCATTTACAATATTCATTGATTTTTGCCATTGAAAAACGTCCAGAAATGTTTGAAGCTACTGACTGAATGAAAGGAGCTGGCATCTCACTCTCTTTGAATCTTCTTTATCATGCTAAGTGGAGCAGGAAAAAGCAAAAAATTTCAGAATTGCACCTTGCAATGCGGAGAAATTACTGTTTGTGCATTCACATTATTCATTCATTTTTGCCATTGAAAAACGTCCAGAAATGTTTGAAGCTACTGACTGAATGAAAGGAGCTGGCATCTCACTCTCTTTGAATCTTCTTTATCATGCTAAGAGGAGCAGGAAAAAGCAAAAAAATTCAGAATTGCACCTTGAAATGCGGAGAAATCACTGTTTGTGCATTCACATTATTCATTGATTTTTGCCATTGAAAAACATCATGTTATTGATATACCAGAAATGTTTGAAGCTACTGACTGAATGAAAGGAGCTGGCATCTCACTCTCTTTGAATCTTCTTTATCATGCTAAGAGGAGCAGGAAAAAGCAAAAAATTTCAGAATTGCACCTTGCAATGCGGAGAAATTACTGTTTGTGCATTCACATTATTCATTGATTTTTGCCATTGAAAAACATCATGTTATTCATATACCAGAAATGTTTGAAGCTACTGACTGAATGAAAAGAGCTGGCATCTCACGCTCTTTGAATCTTCTTTATCATGCTAAGAGGAGCAGGAAAAAGCAAAAAATTTCAGAATTGCACCTTGCAATGCGGAGAAATTACTGTTTGTGCATTTACAATATTCATTGATTTTTGCCATTGAAAAACGTCCAGAAATGTTTGAAGCTACTGACTGAATGAAAAGAGCTGGCATCTCACTCTCTTTGAATCTTCTTTATCATGCTAAGAGGAGCAGGAAAAAGCAAAAAAATTTCAGAATTGCACCTTGCAATGCGGAGAAATTACTGTATGTGCATTCACAATATTCATTGATTGTTGCCATTGAAAAACATCATGTTATTCATATACCAGAAATGTTTGAAGCTACTGACTGAATGAAAAGAGCTGGCATCTCACTCTCTTTGAATCTTCTTTATCATGCTAAAAGCAGCAGGAAAAAGCAAAAAATTTCAGAATTGCACCTTGCAATGCGGATAAATTACTGTCTGTGCATTCACATTATTCATTGATTTTTGCCATTGAAAAACATCATGTTATTCATATACCAGAAATGTTTGAAGCTACTGAGTGAACGGAAAGAGCTGGCATCTCACTCTCTTTGAATCTTCTTTATCATGCTAAGAGGAGCAGGAAAAAGCAAAAAATTTCAGAATTGCACCTTGCAATGTGGAGAAATTACTGTTTGTGCATTTACAATATTCATTGATTTTTGCCATTGAAAAATGTCCAGAAATGTTTGAAGCTACTGACTGAATGAAAGGAGCTGGCATCTCACTCTCTTTGAATCTTCTTTACCATGCTAAGAGGAGCAGGAAAAAGCAAAAATTTTCAGAATTGCACCTTGCAATGCGGAGAAATTATTGTTTGTGCATTCACATTATTCATTGATTTTTGCCATTGAAAAACGTCCAGAAATGTTTGAAGCTACTGACTGAATGAAAGGAGCTGGCATCTCACTCTCTTATAATCTTCTTTATCATGCTAAGAGGAGCAGGAAAAAGCAAAAAATTTCAGAATTGCGCCTTGCAATGCGGAGAGATCACTGTTTGTGCATTCACATTATTCATTGATTTTTGCCATTGAAAAACATCATGTTATTGATATACCAGAAATGTTTGAAGCTACTGACTGAATGAAAGAAGCTGGCATCTCACTCTCTTTGAATCTTCTTTATCATGCTAAGAGGAGCAGGAAAAAGCAAAAAATTTCAGAATTGCACCTTGCAATGCGGAGAAATTACTGTTTGTGCATTCACATTATTCATTGATTTTTGCCATTGAAAAACGTCCAGAAATGTTTGAAGCTACTGACTGAATGAAAGGAGCTGGCATCTCACTCTCTTTGAATCTTCTTTATCATGCTAAGAGGAGCAGGAAAAACTAAAAAATTTCAGAATTGCACCTTGCAATGCGGAGAAATTACTGTTTGTGCATTTACAATATTCATTGATTTTTGCCATTGAAAAACATCCAGAAATGTTTGAAGCTACTGACTGAATGAAAAGAGCTGGCATCTCACTCTCTTTGAATCTTCTTTACCATGCTAAGAGGAGCAGGAAAAAGCAAAAAATTTCAGAATTGCACCTTGCAATGCGGAGAAATTACTGTTTGTGCATTCACATTATTCATTGATTGTTGCCATTGAAAAACATCATGTTATTCATATATCAGAAATGTTTGAAGCTACTGACTGAATGAAAAGAGCTGGCATCTCACTCTCTTTGAATCTTCTTTATCATGCTAAGAGGAGCAGGAAAAAGCCAAAAATTTCAGAATTGCACCTTGCAATGCGGAGAAATTACTGTTTGTGCATTCACATTATTCATTGATTTTTGCCATTGAAAAACATCATGTTATTCATATACCAGAAATGTTTGAAGCTACTGACTGAATGAAAAGAGCTGGCATCTCACTCTCTTTGAATCTTCTTTATCATGCTAAGAGGAGCAGGAAAAAGCAAAAAATTTCAGAATTGCACCTTGCAATGCGGAGAAATTACTGTTTGTGCATTTACAATATTCATTGATTTTTGCCATTGAAAAACATCCAGAAATGTTTGAAGCTACTAACTGAATGAAAAGAGCTGGCATCTCACTCTCTTTGAATCTTCTTTATCATGCTAAGAGGAGCAGGAAAAAGCAAAAAAATTCAGAATTGCACCTTGCAATGCGGAGAAATTACTGTTTGTGCATTTAAAATATTCATTGATTTTTGCCAATGAAAAACGTCCAGAAATGTTTGAAGCTACTGACTGAATGAAAGGAGCTGGCATCTCACTCTCTTTGAATCTTCTTTATCATGCTAAGAGGAGCAGGAAAAAGCAAAAAATTTCAGAATTGCACCTTGCAATGTGGAGAAATTACTTTTTGTGCATTCACATTATTCATTGATTGTTGCCATTGAAGAACATCATGTTATTCATATACCAGAAATGTTTGAAGCTACTGACTGAATGAAAAGAGCTGGCATCTCACTCTCTTTGAATCTTCTTTATCATGCTAAGAGGAGCAGGAAAAAGCAAAAAATTTCAGAATTGCACCTTGCAATGCGGAGAAATTACTGTTTGTGTATTTACAATATTCATTGATTTTTGCCATTGTAAAACGTTCAGAAATGTTTGAAGCTACTGACTGAATGAAAAGAGCTGACATCTCACTCTCTTTGAATCTTCTTTATCATGCTAAGAGGAGCAGGATAAAGCAAAAAATTTCAGAATTGCACCTTGCAATGCGGAGAAATTGCTGTTTGTGCATTCACATTATTCATTGATTGTTGCCATTGAAAAACATCATGTTATTCATATACCAGAAATGTTTGAAGCTACTGACTGAATGAAAAGAGCTGGCATCTCACTCTCTTTGAATCTTCTTTATCATGCTAAGAGGAGCAGGAAAAAGCAAAAAATTTCAGAATTGCACCTTGCAATGCGGAGAAATTACTGTTTGTGCATTTACAATATTCATTGATTTTTGCCATTGAAAAACATCCAGAAATGTTTGAAGCTACTGACTGAATGAAAGGAGCTGGCATCTCCCTCTCTTTGAATCTTCTTTATCATGCTAAGAGGAGCAGGAAAAAGCGAAAAATTTCAGAATTGCACCTTGCAATGCGGAGAAATTGCTGTTAGTGCATTCACATTATTCATTGATTGTTGCCATTGAAAAACATCATGTTATTCATATACCAGAAATGTTTGAAGCTACTGACTGAATGAAAAGAGCTGGCATCTCACTCTCTTTGAATCTTCTTTATCATGCTAAGAGCAGCAGGAAAAAGCAAAAAATTTCAGAATTGCACCTTGCAATGCGGATAAATTACTGTTTGTGCATTCACATTATTCATTGATTTTTGCCATTGAAAAACATCATGTTATTCATATACCAGAAATGTTTGAAGCTACTGACTGAATGAAAAGAGCTGGCATCTCACTCTCTTTGAATCTTCTTTATCATGCTAAGAGGAGCAGGAAAAATCAAAAAATTTCAGAATTGCACCTTGCAATGTGGAGAAATTACTGTTTGTGCATTTACAATATTCATTGATTTTTGCCATTGAAAAACGTCCAGAAATGTTTGAAGCTACTGACTGAATGAAAGGAGCTGGCATCTCACTCTCTTTGAATCTTCTTTATCATGCTAAGTGGAGCAGGAAAAAGCAAAAAATTTCAGAATTGCACCTTGCAATGCGGAGAAATTACTGTTTGTGCATTCACATTATTCATTCATTTTTGCCATTGAAAAACGTCCAGAAATGTTTGAAGCTACTGACTGAATGAAAGGAGCTGGCATCTCACTCTCTTTGAATCTTCTTTATCATGCTAAGAGGAGCAGGAAAAAGCAAAAAAATTCAGAATTGCACCTTGAAATGCGGAGAAATCACTGTTTGTGCATTCACATTATTCATTGATTTTTGCCATTGAAAAACATCATGTTATTGATATACCAGAAATGTTTGAAGCTACTGACTGAATGAAAGGAGCTGGCATCTCACTCTCTTTGAATCTTCTTTATCATGCTAAGAGGAGCAGGAAAAAGCAAAAAATTTCAGAATTGCACCTTGCAATGCGGAGAAATTACTGTTTGTGCATTCACATTATTCATTGATTTTTGCCATTGAAAAACATCATGTTATTCATATACCAGAAATGTTTGAAGCTACTGACTGAATGAAAAGAGCTGGCATCTCACGCTCTTTGAATCTTCTTTATCATGCTAAGAGGAGCAGGAAAAAGCAAAAAATTTCAGAATTGCACCTTGCAATGCGGAGAAATTACTGTTTGTGCATTTACAATATTCATTGATTTTTGCCATTGAAAAACGTCCAGAAATGTTTGAAGCTACTGACTGAATGAAAAGAGCTGGCATCTCACTCTCTTTGAATCTTCTTTATCATGCTAAGAGGAGCAGGAAAAAGCAAAAAAATTTCAGAATTGCACCTTGCAATGCGGAGAAATTACTGTATGTGCATTCACAATATTCATTGATTGTTGCCATTGAAAAACATCATGTTATTCATATACCAGAAATGTTTGAAGCTACTGACTGAATGAAAAGAGCTGGCATCTCACTCTCTTTGAATCTTCTTTATCATGCTAAAAGCAGCAGGAAAAAGCAAAAAATTTCAGAATTGCACCTTGCAATGCGGATAAATTACTGTCTGTGCATTCACATTATTCATTGATTTTTGCCATTGAAAAACATCATGTTATTCATATACCAGAAATGTTTGAAGCTACTGAGTGAACGGAAAGAGCTGGCATCTCACTCTCTTTGAATCTTCTTTATCATGCTAAGAGGAGCAGGAAAAAGCAAAAAATTTCAGAATTGCACCTTGCAATGTGGAGAAATTACTGTTTGTGCATTTACAATATTCATTGATTTTTGCCATTGAAAAATGTCCAGAAATGTTTGAAGCTACTGACTGAATGAAAGGAGCTGGCATCTCACTCTCTTTGAATCTTCTTTACCATGCTAAGAGGAGCAGGAAAAAGCAAAAATTTTCAGAATTGCACCTTGCAATGCGGAGAAATTATTGTTTGTGCATTCACATTATTCATTGATTTTTGCCATTGAAAAACGTCCAGAAATGTTTGAAGCTACTGACTGAATGAAAGGAGCTGGCATCTCACTCTCTTATAATCTTCTTTATCATGCTAAGAGGAGCAGGAAAAAGCAAAAAATTTCAGAATTGCGCCTTGCAATGCGGAGAGATCACTGTTTGTGCATTCACATTATTCATTGATTTTTGCCATTGAAAAACATCATGTTATTGATATACCAGAAATGTTTGAAGCTACTGACTGAATGAAAGAAGCTGGCATCTCACTCTCTTTGAATCTTCTTTATCATGCTAAGAGGAGCAGGAAAAAGCAAAAAATTTCAGAATTGCACCTTGCAATGCGGAGAAATTACTGTTTGTGCATTCACATTATTCATTGATTTTTGCCATTGAAAAACGTCCAGAAATGTTTGAAGCTACTGACTGAATGAAAGGAGCTGGCATCTCACTCTCTTTGAATCTTCTTTATCATGCTAAGAGGAGCAGGAAAAAGCAAAAAATTTCAGAATTGCACCTTGCAATGCGGAGAAATTACTGTTTGTGCATTTACAATATTCATTGATTTTTGCCATTGAAAAACATCCAGAAATGTTTGAAGCTACTGACTGAATGAAAAGAGCTGGCATCTCACTCTCTTTGAATCTTCTTTACCATGCTAAGAGGAGCAGGAAAAAGCAAAAAATTTCAGAATTGCACCTTGCAATGCGGAGAAATTACTGTTTGTGCATTCACATTATTCATTGATTGTTGCCATTGAAAAACATCATGTTATTCATATATCAGAAATGTTTGAAGCTACTGACTGAATGAAAAGAGCTGGCATCTCACTCTCTTTGAATCTTCTTTATCATGCTAAGAGGAGCAGGAAAAAGCCAAAAATTTCAGAATTGCACCTTGCAATGCGGAGAAATTACTGTTTGTGCATTCACATTATTCATTGATTTTTGCCATTGAAAAACATCATGTTATTCATATACCAGAAATGTTTGAAGCTACTGACTGAATGAAAAGAGCTGGCATCTCACTCTCTTTGAATCTTCTTTATCATGCTAAGAGGAGCAGGAAAAAGCAAAAAATTTCAGAATTGCACCTTGCAATGCGGAGAAATTACTGTTTGTGCATTTACAATATTCATTGATTTTTGCCATTGAAAAACGTCCAGAAATGTTTGAAGCTACTAACTGAATGAAAAGAGCTGGCATCTCACTCTCTTTGAATCTTCTTTATCATGCTAAGAGGAGCAGGAAAAAGCAAAAAATTTCAGAATTGCACCTTGCAATGTGGAGAAATTACTGTTTGTGCATTTACAATATTCATTGATTTTTGCCATTGAAAAACGTCCAGAAATGTTTGAAGCTACTGACTGAATGAAAGGAGCTGGCATCTCACTCTCTTTGAATCTTCTTTATCATGCTAAGTGGAGCAGGAAAAAGCAAAAAATTTCAGAATTGCACCTTGCAATGCGGAGAAATTACTGTTTGTGCATTCACATTATTCATTCATTTTTGCCATTGAAAAACGTCCAGAAATGTTTGAAGCTACTGACTGAATGAAAGGAGCTGGCATCTCACTCTCTTTGAATCTTCTTTATCATGCTAAGAGGAGCAGGAAAAAGCAAAAAAATTCAGAATTGCACCTTGAAATGCGGAGAAATCACTGTTTGTGCATTCACATTATTCATTGATTTTTGCCATTGAAAAACATCATGTTATTGATATACCAGAAATGTTTGAAGCTACTGACTGAATGAAAGGAGCTGGCATCTCACTCTCTTTGAATCTTCTTTATCATGCTAAGAGGAGCAGGAAAAAGCAAAAAATTTCAGAATTGCACCTTGCAATGCGGAGAAATTACTGTTTGTGCATTCACATTATTCATTGATTTTTGCCATTGAAAAACATCATGTTATTCATATACCAGAAATGTTTGAAGCTACTGACTGAATGAAAAGAGCTGGCATCTCACGCTCTTTGAATCTTCTTTATCATGCTAAGAGGAGCAGGAAAAAGCAAAAAATTTCAGAATTGCACCTTGCAATGCGGAGAAATTACTGTTTGTGCATTTACAATATTCATTGATTTTTGCCATTGAAAAACGTCCAGAAATGTTTGAAGCTACTGACTGAATGAAAAGAGCTGGCATCTCACTCTCTTTGAATCTTCTTTATCATGCTAAGAGGAGCAGGAAAAAGCAAAAAAATTTCAGAATTGCACCTTGCAATGCGGAGAAATTACTGTATGTGCATTCACAATATTCATTGATTGTTGCCATTGAAAAACATCATGTTATTCATATACCAGAAATGTTTGAAGCTACTGACTGAATGAAAAGAGCTGGCATCTCACTCTCTTTGAATCTTCTTTATCATGCTAAAAGCAGCAGGAAAAAGCAAAAAATTTCAGAATTGCACCTTGCAATGCGGATAAATTACTGTCTGTGCATTCACATTATTCATTGATTTTTGCCATTGAAAAACATCATGTTATTCATATACCAGAAATGTTTGAAGCTACTGAGTGAACGGAAAGAGCTGGCATCTCACTCTCTTTGAATCTTCTTTATCATGCTAAGAGGAGCAGGAAAAAGCAAAAAATTTCAGAATTGCACCTTGCAATGTGGAGAAATTACTGTTTGTGCATTTACAATATTCATTGATTTTTGCCATTGAAAAATGTCCAGAAATGTTTGAAGCTACTGACTGAATGAAAGGAGCTGGCATCTCACTCTCTTTGAATCTTCTTTACCATGCTAAGAGGAGCAGGAAAAAGCAAAAATTTTCAGAATTGCACCTTGCAATGCGGAGAAATTATTGTTTGTGCATTCACATTATTCATTGATTTTTGCCATTGAAAAACGTCCAGAAATGTTTGAAGCTACTGACTGAATGAAAGGAGCTGGCATCTCACTCTCTTATAATCTTCTTTATCATGCTAAGAGGAGCAGGAAAAAGCAAAAAATTTCAGAATTGCGCCTTGCAATGCGGAGAGATCACTGTTTGTGCATTCACATTATTCATTGATTTTTGCCATTGAAAAACATCATGTTATTGATATACCAGAAATGTTTGAAGCTACTGACTGAATGAAAGAAGCTGGCATCTCACTCTCTTTGAATCTTCTTTATCATGCTAAGAGGAGCAGGAAAAAGCAAAAAATTTCAGAATTGCACCTTGCAATGCGGAGAAATTACTGTTTGTGCATTCACATTATTCATTGATTTTTGCCATTGAAAAACGTCCAGAAATGTTTGAAGCTACTGACTGAATGAAAGGAGCTGGCATCTCACTCTCTTTGAATCTTCTTTATCATGCTAAGAGGAGCAGGAAAAAGCAAAAAATTTCAGAATTGCACCTTGCAATGCGGAGAAATTACTGTTTGTGCATTTACAATATTCATTGATTTTTGCCATTGAAAAACATCCAGAAATGTTTGAAGCTACTGACTGAATGAAAAGAGCTGGCATCTCACTCTCTTTGAATCTTCTTTACCATGCTAAGAGGAGCAGGAAAAAGCAAAAAATTTCAGAATTGCACCTTGCAATGCGGAGAAATTACTGTTTGTGCATTCACATTATTCATTGATTGTTGCCATTGAAAAACATCATGTTATTCATATATCAGAAATGTTTGAAGCTACTGACTGAATGAAAAGAGCTGGCATCTCACTCTCTTTGAATCTTCTTTATCATGCTAAGAGGAGCAGGAAAAAGCCAAAAATTTCAGAATTGCACCTTGCAATGCGGAGAAATTACTGTTTGTGCATTCACATTATTCATTGATTTTTGCCATTGAAAAACATCATGTTATTCATATACCAGAAATGTTTGAAGCTACTGACTGAATGAAAAGAGCTGGCATCTCACTCTCTTTGAATCTTCTTTATCATGCTAAGAGGAGCAGGAAAAAGCAAAAAATTTCAGAATTGCACCTTGCAATGCGGAGAAATTACTGTTTGTGCATTTACAATATTCATTGATTTTTGCCATTGAAAAACGTCCAGAAATGTTTGAAGCTACTAACTGAATGAAAAGAGCTGGCATCTCACTCTCTTTGAATCTTCTTTATCATGCTAAGAGGAGCAGGAAAAAGCAAAAAAATTCAGAATTGCACCTTGCAATGCGGAGAAATTACTGTTTGTGCATTTAAAATATTCATTGATTTTTGCCAATGAAAAACGTCCAGAAATGTTTGAAGCTACTGACTGAATGAAAGGAGCTGGCATCTCACTCTCTTTGAATCTTCTTTATCATGCTAAGAGGAGCAGGAAAAAGCAAAAAATTTCAGAATTGCACCTTGCAATGTGGAGAAATTACTTTTTGTGCATTCACATTATTCATTGATTGTTGCCATTGAAGAACATCATGTTATTCATATACCAGAAATGTTTGAAGCTACTGACTGAATGAAAAGAGCTGGCATCTCACTCTCTTTGAATCTTCTTTATCATGCTAAGAGGAGCAGGAAAAAGCAAAAAATTTCAGAATTGCACCTTGCAATGCGGAGAAATTACTGTTTGTGCATTTACAATATTCATTGATTTTTGCCATTGAAAAACGTTCAGAAATGTTTGAAGCTACTGACTGAATGAAAAGAGCTGACATCTCACTCTCTTTGAATCTTCTTTATCATGCTAAGAGGAGCAGGATAAAGCAAAAAATTTCAGAATTGCACCTTGCAATGCGGAGAAATTGCTGTTTGTGCATTCACATTATTCATTGATTGTTGCCATTGAAAAACATCATGTTATTCATATACCAGAAATGTTTGAAGCTACTGACTGAATGAAAAGAGCTGGCATCTCACTCTCTTTGAATCTTCTTTATCATGCTAAGAGCAGCAGGAAAAAGCAAAAAATTTCAGAATTCCACCTTGCAATGCGGATAAATTACTGTTTGTGCATTCACAGTATTCATTGATTTTTGCCATTGAAAAACATCATGTTATTCATATACCAGAAATGTTTGAAGCTACTGTCTGAACAAAAAGAGCTGGCATCTCACTCTCTTTGAATCTTCTTTATCATGCTAAGAGGAGCAGGAAAAAGCAAAAAATTTCAGAATTGCACCTTGCAATGTGGAGAACTTACTGTTTGTGCATTTACAATATTCATTGATTTTTGCCATTGAAAAACGTCCAGAAATGTTTGAAGCTACTGACTGAATAAAAGGAGCTGGCATCTCACTCTCTTTGAATCTTCTTTATCATGCTAAGAGGAGCAGGAAAAAGCAGAAAATTTCAGAATTGCACCTTGCAATGCGGAGAAATTATTGTTTGTGCATTCACATTATTCATTGATTTTTGCCATTGAAAAACATCATGTTATTGATATACCAGAAATGTTTGAAGCTACTAACTGAATGAAAGGAGCTGGCATCTCACTCTCTTTGAATCTTCTTTATAATGCTAAGAGGAGCAGGAAAAAGCAAAAAATTTCAGAATTGCACCCTGCAATGCGGAGAAATTACTGTTTGTGCATTCACATTATTCATTGATTTTTGCCATTGAAAAACCTCGAGAAATGTTTGAAGCTACTGACTGAATGAAAGGAGCTGGCATCTCACTCTCTTTGAATCTTCTTTATAATGCTAAGAGGAGCAGGAAAAAGCAAAAAATTTCAGAATTGCACCTTGCAATGCGGAGAAATTACTGTTTGTGCATTTACAATATTCATTGATTTTTGCCATTGAAAAACGTCCAGAAATGTTTGAAGCTACTGACTGAATGAAAAGAGCTGGCATCTCACTCTCTTTGAATCTTCTTTATCATGCTAAGAGGAGCAGGAAAAAGCCAAAAATTTCAGAATTGCACCTTGCAATGCGGAGAAATTACTGTTTGTGCATTCACATTATTCATTGATTTTTGCCATTGAAAAACATCATGTTATTCATATACCAGAAATGTTTGAAGCTACTGACTGAATGAAAAGAGCTGGCATCTCACTCTCTTTGAATCTTCTTTATCATGCTAAGAGGAGCAGGAAAAAGCAAAAAATTTCAGAATTGCACCTTGCAATGCGGAGAAATTACTGTTTGTGCATTTACAATATTCATTGATTTTTGCCATTGAAAAACGTCCAGAAATGTTTGAAGCTACTAACTGAATGAAAAGAGCTGGCATCTCACTCTCTTTGAATCTTCTTTATCATGCTAAGAGGAGCAGGAAAAAGCAAAAAATTTCAGAATTGCACCTTGCAATGTGGAGAAATTACTGTTTGTGCATTTACAATATTCATTGATTTTTGCCATTGAAAAACGTCCAGAAATGTTTGAAGCTACTGACTGAATGAAAGGAGCTGGCATCTCACTCTCTTTGAATCTTCTTTATCATGCTAAGTGGAGCAGGAAAAAGCAAAAAATTTCAGAATTGCACCTTGCAATGCGGAGAAATTACTGTTTGTGCATTCACATTATTCATTCATTTTTGCCATTGAAAAACGTCCAGAAATGTTTGAAGCTACTGACTGAATGAAAGGAGCTGGCATCTCACTCTCTTTGAATCTTCTTTATCATGCTAAGAGGAGCAGGAAAAAGCAAAAAAATTCAGAATTGCACCTTGAAATGCGGAGAAATCACTGTTTGTGCATTCACATTATTCATTGATTTTTGCCATTGAAAAACATCATGTTATTGATATACCAGAAATGTTTGAAGCTACTGACTGAATGAAAGGAGCTGGCATCTCACTCTCTTTGAATCTTCTTTATCATGCTAAGAGGAGCAGGAAAAAGCAAAAAATTTCAGAATTGCACCTTGCAATGCGGAGAAATTACTGTTTGTGCATTCACATTATTCATTGATTTTTGCCATTGAAAAACATCATGTTATTCATATACCAGAAATGTTTGAAGCTACTGACTGAATGAAAAGAGCTGGCATCTCACGCTCTTTGAATCTTCTTTATCATGCTAAGAGGAGCAGGAAAAAGCAAAAAATTTCAGAATTGCACCTTGCAATGCGGAGAAATTACTGTTTGTGCATTTACAATATTCATTGATTTTTGCCATTGAAAAACGTCCAGAAATGTTTGAAGCTACTGACTGAATGAAAAGAGCTGGCATCTCACTCTCTTTGAATCTTCTTTATCATGCTAAGAGGAGCAGGAAAAAGCAAAAAAATTTCAGAATTGCACCTTGCAATGCGGAGAAATTACTGTATGTGCATTCACAATATTCATTGATTGTTGCCATTGAAAAACATCATGTTATTCATATACCAGAAATGTTTGAAGCTACTGACTGAATGAAAAGAGCTGGCATCTCACTCTCTTTGAATCTTCTTTATCATGCTAAAAGCAGCAGGAAAAAGCAAAAAATTTCAGAATTGCACCTTGCAATGCGGATAAATTACTGTCTGTGCATTCACATTATTCATTGATTTTTGCCATTGAAAAACATCATGTTATTCATATACCAGAAATGTTTGAAGCTACTGAGTGAACGGAAAGAGCTGGCATCTCACTCTCTTTGAATCTTCTTTATCATGCTAAGAGGAGCAGGAAAAAGCAAAAAATTTCAGAATTGCACCTTGCAATGTGGAGAAATTACTGTTTGTGCATTTACAATATTCATTGATTTTTGCCATTGAAAAATGTCCAGAAATGTTTGAAGCTACTGACTGAATGAAAGGAGCTGGCATCTCACTCTCTTTGAATCTTCTTTACCATGCTAAGAGGAGCAGGAAAAAGCAAAAATTTTCAGAATTGCACCTTGCAATGCGGAGAAATTATTGTTTGTGCATTCACATTATTCATTGATTTTTGCCATTGAAAAACGTCCAGAAATGTTTGAAGCTACTGACTGAATGAAAGGAGCTGGCATCTCACTCTCTTATAATCTTCTTTATCATGCTAAGAGGAGCAGGAAAAAGCAAAAAATTTCAGAATTGCGCCTTGCAATGCGGAGAGATCACTGTTTGTGCATTCACATTATTCATTGATTTTTGCCATTGAAAAACATCATGTTATTGATATACCAGAAATGTTTGAAGCTACTGACTGAATGAAAGAAGCTGGCATCTCACTCTCTTTGAATCTTCTTTATCATGCTAAGAGGAGCAGGAAAAAGCAAAAAATTTCAGAATTGCACCTTGCAATGCGGAGAAATTACTGTTTGTGCATTCACATTATTCATTGATTTTTGCCATTGAAAAACGTCCAGAAATGTTTGAAGCTACTGACTGAATGAAAGGAGCTGGCATCTCACTCTCTTTGAATCTTCTTTATCATGCTAAGAGGAGCAGGAAAAAGCAAAAAATTTCAGAATTGCACCTTGCAATGCGGAGAAATTACTGTTTGTGCATTTACAATATTCATTGATTTTTGCCATTGAAAAACATCCAGAAATGTTTGAAGCTACTGACTGAATGAAAAGAGCTGGCATCTCACTCTCTTTGAATCTTCTTTACCATGCTAAGAGGAGCAGGAAAAAGCAAAAAATTTCAGAATTGCACCTTGCAATGCGGAGAAATTACTGTTTGTGCATTCACATTATTCATTGATTGTTGCCATTGAAAAACATCATGTTATTCATATATCAGAAATGTTTGAAGCTACTGACTGAATGAAAAGAGCTGGCATCTCACTCTCTTTGAATCTTCTTTATCATGCTAAGAGGAGCAGGAAAAAGCCAAAAATTTCAGAATTGCACCTTGCAATGCGGAGAAATTACTGTTTGTGCATTCACATTATTCATTGATTTTTGCCATTGAAAAACATCATGTTATTCATATACCAGAAATGTTTGAAGCTACTGACTGAATGAAAAGAGCTGGCATCTCACTCTCTTTGAATCTTCTTTATCATGCTAAGAGGAGCAGGAAAAAGCAAAAAATTTCAGAATTGCACCTTGCAATGCGGAGAAATTACTGTTTGTGCATTTACAATATTCATTGATTTTTGCCATTGAAAAACGTCCAGAAATGTTTGAAGCTACTAACTGAATGAAAAGAGCTGGCATCTCACTCTCTTTGAATCTTCTTTATCATGCTAAGAGGAGCAGGAAAAAGCAAAAAAATTCAGAATTGCACCTTGCAATGCGGAGAAATTACTGTTTGTGCATTTAAAATATTCATTGATTTTTGCCAATGAAAAACGTCCAGAAATGTTTGAAGCTACTGACTGAATGAAAGGAGCTGGCATCTCACTCTCTTTGAATCTTCTTTATCATGCTAAGAGGAGCAGGAAAAAGCAAAAAATTTCAGAATTGCACCTTGCAATGTGGAGAAATTACTTTTTGTGCATTCACATTATTCATTGATTGTTGCCATTGAAGAACATCATGTTATTCATATACCAGAAATGTTTGAAGCTACTGACTGAATGAAAAGAGCTGGCATCTCACTCTCTTTGAATCTTCTTTATCATGCTAAGAGGAGCAGGAAAAAGCAAAAAATTTCAGAATTGCACCTTGCAATGCGGAGAAATTACTGTTTGTGCATTTACAATATTCATTGATTTTTGCCATTGAAAAACGTTCAGAAATGTTTGAAGCTACTGACTGAATGAAAAGAGCTGACATCTCACTCTCTTTGAATCTTCTTTATCATGCTAAGAGGAGCAGGATAAAGCAAAAAATTTCAGAATTGCACCTTGCAATGCGGAGAAATTGCTGTTTGTGCATTCACATTATTCATTGATTGTTGCCATTGAAAAACATCATGTTATTCATATACCAGAAATGTTTGAAGCTACTGACTGAATGAAAAGAGCTGGCATCTCACTCTCTTTGAATCTTCTTTATCATGCTAAGAGCAGCAGGAAAAAGCAAAAAATTTCAGAATTCCACCTTGCAATGCGGATAAATTACTGTTTGTGCATTCACAGTATTCATTGATTTTTGCCATTGAAAAACATCATGTTATTCATATACCAGAAATGTTTGAAGCTACTGTCTGAACAAAAAGAGCTGGCATCTCACTCTCTTTGAATCTTCTTTATCATGCTAAGAGGAGCAGGAAAAAGCAAAAAATTTCAGAATTGCACCTTGCAATGTGGAGAACTTACTGTTTGTGCATTTACAATATTCATTGATTTTTGCCATTGAAAAACGTCCAGAAATGTTTGAAGCTACTGACTGAATAAAAGGAGCTGGCATCTCACTCTCTTTGAATCTTCTTTATCATGCTAAGAGGAGCAGGAAAAAGCAGAAAATTTCAGAATTGCACCTTGCAATGCGGAGAAATTATTGTTTGTGCATTCACATTATTCATTGATTTTTGCCATTGAAAAACATCATGTTATTGATATACCAGAAATGTTTGAAGCTACTAACTGAATGAAAGGAGCTGGCATCTCACTCTCTTTGAATCTTCTTTATAATGCTAAGAAGAGCAGGAAAAAGCAAAAAATTTCAGAATTGCACCCTGCAATGCGGAGAAATTACTGTTTGTGCATTCACATTATTCATTGATTTTTGCCATTGAAAAACCTCGAGAAATGTTTGAAGCTACTGACTGAATGAAAGGAGCTGGCATCTCACTCTCTTTGAATCTTCTTTATAATGCTAAGAGGAGCAGGAAAAAGCAAAAAATTTCAGAATTGCACCTTGCAATGCGGAGAAATTACTGTTTGTGCATTTACAATATTCATTGATTTTTGCCATTGAAAAACGTCCAGAAATGTTTGAAGCTACTGACTGAATGAAAAGAGCTGGCATCTCACTCTCTTTGAATCTTCTTTATCATGCTAAGAGGAGCAGGAAAAAGCAAAAAATTTCAGAATTGCACCTTGCAATGCGGAGAAATTACTGTTTGTGCATTCACATTATTCATTGATTGTTGCCATTGAAAAACATCATGTTATTCATATACCAGAAATGTTTGAAGCTACTGACTGAATGAAAAGAGCTGGCATCTCACTCTCTTTGAATCTTCTTTATCATGCTAAGAGGAGCAGGAAAAAGCAAAAAATTTCAGAATTGCAACTTGCAATGCGGAGAAATTACTGTTTGTGCATTCACATTATTCATTGAATTTTGGCATTGAAAAATATCATGTTATTCATATACCAGAAATGTTTGAAGCTACTGACTGAATGAAAAGAGCTGGCATCTCACTCTCTTTGAATCTTCTTTATCATGCGAAGAGGAGCAGGAAAAAGCAAAAAATTTCAGAATTGCACCTTGCAATGCGGAGAAATTACTGTTTGTGCATTCACATTATTCATTGATTGTTGCCATTGAAAAACATCATGTTATTCATATACCAGAAATGTTTGAAGCTACTGACTGAATGAAAAGAGCTGGCATCTCACTCTCTTTGAATCTTCTTTATCATGCTAAGAGGAGCAGGAAAAAGCAGAAAATTTCAGAATTGCACCTTGGAATGCGGAGAAATTATTGTTTGTGCATTCACATTATTCATTGATTTTTGCCATTGAAAAACATCATGTTATTGATATACCAGAAATGTTTGAAGCTACTGACTGAATGAAAATAGCTGGCATCTCACTCTCTTTGAATCTTCTTTATCATGATAAGAGGAGCAGGAAAAAGCAAAAAATTTCAGAATTGCACCTTGCAATGCGGAGAAATTACTGTTTGTGCATTTACAATATTCATTGATTTTTGCCATTGAAAAATGTCCAGAAATGTTTGAAGCTACTGACTGAATGAAAGGAGCTGGCATCTCACTCTCTTTGAATCTTCTTTTTCATGCTAAGAGGAGCAGGAAAAAGCAAAAAATTTCAGAATTGCACCTTGCAATGGTTGAAATTACTGTTTGTGCATTCACATTATTCATTGATTTTTGCCATTGAAAAACATCATGTTATTCATATACCAGAAATGTTTGAAGCTACTGACTGAAGGAAAAGAGCTGGCATCTCACTCTCTTTGAATCTTCTTTATCATGCTAAGAGGAGCAGGAAAAAGCAAAAAATTTCAGAATTGCACCTTGCAATGCGGAGAAATTCCTGTTTGTGCATTCACATTATTCATTGATTTTTGCCATTGAAAAACATCATGTTATTCATATACCAGAAATGTTTGAAGCTACTGTCTGAATGAAAAGAGCTGGCATCTCACTCTCTTTGAATCTTCTTTATCATGCTAAGAGGAGCAGGAAAAAGCAAAAAATTTCAGAATTGCACTTGCAATGCGGAGAAATTACTGTTTGTGCATTTACAATATTCATTGATTTTTGCCATTGAAAAACGTCCAGAAATGTTTGAAGCTACTGACTGAATAAAAGGAGCTGGCATCTCACTCTCTTTGAATCTTCTTTATCATGCTAAGAGGAGCAGGAAAAAGCAGAAAATTTCAGAATTGCACCTTGGAATGCGGAGAAATTATTGTTTGTGCATTCACATTATTCATTGATTTTTGCCATTGAAAAACATCATGTTATTGATATACCAGAAATGTTTGAAGCTACTAACTGAATGAAAGGAGCTGGCATCTCACTCTCTTTGAATCTTCTTTATCATGCTAAGAGGAGCAGGAAAAAGCAAAAAATTTCAGAATTCCACCTTGCAATGCGGAGAAATTACTGTTTGTGCATTCATATTTTTCATTGATTTTTGCCATTGAAAAACCTCGAGAAATGTTTGAAGCTACTGACTGAATGAAAGGAGCTGGCATCTCACTCTCTTTGAATCTTCTTTATAATGCTAAGAGGAGCAGGAAAAAGGAAAAAATTTCAGAATTGCTCCTTGCAATGCGGAGAAATTACTGTTTGTTCATTTACAATATTCATTGATTTTTGCCATTGAAAAACGTCCAGAAATGTTTGAAGCTACAGACTGAATGAAAAGAGCTGGCATCTCACTCTCTTTGAATCTTCTTTATCATGCTAAGAGGAGCAGGAAAAAGCAAAAAATTTCAGAATTGCACCTTGCAATGCGGAGAAATTACTGTTTGTGCATTCACATTATTCATTGATTGTTGCCATTGAAAAACATCATGTTATTCATATACCAGAAATGTTTGAAGCTACTGACTGAATGAAAATAGCTGGCATCTCACTCTCTTTGAATCTTCTTTATCATGATAAGAGGAGCAGGAAGAAGCAAAAAATTTCAGAATTGCACCTTGCAATGCGGAGAAATTACTGTTTGTGCATTTACAATATTCATTGATTTTTGCCATTGAAAAACGTCCAGAAATGTTTGAAGCTACTGACTGAATGAAAGGAGCTGGCATCTCACTCTTTTTGAATCTTCTTTATCATGCTAAGAGGAGCAGGAAAAAGCAAAAAATTTCAGAATTGCACCTTGCAATGTGGAGAAATTACTGTTTGTGCATTCACATTATTCATTGATTGTTGCCATTGAAGAACATCATGTTATTAATATACCAGAAATGTTTGAAGCTACTGACTGAATGAAAAGAGCTGGCATCTCACTCTCTTTGAATCTTCTTTATCATGCTAAGAGGAGCAGGAAAAAGCAAAAAATTTCAGAATTGCACCTTGCAATGCGGAGAAATCACTGTTTGTGCATTCACATTATTCTTTGATTTTTGCCATTGAAAACAATCATGTTATTCATATACCAGAAATGTTTGAAGCTACTGACTGAATGAAAGGAGCTGGCATCTCACTCTCGTTGAATCTTCTTTTTCATGCTAAGAGGAGCAGGAAAAAGCAAAAAATTTCAGAATTGCACCTTGCAATGCGGAGAAATTACTGTTTGTGCATTTACAATATTCATTGATTTTTGCCATTGAAAAATGTTCAGAAATGTTTGAAGCTACTGACTGAATGAAAAGAGCTGACATCTCACTCTCTTTGAATCTTCTTTATCATGCTAAGAGGAGCAGGAAAAAGCAAAAAATTTCAGAATTGCACCTTGCAATGCGGAGAAATTGCTGTTTGTGCATTCACATTATTCATTGATTGTTGCCATTGAAAAACATCATGTTATTCATATACCAGAAATGTTTGAAGCTACTGACTGAATGAAAAGAGCTGGCATCTCACTCTCTTTGAATCTTCTTTATCATGCTAAGAGCAGCAGGAAAAAGCAAAAAATTTCAGAATTGCACCTTGCAATGCGGATAAATTACTGTTTGTGCATTCACAGTATTCATTGATTTTTGCCATTGAAAAACATCATGTTATTCATATACCAGAAATGTTTGAAGATACTGACTGAACGAAAAGAGCTGGCATCTCACTCTCTTTGAATCTTCTTTATCATGCTAAGAGGAGCAGGAAAAAGCAAAAAATTTCAGAATTGCACCTTGCAATGTGGAGAACTTACTGTTTGTGCATTTACAATATTCATTGATTTTTGCCATTGAAAAACGTCCAGAAATGTTTGAAGCTACTGACTGAATAAAAGGAGCTGGCATCTCACTCTCTTTGAATCTTCTTTATCATGCTAAGAGGAGCAGGAAAAAGCAGAAAATTTCAGAATTGCACCTTGCAATGCGGAGAAATTATTGTTTGTGCATTCACATTATTCATTGATTTTTGCCATTGAAAAACATCATGTTATTGATATACCAGAAATGTTTGAAGCTACTAACTGAATGAAAGGAGCTGGCATCTCACTCTCTTTGAATCTTCTTTATAATGCTAAGAGGAGCAGGAAAAAGCAAAAAATTTCAGAATTCCACCTTGCAATGCGGAGAAATTACTGTTTGTGCATTCACATTATTCATTGATTTTTGCCATTGAAAAACCTCGAGAAATGTTTGAAGCTACTGACTGAATGAAAGGAGCTGGCATCTCACTCTCTTTGAATCTTCTTTATAATGCTAAGAGGAGCAGGAAAAAGCAAAAAATTTCAGAATTGCACCTTGCAATGCGGAGAAATTACTGTTTGTGCATTTACAATATTCATTGATTTTTGCCATTGAAAAACGTCCAGAAATGTTTGAAGCTACTGACTGAATGAAAAGAGCTGGCATCTCACTCTCTTTGAATCTTCTTTATCATGCTAAGAGGAGCAGGAAAAAGCAAAAAATTTCAGAATTGCACCTTGCAATGCGGAGAAATTACTGTTTGTGCATTCACATTATTCATTGATTGTTGCCATTGAAAAACATCATGTTATTCATATACCAGAAATGTTTGAAGCTACTGACTGAATGAAAAGAGCTCGCATCTCACTCTCTTTGAATCTTCTTTATCATGCTAAGAGGAGCAGGAAAAAGCAAAAAATTTCAGAATTGCACCTTGCAATGCGGAGAAATTACTGTTTGTGCATTCACATTATTCATTGAATTTTGCCATTGAAAAACATCATGTTATTAATATACCAGAAATGTTTGAAGCTACTGACTGAATGAAAAGAGCTGGCATCTCACTCTCTTTGAATCTTCTTTATCATGCTAAGAGGAGCAGGAAAAAGCAAAAAATTTCAGAATTGCACTTGCAATGCGGAGAAATTACTGTTTGTGCATTTACAATATTCATTGATTTTTGCCATTGAAAAACGTCCAGAAATGTTTGAAGCTACTGACTGAATAAAAGGAGCTGGCATCTCACTCTCTTTGAATCTTCTTTATCATGCTAAGAGGAGCAGGAAAAAGCAGAAAATTTCAGAATTGCACCTTGCAATGCGGAGAAATTATTGTTTGTGCATTCACATTATTCATTGATTTTTGCCATTGAAAAACATCATGTTATTGATATACCAGAAATGTTTGAAGCTACTAACTGAATGAAAGGAGCTGGCATCTCACTCTCTTTGAATCTTCTTTATCATGCTAAGAGGAGCAGGAAAAAGCAAAAAATTTCAGAATTCCACCTTGCAATGCGGAGAAATTACTGTTTGTGCATTCACATTATTCATTGATTTTTGCCATTGAAAAACCTCGAGAAATGTTTGAAGCTACTGACTGAATGAAAGGAGCTGGCATCTCACTCTCTTTGAATCTTCTTTATAATGCTAAGAGGAGCAGGAAAAAGCAAAAAATTTCAGAATTGCACCTTGCAATGCGGAGAAATTACTGTTTGTGCATTTACAATATTCATTGATTTTTGCCATTGAAAAACGTCCAGAAATGTTTGAAGCTACAGACTGAATGAAAAGAGCTGGCATCTCACTCTCTTTGAATCTTCTTTATCATGCTAAGAGGAGCAGGAAAAAGCAAAAAATTTCAGAATTGCACCTTGCAATGCGGAGAAATTACTGTTTGTGCATTCACATTATTCATTGATTGTTGCCATTGAAAAACATCATGTTATTCATATACCAGAAATGTTTGAAGCTACTGACTGAATGAAAATAGCTGGCATCTCACTCTCTTTGAATCTTCTTTATCATGATAAGAGGAGCAGGAAAAAGCAAAAAATTTCAGAATTGCACCTTGCAATGCGGAGAAATTACTGTTTGTGCATTCACATTATTCATTGATTTTTGCCATTGAAAAACATCATGTTATTCATATACCAGAAATGTTTGAAGCTACTGACTGAATGAAAAGAGCTGGCATCTCACTCTCTTTAAATCTTCTTTATCATGCTAACAGGAGCAGGAAAAAGCAAAAAATTTCAGAATTGCACCTTGCAATGCGGAGAAATTACTGTTTGTGCATTTACAATATTCATTGATTTTTGCCATTGAAAAACGTCCAGAAATGTTTGAAGCTACTAACTGAATGAAAAGAGCTGGCATCTCACTCTCTTTGAATCTTCTTTATCATGCTAAAAGGAGCAGGAAAAAGCAAAAAATTTCAGAATTGCACCTTGCAATGCGGAGAAATTACTGTTTGTGCATTCACATTATTCATTGATTTTTGCCATTGAAAAACATCATGTTATTCATATACCAGAAATGTTTGAAGCTACTGACTGAATGAAAAGAGCTGGCATATCACGCTCTTTGAATATTCTTTATCATGCTAAGAGGAGCAGGAAAAAGCAAAAAATTTCAGAATTGCACATTGCAATGCGGAGAAATTACTGTTTGTGCATTTACAATATTCATTGATTTTTGCCATTGAAAAACGTCCAGAAATGTTTGAAGCTACTGACTGAATGAAAAGAGCTGGCATCTCACTCTCTTTGAATGTTCTTTATCATGCTAAGAGGAGCAGGAAAAAGTAAAAAAATTTCAGAATTGCACCTTGCAATGCGGAGAAATTACTGTATGTGCATTTACAATATTCATTGATTTTTGCCATTGAAAAACGTCCAGAAATGTTTGAAGCTACTGACTGAATGAAAAGAGCTGACATCTCACTCTCTTTGAATCTTCTTTATCATGCTAAGAGGAGAATGAAAAAGCAAAAAATTTCAGAATTGCACCTTGCAATGCGGAGAAATTGCTGTTTGTGCATTCACAATATTCATTGATTGTTGCCATTGAAAAACATCATGTTATTCATATACCAGAAATGTTTGAAGCTACTGACTGAATGAAAAGAGCTGGCATCTCACTCTCTTTGAATCTTCTTTATCATGCTAAGAGCAGCAGGAAAAAGCAAAAAATTTCAGAATTGCACCTTGCAATGCGGATAAATTACTGTCTGTGCATTCACATTATTCATTGATTTTTGCAATTGAAAAACATCATGTTATTCATATACCAGAAATGTTTGAAGCTACTGAGTGAACGAAAAGAGCTGGCATCTCACTCTCTTTGAATCTTCTTTACCATGCTAAGAGGAGCAGGAAAAAGCAAAAAATTTCAGAATTGCACCTTGCAATGTGGAGAAATTACTGTTTGTGCATTTACAATATTCATTGATTTTTGCCATTGAAAAACGTCCAGAAATGTTTGAAGCTACTGACTGAATGAAAGGAGCTGGCATCTCACTCTCTTTGAATCTTCTTTACCATGCTAAGAGGAGCAGGAAAAAGCAAAAATTTTCAGAATTGCACCTTGCAATGCGGAGAAATTATTGTTTGTGCATTCACATTATTCATTGATTTTTGCCATTGAAAAACGTCCAGAAATGTTTGAAGCTACTGACTGAATGAAAGGAGCTGGCATCTCACTCTCTTATAATCTTCTTTATCATGCTAAGAGGAGCAGGAAAAAGCAAAAAATTTCAGAATTGCGCCTTGCAATGCGGAGAAATCACTGTTTGTGCATTCACATTATTCATTGATTTTTGCCATTGAAAAACATCATGTTATTGATATACCAGAAATGTTTGAAGCTACTGACTGAATGAAAGAAGCTGGCATCTCACTCTCTTTGAATCTTCTTTATCATGCTAAGAGGAGCAGGAAAAAGCAAAAAATTTCAGAATTGCACCTTGCAATGCGGAGAAATTACTGTTTGTGCATTCACATTATTCATTGATTTTTGCCATTGAAAAACATCATGTTATTCATATACCAGAAATGTTTGAAGCTACTGACTGAATGAAAAGAGCTGGCATCTCAATCTCTTTGAATCTTCTTTATCATGCTAAGAGGAGCAGGAAAAAGCAAAAAATTTCAGAATTGCACCTTGCAATGCGGAGAAATTACTGTTTGTGCATTCACATTATTCATTGATTTTTGCCATTGAAAAACGTCCAGAAATGTTTGAAGCTACTGACTGAATGAAAGGAGCTGGCATCTCACTCTCTTTGAATCTTCTTTATCATGCTAAGAGGAGCAGGGAAAAGCAAAAAATTTCAGAATTGCACCTTGCAATGCGGAGAAATTACTGTTTGTGCATTTACAATATTCATTGATTTTTGCCATTGAAAAACATCCAGAAATGTTTGAAGCTACTGACTGAATGAAAAGAGCTGGCATCTCACTCTCTTTGAACCTTCTTTATCATGCTAAGAGGAGCAGGAAAAAGCAAAAAATTTCAGAATTGCACCTTGCAATGCGGAGAAATTACTGTTTGTGCATTCACATTATTCATTGATTGTTGCCATCGAAAAACATCATGTTATTCATATACCGGAAATGTTTGAAGCTACTGACTGAATGAAAAGAGCTGGCATCTCACTCTCTTTGAATCTTCTTTATCATGCTAAGAGGAGCAGGAAAAAGCCAAAACTTTCAGAATTGCACCTTGCAATGCGGATAAATTACTGTTTGTGCATTCACATTATTCATTGATTTTTGCCATTGAAAAACATCATGTTATTCATATACCAGAAATGTTTGAAGCTACTGACTGAATGAAAAGAGCTGGCATCTCACTCTCTTTGAATCTTCTTTATCATGCTAAGAGGAGCAGGAAAAAGCAAAAAATTTCAGAATTGCACCTTGCAATGTGGAGAAATTACTGTTTGTGCATTTACAATATTCATTGATTTTTGCCATTGAAAAACGTCCAGAAATGTTTGAAGCTACTGACTGAATGAAAGGAGCTGGCATCTCACTCTCTTTGAATCTTCTTTATCATGCTAAGTGGAGCAGGAAAAAGCAAAAAATTTCAGAATTGCACCTTGCAATGCGGAGAAATTACTGTTTGTGCATTCACATTATTCATTGATTTTTGCCATTGAAAAACATCCAGAAATGTTTGAAGCTACTGACTGAATGAAAGGAGCTGGCATCTCACTCTCTTTGAATCTTCTTTATCATGCTAAGAGGAGCAGGAAAAAGCAAAAAAATTCAGAATTGCACCTTGCAATGCGGAGAAATCACTGTTTGTGCATTCACATTATTCATTGATTTTTGCCATTGAAAAACATCATGTTATTGATATACCAGAAATGTTTGAAGCTACTGACTGAATGAAAGGAGCTGGCATCTCACTCTCTTTGAATCTTCTTTATCATGCTAAGAGGAGCAGGAAAAAGCAAAAAATTTCAGAATTGCACCTTGCAATGCGGAGAAATTACTGTTTGTGCATTCACATTATTCATTGATTTTTGCCATTGAAAAACATCATGTTATTCATATACCAGAAATGTTTGAAGCTACTGACTGAATGAAAAGAGCTGGCATCTCACGCTCTTTGAATCTTCTTTATCATGCTAAGAGGAGCAGGAAAAAGCAAAAAATTTCAGAATTGCACCTTGCAATGCGGAGAAATTACTGTTTGTGCATTTACAATATTCATTGATTTTTGCCATTGAAAAACGTCCAGAAATGTTTGAAGCTACTGACTGAATGAAAAGAGCTGGCATCTCACTCTCTTTGAATCTTCTTTATCATGCTAAGAGGAGCAGGAAAAAGCAAAAAAATTTCAGAATTGCACCTTGCAATGCGGAGAAATTACTGTATGTGCATTTACAATATTCATTGATTTTTGCCATTGAAAAACGTCCAGAAATGTTTGAAGCTACTGACTGAATGAAAAGAGCTGACATCTCACTCTCTTTGAAACTTCTTTATCATGCTAAGAGGAGCATGAAAAAGCAAAAAATTTCAGAATTGCACCATGCAATGCGGAGAAATTGCTGTTTGTGCATTCACAATATTCATTGATTGTTGCCATTGAAAAACATCATGTTATTCATATACCAGAAATGTTTGAAGCTACTGACTGAATGAAAAGAGCTGGCATCTCACTCTCTTTGAATCTTCTTTATCATGCCAAGAGCAGCAGGAAAAAGCAAAAAATTTCAGAATTGCACCTTGCAATGCGGATAAATTACTGTCTGTGCATTCACATTATTCATTGATTTTTGCCATTGAAAAACATCATGTTATTCATATACCAGAAATGTTTGAAGCTACTGAGTGAACGGAAAGAGCTGGCATCTCACTCTCTTTGAATCTTCTTTATCATGCTAAGAGGAGCAGGAAAAAGCAAAAAATTTCAGAATTGCACCTTGCAATGTGGAGAAATTACTGTTTGTGCATTTACAATATTCATTGATTTTTGCCATTGAAAAACGTCCAGAAATGTTTGAAGCTACTGACTGAATGAAAGGAGCTGGCATCTCACTCTCTTTGAATCTTCTTTACCATGCTAAGAGGAGCAGGAAAAAGCAAAAATTTTCAGAATTGCACCTTGCAATGCGGAGAAATTATTGTTTGTGCATTCACATTATTCATTGATTTTTGCCATTGAAAAACGTACAGAAATGTTTGAAGCTACTGACTGAATGAAAGGAGCTGGCATCTCACTCTCTTATAATCTTCTTTATCATGCTAAGAGGAGCAGGAAAAAGCAAAAAATTTCAGAATTGCGCCTTGCAATGCGGAGAGATCACTGTTTGTGCATTCACATTATTCATTGATTTTTGCCATTGAAAAACATCATGTTATTGATATACCAGAAATGTTTGAAGCTACTGACTGAATGAAAGAAGCTGGCATCTCACTCTCTTTGAATCTTCTTTATCATGCTAAGAGGAGCAGGAAAAAGCAAAAAATTTCAGAATTGCACCTTGCAATGCGGAGAAATTACTGTTTGTGCATTCACATTATTCATTGATTTTTGCCATTGAAAAACGTCCTGAAATGTTTGAAGCTACTGACTGAATGAAAGGAGCTGGCATCTCACTCTCTTTGAATCTTCTTTATCATGCTAAGAGGAGCAGGAAAAAGCAAAAAATTTCAGAATTGCACCTTGCAATGCGGAGAAATTACTGTTTGTGCATTTACAATATTCATTGATTTTTGCCATTGAAAAACATCCAGAAATGTTTGAAGCTACTGACTGAATGAAAAGAGCTGGCATCTCACTCTCTTTGAATCTTCTTTACCATGCTAAGAGGAGCAGGAAAAAGCAAAAAATTTCAGAATTGCACCTTGCAATGCGGAGAAATTACTGTTTGTGCATTCACATTATTCATTGATTGTTGCCATTGAAAAACATCATGTTATTCATATACCAGAAATGTTTGAAGCTACTGACTGAATGAAAAGAGCTGGCATCTCACTCTCTTTGAATCTTCTTTATCATGCTAAGAGGAGCAGGAAAAAGCCAAAAATTTCAGAATTGCACCTTGCAATGCGGAGAAATTACTGTTTGTGCATTCACATTATTCATTGATTTTTGCCATTGAAAAACATCATGTTATTCATATACCAGAAATGTTTGAAGCTACTGACTGAATGAAAAGAGCTGGCATCTCACTCTCTTTGAATCTTCTTTATCATGCTAAGAGGAGCAGGAAAAAGCAAAAAATTTCAGAATTGCACCTTGCAATGCGGAGAAATTACTGTTTGTGCATTTACAATATTCATTGATTTTTGCCATTGAAAAACGTCCAGAAATGTTTGAAGCTACTAACTGAATGAAAAGAGCTGGCATCTCACTCTCTTTGAATCTTCTTTATCATGCTAAGAGGAGCAGGAAAAAGCAAAAAAATTCAGAATTGCACCTTGCAATGCGGAGAAATTACTGTTTGTGCATTTAAAATATTCATTGATTTTTGCCAATGAAAAACGTCCAGAAATGTTTGAAGCTACTGACTGAATGAAAGGAGCTGGCATCTCACTCTCTTTGAATCTTCTTTATCATGCTAAGAGGAGCAGGAAAAAGCAAAAAATTTCAGAATTGCACCTTGCAATGTGGAGAAATTACTGTTTGTGCATTCACATTATTCATTGATTGTTGCCATTGAAGAACATCATGTTATTCATATACCAGAAATGTTTGAAGCTACTGACTGAATGAAAAGAGCTGGCATCTCACTCTCTTTGAATCTTCTTTATCATGCTAAGAGGAGCAGGAAAAAGCAAAAAATTTCAGAATTGCACCTTGCAATGCGGAGAAATTACTGTTTGTGCATTTACAATATTCATTGATTTTTGCCATTGAAAAACGTTCAGAAATGTTTGAAGCTACTGACTGAATGAAAAGAGCTGACATCTCACTCTCTTTGAATCTTCTTTATCATGCTAAGAGGAGCAGGATAAAGCAAAAAATTTCAGAATTGCACCTTGCAATGCGGAGAAATTGCTGTTTGTGCATTCACATTATTCATTGATTGTTGCCATTGAAAAACATCATGTTATTCATATACCAGAAATGTTTGAAGCTACTGACTGAATGAAAAGAGCTGGCATCTCACTCTCTTTGAATCTTCTTTATCATGCTAAGAGCAGCAGGAAAAAGCAAAAAATTTCAGAATTCCACCTTGCAATGCGGATAAATTACTCTTTGTGCATTCACAGTATTCATTGATTTTTGCCATTGAAAAACATCATGTTATTCATATACCAGAAATGTTTGAAGCTACTGACTGAACAAAAAGAGCTGGCATCTCACTCTCTTTGAATCTTCTTTATCATGCTAAGAGGAGCAGGAAAAAGCAAAAAATTTCAGAATTGCACCTTGCAATGTGGAGAACTTACTGTTTGTGCATTTACAATATTCATTGATTTTTGCCATTGAAAAACGTCCAGAAATGTTTGAAGCTACTGACTGAATAAAAGGAGCTGGCATCTCACTCTCTTTGAATCTTCTTTATCATGCTAAGAGGAGCAGGAAAAAGCAGAAAATTTCAGAATTGCACCTTGCAATGCGGAGAAATTATTGTTTGTGCATTCACATTATTCATTCATTTTTGCCATTGAAAAACATCATGTTATTGATATACCAGAAATGTTTGAAGCTACTAACTGAATGAAAGGAGCTGGCATCTCACTCTCTTTGAATCTTCTTTATAATGCTAAGAGGAGCAGGAAAAAGCAAAAAATTTCAGAATTGCACCTTGCAATGCGGAGAAATTACTGTTTGTGCATTCACATTATTCATTGATTTTTGCCATTGAAAAACCTCGAGAAATGTTTGAAGCTACTGACTGAATGAAAGGAGCTGGCATCTCACTCTCTTTGAATCTTCTTTATAATGCTAAGAGGAGCAGGAAAAAGCAAAAAATTTCAGAATTGCACTTTGCAATGCGGAGAAATTACTGTTTGTGCATTTACAATATTCATTGATTTTTGCCATTGAAAAACGTCCAGAAATGTTTGAAGCTACTGACTGAATGAAAAGAGCTGGCATCTCACTCTCTTTGAATCTTCTTTATCATGCTAAGAGGAGCAGGAAAAAGCAAAAAATTTCAGAATTGCACCTTGCAATGCGGAGAAATTACTGTTTGTGCATTCACATTATTCATTGATTGTTGCCATTGAAAAACATCATGTTATTCATATACCAGAAATGTTTGAAGCTACTGACTGAATGAAAAGAGCTGGCATCTCACTCTCTTTGAATCTTCTTTATCATGCTAAGAGGAGCAGGAAAAAGCAAAAAATTTCAGAATTGCAACTTGCAATGCGGAGAAATTACTGTTTGTGCATTCACATTATTCATTGAATTTTGCCATTGAAAAACATCATGTTATTCATATACCAGAAATGTTTGAAGCTACTGACTGAATGAAAAGAGCTGGCATCTCACTCTCTTTGAATCTTCTTTATCATGCGAAGAGGAGCAGGAAAAAGCAAAAAATTTCAGAATTGCACCTTGCAATGCGGAGAAATTACTGTTTGTGCATTCACATTATTCATTGATTGTTGCCATTGAAAAACATCATGTTATTCATATACCAGAAATGTTTGAAGCTACTGACTGAATGAAAAGAGCTGGCATCTCACTCTCTTTGAATCTTCTTTATCATGCTAAGAGGAGCAGGAAAAAGCAAAAAATTTCAGAATTGCACCTTGCAATGCGGAGAAATTACTGTTTGTGCATTCACATTATTCATTGAATTTTGCCATTGAAAAACATCATGTTATTCATATACCAGAAATGTTTGAAGCTACTGACTGAATGAAAGGAGCTGGCATCTCACTCTCTTTGAATCTTCTTTTTCATGCTAAGAGGAGCAGGAAAAAGCAAAAAATTTCAGAATTGCACCTTGCAATGGTTGAAATTACTGTTTGTGCATTCACATTATTCATTGATTTTTGCCATTGAAAAACATCATGTTATTCATATACCAGAAATGTTTGAAGCTACTGACTGAAGGAAAAGAGCTGGCATCTCACTCTCTTTGAATCTTCTTTATCATGCTAAGAGGAGCAGGAAAAAGCAAAAAATTTCAGAATTGCACCTTGCAATGCGGAGAAATTACTGTTTGTGCATTTACAATATTCATTGATTTTTGCCATTGAAAAACGTCCAGAAATGTTTGAAGCTACTAACTGAATGAAAAGACCTGGCATCTCACTCTCTTTGAATCTTCTTTATCATGCTAAAAGGAGCAGGAAAAAGCAAAAAAATTCAGAATTGCACCTTGCAATGCGGAGAAATTACTGTTTGTGCATTTACAATATTCATTGATTTTTGCCATTGAAAAACGTCCAGAAATGTTTGAAGCTACTGACTGAATGAAAGGAACTGGCATCTCACTCTTTTTGAATCTTCTTTATCATGCTAAGAGGAGCAGGAAAAAGCAAAAAATTTCAGAATTGCACCTTGCAATGTGGAGAAATTACTGTTTGTGCATTCACATTATTCATTGATTGTTGCCATTGAAGAACATCATGTTATTAATATACCAGAAATATTTGAAGCTACTGACTGAATGAAAAGAGCTGGCATCTCACTCTCTTTGAATCTTCTTTATCATGCTAAGAGGAGCAGGAAAAAGCAAAAAATTTCAGAATTGCACCTTGCAATGCGGAGAAATTACTGTTTGTGCATTCACATTATTCTTTGATTTTTGCCATTGAAAACAATCATGTTATTCATATACCAGAAATGTTTGAAGCTACTGACTGAATGAAAGGAGCTGGCATCTCACTCTCGTTGAATCTTCTTTTTCATGCTAAGAGGAGCAGGAAAAAGCAAAAAATTTCAGAATTGCACCTTGCAATGCGGAGAAATTACTGTTTGTGCATTTACAATATTCATTGATTTTTGCCATTGAAAAATGTTCAGAAATGTTTGAAGCTACTGACTGAATGAAAAGAGCTGACATCTCACTCTCTTTGAATCTTCTTTATCATGCTAAGAGGAGCAGGAAAAAGCAAAAAATTTCAGAATTGCACCTTGCAAGGCGGAGAAATTGCTGTTTGTGCATTCACATTATTCATTGATTGTTGCCATTGAAAAACATCATGTTATTCATATACCAGAAATGTTTGAAGCTACTGACTGAATGAAAAGAGCTGGCATCTCACTCTCTTTGAATCTTCTTTATCATGCTAAGAGCAGCAGGAAAAAGCAAAAAATTTCAGAATTGCACCTTGCAATGCGGATAAATTACTGTTTGTGCATTCACAGTATTCATTGATTTTTGCCATTGAAAAACATCATGTTATTCATATACCAGAAATGTTTGAAGCTACTGACTGAATGAAAAGAGCTGGCATCTCACTCTCTTTGAATCTTCTTTATCATGCTAAGAGGAGCAGGAAAAAGCAAAAAATTTCAGAATTGCACCTTGCAATGTGGAGAACTTACTGTTTGTGCATTTACAATATTCATTGATTTTTGCCATTGAAAAACGTCCAGAAATGTTTGATGCTACTGACTGAATAAAAGGAGCTGGCATCTCACTCTCTTTGAATCTTCTTTATCATGCTAAGAGGAGCAGGAAAAAGCAGAAAATTTCAGAATTGCACCTTGCAATGCGGAGAAATTATTGTTTGTGCATTCACATTATTCATTGATTTTTGCCATTGAAAAACATCATGTTATTGATATACCAGAAATGTTTGAAGCTACTAACTGAATGAAAGGAGCTGGCATCTCACTCTCTTTGAATCTTCTTTATAATGCTAAGAGGAGCAGGAAAAAGCAAAAAATTTCAGAATTCCACCTTGCAATGCGGAGAAATTACTGTTTGTGCATTCACATTATTCATTGATTTTTGCCATTGAAAAACCTCGAGAAATGTTTGAAGCTACTGACTGAATGAAAGGAGCTGGCATCTCACTCTCTTTGAATCTTCTTTATAATGCTAAGAGGAGCAGGAAAAAGCAAAAAATTTCAGAATTGCACCTTGCAATGCGGAGAAATTACTGTTTGTGCATTTACAATATTCATTGATTTTTGCCATTGAAAAACGTCCAGAAATGTTTGAAGCTACTGACTGAATGAAAAGAGCTGGCATCTCACTCTCTTTGAATCTTCTTTATCATGCTAAGAGGAGCAGGAAAAAGCAAAAAATTTCAGAATTGCACCTTGCAATGCGGAGAAATTACTATTTGTGCATTCACATTATTCATTGATTGTTGCCATTGAAAAACATCATGTTATTCATATACCAGAAATGTTTGAAGCTACTGACTGAATGAAAAGAGATGGCATCTCACTCTCTTTGAATCTTCTTTATCATGCTAAGAGGAGCAGGAAAAAGCAAAAAATTTCAGAATTGCACCTTGCAATGCGGAGAAATTACTGTTTGTGCATTCACATTATTCATTGAATTTTGCCATTGAAAAACATCATGTTATTCATATACCAGAAATGTTTGAAGCTACTGACTGAATGAAAAGAGCTGGCATCTCACTCTCTTTGAATCTTCTTTATCATGCTAAGAGGAGCAGGAAAAAGCAAAAAATTTCAGAATTGCACCTTGCAATGCGGAGAAATTACTGTTTGTACATTTACAATATTCATTGATTTTTGCCATTGAAAAACGTCCAGAAATGTTTGAAGCTACTAACTGAATGAAAAGAGCTGGCATCTCACTCTCTTTGAATCTTCTTTATCATGCTAAGAGGAGCAGGAAAAAGCAAAAAAATTCAGAATTGCACCTTGCAATGTGGAGAAATTACTGTTTGTGCATTTACAATATTCATTGATTTTTGCCATTGAAAAACGTCCAGAAATGTTTGAAGCTACTGACTGAATGAAAGGAGCTGGCATCTCACTCTTTTTGAATCTTCTTTATCATGCTAAGAGGAGCAGGAAAAAGCAAAAAATTTCAGAATTGCACCTTGCAATGTGGAGAAATTACTGTTTGTGCATTCACATTATTCATTGATTGTTGCCATTGAAGATCATCATGTTATTAATATACCAGAAATGTTTGAAGCTACTGACTGAATGAAAAGAGCTGGCATCTCACTCTCTTTGAATCTTCTTTATCATGCTAAGAGGAGCAGGAAAAAGCAAAAAATTTCAGAATTGCACCTTGCAATGCGGAGAAATTACTGTTTGTGCATTCACATTATTCTTTGATTTTTGCCCTTGAAAACAATCATGTTATTCATATACCAGAAATGTTTGAAGCTACTGACTGAATGAAAAGAGCTGGCATCTCACTCTCGTTGAATCTTCTTTATCATACTAAGAGGAGCAGGAAAAAGCAAAAAAATTCAGAATTGCACCTTGCAATGCAGAGAAATTACTGTTTGTGCATTCACATTATTCATTGATTTTTGCCATTGAAAAACATCATGTTATTCTTATACCCGAAATGTTTGAAGCTACTGACTGAATGAAAAGAGCTGGCATCTCACTCTCTTTGAGTCTTTTTTATCATGCTAAGAGGAGCAGGAAAAAGCAAAAAATTTCAGAATTGCACCTTGCTATGCGGAGAAATTACTGTTTGTGCATATACAATATTCATTGATTTTTGCCATTGAAAAACGTCCAGAAATGTTTGAAGCTACTCACTGAATGAAAAGAGCTGGCATCTCACTCTCTTTGAATCTTCTTTATCAGGCTAAGAGGAGCAGGAAAAAGCAAAAAATTTCAAAATTGCGCCTTGCAATGCGGAGAAATTACTGTTTGTGCATTCACATTATTCATTGATTTTTGCCATTGAAAAACATCATGTTATTCATATACCAGAAATGTTTGAAGCTACTGACTGAATGAAAGGAGCTGGCATCTCATTCTCTTTGAATCTTCTTTATCATGCTAAGAGGAGCAGGAAAAAGCAAAAAATTTCTGAATTGCACCTTGCAATGCGGAGAAATTACTGTTTGTGCATTCACATTATTCATTGATTTTTGCCATTGAAAAACATCATGTTATCCATATACCAGAAATGTTTGAAGCTACTGACTGAATGAAAAGAGCTGGCATCTCACTCTCTTTGAATCTTCTTTATTATGCTAAGAGGAGCAGGAAAAAGCAAAAAATTTCAGAATTGCACCTTGCAATGCGGAGAAATTACTGTTTGTGCATTCACATTATTCATTGATTTTTGCCATTGAAAAAAATCATGTTATTCATATACCAGAAATGTTTGAAGCTACTGACTGAATGAAAGGAGCTGGCATCTCACTCTCTTTGAATCTTTTTTATCATGCTAAAAGGAGCAGGAAAAAGCAAAAAATTTCAGAATTGCACCTTGCAATGCGGAGAAATTACTGTTTGTGCATTTACAATATTCATTGATTTTTGCCATTGAAAAACGTCCAGAAATGTTTGAAGCTACTGACTGAAAGAAAGGAGCTGGCATCTCACTCTCTTTGAATCTTCTTTTTCATGCTAAGAGGAGCAGGAAAAAGCAAAAAATTTCAGATTTGCACCTTGCAATGGTTGAAATTACTGTTTGTGCATTCACATTATTCATTGATTTTTGCCATTGAAAAACATCATGTTATTCATATACCAGAAATGTTTGAATCTACTGACTGAAGGAAAAGAGCTGGCATCTCACTCTCTTTGAATCTTCTTTATCATGCTAAGAGGAGCAGGAAAAAGCAAAAAAATTCAGAATTGCACCTTGCAATGTGGAGAAATTACTGTTTGTGCATTTACAATATTCATTGATTTTTGCCATTGAAAAACGTCCAGAAATGTTTGAAGCTACTGACTGAATGAAAGGAGCTGGCATCTCACTCTTTTTGAATCTTCTTTATCATGCTAAGAGGAGCAGGAAAAAGCAAAAAATTTCAGAATTGCACCTTGCAATGTGGAGAAATTACTGTTTGTGCATTCACATTATTCATTGATTGTTGCCATTGAAGATCATCATGTTATTAATATACCAGAAATGTTTGAAGCTACTGACTGAATGAAAAGAGCTGGCATCTCACTCTCTTTGAATCTTCTTTATCATGCTAAGAGGAGCAGGAAAAAGCAAAAAATTTCAGAATTGCACCTTGCAATGCGGAGAAATTACTGTTTGTGCATTCACATTATTCTTTGATTTTTGCCCTTGAAAACAATCATGTTATTCATATACCAGAAATGTTTGAAGCTACTGACTGAATGAAAAGAGCTGGCATCTCACTCTCGTTGAATCTTCTTTATCATACTAAGAGGAGCAGGAAAAAGCAAAAAAATTCAGAATTGCACCTTGCAATGCAGAGAAATTACTGTTTGTGCATTCACATTATTCATTGATTTTTGCCATTGAAAAACATCATGTTATTCTTATACCCGAAATGTTTGAAGCTACTGACTGAATGAAAAGAGCTGGCATCTCACTCTCTTTGAGTCTTTTTTATCATGCTAAGAGGAGCAGGAAAAAGCAAAAAATTTCAGAATTGCACCTTGCTATGCGGAGAAATTACTGTTTGTGCATATACAATATTCATTGATTTTTGCCATTGAAAAACGTCCAGAAATGTTTGAAGCTACTCACTGAATGAAAAGAGCTGGCATCTCACTCTCTTTGAATCTTCTTTATCAGGCTAAGAGGAGCAGGAAAAAGCAAAAAATTTCAAAATTGCACCTTGCAATGCGGAGAAATTACTGTTTGTGCATTCACATTATTCATTGATTTTTGCCATTGAAAAACATCATGTTATTCATATACCAGAAATGTTTGAAGCTACTGACTGAATGAAAGGAGCTGGCATCTCATTCTCTTTGAATCTTCTTTATCATGCTAAGAGGAGCAGGAAAAAGCAAAAAATTTCTGAATTGCACCTTGCAATGCGGAGAAATTACTGTTTGTGCATTCACATTATTCATTGATTTTTGCCATTGAAAAACATCATGTTATCCATATACCAGAAATGTTTGAAGCTACTGACTGAATGAAAAGAGCTGGCATCTCACTCTCTTTGAATCTTCTTTATTATGCTAAGAGGAGCAGGAAAAAGCAAAAAATTTCAGAATTGCACCTTGCAATGCGGAGAAATTACTGTTTGTGCATTCACATTATTCATTGATTTTTGCCATTGAAAAAAATCATGTTATTCATATACCAGAAATGTTTGAAGCTACTGACTGAATGAAAGGAGCTGGCATCTCACTCTCTTTGAATCTTTTTTATCATGCTAAAAGGAGCAGGAAAAAGCAAAAAATTTCAGAATTGCACCTTGCAATGCGGAGAAATTACTGTTTGTGCATTTACAATATTCATTGATTTTTGCCATTGAAAAACGTCCAGAAATGTTTGAAGCTACTGACTGAAAGAAAGGAGCTGGCATCTCACTCTCTTTGAATCTTCTTTTTCATGCTAAGAGGAGCAGGAAAAAGCAAAAAATTTCAGATTTGCACCTTGCAATGGTTGAAATTACTGTTTGTGCATTCACATTATTCATTCATTTTTGCCATTGAAAAACATCATGTTATTCATATACCAGAAATGTTTGAATCTACTGACTGAAGGAAAAGAGCTGGCATCTCACTCTCTTTGAATCTTCTTTATCATGCTAAGAGGAGCAGGAAAAAGCAAAAAATTTCAGAATTGCACCTTGCAATGCGGAGAAATTCCTGTTTGTGCATTCACATTATTCATTGATTTTTGCCATTGAAAAACATCATGTTATTCATATACCAGAAATGTTTGAAGCTACTGACTGAATGAAAAGAGCTGGCATCTCACTCTCTTTGAATCTTCTTTATCATGCTAAGAGGAGCAGGAAAAAGCAAAAAATTTCAGAATTGCACTTGCAATGCGGAGAAATTACTGTTTGTGCATTTACAATATTCATTGATTTTTGCCACTGAAAAACGTCCAGAAATGTTTGAAGCTACTGACTGAATAAAAGGAGCTGGCATCTCACTCTCTTTGAATCTTCTTTATCATGCTAAGAGGAGCAGGAAAAAGCAGAAAATTTCAGAATTGCACCTTGCAATGCGGAGAAATTATTGTTTGTGCATTCACATTATTCATTGATTTTTGCCATTGAAAAACATCATGTTATTGATATACCAGAAATGTTTGAAGCTACTAACTGAATGAAAGGAGCTGGCATCTCACTCTCTTTGAATCTTCTTTATCATGCTAAGAGGAGCAGGAAAAAGCAAAAAATTTCAGAATTCCACCTTGCAATGCGGAGAAATTACTGTTTGTGCATTCACATTATTCATTGATTTTTGCCATTGAAAAACCTCGAGAAATGTTTGAAGCTACTGACTGAATGAAAGGAGCTGGCATCTCACTCTCTTTGAATCTTCTTTATAATGCTAAGAGGAGCAGGAAAAAGCAAAAAATTTCAGAATTGCACCTTGCAATGCGGAGAAATTACTGTTTGTGCATTTACAATATTCATTGATTTTTGCCATTGAAAAACGTCCAGAAATGTTTGAAGCTACAGACTGAATGAAAAGAGCTGGCATCTCACTCTCTTTGAATCTTCTTTATCATGCTAAGAGGAGCAGGAAAAAGCAAAAAATTTCAGAATTGCACCTTGCAATGCGGAGAAATTACTGTTTGTGCATTCACATTATTCATTGATTGTTGCCATTGAAAAACATCATGTTATTCATATACCAGAAATGTTTGAAGCTACTGACTGAATGAAAATAGCTGGCATCTCACTCTCTTTGAATCTTCTTTATCATGATAAGAGGAGCAGGAAAAAGCAAAAAATTTCAGAATTGCAAATTGCAATGCGGAGAAATTACTGTTTGTGCATTCACATTATTCATTGATTTTTGCCATTGAAAAACATCATGTTATTCATATACCAGAAATGTTTGAAGCTACTGACTGAATGAAAAGAGCTGGCATCTCACTCTCTTTGAATCTTCTTTATCATGCTAACAGGAGCAGGAAAAAGCAAAAAATTTCAGAATTGCACCTTGCAATGCGGAGAAATTACTGTTTGTGCATTTACAATATTCATTGATTTTTGCCATTGAAAAACGTCCAGAAATGTTTGAAGCTACTAACTGAATGAAAAGAGCTGGCATCTCACTCTCTTTGAATCTTCTTTATCATGCTAAAAGGAGCAGGAAAAAGCAAAAAAATTCAGAATTACACCTTGCAATGCGGAGAAATTACTGTTTGTGCATTTACAATATTCATTGATTTTTGCCATTGAAAAACGTCCAGAAATGTTTGAAGCTACTGACTGAATGAAAGGAGATGGCATCTCACTCTTTTTGAATCTTCTTTATCATGCTAAGAGGAGCAGGAAAAAGCAAAAAATTTCAGAATTGCACCTTGCAATGTGGAGAAATTACTGTTTGTGCATTCACATTATTCATTGATTGTTGACATTGAAGAACATCAAGTTAATAATATACCAGAAATGTTTGAAGCTACTGACTGAATGAAAAGAGCTGGCATCTCACTCTCTTTGAGTCTTTTTTATCATGCTAAGAGGAGCAGGAAAAAGCAAAAAATTTCAGAATTGCACCTTGCTATGCGGAGAAATTACTGTTTGTGCATATACAATATTCATTGATTTTTGCCATTGAAAAACGTCCAGAAATGTTTGAACCTACAGACTGAATGAAAAGAGCTGGCATCTCGAACTCTTTGAATCTTCTTTATCATGCTAAGAGGAGCAGGAAAAAGCAAAAAATTTCAGAATTGCACCTTGCAATGCGGAGAAATTACTGTTTGTGCATTCACATTATTCATTGATTTTTGCCATTGAAAAACATCATGTTATTCATATACCAGAAATGTTTGAAGCTACTGACTGAATGAAAAGAGCTGGCATCTCAATCGCTTTGAATCTTCTTTATCATCCTAAGAGGAGCAGGAAAAAGCAAAAAATTTCAGAATTGCACCTTGCAAAGCGGAGAAATTACTGTTTGTGCATTTACAATATTCATTGATTTTTGCCATTGAAAAACGTCCAGAAATGTTTGAAGCTACTGACTGAATGAAAGGAGCTGGCATCTCACTCTCTTTGAATCTTCTTTATCATGCTAAGAGGAGCAGGAAAAAGCAAAAAATTTCAGAATTGCACCTTGCAATGCGGAGAAATTACTGTTTGTGCATTCACATTATTCATTGATTTTTGCCATTGAAAAACATCATGTTATTCATATACCAGAAATGTTTGAAGCTACTGACTGAATGAAAAGAGCTGGCATCTCACTGTCTTTGAATCCTCTTTATTATGCTAAGAGGAGTAGGAAAAAGCAAAAAATTTCAGAATTGCACCTTGCAATGCGGAGAAATTACTGTTTGTGCATTCACATTATTCATTGATTTTTGCCATTGAAAAACATCATGTTATTCATATACCAGAAATGTTTGAAGCTACTGACTGAATGAAAGGAGCTGGCATCTCACTCTCTTTGAATCTTTTTTATCATGCTAAAAGGAGCAGGAAAAAGCAAAAAATTTCAGAATTGCACCTTGTAATGCGGAGAAATTACTGTTTGTGCATTTACAATATTCACTGATTTTTGCCATTGAAAAACGTCCAGAAATGTTTGAAGCTACTGACTGAATGAAAGGAGCTGGCATCTCACTCTCTTTGAATATTCTTTATCATGCTAAGAGGAGCAGGAAAAAGCAAAAAATTTCAGAATTGCACCTTGCAATGCGGAGAAATTACTGTTTGTGCATTCAAATTATTCATTGATTTTTGCCATTTAAAACAATCATGTTATTCATATACTAGAAATGTTTGAAGCTACTGACTGAATGAAAGGAGCTGGAATCTCACTCTCTTTGAATCTTCTTTATCATGCTAAGAGGAGCAGGAAAAAGCAAAAAATTTCAGAATTGCACCTTGCAATGCGGAGAAATTACTGTTTGTGCATTCACATTATTCATTGATTTTTGCCATTGAAAAACATCATGTTATTCATATACCAGAAATGTTTGAAGCTACTTACTGAATGAAAAGAGCTGGCATCTCAATCTCTTTGAATCTTCTTTATCATGCTAAGAGGAGCAGGAAAAAGCAAAAAATTTCAGAATTGCACCTTGCAATGCGGAGAAATTACTGTTTGTGCATTTACAATATTCATTGATTTTTGCCATTGAAAAACGTCCAGAAATGTTTGAAGCTACTGACTGAATGAAAGGAGCTGGCATCTCACTCTCTTTGAATCTTCTTTATCATGCTAAGAGGAGCAGGAAAAAGCAAAAAATTTCAGAATTGCACCTTGCAATGCGGAGAAATTACTGTTTGTGCATTCACATTATTCATTGATTTTTGCCATTGAAAAACATCATGTTATTCATATACCAGAAATGTTTGAAGCTACTGACTGAAGGAAAAGAGCTGGCATCTCACTCTCTTTGAATCTTCTTTATCATGCTAAGAGGAGCAGGAAAAAGCAAAAAATTTCAGAATTGCACCTTGCAATGCGGAGAAATTCCTGTTTGTGCATTCACATTATTCATTGATTTTTGCCATTGAAAAACATCATGTTATTCATATACCAGAAATGTTTGAAGCTACTGACTGAATGAAAAGAGCTGGCATCTCACTCTCTTTGAATCTTCTTTATCATGCTAAGAGGAGCAGGAAAAAGCAAAAAATTTCAGAATTGCACTTGCAATGCGGAGAAATTACTTTTTGTGCATTTACAATATTCATTGATTTTTGCCAATGAAAAACGTCCAGAAATGTTTGAAGCTACTGACTGAATGAAAGGAGCTGGCATTTCACTCTCTTTGAATCTTCTTTATCATGCTAAGAGGAGCAGGAAAAAGCAAAAAATTTCAGAAGTGCACCTTGCAATGCGGAGAAATTACTGTTTGTGCATTCACATTATTCATTGATTTTTGCCATTGAAAAACATCATGTTATTCATATACCAGAAATGTTTGAAGCTACTGACTGAATGAAAGGAGCTGGCATCATACTCTCTTTGAATCTTCTTTATCATGCTAAGAGGAGCAGGTAAAAGCAAAAAATTTCAGAATTGCACCTTGCATTGCGGAGAAATTACTGTTTGTGCATTTACAATATTCATTGATTTTTGCCATTGAAAAACGTCCAGAAATGTTTGAAGCTACTGACTGAATGAAAGGAGCTGGCATTTCACTCTCTTTGAATCTTCTTTATCATGCTAAGAGGAGCAGGAAAAAGCAAAAAATTTCAGAAGTGCACCTTGCAATGCGGAGAAATTACTGTTTGTGCATTCACATTATTCATTGATTTTTGCCATTGAAAAACATCATGTTATTCATATACCAGAAATGTTTGAAGCTACTGACTGAATGAAAGGAGCTGGCATCTCACTCTCTTTGAATCTTCTTTATCATGCTAAGAGGAGCAGGAAAAAGCAAAAAATTTCAGAATTGCACCTTGCATTGCGGAGAAATTACTGTTTGTGCATTTACAATATTCATTGATTTTTGCCATTGAAAAACGTCCAGAAATGTTTGAAGCTACTGACTGAATGAAAGGAGCTGGCATCTCACTCTCTTTGAATATTCTTTATCATGCTAAGAGGAGCAGGAAAAAGCAAAAAATTTCAGAATTGCACCTTGCAATGCGGAGAAATTACTGTTTGTGCATTCACATTATTCATTGATTGTTGCCATTGAAGAACATCATGTTATTCATATACCAGAAATGTTTGAAGCTACTGACTGAATGAAAAGAGCTGGCATCTCACTCTCTTTGAATCTTCTTTATCATGCTAATAGGAGCAGGAAAAAGCAAAAAATTTCAGAATTGCACCTTGCAATGCGGAGAAATTACTGTTTGTGCATTCACATTATTCATTGATTTTTGCCATTGAAAACAATCATGTTATTTATATACCAGAAATGTTTGAAGCTACTGACTGAATGAAAGGAGCTGGCATCTCACTCTCTTTGAAACTTCTTTATCATGCTAAGAGGAGCAGGAAAAAGCAAAAAATTTCAGAATTGCACCTTGCAATGCGGAGAAATTACTGTTTGTGCATTCACATTATTCATTGATTTTTGCCATTGAAAAACATCATGTTATTCATATACCAGAAATGTTTGAAGCTACTGACTGAATGAAAAGAGCTGGCATCTCAATCTCTTTGAATCTTCTTTATCATCCTAAGAGGAGCAGGAAAAAGCAAAAAATTTCAGAATTGCACCTTGCAAAGAGGAGAAATTACTGTTTGTGCATTTACAATATTCATTGATTTTTGCCATTGAAAAACGTCCAGAAATGTTTGAAGCTACTGACTGAATGAAAGGAGCTGGCATCTCACTCTCTTTGAATCTTCTTTATCATGCTAAGAGGAGCAGGAAAAAGCAAAAAATTTCAGAATTGCACCTTGCAATGCGGAGAAATTACTGTTTGTGCATTCACATTATTCATTGATTTTTGCCATTGAAAAACATCATGTTATTCATATACCAGAAATGTTTGAAGCTACTGACTGAATGAAAGGAGCTGGCATCTCACTCTCTTTGAATCTTTTTTATCATGCTAAAAGGAGCAGGAAAAAGCAAAAAATTTCAGAATTGCATCTTGTAATGCGGAGAAATTACTGTTTGTGCATTTACAATATTCACTGATTTTTGCCATTGAAAAACGTCCAGAAATGTTTGAAGCTACTGAATGAATGAAAGGAGCTGGCATCTCACTCTCTTTGAATATTCTTTATCATGCTAAGAGGAGCAGGAAAAAGCAAAAAATTTCAGAATTGCACCTTGCAATGCGGAGAAATTACTGTTTGTGCATTCAAATTATTCATTGATTTTTGCCATTTAAAACAATCATGTTATTCATATACTAGAAATGTTTGAAGCTACTGACTGAATGAAAGCAGCTGGCATCTCACTCTCTTTGAATCTTCTTTATCATGCTAAGAGGAGCAGGAAAAAGCAAAAAATTTCAGAATTGCACCTTGCAATGCGGAGAAATTACTGTTTGTGCATTCACATTATTCATTGATTTTTGCCATTGAAAAACATCATGTTATTCATATACCAGAAATGTTTGAAGCTACTGACTGAATGAAAAGAGCTGGCATCTCAATCTCTTTGAATCTTCTTTATCATGCTAAGAGGAGCAGGAAAAACAAAAAATTTCAGAATTGCACCTTGCAATGCGGAGAAATTACTGTTTGTGCATTTACAATATTCATTGATTTTTGCCATTGAAAAACGTCCAGAAATGTTTGAAGTTACTGACTGAATGAAAGGAGCTGGCATCTCACTCTCTTTGAATCTTCTTTATCATGCTAAGAGGAGCAGGAAAAAGCAAAAAATTTCAGAATTGCACCTTGCAATGCGGAGAAATTACTGTTTGTGCATTCACATTATTCATTGATTTTTGCCATTGAAAAACATCATGTTATTCATATACCAGAAATGTTTGAAGCTACTGACTGAAGGAAAAGAGCTGGCATCTCACTCTCTTTGAATCTTCTTTATCATGCTAAGAGGAGCAGGAAAAAGCAAAAAATTTCAGAATTGCACCTTGCAATGCGGAGAAATTCCTGTTTGTGCATTCACATTATTCATTGATTTTTGCCATTGAAAAACATCATGTTATTCATATACCAGAAATGTTTGAAGCTACTGACTGAATGAAAAGAGCTGGCATCTCACTCTCTTTGAATCTTCTTTATCATGCTAAGAGGAGCAGGAAAAAGCAAAAAATTTCAGAATTGCACTTGCAATGCGGAGAAATTACTGTTTGTGCATTTACAATATTCATTGATTTTTGCCAATGAAAAACGTCCAGAAATGTTTGAAGCTACTGACTGAATGAAAGGAGCTGGCATTTCACTCTCTTTGAATCTTCTTTATCATGCTAAGAGGAGCAGGAAAAAGCAAAAAATTTCAGAAGTGCACCTTGCAATGCGGAGAAATTACTGTTTGTGCATTCACATTATTCATTGATTTTTGCCATTGAAAAACATCATGTTATTCATATACCAGAAATGTTTGAAGCTACTGACTGAATGAAAGGAGCTGGCATCTCACTCTCTTTGAATCTTCTTTATCATGCTAAGAGGAGCAGGTAAAAGCAAAAAATTTCAGAATTGCACCTTGCATTGCGGAGAAATTACTGTTTGTGCATTTACAATATTCATTGATTTTTGCCATTGAAAAACGTCCAGAAATGTTTGAAGCTACTGACTGAATGAAAGGAGCCGGCATTTCACTCTCTTTGAATCTTCTTTATCATGCTAAGAGGAGCAGGAAAAAGCAAAAAATTTCAGAAGTGCACCTTGCAATGCGGAGAAATTACTGTTTGTGCATTCACATTATTCATTGATTTTTGCCATTGAAAAACATCATGTTATTCATATACCAGAAATGTTTGAAGCTACTGACTGAATGAAAGGAGCTGGCATCTCACTCTCTTTGAATCTTCTTTATCATGCTAAGAGGAGCAGGAAAAAGCAAAAAATTTCAGAATTGCACCTTGCAATGCGGTGAAATTACTGTTTGTGCATTCACATTATTCATTGATTGTTGCCATTGAAGAACATCATGTTATTCATATACAAGAAATGTTTGAAGCTACTGACTGAATGAAAAGAGCTGGCATCTCACTCTCTTTGAATCTTCTTTATCATGCTAATAGGAGCAGGAAAAAGCAAAAAATTTCAGAATTGCACCTTGCAATGCGGAGAAATTACTGTTTGTGCATTCACATTATTCATTGATTTTTGCCATTGAAAACAATCATGTTATTCATATACCAGAAATGTTTGAAGCTACTGACTGAATGAAAGGAGCTGACATCTCACTCTCTTTGAATCTTCTTTATCATGCTAAGAGGAGCAGGAAAAAGCAAAAAATTTCAGAATTGCACCTTGCAATGCAGAGAAATTACTGTTTGTGCATTCACATTATTCATTGATTTTTGCCTTTGAAAAACATCATGTTATTCATATACCCGAAATGTTTGAAGCTACTGACTGAATGAAAAGAGCTGGCATCTCATTCTCTTTGAATCTTCTTTATCATGCTAAGAGGAGCAGGAAAAAGCAAAAAATTTCAGAATTGCACTTGCAATGCGGAGAAATTACTGTTTGTGCATTTACAATATTCATTGATTTTTGCCAATGAAAAACGTCCAGAAATGTTTGAAGCTACTGACTGAATGAAAGGAGCTGGCATTTCACTCTCTTTGAATCTTCTTTATCATGCTAAGAGGAGCAGGAAAAAGCAAAAAATTTCAGAAGTGCACCATGCAATGCGGAGAAATTACTGTTTGTGCATTCACATTATTCATTGATTTTTGCCATTGAAAAACATCATGTTATTCATATACCAGAAATGTTTGAAGCTACTGACTGAATGAAAGGAGCTGGCATCTCACTCTCTTTGAATCTTCTTTATCATGCTAAGAGGAGCAGGAAAAAGCAAAAAATTTCAGAATTGCACCTTGCATTGCGGAGAAATTACTGTTTGTGCATTTACAATATTCATTGATTTTTGCCATGGAAAAACGTCCAGAAATGTTTGAAGCTCCTGACTGAATGAAAGGAGCTGGCATCTCACTCTCTTTGAATATTCTTTATCATGCTAAGAGGAGCAGGAAAAAGCAAAAAATTTCAGAATTGCACCTTGCAATGCGGAGAAATTACTGTTTGTGCATTCACATTATTCATTGATTGTTGCCATTGAAGAACATCATGTTATTCATATACCAGAAATGTTTGAAGCTACTGACTGAATGAAAAGAGCTGGCATCTCACTCTCTTTGAATCTTCTTTATCATGCTAATAGGAGCAGGAAAAAGCAAAAAATTTCAGAATTGCACCTTGCAATGCGGAGAAATTACTGTTTGTGCATTCACATTATTCATTGATTTTTGCCATTGAATACAATCATTTTATTCATATACCAGAAATGTTTGAAGCTACTGACTGAATGAAAGGAGCTGACATCTCACTCTCTTTGAATCTTCTTTATCATGCTAAGAGGAGCAGGAAAAAGCAAAAAATTTCAGAATTGCAAATTGCAATGCAGAGAAATTACTGTTTGTGCATTCACATTATTCAATGATTTTTGCCTTTGAAAAACATCATGTTATTCATATACCCGAAATGTTTGAAGCTACTGACTGAATGAAAAGAGCTGGCATCTCATTCTCTTTGAATCTTCTTTATCATGCTAAGAGGAGCAGGAAAAAGCAAAAAATTTCAGAATTGCACTTGCAATGCGGAGAAATTACTGTTTGTGCATTTACAATATTCATTGATTTTTGCCAATGAAAAACGTCCAGAAATGTTTGAAGCTGCAGACTGAATGAAAAGAGCTGGCATCTCACTCTCTTTGAATCTTCTTTATCATGCTAAGAGGAGCAGGAAAAAGCAAAAAATTTCAGAATTGCACCTTGCAATGCGGAGAAATTACTGTTTGTGCATTCACATTATTCATTGATTGTTGCCATTGAAAAACATCATGTTATTCATAAACCAGAAATGTTTGAAGCTACTGACTGAATGAAAATAGCTGGCATCTCACTCTCTTTGAATCTTCTTTATCATGATAAGAGGAGCAGGAAAAAGCAAAAAATTTCAGAATTGCACCTTGCAATGCGGAGAAATTACTGTTTGTGCATTCACATTATTCATTGATTTTTGCCATTGAAAAACATCATGTTATTCATATACCAGAAATGTTTGAAGCTACTGACTGAATGAAAAGAGCTGGCATCTCACTCTCTTTGAATCTTCTTTATCATGCTAACAGGAGCAGGAAAAAGCAAAAAATTTCAGAATTGCACCTTGCAATGCGGAGAAATCACTGTTTGTGCATTTACAATATTCATTGATTTTTGCCATTGAAAAACGTCCAGAAATGTTTGAAGCTACTAACTGAATGAAAAGAGCTGGCAACTCACTCTCTTTGAATCTTCTTTATCATGCTAAAAGGAGCAGGAAAAAGCAAAAAAATTCAGAATTGCACCTTGCAATGCGGAGAAATTACTGTTTGTGCATTTACAATATTCATTGATTTTTGCCATTGAAAAACGTCCAGAAATGTTTGAAGCTACTGACTGAATGAAAGGAGCTGGCATCTCACTCTTTTTGAATCTTCTTTATCATGCTAAGAGGAGCAGGAAAAAGCAAAAAATTTCAGAATTGCACCTTGCAATGTGGAGAAATTACTGTTTGTGCATTCACATTATTCATTGATTGTTGCCTTTGAACAACATCATGTTATTAATATACCAGAAATGTTTGAAGCTACTGACTGAATGAAAAGAGCTGGCATCTCACTCTCTTTGAATCTTCTTTATCATGCTAAGAGGAGCAGGAAAAAGCAAGAAATTTCAGAATTGCACCTTGCAATGCGGAGAAATTACTGTTTGTGCATTCACATTATTCTTTGATTTTTGCCATTGAAAACAATCATGTTATTCATATACCAGAAATGTTTGAAGCTACTGACTGAATGAAAGGAGCTGGCATCTCACTCTCGTTGAATCTTCATTATCATGCTAAGAGGAGCAGGAAAAAGCAAAAAAATTCAGAATTGCACCTTGCAATGCAGAGAAATTACTGTTTGTGCATTCACATTATTCATTGATTTTTGACTTTGAAAAACATCATGTTATTCTTATACCCGAAATGTTTGAAGCTACTGACTGAATGAAAGGAGCTGGCATCTCACTCTCTTTGAATCTTCTTTATCATGCTAAGAGGAGCAGGAAAAAGCAAAAAATTTCAGAATTGCACCTTGCAATGCGGAGAAATTACTGTTTGTGCATTCACATTATTCATTGATTTTTGCCATTGAAAAACATCATGTTATTCATATACCAGAAATGTTTGAAGCTACTGACTGAAGGAAAAGAGCTGGCATCTCACTCTCTTTGAATCTTCTTTATCATGCTAAGAGGAGCAGGAAAAAGCAAAAAATTTCAGAATTGCACCTTGCAATGCGGAGAAATTCCTGTTTGTGCATTCACATTATTCATTGATTTTTGCCATTGAAAAACATCATGTTATTCATATACCAGAAATGTTTGAAGCTACTGACTGAATGAAAAGAGCTGGCATCTCACTATCTTTGAGTCTTTTTTATCATGCTAAGAGGAGCAGGAAAAAGAAAAAAATTTCAGAATTGCACCTTGCTATGCGGAGAAATTACTGTTTGTGCATATACAATATTCATTGATTTTTGCCATTGAAAAACGTCCAGAAATGTTTGAAGCTACTCACTGAATGAAAAGAGCTGGCATCTCACTCTCTTTGAATCTTCTTTATCATGCTAAGAGGAGCAGGAAAAAGCAAAAAATTTCAGAATTGCACCTTGCAATGCGGAGAAATTACTGTTTGTGCATTCACATTATTCATTGATTTTTGCCATTGAAAAACATCATGTTATTCATATACCAGAAATGTTTGAAGCTACTGACTGAATGAAAGGAGCTGGCATCTCACTCTCTATGAATCTTTTTTATCATGCTAAAAGCAGCAGGAAAAAGCAAAAAATTTCAGAATTGCACCTTGTAATGCGGAGAAATTACTGTTTGTGCATTTTCAATATTCACTGATTTTTGCCATTGAAAAACGTCCAGAAATGTTTGAAGCTACTGACTGAATGAAAGGAGCTGGCATCTCACTCTCTTTGAATATTCTTTATCATGCTAAGAGGAGCAGGAAAAAGCAAAAAATTTCAGAATTGCACCTTGCAATGCGGAGAAATTACTGTTTGTGCATTCAAATTATTCATTGATTTTTGCCATTTAAAACAATCATGTTATTCATATACTAGAAATGTTTGAAGCTACTGACTGAATGAAAGGAGCTGGCATCTCACTCTCTTTGAATCTTCTTTATCATGCTAAGAGGAGCAGGAAAAAGCAAAAAATTTCAGAATTGCAACTTGCAATGCGGAGAAATTACTGTTTGTGCATTCACATTATTCATTGATTTTTGCCATTGAAAAACATCATGTTATTCATATACCAGAAATGTTTGAAGCTACTGACTGAATGAAAAGAGCTGGCATCTCAATCTCTTTGAATCTTCTTTATCATACTAAGAGGAGCAGGAAAAAGCAAAAAATTTCAGAATTGCACCTTGCAATGCGGAGAAATTACTGTTTGTGCATTTACAATATTCATTGATTTTTGCGATTGAAAAACGTCCAGAAATGTTTGAAGCTACTGATTGAATGAAAGGAGCTGGCATCTCACTCTCTTTGAATCTTCTTTATCATGCTAAGAGGAGCAGGAAAAAGCAAAAAATTCCAGAATTGCACCTTGCAATGCGGAGAAATTACTGTTTGTGCATTAACATTATTCATTGATTTTTGCCATTGAAAAACATCATGTTATTCATATACCAGAAATGTTTGAAGCTACTGACTGAAGGAAAAGAGCTGGCATCTCACTCTCTTTGAATCTTCTTTATCATGCTAAGAGGAGCAGGAAAAAGCAAAAAATTTCAGAATTGCAGCTTGCAATGCGGAGAAATTCCTGTTTGTGCATTCACATTATTCATTGATTTTTGCCATTGAAAAACATCATGTTATTCATATACCAGAAATGTTTGAAGCTACTGACTGAATGAAAAGAGCTGGCATCTCACTCTCTTTGAATCTTCTTTATCATGCTAAGAGGAGCAGGAAAAAGCAAAAAATTTCAGAATTGCACTTGCAATGCGGAGAAATTACTGTTTGTGCATTTACAATATTCATTGATTTTTGCCAATGAAAAACGTCCAGAAATGTTTGAAGCTACTGACTGAATGAAAGGAGCTGGCATTTCACTCTCTTTGAATCTTCTTTATCATGCTAAGAGGAGCAGGAAAAAGCAAAAAATTTCAGAAGTGCACCTTGCAATGCGGAGAAATTACTGTTTGTGCATTCACATTATTCATTGATTTTTGCCATTGAAAAACATCATGTTATTCATATACCAGAAATGTTTGAAGCTACTGACTGAATGAAAGGAGCTGGCATCTCACTCTCTTTGAATCTTCTTTATCATGCTAAGAGGAGCAGGTAAAAGCAAAAAATTTCAGAATTGCACCTTGCATTGCGGAGAAATTACTGTTTGTGCATTTACAATATTCATTGATTTTTGGGATTGAAAAACGTCCAGAAATGTTTGAAGCTACTGACTGAATGAAAGGAGCTGGCATTTCACTCTCTTTGAATCTTCTTTATCATGCTAAGAGGAGCAGGAAAAAGCAAAAAATTTCAGAAGTGCACCTTGCAATGCGGAGAAATTACTGTTTGTGCATTCACATTATTCATTGATTTTTGCCATTGAAAAACATCATGTTATTCATATACCAGAAATGTTTGAAGCTACTGACTGAATGAAAGGAGCTGGCATCTCACTCTCTTTGAATCTTCTTTATCATGCTAAGAGGAGCAGGAAAAAGCAAAAAATTTCAGAATTGCACCTTGCTATGCGGAGAAATTACTGTTTGTGCATTTACAATATTCATTGATTTTTGCCATTGAAAAACGTCCAGAAATGTTTGAAGCTACTGACTGAATGAAAAGAGCTGGCATCTCACTCTCTTTGAATCTTCTTTATCATGCTAAGAGGAGCAGGAAAAAGCAAAAAATTTCAGAATTGCACCTTGCAATGCGGAGAAATTACTGTTTGTGCATTCACATTATTCATTGATTGTTGCCATTGAAGAACATCATGTTATTCATATACCAGAAATGTTTGAAGCTACTGACTGAATGAAAAGAGCTGGCATCTCACTCTCTTTGAATCTTCTTTATCATGCTAATAGGAGCAGGAAAAAGCAAAAAATTTCAGAATTGCACCTTGCAATGCGGAGAAATTACTGTTTGTGCATTCACATTATTCATTGATTTTTGCCATTGAAAACAATCATGTTATTTATATACCAGAAATGTTTGAAGCTACTGACTGAATGAAAGGAGCTGGCATCTCACTCTCTTTGAATGTTCTTTATCATGCTAAGAGGAGCAGGAAAAAGCAAAAAATTTCAGAATTGCACCTTGCAATGCGGAGAAATTACTGTTTGTGCATTCACATTATTCATTGATTGTTGCCATTGAAGAACATCATGTTATTCATATACCAGAAATGTTTGAAGCTACTGACTGAATGAATGAAAAGAGCTGGCATCTCACTCTCTTTGAATCTTCTTTATCATGCTAATAGGAGCAGGAAAAAGCAAAAAATTTCAGAATTGCACCTTGCAATGCGGAGAAATTACTGTTTGTGCATTCACATTATTCATTGATTTTTGCCATTGAAAACAATCATGTTATTCATATACCAGAAATGTTTGAAGCTACTGACTGAATGAAAGGAGCTGACATCTCACTCTCTTTGAATCTTCTTTATCATGCTAAGAGGAGCAGGAAAAAGCAAAAAATTTCAGAATTGCAAATTGCAATGCAGAGAAATTACTGTTTGTGCATTCACATTATTCATTGATTTTTGCCTTTGAAAAACATCATGTTATTCATATACCCGAAATGTTTGAAGCTACTGACTGAATGAAAAGAGCTGGCATCTCATTCTCTTTGAATCTTCTTTATCATGCTAAGAGGAGCAGGAAAAAGCAAAAAATTTCAGAATTGCACTTGCAATGCGGAGAAATTACTGTTTGTGCATTTACAATATTCATTGATTTTTGCCAATGAAAAACGTCCAGAAATGTTTGAAGCTACTGACTGAATGAAAGGAGCTGGCATTTCACTCTCTTTGAATCTTCTTTATCATGCTAAGAGGAGCAGGAAAAAGCAAAAAATTTCAGAAGTGCACCTTGCAATGCGGAGAAATTACTGTTTGTGCATTCACATTATTCATTGATTTTTGCCATTGAAAAACATCATGTTATTCATATACCAGAAATGTTTGAAGCTACTGACTGAATGAAAGGAGCTGGCATCTCACTCTCTTTGAATCTTCTTTATCATGCTAAGAGGAGCAGGAAAAAGCAAAAAATTTCAGAATTGCACCTTGCATTGCGGAGAAATTACTGTTTGTGCATTTACAATATTCATTGATTTTTGCGATTGAAAAACGTCCAGAAATGTTTGAAGCTACTGATTGAATGAAAGGAGCTGGCATCTCACTCTCTTTGAATCTTCTTTATCATGCTAAGAGGAGCAGGAAAAAGCAAAAAATTCCAGAATTGCACCTTGCAATGCGGAGAAATTACTGTTTGTGCATTAACATTATTCATTGATTTTTGCCATTGAAAAACATCATGTTATTCATATACCAGAAATGTTTGAAGCTACTGACTGAAGGAAAAGAGCTGGCATCTCACTCTCTTTGAATCTTCTTTATCATGCTAAGAGGAGCAGGAAAAAGCAAAAAATTTCAGAATTGCAGCTTGCAATGCGGAGAAATTCCTGTTTGTGCATTCACATTATTCATTGATTTTTGCCATTGAAAAACATCATGTTATTCATATACCAGAAATGTTTGAAGCTACTGACTGAATGAAAAGAGCTGGCATCTCACTCTCTTTGAATCTTCTTTATCATGCTAAGAGGAGCAGGAAAAAGCAAAAAATTTCAGAATTGCACTTGCAATGCGGAGAAATTACTGTTTGTGCATTTACAATATTCATTGATTTTTGCCAATGAAAAACGTCCAGAAATGTTTGAAGCTACTGACTGAATGAAAGGAGCTGGCATTTCACTCTCTTTGAATCTTCTTTATCATGCTAAGAGGAGCAGGAAAAAGCAAAAAATTTCAGAAGTGCACCTTGCAATGCGGAGAAATTACTGTTTGTGCATTCACATTATTCATTGATTTTTGCCATTGAAAAACATCATGTTATTCATATACCAGAAATGTTTGAAGCTACTGACTGAATGAAAGGAGCTGGCATCTCACTCTCTTTGAATCTTCTTTATCATGCTAAGAGGAGCAGGTAAAAGCAAAAAATTTCAGAATTGCACCTTGCATTGCGGAGAAATTACTGTTTGTGCATTTACAATATTCATTGATTTTTGCCATTGAAAAACGTCCAGAAATGTTTGAAGCTACTGACTGAATGAAAGGAGCTGGCATTTCACTCTCTTTGAATCTTCTTTATCATGCTAAGAGGAGCAGGAAAAAGCAAAAAATTTCAGAAGTGCACCTTGCAATGCGGAGAAATTACTGTTTGTGCATTCACATTATTCATTGATTTTTGCCATTGAAAAACATCATGTTATTCATATACCAGAAATGTTTGAAGCTACTGACTGAATGAAAGGAGCTGGCATCTCACTCTCTTTGAATCTTCTTTATCATGCTAAGAGGAGCAGGAAAAAGCAAAAAATTTCAGAATTGCACCTTGCTATGCGGAGAAATTACTGTTTGTGCATTTACAATATTCATTGATTTTTGCCATTGAAAAACGTCCAGAAATGTTTGAAGCTACTGACTGAATGAAAAGAGCTGGCATCTCACTCTCTTTGAATCTTCTTTATCATGCTAAGAGGAGCAGGAAAAAGCAAAAAATTTCAGAATTGCACCTTGCAATGCGGAGAAATTACTGTTTGTGCATTCACATTATTCATTGATTGTTGCCATTGAAGAACATCATGTTATTCATATACCAGAAATGTTTGAAGCTACTGACTGAATGAAAAGAGCTGGCATCTCACTCTCTTTGAATCTTCTTTATCATGCTAATAGGAGCAGGAAAAAGCAAAAAATTTCAGAATTGCACCTTGCAATGCGGAGAAATTACTGTTTGTGCATTCACATTATTCATTGATTTTTGCCATTGAAAACAATCATGTTATTTATATACCAGAAATGTTTGAAGCTACTGACTGAATGAAAGGAGCTGGCATCTCACTCTCTTTGAATGTTCTTTATCATGCTAAGAGGAGCAGGAAAAAGCAAAAAATTTCAGAATTGCACCTTGCAATGCGGAGAAATTACTGTTTGTGCATTCACATTATTCATTGATTGTTGCCATTGAAGAACATCATGTTATTCATATACCAGAAATGTTTGAAGCTACTGACTGAATGAATGAAAAGAGCTGGCATCTCACTCTCTTTGAATCTTCTTTATCATGCTAATAGGAGCAGGAAAAAGCAAAAAATTTCAGAATTGCACCTTGCAATGCGGAGAAATTACTGTTTGTGCATTCACATTATTCATTGATTTTTGCCATTGAAAACAATCATGTTATTCATATACCAGAAATGTTTGAAGCTACTGACTGAATGAAAGGAGCTGACATCTCACTCTCTTTGAATCTTCTTTATCATGCTAAGAGGAGCAGGAAAAAGCAAAAAATTTCAGAATTGCAAATTGCAATGCAGAGAAATTACTGTTTGTGCATTCACATTATTCATTGATTTTTGCCTTTGAAAAACATCATGTTATTCATATACCCGAAATGTTTGAAGCTACTGACTGAATGAAAAGAGCTGGCATCTCATTCTCTTTGAATCTACTTTATCATGCTAAGAGGAGCAGGAAAAAGCAAAAAATTTCAGAATTGCACTTGCAATGCGGAGAAATTACTGTTTGTGCATTTACAATATTCATTGATTTTTGCCAATGAAAAACGTCCAGAAATGTTTGAAGCTACTGACTGAATGAAAGGAGCTGGCATTTCACTCTCTTTGAATCTTCTTTATCATGCTAAGAGGAGCAGGAAAAAGCAAAAAATTTCAGAAGTGCACCTTGCAATGCGGAGAAATTACTGTTTGTGCATTCACATTATTCATTGATTTTTGCCATTGAAAAACATCATGTTATTCATATACCAGAAATGTTTGAAGCTACTGACTGAATGAAAGGAGCTGGCATCTCACTCTCTTTGAATCTTCTTTATCATGCTAAGAGGAGCAGGAAAAAGCAAAAAATTTCAGAATTGCACCTTGCATTGCGGAGAAATTACTGTTTGTGCATTTACAATATTCATTGATTTTTGCCATTGAAAAACGTCCAGAAATGTTTGAAGCTCCTGAGTGAATGAAAGGAGCTGGCATCTCACTCTCTTTGAATATTCTTTATCATGCTAAGAGGAGCAGGAAAAAGCAAAAAATTTCAGAATTGCACCTTGCAATGCGGAGAAATTACTGTTTGTGCATTCACATTATTCATTGATTGTTGCCATTGAAGAACATCATGTTATTCATATACCAGAAATGTTTGAAGCTACTGACTGAATGAAAAGAGCTGGCATCTCACTCTCTTTGAATCTTCTTTATCATGCTAATAGGAGCAGGAAAAAGCAAAAAATGTCAGAATTGCACCTTGCAATGCGGAGAAATTACTGTTTGTGCATTCACATTATTCATTGATTTTTGCCATTGAAAACAATCATGTTATTCATATACCAGAAATGTTTGAAGCTACTGACTGAATGAAAGGAGCTGGCATCTCACTCTCTTTGAATCTTCTTTATCATGCTAAGAGGAGCAGGAAAAAGCAAAAAATTTCAGAATTGCACCTTGCAATGCGGAGAAATTACTGTTTGTGCATTCACATTATTCATTGATTGTTGCCATTGAAGAACATCATGTTATTCATATACCAGAAATGTTTGAAGCTACTGACTGAATGAAAAGAGCTGGCATCTCACTCTCTTTGAATCTTCTTTATCATGCTAATAGGAGCAGGAAAAAGCAAAAAATTTCAGAATTGCACCTTGCAATGCGGAGAAATTACAGTTTGTGCATTCACATTATTCATTGATTTTTGCCATTGAAAACAATCATGTTATTCATATACCAGAAATGTTTGAAGCTACTGACTGAATGAAAGGAGCTGGCATCTCACTCTCTTTGAATCTTCTTTATCATGCTAAGAGGAGCAGGAAAAAGCAAAAAATTTCAGAATTGCACCTTGCAATGCAGAGAAATTACTGTTTGTGCATTCACATTATTCATTGATTTTTGCCTTTGAAAAACATCATGTTATTCATATACCCGAAATGTTTGAAGCTACTGACTGAATGAAAAGAGCTGGCATCTCATTCTCTTTGATTCTTCTTTATCATGCTAAGAGGAACAGGAAAAAGCAAAAAATTTCAGAATTGCACTTGCAATGCGGAGAAATTACTGTTTGTGCATTTACAATATTCATTGATTTTTGCAAATGAAAAACGTCCAGAAATGTTTGAAGGTACTGACTGAATGAAAAGAGCTGGCATCTCACTCTCTTTGAATCTTCTTTATCATGCTAAGAGGAGCAGGAAAAAGCAAAAAATTTCAGAATTGCACCTTGCAATGCGGAGAAATTACTGTTTGTGCATTCACATTATTCATTGATTTTTGCCATTGAAAAACATCATGTTATTCATATACCAGAAATGTTTGAAGCTACTGACTGAAGAAAAAGAGCTGGCATCTCACTCTCTTTGAATCTTCTTTATCATGCTAAGAGGAGCAGGAAAAAGCAAAAAATTTCAGAATTGCACCTTGCAATGCGGAGAAATTCCTGTTTGTGCATTCACATTATTCATTGATTTTTGCCATTGAAAAACATCATGTTATTCATATACCAGAAATGTTTGAAGCTACTGACTGAATGAAAAGAGCTGGCATCTCACTCTCTTTGAATCTTCTTTATCATGCTAAGAGGAGCAGGAAAAAGCAAAAAATTTCACAATTGCACTTGCAATGCGAAGAAATTACTGTTTGTGCATTTACAATATTCATTGATTTTTGCCAATGAAAAACGTCCAGAAATGTTTGAAGCTACTGACTGAATGAAAGGAGCTGGCATTTCACTCTCTTTGAATCTTCTTTATCATGCTAAGAGGAGCAGGAAAAAGCAAAAAATTTCAGAAGTGCACCTTGCAATGCGGAGAAATTACTGTTTGTGCATTCACATTATTCATTGATTTTTGCCATTGAAAAACATCATGTTAATCATATACCAGAAATGTTTGAAGCTACTGACTGAATGAAAGGAGCTGGCATCTCACTCTCTTTGAATCTTCTTTATCATGCTAAGAGGAGCAGGAAAAAGCAAAAAATTTCAGAATTGCACCTTGCATTGCGGAGAAATTACTGTTTCTGCATTTACAATATTCATTGATTTTTGCCATTGAAAAACGTCCAGAAATGTTTGAAGCTGCTGACTGAATGAAAGGAGCTGGCATCTCACTCTCTTTGAATCTTCTTTATCATGCTAAGAGGAGCAGGAAAAAGCAAAAAATTTCAGAATTGCACCTTGCAATGCAGAGAAATTACTGTTTGTGCATTCACATTATTCATTGATTGTTGCCATTGAAGAACATCATGTTATTCATATAACAGAAATGTTTGAAGCTACTGACTGAATGAAAAGAGCTGGCATCTCACTCTCTTTGAATCTTCTTTATCATGCTAATAGGAGCAGGAAAAAGCAAAAAATTTCAGAATTGCACCTTGCAATGCGGAGAAATAACTGATTGTGCATTCACATTATTCATTGATTTTTGCCTTTGAAAAACATCATGTTATTCATATACCCGAAATGTTTGAAGCTACTGACTGAATGAAAAGAGCTGGCATCTCACTCTCTTTGAATCTTCTTTATCATGCTAATAGGAGCAGGAAAAAGCAAAAAATTTCAGAATTGCACCTTGCTATGCGGAGAAATTACTGTTTGTGCATTTACAATATTCATTGATTTTTGCCATTGAAAAACGTCCAGAAATGTTTGAAGCTACTGACTGAATGAAAAGAGCTGGCATCTCACTCTCTTTGATTCTTCTTTATCATGCTAAGTGGAGCAGGAAAAAGCAAAAAATTTCAGAATTGCACCTTGCAATGCGGACAAATAACTGTTTGTGCATTCACATTATTCATTGATTTTTGCCATTGAAAAACATCATGTTATTCATATACCAGAAATGTTTGAAGCTACTGACTGAATGAAAAGAGCTGGCATCTCAATCTCTTTGAATCTTCTTTATCATGCTAAGAGGAGCAGGAAAAAGCAAAAAATTTCAGAATTGCACCTTGCAATGCGGAGAAATTACTGTTTGTGCATTTACAATATTCATTGATTTTTGCCATTGAAAAACGTCCAGAAATGTTTGAAGCTACTGACTGAATGAAAGGAGCTGGCATCTCACTCTCTTTGAATCTTCTTTATCCTGCTAAGAGGAGCAGGAAAAAGCAAAAAATTTCAGAATTGCACCTTGCAATGCGGAGAAATTACTGTTTGTGCATTCACATTATTCATTGATTTTTGCCATTGAAAAACATCATGTTATTCATATACCAGAAATGTTAGGAGCTACTGACTGAAGGAAAAGAGCTGGCATCTCACTCTCTTTGAATCTTCTTTATCATGCTAAGAGGAGCAGGAAAAAGCAAAAAATTTCAGAAATGAACTTTGCAATGCAGAGAAATTCCTGTTTGTGCATTCAAATTATTCATTGATTTTTGCCATTGAAAAACATCATGTTATTCATATACCAGAAATGTTTGAAGCTACTGACTGAATGAAAAGGAGCTGGCATCTCACTCTCTTTGAATCTTCTTTATCATGCTAAGAGGAGCAGGAAAAAGCAAAAAATTTCACAATTGCACTTGCAATGCGGAGAAATTACTGTTTGTGCATTTACAATATTCATTGATTTTTGCCAATGAAAAACGTCCAGAAATGTTTGAAGCTACTGACTGAATGAAAGGAGCTGGCATTTCACTCTCTTTGAATCTTCTTTATCATGCTAAGAGGAGCAGGAAAAAGCAAAAAATTTCAGAAGTGCACCTTGCAATGCGGAGAAATTACTGTTTGTGCATTCACATTATTCATTGATTTTTGCCATTGAAAAACATCATGTTATTCATATACCAGAAATGTTTGAAGCTACTGACTGAATGAAAGGAGCTGGCATCTCACTCTTTTTGAATTTTCTTTATCATGCTAAGAGGAGCAGGAAAAAGCAAATAATTTCAGAATTGCACCTTGCATTGCGGAGAAATTACTGTTTGTGCATTTACAATATTCATTGATTTTTGCCATTGAAAAACGTCCAGAAATGTTTGAAGCTACTGACTGAATGAAAGGAGCTGGCATCTCACTCTCTTTGAATGTTCTTTATCATGCTAAGAAAAGCAGGAAAAAGCAAAGAATTTCAGAATTGCACCTTGCAATGCGGAGAAATTACTGTTTGTGCATTCACATTATTCATTGATTTTTGCCATTGAAAAACATCATGTTATTCATATACCAGAAATGTTTGAAGTTACTGACTGAATGAAAAGAGCTGGCATCTCACTCTCTTTGAATCTTCTTTATCATGCTAAGAGGAGCAGGAAAAAGCAAAAAATTTCAGAATTGCACCTTGCAATGCGGAGAAATTACTGTTTGTGCATTCACATTATTCATTGATTTTTGCCATTGAAAAACATCATGTTATTCATATACCAGAAATGTTTGAAGCTACTGACTGAATGAAAAGAGCTGGCATCTCACTCTCTTTGAATTTTCTTTATCATGCTAAGAGGAGCAGGAGAAAGCAAAAAATTTCAGAATTGCACCTTGCAATGCGGAGAAATTACTGTTTGTGCATTTAAAATATTCATTGATTTTTGCCATTGAAAAACGTCCAGAAATGTTTGAAGCTACTGACTGAATAAAAGGAGCTGGCATTTCACTCTCTTTGAATCTTCTTTATCATGCTAAGAGGAGCAGGAAAAAGCAAAAAATTTCAGAAGTGCACCTTGCATTGCGGAGAAATTACTGTTTGTGCATTCACATTATTCATTGATTTTTGCCATTGAAAAACATCATGTTATTCATATACCAGAAATGTTTGAAGCTACTGACTGAATGAAAAGAGCTGGCATCTCACTCTCTTTGAATCTTCTTTATCATGCTAAGAGGAGCAGGAAAAAGCAAAAAATTTCAGAATTGCACCTTGCAATGCGGAGAAATTACTGTTTGTGCATTCACATTATTCATTGATTTTTGCCAATGAAAAACGTCCAGAAATGTTTGAAGCTACTGACTGAATGAAAGGAGCTGGCATCTCACTCTCTTTGAATCTTCTTTATCATGCTAAGAGGAGCAGTAAAATGAAAAAAAATTTCAGAATTGCACCTTGCAATGCGGAGAAGTTACTGTTTGTGCATTCACATTATTCATTGATTTTTGCCATTGAAAAACGTCCAGAAATGTTTGAAGCTACTGACTGAATGAAAGGAGCTGGCATCTCACTCTCTTTGAATCTTCTTTATCATGCTAAGAGGAGCAGGAAAAAGCAAAAAATTTCAGAATTGCACCTTGCAATGCGGAGAAATTACTGTTTGTGCATTTACAATATTCATTGATTTTTGCCATTGAAAAACGTCCAGAAATGTTTGAAGCTACTGACTGAATGAAAGGAGCTGGCATCTCACTCTCTTTGAATCTTCTTTATCATGCTAAGAGGAGCAGGAAAATCAAAAAATTTCAGAATTGCACCTTGCAATGCGAAGAAATTACTGTTTGTGCATTCACATTATTCAATTTGCACAAAAAAGCTCCAGAGAGGTGTGGGCTGGAATGAAGCTAGTGACTGGGTTTAAGGCAAGGTCGGAGCAGGGGGGTGGTGGACTCAGAATGGCTAATGAAATGAATGAGTTCTTCAATAGTTTCAGCAATAAAGGTGCGGTAGCAGCAGGGAAGGGGAAGGAGTCCGGGGAACAACTAGCTAAATTAACAGGGTGTGAAATAGATAATTTCTCGGTCTCCAAAAATGACGTGAGGGACCAGTTTAGTAAGCTGGCCATTGGCAAAGCAGCAGGGCCTGACGGTCTCAGTCCACGTGTCCTCAGAGTGTGTGCAAATGAGTTTTGTACTGTCTTCCAGCATCTCTTTAACCAGAGCTTACAATCAAAGAGAGTACCAGTGCTCTGGAAGACTTCCTGCCTGGTGCCGGTTCCCAAGACTACCTTCCCGGCTTCCCCGGGGGACTATAGACCGGTGGCCTTAACATCGCATTCGATGAAGTCCTTGGAGAGAATAGTACTTGCTCACTTGTGTCCGAGGGTGATGGCGCATACTGATGCTCTTCAGTTTGCGTACCGGCAGGGACTGGGGGTGGACGATGCTGTAGCGTCTCTGCTACAAACAGTACATTCCTTTTTGGACAATGATGGAACCACAGTGCGTGCTTTGTTCTTTGATTTCTCTAGTGCGTTCAACACATTACAGCCACCCTTACTGCGTGGAAAGTTGATTAAAATGGCGGTGGATGAGGGACTTGTGAATTGGATAATTGACTACCAGTCGGATAGGCCACAGTTTGTTAGGTGGAGGACGGCTACATCAGATAGTGTACTGAGCAGTGTCAGAGCCCCGCAGGGAACAGTGCTGTCACCATTCCAATTTACATTGTACACAGCTGACTTTCAGTATAAATCAGACCGTTGTCACCTCCAGAAGAACTCGGATGACTCTGTGATAGTTGGCGGTATTGGGAAGGACCAGGATGAAGAGGAATATAGAAGGGTGGTTGTGGACTTTGTAGTATGGTGCCAGGCTAACCATATAGAACTAAATGTTAAGAAAACCAGGGAGTTGGTGATGAGCCATGGAAGGTGCAAGAAGGTATGCCTACCTGTTACCATTGACGGTCAGGATGTGGAGATGGTGGACAGTTTCAAATATTTGGGGGTTTACCTGGAGAGCAAGCTAGACTGGAAGTGCCACATGGAGAAGGTCTACAAGAAGGGGATGAGTAGATTGTACTTCCTAAGGAAGTTAAGGTCTTTTAATGTGTGTGGCAAAATGCTTGAGGTGTTCTACCAATCCATTGTGGCTAGTGCCACCTTTGCGGCAATAATTTGCTGGGGTAACAGTGTGCGTGTTGCTGACGCCAACAAGCTCAACAAACTTATAAAGAAGGCTAGCGCGACGGTGGGCCTACAGCTTGGGACTTTTGAAGATGTGGTAGAGGATAGGATTAAGAAGAAGTGCAGAGCTATAATGGGCAACAACACACACCCGCTTTATGAACTGTTTGCGAAACAGAAGAGCACATTCAGCAATTGCCTAATACAACTAAGGTGTAAAAAGGAAAAATACAGGAGATCGTTTGTTCCAACAGCTATGGGGGTGTTTAACAAATGTCTGAAAAGCAATGTCTAAAGCATTCCAAATGTTATGTTATCATATGTGTCATGTCGAGATCTGTGTTCTGCTGCTGTGATACCGCAATTTCCTCCGGGATAAAATAAAGTATATCTTATTTTATCTTATCTTATCTTATTCATTGATTTTTGCCATTGAAAAACATCATGTTATTCATATACCAGAAATGTTTGAAGCTACTGACTGAATGAAAAGAGCTGGCATCTCACTCTCTTTGAATCTTCTTTATCATGCTAAGAGGAGCAGGAAAAAGCAAAAAAATTTCAGAATTGCATCTTGCAATGCGGAAAAATTACTGTTTGTGCATTTACAATATTCATTGATTTTTGCCATTGAAAAACGTCCAGAATTGTTTGAAGCTACTGACTGAATGAAGGAGCTGGCATCTCACTCTCTTTGAATCTTCTTTATCATGCTAAGAGGAGCAGGAAAAAGCAAAAAATTTCAGAATTGCACCTTGCAATGCGGAGAAATTACTGTTTGTGCATTCACATTATTCATTGATTTTTGCCATTGAAAAACATCATGTTATTCATATACCAGAAATGTTTGAAGCTACTGACTGAATGAAAGGAGCTGGCATCTCACTCTCTTTGAATCTTCTTTATCATGCTAAGAGGAGCAGGAAAAAGCAAAAAATTTCAGAATTGCACCTTGCAATGCGGAGAAATTACTGTTTGTGCATTTACAATAATCATTGATTTTTGCCATTGAAAAACGTCCAGAAATGTTTGAAGCTACTGACTGAATGAAAGGAGCTGGCATCTCACTCTCTTTGAATGTTCTTTATCATGCTAAGAAGAGCAGGAAAAAGCAAAGAATTTCAGAATTGCACCTTGCAATGCGGAGAAATTACTGTTTGTGCATTCACATTATTCATTGATTTTTGCCATTGAAAAACATCATGTTATTCATATACCAGAAATGTTTGAAGCTACTGACTGAATGAAAAGAGCTGGCATCTCACTCTCTTTGAATCTTCTTTATCATGCTAAGAGGAGCAGGAAAAAGCAAAAAATTTCAGAATTGCACCTTGCAATGCGGAGAAATTAGTGTTTGTGCATTCACATTATTCATTGATTTTTGCCATTGAAAAACATCATGTTATTCATATACCAGAAATGTTTGAAGCTACTGACTGAATGAAAAGAGCTGGCATCTCACTCTCTTTGAATTTTCTTTATCATGCTAAGAGGAGCAGGAGAAAGCAAAAAATTTCAGAATTGCACCTTGCAATGCGGAGAAATTACTGTTTGTGCATTTACAATATTCATTGATTTTTGCCATTGAAAAACGTCCAGAAATGTTTGAAGCTACTGACTGAATAAAAGGAGCTGGCATTTCACTCTCTTTGAATCTTCTTTATCATGCTAAGAGGAGCAGGAAAAAGCAAATAATTTCAGAAGTGCACCTTGCAATGCGGAGAAATTACTGTTTGTGCATTCACATTATTCATTGATTTTTGCCATTGAAAAACATCATGTTATTCATATACCAGAAATGTTAGGAGCTACTGACTGAAGGAAAAGAGCTGGCATCTCACTCTCTTTGAATCTTCTTTATCATGCTAAGAGGAGCAGGAAAAAGCAAAAAATTTCAGAATTGAACTTTGCAATGCAGAGAAATTCCTGTTTGTGCATTCACATTATTCATTGATTTTTGCCATTGAAAAACATCATGTTATTCATATACCAGAAATGTTTGAAGCTACTGACTGAATGAAAAGAGCTGGCATCTCACTCTCTTTGAATCTTCTTTATCATGCTAAGAGGAGCAGGAAAAAGCAAAAAATTTCACAATTGCACTTGCAATGCGGAGAAATTACTGTTTGTGCATTTACAATATTCATTGATTTTTGCCAATGAAAAACGTCCAGAAATGTTTGAAGCTACTGACTGAATGAAAGGAGCTGGCATCTCACTCTCTTTGAATTTTCTTTATCATGCTAAGAGGAGCAGGAAAAAGCAAAATATTTCAGAATTGCACCTTGCATTGCGGAGAAATTACTGTTTGTGCATTTACAATATTCATTGATTTTTGCCATTGAAAAACGTCCAGAAATGTTTGAAGCTACTGACTGAATGAAAGGAGCTGGCATCTCACTCTCTTTGTATATTCTTTATCATGCTAAGAGGAGCAGGAAAAAGCAAAAAATTTCAGAATTGCACCTTGCAATGCGGAGAAATTACTGTTTGTGCATTCACATTATTCATTGATTGTTGCCATTGAAGAACATCATGTTATTCATATAACAGAAATGTTTGAAGCTACTGACTGAATGAAAAGAGCTGGCATCTCACTCTCTTTGAATCTTCTTTATCATGCTAAGAGGAGCAGGAAAAAGCAAAAAATTTCAGAATTGCACCTTGCAATGCGGAGAAATTACTGTTTGTGCATTCACATTATTCATTGATTTTTGCCATTGAAAAACATCATGTTATTCATATACCAGAAATGTTTGAAGCTACTGACTGAATGAAAAGAGCTGGCATCTCACTCTCTTTGAATCTTCTTTATCATGCTAAGAGGAGCAGGAAAAAGCAAAAAATTTCAGAATTGCACCTTGCAATGCGGAGAAATTACTGTTTGTGCATTCACATTATTCATTGATTTTTGCCATTGAAAAACGTCCAGAAATGTTTGAAGCTACTGACTGAATGAAAGGAGCTGGCATCTCACTCTCTTTGAATCTTCTTTATCATGCTAAGAGGAGCAGTAAAATGAAAAAAAATTTCAGAATTGCACCTTGCAATGCGGAGAAGTTACTGTTTGTGCATGCACATTATTCATTGATTTTTGCCATTGAAAAACGTCCAGAAATGTTTGAAGCTACTGACTGAATGAAAGGAGCTGGCATCTCACTCTCTTTGAATCTTCTTTATCATGCTAAGAGGAGCAGGAAAAAGCAAAAAATTTCAGAATTGCACCTTGCAATGCGGAGAAATTACTGTTTGTGCATTTACAATATTCATTGATTTTTGCCATTGAAAAACGTCCAGAAATGTTTGAAGCTACTGACTGAATGAAAGGAGCTGGCATCTCACTCTCTTTGAATCTTCTTTATCATGCTAAGAGGAGCAGGAAAAAGCAAAAAATTTCAGAATTGCACCTTGCAATGCGGAGAAATTACTGTTTGTGCATTCACATTATTCATTGATTTTTGCCATTGAAAACCATCATGTTATTCATATACCAGAAATGTTTGAAGCTACTGACTGAATGAAAGGAGCTGGCATCTCACTCTCTTTGAATCTTCTTTATCATGCTAAGAGGAGCAGGAAAATCAAAAAATTTCAGAATTGCACCTTGCAATGCGAAGAAATTACTGTTTGTGCATTCACATTATTCAATTTGCACAAAAAAGCTCCAGAGAGGTGTGGGCTGGAATGAAGCTAGTGACTGGGTTTAAGGCAAGGTCGGAGCAGGGGGGTGGTGGACTCAGAATGGCTAATGAAATGAATGAGTTCTTCAATAGTTTCAGCAATAAAGGTGCGGTAGCAGCAGGGAAGGGGAAGGAGTCCGGGGAACAACTAGCTAAATTAACAGGGTGTGAAATAGATAATTTCTCGGTCTCCAAAAATGACGTGAGGGACCAGTTTAGTAAGCTGGCCATTGGCAAAGCAGCAGGGCCTGACGGTCTCAGTCCACGTGTCCTCAGAGTGTGTGCAAATGAGTTTTGTACTGTCTTCCAGCATCTCTTTAACCAGAGCTTACAATCAAAGAGAGTACCAGTGCTCTGGAAGACTTCCTGCCTGGTGCCGGTTCCCAAGACTACCTTCCCGGCTTCCCCGGGGGACTATAGACCGGTGGCCTTAACATCGCATTCGATGAAGTCCTTGGAGAGAATAGTACTTGCTCACTTGTGTCCGAGGGTGATGGCGCATACTGATGCTCTTCAGTTTGCGTACCGGCAGGGACTGGGGGTGGACGATGCTGTAGCGTCTCTGCTACAAACAGTACATTCCTTTTTGGACAATGATGGAACCACAGTGCGTGCTTTGTTCTTTGATTTCTCTAGTGCGTTCAACACATTACAGCCACCCTTACTGCGTGGAAAGTTGATTAAAATGGCGGTGGATGAGGGACTTGTGAATTGGATAATTGACTACCTGTCGGATAGGCCACAGTTTGTTAGGTGGAGGACGGCTACATCAGATAGTGTACTGAGCAGTGTCAGAGCCCCGCAGGGAACAGTGCTGTCGCCATTCCAATTTACATTGTACACAGCTGACTTTCAGTATAAATCAGACCGTTGTCACCTCCAGAAGAACTCGGATGACTCTGTGATAGTTGGCGGTATTGGGAAGGACCAGGATGAAGAGGAATATAGAAGGGTGGTTGTGGACTTTGTAGTATGGTGCCAGGCTAACCATATAGAACTAAATGTTAAGAAAACCAGGGAGTTGGTGATGAGCCATGGAAGGTGCAAGAAGGTATGCCTACCTGTTACCATTGACGGTCAGGATGTGGAGATGGTGGACAGTTTCAAATATTTGGGGGTTTACCTGGAGAGCAAGCTAGACTGGAAGTGCCACATGGAGAAGGTCTACAAGAAGGGGATGAGTAGATTGTACTTCCTAAGGAAGTTAAGGTCTTTTAATGTGTGTGGCAAAATGCTTGAGGTGTTCTACCAATCCATTGTGGCTAGTGCCACCTTTGCGGCAATAATTTGCTGGGGTAACAGTGTGAGTGTTGCTGACGCCAACAAGCTCAACAAACTTATAAAGAAGGCTAGCGCGACGGTGGGCCTACAGCTTGGGACTTTTGAAGATGTGGTATAGGATAGGATTAAGAAGAAGTGCAGAGCTATAATGGGCAACAACACACACCCGCTTTATGAACTGTTTGCGAAACAGAAGAGCACATTCAGCAATTGCCTAATACAACTAAGGTGTAAAAAGGAAAAATACAGGAGATCGTTTGTTCCAACAGCTATGGGGGTGTTTAACAAATGTCTGAAAAGCAATGTCTAAAGCATTCCAAATGTTATGTTATCATATGTGTCATGTCGAGATCTGTGTTCTGCTGCTGTGATACCGCAATTTCCTCCGGGATAAAATAAAGTATATCTTATTTTATCTTATCTTATCTTATTCATTGATTTTTGCCATTGAAAAACATCATGTTATTCATATACCAGAAATGTTTGAAGCTACTGACTGAATGAAAAGAGCTGGCATCTCACTCTCTTTGAATCTTCTTTATCATGCTAAGAGGAGCAGGAAAAAGCAAAAAAATTTCAGAATTGCATCTTGCAATGCGGAAAAATTACTGTTTGTGCATTTACAATATTCATTGATTTTTGCCATTGAAAAACGTCCAGAATTGCTTGAAGCTACTGACTGAATGAAGGAGCTGGCATCTCACTCTCTTTGAATCTTCTTTATCATGCTAAGAGGAGCAGGAAAAAGCAAAAAATTTCAGAATTGCACCTTGCAATGCGGAGAAATTACTGTTTGTGCATTCACATTATTCATTGATTTTTGCCATTGAAAAACATCATGTTATTCATATACCAGAAATGTTTGAAGCTACTGACTGAATGAAAGGAGCTGGCATCTCACTCTCTTTGAATCTTCTTTATCATGCTAAGAGGAGCAGGAAAAAGCAAAAAATTTCAGAATTGCACCTTGCAATGCGGAGAAATTACTGTTTGTGCATTTACAATAATCATTGATTTTTGCCATTGAAAAACGTCCAGAAATGTTTGAAGCTACTGACTGAATGAAAGGAGCTGGCATCTCACTCTCTTTGAATGTTCTTTATCATGCTAAGAAGAGCAGGAAAAAGCAAAGAATTTCAGAATTGCACCTTGCAATGCGGAGAAATTACTGTTTGTGCATTCACATTATTCATTGATTTTTGCCATTGAAAAACATCATGTTATTCATATACCAGAAATGTTTGAAGCTACTGACTGAATGAAAAGAGCTGGCATCTCACTCTCTTTGAATCTTCTTTATCATGCTAAGAGGAGCAGGAAAAAGCAAAAAATTTCAGAATTGCACCTTGCAATGCGGAGAAATTACTGTTTGTGCATTCACATTATTCATTGATTTTTGCCATTGAAAAACATCATGTTATTCATATACCAGAAATGTTTGAAGCTACTGACTGAATGAAAAGAGCTGGCATCTCACTCTCTTTGAATTTTCTTTATCATGCTAAGAGGAGCAGGAGAAAGCAAAAAATTTCAGAATTGCACCTTGCAATGCGGAGAAATTACTGTTTGTGCATTTACAATATTCATTGATTTTTGCCATTGAAAAACGTCCAGAAATGTTTGAAGCTACTGACTGAATAAAAGGAGCTGGCATTTCACTCTCTTTGAATCTTCTTTATCATGCTAAGAGGAGCAGGAAAAAGCAAAAAATTTCAGAAGTGCACCTTGCAATGCGGAGAAATTACTGTTTGTGCATTCACATTATTCATTGATTTTTGCCATTGAAAAACATCATGTTATTCATATACCAGAAATGTTTGAAGCTACTGACTGAATGAAAGGAGCTGGCATCTCACTCTCTTTGAATCTTCTTTATCATGCTAAGAGGAGCAGGAAAAAGCAAAAAATTTCAGAATTGCACCTTGCAATGCGGAGAAATTACTGTTTGTGCATTCACATTATTCATTGATTTTTGCCAATGAAAAACGTCCAGAAGTGTTTGAAGCTACTGACTGAATGAAAGGAGCTGGCATCTCACTCTCTTTGAATCTTCTTTATCATGCTAAGAGGAGCAGTAAAATGAAAAAAAATTTCAGAATTGCACCTTGCAATGCGGAGAAGTTACTGTTTGTGCATTCACATTATTCATTGATTTTTGCCATTGAAAAACGTCCAGAAATGTTTGAAGCTACTGACTGAATGAAAGGAGCTGGCATCTCACTCTCTTTGAATCTTCTTTATCATGCTAAGAGGAGCAGGAAAAAGCAAAAAATTTCAGAATTGCACCTTGCAATGCGGAGAAATTACTGTTTGTGCATTTACAATATTCATTGATTTTTGCCATTGAAAAACGTCCAGAAATGTTTGAAGCTACTGACTGAATGAAAGGAGCTGGCATCTCACTCTCTTTGAATCTTCTTTATCATGCTAAGAGGAGCAGGAAAAAGCAAAAAATTTCAGAATTGCACCTTGCAATGCGGAGAAATTACTGTTTGTGCATTCACTTTATTCATTGATTTTTGCCATTGAAAAACATGTTATTCATATACCAGAAATGTTTGAAGCTACTGACTGAATGAAAAGAGCTGGCATCTCACTCTCTTTGAATCTTCTTTATCATGCTAAGAGGAGCAGGAAAAAGCAAAAAATTTCAGAATTGCACCTTGCAATGCGGAGAAATTACTGTTTGTGCATTTACAATATTCATTGATTTTTGCCATTGAAAAACGTCCAGAAATGTTTGAAGCTACTGACTGAATGAAAGGAGCTGGCATCTCACTCTCTTTGAATCTTCTTTATCATGCTAAGAGGAGCAGGAAAAAGCAAAAAATTTCAGAATTGCACCTTGCAATGCGGAGAAAATAATGTTTGTGCATTCACATTATTCATTGATTTTTGCCATTGAAAAACATCATGTTATTCATATACCAGAAATGTTTGAAGCTACTGACTGAATGAAAAGAGCTGGCATCTCACTCTCTTTGAATCTTCTTTATCATGCTAAGAGGAGCAGGAAAAAGCAAAAAATTTCAGAATTGCACCTTGCAATGCGGAGAAATTAATGTTTGTGCATTCACAATATTCATTGATTTTTGACATTGAAAAACATCATGTTATTCATATACCAGAAATGTTTGTAGGTACTGACTGAATGAAAAGAGCTGGCATCTCACTCTCTTTGAATCTTCTTTATCATGCTAAGAGGAGCAGGAAAAAGCAAAAAATTTCAGAATTGCACCTTGCAATGCGGAGAAATTACTGTTTGTGCATTCACATTATTCATTGATTTTTGCCATTGAAAAAATTCCAGAAATGTTTGAAGCTACTGACTGAATGAAAGGAGCTGGAATCTCAGTCTCTTTGAATCTTCTTTATCATGCTAAGAGGAGCAGGAAAAAGCAAAAAATATCAGAATTGCACCTTGCAATGCGGAGAAATTACTGTTTGTGCATTTACAATATTCATTGATTTTTGCCATTGAAAAACGTCCAGAAATGTTTGAAGCTACTGACTGAATGAAAATAGCTGGCATCTCACTCTCTTTGAATCTTCTTTATCATGCTAAGAGGAGCAGGAAAAAGCAAAAAATTTCAGAATTGCACCTTGCAATGCGGAGGAATTACTGTTTGTGCATTTACAATAATCATTGATTTTTGCCATTGAAAAACGTCCAGAAATGTTTGAAGCTACTGACTGAATGAAAGGAGCTGGCATCTCACTCTCTTTGAATGTTCTTTATCATGCTAAGAGGAGCAGGAAAAAGCAAAGAATTTCAGAATTGCACCTTGCAATGCGGAGAAATTACTGTTTGTGCATTCACATTATTCATTGATTTTTGCCATTGAAAAACATCATGTTATTCATATACCAGAAATGTTTGAAGCTACTGACTGAATGAAAGGAGCTGGCATCTCACTCTCTTTGAATCTTCTTTATCATGCTAAGAGGAGCAGGAAAAAGCAAAAAATTTCAGAATTGCACCTTGCAATGCGGAGAAATTACTGTTTGTGCATTCACATTATTCATTGATTTTTGCCAATGAAAAACGTCCAGAAATGTTTGAAGCTACTGACTGAATGAAAGGAGCTGGCATCTCAATCTCTTTGAATCTTCTTTATCATGCTAAGAGGAGCAGTAAAATGCAAAAAATTTCAGAATTGCACCTTGCAATGCGGAGAAGTTACTGTTTGTGCATTCACATTATTCATTGATTTTTGCCATTGAAAAACGTCCAGAAATGTTTGAAGCTACTGACTGAATGAAAGGAGCTGGCATCTCACTCTCTTTGAATCTTCTTTATCATGCTAAGAGGAGCAGGAAAAAGCAAAAAATTTCAGAATTGCACCTTGCAATGCGGAGAAATTACTGTTTGTGCATTTACAATATTCATTGATTTTTGCCATTGAAAAACGTCCAGAAATGTTTGAAGCTACTGACTGAATGAAAGGAGCTGGCATCTCAATCTCTTTGAATCTTCTTTATCATGCTAAGAGGAGCAGGAAAAAGCAAAAAATTTCAGAATTGCACCTTGCAATGCGGAGAAATTACTGTTTGTGCATTCACATTATTCATTGATTTTTGCCATTGAAAACCATCATGTTATTCATATACCAGAAATGTTTGAAGCTACTGACTGAATGAAAGGAGCTGGTATCTCACTCTCTTTGAATCTTCTTTATCATGCTAAGAGGAGCAGGAAAAAGCAAAAAATTTCAGAATTGCACCTTGCAATGCGAAGAAATTACTGTTTGTGCATTCACATTATTCAATTTGAACAAAAAAGCTCCAGAGAGGTGTGGGCTGGAATGAAGCTAGTGACTGGGTTTAAGGCAAGGTCGGAGCAGGGGGGTGGTGGACTCAGAATGGCTAATGAAATGAATGAGTTCTTCAATAGTTTCAGCAATAAAGGTGCGGTAGCAGCAGGGAAGGGGAAGGAGTCCGGGGAACAACTAGCTAAATTAACAGGGTGTGAAATAGATAATTTCTCGGTCTCCAAAAATGACGTGAGGGACCAGTTTAGTAAGCTGGCCATTGGCAAAGCAGCAGGGCCTGACGGTCTCAGTCCACGTGTCCTCAGAGTGTGTGCAAATGAGTTTTGTACTGTCTTCCAGCATCTCTTTAACCAGAGCTTACAATCAAAGAGAGTACCAGTGCTATGGAAGACTTCCTGCCTGGTGCCGGTTCCCAAGACTACCTTCCCGGCTTCCCCAGGGGACTATAGACCGGTGGCCTTAACATCGCATTCGATGAAGTCCTTGGAGAGAATAGTACTTGCTCACTTGTGTCCGAGGGTGATGGCGCATACTGATCCTCTTCAGTTTGCGTACCGGCAGGGACTGGGGGTGGACGATGCTGTAGCGTCTCTGCTACAAACAGTACATTCCTTTTTGGACAATGATGGAACCACAGTGCGTGCTTTGTTCTTTGATTTCTCTAGTGCGTTCAACACATTACAGCCACCCTTACTGCGTGGAAAGTTGATTAAAATGGCGGTGGATGAGGGACTTGTGAATTGGATAATTGACTACCTGTCGGATAGGCCACAGTTTGTTAGGTGGAGGACGGCTACATCAGATAGTGTACTGAGCAGTGTCAGAGCCCCGCAGGGAACAGTGCTGTCGCCATTCCAATTTACATTGTACACAGCTGACTTTCAGTATACATCAGACCGTTGTCACCTCCAGAAGTACTCGGATGACTCTGTGATAGTTGGCGGTATTGGGAAGGACCAGGATGAAGAGGAATATAGAAGGGTGGTTGTGGACTTTGTAGTATGGTGCCAGGCTAACCATATAGAACTAAATGTTAAGAAAACCAGGGAGTTGGTGATGAGCCATGGAAGGTGCAAGAAGGTATGCCTACCTGTTACCATTGACGGTCAGGATGTGGAGATGGTGGACAGTTTCAAATATTTGGGGGTTTACCTGGAGAGCAAGCTAGACTGGAAGTGCCACATGGAGAAGGTCTACAAGAAGGGGATGAGTAGATTGTACTTCCTAAGGAAGTTAAGGTCTTTTAATGTGTGTGGCAAAATGCTTGAGGTGTTCTACCAATCCATTGTGGCTAGTGCCACCTTTGCGGCAATAATTTGCTGGGGTAACAGTGTGCGTGTTGCTGACGCCAACAAGCTCAACAAACTTATAAAGAAGGCTAGCGCGACGGTGGGCCTACAGCTTGGGACTTTTGAAGATGTGGTAGAGGATAGGATTAAGAAGAAGTGCAGAGCTATAATGGGCAACAACACACACCCGCTTTATGAACTGTTTGCGAAACAGAAGAGCACATTCAGCAATTGCCTAATACAACTAAGGTGTAAAAAGGAAAAATACAGGAGATCATTTGTTCCAACAGCTATGGGGGTGTTTAACAAATGTCTGAAAAGCAATGTCTAAAGCATTCCAAATGTTATGTTATCATATGTGTCATGTTCGAGATCTGTGTTCTGCTGCTGTGATACCGCAATTTCCTCCGGGATAAAATAAAGTATATCTTATTTTATCTTATCTTATTCATTGATTTTTGCCATTGAAAAACATCATGTTATTCATATACCAGAAATGTTTGAAGCTACTGACTGAATGAAAAGAGCTGGCATCTCACTCTCTTTGAATCTTCTTTATCATGCTAAGAGGAGCAGGAAAAAGCAAAAAAATTTCAGAATTGCATCTTGCAATGCGGAAAAATTACTGTTTGTGCATTTACAATATTCATTGATTTTTGCCATTGAAAAACGTCCAGAATTGTTTGAAGCTACTGACTGAATGAAGGAGCTGGCATCTCACTCTCTTTGAATCTTCTTTATCATGCTAAGAGGAGCAGGAAAAAGCAAAAAATTTCAGAATTGCACCTTGCAATGCGGAGGAATTACTGTTTGTGCATTTACAATATTCCTTGATTTTTGCCATTGAAAAACGTCCAGAAATGTTTGAAGCTACTGACTGAATGAAAGGAGCTGGCATCTCACTCTCTTTGAATCTTCTTTATCATGCTAAGAGGAGCAGGAAAAAGCAAAAAATTTCAGAATTGCACCTTGCAATGCGGAGAAATTACTGTTTGTGCATTTACAATATTCATTGATTTTTGCCATTGAAAAACGTCCAGAATTGTTTGAAGCTACTGACTGAATGAAGGAGCTGGCATCTCACTCTCTTTGAATCTTCTTTATCATGCTAAGAGGAGCAGGAAAAAGCAAAAAATTTCAGAATTGCACCTTGCAATGCGGAGAAATTACTGTTTGTGCATTCACATTATTCATTGATTTTTGCCATTGAAAACCATCATGTTATTCATATACCAGAAATGTTTGAAGCTACTGACTGAATGAAAAGAGCTGGCATCTCACTCTCTTTGAATCTTCTTTATCATGCTAAGAGGAGCAGGAAAAAGCAAAAAATTTCAGAATTGCACCTTGCAATGCGGAGAAATTACTGTTTGTGCATTCACATTATTCATTGATTTTTGCCATTGAAAAACATCATGTTATTCATATACCAGAAAAGTTTGAAGCTACTGACTGAATGAAAAGAGCTGGCATCTCACTCTCTTTGAATCTTCTTTATCATGCTAAGAGGAGCAGGAAAAAACAAAAAATTTCAGAATTGCACCTTGCAATGCGGAGAAATTACTGTTTGTGCATTTACAATATTCATTGATTTTTGCCATTGAAAAACGTCCAGAAATGTTTGAAGCTACTGACTGAATGAAAGGAGCTGGCATTTCACTCTCTTTGAGTCTTCTTTATCATGCTAAGAGGAGCAGGAAAAAGCAAAAAATTTCAGAAGTGCAACTTGCAATGCGGAGAAATTACTGTTTGTGCATTCACATTATTCATTGATTTTTGCCATTGAAAAACATCATGTTATTCATATACCAGAAATGTTTGAAGCTACTGACTGAATGAAAAGAGCTGGCATCTCACTCTCTTTGAATCTTCTTTATCATGCTAAGAGGAGCAGGAAAAAGCAAAAAATTTCAGAATTGCACCTTGCAATGCGGAGAAATTACTGTTTGTGCATTCACATTATTCATTGGTTTTTGCCATTGAAAAACGTCCAGAAATGTTTGAAGCTACTGACTGAATGAAAGGAGCTGGCATCTCACTCTCTTTGAATCTTCTTTATCATGCTAAGAGGAGCAGGAAAAAGCAAAAAATTTCAGAAATGCACCTTGCAATGCGGAGAAATGACTGTTTGTGCATTCACATTATTCATTGATTTTTGCCATTGAAAAACATCATGTTATTCAAATACCAGAAATGTTTGAAGCTACTGACTGAATGAAAAGAGCTGGCATCTCACTCTCTTTGAATCTTCTTTATCATGCTAAGAGGAGCAGGAAAAAGCAAAAAAATTTCAGAATTGCATCTTGCAATGCGGAAAAATTACTGTTTGTGCATTTACAATATTCATTGATTTTTGCCATTGAAAAACGTCCAGAATTGTTTGAAGCTACTGACTGAATGAAGGAGCTGGCATCTCACTCTCTTTGAATCTTCTTTATCATGCTAAGAGGAGCAGGAAAAAGCAAAAAATTTCAGAATTGCACCTTGCAATGCGGAGGAATTACTGTTTGTGCATTTACAATATTCCTTGATTTTTGCCATTGAAAAACGTCCAGAAATGTTTGAAGCTACTGACTGAATGAAAGGAGCTGGCATCTCACTCTCTTTGAATCTTCTTTATCATGCTAAGAGGAGCAGGAAAAAGCAAAAAATTTCAGAATTGCACCTTGCAATGCGGAGAAATTACTGTTTGTGCATTTACAATATTCATTGATTTTTGCCATTGAAAAACGTCCAGAATTGTTTGAAGCTACTGACTGAATGAAGGAGCTGGCATCTCACTCTCTTTGAATCTTCTTTATCATGCTAAGAGGAGCAGGAAAAAGCAAAAAATTTCAGAAGTGCACCTTGCAATGCGGAGAAATTACTGTTTGTGCATTCACATTATTCATTGATTTTTGCCATTGAAAAACATCATGTTATTCATATACCAGAAAAGTTTGAAGCTACTGAATGAATGAAAAGAGCTGGCATCTCACTCTCTTTGAATCTTCTTTATCATGCTAAGAGTAGCAGGAAAAAGCAAAAAATTTCAGAATTGCACCTTGCAATGCGGAGAAATTACTGTTTGTGCATTCACATTATTCATTGATTTTTGCTATTGAAAAACATCATGTTATTCATATACCAGAAATGTTTGAAGCTACTGACTGAATGAAAAGAGTTGGCATCTCACTCTCTTTGAATCTTCTTTATCATGCTAAGAGAAGCAAGAAAAAGCAAAAAATTTCAGAATTGCACCTTGCAATGCGGAGAAATTACTGTTTGTATATTGACATTATTCATTGATTTTTGCCATTGAAAACCATCATGTTATTCATATACCAGAAATGTTTGAAGCTACTGACTGAATGAAAAGAGCTGGCATCTCACTCTCTTTGAATCTTCTTTATCATGCTAAGAGGAGCAGGAAAAAACAAAAAATTTCAGAATTGCACCTTGCAATGCGGAGAAATTACTGTTTGTGCATTTACAATATTCATTGATTTTTGCCATTGAAAAACGTCCAGAAATGTTTGAAGCTACTGACTGAATGAAAGGAGCTGGCATTTCACTCTCTTTGAGTCTTCTTTATCATGCTAAGAGGAGCAGGAAAAAGCAAAAAATTTCAGAAGTGCAACTTGCAATGCGGAGAAATTACTGTTTGTGCATTCACATTATTCATTGATTTTTGCCATTGAAAAACATCATGTTATTCATATACCAGAAATGTTTGAAGCTACTGACTGAATGAAAAGAGCTGGCATCTCACTCTCTTTGAATCTTCTTTATCATGCTAAGAGGAGCAGGAAAAAGCAAAAAATTTCAGAATTGCACCTTACAATGCGGAGAAATTACTGTTTGTGCATTCACATTATTCATTGGTTTTTGCCATTGAAAAACGTCCAGAAATGTTTGAAGCTACTGACTGAATGAAAGGAGCTGGCATCTCACTCTCTTTGAATCTTCTTTATCATGCTAAGAGGAGCAGGAAAAAGCAAAAAATTTCAGTAATGCACCTTGCAATGCGGAGAAATGACTGTTTGTGCATTCACATTATTCATTGATTTTTGCCATTGAAAAACATCATGCTATTCATGTACCAGAAATGTTTGAAGCTACTGACTGAATGAAAAGAGCTGGCATCTCACTCTCTTTGAATCTTCTTTTTCATGCTAAGAGGAGCAGGAAAAAGCAAAAAATTTCAGAATTGCACCTTGCAATGCGGAGAAATTACTGATTGTGCATTCACATTATTCATTGATTTTTGCCATTGAAAAACATCATGTTATTCATATACCAGAAATGTTTGAAGCTACTGACTGAATGAAAAGAGCTGGCATCTCACTCTCTTTGAATCTTCTTTATCATGCTAAGAGGAGCAGGAAAAAGCAAAAAATTTCAGAATTGCACCTTGCAATGCGGAGAAATTACTGTTTGTGCATTCACATTATTCATTGATTTTTGCCATTGAAAAACATCATGTTATTCATATACCAGAAAAGTTTGAAGCTACTGACTGAATGAAAAGAGCTGGCATCTCACTCTCTTTGAATCTTCTTTATCATGCTAAGAGGAGCAGGAAAAAGCAAAAAATTTCAGAATTGCACCTTGCAATGCGGAGAAATTACTGATTTGTGCATTTACAATATTCATTCATTTTTGCCATTTTAAAACGTCCAGAAATATTTGAAGCTACTGACTGAATGAAAGGAGCTGGCATCTCACTCTCTTGGAATCTTCTTTATCATGCTAAGAGGAGCAGGAAAAAGCAAAAAATTTCAGAATTGCACCTTGCAATGCGGAGAAATTACTGTTTGTGCATTCACATTATTCATTGATTTTTGCCATTGAAGAACATCATGTTATTCATATACCAGAAATGTTTGAAGCTACTGCCTGAATGAAAGGAGCTGCCATCTCACTCTCTTTGAATCTTCTTTATCATGCTAAGAGGAGCAGGAAAAAGCAAAAAAATTCAGAATTGCACCTTGCAATGCGGAGAAATTACTGTTTGTGCATTCACATTATTCATTGATTTTTGCCATTGAAAAACGTCCAGAAATGTTTGAAGCTACTGACTGAATGAAAAGAGCTGGCATCTCACTCTCTTTGAATCTTCTTTATCATGCTAAGAGGAGCAGGAAAGAGCAAAAAATTTCAGAATTTCACCTTGCAATGCGGAGAAATTACTGTTTGTGCATTCACATTATTCATTGATTTTTGCCATTGAAAAACATCATGTTATTCATATACCAGAAATGTTTGAAGCTACTGACTGAATGAAAAGAGCTGGCATCTCACTCTCTTTGAATCTTCTTTATCATGCTAAGAGGAGCAGGAAAAAGCAAAAAATTTCAGAATTGCACCTTGCAATGCGGAAAAATTACTGTTTGTATATTGACATTATTCATTGATTTTTGCCATTGAAAACCATCTTGTTATTCATATACCAGAAATGTTTGAAGCTACTGACTGAATGAAAGGAGCTGGCATCTCACTCTCTTTGAATCTTCTTTATCATGCTAAGAGGAGCAGGAAAAAGCAAAATATTTCAGAATTGCACGTTGCAATGCGGAGAAATTACTGTTTGTATATTGACATTATTCATTGATTTTTGCCATTGAAAACCATCATGTTATTCATATACCAGAAATGTTTGAAGCTACTGACTGAATGAAAGGAGCTGGCATCTCACTCTCTTTGAATCTTCTTTATCATGCTAAGAGGAGCAGGAAAAAGCAAAAAATTTCAGAATTGCACCTTGCAATGCGGAGAAATTACTGTTTGTGCATTCACATTATTCATTGATTTTTGCCATTGAAAAACGTCCAGAAATGTTTGAAGCTACTGACTGAATGAAAGGAGCTGGCATCTCAATCTCTTTGAATCTTCTTTATCATGCTAAGAGGAGCAGGAAAAAGGAAAAAAATTCAGAATTGCATCTTGCAATGCGGAGAAATTGCTGTTTGTGCATTCACATTATTCATTGATTTTTGCCATTGAAGAACATCATGTTATTCATATAACAGAAATGTTTGAAGCTACTGACTAAATGAAAGGAGCTGGCATCTCACTCTCTTTGAATCTTCTTTATCATGCTAAGAGAAGCAGGAAAAAGCAAAAAATTTCAGAATTGCACCTTGCAATGCGGAGAAATTACTGTTTGTGCATTCACATTATTCATTGATTTTTGCCATTGAAAAACGTCCAGAAATGTTTGAAGCTACTGACTGAATGAAAAGAGCTGGCATCTCACTCTCTTTGAATCTTCTTTATCATGCTAAGACGAGCAGGAAAAAGCAAAAAATTTCAGAATTGCACCTTCCAATGCGGAGAAATTACTGTTTGTATATTGACATTATTCATTGATTTTTGCCATTGAAAACCATCACGTTATTCATATACCAGAAATGTTTAAAGCTACTGACTGAATGAAAGGAGCTGGCATCTCACTCTCTTTGAATCTTCTTTATCATGCTAAGAGGAGTAGGAAAAAGCAAAAAATTTCAGAATTGCACCTTGCAATGCGGAGAAATTACTGTTTGTGCTTTCACAATATTCATTGATTTTTGCCATTGAAAAACATCATGTTATTCATATACCAGAAATGTTTGAAGCTACTGACTGAATGAAAGGAGCTGGCATCTCACTCTCTTTGAATCTTCTTTATCATGCTAAGAGGAGCAGGAAAAAGCAAAAAAATTCAGAATTGCACCTTGCAATGCGGAGAAATTACTGTTTGTGCATTCACATTATTCATTGATTTTTGCCATTGAAAAACATCATGTTATTCATATACCAGAAATGTTTGAAGCTACTGACTGAATGAAAGGAGCTGGCATCTCACTCTCTTTGAATCTTCTTTATCATGCTAAGAGGAGCAGGAAAAAGCAAAAAATTTCAGTAATGCACCTTGCAATGCGGAGAAATGACTGTTTGTGCATTCACATTATTCATTGATTTTTGCCATTGAAAAACATCATGCTATTCATGTACCAGAAATGTTTGAAGCTACTGACTGAATGAAAAGAGCTGGCATCTCACTCTCTTTGAATCTTCTTTTTCATGCTAAGAGGAGCAGGAAAAAGCAAAAAATTTCAGAATTGCACCTTGCAATGCGGAGAAATTACTGATTGTGCATTCACATTATTCATTGATTTTTGCCATTGAAAAACATCATGTTATTCATATACCAGAAATGTTTGAAGCTACTGACTGAATGAAAAGAGCTGGCATCTCACTCTCTTTGAATCTTCTTTATCATGCTAAGAGGAGCAGGAAAAAGCAAAAAATTTCAGAATTGCACCTTGCAATGCGGAGAAATTACTGTTTGTGCATTCACATTATTCATTGATTTTTGCCATTGAAAAACATCATGTTATTCATATACCAGAAAAGTTTGAAGCTACTGACTGAATGAAAAGAGCTGGCATCTCACTCTCTTTGAATCTTCTTTATCATGCTAAGAGGAGCAGGAAAAAGCAAAAAATTTCAGAATTGCACCTTGCAATGCGGAGAAATTACTGATTTGTGCATTTACAATATTCATTCATTTTTGCCATTTTAAAACGTCCAGAAATGTTTGAAGCTACTGACTGAATGAAAGGAGCTGGCATCTCACTCTCTTGGAATCTTCTTTATCATGCTAAGAGGAGCAGGAAAAAGCAAAAAATTTCAGAATTGCACCTTGCAATGCGGAGAAATTACTGTTTGTGCATTCACATTATTCATTGATTTTTGCCATTGAAGAACATCATGTTATTCATATACCAGAAATGTTTGAAGCTACTGCCTGAATGAAAGGAGCTGCCATCTCACTCTCTTTGAATCTTCTTTATCATGCTAAGAGGAGCAGGAAAAAGCAAAAAAATTCAGAATTGCACCTTGCAATGCGGAGAAATTACTGTTTGTGCATTCACATTATTCATTGATTTTTGCCATTGAAAAACGTCCAGAAATGTTTGAAGCTACTGACTGAATGAAAAGAGCTGGCATCTCACTCTCTTTGAATCTTCTTTATCATGCTAAGAGGAGCAGGAAAGAGCAAAAAATTTCAGAATTTCACCTTGCAATGCGGAGAAATTACTGTTTGTGCATTCACATTATTCATTGATTTTTGCCATTGAAAAACATCATGTTATTCATATACCAGAAATGTTTGAAGCTACTGACTGAATGAAAAGAGCTGGCATCTCACTCTCTTTGAATCTTCTTTATCATGCTAAGAGGAGCAGGAAAAAGCAAAAAATTTCAGAATTGCACCTTGCAATGCGGAAAAATTACTGTTTGTATATTGACATTATTCATTGATTTTTGCCATTGAAAACCATCTTGTTATTCATATACCAGAAATGTTTGAAGCTACTGACTGAATGAAAGGAGCTGGCATCTCACTCTCTTTGAATCTTCTTTATCATGCTAAGAGGAGCAGGAAAAAGCAAAAAATTTCAGAATTGCACGTTGCAATGCGGAGAAATTACTGTTTGTATATTGACATTATTCATTGATTTTTGCCATTGAAAACCATCATGTTATTCATATACCAGAAATGTTTGAAGCTACTGACTGAATGAAAGGAGCTGGCATCTCACTCTCTTTGAATCTTCTTTATCATGCTAAGAGGAGCAGGAAAAAGCAAAAAATTTCAGAATTGCACCTTGCAATGCGGAGAAATTACTGTTTGTGCATTCACATTATTCATTGATTTTTGCCATTGAAAAACGTCCAGAAATGTTTGAAGCTACTGACTGAATGAAAGGAGCTGGCATCTCAATCTCTTTGAATCTTCTTTATCATGCTAAGAGGAGCAGGAAAAAGCAAAAAAATTCAGAATTGCATCTTGCAATGCGGAGAAATTGCTGTTTGTGCATTCACATTATTCATTGATTTTTGCCATTGAAGAACATCATGTTATTCATATAACAGAAATGTTTGAAGCTACTGACTAAATGAAAGGAGCTGGCATCTCACTCTCTTTGAATCTTCTTTATCATGCTAAGAGAAGCAGGAAAAAGCAAAAAATTTCAGAATTGCACCTTGCAATGCGGAGAAATTACTGTTTGTGCATTCACATTATTCATTGATTTTTGCCATTGAAAAACGTCCAGAAATGTTTGAAGCTACTGACTGAATGAAAAGAGCTGGCATCTCACTCTCTTTGAATCTTCTTTATCATGCTAAGACGAGCAGGAAAAAGCAAAAAATTTCAGAATTGCACCTTCCAATGCGGAGAAATTACTGTTTGTATATTGACATTATTCATTGATTTTTGCCATTGAAAACCATCACGTTATTCATATACCAGAAATGTTTAAAGCTACTGACTGAATGAAAGGAGCTGGCATCTCACTCTCTTTGAATCTTCTTTATCATGCTAAGAGGAGTAGGAAAAAGCAAAAAATTTCAGAATTGCACCTTGCAATGCGGAGAAATTACTGTTTGTGCTTTCACAATATTCATTGATTTTTGCCATTGAAAAACATCATGTTATTCATATACCAGAAATGTTTGAAGCTACTGACTGAATGAAAGGAGCTGGCATCTCACTCTCTTTGAATCTTCTTTATCATGCTAAGAGGAGCAGGAAAAAGCAAAAAAATTCAGAATTGCACCTTGCAATGCGGAGAAATTACTGTTTGTGCATTCACATTATTCATTGATTTTTGCCATTGAAAAACATCATGTTATTCATATACCAGAAATGTTTGAAGCTACTGACTGAATGAAAGGAGCTGGCATCTCACTCTCTTTGAATCTTCTTTATCATGCTAAGAGGAGCAGGAAAAAGCAAAAAATTTCAGAATTGCTCCTTGCAATGCGGAGAAATTACTGTTTGTATATTGACATTATTCATTGATTTTTGCCATTGAAAACCTTCTTGTTATTCATATACCAGAAATGTTTGAAGCTACTGTTAGAACCTTGCTGTTAGTTTTTTTTTCCTTTGCTGGTCACATGACATTGTTGGCCTATTTAATCCTGCTCCGCCCTTCTGGCTTTGCTGGACTTCATTGTATATCTACTTTCTAGCTAGCCTGTGCTCTGTATCTAACTCTGTTAGTTTGCTTGGTCTACGGACCTCTATGTTCTATCTATTTTGTTTTTTCGTCTGTCTGCTACTATTTCTGTTAGGAGGTGTCCCATATTCCTCCCAGTCCTTAGTACTTGTAGGGATTCCCTCCCCACATCTATAGGTCTCCGTACAGACTAGATTAGGACTTTAGCAGGTCTGATCGCAGGATCAGGTTCCCTGTTACATCGTAGGGATTCAGCTGAGTCCTATAGTAGGGACAGATCTCCTCTCTTTCCTTAGCTTTGGTAGCAGAACATAACAGTAAGTCCAGCCTGCAAATTCTCTAAGGAAAGATTTTTCTGTTCCATCATGGTGTCGGTTCAGGATTTGGCTAAACACCTGCAGGGACTCTCTCTGGAAGTGGCCGAGCTCCGTCAGCACGTGAGTAACTGTCCTGGAGCATATTTCTTGGAGCCTAAGGTATGTTTGCCGGATTTATTTTTTGGTGAACATCGAGAATTTTTTTCATTTAAAAATGCTTGCTTATTGTATTTTCGCTTGAGACCCAAGTCCTCTGCGGATGAATCCCAGCGCGTAGGGTTCATAATGTCACTTTTGCGCAAAGAGCCTCAGGAGTGGGCCTTTTCTTTGCAACCTAGTGATACATGCTTCAGATCAGTGGATAGTTTTTTTTCTGCTTTAGGACTATTATATGATGATCCTGACCATGTGGCATCAGCTGAGACTGAGTTGAGACGTTTAAAACAAGGATCAGGTAATGTGGAAAAATATTGTACTCATTTTCGTTGTTGGTCCACTCAAACAGGGTGGAACGATTCTGCTCTGAAAAGTCTATTTCTTGCTGGGCTAAGTGAAAGGGTTAAAGACCTGCTAATTGCTTATCCTACACCTGAAGATTTGCAACAGGCTATGCAATTAGCTATACGGGTGGATAGAAGACTGCGTGCAAGGGTTAATGAGAGCAAATCCTCTTCTATGTCAGTTTCTGGTTATGAGAATGTGTGTACTAACAGTGGTGAACCGATGGAGATTGGATCGGTGGCACCTCGCTCTCAAGAAAAAGACCGTCGTTTTTCGGAAGGCTTGTGTTTCTATTGCGGAAAATCTGGTCATTTGATTAAAGGCTGTGAGCTTCGTATGAAGAAAGAAAAAAAAATGGTCAGTCATGCCCGTATTGCCTGTTTAAATTCCAAGGGTATATTTTTAGCTGCTTCCACGATTGCTCAGGAAAAATTAATGGAATTTCGGATGTTTGTTGATTGCGGGTCTACTCTGAATGTAATTGATGGGGGATTTGTGGAAAGACTCAATTTAAAACCTGAACCTTTATCATCCCCCATTGCTGTGGTTTCTGTGGATGGTTCCCCTTTGAAGAATATTACTCTCAAGGTCAGTGAATTTCCTCTCACTATTAATGGTGTTCACCATGAGAAATTGGATTTGGTAGTGTTGAATAACTTGCCTTCTCCAGTAATATTGGGTTTGCCCTGGTTAAAATTTCACAATCCTGTACTGGATTGGTCTACCAGTGAAATTAAATCCTGGAGCCATAAATGTTATGACAAGTGTTGTAACGGGCGTATTGCAGCTTTGGATAGGGGAGAATTGCCTGTTCCTATTCAGGATTTTTGGAGAGTTTTTTCTGAGAAGGAATCGCAGGTTTTGCCTCCCCATAGAGACTATGATTGCTCTATTGAATTTGTCCCTGGAGCGACTCTTCCTAAAAGTCGTTTATTTAACCTTACTATTCCTGAGAGGAAGGCTTTGGAGGAATACATACAGACAAGTTTGGCCGCCGGTCACATTAGGCCCTCTAAGTCTCCTGTGGCGGTTGGATTTTTTTTTGTAAAAAAGAAGGACGGTGGTTTACGTCCTTGTCTGGATTTTCGTGAGATTAACAAAATTACTGTACGCAATCCTTACCCACTGCCATTGATTCCTGATCTGTTTAACCAGTTAATGGGGGCCAAGTGGTTCTCTAAAATTGACCTTAAGGGGGCATACAATCTGTTGCGCATTAAGGAGGGTAACGAATGGAAGACTGCTTTTAACACTCCTGTGGGTCATTTTGAGAATCTGGTGATGCCTTTTGGTCTTACCAATGCTCCTGCATTTTTTCAGAATCTTATTAATGACATCCTTGGGCCTTTGATCGGCAAAAATGTGGTTGTGTATTTGGATGACATTTTGATTTATTCGCCGGATCTGGAATCTCATTGGCGGAGCGTACGTGAGGTATTACAGTTATTAATGGACAATTCGCTTTTTGCTAAGCTGGAGAAATGTGAATTCGCTGTACAGAGAATTAGTTTTTTGGGTTACATTATCTCCAGCGAAGGTTTTGAGATGGATCCGGTTAAAGTTCAAGCTATACAGGAATGGCCTAGGCCTATTGGTTTGAAATCGATACAGAGGTTTTTAGGTTTCGCCAATTATTACAGAAAATTCATAAAAAATTTTTCTAGTATTGTCAAACCTCTGACCGATCTCACCAGGAAAGGTGCTGATGCGGTTCAGTGGTCTTCTGAGGCCATTGAAGCTTTTGTGTATCTCAAGGAGAGGTTCACCTCTGCTCCCATCCTTATGCAGCCTGATGTGACTAAGTCGTTTTTGGTTGAGGTTGATGCTTCCTCTGTGGGGGTTGGAGCAGTATTGTCTCAGGATAACGGGGATGGATTACATCCCTGTGCCTTTTTTTCAAAAAAATTTTCGGAGACTGAACTGAATTACGATATTGGTAATCGGGAATTATTGGCTATTAAACTCGCATTTGAACACTGGCGCCACTTCTTGGAAGGTGCGGAATTTCCCGTTCAGGTTCTTACGGATCATAAAAATCTGATATATCTTGATGCTGCCAAGCGCCTGAATGCCCGTCAGGCTAGGTGGGCACTGTTTTTCTCGCGGTTTAATTTCTCCGTTACTTACATCCCTGGTACTAAGAATGTTAAGGCGGATGCCTTGTCTCGCAGTTTTTCTCCCATAGTCGGTGCTGAGAAAGAGGACAACATTTTACAAGAAGGTGTTGTGATAGCTGCTTTAGACTCAGTTTTGGAAGATGAGATTCTTAAAGCCCAGGAGAATGCCCCATCTAACACTCCTCATGGGAGGTTGTTTGTGCCTGGGACCTTTAGGAGAGATTTGTTTGTTGAGTGTCACGAATCTCGGTTGGCAGGTCATCCCGGAATCTCTGAGACCAAGAGACTGGTGGGTCGCAGTTTTTGGTGGCCTGGATGGCAGAAGGAAGTCATTAAGTGGGTGCGCCAATGTACTATATGTGCTAGATCTAAGTCCTCACATACTCCTGCTGCGGGGTTGCTTTGTCCTTTGAAGGTCCCCAGTGCTCCTTGGACACATTTGGCTATGGACTTTATAACTGACCTTCCCCCCTCTGAGGGTTTTACTGTCATCTGGGTGGTCGTGGACCGTTTTAGCAAGATGTGTCACTTGGTTCCCTTCGTCAAACTGCCCTGCGCTAAAACTCTCGCTAAGGCCTTTGTCAAGGAAATTGTCAGACTTCATGGCGTTCCTACTGACATTGTTTCTGATAGGGGTCCTCAGTTCGTGGCTCGTTTTTGGCGTGCCTTTTGTGACAGGTTGGGAATTCATTTGTCGTTTTCGTCCGGATATCATCCTGAATCTAATGGCCAGACAGAAAGGAAAAACCAGGATGTTGAGCAGTTCTTGCGTTGTTTTGTGGCAGACAATCAAGAGGGGTGGTCTGAGTTTCTGCCACTTGCTGAATTTGCTCTGAACAATCATACATCTTCTTCTGCTGGTTGTTCGCCTTTTTTTTGTTGTTCTGGGAGACATCCGTCGTTTGGGTCGTTCTCCAAGTTGGGATCTGCCGTGCCTGAGGAGGAGAATTTTTCCGGTGATTTGGAAAGAGTTTGGACGGATGTGCGTGGTAATCTTCAGGAGGCCAACAGCAAATCTAAAGACTACTTTGATAGGAAACGACAGGAGGTTTTGTTCGCTATTGGTGACATGGTTTGGTTGTCCTCTAGGAATCTGCGGTTGAGGATTCCTTCTAAGAAATTGGGTCCCAAGTTTGTAGGGCCCTTTAAGGTGCTTCAGGTTGTCAACCAATCTGCTGTTAGGTTGGAGGTTCCTACATCCTGGAGAATTAATCCGGTATTTCATGTCTCTCTGTTAAAAAAAGCTGTTGTGTCGGATGGTGACGCCTCTGCCTCTGTTCCTCCGGTGGTGGAGGACGGGGAATATGAAATTTCACGCATCCTTGACTCTAGACGGTATAGAGGTAGTTTGCAGTATCTTGTGGCCTGGAAAGGTTTCGGACCCGAGGATAACTCTTGGGTGAGGTCAGATGATGTTTCCGCGTCCAGACTTATCAGAGCGTTTCACAGGAGATTTCCTGATAAGCCTGGTCCTAGGGGATCCGGAGGATCCTCTTAGAAGGGGGGGTACTGTTAGAACCTTGCTGTTAGGTTTTTTTTCCTTTGCTGGTCACATGACCTTGTTGGCCTATTTATTCCTGCTCCGCCCTTCTGGCTTTGCTGGACTTCATTGTATATCTACTTTCTAGCTAGCCTGTGCTCTGTATCTAACTCTGTTAGTTTGCTTGGTCTACGGACCTCTATGTTCTATCTATTTTGTTTGTTCGTCTGTCTGCTACTATTTCTGTTAGGAGGTGTCCCATATTCCTCCCAGTCCTTAGTACTTGTAGGGATTCCCTCCCCACATCTATAGGTCTCCGTACAGACTAGATTAGGACTTTAGCAGGTCTGATCGCAGGATCAGGTTCCCTGTTACATCGTAGGGATTCAGCTGAGTCCTATAGTAGGGACAGATCTATTCTCTCTCCTTAGCTTTGATAGCAGAACATAACAGCTACTGACTGAATGAAAGGAGCTGGCATCTCACTCTCTTTGAATCTTCTTTATCATGCTAAGAGGAGCAGGAAAAAGCAAAAAATTTCAGAATTGCACCTTGCAATGCGAAGAAATTACTGTTTGTATATTGACATTATTCATTGATTTTTGCCATTGAAAACCATCATGTTATTCATATACCAGAAATGTTTGAAGCTACTGACTGAATGAAAGGAGCTGGCATCTCACTCTCTTTGAATCTTCTTTATCATGCTAAGAGGAGCAGGAAAAAGCAAAAAATTTCAGAATTGCACCTTGCAATGCGGAAAAATTACTGTTTGTGCATTCACATTATTCATTGATTTTTGCCATTGAAAAACGTCCAGAAATGTTTGAAGCTACTGACTGAATGAAAAGAGCTGGCATCTCACTCTCTTTGAATCTTCTATATCATGCTAAGAGGAGCAGGAAAGAGCAAAAAATTTCAGAATTGCACCTTGCAATGCGGAGAAATTACTGTTTGTGCATTCACATTATTCATTGATTTTTGCCATTGAAAAACATCATGTTATTCATATACCAGAAATGTTTGAAGCTACTGACTGAATTAAAAGAGCTGGCATCTCACTCTCTTTGAATCTTCTTTATCATGCTAAGAGGAGTAGGAAAAAGCAAAAAATTTCAGAATTGCACCTTGCAATGCGGAAAAATTACTGTTTGTATATTGACATTATTCATTGATTTTTTCCATTGAAAACCATCTAGTTATTCATATACCAGAAATGTTTGAAGCTACTGACTGAATGAAAGGAGCTGGCATCTCACTCTCTTTGAATCTTCTTTATCATGCTAAGAGGAGCAGGAAAAAGCAAAAAATTTCAGAATTGCACCTTGCAATGCGGAAAAATTACTGTTTGTGCATTCACATTATTCATTGATTTTTGCCATTGAAAAACGTCCAGAAATGTTTGAAGCTACTGACTGAATGAAAAGAGCTGGCATCTCACTCTCTTTGAATCTTCTATATCATGCTAAGAGGAGCAGGAAAGAGCAAAAAATTTCAGAATTGCACCTTGCAATGCGGAGAAATTACTGTTTGTGCATTCACATTATTCATTGATTTTTGCCATTGAAAAACATCATGTTATTCATATACCAGAAATGTTTGAAGCTACTGACTGAATTAAAAGAGCTGGCATCTCACTCTCTTTGAATCTTCTTTATCATGCTAAGAGGAGTAGGAAAAAGCAAAAAATTTCAGAATTGCACCTTGCAATGCGGAAAAATTACTGTTTGTATATTGACATTATTCATTGATTTTTGCCATTGAAAACCATCTAGTTATTCATATACCAGAAATGTTTGAAGCTACTGACTGAATGAAAGGAGCTGGCATCTCACTCTCTTTGAATCTTCTTTATCATGCTAAGAGGAGCAGGAAAAAGCAAAAAATTTCAGAATTGCACCTTGCAATGCGGAGAAATTACTGTTTGTATATTGACATTATTCATTGATTTTTGCCATTGAAAACCTTCTTGTTATTCATATACCAGAAATGTTTGAAGCTACTGACTGAATGAAAGGAGCTGGCATCTCACTCTCTTTGAATCTTCTTTATCATGCTAAGAAGAGCAGGAAAAAGCAAAAAATTTCAGAATTGCACCTTGCAATGCGAAGAAATTACTGTTTGAATATTGACATTATTCATTGATTTTTGCCATTGAAAACCATCATGTTATTCATATACCAGAAATGTTTGAAGCTACTGACTGAATGAAAGGAGCTGGCATCTCACTCTCTTTGAATCTTCTTTATCATGCTATGAGGAGCAGGAAAAAGCAAAACATTTCAGAATTGCACCTTGCAATGCGGAGAAATTACTGTTTGTGCATTCACATTATTCATTGATTTTTGCCATTGAAAAACGTCCAGAAATGTTTGAAGCTACTGACTGAATGAAAGGAGCTGGCATCTCACTCTCTTTGAATCTTCTTTATCATGCTAAGCGGAGCAGGAAAAAGCAAAAAATTTTAGAATTGCACCTTCCAATGCGGAGAAATTACTGTTTGTATATTTACATTATTCATTGATTTTTGCCATTGAAAACCATCATGTTATTCATATACCAGAAATGTTAAAGCTACTGACTGAATGAAAGGAGCTGGCATCTCACTCTCTTTGAATCTTCTTTATCATGCTAAGAGGAGCAGGAAAAAGAAAAAAAATTCAGAATTGCACCTTTCAATGCGGAGAAATTACTGTTTGTGCATTCACATTATTCATTGATTTTTGCCATTGAAAAACATCATGTTATTCATATACCAGAAATGTTTGAAGCTACTGACTGAATGAAAGGAGCTGGCATCTCACTCTCTTTGAATCTTCTTTATCATGCTAAGAGGAGCAGGAAAAAGCAAAAAATTTCAGAATTGCACCCTGCAATGTGGAGAAAATACTGTTTGTGCATTCACATTATTCATTGATTTTTGCCATTGAAAATCATCATGTTATTCATATACCAGAAATGTTTGAAGCTACTGACTGAATGAAAGGAGCTGGCATCTCACTCTCTTTGAATCTTCTTTATCATGCTAAGAGGAGCAGGAAAAAGCAAAAAATTTCAGAATTGCACCTTGCAATGCGGAGAAATTACTGTTTGTGCATTCACATTATTCATTGATTTTTGCCATTGAAAAACGTCCAGAAATGTTTGAAGCTACTGACTGAATGAAAGGAGCTGGCATCTCACTCTCTTTGAATCTTCTTTATCATGCTAAGAGGAGCAGGAAAAAGCAAAAAATTTCAGAATTGCACCTTGCAATGCGGAGAAATTACTGTTTGTGCATTCACATTATTCATTGATTTTTGCCATTGAAAAAAGGCCTGAAATGTTTGAAGCTACTGACTGAATGAAACGAGCTGGCATCTCACTCTCTTTGAATCTTCTTTATCATGCTAAGAGGAGCAGGAAAAAGCAAAAAATTTCAGAATTGCATCTTGCAATGCGGAGAAATTGCTGTTTGTGCATTCACATTATTCATTGATTTTTGCCATTGAGGAACATCATGTTATTCATATAACAGAAATGTTTGAAGCTACTGACTAAATGAAAGGAGCTGGCATCTCACTCTCTTTGAATCTTCTTTATCATGCTAAGAGGAGCAGGAAAAAGCAAAAAATTTCAGAATTGCACCTTGCAATGCGGAGAAATTACTGTTTGTGCATTCACATTATTCATTGATTTTTGCCATTAAAAAACATCATGTTATTCATATACCAGAAATGTTTGAAGCTACTGACTGAATGAAAGGAGCTGGCATCTCGCTCTCTTTGAATCTTCTTTATCATGCTAAGAGGAGCAGGAAAAATCAAAAAATTTCAGAATTGCACCTTGCAATGCGGAGAAATTACTGTTTGTGCATTCACATTATTCATTGATTTTTGCCACTGAAAAACATCATGTTATTCATATACCAGAAATGTTTGAAGCTACTGACTGAATGAAAGGAGCTGGCATCTCACTCTCTTTGAATCTTCTTTATCATGCTAAGAGGAGCAGGAAAAAGCAAAAAATTTCAGAATTGCACCTTGCAATGCGGAGAAATTACTGTTTGTGCATTCACATTATTCATTGATTTTTGCCATTGAAAATCATCATGTTATTCATATACCAGAAATGTTTGAAGCTACTGACTGAATGAAAGGAGCTGGCATCTCACTCTCTTTGAATCTTCTTTATCATGCTAAGAGGAGCAGGAAAAAGCAAAAAATTTCAGAATTGCACCTTGCAATGCGGAGAAATTACTGTTTGTGCATTCACATTATTCATTGATTTTTGCCATTGAAAAACGTTCAGAAATGTTTGAAGCTACTGACTGAATGAAAGGAGCTGGCATCTCACTCTCTTTGAATCTTCTTTATCATGCTAAGAGGAGCAGGAAAAAGCAAAAAATTTCAGAATTGCACCTTGCAATGCGGAGAAATTACTGTTTGTGCATTCACATTATTCATTGATTTTTGCCATTGAAAAAAGGCCAGAAATGTTTGAAGCTACTGACTGAATGAAAGGAGCTGGCATCTCACTCTCTTTGAATCTTCTTTATCATGCTAAGAGGAGCAGGAAAAAGCAAAAAAATTCAGAATTGCACCTTGCAATGCGGAGAAATTACTGTTTGTGCATTCACATTATTCATTGATTTTTGCCATTGAAAAACATCATGTTATTCATATACCAGAAATATTTGAAGGTACTGACTGAATGAAAGGAGCTGGCATCTCACTCTCTTTGAATCTTCTTTATCATGCTAAGAGGAGCAGGAAAAAGCAAAAAATTTCAGAATTGCACCTTGCAATGCGGAGAAATTACTGTTTGTATATTGACATTATTCATTGATTTTTGCCATTGAAAACCTTCTTGTTATTCATATACCAGAAATGTTTGAAGCTACTGACTGAATGAATGGAGCTGGCATCTCACTCTCTTTGAATCTTCTTTATCATGCTAAGAGGAGCAGGAAAAAGCAAAAAATTTCAGAATTGCACCTTGCAATGCGGAGAAATTACTGTTTGTGCATTCACATTATTCATTGATTTTTGCCATTGAAAAACGTCCAGAAATGTTTGAAGCTACTGACTGAATGAAAGGAGCTGGCATCTCACTCTCTTTGAATCTTCTTTATCATGCTAAGCGGAGCAGGAAAAAGCAAAAAATTTTAGAATTGCACCTTCCAATGCGGAGAAATTACTGTTTGTATATTGACATTATTCATTGATTTTTGCCATTGAAAACCATCATGTTATTCATATACCAGAAATGTTTAAAGCTACTGACTGAATGAAAGGAGCTGGCATCTCACTCTCTTTGAATCTTCTTTATCATGCTAAGAGGAGCAGGAAAAAGAAAAAAAATTCAGAATTGCACCTTGCAATGCGGAGAAATTACTGTTTGTGCATTCACATTATTCATTGATTTTTGCCATTGAAAAACATCATGTTATTCATATACCAGAAATGTTTGAAGCTACTGACTGAATGAAAGGAGCTGGCATCTCACTCTCTTTGAATCTTCTTTATCATGCTAAGAGGAGCAGGAAAAAGCAAAAAATTTCAGAATTGCACCCTGCAATGCGGAGAAATAACTGTTTCTGCATTCACATTATTCATTGATTTTTGCCATTGAAAATCATCATGTTATTCATATACCAGAAATGTTTGAAGCTACTGACTGAATGAAAGGAGCTATCATCTCACTCTCTTTGAATCTTCTTTATCATGCTAAGAGGAGCAGGAAAAAGCAAAAAATTTCAGAATTGCACCTTGCAATGCGGAGAAATTACTGTTTGTGCATTCACATTATTCATTGATTTTTGCCATTGAAAAAAGGCCTGAAATGTTTGAAGCTACTGACTGAATGAAAGGAGCTGGCATCTCACTCTCTTTGAATCTTCTTTATCATGCTAAGAGGAGCAGGAAAAAGCAAAAAAATTCAGAATTGCACCTTGCAATGCGGAGAAATTACTGTTTGTGCATTCACATTATTCATTGATTTTTCCAATTGAAAAACATCATGTTATTCATATACCAGAAATGTTTGAAGCTACTGACTGAATGAAAGCAGCTGGCATCTCACTCTCTTTGAATCTTCTTTATCATGCTAAGAGGAGCAGGAAAAAGCAAAAAATTTCAGAATTGCACCTTGCAATGCGGAGAAATTACTGTTTGTATATTGACATTATTCATTGATTTTTGCCATTGAAAACCTTCTTGTTATTCATATACCAGAAATGTTTGAAGCTACTGACTGAATGAAAGGAGCTGGCATCTCACTCTCTTTGAATCTTCTTTATCATGCTAAGAGGAGCAGGAAAAAGCAAAAAATTTCAGAATTGCACCTTGCAATGCGAAGAAATTACTGTTTGTATATTGACATTATTCATTGATTTTTGCCATTGAAAACCATCATGTTATTCATATACCAGAAATGTTTGAAGCTACTGACTGAATGAAAGGAGCTGGCATCTCACTCTCTTTGAATCTTCTTTATCATGCTAAGAGGAGCAGGAAAAAGCAAAAAATTTCAGAATTGCACCTTGCAATGCGGAGAAATTACTGTTTGTGCATTCACATTATTCATTGATTTTTGCCATTGAAAAACGTCCAGAAATGTTTGAAGCTACTGACTGAATGAAAGGAGCTGGCATCTCACTCTCTTTGAATCTTCTTTATCATGCTAAGCGGAGCAGGAAAAAGCAAAAAATTTTAGAATTGCACCTTCCAATGCGGAGAAATTACTGTTTGTATATTGACATTATTCATTGATTTTTGCCATTGAAAACCATCATGTTATTCATATACCAGAAATGTTTAAAGCTACTGACTGAATGAAAGGAGCTGGCATCTCACTCTCTTTGAATCTTCTTTATCATGCTAAGAGGAGCAGGAAAAAGAAAAAAAATTCAGAATTGCACCTTGCAATGCGGAGAAATTACTGTTTGTGCATTCACATTATTCATTGATTTTTGCCATTGAAAAACATCATGTTATTCATATACCAGAAATGTTTGAAGCTACTGACTGAATGAAAGGAGCTGGCATCTCACTCTCTTTGAATCTTCTTTATCATGCTAAGAGGAGCAGGAAAAAGCAAAAAATTTCAGAATTGCACCCTGCAATGCGGAGAAATTACTGTTTGTGCATTCACATTATTCATTGATTTTTGCCATTGAAAAACGTCCAGAAATGTTTGAAGCTACTGTCTGAATGAAAAGAGCTGGCATCTCACTCTCTTTGAATCTTCTTTATCATGCTAAGAGGAGCAGGAAAAAGCAAACAATTTCAGAATTGCACCTTGCAATGCGGAGAAATTACTGTTTGTGCATTCACAATATTCATTGATTTTTGCCATTGAAAACCATCATGTTATTCATATACCAGAAATGTTTGAAGCTACTGACTGAATGAAAGGAGCTAGCATCTCACTCTCTTTGAATCTTCTTTATCATGCTAAGAGGAGCAGGAAAAAGCAAAAAATTTCAGAATTGCACCTTGCAATGCGGAGAAATTACTGTTTGTGCATTCACATTATTCATTGATTTTTGCCATTGAAAAAAGGCCAGAAATGTTTGAAGCTACTGACTGAATGAAAGGAGCTGGCATCTCACTCTCTTTGAATCTTCTTTATCATGCTAAGAGGAGCAGGAAAAAGCAAAAAATTTCAGAATTGCACATTGCAATGCGGAGAAATTACTGTTTGTGCATTCACATTATTCATTGATTTTTGCCATTGAAAAACGTCCAGAAATGTTTGAAGCTACTGACTGAATGAAAAGAGCTGGCATCTCACTCTCTTTGAATCTTCTTTATCATGCTAAGAGGAGCAGGAGAAAGCAAACAATTTCAGAATTGCACCTTGCAATGCGGAGAATTTACTGTTTGTGCATTCACAATATTCATTGATTTTTGCCATTGAAAACCATCATGTTATTCATATACCAGAAATGTTTGAAGCTACTGACTGAATGAAAGGAGCTAGCATCTCACTCTCTTTGAATCTTCTTTATCATGCTAAGAGGAGCAGGAAGAAGCAAAAAATTTCAGAATTGCACATTTCAATGCGGAGAAATTTCTGTTTGTGCATTCACATTATTCATTGATTTTTGCCATTGAAAAGCGTCCAGAAATGTTTGAAGCTACTGACTGAATGAAAGGAGCTGGCATCTCACTCTCTTTCAATCTTCTTTATCATGCTAAGAGGAGCAGGAAAAAGCAAAAAATTTCAGAATTGCACCTTGCAATGCGGAGAAGTTACTGTTTGTGCATTCACATTATTCATTGATTTTTGCCATTGAAAAAAGGCCAGAAATGTTTGAAGCTACTGACTGAATGAAAGGAGCTGGCATCTCACTATCTTTGAATCTTCTTTATCATGCTAAGAGGAGCAGGAAAAAGCAAAAAATTTCAGAATTGCACCTTCCAATGCGGAGAAATTACTGTTTGTATATTGACATTATTCATTGATTTTTGCCATTGAAAACCATCATGTTATTCATATACCAGAAATGTTTGAAGCTACTGACTGAATGAAAGGAGCTGGCATCTCACTCTCTTTGAATCTTCTTTATCATGCTAAGAGGAGCAGGAAAAAGCAAAACATTTAAGAATTCCACCTTGCAATGCGGAGAAATTACTGTTTGTGCATTCACATTATTCATTGATTTTTGCCCTTGAAAAACGTCCAGAAATGTTTGAAGCTACTGACTGAATGAAAGGAGCTGGCATCTCACTCTCTTTGAATCTTCTTTATCATGCTAAGCGGAGCAGGAAAAAGCAAAAAATTTTAGAATTGCACCTTCCAATGCGGAGAAATTACTGTTTGTATATTGACATTATTCATTGATTTTTGCCATTGAAAACCATCATGTTATTCATATACCAGAAATGTTTAAAGCTACTGACTGAATGAAAGGAGCTGGCATCTCACTCTCTTTGAATCTTCTTTATCATGCTAAGAGGAGCAGGAAAAAGAAAAAAAATTCAGAATTGCACCTTGCAATGCGGAGAAATTACTGTTTGTGCCTTCACATTATTCATTGATTTTTGCCATTGAAAAACGTCCAGAAATGTTTGAAGCTACTGACTGAATGAAAAGAGCTGGCATCTCACTCTCTTTGAATCTTCTTTATCATGCTAAGAGGAGCAGGAAAAAGCAAACAATTTCAGAATTGCACCTTGCAATGCGGAGAAATTACTGTTTGTGCACTCACAATATTCATTGATTTTTGCCTTTGAAAACCATCATGTTATTCATATACCAGAAATGTTTGAAGCTACTGACTGAATGAAAGGAGCTAGCATCTCACTCTCTTTGAATCTTCTTTATCATGCTAAGAGGAGCAGGAAGAAGCAAAAAATTTCAGAATTGCACCTTGCAATGCGGAGAAATTACTGTTTGTGCATTCACATTATTCATTGATTTTTGCCATTGAAAAACGTCCAGAAATGTTTGAAGCTACTGACTGAATGAAAGTTGCTGGCATCTCACTCTCTTTGAATCTTCTTTATCATGCTAAGAGGAGCAGGAAAAAGCAAAAAATTTCAGAATTGCACCTTGCAATGCGGAGAAATTACTGTTTGTGCATTCACATTATTCATTCATTTTTGCCTTTGAAAAGAGGCCAGAAATGTTTGAAGCTACTGACTGAATAAAAGGAGCTGGCATCTCACTCTCTTTGAATCTTCTTTATCATGCTAAGAGGAGCAGGAAAAAGCAAAAAATTTCAGAATTGCACCTTGCAATGCGGAGAAATTACTGTTTGTGCATTCACATTATTCATTGATTTTTGCCATTGAAAACCATCATGTTATTCATATACCAGAAATGTTTGAAGCTACTGACTGAATGAAAGGAGCTAGCATCTCACTCTCTTTGAATCTTCTTTATCATGCTAAGAGGAGCAGGAAGAAGCAAAAAATTTCAGAATTGCACCTTGCAATGCGGAGAAATTACTGTTTGTGCATTCACATTATTCATTGATTTTTGCCATTGAAAAACATCCAGAAATGTTTGAAGCTACTGACTGAATGAAAGGAGCTGGCATCTCACTCTCTTTGAATCTTCTTTATCATGCTAAGAGGAGCAGGAAAAAGCAAAAAATTTCAGAATTGCACCTTGCAATGCGGAGAAATTACTGTTTGTGCATTCACATTATTCATTGATTTTTGCCATTGAAAAAAGGCCAGAAATGTTTGAAGCTACTGACTGAATGAAAGGAGCTGGCATCTCACTCTCTTTGAATCTTCTTTATCATGCTAAGAGGAGCAGGAAAAAGCAAAAAATTTCAGAATTGCACCTTCCAATGCGGAGAAATTACTGTTTGTATATTGACATTATTCATTGATTTTTGCCATTGAAAACCATCATGTTATTCATATACCAGAAATGTTTGAAGCTACTGACTGAATGAAAGGAGCTGGCATCTCACTCTCTTTGAATCTTCTTTATCATGCTAAGAGGAGCAGGAAAAAGCAAAACATTTAAGAATTCCACCTTGCAATGCGGAGAAATTACTGTTTGTGCATTCACATTATTCATTGATTTTTGCCACTGAAAAACATCATGTTATTCATATACAAGAAATGTTTGAAGCTACTGACTTAATGAAATGAGCTGGCATCTCACTCTGTTTGAATCTTATTTATCATGCTAAGAGGAGCAGGAAAAAGAAAAAAATTTCAGAATTGCACCTTGCAATGCGGAGAAATTACTGTTTGTGCATTCACATTATTCATTGATTTTTGCCATTGAAAAACGTCCAGAAATGTTTGAAACTACTGACTGAATGAAAGGAGCTGGCATCTCACTCTCTTTGAATCTTCTTTATCATGCTAAGAGGAGCAGGAAAAAGCAAAAAATTTCAGAATTGCACCTTGCAATGCGGAGAAACTACTGTTTGTGCATTCACATTATTCATTGATTTTTGCCATTGAAAAACATCATGTTATTCATATACCAGAAAAGTTTGAAGCTACAGACTGAATGAAAAGAGCTGGCATCTCACTCTCTTTGAATCTTCTTTATCATGCTAAGAGGAGCAGGAAAAAGCAAAAAAAATTCAGAATTGCACCTTGCAATGCGGAGAAATTACTGTTTGTGCATTTACAATATTCATTGATTTTTGCCATTGAAAAACGTCCAGAAATGTTTGAAGCTACTGACTGAATGAATGGAGCTGGCATTTCACTCTCTTTGAATCTTCTTTATCATGCTAAGAGGAGCAGGAAAAAGCAAAAAATTTCAGAAGTGCACCTTGCAATGCGGAGAAATTACTGCTTGTGCATTCACATTATTCATTGATTTTTGCCATTGAAAAACATCATGTTATTCATATACCAGAAATGTTTGAAGCTACTGACTGAATGAAAGGAGCTGGCATCTCACTCTCTTGGAATCTTCTTTATCATGCTAAGAGGAGCAGGAAAAAGCAAAAAAATTCAGAATTGCACCTTGCAATGCGGAGAAATTACTGTTTGTGCATTCACATTATTCATTGATTTTTGCCATTGAAGAACATCATGTTATTCATATACCAGAAATGTTTGAAGCTACTGTCTGAATGAAAGAAGCTGGCACCTCACTCTCTTTGAATCTTCTTTATCATGCTAAGAGGAGCAGGAAAAAGCAAAAAATTTCAGAATTGCACCTTGCAATGCGGAGAAATTACTGTTTGTGCATTCACATTATTCATTGATTTTTGCCATTGAAAAACGTCCAGAAATGTTTGAAACTACTGATTGAATGAAAGGAGCTGGCATCTCACTCTCTTTGAATCTTCTTTATCATGCTAAGAGGAGCAGGAAAAAGCAAAAATTTCAGAATTGCACCTTGCAATGCGGAGAAACTACTATTTGTGCATTCACATTATTCATTGATTTTTGCCATTGAAAAACATCATGTTATTCATATACCAGAAAAGTTTGAAGCTACTGACTGAATGAAAAGAGCTGGCATCTCACTCTCTTTGAATCTTCTTTATCATGCTAAGAGGAGCAGGAAAAAGCAAAAAATTTCAGAATTGCACCTTGCAATGCGGAGAAATTACTGTTTGTGCATTTACAATATTCATTGATTTTTGCCTTTGAAAAACGTCCAGAAATGTTTGAAGCTACTGACTGAATGAATGGAGCTGGCATTTCACTCTCTTTGAATCTTCTTTATCATGCTAAGAGGAGCAGCAAAAAGCAAAAAATTTCAGAAGTGCACCTTGCAATGCGGAGAAATTACTGTTTGTGCATTCACATTATTCATTGATTTTTGCCATTGAAAAACATCATGTTATTCATATACCAGAAATCTTTGAAGCTACTGACTGAATGAAAGGAGCTGGCATCTCACTCTCTTTGAATCTTCTTTATCATGCTAAGAGGAGCAGGAAAGAGCAAAAAATTTCAGAATTGCACCTTGCAATGCGGAGAAATTACTGTTTGTGCATTCACATTATTCATTGATTTTTGCCATTGAAAAACATCATGTTATTCATATACCAGAAATGTTTGAAGCTACTGACTGAATGAAAAGAGCTGGCATCTCACTCTCTTTGAATCTTCTTTATCATGCTAAGAGGAGCAGGAAAAAGCAAAAAATTTCAGAATTGCATCTTGCAATGCGGAGAAATTGCTGTTTGTGCATTCACATTATTCATTGATTTTTGTCATTGAAGAACATCATGTTATTCATATAACAGAAATGTTTGAAGCTACTGACTAAATGAAAGGAGCTGGCATCTCACTCTCTTTGAATCTTCTTTATCATGCTAAGAGGAGCAGGAAAAAGCAAAAAATTTCAGAATTGCACCTTGCAATGCGGAGAAATTACTGTTTGTGCATTCACATTATTCATTGATTTTTGCCATTGAAAAACGTCCAGAAATGTTTGAAGCTACTGACTGAATGAAAAGAGCTGGCATCTCACTCTCTTTGAATCTTCTTTATCATGCTAAGACGAGCAGGAAAAAGCAAAAAATTTCAGAATTGCACCTTCCAATGCGGAGAACTTACTGTTTGTATATTGACATTATTCATTGATTTTTGCCATTGAAAACCATCATGTTATTCATATACCAGAAATGTTTAAAGCTACTGACTGAATGAAAGGAGCTGGCATCTCACTCTCTTTGAATCTTCTTTATCATGCTAAGAGGAGCAGGAAAAAGCAAAAAATTTCAGAATTGCACCTTGCAATGCGGAGAAATTACTGTTTGTGCATTCACATTATTCATTGATTTTTGCCATTGAAAAACATCATGTTATTCATATACCAGAAATGTTTGAAGCTACTGACTGAATGAAAGGAGCTGGCATCTCACTCTCTTTGAATCTTCTTTATCATGCTAAGAGGAGCAGGAAAAAGCAAAAAATTTCAGAATTGCACCTTGCAATGCGGAGAAATTACTGTTTGTGCATTCACATTATTCATTGATTTTTGCCACTGAAAAACATCATGTTATTCATATACCAGAAATGTTTGAAGCTACTGACTGAATGAGAGGAGCTGGCATCTCACTCTGTTTGAATCTTATTTATCATGCTAAGAGGAGCAGGAAAAAGAAAAAAATTTCAGAATTGCACCTTGCAATGCGGAGAAATTACTGTTTGTGCATTCACATTATTCATTGATTTTTGCCATTGAAAAACGTCCAGAAATGTTTGAAACTACTGACTGAATGAAAGGAGCTGGCATCTCACTCTCTTTGAATCTTCTTTATCATGCTAAGAGGAGCAGGAAAAAGCAAAAAATTTCAGAATTGCACCTTGCAATGCGGAGAAACTACTGTTTGTGCATTCACATTATTCATTGATTTTTGCCATTGAAAAACATCATGTTATTCATATACCAGAAAAGTTTGAAGCTACAGACTGAATGAAAAGAGCTGGCATCTCACTCTCTTTGAATCTTCTTTATCATGCTAAGAGGAGCAGGAAAAAGCAAAAAAAATTCAGAATTGCACCTTGCAATGCGGAGAAATTACTGTTTGTGCATTTACAATATTCATTGATTTTTGCCATTGAAAAACGTCCAGAAATGTTTGAAGCTACTGACTGAATGAATGGAGCTGGCATTTCACTCTCTTTGAATCTTCTTTATCATGCTAAGAGGAGCAGGAAAAAGCAAAAAATTTCAGAAGTGCACCTTGCAATGCGGAGAAATTACTGCTTGTGCATTCACATTATTCATTGATTTTTGCCATTGAAAAACATCATGTTATTCATATACCAGAAATGTTTGAAGCTACTGACTGAATGAAAGGAGCTGGCATCTCACTCTCTTGGAATCTTCTTTATCATGCTAAGAGGAGCAGGAAAAAGCAAAAAAATTCAGAATTGCACCTTGCAATGCGGAGAAATTACTGTTTGTGCATTCACATTATTCATTGATTTTTGCCATTGAAGAACATCATGTTATTCATATACCAGAAATGTTTGAAGCTACTGTCTGAATGAAAGAAGCTGGCATCTCACTCTCTTTGAATCTTCTTTATCATGCTAAGAGGAGCAGGAAAAAGCAAAAAATTTCAGAATTGCACCTTGCAATGCGGAGAAATTACTGTTTGTGCATTCACATTATTCATTGATTTTTGCCATTGAAAAACGTCCAGAAATGTTTGAAACTACTGATTGAATGAAAGGAGCTGGCATCTCACTCTCTTTGAATCTTCTTTATCATGCTAAGAGGAGCAGGAAAAAGCAAAAATTTCAGAATTGCACCTTGCAATGCGGAGAAACTACTATTTGTGCATTCACATTATTCATTGATTTTTGCCATTGAAAAACATCATGTTATTCATATACCAGAAAAGTTTGAAGCTACTGACTGAATGAAAAGAGCTGGCATCTCACTCTCTTTGAATCTTCTTTATCATGCTAAGAGGAGCAGGAAAAAGCAAAAAATTTCAGAATTGCACCTTGCAATGCGGAGAAATTACTGTTTGTGCATTTACAATATTCATTGATTTTTGCCTTTGAAAAACGTCCAGAAATGTTTGAAGCTACTGACTGAATGAATGGAGCTGGCATTTCACTCTCTTTGAATCTTCTTTATCATGCTAAGAGGAGCAGCAAAAAGCAAAAAATTTCAGAAGTGCACCTTGCAATGCGGAGAAATTACTGTTTGTGCATTCACATTATTCATTGATTTTTGCCATTGAAAAACATCATGTTATTCATATACCAGAAATGTTTGAAGCTACTGACTGAATGAAAGGAGCTGGCATCTCACTCTCTTTGAATCTTCTTTATCATGCTAAGAGGAGCAGGAAAGAGCAAAAAATTTCAGAATTGCACCTTGCAATGCGGAGAAATTACTGTTTGTGCATTCACATTATTCATTGATTTTTGCCATTGAAAAACATCATGTTATTCATATACCAGAAATGTTTGAAGCTACTGACTGAATGAAAAGAGCTGGCATCTCACTCTCTTTGAATCTTCTTTATCATGCTAAGAGGAGCAGGAAAAAGCAAAAAATTTCAGAATTGCATCTTGCAATGCGGAGAAATTGCTGTTTGTGCATTCACATTATTCATTGATTTTTGTCATTGAAGAACATCATGTTATTCATATAACAGAAATGTTTGAAGCTACTGACTAAATGAAAGGAGCTGGCATCTCACTCTCTTTGAGTCTTCTTTATCATGCTAAGAGGAGCAGGAAAAAGCAAAAAATTTCAGAATTGCACCTTGCAATGCGGAGAAATTACTGTTTGTGCATTCACATTATTCATTGATTTTTGCCATTGAAAAACGTCCAGAAATGTTTGAAGCTACTGACTGAATGAAAAGAGCTGGCATCTCACTCTCTTTGAATCTTCTTTATCATGCTAAGACGAGCAGGAAAAAGCAAAAAATTTCAGAATTGCACCTTCCAATGCGGAGAACTTACTGTTTGTATATTGACATTATTCATTGATTTTTGCCATTGAAAACCATCATGTTATTCATATACCAGAAATGTTTAAAGCTACTGACTGAATGAAAGGAGCTGGCATCTCACTCTCTTTGAATCTTCTTTATCATGCTAAGAGGAGCAGGAAAAAGCAAAAAATTTCAGAATTGCACCTTGCAATGCGGAGAAATTACTGTTTGTGCATTCACATTATTCATTGATTTTTGCCATTGAAAAACATCATGTTATTCATATACCAGAAATGTTTGAAGCTACTGACTGAATGAAAGGAGCTGGCATCTCACTCTCTTTGAATCTTCTTTATCATGCTAAGAGGAGCAGGAAAAAGCAAAAAATTTCAGAATTGCACCTTGCAATGCGGAGAAATTACTGTTTGTGCATTCAAATTATTCATTGATTTTTGCCACTGAAAAACATCATGTTATTCATATACCAGAAATGTTTGAAGCTACTGACTGAATGAGAGGAGCTGGCATCTCACTCTGTTTGAATCTTATTTATCATGCTAAGAGGAGCAGGAAAAAGAAAAAAATTTCAGAATTGCACCTTGCAATGCGGAGAAATTACTGTTTGTGCATTCACATTATTCATTGATTTTTGCCATTGAAAAACGTCCAGAAATGTTTGAAACTACTGACTGAATGAAAGGAGCTGGCATCTCACTCTCTTTGAATCTTCTTTATCATGCTAAGAGGAGCAGGAAAAAGCAAAAAATTTCAGAATTGCACCTTGCAATGCGGAGAAACTACTGTTTGTGCATTCACATTATTCATTGATTTTTGCCATTGAAAAACATCATGTTATTCATATACCAGAAAAGTTTGAAGCTACAGACTGAATGAAAAGAGCTGGCATCTCACTCTCTTTGAATCTTCTTTATCATGCTAAGAGGAGCAGGAAAAAGCAAAAAAAATTCAGAATTGCACCTTGCAATGCGGAGAAATTACTGTTTGTGCATTTACAATATTCATTGATTTTTGCCATTGAAAAACGTCCAGAAATGTTTGAAGCTACTGACTGAATGAATGGAGCTGGCATTTCACTCTCTTTGAATCTTCTTTATCATGCTAAGAGGAGCAGGAAAAAGCAAAAAATTTCAGAAGTGCACCTTGCAATGCGGAGAAATTACTGCTTGTGCATTCACATTATTCATTGATTTTTGCCATTGAAAAACATCATGTTATTCATATACCAGAAATGTTTGAAGCTACTGACTGAATGAAAGGAGCTGGCATCTCACTCTCTTGGAATCTTCTTTATCATGCTAAGAGGAGCAGGAAAAAGCAAAAAAATTCAGAATTGCACCTTGCAATGCGGAGAAATTACTGTTTGTGCATTCACATTATTCATTGATTTTTGCCATTGAAGAACATCATGTTATTCATATACCAGAAATGTTTGAAGCTACTGTCTGAATGAAAGAAGCTGGCATCTCACTCTCTTTGAATCTTCTTTATCATGCTAAGAGGAGCAGGAAAAAGCAAAAAATTTCAGAATTGCACCTTGCAATGCGGAGAAATTACTGTTTGTGCATTCACATTATTCATTGATTTTTGCCATTGAAAAACGTCCAGAAATGTTTGAAACTACTGATTGAATGAAAGGAGCTGGCATCTCACTCTCTTTGAATCTTCTTTATCATGCTAAGAGGAGCAGGAAAAAGCAAAAATTTCAGAATTGCACCTTGCAATGCGGAGAAACTACTATTTGTGCATTCACATTATTCATTGATTTTTGCCATTGAAAAACATCATGTTATTCATATACCAGAAAAGTTTGAAGCTACTGACTGAATGAAAAGAGCTGGCATCTCACTCTCTTTGAATCTTCTTTATCATGCTAAGAGGAGCAGGAAAAAGCAAAAAATTTCAGAATTGCACCTTGCAATGCGGAGAAATTACTGTTTGTGCATTTACAATATTCATTGATTTTTGCCTTTGAAAAACGTCCAGAAATGTTTGAAGCTACTGACTGAATGAATGGAGCTGGCATTTCACTCTCTTTGAATCTTCTTTATCATGCTAAGAGGAGCAGCAAAAAGCAAAAAATTTCAGAAGTGCACCTTGCAATGCGGAGAAATTACTGTTTGTGCATTCACATTATTCATTGATTTTTGCCATTGAAAAACATCATGTTATTCATATACCAGAAATGTTTGAAGCCACTGACTGAATGAAAGGAGCTGGCATCTCACTCTCTTTGAATCTTCTTTATCATGCTAAGAGGAGCAGGAAAGAGCAAAAAATTTCAGAATTGCACCTTGCAATGCGGAGAAATTACTGTTTGTGCATTCACATTATTCATTGATTTTTGCCATTGAAAAACATCATGTTATTCATATACCAGAAATGTTTGAAGCTACTGACTGAATGAAAAGAGCTGGCATCTCACTCTCTTTGAATCTTCTTTATCATGCTAAGAGGTGCAGGAAAAAGCAAAAAATTTCAGAATTGCATCTTGCAATGCGGAGAAATTGCTGTTTGTGCATTCACATTATTCATTGATTTTTGTCATTGAAGAACATCATGTTATTCATATAACAGAAATGTTTGAAGCTACTGACTAAATGAAAGGAGCTGGCATCTCACTCTCTTTGAAAATTCTTTATCATGCTAAGAGGAGCAGGAAAAAGCAAAAAATTTCAGAATTGCACCTTGCAATGCGGAGAAATTACTGTTTGTGCATTCACATTATTCATTGATTTTTGCCATTGAAAAACGTCCAGAAATGTTTGAAGCTACTGACTGAATGAAAAGAGCTGGCATCTCACTCTCTTTGAATCTTCTTTATCATGCTAAGACGAGCAGGAAAAAGCAAAAAATTTCAGAATTGCACCTTCCAATGCGGAGAACTTACTGTTTGTATATTGACATTATTCATTGATTTTTGCCATTGAAAACCATCATGTTATTCATATACCAGAAATGTTTAAAGCTACTGACTGAATGAAAGGAGCTGGCATCTCACTCTCTTTGAATCTTCTTTATCATGCTAAGAGGAGCAGGAAAAAGCAAAAAATTTCAGAATTGCACCTTGCAATGCGGAGAAATTACTGTTTGTGCATTCACATTATTCATTGATTTTTGCCATTGAAAAACATCATGTTATTCATATACCAGAAATGTTTGAAGCTACTGACTGAATGAAAGGAGCTGGCATCTCACTCTCTTTGAATCTTCTTTATCATGCTAAGAGGAGCAGGAAAAAGCAAAAAATTTCAGAATTGCACCTTGCAATGCGGAGAAATTACTGTTTGTGCATTCACATTATTCATTGATTTTTGCCACTGAAAAACATCATGTTATTCATATACCAGAAATGTTTGAAGCTACTGACTGAATGAGAGGAGCTGGCATCTCACTCTCTTTGAATCTTCTTTATCATGCTAAGAGGAGCAGGAAAAAGCAAAAAATTTCAGAATTGCACCTTGCAATGCGGAGAAATTACTGTTTGTGCATTCACATTATTCATTGATTTTTGCCATTGAAAATCATCTTGTTATTCATATACCAGAAATGTTTGAAGCTACTGACTGAATGAAAGGAGCTGGCATCTCACTCTCTTTGACTCTTCTTTATCATGCTAAGAGGAGCAGGAAAAAGCAAAAAATTTCAGAATTGCACCTTGCAATGCGGAGAAATTACTGTTTGTGCATTCACATTATTCATTGATTTTTGCCATTGAAAAACGTCCAGAAATGTTTGAAGCTACTGACTGAATGAAAGGAGCTGGCATCTCACTCTCTTTGAATCTTCTTTATCATGCTAAGAGGAGCAGGAAAAAGCAAAAAATTTCAGAATTGCACCTTGCAATGCGGAGAAATTACTGTTTGTGCATTCACATTATTCATTGATTTTTGCCATTGAAAAAAGGCCAGAAATGTTTGAAGCTACTGACTGAATGAAAGGAGCTGGCATCTCACTCTCTTTGAATCTTCTTTATCATGCTAAGAGGAGCAGGAAAAAGCAAAAAAATTCAGAATTGCACCTGGCAATGCGGAGAAATTACTGTTTGTGCATTCACATTATTCATTGATTTTTGCCATTGAAAAACATCATGTTATTCATATACCAGAAATGTTTGAAGCTACTGACTGAATGAAAGGAGCTGGCATCTCACTCTCTTTGAATCTTCTTTATCATGCTAAGAGGAGCAGGAAAAAGCACAAAATTTCAGAATTGCACCTTGCAATGCGAAGAAATTACTGTTTGTATATTGACATTATTCATTGATTTTTGCCATTGAAAACCATCATGTTATTCATATACCAGAAATGTTTGAAGCTACTGACTGAATGAAAGGAGCTGGCATCTCACTCTCTTTGAATCTTCTTTATCATGCTAAGAGGAGCAGGAAAAAGCAAAAAATTTCAGAATTGCACCTTGCAATGCGGAGAAATTACTGTTTTTGCATTCACAATATTCATTGATTTTTGCCATTGAAAAACGTCCAGAAATGTTTGAAGCTACTGACTGAATGAAAGGAGCGGGCATCTCACTCTCTTTGAATCTTCTTTATCATGCTAAGAGGAGCAGGAAAAAGCAAAAAATTTCAGAATTGCACCTTGCAATGCGGAGAAATTGATGTTTGTGCATTCACATTATTCATTGATTTTTGCCATTGAAGAACATCATGTTATTCATATTACAGAAATGTTTGAAGCTACTGACTGAATGAAAGGAGCTGGCATCTCACTCTCTTTGAATCTTCTTTATCATGCTAAGAGGAGCAGGAAAAAGCAAAAAATTTCAGAATTGCACCTTGCAATGCGGAGAAATTACTGTTTGTGCATTCACATTATTAATTGATTTTTGCCATTGAAAAACGTCCAGAAATGTTTGAAGCTACTGACTGAATGAAAAGATCTGGCATCTCACTCTCTTTGAATCTTCTTTATCATGCTAAGCGGAGCAGGAAAAAGCAAAAAATTTCAGAATTGCACCTTCCATTGCGGAAAAATTACTGTTTGTATATTGACATTATTCATTGATTTTTGCCATTGAAAGCCATCATGTTATTCATATACCAGAAATGTTTAAAGCTACTGACTGAATGAATGGAGCTGGCATCTCACTCTCTTTGAATCTTCTTTATCATGCTAAGAGGAGCAGGAAAAAGCAAAAAAATTCAGAATTGCACCTTGCAATGCGGAGAAATTACTGTTTGTGCATTCACATTATTCATTGATTTTTGCCATTGAAAAACGTTCAGAAATGTTTGAAGCTACTGACTGAATGAAAGGAGCTGGCATCTCACTCTCTTTGAATCTTCTTTATCATGCTAAGAGGAGCAGGAAAAAGCAAAAAATTTCAGAATTGCACCCTGCAATGCGGAGAAATTACTGTTTGTGCATTCACATTATTCATTGATTTTTGCCATTGAAAAACGTCCAGAAATGTTTGAAGCTACTGACTCAATGAAAAGAGCTGGCATCTCACTCTCTTTGAATCTTCTTTATCATGCTAAGAGGAGCAAGAAAAAGCAAAAAATTTCAGAATTGCACCTTGCAATGCGGAGAAATTACTGTTTGTATATTGACATTATTCATTGATTTTTGCCATTGAAAACCATTATGTTATTCATATACCAGAAATGTTTGAAGCTACTGACTGAATGAAAGGAGCTGGCATCTCACTCTCTTGGAATCTTCTTTAACATGCTAAGAGGAGCAGGAAAAAGCAAAAAATTTCAGAATTGCATCTTGCAATGCGGAGAAATTGCTGTTTGTGCATTCACATTATTCATTGATTTTTGCCATTGAAAAACATCCTGTTATTCATATACCAGAAATGTTTGAAGCTACTGACTGAATGAAAGGAGCTGGCATCTCACTCTCTTTGTATCTTCTTTATCATGCTAAGAGGAGCAGGAAAAAGCAAAAAATTTCAGAATTGCACCTTGCAATGCGGAGAAATTACTGTTTGTGCATTCACATTATTCATTGATTTTTGCCATTGAAAAACGTTCAGAAATGTTTGAAGCTACTGACTGAATGAAAAGAGCTGGCATCTCACTCTCTTTGAATCTTCTTTATCATGCTAAGACGAGCAGGAAAAAGCAAAAAATGTCAGAATTGCACCTTCCAATGCGGAGAAATTACTGTTTGTATATTGACATTATTCATTGATTTTTGCCATTGAAAACCATCATGTTATTCATATACCAGAAATGTTTAAAGCTACTGACTGAATGAAAGGAGCTGGCATCTCACTCTCTTTGAATCTTCTTTATCATGCTAAGAGGAGCAGGAAAAAGCAAAAAATTTCAGAATTGCACCTTGCAATGCGGAGAAATTACTGTTTGTGCATTCACATTATTCATTGATTTTTGCCATTGAAAAACATCATGTTATTCATATACCAGAAATGTTTGAAGCTACTGACTGAATGAAAGGAGCTGGCATCTCACTATCTTTGAATCTTCTTTATCATGCTAAGTGGAGCAGTAAAAAGCCAAAAATTTCAGAATTGCACCTTGCAATGCGGAGAAATTACTGTTTGTGCATTCACATTATTCATTGATTTTTGCCACTGAAAAACATCATGTTATTCATATACCAGAAATGTTTGAAGCTACTGACTGAATGAAAGGAGCTGGCATCTCACTCTCTTTGAATCTTCTTTATCATGCTAAGAGGAGCAGGAAAAAGCAAAAAATTTCAGAATTGCACCTTGCAATGCGGAGAAATTACTGTTTGTGCATTCACATTATTCATTGATTTTTGCCATTGAAAATCATCATGTTATTCATATACCAGAAATGTTTGAATCTACTGACTGAATGAAAGGAGCTGGCATCTCACTCTCTTTGAATCTTCTTTATCATGCTAAGAGGAGCAGGAAAAAGCAAAAAATTTCACAATTGCACCTTGCAATGCGGAGAAATTACTGTTTGTGCATTCACATTATTCATTGATTTTTGCCATTGAAAAACGTCCAGAAATGTTTGAAGCTACTGACTGATTGAAAGGAGCTGGCATCTCACTCTCTTTGAATCTTCTTTATCATGCTAAGAGGAGCAGGAAAAAGCAAAAAATTTCAGAATTGCACCTTGCAATGCGGAGAAATTACTGTTCGTGCATTCACATTATTCATTGATTTTTGCCATTGAAAAAAGACCAGAAATGTTTGAAGCTACTGACTGAATGAAAGGAGCTGGCATCTCACTCTCTTTGAATCTTCTTTATCATGCTAAGAGGAGCAGGAAAAAGCAAAAAAATTCAGAATTGCACCTTGCAATGCGGAGAAATTACTGTTTGTGCATTCACATTATTCATTGATTTTTGCCATTGAAAAACATCATGTTATTCATATACCAGAAATGTTTGAAGCTACTGACTAAATGAAAGGAGCTGGCATCTCACTCTCTTTGAATCTTCTTTATCATGCTAAGAGGAGCAGGAAAAAGCAAAAAATTTCAGAATTGCACCTTGCAATGTGGAGAAATTACTGTTTGTGCATTTACAATATTCATTGATTTTTTGCCATTGAAAAATGTCCAGAAATGTTTGAAGCTACTGACTGAATGAAAGGAGCTGGCACCTCACTCTCTTTGAATCTTCTTTATCATGCTAAGAGGAGCAGGAAAAAGCAAAAAATTTCAGAATTGCACCTTGCAATGCGGAGAAATTACTGTTTGTGCATTCACAATATTCATTGATTTTTGCCATTGAAAACCATCATGTTATTCATATACCAGAAATGTTTGAAGCTACTGAATGAATGAAAGGAGCTGGCATCTCACTCTCTTTGAATCTTCTTTATCATGCTAAGAGGAGCAGGAAAAAGCAAAAAATTTCAGAATTGCACCTTGCAATGCGGAGAAATTACTGTTTGTGCATTCACATTATTCATTGATTTTTGCCATTGAAAAACGTCCAGAAATGTTTGAAGCTACTGACTGAATGAAAGGATCTGGCATCTCACTCTCTTTGAATCTTCTTTATCATGCTAAGAGGAGCAGGAAAAAGCAAAAAATTTCAGAATTGCACCTTGCAATGCGGAGAAATTACTGTTTGTGCATTCACATTATTCATTGATTTTTGCCATTGAAAAACATCATGTTATTCATATACCAGAAATGTTTGAAGCTACTGACTGAATGAAAGGAGCTGGCATCTCACTCTCTTTGAATCTTCTTTATCATGCTAAGAGGAGCAGGAAAAAGCTAAAAATTTCAGAATTGCACCTTGCAATGCGGAGAAATTACTGTTTGTATATTGACATTATTCATTGATTTTTGCCATTGAAAACCTTCTTGTTATTCATATACCAGAAATGTTTGAAGCTACTGACTGAATGAAAGGAGCTGGCATCTCACTCTCTTTGAATCTTCTTTATCATGCTAAGAGGAGCAGGAAAAAGCAAAAAATTTCAGAATTGCACCTTGCAATGCGGAGAAATTACTGTTTGTGCATTCACATTATTCATTGATTTTTGCCATTGAAAAACATCATGTTATTCATATACCAGAAATGTTTGAAGCTACTGACTGAATGAAAGGAGCTGGCATCTCACTCTCTTTGAATCTTCTTTATCATGCTAAGAGGAGCAGGAAAAAGCAAAAAATTTCAGAATTGCACCTTGCAATGCGGAGAAATTACTGTTTGTGCATTCACATTATTCATTGATTTTTGCCATTGAAAAACGTCCAGAAATGTTTGAAGCTACTGACTGAATGAAAAGAGCTGGCATCTCACTCTCTTTGAATCTTCTTTATCATGCTAAGTCGAGCAGGAAAAAGCAAAAAATTTCAGAATTGCACCTTCCAATGCGGAGAAATTACTGTTTGTATATTGACATTATTCATTGATTTTTGCCATTGAAAACCATCATGTTATTCATATACCAGAAATGTTTAAAGCTACTGACAGAATGAAAGGAGCTGGCATCTCACTCTCTTTGAATCTTCTTTATCATGCTAAGAGGAGCAGGAAAAAGCAAAAAATTTCAGAATTGCACCTTGCAATGCGGAGAAATTACTGTTTGTGCATTCACATTATTCATTGATTTTTGCCATTGAAAAACATCATGTTATTCATATACCAGAAATGTTTGAAGCTACTGACAGAATGAAAGGAGCTGGCAACTCACTCTCTCTCTGAATCTTCTTTATCATGCTAAGAGGAGCAGGAAAAAGCAAAAAATTTCAGAATTGCACCTTGCAATGCGGAGAAATTACTGTTTGTGCATTCACATTATTCATTGATTTTTGCCACTGAAAAACATCATGTTATTCATATACCAGAAATGTTTGAAGCTACTGACTGAATGAAAGGAGCTGGCATCTCACTCTCTTTGAATCTTCTTTATCATGCTAAGAGGAGCAGGAAAAAGCAAAAAATTTCAGAATTGCACCTTGCAATGCGGAGAAATTACTGTTTGTGCATTCACATTATTCATTGATTTTTGCCATTGAAAATCATCATGTTATTCATATACCAGAAATGTTTGAAGCTACTGACTGAATGAAAGGAGCTGGCATCTCACTCTCTTTGAATCTTCTTTATCATGCTAAGAGGAGCAGGAAAAAGCAAAAAAATTCAGAATTGCACCTTGCAATGCGGAGAAATTACTGTTTGTGCATTCACATTATTCATTGATTTTTGCCATTGAAAAACGTCCAGAAATGTTTGAAGCTACTGACTGAATGAAAGGAGCTGGCATCTCACTCTCTTTGAATCTTCTTTATCATGCTAAGAGGAGCAGGAAAAAGCAAAAAGTTTCAGAATTGCATCTTGCAATGCGGAGAAATTACTGTTTGTGCATTCACATTATTGATTGATTTTTGCCATTGAAAAAAGGCCAGAAATGTTTGAAGCTACTGACTGAATGAAAGGAGCTGGCATCTCACTCTCTTTGAATCTTCTTTATCATGCTAAGAGGAGCAGGAAAAAGCAAAAAAATTCAGAATTGCACCTTGCAATGCGGAGAAATTACTGTTTGTGCATTCACATTATTCATTGATTTTTGCCATTGAAAAACATCATGTTATTCATATACCAGAAATGTTTGAAGCTACTGACTGAATGAAAGGAGCTGGCATCTCACTCTCTTTGAATCTTCTTTATCATGCTAAGAGGAGCAGGAAAAAGCAAAAAATTTCAGAATTGCACCATGCAATGCGGAGAAATTGATGTTTGTGCATTCACATTATTCATTGATTTTTGCCATTGAAGAACATCATGTTAATCATATAACAGAAATGTTTGAAGCTACTGACTGAATGAAAGGAGCTGGCATCTCAATCTCTTTGAATCTTCTTTATCATGCTAAGAGGAGCAGGAAAAAGCAAAAAATTTCAGAATTGCACCTTGCAATGTGGAGAAGTTACTGTTTGTGCATTCACATTATTCATTGATTTTTGCCATTGAAAAACGTCCAGAAATGTTTGAAGCTACTGACTGAATGAAAAGATCTGGCATCTCACTCTCTTTGAATCTTCTTTATCATGCTAAGCGGAGCAGGAAAAAGCAAAAAATTTCAGAATTTCACCTTCCAATGCGGAGAAATTACTGTTTGTATATTGACATTATTCATTGATTTTTGCCATTGAAAACCATCATGTTATTCATATACCAGAAATGTTTAAAGCTACTGACTGAATGAAAGGAGCGGACATCTCACTCTCTTTGAATCTTCTTTATCATGCTAAGAGGAGCAGGAAAAAGCAAAAAAATTCAGAATTGCACCTTGCAATGCGGAGAAATTACTGTTTGTGCATTCACATTATTCATTGATTTTTGCCATTGAAAAACGTCCAGAAATGTTTGAAGCTACTGACTGAATGAAAGGAGCTGGCATCTCACTCTCTTTGAATCTTCTTTATCATGCTAAGAGGAGCAGGAAAAAGCAAAAAGTTTCAGAATTGCATCTTGCAATGCGGAGAAATTACTGTTTGTGCATTCACATTATTGATTGATTTTTGCCATTGAAAAAAGGCCAGAAATGTTTGAAGCTACTGACTGAATGAAAGGAGCTGGCATCTCACTCTCTTTGAATCTTCTTTATCATGCTAAGAGGAGCAGGAAAAAGCAAAAAAATTCAGAATTGCACCTTGCAATGCGGAGAAATTACTGTTTGTGCATTCACATTATTCATTGATTTTTGCCATTGAAAAACATCATGTTATTCATATACCAGAAATGTTTGAAGCTACTGACTGAATGAAAGGAGCTGGCATCTCACTCTCTTTGAATCTTCTTTATCATGCTAAGAGGAGCAGGAAAAAGCAAAAAATTTCAGAATTGCACCTTGCAATGCGGAGAAATTACTGTTTGTATATTGACATTATTCATTGATTTTTGCCATTGAAAACCTTCTTGTTATTCATATACCAGAAATGTTTGAAGCTACTGACTGAATGAAAGGAGCTGGCATCTCACTCTCTTTGAATCTTCTTTATCATGCTAAGAGGAGCAGGAAAAAGCAAAAAATTTCAGAATTGCACCTTGCAATGCGAAGAAATTACTGTTTGTATATTGACATTATTCATTGATTTTTGCCATTGAAAACCATCATGTTATTCATATACCAGAAATGTTTGAAGCTACTGACTGAATGAAAGGAGCTGGCATCTCACTCTCTTTGAATCTTCTTTATCATGCTAAGAGGAGCAGGAAAAAGCAAAAAATTTCAGAATTGCACCTTGCAATGCGGAGAAATTACTGTTTGTGCATTCACATTAATCATTGATTTTTGCCATTGAAAAACGTCCAGAAATGTTTGAAGCTACTGACTGAATGAAAGGAGCTGGCATCTCACTCTCTTTGAATCTTCTTTATCATGCTAAGAGGAGCAGGAAAAAGCAAAAAATTTCAGAATTGCACCATGCAATGCGGAGAAATTGATGTTTGTGCATTCACATTATTCATTGATTTTTGCCATTGAAGAACATCATGTTAATCATATAACAGAAATGTTTGAAGCTACTGACTGAATGAAAGGAGCTGGCATCTCAATCTCTTTGAATCTTCTTTATCATGCTAAGAGGAGCAGGAAAAAGCAAAAAATTTCAGAATTGCACCTTGCAATGCGGAGAAATTACTGTTTGTGCATTCACATTATTCATTGATTTTTGCAATTGAAAAACGTCCAGAAATGTTTGAAGCTACTGACTGAATGAAAGGAGCTGGCATCTCACTCTCTTTGAATCTTCTTTATCATGCTAAGAGGAGCAGGAAAAAGCAAAAAATTTTAGAATTGCACCCTGCAATGCGGAGAAATTACTGTTTGTGCATTCACATTATTCATTGATTTTTGCCATTGAAAAAAGTCCAGAAATGTTTGAAGCTACTGACTGAATGAAAAGAGCTGTCATCTCACTCTCTTTGAATCTTCTTTATCATGCTAAGAGGAGCAGGAAAAAGCAAACAATTTCAGAATTTCACCTTGCAATGCGGAGAAATTACTGTTTGTGCATTCACAATATTCATTGATTTTTGCCATTGAAAACCATCATGTTATTCATATACCAGAAATGTTTGAAGCTACTGACTGAATGAAAGGAGCTGGCATCTCACTCTCTTTGAATCTTCTTTATCATGCTAAGAGGAGCAGGAAAAAGCAAAAAATTTCAGAATTGCACCTTGCAATGCGGAGAAATTACTGTTTGTGCATTCACATTATTCATTGTTTTTTGCCATTGAAAAACGTCCAGAAATGTTTGAAGCTACTGACTGAATGAAAGGAGCTGGCATCTCCCTCTCTTTGAATCTTCTTTATCATGCTAAGAGGAGCAGGAAAAAGCAAAAAATTTCAGAATTGCACCTTCCAATGCGGAGAAATTACTGTTTGTATATTGACATTATTCATTGATTTTTGCCATTGAAAACCATCATGTTATTCATATACCAGAAATGTTTGAAGCTACTGACTGAATGAAAGGAGCTGGCATCTCACTCTCTTTGAATCTTCTTCATCATGCTAAGAGGAGCAGGAAAAAGCAAAAAATTTCAGAATTGCACCTTGCAATGCGGAGAAATTACTGTTTGTGCATTCACATTATTCATTGATTTTTGCCATTGAAAAACATCATGTTATTCATATACCAGAAATGTTTGAAGCTACTGACTGAATGAAAGGAGCTGGCATCTCACTCTCTGAATCTTCTTTATCATGCTAAGAGGAGCAGGAAAAAACAAAAAATTTCAGAATTGCACCTTGCAATGCGGAGAAATTACTGTTTGTGCATTCACATTATTCATTGATTTTTGCCATTGAAAAACGTCCAGAAATGTTTGAAGCTACTGACTGAATGAAAAGAGCTGGCATCTCACTCTCTTTGAATCTTCTTTATCATGCTAAGAGGAGCAGGAAAAAGCAAAAAATTTCAGAATTGCACGTTCCAATGCGGAGAAATTACTGTTTGTATATTGACATTATTCATTGATTTTTGCCATTGAAAACCATCATGTTATTCATATACCAGAAATGTTTAAAGCTACTGACTGAATGAAAGGAGCTGGCATCTCACTCTCTTTGAATCTTCTTTATCATGCTAAGAGGAGCAGGAAAAAGCAAAAAATTTCAGAATTGCACCTTGCAATGCGGAGAAATTACTGTTTGTGCATTCACATTATTCATTGATTTTTGCCATTGAAAAACATCATGTTATTCATATACCAGAAATGTTTGAAGCTACTGACTGAATGAAAGGAGCTGGCATCTCACTCTCTTTGAATCTTCTTTATCATGCTAAGAGGAGCAGGAAAAAGCAAAAAATTTCAGAATTGCACCTTGCAATGCGGAGAAATTACTGTTTGTGCATTCACATTATTCATTGATTTTTGCCACTGAAAAACATCATGTTATTCATATACCAGAAATGTTTGAAGCTACTGACTGAATGAAAGGAGCTGGCATCTCACTCTCTTTGAATCTTCTTTATCATGCTAAGAGGAGCAGGAAAAAGCAAAAAATTTCAGAATTGCACCTTGCAATGCGGAGAAATTACTGTTTGTGCATTCACATTATTCATTGATTTTTGCCATTGAAAAAAGGCCAGAAATGTTTGAAGCTACTGACTGAATGAAAGGAGCTGGCATCTCACTCTCTTTGAATCTTCTTTATCATGCTAAGAGGAGCAGGAAAAAGCAAAAAAATTCAGAATTGCACCTTGCAATGCGGAGAAATTACTGTTTGTGCATTCACATTATTCATTGATTTTTGCCATTGAAAAACGTCCAGAAATGTTTGAAGCTACTGACTGAATGAAAGGAGCTGGCATCTCACTCTCTTTGAATCTTCTTTATCATGCTAAGAGGAGCAGGAAAAAGCAAAAAATTTCAGAATTGCACCTTGCAATGCGGAGAAATTACTGTTTGTGCATTCACATTATTCATTGATTTTTGCCATTGAAAAAAGGCCAGAAATGTTTGAAGCTACTGACTGAATGAAAGGAGCTGGCATCTCACTCTCTTTGAATCTTCTTTATCATGCTAAGAGGAGCAGGAAAAAGCAAAAAAATTCAGAATTGCACCTTGCAATGCGGAGAAATTACTGTTTGTGCATTCACATTATTCATTGATTTTTGCCATTGAAAAACATCATGTTATTCATATACCAGAAATGTTTGAAGCTACTGACTGAATGAAAGGAGCTGGCATCTCACTCTCTTTGAATCTTCTTTATCATGCTAAGAGGAGCAGGAAAAAGCAAAAAATTTCAGAATTGCACCTTGCAATGCGGAGAAATTACTGTTTGTATATTGACATTATTCATTGATTTTTGCCATTGAAAACCTTCTTGTTATTCATATACCAGAAATGTTTGAAGCTACTGACTGAATGAAAGGAGCTGGCATCTCACTCTCTTTGAATCTTCTTTATCATGCTAAAAGGAGCAGGAAAAAGCAAAAAATTTCAGAATTGCACCTTGCAATGCGAAGAAATTACTGTTTGTATATTGACATTATTCATTGATTTTTGCCATTGAAAACCATTATGTTATTCATATACCAGAAATGTTTGAAGCTACTGACTGAATGAAAGGAGCTGGCATCTCACTCTCTTTGAATCTTCTTTATCATGCTAAGAGGAGCAGGAAAAAGCAAAAAATTTCAGAATTGCACCTTGCAATGCGGAGAAATTACTGTTTGTGCATTCACATTATTCATTGATTTTTGCCATTGAAAAACGTCCAGAAATGTTTGAAGCTACTGACTGAATGAAAGGAGCTGGCATCTCACTCTCTTTGAATCTTCTTTATCATGCTAAGAGGAGCAGGAAAAAGCAAAAAATTTCAGAATTGCACCTTGCAATGCGGAGAAATTGATGTTTGTGCATTCACATTATTCATTGATTTTTGCCATTGAAGAACATCATGTTATTCATATAACAGAAATGTTTGAAGCTACTGACTGAATGAAAGGAGCTGGCATCTCACTCTCTTTAAATCTTCTTTATCATGCTAAGAGGAGCAGGAAAAATCAAAAAATTTCAGAATTGCACCTTGCAATGCGGAGAAGTTACTGTTTGTGCATTCACATTATTCAATGATTTTTGCCATTGAAAAACGTCCAGAAATGTTTGAAGCTACTGACTGAATGAAAAGATCTGGCATCTCACTCTCTTTGAATCTTCTTTATCATGCTAAGCGGAGCAGGAAAAAGCAAAAAATTTCAGAATTTCATCTTCCAATGCGGAGAAATTACTGTTTGTATATTGACATTATTCATTTATTTTTGCCATTGAAAACCATCATGTTATTCATATACCAGAAATGTTTAAAGCTACTGACTGAATGAAAGGAGCGGGCATCTCACTCTCTTTGAATCTTCTTTATCATGCTAAGAGGAGCAGAAAAAAGCAAAAAAATTCAGAATTGCACCATGCAATGCGGAGAAATTACTGTTTGTGCATTCACATTATTCATTGATTTTTGCCATTGAAAAACATCATGTTATTCATATACCAGAAATGTTTGAAGCTACTGACTGAATGAAAGGAGCTGGCATCTCACTCTCTTTGAATCTTCTTTATCATGCTAAGAGGAGCAGGAAAAAGCAAAAAATTTCAGAATTGCACCTTGCAATGCGGAGAAATTACTGTTTGTGCATTCACATTATTCATTGATTTTTGCCATTGAAAAACGTCCAGAAATGTTTGAAGCTACTGACTGAATGAAAAGAGCTGGCATCTCACTCTCTTTGAATCTTCTTTATCATGCTAAGACGAGAAGGAAAAAGCAAAAAATTTCAGAATTGCACCTTCCAATGCGGAGAAATTACTGTTTGTATATTGACATTATTCATTGATTTTTGCCATTGAAAACCATCATGTTATTCATATACCAGAAATGTTTAAAGCTACTGACTGAATGAAAGGAGCTGGCATCTCACTCTCTTTGAATCTTCTTTATCATGCTAAGAGGAGCAGGAAAAAGCAAAAAATTTCAGAATTGCACCTTGCAATGCGGAGAAATTACTGTTTGTGCATTCACATTATTCATTGATTTTTGCCATTGAAAAACATCATGTTATTCATATACCAGAAATGTTTGAAGCTACTGACTGAATGAAAGGAGCTGGCATCTCACTCTCTTTGAATCTTCTTTATCATGCTAAGAGGAGCAGGAAAAAGCAAAAAATTTCAGAATTGCACCTTGCAATGCGGAGAAATTACTGTTTGTGCATTCACATTATTCATTGATTTTTGCCATTGAAAAACGTCCAGAAATGTTTGAAGCTACTGACTGAATGAAAGGAGCTGGCATCTCACTCTCTTTGAATCTTCTTTATCATGCTAAGAGGAGCAGGAAAAAGCAAAAAATTTCAGAATTGCACCTTGCAATGTGGAGAAATTACTGTTTGTGCATTCACATTATTCATTGATTTTTGCCATTGAAAAAAGGCCAGAAATGTTTGAAGCTACTGACTGAATGAAAGGAGCTGGCATCTCACTCTCTTTGAATCTTCTTTATCATGCTAAGAGGAGCAGGAAAAAGCAAAAAAATTCAGAATTGCACCTTGCAATGCGGAGAAATTACTGTTTGTGCATTCACATTATTCATTGATTTTTGCCATTGAAAATCATCATGTTATTCATATACCAGAAATGTTTGAAGCTACTGTCTGAATGAAAGGAGCTGGCATCTCACTCTCTTTGAATCTTCTTTATCATGCTAAGCGGAGCAGGAAAAAGCAAAAAATTTCAGAATTTCACCTTCCAATGCGGAGAAATTACTGTTTGTATATTGACATTATTCATTGATTTTTGCCATTGATAACCATGATGTTATTCATATACCAGAAATGTTTAAAGCTACTGACTGAATGAAAGGAGCGGGCATCTCACTCTCTTTGAATCTTCTTTATCATGCTAAGCGGAGCAGAAAAAAGCAAAAAAATTCAGAATTGCACCTTGCAATGCCGAGAAATTACTGTTTGTGCATTCACATTATTCATTGATTTTTGCCATTGAAAAACATCATGTTATTCATATACCAGAAATGTTTGAAGCTACTGACTGAATGAAAGGAGCTGGCATCTCACTCTCTTTGAATCTTCTTTATCATGCTAAGAGGAGCAGGAAAAAGCAAAAAAATTCAGAATTGCACCTTGCAATGCGGAGAAATTACTGTTTGTGCATTCACATTATTCATTGATTTTTGCCATTGAAAAACATCATGTTATTCATATACCAGAAATGTTTGAAGCTACTGACTGAATGAAAGGAGCTGGCATCTCACTCTCTTTGAATCTTCTTTATCATGCTAAGAGGAGCAGGAAAAAGCAAAAAATTTCAGAATTGCACCTTGCAATGCGGAGAAATTACTGTTTGTATATTGACATTATTCATTGATTTTTGCCATTGAAAACCTTCTTGTTATTCATATACCAGAAATGTTTGAAGCTACTGACTGAATGAAAGGAGCTGGCATCTCACTCTCTTTGAATCTTCTTTATCATGCTAAAAGGAGCAGGAAAAAGCAAAAAATTTCAGAATTGCACCTTGCAATGCGAAGAAATTACTGTTTGTATATTGACATTATTCATTGATTTTTGCCATTGAAAACCATTATGTTATTCATATACCAGAAATGTTTGAAGCTACTGACTGAATGAAAGGAGCTGGCATCTCACTCTCTTTGAATCTTCTTTATCATGCTAAGAGGAGCAGGAAAAAGCAAAAAATTTCAGAATTGCACCTTGCAATGCGGAGAAATTACTGTTTGTGCATTCACATTATTCATTGATTTTTGCCATTGAAAAACGTCCAGAAATGTTTGAAGCTACTGACTGAATGAAAGGAGCTGGCATCTCACTCTCTTTGAATCTTCTTTATCATGCTAAGAGGAGCAGGAAAAAGCAAAAAATTTCAGAATTGCACCTTGCAATGCGGAGAAATTGATGTTTGTGCATTCACATTATTCATTGATTTTTGCCATTGAAGAACATCATGTTATTCATATAACAGAAATGTTTGAAGCTACTGACTGAATGAAAGGAGCTGGCATCTCACTCTCTTTAAATCTTCTTTATCATGCTAAGAGGAGCAGGAAAAATCAAAAAATTTCAGAATTGCACCTTGCAATGCGGAGAAGTTACTGTTTGTGCATTCACATTATTCAATGATTTTTGCCATTGAAAAACGTCCAGAAATGTTTGAAGCTACTGACTGAATGAAAAGATCTGGCATCTCACTCTCTTTGAATCTTCTTTATCATGCTAAGCGGAGCAGGAAAAAGCAAAAAATTTCAGAATTTCATCTTCCAATGCGGAGAAATTACTGTTTGTATATTGACATTATTCATTTATTTTTGCCATTGAAAACCATCATGTTATTCATATACCAGAAATGTTTAAAGCTACTGACTGAATGAAAGGAGCGGGCATCTCACTCTCTTTGAATCTTCTTTATCATGCTAAGAGGAGCAGAAAAAAGCAAAAAAATTCAGAATTGCACCATGCAATGCGGAGAAATTACTGTTTGTGCATTCACATTATTCATTGATTTTTGCCATTGAAAAACATCATGTTATTCATATACCAGAAATGTTTGAAGCTACTGACTGAATGAAAGGAGCTGGCATCTCACTCTCTTTGAATCTTCTTTATCATGCTAAGAGGAGCAGGAAAAAGCAAAAAATTTCAGAATTGCACCTTGCAATGCGGAGAAATTACTGTTTGTGCATTCACATTATTCATTGATTTTTGCCATTGAAAAACGTCCAGAAATGTTTGAAGCTACTGACTGAATGAAAAGAGCTGGCATCTCACTCTCTTTGAATCTTCTTTATCATGCTAAGACGAGAAGGAAAAAGCAAAAAATTTCAGAATTGCACCTTCCAATGCGGAGAAATTACTGTTTGTATATTGACATTATTCATTGATTTTTGCCATTGAAAACCATCATGTTATTCATATACCAGAAATGTTTAAAGCTACTGACTGAATGAAAGGAGCTGGCATCTCACTCTCTTTGAATCTTCTTTATCATGCTAAGAGGAGCAGGAAAAAGCAAAAAATTTCAGAATTGCACCTTGCAATGCGGAGAAATTACTGTTTGTGCATTCACATTATTCATTGATTTTTGCCATTGAAAAACATCATGTTATTCATATACCAGAAATGTTTGAAGCTACTGACTGAATGAAAGGAGCTGGCATCTCACTCTCTTTGAATCTTCTTTATCATGCTAAGAGGAGCAGGAAAAAGCAAAAAATTTCAGAATTGCACCTTGCAATGCGGAGAAATTACTGTTTGTGCATTCACATTATTCATTGATTTTTGCCATTGAAAAACGTCCAGAAATGTTTGAAGCTACTGACTGAATGAAAGGAGCTGGCATCTCACTCTCTTTGAATCTTCTTTATCATGCTAAGAGGAGCAGGAAAAAGCAAAAAATTTCAGAATTGCACCTTGCAATGTGGAGAAATTACTGTTTGTGCATTCACATTATTCATTGATTTTTGCCATTGAAAAAAGGCCAGAAATGTTTGAAGCTACTGACTGAATGAAAGGAGCTGGCATCTCACTCTCTTTGAATCTTCTTTATCATGCTAAGAGGAGCAGGAAAAAGCAAAAAAATTCAGAATTGCACCTTGCAATGCGGAGAAATTACTGTTTGTGCATTCACATTATTCATTGATTTTTGCCATTGAAAATCATCATGTTATTCATATACCAGAAATGTTTGAAGCTACTGTCTGAATGAAAGGAGCTGGCATCTCACTCTCTTTGAATCTTCTTTATCATGCTAAGCGGAGCAGGAAAAAGCAAAAAATTTCAGAATTTCACCTTCCAATGCGGAGAAATTACTGTTTGTATATTGACATTATTCATTGATTTTTGCCATTGATAACCATGATGTTATTCATATACCAGAAATGTTTAAAGCTACTGACTGAATGAAAGGAGCGGGCATCTCACTCTCTTTGAATCTTCTTTATCATGCTAAGCGGAGCAGAAAAAAGCAAAAAAATTCAGAATTGCACCTTGCAATGCGGAGAAATTACTGTTTGTGCATTCACATTATTCATTGATTTTTGCCATTGAAAAACATCATGTTATTCATATACCAGAAATGTTTGAAGCTACTGACTGAATGAAAGGAGCTGGCATCTCACTCTCTTTGAATCTTCTTTATCATGCTAAGAGGAGCAGGAAAAAGCAAAAAAATTCAGAATTGCACCTTGCAATGCGGAGAAATTACTGTTTGTGCATTCACATTATTCATTGATTTTTGCCATTGAAAAACATCATGTTATTCATATACCAGAAATGTTTGAAGCTACTGACTGAATGAAAGGAGCTGGCATCTCACTCTCTTTGAATCTTCTTTATCATGCTAAGAGGAGCAGGAAAAAGCAAAAAATTTCAGAATTGCACCTTGCAATGCGGAGAAATTACTGTTTGTATATTGACATTATTCATTGATTTTTGCCATTGAAAACCTTCTTGTTATTCATATACCAGAAATGTTTGAAGCTACTGACTGAATGAAAGGAGCTGGCATCTCACTCTCTTTGAATCTTCTTTATCATGCTAAAAGGAGCAGGAAAAAGCAAAAAATTTCAGAATTGCACCTTGCAATGCGAAGAAATTACTGTTTGTATATTGACATTATTCATTGATTTTTGCCATTGAAAACCATTATGTTATTCATATACCAGAAATGTTTGAAGCTACTGACTGAATGAAAGGAGCTGGCATCTCACTCTCTTTGAATCTTCTTTATCATGCTAAGAGGAGCAGGAAAAAGCAAAAAATTTCAGAATTGCACCTTGCAATGCGGAGAAATTACTGTTTGTGCATTCACATTATTCATTGATTTTTGCCATTGAAAAACGTCCAGAAATGTTTGAAGCTACTGACTGAATGAAAGGAGCTGGCATCTCACTCTCTTTGAATCTTCTTTATCATGCTAAGAGGAGCAGGAAAAAGCAAAAAATTTCAGAATTGCACCTTGCAATGCGGAGAAATTGATGTTTGTGCATTCACATTATTCATTGATTTTTGCCATTGAAGAACATCATGTTATTCATATAACAGAAATGTTTGAAGCTACTGACTGAATGAAAGGAGCTGGCATCTCACTCTCTTTAAATCTTCTTTATCATGCTAAGAGGAGCAGGAAAAATCAAAAAATTTCAGAATTGCACCTTGCAATGCGGAGAAGTTACTGTTTGTGCATTCACATTATTCAATGATTTTTGCCATTGAAAAACGTCCAGAAATGTTTGAAGCTACTGACTGAATGAAAAGATCTGGCATCTCACTCTCTTTGAATCTTCTTTATCATGCTAAGCGGAGCAGGAAAAAGCAAAAAATTTCAGAATTTCATCTTCCAATGCGGAGAAATTACTGTTTGTATATTGACATTATTCATTTATTTTTGCCATTGAAAACCATCATGTTATTCATATACCAGAAATGTTTAAAGCTACTGACTGAATGAAAGGAGCGGGCATCTCACTCTCTTTGAATCTTCTTTATCATGCTAAGAGGAGCAGAAAAAAGCAAAAAAATTCAGAATTGCACCATGCAATGCGGAGAAATTACTGTTTGTGCATTCACATTATTCATTGATTTTTGCCATTGAAAAACATCATGTTATTCATATACCAGAAATGTTTGAAGCTACTGACTGAATGAAAGGAGCTGGCATCTCACTCTCTTTGAATCTTCTTTATCATGCTAAGAGGAGCAGGAAAAAGCAAAAAATTTCAGAATTGCACCTTGCAATGCGGAGAAATTACTGTTTGTGCATTCACATTATTCATTGATTTTTGCCATTGAAAAACGTCCAGAAATGTTTGAAGCTACTGACTGAATGAAAAGAGCTGGCATCTCACTCTCTTTGAATCTTCTTTATCATGCTAAGACGAGAAGGAAAAAGCAAAAAATTTCAGAATTGCACCTTCCAATGCGGAGAAATTACTGTTTGTATATTGACATTATTCATTGATTTTTGCCATTGAAAACCATCATGTTATTCATATACCAGAAATGTTTAAAGCTACTGACTGAATGAAAGGAGCTGGCATCTCACTCTCTTTGAATCTTCTTTATCATGCTAAGAGGAGCAGGAAAAAGCAAAAAATTTCAGAATTGCACCTTGCAATGCGGAGAAATTACTGTTTGTGCATTCACATTATTCATTGATTTTTGCCATTGAAAAACATCATGTTATTCATATACCAGAAATGTTTGAAGCTACTGACTGAATGAAAGGAGCTGGCATCTCACTCTCTTTGAATCTTCTTTATCATGCTAAGAGGAGCAGGAAAAAGCAAAAAATTTCAGAATTGCACCTTGCAATGCGGAGAAATTACTGTTTGTGCATTCACATTATTCATTGATTTTTGCCATTGAAAAACGTCCAGAAATGTTTGAAGCTACTGACTGAATGAAAGGAGCTGGCATCTCACTCTCTTTGAATCTTCTTTATCATGCTAAGAGGAGCAGGAAAAAGCAAAAAATTTCAGAATTGCACCTTGCAATGTGGAGAAATTACTGTTTGTGCATTCACATTATTCATTGATTTTTGCCATTGAAAAAAGGCCAGAAATGTTTGAAGCTACTGACTGAATGAAAGGAGCTGGCATCTCACTCTCTTTGAATCTTCTTTATCATGCTAAGAGGAGCAGGAAAAAACAAAAAAATTCAGAATTGCACCTTGCAATGCGGAGAAATTACTGTTTGTGCATTCACATTATTCATTGATTTTTGCCATTGAAAATCATCATGTTATTCATATACCAGAAATGTTTGAAGCTACTGTCTGAATGAAAGGAGCTGGCATCTCACTCTCTTTGAATCTTCTTTATCATGCTAAGCGGAGCAGGAAAAAGCAAAAAATTTCAGAATTTCACCTTCCAATGCGGAGAAATTACTGTTTGTATATTGACATTATTCATTGATTTTTGCCATTGATAACCATGATGTTATTCATATACCAGAAATGTTTAAAGCTACTGACTGAATGAAAGGAGCGGGCATCTCACTCTCTTTGAATCTTCTTTATCATGCTAAGCGGAGCAGAAAAAAGCAAAAAAATTCAGAATTGCACCTTGCAATGCGGAGAAATTACTGTTTGTGCATTCACATTATTCATTGATTTTTGCCATTGAAAAACATCATGTTATTCATATACCAGAAATGTTTGAAGCTACTGACTGAATGAAAGGAGCTGGAATCTCACTCTCTTTGAATCTTCTTTATCATGCTAAGAGGAGCAGGAAAAAGCAAAAAATTTCAGAATTGCACCCTGCAATGCCAAGAAATTACTGTTTGTGCATTCACATTATTCATTGATTTTTGCCATTGAAAAAAGTCCAGAAATGTTTGAAGCTACTGACTGAATGAAAAGAGCTGGCATCTCACTCTCTTTGAATCTTCTTTATCATGCTAAGAGGAGCAGGAAAAAGCAAACAATTTCAGAATTGCACCTTGCAATGCGGGGAAATTACTGTTTGTGCATTCACAATATCCATTGATTTTTGCCATTGAAAACCATCATGTTATTCATATACCAGAAATGTTTGAAGCTACTGACTGAATGAAAGGAGCTGGCATCTCACTCTCTTTGAATCTTCTTTATCATGCTAAGAGGAGCAGGAAAAAGCAAAAAATTTCAGAATTGCACCTTGCAATGCGGAGAAATTACTGTTTGTGCATTCACATTATTCATTGTTTTTTGCCATTGAAAAACTTCCAGAAATGTTTGAAGATACTGACTGAATGAAAGGAGCTGGCATCTCACTCTCTTTGAATCTTCTTTATCATGCTAAGAGGAGCAGGAAAAAGCAAAAAATTTCAGAATTGCACCTTGCAATGCGGAGAAATTACTGTCTGTGCATTCACATTATTCATTGATTTTTGCCATTGAAAAAAGGCCAGAAATGTTTGAAGCTACTGACTGAATGAAAGGAGCTGGAATCTCACTCTCTTTGAACCTTCTGTATCATGCTAAGAGTAGCAGGAAAAAGCAAAAAATTTCAGAATTGCACCTTCCAATGCAGAGAAATTACTGTTTGTATATTGACATTATTCATTGATTTTTGCCATTGAAAACCATCATGTTATTCATATACCAGAAATGTTTGAAGCTACTGACTGAATGAACGGAGCTGGCATCTCACTCTCTTTAAATCTTCTTTATCATGCTAAGAGGAGCAGGAAAAAGCAAAACATTTAAGAATTCCACCTTGCAATGCGGAGAAATTACTGTTTGTGCATTCACATTATTCATTGATTTTTGCCACTTAAAAACATCATGTTATTCATATACAAGAAATGTTTGAAGCTACTGACTGAATGAAAGGAGCTGGCATCTTACTCTGTTTGAATCTTCTTTATCATGCTAAGAGGAGCAGGAAAAAGCAAAAAATTTCAGAATTGCACCTTGCAATGCGGAGAAATTACTGTTTGTGCATTCACATTATTCATTGATTTTTGCCATTGAAAAACGTCCAGAAATGTTTGAAGCTACTGACTGAATGAAAGGAGCTGGCATCTCACTCTCTTTGAATCTTCTTTATCATGCTAAGAGGAGCAGGAAAAAGCAAAAAATTTCAGAATTGCACCTTGCAATGCGAAGAAATTACTGTTTGTATATTGACATTATTCATTGATTTTTGCCATTGAAAACCATTATGTTATTCATATACCAGAAATGTTTGAAGCTACTGACTGAATGAAAGGAGCTGGCATCTCACTCTCTTTGAATCTTCTTTATCATGCTAAGAGGAGCATTAAAAAGCAAAAAATTTCAGAATTGCACCTTGCAATGCGGAGAAATTACTGTTTGTGCATTCACATTATTCATTGATTTTTGCCATTGAAAAACGTCCAGAAATGTTTGAAGCTACTGACTGAATGAAAGGAGCTGGCATCTCACTCTCTTTGAATCTTCTTTATCATGCTAAGAGGAGCAGGAAAAAGCAAAAAATTTCAGAATTGCACCTTGCAATGCGGAGAAATTGATGTTTGTGCATTCACATTATTCATTGATTTTTGCCATTGAAGAACATCATGTTATTCATATAACAGAAATGTTTGAAGCTACTGACTGAATGAAAGGAGCTGGCATCTCACTCTCTTTGAATCTTCTTTATCATGCTAAGAGGAGCAGGAAAAAGCAAAAAATTTCAGAATTGCACCTTGCAATGCGGAGAAGTTACTGTTTGTGCATTCACATTATTCATTGATTTTTGCCATTGAAAAACGTCCAGAAATGTTTGAAGCTACTGACTGAATGAAAAGATCTGGCATCTCACTCTCTTTGAATCTTCTTTATCATGCTAAGCGGAGCAGGAAAAAGCAAAAAATTTCAGAATTTCACCTTCCAATGCGGAGAAATTACTGTTTGTATATTGACATTATTCATTTATTTTTGCCATTGAAAACCATCATGTTATTCATATACCAGAAATGTTTAAAGCTACTGACTGAATGAAAGGAGCGGGCATCTCACTCTCTTTGAATCTTCTTTATCATGCTAAGAGGAGCAGAAAAAAGCAAAAAAATTCAGAATTGCACCTTGCAATGCAGAGAAATTACTGTTTGTGCATTCACATTATTCATTGATTTTTGCCATTGAAAAACATCATGTTATTCATATACCAGAAATGTTTGAAGCTACTGACTGAATGAAAGGAGCTGGCATCTCACTCTCTTTGAATCTTCTTTATCATGCTAAGAGGAGCAGGAAAAAGCAAAAAATTTCAGAATTGCACCTTGCAATGCGGAGAAATTACTGTTTGTGCATTCACATTATTCATTGATTTTTGCCATTGAAAAACGTCCAGAAATGTTTGAAGCTACTGACTGAATGAAAAGAGCTGGCATCTCACTCTCTTTGAATCTTCTTTATCATGCTAAGACGAGAAGGAAAAAGCAAAAAATTTCAGAATTGCACCTTCCAATGCGGAGAAATTACTGTTTGTATATTGACATTATTCATTGATTTTTGCCATTGAAAACCATCATGTTATTCATATACCAGAAATGCTTAAAGCTACTGACTGAATGAAAGGAGCAGGCATCTCACTCTCTTTGAATCTTCTTTATCATGCTAAGAGGAGCAGGAAAAAGCAAAAAATTTCAGAATTGCACCTTGCAATGCGGAGAAATTACTGTTTGTGCATTCACATTATTCATTGATTTTTGCCATTGAAAAACATCATGTTATTCATATACCAGAAATGTTTGAAGCTACTGACTGAATGAAAGGAGCTGGCATCTCACTCTCTTTGAATCTTCTTTATCATGCTAAGAGGAGCAGGAAAAAGCAAAAAATTTCAGAATTGCACCTTGCAATGCGGAGAAATTACTGTTTGTGCATTCACATTATTCATTGATTTTTGCCATTGAAAAACGTCCAGAAATGTTTGAAGCTACTGACTGAATGAAAGGAGCTGGCATCTCACTCTCTTTGAATCTTCTTTATCATGCTAAGAGGAGCAGGAAAAAGCAAAAAATTTCAGAATTGCACCTTGCAATGTGGAGAAATTACTGTTTGTGCATTCACATTATTCATTGATTTTTGCCATTGAAAAAAGGCCAGAAATGTTTGAAGCTACTGACTGAATGAAAGGAGCTGGCATCTCACTCTCTTTGAATCTTCTTTATCATGCTAAGAGGAGCAGGAAAAAGCAAAAAAATTCAGAATTGCACCTTGCAATGCGGAGAAATTACTGTTTGTGCATTCACATTATTCATTGATTTTTGCCATTGAAAATCATCATGTTATTCATATACCAGAAATGTTTGAAGCTACTGTCTGAATGAAAGGAGCTGGCATCTCACTCTCTTTGAATGTTCTTTATCATGCTAAGCGGAGCAGGAAAAAGCAAAAAATTTCAGAATTTCACCTTCCAATGCGGAGAAATTACTGTTTGTATATTGACATTATTCATTGATTTTTGCCATTGAAAACCATCATGTTATTCATATACCAGAAATGTTTAAAGCTACTGACTGAATGAAAGGAGCGGGCATCTCACTCTCTTTGAATCTTCTTTATCATGCTAAGAGGAGCAGAAAAAAGCAAAAAAATTCAGAATTGCACCTTGCAATGCGGAGAAATTACTGTTTGTGCATTCACATTATTCATTGATTTTTGCCATTGAAAAACATCATGTTATTCATATACCAGAAATGTTTGAAGCTACTGACTGAATGAAAGGAGCTGGAATCTCACTCTCTTTGAATCTTCTTTATCATGCTAAGAGGAGCAGGAAAAAGCAAAAAATTTCAGAATTGCACCTTGCAATGCGGAGAAATTACTGTTTGTGCATTCACATTATTCATTGATTTTTGCCATTGAAAAACGTCCAGAAATGTTTGAAGCTACTGACTGAATGAAAGGAGCTGGCATCTCACTCTCTTTGAATCTTCTTTATCATGCTAAGAGGAGCAGGAAAAAGCAAAAAATTTCAGAATTGCACCTTGCAATGCGGAGAAATTACTGTTTGTGCATTCACATTATTCATTGATTTTTGCCATTGAAAAACGTCCAGAAATGTTGGAAGCTACTGACTGAATGAAAAGAGCTGTCATCTCACTCTCTTTGAATCTTCTTTATCATGCTAAGAGGAGCAGGAAAAAGCAAAAAATTTCAGAATTGCACCTTGCAATGCGGAGAAATTACTGTTTGTATATTGACATTATTCATTGATTTTTGCCATTGAAAACCATCATGTTATTCATATACCATAAATGTTTGAATCTACTGACTGAATGAAAGGAGCTGGCATCTCACTCTCTTTGAATCTTCTTTATCATGCTAAGAGGAGCAGGAAAAAGCAAAACATTTCAGAATTGCACCTTGCAATGCGGAGAAATTACTGTTTGTGCATTCACATTATTCATTGATTTTTGCCATTGAAAAACAACATGTTATTCATATACCAGAAATGTTTGAAGCTACTGACTGAATGAAAGGAGCTGGCATCTCAATCTCTTTGAATCTTCTTTATCATGCTAAGTAGAGCAGGAAAAAGCAAAAAATTTCAGAATTGCACCTTGCAATGCGGAGAAATTACTGTTTGTGCATTCACATTATTCATTGATTTTTGCCATTGAAAATCATCATGTTATTCATATACCAGAAATGTTTGAAGCTACTGACTGAATGAAAGGAGCTGGCATCTCACTCTCTTTGAATCTTCTTTATCATGCTAAGAGGAGCAGGAAAAAGCAAAAAATTTCAGAATTGCACACTGCAATGCCAAGAAATTACTGTTTGTGCATTCACATTATTCATTGATTTTTGCCATTGAAAAAAGTCCAGAAATGTTTGAAGCTACTGACTGAATGAAAAGAGCTGGCATCTCACTCTCTTTGAATCTTCTTTATCATGCTAAGAGGAGCAGGAAAATGCAAACAATTTCAGAATTGCACCTTGCAATGCGGGGAAATTACTGTTTGTGCATTCACAATATCCATTGATTTTTTCCATTGAAAACCATCATGTTATTCATATACCAGAAATGTTTGAAGCTACTGACTGAATGAAAGGAGCTGGCATCTCACTCTCTTTGAATCTTCTTTATCATGCTAAGAGGAGCAGGAAAAAGCAAAAAATTTCAGAATTGCACCTTGCAATGCGGAGAAATTACTGTTTGTGGATTCACATTATTCATTGTTTTTTGCCATTGAAAAACGTCCAGAAATGTTTGAAGCTACTGACTGAATGAAAGGAGCTGGCATCTCACTCTCTTTGAATCTTCTTTATCATGCTAAGAGGAGCAGGAAAAAGCAAAAAATTTCAGAATTGCACCTTGCAATGCGGAGAAATTACTGTCTGTGCATTCACATTATTCATTGATTTTTGCCATTGAAAAAAGGCCAGAAATGTTTGAAGCTACTGACTGAATGAAAGGAGCTGGCATCTCACTCTCTTTGAACCTTCTTTATCATGCTAAGAGTAGCAGGAAAAAGCAAAAAATTTCAGAATTGCACCTTCCAATGCAGAGAAATTACTGTTTGTATATTGACATTATTCATTGATTTTTGCCATTGAAAACCATCATGTTATTCATATACCAGAAATGTTTGAAGCTACTGACTGAATGAACGGAGCTGGCATCTCACTCTCTTTAAATCTTCTTTATCATGCTAAGAGGAGCAGGAAAAAGCAAAACATTTAAGAATTCCACCTTGCAATGCGGAGAAATTACTGTTTGTGCATTCACATTATTCATTGATTTTTGCCACTGAAAAACATCATGTTATTCATATACAAGAAATGTTTGAAGCTACTGACTGAATGAAAGGAGCTGGCATCTCACTCTCTTTGAACCTTCTTTATCATGCTAAGAGGAGCAGGAAAAAGCAAAATATTTCAGAATTGCACCTTGCAATGCGGAGAAATTACTCATTGTGCATTCACATTATTCATTGATTTTTGCCATTGAAAAAAGGCCAGAAATGTTTGAAGCTACTGACTGAATGAAAGGAGCTGGCATCTCACTCTCTTTGAATCTTCTTTATCATGCTAAGAGGAGCGGGAAAAAGCAAAAAATTTCAGAATTGCACCTTGCAATGCGGAGAAATTACTGTTTGTGCATTCACATTATTCATTGATTTTTGTCATTGAAAAACATCATGTTATTCATATACCAGAAATGTTTGAAGCTACTGACTGAATGAAAGGAGCTGGCATCTCACTCTCTTTGAATCTTCTTTATCATGCTAAGAGGAGCAGGAAAAAGCAAAAAATTTCAGAATTGCAGCTTGCAATGCGGAGAAATTACTGTTTGTGCATTCACATTATTCATTGATTTTTGCCATTGAAAACCATCATGTTATTCATATACCAGAAATGTTTGAAGCTACTGACTGAATGAAAAGAGCTGGCATCTCACTCTCTTTGAATCTTCTTTATCATGCTAAGAGGAGCAGGAAAAGGCAAAAAATTTAAGAATTGCACCTTGCAATGCAGAGAAATTACTGTTTGTGCATTCACATTATTCATTGATTTTTGCCATTGAAAAACGTCCAGAAATGTTTGAAGCTACAGACTGAATGAAAGGAGCTGGCATCTCACTCTCTTTGAATCTTCTTTGTCATGCTAAGAGGAGCAGGAAAAAGCAAAAAATTTCAGAATTGCACCTTGCAATGCGGAGAAATTACTGTTTGTGCATTCACATTATTCATTGATTTTTGCCATGGAAAAAAGGCCAGAAATGTTTGAAGCTACTGACTGAATGAAAGGAGCTGGCATCTCACTCTCTTTGAATCTTCTTTATCATGCTAAGAGGAGCAGGAAAAAGCAAAAAATTTCAGAATTGCACCTTGCAATGCGGAGAAATTACTGTTTGTGCATTCACATTATTCATTGATTTTTGCCATTGAAAAACATCATGTTATTCATATACCAGAAATGTTTGAAGCTACTGACTGAATGAAAGGAGCTGGCATCTCACTCTCTTTGAGTCTTCTTTATCATGCTAAGAGGAGCAGGAAAAAGCAAAAAATTTCAGAATTGCACATTGCAATGCGGAGAAATCATTGTTTGTGCATTCACATTATTCATTGATTTTTGCCATTCAAAAACATCCAGAAATGTTTGAAGCGACTGACTGAATGAAAAGAGCTGGCATCTCACTCTCTTTGAATCTTCTTTATCATGCTAAGAGGAGCAGGAAAAAGCAAAAAATTTCAGAATTGCACATTGCAATGAGGAGAAATCAATGTTTTTGCATTCACATTATTCATTGATTTTTGCCATTGAAAAGCGTCCAGAAATGTTTGAAGTTACTGACTGAATGAAAAGAGCTGGCATCTCACTCTCTTTGAGTCTTCTTTATCATGCTAAGAGGAGCAGGAAAAAGCAAAAAATGTCAGAATTGCACATTGCAATGCGGAGAAATCAATGTTTGTGCATTCACATTATTCATTGATTTTTGCCATTGAAAAACGTCCAGAAATGTTTGAAGCTACTGTCTGAATGAAAAGAGGTGGCATCTCACTCTTTTTGAATCTTCTTTATCATGCTAAGAGGAGCAGGAAAAAGCAAAAAATTTCAGAATTGCACATTGCAATGCGGAGAAATCAATGTTTGTGCATTCACATTATTGATTGATATTTGCCATTGAAAAACGTCCAGAAAAGTTTGAAGCTACTGACTGAATGAAAAGAGCTGGCATCTCACTCTCTTTGAATCTTCTTTATCATGCTAAGAGGAGCAGGAAAAAGCAAAAAATTTCAGAATTGCACCTTGCAATGCGGAGAAATTACTGTTTGTGCATTTACAATATTCATTGATTTTTGCCATTGAAAAACGTCCAGAAATGTTTGAAGCTACTGACTGAATGAAAGGAGCTGGCATCTCACTCTCTTTGAATCTTCTTTATCATGCTAAGAGGAGCAGGAAAAAGCAAAAAATTTCAGAATTGCACCTTGCAATGCGGAGAAATTACTGTTTGTGCATTCACATTATTCATTGATTTTTGCCATTGAAAAACATTATGTTATTCATATACCAGAAATGTTTGAAGCTACTGACTGAATGAAAAGAGCTGGCATCTCACTCTCTTTGAATGTTTTTTATCATGCTAAGAGGAGCAGGAAAAAGCAAAAAATTTCAGAATTGCACCTTGCAATGCGGAGAAATTGCTGTTTGTATATTGACATTATTCATTGATTTTTGCCATTGAAAACCATCATGTTATTCATATAACTGAAATATTTGAAGCTACTGACTGAATGAAAGGAGCTGGCATCTCACTCTCTTTGAATCTTCTTTATCATGCTAAGAGGAGCAGGAAAAAGCAAAAAATTTCTGAATTGCACCTTGCAATGCGGAGAAATTACTGTTTGTATATTGACATTATTCATTGATTTTTGCCATTGAAAACAATCATGTTATTCATATACCAGAAATGTTTGCAGCTACTAACTGAATGAAAGGAGCTGGCATCTCACTCTCTTTGAATCTTCTTTATCATGCTAAGAGGAGCAGGAAAAAGCAAAAAATTTCAGAATTGCACCTTGCAATGCGGAGAAATTACTGTTTGTGCATTCACATTATTCATTGATTTTTGCCATTGAAAAAAGTCCAGAAATGTTTGAAGCTACTGACTGAATGAAAGGAGCTGGCATCTCACTCTCTTTGAATCTTCTTTATCATGCTAAGAGGAGCAGGAAAAACAAAAAATTTCAGAATTGCACCTTGCAATGCGGAGAAATTACTGTTTGTGCATTCACATTATTCATTGATTTTTGCCATTGAAAACCATCATGTTATTCATATACCAGAAGTGTTTGAAGCTACTGACTGAATGAAAGGACCTGGCATCTCACTCTCTTTGAATCTTCTTTATCATGCTAAGAGGAGCAGAAAAAAGCAAAAAATTTCAGAATTGCACCTTCCAATGCGGAGAAATTACTGTTTGTATATTGAAATTATTCATTGATTTTTGCCATTGAAAACCATCATGTTATTCATATACCAGAAATGTTTGAAGCTACTGAATGAATGAAAGGAGCTGGCATCTCACTCTCTTTGAATCTTCTTTATCATGCTAAGAGGAGCAGGAAAAAGCAAAAAATTTCAGAATTGCACCTTGCAATGCGGAGAAATTACTGTTTGTGCATTCACATTATTCATTGATTTTTGCCATTGAAAACCATCATGTTATTCATATACCAGAAATGTTTGAAGCTACTGACTGAATGAAAGGAGCTGGCATCTCACTCTCTTTGAATCTTCTTTACCATGCTAAGAGGAGCAGGAAAAAGCAAAAAATTTCAGAATTGCACCTTGCAATGCGGAGAAATTACTGTTTTTGCATTCACATTATTCATTGATTTTTGCCATTGAAAAACGTCCAGAAATGTTTGAAGCTACTGACTGAATGAAAGGAGCTGGCATCTCACTCTCTTTGAATCTTCTTTATCATGCTAAGAGGAGCGGGAAAAAGCAAAAAATTTCAGAATTGCACCTTGCAATGCGGAGAAATTACTGTTTGTGCATTCACATTATTCATTGATTTTTGTCATTGAAAAACATCATGTTATTCATATACCAGAAATGTTTGAAGCTACTGACTGAATGAAAGGAGCTGGCATCTCACTCTCTTTGAATCTTCTTTATCATGCTAAGAGGAGCAGGAAAAAGCAAAAGATTTCAGAATTGCAGCTTGCAATGCGGAGAAATTACTGTTTGTGCATTCACATTATTCATTGATTTTTGCCATTGAAAACCATCATGTTATTCATATACCAGAAATGTTTGAAGCTACTGACTGAATGAAAAGAGCTGGCATCTCACTCTCTTTGAATCTTCTTTATCATGCTAAGAGGAGCAGGAAAAGGCAAAAAATTTAAGAATTGCACCTTGCAATGCAGAGAAATTACTGTTTGTGCATTCACATTATTCATTGATTTTTGCCATTGAAAAATGTCCAGAAATGTTTGAAGCTACAGACTGAATGAAAGGAGCTGGCATCTCACTCTCTTTGAATCTTCTTTGTCATGCTAAGAGGAGCAGGAAAAAGCAAAAAATTTCAGAATTGCACCTTGCAATGCGGAGAAATTACTGTTTGTGCATTCACATTATTCATTGATTTTTGCCATGGAAAAAAGGCCAGAAATGTTTGAAGCTACTGACTGAATGAAAGGAGCTGGCATCTCACTCTCTTTGAATCTTCTTTATCATGCTAAGAGGAGCAGGAAAAAGCAAAAAATTTCAGAATTGCACCTTGCAATGCGGAGAAATTACTGTTTGTGCATTCACATTATTCATTGATTTTTGCCATTGAAAAACATCATGTTATTCATATACCAGAAATGTTTGAAGCTACTGACTGAATGAAAGGAGCTGGCATCTCACTCTCTTTGAATCTTCTTTATCATGCTAAGAGGAGCAGGAAAAAGCAAAAAATTTCAGAATTGCACATTGCAATGCGGAGAAATCATTGTTTATGCATTCACATTATTCATTGATTTTTGCCATTCAAAAACATCCAGAAATGTTTGAAGCGACTGACTGAATGAAAAGAGCTGGCATCTCACTCTCTTTGAATCTTCTTTATCATGCTAAGAGGAGCAGGAAAAAGCAAAAAATTTCAGAATTGCACATTGCAATGAGGAGAAATCAATGTTTTTGCATTCACATTATTCATTGATTTTTGCCATTGAAAAGCGTCCAGAAATGTTTGAAGTTACTGACTGAATGAAAAGAGCTGGCATCTCACTCTCTTTGAGTCTTCTTTATCATGCTAAGAGGAGCAGGAAAAAGCAAAAAATGTCAGAATTGCACATTGCAATGCGGAGAAATCAATGTTTGTGCATTCACATTATTCATTGATTTTTGCCATTGAAAAACGTCCAGAAATGTTTGAAGCTACTGTCTGAATGAAAAGAGGTGGCATCTCACTCTCTTTGAATCTTCTTTATCATGCTAAGAGGAGCAGGAAAAAGCAAAAAATTTCAGAATTGCACATTGCAATGCGGAGAAATCAATGTTTGTGCATTCACATTATTGATTGATTTTTGCCATTGAAAAACGTCCAGAAAAGTTTGAAGCTACTGACTGAATGAAAAGAGCTGGCATCTCACTCTCTTTGAATCTTCTTTATCATGCTAAGAGGAGCAGGAAAAAGCAAAAAATTTCAGAATTGCACCTTGCAATGCGGAGAAATTACTGTTTGTGCATTTACAATATTCATTGATTTTTGCCATTGAAAAACGTCCAGAAATGTTTGAAGCTACTGACTGAATGAAAGGAGCTGGCATCTCACTCTCTTTGAATCTTCTTTATCATGCTAAGAGGAGCAGGAAAAAGCAAAAAATTTCAGAATTGCACCTTGCAATGCGGAGAAATTACTGTTTGTGCATTCACATTATTCATTGATTTTTGCCATTGAAAAACATTATGTTATTCATATACCAGAAATGTTTGAAGCTACTGACTGAATGAAAAGAGCTGGCATCTCACTCTCTTTGAATCTTTTTTATCATGCTAAGAGGAGCAGGAAAAAGCAAAAAATTTCAGAATTGCACCTTGCAATGCAGAGAAATTGCTGTTTGTATATTGACATTATTCATTGATTTTTGCCATTGAAAACCATCATGTTATTCATATAACTGAAATATTTGAAGCTACTGACTGAATGAAAGGAGCTGGCATCTCACTCTCTTTGAATCTTCTTTATCATGCTAAGAGGAGCAGGAAAAAGCAAAAAATTTCTGAATTGCACCTTGCAATGCGGAGAAATTACTGTTTGTATATTGACATTATTCATTGATTTTTGCCATTGAAAACAATCATGTTATTCATATACCAGAAATGTTTGAAGCTACTGACTGAATGAAAGGAGCTGGCATCTCACTCTCTTTGAATCTTCTTTATCATGCTAAGAGGAGCAGGAAAAAGCAAAAAATTTCAGAATTGCACCTTGCAATGCGGAGAAATTACTGTTTGTGCATTCACATTATTCATTGATTTTTGCCATTGAAAAAAGTCCAGAAATGTTTGAAGCTACTGACTGAATGAAAGGAGCTGGCATCTCACTCTCTTTGAATCTTCTTTATCATGCTAAGAGGAGCAGGAAAAACAAAAAATTTCAGAATTGCACCTTGCAATGCGGAGAAATTACTGTTTGTGCATTCACATTATTCATTGATTTTTGCCATTGAAAACCATCATGTTATTCATATACCAGAAGTGTTTGAAGCTACTGACTGAATGAAAGGACCTGGCATCTCACTCTCTTTGAATCTTCTTTATCATGCTAAGAGGAGCAGGAAAAAGCAAAAAATTTCAGAATTGCACCTTCCAATGCGGAGAAATTACTGTTTGTATATTGACATTATTCATTGATTTTTGCCATTGAAAACCATCATGTTATTCATATACCAGAAATGTTTGAAGCTACTGAATGAATGAAAGGAGCTGGCATCTCACTCTCTTTGAATCTTCTTTATCATGCTAAGAGGAGCAGGAAAAAGCAAAAAATTTCAGAATTGCACCTTGCAATGCGGAGAAATTACTGTTTGTGCATTCACATTATTCATTGATTTTTGCCATTGAAAACCATCATGTTATTCATATACCAGAAATGTTTGAAGCTACTGACTGAATGAAAGGAGCTGGCATCTCACTCTCTTTGAATCTTCTTTACCATGCTAAGAGGAGCAGGAAAAAGCAAAAAATTTCAGAATTGCACCTTGCAATGCGGAGAAATTACTGTTTTTGCATTCACATTATTCATTGATTTTTGCCATTGAAAAACGTCCAGAAATGTTTGAAGCTACTGACTGAATGAAAGGAGCTGGTATCTCACTCTCTTTGAATCTTCTTTATCATGCTAAGAGGAGCAGGAAAAAGAAAAAAATTTCAGAATTGCACCTTGCAATGCGGAGAAATTACTGTTTGTGCATTTACATTATTCATTGATTTTTGCCATTGAAAAACGTCCAGAAATGTTTGAAGCTACTGACTGAATGAAAAAAGCTGGCATCTCACTCTCTTTGAATCTTCTTTATCATGCTAAGAGGAGCAGGAAAAAGCAAAAAATTTCAGAATTGCACCTTGCAATGCGGAGAAATTACTGTTTGTATATTGACATTATTCATTGATTTTTGCCATTGAAAACCATCATGTTATTCATATACCATAAATGTTTGAAGCTACTGACTGAATGAAAGGAGCTGGCATCTCACTCTCTTTGAATCTTCTTTATCATGCTAAGAGGAGCAGGAAAAAGCAAAAAATTTCAGAATTGCACCTTGCAATGCGGAGTAATTACTGTTTGTGCATTGACATTATTCATTGATTTTTGCCTTTGAAAAACATCATGTTATTCATATACCAGAAATCTTTGAAGCTACTGACTGAATGAAAGGAGCTGGCATCTCACTCTTTTTGAATCTTTACCATGCTAAGAGGAGCAGGAAAAAGCAAAAAATTTCAGAATTGCACCTTGCAATGCGGAGAAATTACTGTTTGTGCATTCACATTATTCATTGATTTTTACAATTGAAAAACGTCCAGAAATGTTTGAAGATACTGACTGAATGAAAGGAGCTGGCATCTCACTCTCTTTGAATCTTTTTTATCATGCTAAGAGGAGCAGGAAAAAGCAAAAAATTTCAGAATTGCACCTTGCAATGCGGAGAAATTACTGTTTGTATATTGACATTATTCATTGATTTTTGCCATTGAAAACCATCATGTTATTCATATACCTGAAATGTTTGAAGCTACTGACTGAATGAAAGGAGCTTGCATCTCTCTCTCTTTGAATCTTCTTTATCATGCTAAGCGGAGCAGGAAAAAGCAAAAAATTTCAGAATTGCACCTTACAATGCGAAGAAATTACTGTTTGTGCATTCACATTATTCATTGATTTTTGCCATTGAAAAACATCCAGAAATGTTTGAAGCTACTGACTGAATGAAAGGAGCTGGCATCTCACTCTCTTTGAATCTTCTTTATCATGCTAAGAGGAGCAGGAAAAAGCAAAAAATTTCAGAATTGCACCTTGCAATGCGGAGAAATTACTGTTTGTGCATTCACATTATTCATTGATTTTTGCCCTTGAAAAACGTCCAGAAATGTTTGAAGCTACTGACTGAATGAAAAGAGATGGCATCTCACTGTCTTTGAACCTTCTTTATCATGCTAAGAGGAGCAGGAAAAAGCAAAAAATTTCAGAATTGCACCTTGCAATGCGGAGAAATTACTGTTTGTATATTGACATTATTCATTGATTTTTGCCATTGACAACCATCATGTTATTCATATACCAGAAATGTTTGAAGCTACTGACTGAATGAAAGGAGCTGGCATCTCACTCTCTTTGAATCTTCTTTATCATGCTAAGAGGAGCAGGAAAAAGCAAAAAATTTCAGAATTGCACCTTGCAATGCGGAGAAATTACTGTTTGTGCATTCACAATATTCATTGATTTTTGCCATTGAAAAACATCATGTTATTCATATACCAGAAATGTTTGAAGCTACTGACTGAATGAAAGGAGCTGGCATCTCACTCTCTTTGAATCTTCTTTATCATGCTATGAGGAGCAGGAAAAGCAAAAAATTTCAGAATTGCACCTTGCAATGCGGAGAAATTACTGTTTGTGCATTCACAATATTCATTGATTTTTGCCGTTGAAAACCATCATGTTATTCATATACCAGAAATGTTTGAAGCTACTGACTGAATGAAAGGAGCTGGCATCTCACTCTCTTTGAATCTTCTTTATCATGCTAAGAGGAGAAGGAAAAAGCAAAAAATTACAGAATTGCACCTTGCAATGCGGAGAAATTACTGTTTGTGCATTCACATTATTCATTGATTTTTGCCATTGAAAGAAGGCCAGAAATATTTGAAGCTACTGACTGAATGAAAGGAGCTGGCATCTCACTCTCTTTGAATCTTCTTTATCATACTAAGAGGAGCAGGAAAAAGCAAAAAATTTCAGAATTGCACCTTGCAATGCGGAGAAATTACTGTTTGTGCATTCACATTATTCATTGATTTTTGCCATTGAAAAACATCATGTTATTCATATACCCGAAATGTTTGAAGCTACTGACTGAATGAAAGGAGCTGGCATCTCACTCTCTTTGAATCTTCTTTACCATGCTAAGAGGAGCAGGAAAAAGCATAAAATTTCAGAATTGCACCTTGCAATGCGGAGAAATTACTGTTTGTATACTGACATTATTCATTGATTTTTGCCATTGAAAACCATCATGTTATTCATATACCAGAAATGATTGAAGCTACTGACTGAATGAAAGGAGCTGGCATCTCACTCTCTTTGAATCTTCTTTATCATGCTAAGAGGAGCAGGAAAAAGCAAAAAATTTCAGAATTGCACCTTGCAATGCGGAGAAATTACTGTTTGTGCATTCACATTATTCATTGATTTTTGCCATTGAAAAACGTCCAGAAATGTTAGAAGCTACTGACTGAATGAAAAGAGCTGGCATCTCACTCTCTTTGAATCTTCTTTATCATGCTAAGAGGAGCAGGAAAAAGCAAAAAATTTCAGAATTGCACCTTGCAATGCGGAGAAATTACTGTTTGTGCATTCACATTATTCATTGATTTTTGCCATTGAAAAAAGGCCAGAAATGTTTGAAGCTACTGACTGAATGAAAGGAACTGGCATCTCACTCTCTTTGAATCTTCTTTTTCATGCTAAGAGGAGCAGGAAAAAGCAAAAAATTTCAGAATTGCACCTTGCAATGCGGAGAAATTACTGTTTGTGCATTCACATTATTCATTGATTTTTGCCATTGAAAAACGTCCAGAAATGTTAGAAGCTACTGACTGAATGAAAAGAGCTGGCATCTCACTCTCTTTGAATCTTCTTTATCATGCTAAGAGGAGCAGGAAAAAGCAAAAAATTTCAGAATTGCACCTTGCAATGCGGAGAAATTACTGTTTGTGCATTCACATTATTCATTGATTTTTGCCATTGAAAAAAGGCCAGAAATGTTTGAAGCTACTGACTGAATGAAAGGAACTGGCATCTCACTCTCTTTGAATCTTCTTTATCATGCTAAGAGGAGCAGGAAAAAGCAAAAAATTTCAGAATTGCACCTTGCAATGCGGAGAAATTACTGTTTGTATATTGACATTATTCATTGATTTTTGCCATTGAAAACCATCATGTTATTCATATACCAGAAATGTTTGAAGCTACTGACTGAATGAAAGGAGCTGGCATCTCACTCTCTTTGAATCTTCTTTATCATGCTAAGAGGAGCAGGAAAAAGCAAAAAATTTCAGAATTGCACCTTGCAATGCAGAGAAATTACTGTTTGTGCATTCACGTTATTCATTGATTTTTGCCATTGAAAAATGTCCAGAAATGTTAGAAGCTACTGACTGAATGAAAGGAGCTGGCATCTCACTCTCTTTGAATCTTCTTTATCATGCTAAGAGGAGCAGGAAAAAGCCAAAAATTTCAGAATTGCACCTTGCAATGCGGAGAAATTACTGTTTGTATATTGACATTATTCATTGATTTTTGCCATTGAAAAACATCATGTTATTCATATACCAGAAATGTTTGTAGTTACTGACTGAATGAAAGGAGCTGGCATCTCACTATCTTTGAATCTTCTTTATCATGCTAAGAGGAGCAGGAAAAAGCAAAAAATTTCAGAATTGCACCTTACAATGCGGAGAAATTACTGTTTGTGCATTCACATTATTCATTGATTTTTGCCATTGAAAAACGTCCAGAAAAGTTTGAAGCTACTGACTGAATGAAAGGAGCTGGCATCTCACTCTCTTTGAATCTTCTTTATCATGCGAAGAGGAGCAGGAAAAAGCAAAAAATTTCAGAATTGCACCTTGCAATGCGGAGAAATTACTGTTTGTGCATTCACATTATTCATTGATTTTTGCCATTGAAAAACGTCCAGAAATGTTTGAAGCTACTGACTGAATGAAAAGAGCTGGCATCTCACTCTCTTTGAATCTTCTTTATCATGCTAAGAGGAGCAGGAAAAAGCAAAAAATTTCAGAATTGCACCTTGCAATGCGGAGAAATTACTGTTTGTATATTGACATTATTCATTGATTTTTGCCATTGAAAAACATCATGTTATTCATATACCAGAAATGTTTGTAGTTACTGACTGAATGAAAGGAGCTGGCATCTCACTCTCTTTGAATCTTCTTTATCATGCTAAGAGGAGCAGGAAAAAGCAAAAAATTTCAGAATTGCACCTTACAATGCGGAGAAATTACTGTTTGTGCATTCACATTATTCATTGATTTTTGCCATTGAAAAACGTCCAGAAATGTTTGAAGCTACTGACTGAATGAAAGGAGCTGGCATCTCACTCTCTTTGAACCTTCTTTATCATGCGAAGAGGAGCAGGAAAAAGCAAAAAATTTCAGAATTGCACCTTGCAATGCGGAGAAATTACTGTTTGTGCATTCACATTATTCATTGATTTTTGCAATTGAAAAACGTCCAGAAATGTTTGAAGCTACTGACTGAATGAAAAGAGCTGGCATCTCACTCTCTTTGAATCTTCTTTATCATGCTAAGAGGAGCAGGAAAAAGCAAAAAATTTCAGAATTGCACCTTGCAATGCGGAGAAATTACTGTTTGTATATTGACATTATTCATTGATTTTTGCCATTGAAAACCATCATGTTATTCATATACCAGAAATGTTTGTAGTTACTGACTGAATGAAAGGAGCTGGCATCTCACTCTCTTTGAATCTTCTTTATCATGCTAAGAGGAGCAGGAAAAAGCAAAAAATTTCAGAATTGCACCTTACAATGCGGAGAAATTACTGTTTGTGCATTCACATTATTCATTGATTTTTGCCATTGAAAAACGTCCAGAAATGTTTGAAGCTACTGACTGAATGAAAGGAGCTGGCATCTCACTCTCTTTGAATCTTCTTTATCATGCGAAGAGGAGCAGGAAAAAGCAAAAAATTTCAGAATTGCACCTTGCAATGCGGAGAAATTTCTGTTTGTGCATTCACATTATTCATTGATTTTTGCCATTGAAAAACGTCCAGAAATGTTTGAAGCTACTGACTGAATGAAAAGAGCTGGCATCTCACTCTCTATGAATCTTCTTTATCATGCTAAGAGGAGCAGGAAAAAGCAAAAAATTTCAGAATTGCACCTTGCAATGCGGAGAAATTACTGTTTGTATATTGACATTATTCATTGATTTTTGCCATTGAAAACCATCATGTTATTCATATACCAGAAATGTTTGTAGTTACTGACTGAATGAAAGGAGCTGGCATCTCACTCTCTTTGAATCTTCTTTATCATGCTAAGAGGAGCAGGAAAAAGCAAAAAATTTCAGAATTGCACCTTACAATGCGGAGAAATTACTGTTTGTGCATTCACATTATTCATTGATTTTTGCCATTGAAAAACGTCCAGAAATGTTTGAAGCTACTGACTGAATGAAAGGAGCTGGCATCTCACTCTCTTTGAATCTTCTTTATCATGCGAAGAGGAGCAGGAAAAAGCAAAAAATTTCAGAATTGCACCTTGCAATGCGGAGAAATTACTGTTTGTGCATTCACATTATTCATTGATTTTTGCCATTGAAAAACGTCCAGAAATGTTTGAAGCTACTGACTGAATGAAAAGAGCTGGCATCTCACTCTCTTTGAATCTTCTTTATCATGCTAAGAGGAGCAGGAAAAAGCAAAAAATTTCAGAATTGCACCTTGCAATGCGGAGAAATTACTGTTTGTGCATTCACAATATTCATTGATTTTTGCCATTGAAAAACATCATGTTATTCATATACCAGAAATGTTTGTAGTTACTGACTGAATGAAAGGAGCTGGCATCTCACTCTCTTTGAATCTTCTTTATCATGCTAAGAGGAGCAGGAAAAAGTAAAAAATTTCAGAATTGCACCTTACAATGCGGAGAAATTACTGTTTGTGCATTCACATTATTCATTGATTTTTGCCATTGAAAAACGTCCAGAAATGTTTGAAGCTACTGACTGAATGAAAGGAGCTGGCATCTCACTCTCTTTGAATCTTCTTTATCATGCGACGAGGAGCAGGAAAAAGCAAAAAATTTCAGAATTGCACCTTGCAATGCGGAGAAATTACTGTTTGTGCATTCACATTATTCATTGATTTTTGCCATTGAAAAACGTCCAGAAATGTTTGAAGCTACTGACTGAATGAAAAGAGCTGGCATCTCACTCTCTTTGAATCTTCTTTATCATGCTAAGAGGAGCAGGAAAAAGCAAAAAGTTTCAGAATTGCACCTTGCAATGCGGAGAAATTACTGTTTGTATATTGACATTATTCATTGATTTTTGCCATTGAAAAACATCATGTTATTCATATACCAGAAATGTTTGTAGTTACTGACTGAATGAAAGGAGCTGGCATCTCACTCTCTTTGAATCTTTTTATCATGCTAAGAGGAGCAGGAAAAAGCAAAAAATTTCAGAATTGCACCTTACAATGCGGAGAAATTACTGTTTGTGCATTCACATTATTCATTGATTTTTGCCATTGAAAAACGTCCAGAAATGTTTGAAGCTACTGACTGAATGAAAGGAGCTGGCATCTCACTCTCTTTGAATCTTCTTTATCATGCGAAGAGGAGCAGGAAAAAGCAAAAAATTTCAGAATTGCACCTTGCAATGCGGAGAAATTACTGTTTGTGCATTCACATTATTCATTGATTTTTGCCATTGAAAAACGTCCAGAAATGTTTGAAGCTACTGACTGAATGAAAAGAGCTGGCATCTCACTCTCTTTGAATCTTCTTTATCATGCTAAGAGGAGCAGGATAAAGCAAAAAATTTCAGAATTGCACCTTGCAATGTGGAGAAATTACTGTTTGTATATTGACATTATTCATTGATTTTTGCCATTGAAAAACATCATGTTATTCATATACCAGAAATGTTTGTAGTTACTGACTGAATGAAAGGAGCTGGCATCTCACTCTCTTTGAATCTTCTTTATCATGCTAAGAGGAGCAGGAAAAAGCAAAAAATTTCAGAATTGCACCTTACAATGCGGAGAAATTACTGTTTGTGCATTCACATTATTCATTGATTTTTGCCATTGAAAAACGTCCAGAAATGTTTGAAGCTACTGACTGAATGAAAGGAGCTGGCATCTCACTCTCTTTGAACCTTCTTTATCATGCGAAGAGGAGCAGGAAAAAGCAAAAAATTTCAGAATTGCACCTTGCAATGCGGAGAAATTACTGTTTGTGCATTCACATTATTCATTGATTTTTGCCATTGAAAAACGTCCAGAAATGTTTGAAGCTACTGACTGAATGAAAAGAGCTGGCATCTCACTCTCTTTGAATCTTCTTTATCATGCTAAGAGGAGCAGGAAAAAGCAAAAAATTTCAGAATTGCACCTTGCAATGCGGAGAAATTACTGTTTGTATATTGACATTATTCATTGATTTTTGCCATTGAAAACCATCATGTTATTCATATACCAGAAATGTTTGTAGTTACTGACTGAATGAAAGGAGCTGGCATCTCACTCTCTTTGAATCTTCTTTATCATGCTAAGAGGAGCAGGAAAAAGCAAAAAATTTCAGAATTGCACCTTACAATGCGGAGAAATTACTGTTTGTGCATTCACATTATTCATTGATTTTTGCCATTGAAAAACGTCCAGAAATGTTTGAAGCTACTGACTGAATGAAAGGAGCTGGCATCTCACTCTCTTTGAATCTTCTTTATCATGCGAAGAGGAGCAGGAAAAAGCAAAAAATTTCAGAATTGCACCTTGCAATGCGGAGAAATTACTGTTTGTGCATTCACATTATTCATTGATTTTTGCCATTGAAAAACGTCCAGAAATGTTTGAAGCTACTGACTGAATGAAAAGAGCTGGCATCTCACTCTCTATGAATCTTCTTTATCATGCTAAGAGGAGCAGGAAAAAGCAAAAAATTTCAGAATTGCACCTTGCAATGCGGAGAAATTACTGTTTGTATATTGACATTATTCATTGATTTTTGCCATTGAAAACCATCATGTTATTCATATACCAGAAATGTTTGTAGTTACTGACTGAATGAAAGGAGCTGGCATCTCACTCTCTTTGAATCTTCTTTATCATGCTAAGAGGAGCAGGAAAAAGCAAAAAATTTCAGAATTGCACCTTACAATGCGGAGAAATTACTGTTTGTGCATTCACATTATTCATTGATTTTTGCCATTGAAAAACGTCCAGAAATGTTTGAAGCTACTGACTGAATGAAAGGAGCTGGCATCTCACTCTCTTTGAATCTTCTTTATCATGCGAAGAGGAGCAGGAAAAAGCAAAAAATTTCAGAATTGCACCTTGCAATGCGGAGAAATTACTGTTTGTGCATTCACATTATTCATTGATTTTTGCCATTGAAAAACGTCCAGAAATGTTTGAAGCTACTGACTGAATGAAAAGAGCTGGCATCTCACTCTCTTTGAATCTTCTTTATCATGCTAAGAGGAGCAGGAAAAAGCAAAAAATTTCAGAATTGCACCTTGCAATGCGGAGAAATTACTGTTTGTGCATTCACAATATTCATTGATTTTTGCCATTGAAAAACATCATGTTATTCATATACCAGAAATGTTTGTAGTTACTGACTGAATGAAAGGAGCTGGCATCTCACTCTCTTTGAATCTTCTTTATCATGCTAAGAGGAGCAGGAAAAAGCAAAAAATTTCAGAATTGCACCTTACAATGCGGAGAAATTACTGTTTGTGCATTCACATTATTCATTGATTTTTGCCATTGAAAAACGTCCAGAAATGTTTGAAGCTACTGACTGAATGAAAGGAGCTGGCATCTCACTCTCTTTGAACCTTCTTTATCATGCGAAGAGGAGCAGGAAAAAGCAAAAAATTTCAGAATTGCACCTTGCAATGCGGAGAAATTACTGTTTGTGCATTCACATTATTCATTGATTTTTGCCATTGAAAAACGTCCAGAAATGTTTGAAGCTACTGACTGAATGAAAAGAGCTGGCATCTCACTCTCTTTGAATCTTCTTTATCATGCTAAGAGGAGCAGGAAAAAGCAAAAAATTTCAGAATTGCACCTTGCAATGCGGAGAAATTACTGTTTGTATATTGACATTATTCATTGATTTTTGCCATTGAAAACCATCATGTTATTCATATACCAGAAATGTTTGTAGTTACTGACTGAATGAAAGGAGCTGGCATCTCACTCTCTTTGAATCTTCTTTATCATGCTAAGAGGAGCAGGAAAAAGCAAAAAATTTCAGAATTGCACCTTACAATGCGGAGAAATTACTGTTTGTGCATTCACATTATTCATTGATTTTTGCCATTGAAAAACGTCCAGAAATGTTTGAAGCTACTGACTGAATGAAAGGAGCTGGCATCTCACTCTCTTTGAATCTTCTTTATCATGCGAAGAGGAGCAGGAAAAAGCAAAAAATTTCAGAATTGCACCTTGCAATGCGGAGAAATTACTGTTTGTGCATTCACATTATTCATTGATTTTTGCCATTGAAAAACGTCCAGAAATGTTTGAAGCTACTGACTGAATGAAAAGAGCTGGCATCTCACTCTCTATGAATCTTCTTTATCATGCTAAGAGGAGCAGGAAAAAGCAAAAAATTTCAGAATTGCACCTTGCAATGCGGAGAAATTACTGTTTGTATATTGACATTATTCATTGATTTTTGCCATTGAAAACCATCATGTTATTCATATACCAGAAATGTTTGTAGTTACTGACTGAATGAAAGGAGCTGGCATCTCACTCTCTTTGAATCTTCTTTATCATGCTAAGAGGAGCAGGAAAAAGCAAAAAATTTCAGAATTGCACCTTACAATGCGGAGAAATTACTGTTTGTGCATTCACATTATTCATTGATTTTTGCCATTGAAAAACGTCCAGAAATGTTTGAAGCTACTGACTGAATGAAAGGAGCTGGCATCTCACTCTCTTTGAATCTTCTTTATCATGCGAAGAGGAGCAGGAAAAAGCAAAAAATTTCAGAATTGCACCTTGCAATGCGGAGAAATTACTGTTTGTGCATTCACATTATTCATTGATTTTTGCCATTGAAAAACGTCCAGAAATGTTTGAAGCTACTGACTGAATGAAAAGAGCTGGCATCTCACTCTCTTTGAATCTTCTTTATCATGCTAAGAGGAGCAGGAAAAAGCAAAAAATTTCAGAATTGCACCTTGCAATGCGGAGAAATTACTGTTTGTGCATTCACAATATTCATTGATTTTTGCCATTGAAAAACATCATGTTATTCATATACCAGAAATGTTTGTAGTTACTGACTGAATGAAAGGAGCTGGCATCTCACTCTCTTTGAATCTTCTTTATCATGCTAAGAGGAGCAGGAAAAAGCAAAAAATTTCAGAATTGCACCTTACAATGCGGAGAAATTACTGTTTGTGCATTCACATTATTCATTGATTTTTGCCATTGAAAAACGTCCAGAAATGTTTGAAGCTACTGACTGAATGAAAGGAGCTGGCATCTCACTCTCTTTGAATCTTCTTTATCATGCGAAGAGGAGCAGGAAAAAGCAAAAAATTTCAGAATTGCACCTTGCAATGCGGAGAAATTACTGTTTGTGCATTCACATTATTCATTGATTTTTGCCATTGAAAAACGTCCAGAAATGTTTGAAGCTACTGACTGAATGAAAAGAGCTGGCATCTCACTTTCTTTGAATCTTCTTTATCATGCTAAGAGGAGCAGGAAAAAGCAAAAAATTTCAGAATTGCACCTTGCAATGCGGAGAAATTACTGTTTGTATATTGACATTATTCATTGATTTTTGCCATTGAAAAACATCATGTTATTCATATACCAGAAATGTTTGTAGTTACTGACTGAATGAAAGGAGCTGGCATCTCACTCTCTTTGAATCTTCTTTATCATGCTAAGAGGAGCAGGAAAAAGCAAAAAATTTCAGAATTGCACCTTACAATGCGGAGAAATTACTGTTTGTGCATTCACATTATTCATTGATTTTTGCCATTGAAAAACGTCCAGAAATGTTTGAAGCTACTGACTGAATGAAAGGAGCTGGCATCTCACTCTCTTTGATCCTTCTTTATCATGCGAAGAGGAGCAGGAAAAAGCAAAAAATTTCAGAATTGCACCTTGCAATGCGGAGAAATTACTGTTTGTGCATTCACATTATTCATTGATTTTTGCCATTGAAAAACGTCCAGAAATGTTTGAAGCTACTGACTGAATGAAAAGAGCTGGCATCTCACTCTCTTTGAATCTTCTTTATCATGCTAAGAGGAGCAGGAAAAAGCAAAAAATTTCAGAATTGCACCTTGCAATGCGGAGAAATTACTGTTTGTATATTGACATTATTCATTGATTTTTGCCATTGAAAACCATCATGTTATTCATATACCAGAAATGTTTGTACTTACTGACTGAATGAAAGGAGCTGGCATCTCACTCTCTTTGAATCTTCTTTATCATGCTAAGAGGAGCAGGAAAAAGCAAAAAATTTCAGAATTGCACCTTACAATGCGGAGAAATTACTGTTTGTGCATTCACATTATTCATTGATTTTTGCCATTGAAAAACGTCCAGAAATGTTTGAAGCTACTGACTGAATGAAAGGAGCTGGCATCTCAATCTCTTTGAATCTTCTTTATCATGCGAAGAGGAGCAGGAAATAGCAAAAAATTTCAGAATTGCACCTTGCAATGCGGAGAAATTACTGTTTGTGCATTCACATTATTCATTGATTTTTGCCATTGAAAAACGTCCAGAAATGTTTGAAGCTACTGACTGAATGAAAAGAGCTGGCATCTCACTCTCTTTGAATCTTCTTTATCATGCTAAGAGGAGCAGGAAAAAGCAAAAAATTTCAGAATTGCACCTTGCAATGCGGAGAAATTACTGTTTGTGCATTCACAATATTCATTGATTTTTGCCATTGAAAAACATCATGTTATTCATATACCAGAAATATTTGAAGCTACTGACTGAATGAAAGGAGCTGGCATCTCACTCTCTTTGAATCTTCTTTATCATGCTAAGAGGAGCAGGAAAAAGCCAAAAATTTCAGAATTGCACCTTGCAATGCGGAGAAATTACTGTTTCTATTTTGACATTATTCATTGATTTTTGCCATTGAAAACCATCATGTTATTCATATACCAGAAATGTTTGAAGCTACTGACTGAATGAAAGGAGCTGGCATCTCACTCTCTTTGAATCTTCTTTATCATGCTAAGAGGAGCAGGAAAAAGCAAAAAATTTCAGAATTGCACCTTGCAATGCAGAGAAATTACTGTTTGTGCATTCACATTATTCATTGATTTTTGCCATTGAAAAATGTCCAGAAATGTTAGAAGCTACTGACTGAATGAAAGGAGCTGGCATCTCACTCTCTTTGAATCTTCTTTATCATGCTAAGAGGAGCAGGAAAAAGCCAAAAATTTCAGAATTGCACCTTGCAATGCGGAGAAATTACTATTTGTATATTGACATTATTCATTGATTTTTGCCATTGAAAAACATCATGTTATTCATAAACCAGAAATGTTTGTAGTTACTGACTGAATGAAAGGAGCTGGCATCTCACTCTCTTTGAATCTTCTTTATCATGCGAAGAGGAGCAGGAAAAAGCAAAAAATTTCAGAATTGCACCTTGCAATGCGGAGAAATTACTGTTTGTGCTTTCACATTATTCATTGATTTTTGCCATTGAAAAACGTCCAGAAATGTTTGAAGCTACTGACTGAATGAAAAGAGCTGGCATCTCACTCTCTTTGAATCTTCTTTATCATGCTAAGAGGAGCAGGAAAAAGCAAAAAATTTCAGAATTGCACCTTGCAATGCGGAGAAATTACTGTTTGTATATTGACATTATTCATTGATTTTTGCTTTTGAAAACCATCATGTTATTCATATACCAGAAATGTTTGAAGCTACTGACTGAATGAAAGGAGCTGGCATCTCACTCTCTTTGAATCTTCTTTATCATGCTAAGAGGAGCAGGAATAAGCAAAAAATTTCAGAATTGCACCTTGCAATGCGGAGAAATTACTGTTTGTGCATTCACAATATTCATTGATTTTTGCCATTGAAAATCATCATGTTATTCATATACCAGAAATGTTTGAAGCTACTGACTGAATGAAAGGAGCTGGCATCTCACTCTCTTTGAATCTTCTTTATCATGCTATGAGGAGCAGGAAAAAGCAAAAAATTTCGGAATTGCACCTTGCAATGCGGAGAAATTACTGTTTGTGCATTCACATTATTCATTGATTTTTGCCGTTGAAAACCATCATGTTATTCATATACCAGAAATGTTTGAAGCTACTGACTGAATGAAAGGAGCTGGCATCTCACTCTCTTTGAATCTTCTTTATCATGCTAAGAGGAGAAGGAAAAAGCAAAAAATTACAGAATTGCACCTTGCAATGCGGAGAAATTACTGTTTGTGCATTCACATTATTCATTGATTTTTGCCATTGAAAAAAGGCCAGAAATATTTGAAGCTACTGACTGAATGAAAGGAGCTGGCATCTCACTCTCTTTGAATCTTCTTTATCATGCTAAGAAGAGCAGGAAAAAGCAAAAAATTTCAGAATTGCACCTTGCAATGCGGAGAAATTACTGTTTGTGCATTCACATTATTCATTGATTTTTGCCATTGAAAAACATCATGTTATTCATATACCAGAAATGTTTGAAGCTACTGAATGAATGAAAGGAGCTGGCATCTCACTCTCTTTGAATCTTCTTTATCATGCTAAGAGGAGCAGGAAAAAGCATAAAATTTCAGAATTGCACCTTGCATTGCGGAGAAATTACTGTTTGTATACTGACATTATTCATTGATTTTTGCCATTGAAAACGATCATGTTATTCATATACCAGAAATGATTGAAGCTACTGACTGAATGAAAGGAGCTGGCATCTCACTCTCTTTGAAACTTCTTTATCATGCTAAGAGGAGCAGGAAAAAGCAAAAAATTTCAGAATTGCACCTTGCAATGCGGAGAAATTACTGTTTGTGCATTCACATTATTCATTGATTTTTGCCATTGCAAAAAGACCAGAAATGTTTGAAGCTACTGACTGAATGAAAGAAACTGGCATCTCACTCTCTTTGAATCTTCTTTATCATGCTAAGAGGAGCAGGAAAAAGCAAAAAATTTCAGAATTGCACCTTGCAATGTGGAGAAATTACTGTTTGTATATTGACATTATTCGTTGATTTTTGCCATTGAAAACCATCATGTTATTCATATACCAGAAATGTTTGAAGCTACTGACTGAATGAAAGGAGCTGGCATCTCACTCTCTTTGAATCTTCTTTATCATGCTAAGAGGAGCAGGAAAAAGCAAAAAATTTCAGAATTGCACCTTGCAATGCGGAGAAATTACTGTTTGTATATTGACATTATTCATTGATTTTTGCCATTGAAAACCATCATGTTATTCATATACCAGAAATGTTTGAAGCTACTGACTGAATGAAAGGAGCTGGCATCTCACTCTCTTTGAATCTTCTTTATCATGCTAAGAGGAGCAGGAATAAGCAAAAAATTTCAGAATTGCACCTTGCAATGCGGAGAAATTACTGTTTGTGCATTCAAAATATTCATTGATTTTTGCCATTGAAAAACATCATGTTATTCATATACCAGAAATGTTTGAAGCTACTGACTGAATGAAAGGAGCTGGCATCTCACTCTCTTTGAATCTTCTTTATCATGCTATGAGGAGCAGGAAAAAGCAAAAAATTTCAGAATTGCACCTTGCAATGCGGAGAAATTACTGTTTGTGCATTCACATTATTCATTGATTTTTGCCGTTGAAAACCATCATGTTATTCATATACCAGAAATGTTTGAAGCTACTGACTGAATGAAAGGAGCTGGCATCTCACTCTCTTTGAATGTTCTTTATCATGCTATGAGGAGCAGGAAAAAGCAAAAAATTTCAGAATTGCACCTTGCAATGCGGAGAAATTACTGTTTGTGCATTCACATTATTCATTGATTTTTGCCGTTGAAAACCATCATGTTATTCATATACCAGAAATGTTTGAAGCTACTGACTGAATGAAAGGAGCTGGCATCTCACTCTCTTTGAATCTTCTTTATCATGCTAAGAAGAGCAGGAAAAAGCAAAAAATTTCAGAATTGCACCTTGCAATGCGGAGAAATTACTGTTTGTGCATTCACATTATTCATTGATTTTTGCCATTGAAAAACATCATGTTATTCATATACCAGAAATGTTTGAAGCTACTGAATGAATGAAAGGAGCTGGCATCTCACTCTCTTTGAATCTTCTTTATCATGCTAAGAGGAGCAGGAAAAAGCATAAAATTTCAGAATTGCACCTTGCAATGCGGAGAAATTACTGTTTGTATACTGACATTATTCATTGATTTTTGCCATTGAAAACGATCATGTTATTCATATACCAGAAATGATTGAAGCTACTGACTGAATGAAAGGAGCTGGCATCTCACTCTCTTTGAAACTTCTTTATCATGCTAAGAGGAGCAGGAAAAAGCAAAAAATTTCAGAATTGCACCTTGCAATGCGGAGAAATTACTGTTTGTGCATTCACATTATTCATTGATTTTTGCCATTGCAAAAAGGCCAGAAATGTTTGAAGCTACTGACTGAATGAAAGGAACTGGCATCTCACTCTCTTTGAATCTTCTTTATCATGCTAAGAGGAGCAGGAAAAAGCAAAAAATTTCAGAATTGCACCTTGCAATGTGGAGAAATTACTGTTTGTATATTGACATTATTCGTTGATTTTTGCCATTGAAAACCATCATGTTATTCATATACCAGAAATGTTTGAAGCTACTGACTGAATGAAAGGAGCTGGCATCTCACTCTCTTTGAATCTTCTTTATCATGCTAAGAGGAGCAGGAAGAAGCAAAAAATTTCAGAATTGCACCTTGCAATGCGGAGAAATTACTGTTTGTGCATTCACATTATTCATTGATTTTTGCCATTGAAAAACGTCCAGAAATGTTTGAAGCTACTGACTGAATGAAAAGAGCTGGCATCTCACTCTCTTTGAATCTTCTTTATCATGCTAAGAGGAGCAGGAAAAAGCAAAAAATTTCAGAATTGCACCTTGCAATGCGGAGAAATTACTGTTTGTATATTGACATTATTCATTGATTTTTGCCATTGAAAACGATCATGTTATTCATATACCAGAAATGTTTGAAGCTACTGACTGAATGAAAGGAGCTGGCATCTCACTCTCTTTGAATCTTCTTTATCATGCTAAGAGGAGCAGGAAAAAGCAAAAAATTTCAGAATTGCACCTTGCAATGCGGAGAAATTACTGTTTGTGCATTCACAATATTCATTGATTTTTGCCATTGAAAAACATCATGTTATTCATATAGCAGAAATGTTTGAAGCTACTGACTGAATGAAAGGAGCTGGCATCTCACTCTCTTTGAATCTTCTTTATCATGCTATGAGGAGCAGGAAAAAGCAAAAAATTTCAGAATTGCACCTTGCAATGCGGAGAAATTACTGTTTGTGCATTCACATTATTCATTGATTTTTGCCGTTGAAAACCATCATGTTATTCATATACCAGAAATGTTTGAAGCTACTGACTGAATGAAAGGAGCTGGCATCTCACTCTCTTTGAATCTTCTTTATCATGCTAAGAGGAGAAGGAAAAAGCAAAAAATTACAGAATTGCACCTTGCAATGCGGAGAAATTACTGTTTGTGCATTCACATTATTCATTGATTTTTGCCATTGAAAAACGTCCAGAAATGTTAGAAGCTACTGACTGAATGAAAGGAGCTGGCATCTCACTCTCTTTGAAACTTCTTCATCATGCTAAGAGGAGCAGGAAAAAGCAAAAAATTTCAGAATTGCACCTTGCACTGCGGAGAAATTACTGTTTGTGCATTCACATTTTCATTGATTTTTGCCATTGAAAAAAGGCCAGAAATGTTTGAAGCTACTGACTGAATGAAAAGAACTGGCATCTCACTCTCTTTGAATCTTCTTTATCATGCTAAGAGGAGCAGGAAAAAGCAAAAAATTTCAGAATTGCACCTTGCAATGTGGAGAAATTACTGTTTGTATATTGACATTATTCATTGATTTTTGCCATTGAAAACCATCATGTTATTCATATACCAGAAATGTTTGAAGCTACTGACTGAATGAAAGGAGCTGGCATCTCACTCTCTTTGAATCTTCTTTATCATGCTAAGAGGAGCAGGAAGAAGCAAAAAATTTCAGAATTGCACCTTGCAATGCGGAGAAATTATTGTTTGTGCATTCACATTATTCATTGATTTTTGCCATTGAAAAATGTCCAAAAATGTTAGAAGCTACTGACTGAATGAAAGGAGCTGGCATCTCACTCTCTTTGAATCTTCTTTATCATGCTAAGAAGAGCAGGAAAAAGCCAAAAATTTCAGAATTGCACCTTGCAATGCGGAGAAATTACTGTTTGTGCATTCACATTATTCATTGATTTTTGCCGTTGAAAACCATCATGTTATTCATATACCAGAAATGTTTGAAGCTACTGACTGAATGAAAGGAGCTGGCATCTCACTCTCTTTGAATCTTCTTTATCATGCTAAGAGGAGAAGGAAAAAGCAAAAAATTACAGAATTGCACCTTGCAATGCGGAGAAATTACTGTTTGTGCATTCACATTATTCATTGATTTTTGCCATTGAAAAAAGGCCAGAAATATTTGAAGCTACTGACTGAATGAAAGGAGCTGGCATCTCACTCTCTTTGAATCTTCTTTATCATGCTAAGAAGAGCAGGAAAAAGCAAAAAATTTCAGAATTGCACCTTGCAATGCGGAGAAATTACTGTTTGTGCATTCACATTATTCATTGATTTTTGCCATTGAAAAACATCATGTTATTCATATACCAGAAATGTTTGAAGCTACTGAATGAATGAAAGGAGCTGGCATCTCACTCTCTTTGAATCTTCTTTATCATGCTAAGAGGAGCAGGAAAAAGCATAAAATTTCAGAATTGCACCTTGCAATGCGGAGAAATTACTGTTTGTATACGGACATTATTCATTGATTTTTGCCATTGAAAACGATCATGTTATTCATATACCAGAAATGATTGAAGCTACTGACTGAATGAAAGGAGCTGGCATCTCACTCTCTTTGAATCTTCTTTATCATGCTAAGAGGAGCAGGAAAAAGCAAAAAATTTCAGAATTGCACCTTGCAATGTGGAGAAATTACTGTTTGTATATTGACATTATTCGTTGATTTTTGCAATTGAAAACCATCATGTTATTCATATACCAGAAATGTTTGAAGCTACTGACTGAATGAAAGGAGCTGGCATCTCACTCTCTTTGAATTTTCTTTATCATGCTAAGAGGAGCAGGAAGAAGCAAAAAATTTCAGAATTGCACCTTGCAATGCGGAGAAATTACTGTTTGTGCATTCACATTATTCATTGATTTTTGCCATTGAAAAACGTCCAGAAATGTTTGAAGCTACTGACTGAATGAAAAGAGCTGGCATCTCACTCTCTTTGAATCTTCTTTATCATGCTAAGAGGAGCAGGAAAAAGCAAAAAATTTCAGAATTGCACCTTGCAATGCGGAGAAATTACTGTTTGTATATTGACATTATTCATTGATTTTTGCCATTGAAAACGATCATGTTATTCATATACCAGAAATGTTTGAACCTACTGACTGAATGTAAGGAACTGGCATCTCACTCTCTTTGAATCTTCTTTATCATGCTAAGAGGAGCAGGAAAAAGCAAAAAATTTCAGAATTGCACCTTGCAATGCGGAGAAATTACTGTTTGTGCATTCACAATATTCATTGATTTTTGCCATTGAAAAACATCATGTTATTCATATAGCAGAAATGTTTGAAGCTACTGACTGAATGAAAGGAGCTGGCATCTCACTCTCTTTGAATCTTCTTTATCATGCTATGAGGAGCAGGAAAAAGCAAAAAATTTCAGAATTGCACCTTGCAATGCGGAGAAATTACTGTTTGTGCATTCACATTATTCATTGATTTTTGCCATTGAAAACCATCATGTTATTCATATACCAGAAATGTTTGAAGCTACTGACTGAATGAAAGGAGCTGGCATCTCACTCTCTTTGAATCTTCTTTATCATGCTAAGAGGAGAAGGAAAAAGCAAAAAATTACAGAATTGCACCTTGCAATGCGGAGAAATTACTGTTTGTGCATTCACATTATTCATTGATTTTTGCCATTGAAAAAAGGCCAGAAATATTTGAAGCTACTGACTGAATGAAAGGAGCTGGCATCTCACTCTCTTTGAATCTTCTTTATCATGCTAAGAGGATCAGGAAAAAGCAGAAAATTTCAGAATTGCACCTTGCAATGCGGAAAAATTACTGTTTGTGCATTCACATTATTCATTGATTTTTGCCATTGAAAAACATCATGTTATTCATATACCAGAAATGTTTGAAGCTACTGACTGAATGAAAGGAGCTGGCATCTCACTCTCTTTGAATCTTCTTTATCATGCCAAGAGGAGCCGGAAAAAGCATAAAATTTCAGAATTGCACCTTGCAATGCGGAGAAATTACTGTTTGTATACTGACATTATTCATTGATTTTTGCCATTGAAAACGATCATGTTATTCATATACCAGAAATGATTGAAGCTACTGACTGAATGAAAGGAGCTGGCATCTCACTCTCTTTGAATCTTCTTTATCATGCTAAGAGGAGCAGGAAAAAGCAAAAAATTTCAAAATTGCACCTTGCAATGCGGAGAAATTACTGTTTGTGCATTCACATTATTCATTGATTTTTGCCATTGAAAAACGTCCAGAAATGTTAGAAGCTACTGACTGAATGAAAGGAGCTGGCATCTCACTCTCTTTGAAACTTCTTCATCATGCTAAGAGGAGCAGGAAAAAGCAAAAAATTTCAGAATTGCACCTTGCACTGCGGAGAAATTACTGTTTGTGCATTCACATTATTCATTGATTTTTGCCATTGAAAAAAGGCCAGAAATGTTTGAAGCTACTGACTGAATGAAAAGAACTGGCATCTCACTCTCTTTGAATCTTCTTTATCATGCTAAGAGGAGCAGGAAAAAGCAAAAAATATCAGAATTGCACCTTGCAATGTGGAGAAATTACTGTTTGTATATTGACATTATTCATTGATTTTTGCCATTGAAAACCATCATGTTATTCATATACCAGAAATGTTTGAAGCTACTGACTGAATGAAAGGAGCTGGCATCTCACTCTCTTTGAATCTTCTTTATCATGCTAAGAGGAGCAGGAAGAAGCAAAAAATTTCAGAATTGCACCTTGCAATGCGGAGAAATTATTGTTTGTGCATTCACATTATTCATTGATTTTTGCCATTGAAAATTGTCCAAAAATGTTAGAAGCTACTGACTGAATGAAAGGAGCTGGCATCTCACTCTCTTTGAATCTTCTTTATCATGCTAAGAAGAGCAGGAAAAAGCAAAAAATTTCAGAATTGCACCTTGCAATGCGGAGAAATTACTGTTTGTGCATTCACATTATTCATTGATTTTTGCCGTTGAAAACCATCATGTTATTCATATACCAGAAATGTTTGAAGCTACTGACTGAATGAAAGGAGCTGGCATCTCACTCTCTTTGAATCTTCTTTATCATGCTAAGAGGAGAAGGAAAAAGCAAAAAATTACAGAATTGCACCTTGCAATGCGGAGAAATTACTGTTTGTGCATTCACATTATTCATTGATTTTTGCCATTGAAAAAAGGCCAGAAATATTTGAAGCTACTGACTGAATGAAAGGAGCTGGCATCTCACTCTCTTTGAATCTTCTTTATCATGCTAAGAAGAGCAGGAAAAAGCAAAAAATTTCAGAATTGCACCTTGCAATGCGGAGAAATTACTGTTTGTGCATTCACATTATTCATTGATTTTTGCCATTGAAAAACATCATGTTATTCATATACCAGAAATGTTTGAAGCTACTGAATGAATGAAAGGAGCTGGCATCTCACTCTCTTTGAATCTTCTTTATCATGCTAAGAGGAGCAGGAAAAAGCATAAAATTCCAGAATTGCACCTTGCAATGCGGAGAAATTACTGTTTGTATACTGACATTATTCATTGATTTTTGCCATTGAAAACGATCATGTTATTCATATACCAGAAATGATTGAAGCTACTGACTGAATGAAAGGAGCTGGCATCTCACTCTCTTTGAAACTTCTTTATCATGCTAAGAGGAGCAGGAAAAAGCAAAAAATTTCAGAATTGCACCTTGCAATGCGGAGAAATTACTGTTTGTGCATTCACATTATTCATTGATTTTTGCCATTGCAAAAAGGCCAGAAATGTTTGAAGCTACTGACTGAATGAAAGGAACTGGCATCTCACTCTCTTTGAATCTTCTTTATCATGCTAAGAGGAGCAGGAAAAAGCAAAAAATTACAGAATTGCACCTTGCAATGTGGAGAAATTACTGTTTGTATATTGACATTATTCGTTGATTTTTGCCATTGAAAACCATCATGTTATTCATATACCAGAAATGTTTGAAGCTACTGACTGAATGAAAGGAGCTGGCATCTCACTCTCTTTGAATCTTCTTTATCATGCTAAGAGGAGCAGGAAGAAGCAAAAAATTTCAGAATTGCACCTTGCAATGCGGAGAAATTACTGTTTGTGCATTCACATTATTCATTGATTTTTGCCATTGAAAAACGTCCAGAAATGTTTGAAGCTACTGACTGAATGAAAAGAGCTGGCATCTCACTCTCTTTGAATCTTCTTTATCATGCTAAGAGGAGCAGGAAAAAGCAAAAAATTTCAGAATTGCACCTTGCAATGCGGAGAAATTACTGTTTGTATATTGACATTATTCATTGATTTTTGCCATTGAAAACGATCATGTTATTGATATACCAGAAATGTTTGAAGCTACTGACTGAATGAAAGGAGCTGGCATCTCACTCTCTTTGAATCTTCTTTATCATGCTAAGAGGAGCAGGAAAAAGCAAAAAATTTCAGAATTGCACCTTGCAATGCGGAGAAATTACTGTTTGTGCATTCACAATATTCATTGATTTTTGCCATTGAAAAACATCATGTTATTCATATAGCAGAAATGTTTGAAGCTACTGACTGAATGAAAGGAGCTGGCATCTCACTCTCTTTGAATCTTCTTTATCATGCTATGAGGAGCAGGAAAAAGCAAAAAATTTCAGAAGTGCACCTTGCAATGCGGAGAAATTACTGTTTGTGCATTCACATTATTCATTGATTTTTGCCGTTGAAAACCATCATGTTATTCATATACCAGAAATGTTTGAAGCTACTGACTGAATGAAAGGAGCTGGCATCTCACTCTCTTTGAATCTTCTTTATCATGCTAAGAGGAGAAGGAAAAAGCAAAAAATTACAGAATTGCACCTTGCAATGCGGAGAAATTACTGTTTGTGCATTCACATGATTCATTGATTTTTGCCATTGAAAAAAGGCCAGAAATATTTGAAGCTACTGACTGAATGAAAGGAGCTGGCATCTCACTCTCTTTGAATCTTCTTTATCATGCTAAGAGGAGCAGGAAAAAGCAGAAAATTTCAGAATTGCACCTTGCAATGCGGAAAAATTACTGTTTGTATACTGACATTATTCATTGATTTTTGCCATTGAAAAACATCATGTTATTCATATACCAGAAATGTTTGAAGCTACTGACTGAATGAAAGGAGCTGGCATCTCACTCTCTTTGAATCTTCTTTATCATGCCAAGAGGAGCCGGAAAAAGCATAAAATTTCAGAATTGCACCTTGCAATGCGGAGAAATTACTGTTTGTATACTGACATTATTCATTGATTTTTGCCATTGAAAACGATCATGTTATTCATATACCAGAAATGATTGAAGCTACTGACTGAATGAAAGGAGCTGGCATCTCACTCTCTTTGAATCTTCTTTATCATGCTAAGAGGAGCAGGAAGAAGCAAAAAATTTCAGAATTGCACCTTGCAATGCGGAGAAATTATTGTTTGTGCATTCACATTATTCATTGATTTTTGCCATTGAAAAATGTCCAAAAATGTTAGAAGCTACTGACTGAATGAAAGGAGCTGGCATCTCACTCTCTTTGAATCTTCTTTATCATGCTAAGAAGAGCAGGAAAAAGCCAAAAATTTCAGAATTGCACCTTGCAATGCGGAGAAATTACTGTTTGTATATTGACATTATTCATTGATTTTTGCCATTGAAAAACATCATGTTATTCATATACCAGAATTGTCTGAAGTTACTGACTGAATGAAAGGAGCTGGCATCTCACTCTCTTTGAATCTTCTTTATCATGCTAAGAGGAGCAGGAAAAAGCAAAAAATTTCAGAATTGCACCTTACAATGCGGAGAAATTACTGTTTGTGCATTCACATTATTCATTGATTTTTGCCATTGAAAAACGTCCAGAAATGTTTGAAGCTACTGACTGAATGAAAGGAGCTGGCATCTCACTCTCTTTGAATCTTCTTTATCATGCTAAGAGGAGCAGGAAAAAGCAAAAAATTTCAGAATTGCACCTTGCAATGCGGAGAAATTACTGTTTGTGCATTCACATTATTCATTGATTTTTGCCATTGAAAAACGTCCAGAAATGTTTGAAGCTACTGACTGAATGAAAAGAGCTGGCATCTCACTCTCTTTGAATCTTCTTTATCATGCTAAGAGGAGCAGGAAAAAGCAAAAAAATTCAGAATTGCACCTTGCAATGCGGAGAAATTACTGTTTGTATATTGACATTATTCATTGATTTTTGCCATTGAAAACCATCATGTTATTCATATACCAGAAATGTTTGAAGCTACTGACTGAATGAAAGGAGCTGACATCTCACTCTCTTTGAATCTTCTTTATCATGCTAAGAGGAGCAGGAAAAAGCAAAAAATTTCAGAATTGCACCTTGCAATGCGGAGAAATTACTGTTTGTGCATTCACAATATTCATTGATTTTTGCCATTGAAAAACATCATGTTATTCTTATACCAGAAATGTTTGAAGCTACTGACTGAATGAAAGGAGCTGGCATCTCACTCTCTTTGAAACTTCTTCATCATGCTAAGAGGAGCAGGAAAAAGCAAAAAATTTCAGAATTGCACCTTGCACTGCGGAGAAATTACTGTTTGTGCATTCACATTATTCATTGATTTTTGCCATTGAAAAAAGGCCAGAAATGTTTGAAGCTACTGACTGAATGAAAAGAACTGGCATCTCACTCTCTTTGAATCTTCTTTATCATGCTAAGAGGAGCAGGAAAAAGCAAAAAATTTCAGAATTGCACCTTGCAATGTGGAGAAATTACTGTTTGTATATTGACATTATTCATTGATTTTTGCCATTGAAAACCATCATGTTATTCATATACCAGAAATGTTTGAAGCTACTGACTGAATGAAAGGAGCTGGCATCTCACTCTCTTTGAATCTTCTTTATCATGCTAAGAGGAGCAGGAAGAAGCAAAAAATTTCAGAATTGCACCTTGCAATGCGGAGAAATTATTGTTTGTGCATTCACATTATTCATTGATTTTTGCCATTGAAAAATGTCCAAAAATGTTAGAAGCTACTGACTGAATGAAAGGAGCTGGCATCTCACTCTCTTTGAATCTTCTTTATCATGCTAAGAAGAGCAGGAAAAAGCCAAAAATTTCAGAATTGCACCTTGCAATGCGGAGAAATTACTGTTTGTGCATTCACATTATTCATTGATTTTTGCCGTTGAAAACCATCATGTTATTCATATACCAGAAATGTTTGAAGCTACTGACTGAATGAAAGGAGCTGGCATCTCACTCTCTTTGTATCTTCTTTATCATGCTAAGAGGAGAAGGAAAAAGCAAAAAATTACAGAATTGCACCTTGCAATGCGGAGAAATTACTGTTTGTGCATTCACATTATTCATTGATTTTTGCCATTGAAAAAAGGAAAGAAATATTTGAAGCTACTGACTGAATGAAAGGAGCTGGCATCTCACTCTCTTTGAATCTTCTTTATCATGCTAAGAAGAGCAGGAAAAAGCAAAAAATTTCAGAATTGCACCTTGCAATGCGGAGAAATTACTGTTTGTGCATTCACATTATTCATTGATTTTTGCCATTGAAAAACATCATGTTATTCATATACCAGAAATGTTTGAAGCTACTGAATGAATGAAAGGAGCTGGCATCTCACTCTCTTTGAATCTTCTTTATCATGCTAAGAGGAGCAGGAAAAAGCATAAAATTTCAGAATTGCACCTTGCAATGCGGAGAAATTACTGTTTGTATACTGACATTATTCATTGATTTTTGCCATTGAAAACGATCATGTTATTCATATACCAGAAATGATTGAAGCTACTGACTGAATGAAAGGAGCTGGCATCTCACTCTCTTTGAAACTTCTTTATCATGCTAAGAGGAGCAGGAAAAAGCAAAAAATTTCAGAATTGCACCTTGCAATGCGGAGAAATTACTGTTTGTGCATTCACATTATTCATTGATTTTTGCCATTGCAAAAAGGCCAGAAATGTTTGAAGCTACTGACTGAATGAAAGGAACTGGCATCTCACTCTCTTTGAATCTTCTTTATCATGCTAAGAGGAGCAGGAAAAAGCAAAAAATTTCAGAATTGCACCTTGCAATGTGGAGAAATTACTGTTTGTATATTGACATTATTCGTTGATTTTTGCCATTGAAAACCATCATGTTATTCATATACCAGAAATGTTTGAAGCTACTGACTGAATGAAAGGAGCTGGCATCTCACTCTCTTTGAATCTTCTTTATCATGCTAAGAGGAGCAGGAAGAAGCAAAAAATTTCAGAATTGCACCTTGCAATGCGGAGAAATTACTGTTTGTGCATTCACATTATTCATTGATTTTTGCCATTGAAAAACGTCCAGAAATGTTTGAAGCTACTGACTGAATGAAAAGAGCTGGCATCTCACTCTCTTTGAATCTTCTTTATCATGCTAAGAGGAGCAGGAAAAAGCAAAAAATTTCAGAATTGCACCTTGCAATGCGGAGAAATTACTGTTTGTATATTGACATTATTCATTGATTTTTGCCATTGAAAACGATCATGTTATTCATATACCAGAAATGTTTGAAGCTACTGACTGAATGAAAGGAGCTGGCATCTCACTCTCTTTGAATCTTCTTTATCATGCTAAGAGGAGCAGGAAAAAGCAAAAAATTTCAGAATTGCACCTTGCAATGCGGAGAAATTACTGTTTGTGCATTCACAATATTCATTGATTTTTGCCATTGAAAAACATCATGTTATTCATATAGCAGAAATGTTTGAAGCTACTGACTGAATGAAAGGAGCTGGCATCTCACTCTCTTTGAATCTTCTTTATCATGCTATGAGGAGCAGGAAAAAGCAAAAAATTTCAGAATTGCACCTTGCAATGCGGAGAAATTACTGTTTGTGCATTCACATTATTCATTGATTTTTGCCGTTGAAAACCATCATGTTATTCATATACCAGAAATGTTTGAAGCTACTGACTGAATGAAAGGAGCTGGCATCTCACTCTCTTTGAATCTTCTTTATCATGCTAAGAGGAGAAGGAAAAAGCAAAAAATTACAGAATTGCACCTTGCAATGCGGAGAAATTACTGTTTGTGCATTCACATTATTCATTGATTTTTGCCATTGAAAAAAGGCCAGAAATATTTGAAGCTACTGACTGAATGAAAGGAGCTGGCATCTCACTCTCTTTGAATCTTCTTTATCATGCTAAGAGGAGCAGGAAAAAGCAGAAAATTTCAGAATTGCACCTTGCAATGCGGAAAAATTACTGTTTGTATACTGACATTATTCATTGATTTTTGCCATTGAAAAACATCATGTTATTCATATACCAGAAATGTTTGAAGCTACTGACTGAATGAAAGGAGCTGGCATCTCACTCTCTTTGAATCTTCTTTATCATGCCAAGAGGTGCCGGAAAAAGCATAAAATTTCAGAATTGCACCTTGCAATGCGGAGAAATTACTGTTTGTATACTGACATTATTCATTGATTTTTGCCATTGAAAACGATCATGTTATTCATATACCAGAAATGATTGAAGCTACTGACTGAATGAAAGGAGCTGGCATCTCACTCTCTTTGAATCTTCTTTATCATGCTAAGAGGAGCAGGAAAAAGCAAAAAATTTCAAAATTGCACCTTGCAATGCGGAGAAATTACTGTTTGTGCATTCACATTATTCATTGATTTTTGCCATTGAAAAACGTCCAGAAATGTTAGAAGCTACTGACTGAATGAAAGGAGCTGGCATCTCACTCTCTTTGAAACTTCTTCATCATGCTAAGAGGAGCAGGAAAAAGCAAAAAATTTCAGAATTGCACTTTGCACTGCGGAGAAATTACTGTTTGTGCATTCACATTATTCATTGATTTTTCCCATTGAAAAAAGGCCAGAAATGTTTGAAGCTACTGACTGAATGAAAAGAACTGGCATCTCACTCTCTTTGAATCTTCTTTATCATGCTAAGAGGAGCAGGAAAAAGCAAAAAATTTCAGAATTGCACCTTGCAATGTGGAGAAATTACTGTTTGTATATTGACATTATTCATTGATTTTTGCCATTGAAAACCATCATGTTATTCATATACCAGAAATGTTTGAAGCTACTGACTGAATGAAAGGAGCTGGCATCTCACTCTCTTTGAATCTTCTTTATCATGCTAAGAGGAGCAGGAAGAAGCAAAAAATTTCAGAATTGCACCTTGCAATGCGGAGAAATTATTGTTTGTGCATTCACATTATTCATTGATTTTTGCCATTGAAAAATGTCCAAAAATGTTAGAAGCTACTGACTGAATGAAAGGAGCTGGCATCTCACTCTCTTTGAATCTTCTTTATCATGCTAAGAAGAGCAGGAAAAAGCCAAAAATTTCAGAATTGCACCTTGCAATGCGGAGAAATTACTGTTTGTATATTGACATTATTCATTGATTTTTGCCATTGAAAAACATCATGTTATTCATATACCAGAAATGTCTGAAGTTACTGACTGAATGAAAGGAGCTGGCATCTCACTCTCTTTGAATCTTCTTTATCATGCTAAGAGGAGCAGGAAAAAGCAAAAAATTTCAGAATTGCACCTTACAATGCGGAGAAATTACTGTTTGTGCATTCACATTATTCATTGATTTTTGCCATTGAAAAACGTCCAGAAATGTTTGAAGCTACTGACTGAATGAAAGGAGCTGGCATCTCACTCTCTTTGAATCTTCTTTATCATGCTAAGAGGAGCAGGAAAAAGCAAAAAATTTCAGAATTGCACCTTGCAATGCGGAGAAATTACTGTTTGTGCATTCACATTATTCATTGATTTTTGCCATTGAAAAACGTCCAGAAATGTTTGAAGCTACTGACTGAATGAAAAGAGCTGGCATCTCACTCTCTTTGAATCTTCTTTATCATGCTAAGAGGAGCAGGAAAAAGCAAAAAAATTCAGAATTGCACCTTGCAATGCGGAGAAATTACTGTTTGTATATTGACATTATTCATTGATTTTTGCCATTGAAAACCATCATGTTATTCATATACCAGAAATGTTTGAAGCTACTGACTGAATGAAAGGAGCTGACATCTCACTCTCTTTGAATCTTCTTTATCATGCTAAGAGGAGCAGGAAAAAGCAAAAAATTTCAGAATTGCACCTTGCAATGCGGAGAAATTACTGTTTGTGCATTCACAATATTCATTGATTTTTGCCATTGAAAAACATCATGTTATTCTTATACCAGAAATGTTTGAAGCTACTGACTGAATGAAAGGAGCTGGCATCTCACTCTCTTTGAATCTTCTTTATCATGCTAAGAGGAGCAGGAAAAAGCAAAAAATTTCAGAATTTCACCTTGCAATGCGGAGAAATTACTGTTTGTGCATTCACATTATCCATTGATTTTTGCCATTGAAAAAAGGCCAGAAATATTTGAAGCTACTGACTGAATGAAAGGAGCTGGCATCTCACTCTCTTTGAATCTTCTTTATCATGCTAAGAGGAGCAGGAAAAAGCAAAAAATTTCAGAATTGCACCTTGCAATGCGGAGAAATTACTGTTTGTGCATTCACATTATTCATTGATTTTTGCCATTGAAAAACATCATGTTATTCATATACAGGAATGTTTGAAGCTACTGACTGAATGAAAGGAGCTGGCATCTCACTCTCTTTGAATCTTCTTTCTCATGCTAAGAGGAGCAGGAAAAAGCAAAAAATTTCAGAATTGCACCTTGCAATGCGGAGAAATTACTGTTTGCATATTGACATTATTCATTGATTTTTGCCATTGAAAACCATCATGTTATTCATATACCAGAAATGTTTGAAGCTACTGACTGAATGAAAGGAGCTGGCATCTCACTCTCTTTGAATCTTCTTTATCATGCTAAGAGGAGCAGGAAAAAGCAAAAAATTTCAGAATTGCACCTTGCAATGCAGAGAAATTACTGTTTGTGCATTCACATTATTCATTGATTTTTGCCATTGAAAAACGTCCAGAAATGTTAGAAGCTACTGACTGAATGAAAGGAGCTGGAATCTCAATCTCTTTGAATCTTCTTTATCATGCTAAGATGAGCAGGAAAAAGCAAAAAATTTCAGAATTGCACCTTGCAATGCGGAGAAATTACTGTTTATGCCTTCACATTATTCAGTGATTTTTGCCATTGAAAAACGTCCAGAAATGTTAGAAGCTACTGACTGAATGAAAAGAGCTGGCATCTCACTCTCTTTGAATCTTCTTTATCATGCTAAGAGGAGCAGGAAAAAGCAAAAAATTTCAGAATTGCACCTTGCAATGCGGAGAAATTACTGTTTGTATATTGACATTATTCATTGATTTTTGCCATTGAAAACCATCATGTTATTCATATACCAGAAATGTTTGAAGCTACTGACTGAATGAAAGGAGCTGGCATCTCACTCTCTTTGAATCTTCTTTATCATGCTAAGAGGAGCAGGAAAAAGCAAAAAACTTCAGAATTTCACCTTGCAATGCGGAGAAATTACTGTTTGTGCATTCACATTATTCATTGATTTTTGCATTGAAAAACATCATGTTATTCATATACCAGAAATGTTTGAAGCTACTGACTGAATGAAAGGAGCTGGCATCTCACTCTCTTTGAATCTTCTTTATCATGCTAAGAGGAGCAGGAAAAAGCAAAAAATTTCAGAATTGCAACTTGCAATGCGGACAAATTACTGTTTGTGCATTCACATTATTCATTGATTTTTGCCATTGAAAACCATCATGTTATTCATATACTAGAAATGTTTGAAGCTACTGACTGAATGAAAGGAGCTGGCATATCCCTCTCTTTGAATCTTCTTTATCATGCTAAGAGGAGCAGGAAAAAGCAAAAAATTTCAGAATTGCACCTTGCAATGCGGAGAAATTACTGTTTGTGCATTCACATTATTCATTGATTTTTGCCTTTGAAAAACGTTCAGAAATGTTTGAAGCTACTGACTGAATGAAAGGAGCTGGCATCTCACTCTCTTTGAATCTTCTTTATCATGCTAAGAGGAGCAGGAAAAAGCAAAAAATTTCAGAATTGCACCTTGCAATGCAGAGAAATTACTGTCTGTGCATTCACATTATTCATTGATTTTTGCCATTGAAAAACGTCCAGAAATGTTAGAAGCTACTGACTGAATGAAAGGAGCTGGCATCTCACTCTCTTTGAATCTTCTTTATCTTGCTAAGATGAGCAGGAAAAAGCAAAAAATTTCAGAATTGCACCTTGCAATGCGGAGAAATTACTGTTTATGCCTTCACATTATTCAGTGATTTTTGCCATTGAAAAACGTCCAGAAATGTTTGAAGCTACTGACTAAATGAAAAGAGCTGGCATCTCACTCTCTTTGAATCTTCTTTATCATGCTAAGAGGAGCAGGAAAAAGCAAAAAATTTCAGAATTGCACCTTGCAATGCGGAGAAATTACTGTTTGTATATTGACATTATTCATTGATTTTTGCCATTGAAAACCATCATGTTATTCATATACCAGAAATGTTTGAAGCTACTGACTGAATGAAAGGAGCTGGCATCTCACTCTCTTTGAATCTTCTTTATCATGCTAAGAGGAGCAGGAAAAAGCAAAAAACATCAGAATTTCACCTTGCAATGCGGAGAAATTACTCTTTGTGCATTCACATTATTCATTGATTTTTGCATTGAAAAACATCATGTTATTCATATACCAGAAATGTTTGAAGCTACTGACTGAATGAAAGGAGCTGGCATATCCCTCTCTTTGAATCTTCTTTATCATGCTAAGAGGAGCAGGAAAAAGCAAAAAATTTCAGAATTGCACCTTGCAATGCGGAGAAATTACTGTTTGTGCATTCACATTATTCATTGATTTTTGCCTTTGAAAAACGTTCAGAAATGTTTGAAGCTACTGACTGAATGAAAGGAGCTGGCATCTCACTCTCTTTGAATCTTCTTTATCATGCTAAGAGGAGCAGGAAAAAGCAAAAAATTTCAGAATTGCACCTTGCAATGCGGAGAAATTACTGTTTGTGCATTCACATTATTCATTGATTTTTGCCATTGAAAAAAGGCCAGAAATGTTTGAAGCTACTGACTGAATGAAAGGAGCTGGCATCTCACTCTCTTTGAATCTTCTTTATCGTGCTAAGAGGAGCAGGAAAAAGCAAAAAATTTCAGAATTGCACCTTGCAATGCGGAGAAATTACTGTTTGTGCATTCACATTATTCATTGATTTTTGCCATTGAAAAACATCATGTTATTCATATACAAGAAATGTTTGAAGCTACTGACTGAATGAAAGGAGCTGGCATCTCACTCTTTTTGAATCTTCTTTATCATGCTAAGAGGAGCAGGAAAAAGCAAAAAATTTCAGAATTGCACCTTGCAATGTGGAGAAATTACTGTTTGTGCATTCACATTATTCTTTGATTTTTGCCTTTGAAAAACGTTCAGAAATGTTTGAAGCTACTGACTGAATGAAAGGAGCTGGCATCTCACTCTCTTTGAATCTTCTTTATCATGCTAAGAGAAGCAGGAAAAAGCAAAAAATTTCAGAATTGCACCTTGCAATGCGGAGAAATCAATGTTTGTGCATTCACATTATTCATTGATTTTTGCCATTGAAAAACGTCCAGAAATGTTTGAAGCTACTGACTGAATGAAAAGAGCTGGCATCTCACTCTCTTTAAATCTTCTTTATCATGCTAAGAGGAGTAGGAAAAAGCAAAAAATTTCAGAATTGCAACTTGCAAAGCGGAGAAATTACTGTTTGTGCATTCACATTATTCATTGATTTTTTCCATTGAAAACCATCATGTTATTCATATACCAGAAATGTTTGAAGCTACTGACTGAATGAAAGGAGCTGGCATCTCACTCTCTTTGAATCTTCTTTATCATGCTAAGAGGAGCAGGAAAAAGCAAAAAATTTCAAAATTGCACTTTGCATTGCGGAGAAATTACTGTTTGGGCATTCACATTATTCATTGATTTTTGCCATTGAAAAAAGGCCAGAAATGTTTGAAGCTACTGACTGAATGAAAGGAGCTGGCATCTCATTCTCTTTGAATCTTCTTTATCATGCTAAGAGGAGCAGGAAAAAGCAAAAAATTTCAGAATTGTACCTTGCAATGCGGAGAAATTACTGTTTGTGCATTCACATTATTCATTGATTTTTGCCATGGAAAAACATCATGTTATTCATATACCAGAAATGTTTGAAGCTACTGACTGAATGAAAGGAGCTGGCATCTCACTCTCTTTAAATATTCTTTATCATGCTAAGAGGAGCAGGAAAAAGCAAAAAATTTCAGGATTGCACCTTGCAATGCGGAGAAATTACTGTTTGTATATTGACATTATTCATTGATTTTTGCCATTGAAAAACATCATGTTATTAATATACCAGAAATGTTTGAAGCTGCTGACTGAATGAAAGGAGCTGGCATCTCAATATCTTTGAATCTTCTTTATCATGCTAAGAGGAGCAGGAAAAAGCAAAAAATTTCAGAATTGCACCTTGCAATGTGGAGAAATTTCTGTTTGTGCATTCACATTATTCATTGATTTTTGCCATTGAAAAACGTCCAGAAATGTTTGAAGCTACTGACTGAATGAAAGAAGCTGGCATCTCACTCTCTTTGAATCTTCTTTATCATGATAAGAGGAGCAGGAAAAAGCAAAAAATTTCAGAATTGCACCTTGCAATGTGGAGAAATTACTGTTTGTGCATTCACATTATTCATTGATTTTTGCCATTGAAAAATGTCCAGAAATGTTTGAAGCTACAGACTGAATAAAAAGAGCTGGCATCTCACTCTCTTTGAATCTTCTTTATCATGCTAAGAGGAGCAGGAAAAAGTAAAAAATTTCAGAATTGCACCTTGCAATGCGGAGAAATTACTGTTTGTATATTGACATTATTCATTGATTTTTGCCATTGAAAACCATCATGTTATTCATATACCAGAAATGTTTGAAGCTACTGACTGAATGAAAGGAGCTGGCATCTCACTCTCTTTGAATCTTCTTTATCATGCTAAGAGGAGCAGGAAAAAGCAAAAAACTTCAGAATTTCACCTTGCAATGCGGAGAAATTACTGTTTGTGCATTCACATCATTCATTGATTTTTGCATTGAAAAACATCATGTTATTCATATACCAGAAATGTTTGAAGCTACTGACTGAATGAAAGGAGCTGGCATCTCACTCTCTTTGAATCTTCTTTATCATGCTAAGAGGAGCAGGAAAAAGCAAAAAATTTCAGAATTGCAACTTGCAATGCGGACAAATTACTGTTTGTGCATTCACATTATTCATTGATTTTTGCCATTGAAAACCATCATGTTATTCATATACTAGAAATGTTTGAAGCTACTGACTGAATGAAAGGAGCTGGCATATCCCTCTCTTTGAATCTTCTTTATCATGCTAAGAGGAGCAGGAAAAAGCAAAAAATTTCAGAATTGCATCTTGCCATGCGGAGAAATTACTGTTTGTGCATTCACATTATTCATTGATTTTTGCCTTTGAAAAACGTTCAGAAATGTTTGAAGCTACTGACTGAATGAAAGGAGCTGGCATCTCACTCTCTTTGAATCTTCTTTATCATGCTAAGAGGAGCAGGAAAAAGCAAAAAATTTCAGAATTGCACCTTGCAATGCGGAGAAATTACTGTTTGTGCATTCACATTATTCATTGATTTTTGCCATTGAAAAAAGGCCAGAAATTTTTGAAGCTACTGACTGAATGAAAGGAGCTGGCATCTCACTCTCTTTGAATCTTCTTTATCGTGCTAAGAGGAGCAGGAAAAAGCAAAAAATTTCAGAATTGCACCTTGCAATGCGGAGAAATTACTGTTTGTGCATTCACATTATTCATTGATTTTTGCCATTGAAAAACATCATGTTATTCATATACAAGAAATGTTTGAAGCTACTGACTGAATGAAAGGAGCTGGCATCTCACTCTCTTTGAATCTTCTTTATCATGCTAAGAGGAGCAGGAAAAAGCAAAAAATTTCAGAATTGCACCTTGCAATGCGGAGAAATTACTGTTTGTATATTGACATTATTCATTGATTTTTGCCATTGAAAACCATCATGTTATTCATATACCAGAAATGTTTGAAGATACTGACTGAATGAAAGGAGCTGGCATCTCACTCTCTTTGAATCTTCTTTATCATGTTAAGAGGAGCAGGAAAAAGCAAAAAATTTCAGAATTGCACCTTGCAATGCGGAGAAATTACTGTTTGTATACTGACATTATTCATTGATTTTTGCCATTGAAAAACATCATGTTATTCATATACCAGAAATGTTTGAAGCTACTGACTGAATGAAAGGAGCTGGCATCTCACTCTCTTTGAATCTTCTTTATCATGCTAAGAGGAGCAGGAAAAAGCAAAAAATTTCAGAATTGCACCTTGCAATGCGGAGAAATTACTGTTTGTGCATTCACATTATTCATTGATTTTTGCCATTGAAAAACGTCCAGAAATATTTGAAGCTACTGACTGAATGAAAGAAGCTGGCATCTCACTCTCTTTGAATCTTCTTTATCATGCTAAGAGGAGCAGGAAAAAGCAAAAAATTTCAGAATTGCACCTTCCAATGCGGAGAAATTACTGTTTGTGCATTCACATTATTCATTGATTTTTGCCATTGAAAAACGTCCAGAAATGTTTGAAGCTACTGACTGAATGAAAAGAGCTGGCATCTCACTCTCTTTGAATCTTCTTTATCATGCTAAGAGGAGCAGGAAAAAGCAAAAAATTTCAGAATTGCACCTTGCAATGCGGAGAAATTACTGTTTGTGCATTCACATTATTCATTGATTTTTGCATTGAAAAACATCATGTTATTCATATACCAGAAATGTTTGAAGCTACTGACTGAATGAAAGGAGTTGGCATCTCACTCTCTTTGAATCTTCTTTATCATGCTAAGAGGAGCAGGAAAAAGCAAAAATTTCAGAATTGCAACATGCAATGCGGAGAAATTACTGTTTGTGCATTCACATTATTCATTGATTTTTGCCATTGAAAAATGTCCAGAAATGTTTGAAGCTACTGACTGAATGAAAAGAGCTGGCATCTCACTCTCTTTGAATCTTCTTTATCATGCTAAGAGGAGCAGGAAAAAGCAAAAAAATTTAGAATTGCACATTGCAATGAGGAGAAATCAATGTTTGTGCATTCACATTATTCATTGATTTTTGCCATTGAAAAACGTCCAGAAATGTTTGAAGCTACTGACTGAATGAAAAGAGCTGGCATCTCACTCTCTTTGAATCTTCTTTATCATGCTAAGAGGAGCAGGAAAAAAGCAAAAAATTTCAGAATTGCACATTGCAATGTGGAGAAATCAATGTTTGTGCATTCACATTATTCATTGATTTTTGCCATTGAAAAACGTCCAGAAATGTTTGAAGCTACTGACTGAATGAAAAGAGCTGGCATCTCACTCTCTTTGAATCTTCTTTATCATGCTAAGAGGAGCAGGAAAAAGCAAAAAATTTCAGACTTGCACCTTGCAAAGCGGAGAAATTACTGTTTGTGCATTCACATTATTCATTGATTTTTGCCATTGAAAAACATCATGTTATTCATATACCAGAAATGTTTGAAGCTACTGACTGAATGAAAGGAGCAGGCATCTCACCCTCTTTGAATCTTCTTTATCATGCTAAGAGGAGCAGGAAAAAGCAAAAAATTTCAGAATTGCACCTTGCAATGCGGAGAAATTACTGTTTGTATATTGACATTATTCATTGATTTTTGCCATTGAAAACCATCATGTTATTCATATACCAGAAATGTTTGAAGCTACTGACTGAATGAAAGGAGCTGGCATCTCACTCTCTTTGAATCTTCTTTATCATGCTAAGAGGAGCAGGAAAAAGCAAAAAATTTCAGAATTGCACCTTGCAATGCGGAGAAATTACTGTTTGTGTATTCACATTATTCATTGATTTTTGCCATTGAAAAAAGGCCAGAAATGTTTGAAGCTACTGACTGAATGAAAGGAGCTGGCATCTCACTCTCTTTGAATCTTCTTTATCGTGCTAAGAGGAGCAGGAAAAAGCAAAAAATTTCAGAATTGCACCTTGCAATGCGGAGAAATTACTGTTTGTGCATTCACATTATTCATTGATTTTTGCCATTGAAAAACATCATGTTATTCATATACAAGAAATGTTTGAAGCTACTGACTGAATGAAAGGAGCTGGCATCTCACTCTCTTTGAATCTTCTTTATCATGCTAAGAGGAGCAGGAAAAAGCAAAAAATTTCAGAATTGCACCTTGCAATGCGGAGAAATTACTGTTTGTATATTGACATTATTCATTGATTTTTGCCATTGAAAACCATCATGTTATTCATATACCAGAAATGTTTGAAGCTACTGACTGAATGAAAGGAGCTGGCATCTCACTCTCTTTGAATCGTCTTTATCATGTTAAGAGGAGCAGGAAAAAGCAAAAAATTTCAGAATTGCACCTTGCAATGCGGAGAAATTACTGTTTGTATATTGACATTATTCATTGATTTTTGCCATTGAAAAACATCATGTTATTCATATACCAGAAATGTTTGAAGCTACTGACTGAATGAAAGGAGTTGGCATCTCACTCTCTTTGAATCTTCTTTATCATGCTAAGAGGAGCAGGAAAAAGCAAAAATTTCAGAATTGCAACTTGCAATGCGGAGAAATTACTGTTTGTGCATTCACATTATTCATTGATTTTTGCCATTGAAAAATGTCCAGAAATGTTTGAAGCTACTGACTGAATGAAAAGAGCTGGCATCTCACTCTCTTTGAATCTTCTTTATCATGCTAAGAGGAGCAGGAAAAAGCAAAAAATTTCAGAATTGCACCTTCCAATGCGGAGAAATTACTGTTTGTGCATTCACATTATTCATTGATTTTTGCCATTGAAAAACGTCCAGAAATGTTTGAAGCTACTGACTGAATGAAAAGAGCTGGCATCTCACTCTCTTTGAATCTTCTTTATCATGCTAAGAGGAGCAGGAAAAAGCAAAAAATTTCAGAATTGCACCTTGCAATGCGGAGAAATTACTGTTTGTGCATTCACATTATTCATTGATTTTTGCATTGAAAAACATCATGTTATTCATATACCAGAAATGTTTGAAGCTACTGACTGAATGAAAGGAGTTGGCATCTCACTCTCTTTGAATCTTCTTTATCATGCTAAGAGGAGCAGGAAAAAGCAAAAATTTCAGAATTGCAACTTGCAATGCGGAGAAATTACTGTTTGTGCATTCACATTATTCATTGATTTTTGCCATTGAAAAATGTCCAGAAATGTTTGAAGCTACTGACTGAATGAAAAGAGCTGGCATCTCACTCTCTTTGAATCTTCTTTATCATGCTAAGAGGAGCAGGAAAAAGCAAAAAAATTTAGAATTGCACATTGCAATGAGGAGAAATCAATGTTTGTGCATTCACATTATTCATTGATTTTTGCCATTGAAAAACGTCCAGAAATGTTTGAAGCTACTGACTGAATGAAAAGAGCTGGCATCTCACTCTCTTTGAATCTTCTTTATCATGCTAAGAGGAGCAGGAAAAAAGCAAAAAATTTCAGAATTGCACATTGCAATGTGGAGAAATCAATGTTTGTGCATTCACATTATTCATTGATTTTTGCCATTGAAAAACGTCCAGAAATGTTTGAAGCTACTGACTGAATGAAAAGAGCTGGCATCTCACTCTCTTTGAATCTTCTTTATCATGCTAAGAGGAGCAGGAAAAAGCAAAAAATTTCAGAATTGCACCTTGCAAAGCGGAGAAATTACTGTTTGTGCATTCACATTATTCATTGATTTTTGCCATTGAAAAACATCATGTTATTCATATACCAGAAATGTTTGAAGCTACTGACTGAATGAAAGGAGCAGGCATCTCACCCTCTTTGAATCTTCTTTATCATGCTAAGAGGAGCAGGAAAAAGCAAAAAATTTCAGAATTGCACCTTGCAATGCGGAGAAATTACTGTTTGTATATTGACATTATTCATTGATTTTTGCCATTGAAAACCATCATGTTATTCATATACCAGAAATGTTTGAAGCTACTGACTGAATGAAAGGAGCTGGCATCTCACTCTCTTTGAATCTTCTTTATCATGCTAAGAGGAGCAGGAAAAAGCAAAAAATTTCAGAATTGCACCTTGCAATGCGGAGAAATTACTGTTTGTGTATTCACATTATTCATTGATTTTTGCCATTGAAAAAAGGCCAGAAATGTTTGAAGCTACTGACTGAATGAAAGGAGCTGGCATCTCACTCTCTTTGAATCTTCTTTATCGTGCTAAGAGGAGCAGGAAAAAGCAAAAAATTTCAGAATTGCACCTTGCAATGCGGAGAAATTACTGTTTGTGCATTCACATTATTCATTGATTTTTGCCATTGAAAAACATCATGTTATTCATATACAAGAAATGTTTGAAGCTACTGACTGAATGAAAGGAGCTGGCATCTCACTCTCTTTGAATCTTCTTTATCATGCTAAGAGGAGCAGGAAAAAGCAAAAAATTTCAGAATTGCACCTTGCAATGCGGAGAAATTACTGTTTGTATATTGACATTATTCATTGATTTTTGCCATTGAAAACCATCATGTTATTCATATACCAGAAATGTTTGAAGCTACTGACTGAATGAAAGGAGCTGGCATCTCACTCTCTTTGAATCTTCTTTATCATGTTAAGAGGAGCAGGAAAAAGCAAAAAATTTCAGAATTGCACCTTGCAATGCGGAGAAATTACTGTTTGTATATTGACATTATTCATTGATTTTTGCCATTGAAAAACATCATGTTATTCATATACCAGAAATGTTTGAAGCTACTGACTGAATGAAAGGAGTTGGCATCTCACTCTCTTTGAATCTTCTTTATCATGCTAAGAGGAGCAGGAAAAAGCAAAAATTTCAGAATTGCAACTTGCAATGCGGAGAAATTACTGTTTGTGCATTCACATTATTCATTGATTTTTGCCATTGAAAAATGTCCAGAAATGTTTGAAGCTACTGACTGAATGAAAAGAGCTGGCATCTCACTCTCTTTGAATCTTCTTTATCATGCTAAGAGGAGCAGGAAAAAGCAAAAAAATTTAGAATTGCACATTGCAATGAGGAGAAATCAATGTTTGTGCATTCACATTATTCATTGATTTTTGCCATTGAAAAACGTCCAGAAATGTTTGAAGCTACTGACTGATTGAAAAGAGCTGGCATCTCACTCTCTTTGAATCTTCTTTATCATGCTAAGAGGAGCAGGAAAAAAGCAAAAAATTTCAGAATTGCACATTGCAATGCGGAGAAATCAATGTTTGTGCATTCACATTATTCATTGATTTTTGCCATTGAAAAACGTCCAGAAATGTTTGAAGCTACTGACTGAATGAAAAGAGCTGGCATCTCACTCTCTTTGAATCTTCTTTATCATGCTAAGAGGAGCAGGAAAAAGCAAAAAATTTCAGAATTGCACCTTGCAAAGCGGAGAAATTACTGTTTGTGCATTCACATTATTCATTGATTTTTGCCATTGAAAAACATCATGTTATTCATATACCAGAAATGTTTGAAGCTACTGACTGAATGAAAGGAGCTGGCATCTCACCCTCTTTGAATCTTCTTTATCATGCTAAGAGGAGCAGGAAAAAGCAAAAAATTTCAGAATTGCACCTTGCAATGCGGAGAAATTATTGTTTGTATATTGACATTATTCATTGATTTTTGCCATTGAAAACCATCATGTTATTCATATACCAGAAATGTTTGAAGCTACTGACTGAATGAAAGGAGCTGGCATCTCACTCTCTTTGAATCTTCTTTATCATGCTAAGAGGAGCAGGAAAAAGCAAAAAATTTCAGAATTGCACCTTGCAATGCGGAGAAATTACTGTTTGTGCATTCAAATTATTCATTGATTTTTGCCATTGAAAAACGTCCAGAAATGTTAGAAGCTACTGACTGAATGAAAGGAGCTGGCATCTCAATCTCTTTGAATCTTCTTTATCATGCTAAGAGGAGCAGGAAAAAGCAAAAAATTGCAGAATTGCACCTTGCAATGCGGAGAAATTACTGTTTGTATATTGACATTATTCATTGATTTTTGCCATTGAAAACCATCATGCTATTTGTATACCAGAAATGTTTGAAGCTACTGTCTGAATGAAAGGAGCTGGCATCTCACTCTCTTTGAATCTTCTTTATAATGCTAAGAGGAGCAGGAAAAAGCAAAAAATTTCAGGATTGCACCTTGCAATGCGGAGAAATTACTGTTTGTGCATTCACATTATTCATTGATTTTTGCCATTGAAAAATGTCCAGAAATGTTTGAAGCTACTGACTGAATGAAAAGAGCTGGCATCTCACTCTCTTTGAATCTTCTTTATCATGCTAAGAGGAGCAGGAAAAAGCAAAAAAATTTAGAATTGCACATTGCAATGAGGTGAAATCAATGTTTGTGCATTCACATTATTCATTGATTTTTGCCATTGAAAAACGTCCAGAAATGTTTGAAGCTACTGACTGAATGAAAAGAGCTGGCATCTCAATTTCTTTGAAACTTCTTTAACATGCTAAGAGGAGCAGGAAAAAGCAAAAAATTTCAGAATTGCATCTTGCAAAGCGGAGAAATTACTGTTTGTGCATTCACATTATTCATTGATTTTTGCCATTGAAAACCATCATGTTATTCATATACCAGAAATGTTTGAAGCTACTGACTGAATGAAAGGAGCTGGCATCTCACTGTCTTTGAATCTTCTTTATCATGCTAATAGGAGCAGGAAAAAGCAAAAAATTTCAGAATTGCACCTTGCAATGCGGAGAAATTACTGTTTGTGTATTCACATTATTCATTGATTTTTGCCATTGAAAAAAGGCCAGAAATGTTTGAAGCTACTGACTGAATGAAAGGATCTGGCATCTCACTCTCTTTGAATCTTCTTTATCATGCTAAGAGGAGCAGGAAAAAGCAAAAAATGTCAGAATTGCACCTTGCAATGCGGAGAAATTACTGTTTGTGCATTCACATTATTCATTGATTTTTGCCATTGAAAAACATCATGTTATTCATATACCAGAAATGTTTGAAGCTACTGACTGAATGAAAGGAGCTGGCATCTCACTCTCTTTTAATATTCTTTATCATGCTAAGAGGAGCAGGAAAAAGCAAAAAATTTCAGAATTGCACCTTGCAATGCGGAGAAATTACTGTTTGTATATTGACAATATTCATTGATTTTTGCCATTGAAAAACATCATGTTATTCATATACCAGAAATGTTTGAAGCTACTGACTGAATGAAAGGAGCTGGCATCTCACTCTCTTTTAATCTTCTTTATCATGCTAAGAGGAGCAGGAAAAAGCAAAAAATTTCAGAATTGCACCTTGCAATGCGGAGAAATTACTGTTTGTGCATTCACATTATTCATTGATTTTTGCCATTGAAAAACGTCCAGAAATGTTTGAAGCTACTGACTGAATGAAAGAAGCTGGCATCTCACTCTCTTTGAATCTTCTTTATCATGCTAAGAGGAGCAGGAAAAAGCAAAAAATTTCAGAATTGCACCTTGCAATGCGGAGAAATTACTGTTTGTGCATTCACATTATTCATTGATTTTTGCCATTGAAAAACGTCCAGAAATGTTTGAAGCTACTGACTGAATGAAAAGAACTGGCATCTCACTCTCTTTGAATCTTCTTTATCAAGCTAAGAGGAGCAGGTAAAAGCAAAAAATTTCAGAATTGCACCTTGCAATGCGGAGAAATTACTGTTTGTATGATTGATTTTTGCCATTGAAAACCATCATGTTATTCATATACCAGAAATGTTTGAAGCTACTGACTGAATGAAAGGAGCTGGCATCTCACTCTCTTTGAATCTTCTTTATCATGCTAAGAGGAGCAGGAAAAAGCCAAAAATTTCAGAATTGCACCTTGCAATGCGCAGAAATTACTGTTTGTGCATTCACATTATTCATTGATTTTTGCATTGAAAAACATCATGTTATTCATATACCAGAAATGTTTGAAGCTACTGACTGAATGAAAGGAGCTGGCATCTCACTCTCTTTGAATCTTCTTTATCATGCTAAGAGGAGCAGGAAAAAGCAAAAAATTTCAGAATTGCAACTTGCAATGCGGAGAAATTAGTGTTTGTATATTGACATTATTCATTGATTTTTGCCATTGAAAAACATCATGTTATTCATATACCAGAAATGTTTGAAGCTACTGACTGAATGAAAGGAGCTGGCATCTCACTCTCTTTGAATCTTCTTTATCATGCTAAGAGGAGCAGGAAAAAGCAAAAAATTTCAGAATTGCACCTTGCAATGCGGAGAAATTACTGTTTGTGCATTCACATTATTCATTGATTTTTGCCATTGAAAAACGTCCAGAAATGTTTGAAGCTACTGACTGAATGAAAGAAGCTGGCATCTCACTCTCTTTGAATCTTCTTTATCATGCTAAGAGAAGCAGGAAAAAGCAAAAAATTTCAGAATTGCACCTTGCAATGCGGAGAAATTACTGTTTGTATATTGACATTATTCATTGATTTTTGCCATTGAAAACCATCATGTTATTCATATACCAAAAATGTTTGAAGCTACTGACTGAATGAAAGGAGCTGGCATCTCACTCCCTTTGAATCTTCTTTATCATGCTAAGAGGAGCAGGAAAAAGCAAAAAATTTCAGAATTGCACCTTGCAATGCGGAGAAATTACTGTTTGTGCATTCACATTATTCATTGATTTTTGCATTGAAAAACATCATGTTATTCATATACCAGAAATGTTTGAAGCTACTGACTGAATGAAAGGAGCTGGCATGTCACTCTCTTTGAATCTTCTTTATCATGTTAAGAGGAGCAGGAAAAAGTAAAAAATTTCAGAATTGCACCTTGCAATGCGGAGAAATTACTGTTTGTATATTGACATTATTCATTGATTTTTGCCATTGAAAAACATCATGTTATTCAAATACCAGAAATGTTTGAAGCTACTGACTGAAAGAAAGGAGCTGGCATCTCACTCTCTTTGAATCTTCTTTATCAGGCTAAGAGGAGCAGGAAAAAGCAAAAAATTTCAGAATTGCACCTTGCAATGCGGAGAAATTACTGTTTGTGCATTCACATTATTCATTGATTTTTGCCATTGAAAAACGTCCAGAAATGTTTGAAGCTACTGACTGAATGAAAAGAGCTGGCATCTCACTCTCTTTGAATCTTCTTTATCATGCTAAGAGGAGCAGGAAAAAGCAAAAAATTTCAGAATTGCACCTTGCAATGCGGAGAAATTACTGTTTGTGCATTCACATTATTCATTGATTTTTGCATTGAAAAACATCATGTTATTCATATACCAGAAATGTTTGAAGCTACTGACTGAATGAAAGGAGTTGGCATCTCATTCTCTTTGAATCTTCTTTATCATGCTAAGAGGAGCAGAAAAAAGCAAAAATTTCAGAATTGCAACTTGCAATGCGGAGAAATTACTGTTTGTGCATTCACAATATTCATTGATTTTTGCCATTGAAAACCATCATGTTATTCATATACCAGAAATGTTTGAAGCTACTGTCTGAATGAAAGGAGCTGGCATCTCACTCTCTTTGAATCTTCTTTATAATGCTAAGAGGAGCAGGAAAAAGCAAAAAATTTCAGGATTGCACCTTGCAATGCGGAGAAATTACTGTTTGTGCATTCACATTATTCATTGATTTTTGCCATTGAAAAATGTCCAGAAATGTTTGAAGCTACTGACTGAATGAAAAGAGCTGGCATCTCACTCTCTTTGAATCTTCTTTATCATGCTAAGAGGAGCAGGAAAAAGCAAAAAAATTTAGAATTGCACATTGCAATGAGGAGAAATCAATGTTTGTGCATTCACATTATTCATTGATTTTTGCCATTGAAAAACATCCAGAAATGTTTGAAGCTACTGACTGAATGAAAAGAGCTGGCATCTCACTCTCTTTGAATCTTCTTTATCATGCTAAGAGGAGCAGGAAAAAGCAAAAAATTTCAGAATTGCACCTTGCAAAGCGGAGAAATTACTGTTTGTGCATTCACATTATTCATTGATTTTTGCCATTGAAAAACATCATGTTATTCATATACCAGAAATGTTTGAAGCTACTGACTGAATGAAAGGAGCAGGCATCTCACCCTCTTTGAATCTTCTTTATCATGCTAAGAGGAGCAGGAAAAAGCAAAAAATTTCAGAATTGCACCTTGCAATGCGGAGAAATTACTGTTTGTATATTGACATTATTCATTGATTTTTGCCATTGAAAACCATCATGTTATTCATATACCAGAAATGTTTGAAGCTACTGACTGAATGAAAGGAGCTGGCATCTCACTCTCTTTGAATCTTCTTTATCATGCTAAGAGGAGCAGGAAAAAGCAAAAAATTTCAGAATTGCACCTTGCAATGCGGAGAAATTACTGTTTGTGTATTCACATTATTCATTGATTTTTGCCATTGAAAAAAGGCCAGAAATGTTTGAAGCTACTGACTGAATGAAAGGAGCTGGCATCTCACTCTCTTTGAATCTTCTTTATCGTGCTAAGAGGAGCAGGAAAAAGCAAAAAATTTCAGAATTGCACCTTGCAATGCGGAGAAATTACTGTTTGTGCATTCACATTATTCATTGATTTTTGCCATTGAAAAACATCATGTTATTCATATACAAGAAATGTTTGAAGCTACTGACTGAATGAAAGGAGCTGGCATCTCACTCTCTTTGAATCTTCTTTATCATGCTAAGAGGAGCAGGAAAAAGCAAAAAATTTCAGAATTGCACCTTGCAATGCGGAGAAATTACTGTTTGTATATTGACATTATTCATTGATTTTTGCCATTGAAAACCATCATGTTATTCATATACCAGAAATGTTTGAAGCTACTGACTGAATGAAAGGAGCTGGCATCTCACTCTCTTTGAATCGTCTTTATCATGTTAAGAGGAGCAGGAAAAAGCAAAAAATTTCAGAATTGCACCTTGCAATGCGGAGAAATTACTGTTTGTATATTGACATTATTCATTGATTTTTGCCATTGAAAAACATCATGTTATTCATATACCAGAAATGTTTGAAGCTACTGACTGAATGAAAGGAGTTGGCATCTCACTCTCTGTGAATCTTCTTTATCATGCTAAGAGGAGCAGGAAAAAGCAAAAATTTCAGAATTGCAACTTGCAATGCGGAGAAATTACTGTTTGTGCATTCACATTATTCATTGATTTTTGCCTTTGAAAAATGTCCAGAAATGTTTGAAGCTACTGACTGAATGAAAAGAGCTGGCATCTCACTCTCTTTGAATCTTCTTTATCATGCTAAGAGGAGCAGGAAAAAGCAAAAAATTTCAGAATTGCACCTTCCAATGCGGAGAAATTACTGTTTGTGCATTCACATTATTCATTGATTTTTGTCATTGAAAAACGTCCAGAAATGTTTGAAGCTACTGACTGAATGAAAAGAGCTGGCATCTCACTCTCTTTGAATCTTCTTTATCATGCTAAGAGGAGCAGGAAAAAGCAAAAAATTTCAGAATTGCACCTTGCAATGCGGAGAAATTACTGTTTGTGCATTCACATTATTCATTGATTTTTGCATTGAAAAACATCATGTTATTCATATACCAGAAATGTTTGAAGCTACTGACTGAATGAAAGGAGTTGGCATCTCACTCTCTTTGAATCTTCTTTATCATGCTAAGAGGAGCAGGAAAAAGCAAAAATTTCAGAATTGCAACTTGCAATGCGGAGAAATTACTGTTTGTGCATTCACATTATTCATTGATTTTTGCCATTGAAAAATGTCCAGAAATGTTTGAAGCTACTGACTGAATGAAAAGAGCTGGCATCTCACTCTCTTTGAATCTTCTTTATCATGCTAAGAGGAGCAGGAAAAAGCAAAAAAATTTAGAATTGCACATTGCAATGAGGAGAAATCAATGTTTGTGCATTCACATTATTCATTGATTTTTGCCATTGAAAAACGTCCAGAAATGTTTGAAGCTACTGACTGAATGAAAAGAGCTGGCATCTCACTCTCTTTGAATCTTCTTTATCATGCTAAGAGGAGCAGGAAAAAAGCAAAAAATTTCAGAATTGCACATTGCAATGTGGAGAAATCAATGTTTGTGCATTCACATTATTCATTGATTTTTGCCATTGAAAAACGTCCAGAAATGTTTGAAGCTACTGACTGAATGAAAAGAGCTGGCATCTCACTCTCTTTGAATCTTCTTTATCATGCTAAGAGGAGCAGGAAAAAGCAAAAAATTTCAGAATTGCACCTTGCAAAGCGGAGAAATTACTGTTTGTGCATTCACATTATTCATTGATTTTTGCCATTGAAAAACATCATGTTATTCATATACCAGAAATGTTTGAAGCTACTGACTGAATGAAAGGAGCAGGCATCTCACCCTCTTTGAATCTTCTTTATCATGCTAAGAGGAGCAGGAAAAAGCAAAAAATTTCAGAATTGCACCTTGCAATGCGGAGAAATTACTGTTTGTATATTGACATTATTCATTGATTTTTGCCATTGAAAACCATCATGTTATTCATATACCAGAAATGTTTGAAGCTACTGACTGAATGAAAGGAGCTGGCATCTCACTCTCTTTGAATCTTCTTTATCATGCTAAGAGGAGCAGGAAAAAGCAAAAAATTTCAGAATTGCACCTTGCAATGCGGAGAAATTACTGTTTGTGTATTCACATTATTCATTGATTTTTGCCATTGAAAAAAGGCCAGAAATGTTTGAAGCTACTGACTGAATGAAAGGAGCTGGCATCTCACTCTCTTTGAATCTTCTTTATCGTGCTAAGAGGAGCAGGAAAAAGCAAAAAATTTCAGAATTGCACCTTGCAATGCGGAGAAATTACTGTTTGTGCATTCACATTATTCATTGATTTTTGCCATTGAAAAACATCATGTTATTCATATACAAGAAATGTTTGAAGCTACTGACTGAATGAAAGGAGCTGGCATCTCACTCTCTTTGAATCTTCTTTATCATGCTAAGAGGAGCAGGAAAAAGCAAAAAATTTCAGAATTGCACCTTGCAATGCGGAGAAATTACTGTTTGTATATTGACATTATTCATTGATTTTTGCCATTGAAAACCATCATGTTATTCATATACCAGAAATGTTTGAAGCTACTGACTGAATGAAAGGAGCTGGCATCTCACTCTCTTTGAATCTTCTTTATCATGTTAAGAGGAGCAGGAAAAAGCAAAAAATTTCAGAATTGCACCTTGCAATGCGGAGAAATTACTGTTTGTATATTGACATTATTCATTGATTTTTGCCATTGAAAAACATCATGTTATTCATATACCAGAAATGTTTGAAGCTACTGACTGAATGAAAGGAGTTGGCATCTCACTCTCTTTGAATCTTCTTTATCATGCTAAGAGGAGCAGGAAAAAGCAAAAATTTCAGAATTGCAACTTGCAATGCGGAGAAATTACTGTTTGTGCATTCACATTATTCATTGATTTTTGCCATTGAAAAATGTCCAGAAATGTTTGAAGCTACTGACTGAATGAAAAGAGCTGGCATCTCACTCTCTTTGAATCTTCTTTATCATGCTAAGAGGAGCAGGAAAAAGCAAAAAAATTTAGAATTGCACATTGCAATGAGGAGAAATCAATGTTTGTGCATTCACATTATTCATTGATTTTTGCCATTGAAAAACGTCCAGAAATGTTTGAAGCTACTGACTGATTGAAAAGAGCTGGCATCTCACTCTCTTTGAATCTTCTTTATCATTCTAAGAGGAGCAGGAAAAAAGCAAAAAATTTCAGAATTGCACATTGCAATGCGGAGAAATCAATGTTTGTGCATTCACATTATTCATTGATTTTTGCCATTGAAAAACGTCCAGAAATGTTTGAAGCTACTGACTGAATGAAAAGAGCTGGCATCTCACTCTCTTTGAATCTTCTTTATCATGCTAAGAGGAGCAGGAAAAAGCAAAAATTTTCAGAATTGCACCTTGCAAAGCGGAGAAATTACTGTTTGTGCATTCACATTATTCATTGATTTTTGCCATTGAAAAACATCATGTTATTCATATACCAGAAATGTTTGAAGCTACTGACTGAATGAAAGGAGCTGGCATCTCACCCTCTTTGAATCTTCTTTATCATGCTAAGAGGAGCAGGAAAAAGCAAAAAATTTCAGAATTGCACCTTGCAATGCGGAGAAATTATTGTTTGTATATTGACATTATTCATTGATTTTTGCCATTGAAAACCATCATGTTATTCATATACCAGAAATGTTTGAAGCTACTGACTGAATGAAAGGAGCTGGCATCTCACTCTCTTTGAATCTTCTTTATCATGCTAAGAGGAGCAGGAAAAAGCAAAAAATTTCAGAATTGCACCTTGCAATGCGGAGAAATTACTGTTTGTGCATTCAAATTATTCATTGATTTTTGCCATTGAAAAACGTCCAGAAATGTTAGAAGCTACTGACTGAATGAAAGGAGCTGGCATCTCAATCTCTTTGAATCTTCTTTATCATGCTAAGAGGAGCAGGAAAAAGCAAAAAATTGCAGAATTGCACCTTGCAATGCGGAGAAATTACTGTTTGTATATTGACATTATTCATTGATTTTTGCCATTGAAAACCATCATGCTATTTGTATACCAGAAATGTTTGAAGCTACTGTCTGAATGAAAGGAGCTGGCATCTCACTCTCTTTGAATCTTCTTTATAATGCTAAGAGGAGCAGGAAAAAGCAAAAAATTTCAGGATTGCACCTTGCAATGCGGAGAAATTACTGTTTGTGCATTCACATTATTCATTGATTTTTGCCATTGAAAAATGTCCAGAAATGTTTGAAGCTACTGACTGAATGAAAAGAGCTGGCATCTCACTCTCTTTGAATCTTCTTTATCATGCTAAGAGGAGCAGGAAAAAGCAAAAAAATTTAGAATTGCACATTGCAATGAGGAGAAATCAATGTTTGTGCATTCACATTATTCATTGATTTTTGCCATTGAAAAACGTCCAGAAATGTTTGAAGCTACTGACTGAATGAAAAGAGCTGGCATCTCAATTTCTTTGAAACTTCTTTAACATGCTAAGAGGAGCAGGAAAAAGCAAAAAATTTCAGAATTGCATCTTGCAAAGCGGAGAAATTACTGTTTGTGCATTCACATTATTCATTGATTTTTGCCATTGAAAACCATCATGTTATTCATATACCAGAAATGTTTGAAGCTACTGACTGAATGAAAGGAGCTGGCATCTCACTGTCTTTGAATCTTCTTTATCATGCTAATAGGAGCAGGAAAAAGCAAAAAATTTCAGAATTGCACCTTGCAATGCGGAGAAATTACTGTTTGTGTATTCACATTATTCATTGATTTTTGCCATTGAAAAAAGGCCAGAAATGTTTGAAGCTACTGACTGAATGAAAGGATCTGGCATCTCACTCTCTTTGAATCTTCTTTATCATGCTAAGAGGAGCAGGAAAAAGCAAAAAATGTCAGAATTGCACCTTGCAATGCGGAGAAATTACTGTTTGTGCATTCACATTATTCATTGATTTTTGCCATTGAAAAACATCATGTTATTCATATACCAGAAATGTTTGAAGCTACTGACTGAATGAAAGGAGCTGGCATCTCACTCTCTTTTAATATTCTTTATCATGCTAAGAGGAGCAGGAAAAAGCAAAAAATTTCAGAATTGCACCTTGCAATGCGGAGAAATTACTGTTTGTATATTGACAATATTCATTGATTTTTGCCATTGAAAAACATCATGTTATTCATATACCAGAAATGTTTGAAGCTACTGACTGAATGAAAGGAGCTGGCATCTCACTCTCTTTGAATCTTCTTTATCATGCTAAGAGGAGCAGGAAAAAGCAAAAAATTTCAGAATTGCACCTTGCAATGCGGAGAAATTACTGTTTGTGCATTCACATTATTCATTGATTTTTGCCATTGAAAAACGTCCAGAAATGTTTGAAGCTACTGACTGAATGAAAGAAGCTGGCATCTCACTCTCTTTGAATCTTCTTTATCATGCTAAGAGGAGCAGGAAAAAGCAAAAAATTTCAGAATTGCACCTTGCAATGCGGAGAAATTACTGTTTGTGCATTCACATTATTCATTGATTTTTGCCATTGAAAAACGTCCAGAAATGTTTGAAGCTACTGACTGAATGAAAAGAACTGGCATCTCACTCTCTTTGAATCTTCTTTATCAAGCTAAGAGGAGCAGGTAAAAGCAAAAAATTTCAGAATTGCACCTTGCAATGCGGAGAAATTACTGTTTGTATGATTGATTTTTGCCATTGAAAACCATCATGTTATTCATATACCAGAAATGTTTGAAGCTACTGACTGAATGAAAGGAGCTGGCATCTCACTCTCTTTGAATCTTCTTTATCATGCTAAGAGGAGCAGGAAAAAGCCAAAAATTTCAGAATTGCACCTTGCAATGCGCAGAAATTACTGTTTGTGCATTCACATTATTCATTGATTTTTGCATTGAAAAACATCATGTTATTCATATACCAGAAATGTTTGAAGCTACTGACTGAATGAAAGGAGCTGGCATCTCACTCTCTTTGAATCTTCTTTATCATGCTAAGAGGAGCAGGAAAAAGCAAAAAATTTCAGAATTGCAACTTGCAATGCGGAGAAACTAGTGTTTGTATATTGACATTATTCATTGATTTTTGCCATTGAAAAACATCATGTTATTCATATACCAGAAATGTTTGAAGCTACTGACTGAATGAAAGGAGCTGGCATCTCACTCTCTTTGAATCTTCTTTATCATGCTAAGAGGAGCAGGAAAAAGCAAAAAATTTCAGAATTGCACCTTGCAATGCGGAGAAATTACTGTTTGTGCATTCACATTATTCATTGATTTTTGCCATTGAAAAACGTCCAGAAATGTTTGAAGCTACTGACTGAATGAAAGAAGCTGGCATCTCACTCTCTTTGAATCTTCTTTATCATGCTAAGAGAAGCAGGAAAAAGCAAAAAATTTAAGAATTGCACCTTGCAATGCGGAGAAATTACTGTTTGTATATTGACATTATTCATTGATTTTTGCCATTGAAAACCATCATGTTATTCATATACCAAAAATGTTTGAAGCTACTGACTGAATGAAAGGAGCTGGCATCTCACTCCCTTTGAATCTTCTTTATCATGCTAAGAGGAGCAGGAAAAAGCAAAAAATTTCAGAATTGCACCTTGCAATGCGGAGAAATTACTGTTTGTGCATTCACATTATTCATTGATTTTTGCATTGAAAAACATCATGTTATTCATATACCAGAAATGTTTGAAGCTACTGACTGAATGAAAGGAGCTGGCATGTCACTCTCTTTGAATCTTCTTTATCATGTTAAGAGGAGCAGGAAAAAGTAAAAAATTTCAGAATTGCACCTTGCAATGCGGAGAAATTACTGTTTGTATATTGACATTATTCATTGATTTTTGCCATTGAAAAACATCATGTTATTCAAATACCAGAAATGTTTGAAGCTACTGACTGAAAGAAAGGAGCTGGCATCTCACTCTCTTTGAATCTTCTTTATCAGGCTAAGAGGAGCAGGAAAAAGCAAAAAATTTCAGAATTGCACCTTGCAATGCGGAGAAATTACTGTTTGTGCATTCACATTATTCATTGATTTTTGCCATTGAAAAACGTCCAGAAATGTTTGAAGCTACTGACTGAATGAAAAGAGCTGGCATCTCACTCTCTTTGAATCTTCTTTATCATGCTAAGAGGAGCAGGAAAAAGCAAAAAATTTCAGAATTGCACCTTGCAATGCGGAGAAATTACTGTTTGTGCATTCACATTATTCATTGATTTTTGCATTGAAAAACATCATGTTATTCATATACCAGAAATGTTTGAAGCTACTGACTGAATGAAAGGAGTTGGCATCTCATTCTCTTTGAATCTTCTTTATCATGCTAAGAGGAGCAGAAAAAAGCAAAAATTTCAGAATTGCAACTTGCAATGCGGAGAAATTACTGTTTGTGCATTCACAATATTCATTGATTTTTGCCATTGAAAACCATCATGTTATTCATATACCAGAAATGTTTGAAGCTACTGTCTGAATGAAAGGAGCTGGCATCTCACTCTCTTTGAATCTTCTTTATAATGCTAAGAGGAGCAGGAAAAAGCAAAAAATTTCAGGATTGCACCTTGCAATGCGGAGAAATTACTGTTTGTGCATTCACATTATTCATTGATTTTTGCCATTGAAAAATGTCCAGAAATGTTTGAAGCTACTGACTGAATGAAAAGAGCTGGCATCTCACTCTCTTTGAATCTTCTTTATCATGCTAAGAGGAGCAGGAAAAAGCAAAAAAATTTAGAATTGCACATTGCAATGAGGAGAAATCAATGTTTGTGCATTCACATTATTCATTGATTTTTGCCATTGAAAAACATCCAGAAATGTTTGAAGCTACTGACTGAATGAAAAGAGCTGGCATCTCACTCTCTTTGAATCTTCTTTATCATGCTAAGAGGAGCAGGAAAAAGCAAAAAATTTCAGAATTGCACCTTGCAAAGCGGAGAAATTACTGTTTGTGCATTCACATTATTCATTGATTTTTGCCATTGAAAACCATCATGTTATTCATATACCAGAAATGTTTGGAGCTACTGACTGAATGAAAGGAGCTGGCATCTCACTCTCTTTGAATCTTCTTTATCATGCTAAGAGGAGCAGGAAAAAGCAAAAAATTTCAGAATTGCACCTTGCAATGCGGAGAAATTACTGTTTGTGTATTCACATTATTCATTGATTTTTGCCATTGAAAAAAGGCCAGAAATGTTTGAAGCTTCTGACTGAATGAAAGGAGCTGGCATCTCACTCTCTTTGAATCTTCTTTATCATGCTAAGAGGAGCAGGAAAAAGCAAAAAATTTCAAAATTGCACCTTGCAATGCGGAGAAATTACTGTTTGTGCATTCACATTATTCATTGATTTTTGCCATTGAAAAACATCATGTTATTCATATACCAGAAATGTTTGAAGCTACTGACTGAATGAAAGGAGCTGGCATCTCACTCTCTTTTAATCTTCTTTATCATGCTAAGAGGAGCAGGAAAAAGCAAAAAATTTCAGAATTGCACCTTGCAATGCGGAGAAATTACTGTTTGTATATTGACAATATTCATTGATTTTTGCCATTGAAAAACATCATGTTATTCATATACCAGAAATGTTTGAAGCTACTGACTGAATGAAAGGAGCTGGCATCTCACTCTCTTTTAATCTTCTTTATCATGCTAAGAGGAGCAGGAAAAAGCAAAAAATTTCAGAATTGCACCTTGCAATGCGGAGAAATTACTGTTTGTGCATTCACATTATTCATTGATTTTTGCCATTGAAAAACATCCAGAAATGTTTGAAGCTACTGACTGAATGAAAGAAGCTGGCATCTCACTCTCTTTGAATCTTCTTTATCATGCTAAGAGGAGCAGGAAAAAGCAAAAAATTTCAGAATTGCACCTTGCAATGCGGAGAAATTACTGTTTGTGCATTCACATTATTCATTGATTTTTGCCATTGAAAAACGTCCAGAAATGTTTGAAGCTACTGACTGAATGAAAAGAACTGGCATCTCACTCTCTTTGAATCTTCTTTATCAAGCTAAGAGAAGCAGGTAAAAGCAAAAAATTTCAGAATTGCACCTTGCAATGCGCAGAAATTACTGTTTGTGCATTCACATTATTCATTGATTTTTGCATTGAAAAACATCATGTTATTCATATACCAGAAATGTTTGAAGCTACTGACTGAATAAAAGGAGCTGGCATCTCACTCTCTTTGAATCTTCTTTATCATGCTAAGAGGAGCAGGAAAAAGCAAAAAATTTCAGAATTGCAACTTGCAATGCGGAGAAATTACTGTTTGTGCATTCACATTATTCATTGATTTTTGCCATTGAAAACCATCATGTTATTCATATACCAGAAATGTTTGAAGCTACTGACTGAATGAAAGGAGCTGGCATCTCACTCTCTTTGAATCTTCTTTATCATGCTAAGAGGAGCAGGAAAAAGCAAAAAATTTCAGAATTGCACCTTGCAATGCGGAGAAATTACTGTTTGTATATTGACATTATTCATTGATTTTTGCCATTGAAAAACATCATGTTATTCATATACCAGAAATGTTTGAAGCTACTGACTGATTGAAAGGAGCTGGCATCTCACTCTCTTTGAATCTTCTTTATCATGCTAAGAGGAGCAGGAAAAAGCAAAAAATTTCAGAATTGCACCTTGCAATGCGGAGAAATTACTGTTTGTGCATTCACATTATTCATTGATTTTTGCCATTGAAAAACGTCCAGAAATGTTTGAAGCTACTGACTGAATAAAAGAAGCTGGCATCTCACTCTCGTTGAATCTTCTTTATCATGCTAAGAGAAGCAGGAAAAAGCAAAAAATTTCAGAATTGCACCTTGCAATGTGGAGAAATTACTGTTTGTATATTGACATTATTCATTGATTTTTGCCATTGAAAACCATCATGTTATTCATATACCAAAATTGTTTGAAGCTACTGACTGAATGAAAGGAGCTGGCATCTCACTCTCTTTGAATCTTCTTTATCATGCTAAGAGGAGCAGGAAAAAGCAAAAAATTTCAGAATTGCACCTTGCAATGCGGAGAAATTACTGTTTGTGCATTCACATTATTCATTGATTTTTGCATTGAAAAACATCATGTTATTCATATACCAGAAATGTTTGAAGCTACTGACTGAATGAAAGGAGCTGGCATCTCACTCTCTTTGAATCTTCTTTATCATATTAAGAGGAGCAGGAAAAAGCAAAAAATTTCAGAATTGCAACTTGCAATGCGGAGAAATTACTGTTTGTGCATTCACATTTTTCATTGATTTTTGCCATTGAAAACCATCATGTTATTCATATACCAGAAATGTTTGAAGCTACTGACTGAATGAAAGGAGCTGGCATCTCACTCTCTTTGAATCTTCTTTATCATGCTAAGAGGAGCAGGAAAAAGCAAAAAATTTCAGAATTGCACCTTGCAATGCGGAGAAATTACTGTTTGTGCATTCACATTATTCATTGATTTTTGCCATTGAAAAACGTCCAGAAATGTTAGAAGCTACTGACTGAATGAAAGGAGCTGGCATCTCAATCTCTTTGAATCTTCTTTATCATGCTAAGAGGAGCAGGAAAAAGCAAAAAATTGCAGAATTGCACCTTGCAATGCGGAGAAATTACTGTTTGTGCATTCACATTATTCATTGATTTTTGCCATTGAAAAACATCATGTTATTCATATACCAGAAATGTTTGAAGCTACTGACTGAATGAAAGGAGCTGGCATGTCACTCTCTTTGAATATTCTTTATCATGTTAAGAGGAGCAGGAAAAAGTAAAAAATTTCAGAATTGCACCTTGCAATACGGAGAAATTACTGTTTGTATATTGACATTATTCATTGATTTTTGCCATTGAAAAACATCATGTTATTCAAATACCAGAAATGTTTGAAGCTACTGACTGAAAGAAAGGAGCCGGCATCTCACTCTCTTTGAATCTTCTTTATCAGGCTAAGAGGAGCAGGAAAAAGCAAAAAATTTCAGAATTGCACCTTGCAATGCGGAGAAATTACTGTTTGTGCATTCACATTATTCATTGATTTTTGCCATTGAAAAACGTCCAGAAATGTTTGAAGCTACTGACTGAATGAAAGAAGCTGGCATCTCACTCTCTTTGAATCTTCTTTATCATGCTAAGAGGAGCAGGAAAAAGCAAAAAATTTCAGAATTGCACCTTGCAATGCGGAGAAATTACTGTTTGTGCATTCACATTATTCATTGATTTTTGCCATTGAAAAACATCCAGAAATGTTTGAAGCTACTGACTGAATGAAAAGAGCTGGCATCTCACTCTCTTTGAATCTTCTTTATCATGCTAAGAGGAGCAGGAAAAAGCAAAAAATTTCAGAATTGCACCTTGCAATGCGGAGAAATTACTGTTTGTGCATTCACATTATTCATTGATTTTTGCATTGAAAAACATCATGTTATTCATTTACCAGAAATGTTTGAAGCTACTGACTGAATGAAAGGAGTTGGCATCTCATTCTCTTTGAATCTTCTTTATCATGCTAAGAGGAGCAGAAAAAAGCAAAAATTTCAGAATTGCAACTTGCAATGCGGAGAAATTACTGTTTGTGCATTCACAATATTCATTGATTTTTGCCATTGAAAACCATCATGTTATTCATATACCAGAAATGTTTGAAGCTACTGTCTGAATGAAAGGAGCTGGCATCTCACTCTCTTTGAATCTTCTTTATAATGCTAAGAGGAGCAGGAAAAAGCAAAAAATTTCAGGATTGCACCTTGCAATGCGGAGAAATTACTGTTTGTGCATTCACATTATTCATTGATTTTTGCCATTGAAAAATGTCCAGAAATGTTTGAAGCTACTGACTGAATGAAAAGAGCTGGCATCTCACTCTCTTTGAATCTTCTTTATCATGCTAAGAGGAGCAGGAAAAAGCAAAAAAATTTAGAATTGCACATTGCAATGAGGAGAAATCAATGTTTGTGCATTCACATTATTCATTGATTTTTGCCATTGAAAAACGTCCAGAAATGTTTGAAGCTACTGACTGAATGAAAAGAGCTGGCATCTCTCTCTCTTTGAATCTTCTTTATCATGCTAAGAGGAGCAGGAAAAAGCAAAAAATTTCAGAATTGCACCTTGCAAAGCGGAGAAATTACTGTTTGTGCATTCACATTATTCATTGATTTTTGCCATTGAAAACCATCATGTTATTCATATACCAGAAATGTTTGAAGCTACTGACTGAATGAAAGGAGCTGGCATCTCACTCTCTTTGAATCTTCTTTATCATGCTAAGAGGAGCAGGAAAAAGCAAAAAATTTCAGAATTGCACCTTGCAATGCGAAGAAATTACTGTTTGTGTATTCACATTATTCATTGATTTTTGCCATTGAAAAAAGGCCAGAAATGTTTGAAGCTACTGACTGAATGAAAGGAGCTGGCATCTCACTCTCTTTGAATCTTCTTTATCATGCTAAGAGGAGCAGGAAAAAGCAAAAAATTTCAGAATTGCACCTTGCAATGCGGAGAAATTACTGTTTGTGCATTCACATTATTCATTGATTTTTGCCATTGAAAAACATCATGTTATTCATATACCAGAAATGTTTGAAGCTACTGACTGAATGAAAGGAGCTGGCATCTCACTCTCTTTTAATCTTCTTTATCATGCTAAGAGGAGCAGGAAAAAGCAAAAAATTTCAGAATTGCACCTTGCAATGCGGAGAAATTACTGTTTGTATATTGACAATATTCATTGATTTTTGCCATTGAAAAACATCATGTTATTCATATACCAGAAATGTTTGAAGCTACTGACTGAATGAAAGGAGCTGGCATCTCACTCTCTTTTAATCTTCTTTATCATGCTAAGAGGAGCAGGAAAAAGCAAAAAATTTCAGAATTGCACCTTGCAATGCGCAGAAATTACTGTTTGTGCATTCACATTATTCATTGATTTTTGCATTGAAAAACATCATGTTATTCATATACCAGAAATGTTTGAAGCTACTGACTGAATAAAAGGAGCTGGCATCTCACTCTCTTTGAATCTTCTTTATCATGCTAAGAGGAGCAGGAAAAAGCAAAAAATTTCAGAATTGCAACTTGCAATGCGGAGAAATTACTGTTTGTGCATTCACATTATTCATTGATTTTTGCCATTGAAAACCATCATGTTATTCATATACCAGAAATGTTTGAAGCTACTGACTGAATGAAAGGAGCTGGCATCTCACTCTCTTTGAATCTTCTTTATCATGCTAAGAGGAGCAGGAAAAAGCAAAAAATTTCAGAATTACACCTTGCAATGCGGAGAAATTACTGTTTATATATTGACATTATTCATTGATTTTTGCCATTGAAAAACATCATGTTATTCATATACCAGAAATGTTTGAAGCTACTGACTGAATGAAAGGAGCTGGCATCTCACTCTCTTTGAATCTTCTTTATCATGCTAAGAGGAGCAGGAAAAAGCAAAAAATTTCAGAATTGCACCTTGCAATGCGGAGAAATTACTGTTTGTGCATTCACATTTTTCATTGATTTTTGCCATTGAAAACCATCATGTTATTCATATACCAGAAATGTTTGAAGCTACTGACTGAATGAAAGGAGCTGGCATCTCACTCTCTTTGAATCTTCTTTATCATGCTAAGAGGAGCAGGAAAAAGCAAAAAATTTCAGAATTGCAACTTGCAATGCGGAGAAATTACTGTTTGTGCATTCACATTATTCATTGATTTTTGCCATTGAAAATCATCATGTTATTCATATACCAGAAATGTTTGAAGCTACAGACTGAATGAAAGGAGCTGGCATCTCACTCTCTTTGAATCTTCTTTATCATGCTAAGAGGAGCAGGAAAAAGCAAAAAATTTCAGAATTGCACCTTGCAATGCGGAGAAATTACTGTTTGTATATTGACATTATTCATTGATTTTTGCCATTGAAAAACATCATGTTATTCATATACCAGAAATGTTTGAAGCTACTGACTGAATGAAAGGAGCTGGCATCTCACTCTCTTTGAATCTTCTTTATCATGCTAAGAGGAGCAGGAAAAAGCAAAAAATTTCAGAATTGCACCTTGCAATGCGGAGAAATTACTGTTTGTGCATTCACATTATTCATTGATTTTTGCCATTGAAAAACGTCCAGAAATGTTTGAAGCTACTGACTGAATGAAAGAAGCTGGCATCTCACTCTCTTTGAATCTTCTTTATCATGCTAAGAGAAGCAGGAAAAAGCAAAAAATTTCAGAATTGCACCTTGCAATGCGGAGAAATTACTGTTTGTATATTGACATTATTCATTGATTTTTGCCATTGAAAACCATCATGTTATTCATATACCAAAAATGTTTGAAGCTACTGACTGAATGAAAGGAGCTGGCATCTCACTCTCTTTGAATCTTCTTTATCATGCTAAGAGGAGCAGGAAAAAGCAAAAAATTTCAGAATTGCACCTTGCAATGCGGAGAAATTACTGTTTGTGCATTCACATTATTCATTGATTTTTGCATTGAAAAACATCATGTTATTCATATACCAGAAATGTTTGAAGCTACTGACTGAATGAAAGGAGCTGGCACCTCACTCTCTTTCAATCTTCTTTATCATGTTAAGAGGAGCAGGAAAAAGCAAAAAATTTCAGAAGTGCAACTTGCAATGCAGAGAAATTACTGTTTGTGCATTCACATTTTTCATTGATTTTTGCCATTGAAAACCATCATGTTATTCATATACCAGAAATGTTTGAAGCTACTGACTGAATGAAAGGAGCTGGCATCTCACTCTCTTTGAATCTTCTTTATCATGCTAAGAGGAGCAGGAAAAAGCAAAAAATTTCAGAATTGCACCTTGCAATGCGGAGAAATTACTGTTTGTGCATTCACATTATTCATTGATTTTTGCCATTGAAAAATGTCCAGAAATGTTTGAAGCTACTGACTGAATGAAAGGAGCTGGCATCTCACTCTCTTTGAATCTTCTTTATCATGCTAAGAGAAGCAGGAAAAAGCAAAAAATTTCAGAATTGCACCTTGCAATGCGGAGAAATTACTGTTTGTGCATTCACATTATTCATTGATTTTTGCCATTGAAAAACGTCCAGAAATGTTTGAAGCTACTGACTGAATGAAAGAAGCTGGCATCTCACTCTCTTTGAATCTTCTTTATCATGCTAAGAGAAGCAGGAAAAAGCAAAAAATTTCAGAATTGCACCTTGCAATGCGGAGAAATTACTGTTTGTATGTTGACATTATTCATTGATTTTTGCCATTGAAAACCATCATGTTATTCATATACCAAAAATGTTTGAAGCTACTGACTGAATGAAAGGAGCTGGCATCTCACTCTCTTTGAATCTTCTTTATCATGCTAAGAGGAGCAGGAAAAAGCAAAAAATTTCAGAATTGCACCTTGCAATGCGGAGAAATTACTGTTTGTGCATTCACATTATTCATTGATTTTTGCATTGAAAAACATCATGTTATTCTTATACCAGAAATGTTTGAAGCTACTGACTGAATGAAAGGAGCTGGCATCTCACTCTCTTTGAATCTTCTTTATCATGCTAAGAGGAGCAGGAAAAAGCAAAAAATTTCAGAATTGCACCTTGCAATGCGGAGAAATTACTGTTTGTGCATTCACATTATTCATTGATTTTTGCCATTGAAAAACGTCCAGAAATGTTTGAAGCTACTGACTGAATGAAAGGAGCTGGCATCTCACTCTCTTTGAATCTTCTTTATCATGCTAAGAGAAGCAGGAAAAAGCAAAAAATTTCAGAATTGCACCTTGCAATGCGGAGAAATTACTGTTTGTGCATTCACATTATTCATTGATTTTTGCCATTGAAAAACGTCCAGAAATGTTTGAAGCTACTGACTGAATGAAAGGAGCTGGCATCTCACTCTCTTTGAATCTTCTTTATCATGCTAAGAGGAGCAGGAAAAAGCAAAAAATTTCTGAATTGCACCTTGCAATGCGGAGAAATTACTGTTTGTATATTGACATTATTCATTGATTTTTGCCATTGAAAACCATCATGTTATTCATATACCAGAAATGTTTGAAGCTACTGACTGAATGAAAGGAGCTGGCATCTCACTCTCTTTGAATCTTCTTTATCATGCTAAGAGGAGCAGGAAAAAGCAAAAAATTTCAGAATTGCACCTTGCAATGCGGAGAAATTACTGTTTGTGCATTCACATTATTCATTGATTTTTGCCATTGAAAAACGTCCAGAAATGTTAGAAGCTACTGACTGAATGAAAGGAGCTGGCATCTCAATCTCTTTGAATCTTCTTTATCATGCTAAGAGGAGCAGGAAAAAGCAAAAAATTGCAGAATTGCACCTTGCAATGCGGAGAAATTACTGTTTGTGCATTCACATTATTCATTGATTTTTGCCATTGAAAAACATCATGTTATTCATATACCAGAAATGTTTGAAGCTACTGACTGAATGAAAGGAGCTGGCATCTCACTCTCTTTGAATCTTCTTTATCATGTTAAGAGGAGCAGGAAAAAGTAAAAAATTTCAGAATTGCACCTTGCAATGCGGAGAAATTACTGTTTGTATATTGACATTATTCATTGATTTTTGCCATTGAAAAACATCATGTTATTCAAATACCAGAAATGTTTGAAGCTACTGACTGAAAGAAAGGAGCTGGCATCTCACTCTCTTTGAATCTTCTTTATCAGGCTAAGAGGAGCAGGAAAAAGCAAAAAATTTCAGAATTGCACCTTGCAATGCGGAGAAATTACTGTTTGTGCATTCACATTATTCATTGATTTTTGCCATTGAAAAACGTCCAGAAATGTTTGAAGCTACTGACTGAATGAAAGAAGCTGGCATCTCACTCTCTTTGAATCTTCTTTATCATGCTAAGAGGAGCAGGAAAAAGCAAAAAATTTCAGAATTGCACGTTGCAATGCGGAGAAATTACTGTTTGTGCATTCACATTATTCATTGATTTTTGCCATTGAAAAACGTCCAGAAATGTTTGAAGCTACTGACTGAATCAAAAGAGCTGGCATCTCACTCTCTTTGAATCTTCTTTATCATGCTAAGAGGAGCAGGAAAAAGCAAAAAAATTTAGAATTGCACATTGCAATGAGGAGAAATCAATGTTTGTGCATTCACATTATTCATTGATTTTTGCCATTGAAAAACGTCCAGAAATGTTTGAAGCTACTGACTGAATGAAAAGAGCTGGCATCTCACTCTCTTTGAATCTTCTTTATCATGCTAAGAGGAGCAGGAAAAAGCAAAAAATTTCAGAATTGCACCTTGCAAAGCGGAGAAATTACTGTTTGTGCATTCACATTATTCATTGATTTTTGCCATTGAAAACCATCATGTTATTTATATACCAGAAATGTTTGAAGCTACTGACTGAATGAAAGGAGCTGGCATCTCACTCTCTTTGAATCTTCTTTATCATGCTAAGAGGAGCAGGAAAAAGCAAAAAATTTCAGAATTGCACCTTGCAATGCGGAGAAATTACTGTTTGTGTATTCACATTATTCATTGATTTTTGCCATTGAAAAAAGGCCAGAAATGTTTGAAGCTACTGACTGAATGAAAGAAGCTGGCATCTCACTCTCTTTGAATCTTCTTTATCATGCTAAGAGGAGCAGGAAAAAGCAAAAAATTTCAGAATTGCACCTTGCAATGCGGAGAAATTACTGTTTGTGCATTCACATTATTCATTGATTTTTGCCATTGAAAAACATCATGTTATTCATATACCAGAAATGTTTGTTTCTACTGACTGAATGAAAGGAGCTGGCATCTCACTCTCTTTTAATCTTCTTTATCATGCTAAGAGGAGCAGGAAAAAGCAAAAAATTTCAGAATTGCACCTTGCAATGCGGAGAAATTACTGTTTGTATATTGACAATATTCATTGATTTTTGCCATTGAAAAACATCATGTTATTCATATACCAGAAATGTTTGAAGCTACTGACTGAATGAAAGGAGCTGGCATCTCACTCTCTTTTAATCTTCTTTATCATGCTAAGAGGAGCAGGAAAAAGCAAAAAATTTCAGAATTGCACCTTGCAATGAGGAGAAATTACTGTATGTGCATTCACATTATTCATTGATTTTTGCCATTGAAAAACGTCCAGAAATGTTTGAAGCTACTGACTGAATGAAAGAAGCTGGCATCTCACTCTCTTTGAATCTTCTTTATCATGCTAAGAGGAGCAGGAAAAAGCAAAAAATATCAGAATTGCACCTTGCAATGCGGAGAAATTACTGTTTGTGCATTCACATTATTCATTGATTTTTGCCATTGAAAAACGTCCAGAAATGTTTGAAGCTACTGACTGAATGAAAAGAACTGGCATCTCACTCTCTTTGAATCTTCTTTATCAAGCTAAGAGGAGCAGGTTAAAGCAAAAAATTTCAGAATTGCACCTTGCAATGCGGAGAAATTACTGTTTGTATGATTGATTTTTGCCATTGAAAACCATCATGTTATTCATATACCAGAAATGTTTGAAGCTACTGACTGAATGAAAGGAGCTGGCATCTCACTCTCTTTGAATCTTCTTTATCATGCTAAGAGGAGCAGGAAAAAGCAAAAAATTTCAGAATTGCACCTTGCAATGCGCAGAAATTACTGTTTGTGCATTCACATTATTCATTGATTTTTGCATTGAAAAACATCATGTTATTCATATACCAGAAATGTTTGAAGCTACTGACTGAATAAAAGGAGCTGGCATCTCACTCTCTTTGAATCTTCTTTATCATGCTAAGAGGAGCAGGAAAAAGCAAAAAATTTCAGAATTGCAACTTGCAATGCGGAGAAATTACTGTTTGTGCATTCACATTATTCATTGATTTTTGCCATTGAAAACCATCATGTTAATCATATACCAGAAATGTTTGAAGCTACTGACTGAATGAAAGAAGCTGGCATCTCACTCTCTTTGAATCTTCTTTATCATGCTAAGAGAAGCAGGAAAAAGCAAAAAATTTCAGAATTGCACCTTGCAATGCGGAGAAATTACTGTTTGTATATTGACATTATTCATTGATTTTTGCCATTGAAAACCATCATGTTATTCATATACCAAAAATGTTTGAAGCTACTGACTGAATGAAAGGAGCTGGCATCTCACTCTCTTTGAATCTTCTTTATCATGCTAAGAGGAGCAGGAAAAAGCAAAAATTTCAGAATTGCAACTTGCAATGCGGAGAAATTACTGTTTGTGCATTCACATTATTCATTGATTTTTGCCATTGAAAAATGTCCAGAAATGTTTGAAGCTACTGACTGAATGAAAAGAGCTGGCATCTCACTCTCTTTGAATCTTCTTTATCATGCTAAGAGGAGCAGGAAAAAGCAAAAAAATTTAGAATTGCACATTGCAATGAGGAGAAATCAATGTTTGTGCATTCACATTATTCATTGATTTTTGCCATTGAAAAACGTCCAGAAATGTTTGAAGCTACTGACTGAATGAAAAGAGCTGGCATCTCACTCTCTTTGAATCTTCTTTATCATGCTAAGAGGAGCAGGAAAAGCAAAAAATTTCAGAATTGCACCTTGCAAAGCGGAGAAATTACTGTTTGTGCATTCACATTATTCATTGATTTTTGCCATTGAAAACCATCATGTTATTTATATACCAGAAATGTTTGAAGCTACTGACTGAATGAAAGGAGCTGGCATCTCACTTTCTTTGAATCTTCTTTATCATGCTAAGAGGAGCAGGAAAAAGCAAAAAATTTCAGATTTTCACCTTGCAATGCGGAGAAATTACTGTTTGTGTATTCACATTATTCATTGATTTTTGCCATTGAAAAAAGGCCAGAAATGTTTGAAGCTACTGACTGAATGAAAGGAGCTGGCATCTCACTCTCTTTGAATCTTCTTTATCATGCTAAGAGGAGCAGGAAAAAGCAAAAAATTTCAGAATTGCACCTTGCAATGCGGAGAAATTACTGTTTGTGCATTCACATTATTCATTGATTTTTGCCATTGAAAAACATCATGTTATTCATATACCAGAAATGTTTGAAGCTACTGACTGAATGAAAGGAGCTGGCATCTCACTCTCTTTTAATCTTCTTTATCATGCTAAGAAGAGCAGGAAAAAGCAAAAAATTTCAGAATTGCACCTTGCAATGCGGAGAAATTACTGTTTGTATATTGACAATATTCATTGATTTTTGCCATTGAAAAACATCATGTTATTCATATACCAGAAATGTTTGAAGCTACTGACTGAATGAAAGGAGCTGGCATCTCACTCTCTTTTAATCTTCTTTATCATGCTAAGAGGAGAAGGAAAAAGCAAAAAATTTCAGAATTGCACCTTGCAATGCGGAGAAATTACTGTTTGTGCATTCACATTATTCATTGATTTTTGCCATTGAAAAACGTCCAGAAATGTTAGAAGCTACTGACTGAATGAAAGGAGCTGGCATCTCAATCTCTTTGAATCTTCTTTATCATGCTAAGAGGAGCAGGAAAAAGCAAAAAATTGCAGAATTGCACCTTGCAATGCGGAGAAATTACTGTTTGTGCATTCACATTATTCATTGATTTTTGCATTGAAAAACATCATGTTATTCATATACCAGAAATGTTTGAAGCTACTGACTGAATGAAAGGAGTTGGCATCTCATTCTCTTTGAATCTTCTTTATCATGCTAAGAGGAGCAGGAAAAAGCAAAAATTTCAGAATTGCAACTTGCAATGCGGAGAAATTACTGTTTGTGCATTCACAATATTCATTGATTTTTGCCATTGAAAACCATCATGTTATTCATATACCAGAAATGTTTGAAGCTACTGTCTGAATGAAAGGAGCTGGCATCTCACTCTCTTTGAATCTTCTTTATAATGCTAAGAGGAGCAGGAAAAAGCAAAAAATTTCAGGATTGCACCTTGCAATGCGGAGAAATTACTGTTTGTGCATTCACATTATTCATTGATTTTTGCCATTGAAAAATGTCCAGAAATGTTTGAAGCTACTGACTGAATGAAAAGAGCTGGCATCTCACTCTCTTTGAATCTTCTTTATCATGCTAAGAGGAGCAGGAAAAAGCAAAAAAATTTAGAATTGCACATTGCAATGAGGAGAAATCAATGTTTGTGCATTCACATTATTCATTGATTTTTGCCATTGAAAAACGTCCAGAAATGTTTGAAGCTACTGACTGAATGAAAAGAGCTGGCATCTCACTCTCTTTGAATCTTCTTTATCATGCTAAGAGGAGCAGGAAAAGCAAAAAATTTCAGAATTGCACCTTGCAAAGCGGAGAAATTACTGTTTGTGCATTCACATTATTCATTGATTTTTGCCATTGAAAACCATCATGTTATTTATATACCAGAAATGTTTGAAGCTACTGACTGAATGAAAGGAGCTGGCATCTCACTCTCTTTGAATCTTCTTTATCATGCTAAGAGGAGCAGGAAAAAGCAAAAAATTTCAGAATTGCACCTTGCAATGCGGAGAAATTACTGTTTGTGTATTCACATTAATCATTGATTTTTGCCATTGAAAAAAGGCCAGAAATGTTTGAAGCTACTGACTGAATGAAAGGAGCTGGCATCTCACTCTCTTTGAATCTTCTTTATCATGCTAAGAGGAGCAGGAAAAAGCAAAAAATTTCAGAATTGCACCTTGCAATGCAGAGAAATTACTGTTTGTGCATTCACATTATTCATTGATTTTTGCCATTGAAAAACATCATGTTATTCATATACCAGAAATATTTGAAGCTACTGACTGAATGAAAGGAGCTGGCATCTCACTCTCTTTTAATCTTCTTTATCATGCTAAGAAGAGCAGGAAAAAGCAAAAAATTTCAGAGTTGCACCTTGCAATGCGGAGAAATTACTGTTTGTATATTGACAATATTCATTGATTTTTGCCATTGAAAAACATCATGTTATTCATATACCAGAAATGTTTGAAGCTACTGACTGAATGAAAGGAGCTGGCATCTCACTCTCTTTTAATCTTCTTTATCATGCTAAGAGGAGCAGGAAAAAGCAAAAAATTTCAGAATTGCACCTTGCAATGCGGAGAAATTACTGTTTGTGCATTCACATTATTCATTGATTTTTGCCATTGAAAAACGTCCAGAAATGTTTGAAGCTACTAACTGAATGAAAGAAGCTGGCATCTCACTCTCTTTGAATCTTCTTTATCATGCTAAGAGGAGCAGGAAAAAGCAAAAAATTTCAGAATTGCACCTTGCAAAGCGGAGAAATTACTGTTTGTGCATTCACATTATTCATTGATTTTTGCCATTGAAAACCATCATGTTATTCATATACCAGAAATGTTTGAAGCTACTGACTGAATGAAAAGAACTGGCATCTCACTCTCTTTGAATCTTCTTTATCAAGCTAAGAGGAGCAGGTAAAAGCAAAAAATTTCAGAATTGCACCTTGCAATGCGGAGAAATTACTGTTTGTATGATTGATTTTTGCCATTGAAAACCATCATGTTATTCATATACCAGAAATGTTTGAAGCTACTGACTCAATGAAAGGACCTGGCATCTCACTCTCTTTGAATCTTCTTTATCATGCTAAGAGGAGCAGGAAAAAGCAAAAAATTTCAGAATTGCACCTTGCAATGCGCAGAAATTACTGTTTGTGCATTCACATTATTCATTGATTTTTGCATTGAAAAAAATCATGTTATTCATATACCAGAAATGTATGAAGCTACTGACTGAATAAAAGGAGCTGGCATCTCAATCTCTTTGAATCTTCTTTATCATGCTAAGAGGAGCAGGAAAAAGCAAAAAATTTCAGAATTGCACCTTGCAATGCGGAGAAATTACTGTTTGTATATTGACAATATTCATTGATTTTTGCCATTGAAAAACATCATGTTATTCATATACCAGAAATGTTTGAAGCTACTGACTGAATGAAAGGAGCTGGCATCTCACTCTCTTTGAATCTTCTTTATCATGCTAAGAGGAGCAGGAAAAAGCAAAAAATTTCAGAATTGCACCTTGCAATGCGGAGAAATTACTGTTTGTGCATTCACATTATTCATTGATTTTTGCCATTGAAAAACGTCCAGAAATGTTTGAAGCTACTGACTGAATGAAAGAAGCTGGCATCTCACTCTCTTTGAATCTTCTTTATCATGCTAAGAGAAGCAGGAAAAAGCAAAAAATTTCAGAATTGCACCTTGCAATGCGGAGAAATTACTGTTTGTATATTGACATTATTCATTGATTTTTGCCATTGAAAACCATCATGTTATTCATATACCAAAAATGTTTGAAGCTACTGACTGAATGAAAGGAGCTGGCATCTCACTCTCTTTGAATCTTCTTTATCATGCTAAGAGGAGCAGGAAAAAGCAAAAAATTTCAGAATTGCACCTTGCAATGCGGAGAAATTACTGTTTGTGCATTCACATTATTCATTGATTTTTGCATTGAAAAACATCATGTTATTCATATACCAGAAATGTTTGAAGCTACTGACTGAATGAAAGGAGCTGGCATCTCACTCTCTTTGAATCTTCTTTATCATGTTAAGAGGAGCAGGAAAAAGCAAAAAATTTCAGAATTGCAACTTGCAATGCGGAGAAATTACTGTTTGTGCATTCACATTTTTCATTGATTTTTGCCATTGAAAACCATCATGTTATTCATATACCAGAAATGTTTGAAGCTACTGACTGAATGAAAGGAGCTGGCATCTCACTCTCTTTGAATCTTCTTTATCATGCTAAGAGGAGCAGGAAAAAGCAAAAAATTTCAGAATTGCACCTTGCAATGCGGAGAAATTACTGTTTGTGCATTCACATTATTCATTGATTTTTGCCATTGAAAAACGTCCAGAAATGTTTGAAGCTACTGACTGAATGAAAGGAGCTGGCATCTCACTCTCTTTGTATCTTCTTTATCATGCTAAGAGAAGCAGGAAAAAGCAAAAAATTTCAGAATTGCACCTTGCAATGCGGAGAAATTACTGTTTGTGCATTCACATTATTCATTGATTTATGCCATTGAAAAACGTCCAGAAATGTTTGAAGCTACTGACTGAATGAAAGGAGCTGGCATCTCACTCTCTTTGAATCTTCTTTATCATGCTAAGAGGAGCAGGAAAAAGCAAAAAATTTCAGAATTGCACCTTGCAATGCGGAGAAATTACTGTTTGTGCATTCACATTATTCATTGATTTTTGCCATTGAAAAACATCATGTTATTCATATACCAGAAACGTTTGAAGCTACTGACTGAATGAAAAGAGCTGGCATCTCACTCTCTTTGAATCTTCTTTATCATGCTAAGAGGAGCAGGAAAAAGCAAAAAATTTCAGAATTGCACCTTGCAATGCGGAGAAATTACTGTTTGTGCATTCACATTATTCATTGATATTTGCCATTGAAAAACGTCCAGAAATGTTAGAAGCTACTGACTGAATGAAAGGAGCTGGCATCTCAATCTCTTTGAATCTTCTTTATCATGCTAAGAGGAGCAGGAAAAAGCAAAAAATTGCAGAATTGCACCTTGCAATGCGGAGAAATTACTGTTTGTGCATTCACATTATTCATTGATTTTTGCCATTGAAAAACGTCCAGAAATGTTTGAAGCTACTGACTGAATGAAAAGAGCTGGCATCTCACTCTCTTTGAATCTTCTTTATCATGCTAAGAGGAGCAGGAAAAAGCAAAAAATTTCAGAATTGCACCTTGCAATGCGGAGAAATTACTGTTTGTGCATTCACATTATTCATTGATTTTTGCATTGAAAAACATCATGTTATTCATATACCAGAAATGTTTGAAGCTACTGACTGAATGAAAGGAGTTGGCATCTCATTCTCTTTGAATATTCTTTATCATGCTAAGAGGAGCAGGAAAAAGCAAAAATTTCAGAATTGCAACTTGCAATGCGGAGAAATTACTGTTTGTGCATTCACAATATTCATTGATTTTTGCCATTGAAAACCATCATGTTATTCATATACCAGAAATGTTTGAAGCTACTGTCTGAATGAAAGGAGCTGGCATCTCACTCTCTTTGAATCTTCTTTATAATGCTAAGAGGAGCAGGAAAAAGCAAAAAATTTCAGGATTGCACCTTGCAATGCGGAGAAATTACTGTTTGTGCATTCACATTATTCATTGATTTTTGCCATTGAAAAATGTCCAGAAATGTTTGAAGCTACTGACTGAATGAAAAGAGCTGGCATCTCACTCTCTTTGAATCTTCTTTATCATGCTAAGAGGAGCAGGAAAAAGCAAAAAAATTTAGAATTGCACATTGCAATGAGGAGAAATCAATGTTTGTGCATTCACATTATTCATTGATTTTTGCCATTGAAAAACGTCCAGAAATGTTTGAAGCTACTGACTGAATGAAAAGAGCTGGCATCTCACTCTTTTTGAATCTTCTTTATCATGCTAAGAGGAGCAGGAAAAACCAAAAAATTTCAGAATTGCACCTTGCAAAGCGGAGAAATTACTGTTTGTGCATTCACATTATTCATTGATTTTTGCCATTGAAAACCATCATGTTATTCATATACCAGAAATGTTTGAAGCTACTGACTGAATGAAAGGAGCTGGCATCTCACTCTCTTTGAATCTTCTTTATCATGCTAAGAGGAGCAGGAAAAAGCAAAAAATTTCAGAATTGCACCTTGCAATGCGGAGAAATTACTGTTTGTGTACTCACATTATTCATTGATTTTTGCCATTGAAAAAAGGCCAGAAATGTTTGAAGCTACTGACTGAATGAAAGGAGCAGGAATCTCACTCTCTTTGAATCTTCTTTATCATGCTAAGAGGAGCAGGAAAAAGCAAAAAATTTCAGAATTGCACCTTGCAATGCGGAGAAATTACTGTTTGTATATTGACAATATTCATTGATTTTTGCCATTGAAAAACATCATGTTATTCATATACCAGAAATGTTTGAAGCTACTGACTGAATGAAAGGAGCTGGCATCTCACTCTCTTTGAATCTTCTTTATCATGCTAAGAGGAGCAGGAAAAAGCAAAAAATTTCAGAATTGCACCTTGCAATGCGGAGAAATTACTGTTTGTGCATTCACATTATTCATTGATTTTTGCCATTGAAAAACGTCCAGAAATGTTTGAAGCTACTGACTGAATGAAAGAAGCTGGCATCTCACTCTCTTTGAATCTTCTTTATCATGCTAAGAGAAGCAGGAAAAAGCAAAAAATTTCAGAATTGCACCTTGCAATGCGGAGAAATTACTGTTTGTATATTGACATTATTCATTGATTTTTGCCATTGAAAACCATCATGTTATTCATATACCAAAAATGTTTGAAGCTACTGACTGAATGAAAGGAGCTGGCATCTCACTCTCTTTGAATCTTCTTTATCATGCTAAGAGGAGCAGGAAAAAGCAAAAAATTTCAGAATTGCACCTTGCAATGCGGAGAAATTACTGTTTGTGCATTCACATTATTCATTGATTTTTGCATTGAAAAACATCATGTTATTCATATACCAGAAATGTTTGAAGCTACTGACTGAATGAAAGGAGCTGGCATCTCACTCTCTTTGAATCTTCTTTATCATGTTAAGAGGAGCAGGAAAAAGCAAAAAATTTCAGAATTGCAACTTGCAATGCGGAGAAATTACTGTTTGTGCATTCACATTTTTCATTGATTTTTGCCATTGAAAACCATCATGTTATTCATATACCAGAAATGTTTGAAGCTACTGACTGAATGAAAGGAGCTGGCATCTCACTCTCTTTGAATCTTCTTTATCATGCTAAGAGGAGCAGGAAAAAGCAAAAAATTTCAGAATTGCACCTTGCAATGCGGAGAAATTACTGTTTGTGCATTCACATTATTCTTTGATTTTTGCCATTGAAAAACGTCCAGAAATGTTTGAAGCTACTGACTGAATGAAAGGAGCTGGCATCCCACTCTCTTTGTATCTTCTTTATCATGCTAAGAGAAGCAGGAAAAAGCAAAAAATTTCAGAATTGCACCTTGCAATGCGGAGAAATTACTGTTTGTGCATTCACATTATTCATTGATTTTTGCCATTGAAAAACGTCCAGAAATGTTTGAAGCTACTGACTGAATGAAAGGAGCTGGCATCTCACTCTCTTTGAATCTTCTTTATCATGCTAAGAGGAGCAGGAAAAAGCAAAAAATTTCAGAATTGCACCTTGCAATGCGGAGAAATTACTGTTTGTGCATTCACATTATTCATTGATTTTTGCCATTGAAAAACATCATGTTATTCATATACCAGAAATCTTTGAAGCTACTGACTGAATGAAAAGAGCTGGCATCTCACTCTCTTTGAATCTTCTTTATCATGCTAAGAGGAGCAGGAAAAAGCAAAAAATTTCAGAATTGCACCTTGCAATGCGGAGAAATTACTGTTTGTGCATTCACATTATTCATTGATTTTTGCCATTGAAATACGTCCAGAAATGTTAGAAGCTACTGACTGAATGAAAGGAGCTGGCATCTCAATCTCTTTGAATCTTCTTTATCATGCTAAGAGGAGCAGGAAAAAGCAAAAAATTGCAGAATTGCACCTTGCAATGCGGAGAAATTACTGTTTGTGCATTCACATTATTCATTGATTTTTGCCATTGAAAAACGTCCAGAAATGTTTGAAGCTACTGACTGAATGAAAAGAACTGGCATCTCACTCTCTTTGAATCTTCTTTATCAAGCTAAGAGGAGCAGGTAAAAGCAAAAAATTTCAGAATTGCACCTTGCAATGCGGAGAAATTACTGTTTGTATGATGGATTTTTGCCATTGAAAACCATCATGTTATTCATATACCAGAAATGTTTGAAGCTACTGACTGAATGAAAGGAGCTGGCATCTCGCTCTCTTTGAATCTTCTTTATCATGCTAAGAGGAGCAGGAAAAAGCAAAAATTTTCAGAATTGCACCTTGCAATGCGCAGAAATTACTGTTTGTGCATTCACATTATTCATTGATTTTTGCATTGAAAAACATCATGTTATTCATATACCAGAAATGTTTGAAGCTACTGACTGAATAAAAGGAGCTGGCATCTCACTCTCTTTGAATCTTCTTTATCATGCTAAGAGGAGCAGGAAAAAGCAAAAAATTTCAGAATTGCAACTTGCAATGCGGAGAAATTACTGTTTGTGCATTCACATTATTCATTGATTTTTGCCATTGAAAACCATCATGTTATTCATATACCAGAAATGTTTGAAGCTACTGACTGAATGAAAGGAGCTGGCATCTCACTCTCTTTGAATCTTCTTTATCATGCTAAGAGGAGCAGGAAAAAGCAAAAAATTTCAGAATTGCACCTTGCAATGCGGAAAAATTACTGTTTGTGCATTCACATTATTCATTGATTTTTGCCATTGAAAAACGTCCAGAAATGTTTGAAGCTACTGACTGAATGAAAGAAGCTGCCATCTCACTCTCTTTGAATCTTCTTTATCATGCTAAGAGAAGCAGGAAAAAGCAAAAAATTTCAGAATTGCACCTTGCAATGCGGAGAAATTACTGTTTGTATATTGACATTATTCATTGATTTTTGCCACTGAAAACCATCATGTTATTCATATACCAGAAATGTTTGAAGCTACTGACTGAATGAAAGGAGCTGGCATCTCACTCTCTTTGAATCTTCTTTATCATGCTAAGAGGAGCAGGAAAAAGCAAAAAATTGCAGAATTGCACCTTGCAATGCGGAGAAATTACTGTTTGTGCATTCACATTATTCATTGATTTTTGCCATTGAAAAACGTCCAGAAATGTTTGAAGCTACTGACTGAATGAAAGGAGCTGGCATCTCACTCTCTTTGAATCTTCTTTATCATGCTAAGAGAAGCAGGAAAAAGCAAAAAATTTCAGAATTGCACCTTGCAATTCGGAGAAATTACTGTTTGTGCATTCACATTATTCATTGATTTTTGCCATTGAAAAACGTCCAGAAATGTTTGAAGCTACTGACTGAATGAAAGGAGCTGGCATCTCACTCTCCTTGAATCTTCTTTATCATGCTAAGAGGAGCAGGAAAAAGCAAAAAATTTCAGAATTGCACCTTGCAATGCGGAGAAATTACTGTTTGTGCATTCACATTATTCATTGATTTTTGCCATTGAAAAACATCATGTTATTCATATACCAGAAATGTTTGAAGCTACTGACTGAATGAAAAGAGCTGGCATCTCACTCTCTTTGAATCTTCTTTATCATGCTAAGAGGAGCAGGAAAAAGCAAAAAATTTCAGAATTGCACCTTGCAATGCGGAGAAATTACTGTTTGTGCATTCACATTATTCATTGATTTTTGCCATTGAAAAACGTCCAGAAATGTTAGAAGCTACTGACTGAATGAAAGGAGCTGGCATCTCAATCTCTTTGAATCTTCTTTATCATGCTAAGAGGAGCAGGAAAAAGCAAAAAATTGCAGAATTGCACCTTGCAATGCGGAGAAATTACTGTTTGTACATTCACATTATTCATTGAATTTTGCCATTGAAAAACGTCCAGAAATGTTTGAAGCTACTGACTGAATGAAAAGAGCTGGCATCTCACTCTCTTTGAATCTTCTTTATCATGCTAAGAGGAGCAGGAAAAAGCAAAAAATTTCAGAATTGCACCTTGCAATGCGGAGAAATTACTGTTTGTGCATTCACATTATTCATTGATTTTTGCATTGAAAAACATCATGTTATTCATATACCAGAAATGTTTGAAGCTACTGACTGAATGAAAGGAGTTGGCATCTCATTCTCTTTGAATCTTCTTTATCATGCTAAGAGGAGCAGGAAAAAGCAAAAATTTCAGAATTGCAACTTGCAATGCGGAGAAATTACTGTTTGTGCATTCACAATATTCATTGATTTTTGCCATTGAAAACCATCATGTTATTCATATACCAGAAATGTTTGAAGCTACTGTCTGAATGAAAGGAGCTGGCATCTCACTCTCTTTGAATCTTCTTTATAATGCTAAGAGGAGCAGGAAAAAGCAAAAAATTTCAGGATTGCACCTTGCAATGCGGAGAAATTACTGTTTGTGCATTCACATTATTCATTGATTTTTGCCATTGAAAAATGTCCAGAAATGTTTGAAGCTACTGACTGAATGAAAAGAGCTGGCATCTCACTCTCTTTGAATCTTCTTAATCATGCTAAGAGGAGCAGGAAAAAGCAAAAAAATTTAGAATTGCACATTGCAATGAGGAGAAATCAATGTTTGTGCATTCACATTATTCATTGATTTTTGCCATTGAAAAACGTCCAGAAATGTTTGAAGCTACTGACTGAATGAAAAGAGCTGGCATCTCACTCTCTTTGAATCTTCTTTATCATGCTAAGAGGAGCAGGAAAAAGCAAAAAATTTCAGAATTGCACCTTGCAAAGCGGAGAAATTACTGTTTGTGCATTCACATTATTCATTGATTTTTGCCATTGAAAACCATCATGTTATTCATATACCAGAAATGTTTGAAGCTACTGACTGAATGAAAGGAGCTGGCATCTCACTCTCTTTGAATCTTCTTTATCATGCTAAGAGGAGCAGGAAAAAGCAAAAAATTTCAGAATTGCACCTTGCAATGCGGAGAAATTACTGTTTGTGTATTCACATTATTCATTGATTTTTGCCATTGAAAAAAGGCCAGAAATGTTTGAAGCTACTGACTGAATGAAAGGAGCTGGCATCTCACTCTCTTTGAATCTTCTTTATCATGCTAAGAGGAGCAGGAAAAAGCAAAAAATTTCAGAATTGCACCTTGCAATGCGGAGAAATTACTGTTTGTGCATTCACATTATTCATTGATTTTTGCCATTGAAAAACATCATGTTATTCATATACCAGAAATGTTTGAAGCTACTGACTGAATGAAAGGAGCTGGCATCTCACTCTCTTTTAATCTTCTTTATCATGCTAAGAGGAGCAGGAAAAAGCAAAAAATTTCAGAACTGCACCTTGCAATGCGGAGAAATTACTGTTTGTATATTGACAATATTCATTGATTTTTGCCATTGAAAAACATCATGTTATTCATATACGAGAAATGTTTGAAGCTACTGACTGAATGAAAGGAGCTGGCATCTCACTCTCTTTTAATCTTCTTTATCATGCTAAGAGGAGCAGGAAAAAGCACAAAATTTCAGAATTGCACCTTGCAATGAGGAGAAATTACTGTTTGTGCATTCACATTATTCATTGATTTTTGCCATTGAAAAACGTCCAGAAATGTTTGAAGCTACTGACTGAATGAAAGAAGCTGGCATCTCACTCTCTTTGAATCTTCTTTATCATGCTAAGAGGAGCAGGAAAAAGCAAAAAATTTCAGAATTGCACCTTGCAATGCGGAGAAATTACTGTTTGTGCATTCACATTATTCATTGATTTTTGCCATTGAAAAACGTCCAGAAATGTTTGAAGCTACTGACTGAATGAAAAGAACTGGCATCTCACTCTCTTTGAATCTTCTTTATCAAGCTAAGAGGAGCAGGTAAAAGCAAAAAATTTCAGAATTGCACCTTGCAATGCGGAGAAATTACTGTTTGTATGATTGATTTTTGCCATTGAAAACCATCATGTTATTCATATACCAGAAATGTTTGAAGCTACTGACTGAATGAAAGGAGATGGCATCTCACTCTCTTTGAATCTTCTTTATCATGCTAAGAGGAGCAGGAAAAAGCAAAAAATTTCAGAATTGCACCTTGCAATGCGCAGAAATTACTGTTTGTGCATTCACATTATTCATTGATTTTTGCATTGAAAAACATCATGTTATTCATATACCAGAAATGTTTGAAGCTACTGACTGAATAAAAGGAGCTGGCATCTCACTCTCTTTGAATCTTCTTTATCATGCTAAGAGGAGCAGGAAAAAGCAAAAAATTTCAGAATTGCAACTTGCAATGCCGAGAAATTACTGTTTGTGCATTCACATTATTCATTGATTTTTGCCATTGAAAACCATCATGTTATTCATATACCAGAAATGTTTGAAGCTACTGACTGAATGAAAGGAGCTGGCATCTCACTCTCTTTGAATCTTCTTTATCATGTTAAGAGGAGCAGGAAAAAGCAAAAAAATTCAGAGTTGCAACTTGCAATGCGGAGAAATTACTGTTTGTATATTGACATTATTCATTGATTTTTGCCATTGAAAACCATCATGTTATTCATATACCAGAAATGTTTGAAGCTACTGACTGAATGAAAGGAGCTGGCATCTCACTCTCTTTGAATCTTCTTTATCATGCTAAGAGGAGCAGGAAAAAGCAAAAAATTTCAGAATTGCACCTTGCAATGCGGAGAAATTACTGTTTGTGCATTCACATTATTCATTGATTTTTGCCATTGAAAAACGTCCAGAAATGTTTGAAGCTACTGACTGAATGAAAGGAGCTGGCATCTCACTCTCTTTGAATCTTCTTTATCATGCTAAGAGAAGCAGGAAAAAGCAAAAAATTTCAGAATTGCACCTTGCAATGCGGAGAAATTACTGTTTGTGCATTCACATTATTCATTGATTTTTGCCATTGAAAAACGTCCAGAAATGTTTGAAGCTACTGACTGAATGAAAGGAGCTGGCATCTCACTCTCTTTGAATCTTGTTTATCATGCTATGAGGAGCAGGAAAAAGCAAAAAATTTCAGAATTGCACCTTGCAATGCGGAGAAATTACTGTTTGTGCATTCACATTATTCATTGATTTTTGCCATTGAAAAACATCATGTTATTCATATACCAGAAATGTTTGAAGCTACTGACTGAATGAAAAGAGCTGGCATCTCACTCTCTTTGAATCTTCTTTATCATGCTAAGAGGAGCAGGAAAAAGCAAAAAATTTCAGAATTGCACCTTGCAATGCGGAGAAATTACTGTTTGTATATTGACATTATTCATTGATTTTTGCCATTGAAAACCATCATGTTATTCATATAACTGAAATGTTTGAAGCTACTGACTGAATGAAAGGAGCTGGCATCTCACTCTCTTTGAATCTTCTTTATCATGCTAAGAGGAGCAGGAAAAAGCAAAAAATTTCTGAATTGCACCTTGCAATGCGGAGAAATTACTGTTTGTATATCGACATTATTCATTGATTTTTGCCATTGAAAACAATCATGTTATTCATATACCAGAAATGTTTGAAGCTACTGACTGAATGAAAGGAGCTGGCATCTCACTCTCTTTGATTCTTCTTTATCATGCTAAGAGGAGCAGGAAAAAGCAAAAAATTTCAGAATTGCACCTTTCAATGCAGAGAAATTACTGTTTGTGCATTCACATTATTCATTGATTTTTGCCATTGAAAACCATCATGTTATTCATATACCAGAAATGTTTGAAGCTACTGACTGAATGAAAGGAGCTGGCATCTCACTCTCTTTGAATCTTCTTTATCATGCTAAGAGGAGCAGGAAAAAGCAAAAAATTTCAGAATTGCACCTTGCAATGCGCAGAAATTACTGTTTGTGCATTCACATTATTCATTGATTTTTGCATTGAAAAACATCATGTTATTCATATACCAGAAATGTTTGAAGCTACTGACTGAATAAAAGGAGCTGGCATCTCACTCTCTTTGAATCTTCTTTATCATGCTAAGAGGAGCAGGAAAAAGCAAAAAATTTCAGAATTGCAACTTGCAATGCGGAGAAATTACTGTTTGTGCATTCACATTATTCATTGATTTTTGCCATTGAAAACCATCATGTTATTCATATACCAGAAATGTTTGAAGCTACTGACTGAATGAAAGGAGCTGGCATCTCACTCTCTTTGAATCTTCTTTATCATGCTAAGAGGAGCAGGAAAAAGCAAAAAATTTCAGAATTGCACCTTGCAATGCGGAGAAATTACTGTTTGTATATTGACATTATTCATTGATTTTTGCCATTGAAAAACATCATGTTATTCATATACCAGAAATGTTTGAAGCTACTGACTGAATGAAAGGAGCTGGCATCTCACTCTCTTTGAATCTTCTTTATCATGCTAAGAGGAGCAGGAAAAAGCAAAAAATTTCAGAATTGCACCTTGCAATGCGGAGAAATTACTGTTTGTGCATTCACATTATTCATTGATTTTTGCCATTGAAAAACGTCCAGAAATGTTTGAAGTTACTGACTGAATGAAAGAAGCTGGCATCTCACTCTCTTTGAATCTTCTTTATCATGCTAAGAGAAGCAGGAAAAAGCAAAAAATTTCAGAATTGCACCTTGCAATGCGGAGAAATTACTGTTTGTATATTGACATTATTCATTGATTTTTGCCATTGAAAACCATCATGTTATTCATATACCAAAAATGTTTGAAGCTACTGACTGAATGAAAGGAGCTGGCATCTCACTCTCTTTGAATCTTCTTTATCATGCTAAGAGGAGCAGGAAAAAGCAAAAAATTTCAGAATTGCACCTTGCAATGCGGAGAAATTACTGTTTGTGCATTCACATTATTCATTGATTTTTGCATTGAAAAACATCATGTTATTCATATACCAGAAATGTTTGAAGCTACTGACTGAATGAAAGGAGCTGGCATCTCACTCTCTTTGAATCTTCTTTATCATGCTAAGAGGAGCAGGAAAAAGCAAAAAATTTCAGAATTGCACCTTGCAATGCGCAGAAATTACTGTTTGTGCATTCACATTATTCATTGATTTTTGCATTGAAAAACATCATGTTATTCATATACCAGAAATGTTTGAAGCTACTGACTGAATAAAAGGAGCTGGCATCTCACTCTCTTTGAATCTTCTTTATCATGCTAAGAGGAGCAGGAAAAAGCAAAAAATTTCAGAATTGCAACTTGCAATGCGGAGAAATTACTGTTTGTGCATTCACATTATTCATTGATTTTGCCATTGAAAACCATCATGTTATTCATATACCAGAAATGTTTGAAGCTACTGACTGAATGAAAGGAGCTGGCATCTCACTCTCTTTGAATCTTCTTTATCATGCTAAGAGGAGCAGGAAAAAGCAAAAAATTTCAGAATTGCACCTTGCAATGCGGAGAAATTACTGTTTGTATATTGACATTATTCATTGATTTTTGCCATTGAAAAACATCATGTTATTCATATACCAGAAATGTTTGAAGCTACTGACTGAATGAAAGGAGCTGGCATCTCACTCTCTTTGAATCTTCTTTATCTTGCTAAGAGGAGCAGGAAAAAGCAAAAAATTTCAGAATTGCACCTTGCAATGCGGAGAAATTACTGTTTGTGCATTCACATTATTCATTGATTTTTGCCATTGAAAAACGTCCAGAAATGTTTGAAGCTACTGACTGAATGAAAGAAGCTGGCATCTCACTCTCTTTGAATCTTCTTTATCATGCTAAGAGAAGCAGGAAAAAGCAAAAAATTTCAGAATTGCACCTTGCAATGCGGAGAAATTACTGTTTGTATATTGACATTATTCATTGATTTTTGCCATTGAAAACCATCATGTTATTCATATACCAAAAATGTTTGAAGCTACTGACTGAATGAAAGGAGCTGGCATCTCACTCTCTTTGAATCTTCTTTATCATGCTAAGAGGAGCAGGAAAAAGCAAAAAATTTCAGAATTGCACCTTGCAATGCGGAGAAATTACTGTTTGTGCATTCACATTATTCATTGATTTTTGCATTGAAAAACATCATGTTATTCATATACCAGAAATGTTTGAAGCTACTGACTGAATGAAAGGAGCTGGCATCTCACTCTCTTTGAATCTTCTTTATCATGTTAAGAGGAGCAGGAAAAAGCAAAAAATTTCAGAATTGCAACTTGCAATGCGGAGAAATTACTGTTTGTGCATTCACATTTTTCATTGATTTTTGCCATTGAAAACCATCATGTTATTCATATACCAGAAATGTTTGAAGCTACTGACTGAATGAAAGGAGCTGGCATCTCACTCTCTTTGAATCTTCTTTATCATGCTAAGAGGAGCAGGAAAAAGCAAAAAATTTCAGAATTGCACCTTGCAATGCGGAGAAATTACTGTTTGTGCATTCACATTATTCATTGATTTTTGCCATTGAAAAACGTCCAGAAATGTTTGAAGCTACTGACTGAATGAAAGGAGCTGGCATCTCACTCTCTTTGAATCTTCTTTATCATGCTAAGAGAAGCAGGAAAAAGCAAAAAATTTCAGAATTGCACCTTGCAATGCGGAGAAATTACTGTTTGTGCATTCACATTATTCATTGATTTTTGCCATTGAAAAACGTCCAGAAATGTTTGAAGCTACTGACTGAATGAAAGGAGCTGGCATCTCACTCTCTTTGAATCTTGTTTATCATGCTAAGAGGAGCAGGAAAAAGCAAAAAATTTCAGAATTGCACCTTGCAATGCGGAGAAATTACTGTTTGTGCATTCACATTATTCATTGATTTTTGCCATTGAAAAACATCATGTTATTCATATACCAGAAATGTTTGAAGCTACTGACTGAATGAAAAGAGGTGGCATCTCACTCACTTTGAATCTTCTTTATCATGCTAAGAGGAGCAGGAAAAAGCAAAAAATTTCAGAATTGCACCTTGTAATGCGGAGAAATTACTGTTTGTATATTGACATTATTCATTGATTTTTGCCATTGAAAACCATCATGTTATTCATATAACTGAAATGTTTGAAGCTACTGACTGAATGAAAGGAGCTGGCATCTCACTCTCTTTGAATCTTCTTTATCATGCTAAGAGGAGCAGGAAAAAGCAAAAAATTTCTGAATTGCACCTTGCAATGCGGAGAAATTACTGTTTGTATATAGACATTATTCATTGATTTTTGCCATTGAAAACAATCATGTTATTCATATACCAGAAATGTTTGAAGCTACTGACTGAATGAAAGGAGCTGGCATCTCACTCTCTTTGATTCTTCTTTATCATGCTAAGAGGAGCAGGAAAAAGCAAAAAATTTCAGAATTGCACCTTGCAATGCAGAGAAATTACTGTTTGTGCATTCACATTATTCATTGATTTTTGCCATTGAAAACCATCATGTTATTCATATACCAGAAATGTTTGAAGCTACTGACTGAATGAAAGGAGCTGGCATCTCACTCTCTTTGAATCTTCTTTATCATGCTAAGAGGAGCAGGAAAAAGCAAAAAATTTCAGAATTGCACCTTGGAATGCGGAGAAATTACTGTTTGTGCATTCACATTATTCATTGATTTTTGCCATTGAAAAACGTCCAGAAATGTTTGAAGCTACTAACTGAATGAAAGGAGCTGGCATCTCACTCTCTTTGAATCTTCTTTATCATGCTAAGAGGAGCAGGAAAAAGCAAAAAAATTCAGAATTGCACCTTGCAATGCGGAGAAATTACTGTTTGTGCATTCACATTATTCATTGATTTTTGCCACTGAAAAAAGGCCAGAAATGTTTGAAGCTACTGACTGAATGAAAAGAGCTGGCATCTCACTCTCTTTGAATCTTCTTTATCATGCTAAGAGGAGCAGGAAAAAGCAAAAAATTTCAGAATTGCACCTTCCAATGCGGAGAAATTACTGTTTGTATATTGACATTATTCATTGATTTTTGCCATTGAAAACCATCATGTTATTCATATACCAGAAATGTTTGAAGCTACTGACTGAATGAAAGGAGCTGGCATCTCACTCTCTTTGAATCTTCTTTATCATGCTAAGAGGAGCAGGAAAAAGCAAAAAATTTCAGAATTGCACTTTGCAATGCGGAGAAATTACTGTTTGTGCATTCACATTATTCATTGATTTTTGCCATTGAAAAACATCATGTTATTCATATACCAGAAATGTTTGAAGCTACTGACTGAATGAAAGGAGCTGGCATCTCACTCTCTTTGAATCTTCTTTATCATGCTAAGAGGAGCAGGAAAAAGCAAAAAATTTCAGAATTGCACCTTGCAATGCGGAGAAATTACTGTTTGTGCCTTCACATTATTCATTGATTTTTGCCACTGAAAAAAGGCCAGAAATGTTTGAAGCTACTGACTGAATGAAAAGAGCTGGCATCTCACTCTCTTTGAATCTTCTTTATCATGCTAAGAGGAGCAGGAAAAAGCAAAAAATTTCAGAATTGCACCTTCCAATGCGGAGAAATTACTGTTTGTATATTGACATTATTCATTGATTTTTGCCATTGAAAACCATCATGTTATTCATATACCAGAAATGTTTGAAGCTACTGACTGAATGAAAGGAGCTGGCATCTCACTCTCTTTGAATCTTCTTTATCATGCTAAGAGGGGCAGGAAAAAGCAAAAAATTTCAGAATTGCACTTTGCAATGCGGAGAAATTACTGTTTGTGCATTCACATTATTCATTGATTTTTGCCATTGAAAAACATCATGTTATTCATATACCAGAAATGTTTGAAGCTACTGACTGAATGAAAGGAGCTGGCATCTCACTTTCTTTGAATCTTCTTTATCATGCTAAGAGGAGCAGGAAAAAGCAAAAAATTTCAGAATTGCACCTTGCAATGCGGAGAAATTACTGTTTGTGCATTCACATTATTCATTGATTTTTGCCTTTGAAAAACGTCCAGAAATGTTTGAAGCTACTGACTGAATGAAAGGAGCTGGCATCTCACTCTCTTTGAATCTTCTTTATCATGCTAAGAGGAGCAGGAAAAAGCAAAAAATTTCAGAATTGCACCTTGCAATGCGGAGAAATTACTGTTTGTGCATTCACATTATTCATTGATTTTTGCCATTGAAAAAAGGCCAGAAATGTTGGAAGCTACTGACTGAATGAAAGGAGCTGGCATCTCACTCTCTTTGAATCTTCTTTATCATGCTAAGAGGAGCAGGATAAAGCAAAAAATTTCAGAATTGCACCTTGCAATGCGGAGAAATTACTGTTTGTGCATTCACATTATTCATTGATTTTTGCCATTGAAAAACATCATGTTATTCATACACCAGAAATGTTTGAAGCTACTGACTGAATGAAAGGAGCTGGCATCTCACTCTCTTTGAATCTTCTTTATCATGCTAAGAGGAGCAGGAAAAAGCAAAAAATTTCAGAATTGCAACTTGCAATGCGGAGAAATTACTGTTTGTGCATTCACATTATTCATTGATTTTTGCCATTGAAAAACATCCAGAAATGTTAGAAGCTACTGACTGAATTAAAGGAGCTGGCATCTCACTCTCTTTTAATCTTCTTTATCATGCTAAGAGGAGCAGGAAAAAGCAAAAAATTTCAGAATTGCACCTTGCAATGCGGAGAAATTACTGTTTGTGCATTCACATTATTCATTGATTTTTGCCATTGAAAAAAGGCCAGAAATGTTTGAAGCTACTGACTGAATGAAAGGAGCTGTCATCTCACTCTCTTTGAATCTTCTTTATCATGCTAAGAGGAGCAGGAAAAATAAAAAAATTTCAGAATTGCACCTTGCAATGCGGAGAAATTATTGTTTGAGCATTCACATTATTGATTGATTTTTGCCATTGAAAAACATCATGTTATTCATATACCAGAAATGTTTGAAGCTACTGACTGAATGAAAGGATCTGGCATCTCACTCTCTTTGAATCTTCTTTATCATGCTTAGAGGAGCAGGAAAAAGCAAAAAATTTCAGAATTGCACCTTGCAATGCGGAGAAATTACTGTTTGTGCATTCACATTATTCATTGATTTTTGCCATTGAAAAACGTCCAGAAATATTAGAAGCTACTGACTGAATGAAAGGAGCTGGCATCTCACTCTCTTTGAATCCTATTTATCATGCTAAGAGGAGCAGGAAAAATCAAAAAATTTCAGAATTGCACCTTGCAATGCGGAGAAATTACTGTTTATGCATTCACATTATTTATTGATTTTTGCCATTGAAAAAAGGCCAGAAATGTTTGAAGCTACTGACTGAATGAAAGGAGCTGGCATCTCACTCTCTTTGAATCTTCTTTATCATGCTAAGAGGAGCAGGAAAAAGCAAAAAATTTCAGAATTGCACCTTGCAATGCGTAGAAATTACTGTTTGTGCATTCACATTATTCATTGATTTTTGCCATTGAAAAACATCATGTTATTCATATACCAGAAATGTTTGAAGCCACTGACTGAATGAAAGGAGCTAGCATCTCACTCTCTTTGAATCTTCTTTATCATGCTAAGAGGAGCAGGAAAAAGCAAAAAATTTCAGAATTGCACCTTGCAATGCGGAGAAATTACTGTTTGTATATTCACATTATTCATTGATTTTTGCCATTGAAAAACATCATGTAATTCATATACCAGAAATGTTTGAAGCTACTGACTGAATGAAAGGAGCTGGCATCTCACTATCTTTGAATCTTCTTTATCATGCTAAGAGGAGCAGGAAAAAGCAAAAAATTCAGAATTGCACCTTGCAATGCGGAGAAATTATTGTTTGTGCATTCACATTATTCATTGATTTTTGCCATTGAAAAACGTCCAGAAATGTTTGAAGCTACTGACTGAATGAAAAGAGCTGGCATCTCACTCTCTTTGAATCTTCTTTATCATGCGAAGAGGAGCAGGAAAAAGCAAAAAATTTCAGAATTGCACCTTGCAATGCGGAGAAATTACTGTTTGTATATTGACATTATTCATTGATTTTTGCCATTGAAAACCATCATGTTATTCATATACCAGAAATGTTTGAAGCTACTGACTGAATGAAAGGAGCTGGCATCTCACTCTCTTTGAATCTTCTTTATCATGCTAAGAGGAGCAGGAAAAAGCAAAAAATTTCAGAATTGCACCTTGCAATGCGTAGAAATTACTGTTTGTGCATTCACATTATTCATTGATTTTTGCCATTGAAAAACATCATGTTATTCATATACCAGAAATGTTTGAAGCCACTGACTGAATGAAAGGAGCTAGCATCTCACTCTCTTTGAATCTTCTTTATCATGCTAAGAGGAGCAGGAAAAAGCAAAAAATTTCAGAATTGCACCTTGCAATGCGGAGAAATTACTGTTTGTGCATTCACATTATTTATTGATTTTTGCCATTGAAAAATGTCCAGAAATGTTTGAAGCTACTGACTGAATGAAAGGAGCTGGCATCTCACTCTCTTTGAATCTTCTTTATCATGCTAAGAGAAGCAGGAAAAAGCAAAAAATTTCAGAATTGCACCTTGCAATGCGGAGAAATTACTGTTTGTGCATTCACATTATTCATTGATTTTTGCCACTGAAAAAAGGCCAGAAATGTTTGAAGCTACTGACTGAATGAAAGGAGCTGGCATCTCACTCTCTTTGAATCTTCTTTATCATGCTAAGAGGAGCAGGAAAAAGCGAAAAATTTCAGAATTGCACATTGCAATGCGGAGAAATTACTGTTTGTTCATTCACATTATTCATTGATTTTTGCCATTGAAAAACTTCCAGAAATGTTTGAAGCTACTGACTGAATGAAAGGAGCTGGCATCTCACTCTCTTTGAATCTTCTTTATCATGCTAAGAGAAGCAGGAAAAAGCAAAAAATTTCAGAATTGCACCTTGCAATGCGGAGAAATTACTGTTTGTGCATTCACATTATTCATTGATTTTTGCTACTGAAAAAAGGCCAGAAATGTTTGAAGCTACTGACTGAATGAAAGGAGCTGGCATCTCACTCTCTTTGAATCTTCTTTATCATGCTAAGAGGAGCAGGAAAAAGCGAAAAATTTCAGAATTGCACATTGCAATGCGGAGAATTCAATGTTTGTGCATTCCCATTATTCATTGATTTTTGCCATTGAAAAACGTCCAGAAATGTTTGAAGCTACTGACTGAATGAAAAGAGCTGGCATCTCACTCTCTTTGAATATTCTTTATCATGCTAAGAGGAGCAGGAAAAAGCAAAAAATTTCAGAATTGCACCTTGCAATGCGTAGAAATTACTGTTTGTGCATTCACATTATTCATTGATTTTTGCCATTGAAAAACATCATGTTATTCATATACCAGAAATGTTTGAAGCCACTGACTGAATGAAAGGAGCTAGCATCTCACTCTCTTTGAATCTTCTTTATCATGCTAAGAGGAGCAGGAAAAAGCAAAAAATTTCAGAATTGCACCTTGCAATGCGGAGAAATTACTGTTTGTATATTCACATTATTCATTGATTTTTGCCATTGAAAAACATCATGTAATTCATATACCAGAAATGTTTGAAGCTACTGACTGAATGAAAGGAGCTGGCATCTCACTATCTTTGAATCTTCTTTATCATGCTAAGAGGAGCAGGAAAAAGCAAAAAATTCAGAATTGCACCTTGCAATGCGGAGAAATTACTGTTTGTGCATTCACATTATTCATTGATTTTTGCCATTGAAAAACGTCCAGAAATGTTTGAAGCTACTGACTGAATGAAAGAAGCTGGCATTTCACTCTCTTTGAATCTTCTTTATCATGCTAAGAGGAGGAGGAAAAAGCAAAAAATTTCAGAATTGCACCTTGCAATGCGGAGAAATTATTGTTTGTGCATTCACATTATTCATTGATTTTTGCCATTGAAAAACGTCCAGAAATGTTTGAAGCTACTGACTGAATGAAAAGAGCTGGCATCTCACTCTCTTTGAATCTTCTTTATCATGCGAAGAGGAGCAGGAAAAAGCAAAAAATTTCAGAATTGCTCCTTGCAATGCGGAGAAATTACTGTTTGTATATTGACATTATTCATTGATTTTTGCCATTGAAAACCATCATGTTATTCATATACCAGAAATGTTTGAAGCTACTGACTGAATGAAAGGAGCTGGCATCTCACTCTCTTTGAATCTTCTTTATCATGCTAAGAGGAGCAGGAAAAAGCAAAAAATTTCAGAATTGCACCTTGCAATGCGGAGAAATTACTGTTTGTGCATTCACATTATTCATTGATTTTTGCCATTGAAAAATGTCCAGAAATGTTTGAAGCTACTGACTGAATGAAAGGAGCTGGCATCTCACTCTCTTTGAATCTTCTTTATCATGCTAAGGGAAGCAGGAAAAAGCAAAAAATTTCAGAATTGCACCTTGCAATGCGGAGAAATTACTGTTTGTGCATTCACATTATTCATTGATTTTTGCCACTGAAAAAAGGCCAGAAATGTTTGAAGCTACTGACTGAATGAAAGGAGCTGGCATCTCACTCTCTTTGAATCTTCTTTATCATGCTAAGAGGAGCAGGAAAAAGCAAACAATTTAGAATTGCACATTGCAATGAGGAGAAATCAATGTTTGTGCATTCACATTATTCATTGATTTTTGCCTTTAAAAAACGTCCAGAAATGTTTGAAGCTACTGACTGAATGAAAAGAGCTGGCATCTCACTCTCTTTGAATCTTCTTTATCATGCTAAGAGGAGAAGGAAAAAGCAAAAAATTTCAGAATTGCACCTTGCAAAGCGGAGAAATTACTGTTTGTGCATTCACATTATTCATTGATTTTTGCCATTGAAAACCATCATGTTATTCATATACCAGAAATGTTTGAAGCTACTGACTGAATGAAAGGAGCTGGCATCTCACTCTCTTTGAATCTTCTTTATCATGCTAAGAGGAGCAGGGAAAAGCAAAAAATTTCAGAATTGCACATTGCAATGCGGAGAAATTACAGTTTGTGCATTCACATTATTCATTGATTTTTGCCATTGAAAAACGTCCATAAATGTTTGAAGATACTGACTGAATGAAAGGAGCTGGCATCTCACTCTCTTTGAATCTTCTTTATCATGCTAAGAGGAGCAGGAAAAAGCAAAAAATTTCAGAATTGCACCTTGCAATGCGGAGAAATTACTGTTTGTGCATTGACATTATTCATTGATTTTTGCCATTGAAAAAAGGCCAGAAATGTTTGAAGCTACTGACTGAATGAAAGGAACTGGCATCTCACTCTCTTTGAATCTTCTTTATCATGCTAAGAGGAGCAGGAAAAAGCAAAAAATTTCAGAATTGCACCTTGCAATGCGGAGAAATTACTGTTTGTGCATTCACATTATTCATTGATTTTTGCCATTGAAAAACGTCCAGAAATGTTTGAAGCTACTGACTGAATGAAAAGAGCTGGCATCTCACTCTCTTTCAATCTTCTTTATCATGCTAAGAGGAGCAGGAAAAAGCAAAAAATTTCAGAATTGCACATTGCAATGAGGAGAAATCAATGTTTGTGCATTCACATTATTCATTGATTTTTGCCATTGAAAAACGTCCAGAAATGTTTGAAGCTACTGACTGAATGAAAAGAGCTGGCATCTCACTCTCTTTGAATCTTCTTTATCATGCTAAGAGGAGCAGGAAAAAGCAAAAAATTTCAGAATTGCACCTTGCAATGCGGAGAAATTACTGTTTGTATATTGACATTAATCATTGATTTTTGCCATTGAAAAATATCATGTTATTCATATACCAGAAATGTTTGAAGCTACTGACTGAATGAAAGGAGCTGGCATCTCACTCTCTTTGAATCTTCTTTATCATGCTAAGAGAAGCAGGAAAAAGCAAAAAATTTCAGAATTGCACATTGCAATGCAGAGAAATCAATGTTTGTGCATTCACATTATTCATTGATTTTTGCCATTGAAAAACGTCCAGAAATGTTTGAAGCTACTGTCTGAATGAAAAGAGCTGGCATCTCACTCTCTTTGAATCTTCTTTATCATGCTAAGAGAAGCAGGAAAAAGCAAAAAATTTCAGAATTGCACATTGCAATGAGGAGAAATCAATGTTTGTGCATTCACATTATTCATTGATTTTTGCCATTGAAAAACGTCCAGAAATGTTTGAAGCTACTGACTGAATGAAAAGAGCTGGCATCTCACTCTCTTTGAATCTTCTTTATCATGCTAAGAGGAGCAGGAAAAAGCAAAAAATTTCAGAATTGCACCTTGCAATGCGGAGAAATTACTGTTTGTATATTGACATTATTCATTGATTTTTGCCATTGAAAAACATCATGTTATTCATATACCAGAAATATTTGAAGCTACTGACTGAATGAAAGGAGCTGGCATCTCACTCTCTTTGAATCTTCTTTATCATGCTAAGAGGAGCAGGAAAAAGCAAAAAATTTCAGAATTGCACATTGCAATGAGTAGAAATCAATGTTTGTGCATTCACATTATTCATTGATTTTTGCCATTGAAAAACGTCCAGAAATGTTTGAAGCTACTGACTGAATTAAAAGAGCTGGCATCTCACTCTCTTTGAATCTTTTTTATCATGCTAAGAGGAGCAGGAAAAAGCAAAAAAATTTCAGAATTGCACCTTGCAATGCGGAGAAATTACTGTTTGTATATTGATATTATTCATTGATTTTTGCCATTGAAAACCATCATGTTATTCATATACCAGAAATGTTTGAAGCTACTGACTGAATGAAAGGAGCTGGCATCTCACTCTCTTTGAATCTTCTTTATCATGCTAAGAGGAGCAGGGAAAAGCAAAAAATTTCAGAATTGCACCTTGCAATGCGGAGAAATTACAGTTTGTGCATTCACATTATTCATTGATTTTTGCCATTGAAAAACGGCCAGAAATGTTTGAAGCTACTGACTGAATGAAAAGAGCTGGCATCTCACTCTCTTTGAATCTTCTTTATCATGCTAAGAGGATCAGGAAAAAGCAAAAAAATTCAGAATTGCACATTGCAATGAGGAGAAATCAATGTTTGTGCATTCACATTATTCATTGATTTTTGCCATTGAAAAACGTCCAGAAATGTTTGAAGCTACTGACTGAATGAAAAGAGCTGGCATCTCACTCTCTTTGAATCTTCTTTATCATGCTAAGAGGAGCAGGAAAAAGCAAAAAATTTCAGAATTGCACCTTGCAATGCGGAGAAATTACTGTTTGTATATTGACATTATTCATTGATTTTTGCCATTGAAAAACATCATGTTATTCATATACCAGAAATGTTTGAAGCTACTGACTGAATGAAAGGAGCTGGCATCTCACTCTCTTTGAATCTTCTTTATCATGCTAAGAGAAGCAGGAAAAAGCAAAAAATTTCAGAATTGCACATTGCAATGCGGAGAAATCAATGTTTGTGCATTCACATTATTCATTGATTTTTGCCATTGAAAAACGTCCAGAAATGTTTGAAGCTACTGACTGAATGAAAAGAGCTGGCATCTCACTCTCTTTGAATCTTCTTTATCATGCTAAGAGGAGCAGGAAAAAGCAAAAAATTTCAGAATTGCACCTTGCAATGCGGAGAAATTACTGTTTGTATATTGACATTATTCATTGATTTTTGCCATTGAAAAACATCATGTTATTCATATACCAGAAATATTTGAAGCTACTGACTGAATGAAAGGAGCTGGCATCTCATTCTCTTTGAATCTTCTTTATCATGCTAAGAGGAGCAGGAAAAAGCAAAAAAATTCAGAATTGCACATTGCAATGAGGAGAAATCAATGTTTGTGCATTCACATTATTCATTGATTTTTGCCATTGAAAAACGTCATGAAATGTTTGAAGCTACTGACTGAATGAAAAGAGCTGGCATCTCACTCTCTTTGAATCTTCTTTATCATGCTAAGAGGAGCAGGAAAAAGCAAAAAATTTCAGAATTGCACCTTGCAAAGCGGAGAAATTACTGTTTGTGCATTCACATTATTCATTGATTTTTTCCATTGAAAACCATCATGTTATTCATATACCAGAAATGTTTGAAGCTACTGACTGAATGAAAGGAGCTGGCATCTCACTCTCTTTGAATCTTCATTATCATGCTAAGAGGAGCAGGGAAAAGCAAAAAATTTCAGAATTGCACATTGCAATGCGGAGAAATTACAGTTTGTGAATTCACATTATTCATTGATTTCTGCCATTGAAAAACGTCCAGAAATGTTTGAAGCTACTGACTGAATGAAAGGAGCTGGCATCTCACTCTCTTTGAATCTTCTTTATCATGCTAAGAGGAGCAGGAAAAAGCAAAAAATTTCAGAATTGCACCTTGCAATGCGGAGAAATTACTGTTTGTGCATTCACATTATTCATTGATTTTTGCCATTGAAAAAAGGCCAGAAATGTTTGAAGCTACTGACTGAATGAAAGGAGCTGGCATCTCACTCTCTTTGAATCTTCTTTATCATGCTAAGAGGAGCAGGGAAAAGCAAAAAATTTCAGAATTGCACCTTGCAATGCGGAGAAATTACAGTTTGTGCATTCACATTATTCATTGATTTTTGCCATTGAAAAACGGCCAGAAATGTTTGAAGCTACTGACTGAATGAAAAGAGCTGGCATCTCACTCTCTTTGAATCTTCTTTATCATGCTAAGAGGATCAGGAAAAAGCAAAAAAATTCAGAATTGCACATTGCAATGAGGAGAAATCAATGTTTGTGCATTCACATTATTCATTGATTTTTGCCATTGAAAAACGTCCAGAAATGTTTGAAGCTACTGACTGAATGAAAAGAGCTGGCATCTCACTCTCTTTGAATCTTCTTTATCATGCTAAGAGGAGCAGGAAAAAGCAAAAAATTTCAGAATTGCACCTTGCAATGCGGAGAAATTACTGTTTGTATATTGACATTATTCATTGATTTTTGCCATTGAAAAACATCATGTTATTCATATACCAGAAATGTTTGAAGCTACTGACTGAATGAAAGGAGCTGGCATCTCACTCTCTTTGAATTTTCTTTATCATGCTAAGAGAAGCAGGAAAAAGCAAAAAATTTCAGAATTGCACATTGCAATGCGGAGAAATCAATGTTTGTGCATTCACATTATTCATTGATTTTTGCCATTGAAAAACATCCAGAAATGTTTGAAGCTACTGACTGAATGAAAAGAGCTGGCATCTCACTCTCTTTGAATCTTCTTTATCATGCTAAGAGGAGCAGGAAAAAGCAAAAAATTTCAGAATTGCACCTTGCAATGCGGAGAAATTACTGTTTGTATATTGACATTATTCATTGATTTTTGCCATTGAAAAACATCATGTTATTCATATACCAGAAATATTTGAAGCTACTGACTGAATGAAAGGAGCTGGCATCTCATTCTCTTTGAATCTTCTTTATCATGCTAAGAGGAGCAGGAAAAAGCAAAAAAATTCAGAATTGCACATTGCAATGAGGAGAAATCAATGTTTGTGCATTCACATTATTCATTGATTTTTGCCATTGAAAAACGTCATGAAATGTTTGAAGCTACTGACTGAATGAAAAGAGCTGGCATCTCACTCTCTTTGAATCTTCTTTATCATGCTAAGAGGAGCAGGAAAAAGCAAAAAATTTCAGAATTGCACCTTGCAAAGCGGAGAAATTACTGTTTGTGCATTCACATTATTCATTGATTTTTTCCATTGAAAACCATCATGTTATTCATATACCAGAAATGTTTGAAGCTACTGACTGAATGAAAGGAGCTGGCATCTCACTCTCTTTGAATCTTCATTATCATGCTAAGAGGAGCAGGGAAAAGCAAAAAATTTCAGAATTGCACATTGCAATGCGGAGAAATTACAGTTTGTGAATTCACATTATTCATTGATTTCTGCCATTGAAAAACGTCCAGAAATGTTTGAAGCTACTGACTGAATGAAAGGAGCTGGCATCTCACTCTCTTTGAATCTTCTTTATCATGCTAAGAGGAGCAGGAAAAAGCAAAAAATTTCAGAATTGCACCTTGCAATGCGGAGAAATTACTGTTTGTGCATTCACATTATTCATTGATTTTTGCCATTGAAAAAAGGCCAGAAATGTTTGAAGCTACTGACTGAATGAAAGGAGCTGGCATCTCACTCTCTTTGAATCTTCTTTATCATGCTAAGAGGAGCAGGAAAAAGCAAAAAATTTCAGAATTGCACCTTGCAATGCGGAGAAATTACTGTTTGTGCATTCACATTATTCATTGATTTTTGCCATTGAAAAACGTCCAGAAATGTTTGAAGCTACTGACTGAATGAAAAGAGCTGGCATCTCACTCTCTTTGAATCTTCTTTATCATGCTAAGAGGAGCAGGAAAAAGCAAAAAATTTCAGAAATGCACATTGCAATGAGGAGAAATCAATGTTTGTGCATTCACATTATTCATTGATTTTTGCCATTGAAAAACGTCCAGAAGTGTTTGAAGCTACTGACTGAATGAAAAGAGCTGGCATCTCACTCTCTTTGAATCTTCTTTATCATGCTAAGAGGAGCAGGAAAAAGCAAAAAATTTCAGAATTGCACCTTGCAATGCGGAGAAATTACTGTTTGTATATTGACATTATTCATTGATTTTTGCCATTGAAAAATATCATGTTATTCATATACCAGAAATGTTTGAAGCTACTGACTGAATGAAAGGAGCTGGCATCTCACTCTCTTTGAATCTTCTTTATCATGCTAAGAGAAGCAGGAAAAAGCAAAAAATTTCAGAATTGCACATTGCAATGCAGAGAAATCAATGTTTGTGCATTCACATTATTCATTGATTTTTGCCATTGAAAAATGTCCAGAAATGTTTGAAGCTACTGTCTGAATGAAAAGAGCTGGCATCTCACTCTCTTTGAATCTTCTTTATCATGCTAAGAGAAGCAGGAAAAAGCAAAAAATTTCAGAATTGCACATTGCAATGAGGAGAAATCAATGTTTGTGCATTCACATTATTCATTGATTTTTGCCATTGAAAAACGTCCAGAAATGTTTGAAGCTACTGACTGAATGAAAAGAGCTGGCATCTCACTCTCTTTGAATCTTCTTTATCATGCTAAGAGGAGCAGGAAAAAGCAAAAAATTTCAGAATTGCACCTTGCAATGCGGAGAAATTACTGTTTGTATATTGACATTATTCATTGATTTTTGCCATTGATAAACATCATGTTATTCATATACCAGAAATATTTGAAGCTACTGACTGAATGAAAGGAGCTGGCATCTCACTCTCTTTGAATCTTCTTTATCATGCTAAGAGGAGCAGGAAAAAGCAAAAAATTTCAGAATTGCACATTGCAATGAGGAGAAATCAATGGTTGTGCATTCACATTATTCATTGATTTTTGCCATTGAAAAACGTCCAGAAATGTTTGAAGCTACTGACTGAATGAAAAGAGCTGGCATCTCACTCTCTTTGAATCTTCTTTATCATGCTAAGAGGAGCAGGAAAAAGCAAAAAATTTCAGAATTGCACATTGCAATGAGGAGAAATCAATGTTTGTGCATTCACATTATTCATTGATTTTTGCCATTGAAAAACGTCCAGAAATGTTTGAAGCTACTGACTGAATGAAAAGAGCTGGCATCTCACTCTCTTTGAATCTTCTTTATCATGCTAAGAGGAGCAGGAAAAAGCAAAAAATTTCAGAAATGCACATTGCAATGAGGAGAAATCAATGTTTGTGCATTCACATTATTCATTGATTTTTGCCATTGAAAAACGTCCAGAAGTGTTTGAAGCTACTGACTGAATGAAAAGAGCTGGCATCTCACTCTCTTTGAATCTTCTTTATCATGCTAAGAGGAGCAGGAAAAAGCAAAAAATTTCAGAATTGCACCTTGCAATGCGGAGAAATTACTGTTTGTATATTGACATTATTCATTGATTTTTGCCATTGAAAAATATCATGTTATTCATATACCAGAAATGTTTGAAGCTACTGACTGAATGAAAGGAGCTGGCATCTCACTCTCTTTGAATCTTCTTTATCATGCTAAGAGAAGCAGGAAAAAGCAAAAAATTTCAGAATTGCACATTGCAATGCAGAGAAATCAATGTTTGTGCATTCACATTATTCATTGATTTTTGCCATTGAAAAATGTCCAGAAATGTTTGAAGCTACTGTCTGAATGAAAAGAGCTGGCATCTCACTCTCTTTGAATCTTCTTTATCATGCTAAGAGAAGCAGGAAAAAGCAAAAAATTTCAGAATTGCACATTGCAATGAGGAGAAATCAATGTTTGTGCATTCACATTATTCATTGATTTTTGCCATTGAAAAACGTCCAGAAATGTTTGAAGCTACTGACTGAATGAAAAGAGCTGGCATCTCACTCTCTTTGAATCTTCTTTATCATGCTAAGAGGAGCAGGAAAAAGCAAAAAATTTCAGAATTGCACCTTGCAATGCGGAGAAATTACTGTTTGTATATTGACATTATTCATTGATTTTTGCCATTGATAAACATCATGTTATTCATATACCAGAAATATTTGAAGCTACTGACTGAATGAAAGGAGCTGGCATCTCACTCTCTTTGAATCTTCTTTATCATGCTAAGAGGAGCAGGAAAAAGCAAAAAATTTCAGAATTGCACATTGCAATGAGGAGAAATCAATGGTTGTGCATTCACATTATTCATTGATTTTTGCCATTGAAAAACGTCCAGAAATGTTTGAAGCTACTGACTGAATGAAAAGAGCTGGCATCTCACTCTCTTTGAATCTTCTTTATCATGCTAAGAGGAGCAGGAAAAAGCAAAAAATTTCAGAATTGCACATTGCAATGAGGAGAAATCAATGTTTGTGCATTCACATTATTCATTGATTTTTGCCATTGAAAAACGTCCAGAAATGTTTGAAGCTACTGACTGAATGAAAAGAGCTGGCATCTCACTCTCTTTCAATCTTCTTTATCATGCTAAGAGGAGCAGGAAAAAGCAAAAAATTTCAGAATTGCACCTTGCAATGCGGAGAAATTACTGTTTGTATATTGACATTATAAATTGATTTTTGATATTGAAAACCATCATGTTATTCATATACCAGAAATGTTTGAAGCTACTGACTGAATGAAAGGAGCTGGCATCTCACTCTCTTTGAATCTTCTTTATCATGCTAAGAGGAGCAGGAAAAAGCAAAAAAATTCAGAATTGCACCTTGCAATGCGGAGAAATTACTGTTTGTGCATTCACATTATTCATTGATTTTTGCCATTGAAAAACATCATGTTATTCATATACCAGAAATGTTTGAAGCTACTGACAGAATGAAAGGAGCTGGCATCTCACTCTCTTTGAATCTTCTTTATCATGCTAAGAGGAGCAGGAAAAAGGAAAAAATTTCAGAATTGCACCTTGCAATGCGGAGAAATTACTGTTTGTATATTGACATTATTCATTGATTTATGCCATTGAAAAACATCATGTTATTCATATACCAGAAATGTTTGAAGCTACTGACTGAATGAAAGGAGCTGGCATCTCACTCTCTTTGAATCTTCTTTATCATGCTAAGAGAAGCAGGAAAAAGCAAAAAATTTCAGAATTGCACATTGCAATGCGGAGAAATCAATGTTTGTGCATTCACATTATTCATTGATTTTTGCCATTGAAAAACGGCCAGAAATGTTTGAAGCTACTGACTGAATGAAAAGAGCTGGCATCTCACTCTCTTTGAATCTTCTTTATCATGCTAAGAGGATCAGGAAAAAGCAAAAAAATTCAGAATTGCACATTGCAATGAGGAGAAATCAATGTTTGTGCATTCACATTATTCATTGATTTTTGCCATTGAAAAACGTCCAGAAATGTTTGAAGCTACTGACTGAATGAAAAGAGCTGGCATCTCACTCTCTTTGAATCTTCTTTATCATGCTAAGAGGAGCAGGAAAAAGCAAAAAATTTCAGAATTGCACCTTGCAATGCGGAGAAATTACTGTTTGTATATTGACATTATTCATTGATTTTTGCCATTGAAAAACATCATGTTATTCATATACCAGAAATGTTTGAAGCTACTGACTGAATGAAAGGAGCTGGCATCTCACTCTCTTTGAATCTTCTTTATCATGCTAAGAGAAGCAGGAAAAAGCAAAAAATTTCAGAATTGCACATTGCAATGCGGAGAAATCAATGTTTGTGCATTCACATTATTCATTGATTTTTGCCATTGAAAAACGTCCAGAAATGTTTGAAGCTACTGACTGAATGAAAAGAGCTGGCATCTCACTCTCTTTGAATCTTCTTTATCATGCTAAGAGGAGCAGGAAAAAGCAAAAAATTTCAGAATTGCACCTTGCAAAGCGGAGAAATTACTGTTTGTGCATTCACATTATTCATTGATTTTTTCCATTGAAAACCATCATGTTATTCATATACCAGAAATGTTTGAAGCTACTGACTGAATGAAAGGAGCTGGCATCTCATTCTCTTTGAATCTTCTTTATCATGCTAAGAGGAGCAGGAAAAAGCAAAAAATTTCAGAATTGCACCTTGCAATGCGGAGAAATTACTGTTTGTGCATTCACATTATTCATTGATTTTTGCCATTGAAAAAAGGCCAGAAATGTTTGAAGCTACTGACTGAATGAAAGGAGCTGGCATCTCACTCTCTTTGAATCTTCTTTATCATGCTAAGAGGAGCAGGAAAAAGCAAAAAATTTCAGAATTGCACCTTGCAATGCGGAGAAATTACTGTTTGTGCATTCACATTATTCATTGATTTTTGCCATTGAAAAACGTCCAGAAATGTTTGAAGCTACTGACTGAATGAAAAGAGCTGGCATCTCACTCTCTTTGAATCTTCTTTATCATGCTAAGAGAAGCAGGAAAAAGCAAAAAATTTCAGAAATGCACATTGCAATGAGGAGAAATCAATGTTTGTGCATTCACATTATTCATTGATTTTTGCCATTGAAAAACGTCCAGAAATGTTTGAAGCTACTGACTGAATGAAAAGAGCTGGCATCTCACTCTCTTTGAATCTTCTTTATCATGCTAAGTGGAGCAGGAAAAAGCAAAAAATTTCAGAATTGCACCTTGCAATGCGGAGAAATTACTGTTTGTATATTGACATTATTCATTGATTTTTGCCATTGAAAAATATCATGTTATTCATATACCAGAAATGTTTGAAGCTACTGACTGAATGAAAGGAGCTGGCATCTCACTCTCTTTGAATCTTCTTTATCATGCTAAGAGAAGCAGGAAAAAGCAAAAAATTTCAGAATTGCACATTGCAATGCAGAGAAATCAATGTTTGTGCATTCATATTATTCATTGATTTTTGCCATTGAAAAACGTCCAGAAATGTTTGAAGCTACTGACTGAATGAAAAGAGCTGGCATCTCACTCTCTTTGAATCTTCTTTATCATGCTAAGAGGAGCAGGAAAAAGCAAAAAATTTCAGAATTGCACCTTGCAATGCGGAGAAATTACTGTTTGTATATTGACATTATTCATTGATTTTTGCCATTGATAAACATCATGTTATTCATATACCAGAAATATTTGAAGCTACTGACTGAATGAAAGGAGCTGGCATCTCACTCTCTTTGAATCTTCTTTATCATGCTAAGAGGAGCAGGAAAAAGCAAAAAATTTCAGAATTGCACATTGCAATGAGGAGAAATCAATGGTTGTGCATTCACATTATTCATTGATTTTTGCCATTGAAAAACGTCCAGAAATGTTTGAAGCTACTGACTGAATGAAAAGAGCTGGCATCTCACTCTCTTTGAATCTTCTTTATCATGCTAAGAGGAGCAGGAAAAAGCAAAAAATTTCAGAATTGCACATTGCAATGAGGAGAAATCAATGTTTGTGCATTCACATTATTCATTGATTTTTGCCATTGAAAAACGTCCAGAAATGTTTGAAGCTACTGACTGAATGAAAAGAGCTGGCATCTCACTCTCTTTGAATCTTCTTTATCATGCTAAGAGGAGCAGGAAAAAGCAAAAAATTTCAGAATTGCACCTTGCAATGCGGAGAAATTACTGTTTGTATATTGACATTATAAATTGATTTTTGATATTGAAAACCATCATGTTATTCATATACCAGAAATGTTTGAAGCTACTGACTGAATGAAAGGAGCTGGCATCTCACTCTCTTTGAATCTTCTTTATCATGCTAAGAGAAGCAGGAAAAAGCAAAAAATTTCAGAATTGCACATTGCAATGCGGAGAAATCAATGTTTGTGCATTCACATTATTCATTGATTTTTGCCATTGAAAAACGGCCAGAAATGTTTGAAGCTACTGACTGAATGAAAAGAGCTGGCATCTCACTCTCTTTGAATCTTCTTTATCATGCTAAGAGGATCAGGAAAAAGCAAAAAAATTCAGAATTGCACATTGCAATGAGGAGAAATCAATGTTTGTGCATTCACATTATTCATTGATTTTTGCCATTGAAAAACGTCCAGAAATGTTTGAAGCTACTGACTGAATGAAAAGAGCTGGCATCTCACTCTCTTTGAATCTTCTTTATCATGCTAAGAGGAGCAGGAAAAAGCAAAAAATTTCAGAATTGCACCTTGCAATGCGGAGAAATTACTGTTTGTATATTGACATTATTCATTGATTTTTGCCATTGAAAAACATCATGTTATTCATATACCAGAAATGTTTGAAGCTACTGACTGAATGAAAGGAGCTGGCATCTCACTCTCTTTGAATCTTCTTTATCATGCTAAGAGAAGCAGGAAAAAGCAAAAAATTTCAGAATTGCACATTGCAATGCGCAGAAATCAATGTTTGTGCATTCACATTATTCATTGATTTTTGCCATTGAAAAACGTCCAGAAATGTTTGAAGCTACTGACTGAATGAAAAGAGCTGGCATCTCACTCTCTTTGAATCTTCTTTATCATGCTAAGAGGAGCAGGAAAAAGCAAAAAATTTCAGAATTGCACCTTGCAATGCGGAGAAATTACTGTTTGTATATTGACATTATTCATTGATTTTTGCCATTGAAAAACATCATGTTATTCATATACCAGAAATATTTGAAGCTACTGACTGAATGAAAGGAGCTGGCATCTCATTCTCTTTGAATCTTCTTTATCATGCTAAGAGGAGCAGGAAAAAGCAAAAAAATTCAGAATTGCACATTGCAATGAGGAGAAATCAATGTTTGTGCATTCACATTATTCATTGATTTTTGCCATTGAAAAACGTCAAGAAATGTTTGAAGCTACTGACTGAATGAAAAGAGCTGGCATCTCACTCTCTTTGAATCTTCTTTATCATGCTAAGAGGAGCAGGAAAAAGCAAAAAATTTCAGAATTGCACCTTGCAAAGCGGAGAAATTACTGTTTGTGCATTCACATTATTCATTGATTTTTTTCCATTGAAAACCATCATGTTATTCATATACCAGAAATGTTTGAAGCTACTGACTGAATGAAAGGAGCTGGCATCTCACTCTCTTTGAATCTTCATTATCATGCTAAGAGGAGCAGGGAAAAGCAAAAAATTTCAGAATTGCACATTGCAATGCGGAGAAATTACAGTTTGTGAATTCACATTATTCATTGATTTCTGCCATTGAAAAACGTCCAGAAATGTTTGAAGCTACTGACTGAATGAAAGGAGCTGGCATCTCACTCTCTTTGAATCTTCTTTATCATGCTAAGAGGAGCAGGAAAAAGCAAAAAATTTCAGAATTGCACCTTGCAATGCGGAGAAATTACTGTTTGTGCATTCACATTATTCATTGATTTTTGCCATTGAAAAAAGGCCAGAAATGTTTGAAGCTACTGACTGAATGAAAGGAGCTGGCATCTCACTCTCTTTGAATCTTCATTATCATGCTAAGAGGAGCAGGAAAAAGCAAAAAATTTCAGAATTGCACCTTGCAATGCGGAGAAATTACTGTTTGTGCATTCACATTATTCATTGATTTTTGCCATTGAAAAACGTCCAGAAATGTTTGAAGCTACTGACTGAATGAAAAGAGCTGGCATCTCACTCTCTTTGAATCTTCTTTATCATGCTAAGAGGAGCAGGAAAAAGCAAAAAATTTCAGAATTGCACCTTGCAATGCGGAGAAATTACTGTTTGTATATTGACATTATTCATTGATTTTTGCCATTGAAAAATATCATGTTATTCATATACCAGAAATGTTTGAAGCTACTGACTGAATGAAAGGAGCTGGCATCTCACTCTCTTTGAATCTTCTTTATCATGCTAAGAGAAGCAGGAAAAAGCAAAAAATTTCAGAATTGCACATTGCAATGCAGAGAAATCAATGTTTGTGCATTCACATTATTCATTGATTTTTGCCATTGAAAAACGTCCAGAAATGTTTGAAGCTACTGTCTGAATGAAAAGAGCTGGCATCTCACTCTCTTTGAATCTTCTTTATCATGCTAAGAGAAGCAGGAAAAAGCAATAAATTTCAGAATTGCACATTGCAATGAGGAGAAATCAATGTTTGTGCATTCACATTATTCAATGATTTTTGCCATTGAAAAACGTCCAGAAATGTTTGAAGCTACTGACTGAATGAAAAGAGCTGGCATCTCACTCTCTTTGAATCTTCTTTATCATGCTAAGAGGAGCAGGAAAAAGCAAAAAATTTCAGAATTGCACCTTGCAATTCGGAGAAATTACTGTTTGTATATTGACATTATTCATTGATTTTTGCCATTGATAAACATCATGTTATTCATATACCAGAAATATTTGAAGCTACTGACTGAATGAAAGGAGCTGGCATCTCACTCTCTTTGAATCTTCTTTATCATGCTAAGAGGAGCAGGAAAAAGCAAAAAATTTCAGAATTGCACATTGCAATGAGGAGAAATCAATGGTTGTGCATTCACATTATTCATTGATTTTTGCCATTGAAAAACGTCCAGAAATGTTTGAAGCTACTGACTGAATGAAAAGAGCTGGCATCTCACTCTCTTTGAATCTTCTTTATCATGCTAAGAGGAGCAGGAAAAAGCAAAAAATTTCAGAATTGCACATTGCAATGAGGAGAAATCAATGTTTGTGCATTCACATTATTCATTGATTTTTGCCATTGAAAAACGTCCAGAAATGTTTGAAGCTACTGACTGAATGAAAAGAGCTGGCATCTCACTCTCTTTGAATCTTCTTTATCGTGCTAAGAGGAGCAGGAAAAAGCAAAAAATTTCAGAATTGCACCTTGCAATGCGGAGAAATTACTGTTTGTATATTGACATTATAAATTGATTTTTGATATTGAAAACCATCATGTTATTCATATACCAGAAATGTTTGAAGCTACTGACTGAATGAAAGGAGCTGGCATCTCACTCTCTTTGAATCTTCTTTATCATGCTAAGAGGAGCAGGGAAAAGCAAAAAATTTCAGAATTGCACCTTGCAATGCGGAGAAATTACAGTTTGTGCATTCACATTATTCATTGATTTTTGCCATTGAAAAACGTCCAGAAATGTTTGAAGCTACTGACTGAATGAAAGGAGCTGGCATCTCACTCTCTTTGTATCTTCTTTATCATGCTAAGAGGAGCAGGAAAAAGCTAAAAATTTCAGAATTGCACCTTGCAATGCGGAGAAATTACTGTTTGTGCATTCACATTATTCATTGATTTTTGCCATTGAAAAACATCATGTTATTCATATACCAGAAATGTTTGAAGCTACTGACTGAATGAAAGGAGCTGGCATCTCACTCTCTTTGAATCTTCTTTATCATGCTAAGAGGAGCAGGAAAAAGGAAAAAATTTCAGAATTGCACCTTGCAATGCGGAGAAATTACTGTTTGTATATTGACATTATTCATTGATTTATGCCATTGAAAAACATCATGTTATTCATATACCAGAAATGTTTGAAGCTACTGAATGAAAGGAGCTGGCATCTCACTCTCTTTGAATCTTCTTTATCATGCTAATAGAAGCAGGAAAAAGCAAAAAATTTCAGAATTGCACATTGCAATGCGGAGAAATCAATGTTTGTGCATTCACATTATTCATTTATTTTTGCCATTGAAAAACGTCCAGAAATGTTTGAAGCTACTGACTGAATGAAAAGAGCTGGCATCTCACTCTCTTTGAATCTTCTTTATCATGCTAAGAGGATCAGGAAAAAGCAAAAAATTTCAGAATTGCACATTGCAATGAGGAGAAATCAATGTTTGTGCATTCACATTATTCATTGATTTTTGCCATTGAAAAACGTCCAGAAATGTTTGAAGCTACTGACTGAATGAAAAGAGCTGGCATCTCACTCTCTTTGAATCTTCTTTACATGTTAAAGGAGCAGGAAAAAGCAAAAAATTTCAGAATTGCACCTTGCAATGCGGAGAAATTAATGTTTGTATATTGACATTATTCATTGATTTTTGCCATTGAAAACCATCATGTTATTCATATACCAGAAATGTTTGAAGCTACTGACTGAATGAAAGGAGCTGGCATCTCAATCTCTTTGAATCTTCTTTATCATGCTTAGAGGAACAGGAAAAAGCAAAAAATTTCAGAATTGCACCTTGAAATGTGGAGAAATTACTGTTTGTGCATTCACATTATTCATTGATTTTTGCCATTGAAAAACATCATGTTATTCATATACCAGAAATGTTTGAAGCTACTGACTGAATGAAAGGAGCTGGCATCTCACTCTCTTTGAATCTTCTTTATCATGCTAAGAGGAGCAGGAAAAAGCAAAAAATTTCTGAATTGCACCTTGCAATGCGGAGAAATTACTTTTTGTGCATTCACATTATTCATTGATTTTTGCCATTGAAAAAAGGCCAGAAATGTTTGAAGCTACTGACTGAATGAAAGGAGCTGGCATCTCACTCTCTTTGAATCTTCTTTATCATGCTAAGAGGAGCAGGAAAAAGCAAAAAATTTCAGAATTGCACCTTGCAATGCGGAGAAATTACTGTTTGTATATTGACATTATTCATTGATTTTTGCCATTGAAAAACATCATGTTATTCATATACCAGAAATGTTTGAAGCTACTGACTGAATGAAAAGAGCTGGCATCTCACTCTCTTTGAATCTTCTTTATCATGCTAAGAGGAGCAGGAAAAAGCAAAAAATTTCAGAATTGCACATTGCAATGAGGAGAAATCAATGTTTGTGCATTCACATTATTCATTGATTTTTGCCATTGAAAAACGTACAGAAATGTTTGAAGCTACTGACTGAATGAAAAGAGCTGGCATCTCACTGTCTTTGAATCTTCTTTATCATGCTAAGAGGAGCAGGAAAAAGCAAAAAATGTCAGAATTGCACATTGCAATGAGGAGAAATCAATGTTTGCGCATTCACATTATTCATTGATTTTTGCCATTGAAAAACGTAAAGAAATGTTTGAAGCTACTGACTGAATGAAAAGAGCTGGCATCTCACTCTCTTTGAATCTTCTTTATCATGCTAAAAGGAGCAAGAAAAAGCAAAAAATTTCAGAATTGCACATTGCAATGCGGAGAAATCAATGTTTGTGCATTCACATTATTCATTGATTTTTGCCATTGAAAAACATCCAGAAATGTTTGAAGCTACTGACTGAATGAAAAGAGCTGGCATCTCACTCTATTTGAATCTTCTTTATCATGCTAAGACGAGCAGGAAAAAGCAAAAAATTTCAGAATTGCACATTGCAATGCGGAGAAATCAATGTTTGTGCATTCACATTATTCACTTATTTTTGCCATTGAAAAACGTCCAGAAAAGTTTGAAGCTACTGACTGAATGAAAAGAGCTGGCATCTCACTCTCCTTGAATCTTCTTTATCATGCTAAGAGGAGCAGGAGAAAGCAAAAAATTTCAGAATTGCACATTGCAATGCGGAGAAATCAATGTTTGTACATTCACATTATTCATTGATTTTTGCCATTGAAAAACGTCCAGAAATGTTTGAAGCTACTGACTGAATGAAAAGATCTGGCATCTCACTCTCTTTGAGTCTTCTTTACGATGCTAAGAGGAGCAGGAAAAAGCAAAAAATTTCAGAATTGCTCCTTGCAAAGCGGAGAAATTACTGTTTGTGCATTTACAATATTCATTGATTTTTGCCATTGAAAAACGTCCAGAAATGTTTGAAGCTACTGACTGAATGAAAGGAGCTGGCATCTCACTCTTTTTGAATCTTCTTTATCATTCTAAGAGGAGCAGGAAAAAGCAAAAAATTTCAGAATTGCACCTTGCAATGCGGAGAAATTACTGTTTGTATATTGACATTATTCATTGATTTTTGAAAATTGAAAACCATCATGTTATTCATATACCTGAAATGTTTGAAGATACTGACTGAATGAAAGGAGCTTGCATGTCTCTCTCTTTGAATCTTCTTTCTCATGCTAAGCGGAGCAGGAAAAAGCAAAAAATTTCAGAATTGCACCTTGCAATGCGGAGAAATTACTGTTTGTGCATTCACATTATTCATTGATTTTTGCCATTGAAAAAGGCCAGAAATGTTTGAAGCTACTGACTGAATGAAAGGAGCTGGCATCTCACTCTCTTTGAATCTTCTTTATCATGCTAAGAGGAGCAGGAAAAAGCAAAAAATTTCAGAATTGCACCTTGCAATGCGGAGAAATTACTGTTTGTATATTGACATTATTCATTGATTTTTGCCATTGAAAAACGTCCAGAAATGTTTGAAGCTACTGACTGAATGAAAAGAGCAGGCATCTCACTCTCTTTGAATTTTCTTTATCATGCTAAAAGGAGCAAGAAAAAGCAAAAAATTTCAGAATTGCACCTTGCAATGCGGGAAATTACTGTTTTTATATTGACATTATTCATTGATTTTTGCCATTGAAAACCATCATGTTATTCATATACCAGAAATGTTTGAAGCTACTGACTGAATGAAAGGAGCTGGCATCTCACTCTCTTTGAATCTTCTTTATCATGCTAAGAGGAGCAGGAAAAAGCAAAAAATTTCAGAATTGCACCTTGCAATGCGGAGAAATTACTGTTTGTGCATTCACATTATTCATTGATTTTTGCCATTGAAAAACATCATGTTATTCATATACCAGAAATGTTTGAAGCTACTGACTGAATGAAAGGATCTGGCATCTCACTCTCTTTGAATCTTCTTTATCATGCTAAGAGGAGCAGGAAAAAGCAAAAAATTTCAGAATTGCACCTTGCAATGCGGAGAAATTACTGTTTGTGCATTCACATTATTCATTGATTTTTGCCATTGAAAAACGTCCAGAAATGTTTGAAGCTACTGACTGAATGAAAGGAGCTGGCATCTCGCTCTCTTTGAATCTTCTTTATCATGCTAAGAGGAGCAGGAAAAAGCAAAAAATTGCAGAATTGCACCTTGCAATGCGGAGAAATTACTGTTTGTGCATTCACATTATTCACTGATTTTTGCCATTGAAAAACATCATGTTATTCATATACCAGAAATATTTGAAGCTACTGACTGAATGAAAGGAGCTGGCATCTCACTCTCTTTGAATCTTCTTTATCATGCTAAGAGGAACAGGAAAAAGCAAAATATTTCAGAATTGCACCTTGCAATGCGGAGAAATTACTGTTTGTGCATTCACATTATTCACTGATTTTTGCCATTGAAAACCATCATGTTATTCATATACCAGAAATGTTTGAAGCTACTGACTGAATGAAAGGAGCTGGCATCTCACTCTCTTTGAATCTTCTTTATCATGCTAAGAGGAGCAGGAAAAAGCAAAATATTTCAGAATTGCACCTTGCAATGCGGAGAAATTACTGTTTGTGCATTCACATTATTCAATGATTTTTGCCATTGAAAAACGTCAAGAAATGTTTGAAGCTACTGACTGAATGAAAGGAGCTGGCATCTTACTCTCTTTGAATCTTCTTTATCATGCTAAGAGGAGCAGGAAAATGCAAAAAATTTCAGAATTGCACCTTGCAGTGCGGAGAAAAAACTGTTTGTGTATTCACATTATTCATTGATTTTTGCCATTAAAAAACGTCCAGAAATGTTTGAAGCTACTGACTGAATGAAAAGAGCTGGCATCTCACTCTCTTTGAATCTTCTTTATCATGCTAAGAGGAGCAGGAAAAAGCAAAAAATTTCAGAATTGCACCTTGCAATGCGGAGAAATTACTGTTCGTGCATTCACATTATTCATTGATTTTTGCCATTGAAAAACATCATGTTATTCATATACCAGAAATGTTTGAAGCTACTGACTGAATGAAAGGATCTGGCATCTCACTCTCTTTGAATCTTCTTTATCATGCTAAGAGGAGCAGGAAAAAGCAAAAAATTTCAGAATTGCACCTTGCAATGCGGAGAAATTACTGTTTGTGCATTCACATTATTCATTGATTTTTGCCATTGAAAAACGTCCAGAAATGTTTGAAGCTACTGACTGAATGAAAGGAGCTAGCATCTCACTCTCTTTGAATCTTCTTTATCATGCTAAGATGAGCAGGAAAAAGCAAAAAATTTCAGAATTGCACCCTGCAATGCGGAGAAATTATTCTTTGTGCATTCACATTATTCATTGATTTTTGCCATTGAAAAACATCCAGAAATGTTTGAAGCTACTGACTGAATGAAAAGAGCTGGCATCTCACTCTCTTTGAATTTTCTTTATCATGCTAAGAGGAGCAGGAAAAAGCAAAAAATTTCAGAATTGCAACTTGCAGTTCGGAGAAATTACTATTTGTGCATTCACATTGTTCATTGATTTTTGCCATTGAAAAACGTCCAGAAATGTTTGAAGCTACTGACTGAATGAAAGGAGCTGGCATCTTACTCTCTTTGAATCTTCTTTATCATGCTAAGAGGAGCAGGAAAAAGCAAAAAATTTCAGAATTGCACCTTGCAGTGCGGAGAAATTACTGTTTGTGCATTCACATTATTCATTGATTTTTGCCATTAAAAAACATCCAGAAATGTTTGAAGCTACTGACTGAATGAAAAGAGCTGGCATCTCACTCTCTTTGAATCTTCTTTATCATGCTAAGAGGAGCAGGAAAAAGCAAAAAATTTCAAAATTGCACCTTGCAATGCGGAGAAATTACTGTTTGTATATTGACATTATTCATTAATTTTTGCCATTGAAAACCATCATGTTATTCATATACCAGAAATGTTTGAAGCTACTGACTGAATGAAAGGAGCTGGCATCTCACTCTCTTTGAATCTTCTTTATCATGCTAAGAGGAGCAGGAAAAAGCAAAAAATTTCAGAATTGCACCTTGCAATGCGGAGAAATTACTGTTTGTGCATTCACATTATTCATTGATTTTTGCCATTGAAAAACATCATGTTATTCATATACCAGAAATGTTTGAAGCTACTGACTGAATGAAAGGAGCTGGCATCTCACTCTCTTTGAATCTTCTTTATCATGCTAAGAGGAGCAGGAAAAAGCTAAAAATTTCAGAATTGCACCTTGCAATGCGGAGAAATTACTGTTTGTGCATTCAAATTATTCATTGATTTTTGCCATTGAAAACCATCATGTTATACATATATCAGAAATGTTTGAAGCTACTGACTGAATGAAAGGAGCTGGCATCTCATTCTCTTTGAATAATCTTTATCATGCTAAGAGGAGCAGGAAAAAGCAAAAAATTTCAGAATTGCAACTTGCAATGCGGAGAAATTACTGTTTGTGCATTCACATTATTCATTGATTTTTGCCATTGAAAAACATCATGTTATTCATATACCAGAAATGTTTGAAGCTACTGACTGAATGAAAGGAGTTGGCATCTCACTCTCTTTGAATCTTCTTTATCATGCTAAGAAGAGCAGGAAAAAGCAAAAAATTTCAGAATTGCACCTTGCAATGCGGAGAAATTACTGTTTGTGCATTCACATTATTCATTGATTTTTGCCATTGAAAAACGTCCAGAAATGTTTGAAGCTACTGACTGAATGAAAGGAGCTGGCATCTTACTCTCTTTGAATCTTCTTTATCATGCTAAGAGGAGCAGGAAAAAGCAAAAAATTTCAGATTTGCACCTTGCAGTGCGGAGAAATTACTGTTTGTGCATTCACATTATTCATTGATTTTTGCCATTAAAAAACATCCAGAAATGTTTGAAGCTACTGACTGAATGAAAGGAGCTGGCATCTCACTCTCTTTGAATCTTCTTTATCATGCTAAGAGGAGCAGGAAAAAGTAAAAAATGTCAGAATTGCACCTTGCAATGCGGAGAAATTACTGTTTGTATATTCACATTATTCATTGATTTCTGCCATTGAAAACCATCATGTTATTCATATACCAGAAATGTTTGAAGCTACTGACTGAATGAAAGGAGCTGGCATCTCACTCTCTTTGAATCTTCTTTATCATGCTAAGAGGAGCAGGAAAAAGTAAAAAATTTCAGAATTGCACCTTGCAATGCGGAGAAATTACTGTTTGTATATTGACATTATTCATTGATTTTTGCCATTGAAAACCATCATGTTATTCATATACCAGAAATGGTTGAAGCTGCTGACTGAATGAAAGGAGCTGGCATCTCACTCTCTTTGAATCTTCTTTATCATGCTAAGAGGAGCAGGAAAAAGCAAAAAATTTCAGAATTGCACCTTGCAATGCGGAGAAATTACTGTTTGTGCATTCACATTATTCATTGATTTTTGCCATTGAAAAATGTCCAGAAATGTTTGAAGCTACTGACAGAATGAAAAGAGCTGGCATCTCACTCTCTTTGAATTTTCTTTATCATGCTAAGAGGAGCAGGAAAAAGCAAAAAATTTCAGAATTGCACCTTGCAATGCGGAGAAATTACTGTTTGTATATTGACATTATTCATTGATTTTTGCCATTGAAAACCATCATGTTATTCATATTCCAGAAATGTTTGAAGCTACTGACTGAATGAAAGGAGCTGGCATCTCACTCTCTTTGAATCTTCTTTATCATGCTAAGAGGAGCAGGAAAAAGCAAAAAATTTCAGAATTGCACCTTGCAATGCGGAGAAATTACTGTTTGTGCATTCACATTATTCATTGATTTTTGCCATTGAAAAACATCATGTTATTCATATACCAGAAATGTTTGAAGCTACTGACTGAATGAAAGGAGCTGGCATCTCACTCTCTTTGAATCTTCTTTATCATGCTAAGAGGAGCAGGAAAAAGCAAAAAATTTCAGAATTGCACCTTGCAATGCGGAGAAATTACTGTTTGTGCATTCACATTATTCATTGATTTTTGCCATTGAAAAACATCATGTTATTCATATACCAGAAATGTTTGAAGCTACTGACTGAATGAAAGGAGCTGGCATCTCACTCTCTTTGAATCTTCTTTATCATGCTAAGAGGAGCAGGAAAAAGAAAAAAATTTCAGAATTGCACCTTGCAATGCGGAGAAATTACTGTTTGTGCATTCACATTATTCATTGATTTTTGCCATTGAAAAAAGGCCAGAAATGTTTGAAGCTACTGACTGAATGAAAGGAGCTGGCATCTCACTCTCTTTGAATCTTCTTTATCATGCTAATAGGAGCAGCAAAAAGCAAAAATTTCAGAATTGCACCTTGCAATGCGGAGAAATTACTGCTTGTGCATTCACATTATTCATTGATTTTTGCCATTGAAAAACATCATGTTATTCATATACCAGAAATGTTTGAAGCTACTGACTGAATGAAAGGAGCTGGCATCTCACTCTCTTTGAATCTTCTTTATCATGCTAAGAGGAGCAGGAAAAAGCAAAAAATTTAAGAATTGCACCTTGCAATGTGGAGAAATCACTGTTTGTGCATTCACATTATTCATTGATTTTTGCCATTGAAAAACATCATGTTATTCATATACCAGAAATGTTTGAAGCTACTGACTGAATGAAAGGAGCTGGCAGCTCACTCTCTTTCAATCTTCTTTATCATGCTAAGAGGAGCAGGAAAAAGCAAAAAATTTCAGAATTGCACCTTACAATGCGGAGAAATTACTGTTTGTGCATTCACATTATTCATTGATTTTTGCCATTGAAAAACATCCAGAAATGTTTGAAGCTACTGACAGAATGAAAAGAGCTGGCATCTCACTCTCTTTGAATTTTCTTTATCATGCTAAGAGGAGCAGGAAAAAGCAAAAAATTTCAGAATTGCACCTTGCAATGCGGAGAAATTACTGTTTGTATATTGACATTATTCATTGATTTTTGCCATTGAAAACCATCATGTTATTCATATATCAGAAATGTTTGAAGCTACTGACTGAATGAAAGGAGCTGGCATCTCACTCTCTTTGAATCTTCTTTATCATGCTAAGAGGAGCAGGAAAAAGCAAAAAATTTCAGAATTGCACCTTGCAATGCGGAGAAATTACTGTTTGTACATTCACATTATTCATTGATTTTTGCCATTGAAAAAAGGCCAGAAATGTTTGAAGCTACTGACTGAATGAAAGAAGCTGGCATCTCACTCTCTTTGAATCTTCTTTATCATGCTAATAGGAGCAGCAAAAAGCAAAAAATTTCAGAATTGCACCTTGCAATGCGGAGAAATTACTATTTGTGCATTCACATTATTCATTGATTTTTGCCATTGAAAAACATCATGTTATTCATATACCAGAAATGTTTGAAGCTACTGACTGAATGAAAGGAGCTGGCATCTCACTCTCTTTGAATCTTCTTTATCATGCTAAGAGGAGCAGGAAAAAGCAAAAAATTTAAGAATTGCACCTTGCAATGTGGAGAAATTACTGTTTGTGCATTCACATTATTCATTGATTTTTGCCATTGAAAAACATCATGTTATTCATATACCAGAAATGTTTGAAGCTACTGACTGAATGAAAGGAGCTGGCATCTCACTCTCTTTGAATCTTCTTTATCATGCTAAGAGGAGCAGGAAAAAGCAAAAAATTTTAGAATTGCACCTTGCAATGTGGAGAAATCACTGTTTGTGCATTCACATTATTCATTGATTTTTGCCATTGAAAAACATCATGTTATTCATATACCAGAAATGTTTGAAGCTACTGACTGAATGAAAGGAGCTGGCATCTCACTCTCTTTGAATCTTCTTTATCATGCTAAGAGGAGCAGGAAAAAGCAAAAAATTTCAGAATTGCACCCTGCAATGCGGAGAAATTACTGTTAGTGCATTCACATTATTCATTGATTTTTGCCATTGAAAAACGTCCAGAAATGTTTGAAGCTACTGACTGAATGAAAGGAGCTGGCATCTCACTCTCTTTGAATCTTCTTTATCATGCTAAGAGGAGCAGGAAAAAGCATAAAATTTCAGAATTGCACCTTGCAATGCGGAGAAATTACTGTTTGTGCATTCAAATTATTCATTGATTTTTGCCATCGAAAACCATCATGTAATTCATATACCAGAAATGTTTGAAGCTACTGACTGAATGAAAGGAGCTGGCATCTCACTCTCTTTGAATCTTCTTTATCATGCTAAGAGGAGCAGGAAAGAGCAAAAAATTTCAGAATTGCACCTTGCAATGCGGAGAAATTACTGTTTGTGCATTCACATTATTCATTGATTTTTGCCATTGAAAAACATCATGTTATTCATATACCAGAAATGTTTGAAGCTACTGACTGAATGAAAGGAGCTGGCATCTCACTCTCTTTGAATCTTCTTTATCATGCTAAGAGGAGCAGGAAAAAGCAAAAAATTTTAGAATTGCACCTTGCAATGTGGAGAAATCACTGTTTGTGCATTCACATTATTCATTGATTTTTGCCATTGAAAAACATCATGTTATTCATATACCAGAAATGTTTGAAGCTACTGACTGAATGAAAGGAGCTGGCATCTCACTCTCTTTGAATCTTCTTTATCATGCTAAGAGGAGCAGGAAAAAGCAAAAAATTTCAGAATTGCACCTTGCAATGCGGAGAAATTACTGTTAGTGCATTCACATTATTCATTGATTTTTGCCATTGAAAAACGTCCAGAAATGTTTGAAGCTACTGACTGAATGAAAGGAGCTGGCATCTCACTCTCTTTGAATCTTCTTTATCATGCTAAGAGGAGCAGGAAAAAGCATAAAATTTCAGAATTGGACCTTGCTATGCGGAGAAATTACTGTTTGTGCATTCAAATTATTCATTGATTTTTGCCATCGAAAACCATCATGTAATTCATATACCAGAAATGTTTGAAGCTACTGACTGAATGAAAGGAGCTGGCATCTCACTCTCTTTGAATCTTCTTTATCATGCTAAGAGGAGCAGGAAAAAGCAAAAAATTTCAGAATTGCACCTTGCAATGCGGAGAAATTACTGTTTGTGCATTCACATTATTCATTGATTTTTGCCATTGAAAAACATCATGTTATTCATATACCAGAAATGTTTGAAGCTACTGACTGAATGAAAGGAGCTGGCATCTCACTCTCTTTGAATCTTCTTTATCATGCTAAGAGGAGCAGGAAAAAGCATAAAATTTCAGAATTGCACCTTGCAATGCGGAGAAATTACTGTTTGTGCATTCAAATTATTCATTGATTTTTGCCATCGAAAACCATCATGTAATTCATATACCAGAAATGTTTGAAGCTACTGACTGAATGAAAGGAGCTGGCATCTCACTCTCTTTGAATCTTCTTTATCATGCTAAGAGGAGCAGGAAAAAGCAAAAAATTTCAGAATTGCACCTTGCAATGCGGAGAAATTACTGTTTGTGCATTCACATTATTCATTGATTTTTGCCATTGAAAAACATCATGTTATTCATATACCAGAAATGTTTGAAGCTACTGACTGAATGAAAGGAGCTGGCATCTCACTCTCTTTGAATCTTCTTTATCATGCTAAGAGGAGCAGGAAAAAGCAAAAAATTTTAGAATTGCACCTTGCAATGTGGAGAAATCACTGTTTGTGCATTCACATTATTCATTGATTTTTGCCATTGAAAAACATCATGTTATTCATATACCAGAAATGTTTGAAGCTACTGACTGAATGAAAGGAGCTGGCATCTCACTCTCTTTGAATCTTCTTTATCATGCTAAGAGGAGCAGGAAAAAGCAAAAAATTTCAGAATTGCACCTTGCAATGCGGAGAAATTACTGTTAGTGCATTCACATTATTCATTGATTTTTGCCATTGAAAAACGTCCAGAAATGTTTGAAGCTACTGACTGAATGAAAGGAGCTGGCATCTCACTCTCTTTGAATCTTCTTTATCATGCTAAGAGGAGCAGGAAAAAGCATAAAATTTCAGAATTGCACCTTGCAATGCGGAGAAATTACTGTTTGTGCATTCAAATTATTCATTGATTTTTGCCATCGAAAACCATCATGTTATTCATATACCAGAAATGTTTGAAGCTACTGACTGAATGAAAGGAGCTGGCATCTCACTCTCTTTGAATCTTCTTTATCATGCTAAGAGGAGCAGGAAAAAGCAAAAAATTTCAGAATTGCACCTTGCAATGCGGAGAAATTACTGTTTGTGCACTCACATTATTCATTGATTTTTGCCATTGAAAAACATCATGTTATTCATATACCAGAAATGTTTGAAGCTACTGACTGAATGAAAGGAGCTGGCATCTCACTCTCTTTGAATCTTCTTTATCATGCTAAGAGGAGCAGGAAAAAGCAAAAAATTTCAGAATTGCACCTTGCAATGCGGAGAAATTCCTGTTTGTGCATTCATATTATTCATTGATTTTTGCCATTGAAAACCATCATGTTAGTCATATACCAGAAATGTTTGAAGCTACTGACTGAATGAAAGGAGCTGGCATCTCACTCTCTTTGAATCTTCTTTATCATGCTAAGAGGAGCAGGAAAAAGCAAAAAATTTCAGAATTGCACCTTGCAATGCGGAGAAATTACTGTTTGTGCATTCACATTATTCATTGATCTTTGCCATTGAAAAGAGGCCAGAAATGTTTGAAGCTACTGACTGAATGAAAGGAGCTGGAATCTCACTCTCTTTGAATCTTCTTTATCATGCTAATAGGAGCAGCAAAAAGCAAAAAATTTCAGAATTGCACCATGCAATGCGGAGAAATTACTGTTTGTGCATTGACATTATTCATTGATTTTTGCCATTGAAAAACATCATGTTATTCATATACCAGAAATGTTTGAAGCTACTGACTGAATGAAAGGAGCTGGCATCTCACTCTCTTTGAATCTTCTTTATCATGCTAAGAGGAGCAGGAAAAAGCAAAAAATTTCAGAATTGCACCTTGCAATGCGGAGAAATTACTGTTTGTACATTCACATTATTCATTGATTTTTGCCATTGAAAAAAGGCCAGAAATGTTTGAAGCTACTGACTGAATGAAAGGAGCTGGCATCTCACTCTCTTTGAATCTTCTTTATCATGCTAATAGGAGCAGCAAAAAGCAAAAAATTTCAGAATTGCACCTTGCAATGCGGAGAAATTACTGTTTGTGCATTCACATTATTCTTTGATTTTTGCCATTGAAAAACATCATGTTATTCATATACCAGAAATGTTTGAAGCTACTGACTGAATGAAAGGAGCTGGCATCTCACTCTCTTTGAATCTTCTTTATCATGCTAAGAGGAGCAGGAAAAAACAAAAAATTTAAGAATTGCACCTTGCAATGTGGAGAAATCACTGTTTGTGCATTCACATTATTCATTGATTTTTGCCATTGAAAAACATCATGTTATTCATATACCAGAAATGTTTGAAGCTACTGACTGAATGAAAGGAGCTGGCATCTCACTCTCTTTGAATCTTCTTTATCATGCTAAGAGGAGCAGGAAAAAGCAAAAAATTTAAGAATTGCACCTTGCAATGTGGAGAAATCACTGTTTGTGCATTCACATTATTCATTGATTTTTGCCATTGAAAAACATCATGTTATTCATATACCAGAAATGTTTGAAGCTACTGACTGAATGAAAGGAGCTGGCAGCTCACTCTCTTTCAATCTTCTTTATCATGCTAAGAGGAGCAGGAAAAAGCAAAAAATTTCAGAATTGCACCTTACAATGCGGAGAAATTACTGTTTGTGCATTCACATTATTCATTGATTTTTGCCATTGAAAAACATCCAGAAATGTTTGAAGCTACTGACAGAATGAAAAGAGCTGGCATCTCACTCTCTTTGAATTTTCTTTATCATGCTAAGAGGAGCAGGAAAAAGCAAAAAATTTCAGAATTGCACCTTGCAATGCGGAGAAATTACTGTTTGTATATTGACATTATTCATTGATTTTTGCCATTGAAAACCATCATGTTATTCATATACCAGAAATGTTTGAAGCTACTGACTGAATGAAAGGAGCTGGCATCTCACTCTCTTTGAATCTTCTTTATCATGCTAAGAGGAGCAGGAAAAAGCAAAAAATTTCAGAATTGCACCTTGCAATGCGGAGAAATTACTGTTTGTGCACCCACATTATTGATTGATTTTTGCCATTGAAAAACATCATGTTATTCATATACCAGAAATGTTTGAAGCTACTGACTGAATGAAAGTAGCTGGCATCTCACTCTCTTTGAATCTTCTTTATCATGCTAAGAGGAGCAGGAAGAAGCAAAAAATTTCAGAATTGCACCTTGCAATGCGGAGAATTTACTGTTTGTGCATTCAAATTATTCATTGATTTTTGCCATTGAAAACCATCATGTTATTCATATACCAGAAATGTTTGAAGCTACTGACTGAATGAAAGGAGCTGGCATCTCACTCTCTTTGAATCTTCTTTATCATGCTAAGAGGAGCAGGAAAAAGCAAAAAATTTCAGAATTGCACCTTGCAATGCGGAGAAATTACTTTTTGTGCATTCACATTATTCATTGATTTTTGCCATTGAAAACCATCATGTTATTCATATACCAGAAATGTTTGAAGCTACTGACTGAATGAAAGGAGCTGGCATCTCACTCTCTTTGAATCTTCTTTATCATGCTAAGAGGAGCAGGAAAAAGCAAAAAATTTCAGAATTGCACCTTGCAATGCGGAGGAATTACTGTTTGTACATTCACATTATTCATTGATTTTTGCCATTGAAAAAAGGCCAAAAATGTTTGAAGCTACTGACTGAATGAAAGAAGCTGGCATCTCACTCTCTTTGAATCTTCTTTATCATGCTAATAGGAGCAGCAAAAAGCAAAAATTTTCAGAATTGCACCTTGCAATGCGGAGAAATTACTGTTTGTGCATTAACATTATTCATTGATTTTTGCCATTGAAAAACATCATGTTATTCATATACCAGAAATGTTTGAAGCTACTGACTGAATGAAAGGAGCTCGCATCTCACTCTCTTTGAATCTTCTTTATCATGCTAAGAGGAGCAGGAAAAAGCAAAAAATTTAAGAATTGCACCTTGCAATGTGGAGGAATCACTGTTTGTGCATTCACATTATTCATTGATTTTTGCCATTGAAAAACATCATGTTATTCATATACCAGAAATGTTTGAAGCTACTGACTGAATGAAAGGAGCTGGCATCTCACTCTCTTTGAATCTTCTTTATCATGCTAAGAGGAGCAGGAAAAAGCAAAAAATTTCAGAATTGCACCTTGCAATGCGGAGAAATTACTGTTTGTGCATTCACATTATTCATTGATTTTTGCCATTGAAAAACATCATGTTATTCATATACCAGAAATGTTTGAAGCTACTGACTGAATGAAAGGAGCTGGCATCTCACTCTCTTTGAATCTTCTTTATCATGCTAAGAGGAGCAGGAAAAAGCAAAAAATTTTAGAATTGCACCTTGCAATGTGGAGAAATCACTGTTTGTGCATTCACATTATTCATTGATTTTTGCCATTGAAAAACATCATGTTATTCATATACCAGAAATGTTTGAAGCTACTGACTGAATGAAAGGAGCTGGCATCTCACTCTCTTTGAATCTTCTTTATCATGCTAAGAGGAGCAGGAAAAAGCAAAAAATTTCAGAATTGCACCTTGCAATGCGGAGAAATTACTGTTAGTGCATTCACATTATTCATTGATTTTTGCCATTGAAAAACGTCCAGAGATGTTTGAAGCTACTGACTGAATGAAAGGAGCTGGCATCTCACTCTCTTTGAATCTTCTTTATCATGCTAAGAGGAGCAGGAAAAAGCATAAAATTTCAGAATTGCACCTTGCAATGCGGAGAAATTACTGTTTGTGCATTCAAATTATTCATTGATTTTTGCCATCGAAAACCATCATGTTATTCATATACCAGAAATGTTTGAAGCTACTGACTGAATGAAAGGAGCTGGCATCTCACTCTCTTTGAATCTTCTTTATCATGCTAAGAGGAGCAGGAAAAAGCAAAAAATTTCAGAATTGCACCTTGCAATGCGGAGAAATTACTGTTTGTGCATTCACATTATTCATTGATCTTTGCCATTGAAAAAAGGCCAGAAATGTTTGAAGCTACTGACTGAATGAAAGGAGCTGGAATCTCACTCTCTTTGAATCTTCTTTATCATGCTAATATTAGCAGCAAAAAGCAAAAAATTTCAGAATTGCACCTTGCAATGCGGAGAAATTACTGTTTGTGCATTCACATTATTCATTGATTTTTGCCATTGAAAAACATCATGTTATTCATATACCAGAAATGTTTGAAGCTACTGACTGAATGAAAGGAGCTGGCATCTCACTCTCTTTGAATCTTCTTTATCATGCTAAGAGGAGCAGGAAAAAGCAAAAAATTTCAGAATTGCACCTTGCAATGCGGAGAAATTACTGTTTGTACATTCACATTATTCATTGATTTTTGCCATTGAAAAAAGGCCAGAAATGTTTGAAGCTACTGACTGAATGAAAGGAGCTGGCATCTCACTCTCTTTGAATCTTCTTTATCATGCTAATAGGAGCAGCAAAAAGCAAAAAATTTCAGAATTGCACCTTGCAATGCGGAGAAATTACTGTTTGTGCATTCACATTATTCTTTGATTTTTGCCATTGAAAAACATCATGTTATTCATATACCAGAAATGTTTGAAGCTACTGACTGAATGAAAGGAGCTGGCATCTCACTCTCTTTGAATCTTCTTTATCATGCTAAGAGGAGCAGGAAAAAGCAAAAAATTTAAGAATTGCACCTTGCAATGTGGAGAAATCACTGTTTGTGCATTCACATTATTCATTGATTTTTGCCATTGAAAAACATCATGTTATTCATATACCAGAAATGTTTGAAGCTACTGACTGAATGAAAGGAGCTGGCATCTCACTCTCTTTGAATCTTCTTTATCATGCTAAGAGGAGCAGGAAAAAGCTAAAAAATTCAGAATTGCACCTTGCAATGCGGAGAAATTACTGTTTGTGCACTCACATTATTCATTGATTTTTGCCATTGAAAAACATCATGTTATTCATATACCAGAAATGTTTGAAGCTACTGACTGAATGAAAGGATCTGGCATCTCACTCTCTTTGAATATTCTTTATCATGCTAAGAGGAGCAGGAAAAAGCAAAAAATTTCAGAATTGCACCTTGCAATGCGGAGAAATTACTGTTTGTGCATTCACATTATTCATTGACTTTTGCCATTGAAAAACATCATGTTATTCATATACCAGAAATGTTTGAAGCTACTGACTGAATGAAAGGAGCTGGCATCTCACTCTCTTTGAATCTTCTTTATCATGCTAAGAGGAGCAGGAAAAAGCAAAAAATTTCAGAATTGCACCTTGCAATGCGGAGAAATTACTGTTTGTGCATTCACATTATTCATTGATTTTTGCCATTGAAAACCATCATGTTATTCATATACCAGAAATGTTTGAAGCTACTGACTGAATGAAAGGAGCTGGCATGTCACTCTCTTTGAATCTTCTTTATCATGCTAAGAGGAGCAGGAAAAAGTTAAAAATTTCAGAATTGTACCTTGCAATGCGGAGAAATTACTGTTTGTGCATTCACATTATTCATTGATTTTTGCCATTGAAAAACGTCCAGAGATGTTTGAAGCTACTGACTGAATGAAAGGAGCTGGCATCTCACTCTCTTTGAATCTTCTTTATCATGCTAAGAGGAGCAGGAAAAAGCATAAAATTTCAGAATTGCACCTTGCAATGCGGAGAAATTACTGTTTGTGCATTCAAATTATTCATTGATTTTTGCCATCGAAAACCATCATGTTATTCATATACCAGAAATGTTTGAAGCTACTGACTGAATGAAAGGAGCTGGCATCTCACTCTCTTTGAATCTTCTTTATCATGCTAAGAGGAGCAGGAAAAAGCAAAAAATTTCAGAATTGCACCTTGCAATGCGGAGAAATTACTGTTTGTGCATTCACATTATTCATTGATCTTTGCCATTGAAAAAAGGCCAGAAATGTTTGAAGCTACTGACTGAATGAAAGGAGCTGGAATCTCACTCTCTTTGAATCTTCTTTATCATGCTAATATTAGCAGCAAAAAGCAAAAAATTTCAGAATTGCACCTTGCAATGCGGAGAAATTACTGTTTGTGCATTCACATTATTCATTGATTTTTGCCATTGAAAAACATCATGTTATTCATATACCAGAAATGTTTGAAGCTACTGACTGAATGAAAGGAGCTGGCATCTCACTCTCTTTGAATCTTCTTTATCATGCTAAGAGGAGCAGGAAAAAGCAAAAAATTTCAGAATTGCACCTTGCAATGCGGAGAAATTACTGTTTGTACATTCACATTATTCATTGATTTTTGCCATTGAAAAAAGGCCAGAAATGTTTGAAGCTACTGACTGAATGAAAGGAGCTGGCATCTCACTCTCTTTGAATCTTCTTTATCATGCTAATAGGAGCAGCAAAAAGCAAAAAATTTCAGAATTGCACCTTGCAATGCGGAGAAATTACTGTTTGTGCATTCACATTATTCTTTGATTTTTGCCATTGAAAAACATCATGTTATTCATATACCAGAAATGTTTGAAGCTACTGACTGAATGAAAGGAACTGGCATCTCACTCTCTTTGAATCTTCTTTATCATGCTAAGAGGAGCAGGAAAAAGCAAAAAATTTAAGAATTGCACCTTGCAATGTGGAGAAATCACTGTTTGTGCATTCACATTATTCATTGATTTTTGCCATTGAAAAACATCATGTTATTCATATACCAGAAATGTTTGAAGCTACTGACTGAATGAAAGGAGCTGGCATCTCACTCTCTTTGAATCTTCTTTATCATGCTAAGAGGAGCAGGAAAAAGCTAAAAAATTCAGAATTGCACCTTGCAATGCGGAGAAATTACTGTTTGTGCACTCACATTATTCATTGATTTTTGCCATTGAAAAACATCATGTTATTCATATACCAGAAATGTTTGAAGCTACTGACTGAATGAAAGGAGCTGGCATCTCACTCTCTTTGAATATTCTTTATCATGCTAAGAGGAGCAGGAAAAAGCAAAAAATTTCAGAATTGCACCTTGCAATGCGGAGAAATTACTGTTTGTGCATTCACATTATTCATTGACTTTTGCCATTGAAAAACATCATGTTATTCATATACCAGAAATGTTTGAAGCTACTGACTGAATGAAAGGAGCTGGCATCTCACTCTCTTTGAATCTTCTTTATCATGCTAAGAGGAGCAGGAAAAAGCAAAAAATTTCAGAATTGCACCTTGCAATGCGGAGAAATTACTGTTTGTGCATTCACATTATTCATTGATTTTTGCCATTGAAAACCATCATGTTATTCATATACCAGAAATGTTTGAAGCTACTGACTGAATGAAAGGAGCTGGCATGTCACTCTCTTTGAATCTTCTTTATCATGCTAAGAGGAGCAGGAAAAAGTTAAAAATTTCAGAATTGTACCTTGCAATGCGGAGAAATTACTGTTTGTGCATTCACATTATTCATTGATTTTTGCCATTGAAAAACGTCCAGAGATGTTTGAAGCTACTGACTGAATGAAAGGAGCTGGCATCTCACTCTCTTTGAATCTTCTTTATCATGCTAAGAGGAGCAGGAAAAAGCATAAAATTTCAGAATTGCACCTTGCAATGCGGAGAAATTACTGTTTGTGCATTCAAATTATTCATTGATTTTTGCCATCGAAAACCATCATGTTATTCATATACCAGAAATGTTTGAAGCTACTGACTGAATGAAAGGAGCTGGCATCTCACTCTCTTTGAATCTTCTTTATCATGCTAAGAGGAGCAGGAAAAAGCAAAAAATTTCAGAATTGCACCTTGCAATGCGGAGAAATTACTGTTTGTGCATTCACATTATTCATTGATCTTTGCCATTGAAAAAAGGCCAGAAATGTTTGAAGCTACTGACTGAATGAAAGGAGCTGGAATCTCACTCTCTTTGAATCTTCTTTATCATGCTAATATTAGCAGCAAAAAGCAAAAAATTTCAGAATTGCACCTTGCAATGCGGAGAAATTACTGTTTGTGCATTCACATTATTCATTGATTTTTGCCATTGAAAAACATCATGTTATTCATATACCAGAAATGTTTGAAGCTACTGACTGAATGAAAGGAGCTGGCATCTCACTCTCTTTGAATCTTCTTTATCATGCTAAGAGGAGCAGGAAAAAGCAAAAAATTTCAGAATTGCACCTTGCAATGCGGAGAAATTACTGTTTGTACATTCACATTATTCATTGATTTTTGCCATTGAAAAAAGGCCAGAAATGTTTGAAGCTACTGACTGAATGAAAGGAGCTGGCATCTCACTCTCTTTGAATCTTCTTTATCATGCTAATAGGAGCAGCAAAAAGCAAAAAATTTCAGAATTGCACCTTGCAATGCGGAGAAATTACTGTTTGTGCATTCACATTATTCTTTGATTTTTGCCATTGAAAAACATCATGTTATTCATATACCAGAAATGTTTGAAGCTACTGACTGAATGAAAGGAACTGGCATCTCACTCTCTTTGAATCTTCTTTATCATGCTAAGAGGAGCAGGAAAAAGCAAAAAATTTAAGAATTGCACCTTGCAATGTGGAGAAATCACTGTTTGTGCATTCACATTATTCATTGATTTTTGCCATTGAAAAACATCATGTTATTCATATACCAGAAATGTTTGAAGCTACTGACTGAATGAAAGGAGCTGGCATCTCACTCTCTTTGAATCTTCTTTATCATGCTAAGAGGAGCAGGAAAAAGCTAAAAAATTCAGAATTGCACCTTGCAATGCGGAGAAATTACTGTTTGTGCACTCACATTATTCATTGATTTTTGCCATTGAAAAACATCATGTTATTCATATACCAGAAATGTTTGAAGCTACTGACTGAATGAAAGGAGCTGGCATCTCACTCTCTTTGAATATTCTTTATCATGCTAAGAGGAGCAGGAAAAAGCAAAAAATTTCAGAATTGCACCTTGCAATGCGGAGAAATTACTGTTTGTGCATTCACATTATTCATTGACTTTTGCCATTGAAAAACATCATGTTATTCATATACCAGAAATGTTTGAAGCTACTGACTGAATGAAAGGAGCTGGCATCTCACTCTCTTTGAATCTTCTTTATCATGCTAAGAGGAGCAGGAAAAAGCAAAAAATTTCAGAATTGCACCTTGCAATGCGGAGAAATTACTGTTTGTGCATTCACATTATTCATTGATTTTTGCCATTGAAAACCATCATGTTATTCATATACCAGAAATGTTTGAAGCTACTGACTGAATGAAAGGAGCTGGCATGTCACTCTCTTTGAATCTTCTTTATCATGCTAAGAGGAGCAGGAAAAAGTTAAAAATTTCAGAATTGTACCTTGCAATGCGGAGAAATTACTGTTTGTGCATTCACATTATTCATTGATTTTTGCCATTGAAAAAAGGCCAGAAATGTTTGAAGCTACTGACTGAATGAAAGGAGCTGGCATCTCACTCTCTTTGAATCTTCTTTATCATGCTAATAGGAGCAGCATAAAGCAAAAAATTTCAGAATTGCACCTTGCAATGCGGAGAAATTACTGTTTGTGCATTCACATTATTCATTGATTTTTGCCATTGAAAAACATCATGTTATTCATATACCAGAAATGTTTGAAGCTACTGACTGAATGAAAGGAGCTGGCATCTCACTCTCTTTGAATCTTCTTTATCATGCTAAGAGGAGCAGGAAAAAGCAAAAAATTTCAGAATTGCACCTTGCAATGCGGAGAAATTACTGTTTGTGCATTCACATTATTCATTGATTTTTGCCATTGAAAAACATCATGTTATTCATATACCAGAAATGTTTGAAGCTACTGACTGAATGAAAGGAGCTGGCATCTCACTCTCTTTGAATCTTCTTTATCATGCTAGGAGGAGCAGGAAAAAGAAAAAAATTTCAGAATTGCACCTTGCAATGCGGAGAAATTACTGTTTGTGCATTCACATTATTCATTGATTTTTGCCATTGAAAAAAGGCCAGAAATGTTTGAAGCTACTGACTGAATGAAAGGAGCTGGCATCTCACTCTCTTTGAATCTTCTTTATCATGCTAATAGGAGCAGCAAAAAGCAAAAAATTTCAGAATTGCACCTTGCAATGCGGAGAAATTACTGCTTGTGCATTCACATTATTCATTGATTTTTGCCATTGAAAAACATCATGTTATTCATATACCAGAAATCTTTGAAGCTACTGACTGAATGAAAGGAGCTGGCATCTCACTCTCTTTGAATCTTCTTTATCATGCTAAGAGGAGCAGGAAAAAGCAAAAAATTTAAGAATTGCACCTTGCAATGTGGAGAAATCACTGTTTGTGCATTGACATTATTCATTGATTTTTGCCATTGAAAAACATCATGTTATTCATATACCAGAAATGTTTGAAGCTACTGACTGAATGAAAGGAGCTGGCATCTCATTCTCTTTGAATCTTCTTTATCATGCTAAGAGGAGCAGGAAAAAGCAAAAAATTTAAGAATTGCACCTTGCAATGTGGAGAAATCACTGTTTGTGCATTCACATTATTCATTGATTTTTGCCATTGAAAAACATCATGTTATTCATATACCAGAAATGTTTGAAGCTACTGACTGAATGAAAGGAGCTGGCAGCTCACTCTCTTTCAATCTTCTTTATCATGCTAAGAGGAGCAGGAAAAAGCAAAAAATTTCAGAATTGCACCTTACAATGCGGAGAAATTACTGTTTGTGCATTCACATTATTCATTGATTTTTGCCATTGAAAAACATCCAGAAATGTTTGAAGCTACTGACAGAATGAAAAGAGCTGGCATCTCACTCTCTTTGAATTTTCTTTATCATGCTAAGAGGAGCAGGAAAAAGCAAAAAATTTCAGAATTGCACCTTGCAATGCGGAGAAATTACTGTTTGTATATTGACATTATTCATTGATTTTTGCCATTGAAAACCATCATGTTATTCATATACCAGAAATGTTTGAAGCTACTGACTGAATGAAAGGAGCTGGCATCTCACTCTCTTTGAATCTTCTTTATCATGCTAAGAGGAGCAGGAAAAAGCAAAAAATTTCAGAATTGCACCTTGCAATGCGGAGAAATTACTGTTTGTGCACTCACATTATTGATTGATTTTTGCCATTGAAAAACATCATGTTATTCATATACCAGAAATGTTTGAAGCTACTGACTGAATGAAAGTAGCTGGCATCTCACTCTCTTTGAATCTTCTTTATCATGCTAAGAGGAGCAGGAAGAAGCAAAAAATTTCAGAATTGCACCTTGCAATGCGGAGAATTTACTGTTTGTGCATTCAAATTATTCATTGATTTTTGCCATTGAAAACCATCATGTTATTCATATACCAGAAATGTTTGAAGCTACTGACTGAATGAAAGGAGCTGGCATCTCACTCTCTTTGAATCTTCTTTATCATGCTAAGAGGAGCAGGAAAAAGCAAAAAATTTCAGAATTGCACCTTGCAATGCGGAGAAATTACTTTTTGTGCATTCACATTATTCATTGATTTTTGCCATTGAAAACCATCATGTTATTCATATACCAGAAATGTTTGAAGCTACTGACTGAATGAAAGGAGCTGGCATCTCACTCTCTTTGAATCTTCTTTATCATGCTAAGAGGAGCAGGAAAAAGCAAAAAATTTCAGAATTGCACCTTGCAATGCGGAGGAATTACTGTTTGTACATTCACATTATTCATTGATTTTTGCCATTGAAAAAAGGCCAGAAATGTTTGAAGCTACTGACTGAATGAAAGAAGCTGGCATCTCACTCTCTTTGAATCTTCTTTATCATGCTAATAGGAGCAGCAAAAAGCAAAAATTTTCAGAATTGCACCTTGCAATGCGGAGAAATTACTGTTTGTGCATTCACATTATTCATTGATTTTTGCCATTGAAAAACATCATGTTATTCATATACCAGAAATGTTTGAAGCTACTGACTGAATGAAAGGAGCTGGCATCTCACTCTCTTTGAATCTTCTTTATCATGCTAAGAGGAGCAGGAAAAAGCAAAAAATTTAAGAATTGCACCTTGCAATGTGGAGGAATCACTGTTTGTGCATTCACATTATTCATTGATTTTTGCCATTGAAAAACATCATGTTATTCATATACCAGAAATGTTTGAAGCTACTGACTGAATGAAAGGAGCTGGCATCTCACTCTCTTTGAATCTTCTTTATCATGCTAAGAGGAGCAGGAAAAAGCAAAAAATTTCAGAATTGCACCTTGCAATGCGGAGAAATTACTGTTTGTGCATTCACATTATTCATTGATTTTTGCCATTGAAAAACATCATGTTATTCATATACCAGAAATGTTTGAAGCTACTGACTGAATGAAAGGAGCTGGCATCTCACTCTCTTTGAATCTTCTTTATCATGCTAAGAGGAGCAGGAAAAAGCAAAAAATTTTAGAATTGCACCTTGCAATGTGGAGGAATCACTGTTTGTGCATTCACATTATTCATTGATTTTTGCCATTGAAAAACATCATGTTATTCATATACCAGAAATGTTTGAAGCTACTGACTGAATGAAAGGAGCTGGCATCTCACTCTCTTTGAATCTTCTTTATCATGCTAAGAGGAGCAGGAAAAAGCAAAAAATTTCAGAATTGCACCTTGCAATGCGGAGAAATTACTGTTAGTGCATTCACATTATTCATTGATTTTTGCCATTGAAAAACGTCCAGAGATGTTTGAAGCTACTGACTGAATGAAAGGAGCTGGCATCTCACTCTCTTTGAATCTTCTTTATCATGCTAAGAGGAGCAGGAAAAAGCATAAAATTTCAGAATTGCACCTTGCAATGCGGAGAAATTACTGTTTGTGCATTCAAATTATTCATTGATTTTTGCCATCGAAAACCATCATGTTATTCATATACCAGAAATGTTTGAAGCTACTGACTGAATGAAAGGAGCTGGCATCTCACTCTCTTTGAATCTTCTTTATCATGCTAAGAGGAGCAGGAAAAAGCAAAAAATTTCAGAATTGCACCTTGCAATGCGGAGAAATTACTGTTTGTGCACTCACATTATTCATTGATTTTTGCCATTGAAAAACATCATGTTATTCATATTCCAGAAATGTTTGAAGCTACTGACTGAATGAAAGGAGCTGGCATCTCACTCTCTTTGAATCTTCTTTATCATGCTAAGAGGAGCAGGAAAAAGCAAAAAATTTCAGAATTGCACCTTGCAATGCGGAGAAATTCCTGTTTGTGCATTCATATTATTCATTGATTTTTGCCATTGAAAACCATCATGTTAGTCATATACCAGAAATGTTTGAAGCTACTGACTGAATGAAAGGAGCTGGCATCTCACTCTCTTTGAATCTTCTTTATCATGCTAAGAGGAGCAGGAAAAAGCAAAAAATTTCAGAATTGCACCTTGCAATGCGGAGAAATTACTGTTTGTGCATTCACATTATTCATTGATCTTTGCCATTGAAAAAAGGCCAGAAATGTTTGAAGCTACTGACTGAATGAAAGGAGCTGGAATCTCACTCTCTTTGAATCTTCTTTATCATGCTAATATTAGCAGCAAAAAGCAAAAAATTTCAGAATTGCACCTTGCAATGCGGAGAAATTACTGTTTGTGCATTCACATTATTCATTGATTTTTGCCATTGAAAAACATCATGTTATTCATATACCAGAAATGTTTGAAGCTACTGACTGAATGAAAGGAGCTGGCATCTCACTCTCTTTGAATCTTCTTTATCATGCTAAGAGGAGCAGGAAAAAGCAAAAAATTTCAGAATTGCACCTTGCAATGCGGAGAATTTACTGTTTGTACATTCACATTATTCATTGATTTTTGCCATTGAAAAAAGGCCAGAAATGTTTGAAGCTACTGACTGAATGAAAGGAGCTGGCATCTCACTCTCTTTGAATCTTCTTTATCATGCTAATAGGAGCAGCAAAAAGCAAAAAATTTCAGAATTGCACCTTGCAATGCGGAGAAATTACTGTTTGTGCATTCACATTATTCTTTGATTTTTGCCATTGAAAAACATCATGTTATTCATATACCAGAAATGTTTGAAGCTACTGACTGAATGAAAGGAGCTGGCATCTCACTCTCTTTGAATCTTCTTTATCATGCTAAGAGGAGCAGGAAAAAGCAAAAAATTTAAGAATTGCACCTTGCAATGTGGAGAAATCACTGTTTGTGCATTCACATTATTCATTGATTTTTGCCATTGAAAAACATCATGTTATTCATATACCAGAAATGTTTGAAGCTACTGACTGAATGAAAGGAGCTGGCATCTCACTCTCTTTGAATCTTCTTTATCATGCTAAGAGGAGCAGGAAAAAGCTAAAAATTTCAGAATTGCACCTTGCAATGCAGAGAAATTACTGTTTGTGCACTCACATTATTCATTGATTTTTGCCATTGAAAAACATCATGTTATTCATATACCAGAAATGTTTGAAGCTACTGACTGAATGAAAGGAGCTGGCATCTCACTCTCTTTGAATATTCTTTATCATGCTAAGAGGAGCAGGAAAAAGCAAAAAATTTCAGAATTGCACCTTGCAATGCGGAGAAATTACTGTTTGTGCATTCACATTATTCATTGACTTTTGCCATTGAAAAACATCATGTTATTCATATACCAGAAATGTTTGAAGCTACTGACTGAATGAAAGGAGCTGGCATCTCACTCTCTTTGAATCTTCTTTATCATGCTAAGAGGAGCAGGAAAAAGCAAAAAATTTCAGAATTGCACCTTGCAATGCGGAGAAATTACTGTTTGTGCATTCACATTATTCATTGATTTTTGCCATTGAAAAACATCATGTTATTCATATACCAGAAATGTTTGAAGCTACTGACTGAATGAAAGGAGCTGGCATCTCACTCTCTTTGAATCTTCTTTATCATGCTAAGAGGAGCAGGAAAAAGCAAAAAATTTTAGAATTGCACCTTGCAATGTGGAGAAATCACTGTTTGTGCATTCACATTATTCATTGATTTTTGCCATTGAAAAACATCATGTTATTCATATACCAGAAATGTTTGAAGCTACTGACTGAATGAAAGGAGCTGGCATCTCACTCTCTTTGAATCTTCTTTATCATGCTAAGAGGAGCAGGAAAAAGCAAAAAATTTCAGAATTGCACCTTGCAATGCGGAGAAATTACTGTTAGTGCATTCACATTATTCATTGATTTTTGCCATTGAAAAACGTCCAGAGATGTTTGAAGCTACTGACTGAATGAAAGGAGCTGGCATCTCACTCTCTTTGAATCTTCTTTATCATGCTAAGAGGAGCAGGAAAAAGCATAAAATTTCAGAATTGCACCTTGCAATGCGGAGAAATTACTGTTTGTGCATTCAAATTATTCATTGATTTTTGCCATCGAAAACCATCATGTTATTCATATACCAGAAATGTTTGAAGCTACTGACTGAATGAAAGGAGCTGGCATCTCACTCTCTTTGAATCTTCTTTATCATGCTAAGAGGAGCAGGAAAAAGCAAAAAATTTCAGAATTGCACCTTGCAATGCGGAGAAATTACTGTTTGTGCACTCACATTATTCATTGATTTTTGCCATTGAAAAACATCATGTTATTCATATACCAGAAATGTTTGAAGCTACTGACTGAATGAAAGGAGCTGGCATCTCACTCTCTTTGAATCTTCTTTATCATGCTAAGAGGAGCAGGAAAAAGCAAAAAATTTCAGAATTGCACCTTGCAATGCGGAGAAATTCCTGTTTGTGCATTCATATTATTCATTGATTTTTGCCATTGAAAACCATCATGTTAGTCATATACCAGAAATGTTTGAAGCTACTGACTGAATGAAAGGAGCTGGCATCTCACTCTCTTTGAATCTTCTTTATCATGCTAAGAGGAGCAGGAAAAAGCAAAAAATTTCAGAATTGCACCTTGCAATGCGGAGAAATTACTGTTTGTGCATTCACATTATTCATTGATCTTTGCCATTGAAAAAAGGCCAGAAATGTTTGAAGCTACTGACTGAATGAAAGGAGCTGGAATCTCACTCTCTTTGAATCTTCTTTATCATGCTAATATTAGCAGCAAAAAGCAAAAAATTTCAGAATTGCACCTTGCAATGCGGAGAAATTACTGTTTGTGCATTCACATTATTCATTGATTTTTGCCATTGAAAAACATCATGTTATTCATATTACAGAAATGTTTGAAGCTACTGACTGAATGAAAGGAGCTGGCATCTCACTCTCTTTGAATCTTCTTTATCATGCTAAGAGGAGCAGGAAAAAGCAAAAAATTTCAGAATTGCACCTTGCAATGCGGAGAAATTACTGTTTGTGCACTCACATTATTCATTGATTTTTGCCATTGAAAAACATCATGTTATTCATATACCAGAAATGTTTGAAGCTACTGACTGAATGAAAGGAGCTGGCATCTCACTCTCTTTGAATCTTCTTTATCATGCTAAGAGGAGCAGGAAAAAGCAAAAAATTTCAGAATTGCACCTTGCAATGCGGAGAAATTCCTGTTTGTGCATTCATATTATTCATTGATTTTTGCCATTGAAAACCATCATGTTAGTCATATACCAGAAATGTTTGAAGCTACTGACTGAATGAAAGGAGCTGGCATCTCACTCTCTTTGAATCTTCTTTATCATGCTAAGAGGAGCAGGAAAAAGCAAAAAATTTCAGAATTGCACCTTGCAATGCGGAGAAATTACTGTTTGTGCATTCACATTATTCATTGATCTTTGCCATTGAAAAAAGGCCAGAAATGTTTGAAGCTACTGACTGAATGAAAGGAGCTGGAATCTCACTCTCTTTGAATCTTCTTTATCATGCTAATATTAGCAGCAAAAAGCAAAAAATTTCAGAATTGCACCTTGCAATGCGGAGAAATTACTGTTTGTGCATTCACATTATTCATTGATTTTTGCCATTGAAAAACATCATGTTATTCATATACCAGAAATGTTTGAAGCTACTGACTGAATGAAAGGAGCTGGCATCTCAATCTCTTTGAATCTTCTTTATCATGCTAAGAGGAGCAGGAAAAAGCAAAAAATTTCAGAATTGCACCTTGCAATGCGGAGAATTTACTGTTTGTACATTCACATTATTCATTGATTTTTGCCATTGAAAAAAGGCCAGAAATGTTTGAAGCTACTGACTGAATGAAAGGAGCTGGCATCTCACTCTCTTTGAATCTTCTTTATCATGCTAATAGGAGCAGCAAAAAGCAAAAAATTTCAGAATTGCACCTTGCAATGCGGAGAAATTACTGTTTGTGCATTCACATTATTCTTTGATTTTTGCCATTGAAAAACATCATGTTATTCATATACCAGAAATGTTTGAAGCTACTGACTGAATGAAAGGAGCTGGCATCTCACTCTCTTTGAATCTTCTTTATCATGCTAAGAGGAGCAGGAAAAAGCAAAAAATTTAAGAATTGCACCTTGCAATGTGGAGAAATCACTGTTTGTGCATTCACATTATTCATTGATTTTTGCCATTGAAAAACATCATGTTATTCATATACCAGAAATGTTTGAAGCTACTGACTGAATGAAAGGAGCTGGCATCTCACTCTCTTTGAATCTTCTTTATCATGCTAAGAGGAGCAGGAAAAAGCTAAAAATTTCAGAATTGCACCTTGCAATGCAGAGAAATTACTGTTTGTGCACTCACATTATTCATTGATTTTTGCCATTGAAAAACATCATGTTATTCATATACCAGAAATGTTTGAAGCTACTGACTGAATGAAAGGAGCTGGCATCTCACTCTCTTTGAATCTTCTTTATCATGCTAAGAGGAGCAGGAAAAAGCAAAAAATTTCAGAATTGCACCTTGCAATGCGGAGAAATTACTGTTTGTGCACTCACATTATTCATTGATTTTTGCCATTGAAAAACATCATGTTATTCATATACCAGAAATGTTTGAAGCTACTGACTGAATGAAAGGAGATGGCATCTCACTCTCTTTGAATCTTCTTTATCATGCTAAGAGGAGCAGGAAAAAGCAAAAAATTTCAGAATTGCACCTTGCAATGCGGAGAAATTCCTGTTTGTGCATTCATATTATTCATTGATTTTTGCCATTGAAAACCATCATGTTAGTCATATACCAGAAATGTTTGAAGCTACTGACTGAATGAAAGGAGCTGGCATCTCACTCTCTTTGAATCTTCTTTATCATGCTAAGAGGAGCAGGAAAAAGCAAAAAATTTCAGAATTGCACCTTGCAATGCGGAGAAATTACTGTTTGTGCATTCACATTATTCATTGATCTTTGCCATTGAAAAAAGGCCAGAAATGTTTGAAGCTACTGACTGAATGAAAGGAGCTGGAATCTCACTCTCTTTGAATCTTCTTTATCATGCTAATATTAGCAGCAAAAAGCAAAAAATTTCAGAATTGCACCTTGCAATGCGGAGAAATTACTGTTTGTGCATTCACATTATTCATTGATTTTTGCCATTGAAAAACATCATGTTATTCATATACCAGAAATGTTTGAAGCTACTGACTGAATGAAAGGAGCTGGCATCTCACTCTCTTTGAATCTTCTTTATCATGCTAAGAGGAGCAGGAAAAAGCAAAAAATTTCAGAATTGCACCTTGCAATGCGGAGAATTTACTGTTTGTACATTCACATTATTCATTGATTTTTGCCATTGAAAAAAGGCCAGAAATGTTTGAAGCTACTGACTGAATGAAAGGAGCTGGCATCTCACTCTCTTTGAATCTTCTTTATCATGCTAATAGGAGCAGCAAAAAGCAAAAAATTTCAGAATTGCACCTTGCAATGCGGAGAAATTACTGTTTGTGCATTCACATTATTCTTTGATTTTTGCCATTGAAAAACATCATGTTATTCATATACCAGAAATGTTTGAAGCTACTGACTGAATGAAAGGAGCTGGCATCTCACTCTCTTTGAATCTTCTTTATCATGCTAAGAGGAGCAGGAAAAAGCAAAAAATTTAAGAATTGCACCTTGCAATGTGGAGAAATCACTGTTTGTGCATTCACATTATTCATTGATTTTTGCCATTGAAAAACATCATGTTATTCATATACCAGAAATGTTTGAAGCTACTGACTGAATGAAAGGAGCTGGCATCTCACTCTCTTTGAATCTTCTTTATCATGCTAAGAGGAGCAGGAAAAAGCTAAAAATTTCAGAATTGCACCTTGCAATGCAGAGAAATTACTGTTTGTGCACTCACATTATTCATTGATTTTTGCCATTGAAAAACATCATGTTATTCATATACCAGAAATGTTTGAAGCTACTGACTGAATGAAAGGAGCTGGCATCTCACTCTCTTTGAATATTCTTTATCATGCTAAGAGGAGCAGGAAAAAGCAAAAAATTTCAGAATTGCACCTTGCAATGCGGAGAAATTACTGTTTGTGCATTCACATTATTCATTGATTTTTGCCATTGAAAAACATCATGTTATTCATATACCAGAAATGTTTGAAGCTACTGACTGAATGAAAGGAGCTGGCATCTCACTCTCTTTGAATCTTCTTTATCATGCTAAGAGGAGCAGGAAAAAGCAAAAAATTTTAGAATTGCACCTTGCAATGTGGAGAAATCACTGTTTGTGCATTCACATTATTCATTGATTTTTGCCATTGAAAAACATCATGTTATTCATATACCAGAAATGTTTGAAGCTACTGACTGAATGAAAGGAGCTGGCATCTCACTCTCTTTGAATCTTCTTTATCATGCTAAGAGGAGCAGGAAAAAGCAAAAAATTTCAGAATTGCACCTTGCAATGCGGAGAAATTACTGTTTGTGGACTCACATTATTCATTGATTTTTGCCATTGAAAAACATCATGTTATTCATATACCAGAAATGTTTGAAGCTACTGACTGAATGAAAGGAGCTGGCATCTCACTCTCTTTGAATCTTCTTTATCATGCTAAGAGGAGCAGGAAAAAGCAAAAAATTTCAGAATTGCACCTTGCAATGCGGAGAAATTCCTGTTTGTGCATTCATATTATTCATTGATTTTTGCCATTGAAAACCATCATGTTAGTCATATACCAGAAATGTTTGAAGCTACTGACTGAATGAAAGGAGCTGGCATCTCACTCTCCTTGAATCTTCTTTATCATGCTAAGAGGAGCAGGAAAAAGCAAAAAATTTCAGAATTGCACCTTGCAATGCGGAGAAATTACTGTTTGTGCATTCACATTATTCATTGATCTTTGCCATTGAAAAAAGGCCAGAAATGTTTGAAGCTACTGACTGAATGAAAGGAGCTGGAATCTCACTCTCTTTGAATCTTCTTTATCATGCTAATATTAGCAGCAAAAAGCAAAAAATTTCAGAATTGCACCTTGCAATGCGGAGAAATTACTGTTTGTGCATTCACATTATTCATTGATTTTTGCCATTGAAAAACATCATGTTATTCATATACCAGAAATGTTTGAAGCTACTGACTGAATGAAAGGAGCTGGCATCTCACTCTCTTTGAATCTTCTTTATCATGCTAAGAGGAGCAGGAAAAAGCAAAAAATTTCAGAATTGCACCTTGCAATGCGGAGAAATTACTGTTTGTGCACTCACATTATTCATTGATTTTTGCCATTGAAAAACATCATGTTATTCATATACCAGAAATGTTTGAAGCTACTGACTGAATGAAAGGAGCTGGCATCTCACTCTCTTTGAATCTTCTTTATCATGCTAAGAGGAGCAGGAAAAAGCAAAAAATTTCAGAATTGCACCTTGCAATGCGGAGAAATTCCTGTTTGTGCATTCATATTATTCATTGATTTTTGCCATTGAAAACCATCATGTTAGTCATATACCAGAAATGTTTGAAGCTACTGACTGAATGAAAGGAGCTGGCATCTCACTCTCTTTGAATCTTCTTTATCATGCTAAGAGGAGCAGGAAAAAGCAAAAAATTTCAGAATTGCACCTTGCAATGCGGAGAAATTACTGTTTGTGCATTCACATTATTCATTGATCTTTGCCATTGAAAAAAGGCCAGAAATGTTTGAAGCTACTGACTGAATGAAAGGAGCTGGAATCTCACTCTCTTTGAATCTTCTTTATCATGCTAATATTAGCAGCAAAAAGCAAAAAATTTCAGAATTGCACGTTGCAATGCGGAGAAATTACTGTTTGTGCATTCACATTATTCATTGATTTTTGCCATTGAAAAACATCATGTTATTCATATACCAGAAATGTTTGAAGCTACTGACTGAATGAAAGGAGCTGGCATCTCACTCTCTTTGAATCTTCTTTATCATGCTAAGAGGAGCAGGAAAAAGCAAAAAATTTCAGAATTGCACCTTGCAATGCGGAGAATTTACTGTTTGTACATTCACATTATTCATTGATTTTTGCCATTGAAAAAAGGCCAGAAATGTTTGAAGCTACTGACTGAATGAAAGGAGCTGGCATCTCACTCTCTTTGAATCTTCTTTATCATGCTAATAGGAGCAGCAAAAAGCAAAAAATTTCAGAATTGCACCTTGCAATGCGGAGAAATTACTGTTCGTGCATTCACATTATTCTTTGATTTTTGCCATTGAAAAACATCATGTTATTCATATACCAGAAATGTTTGAAGCTACTGACTGAATGAAAGGAGCTGGCATCTCACTCTCTTTGAATCTTCTTTATCATGCTAAGAGGAGCAGGAAAAAGCAAAAAATTTAAGAATTGCACCTTGCAATGTGGAGAAATCACTGTTTGTGCATTCACATTATTCATTGATTTTTGCCATTGAAAAACATCATGTTATTCATATACCAGAAATGTTTGAAGCTACTGACTGAATGAAAGGAGCTGGCATCTCACTCTCTTTGAATCTTCTTTATCATGCTAAGAGGAGCAGGAAAAAGCTAAAAATTTCAGAATTGCACCTTGCAATGCGGAGAAATTACTGTTTGTGCACTCACATTATTCATTGATTTTTGCCATTGAAAAACATCATGTTATTCATATACCAGAAATGTTTGAAGCTACTGACTGAATGAAAGGAGCTGGCATCTCACTCTCTTTGAATATTCTTTATCATGCTAAGAGGAGCAGGAAAAAGCAAAAAATTTCAGAATTGCACCTTGCAATGCGGAGAAATTACTGTTTGTGCATTCACATTATTCATTGACTTTTGCCATTGAAAAACATCATGTTATTCATATACCAGAAATGTTTGAAGCTACTGACTGAATGAAAGGAGCTGGCATCTCACTCTCTTTGAATCTTCTTTATCATGCTAAGAGGAGCAGGAAAAAGCAAAAAATTTCAGAATTGCACCTTGCAATGCGGAGAAATTACTGTTTGTGCATTCACATTATTCATTGATTTTTGCCATTGAAAAACATCATGTTATTCATATACCAGAAATGTTTGAAGCTACTGACTGAATGAAAGGAGCTGGCATCTCACTCTCTTTGAATCTTCTTTATCATGCTAAGAGGAGCAGGAAAAAGCAAAAAATTTTAGAATTGCACCTTGCAATGTGGAGAAATCACTGTTTGTGCATTCACATTATTCATTGATTTTTGCCATTGAAAAACATCATGTTATTCATATACCAGAAATGTTTGAAGCTACTGACTGAATGAAAGGAGCTGGCATCTCACTCTCTTTGAATCTTCTTTATCATGCTAAGAGGAGCAGGAAAAAGCAAAAAATTTCAGAATTGCACCTTGCAATGCGGAGAAATTACTGTTAGTGCATTCACATTATTCATTGATTTTTGCCATTGAAAAACGTCCAGAGATGTTTGAAGCTACTGACTGAATGAAAGGAGCTGGCATCTCACTCTCTTTGAATCTTCTTTATCATGCTAAGAGGAGCAGGAAAAAGCATAAAATTTCAGAATTGCACCTTGCAATGCGGAGAAATTACTGTTTGTGCATTCAAATTATTCATTGATTTTTGCCATCGAAAACCATCATGTTATTCATATACCAGAAATGTTTGAAGCTACTGACTGAATGAAAGGAGCTGGCATCTCACTCTCTTTGAATCTTCTTTATCATGCTAAGAGGAGCAGGAAAAAGCAAAAAATTTCAGAATTGCACCTTGCAATGCGGAGAAATTACTGTTTGTGCACTCACATTATTCATTGATTTTTGCCATTGAAAAACATCATGTTATTCATATACCAGAAATGTTTGAAGCTACTGACTGAATGAAAGGAGCTGGCATCTCACTCTCTTTGAATCTTCTTTATCATGCTAAGAGGAGCAGGAAAAAGCAAAAAATTTCAGAATTGCACCTTGCAATGCGGAGAAATTCCTGTTTGTGCATTCATATTATTCATTGATTTTTGCCATTGAAAACCATCATGTTAGTCATATACCAGAAATGTTTGAAGCTACTGACTGAATGAAAGGAGCTGGCATCTCACTATCTTTGAATCTTCTTTATCATGCTAAGAGGAGCAGGAAAATGCAAAAAATTTCAGAATTGCACCTTGCAATGCGGAGAAATTACTGTTTGTGCATTCACATTATTCATTGATCTTTGCCATTGAAAAAAGGCCAGAAATGTTTGAAGCTACTGACTGAATGAAAGGAGCTGGAATCTCACTCTCTTTGAATCTTCTTTATCATGCTAATATTAGCAGCAAAAAGCAAAAAATTTCAGAATTGCACCTTGCAATGCGGAGAAATTACTGTTTGTGCATTCACATTATTCATTGATTTTTGCCATTGAAAAACATCATGTTATTCATATACCAGAAATGTTTGAAGCTACTGACTGAATGAAAGGAGCTGGCATCTCACTCTCTTTGAATCTTCTTTATCATGCTAAGAGGAGCAGGAAAAAGCAAAAAATTTCAGAATTGCACCTTGCAATGCGGAGAAATTACTGTTTGTACATTCACATTATTCATTGATTTTTGCCATTGAAAAAAGGCCAGAAATGTTTGAAGCTACTGACTGAATGAAAGGAGCTGGCATCTCACTCTCTTTGAATCTTCTTTATCATGCTAATAGGAGCAGCAAAAAGCAAAAAATTTCAGAATTGCACCTTGCAATGCGGAGAAATTACTGTTTGTGCATTCACATTATTCTTTGATTTTTGCCATTGAAAAACATCATGTTATTCATATACCAGAAATGTTTGAAGCTACTGACTGAATGAAAGGAGCTGGCATCTCACTCTCTTTGAATCTTCTTTATCATGCTAAGAGGAGCAGGAAAAAGCAAAAAATTTAAGAATTGCACCTTGCAATGTGGAGAAATCACTGTTTGTGCATTCACATTATTCATTGATTTTTGCCATTGAAAAACATCATGTTATTCATATACCAGAAATGTTTGAAGCTACTGACTGAATGAAAGGAGCTGGCATCTCACTCTCTTTGAATATTCTTTATCATGCTAAGAGGAGCAGGAAAAAGCTAAAAATTTCAGAATTGCACCTTGCAATGCGGAGAAATTACTGTTTGTGCACTCACATTATTCATTGATTTTTGCCATTGAAAAACATCATGTTATTCATATACCAGAAATGTTTGAAGCTACTGACTGAATGAAAGGAGCTGGCATCTCACTCTCTTTGAATATTCTTTATCATGCTAAGAGGAGCAGGAAAAAGCAAAAAATTTCAGAATTGCACCTTGCAATGCGGAGAAATTACTGTTTGTGCATTCACATTATTCATTGACTTTTGCCATTGAAAAACATCATGTTATTCATATACCAGAAATGTTTGAAGCTACTGACTGAATGAAAGGAGCTGGCATCTCACTCTCTTTGAATCTTCTTTATCATGCTAAGAGGAGCAGGAAAAAGCAAAAAATTTCAGAATTGCACCTTGCAATGCGGAGAAATTACTGTTTGTGCATTCACATTATTCATTGATTTTTGCCATTGAAAACCATCATGTTATTCATATACCAGAAATGTTTGAAGCTACTGACTGAATGAAAGGAGCTGGCATGTCACTCTCTTTGAATCTTCTTTATCATGCTAAGAGGAGCAGGAAAAAGTTAAAAATTTCAGAATTGTACCTTGCAATGCGGAGAAATTACTGTTTGTGCATTCACATTATTCATTGATTTTTGCCATTGAAAAAAGGCCAGAAATGTTTGAAGCTACTGACTGAATGAAAGGAGCTGGCATCTCACTCTCTTTGAATCTTCTTTATCATGCTAATAGGAGCAGCATAAAGCAAAAAATTTCAGAATTGCACCTTGCAATGCGGAGAAATTACTGTTTGTGCATTCACATTATTCATTGATTTTTGCCATTGAAAAACATCATGTTATTCATATACCAGAAATGTTTGAAGCTACTGACTGAATGAAAGGAGCTGGCATCTCACTCTCTTTGAATCTTCTTTATCATGCTAAGAGGAGCAGGAAAAAGCAAAAAATTTCAGAATTGCACCTTGCAATGCGGAGAAATTACTGTTTGTGCATTCACATTATTCATTGATTTTTGCCATTGAAAAACATCATGTTATTCATATACCAGAAATGTTTGAAGCTACTGACTGAATGAAAGGAGCTGGCATCTCACTCTCTTTGAATCTTCTTTATCATGCTAGGAGGAGCAGGAAAAAGAAAAAAATTTCAGAATTGCACCTTGCAATACGGAGAAATTACTGTTTGTGCATTCACATTATTCATTGATTTTTGCCATTGAAAAAAGGCCAGAAATGTTTGAAGCTACTGACTGAATGAAAGGAGCTGGCATCTCACTCTCTTTGAATCTTCTTTATCATGCTAATAGGAGCAGCAAAAAGCAAAAAATTTCAGAATTGCACCTTGCAATGCGGAGAAATTACTGCTTGTGCATTCACATTATTAATTGATTTTTGCCATTGAAAAACATCATGTTATTCATATACCAGAAATCTTTGAAGCTACTGACTGAATGAAAGGAGCTGGCATCTCACTCTCTTTGAATCTTCTTTATCATGCTAAGAGGAGCAGGAAAAAGCAAAAAATTTAAGAATTGCACCTTGCAATGTGGAGAAATCACTGTTTGTGCATTCACATTATTCATTGATTTTTGCCATTGAAAAACATCATGTTATTCATATACCAGAAATGTTTGAAGATACTGACTGAATGAAAGGAGCTGGCAGCTCACTCTCTTTGAATCTTCTTTATCATGCTAAGAGGAGCAGGAAAAAGCAAAAAATTTCAGAATTGCACCTTACAATGCGGAGAAATTACTGTTTGTGCATTCACATTATTCATTGATTTTTGCCATTGAAAAACATCCAGAAATGTTTGAAGCTACTGACAGAATGAAAAGAGCTGGCATCTCACTCTCTTTGAATTTTCTTTATCATGCTAAGAGGAGCAGGAAAAAGCAAAAAATTTCAGAATTGCACCTTGCAATGCGGAGAAATTACTGTTTGTATATTGACATTATTCATTGATTTTTGCCATTGAAAACCATCATGTTATTCATATACCAGAAATGTTTGAAGCTACTGACTGAATGAAAGGAGCTGGCATCTCACTCTCTTTGAATCTTCTTTATCATGCTAAGAGGAGCAGGAAAAAGCAAAAAATTTCAGAATTGCACCTTGCAATGCGGAGAAATTACTGTTTGTGCACTCACATTATTCATTGATTTTTGCCATTGAAAAACATCATGTTATTCATATACCAGAAATGTTTGAAGCTACTGACTGAATGAAAGTAGCTGGCATCTCACTCTCTTTGAATCTTCTTTATCATGCTAAGAGGAGCAGGAAGAAGCAAAAAATTTCAGAATTGCACCTTGCAATGCGGAGAATTTACTGTTTGTGCATTCAAATTATTCATTGATTTTTGCCATTGAAAACCATCATGTTATTCATATACCAGAAATGTTTGAAGCTACTGACTGATTGAAAGGAGCTGGCATCTCACTCTCTTTGAATCTTCTTTATCATGCTAAGAGGAGCAGGAAAAAGCAAAAAATTTCAGAATTGCACCTTGCAATGCGGAGAAATTACTTTTTGTGCATTCACATTATTCATTGATTTTTGCCATTGAAAACCATCATGTTATTCATATACCAGAAATGTTTGAAGCTACTGACTGAATGAAAGGAGGTGGCATCTCACTCTCTTTGAATCTTCTTTATCATGCTAAGAGGAGCAGGAAAAAGCAAAAAATTTCAGAATTGCACCTTGCAATGCGGAGAAATTACTGTTTGTACATTCACATTATTCATTGATTTGTGCCATTGAAAAAAGGCCAGAAATGTTTGAAGCTACTGACTGAATGAAAGGAGCTGGCATCTCACTCTCTTTGAATCTTCTTTATCATGCTAATAGGAGCAGCAAAAAGAAAAAAAATTTCAGAATTGCACCTTGCAATGCGGAGAAATTACTGTTTGTGCATTCACATTATTCATTGATTTTTGCCATTGAAAAACATCATGTTATTCATATACCAGAAATGTTTGAAGCTACTGACTGAATGAAAGGAGCTGGCATCTCACTCTCTTTGAATCTTCTTTATCATGCTAAGAGGAGCAGTAAAAAGCAAAAAATTTAAGAATTGCACCTTGCAATGTGGAGAAATCACTGTTTGTGCATTCACATTATTCATTGATTTTTGCCATTGAAAAACATCATGTTATTCATATACCAGAAATGTTTGAAGCTACTGACTGAATGAAAGGAGCTGGCATCTCACTCTCTTTGAATCTTCTTTATCATGCTAAGAGGAGCAGGAAAAAGCAAAAAATTTCAGAATTGCACCTTGCAATGCGGAGAAATTACTGTTTGTGCATTCACATTATTCATTGATTTTTGCCATTGAAAACCATCATGTTATTCATATACCAGAAATGTTTGAAGCTACTGACTGAATGAAAGGAGCTGGCATCTCACTCTCTTTGAATCTTCTTTATCATGCTAAGAGGAGCAGGAAAAAGCAAAAAATTTCAGAATTGCACCTTGCAATGCGGAGAAATTACTGTTAGTGCATTCACATTATTCATTGATTTTTGCCATTGAAAAACGTCCAGAAATGTTTGAAGCTACTGACTGAATGAAAGGAGCTGGCATCTCACTCTCTTTGAATCTTCTTTATCATGCTAAGAGGAGCAGGAAAAAGCATAAAATTTCAGAATTGCACCTTGCAATGCGGAGAAATTACTGTTTGTGCATTCAAATTATTCATTGATTTTTGCCATCGAAAACCATCATGTTATTCATATACCAGAAATGTTTGAAGCTACTGACTGAATGAAAGGAGCTGGCATCTCACTCTCTTTGAATCTTCTTTATCATGCTAAGAGGAGCAGGAAAAAGCAAAAAATTTCAGAATTGCACCTTGCAATGCGGAGAAATTACTGTTTGTGCACTCACATTATTCATTGATTTTTGCCATTGAAAAACATCATGTTATTCATATACCAGAAATGTTTGAAGCTACTGACTGAATGAAAGGAGCTGGCATCTCACTCTCTTTGAATCTTCTTTATCATGCTAAGAGGAGCAGGAAAAAGCAAAAAATTTAAGAATTGCACCTTGCAATGTGGAGAAATCACTGTTTGTGCATTCACATTATTCATTGATTTTTGCCATTGAAAAACATCATGTTATTCATATACCAGAAATGTTTGAAGCTACTGACTGAATGAAAGGAGCTGGCATCTCACTCTCTTTGAATCTTCTTTATCATGCTAAGAGGAGCAGGAAAAAGCAAAAAATTTCAGAATTGCACCTTGCAATGCGGAGAAATTACTGTTTGTGCATTCACATTATTCATTGATTTTTGCCATTGAAAACCATCATGTTATTCATATACCAGAAATGTTTGAAGCTACTGACTGAATGAAAGGAGCTGGCATCTCACTCTCTTTGAATCTTCTTGATCATGCTAAGAGGAGCAGGAAAAAGCAAAAAATTTCAGAATTGCACCTTGCAATGCGGAGAAATTACTGTTAGTGCATTCACATTATTCATTGATTTTTGCCATTGAAAAACGTCCAGAAATGTTTGAAGCTACTGACTGAAGGAAAGGAGCTGGCATCTCACTCTCTTTGAATCTTCTTTATCATGCTAAGAGGAGCAGTAAAAAGCATAAAATTTCAGAATTGCACCTTGCAATGCAGAGAAATTACTGTTTGTGCATTCAAATTATTCATTGATTTTTGCCATCGAAAACCATCATGTTATTCATATACCAGAAATGTTTGAAGCTACTGACTGAATGAAAGGAGCTGGCATCTCACTCTCTTTGAATCTTCTTTATCATGCTAAGAGGAGCAGGAAAAAGCAAAAAATTTCAGAATTGCACCTTGCAATGCGGAGAAATTACTGTTTGTGCACTCACATTATTCATTGATTTTTGCCATTGAAAAACATCATGTTATTCATATACCAGAAATGTTTGAAGCTACTGACTGAATGAAAGTAGCTGGCATCTCACTCTCTTTGAATCTTCTTTATCATGCTAAGAGGAGCAGGAAGAAGCAAAAAATTTCAGAATTGCACCTTGCAATGCGGAGAATTTACTGTTTGTGCATTCAAATTATTCATTGATTTTTGCCATTGAAAACCATCATGTTATTCATATACCAGAAATGTTTGAAGCTACTGACTGATTGAAAGGAGCTGGCATCTCACTCTCTTTGAATCTTCTTTATCATGCTAAGAGGAGCAGGAAAAAGCAAAAAATTTCAGAATTGCACCTTGCAATGCGGAGAAATTACTTTTTGTGCATTCACATTATTCATTGATTTTTGCCATTGAAAACCATCATGTTATTCATATACCAGAAATGTTTGAAGCTACTGACTGAATGAAAGGAGGTGGCATCTCACTCTCTTTGAATCTTCTTTATCATGCTAAGAGGAGCAGGAAAAAGCAAAAAATTTCAGAATTGCACCTTGCAATGCGGAGAAATTACTGTTTGTACATTCACATTATTCATTGATTTGTGCCATTGAAAAAAGGCCAGAAATGTTTGAAGCTACTGACTGAATGAAAGGAGCTGGCATCTCACTCTCTTTGAATCTTCTTTATCATGCTAATAGGAGCAGCAAAAAGAAAAAAAATTTCAGAATTGCACCTTGCAATGCGGAGAAATTACTGTTTGTGCATTCACATTATTCATTGATTTTTGCCATTGAAAAACATCATGTTATTCATATACCAGAAATGTTTGAAGCTACTGACTGAATGAAAGGAGCTGGCATCTCACTCTCTTTGAATCTTCTTTATCATGCTAAGAGGAGCAGTAAAAAGCAAAAAATTTAAGAATTGCACCTTGCAATGTGGAGAAATCACTGTTTGTGCATTCACATTATTCATTGATTTTTGCCATTGAAAAACATCATGTTATTCATATACCAGAAATGTTTGAAGCTACTGACTGAATGAAAGGAGCTGGCATCTCACTCTCTTTGAATCTTCTTTATCATGCTAAGAGGAGCAGGAAAAAGCAAAAAATTTCAGAATTGCACCTTGCAATGCGGAGAAATTACTGTTTGTGCATTCACATTATTCATTGATTTTTGCCATTGAAAACCATCATGTTATTCATATACCAGAAATGTTTGAAGCTACTGACTGAATGAAAGGAGCTGGCATCTCACTCTCTTTGAATCTTCTTTATCATGCTAAGAGGAGCAGGAAAAAGCAAAAAATTTCAGAATTGCACCTTGCAATGCGGAGAAATTACTGTTAGTGCATTCACATTATTCATTGATTTTTGCCATTGAAAAACGTCCAGAAATGTTTGAAGCTACTGACTGAATGAAAGGAGCTGGCATCTCACTCTCTTTGAATCTTCTTTATCATGCTAAGAGGAGCAGGAAAAAGCATAAAATTTCAGAATTGCACCTTGCAATGCGGAGAAATTACTGTTTGTGCATTCAAATTATTCATTGATTTTTGCCATCGAAAACCATCATGTTATTCATATACCAGAAATGTTTGAAGCTACTGACTGAATGAAAGGAGCTGGCATCTCACTCTCTTTGAATCTTCTTTATCATGCTAAGAGGAGCAGGAAAAAGCAAAAAATTTCAGAATTGCACCTTGCAATGCGGAGAAATTACTGTTTGTGCACTCACATTATTCATTGATTTTTGCCATTGAAAAACATCATGTTATTCATATACCAGAAATGTTTGAAGCTACTGACTGAATGAAAGGAGCTGGCATCTCACTCTCTTTGAATCTTCTTTATCATGCTAAGAGGAGCAGGAAAAAGCAAAAAATTTAAGAATTGCACCTTGCAATGTGGAGAAATCACTGTTTGTGCATTCACATTATTCATTGATTTTTGCCATTGAAAAACATCATGTTATTCATATACCAGAAATGTTTGAAGCTACTGACTGAATGAAAGGAGCTGGCATCTCACTCTCTTTGAATCTTCTTTATCATGCTAAGAGGAGCAGGAAAAAGCAAAAAATTTCAGAATTGCACCTTGCAATGCGGAGAAATTACTGTTTGTGCATTCACATTATTCATTGATTTTTGCCATTGAAAACCATCATGTTATTCATATACCAGAAATGTTTGAAGCTACTGACTGAATGAAAGGAGCTGGCATCTCACTCTCTTTGAATCTTCTTGATCATGCTAAGAGGAGCAGGAAAAAGCAAAAAATTTCAGAATTGCACCTTGCAATGCGGAGAAATTACTGTTAGTGCATTCACATTATTCATTGATTTTTGCCATTGAAAAACGTCCAGAAATGTTTGAAGCTACTGACTGAAGGAAAGGAGCTGGCATCTCACTCTCTTTGAATCTTCTTTATCATGCTAAGAGGAGCAGTAAAAAGCATAAAATTTCAGAATTGCACCTTGCAATGCAGAGAAATTACTGTTTGTGCATTCAAATTATTCATTGATTTTTGCCATCGAAAAACATCATGTTATTCATATACCAGAAATGTTTGAAGCTACTGACTGAATGAAAGGAGCTGGCATCTCACTCTCTTTGAATCTTCTTTATCATGCTAAGAGGAGCAGGAAAAAGCAAAAAATTTCAGAATTGCACCTTGCAATGCGGAGAAATTCCTGTTTGTGCATTCATATTATTCATTGATTTTTGCCATTGAAAACCATCATGTTAGTCATATACCAGAAATGTTTGAAGCTACTGACTGAATGAAAGGAGCTGGCATCTCACTCTCTTTGAATCTTCTTTATCATGCTAAGAGGAGCAGGAAAAAGCAAAAAATTTCAGAATTGCACCTTGCAATGCGGAGAAATTCCTGTTTGTGCATTCATATTATTCATTGATTTTTGCCATTGAAAACCATCATGTTAGTCATATACCAGAAATGTTTGAATCTACTGACTGAATGAAAGGAGCTGGCATCTCACTCTCTTTGAATCTTCTTTATCATGCTAAGAGGAGCAGGAAAAAGCAAAAAATTTCAGAATTGCAACTTGCAATGCGGAGAAATTACTGTTTGTGCATTCACATTATTCATTGATCTTTGCCATTGAAAAAAGGCCAGAAATGTTTGAAGCTACTGACTGAATGAAAGGAGCTGGAATCTCACTCTCTTTGAATCTTCTTTATCATGCTAAGAGGAGCAGGAAAAAGCAAAAAATTTCAGAATTGCACCTTGCAATGCGGAGAAATTCCTGTTTGTGCATTCATATTATTCATTGATTTTTGCCATTGAAAACCATCATGTTAGTCATATACCAGAAATGTTTGAAGCTACTGACTGAATGAAAGGAGCTGGCATCTCACTCTCTTTGAATCTTCTTTATCATGCTAAGAGGAGCAGGAAAAAGCAAAAAATTTCAGAATTGCACCTTGCAATGCGGAGAAATTACTGTTTGTGCACTCACATTATTCATTGATTTTTGCCATTGAAAAACATCATGTTATTCATATACCAGAAATGTTTGAAGCTACTGACTGAATGAAAGGAGCTGGCATCTCACTCTCTTTGAATCTTCTTTATCATGCTAAGAGGAGCAGGAAAAAGCAAAAAATTTCAGAATTGCACCTTGCAATGCGGAGAAATTCCTGTTTGTGCATTCATATTATTCATTGATTTTTGCCATTGAAAACCATCATGTTAGTCATATACCAGAAATGTTTGAAGCTACTGACTGAATGAAAGGAGCTGGCATCTCACTCTCTTTGAATCTTCTTTATCATGCTAAGAGGAGCAGGAAAAAGCAAAAAATTTCAGAATTGCACCTTGCAATGCGGAGAAATTACTTTTTGTGCATTCACATTATTCATTGATTTTTGCCATTGAAAACCATCATGTTATTCATATACCAGAAATGTTTGAAGCTACTGACTGAATGAAAGGAGGTGGCATCTCACTCTCTTTGAATCTTCTTTATCATGCTAAGAGGAGCAGGAAAAAGCAAAAAATTTCAGAATTGCACCTTGCAATGCGGTGAAATTACTGTTTGTACATTCACATTATTCATTGATTTGTGCCATTGAAAAAAGGCCAGAAATGTTTGAAGCTACTGACTGAATGAAAGGAGCTGGCATCTCACTCTCTTTGAATCTTCTTTATCATGCTAATAGGAGCAGCAAAAAGAAAAAAAATTTCAGAATTGCACCTTGCAATGCGGAGAAATTACTGTTTGTGCATTCACATTATTCATTGATTTTTGCCATTGAAAAACATCATGTTATTCATATACCAGAAATGTTTGAAGCTACTGACTGAATGAAAGGAGCTGGCATCTCACTCTCTTTGAATCTTCTTTATCATGCTAAGAGGAGCAGTAAAAAGCAAAAAATTTAAGAATTGCACCTTGCAATGTGGAGAAATCACTGTTTGTGCATTCACATTATTCATTGATTTTTGCCATTGAAAAACATCATGTTATTCATATACCAGAAATGTTTGAAGCTACTGACTGAATGAAAGGAGCTGGCATCTCACTCTCTTTGAATCTTCTTTATCATGCTAAGAGGAGCAGGAAAAAGCAAAAAATTTCAGAATTGCACCTTGCAATGCGGAGAAATTACTGTTTGTGCATTCACATTATTCATTGATTTTTGTCATTGAAAACCATCATGTTATTCATATACCAGAAATGTTTGAAGCTACTGACTGAATGAAAGGAGCTGGCATCTCACTCTCTTTGAATCTTCTTTATCATGCTAAGAGGAGCAGGAAAAAGCAAAAAATTTCAGAATTGCACCTTGCAATGCGGAGAAATTACTGTTAGTGCATTCACATTATTCATTGATTTTTGCCATTGAAAAACGTCCAGAAATGTTTGAAGCTACTGACTGAATGAAAGGAGCTGGCATCTCACTCTCTTTGAATCTTCTTTATCATGCTAAGAGGAGCAGGAAAAAGCATAAAATTTCAGAATTGCACCTTGCAATGCGGAGAAATTACTGTTTGTGCATTCAAATTATTCATTGATTTTTGCCATCGAAAACCATCATGTTATTCATATACCAGAAATGTTTGAAGCTACTGACTGAATGAAAGGAGCTGGCATCTCACTCTCTTTGAATCTTCTTTATCATGCTAAGAGGAGCAGGAAAAAGCAAAAAATTTCAGAATTGCACCTTGCAATGCGGAGAAATTACTGTTTGTGCACTCACATTATTCATTGATTTTTGCCATTGAAAAACATCATGTTATTCATATACCAGAAATGTTTGAAGCTACTGACTGAATGAAAGGAGCTGGCATCTCACTCTCTTTGAATATTCTTTATCATGCTAAGAGGAGCAGGAAAAAGCAAAAAATTTAAGAATTGCACCTTGCAATGTGGAGAAATCACTGTTTGTGCATTCACATTATTCATTGATTTTTGCCATTGAAAAACATCATGTTATTCATATACCAGAAATGTTTGAAGCTACTGACTGAATGAAAGGAGCTGGCATCTCACTCTCTTTGAATCTTCTTTATCATGCTAAGAGGAGCAGGAAAAAGCAAAAAATTTCAGAATTGCACCTTGCAATGCGGAGAAATTACTGTTTGTGCATTCACATTATTCATTGATTTTTGCCATTGAAAACCATCATGTTATTCATATACCAGAAATGTTTGAAGCTACTGACTGAATGAAAGGAGCTGGCATCTCACTCTCTTTGAATCTTCTTGATCATGCTAAGAGGAGCAGGAAAAAGCAAAAAATTTCAGAATTGCACCTTGCAATGCGGAGAAATTACTGTTAGTGCATTCACATTATTCATTGATTTTTGCCATTGAAAAACGTCCAGAAATGTTTGAAGCTACTGACTGAAGGAAAGGAGCTGGCATCTCACTCTCTTTGAATCTTCTTTATCATGCTAAGAGGAGCAGTAAAAAGCATAAAATTTCAGAATTGCACCTTGCAATGCGGAGAAATTACTGTTTGTGCATTCAAATTATTCATTGATTTTTGCCATCGAAAACCATCATGTTATTCATATACCAGAAATGTTTGAAGCTACTGACTGAATGAAAGGAGCTGGCATCTCACTCTCTTTGAATCTTCTTTATCATGCTAAGAGGAGCAGGAAAAAGCAAAAAATTTCAGAATTGCACCTTGCAATGCGGAGTATTACTGTTTGTGCACTCACATTATTCATTGATTTTTGCCATTGAAAAACATCATGTTATTCATATACCAGAAATGTTTGAAGCTACTGACTGAATGAAAGGAGCTGGCATCTCACTCTCTTTGAATCTTCTTTATCATGCTAAGAGGAGCAGGAAAAAGCAAAAAATTTCAGAATTGCAACTTGCAATGCGGAGAAATTACTGTTTGTGCATTCACATTATTCATTGATCTTTGCCATTGAAAAAAGGCCAGAAATGTTTGAAGCTACTGACTGAATGAAAGGAGCTGGAATCTCACTCTCTTTGAATCTTCTTTATCATGCTAATAGGAGCAGCAAAAAGCAAAAAATTTCAGAATTGCACCTTGCAATGCGGAGAAATTACTGTTTGTGCATTCACATTATTCATTGATTTTTGCCATTGAAAAACATCATGTTATTCATATACCAGAAATGTTTGAAGCTACTGACTGAATGAAAGGAGCTGACATCTCACTCTCTTTGAATCTTCTTTATCATGCTAAGAGGAGCAGGAAAAAGCAAAAAATTTCAGAATTGCACCTTGCAATGCGGAGAAATTACTGTTTGTGCATTCAAATTATTCATTGATTTTTGCCATTGAAAAACATCATGTTATTCATATACCAGAAATGTTTGAAGCTACTGACTGAATGAAAGGAGCTGGCATCTCACTCTCTTTGAATCTTCTTTATCATGCTAAGAGGAGCAGGAAAAAGCAAAAAATTTAAGAATTGCACCTTGCAATGTGGAGAAATCACTGTTTGTGCATTCACATTATTCATTGATTTTTGCCATTGAAAAACATCATGTTATTCATATACCAGAAATGTTTGAAGCTACTGACTGAATGAAGGAGCTGGCATCTCACTCTCTTTGAATCTTCTTTATCATGCTAAGAGGAGCAGGAAAAAGCAAAAAATTTCAGAATTGCACCTTGCAATGCGGAGAAATTACTGTTTGTGCATTCACATTATTCATTGATTTTTGCCATTGAAAACCATCATGTTATTCATATACCAGAAATGTTTGAAGCTACTGACTGAATGAAAGGAGCTGGCATCTCACTCTCTTTGAATCTTCTTGATCATGCTAAGAGGAGCAGGAAAAAGCAAAAAATTTCAGAATTGCACCTTGCAATGCGGAGAAATTACTGTTAGTGCATTCACATTATTCATTGATTTTTGCCATTGAAAAACGTCCAGAAATGTTTGAAGCTACTGACTGAATGAAAGGAGCTGGCATCTCACTCTCTTTGAATCTTCTTTATCATGCTAAGAGGAGCAGGAAAAAGCAAAAAATTTCAGAATTGCACCTTGCAATGTGGAGAAATTCCTGTTTGTGCATTCATATTATTCATTGATTTTTGCCATTGAAAACCATCATGTTAGTCATATACCAGAAATGTTTGAAGCTACTGACTGAATGAAAGGAGCTGGCATCTCACTCTCTTTGAATCTTCTTTATCATGCTAAGAGGAGCAGGAAAAAGCAAAAAATTTCAGAATTGCAACTTGCAATGCGGAGAAATTACTGTTTGTGCATTCACATTATTCATTGATCTTTGCCATTGAAAAAAGGCCAGAAATGTTTGAAGCTACTGACTGAATGAAAGGAGCTGGAATCTCACTCTCTTTGAATCTTCTTTATCATGCTAATAGGAGCAGCAAAAAGCAAAAAATTTCAGAATTGCACCTTGCAATGCGGAGAAATTACTGTTTGTGCATTCACATTATTCATTGATTTTTGCCATTGAAAAACATCATGTTATTCATATACCAGAAATGTTTGAAGCTACTGACTGAATGAAAGGAGCTGGCATCTCACTATCTTTGAATCTTCTTTATCATGCTAAGAGGAGCAGGAAAAAGCAAAAAATTTCAGAATTGCACATTGCAATGCGGAGAAATTACTGTTTGTACATTCACATTATTCATTGATTTTTGCCATTGAAAAAAGGCCAGAAATGTTTGAAGCTACTGACTGAATGAAAGGAGCTGGCATCTCACTCTCTTTGAATCTTCTTTATCATGCTAATAGGAGCAGCAAAAAGCAAAAAATTTCAGAATTGCACCTTGCAATGCGGAGAAATTACTGTTTGTGCATTCACATTATTCTTTGATTTTTGCCATTGAAAAACATCATGTTATTCATATACCAGAAATGTTTGAAGCTACTGACTGAATGAAAGGAGCTGGCATCTCACTCTCTTTGAATCTTCTTTATCATGCTAAGAGGAGCAGGAAAAAGCAAAAAATTTCAGAATTGCACCTTGCAATGCGGAGAAATTACTGTTTGTGCACTCACATTATTCATTGATTTTTGCCATTGAAAAACATCATGTTATTCATATACCAGAAATGTTTGAAGCTACTGACTGAATGAAAGGAGCTGGCATCTCATTCTCTTTGAATTTTCTTTATCATGCTAAGAGGAGCAGGAAAAAGCAAAAAATTTCAGAATTGCACCTTGCAATGCGGAGAAATTACTGTTTGTGCATTCACATTATTCATTGATTTTTGCCATTGAAAAACATCATGTTATTCATATACCAGAAATGTTTGAAGCTACTGACTGAATGAAAGGAGCTGGCATCTCACTCTCTTTGAATCTTCTTTATCATGCTAAGAGGAGCAGGAAAAAGCAAAAAATTTCAGAATTGCACCTTGCAATGCGGAGAAATTACTGTTTGTGCACTCACATTATTCATTGATTTTTGCCATTGAAAAACATCATGTTATTCATATACCAGAAATGTTTGAAGCTACTGACTGAATGAAAGGAGCTGGCATCTCACTCTCTTTGAATCTTCTTTATCATGCTAAGAGGAGCAGGAAAAAGCAAAAAATTTCAGAATTGCACCTTGCAATGCGGAGAAATTCCTGTTTGTGCATTCATATTATTCATTGATTTTTGCCATTGAAAACCATCATGTTAGTCATATACCAGAAATGTTTGAAGCTACTGACTGAATGAAAGGAGCTGGCATCTCACTCTCTTTGAATCTTCTTTATCATGCTAAGAGGAGCAGGAAAAAGCAAAAAATTTCAGAATTGCAACTTGCAATGCGGAGAAATTACTGTTTGTGCATTCACATTATTCATTGATCTTTGCCATTGAAAAAAGGCCAGAAATGTTTGAAGCTACTGACTGAATGAAAGGAGCTGGCATCTCACTCTCTTTGATTCTTCTTTATCATGCTAAGAGGAGCAGGAAAAAGCAAAAAATTTCAGAATTGCACCTTGCAATGCGGAGAAATTCCTGTTTGTGCATTCATATTATTCATTGATTTTTGCCATTGAAAACCATCATGTTAGTCATATACCAGAAATGTTTGAAGCTACTGACTGAATGAAAGGAGCTGGCATCTCACTCTCTTTGAATCTTCTTTATCATGCTAAGAGGAGCAGGAAAAAGCAAAAAATTTCAGAATTGCACCTTGCAATGCGGAGAAATTACTGTTTGTGCACTCACATTATTCATTGATTTTTGCCATTGAAAAACATCATGTTATTCATATACCAGAAATGTTTGAAGCTACTGACTGAATGAAAGGAGCTGGCATCTCACTCTCTTTGAATCTTCTTTATCATGCTAAGAGGAGCAGGAAAAAGCAAAAAATTTCAGAATTGCACCTTGCAATGCGGAGAAATTCCTGTTTGTGCATTCATATTATTCATTGATTTTTGCCATTGAAAACCATCATGTTAGTCATATACCAGAAATGTTTGAAGCTACTGACTGAATGAAAGGAGCTGGCATCTCACTCTCTTTGAATCTTCTTTATCATGCTAAGAGGAGCAGGAAAAAGCAAAAAATTTCAGAATTGCACCTTGCAATGCGGAGAAATTACTTTTTGTGCATTCACATTATTCATTGATTTTTGCCATTGAAAACCATCATGTTATTCATATACCAGAAATGTTTGAAGCTACTGACTGAATGAAAGGAGGTGGCATCTCACTCTCTTTGAATCTTCTTTATCATGCTAAGAGGAGCAGGAAAAAGCAAAAAATTTCAGAATTGCACCTTGCAATGCGGTGAAATTACTGTTTGTACATTCACATTATTCATTGATTTGTGCCATTGAAAAAAGGCCAGAAATGTTTGAAGCTACTGACTGAATGAAAGGAGCTGGCATCTCACTCTCTTTGAATCTTCTTTATCATGCTAATAGGAGCAGCAAAAAGAAAAAAAATTTCAGAATTGCACCTTGCAATGCGGAGAAATTACTGTTTGTGCATTCACATTATTCATTGATTTTTGCCATTGAAAAACATCATGTTATTCATATACCAGAAATGTTTGAAGCTACTGACTGAATGAAAGGATCTGGCATCTCACTCTCTTTGAATCTTCTTTATCATGCTAAGAGGAGCAGTAAAAAGCAAAAAATTTAAGAATTGCACCTTGCAATGTGGAGAAATCACTGTTTGTGCATTCACATTATTCATTGATTTTTGCCATTGAAAAACATCATGTTATTCATATACCAGAAATGTTTGAAGCTACTGACTGAATGAAAGGAGCTGGCATCTCACTCTCTTTGAATCTTCTTTATCATGCTAAGAGGAGCAGGAAAAAGCAAAAAATTTCAGAATTGCACCTTGCAATGCGGAGAAATTACTGTTTGTGCATTCACATTATTCATTGATTTTTGTCATTGAAAACCATCATGTTATTCATATACCAGAAATGTTTGAAGCTACTGACTGAATGAAAGGAGCTGGCATCTCACTCTCTTTGAATCTTCTTTATCATGCTAAGAGGAGCAGGAAAAAGCAAAAAATTTCAGAATTGCACCTTGCAATGCGGAGAAATTACTGTTAGTGCATTCACATTATTCATTGATTTTTGCCATTGAAAAACGTCCAGAAATGTTTGAAGCTACTGACTGAATGAAAGGAGCTGGCATCTCACTCTCTTTGAATCTTCTTTATCATGCTAAGAGGAGCAGGAAAAAGCATAAAATTTCAGAATTGCACCTTGCAATGCGGAGAAATTACTGTTTGTGCATTCAAATTATTCATTGATTTTTGCCATCGAAAACCATCATGTTATTCATATACCAGAAATGTTTGAAGCTACTGACTGAATGAAAGGAGCTGGCATCTCACTCTCTTTGAATCTTCTTTATCATGCTAAGAGGAGCAGGAAAAAGCAAAAAATTTCAGAATTGCACCTTGCAATGCGGAGAAATTACTGTTTGTGCACTCACATTATTCATTGATTTTTGCCATTGAAAAACATCATGTTATTCATATACCAGAAATGTTTGAAGCTACTGACTGAATGAAAGGAGCTGGCATCTCACTCTCTTTGAATATTCTTTATCATGCTAAGAGGAGCAGGAAAAAGCAAAAAATTTAAGAATTGCACCTTGCAATGTGGAGAAATCACTGTTTGTGCATTCACATTATTCATTGATTTTTGCCATTGAAAAACATCATGTTATTCATATACCAGAAATGTTTGAAGCTACTGACTGAATGAAAGGAGCTGGCATCTCACTCTCTTTGAATCTTCTTTATCATGCTAAGAGGAGCAGGAAAAAGCAAAAAATTTCAGAATTGCACCTTGCAATGCGGAGAAATTACTGTTTGTGCATTCACATTATTCATTGATTTTTGCCATTGAAAACCATCATGTTATTCATATACCAGAAATGTTTGAAGCTACTGACTGAATGAAAGGAGCTGGCATCTCACTCTCTTTGAATCTTCTTGATCATGCTAAGAGGAGCAGGAAAAAGCAAAAAATTTCAGAATTGCACCTTGCAATGCGGAGAAATTACTGTTAGTGCATTCACATTATTCATTGATTTTTGCCATTGAAAAACGTCCAGAAATGTTTGAAGCTACTGACTGAATGAAAGGAGCTGGCATCTCACTCTCTTTGAATCTTCTTTATCATGCTAAGAGGAGCAGGAAAAAGCAAAAAATTTCAGAATTGCAACTTGCAATGCGGAGAAATTACTGTTTGTGCATTCACATTATTCATTGATCTTTGCCATTGAAAAAAGGCCAGAAATGTTTGAAGCTACTGACTGAATGAAAGGAGCTGGAATCTCACTCTCTTTGAATCTTCTTTATCATGCTAATAGGAGCAGCAAAAAGCAAAAAATTTCAGAATTGCACCTTGCAATGCGGAGAAATTACTGTTTGTGCATTCACATTATTCATTGATTTTTGCCATTGAAAAACATCATGTTATTCATATACCAGAAATGTTTGAAGCTACTGACTGAATGAAAGGAGCTGACATCTCACTCTCTTTGAATCTTCTTTATCATGCTAAGAGGAGCAGGAAAAAGCAAAAAATTTCAGAATTGCACCTTGCAATGCGGAGAAATTACTGTTTGTGCATTCACATTATTCATTGATTTTTGCCATTGAAAACCATCATGTTATTCATATACCAGAAATGTTTGAAGCTACTGACTGAATGAAAGGAACTGGCATCTCACTCTCTTTGAATCTTCTTTATCATGCTAAGAGGAGCAGGAAAAAGCAAAAAATTTCAGAATTGCACATTGCAATGCGGAGAAATTACTGTTTGTACATTCACATTATTCATTGATTTTTGCCATTGAAAAAAGGCCAGAAATGTTTGAAGCTACTGACTGAATGAAAGGAGCTGGCATCTCACTCTCTTTGAATCTTCTTTATCATGCTAATAGGAGCAGCAAAAAGCAAAAAATTTCAGAATTGCACCTTGCAATGCGGAGAAATTACTGTTTGTGCACTCACATTATTCATTGATTTTTGCCATTGAAAAACATCATGTTATTCATATACCAGAAATGTTTGAAGCTACTGACTGAATGAAAGGAGCTGGCATCTCACTCTCTTTGAATCTTCTTTATCATGCTAAGAGGAGCAGGAAAAAGCAAAAAATTTAAGAATTGCACCTTGCAATGTGGAGAAATCACTGTTTGTGCATTCACATTATTCATTGATTTTTGCCATTGAAAAACATCATGTTATTCATATACCAGAAATGTTTGAAGCTACTGACTGAATGAAGGAGCTGGCATCTCACTCTCTTTTAATCTTCTTTATCATGCTAAGAGGAGCAGGAAAAAGCAAAAAATTTCAGAATTGCACCTTGCAATGCGGAGAAATTACTGTTTGTGCATTCACATTATTCATTGATTTTTGCCATTGAAAACCATCATGTTATTCATATACCAGAATTGTTTGAAGCTACTGACTGAATGAAAGGAGCTGGCATCTCACTCTCTTTGAATCTTCTTGATCATGCTAAGAGGAGCAGGAAAAAGCAAAAAATTTCAGAATTGCACCTTGCAATGCGGAGAAATTACTGTTAGTGCATTCACATTATTCATTGATTTTTGCCATTGAAAAACGTCCAGAAATGTTTGAAGCTACTGACTGAAGGAAAGGAGCTGACATCTCACTCTCTTTGAATCTTCTTTATCATGCTAAGAGGAGCAGGAAAAAGCATAAAATTTCAGAATTGCACCTTGCAATGCGGAGAAATTACTGTTTGTGCATTCAAATTATTCATTGATTTTTGCCATTGAAAAACATCATGTTATTCATATACCAGAAATGTTTGAAGCTACTGACTGAATGAAAGGAGCTGACATCTCACTCTCTTTGAATCTTCTTTATCATGCTAAGAGGAGCAGGAAAAAGCAAAAAATTTCAGAATTGCACCTTGCAATGCGGAGAAATTACTGTTTGAGCATTCACATTATTCATTGATTTTTGCCATTGAAAACCATCATGTTATTCATATACCAGAAATGTTTGAAGCTACTGACTGAATGAAAGGAACTGGCATCTCACTCTCTTTGAATCTTCTTTATCATGCTAAGAGGAGCAGGAAAAAGCAAAAAATTTCAGAATTGCACATTGCAATGCGGAGAAATTACTGTTTGTACATTCACATTATTCATTGATTTTTGCCATTGAAAAAAGGCCAGAAATGTTTGAAGCTACTGACTGAATGAAAGGAGCTGGCATCTCACTCTCTTTGAATCTTCTTTATCATGCTAATAGGAGCAGCAAAAAGCAAAAAATTTCAGAATTGCACCTTGCAATGCGGAGAAATTACTGTTTGTGCACTCACATTATTCATTGATTTTTGCCATTGAAAAACATCATGTTATTCATATACCAGAAATGTTTGAAGCTACTGACTGAATGAAAGGAGCTGGCATCTCACTCTCTTTGAATCTTCTTTATCATGCTAAGAGGAGCAGGAAAAAGCAAAAAATTTAAGAATTGCACCTTGCAATGTGGAGAAATCACTGTTTGTGCATTCACATTATTCATTGATTTTTGCCATTGAAAAACATCATGTTATTCATATACCAGAAATGTTTGAAGCTACTGACTGAATGAAGGAGCTGGCATCTCACTCTCTTTGAATCTTCTTTATCATGCTAAGAGGAGCAGGAAAAAGCAAAAAATTTCAGAATTGCACCTTGCAATGCGGAGAAATTACTGTTTGTGCATTCACATTATTCATTGATTTTTGCCATTGAAAACCATCATGTTATTCATATACCAGAAATGTTTGAAGCTACTGACTGAATGAAAGGAGCTGGCATCTCACTCTCTTTGAATCTTCTTGATCATGCTAAGAGGAGCAGGAAAAAGCAAAAAATTTCAGAATTGCACCTTGCAATGCGGAGAAATTACTGTTAGTGCATTCACATTATTCATTGATTTTTGCCATTGAAAAACGTCCAGAAATGTTTGAAGCTACTGACTGAAGGAAAGGAGCTGACATCTCACTCTCTTTGAATCTTCTTTATCATGCTAAGAGGAGCAGGAAAAAGCATAAAATTTCAGAATTGCACCTTGCAATGCGGAGAAATTACTGTTTGTGCATTCAAATTATTCATTGATTTTTGCCATCGAAAACCATCATGTTATTCATATACCAGAAATGTTTGAAGCTACTGACTGAATGAAAGGAGCTGGCATCTCACTCTCTTTGAATCTTCTTTATCATGCTAAGAGGAGCAGGAAAAAGCAAAAAATTTCAGAATTGCACCTTGCAATGCGGAGAAATTACTGTTTGTGCACTCACATTATTCATTGATTTTTGCCATTGAAAAACATCATGTTATTCATATACCAGAAATGTTTGAAGCTACTGACTGAATGAAAGGAGCTGGCATCTCACTCTCTTTGAATCTTCTTTATCATGCTAAGAGGAGCAGGAAAAAGCAAAAAACTTCAGAATTGCACCTTGCAATGTGGAGAAATTCCTGTTTGTGCATTCATATTATTCATTGATTTTTGCCATTGAAAACCATCATGTTAGTCATATACCAGAAATGTTTGAAGCTACTGACTGAATGAAAGGAGCTGGCATCTCACTCTCTTTGAATCTTCTTTATCATGCTAAGAGGAGCAGGAAAAAGCAAAAAATTTCAGAATTGCAACTTGCAATGCGGAGAAATTACTGTTTGTGCATTCACATTATTCATTGATCTTTGCCATTGAAAAAAGGCCAGAAATGTTTGAAGCTACTGACTGAATGAAAGGAGCTGGAATCTCACTCTCTTTGAATCTTCTTTATCATGCTAATAGGAGCAGCAAAAAGCAAAAAATTTCAGAATTGCACCTTGCAATGCGGAGAAATTACTGTTTGTGCATTCACATTATTCATTGATTTTTGCCATTGAAAAACATCATGTTATTCATATACCAGAAATGTTTGAAGCTACTGACTGAATGAAAGGAGCTGGCATCTCACTATCTTTGAATCTTCTTTATCATGCTAAGAGGAGCAGGAAAAAGCAAAAAATTTCAGAATTGCACATTGCAATGCGGAGAAATTACTGTTTGTACATTCACATTATTCATTGATTTTTGCCATTGAAAAAAGGCCAGAAATGTTTGAAGCTACTGACTGAATGAAAGGAGCTGGCATCTCACTCTCTTTGAATCTTCTTTATCATGCTAATAGGAGCAGCAAAAAGCAAAAAATTTCAGAATTGCACCTTGCAATGCGGAGAAATTACTGTTTGTGCATTCACATTATTCTTTGATTTTTGCCATTGAAAAACATCATGTTATTCATATACCAGAAATGTTTGAAGCTACTGACTGAATGAAAGGAGCTGGCATCTCACTCTCTTTGAATCTTCTTTATCATGCTAAGAGGAGCAGGAAAAAGCAAAAAATTTAAGAATTGCACCTTGCAATGTGGAGAAATCACTGTTTGTGCATTCACATTATTCATAGATTTTTGCCATTGAAAAACATCATGTTATTCATATACCAGAAATGTTTGAAGCTACTGACTGAATGAAAGGAGCTGGCATCTCACTCTCTTTGAATCTTCTTTATCATGCTAAGAGGAGCAGGAAAAAGCAAAAAATTTCAGAATTGCACCTTGCAATGCGGAGAAATTACTGTTTGTGCACTCACATTATTCATTGATTTTTGCCATTGAAAAACATCATGTTATTCATATACCAGAAATGTTTGAAGCTACTGACTGAATGAAAGAGCTGGCATCTCATTCTCTTTGAATTTTCTTTATCATGCTAAGAGGAGCAGGAAAAAGCAAAAAATTTCAGAATTGCACCTTGCAATGCGGAGAAATTACTGTTTGTGCATTCACATTATTCATTGATTTTTGCCATTGAAAAACATCATGTTATTCATATACCAGAAATGTTTGAAGCTACTGACTGAATGAAAGGAGCTGGCATCTCACTCTCTTTGAATCTTCTTTATCATGCTAAGAGGAGCAGGAAAAAGCAAAAAATTTCAGAATTGCAACTTGCAATGCGGAGAAATTACTGTTTGTGCATTCACATTATTCATTGATCTTTGCCATTGAAAAAAGGCCAGAAATGTTTGAAGCTACTGACTGAATGAAAGGAGCTGGAATCTCACTCTCTTTGAATCTTCTTTATCATGCTAATAGGAGCAGCAAAAAGCAAAAAATTTCAGAATTGCACCTTGCAATGCGGAGAAATTACTGTTTGTGCATTCACATTATTCATTGATTTTTGCCATTGAAAAACATCATGTTATTCATATACCAGAAATGTTTGAAGCTACTGACTGAATGAAAGGAGCTGGCATCTCACTCTCTTTGAATCTTCTTTATCATGCTAAGAGGAGCAGGAAAAAGCAAAAAATTTCAGAATTGCACCTTGCAATGCGGAGAAATTACTGTTTGTGCATTCACATTATTCATTGATTTTTGCCATTGAAAACCATCATGTTATTCATATACCAGAAATGTTTGAAGCTACTGACTGAATGAAAGGAGCTGGCATCTCACTCTCTTTGAATCTTCTTTATCATGCTAAGAGGAGCAGGAAAAAGCAAAAAATTTCAGAATTGCACATTGCAATGCGGAGAAATTACTGTTTGTACATTCACATTATTCATTGATTTTTGCCATTGAAAAAAGGCCAGAAATGTTTGAAGCTACTGACTGAATGAAAGGAGCTGGCATCTCACACTCTTTGAATCTTCTTTATCATGCTAATAGGAGCAGCAAAAAGCAAAAAATTTCAGAATTGCACCTTGCAATGCGGAGAAATTACTGTTTGTGCATTCACATTATTCTTTGATTTTTGCCATGGAAAAACATCATGTTATTCATATACCAGAAATGTTTGAAGCTACTGACTGAATGAAAGGAGCTGGCATCTCACTCTCTTTGAATCTTCTTTATCATGCTAAGAGGAGCAGGAAAAAGCAAAAAATTTAAGAATTGCACCTTGCAATGTGGAGAAATCACTGTTTGTGCATTCACATTATTCATAGATTTTTGCCATTGAAAAACATCATGTTATTCATATACCAGAAATGTTTGAAGCTACTGACTGAATGAAAGGAGCTGGCATCTCACTCTCTTTGAATCTTCTTTATCATGCTAAGAGGAGCAGGAAAAAGCAAAAAATTTCAGAATTGCACCTTGCAATGCGGAGAAATTACTGTTTGTGCACTCACATTATTCATTGATTTTTGCCATTGAAAAACATCATGTTATTCATATACCAGAAATGTTTGAAGCTACTGACTGAATGAAAGGAGCTGGCATCTCATTCTCTTTGAATTTTCTTTATCATGCTAAGAGGAGCAGGAAAAAGCAAAAAATTTCAGAATTGCACCTTGCATTGCGGAGAAATTACTGTTTGTGCATTCACATTATTCATTGATTTTTGCCATTGAAAAACATCATGTTATTCATATACCAGAAATGTTTGAAGCTACTGACTGAATGAAAGGAGCTGGCATCTCACTCTCTTTGAATCTTCTTTATCATGCTAAGAGGAGCAGGAAAAAGCAAAAAATTTCAGAATTGCACCTTGCAATGCGGAGAAATTACTGTTTGTGCATTCACATTATTCATTGATTTTTGCCATTGAAAACCATCATGTTATTCATATACCAGAAATGTTTGAAGCTACTGACTGAATGAAAGGAGCTGGCATCTCACTCTCTTTGAATCTTCTTTATCATGCTAAGAGGAGCAGGAAAAAGTTAAAAATTTCAGAATTGCACCTTGCAATGCGGAGAAACTACTGTTTGTGCATTCACATTATTCATTGATTTTTGCCATTGAAAAAAGGCCAGAAATGTTTGAAGCTACTGACTGAATGAAAGGAGCTGGCATCTCACTCTCTTTGAATCTTCTTTATCATGCTAATAGGAGCAGCAAAAAGCAAAAAATTTCAGAATTGCACCTTGCAATGTGGAGAAATTACTGTTTGTGCATTCACATTATTCATTGATTTTTGCCATTGAAAAACATCATGTTATTCATATACCAGAAATGTTTGAAGCTACTGACAGAATGAAAGGAGCTGGCATCTCACTCTCTTTAATCTTCTTTATCATGCTAAGAGGAGCAGGAAAAAGCAAAAAATTTAAGAATTGCACCTTGCTATGTGGAGAAATCACTGTTTGTGCATTCACATTATTCATTGATTTTTGCCATTGAAAAACATCATGTTATTCATATACCAGAAATGTTTGAAGCTACTGACTGAATGAATGGAGCTGGCATCTCACTCTCTTTGAATCTTCTTTATCATGCTAAGAGGAGCAGGAAAAAGCAAAAAATTTCAGAATTGCACCTTGCAATGCGGAGAAATTCCTGTTTGTGCATTCATATTATTCATTGATTTTTGCCATTGAAAACCATCATGTTAGTCATATACCAGAAATGTTTGAAGCTACTGACTGAATGAAAGGAGCTGGCATCTCACTCTCTTTGAATCTTCTTTATCATGCTAAGAGGAGCAGGAAAAAGCAAAAAATTTCAGAATTGCACCTTGCAATGCGGAGAAATTACTGTTTGTGCATTCACATTATTCATTGATCTTTGCCATTGAAAAAAGGCCAGAAATGTTTGAAGCTACTGACTGAATGAAAGGAGCTGGAATCTCACTCTCTTTGAATCTTCTTTATCATGCTAATAGGAGCAGCAAAAAGCAAAAAATTTCAGAATTGCACCTTGCAATGCGGAGAAATTACTGTTTGTGCATTCACATTATTCATTGATTTTTGCCATTGAAAAACATCATGTTATTCATATACCAGAAATGTTTGAAGCTACTGACTGAATGAAAGGAGCTGGCATCTCACTATCTTTGAATCTTCTTTATCATGCTAAGAGGAGCAGGAAAAAGCAAAAAATTTCAGAATTGCACCTTGCAATGCGGAGAAATTACTGTTTGTGCATTCACATTATTCATTGATCTTTGCCATTGAAAAAAGGCCAGAAATGTTTGAAGCTACTGACTGAATGAAAGGAGCTGGACTCTCACTCTCTTTGAATCTTCTTTATCATGCTAATAGGAGCAGAAAAAAGCAAAAAATTTCAGAATTGCACCTTGCAATGCGGCGAAATTACTGTTTGTGCATTCACATTATTCATTGATTTTTGCCATTGAAAAACATCATGTTATTCATATACCAGAAATGGTTGAAGCTACTGACTGAATGAAAGGAGCTGGCATCTCACTCTCTTTGAATCTTCTTTATCATGCTAAGAGGAGCAGGAAAAAGCAAAAAATTTCAGAATTGCACCTTGCAATGCGGAGAAATTACTGTTTGTGCATTCACATTATTCATTGATTTTTGCCATAGAAAACCATCATGTTATTCATATACCAGAAATGTTTGAAGCTACTGACTGAATGAAAGGAGCTGGCATCTCACTCTCTTTGAATCTTCTTTATCATGCTAAGAGGAGCAGGAAAAAGCAAAAAATTTCAGAATTGCACATTGCAATGCGGAGAAATTACTGTTTGTGCATTCACATTATTCATTGATTTTTGCCATTGAAAAACATCATGTTATTCATATACCAGAAATGTTTGAAGCTACTGACTGAATGAAAGGAGCTGGCATCTCACTCTCTTTGAATCTTCTTTATCATGCTAAGAGGAGCAGGAAAAAGCAAAAAATTTCAGAATTGCACCTTGCAATGCGGAGAAATTACTGTTTGTGCATTCACATTATTCATTGATCTTTGCCATTGAAAAAAGGCCAGAAATGTTTGAAGCTACTGACTGAATGAAAGGAGCTGGAATCTCACTCTCTTTGAATCTTCTTTATCATGCTAATAGGAGCAGAAAAAAGCAAAAAATTTCAGAATTGCACCTTGCAATGCGGCGAAATTACTGTTTGTGCATTCACATTATTCATTGATTTTTGCCATTGAAAAACATCATGTTATTCATATACCAGAAATGGTTGAAGCTACTGACTGAATGAAAGGAGCTGGCATCTCACTCTCTTTGAATCTTCTTTATCATGCTAAGAGGAGCAGGAAAAAGCAAAAAATTTCAGAATTGCACCTTGCAATGCGGAGAAATTACTGTTTGTGCATTCACATTATTCATTGATTTTTGCCATAGAAAACCATCATGTTATTCATATACCAGAAATGTTTGAAGCTACTGACTGAATGAAAGGAGCTGGCATCTCACTCTCTTTGAATCTTCTTTATCATGCTAAGAGGAGCAGGAAAAAGCAAAAAATTTCAGAATTGCACATTGCAATGCGGAGAAATTACTGTTTGTGCATTCACATTATTCATTGATTTTTGCCATTGAAAAACATCATGTTATTCATATACCAGAAATGTTTGAAGCTACTGACTGAATGAAAGGAGCTGGCATCTCACTCTCTTTGAATCTTCTTTATCATGCTAAGAGGAGCAGGAAAAAGCAAAAAATTTCAGAATTGCACCTTGCAATGCGGAGAAATTACTGTTTGTGCATTCACATTATTCATTGATTTTTGCCATTGAAAACCATCATGTTATTCATATACCAGAAATGTTTGAAGCTACTGACTGAATGAAAGGAGCTGGCATCTCACTCTCTTTGAATCTTCTTTATCATGCTAAGAGGAGCAGGAAAAAGCAAAAAATTTCAGAATTGCACATTGCAATGCGGAGAAATTACTGTTTGTACATTCACATTATTCATTGATTTTTGCCATTGAAAAAAGGCCAGAAATGTTTGAAGCTACTGACTGAATGAAAGGAGCTGGCATCTCACTCTCTTTGAATCTTCTTTATCATGCTAATAGGAGCAGCAAAAAGCAAAAAATTTCAGAATTGCACCTTGCAATGCGGAGAAATTACTGTTTGTGCATTCACATTATTCTTTGATTTTTGCCATTGAAAAACATCATGTTATTCATATACCAGAAATGTTTGAAGCTACTGACTGAATGAAAGGAGCTGGCATCTCACTCTCTTTGAATCTTCTTTATCATGCTAAGAGGAGCAGGAAAAAGCAAAAAATTTAAGAATTGCACCTTGCAATGTGGAGAAATCACTGTTTGTGCATTCACATTATTCATAGATTTTTGCCATTGAAAAACATCATGTTATTCATATACCAGAAATGTTTGAAGCTACTGACTGAATGAAAGGAGCTGGCATCTCACTCTCTTTGAATCTTCTTTATCATGCTAAGAGGAGCAGGAAAAAGCAAAAAATTTCAGAATTGCACCTTGCAATGCGGAGAAATTACTGTTTGTGCACTCACATTATTCATTGATTTTTGCCATTGAAAAACATCATGTTATTCATATACCAGAAATGTTTGAAGCTACTGACTGAATGAAAGGAGCTGGCATCTCATTCTCTTTGAATTTTCTTTATCATGCTAAGAGGAGCAGGAAAAAGCAAAAAATTTCAGAATTGCACCTTGCAATGCGGAGAAATTACTGTTTGTGCATTCACATTATTCATTGATTTTTGCCATTGAAAAACATCATGTTATTCATATACCAGAAATGTTTGAAGCTACTGACTGAATGAAAGGAGCTGGCATCTCACTCTCTTTGAATCTTCTTTATCATGCTAAGAGGAGCAGGAAAAAGCAAAAAATTTCAGAATTGCACCTTGCAATGCGGAGAAATTACTGTTTGTGTATTCACATTATTCATTGATTTTTGCCATTGAAAACCATCATGTTATTCATATACCAGAAATGTTTGAAGCTACTGACTGAATGAAAGGAGCTGGCATCTCACTCTCTTTGAATCTTCTTTATCATGCTAAGAGGAGCAGGAAAAAGTTAAAAATTTCAGAATTGCACCTTGCAATGCGGAGAAACTACTGTTTGTGCATTCACATTATTCATTGATTTTTGCCATTGAAAAAAGGCCAGAAATGTTTGAAGCTACTGACTGAATGAAAGGAGCTGGCATCTCACTCTCTTTGAATCTTCTTTATCATGCTAATAGGAGCAGCAAAAAGCAAAAAATTTCAGAATTGCACCTTGCAATGTGGAGAAATTACTGTTTGTGCATTCACATTATTCATTGATTTTTGCCATTGAAAAACATCATGTTATTCATATACCAGAAATGTTTGAAGCTACTGACAGAATGAATGGAGCTGGCATCTCACTCTCTTTGAATCTTCTTTATCATGCTAAGAGGAGCAGGAAAAAGCAAAAAATTTAAGAATTGCACCTTGCTATGTGGAGAAATCACTGTTTGTGCATTCACATTATTCATTGATTTTTGCCATTGAAAAACATCATGTTATTCATATACCAGAAATGTTTGAAGCTACTGACTGAATGAATGGAGCTGGCATCTCACTCTCTTTGAATCTTCTTTATCATGCTAAGAGGAGCAGGAAAAAGCAAAAAATTTCAGAATTGCACCTTGCAATGCGGAGAAATTCCTGTTTGTGCATTCATATTATTCATTGATTTTTGCCATTGAAAACCATCATGTTAGTCATATACCAGAAATGTTTGAAGCTACTGACTGAATGAAAGGAGCTGGCATCTCACTCTCTTTGAATCTTCTTTATCATGCTAAGAGGAGCAGGAAAAAGCAAAAAATTTCAGAATTGCACCTTGCAATGCGGAGAAATTACTGTTTGTGCATTCACATTATTCATTGATCTTTGCCATTGAAAAAAGGCCAGAAATGTTTGAAGCTACTGACTGAATGAAAGGAGCTGGAATCTCACTCTCTTTGAATCTTCTTTATCATGCTAATAGGAGCAGCAAAAAGCAAAAAATTTCAGAATTGCACCTTGCAATGCGGAGAAATTACTGTTTGTGCATTCACATTATTCATTGATTTTTGCCATTGAAAAACATCATGTTATTCATATACCAGAAATGTTTGAAGCTACTGACTGAATGAAAGGAGCTGGCATCTCACTCTCTTTGAATCTTCTTTATCATGCTAAGAGGAGCAGGAAAAAGCAAAAAATTTCAGAATTGCACCTTGCAATGCGGAGAAATTACTGTTTGTGCATTCACATTATTCATTGATCTTTGCCATTGAAAAAAGGCCAGAAATGTTTGAAGCTACTGACTGAATGAAAGGAGCTGGAATCTCACTCTCTTTGAATCTTCTTTATCATGCTAATAGGAGCAGAAAAAAGCAAAAAATTTCAGAATTGCACCTTGCAATGCGGAGAAATTACTGTTTGTGCATTCACATTATTCATTGATTTTTGCCATTGAAAAACATCATGTTATTCATATACCAGAAATGGTTGAAGCTACTGACTGAATGAAAGGAGCTGGCATCTCACTCTCTTTGAATCTTCTTTATCATGCTAAGAGGAGCAGGAAAAAGCAAAAAATTTCAGAATTGCACCTTGCAATGCGGAGAAATTACTGTTTGTGCATTCACATTATTCATTGATTTTTGCCATAGAAAACGATCATGTTATTCATATACCAGAAATGTTTGAAGCTACTGACTGAATGAAAGGAGCTGGCATCTCACTCTCTTTGAATCTTCTTTATCATGCTAAGAGGAGCAGGAAAAAGCAAAAAATTTCAGAATTGCACATTGCAATGCGGAGAAATTACTGTTTGTACATTCACATTATTCATTGATTTTTGCCATTGAAAAAAGGCCAGAAATGTTTGAAGCTACTGACTGAATGAAAGGAGCTGGCATCTCACTCTCTTTGAATCTTCTTTATCATGCTAATAGGAGCAGCAAAACGCAAAAAATTTCAGAATTGCACCTTGCAATGCGGAGAAATTACTGTTTGTGCATTCACATTATTCTTTGATTTTTGCCATTGAAAAACATCATGTTATTCATATACCAGAAATGTTTGAAGCTACTGACTGAATGAAAGGAGCTGGCATCTCACTCTCTTTGAATCTTCTTTATCATGCTAAGAGGAGCAGGAAAAAGCAAAAAATTTCAGAATTGCACCTTGCAATCTGGAGAAATCACTGTTTGTGCATTCACATTATTCATTGATTTTTGCCATTGAAAAACATCATGTTATTCATATACCAGAAATGTTTGAAGCTACTGACTGAATGAAAGGAGCTGGCATCTCACTCTATTTGAATCTTCTTTATCATGCTAAGAGGAGCAGGAAAAAGCAAAAAATTTCAGAATTGCACCTTGCAATGCGGAGAAATTACTGTTTGTGCACTCACATTATTCATTGATTTTTGCCATTGAAAAACATCATGTTATTCATATACCAGAAATGTTTGAAGCTACTGACTGAATGAAAGGAGCTGGCATCTCACTCTCTTTGAATTTTCTTTATCATGCTAAGAGGAGCAGGAAAAAGCAAAAAATTTCAGAATTGCACCTTGCAATGGGGAGAAATTACTGTTTGTGCATTCACATTATTCATTGATTTTTGCCATTGAAAAACATCATGTTATTCATATACCAGAAATGTTTGAAGCTACTGACTGAATGAAAGGAGCTGGCATCTCACTCTCTTTGAATCTTCTTTATCATGCTAAGAGGAGCAGGAAAAAGCAAAAAATTTCAGAATTGCACCTTGCAATGCGGAGAAATTACTGTTTGTGCATTCACATTATTCATTGATTTTTGCCATTGAAAACCATCATGTTATTCATATACCAGAAATGTTTGAAGCTACTGACTGAATGAAAGGAGCTGGCATCTCACTCTCTTTGAATCTTCTTTATCATGCTAAGAGGAGCAGGAAAAAGTAAAAAATTTCAGAATTGCACCTTGCAATGCGGAGAAATTACTGTTTGTGCATTCACATTATTCATTGATTTTTGCCATTGAAAAAAGGCCAGAAATGTTTGAAGCTACTGACTGAATGAAAGGAGCTGGCATCTCACTCTCTTTGAATCTTCTTTATCATGCTAATAGGAGCAGCAAAAAGCAAAAAATTTCAGAATTGCACCTTGCAATGCGGAGAAATTACTGTTTGTGCATTCACATTATTCATTGATTTTTGCCATTGAAAAACATCATGTTATTCATATACCAGAAATGTTTGAAGCTACTGACAGAATGAAAGGAGCTGGCATCTCACTCTCTTTGAATCTTCTTTATCATGCTAAGAGGAGCAGGAAAAAGCAAAAAATTTAAGAATTGCACCTTGCTATGTGGAGAAATCACTGTTTGTGCATTCACATTATTCATTGATTTTTGCCATTGAAAAACATCATGTTATTCATATACCAGAAATGTTTGAAGCTACTGACTGAATGAATGGAGCTGGCATCTCACTCTCTTTGAATCTTCTTTATCATGCTATGAGGAGCAGGAAAAAGCAAAAAATTTCAGAATTGCACCTTGCAATGCGGAGAAATTACTGTTTGTGCAATCACATTATTCATTGATTTTTGCCATTGAAAACCATCATGTTATTCATATACCAGAAATGTTTGAAGCTACTGACTGAATGAAAGGAGCTGGCATCTCACTCTCTTTGAATCTTCTTTATCATGCTAAGAGGAGCACAAAAAAGCAAAAAATTTCAGAATTGCACCTTGCAATGCGGAGAAATTACTGTTAGTGCATTCACATTATTCATTGATTTTTGCCATTGAAAAACGTCCAGAAATGTTTGAAGCTACTGACTGAATGAAAGGAGCTGGCATCTCACTCTCTTTGAATCTTCTTTATCATGCTAAGAGGAGCAGGATAAAGCAAAAAATTTCAAAATTGCACCTTGCAATGCGGAGAAATTACTGTTTGTGCATTCACATTATTCATTGATTTTTGCCATTGAAAAAAGGCCAGAAATGTTTGAAGCTACTGACTGAATGAAAAGAGCTGGCATCTCACTCTCTTTTAATCTTCTGTATCATGCTAAGAGGAGCAGGATAAAGCAAAAAATTTCAGAATTGCACATTGCAATGAGGAGAAATCAATGTTTGTTCATTCACATTATTCATTGATTTTTGCCATTGAAAAACGTCCAGAAATGTTTGAAGCTACTGACTGAATGAAAAGAGCAGGCATCTCACTCTCTTTGAATCTTCTTTATCATGCTAAGAGGAGCAGGAAAAAGCAAAAAATTTCAGAATTGCACATTGCAATGCGGAGAAATCAATGTTTGTGCATTCACATTATTCATTGATTTTTGCCTTTGAAAAACGTCCAGAAATGTTTGAAGCTACTGACTGAATGAAAAGAGCTGGCATCTCACTCTCTTTGAATCTTCTTTATCATGCTAAGAGGAGAAGGAAAAAGCAAAAAATTTCAGAATTGCACATTGCAAGGAGGAGAAATCAATGTTTGTTCATTCACATTATTCATTGATTTTTGCCATTGAAAAACGTCCAGAAATGTTTGAAGCTACTGACTGAATGAAAAGAGCAGGCATCTCACTCTCTTTGAATCTTCTTTATCATGCTAAGAGGAGCAGGAAAAAGCAAAAAATTTCAGAATTGCACATTGCAATGCGGAGAAATCAATGTTTGTGCATTCACATTATTCATTGATTTTTGCCTTTGAAAAACGTCCAGAAATGTTTGAAGCTACTGACTGAATGAAAAGAGCTGGCATCTCACTCTCTTTGAATCTTCTTTATCATGCTAAGAGGAGAAGGAAAAAGCAAAAAATTTCAGAATTGCACATTGCAATGCGGAGAAATCAATGTTTGTGCATTCACATTATTCATTGATTTTTGCCATTGAAAAACGTCCAGAAAAGTTTGAAGCTACTGACTGAATGAAAAGAGCTGGCATCTCACTCTCTTTGAATCTTCTTTATCATGCTAAGTGGAGCAAGAAAAAGCAAAAAATTTCAGAATTGCACATTGCAATGCGGAGAAATCAATGTTTGCACATTCACATTATTCATTGATTTTTGCCATTGAAAAACGTCCAGAAATGTTTGAAGCTACTGACTGAATGAAAAGAGCTAGCATCTCACTCTCTTTGAATCTTCTTTATGATGCTAAGAGGAGCAGGAAAAAGCAAAAAATTTCAGAATTGCACCTTGCAATGCGGAGGAATTACTGTTTGTGCATTTACAATATTCATTGATTTTTGCCATTGAAAAACGTCCAGAAATATTTGAAGCTACTGACTGAATGAAAGGAGCTGGCATCTCACTCTCTTTGAATCTTCTTTATTATGCTAAGAGGAGCAGGAAAAAGCAAAAAATTTCAGAATTGCACCTTGCAATGCGGAGAAATTACTGTTTGTGCATTCACATTAGTCATTGATTTTTGACATTGAAAAACATCATGTTATTCATATACCAGAAATGTTTGAAGCTACTGACTGAATGAAAAGAGCTGGCATCTCACTCTCTTTGAATCTTCTTTATCATGCTAAGAGGAGCAGGAAAAAGCAAAAAATTTCAGAATTGCACCTTGCAATGCGGAGAAATTACTGTTTGTGCATTCACATTATTCATTGATTTTTGCCATTGAAAACCATCATGTTATTCATATACCAGAAATGTTTGAAGCTACTGACTGAATGAAAGGAGCTGGCATCTCACTCTCTTTGAATCTTCTTTATCATGCTAAGAGGAGCAGGAAAAAGAAAAAATTTCAGAATTGCACCTTGCAATGCGGAGAAATTACTGTTTGTGCATTCACATTATTCATTGATTTTTCCATTGAAAAACGTCCAGAAATGTTTGAAGCTACTGACTGAATGAAAGGAGCTGGCATCTCACTCTCTTTGAATCTTCTTTATCATGCTAAGAGGAGCAGGAAAAAGCAAAAAAGTTCAAAATTGCACCTTGCAATGCGGAGAAATTACTGTTTGTGCATTCACATTATTCATTGATTTTTGCCATTGAAAAAAGGCCAGAAATGTTTGAAGCTACTGACTGAATGAAAGGAGCTGGCATCTCACTATCTGTGAATCTTCTTTATCATGCTAAGAGGAGCAGGAAAAAGCAAAAAATTTCAGAATTGCACCTTGCAATGCGGAGAAATTATTGTTTGTATATTGACATTTTTCATTGATTTTTGCCATTGAAAAACATCATGTTATTCATATTCCAGAAATGTTTGAAGCTACTGACTGAATGAAAGGAGCTGGCATCGCACTCTCTTTGAATCTTCTTTATCATGCTAAGAGGAGCAGGAAAAAGCAAAAAATTTCAGAATTGCACATTGCAATGCGGAGAAATCAATGTTTGTGCATTCACAATATTAATTGATTTTTGCCATTGAAAAACGTCCAGAAATGTTTGAAGCTACTGACTGAATGAAAAGAGCTGGCATCTCACTCTCTTTTAATCTTCTGTATCATGCTAAGAGGAGCAGGAAAAAGCAAAAAAATTCAGAATTGCACATTGCAATGAGGAGAAATCAATGTTTGTGCATTCACATTATTCATTAATTTTTGCCATTGAAAAACGTCCAGAAATGTTTGAAGCTACTGACTGAATGAAAAGAGCAGGCATCTCACTCTCTTTGAATCTTCTTTATCATGCTAAGAGGAGCAGGAAAAAGCAAAAAATTTCAGAATTGCACATTGCAATGCGGAGAAATCAATGTTTGTGCATTCACATTATTCATTGATTTTTGCCATTGAAAAACGTCCAGAAAAGTTTGAAGCTACTGACTGAATGAAAAGAGCTGGCATCTCACTCTCTTTGAATCTTCTTTATGATGCTAAGAGGAGCAGGAAAAAGCAAAAAATTTCAGAATTGCACCTTGCAATGCGGAGAAATTACTGTTTGTGCATTTACAGTATTCATTGATTTTTACCATTGAAAAACGTCCAGAAATATTTGAAGCTACTGACTGAATGAAAGGAGCTGGCATCTCACTCTCTTTGAATCTTCTTTATCATGCTAAGAGGAGCAGGAAAAAGCAAAAAATTTCAGAATTGCACCTTGCAATGCGGAGAAATTACTGTTTGTGCATTCACATTAGTCATTGATTTTTGACATTGAAAAACATCATGTTATTCATATTCCAGAAATGTTTGAAGCTACTGACTGAATGAAAGGAGCTGGCATCTCACTCTCTTTAAATCTTCTTTATCATGCTAAGAGGAGCAGGAAAAAGCAAAAAATTTCAGAATTGCACATTGCAATGCGGAGAAATCAATGTTTGTGCATTCACATTATTCATTGATTTTTGCCATTGAAAAACGTCCAGAAATGTTTGAAGCTACTGACTGAATAAAAAGAGCAAGCATCTCACTCTCTTTGAATCTTCTTTATCATGCTAAGAGGAGCAGGAAAAAGCAAAAAATTTCAGAATTGCACCTTGCAATGCGGAGAAATTACTGTTTGTGCAATCACATTATTCATTGATTTTTGCCATTGAAAATCATCATGTTATTCATATACCAGAAATGTTTGAAGCTACTGACTGAATGAAAGGAGCTGGCATCTCACTCTCTTTGAATCTTCTTTATCATGCTAAGAGGAGCTCAAAAAAGCAAAAAATTTCAGAATTGCACCTTGCAATGCGGAGAAATTACTGTTAGTGCATTCACATTATTCATTGATTTTTGCCATTGAAAAACGTCCAGAAATGTTTGAAGCTACTGACTGAATGAAAGGAGCTGGCATCTCACTCTCTTTGAATCTTCTTTATCATGCTAAGAGGAGCAGGAAAAAGCAAAAAATTTCAAAATTGCACCTTGCAATGCGGAGAAATTACTGTTTGTGCATTCACATTATTCATTGATTTTTGCCATTGAAAAAAGGCCAGAAATGTTTGAAGCTACTGACTGAATGAAAAGAGCTGGCATCTCACTCTCTTTTAATCTTCTGTATCATGCTAAGAGGAGCAGGAAAAAGCAAAAAATTTCAGAATTGCACATTGCAATGAGGAGAAATCAATGTTTGTTCATTCACATTATTCATTGATTTTTGCCATTGAAAAACGTCCAGAAATGTTTGAAGCTACTGACTGAATGAAAAGAGCAGGCATCTCACTCTCTTTGAATCTTCTTTATCATGCTAAGAGGAGCAGGAAAAAGCAAAAAATTTCAGAATTGCACATTGCAATGCGGAGAAATCAATGTTTGTGCATTCACATTATTCATTGATTTTTGCCTTTGAAAAACGTCCAGAAATGTTTGAAGCTACTGACTGAATGAAAAGAGCTGGCATCTCACTCTCTTTGAATCTTCTTTATCATGCTAAGAGGAGAAGGAAAAAGCAAAAAATTTCAGAATTGCACATTGCAATGCGGAGAAATCAATGTTTGTGCATTCACATTATTCATTGATTTTTGCCATTGAAAAACGTCCAGAAAAGTTTGAAGCTACTGACTGAATGAAAAGAGCTGGCATCTCACTCTCTTTGAATCTTCTTTATCATGCTAAGTGGAGCAGGAAAAAGCAAAAAATTTCAGAATTGCACATTGCAATGCGGAGAAATCAATGTTTGCACATTCACATTATTCATTGATTTTTGCCATTGAAAAACGTCCAGAAATGTTTGAAGCTACTGACTGAATGAAAAGAGCTAGCATCTCACTCTCTTTGAATCTTCTTTATGATGCTAAGAGGAGCAGGAAAAAGCAAAAAATTTCAGAATTGCACCTTGCAATGCGGAGGAATTACTGTTTGTGCATTTACAATATTCATTGATTTTTGCCATTGAAAAACGTCCAGAAATATTTGAAGCTACTGACTGAATGAAAGGAGCTGGCATCTCACTCTCTTTGAATCTTCTTTATTATGCTAAGAGGAGCAGGAAAAAGCAAAAAATTTCAGAAATGCACCTTGCAATGCGGAGAAATTACTGTTTGTGCATTCACATTAGTCATTGTTTTTGACATTGAAAAACATCATGTTATCCATATACCAGAAATGTTTGAAGCTACTGACTGAATGAAAAGAGCTGGCATCTCACTCTCTTTGAATCTTCTTTATCATGCTAAGAGGAGCAGGAAAAAGCAAAAAATTTCAGAATTGCACCTTGCAATGCGGAGAAATTACTGTTTGTGCATTCACATTATTCATTGATTTTGCCATTGAAGACCATCATGTTATTCATATACCAGAAAAGTTTGAAGCTACTGACTGAATGAAAGGAGCTGGCATCTCACTCTCTTTGAATCTTCTTTATCATGCTAAGAGGAGCAGGAAAAAGAAAAAATTTCAGAATTGCACCTTGCAATGCGGAGAAATTACTGTTTGTGCATTCACATTATTCATTGATTTTTCCATTGAAAAAAGGCCAGAAATGTTTGAAGCTACTGACTGAATGAAAGGAGCTGGCATCTCACTATCTTTGAATCTTCTTTAACATGCTAAGAGGAGCAGGAAAAAGCAAAAAATTTCAAAATTGCACCTTGCAATGCGGAGAAATTACTGTTTGTGCATTCACATTATTCATTGATTTTTGCCATTGAAAAAAGGCCAGAAATGTTTGAAGCTACTGACTGAATGAAAGGAGCTGGCATCTCACTATCTGTGAATCTTCTTTATCATGCTAAGAGGAGCAGGAAAAAGCAAAAAATTTCAGAATTGCACCTTGCAATGCGGAGAAATTATTGTTTGTATATTGACATTTTTCATTGATTTTTGCCATTGAAAAACATCATGTTATTCATATTCCAGAAATGTTTGAAGCTACTGACTGAATGAAAGGAGCTGGCATCTCACTATCTGTGAATCTTCTTTATCATGCTAAGAGGAGCAGGAAAAAGCAAAAAATTTCAGAATTGCACATTGCAATGCGGAGAAATCAATGTTTGTGCATTCACAATATTAATTGATTTTTGCCATTGAAAAACGTCCAGAAATGTTTGAAGCTACTGACTGAATGAAAAGAGCTGGCATCTCACTCTCTTTTAATCTTCTGTATCATGCTAAGAGGAGCAGGAAAATGCAAAAAAATTCAGAATTGCACATTGCAATGAGGAGAAATCAATGTTTGTGCATTCACATTATTCATTGATTTTTGCCATTGAAAAACGTCCAGAAATGTTTGAAGCTACTGACTGAATGAAAAGAGCAGGCATCTCACTCTCTTTGAATCTTCTTTATCATGCTAAGAGGAGGAGGAAAAAGCAAAAAATTTCAGAATTGCACATTGCAATGCGGAGAAATCAACGTTTGTGCATTCACATTATTCATTGATTTTTGCCATTGAAAAACGTCCAGAAATGTTTGAAGCTACTGACTGAATGAAAAGAGCTGGCATCTCACTCTCTTTGAATCTTCTTTATCATGCTAAGAGGAGCAGGAAAAAGCAAAAAATTGCAGAATTGCACATTGCAATGCGGAGAAATCAATGTTTGTGCATTCACATTATTCATTGATTTTTGCCATTGAAAAACGTCCAGAAAAGTTTGAAGCTACTGACTGAATGAAAAGAGCTGGCATCTCCCTCTCTTTGAATCTTCTTTATCATGCTAAGTGGAGCAGGAAAAAGCAAAAAATTTCAGAATTCCACATTGCAATGCGGAGAAATCAATGTTTGTACATTCACATTATTCATTGATTTTTGCCATTGAAAAACGTCCAGAAATGTTTGAAGCTACTGACTGAATGAAAAGAGCTGGCATCTCACTCTCTTTGAATCTTCTTTATGATGCTAAGAGGAGCAGGAAAAAGCAAAAAATTTCAGAATTGCACCTTGCAATGCGGAGAAATTACTGTTTGTGCATTTACAGTATTCATTGATTTTTACAATTGAAAAACGTCCAGAAATATTTGAAGCTACTGACTGAATGAAAGGAGCTGGCATCTCACTCTCTTTGAATCTTCTTTATCATGCTAAGAGGAGCTCAAAAAAGCAAAAAATTTCAGAATTGCACCTTGCAATGCGGAGAAATTACTGTTAGTGCATTCACATTATTCATTGATTTTTGCCATTGAAAAACGTCCAGAAATGTTTGAAGCTACTGACTGAATGAAAGAAGCTGGCATCTCACTCACTTTGAATCTTCTTTATCATGCTAAGAGGAGCAGGAAAAAGCAAAAAATTTCAAAATTGCACCTTGCAATGCGGAGAAATTACTGTTTGTGCATTCACATTATTCATTGATTTTTGCCATTGAAAAAAGGCCAGAAATGTTTGAAGCTACTGACTGAATGAAAAGAGCTGGCATCTCACTCTCTTTTAATCTTCTGTATCATGCTAAGAGGAGCAGGAAAAAGCAAAAAATTTCAGAATTGCACATTGCAATGAGGAGAAATCAATGTTTGTTCATTCACATTATTCATTGATTTTTGCCATTGAAAAACGTCCAGAAATGTTTGAAGCTACTGACTGAATGAAAAGAGCAGGCATCTCACTCTCTTTGAATCTTCTTTATCATGCTAAGAGGAGCAGGAAAAAGCAAAAAATTTCAGAATTGCACATTGCAATGCGGAGAAATCAATGTTTGTGCATTCACATTATTCATTGATTTTTGCCTTTGAAAAACGTCCAGAAATGTTTGAAGCTACTGACTGAATGAAAAGAGCTGGCATCTCACTCTCTTTGAATCTTCTTTATCATGCTAAGAGGAGAAGGAAAAAGCAAAAAATTTCAGAATTGCACATTGCAATGAGGAGAAATCAATGTTTGTTCATTCACATTATTCATTGATTTTTGCCATTGAAAAACGTCCAGAAATGTTTGAAGCTACTGACTGAATGAAAAGAGCAGGCATCTCACTCTCTTTGAATCTTCTTTATCATGCTAAGAGGAGCAGGAAAAAGCAAAAAATTTCAGAATTGCACATTGCAATGCGGAGAATTCAATGTTTGTGCATTCACATTATTCATTGATTTTTGCCTTTGAAAAACGTCCAGAAATGTTTGAAGCTACTGACTGAATGAAAAGAGCTGGCATCTCACTCTCTTTGAATCTTCTTTATCATGCTAAGAGGAGAAGGAAAAAGCAAAAAATTTCAGAATTGCACATTGCAATGCGGAGAAATCAATGTTTGTGCATTCACATTATTCATTGATTTTTGCCATTGAAAAACGTCCAGAAAAGTTTGAAGCTACTGACTGAATGAAAAGAGCTGGCATCTCACTCTCTTTGAATCTTCTTTATCATGCTAAGTGGAGCAGGAAAAAGCAAAAAATTTCAGAATTGCACATTGAAATGCGGAGAAATCAATGTTTGCACATTCACATTATTCATTGATTTTTGCCATTGAAAAACGTCCAGAAATGTTTGAAGCTACTGACTGAATGAAAAGAGCTAGCATCTCACTCTCTTTGAATCTTCTTTATGATGCTAAGAGGAGCAGGAAAAAGCAAAAAATTTCAGAATTGCACCTTGCAATGCGGAGGAATTACTGTTTGTGCATTTACAATATTCATTGATTTTTGCCATTGAAAAACGTCCAGAAATATTTGAAGCTACTGACTGAATGAAAGGAGCTGACATCTCACTCTCTTTGAATCTTCTTTATCATGCTAAGAGGAGCAGGAAAAAGCAAAAAATTTCAGAATTGCACCTTGCAATGCGGAGAAATTACTGTTTGTGCATTCACATTAGTCATTGATTTTTGACATTGAAAAACATCATGTTATTCATATACCAGAAATGTTTGAAGCTACTGACTGAATGAAAAGAGCTGGCATCTCACTCTCTTTGAATTTTCTTTATCATGCTAAGAGGAGCAGGAAAAAGCAAAAAATTTCAGAATTGCACCTTGCAATGCGGAGAAATTACTGTTTGTGCATTCACATTATTCATTGATTTTGCCATTGAAAACCATCATGTTATTCATATACCAGAAATGTTTGAAGCTACTGACTGAATGAAAGGAGCTGGCATCTCACTCTCTTTGAATCTTCTTTATCATGCTAAGAGGAGCAGGAAAAAGAAAAAATTTCAGAATTGCACCTTGCAATGCGGAGAAATTACTGTTTGTGCATTCACATTATTCATTGATTTTTCCATTGAAAAAAGGCCAGAAATGTTTGAAGCTACTGACTGAATGAAAGGAGCTGGCATCTCACTCTCTTTGAATCTTCTTTAACATGCTAAGAGGAGCAGGAAAAAGCAAAAAATTTCAAAATTGCACCTTGCAATGCGGAGAAATTACTGTTTGTGCATTCACATTATTCATTGATTTTTGCCATTGAAAAAAGGCCAGAAATGTTTGAAGCTACTGACTGAATGAAAGGAGCTGGCATCTCACTATCTGTGAATCTTCTTTATCATGCTAAGAGGAGCAGGAAAAAGCAAAAAATTTCAGAATTGCACCTTGCAATGCGGAGAAATTATTGTTTGTATATTGACATTTTTCATTGATTTTTGCCATTGAAAAACATCATGTTATTCATATTCCAGAAATGTTTGAAGCTACTGACTGAATGAAAGGAGCTGGCATCGCACTCTCTTTGAATCTTCTTTATCATGCTAAGAGGAGCATGAAAAAGCAAAAAATTTCAGAATTGCACATTGCAATGCGGAGAAATCAATGTTTGTGCATTCACAATATTAATTGATTTTTGCCATTGAAAAACGTCCAGAAATGTTTGAAGCTACTCACTGAATGAAAAGAGCTGGCATCTCACTCTCTTTTAATCTTCTGTATCATGCTAAGAGGAGCAGGAAAAAGCAAAAAAATTCAGAATTGCACATTGCAATGAGGAGAAATCAATGTTTGTGCATTCACATTATTCATTGATTTTTGCCATTGAAAAACGTCCAGAAATGTTTGAAGCTACTGACTGAATGAAAAGAGCAGGCATCTCACTCTCTTTGAATCTTCTTTATCATGCTAAGAGGAGGAGGAAAAAGCAAAAAATTTCAGAATTGCACATTGCAATGCGGAGAAATCAATGTTTGTGCATTCACATTATTCATTGATTTTTGCCATTGAAAAACGTCCAGAAATGTTTGAAGCTACTGACTGAATGAAAAGAGCTGGCATCTCACTCTCTTTGAATCTTCTTTATCATGCTAAGAGGAGCAGGAAAAAGCAAAAAATTTCAGAATTGCACATTGCAATGCGGAGAAATCAATGTTTGTGCATTCACATTATTCATTGATTTTTGCCATTGAAAAACGTCCAGAAAAGTTTGAAGCTACTGACTGAATGAAAAGAGCTGGCATCTCCCTCTCTTTGAATCTTCTTTATCATGCTAAGTGGAGCAGGAAAAAGCAAAAAATTTCAGAATTCCACATTGCAATGCGGAGAAATCAATGTTTGTACATTCACATTATTCATTGATTTTTGCCATTGAAAAACGTCCAGAAATGTTTGAAGCTACTGACTGAATGAAAAGAGCTGGCATCTCACTCTCTTTGAATCTTCTTTATGATGCTAAGAGGAGCAGGAAAAAGCAAAAAATTTCAGAATTGCACCTTGCAATGCGGAGAAATTACTGTTTGTGCATTTAGAGTATTCATTGATTTTTACCATTGAAAAACGTCCAGAAATATTTGAAGCTACTGACTGAATGAAAGGAGCTGGCATCTCACTCTCTTTAAATCTTCTTTACCATGCTAAGAGGAGCAGGAAAAAGCAAAAAATTTCAGAATTGCACATTGCAATGCGGAGAAATCAATGTTTGTGCATTCACATTATTCATTGATTTTTGCCATTGAAAAACATCCAGAAATGTTTGAAGCTACTGACTGAATGAAAAGAGCTGGCATCTCACTCTCTTTTAATCTTCTGTATCATGCTAAGAGGAGCAGGAAAAACCAAAAAATTTCAGAATTGCACATTGCAATGAGGAGAAATCAATGTTTGTGCATTCACATTATTCATTGATTTTTGCCATTGAAAAACGTCCAGAAATGTTTGAAGCTACTGACTGAATAAAAAGAGCAAGCATCTCACTCTCTTTGAATCTTCTTTATCATGCTAAGAGGAGCAGGAAAAAGCAAAAAATTTCAGAATTGCACATTGCAATGTGGAGAAATCAATGTTTGTGCATTCACATTATTCATTGATTTTTGCCATTGAAAAACGTCCAGAAAAGTTTGAAGCTACTGACTGAATGAAAAGAGCTGGCATCTCACTCTCTTTGAATCTTCTTTATCATGCTAAGTGGAGCAGGAAAAAGCAAAAAATTTCAGAATTGCACATTGCAATGCGGAGAAATCAATGTTTGCACATTCACATTATTCATTGATTTTTGCCATTGAAAAACGTCCAGAAATGTTTGAAGCTACTGACTGAATGAAAAGAGCTGGCATCTCACTCTATTTGAATCTTCTTTATGAAGCTAAGAGGAGCAGGAAAAAGCAAAAAATTTCAGAATTGCACCTTGCAATGCGGAGGAATTACTGTTTGTGCATTTACAATATTCATTGATTTTTGCCATTGAAAAACGTCCAGAAATATTTGAAGCTACTGACTGAATGAAAGGAGCTGGCATCTCACTCTCTTTGAATCTTCTTTATTATGCTAAGAGGAGCAGGAAAAAGCAAAAAATTTCAGAATTGCACCTTGCAATGCGGAGAAATTACTGTTTGTGCATTCACATTAGTCATTGATTTTTGACATTGAAAAACATCATGTTATTCATATACCAGAAATGTTTGAAGCTACTGACTGAATGAAAAGAGCTGGCATCTCACTCTCTTTGAATCTTCTTTATCATGCTAAGAGGAGCAGGAAAAAGCAAAAAATTTCAGAATTGCACCTTGCAATGCGGAGAAATTACTGTTTGTGCATTCACATTATTCATTGATTTTTGCCATTGAAAACCATCATGTTATTCATATACCAGAAATGTTTGAAGCTACTGACTGAATGAAAGGAGCTGGCATCTCACTCTTTGAATCTTCTTTATCATGCTAAGAGGAGCAGGAAAAAGAAAAAATTTCAGATTTGCACCTTGCAATGCGGAGAAATTACTGTTTGTGCATTCACATTATTCATTGATTTTTGCAATTGAAAAAAGGCCAGAAATGTTTGAAGCTACTGACTGAATGAAAGGAGCTGGCATCTCACTATCTGTGAATCTTCTTTATCATGCTAAGAGGAGCAGGAAAAAGCAAAAAATTTCAGAATTGCACCTTGCAATGCGGAGAAATTATTGTTTGTATATTGACATTATTCATTGATTTTTGCCATTGAAAACCATCATGTTATTCATATACCAGAAATGTTTGAAGCTACTGACTGAATGAAAGGAGCTAGCATCTCACTCTCTTTGAATCTTCTTTATCATGCTAAGAGGAGCAGGAAAAAGGAAAAAATTTCAGAATTGCACATTGCAATGCGGAGAAATCAATGTTTGTGCATTCACATTATTCATTGATTTTTGCCATTGAAAAACGTCCAGAAAAGTTTGAAGCTACTGACTGAATGAAAAGAGCTGGCATCTCACTCTCTTTGAATCTTCTTTATCATGCTAAGTGGAGCAGGAAAAAGCAAAAAATTTCAGAATTGCACATTGCAATGTGGAGAAATCAATGTTTGTAAATTCACATTATTCATTGATTTTTGCTATTGAAAAACGTCCAGAAATGTTTGAAGCTACTGACTGAATGAAAGGATCTGGCATCTCACTCTCTTTGAATCTTCTTTATCATGCTAAGAGGAGCAGGAAAAAGCAAAAAATTTCAGAATTGCACCTTGCAATGCGGAGAAATTATTGTTTGTATATTGACATTATTCATTGATTTTTGCCATTGAAAACCATCATGTTATTCATATACCAGAAATGTTTGAAGCTACTGACTGAATGAAAGGAGTTAGCATCTCACTCTCTTTTAATCTTCTTTATAATGCTAAGAGGAGCAGGAAAAAGCAAAAAATTTCAGAATTGCACCTTGCAATGCGGAGAAATTACTGTTTGTGCATTCACATTATTCATTGATTTTTGCCATTGAAAAACGTCCAGAAAAGTTTGAAGCTACTGACTGAATGAAAAGAGCTGGCATCTCACTCTCTTTGAATCTTCTTTATCATGCTAAGAGGAGCAGGAAAAAGCAAAAAATTTCAGAATTGCACATTGCAATGCGGAGAAATCAATGTTTGTGCATACACATTATTCATTGATTTTTGCAATTGAAAAACGTCCAGAAAAGTTTGAAGCTACTGACTGAATGAAAAGAGCTGGCATCTCACTCTCTTTGAATCTTCTTTATCATGCTAAGTGGAGCAGGAAAAAGCAAAAAATTTCAGAATTGCACATTGCAATGCGGAGAAATCAATGTTTGTACATTCACATTATTCACTGATTTTTGCCATTGAAAAACATCCAGAAATGTTTGAAGCTACTGACTGAATGAAAAGAGCAGGCATCTCACTCTCTTTGAATCTTCTTTATCATGCTAAGAGGAGCAGGAAAAAGCAAAAAATTTCAGAATTGCACATTGCAATGCGGAGAAATCAGTGTTTGTGCATTCACATTATTCATTGATTTTTGCCATTGAAAAACGTCCAGAAATGTTTGAAGCTACTGACTGAATGAAAAGAGCTGGCATCTCAATCTCTTTGAATCTACTTTATCATGCTAAGAGGAGCAGGAAAAAGCAAAAAATTTCAGAATTGCACATTGCAATGCGGAGAAATCAATGTTTGTACATTCACATTATTCATTCATTTTTGCATTGAAAAACGTCCAGAAATGTTTGAAGCTACTGACTGAAGGAAAAGAGCTGGCATCTCACTCTCTTTGAATCTTCTTTATGATGCTAAGAGGAGCAGGAAAAGGCAAAAAATTTCAGAATTGCACCTTGCAATGCGGAGAAATTACTGTTTGTGCATTTACAATATTCATTGATTTTTGCCATTGAAAAACGTCCAGAAATATTTGAAGCTACTGATTGAATGAAAGGAGCTGGCATCTCACTCTCTTTGAATCTTCTTTATCATGCTAAGAGGAGCAGGAAAAAGCAAAAAATTTCAGAATTGCACCTTGCAATGCGGAGAAATTACTGTTTGTGCATTCACATTAGTCATGGATTTTTGAGATTGAAAAACATCATGTTATTCATATACCAGAAATGTTTGAAGCTACTGACTGAATGAAAAGAGCTGGTAACTCACTCTCTTTGAATCTTCTTTATCATGCTAAGAGGAGCAGGAAAAAGCAAAAAATTTCAGAATTGCACCTTGCAATGCGGAGAAATTACTGTTTGTATATTGACATTATTCATTGATTTTTGCCATTGAAAACCATCATGTTATTCATATACCTGAAATGTTTGAAGCTACTGACTGAATGAAAGGAGCTGGCATCTCACTCTCTTTGAATCTTCTTTATCATGCTAAGAGGAGCAGGAAAAAGCAAAAAATTTCAGAATTGCACATTGCAATGCGGAGAAATCAATGTTTGTGCATTCACATTATTCATTGATTTTTGCCATTGAAAAACGTCCAGAAAAGTTTGAAGCTACTGACTGAATGAATAGAGCTGGCATCTCACTCTCTTTGAATCTTCTTTATCATGCTAAGTGGAGCAGGAAAAAGCAAAAAATTTCAGAATTGCACATTGCAATGCGGAGAAATAAATGTTTGTACATTCAAATTATTCATTGATTTTTGCCATTGAAAAACGTCCAGAAATGTTTGAAGCTACTTACTGAATGAAAAGAGCTGGCATCTCACTCTCTTTGAATCTTCTTTATGATGCTAAGAGGAGCAGGAAAAAGCAAAAAAATTTCAGAATTGCACCTTGCAATGCGGAGAAATTCCTGTTTGTGCATAAACAATATTCATTGATTTTTGCCATTGAAAAACGTCATGTTATTCATATACCAGAAATGTTTGAAGCTACTGACTGAATGAAAATAGCTGGCATCTCACTCTCTTTGAATCTTCTTTATCATGCTAAGAGGAGCAGGAAAAAACAAAAAATTTCAGAATTGCACCTTGCAATGCGGAGAAATTACTGTTTGTATATTGACATTATTCATTGATTTTTGCCATTGAAAACCATCATGTTATTCATATACCTGAAATGTTTGAAGCTACTGACTGAATGAAAGGAGCTGGCATCTCACACTCTTTGAATCTTCTTTATCATGCTAAGAGGAGCAGGAAAAAGCAAAAAATTTCAGAATTGCACCTTGCAATGCGGAGAAATTACTGTTTGTGCATTCACATTATTCATTGATTTTTGCCATTTAAAAACTTCCAGAAATGTTTGAAGCTACTGACTGAATGAAAGGAGCTGGCATCTCACTCTCTTTGAATCTTCTTTATCATGCTAAGAGGAGCAGGAAAAAGCAAAACATTTCAGAATTGCACCTTGCAATGCGGAGAAATTACTGTTTGTGCATTCACATTATTCATTGATTTTTGCCATTGAAAAAATGCCAGAAATGTTTGAAGCTACTGACTGAATGAAAGGAGCTGGCATCTCACTCTCTTTGAATCTTCTTTATCATGCTAAGAGGAGCAGGAAAAAGCAAAAAATTTCAGTATTGCACCTTGCAATGCGGAGAAATTACTGTTTGTGCATTCACATTATTCATTGATTTTTGCCATTGAAAAATGTCCAGAAATGTTTGAAGCTACTGACTGAATGAAAGGAGCTGGCATCTCACTCTCTTTGAATCTTCTTTATCATGCTAAGAGGAGCAGGAAAAAGCAAAAAATTTCAGAATTGCACCCTGCAATGCGGAGAAATTACTGTTTGTGCATTCACATTATTCATTGATTTTTGCCATTGAAAACCATCATGTTATTCATATACCAGAAATGTTTGAAGCTACTGACTGAATGAAAGGAGCTGGCATCTCACTCTCTTTGAATCTTCTTTATCATGCTAAGAGGAGCAGGAAAAAGCAAAAAATTTCAGAATTGCACCTTGCAATGCGGAGAAATTACTGTTTGTTCATTGACACTATTCATTGATTTTTGCCATAGAAAAACATCATGTTATTCATATACCAGAAATGTTTGAAGCTACTGACTGAATGAAAGTAGCTGGCATCTCACTCTCTTTGAATCTTCTTTATCATGCTAAGAGGAGCAGGAAAAAGCAAAAAATTTCAGAATTGCACATTGCAATGCGGAGAAATCAATATTTGTGCATTCACATTATTCATTGATTTTTGCCATTGAAAAACGTCCAGAAATGTTTGAAGCTACTGACTGAATGAAAAGAGCTGGAACCTCACTCTCTTCGAATCTTCTTTATCATGCTAAGAGGAGCAGGAAAAAGCAAAAAATTTCATATTTGCACATTGCAATGCGGAGAAATCAATGTTTGTGCATTCACATTTTGGAAGTGCATTGAGGTGAAGGGTACATTGCTGGAAAAGGAAGAAAAAAAAAAAAAAAAAAAAACCTCTTTAAATCTCTTAGTTTGTGAGTGTGAACGAGCTGCGTGTGTCCGGAGCGTAAGTGCGAACGAAAGTAAGTGTGTGACTTGTTTTTCAGTGAAGAGGTATTTGGGAATCCTGCAGAAAATACCTGTGTGAATTGCGGTGAGTGCTGCATTGTGACCTGCTGAGTGCTTTTCTACCTGTTTAGATTTATTGGGCTTTTTAAAACCTATTTTCTCACTACAGTTTTAGTTTCTTAGTTTACTACCTGTGTATTTAAGGGTTAACTACATTGCACTAAAATCCTGAGGTGTAGATTTACTCACAAGGGGTTAATTAAGGGGAAGGGGTCATAATTAAGGGTTTATAAGGGGCAGCTGGTTGGACATCAAGTCCTTTGGAAGTGCATTGAAGTGAAGGGTACATTGCTGGAAAAGGAAGAAAAAAAAAAAAACCTCTTTAAATCTCTTAGTTTGCGAGTGTGAACGAGCTGCGTGTGTCCGGAGCGTAAGTGCGAACGAAAGTAAGTGTGTGACTTGTTTTTTAGTGAAGAGGTATTTGGGAATCCTGCAGAAAATACCTGTGTGAATTGCGGTGAGTGCTGCATTGTGACCTGCTGAGTGCTTTTCTACCTGTTTAGATTTATTGGGCTTTTTAAAACCTATTTTCTCACTACAGTTTAAGTTTCTTAGTTTACTACCTGTGTATTTAAGGGTTAACTACATTGCACTAAAATCCTGAGGTGTAGATTTACTCACAAGGGGTTAATTAAGGGGAAGGGGTCATAATTAAGGGTTTATAAGGGGCAGCTGGTTGGACATCAAGTCCTTTGGAAGTGCGTTGAGGTGAAGGGTACATTGCTGGAAAAGGAAGAAAAAAAAAAAAAAAAAACCTCTTTAAATCTCTTAGTTTGCGAGTGTGAACGAGCTGCGTGTGTCCGGAGCGTAAGTGCGAACGAAAGTAAGTGTGTGACTTGTTTTTCAGTGAAGAGGTATTTGGGAATCCTGCAGAAAATACCTGTGTGAATTGCGGTGAGTGCTGCATTGTGACCTGCTGAGTGCTTTTCTACCTGTTTAGATTTATTGGGCTTTTTAAAACCTATTTTCTCACTACAGTTTTAGTTTCTTAGTTTACTACCTGTGTATTTAAGGGTTAACTACATTGCACTAAAATCCTGAGGTGTAGATTTACTCACAAGGGGTTAATTAAGGGGAAGGGGTCATAATTAAGGGTTTATAAGGGGCAGCTGGTTGGACATCAAGTCCTTTGGAAGTGCATTGAGGTGAAGGGTACATTGCTGGAAAAGGAAGAAAAAAAAAAAAAAACCTCTTTAAATCTCTTAGTTTGCGAGTGTGAACGAGCTGCGTGTGTCCGGAGCGTAAGTGCGAACGAAAGTAAGTGTGTGACTTGTTTTTCAGTGAAGAGGTATTTGGGAATCCTGCAGAAAATACCTGTGTGAATTGCGGTGAGTGCTGCATTGTGACCTGCTGAGTGCTTTTCTACCTGTTTAGATTTATTGGGCTTTTTAAAACCTATTTTCTCACTACAGTTTTAGTTTCTTAGTTTACTACCTGTGTATTTAAGGGTTAACTACATTGCACTAAAATCCTGAGGTGTAGATTTACTCACAAGGGGTTAATTAAGGGGAAGGGGTCATAATTAAGGGTTTATAAGGGGCAGCTGGTTGGACATCAAGTCCTTTGGAAGTGCATTGAGGTGAAGGGTACATTGCTGGAAAAGGAAGAAAAAAAAAAAAAAAACCTCTTTAAATCTCTTAGTTTGCGAGTGTGAACGAGCTGCGTGTGTCCGGAGCGTAAGTGCGAACGAAAGTAAGTGTGTGACTTGTTTTTCAGTGACTTTGGATTCAGGGAGTTTGGAAGGGAGGACTTAGGACTGAATTGCTGACTGTATTTCATTCTTTCTTTACTTTACTTTTTACTTAATTAATCCACCTGACCTACTTATCTGATTCCCCCGTCCATACTTGATACTTAACTGATCCCCCGCCGATATCTAATTGATACACTTGCACATCCCTAATTGATCCCCGTCCATACACCTATATATAAATAATTGTGCTTTGTACTTGTATATATATACTGACTGTATCCCCATATTTAGAATGACGTCCATGTTGGCCGGAGCCGTGCAGTGTACATCTTGTGCAATGTATGCATTCCGTGAGCAACCGCTCGAGGATCCATACTGCTGCGAGAGATGTGAGCATATCGTGCATTTGGAAGCCCAAATTCTGGATCTAAGTGCTCAGATAGCGATACTGAGGAGCATCGACAACATGGAACGGAGTTTGCTGCTCACCGAGCAGACACTCAATGGGTCAATACTGGGGGTGGAGCATAGAGGGGAAGTGCAGGCTGAACAGGCAGGGAGCTGGATAACAGTTAGGAGGGATAGAGGGAAGAAGTATAGGAAGGCTGGTTCAGAACCGGCATTATTGGAGCACGACAGATCCTCTGACCGCCGGGGGAGTGTATGCTCCAGTAATGAGGGGGAGGGGGGAAGTGTAGGGCAGGCAAGACAGGTTCTGGTAGTGGGTGACTCTATTATTAGGGGGACAGACAGGGCAATCTGTCACAAAGACCGGGATCGCCGAACGGTGTGCTGCCTCCCTGGCGCTCGAGTCCGGCACATCGCGGATCGGGTTGACAGGTTACTGGGTGGGGCTGGCGAAGACCCAGCGGTCATGGTCCACATCGGCACCAATGACAAAGTGAGTGGTAGATGGAGGGTCCTTAAAAATGATTTCAGGGACCTAGGTAGGAAGCTTAGGGCAAGGACCTCCAAAGTAGTTTTCTCAGAAATACTACCAATCCCGCGAGCCACACAGGAGCGCCAACGGGAAGTTAGGGAGGTGAATAAGTGGCTAAAGAGTTGGTGCAAGGCAGAAGGGTTTGGGTTCATGGAGAACTGGGCCGACTTCGCGGTCGGCTACAGGCTCTACCGTAGGGACGGGCTGCACCTCAATGGGGAGGGTGCAGCGGTGCTGGGGAAGAAGATGGCTAACAGGTTGGAGGAGTTTTTAAACTAGAGACGGGGGGGAAACCAAGGAAATAGGTGGGATGTGAGGCAAGCAAGGGGGAAGGGGAGAAGTGAATATAATGAGGGTGGAGAGGGGGGTGGGGATAGTACAGTTAGATCGTTAGAGAAGAATAGGATGCTAAATAACCCCAAAGTTTTATCTTGCATGCTGACCAACGCAAGAAGCCTGACCAATAAGGCGGATGAGCTGCAGGCGCTTATATCGTAGGAGAGGTATGACATCGTAGGTATAACAGAGACTTGGCTAGACGATAGCTACGACTGGGCGGTAAATTTATTAGATTATAGTTTATTTTGAAGGGACCGGAAACAGGGGAAAGGCGGAGGAGTCTGCTTATATGTAAAGTCATGTCTAAATCCCAGTCTAAGGGAAGATATAGGAGAGGGAGAAGAGGGGGTCGAGTCCATGTGGGTAGAGATAGAGGGAACTAAAAATAATAATAAAATATTACTGGGGGTATGCTATAAGCCACCAAATATAACAGAGGAGAATGAGAATCTGCTATTAGGACAAATAGACAAAGTAGCAAAACATAATGAAGTGATTGTAATGGGGGATTTCAACTACCCGGATATTGACTGGGAAACAGAAACCTGTAGATCTCAGAAAGGAAAAAGGTTCTTGACAAATATTAAGGATAATTATCTCTCCCAACTAGTGCAGGAACCAACGAGAGGGAAGGCCGTGTTGGACTTAATATTGACTAATAGGCCTGATAGAATAACTGAGGTACAGATAGGGGGGCACCTAGGTAATAGCGACCATAATATTATCGACTTCAAAATGCCCTTCAGTAGGGTTATCAATAAGGGAACAACAAAAACATTAAACTTTAGGAGGGCGAAGTTTGATCAGCTGAAAGAAAGCCTTCAACTTATTGACTGGGACAAAGTTCTTAATCAAAGGAATACGAATAGTAAATGGGAAACCTTCAAAAGAATTCTGAATACTCAGTGCGAGAGATATATACCGTATGGGAATAAAAGGGCCAGAAATAAGAGGAAACCAATATGGTTGAACAAGAACGTAAAAGGGGCGTTAAATAGCAAAAAAGAGGCATTCAAGAGATTAAAACAGGAAAACAGTAAGGAAGCACTAATGTGTTACAAGGTAAAAACGAGAACCTGTAAAAAACAAATAAAAATAGCGAAGGAGGAAACAGAGAGACGTATTGCTAGGGAAAGTAGATCAAATCCCAAACTGTTCTTTACGTATATAAATAGTAAAAGGATTAAATCGGATAATATTGGACCGATAAAAAGTGAGGAAGGCAAAATCATAGAGAAAGATGAGGATAAAGCTAATCTATTAAATAATTTTTTTTCGACAACTTTCACAAAGGAAATCGAAATAACAGGAGAAATGAGAAGTGACAAACTTAATCCTCCACTAAGTATGACTAATCTAACCCAAGCTGGGGTACAGAAACGCCTCAGTAACATTAAAATAAACAAATCACCAGGACCTGATGGCATACACCCACGGGTACTAAGGGAACTAAGTAATGTGATAGCAGACCGTTATATCTTATATTTAAGGACTCTGTTGAGACTGGGTCTGTGCCACTTGATTGGCGACAGGCGAATGTAGTGCCAATATTCAAAAAGGGAGCGAAAAGTGACGCCGGAAACTATCGGCCGGTGAGTCTGACGTCCGTTGTGGGCAAAATTTTTGAAAGCTTCATTAAAGAGGCAATTAGGGAGCATCTTGATGCTAATAATCTTTTAATCCCAAACCAGCATGGATTCATGAGGAATCGCTCCTGCCAAACAAACCTGATTGACTTCTACGAGGAGGTTAGCTCTCGAGTAGATCAGGGGGAACCAGTGGATGTCGTGTATCTCGACTTCTCAAAAGCGTTCGATAGCGTGCCACATAATAGGTTGGTATACAAAATGAGAATGATGGGGCTGGGGGAAAATGTCTGCAAGTGGGTAGCTAACTGGCTAAAGGATAGAAGGCAGAGGGTGGTTATAAATGGAATATACTCAGATTGGGTAAGCGTCACTAGTGGGGTACCACAGGGGTCGGTACTAGGCCCAATGTTATTTAATATCTTTATTAACGACATAGTCAATGGGATAAATAGTAAAATATCAATATTTGCAGATGACACAAAGTTATGTAAAACAATTAATACAAAAGAGGACAGTGCAGACCTACAGAGGGATTTGGATAAGCTGGGTAGGTGGAGCATTAAATGGCAAATGAGGTTTAACGAGGAGAAATGTAAGGTCATACATATGGGAAGGAAAAATGGAAGTCACCAGTACTCACTGAATGGGAAATCATTGGGGAATTCAGAGATGGAGAAGGACTTGGGCATCTTGATTGATAGCAAACTAAATTGGAGTGCCCAAAGTCAGGCCGCTGCTGTAAGGGCAAACAGGGTAATGGGATGTATCAGAAGAGGTATAGCTGCAAAGGATGAGAACATTGTTCTTCCACTGTACAAAGCACTGGTCAGACCACACTTGGAATACTGTGCTCAGTTAGGGGCCCCAATATATAGAAAGGATATAAATGAGCTTGAAAAGGTACAAAGGAGGGCAACAAAATTAATAAAGGGAATGGAGGGACTGCAATACCCAGAGAGATTGGCAAAACTAGGACTATTCAGCCTGGAAAAGAGAAGGTTGAGGGGGGACATAATAAATGTGTACAAATATGTTAGGGGACAGTATAGAGATCTTGCCCGGGATTTGTTCAAAAGGAGGGATATTACGGTAACAAGAGGGCACTCACTAAGACTGGAAGAGAAAAGGTTTCAGCACCAGCATAGGAAGGGGTTCTTTACGGTAAGAGCAGTGAGAATATGGAATTCACTGAGTGAGGAGACGGTAATGTCGGATTCACTACACCAGTTCAAGCGGGGACTGGATGCATTTCTAGATACCAGGCAGATTTCAGCATATACTTAAAAATAAAATAAAATAGTAGGTTGATACAGGGATTTATTCTGACTGCTGGTTTCAGAGTCGGGAGGGAATTTTTCCTCAGGTGAAGATTGGCCAAATCATTTGGGGTTTTTGCCCTCCTCTGGATCAACTTTAGCAATTACAGAACTAACAGGTCGAACTTGATGGACGCAAGTCTTTATTCGGCTTTACAAACTATGTTACTATGTTACTATGTATGTTACATTATTCATTGATTTTTGCCATTGAAAATCGTCCAGAAATGTTTGAAGCTACTGAATGAATGAAAGGAGCTGGCATCTCACTCTCTTTGAATCTTCTTTCTCATGCTAAGAGGAGCAGGAAAAATCAAAAAATTTCAGAATTGCACCTTGCAATGCGGAGAAATTACTGTTTGCGCATTCACATTATTCATTGATTTTTGCCATTGAAAAACATCATGTTATTCATATACCAGAAATGTTTGAAGCTACTGACTGAATGAAAAGAGCTGGCATCTCACTCTCTGTGAATCTTCTTTATCATGTTAAGAGGAGCAGGAAAAAGCAAAAAATTTCAGAATTGCACCTTGCAATGCGGAGAAATTACTGTTTGTATATTGACATTATTCATTGATTTTTGCCATTGAAAACCATCATGTTATTCATATACCTGAAATGTTTGAAGCTACTGACTGAATGAAAGGAGCTGGCATCTCACTCTCTTTGAATCTTCTTTATCATGCTAAGAGGAGCAGGAAAAAGCAAAAAATTTCAGAATTGCACCTTGCAATGCGGAGAAATTACTGTTTGTGCATTCACATTATTCATTTATTTTTGCCATTGAAGAACGTCCAGAAATGTTTGAAGCTACTGACTGAATGAAAGGAGCTGGCATCTCACTCTCTTTGAATCTTCTTTATCATGCTTAGAGGAGCAGGAAAAAGCAAAAAAATTTAGAATTGCACCTTGCAATGCAGAGAAATTACTGTTTGTGCATTCACATTATTCATTGATTTTTGCCATTAAAAAACGTCCAGAAATGTTTGAAGCTACTGACTGAATGAAAAGAGCTGGCATCTCACTCTCTTTGAATCTTCTTTATCATGCTAAGAGGAGCAGGAAAAAGCAAAAAATTTCAGAATTGCACCTTGCAATGCGGAGAAATTACTGTTTGTGCATTCACATTATTCATTGATTTTTGCCATTGAAAACCATCATGTTATTCATATACCAGAAATATTTGAAGCTACTGACTGAATGAAAGGAGCTGGCATCTCACTCTCTTGGAATCTTCTTTATCATGCTAAGAGGAGCAGGAAAAAGCAAAAAATTTCAGAATTGCACCTTGCAATGCGGAGAAATTACTGTTTGTATATTGACATTATTCGTTGATTTTTGCATTGAAAACCATCATGCTATTCATATACCAGAAATGTTTGAAGCTACTGACTGAATGAAAGGAGCTGGCATCTCACTCTCTTTGAATCTTCTTTATCATGCTAAGAGGAGCAGGAAAAAGCAAAAAATTTCAGAATTGCATCTTGCAATGCGGAGAAATTACTGTTTGTGCATTCACATTATTCATTGATTTTTGCCATTGAAAACCATCATGTTATTCATATACCAGAAATATTTGAAGCTACTGACTGAATGAAAGGAGCTGGCATCTCACTCTCTTTGAATCTTCTTTATCATGCTAAGATGAGCAGGAAAAAACAAAAAATTTCAGAATTGCACCTTGCAATGTGGAGAAATTACTGTTTGTGCGTTCACATTATTCATTGATTTTTGCCATTGAAAAACGTCCAGAAATGTTTGAAGCTACTGACTGAATGAAAGGAGCTGGCATCTCACTCTCTTTGAATCTTCTTTATCATGCTAAGAGGAGCAGGAAAAAGCAAATAATTTCAGAATTGCACCTTGCAATGCGGAGAAATTACTGTTTGTGCATTCACATTATTCATTGATTTTTGCTATTGAAAAAAGGCCAGAAATGTTTAAAGCTACTGACTGAATGTAAAGAGCTGGCATCTTACTCTCTTTGAATCTTCTTTATCATGCTAAGAGGAGCAGCAAAAAGCAAAAAATTTCAGAATTGCACCTTGCAATGCGGAGAAATTACTGTTTGTGCATTCACATTATTCATTGATTTTTGCCATTGAAAAACATCATGTTATTCATATACCAGAAATGTTTGAAGCTACTGACTGAATGAAAGGAGCTGGCATCTCACTCTCTTTGAATCTTCTTTATCATGCTAAGAGGAGCAGGAAAAAGCAAAAAATTTCAGAATTGCACCTTGCAATGCGGAGAAATTACTGTTCGTGCATTCACATTATTCATTGATTTTTTTCCACTGAAAAACATCATGTTATTCATATACCAGAAATGTTTGAAACTACTGACTGAATGAAAGGAGCTGGCATCTCACTCTCTTTGAATCTTCTTTATCATGCTAAGAGGAGCAGGAAATGCAAAAAATTTCAGAATTGCACCTTGCAATGCGGAGAAATTACTGTTTGTGCATTCACATTATTCATTGATTTTTGCCATTGAAAAAAGGCCAGAAATGTTTGAAGCTACTGACTGAATGAAAAGAGCTGGCATCTCACTCTCTTTGAATCTTCTTTATCATGCTAAGAGGAGCAGCAAAAACCAAAAAATTTCAGAATTGCACCTTGCAATGCTGAGAAATTACTGTTTGTGCATTCACATTATTCATTGATTTTTGCCATTGAAAAACATCATGTTATTCATATACCAGAAATGTTTGAAGCTACTGAATGAATGAAAGGAGCTGGCATCTCACTCTCTTTGAATCTTCTTTATCATGCTAAGAGGAGCAGGAAAAAGCAAAAAATTTCAGAATTGCACCTTCCAATGCAGAGAAATTACTGTTTGTGCATTCACATTATTCATTGAATTTTTCCCACTGAAAAAAATCATGTTATTCATATACCAGAAATGTTTGAAGCTACTGACTGAATGAAAGGAGCTGGCATCTCACTCTCTTTGAATCTTCTTTATCATGCTAAGAGGAGCAGGAAAAAGCAAAAAATTTCAGAATTGCACCTTGCAATGCGCAGAAATTACTGTTTGTGCATTCACATTATTCATTGATTTTTGCCATTGAAAACCATCATGTTATTCATATACCAGAAATGTTTGAAGCTACTGACTGAATGAAAGGAGCTGGCATCTCACTCTCTTTGAAACTTCTTTATCATGCTAAGAGGAGCAAGAAAAAGCAAAAAATTTCAGAATTGCACCTTGCAATGCGGAGAAATTACTGTTTGTGCATTCACATTATTCATTGATTTTTGCCATTTAAAAACGTCCAGAAATGTTTGAAGCTACTGACTGAATGAAAGGAGCTGGCATCTCACTCTCTTTGAATCTTCTTTATCATGCTAAGAGGAGCAGGAAAAAGCAAAAAATTTCAGAATTGCACCTTGCAATGCGGAGAAATTACTGTTTGTACATTCACATTATTCATTGATTTTTGCCATTGAAAAACATCCAGAAATGTTTGAAGCTACTGACTGAATGAAAAGAGCTGGCATCTCAATCTCTTTGAATCTTCTTTATCATGCTAAGAGGAGCAGGAAAAAGCAAAAAATTTCAGAATTGCACCTTGCAATGCGGAGAAATTACTGTTTGTATATTGACATTATTCATTGATTTTTGCCATTGAAAACCATCATGTTATTCATATACCAGAAATGTTTGAAGCTACTGACTGAATGAAAGGATCTGGCATCTCACTCTCTTTGAATCTTCTTTATCATGCTAAGAGGAGCAGGAAAGAGTAAAAAATGTCAGAATTGCACCTTGCAATGCGGAGAAATTACTGTTTGTGCATTCACATTATTCATTGATTTTTGCCATTGAAAAACATCATGTTATTCATATACCAGAAATGTTTGAAGCTACTGACTGAATGAAAGGAGCTGGCATCTCACTCTCTTTGAATCTTCTTTATCATGCTAAGATGAGCAGGAAAAAACAAAAAATTTCAGAATTGCACCTTGCAATGTGGAGAAATTACTGTTTGTGCGTTCACATTATTCATTGATTTTTGCCATTGAAAAACGTCCAGAAATGTTTGAAGCTACTGACTGAATGAAAGGAGCTGGCATCTCACTCTCTTTGAATCTTCTTTATCATGCTAAGAGGAGCAGGAAAAAGCAAATAATTTCAGAATTGCACCTTGCAATGCGGAGAAATTACTGTTTGTGCATTCACATTATTCATTGATTTTTGCTATTTAAAAAAGGCCAGAAATGTTTGAAGCTACTGACTGAATGTAAAGAGCTGGCATCTCACTCTCTTTGAATCTTCTTTATCATGCTAAGAGGAGCAGCAAAAAGCAAAAAATTTCAGAATTGCACCTTGCAATGCGGAGAAATTACTGTTTGTGCATTCACATTATTCATTGATTTTTGCCATTGAAAAACATCATGTTATTCATATACCAGAAATGTTTGAAGCTACTGACTGAGTGAAAGGAGCTGGCATCTCACTCTCTTTGAATCTTCTTTATCATGCTAAGAGGAGCAGGAAAAAGCAAAAAATTTCAGAATTGCACCTTGCAATGCGGAGAAATTACTGTTCGTACATTCACATTATTCATTGATTTTTTCCCACTGAAAAACATCATGTTATTCATATACCAGAAATGTTTGAAGCTACTGACTGAATGAAAGGAGCTGGCATCTCACTCTCTTTGAATCTTCTTTATCATGCTAAGAGGAGCAGGAAATGCAAAAAATTTCAGAATTGCACCTTGCAATGCGGAGAAATTACTGTTTGTGCATTCACATTATTCATTGATTTTTGCCATTGAAAAAAGGCCAGAAATGTTTGAAGCTACTGACTGAATGAAAAGAGCTGGCATCTCACTCTCTTTGAATCTTCTTTATCATGCTAAGAGGAGCAGCAAAAACCAAAAAATTTCAGAATTGCACCTTGCAATGCGGAGAAATTACTGTTTGTGCATTCACATTATTCATTGATTTTTGCCATTGAAAAACATCATGTTATTCATATACCAGAAATGTTTGAAGCTACTGACTGAGTGAAAGGAGCTGGCATCTCACTCTCTTTGAATCTTCTTTATCATGCTAAGAGGAGCAGGAAAAAGCAAAAAATTTCAGAATTGCACCTTGCAATGCGGAGAAATTACTGTTTGTACATTCACATTATTCATTGATTTTTGCCATTGAAAAACATCCAGAAATGTTTGAAGCTACTGACTGAATGAAAAGAGCTGGCATCTCAATCTCTTTGAATCTTCTTTATCATGCTAAGAGGAGCAGGAAAAAGCAAAAAATTTCAGAATTGCACCTTGCAATGCGGAGAAATTACTGTTTGTATATTGACATTATTCATTGATTTTTGCCATTGAAAACCATCATGTTATTCATATACCAGAAATGTTTGAAGCTACTGACTGAATGAAAGGATCTGGCATCTCACTCTCTTTGAATCTTCTTTATCATGCTAAGAGGAGCAGGAAAGAGCAAAAAATGTCAGAATTGCACCTTGCAATGCGGAGAAATTACTGTTTGTGCATTCACATTATTCATTGATTTTTGCCATTGAAAAACATCATGTTATTCATTTACCAGAAATGTTTGAAGCTACTGACTGAATGAAAGGAGCTGGCATCTCACTCTCTTTGAATCTTCTTTATCATGCTAAGATGAGCAGGAAAAAACAAAAAATTTCAGAATTGCACCTTGCAATGTGGAGAAATTACTGTTTGTGCGTTCACATTATTCATTGATTTTTGCCATTGAAAAACGTCCAGAAATGTTTGAAGCTACTGACTGAATGAAAGGAGCTGGCATCTCACTCTCTTTGAATCTTCTTTATCATGCTAAGAGGAGCAGGAAAAAGCAAATAATTTCAGAATTGCACCTTGCAATGCGAAGAAATTACTGTTTGTGCATTCACATTATTCATTGATTTTTGCTATTTAAAAAAGGCCAGAAATGTTTGAAGCTACTGACTGAATGTAAAGAGCTGGCATCTCACTCTCTTTGAATCTTCTTTATCATGCTAAGAGGAGCAGCAAAAAGCAAAAAATTTCAGAATTGCACCTTGCAATGCGGAGAAATTACTGTTTGTGCATTCACATTATTCATTGATTTTTGCCATTGAAAAACATCATGTTATTCATATACCAGAAATGTTTGAAGCTACTGACTGAGTGAAAGGAGCTGGCATCTCACTCTCTTTGAATCTTCTTTATCATGCTAAGAGGAGCAGGAAAAAGCAAAAAATTTCAGAATTGCACCTTGCAATGCGGAGAAATTACTGTTCGTACATTCACATTATTCATTGATTTTTTCCCACTGAAAAACATCATGTTATTCATATACCAGAAATGTTTGAAGCTACTGACTGAATGAAAGGAGCTGGCATCTCACTCTCTTTGAATCTTCTTTATCATGCTAAGAGGAGCAGGAAATGCAAAAAATTTCAGAATTGCACCTTGCAATGCGGAGAAATTACTGTTTGTGCATTCACATTATTCATTGATTTTTGCCATTGAAAAAAGGCCAGAAATGTTTGAAGCTACTGACTGAATGAAAAGAGCTGGCATCTCACTCTCTTTGAATCTTCTTTATCATGCTAAGAGGAGCAGCAAAAACCAAAAAATTTCAGAATTGCACCTTGCAATGCGGAGAAATTACTGTTTGTGCATTCACATTATTCATTGATTTTTGCCATTGAAAAACATCATGTTATTCATATACCAGAAATGTTTGAAGCTACTGAATGAATGAATGGAGCTGGCATCTCACTCTCTTTGAATCTTCTTTATCATGCTAAGAGGAGCAGGAAAAAGCAAAAAATTTCAGAATTGCACCTTGCAATGCGGAGAAATTACTGTTTGTGCATTCACATTATTCATTGATTTTTGCCATTGAAAAACATCATGTTATTCATATACCAGAAATGTTTGAAGCTACTGACTGAGTGAAAGGAGCTGGCATCTCACTCTCTTTGAATCTTCTTTATCATGCTAAGAGGAGCAGGAAAAAGCAAAAAATTTCAGAATTGCACCTTGCAATGCGGAGAATTTACTGTTCGTACATTCACATTATTCATTGATTTTTTCCCACTGAAAAACATCATGTTATTCATATACCAGAAATGTTTGAAGCTACTGACTGAATGAAAGGAGCTGGCATCTCACTCTCTTTGAATCTTCTTTATCATGCTAAGAGGAGCAGGAAATGCAAAAAATTTCAGAATTGCAAGTTGCAATGCGGAGAAATTACTGTTTGTGCATTCACATTATTCATTGATTTTTGCCATTGAAAAAAGGCCAGAAATGATTGAAGCTACTGACTGAATGAAAAGAGCTGGCATCTCACTCTCTTTGAATCTTCTTTATCATGCTAAGAGGAGCAGCAAAAACCAAAAAATTTCAGAATTGCACCTTGCAATGCTGAGAAATTACTGTTTGTGCATTCACATTATTCATTGATTTTTGCCATTGAAAAACATCATGTTATTCATATACCAGAAATGTTTGAAGCTACTGAATGAATGAAAGGAGCTGGCATCTCACTCTCTTTGAATCTTCTTTATCATGCTAAGAGGAGCAGGAAAAAGCAAAAAATTTCAGAATTGCACCTTGCAATGCGCAGAAATTACTGTTTGTGCATTCACATTATTCATTGATTTTTGCCATTGAAAACCATCATGTTATTCATATACCAGAAATGTTTGAAGCTACTGACTGAATGAAAGGAGCAGGCATCTCACTCTCTTTGAAACTTCTTTATCATGCTAAGAGGAGCAAGAAAAAGCAAAAAATTTCAGAATTGCACCTTGCAATGCGGAGAAATTACTGTTTGTGCATTCACATTATTCATTGATTTTTGCCATTTAAAAACGTCCAGAAATGTTTGAAGCTACTGACTGAATGAAAGGAGCTGGCATCTCACTCTCTTTGAATCTTCTTTATCATGCTAAGAGGAGCAGGAAAAAGCAAAAAATTTCAGAATTGCACCTTGCAATGCGGAGAAATTACTGTTTGTACATTCACATTATTCATTGATTTTTGCCATTGAAAAACATCCAGAAATGTTTGAAGCTACTGACTGAATGAAAAGAGCTGGCATCTCAATCTCTTTGAATCTTCTTTATCATGCTAAGAGGAGCAGGAAAAAGCAAAAAATTTCAGAATTGCACCTTGCAATGCGGAGAAATTACTGTTTGTATATTGACATTATTCATTGATTTTTGCCATTGAAAACCATCATGTTATTCATACACCAGAAATGTTTGAAGCTACTGACTGAATGAAAGGAGCTGGCATCTCACTCTCTTTGAATCTTCTTTATCATGCTAAGATGAGCAGGAAAAAACAAAAAATTTCAGAATTGCACCTTGCAATGTGGAGAAATTACTGTTTGTGCGTTCACATTATTCATTGATTTTTGCCATTGAAAAACGTCCAGAAATGTTTGAAGCTACTGACTGAATGAAAGGAGCTGGCATCTCACTCTCTTTGAATCTTCTTTATCATGCTAAGAGGAGCAGGAAAAAGCAAATAATTTCAGAATTGCACCTTGCAATGCGGAGAAATTACTGTTTGTGCATTCACATTATTCATTGATTTTTGCTATTTAAAAAAGGCCAGAAATGTTTGAAGCTACTGACTGAATGTAAAGAGCTGGCATCTCACTCTCTTTGAATCTTCTTTATCATGCTAAGAGGAGCAGCAAAAAGCAAAAAATTTCAGAATTGCACCTTGCAATGCGGAGAAATTACTGTTTGTGCATTCACATTATTCATTGATTTTTGCCATTGAAAAACATCATGTTATTCATATACCAGAAATGTTTGAAGCTACTGACTGAGTGAAAGGAGCTGGCATCTCACTCTCTTTGAATCTTCTTTATCATGCTAAGAGGAGCAGGAAAAAGCAAAAAATTTCAGAATTGCACCTTGCAATGCGGAGAAATTACTGTTCGTACATTCACATTATTCATTGATTTTTTCCCACTGAAAAACATCATGTTATTCATATACCAGAAATGTTTGAAGCTACTGACTGAATGAAAGGAGCTGGCATCTCACTCTCTTTGAATCTTCTTTATCATGCTAAGAGGAGCAGGAAATGCAAAAAATTTCAGAATTGCACCTTGCAATGCGGAGAAATTACTGTTTGTGCATTCACATTATTCATTGATTTTTGCCATTGAAAAAAGGCCAGAAATGTTTGAAGCTACTGACTGAATGAAAAGAGCTGGCATCTCACTCTCTTTGAATCTTCTTTATCATGCTAAGAGGAGCAGCAAAAACCAAAAAATTTCAGAATTGCACCTTGCAATGCTGAGAAATTACTGTTTGTGCATTCACATTATTCATTGATTTTTGCCATTGAAAAACATCATGTTATTCATATACCAGAAATGTTTGAAGCTACTGAATGAATGAAAGGAGCTGGCATCTCACTCTCTTTGAATCTTCTTTATCATGCTAAGAGGAGCAGGAAAAAGCAAAAAATTTCAGAATTGCACCTTGCAATGCGCAGAAATTACTGTTTGTGCATTAACATTATTCATTGATTTTTGCCATTGAAAACCATCATGTTATTCATATACCAGAAATGTTTGAAGCTACTGACTGAATGAAAGGAGCTGGCATCTCACTCTCTTTGAAACTTCTTTATCATGCTAAGAGGAGCAAGAAAAAGCAAAAAATTTCAGAATTGCACCTTGCAATGCGGAGAAATTACTGTTTGTGCATTCACATTATTCATTGATTTTTGCCATTGAAAAATGTCCAGAAATGTTTGAAGCTACTGACTGAATGAAAAGAGCTGGAACCTCACTCTCTTCGAATCTTCTTTATCATGCTAAGAGGAGCAGGAAAAAGCAAAAAATTTCAGATTTGCACATTGCAATGCGGAGAAATCAATGTTTGTGCATTCACATTATTCATTGATTTTTGCCATTGAAAAACGTCCAGAAATGTTTGAAGCTACTGAATGAATGAAATGAGCTGGCATCTCACTCTCTTTGAATCTTCTTTATCATGCTAAGAGGAGCAGGAAAAAGCAAAAAATTTCAGAATTGCACCTTGCAATGCGGAGAAATTACTGTTTGCGCATTCACATTATTCATTGATTTTTGCCATTGAAAAACATCATGTTATTCATATACCAGAAATGTTTGAAGCTACTGACTGAATGAAAAGAGCTGGCATCTCACTCTCTGTGAATCTTCTTTATCATGTTAAGAGGAGCAGGAAAAAGCAAAAAATTTCAGAATTGCACCTTGCAATGCGGAGAAATTACTGTTTTTATATTGACATTATTCATTGATTTTTGCCATTGAAAACCATCATGTTATTCATATACCAGAAATGTTTGAAGCTACTGACTGAATGAAAGGAGCTGGCATCTCACTCTCTTTGAATCTTCTTTATCATGCTAAGAGGAGCAGGAAAAAGCAAACAATTTCAGAATTGCACCTTGCAATGCGGATAAATTACTGTTTGTGCATTCACATTATTCATTGATTTTTGCCATTGAAAAAAGTCCAGAAATGTTTGAAGCTACTGACTGAATGAAAGGAGCTGGCATCTCACTCTCTTTGAATCTTCTTTATCATGCTAAGAGGAGCAGGAAAAAGCAAAATATTTCAGAATTGCACCTTGCAATGCGGAGAAATTACTGTTTGTGCATTCACATTATTCATTGATTTTTGCCATTGAAAAACATCATGTTATTCATATACCAGAAATGTTTAAAGCCACTGACTGAATGAAAGGAGCTGGCATCGCACTCTCTTTGAATCTTCTTTATCATGCTAAGAGGAGCAGGAAAAAGCAAAAAATTTCAAAATTGCACCTTGCAATGCGGAGAAATTACTGTTTGTGCATTCACATTATTCATTGTTTTTTGCCATTGAAAAACGTCCAGAAATGTTTGAAGCTACTGACTGAATGAAAGGAGCTGGCATCTCACTCTCTTTGAATCTTCTTTATCATGCTTAGAGGAGCAGGAAAAAGCAAAAAATTTTAGAATTGCACCTTGCAATGCGGAGAAATTACTGTTTGTGCATTCACATTATTCATTGATTTTTGCCATTAAAAAACGTCCAGAAATGTTTGAAGCTACTGACTGAATGAAAAGAGCTGGCATCTCACTCTCTTTGAATCTTCTTTATCATGCTAAGAGGAGCAGGAAAAAGCAAAAAATTTCAGAACTGCACCTTGCAATGCGGAGAAATTACTGTTTGTATATTGACATTATTCATTGATTATTGCATTGAAAACCAACATGTTATTCATATACCAGAAATGTTTGAAGCTACTGACTGAATGAAAGGAGCTGGCATCTCACTCTCTTTGAATCTTCTTTATCATGCTAAGAGGAGCAGGAAAAAGCAAAAAATTTCAGAATTGCACCTTGCAATGCGGAGAAATTACTGTTTGTGCGTTCACATTATTCATTGATTTTTGCCATTGAAAAACGTCCAGAAATGTTTGAATCTACTGACTGAATGAAAGGAGCTGGCATCTCACTCTCTTTGAATCTTCTTTATCATGCTAAGAGGAGCAGGAAAAAGCAAAAAATTTCAGAATTGCACCTTGCAATGCGGAGAAATTACTGTTTGTGCATTCACATTATTCATTGATTTTTGCTATTGAAAAAAGGCCAGAAATGTTTGAAGCTACTGACTGAATGAAAAGAGCTGGCATCTCACTCTCTTTGAATCTTCTTTATCATGCTAAGAGGAGCAGCAAAAAGCAAAAAATTTCAGATTTGCACCTTGCAATGCGGAGAAATTACTGTTTGTGCATTCACATTATTCATTGATTTTTGCCATTGAAAAATTCATGTTATTCATATACCAGAAATGTTTGAAGCTACTGACTGAATGAAAGGAGCTGGCATCTCACTCTCTTTGAATCTTCTTTATCATGCTAAGAGGAGCAGGAAAAAGCAAAAAATTTCAGAATTGCACCTTGCAATGCGGAGAAATTACTGTTTGTGCATTCACATTATTCATTGATTTTTTCCCACTGAAAAACATCATGTTATTCATATACCAGAAATGTTTGAAGCTACTGACTGAATGAAAGGAGCTGGCATCTCACTCTCTTTGAATCTTCTTTATCATGCTAAGAGGAGCAGGAAATGCAAAAAATTTCAGAATTGCACCTTGCAATGCGGAGAAATTACTGTTTGTGCATTCACATTATTCATTGATTTTTGCCATTGAAAAAAGGCCAGAAATGTTTGAAGCTACTGACTGAATGAAAAGAGCTGGCATCTCACTCTCTTTGAATCTTCTTTATCATGCTAAGAGGAGCAGCAAAAACCAAAAAATTTCAGAATTGCACCTTGCAATGCTGAGAAATTACAGTTTGTGCATTCACATTATTCATTGATTTTTGTCATTGAAAAACATCATGTTATTCATATACCAGAAATGTTTGAAGCTACTGACTGAATGAAAGGAGCTGGCATCTCACTCTCTTTGAATCTTCTTTATCATGCTAAGAGGAGCAGGAAAAAGCAAAAAATTTCAGAATTGCACCTTCCAATGTAGAGAAATTACTGTTTGTGCATTCACATTATTCATTGAATTTTTCCCACTGAAAAAAAGCATGTTATTCATATACCAGAAATGTTTGAAGCTACTGACTGAATGAAAGGAGCTGGCATCTCACTCTCTTTGAATCTTCTTTATCATGCTAAGAGGAGCAGGAAAAAGCAAAAAATTTCAGAATTGCACCTTGCAATGCGCAGAAATTACTGTTTGTGCATTCACATTATTCATTGATTTTTGCCATTGAAAACCATCATGTTATTCATATACCAGAAATGTTTGAAGCTACTGACTGAATGAAAGGAGCTGGCATCTCACTCTCTTTGAAACTTCTTTATCATGCTAAGAGGAGCAAGAAAAAGCAAAAAATTTCAGAATTGCACCTTGCAATGCGGAGAAATTACTGTTTGTGCATTGACATTATTCATTGATTTTTGCCATTGAAAAATGTCCAGAAATGTTTGAAGCTACTCACTGAATGAAAGGAGCTGGCATCTCACTCTCTTTGAATCTTCTTTATCATGCTAAGAGGTGCAGGAAAAAGCAAAAAATTTCAAAATTGCACCTTGCAATGCGGAGAAATTACTGTTTGTGCATTCACATTATTCATTGATTTTTGCCATTTAAAAACGTCCAGAAATGTTTGAAGCTACTGACTGAATGAAAGGAGCTGGCATCTCACTCTCTTTGAATCTTCTTTATCATGCTAAGAGGAGCAGGAAAAAGCAAAAAATTTCAGAATTGCACCTTGCAATGCGCAGAAATTACTGTTTGTGCATTCACATTATTCATTGATTTTTGCCATTGAAAACCATCATGTTATTCATATACCAGAAATGTTTGAAGCTACTGACTGAATGAAAGGAGCTGGCATCTCACTCTCTTTGAACCTTCTTTATCATGCTAAGAGGAGCAAGAAAAAGCAAAAAATTTCAGAATTGCACCTTGCAATGCGGAGAAATTACTGTTTGTGCATTCACATTATTCATTGATTTTTGCCATTGAAAAACATCATGTTATTCATATACCAGAAATGTTTGAAGCTACTGACTGAATGAAAGGAGCTGGCATCTCACTCTCTTTGAATCTTCTTTATCATGCTAAGAGGAGCAGGAAAAAGCAAAAAATTTCAGAATTGCATCTTGCAATGCGGAGAAATTATTGTTTGTGCATTCACATTATTCATTGATTTTTGCCATTGAAAACCATCATGTTATTCATATACCAGAAATGTTTGAAGCTACTGACTGAATGAAAGGAGCTGGCATCTCACTCTCTTTGAATCTTCTTTATCATGCTAAGAGGAGCAGGGAAAAGCAAAAAATTTCAGAATTGCACCTTGCAATGCGGAGAAATTACTGTTTGTGCATTCACATTATTCATTGATTTTTGCCATTGAAAAAAGGCCAGAAATGTTTGAAGCTACTGACTGAATGAAAAGAGCTGGCATCTCACTCTCTTTGAATCTTCTTTATCATGCTAAGAGGAGCAGCAAAAAGCAAAAAATTTCAGAATTGCACCTTGCAATGCGGAGAAATTACAGTTTGTGCATTCACATTATTCATTGATTTTTGCCATTGAAAAACATCATGTTTTTCATATAACAGAAATGTTTGAAGCTACTGACTGAATGAAAGGAGCTGGCATCTCACTCTCTTTGAATCTTCTTTATCATGCTAAGAGGAGCAGGAAAAAGCAAAAAATTTCAGAATTGCACCTTGCAATGCGGAGATATTACTGTTTGTGCATTCACATTATTCATTGATTTTTTCCAACTGAAAAACATCATGTTATTCATATACCAGAAATGTTTGAAGCTACTGACTGAATGAAAGGAGCTGGCATCTCACTCTCTTTGAATCTTCTTTATCATGCTAAGAGGAGCAGGAAAAAGCAAAACATTTCAGAATTGCACCTTGCAATGCGGAGAAATTACTGTTTGTGCATTCACATTATTCATTGATTTTTGCCATTGAAAAACATCATGTTATTCATATACCAGAAATGTTTAAAGCTACTGACTGAATGAAAGGAGCTGGCATCGCACTCTCTTTGAATCTTGTTTATCATGCTAAGAGGAGCAGGAAAAAGCAAAAAATTTCAAAATTGCACCTTGCAATGTGGAGAAATTACTGTTTGTGCATTCACATTATTCATTGATTTTTGCCATTGAAAAACGTCCAGAAATGTTTGAAGCTACTGACTGAATGAAAGAAGCTGGCATCTCACTCTCTTTGAATGTTCTTTATCATGCTTAGAGGAGCAGGAAAAAGCAAAAAATTTTAGAATTGCACCTTGCAATGCGGAGAAATTACTGTTTGTGCATTCACATTATTCATTGATTTTTGCCATTAAAAAACGTCCAGAAATGTTTGAAGCTACTGACTGAATGAAAAGAGCTGGCATCTCACTCTCTTTGAATCTTCTTTATCATGCTAAGAGGAGCAGGAAAAAGCAAAAAATTTCAGAATTGCACCTTGCAATGCGGAGAAATTACTGTTTGTATATTCACATTATTCATTGATTATTGCATTGAAAACCAACATGTTATTCATATACCAGAAATGTTTGAAGCTACTGACTGAATGAAAGGAGCTGGCATCTCACTCTCTTTGAATCTTCTTTATCATGCTAAGAGGAGCAGGGAAAAGCAAAAAATTTCAGAATTGCACCTTGCAATGCGGAGAAATTACTGTTTGTGCATTCACATTATTCATTGATTTTTGCCATTGAAAAAAGGCCAGAAATGTTTGAAGCTACTGACTGAATGAAAAGAGCTGGCATCTCACTCTCTTTGAATCTTCTTTATCATGCTAAGAGGAGCAGCAAAAAGCAAAAAATTTCAGAATTGCACCTTGCAATGCGGAGAAATTACAGTTTGTGCATTCACATTATTCATTGATTTTTGCCATTGAAAAACATCATGTTTTTCATATAACAGAAATGTTTGAAGCTACTGACTGAATGAAAGGAGCTGGCATCTCACTCTCTTTGAATCTTCTTTATCATGCTAAGAGGAGCAGGAAAAAGCAAAAAATTTCAGAATTGCACCTTGCAATGCGGAGATATTACTGTTTGTGCATTCACATTATTCATTGATTTTTTCCCACTGAAAAACATCATGTTATTCATATACCAGAAATGTTTGAAGCTACTGACTGAATGAAAGGAGCTGGCATCTCACTCTCTTTGAATCTTCTTTATCATGCTAAGAGGAGCAGGAAAAAGCAAAACATTTCAGAATTGCACCTTGCAATGCGGAGAAATTACTGTTTGTGCATTCACATTATTCATTGATTTTTGCCATTGAAAAACATCATGTTATTCATATACCAGAAATGTTTAAAGCTACTGACTGAATGAAAGGAGCTGGCATCGCACTCTCTTTGAATCTTGTTTATCATGCTAAGAGGAGCAGGAAAAAGCAAAAAATTTCAAAATTGCACCTTGCAATGTGGAGAAATTACTGTTTGTGCATTCACATTATTCATTGATTTTTGCCATTGAAAAACGTCCAGAAATGTTTGAAGCTACTGACTGAATGAAAGGAGCTGGCATCTCACTCTCTTTGAATCTTCTTTATCATGCTTAGAGGAGCAGGAAAAAGCAAAAAATTTTAGAATTGCACCTTGCAATGCGGAGAAATTACTGTTTGTGCATTCACATTATTCATTGATTTTTGCCATTAAAAAACGTCCAGAAATGTTTGAAGCTACTGACTGAATGAAAAGAGCTGGCATCTCACTCTCTTTGAATCTTCTTTATCATGCTAAGAGGAGCAGGAAAAAGCAAAAAATTTCAGAATTGCACCTTGCAATGCGGAGAAATTACTGTTTGTATATTGACATTATTCATTGATTATTGCATTGAAAACCAACATGTTATTCATATACCAGAAAAGTTTGAAGCTACTGACTGAATGAAAGGAGCTGGCATCTCACTCTCTTTGAATCTTCTTTATCATGCTAAGAGGAGCAGGAAAAAGCAAAAAATTTCAGAATTGCACCTTGCAATGCGGAGAAATTACTGTTTGTGCGTTCACATTATTCATTGATTTTTGCCATTGAAAAACGTCCAGAAATGTTTGAATCTACTGACTGAATGAAAGGAGCTGGCATCTCACTCTCTTTGAATCTTCTTTATCATGCTAAGAGGAGCAGGAAAAAGCAAAAAATTTCAGAATTGCACCCTGCAATGCGGAGAAATTACTGTTTGTGCATTCACATTATTCATTGATTTTTGCTATTGAAAAAAGGCCAGAAATGTTTGAAGCTAGTGACTGAATGAAAAGAGCTGGCATCTCACTCTCTTTGAATCTTCTTTATCATGCTAAGAGGAGCAGCAAAAAGCAAAAAATTTCAGAATTGCACCTTGCAATGCGGAGAAATTACTGTTTGTGCATTCACATTATTCATTGATTTTTTCCCACTGAAAAACATCATGTTATTCATATACCAGAAATGTTTGAAGCTACTGACTGAATGAAAGGAGCTGGCATCTCACTCTCTTTGAATCTTCTTTATCATGCTAAGAGGAGCAGGAAATGCAAAAAATTTCAGAATTGCACCTTGCAATGCGGAGAAATTACTGTTTGTGCATTCACATTATTCATTGATTTTTGCCATTGAAAAAAGGCCAGAAATGTTTGAAGCTACTGACTGAATGAAAAGAGCTGGCATCTCACTCTCTTTGAATCTTCTTTATCATGCTAAGAGGAGCAGCAAAAACCAAAAAATTTCAGAATTGCACCTTGCAATGCGCAGAAATTACTGTTTGTGCATTCACATTATTCATTGATTTTTGCCATTGAAAACCATCATGTTATTCATATACCAGAAATGTTTGAAGCTACTGACTGAATGAAAGGAGCTGGCATCTCACTCTCTTTGAAACTTCTTTATCATGCTAAGAGGAGCAAGAAAAAGCAAAAAATTTCAGAATTGCACCTTGCAATGCGGAGAAATTACTGTTTGTGCATTCACATTATTCATTGATTTTTGCCATTGAAAAATGTCCAGAAATGTTTGAAGCTACTCACTGAATGAAAGGAGCTGGCATCTCACTCTCTTTGAATCTTCTTTATCATGCTAAGAGGTGCAGGAAAAAGCAAAAAATTTCAAAATTGCACCTTGCAATGCGGAGAAATTACTGTTTGTGCATTCACATTATTCATTGATTTTTCCCATTTAAAAACGTCCAGAAATGTTTGAAGCTACTGAATGAATGAAAGGAGCTGGCATCTCACTCTCTTTGAATCTTCTTTATCATGCTAAGAGGAGCAGGAAAAAGCAAAAAATTTCAGAATTGCACCTTCCAATGCGGAGAAATTACTGTTTGTGCATTCACATTATTCATTGATTTTTGCCATTGAAAAACGTCCAGAAATGTTTGAAGCTACTGACTGAATGAAAAGAGCTGGCATCTCAATCTCTTTGAATCTTCTTTATCATGCTAAGAGGAGCAGGAAAAAGCAAAAAATTTCAGAATTGCACCTTGCAATGCGGAGAAATTACTGTTTGTATATTGACATTATTCATTGATTTTTGCCATTGAAAACCATCATGTTATTCATATACTAGAAATGTTTGAAGCTACTGACTGAATGAAAGGATCTGGCATCTCACTCTCTTTGAATCTTCTTTATCATGCTAAGAGGAGCAGGAAAGAGCAAAAAATGTCAGAATTGCACCTTGCAATGCGGAGAAATTACTGTTTGTGCATTCACATTATTCATTGATTTTTGCCATTGAAAAACATCATGTTATTCATATACCAGAAATGTTTGAAGCTACTGACTGAATGAAAGGAGCTGGCATCTCACTCTCTTTGAATCTTCTTTATCATGCTAAGAGGAGCAGGAAAAAGCAAAAAATTTCAGAATTGCATCTTGCAATGCGGAGAAATTATTGTTTGTGCATTCACATTATTCATTGATTTTTGCCATTGAAAACCATCATGTTATTCAAATACCAGAAATGTTTGAAGCTACTGACTGAATGAAAGGAGCTGGCATCTCACTCTCTTTGAATCTTCTTTATCATGCTAAGAGGAGCAGGGAAAAGCAAAAAATTTCAGAATTGCACCTTGCAATGCGGAGAAATTACTGTTTGTGCATTCACATTATTCATTGATTTTTGCCATTGAAAAAAGGCCAGAAATGTTTGAAGCTACTGACTGAATGAAAAGAGCTGGCATCTCACTCTCTTTGAATCTTCTTTATCATGCTAAGAGGAGCAGCAAAAAGCAAAAAATTTCAGAATTGCACCTTGCAATGCGGAGAAATTACTGTTTGTGCATTCACATTATTCATTGATTTTTGCCATTGAAAAACATCATGTTTTTCATATACCAGAAATGTTTGAAGCTACTGACTGAATGAAAGGAGCTGGCATCTCACTCTCTTTGAATCTTCTTTATCATGCTAAGAGGAGCAGGAAAAAGCAAAAAATTTCAGAATTGCACCTTGCAATGCGGAGATATTACTGTTTGTGCATTCACATTATTCATTGATTTTTTCCCACTGAAAAACATCATGTTATTCATATACCAGAAATGTTTGAAGCTACTGACTGAATGAAAGGAGTTGGCATCTCACTCTCTTTGAATCTTCTTTATCATGCTAAGAGGAGCAGCAAAAAGCAAAAAATTTCAGAATTGCACCTTGCAATGCGGAGAAATTACTGTTTGTGCATTCACATTATTCATTGATTTTTGCCATTGAAAAACATCATGTTTTTCATATACCAGAAATGTTTGAAGCTACTGACTGAATGAAAGGAGCTGGCATCTCACTCTCTTTGAATCTTCTTTATCATGCTAACAGGAGCAGGAAAAAGCAAAAAATTTCAGAATTGCACCTTGCAATGCGGAGATATTACTGTTTGTGCATTCACATTATTCATTGATTTTTTCCCACTGAAAAACATCATGTTATTCATATACCAGAAATGTTTGAAGCTACTGACTGAATGAAAGGAGCTGGCATCTCACTCTCTTTGAATCTTCTTTATCATGCTAAGAGGAGCAGGAAAAAGCAAAAAATTTCAGAATTGCACCTTGCAATGCGGAGAAATTACTGTTTGTGCATTCACATTATTCATTGATTTTTGCCATTGAAAAAAGGCCAGAAATGTTTGAAGCTACTGACTGAATGAAAAGAGCTGGCATCTCACTCTCTTTGAATCTTCTTTATCATGCTAAGAGGAGCAGCAAAAAGCAAAAAATTTCAGAATTGCACCTTGCAATGCGGAGAAATTACTGTTTGTGCATTCACATTATTCATTGATTTTTGCCATTGAAAAACATCATGTTATTCATATACCAGAAATGTTTGAAGCTACTGACTGAATGAAAGGAGCTGGCATCTCACTCTCTTTGAGTCTTCTTTATCATGCTAAGAGGAGCAGGAAAAGGCAAAAAATTTCAGAATTGCACCTTGCAATGCAGAGAAATTACTGTTTGTGCATTCACATTATTCATTGATTTTTGCCATTGAAAAATGTCCAGAAATGTTTGAAGCTACTCACTAAATGAAAGGAGCTGGCATCTCACTCTCTTTGAATCTTCTTTATCATGCTAAGAGGAGCAGGAAAAAGCAAAAAATTTCAGAATTGCACCTTGCAATGCGGAGCAATTACTGTTTGTGCATTCACATTATTCATTGATTTTTGCCATTTAAAAACGTCCAGAAATGTTTGAAGCTACTGACTGAATGAAAGGAGCTGGCATCTCACTCTCTTTGAATCTTCTTTATCATGCTAAGAGGAGCAGGAAAAAGCAAAAAATTTCAGAATTGCACCTTGCAATGCGGAGAAATTACTGTTTGTGCATTCACATTATTCATTGATTTTTGCCATTGAAAAACGTCCAGAAATGTTTCAAGCTACTGACTGAATGAAAAGAGCTGGCATCTCAATCTCTTTGAATCTTCTTTATCATGCTAAGAGGAGCAGGAAAAAGCAAAAAATTTCAGAATTGCACCTTGCAATGCGGAGAAATTACTGTTTGTATATTGACATTATTCATTGATTTTTGCCATTGAAAACCATCATGTTATTCATATACCAGAAATGTTTGAAGCTACTGACTGAATGAAAGGATCTGGCATCTCATTCTCTTTGAATCTTCTTTATCATGCTAAGAGGAGCAGGATAGAGCAAAAAATGTCAGAATTGCACCTTGCAATGCGGAGAAATTACTGTTTGTGCATTCACATTATTCATTGATTTTTGCCATTGAAAAACATCATGTTATTCATATACCAGAAATGTTTGAAGCTACTGACTGAATGAAAGGAGCTGGCATCTCACTCTCTTTGAATCTTCTTTATCATGCTAAGAGGAGCAGGAAAAAGCAAAAAATTTCAGAATTGCATCTTGCAATGCGGAGAAATTACTGTTTGTGCATTCACATTATTCATTGATTTTTGCCATTGAAAACCATCATGTTATTCATATACCAGAAATGTTTGAAGCTACTGACTGAATGAAAGGAGCTGGCATCTCATTCTCTTTGAATCTTCTTTATCATGCTAAGAGGAGCAGGAAAAAACAAAAAATTTCAGAATTGCACCTTGCAATGCGGAGAAATTACTGTTTGTGCATTCACATTATTCTTTGATTTTTGCCATTGAAAAAAGGCCAGAAATGTTTGAAGCTACTGACTGAATGAAAAGAGCTGGCATCTCACTCTCTTTGAATCTTCTTTATCATGCTAAGAGGAGCAGCAAAAAGCAAAAAATTTCAGAATTGCACCTTGCAATGCGGAGAAATTACTGTTTGTGCATTCACATTATTCATTGATTTTTGCCATTGAAAAACATCATGTTTTTCATATACCAGAAATGTTTGAAGCTACTGACTGATTGAAAGGAGCTGGCATCTCACTATCTTTGAATTTTCTTTATCATGCTAAGAGCAGCAGGAAAAAGCAAAAAATTTCAGAATTGCACCTTGCAATGCGGAGATATTACTGTTTGTGCATTCACATTATTCATTGATTTTTTCCCACTGAAAAACATCATGTTATTCATATACCAGAAATGTTTGAAGCTACTGACTGAATGAAAGGAGCTGGCATCTCACTCTCTTTGAATCTTCTTTATCATGCTAAGAGGAGCAGAAAAAAGCAAAAAATTTCAGAATTGCACCTTGCAATGCGGAGAAATTACTGTTTGTGCATTCACATTATTCATTGATTTTTGCCATTGAAAAACATCATGTTTTTCATATACCAGATATGTTTGAAGCTACTGACTGAATGAAAGGAGCTGGCATCTCACTCTCTTTGAATCTTCTTTATCATGCTAAGAGGTGCAGGAAAAAGCAAAAAATTTCAGAATTAAACCTTGCAATGCGGAGATATTACTGTTTGTGCATTCACATTATTCATTGATTTTTTCCCACTGAAAAACATCATGTTATTCATATAACAGAAATGTTTGAAGCTACTGACTGAATGAAAGGAGCTGGCATCTCACTCTCTTTGAATCTTCTTTATCATGCTAAGAGGATCAGGAAAAAGCAAAAAATTTCAGAATTGCACCTTGCAATGCGGAGAAATTACTGTTTGTGCATTCACATTATTCATTGATTTTTGCCATTGAAAAAAGGCCAGAAATGTTTAAAGCTACTGACTGAATGAAAAGAGCTGGCATCTCACTCTCTTTGAATCTTCTTTATCATGCTAAGAGGAGCAGCAAAAAGTAAAAAATTTCAGAATTGCACCTTGCAATGCGGAGAAATTACTGTTTGTGCATTCACATTATTCATTGATTTTTGCCATTGAAAAACATCATGTTATTCATATACCAGAAATGTTTGAAGCTACTGACTGAATGAAAGGAGCTGGCATCTCACTCTCTTTGAATCTTCTTTATCATGCTAAGAGGAGCAGGAAAAAGCAAAAAATTTCAGAATTGCACCTTGCAATGCGGAGAAATTACTGTTTGTGCATTCACATTATTCATTGATTTTTGCCATTGAAAAACGTCCAGAAATGTTTGAAGCTACTGACTGAATGAAAAGAGCTGGCATCTCAATCTCTTTGAATCTTCTTTATCATGCTAAGAGGAGCAGGAAAAAGCAAAAAATTTCAGAATTGCACCTTGCAATGCGGAGAAATTACTGTTTGTATATTGACATTATTCATTGATTTTTGCCATTGAAAACCATCATGTTATTCATATACCAGACATGTTTGAAGCTACTGACTGAATGAAAGGAGCTGGCATCTCACTCTCTTTGAATCTTCTTTATCATGCTAAGAGGAGCAGGAAAGAGCAAAAAATGTCAGAATTGCACCTTGCAATGCGGAGAAATTACTGTTTGTGCATTCACATTATTCATTGATTTTTGCCATTGAAAAACATCATGTTATTCATATACCAGAAATGTTTGAAGCTACTGACTGAATGAAAGGAGCTGGCATCTCACTCTCTTTGAATCTTCTTTATCATGCTAAGAGGAGCAGGAAAAAGCAAAAAATTTCAGAATTGCATCTTGCAATGCGGAGAAATTACTGTTTGTGCATTCACATTATTCATTGATTTTTGCCATTGAAAACCATCATGTTATTCATATACCAGAAATGTTTGAAGCTACTGACTGAATGAAAGGAGCTGGCATCTCACTCTCTTTGAATCTTCTTTATCATGCTAAGAGGAGCAGGAAAAAACAAAAAATTTCAGAATTGCACCTTGCAATGCGGAGAAATTACGGTTTGTGTATTCACATTATTCATTGATTTTTTCCATTGAAAAACGTCCAGAAATGTTTGAAGCTACTGACTGAATGAAAGGAGCTGGCATCTCACTCTCTTTGAATCTTCATTATCATGCTAAGAGGAGCAGGAAAAAGCAAAAAATTTCAGAATTGCACCTTGCAATGCGGAGAAATTACTGTTTGTGCATTCACATTATTCATTGATTTTTGCCATTGAAAAAAGGCCAGAAATGTTTGAAGCTACTGACTGAATGAAAAGAGCAGGCATCTCACTCTCTTTGAATCTTCTTTATCATGCTAAGAGGAGCAGCAAAAAGCAAAAAATTTCAGAATTGCACCTTGCAATGCGGAGAAATTACTGTTTGTGCATTCACATTGTTCATTGATTTTTGCCATTGAAAAACATCACGTTTTTCATATACCAGAAATGTTTGAAGCTACTGACTGAATGAAAGGAGCTGGCATCTCACTCTCTTTGAATCTTCTTTATCATGCTAAGAGGAACAAGAAAAAGCAAAAAATTTCAGAATTGCACCTTGCAATGCGGAGAAATTACTGTTTGTGCATTCACATTATTCATTGTTTTTTGCCATTGAAAAATGTCCAGAAATGTTTGAAGCTACTCACTGAATGAAAGGAGCTGGCATCTCACTCTCTTTGAATATTCTTTATCATGCTAAGAGGAGCAGGAAAAAGCAAAAAATTTCAGAATTGCACCTTGCAATGCGGAGAAATTACTGTTTGTGCATTCACATTATTCATTGATTTTTGCCATTGAAAAACGTCCAGAAATGTTTGAAGCTACTGACTGAATGAAAGGAGCTGGCATCTCACTCTCTTTGAATCTTCTTTATCATGCTAAGAGGAGCAGGAAAAAGCAAAAAATTTCAGAATTGCACCTTGTAATGTGGAGAAATTACTGTTTGTGCATTCACATTATTCATTGATTTTTGCCATTGAAAAACGTCCAGAAATGTTTGAAGCTACTGACTGAATGAAAAGAGCTGGCATCTCAATCTCTTTGAATCTTCTTTATCATGCTAAGAGGAGCAGGAAAAAGCAAAAAATTTCAGAATTGCACCTTGCAATGCGGAGAAATTACTGTTTGTATATTGACATTATTCATTGATTTTTGCCTTTGAAAACCATCATGTTATTCATATACCAGAAATGTTTGAAGCTACTGACTGAATGAAAGGAGCTGGCATCTCACTCTCTTTGAATCTTCTTTATCATGCTAAGAGGAGCAGGAAAGAGCAAAAAATGTCAGAATTGCACCTTGCAATGCGGAGAAATTACTGTTTGTGCATTCACGTTATTCATTGATTTTTGCCATTGAAAAACAACATGTTATTCATATACCAGAAATGTTTGAAGCTACTGACTGAATGAAAGGAGCTGGAATCTCACTCTCTTTGAATCTTCTTTATCATGCTAAGAGGAGCAGGAAAAAGCAAAAAATTTCAGAATTGCATCTTGCAATGCGGAGAAATTACTTCTTTGTGCATTCACATTATTCATTGATTTTTGCCATTGAAAACCATCATGTTATTCATATACCAGAAATGTTTGAAACTACTGACTGAATGAAAGGAGCTGGCATCTCACTCTCTTTGAATAATCTTTATCATGCTAAGAGGAGCAGGAAAAAACAAAAAAATTCAGAATTGCACCTTGCAATGCGGAGAAATTACTGTTTGTGCATTCACATTATTCATTGATTTTTGCCATTGAAAAACGTCCAGAAATGTTTGAAGCTACTGACTGAATGAAAGGAGCTGGCATCTCACTCTCTTTGAATCTTCTTTATCATGCTAAGAGGAGCAGGAAAAAGCAAAAAATTTCAGAATTGCACCTTGCAATGCGGAGAAATTACTGTTTGTGCATTCACATTATTCATTGATTTTTGCCATTGAAAAAAGGCCAGAAATGTTTGAAGCTACTGACTGAATGAAAAGAGCTGGCGTCTCACTCTCTTTGCATCTTCTTTATCATGCTAAGAGGAGCAGCAAAAAGCAAAAAATTTCAGAATTGCACCTTGTAATGCGGAGAAATTACTGTTTGTGCATTCACATTATTCATTGATTTTTGCCATTGAAAAACATCATGTTTTTCATATACCAGAAATGTTTGAAGCTACTGACTGAATGAAAGGAGCTGGCATCTCACTCTCTTTGAATCTTCTTTATCATGCTAAGAGGAGCAGGAAACAGCAAAAAATTTCAGAATTGCACCTTGCAATGCGGAGATATTACTGTTTGTGCATTCACATTATTCATTGATTTTTCCCACTGAAAAACATCATGTTATTCATATACCAGAAATGTTTGAAGCTACTGACTGAATGAAAGGAGCTGGCATCTCACTCTCTTTGAATCTTCTTTATCATGCTAAGAGGAGCAGGAAAAAGCAAAAAATTTCAGAATTGCACCTTGCAATGCGGAGAAATTGCTGTTTGTGCATTCACATTATTCATTGATTTTTGCCATTGAAAAAAGGCCAGAAATGTTTGAAGCTACTGACTGAATGAAAAGAGCTGGCATCTCACTCTCTTTGAATCTTCTTTATCATGCTAAGAGGAGCAGGAAAAAGCAAAAAATTTCAGAATTGCACCTTGCAATGCAGAGAAATTACTGTTTGTGCATTCACATTATTCATTGATTTTTTCCCACTGAAAAACATCATGTTATTCATATACCAGAAAAGTTTGAAGCTACTGACTGAATGAAAGGAGCTGGCACCTCACTCTCTTTGAATCTTCTTTATCATGCTAAGAGGAGCAGGAAAAAGCAAAAAATTTCAGAATTGCACCTTGCAATGCGGAGAAATTACTGTTTGTGCATTCACATTATTCATTGATTTTTGCCATTGAAAAACATCATGTTTTTCATATACCAGAAATGTTTGAAGCTACTGACTGAATGAAAGGAGCTGGCATCTCACTCTCTTTGAATCTTCTTTATCATGCTAAGAGGAGCAGGAAAAAGCAAAAAATTTCAGAATTGCACCTTGCAATGCGGAGATATTACTGTTTGTGCATTCACATTATTCATTGATTTTTTCCCACTGAAAAACATCATGTTATTCATATACCAGAAATGTTTGAAGCTACTGACTGAATGAAAGGAGCTGGCATCTCACTCTCTTTGAATCTTCTTTATCATGCTAAGAGGAGCAGCAAAAAGCAAAAAATTTCAGAATTGCACCTTGCAATGCGGAGAAATTACTGTTTGTGCATTCACATTATTCATTGATTTTTGCCATTGAAAAACATCATGTTATTCATATACCAGAAATGTTTGAAGCTACTGACTGAATGAAAGGAGCTGGCATCTCACTCTCTTTGAGTTTTCTTTATCATGCTAAGAGGAGCAGGAAAAGGCAAAAAATTTCAGAATTGCACCTTGCAATGCAGAGAAATTACTGTTTGTGCATTCACATTATTCATTGATTTTTGCCATTGAAAAATGTCCAGAAATGTTTGAAGCTACTCACTAAATGAAAGGAGCTGGCATCTCACTCTCTTTGAATCTTCTTTATCATGCTAAGAGGAGCAGGAAAAAGCAAAAAATTTCAGAATTGCACCTTGCAATGCGGAGAAATTACTGTTTGTGCATTCACATTATTCATTGATTTTTGCCATTTAAAAACGTCCAGAAATGTTTGAAGCTACTGACTGAATGAAAGGAGCTGGCATCTCACTCTCTTTGAATCTTCTTTATCATGCTAAGAGGAGCAGGAAAAAGCAAAAAATTTCAGAATTGCACCTTGCAATGCGGAGAAATTACTGTTTGTGCATTCACATTATTCATTGATTTTTGCCATTGAAAAACGTCCAGAAATGTTTCAAGCTACTGACTGAATGAAAAGAGCTGGCATCTCAATCTCTTTGAATCTTCTTTATCATGCTAAGAGGAGCAGGAAAAAGCAAAAAATTTCAGAATTGCACCTTGCAATGCGGAGAAATTACTGTTTGTATATTGACATTATTCATTGATTTTTGCCTTTGAAAACCATCATGTTATTCATATACCAGAAATGTTTGAAGCTACTGACTGAATGAAAGGATCTGGCATCTCATTCTCTTTGAATCTTCTTTATCATGCTAAGAGGAGCAGGATAGAGCAAAAAATGTCAGAATTGCACCTTGCAATGCGGAGAAATTACTGTTTGTGCATTCACATTATTCATTGATTTTTGCCATTGAAAAACATCATGTTATTCATATACCAGAAATGTTTGAAGCTACTGACTGAATGAAAGGAGCTGGCATCTCACTCTCTTTGAATCTTCTTTATCATGCTAAGAGGAGCAGGAAAAAGCAAAAAATTTCAGAATTGCATCTTGCAATGCGGAGAAATTACTGTTTGTGCATTCACATTATTCATTGATTTTTGCCATTGAAAACCATCATGTTATTCATATACCAGAAATGTTTGAAGCTACTGACTGAATGAAAGGAGCTGGCATCTCATTCTCTTTGAATCTTCTTTATCATGCTAAGAGGAGCAGGAAAAAACAAAAAATTTCAGAATTGCACCTTGCAATGCGGAGAAATTACTGTTTGTGCATTCACATTATTCTTTGATTTTTGCCATTGAAAAAAGGCCAGAAATGTTTGAAGCTACTGACTGAATGAAAAGAGCTGGCATCTCACTCTCTTTGAATCTTCTTTATCATGCTAAGAGGAGCAGCAAAAAGCAAAAAATTTCAGAATTGCACCTTGCAATGCGGAGAAATTACTGTTTGTGCATTCACATTATTCATTGATTTTTGCCATTGAAAAACATCATGTTTTTCATATACCAGAAATGTTTGAAGCTACTGACTGAATGAAAGGAGCTGGCATCTCACTATCTTTGAATCTCCTTTATCATGCTAAGAGCAGCAGGAAAAAGCAAAAAATTTCAGAATTGCACCTTGCAATGCGGAGATATTACTGTTTGTGCATTCACATTATTCATTGATTTTTTCCCACTGAAAAACATCATGTTATTCATATACCAGAAATGTTTGAAGCTACTGACTGAATGAAAGGAGCTGGCATCTCACTCTCTTTGAATCTTCTTTATCATGCTAAGAGGAGCAGAAAAAAGCAAAAAATTTCAGAATTGCACCTTGCAATGCGGAGAAATTATTGTTTGTGCATTCACATTATTCATTGATTTTTGCCATTGAAAAACATCATGTTTTTCATATACCAGATATGTTTGAAGCTACTGACTGAATGAAAGGAGCTGGCATCTCACTCTCTTTGAATCTTCTTTATCATGCTAAGAGGTGCAGGAAAAAGCAAAAAATTTCAGAATTAAACCTTGCAATGCGGAGATATTACTGTTTGTGCATTCACATTATTCATTGATTTTTTCCCACTGAAAAACATCATGTTATTCATATAACAGAAATGTTTGAAGCTACTGACTGAATGAAAGGAGCTGGCATCTCACTCTCTTTGAATCTTCTTTATCATGCTAAGAGGATCAGGAAAAAGCAAAAAATTTCAGAATTGCACCTTGCAATGCGGAGAAATTACTGTTTGTGCATTCACATTATTCATTGATTTTTGCCATTGAAAAAAGGCCAGAAATGTTTGAAGCTACTGACTGAATGAAAAGAGCTGGCATCTCACTCTCTTTGAATCTTCTTTATCATGCTAAGAGGAGCAGCAAAAAGTAAAAAATTTCAGAATTGCACCTTGCAATGCGGAGAAATTACTGTTTGTGCATTCACATTATTCATTGATTTTTGCCATTGAAAAACATCATGTTATTCATATACCAGAAATGTTTGAAGCTACTGACTGAATGAAAGGAGCTGGCATCTCACTCTCTTTGAATCTTCTTTATCATGCTAAGAGGAGCAGGAAAAAGCAAAAAATTTCAGAATTGCACCTTGCAATGCGGAGAAATTACTGTTTGTGCATTCACATTATTCATTGATTTTTGCCATTGAAAAACGTCCAGAAATGTTTGAAGCTACTGACTGAATGAAAAGAGCTGGCATCTCAATCTCTTTGAATCTTCTTTATCATGCTAAGAGGAGCAGGAAAAAGCAAAAAATTTCAGAATTGCACCTTGCAATGCGGAGAAATTACTGTTTGTATATTGACATTATTCATTGATTTTTGCCATTGAAAACCATCATGTTATTCATATACCAGACATGTTTGAAGCTACTGACTGAATGAAAGGAGCTGGCATCTCACTCTCTTTGAATCTTCTTTATCATGCTAAGAGGAGCAGGAAAGAGCAAAAAATGTCAGAATTGCACCTTGCAATGCGGAGAAATTACTGTTTGTGCATTCACATTATTCATTGATTTTTGCCATTGAAAAACATCATGTTATTCATATACCAGAAATGTTTGAAGCTACTGACTGAATGAAAGGAGCTGGCATCTCACTCTCTTTGAATCTTCTTTATCATGCTAAGAGGAGCAGGAAAAAGCAAAAAATTTCAGAATTGCATCTTGCAATGCGGAGAAATTACTGTTTGTGCATTCACATTATTCATTGATTTTTGCCATTGAAAACCATCATGTTATTCATATACCAGAAATGTTTGAAGCTACTGACTGAATGAAAGGAGCTGGCATCTCACTCTCTTTGAATCTTCTTTATCATGCTAAGAGGAGCAGGAAAAAACAAAAAATTTCAGAATTGCACCTTGCAATGCGGAGAAATTACGGTTTGTGTATTCACATTATTCATTGATTTTTTCCATTGAAAAACGTCCAGAAATGTTTGAAGCTACTGACTGAATGAAAGGAGCTGGCATCTCACTCTCTTTGAATCTTCTTTATCATGCTAAGAGGAGCAGGAAAAAGCAAAAAATTTCAGAATTGCACCTTGCAATGCGGAGAAATTACTGTTTGTGCATTCACATTATTCATTGATTTTTGCCATTGAAAAAAGGCCAGAAATGTTTGAAGCTACTGACTGAATGAAAAGAGCAGGCATCTCACTCTCTTTGAATCTTCTTTATCATGCTAAGAGGAGCAGCAAAAAGCAAAAAATTTCAGAATTGCACCTTGCAATGCGGAGAAATTACTGTTTGTGCATTCACATTGTTCATTGATTTTTGCCATTGAAAAACATCACGTTTTTCATATACCAGAAATGTTTGAAGCTACTGACTGAATGAAAGGAGCTGGCATCTCACTCTCTTTGAATCTTCTTTATCATGCTAAGAGGAACAAGAAAAAGCAAAAAATTTCAGAATTGCACCTTGCAATGCGGAGAAATTACTGTTTGTGCATTCACATTATTCATTGATTTTTGCCATTGAAAAATGTCCAGAAATGTTTGAAGCTACTCACTGAATGAAAGGAGCTGGCATCTCACTCTCTTTGAATATTCTTTATCATGCTAAGAGGAGCAGGAAAAAGCAAAAAATTTCAGAATTGCACCTTGCAATGCGGAGAAATTACTGTTTGTGCATTCACATTATTCATTGATTTTTGCCATTGAAAAACGTCCAGAAATGTTTGAAGCTACTGACTGAATGAAAGGAGCTGGCATCTCACTCTCTTTGAATCTTCTTTATCATGCTAAGAGGAGCAGGAAAAAGCAAAAAATTTCAGAATTGCACCTTGTAATGTGGAGAAATTACTGTTTGTGCATTCACATTATTCATTGATTTTTGCCATTGAAAAACGTCCAGAAATGTTTGAAGCTACTGACTGAATGAAAAGAGCTGGCATCTCAATCTCTTTGAATCTTCTTTATCATGCTAAGAGGAGCAGGAAAAAGCAAAAAATTTCAGAATTGCACCTTGCAATGCGGAGAAATTACTGTTTGTATATTGACATTATTCATTGATTTTTGCCATTGAAAACCATTATGTTATTCATATACCAGAAATGTTTGAAGCTACTGACTGAATGAAAGGAGCTGGCATCTCACTCTCTTTGAATCTTCTTTATCATGCTAAGAGGAGCAGGAAAGAGCAAAAAATGTCAGAATTGCACCTTGCAATGCGGAGAAATTACTGTTTGTGCATTCACGTTATTCATTGATTTTTGCCATTGAAAAACAACATGTTATTCATATACCAGAAATGTTTGAAGCTACTGACTGAATGAAAGGAGCTGGAATCTCACTCTCTTTGAATCTTCTTTATCATGCTAAGAGGAGCAGGAAAAAGCAAAAAATTTCAGAATTGCATCTTGCAATGCGGAGAAATTACTGTTTGTGCATTCACATTATTCATTGATTTTTGCCATTGAAAACCATCATGTTATTCATATACCAGAAATGTTTGAAACTACTGACTGAATGAAAGGAGCTGGCATCTCACTCTCTTTGAATAATCTTTATCATGCTAAGAGGAGCAGGAAAAAACAAAAAAATTCAGAATTGCACCTTGCAATGAGGAGAAATTACTGTTTGTGCATTCACATTATTCATTGATTTTTGCCATTGAAAAACGACCAGAAATGTTTGAAGCTACTGACTGAATGAAAGGAGCTGGCATCTCACTCTCTTTGAATCTTCTTTATCATGCTAAGAGGAGCAGGAAAAAGCAAAAAATTTCAGAATTGCACCTTGCAATGCGGAGAAATTACTGTTTGTGCATTCACATTATTCATTGATTTTTGCCATTGAAAAAAGGCCAGAAATGTTTGAAGCTACTGACTGAATGAAAAGAGCTGGTGTCTCACTCTCTTTGCATCTTCTTTATCATGCTAAGAGGAGCAGCAAAGAGCAAAAAATTTCAGAATTGCACCTTGTAATGCGGAGAAATTACTGTTTGTGCATTCACATTATTCATTGATTTTTGCCATTGAAAAACATCATGTTTTTCATATACCAGAAATGTTTGAAGCTACTGACTGAATGAAAGGAGCTGGCATCTCACTCTCTTTGAATCTTCTTTATCATGCTAAGAGGAGCAGGAAACAGCAAAAAATTTCAGAATTGCACCTTGCAATGCGGAGATATTACTGTTTGTGCATTCACATTATTCATTGATTTTTCCCACTGAAAAACATCATGTTATTCATATACCAGAAATGTTTGAAGCTACTGACTGAATGAAAGGAGCTGGCATCTCACTCTCTTTGAATCTTCTTTATCATGCTAAGAGGAGCAGGAAAAAGCAAAAAATTTCAGAATTGCACCTTGCAATGCGGAGAAATTGCTGTTTGTGCATTCACATTATTCATTGATTTTTGCCATTGAAAAAAGGCCAGAAATGTTTGAAGCTACTGACTGAATGAAAAGAGCTGGCATCTCACTCTCTTTGAATCTTCTTTATCATGCTAAGAGGAGCAGGAAAAAGCAAAAAATTTCAGAATTGCACCTTGCAATGCAGAGAAATTACTGTTTGTGCATTCACATTATTCATTGATTTTTTCCCACTGAAAAACATCATGTTATTCATATACCAGAAAAGTTTGAAGCTACTGACTGAATGAAAGGAGCTGGCATCTCACCCTCTTTGAATCTTCTTTATCATCTTAAGAGGAGCAGGAAAAAGCAAAAAATTTCAGAATTGCACCTTGCAATGCGGAGAAATTACTGTTTGTGCATTCACATTATTCATTGATTTTTGCCATTGAAAAACATCATGTTTTTCATATACCAGAAATGTTTGAAGCTACTGACTGAATGAAAGGAGCTGGCATCTCACTCTCTTTGAATCTTCTTTATCATGCTAAGAGGAGCAGGAAAAAGCAAAAAATTTCAGAATTGCACCTTGCAATGCGGAGATATTACTGTTTGTGCATTCACATTATTCATTGATTTTTTCCCACTGAAAAACATCATGTTATTCATATACCAGAAATGTTTGAAGCTACTGACTGAATGAAAGGAGCTGGCATCTCACTCTCTTTGAATCTTCTTTATCATGCTAAGAGGAGCAGCAAAAAGCAAAAAATTTCAGAATTGCACCTTGCAATGCGGAGAAATTACTGTTTGTGCATTCACATTATTCATTGATTTTTGCCATTGAAAAACATCATGTTTTTCATATACCAGAAATGTTTGAAGCTACTGACTGAATGAAAGGAGCTGGCATCTCACTCTCTTTGAATCTTCTTTATCATGCTAACAGGAGCAGGAAAAAGCAAAAAATTTCAGAATTGCACCTTGCAATGCGGAGATATTACTGTTTGTGCATTCACATTATTCATTGATTTTTTCCCACTGAAAAACATCATGTTATTCATATACCAGAAATGTTTGAAGCTACTGACTGAATGAAAGGAGCTGGCATCTCACTCTCTTTGAATCTTCTTTATCATGCTAAGAGGAGCAGGAAAAAGCAAAAAATTTCAGAATTGCACCTTGCAATGCGGAGAAATTACTGTTTGTGCATTCACATTATTCATTGATTTTTGCCATTGAAAAAAGGCCAGAAATGTTTGAAGCTACTGACTGAATGAAAAGAGCTGGCATCTCACTCTCTTTGAATCTTCTTTATCATGCTAAGAGGAGCAGCAAAAAGCAAAAAATTTCAGAATTGCACCTTGCAATGCGGAGAAATTACTGTTTGTGCATTCACATTATTCATTGATTTTTGCCATTGAAAAACATCATGTTATTCATATACCAGAAATGTTTGAAGCTACTGACTGAATGAAAGGAGCTGGCATCTCACTCTCTTTGAGTCTTCTTTATCATGCTAAGAGGAGCAGGAAAAGGCAAAAAATTTCAGAATTGCACCTTGCAATGCAGAGAAATTACTGTTTGTGCATTCACATTATTCATTGATTTTTGCCATTGAAAAATGTCCAGAAATGTTTGAAGCTACTCACTAAATGAAAGGAGCTGGCATCTCACTCTCTTTGAATCTTCTTTATCATGCTAAGAGGAGCAGGAAAAAGCAAAAAATTTCAGAATTGCACCTTGCAATGCGGAGAAATTACTGTTTGTGCATTCACATTATTCATTGATTTTTGCCATTTAAAAACGTCCAGAAATGTTTGAAGCTACTGACTGAATGAAAGGAGCTGGCATCTCACTCTCTTTGAATCTTCTTTATCATGCTAAGAGGAGCAGGAAAAAGCAAAAAATTTCAGAATTGCACCTTGCAATGCAGAGAAATTACTGTTTGTGCATTCACATTATTCATTGATTTTTGCCATTGAAAAACGTCCAGAAATGTTTCAAGCTACTGACTGAATGAAAAGAGCTGGCATCTCAATCTCTTTGAATCTTCTTTATCATGCTAAGAGGAGCAGGAAAAAGCAAAAAATTTCAGAATTGCACCTTGCAATGCGCAGAAATTACTGTTTGTATATTGACATTATTCATTGATTTTTGCCATTGAAAACCATCATGTTATTCATATACCAGAAATGTTTGAAGCTACTGACTGAATGAAAGGATCTGGCATCTCATTCTCTTTGAATCTTCTTTATCATGCTAAGAGGAGCAGGATAGAGCAAAAAATGTCAGAATTGCACCTTGCAATGCGGAGAAATTACTGTTTGTGCATTCACATTATTCATTGATTTTTGCCATTGAAAAACATCATGTTATTCATATACCAGAAATGTTTGAAGCTACTGACTGAATGAAAGGAGCTGGCATCTCACTCTCTTTGAATCTTCTTTATCATGCTAAGAGGAGCAGGAAAAAGCAAAAAATTTCAGAATTGCATCTTGCAATGCGGAGAAATTACTGTTTGTGCATTCACATTATTCATTGATTTTTGCCATTGAAAACCATCATGTTATTCATATACCAGAAATGTTTGAAGCTACTGACTGAATGAAAGGAGCTGGCATCTCATTCTCTTTGAATCTTCTTTATCATGCTAAGAGGAGCAGGAAAAAACCAAAAATTTCAGAATTGCACCTTGCAATGCGGAGAAATTACTGTTTGTGCATTCACATTATTCTTTGATTTTTGCCATTGAAAAAAGGCCAGAAATGTTTGAAGCTACTGACTGAATGAAAAGAGCTGGCATCTCACTCTCTTTGAATCTTCTTTATCATGCTAAGAGGAGCAGCAAAAAGCAAAAAATTTCAGAATTGCACCTTGCAATGCGGAGAAATTACTGTTTGTGCATTCACATTATTCATTGATTTTTGCCATTGAAAAACATCATGTTTTTCATATACCAGAAATGTTTGAAGCTACTGACTGAATGAAAGGAGCTGGCATCTCACTATCTTTGAATCTTCTTTATCATGCTAAGAGCAGCAGGAAAAAGCAAAAAATTTCAGAATTGCACCTTGCAATGCGGAGATATTACTGTTTGTTCATTCACATTATTCATTGATTTTTTCCCACTGAAAAACATCATGTTATTCATATACCAGAAATGTTTGAAGCTACTGACTGAATGAAAGGAGCTGGCATCTCACTCTCTTTGAATCTTCTTTATCATGCTAAGAGGAGCAGAAAAAAGCAAAAAATTTCAGAATTGCACCTTGCAATGCGGAGAAATTACTGTTTGTGCATTCACATTATTCATTGATTTTTGCCATTGAAAAACATCATGTTTTTCATATACCAGATATGTTTGAAGCTACTGACTGAATGAAAGGAGCTGGCATCTCACTCTCTTTGAATCTTCTTTATCATGCTAAGAGGTGCAGGAAAAAGCAAAAAATTTCAGAATTAAACCTTGCAATGCGGAGATATTACTGTTTGTGCATTCACATTATTCATTGATTTTTTCCCACTGAAAAACATCATGTTATTCATATAACAGAAATGTTTGAAGCTACTGACTGAATGAAAGGAGCTGGCATCTCACTCTCTTTGAATCTTCTTTATCATGCTAAGAGGATCAGGAAAAAGCAAAAAATTTCAGAATTGCACCTTGCAATGCGGAGAAATTACTGTTTGTGCATTCACATTATTCATTGATTTTTGCCATTGAAAAAAGGCCAGAAATGTTTGAAGCTACTGACTGAATGAAAAGAGCTGGCATCTCACTCTCTTTGAATCTTCTTTATCATGCTAAGAGGAGCAGCAAAAAGTAAAAAATTTCAGAATTGCACCTTGCAATGCGGAGAAATTACTGTTTGTGCATTCACATTATTCATTGATTTTTGCCATTGAAAAACATCATGTTATTCATATACCAGAAATGTTTGAAGCTACTGACTGAATGAAAGGAGCTGGCATCTCACTCTCTTTGAATCTTCTTTATCATGCTAAGAGGAGCAGGAAAAAGCAAAAAATTTCAGAATTGCACCTTGCAATGCGGAGAAATTACTGTTTGTGCATTCACATTATTCATTGATTTTTGCCATTGAAAAACGTCCAGAAATGTTTGAAGCTACTGACTGAATGAAAAGAGCTGGCATCTCAATCTCTTTGAATCTTCTTTATCATGCTAAGAGGAGCAGGAAAAAGCAAAAAATTTCAGAATTGCACCTTGCAATGCGGAGAAATTACTGTTTGTATATTGACATTATTCATTGATTTTTGCCATTGAAAACCATCATGTTATTCATATACCAGACATGTTTGAAGCTACTGACTGAATGAAAGGAGCTGGCATCTCACTCTCTTTGAATCTTCTTTATCATGCTAAGAGGAGCAGGAAAGAGCAAAAAATGTCAGAATTGCACCTTGCAATGCGGAGAAATTACTGTTTGTGCATTCACATTATTCATTGATTTTTGCCATTGAAAAACATCATGTTATTCATATACCAGAAATGTTTGAAGCTACTGACTGAATGAAAGGAGCTGGCATCTCACTCTCTTTGAATCTTCTTTATCATGCTAAGAGGAGCAGGAAAAAGCAAAAAATTTCAGAATTGCATCTTTCAATGCGGAGAAATTACTGTTTGTGCATTCACATTATTCATTGATTTTTGCCATTGAAAACCATCATGTTATTCATATACCAGAAATGTTTGAAGCTACTGACTGAATGAAAGGAGCTGGCATCTCACTCTCTTTGAATCTTCTTTATCATGCTAAGAGGAGCAGGAAAAAACAAAAAATTTCAGAATTGCACCTTGCAATGCGGAGAAATTACGGTTTGTGTATTCACATTATTCATTGATTTTTTCCATTGAAAAACGTCCAGAAATGTTTGAAGCTACTGACTGAATGAAAGGAGCTGGCATCTCACTCTCTTTGAATCTTCTTTATCATGCTAAGAGGAGCAGGAAAAAGCAAAAAATTTCAGAATTGCACCTTGCAATGCGGAGAAATTACTGTTTGTGCATTCACATTATTCATTGATTTTTGCCATTGAAAAAAGGCCAGAAATGTTTGAAGCTACTGACTGAATGAAAAGAGCAGGCATCTCACTCTCTTTGAATCTTCTTTATCATGCTAAGAGGAGCAGCAAAAAGCAAAAAATTTCAGAATTGCACCTTGCAATGCGGAGAAATTACTGTTTGTGCATTCACATTGTTCATTGATTTTTGCCATTGAAAAACATCACGTTTTTCATATACCAGAAATGTTTGAAGCTACTGACTGAATGAAAGGAGCTGGCACCTCACTCTCTTTGAATCTTCTTTATCATGCTAAGAGGAACAAGAAAAAGCAAAAAATTTCAGAATTGCACCTTGCAATGCGGAGAAATTACTGTTTGTGCAATCACATTATTCATTGATTTTTGCCATTGAAAAATGTCCAGAAATGTTTGAAGCTACTCACTGAATGAAAGGAGCTGGCATCTCACTCTCTTTGAATATTCTTTATCATGCTAAGAGGAGCAGGAAAAAGCAAAAAATTTCAGAATTGCACCTTGCAATGCGGAGAAATTACTGTTTGTGCATTCACATTATTCATTGATTTTTGCCATTGAAAAACGTCCAGAAATGTTTGAAGCTACTGACTGAATGAAAGGAGCTGGCATCTCACTCTCTTTGAATCTTCTTTATCATGCTAAGAGGAGCAGGAAAAAGCAAAAAATTTCAGAATTGCACCTTGTAATGTGGAGAAATTACTGTTTGTGCATTCACATTATTCATTGATTTTTGCCATTGAAAAACGTCCAGAAATGTTTGAAGCTACTGACTGAATGAAAAGAGCTGGCATCTCAATCTCTTTGAATCTTCTTTATCATGCTAAGAGGAGCAGGAAAAAGCAAAAAATTTCAGAATTGCACCTTGCAATGCGGAGAAATTACTGTTTGTATATTGACATTATTCATTGATTTTTGCCATTGAAAACCATCATGTTATTCATATACCAGAAATGTTTGAAGCTACTGACTGAATGAAAGGAGCTGGCATCTCACTCTCTTTGAATCTTCTTTATCATGCTAAGAGGAGCAGGAAAGAGCAAAAAATGTCAGAATTGCACCTTGCAATGCGGAGAAATTACTGTTTGTGCATTCACGTTATTCATTGATTTTTGCCATTGAAAAACAACATGTTATTCATATACCAGAAATGTTTGAAGCTACTGACTGAATGAAAGGAGCTGGAATCTCACTCTCTTTGAATCTTCTTTATCATGCTAAGAGGAGCAGGAAAAAGCAAAAAATTTCAGAATTGCATCTTGCAATGCGGAGAAATTACTGTTTGTGCATTCACATTATTCATTGATTTTTGCCATTGAAAACCATCATGTTATTCATATACCAGAAATGTTTGAAACTACTGACTGAATGAAAGGAGCTGGCATCTCACTCTCTTTGAATAATCTTTATCATGCTAAGAGGAGCAGGAAAAAACAAAAAAATTCAGAATTGCATCTTGCAATGCGGAGAAATTACTGTTTGTGCATTCACATTATTCATTGATTTTTGCCATTGAAAAACGTCCAGAAATGTTTGAAGCTACTGACTGAATGAAAGGAGCTGGCATCTCACTCTCTTTGAATCTTCTTTATCATGCTAAGAGGAGCAGGAAAAAGCAAAAAATTTCAGAATTGCACCTTGCAATGCGGAGAAATTACTGTTTGTGCATTCACATTATTCATTGATTTTTGCCATTGAAAAAAGGCCAGAAATGTTTGAAGCTACTGACTGAATGAAAAGAGCTGGCGTCTCACTCTCTTTGCATCTTCTTTATCATGCTAAGAGGAGCAGCAAAAAGCAAAAAATTTCAGAATTGCACCTTGTAATGCGGAGAAATTACTGTTTGTGCATTCACATTATTCATTGATTTTTGCCATTGAAAAACATCATGTTTTTCATATACCAGAAATGTTTGAAGCTACTGACTGAATGAAAGGAGCTGGCATCTCACTCTCTTTGAATCTTCTTTATCATGCTAAGAGGAGCAGGAAACAGCAAAAAATTTCAGAATTGCACCTTGCAATGCGGAGATATTACTGTTTGTGCATTCACATTATTCATTGATTTTTCCCACTGAAAAACATCATGTTATTCATATACCAGAAATGTTTGAAGCTACTGACTGAATGAAAGGAGCTGGCATCTCACTCTCTTTGAATCTTCTTTATCATGCTAAGAGGAGCAGGAAAAAGCAAAAAATTTCAGAATTGCACCTTGCAATGCGGAGAAATTGCTGTTTGTGCATTCACATTATTCATTGATTTTTGCCATTGAAAAAAGGCCAGAAATGTTTGAAGCTACTGACTGAATGAAAAGAGCTGGCATCTCACTCTCTTTGAATCTTCTTTATCATGCTAAGAGGAGCAGGAAAAAGCAAAAAATTTCAGAATTGCACCTTGCAATGCAGAGAAATTACTGTTTGTGCATTCACATTATTCATTGATTTTTTCCCACTGAAAAACATCATGTTATTCATATACCAGAAAAGTTTGAAGCTACTGACTGAATGAAAGGAGCTGGCATCTCACTCTCTTTGAATCTTCTTTATCATGCTAAGAGGAGCAGGAAAAAGCAAAAAATTTCAGAATTGCACCTTGCAATGCGGAGAAATTACTGTTTGTGCATTCACATTATTCATTGATTTTTGCCATTGAAAACCATCATGTTATTCATATACCAGAAATGTTTGAAGCTACTGACTGAATGAAAGGAGCTGGCATCTCACTCTCTTTGAATCTTCTTTATCATGCTAAGAGGAGCAGGAAAAAGCAAAAAATTTCAGAATTGCACCTTGCAATGCGGAGAAATTACTGTTTGTGCATTCACATTATTCATTGATTTTTGCCATTGAAAAATGTCCAGAAATGTTTGAAGCTACTGACTGAATTAAAGGAGCTGGCATCTCACTCTCTTTGAATCTTCTTTATCATGCTAAGTGGAGCAGGAAAAAGCAAAAAATTGCAGAATTGCACCTTGCAATGCGGAGAAATTACTGTTTGTGCATTCACATTATTCATTTATTTTTGCAATTGAAAAAAGGCCACAAATGTTTGAAGCTACTGACTGAATGAAAGGAGCTGGCATCTCACTCTCTTTGAATCTTCTTTTATCATGCTAAGAGGAGCAGGAAAAAGCAAAAAATTTCAGAATTGCACCTTGCAATGCGGAGAAATTACTGTTTGTGCATTCACATTATTCATTGATTTTTGCCATTGAAAAACATAATGTTATTCATATACCAGAAATGTTTGAAGCTACTGACTGAATGAAAGGAGCTGGCATCTCATTCTCTTTGAATCTTCTTTATCATGCTAAGAGGAGCAGGAAAAAGCAAAAAATTTCAGAATTGCACATTGCAATGCGGAGAAATCAATGTTTGTGCATTCACATTATTCATTGATTTTTGCCATTGAAAAACGTCCAGAAATGTTTGAAGCTACTGACTAAATGAAAAGAGCTGGCATCTCACTCTCTTTGAATCTTCTTTATCATGCTAAGAGGAGCAGGAAAAAGCAAAAAAATTCAGAATTGCACATTGCAATGCGGAGAAATCAATGTTTGTGCATTCACATTATTCATTGATTTTTGCCATTGAAAAACGGCCAGAAATGTTTGAAGCTACTGACTAAATGAAAAGAGCGGACATCTCACTCTCTTTGAATCTTCTTTATCATGCTAAGAGGAGCAGGAAAAAGCAAAAAAATTCAGAATTGCACATTGCAATGCGGAGAAATCAATGTTTGTGCATTCACATTATTCATTGATTTTTTCCCACTGAAAAACATCATGTTGTTCATATACCAGAAATGTTTGAAGCTACTGACTGAATGAAAGGAGCTGGCATCTCACTCTCTTTGAATCTTCTTTATCATGCTAAGAGGAGCAGGAAAAAGCAAAAAAATTTCAGAATTGCACCTTGCAATGCGGAGAAATTACTGTTTGTGCATTCACATTATTCATTGATTTTTGCCATTGAAAAACGTCCAGAAATGTTTGAAGCTACTGACTGAATGAAAGGAGCTGGCATCTCACTCTCTTTGAATCTTCTTTATCATGCTAAGAGGAGCAGGAAAAAGCAAAAAATTTCAGAAATGCACCTTGCAATGCGGAGAAATTACTGTTTGTGCATTCACATTATTCATTGATTTTTGCCATTGAAAAAAGGCCAGACATGTTTGAAGCTACTGACTGAATGAAAAAAGCTGGCATCTCACTCTCTTTGAATCTTCTTTCTCATGCTAAGAGGAGCAGCAAAACGCAAAAAATTTCAGAATTGCACCTTGCAATGCGGAGAAATTACTGTTTGTGCATTCACATTATTCATTGATTTTTGCCATTGAAAAACATCATGTTTTTCATATACCAGAAATGTTTGAAGCTACTGACTGAATGAAAGGAGCTGGCATCTCACTCTCTTTGAATCTTCTTTATCATGCTAAGAGGAGCAGGAAAAAGCAAAAAATTTCAGAATTGCACCTTGCAATGCGGAGAAATTACTGTTTGTGCATTCACATTATTCATTGATTTTTGCCATTGAAAAATGTCCAGAAATGTTTGAAGCTACTGACTGAATTAAAGGAGCTGGCATCTCACTCTCTTTGAATCTTCTTTATCATGCTAAGTGGAGCAGGAAAAAGCAAAAAATTGCAGAATTGCACCTTGCAATGCGGAGAAATTACTGTTTGTGCATTCACATTATTCATTTATTTTTGCAATTGAAAAAAGGCCACAAATGTTTGAAGCTACTGACTGAATGAAAGGAGCTGGCATCTCACTCTCTTTGAATCTTCTTTTATCATGCTAAGAGGAGCAGGAAAAAGCAAAAAATTTCAGAATTGCACCTTGCAATGCGGAGAAATTACTGTTTGTGCATTCACATTATTCATTGATTTTTGCCATTGAAAAACATAATGTTATTCATATACCAGAAATGTTTGAAGCTACTGACTGAATGAAAGGAGCTGGCATCTCATTCTCTTTGAATCTTCTTTATCATGCTAAGAGGAGCAGGAAAAAGCAAAAAATTTCAGAATTGCACATTGCAATGCGGAGAAATCAATGTTTGTGCATTCACATTATTCATTGATTTTTGCCATTGAAAAACGTCCAGAAATGTTTGAAGCTACTGACTAAATGAAAAGAGCTGGCATCTCACTCTCTTTGAATCTTCTTTATCATGCTAAGAGGAGCAGGAAAAAGCAAAAAAATTCAGAATTGCACATTGCAATGCGGAGAAATCAATGTTTGTGCATTCACATTATTCATTGATTTTTGCCATTGAAAAACGGCCAGAAATGTTTGAAGCTACTGACTAAATGAAAAGAGCGGACATCTCACTCTCTTTGAATCTTCTTTATCATGCTAAGAGGAGCAGGAAAAAGCAAAAAAATTCAGAATTGCACATTGCAATGCGGAGAAATCAATGTTTGTGCATTCACATTATTCATTGATTTTTTCCCACTGAAAAACATCATGTTGTTCATATACCAGAAATGTTTGAAGCTACTGACTGAATGAAAGGAGCTGGCATCTCACTCTCTTTGAATCTTCTTTATCATGCTAAGAGGAGCAGGAAAAAGCAAAAAAATTTCAGAATTGCACCTTGCAATGCGGAGAAATTACTGTTTGTGCATTCACATTATTCATTGATTTTTGCCATTGAAAAACGTCCAGAAATGTTTGAAGCTACTGACTGAATGAAAGGAGCTGGCATCTCACTCTCTTTGAATCTTCTTTATCATGCTAAGAGGAGCAGGAAAAAGCAAAAAATTTCAGAAATGCACCTTGCAATGCGGAGAAATTACTGTTTGTGCATTCACATTATTCATTGATTTTTGCCATTGAAAAAAGGCCAGACATGTTTGAAGCTACTGACTGAATGAAAAAAGCTGGCATCTCACTCTCTTTGAATCTTCTTTCTCATGCTAAGAGGAGCAGCAAAACGCAAAAAATTTCAGAATTGCACCTTGCAATGCGGAGAAATTACTGTTTGTGCATTCACATTATTCATTGATTTTTGCCATTGAAAAACATCATGTTTTTCATATACCAGAAATGTTTGAAGCTACTGACTGAATGAAAGGAGCTGGCATCTCACTCTCTTTGAATCTTCTTTATCATGCTAAGAGGAGCAGGAAAAAGCAAAAAAATTCAGAATTGCACCTTGCAATGCGGAGAAATTACTGTTTGTGCATTCACATTATTCATTGATTTTTGCCATTGAAAAAAGGCCAGAAATGTTTGAAGCTACTGACTGAATGAAAAGAGCTGGCATCTCACTCTCTTTGAATCTTCTTTATCATGCTAAGAGGAGCAGCAAAAAGCAAAAAATTTCAGAATTGCACCTTGCAATGCGGAGAAATTACTGTTTGTGCATTCACATTATTCATTGATTTTTGCCATTGAAAAACATCATGTTATTCATATACCAGAAATCATTGAAGCTACTGACTGAATGAAAGAAGCTGGCATCTCACTCTCTTTGAATCTTCTTTATCATGCTAAGAGGAGCAGGAAAAAGCAAAAAATTTCAGAATTGCACCTTGCAATGCGGAGAAATTACTGTTTGTGCATTCACATTATTCATTGATTTTTTCCCACTGAAAAACATCATGTTATTCATATACCAGAAATGTTTGAAGCTACTGACTGAATGAAAGGAGCTGGCATCTCCCTCTCTTTGAATCTTCTTTATCATGCTAAGAGGAGCAGGAAAAAGCAAAAAATTTCAGAATTGCACCTTGCATTGCGGAGAAAATACTGTTTGTGCATTCACAATATTCATTGATTTTTGCCATTGAAAAAAGGCCAGAAATGTTTGAAGCTACTGACTGAATGAAAAGAGCTGGCATCTCACTCTCTTTGAATCTTCTTTATCATGCTAAGAGGAGCAGCAAAAAGCAAAAAATTTCAGAATTGCACTTGCAATGCGGAGAAATTACTGTTTGTGCATTCACATTATTCATTGATTTTTGCCATTGAAAAACATCATGTTTTTCATATACCAGAAATGTTTGAAGCTACTGACTGAATGAAAGGAGCTGGCATCTCACTCTCTTTGAATCTTCTTTATCATGCTAAGAGGAGCAGGAAAAAGCAAAAAATTTCAGAATTGCACTTTGCAATGCGGAGAAATTACTGTTTGTGCATTCACATTATTCATTGATTTTTGCCGTTGAAAAACATCATGTTATTCATATACCAGAAATGATTGAAGCTACTGACTGAATGAAAGAAGCTGGCATCTCACTCTCTTTGAATCTTCTTTATCATGCTAAGAGGAGCAGGAAAAAGCAAAAAATTTCAGAATTGCACCTTGCAATGCGGAGAAATTACTGTTTGTGCATTCACATTATTCATTGATTTTTTCCCACTGAAAAACATCATGTTATTCATATACCAGAAATGTTTGAAGCTACTGACTGAATGAAAGGAGCTGGCATCTCACTCTCTTTTAATCTTCTTTATCATGCTAAGAGGAGCAGGAAAAAGCAAAAAATTTCAGAATTGCACCTTGCATTGCGGAGAAATTACTGTTTGTGCATTCACAATATTCATTGATTTTTGCCATTGAAAAAAGGCCAGAAATGTTTGAAGCTACTGACTGAATGAAAAGAGCTGGCATCTCACTCTCTTTGAATCTTCTTTATCATGCTAAGAGGAGCAGCAAAAAGCAAAAAATTTCAGAATTGCATTTGCAATGCGGAGAAATTACTGTTTGTGCATTCACATTATTCATTGATTTTTGCCATTGAAAAACATCATGTTTTTCATATACCAGAAATGTTTGAAGCTACTGACTGAATGAAAGGAGCTGGCATCTCACTCTCTTTGAATCTTCTTTATCATGCTAAGAGGAGCAGGAAAAAGCAAAAAATTTCAGAATTGCACCTTGCAATGCGGAGAAATTACTGTTTGTGCATTCACATTATTCATTGATTTTTGCCATTGAAAAAAGGCCAGAAATGTTTGAAGCTACTGACTGAATGAAAAGAGCTGGCATCTCACTCTCTTTGAATTTTCTTTATCATGCTAAGAGGAGCAGCAAAAGCAAAAAATTTCAGAATTGCACCTTGCAATGCGGAGAAATTACTGTTTGTGCATTCACATTATTCATTGATTTTTGCCATTGAAAAACATCTTGTTATTCATATACCAGAAATGTTTGAAGCTACTGACTGAATGAAAGGAGCTGGCATCTCACTCTCTTTGAATCTTCTTTATCATGCTAAGAGGAGCAGGAAAAAGCAAAAAATTTCAGAATTGCACCTTGCAATGCGGAGAAATTACTGTTTGTGCATTCACATTATTCATTGATTTTTTCCCACTGAAAAACATCATGTTATTCATATACCAGAAATGTTTGAAGCTACTGACTGAATGAAAGGAGCTGGCATCTCACTCTCTTTGAATCTTCTTTATCATGCTAAGAGGAGCAGGAAAAAGCAAAAAATTTCAGAATTGCACCTTGCTATGCGGAGAAATTACTGTTTGTGCATTCACATTATTCATTGATTTTTGCCATTGAAAACCATCATGTTATTCATATACCAGAAATGTTTGAAGCTACTGACTGAATGAAAGGAGCTGGCATCTCACTCTCTTTGAATCTTCTTTATCATGCTAAGAGGAGCAGGAAAAAGCAAAAAATTTCAGAATTGCACCTTGCAATGCGGAGAAATTACTATTTGTGCATTCACATTATTCATTGATTTTTGCCATTGAAAAATGTCCAGAAATGTTTGAAGCTACTGACTGAATGAAAGGAGCTGGCATCTCACTCTCTTTGAATCTTCTTTATCATGCTAAGAGGAGCAGGAAAAAGCAAAAAATTGCAGAATTGCACCTTGAAATGCGGAGAAATTGCTGTTTGTGCATTCACATTATTCATTGATTTTTGCAATTGAAAAAAGGCCAGAAATGTTTGAAGCTACTGACTGAATGAAAGGAGCTGGCATCTCACTCTCTTTGAATCTTCTTTATCATGCTAAGAGGAGCAGGAAAAAGCAAAAAATTTCAGAATTGCACCTTGCAATGCGGTGAAATTACTGTTTGTGCATTCACATTATTCATTGATTTTTGCCATTGAAAAACATTATGTTATTCATGTACAAGAAATGTTTGAAGCTGCTGACTGAATGAAAGGAGCTGGCATCTCATTCTCTTTGAATCTTCTTTATCATGCTAAGATGAGCAGGAAAAAGCAAAAATTTTCAGAATTGCACATTGCAATGCGGAGAAATCAATGTTTGTGCATTCACATTATTCATTGATTTTTGCCATTGAAAAACGTCCAGAAATGTTTGAAGCTACTGACTAAATGAAAAGAGCTGGCATCTCACTCTCTTTGAATCTTCTTTATCATGCTAAGAGGAGCAGGAAAAAGCAAAAAAATTCAGAATTGCACATTGCAATGCGGAGAAATCAATATTTGTGCATTCACATTATTCATTGATTTTTGCCATTGAAAAACGTCCAGAAATGTTTGAAGCTACTGACTGAATGAAAGGAGCTGGCATCTCACTCTCTTTGAATCTTCTTTATCATGCTAAGAGGAGCAGGAAAAAGCAAAAAATTTCAGAATTGCACCTTGCAATGCGGAGAAATTACTGTTTGTGCATTCACATTATTCATTGATTTTTGCCATTGAAAAAAGGCCAGAAATGTTTGAAGCTACTGACTGAATGAAAAGAGCTGGCATCTCACTCTCTTTGAATCTTCTTTATCATGCTAAGAGGAGCAGCAAAAGCAAAAAATTTCAGAATTGCACCTTGCAATGCGGAGAAATTACTGTTTGTGCATTCACATTATTCATTGATTTTTGCCATTGAAAAACATCTTGTTATTCATATACCAGAAATGTTTGAAGCTACTGACTGAATGAAAGGAGCTGGCATCTCACTCTCTTTGAATCTTCTTTATCATGCTAAGAGGAGCAGGAAAAAGCAAAAAATTTCAGAATTGCACCTTGCAATGCGGAGAAATTACTGTTTGTGCATTCACATTATTCATTGATTTTTTCCCACTGAAAAACATCATGTTATTCATATACCAGAAATGTTTGAAGCTACTGACTGAATGAAAGGAGCTGACATCTCACTCTCTTTGAATCTTCTTTATCATGCTAAGAGGAGCAGGAAAAAGCAAAAAATTTCAGAATTGCACCTTGCAATGCGGAGAAATTACTGTTTGTGCATTCACATTATTCATTGATTTTTGCCATTGAAAACCATCATGTTATTCATATACCAGAAATGTTTGAAGCTACTGACTGAATGAAAGGAGCTGGCATCTCACTCTCTTTGAATCTTCTTTATCATGCTAAGAGGAGCAGGAAAAAGCAAAAAATTTCAGAATTGCACCTTGCAATGCGGAGAAATTACTATTTGTGCATTCACATTATTCATTGATTTTTGCCATTGAAAAATGTCCAGAAATGTTTGAAGCTACTGACTGAATGAAAGGAGCTGGCATCTCACTCTCTTTGAATCTTCTTTATCATGCTAAGAGGAGCAGGAAAAAGCAAAAAATTGCAGAATTGCACCTTGAAATGCGGAGAAATTGCTGTTTGTGCATTCACATTATTCATTGATTTTTGCAATTGAAAAAAGGCCAGAAATGTTTGAAGCTACTGACTGAATGAAAGGAGCTGGCATCTCACTCTCTTTGAATCTTCTTTATCATGCTAAGAGGAGCAGGAAAAAGCAAAAAATTTCAGAATTGCACCTTGCAATGCGGTGAAATTACTGTTTGTGCATTCACATTATTCATTGATTTTTGCCATTGAAAAACATTATGTTATTCATGTACCAGAAATGTTTGAAGCTGCTGACTGAATGAAAGGAGCTGGCATCTCATTCTCTTTGAATCTTCTTTATCATGATAAGAGGAGCAGGAAAAAGCAAAAATTTTCAGAATTGCACATTGCAATGCGGAGAAATCAATGTTTGTGCATTCACATTATTCATTGATTTTTGCCATTGAAAAACGTCCAGAAATGTTTGAAGCTACTGACTAAATGAAAAGAGCTGGCATCTCACTCTCTTTGAATCTTCTTTATCATGCTAAGAGGAGCAGGAAAAAGCAAAAAAAATCAGAATTGCACATTGCAATGCGGAGAAATCAATATTTGTGCATTCACATTATTCATTGATTTTTGCCATTGAAAAACGTCCAGAAATGTTTGAAGCTACTGACTGAATGAAAGGAGCTGGCATCTCACTCTCTTTGAATCTTCTTTATCATGCTAAGAGGAGCAGGAAAAAGCAAAAAATTTCAGAATTGCACCTTGCAATGCGGAGAAATTACTGTTTGTGCATTCACATTATTCATTGATTTTTGCCATTGAAAACCATCATGTTATTCATATACCAGAAATGTTTGAAGCTACTGACTGAATGAAAGGAGCTGGCATCTCACTCTCTTTGAATCTTCTTTATCATGCTAAGAGGAGCAGGAAAAAGCAAAAAATTTCAGAATTGCACCTTGCATTGCGGAGAAATTACTGTTTGTGCATTCACAATATTCATTGATTTTTGCCATTGAAAAAAGGCCAGAAATGTTTGAAGCTACTGACTGAATGAAAAGAGCTGGCATCTCACTCTCTTTGAATCTTCTTTATCATGCTAAGAGGAGCAGCAAAATGCAAAAAATTTCAGAATTGCACTTGCAATGCGGAGAAATTACTGTTTGTGCATTCACATTATTCATTGATTTTTGCCATTGAAAAACATCATGTTTTTCATATACCAGAAATGTTTGAAGCTACTGACTGAATGAAAGGAGCTGGCATCTCACTCTCTTTGAATCTTCTTTATCATGCTAAGAGGAGCAGGAAAAAGCAAAAAATTTCAGAATTGCACCTTGCAATGCGGAGAAATTACTGTTTGTGCATTCACATTATTCATTGATTTTTGCCATTGAAAAAAGGCCAGAAATGTTTGAAGCTACTGACTGAATGAAAAGAGCTGGCATCTCACTCTCTTTGAATCTTCTTTATCATGCTAAGAGGAGCAGCAAAAGCAAAAAATTTCAGAATTGCACCTTGCAATGCGGAGAAATTACTGTTTGTGCATTCACATTATTCATTGATTTTTGCCATTGAAAAACATCTTGTTATTCATATACCAGAAATGTTTGAAGCTACTGACTGAATGAAAGGAGCTGGCATCTCACTCTCTTTGAATCTTCTTTATCATGCTAAGAGGAGCAGGAAAAAGCAAAAAATTTCAGAATTGCACCTTGCAATGCAGAGAAATTACTGTTTGTGCATTCACATTATTCATTGATTTTTTCCCACTGAAAAACATCATGTTATTCATATACCAGAAATGTTTGAAGCTACTGACTGAATGAAAGGAGCTGGCATCTCACTCTCTTTGAATCTTCTTTATCATGCTAAGAGGAGCAGGAAAAAGCAAAAAGTTTCAGAATTGCACCTTGCAATGCGGAGAAATTACTGTTTGTGCATTCACATTATTCATTGATTTTTGCCATTGAAAACCATCATGTTATTCATATACCAGAAATGTTTGAAGCTACTGACTGAATGAAAGGAGCTGGCATCTCACTCTCTTTGAATCTTCTTTATCATGCTAAGAGGAGCAGGAAAAAAGCAAAAAATTTCAGAATTGCACCTTGCAATGCGGAGAAATTACTATTTGTGCATTCACATTATTCATTGATTTTTGCCATTGAAAAATGTCCAGAAATGTTTGAAGCTACTGACTGAATGAAAGGAGCTGGCATCTCACTCTCTTTGAATCTTCTTTATCATGCTAAGAGGAGCAGGAAAAAGCAAAATATTGCAGAATTGCACCTTGAAATGCGGAGAAATTACTGTTTGTGCATTCACATTATTCATTGATTTTTGCAATTGAAAAAAGGCCAGAAATGTTTGAAGCTACTGACAAAATGAAAGGAGCTGGCATCTCACTCTCTTTGAATCTTCTTTATCATGCTAAGAGGAGCAGGAAAAAGCAAAAAATTTCAGAATTGCACCTTGCAATGCGGTGAAATTACTGTTTGTGCATCCCATTATTCATTGATTTTTGCCATTGAAAAACATTATGTTATTCATGTACCAGAAATCTTTGAAGCTGCTGACTGAATGAAAGGAGCTGGCATCTCATTCTCTTTGAATCTTCTTTATCATGCTAAGAGGAGCAGGAAAAAGCAAAAATTTTCAGAATTGCACATTGCAATGCGGAGAAATCAATGTTTGTGCATTCACATTATTCATTGATTTTTGCCATTGAAAAACGTCCAGAAATGTTTGAAGCTACTGACTAAATGAAAAGAGCTGGCATCTCACTCTCTTTGAATCTTCTTTATCATGCTAAGAGGAGCAGGAAAAAGCAAAAAAATTCAGAATTGCACATTGCAATGCGGAGAAATCAATATTTGTGCATTCACATTATTCATTGATTTTTGCCATTGAAAACCATCATGTTATTCATATACCAGAAATGTTTGAAGCTACTGACTGAATGAAAGGAGCTGGCATCTCACTCTCTTTGAATCTTCTTTATCATGCTAAGAGGAGCAGGAAAAAGCAAAAAATTTCAGAATTGCACCTTGCAATGCGGAGAAATTACTGTTTGTGCATTCACATTATTCATTGATTTTTGCCATTGAAAACCATCATGTTATTCATATACCAGAAATGTTTGAAGCTACTGACTGAATGAAAGGAGCTGGCATCTCACTCTCTTTGAATCTTCTTTATCATGCTAAGAGGAGCAGGAAAAAGCAAAAATTTCAGAATTGCACCTTGCAATGCGGAGAAATTACTGTTTGTGCATTCACATTATTCATTGATTTTTGCCATTGAAAAATGTCCAGAAATGTTTGAAGCTACTGACTGAATGAAAGAAGCTGGCATCTCAATCTCTTTGAATCTTCTTTATCATGCTAAGAGGAGCAGGAAAAAGCAAAAAATTGCAGAATTGCACCTTGCAATGCGGAGAAATTACTGTTTGTGCATTCACATTATTCATTGATTTTTGCCATTGAAAAACGTCCAGAAATGTTTGAAGCTACTGACTAAATGAAAAGAGCTGGCATCTCACTCTCTTTGAATCTTCTTTATCATGCTAAGAGGAGCAGGAAAAAGCAAAAAAATTCAGAATTGCACATTGCAATGCGGAGAAATCAATGTTTGTGCATTCACATTATTCATTGATTTTTGCCATTGAAAAACGTCCAGAAATGTTTGAAGCTACTGACTAAATGAAAAGAGCGGGCATCTCACTCTCTTTGAATCTTCTTTATCATGCTAAGAGGAGCAGGAAAAAGCAAAAAAATTCAGAATTGCACATTGCAATGCGGAGAAATCAATGTTTGTGCATTCACATTATTCATTGATTTTTTCCCACTGAAAAACATCATGTTGTTCATATACCAGAAATGTTTGAAGCTACTGACTGAATGAAAGGAGCTGGCATCTCACTCTCTTTGAATCTTCTTTATCATGCTAAGAGGAGCAGGAAAAAGCAAAAAAATTCAGAATTGCACCTTGCAATGCGGAGAAATTACTGTTTGTGCATTCACATTATTCATTGATTTTTGCCATTGAAAAACGTCCAGAAATGTTTGAAGCTACTGACTGAATGAAAGGAGCTGGCATCTCACTCTCTTTGAATCTTCTTTATCATGCTAAGAGGAGCAGCAAAAGCAAAAAATTTCAGAATTGCACCTTGCAATGCGGAGAAATTACTGTTTGTGCATTCACATTATTCATTGATTTTTGCCATTGAAAAACATCTTGTTATTCATATACCAGAAATGTTTGAAGCTACTGACTGAATGAAAGGAGCTGGCATCTCACTCTCTTTGAATCTTCTTTATCATGCTAAGAGGAGCAGGAAAAAGCAAAAAATTTCAGAATTGCACCTTGCAATGCGGAGAAATTACTGTTTGTGCATTCACATTATTCATTGATTTTTTCCCACTGAAAAACATCATGTTATTCATATACCAGAAATGTTTGAAGCTACTGACTGAATGAAAGGAGCTGGCATCTCACTCTCTTTGAATCTTCTTTATCATGCTAAGAGGAGCAGGAAAAAGCAAAAAGTTTCAGAATTGCACCTTGCAGTGCGGAGAAATTACTGTTTGTGCATTCACATTATTCATTGATTTTTGCCATTGAAAACCATCATGTTATTCATATACCAGAAATGTTTGAAGCTACTGACTGAATGAAAGGAGCTGGCATCTCACTCTCTTTGAATCTTCTTTATCATGCTAAGAGGAGCAGGAAAAAAGCAAAAAATTTCAGAATTGCACCTTGCAATGCGGAGAAATTACTATTTGTGCATTCACATTATTCATTGATTTTTGCCATTGAAAAATGTCCAGAAATGTTTGAAGCTACTGACTGAATGAAAGGAGCTGGCATCTCACTCTCTTTGAATCTTCTTTATCATGCTAAGAGGAGCAGGAAAAAGCAAAAGATTGCAGAATTGCACCTTGAAATGCGGAGAAATTACTGTTTGTGCATTCACATTATTCATTGATTTTTGCAATTGAAAAAAGGCCAGAAATGTTTGAAGCTACTGACTGAATGAAAGGAGCTGGCATCTCACTCTCTTTGAATCTTCTTTATCATGCTAAGAGGAGCAGGAAAAAGCAAAAAATTTCAGAATTGCACCTTGCAATGCGGTGAAATTACTGTTTGTGCATCCCATTATTCATTGATTTTTGCCATTGAAAAACATTATGTTATTCATGTACCAGAAATGTTTGAAGCTGCTGACTGAATGAAAGGAGCTGGCATCTCATTCTCTTTGAATCTTCTTTATCATGCTAAGAGGAGCAGGAAAAAGCAAAAATTTTCAGAATTGCACATTGCAATGCGGAGAAATCAATGTTTGTGCATTCACATTATTCATTGATTTTTGCCATTGAAAAACGTCCAGAAATGTTTGAAGCTACTGACTAAATGAAAAGAGCTGGCATCTCACTCTCTTTGAATCTTCTTTATCATGCTAAGAGGAGCAGGAAAAAGCAAAAAAATTCAGAATTGCACATTGCAATGCGGAGAAATCAATATTTGTGCATTCACATTATTCATTGATTTTTGCCATTGAAAACCATCATGTTATTCATATACCAGAAATGTTTGAAGCTACTGACTGAATGAAAGGAGCTGGCATCTCACTCTCTTTGAATCTTCTTTATCATGCTAAGAGGAGCAGGAAAAAGCAAAAAATTTCAGAATTGCACCTTGCAATGCGGAGAAATTACTGTTTGTGCACTCACATTATTCATTGATTTTTGCCATTGAAAACCATCATGTTATTCATATACCAGAAATGTTTGAAGCTACTGACTGAATGAAAGGAGCTGGCATCTCACTCTCTTTGAATCTTCTTTATCATGCTAAGAGGAGCAGGAAAAAGCAAAAATTTCAGAATTGCACCTTGCAATGCCGAGAAATTACTGTTTGTGCATTCACATTATTCATTGATTTTTGCCATTGAAAAATGTCCAGAAATGTTTGAAGCTACTGACTGAATGAAAGAAGCTGGCATCTCAATCTCTTTGAATCTTCTTTATCATGCTAAGAGGAGCAGGAAAAAGCAAAAAATTGCAGAATTGCACCTTGCAATGCGGAGAAATTACTGTTTGTGCATTCACATTATTCATTGATTTTTGCCATTGAAAAACGTCCAGAAATGTTTGAAGCTACTGACTAAATGAAAATAGCTGGCATCTCACTCTCTTTGAATCTTCTTTATCATGCTAAGAGGAGCAGGAAAAAGCAAAAAAATTCAGAATTGCACATTGCAATGCGGAGAAATCAATGTTTGTGCATTCACATTATTCATTGATTTTTGCCATTGAAAAACGTCCAGAAATGTTTGAAGCTACTGACTAAATGAAAAGAGCGGGCATCTCACTCTCTTTGAATCTTCTTTATCATGCTAAGAGGAGCAGGAAAAAGCAAAAAAATTCAGAATTGCACATTGCAATGCGGAGAAATCAATGTTTGTGCATTCACATTATTCATTGATTTTTTCCCACTGAAAAACATCATGTTGTTCATATACCAGAAATGTTTGAAGCTACTGACTGAATGAAATGAGCTGGCATCTCACTCTCTTTGAATCTTCTTTATCATGCTAAGAGGAGCAGGAAAAAGCAAAAAAATTCAGAATTGCACCTTGCAATGCGGAGAAATTACTGTTTGTGCATTCACATTATTCATTGATTTTTGCCATTGAAAAACGTCCAGAAATGTTTGAAGCTACTGACTGAATGAAAGGAGCTGGCATCTCACTCTCTTTGAATCTTCTTTATCATGCTAAGAGGAGCAGGAAAAAGCAAAAAATTTCAGAATTGCACCTTGCAATGCGGAGAAATTACTGTTTGTGCATTCACATTATTCATTGATTTTTGCCATTGAAAAAAGGCCAGAAATGTTTGAAGCTACTGACTGAATGAAAAAAGCTGGCATCTCACTCTCTTTGAATCTTCTTTCTCATGCTAAGAGGAGCAGCAAAACGCAAAAAATTTCAGAATTGCACCTTGCAATGCGGAGAAACTACTGTTTGTGCATTCACATTATTCATTGATTTTTGCCATTGAAAAACATCATGTTTTTCATATACCAGAAATGTTTGAAGCTACTGACTGAATGAAAGGAGCTGGCATCTCACTCTCTTTGAATCTTCTTTATCATGCTAAGAGGAGCAGGAAAAAGCAAAAAAATTCAGAATTGCACCTTGCAATGCGGAGAAATTACTGTTTGTGCATTCACATTATTCATTGATTTTTGCCATTGAAAAAAGGCCAGAAATTTTTGAAGCTACTGACTGAATGAAAAGAGCTGGCATCTCACTCTCTTTGAATCTTCTTTATCATGCTAAGAGGAGCAGCAAAAAGCAAAAAATTTCAGAATTGCACCTTGCAATGCGGAGAAATTACTGTTTGTGCATTCACATTATTCATTGATTTTTGCCATTGAAAAACATCATGTTATTCATATACCAGAAATGATTGAAGCTACTGACTGAATGAAAGAAGCTGGCATCTCACTCTCTTTGAATCTTCTTTATCATGCTAAGAGGAGCAGGAAAAAGCAAAAAATTTCAGAATTGCACCTTGCAATGCGGAGAAATTACTGTTTGTGCATTCACATTATTCATTGATTTTTTCCCACTGAAAAACATCATGTTATTCATATACCAGAAATGTTTGAAGCTACTGACTGAATGAAAGGAGCTGGCATCTCACTCTCTTTGAATCTTCTTTATCATGCTAAGAGGAGCAGGAAAAAGCAAAAAATTTCAGAATTGCACCTTGCATTGCGGAGAAATTACTGTTTGTGCATTCACAATATTCATTGATTTTTGCCATTGAAAAAAGGCCAGAAATGTTTGAAGCTACTGACTGAATGAAAAGAGCTGGCATCTCACTCTCTTTGAATCTTCTTTATCATGCTAAGAGGAGCAGCAAAAAGCAAAAAATTTCAGAATTGCACTTGCAATGCGGAGAAATTACTGTTTGTGCATTCACATTATTCATTGATTTTTGCCATTGAAAAACATCATGTTTTTCATATACCAGAAATGTTTGATGCTACTGACTGAATGAAAGGAGCTGGCATCTCACTCTCTTTGAATCTTCTTTATCATGCTAAGAGGAGCAGGAAAAAGCAAAAAATTTCAGAATTGCACCTTGCAATGCGGAGAAATTACTGTTTGTGCATTCACATTATTCATTGATTTTTGCCATTGAAAAAAGGCCAGAAATGTTTGAAGCTACTGACTGAATGAAAAGAGCTGGCATCTCACTCTCTTTGAATCTTCTTTATCATGCTAAGAGGAGCTGCAAAATCAAAAAATTTCAGAATTGCACCTTGCAATGCGGAGAAATTACTGTTTGTGCATTCACATTATTCATTGATTTTTGCCATTGAAAAACATCTTGTTATTCATATACCAGAAATGTTTGAAGCTACTGACTGAATGAAAGGAGCTGGCATCTCACTCTCTTTGAATCTTCTTTATCATGCTAAGAGGAGCAGGAAAAAGCAAAAAATTTCAGAATTGCACCTTGCAATGCGGAGAAATTACTGTTTGTGCATTCACATTATTCATTGATTTTTTCCCACTGAAAAACATCATGTTATTCATATACCAGAAATGTTTGAAGCTACTGACTGAATGAAAGGAGCTGGCATCTCACTCTCTTTGAATCTTCTTTATCATGCTAAGAGGAGCAGGAAAAAGCAAAAAATTTCAGAATTGCACCTTGCAATGCGGAGAAATTACTGTTTGTGCATTCACATTATTCATTGATTTTTGCCATTGAAAACCATCATGTTATTCATATACCAGAAATGTTTGAAGCTACTGACTGAATGAAAGGAGCTGGCATCTCACTCTCTTTGAATCTTCTTTATCATGCTAAGAGGAGCAGGAAAAAGCAAAAAATTTCAGAATTGCACCTTGCAATGCGGAGAAATTACTATTTGTACATTCACATTATTCATTGATTTTTGCCATTGAAAAATGTCCAGAAATGTTTGAAGCTACTGACTGAATGAAAGGAGCTGGCATCTCACTCTCTTTGAATCTTCTTTATCATGCTAAGAGGAGCAGGAAAAAGCAAAAAATTGCAGAATTGCACCTTGAAATGCGGAGAAATTACTGTTTGTGCATTCACATTATTCATTGATTTTTGCAATTGAAAAAAGGCCAGAAATGTTTGAAGCTACTGACTGAATGAAAGGAGCTGGCATCTCACTCTCTTTGAATCTTCTTTATCATGCTAAGAGGAGCAGGAAAAAGCAAAAAATTTCAGAATTGCACCTTGCAATGCGGTGAAATTACTGTTTGTGCATTCACATTATTTATTGATTTTTGCCATTGAAAAACATTATGTTATTCATGTACCAGAAATGTTTGAAGCTGCTGACTGAATGAAAGGAGCTGGCATCTCATTCTCTTTGAATCTTCTTTATCATGCTAAGAGGAGCAGGAAAAAGCAAAAATTTTCAGAATTGCACATTGCAATGCGGAGAAATCAATGTTTGTGCATTCACATTATTCATTGATTTTTGCCATTGAAAAACGTCCAGAAATGTTTGAAGCTACTGACTAAATGAAAAATGCTGGCATCTCACTCTCTTTGAATCTTCTTTATCATGCTAAGAGGAGCAGGAAAAAGCAAAAAAATTCAGAATTGCACCTTGCAATGCGGAGAAATTACTGTTTGTGCATTCACATTATTCATTGATTTTTTCCCACTGAAAAACATCATGTTATTCATATACCAGAAATGTTTGAAGCTACTGACTGAATGAAAGGAGCTGGCATCTCACTCTCTTTGAATCTTCTTTATCATGCTAAGAGGAGCAGGAAAAAGCAAAAAATTTCAGAATTGCACCTTGCAATGCGGAGAAATTACTGTTTGTGCATTCACATTATTCATTGATTTTTGCCATTGAAAACCATCATGTTATTCATATACCAGAAATGTTTGAAGCTACTGACTGAATGAAAGGAGCTGGCATCTCACTCTCTTTGAATCTTCTTTATCATGCTAAGAGGAGCAGGAAAAAGCAAAAAATTTCAGAATTGCATCTTGCAATGCGGAGAAATTACTATTTGTACATTCACATTATTCATTGATTTTTGCCATTGAAAAATGTCCAGAAATGTTTGAAGCTACTGACTGAATGAAAGGAGCTGGCATCTCACTCTCTTTGAATCTTCTTTATCATGCTAAGAGGAGCAGGAAAAAGCAAAAAATTGCAGAATTGCACCTTGAAATGCGGAGAAATTACTGTTTGTGCATTCACATTATTCATTGATTTTTGCAATTGAAAAAAGGCCAGAAATGTTTGAAGCTACTGACTGAATGAAAGGAGCTGGCATCTCACTCTCTTTGAATCTTCTTTATCATGCTAAGAGGAGCAGGAAAAAGCAAAAAATTTCAGAATTGCACCTTGCAATGCGGTGAAATTACTGTTTGTGCATTCACATTATTTATTGATTTTTGCCATTGAAAAACATTATGTTATTCATGTACCAGAAATGTTTGAAGCTGCTGACTGAATGAAAGGAGCTGGCATCTCATTCTCTTTGAATCTTCTTTATCATGCTAAGAGGAGCAGGAAAAAGCAAAAATTTTCAGAATTGCACATTGCAATGCGGAGAAATCAATGTTTGTGCATTCACATTATTCATTGATTTTTGCCATTGAAAAACGTCCAGAAATGTTTGAAGCTACTGACTAAATGAAAAATGCTGGCATCTCACTCTCTTTGAATCTTCTTTATCATGCTAAGAGGAGCAGGAAAAAGCAAAAAAATTCAGAATTGCACATTGCAATACGGAGAAATCAATATTTGTGCATTCACATTATTCATTGATTTTTGCCATTGAAAAACGTCCAGAAATGTTTGAAGATACTGACTGAATGAAAGCAGCTGGCATCTCACTCTCTTTGAATCTTCTTTATCATGCTAAGAGGAGCAAGAAAAAGCAAAAAATTTCAGAATTGCACCTTGCAATGCGGAGAAATTACTGTTTGTGCATTCACATTATTCATTGATTTTTGCCATTGAAAACCATCATGTTATTCATATACCAGAAATGTTTGAAGCTACTGACTGAATGAAAGGAGCTGGCATCTCACTCTCTTTGAATCTTCTTTATCATGCTAAGAGGAGCAGGAAAAAGCAAAAAATTTCAGAATTGCACCTTGCAATGCGGAGAAATTACTGTTTGTGCATTCACATTATTCATTGATTTTTGCCATTGAAAAATGTCCAGAAATGTTTGAAGCTACTGACTGAATGAAAGGAGCTGGCATCTCACTCTCTTTGAATCTTCTTTATCATGCTAAGAGGAGCAGGAAAAAGCAAAAAATTGCAGAATTGCACCTTGCAATGCGGAGAAATTACTGTTTGTGCATTCACATTATTCATTGATTTTTGCCATTGAAAAAAGGCCAGAAATGTTTGAAGCTACTGACTGAATGAAAGGAGCTGGCATCTCACTCTCTGTGAATCTTCTTTATCATACTAAGAGGAGCAGGAAAAAGCAAAAAATTTCAGAATTGCACCTTGCAATGCGGAGAACTTACTGTTTGTGCATTCACATTATTCATTGATTTTTGCCATTGAAAAACATAATGTTATTCATATACCAGAAATGTTTGAAGCTACTGACTGAATGAAAGGAGCTGGCATCTCATTCTCTTTGAATCTTCTTTATCATGCTAAGAGGAGCAGGAAAAAGCAAAAAATTTCAGAATTGCACATTGCAATGCGGAGAAATCAATGTTTGTGCATTCACATTATTCATTGATTTTTGACATTGAAAAACGTCCAGAAATGTTTGAAGCTACTGACTGAATGAAAAGAGCTGGCATCTCACTCTCTTTGAATCTTCTTTATCATGCTAAGAGGAGCAGGAAAAAGCAAAAAAATTCAGAATTGCACATTGCAATGCGGAGAAATCAATGTTTGTGCATTCTGTTATGTTCTGCTACCAAAGCTAAGGAAAGAGAGGAGATCTGTCCCTACTATAAGACTCAGCTGAATCCCTACGATGTAACAGGGAACCTGATCCTGCGATCAGACCTGCTAAAGTCCTAATCTAGTCTGTACGGAGACCTATAGATGTGGGGAGGGAATCCCTACAAGTACTAAGGACTTGGAGGAATATGGGACACCTCCTAACAGAAATAGTAGCAGACAGACGAACAAACAAAATAGATAGAACATAGAGGTCCGTAGACCAAGCAAACTAACAGAGTTAGATACAGAGCACAGGCTAGATAGAAAGTAGATATACAATGAAGTCCAGCAAAGCCAGAAGGGCGGAGCAGGATTAAATAGGCCAACAAGGTCATGTGACCAGCAAAGGAAAAAAAAACCTAACAGCAAGGTTCTAACAGTACCCCCCCTTCTAAGAGGATCCTCCGGATCCCCTAGGACCAGGCTTATCAGGAAATCTCCTGTGAAACGCTCTGATAAGTCTGGACGAGGAAACATCATCTGACCTCACCCAAGAGTTATCCTCGGGACCGAAACCTTTCCAGGCCACCAGATACTGCAAACTACCTCTATACCGTCTAGAGTCAAGGATGCGAGAAATTTCATATTCCCCGTCCTCCACCACCGGAGGAACAGAGGCAGAGGCGTCACCATCCGACACAACAGCTTTTTTTAACAGAGAGACATGAAAGACCGGATTAATTCTCCAGGAGGTAGGAACCTCCAACCTAACAGCAGATTGGTTGACAACCTGAAGCACCTTAAAGGGCCCTACAAACTTGGGACCCAATTTCTTAGAAGGAATCCTCAATCGCAGATTCCTAGAGGACAACCAAACCATGTCACCAACAGCGAACAAAACCTCCTGTCGTTTCCTATCAAAGTAGTCTTTAGATTTTCTGTTGGCCTCCTGAAGATTACCACGCACATCCGTCCAAACTCTTTCCAAATCACCGGAAAAATTCTCCTCCTCAGGCACGGCAGATCCCAACTTGGAGAATGACCCAAACGACGGATGTCTCCCAGAACAACAAAAAAAAGGCGAACAACCAGCAGAAGAAGATGTATGATTGTTCAGAGCAAATTCGGCAAGTGGCAGAAACTCAGACCACCCCTCTTGATTGTCTGCCACAAAACAACGCAAGAACTGCTCAACATCCTGGTTTTTCCTTTCTGTCTGGCCATTAGATTCAGGATGATATCCGGACGAAAACGACAAATGAATTCCCAACCTGTCACAAAAGGCACGCCAAAAACGAGCCACGAACTGAGGACCCCTATCAGAAACAATGTCAGTAGGAACGCCATGAAGTCTGACAATTTCCTTGACAAAGGCTTTAGCGAGAGTTTTAGCGCAGGTCAGTTTGACGAAGGGAACCAAGTGACACATCTTGCTAAAACGGTCCACGACCACCCAGATGACAGTAAAACCCTCAGAGGGGGGAAGGTCAGTTATAAAGTCCATAGCCAAATGTGTCCAAGGAGCACTGGGGACCTCCAAAGGACAAAGCAACCCCGCAGCAGGAGTATGTGAGGACTTAGATCTAGCACATATAGTACATTGGCGCACCCACTTAATGACTTCCTTCTGCCATCCAGGCCACCAAAAACTGCGACCCACCAGTCTCTTGGTCTCAGAGATTCCGGGATGACCTGCCAACCGAGATTCGTGACACTCAACAAACAAATCTCTCCTAAAGGTCCCAGGCACAAACAACCTCCCATGAGGAGTGTTAGATGGGGCATTCTCCTGAGCTTTAAGAATCTCATCTTCCAAAACGGAGTCTAAAGCAGCTATCACAGCACCTTCTTGTAAAATGTTTTCCTCTTTCTCAGCACCGACTATGGGAGAAAAACTGCGAGACAAGGCATCCGCCTTAACATTCTTAGTACCAGGGATGTAAGTAACGGAGAAATTAAACCGCGAGAAAAACAGTGCCCACCTAGCCTGACGGGCATTCAGGCGCTTGGCAGCATCAAGATATATCAGATTTTTATGATCCGTAAGAAACTGAACGGGAAATTCCGCACCCTCCAAGAAGTGGCGCCAGTGTTCAAATGCGAGTTTAATAGCCAATAATTCCCGATTACCAATATCGTAATTCAATTCAGTCTCCGAAAATTTTTTTGAAAAAAAGGCACAGGGATGTAATCCATCCCCGTTATCCTGAGACAATACTGCGCCAACCCCCACAGAGGAAGCATCAACCTCAACCAAAAACGGCCTAGTAACATCAGGCTGCATAAGGATGGGAGCAGAGGTGAACCTCTCCTTGAGATACACAAAAGCTTCAATGGCCTCAGAAGACCACTGAACCGCATCAGCACCTTTCCTGGTGAGATCAGTCAGAGGTTTGACAATACTAGAAAAATTTTTTATGAATTTTCTATAGTAATTGGCGAAACCCAAAAACCTCTGTATCGATTTCAAACCAATAGGCCTAGGCCATTCCTGCACAGCCTGAACCTTAACCGGATCCATCTCAAAACCTTTGCTGGAGATAATGTAGCCCAAAAAACTAATTCTCTGTACAGCGAACTCACATTTCTCCAGCTTAGCAAAAAGCGAATTGTCCATTAATAACTGTAATACCTCACGCACGCTCCGCCAATGAGACTCCAGATCTGGCGAATAAATCAAAATGTCATCCAAATACACAACCACATTTTTACCGATCAAAGGTCTAAGGATGTCATTAATCAGATTCTGAAAAAATGCAGGAGCATTAGTAAGACCAAAAGGCATAACCAGATTCTCAAAATGACCCACAGGAGTGTTAAAAGCAGTATTCCATTCATCACCCTCCTTCATGCGCAACAGATTGTATGCCCCCTTAAGGTCAATTTTAGAGAACCACTTGGCCCCCAATAACTGGTTAAAAAGATCAGGAATCAATGGCAGTGGGTAAGGATTGCGTACCGTAATTTTGTTAATCTCACGAAAATCCAGACAAGGACGTAAACCGCCGTCCTTTTTTTTTACAAAAAAAAATCCAACCGCCACAGGAGACTTAGAGGACCTAATGTGACCGGCGGCCAAACTTGTCTGTATGTATTCCTCCAAAGCCTTCCTCTCAGGAATAGTAAGGTTAAATAAACGACTTTTAGGAAGAGTCGCTCCAGGGACAAATTCAATAGAACAATCATAGTCTCTATGGGGAGGCAAAACCTGCGATTCTTTCTCAGAAAAAACTCTCCAAAAATCCTGAATAGGAACAGGCAATTCTCCCCTATCCAAAGCTGCAATATGTCCGTTACAACACTTGTCATAACATTTATGGCTCCAGGATTTAATTTCACTGGTAGACCAATCCAGTACAGGATTGTGAAATTTTAACCAGGGCAAACCCAATATTACTGGAGAAGGCAAGTTATTCAACACTACCAAATCCAATTTCTCATGGTGAACACCATTAATAGTGAGAGGAAATTCACTGACCTTGAGAGTAATATTCTTCAAAGGGGAGCCATCCACAGAAACCACAGCAATGGGGGATGATAAAGGTTCAGGTTTTAAATTGAGTTTTTCCACGAATCCCCCATCAATTACATTCAGTGTAGACCCGCAATAAACAAACACACGAAATTCCATTAATTTTTCCTTAGAGAATTTGCAGGCTGGACTTACTGTTATGTTCTGCTACCAAAGCTAAGGAAAGAGAGGAGATCTGTCCCTACTATAAGACTCAGCTGAATCCCTACGATGTAACAGGGAACCTGATCCTGCGATCAGACCTGCTAAAGTCCTAATCTAGTCTGTACGGAGACCTATAGATGTGGGGAGGGAATCCCTACAAGTATTAAGGACTGGGAGGAATATGGGACACCTCCTAACAGAAATAGTAGCAGACAGACGAACAAACAAAATAGATAGAACATAGAGGTCCGTAGACCAAGCAAACTAATAGAGTTAGATACAGAGCACAGGCTAGCTAGAAAGTAGATATACAATGAAGTCCAGCAAAGCCAGAAGGGCGGAGCAGGATTAAATAGGCCAACAAGGTCATGTGACCAGCAAAGGAAAAAAAAACCTAACAGCAAGGTTCTAACACATTCACATTATTCATTGATTTTTGCCATTGAAAAACGGCCAGAAATGTTTGAAGCTACTGACTGAATGAAAAGAGCTGTCATCTCACTCTCTTTGAATCTTCTTTATCATGCTAAGAGGAGCAGCAAAAAGCAAAAAATTTCAGAATTGCACCATGCAATGCGGAGAAATTACTGTTTGTGCATTCACATTATTCATTGATTTTTGCCATTGAAAAACATCATGTTTTTCATATACCAGAAATGTTTGAAGCTACTGACTGAATGAAAGGAGCTGGCATCTCACTCTCTTTGAATCTTCTTTATCATGCTAAGAGGAGCAGGAAAAAGCAAAAATTTCAGAATTGCACCTTGCAATGCGGAGAAATTACTGTTTGTGCATTCACATTATTCATTGATTTTTGCCATTGAAAAAAGGCCAGAAATGTTTGAAGCTACTGACTGAATGAAAAGAGCTGGCATCTCACTCTCTTTGAATCTTCTTTATCATGCTAAGAGGAGCAGCAAAAAGCAAAAAATTTCAGAATTGCACCTTGCAATGCGGAGAAATTACTGTTTGTGCATTCACATTATTCATTGATTTTTGCCATTGAAAAACATCATGTTATTCATATACCAGAAATGTTTGAAGCTACTGACTGAATGAAAGGAGTTGGCATCTCACTCTCTTTGAATCTTCTTTATCATGCTAAGAGGAGCAGGAAAAAGCAAAAAATTTCAGAATTGCACCTTGCAATGCGGAGAAATTACTGTTTGTGCATTCACATTATTCATTGATTTTTTCCCACTGAAAAACATCATGTTATTCATATACCAGAAATGTTTGAAGCTACTGACTGAATGAAAGGAGCTGGCATCTCACTCTCTTTGAATCTTCTTTATCATGCTAAGAGGAGCAGGAAAAAGCAAAAAATTGCAGAATTGCACCTTGCAATGCGGAGAAATTACTGTTTGTGCATTCACATTATTCATTGATTTTTGCAATTGAAAAAAGGCCAGAAATGTTTGAAGCTACTGACTGAATGAAAGGAGCTGGCATCTCACTCTCTTTGAATCTTCTTTATCATGCTAAGAGGAGCAGGAAAAAGCAAAAAATTTCAGAATTGCACCTTGCAATGCGGTGAAATTACTGTTTGTGCATTCACATTATTCATTGATTTTTGCCATTGAAAAACATAATGTTATTCATATACCAGAATTGTTTGAAGCTGCTGACTGAATGAAAGGAGCTGGCATCTCATTCTCTTTGAATCTTCTTTATCATGCTAAGAGGAGCAGGAAAAAGCAAAAAATTTCAGAATTGCACATTGCAATGCGGAGAAATCAATGTTTGTGCATTCACATTATTCATTGATTTTTGCCATTGAAAAACGTCCAGAAATGTTTGAAGCTACTGACTAAATGAAAAGAGCTGGCATCTCACTCTCTTTGAATCTTCTTTATCATGCTAAGAGGAGCAGGAAAAAGCAAAAAAATTCAGAATTGCACATTGCAATGCGTAGAAATCAATATTTGTGCATTCACATTATTCATTGATTTTTGCCATTGAAAAACGTCCAGAAATGTTTGAAGCTACTGACTAAATGAAAAGAGCTGGCATCTCACTCTCTTTGAATCTTCTTTATCATGCTAAGAGGAGCAGGAAAAAGCAAAAAAATTCAGAATTGCACATTGCAATGTGGAGAAATCAATGTTTGTGCATTCACATTATTCATTGATTTTTTCCCACTGAAAAACATCATGTTATTCATATACCAGAAATGTTTGAAGCTACTGACTGAATGAAAGGAGCTGGCATCTCACTCTCTTTGAATCTTCTTTATCATGCTAAGAGGAGCAGGAAAAAGCAAAAAATTTCAGAATTGCACCTTGCAATGCGGAGAAATTACTGTTTGTGCATTCACATTATTCATTGATTTTTGCCATTGAAAAATGTCCAGAAATGTTTGAAGATACTGACTGAATGAAAGGAGCTGGCATCTCACTCTCTTTGAATCTTGTTTATCATGCTAAGAGGAGCAGGAAAAAGCAAAAAATTGCAGAATTGCACCTTGCAATGCGGAGAAATTACTGTTTGTGCATTCACATTATTCATTGATTTTTGCCATTGAAAAAAGGCCAGAAATGTTTGAAGCTACTGACTGAATGAAAGGAGCTGGCATCTCACTCTCTTTGAATCTTCTTTATCATACTAAGAGGAGCAGGAAAAAGCAAAAAATTTCAGAATTGTACCTTGCAATGCGGAGAAATTACTGTTTGTGCATTCACATTAATCATTGATTTTTGCCATTGAAAAACATAATGTTATTCATATACCAGAAATGTTTGAAGCTACTGACTGAATGAAAGGAGCTGGCATCTCATTCTCTTTGAATCTTCTTTATCATGCTAAGAGGAGCAGGATAAAGCAAAAAATTTCAGAATTGCACATTGCAATGCGGAGAAATCAATGTTTGTGCATTCACATTATTCATTGATTTTTGACATTGAAAAACGTCCAGAAATGTTTGAAGCTACTGACTGAATGAAAAGAGCTGGCATCTCACTCTCTTTGAATCTTCTTTATCATGCTAAGAGGAGCAGGAAAAAGCAAAAAATTTCAGAATTGCACATTGCAATGCGGATAAATCAATGTTTGTGCATTCACATTATTCATTGATTTTTGCCATTGAAAAACGTCCAGAAATGTTTGAAGCTACTGACTAAATGAAAAGAGCTGGCATCTCACTCTCTTTGAATCTTCTTAATCATGCTAAGAGGAGCAGGAAAAAGCAAAAAAATTCAGAATTGCACATTGCAATGCGGAGAAATCAATGTTTGTGCATTCACATTATTCATTGATTTTTGCCATTGAAAAACGACCAAAAATGTTTGAAGCTACTGACTGAATGAGAAGAGCTGGCATCTCACTCTCTTTGGATCTTCTTTATCATGCTAAGAGGAGCAGCAAAAACAAAAAATTTCAGAATTGCACCTTGCAATGCGGAGAAATTACTGTTTGTGCATTCACATTATTCATTGATTTTTGCCATTGAAAAACATCATGTTTTTCATATACCAGAAATGATTGAAGCTACTGACTGAATGAAAGGAGCTGGCAACTCACTCTCTTTGAATCTTCTTTATCATGCTAAGAGGAGCAGGAAAAAGCAAAAAATTGCAGAATTGCACCTTGCAATGGGGAGAAATTACTGTTTGTGCATTCACATTATTCATTGATTTTTGCCATTGAAAACCATCATGTTATTCATATACCAGAAATGTTTGAAGCTACTGACTGAATGAAAGGAGCTGGCATCTCACTCTCTTTGAATCTTCTTTATCATGCTAAGAGGAGCAGGAAAAAGCAAAAAATTTCAGAATTGCACCTTGCAATGCGGAGAAATTACTGTTTGTGCATTCACATTATTCATTGATTTTTGCCATTGAAAAATGTCCAGAAATGTTTGAAGCTACTGACTGAAAGAAAGGAGCTGGCATCTCACTCTCTTTGAATCTTCTTTATCATACTAAGAGGAGCAGGAAAAAGCAAAAAATTGCAGAATTGCACCTTGCAATGCGGAGAAATTACTGTTTGTGCATTCACATTATTCATTGATTTTTGCCATTGAAAAAAGGCCAGAAATGTTTGAAGCTACTGACTGAATGAAAGGAGCTGGCATCTCACTCTCTTTGAATCTTCTTTATCATACTAAGAGGAGCAGGAAAAAGCAAAAAATTTCAGAATTGCACCTTGCAATGCGGAGAAATTACTGTTTGTGCATTCACATTATTCATTGATTTTTGCCATTGAAAAACATAATGTTATTCATATACCAGAAATGTTTGAAGCTACTGACTGAATGAAAGGAGCTGGCATCTCATTCTCTTTGAATCTTCTTTATCATGCTAAGAGGAGCAGGAAAAAGCAAAAAATTTCAGAATTGCACATTGCAATGCGGAGAAATCAATGTTTGTGCATTCACATTATTCATTGATTTTTGACATTGAAAAACGTCCAGAAATGTTTGAAGCTACTGACTGAATGAAAGGAGCTGGCATCTCACTCTCTTTGAATCTTCTTTATCATGCTAAGAGGAGCAGGAAAAAGCAAAAAATTTCAGAATTGCACCTTGCAATGCGGAGAAATTACTGTTTGTGCATTCACATTATTCATTGATTTTTGCCATTGAAAAACATCATGTTATTCATATACCAGAAATGTTTGAAGCTACTGACTGAATGAAAGGAGCTGGCATCTCACTCTCTTTGAATCTTCTTTATCATGCTAAGAGGAGCAGGAAAAAGCAAAAAATTTCAGAATTGCACCTTGCAATGCGGAGAAATTACTGTTTGTGCATTCACATTATTCATTGATTTTTTCCCACTGAAAAACATCATGTTATTCATATACCAGAAATGTTTGAAGCTACTGACAGAATGAAAGGAGCTGGCAACTCACTCTCTTTGAATATTCTTTATCATGCTAAGAGGAGCAGGAAAAAGCAAAAAATTTCAGAATTGCACCTTGCAATGGTGAGAAATTACTGTTTGTGCATTCACATTATTCATTGATTTTTGCCATTGAAAACCATCATGTTATTCATATACCAGAAATGTTTGAAGCTACTGACTGAATGAAAGGAGCTGGCATCTCACTCTCTTTGAATCTTCTTTATCATGCTAAGAGGAGCAGGAAAAAGCAAAAAATTTCAGAATTGCACCTTGCAATGCGGAGAAATTACTGTTTGTGCATTCACATTATTCATTGATTTTTGCCATTGAAAAAAGGCCAGAAATGTTTGAAGCTACTGACTGAATGAAAGGAGCTGGCATCTCACTCTCTTTGAATCTTCTTTATCATACTAAGAGGAGCAGGAAAAAGCAAAAAATTTCAGAATTGCACCTTGCAATGCGGAGAAATTACTGTTTGTGCATTCACATTATTCATTGATTTTTGCCATTGAAAAACATAATGTTATTCATATACCAGAAATGTTTGAAGCTACTGACTGAATGAAAGGAGCTGGCATCTCATTCTCTTTGAATCTTCTTTATCATGCTAAGAGGAGCAGGAAAAAGCAAAAAATTTCAGAATTGCACATTGCAATGCGGAGAAATCAATGTTTGTGCATTCACATTATTCATTGATTTTTGACATTGAAAAACGTCCAGAAATGTTTGAAGCTACTGACTGAATGAAAAGAGCTGGCATCTCACTCTCTTTGAATCTTCTTTATCATGCTAATAGGAGCAGGAAATAGCAAAAAAATTCAGAATTGCACATTGCAATGCGGAGAAATCAATGTTTGTGCATTCACATTATTCATTGATTTTTGCCATTGAAAAACGTCCAGAAATGTTTGAAGCTACTGACTAAATGAAAAGAGCTGGCATGTCACTCTCTTTGAATCTTCTTTATCATGCTAAGAGGAGCAGGAAAAAGCAAAAAAAATCAGAATTGCACATTGCAATGCAGAGAAATCAATGTTTGTGCATTCACATTATTCATTGATTTTTGCCATTGAAAAACGTCCAAAAATGTTTGAAGCTACTGACTGAATGAGAAGAGCTGGCATCTCACTCTCTTTGGATCTTCTTTATCATGCTAAGAGGAGCAGCAAAAACAAAAAATTTCAGAATTGCACCTTGCAATGCGGAGAAATTACTGTTTGTGCATTCACATTATTCATTGATTTTTGCCATTGAAAAACATCATGTTTTTCATATACCAGAAATGTTTGAAGCTACTGACTGAATGAAAGGAGCTGGCATCTCACTCTCTTTGAATCTTCTTTATCATGCTAAGAGGAGCAGGAAAAAGCAAAAAATTTCAGAATTGCACCTTGCAATGCGGAGAAATTACTGTTTGTGCATTCACATTATTCATTGATTTTTGCCATTGAAAAAAGGCCAGAAATGTTTGAAGCTACTGACTGAATGAAAAGAGCTGGCATCTCACTCTCTTTGAATCTTCTTTATCATGCTAAGAGGAGCAGCAAAAAGCAAAAAATTTCAGAATTGCACCTTGCAATGCGGAGAAATTACTGTTTGTGCATTCACATTATTCATTGATTTTTGCCATTGAAAAACATCATGTTATTCATATACCAGAAATGTTTGAAGCTACTGACTGAATGAAAGGAGCTGGCATCTCACTCTCTTTGAATCTTCTTTATCATGCTAAGAGGAGCAGGAAAAAGCAAAAAATTTCAGAATTGCACCTTGCAATGCGGAGAAATTACTGTTTGTGCATTCACATTATTCATTGATTTTTTCCCACTGAAAAACATCATGTTATTCATATACCAGAAATGTTTGAAGCTACTGACAGAATGAAAGGAGCTGGCAACTCACTCTCTTTGAATCTTCTTTATCATGCTAAGAGGAGCAGGAAAAAGCAAAAAATTTCAGAATTGCACCTTGCAATGCGGAGAAATTACTGTTTGTGCATTCACATTATTCATTGATTTTTGCCATTGAAAAATGTCCAGAAATGTTTGAAGCTACTGACTGAAAGAAAGGAGCTGGCATCTCACTCTCTTTGAATCTTCTTTATCATGCTAAGAGGAGCAGGAAAAAGCAAAAAATTGCAGAATTGCACCTTGCAATGCGGAGAAATTACTGTTTGTGCATTCACATTATTCATTGATTTTTGCCATTGAAAAAAGGCCAGAAATGTTTGAAGCTACTGACTGAATGAAAGGAGCTGGCATCTCACTCTCTTTGAATCTTCTTTATCATACTAAGAGGAGCAGGAAAAAGCAAAAAATTTCAGAATTGCACCTTGCAATGCGGAGAAATTACTGGTTGTGCATTCACATTATTCATTGATTTTTGCCATTGAAAAACATAATGTTATTCATATACCAGAAATGTTTGAAGCTACTGACTGAATGAAAGGAGCTGGCATCTCATTCTCTTTGAATCTTCTTTATCATGCTAAGAGGAGCAGGAAAAAGCAAAAAATTTCAGAATTGCACATTGCAATGCGGAGAAATCAATGTTTGTGCATTCACATTATTCATTGATTTTTGACATTGAAAAACGTCCAGAAATGTTTGAAGCTACTGACTGAATGAAAAGAGCTGGCATCTCACTCTCTTTGAATCTTCTTTATCATGCTAATAGGAGCAGGAAATAGCAAAAAAATTCAGAATTGCACATTGCAATGCGGAGAAATCAATGTTTGTGCATTCACATTATTCATTGATTTTTGCCATTGAAAAACGTCCAGAAATGTTTGAAGCTACTGACTAAATGAAAAGAGCTGGCATGTCACTCTCTTTGAATCTTCTTTATCATGCTAAGAGGAGCAGGAAAAAGCAAAAAAAAATCAGAATTGCACATTGCAATGCAGAGAAATCAATGTTTGTGCATTCACATTATTCATTGATTTTTGCCATTGAAAAACGTCCAAAAATGGTTGAAGCTACTGACTGAATGAGAAGAGCTGGCATCTCACTCTCTTTGGATCTTCTTTATCATGCTAAGAGGAGCAGCAAAAACAAAAAATTTCAGAATTGCAACTTGCAATGCGGAGAAATTACTGTTTGTGCATTCACATTATTCATTGATTTTTGCCATTGAAAAACATCATGTTTTTCATATACCAGAAATGTTTGAAGCTACTGACTGAATGAAAGGAGCTGCCATCTCACTCTCTTTGAATCTTCTTTATCATGCTAAGAGGAGCAGGAAAAAGTAAAAAATTTCAGAATTGCACCTTGCAATGCGGAGAAATTACTGTTTGTGCATTCACATTATTCATTGATTTTTGCCATTGAAAAAAGGCCAGAAATGTTTGAAGCTACTGACTGAATGAAAATAGCTGGCATCTCACTCTCTTTGAATCTTCTTTATCATGCTAAGAGGAGCAGCAAAAAGCAAAAAATTTCAGAATTGCACCTTGCAATGCGGAGAAATTACTGTTTGAGCATTCACATTATTCATTGATTTTTGCCATTGAAAAACATCATGTTATTCATATACCAGAAATGTTTGAAGCTACTGACTGAATGAAAGGAGCTGGCATCTCACTCTCTTTGAATCTTCTTTATCATGCTAAGAGGAGCAGGAAAAAGCAAAAAATTGCAGAATTGCACCTTGCAATGCGGAGAAATTACTGTTTGTGCATTCACATTATTCATTGATTTTTGCAATTGAAAAAAGGCCAGAAATGTTTGAAGCTACTGACTGAATGAAAGGAGCTGGCATCTCACTCTCTTTGAATCTTCTTTATCATGCTAAGAGGAGCAGGAAAAAGCAAAAAATTTCAGAATTGCACCTTGCAATGCGGTGAAATTACTGTTTGTGCATTCACATTATTCATTGATTTTTGCCATTGAAATACTTAATGTTATTCATATACCAGAAATGTTTGAAGCTGCTGACTGAATGAAAGGAGCTGGCATCTCATTCTCTTTGAATCTTCTTTATCATGCTAATAGGAGCAGGAAAAAGCAAAAAATTTCAGAATTGCACATTGCAATGCGGAGAAATCAATGTTTGTGCATTCACATTATTCATTGATTTTTGCCATTGAAAAACGTCCAGAAATGTTTGAAGCTACTGACTAAATGAAAAGAGCTGGCATCTCACTCTCTTTGAATCTTCTTTATCATGCTAAGAGGAACAGGAAAAAGCAAAAAAATTCAGAATTGCACATTGCAATGCGTAGAAATCAATATTTGTGCATTCACATTATTCATTGATTTTTGCCATTGAAAAACGTCCAGAAATGTTTGAAGCTACTGACTAAATGAAAAGAGCTGGCATCTCACTCTCTTTGAATCTTCTTTATCATGCTAAGAGGAGCAGGAAAAAGCAAAAAAAATCAGAATTGCACATTGCAATGCGGAGAAATCAATGTTTGTGCATTCACATTATTCATTGATTTTTTCCCACTGAAAAACATCATGTTATTCATATACCAGAAATGTTTGAAGCTACTGACTGAATGAAAGGAGCTGGCATCTCACTCTCTTTGAATCTTCTTTATCATGCTAAGAGGAGCAGGAAAAAGCAAAAAATTTCAGAATTGCACCTTGCAATGCGGAGAAATTACTGTTTGTGCATTCACATTATTCATTGATTTTTGCCATTGAAAACCATCATGTTATTCATATACCAGAAATGTTTGAAGCTACTGACTGAATGAAAGGAGCTGGCATCTCACTCTCTTTGAATCTTCTTTATCATGCTAAGAGGAGCAGGAAAAAGCAAAAAATTTCAGAATTGCACCTTGCAATGCGGAGAAATTATTGTTTGTGCATTCACATTATTCATTGATTTTTGCCATTGAAAAATGTCCAGAAATGTTTGAAGCTACTGACTGAATGAAAGGAGCTGGCATCTCACTCTCTTTGAATCTTCTTTATCATGCTAAGAGGAGCAGGAAAAAGCAAAAAATTGCAGAATTGCACCTTGCAATGCGGAGAAATTACTGTTTGTGCATTCACATTATTCATTGATTTTTGCCATTGAAAAAAGGCCAGAAATGTTTGAAGCTACTGACTGAATGAAAGGAGCTGGCATCTCACTCTCTTTGAATCTTCTTTATCATACTAAGAGGAGCAGGAAAAAGCAAAAAATTTTAGAATTGCACCTTGCAATGCGGAGAAATTACTGTTTGTGCATTCACATTATTCATTGATTTTTGCCATTGAAAAACATAATTTTATTCATATACCAGAAATGTTTGAAGCTACTGACTGAATGAAAGGAGCTGACATCTCATTCTCTTTGAATCTTCTTTATCATGCTAAGAGGAGCAGGAAAAAGCAAAAAATTTCAGAATTGCACATTGCAATGCGGAGAAATCAATGTTTGTGCATTCACATTATTCATTGATTTTTGACATTGAAAAACGTCCAGAAATGTTTGAAGCTACTGACTGAATGAAAAGAGCTGGCATCTCACTCTCTTTGAATCTTCTTTATCATGCTAAGAGGAGCAGGAAAAAGCAAAAAAATTCAGAATTGCACATTGCAATGCGGAGAAATCAATGTTTGTGCATTCACATTATTCATTGATTTTTGCCATTGAAAAACGTCCAGAAATGTTTGAAGCTACTGACTAAATGAAAAGAGCTGGCATCTCACTCTCTTTGAATTTTCTTTATCATGCTAAGAGGAGCAGGAAAAAGCAAAAAAATTCAGAATTGCACATTGCAATGCGGAGAAATCAATGTTTGTGCATTCACATTATTCATTGATTTTTGCCATTGAAAAACGTCCAAAAATGTTTGAAGCTACTGACTGAATGAGAAGAGCTGGCATCTCACTCTCTTTGGATCTTCTTTATCATGCTAAGAGGAGCAGGAAAAAGCAAAAAATTTCAGAATTGCACATTGCAATGTGGAGAAATCAATGTTTGTGCATTCACATTATTCATTGATTTTTGCCACTGAAAAACGTCCAGAAATGTTTGAAGCTACTGACTGAATGAAAAGAGCTGGCACCTCAACCTCTTTGAATCTTCTTTATCATGCTAAGAGGAGCAGGAAAAAGCAAAAAATTTCAGAATTGCACCTTGCAATGCGGAGAAATTACTGTTTGTATATTGACATTATTCATTGATTTTTGCCATTGAAAAACATCATGTTATTCATATACCAGAAATGTTTGAAGCTACTGACTGAATGAAAGGAGCTGGCATCTCACTCTCTTTGAATCTTCTTTATCATACTAAGAGGAGCAGGAAAAAGCAAAAAATTTCAGAATTGCACCTTGCAATGTGGAGAAATTACTGTTTGTGCATTCACATTATTCATTGATTTTTGCCATTGAAAACCATCATGTTATTCATATACCAGAAATGTTTGAAGCTACTGACTGAATGAAAGGAGCTGGCATCTCACTCTCTTTGAATCTTCTTTATCATGCTAAGAGGAGCAGGAAAAAGCAAAAAATTTCAGAATTGCACCTTGCAATGCGGAGAAATTACTGTTTGTGCATTCACATTATTCATTGATTTTTGCCATTGAAAAATTTCCAGAAATGTTTGAAGCTACTGACTGAATGAAAGGAGCTGGCATCTCACTCTCTTTGAATCTTCTTTATCATGCTAAGAGGAGCAGGAAAAAGCAAAAAATTGCAGAATTGCACCTTGCAATGCGGAGAAATTACTGTTTGTGCATTCACATTATTCATTGATTTTTGCAATTGAAAAAAGGCCAGAAATGTTTGAAGCTACTGACTGAATGAAAGGAGCTGGCATCTCACTCTCTTTGAATCTTCTTTATCATGCTAAGAGGAGCAGGAAAAAGCAAAAAATTTCAGAATTGCACCTTGCAATGCGGTGAAATTACTGTTTGTGCATTCACATTATTCATTGATTTTTGCCATTGAAATACTTAATGTTATTCATATACCAGAAATGTTTGAAGCTGCTGACTGAATGAAAGGAGCTGGCATCTCATTCTCTTTGAATCTTCTTTATCATGCTAATAGGAGCAGGAAAAAGCAAAAAATTTCAGAATTGCACATTGCAATGCGGAGAAATCAATGTTTGTGCATTCACATTATTCATTGATTTTTGCCATTGAAAAACGTCCAGAAATGTTTGAAGCTACTGACTAAATGAAAAGAGCTGGCATCTCACTCTCTTTGAATCTTCTTTATCATGCTAAGAGGAGCAGGAAAAAGCAAAAAAATTCAGAATTGCACATTGCAATGCGTAGAAATCAATATTTGTGCATTCACATTATTCATTGATTTTTGCCATTGAAAAACGTCCAGAAATGTTTGAAGCTACTGACTAAATGAAAAGAGCTGGCATCTCACTCTCTTTGAATCTTCTTTATCATGCTAAGAGGAGCAGGAAAAAGCAAAAAAAATCAGAATTGCACATTGCAATGCGGAGAAATCAATGTTTGTGCATTCACATTATTCATTGATTTTTTCCCACTGAAAAACATCATGTTATTCATATACCAGAAATGTTTGAAGCTACTGACTGAATGAAAGGAGCTGGCATCTCACTCTCTTTGAATCTTCTTTATCATGCTAAGAGGAGCAGGAAAAAGCAAAAAATTTCAGAATTGCACCTTGCAATGCGGAGAAATTACTGTTTGTGCATTCACATTATTCATTGATTTTTGCCATTGAAAACCATCATGTTATTCATATACCAGAAATGTTTGAAGCTACTGACTGAATGAAAGGAGCTGGCATCTCACTCTCTTTGAATCTTCTTTATCATGCTAAGAGGAGCAGGAAAAAGCAAAAAATTTCAGAATTGCACCTTGCAATGCGGAGAAATTATTGTTTGTGCATTCACATTATTCATTGATTTTTGCCATTGAAAAATGTCCAGAAATGTTTGAAGCTACTGACTGAATGAAAGGAGCTGGCATCTCACTCTCTTTGAATCTTCTTTATCATGCTAAGAGGAGCAGGAAAAAGCAAAAAATTGCAGAATTGCACCTTGCAATGCGGAGAAATTACTGTTTGTGCATTCACATTATTCATTGATTTTTGCCATTGAAAAAAGGCCAGAAATGTTTGAAGCTACTGACTGAATGAAAGGAGCTGGCATCTCACTCTCTTTGAATCTTCTTTATCATACTAAGAGGAGCAGGAAAAAGCAAAAAATTTCAGAATTGCACCTTGCAATGCGGAGAAATTACTGTTTGTGCATTCACATTATTCATTGATTTTTGCCATTGAAAAACATAATTTTATTCATATACCAGAAATGTTTGAAGCTACTGACTGAATGAAAGGAGCTGACATCTCATTCTCTTTGAATCTTCTTTATCATGCTAAGAGGAGCAGGAAAAAGCAAAAAATTTCAGAATTGCACATTGCAATGCGGAGAAATCAATGTTTGTGCATTCACATTATTCATTGATTTTTGACATTGAAAAACGTCCAGAAATGTTTGAAGCTACTGACTGAATGAAAAGAGCTGGCATCTCACTCTCTTTGAATCTTCTTTATCATGCTAAGAGGAGCAGGAAAAAGCAAAAAAATTCAGAATTGCACATTGCAATGCGGAGAAATCAATGTTTGTGCATTCACATTATTCATTGATTTTTGCCATTGAAAAACGTCCAGAAATGTTTGAAGCTACTGACTAAATGAAAAGAGCTGGCATCTCACTCTCTTTGAATTTTCTTTATCATGCTAAGAGGAGCAGGAAAAAGCAAAAAAATTCAGAATTGCACATTGCAATGCGGAGAAATCAATGTTTGTGCATTCACATTATTCATTGATTTTTGCCATTGAAAAACGTCCAAAAATGTTTGAAGCTACTGACTGAATGAGAAGAGCTGGCATCTCACTCTCTTTGGATCTTCTTTATCATGCTAAGAGGAGCAGGAAAAAGCAAAAAATTTCAGAATTGCACATTGCAATGTGGAGAAATCAATGTTTGTGCATTCACATTATTCATTGATTTTTGCCACTGAAAAACGTCCAGAAATGTTTGAAGCTACTGACTGAATGAAAAGAGCTGGCACCTCAACCTCTTTGAATCTTCTTTATCATGCTAAGAGGAGCAGGAAAAAGCAAAAAATTTCAGAATTGCACCTTGCAATGCGGAGAAATTACTGTTTGTATATTGACATTATTCATTGATTTTTGCCATTGAAAAACATCATGTTATTCATATACCAGAAATGTTTGAAGCTACTGACTGAATGAAAGGAGCTGGCATCTCACTCTCTTTGAATCTTCTTTATCATACTAAGAGGAGCAGGAAAAAGCAAAAAATTTCAGAATTGCACCTTGCAATGCGGAGAAATTACTGTTTGTGCATTCACATTATTCATTGATTTTTGCCATTGAAAAACATAATGTTATTCATATACCAGAAATGTTTGAAGCTACTGACTGAATGAAAGGAGCTGGCATCTCATTCAATTTGAATCTTCTTTATCATGCTAAGAGGAGCAGGAAAAAGCAAAAAATTTCAGAATTGAACATTGCAATGCGGAGAAATCAATGTTTGTGCATTCACATTATTCATTGATTTTTGACATTGAAAAACGTCCAGAAATGTTTGAAGCTACTGACTGAATGAAAAGAGCTGGCATCTCACTCTCTTTGAATCTTCTTTATCATGCTAAGAGGAGCAGGAAAAAGCAAAAAAATTCAGAATTGCACATCGCAATGCGGAGAAATCAATGTTTGTGCATTCACATTATTCATTGATTTTTGCCATTGAAAAACGTCCAGAAATGTTTGAAGCTACTGACTAAATGAAAAGAGCTGGCATCTCACTCTCTTTGAATCTTCTGTATCATGCTAAGAGGAGCAGGAAAAAGCAAAAAAATTCAGAATTGCACATTGCAATGCGGAGAAATCAATGTTTGTGCATTCACATTATTCATTGATTTTTGCCATTGAAAAACGTCCAAAAATGTTTGAAGCTACTGACTGAATGAGAAGAGCTGGCATCTCACTCTCTTTGGATCTTCTTTATCATGCTAAGAGGAGCAGGAAAAAGCAAAAAATTTCAGAATTGCACATTGCAATGTGGAGAAATCAATGTTTGTGCATTCACATTATTCATTGATTTTTGCCATTGAAAAACGTCCAGAAATGTTTGAAGCTACTGACTGAATGAAAAGAGCTGGCACCTCAAACTCTTTGAATCTTCTTTATCGTGCTAAGAGGAGCAGGAAAAAGCAAAAAATTTCAGAATTGCACCTTGCAATGCGGAGAAATTACTGTTTGTATATTGACATTATTCATTGATTTTTGCCATTGAAAAACATTATGTTATTCATATACCAGAAATGTTTGAAGCTACTGACTGAATGAAAGGAGCTGGCATCGCACTCTCTTTGAATCTTCTTTATCATGCTAAGAGGAGCAGGAAAAAGCAAAAAATTTCTGAATTGCACCTTGCAATGCGGAGAAATTACGGTTTGTATATTGACATTCTTCATTGATTCTTGCCATTGAAAACCATCATGTTATTCATATACCAGAAATGTTTGAAGCTACTGACTGAATGAAAAGAGCTGGCATCTCATTCTCTTTGAATCTTCTTTATCATGCTAAGAGGAGCAGGAAAAAGCAAAAAATTTCAGAAATGCACTTTGCAATGCGGAGAAATCAATGTTTGTGCATTCACATTATTCATTGATTTTTGCCATTGAAAAACGTCCAGAAATGTTTGAAGCTACTGACTGAATGAAAATAGCTTGGCATCTCACTCTCTTTGAATCTTCTTTATCATGCTAAGAGGAGCAGGAAAAAGCAAACAATTTCAGAATTGCACATTGCAATGCGGAGAAATCAATGTTTGGGCATTCACATTATTCATTGATTTTTGCCTTTGAAAAACGTCCAAAAATGTTTGAAGCTACTGACTGAATGAAAAGAGCTGGCATCTCACTCTCTTTGAATCTTCTTTATCATGCTAAGAGGAGCAGGAAAAAGCAAAATAATTCAGAATTGCACATTGCAATGCGGAGAAATCAATGTTTGTGCATTCACATTATTCATTGATTTTTGCCATTGAAAAACGTCCAGAAATGTTTGAAGCTACTGACTGAATGAAAAGAGCTGGCATCTCACTGTCTTTGAATCTTCTTTATCATGCTAAGAGGAGCAGGAAAAAGCAAAAAATTTCAGAATTGCCCCTTGCAATGCGGAGAAATTACTGTTTGTATATTGACATTATTCATTGATTTTTGCCATTGAAAAACATCATGTTATTCATATACCAGAAATGTTTGAAGGTACTGGCTGAAAGAAAGGAGCTGGCATCTCACTCTCTTTGAATCTTCTTTATCGTGCTAAGAGGAGCAGGAAAAAGCAAAAAATTTCAGAATTGCACCTTGCAATGCGGAGAAATCAGTGTTTGTGCATTGACATTATTCATTGATTTTTGCTATTGAAAAACGTCCAGAAATGTTTGAAGCTACTGACTGAATGAAAAGAGCTGGCATCTCACTCTCTCTGAATCTTCTTTAGCATGCTAAGAGGAGCATGAAAAAGCAAAAAATTTCAGAATTGCACCTTGCAATGCGGAGAAATTACTGTTTGTACATTGACATTATTCATTGATTTTTGCCATTGAAAAACATGTTATTCATATACCAGAAATATTTGAAGGTACTGGCTGAAAGGAGTTGGCATCTCACTCTCTTTGAATCTTCTTTATCATGCTAAGAGGAGCAGGAAAAAGCAAAAAATTTCAGAATTGCACATTGCAATGCGGATAAATCAATGTTTGTGCATTCACATTATTCATTGATTTTTGCCATTGAAAAACGTCCAGAAATGTTTGAAGCTACTGACTGAATGAAAACAGCTGGCATCTCACTCTCTTTGAATCTTCTTTATCATGCTAAGAGGAGCAGGAAAAAGCAAAAAAATTCAGAATTGGACATTGCAATGCGGAGAAATCAATGTTTGTGCATTCACATTATTCATTGATTTTTGCCATTGAAAAACGTCCAAAAATGTTTGAAGCTACTGACTGAACGAAAAGAGCTGGCATCTCACTCTCTTTGGATCTTCTTTATCATGCTAAGAGGAGCAGGAAAAAGCAAAAAATTTCAGAATTGCACATTGCAATGCGGAGAAATCAATGTTTGTGCATTCACATTTTTCATTGATTTTTGCCATTGAAAAACGTCCAGAAATGTTTGAAGCTACTGAATGAATGAAAAGAGCTGGCACCTCACTCTCTTTGAATCTTCTTTATCATGCTAAGAGGAGCAGGAAAAAGCAAAAAATTTCAGAATTGCACCTTGCAATGCGGAGAAATTACTGTTTGTACATTGACATTATTCATTGATTTTTGCCATTGAAAAACATCATGTTATTCATTTACCAGAAATGTTTGAAACTACTGACTGAATGAAAAGAGCTGGCATCTCACTCTCTTTGAATCTTCTTTATCATGCTAAGAGGAGCAGGAAAAAGCAAAAAATTTAAGAATTGCACATTGCAATGCGGAGAAATCAATGTTTGTGCATTCACATTATTCATTGATTTTTGCCATTGAAAAACGTCCAGAAATGTTTGAAGCTACTGACTGAATGAAAAGAGCTGGCATCTCACTCTCTCTGAATCTTCTTTAGCATGCTAAGAGGAACATGAAAAAGCAAAAAATTTCAGAATTGCACCTTGCAATGCGGAGAATTTACTGTTTGTACATTGACATTATTCATTGATTTTTGCCATTGAAAAACATCATGTTATTCATATACCAGAAATGTTTGAAGGTACTGGCTGAAACAAAGGAGCTGGCATCTCACTCTCTTTGAATCTTCTTTATAATGCTAAGAGGAGCAGGAAAAAGCAAAAAATTTCAGAATTGCATCTTGCAATGCGGAGAAATCAGTGTTTGTGCATTCACATTATTCAATGATTTTTGCCATTGAAAAACGTCCAGAAATGTTTGAAGCTACTGACTGAATGAAAGGAGCTGGCATCTCAATCTCTCTGATTCTTCTTAAGCACGCTAAGAGGAGCATGAAAAACCAAAAAATTTCAGAATTGCACCTTTCAATGCGGAGAAATCAATGTTTGTGCATTCACATTATTCATTGATTTTTGCCATTGTAAAACGTCCAGAAATGTTTGAAGCTACTGACTGAATGAAAAGAGCTGGCATCTCACTCTCTCTGAATCTTCTTTATCATGCTAAGAGGAGAATGAAAAAGCAAAAAATTTCAGAATTGCACCTTGCAATGCGGAGAAATTACTGTTTGTACATTGACATTATTCATTGATTTTTGCCTTTGAAAAACATGTTATTCATATACCAGAAATGTTTGAAGGTACTGGCTGAAAGAAAGGAGCTGGTATCTCACTCTCTTTGAATCTTCTTTATCATGCTAAGAGGAGCAGGAAAAAGCAAAAAAATTCAGAATTGTACCTTGCAATGCGCAGAAATCAATGTTTGTGCATTCACATTATTCATTGATTTTTGCCATTGAAAAACGTCCAGAAATGTTTGAAGCTACTGACTGAATGAAAAGAGCTGGCATCTCACTCTCTCTGACTCTTCTTTAGCATGCTAAGAGGAGCATGAAAAAGCAAAAAATTTCAGAATTGCACATTGCAATGCGGAGAAATTACTGTTTGTACATTGACATTATTCATTGATTTTTGCCATTGAAAAACATCATGTTATTCATATACCAGAAATGTTTGAAGGTACTCGCTGAAAGAAAGGAGCTGGCATCTCACTCTCTTTGAATCTTCTTTATCATGGTAAGAGGAGCAGGAAAAAGCAAAAAATTTCAGAATTGCACCTTGCAATGCGGAGAAATTACTGTTTGTATATTGACATTATTCATTGATTTTTGCCATTGAAAACCATCATGTTATTCATATACCAGAAATGTTTGAAGCTACTGACTGAATGAAAAGAGCTGGCATCTCACTCTCTTTGAATCTTCTTTATCATGCTAAGAGGAGCAGGAAAAAGCAAAAAATTTCAGAATTGCACATTGCAATGCGGAGAAATCAATGTTTGTGCGTTCACATTATTCATTGATTTTTGCCATTGAAAAACGTCCAGAAATGTTTGAAGCTACTGACTGAATGAAAAGAGCTGGCATCTCACTCTCTTTGAATCTTCTTTATCATGCTAAGAGGAGCAGGAAAAAGCAAAAAATTTCAGAATTGCACCTTGCAATGCGGAGAAATTACTGTTTGTATATTGACATTATTCATTGATTTTTGCCATTGAAAAACGTCCAGAAATGTTTGAAGCTACTGACTGAATGAAAAGAGCTGGCATCTCACTCTCTCTGAATCTTCATTAGCATGTTAAGAGGAGCATGAAAAAGTAAAAAATTTCAGAATTGCACCTTGCAATGCGGAGAAATTACTGTTTGTACATTGACATTATTCATTGATTTTTGCCATTGAAAAACATCATGTTATTCATATACCTGAAATATTTGAAGGTACTGGCTGAAAGAAAGAAGCTGGCATCTCACTCTCTTTGCATCTTCTTTATCATGCTAAGAGGAGTAGAAAAAAGCAAAAAATTTCAGAATTGCACTTTGCAATGCGTAGAAATCAATGTTTGTGCATTCACATTATTCATTGATTTTTGCCATTGAAAAATGTCCAGAAAAGTTTGAAGCTACTGACTGAATGAAAGGAGCTGGCATCTCACTCTCTCTGAATCTTCTTAAGCATGCTAAGAGGAGCATGAAAAAGCAAAAAATTTCAGAATTGCACCTTGCAATGCGGAGAAAATACTGTTTGTTCATTGACATTATTCATTGATTTTTGCCATTGAAAAACATCATGTTATTCATATACCAGAAATGGTTGAAGGTACTGGCTGAAAGAAAGGAGCTGGCATCTCACTCTCTTTGAATCTTCTTTATCATGTGAAGAGGAGCAAGAAAAAGCAAAAAATTTCAGAATTGCACCTTGCAATGCAGAGAAACCAATGTTTGTGCATTCACATTATTCATTGATTGTTGCCATTGAAAAACGTCCAGAAATGTTTGAAGCTACTGACTGAATGAAAAGAGCTGGCATCTCACTCTCTCTGAATCTTCTTTATCATGCTAAGAGGAGCATGAAAAAGCAAAAAATTTCAGAATTTCACCTTGCAATGCGGAGAAATTACTGTTTGTGCATTTACAATATTCATTGATTTTTGCCATTAAAAAACATCCAGAAATGTTTGAAGCTACTGACTGAATGAAAGGAGCTGGCATCTCACTCTCTTTGAATCTTTTTTATCATGCTAAGAGGAGCAGGAAAAAGCAAAAAATTTCAGAATTGCACCTTGCAATGCGGAGAAATTACTGTTTGTGCATTCACATTATTCATTGATTTTTGACATTGAAAAACATCATGTTATTCATTTACCAGAAATGTTTGAAGCTACTGACTGAATGAAAATAGCTGGCATCTCACTCTCTTTGAATCTTCTTTATCATGCTAAGAGGAGCAGGAAAAAGCAAAAAATTTCAGAATTGCACCTTGCAATGCGGAGAAATTGCTGTTTGTGCATTTACAATATTCATTGATTTTTGCCGTTGAAAAACGTCCAGAAATGTTTGAAGCTACTGACTGAATGAAAGGAGCTGGCATCTCACTCTTTGAATCTTCTTTATCATGTTAACAGGAGCAGGAAAAAGAAAAAAATTTCAGAATTGCACCTTGCAATGCGGAGAAATTACTGTTTGTATATTGACATTATTCATTGATATTTGCAATTGAAAACCATCATGTTATTCATATACCATAAATGTTTGAAGCTACTGACTGAATGAAAGGAGCTGGCATCTCACTCTCTTTGAATCTTCTTTATCATGCTAAGAGGAGCAGGAAAAAGCAAAAAGTTTCAGAATTGCACCTTGCAATGCGGAGAAATTACTGTTTGTATATTGACATTATTCATTGATTTTTGCCATTGAAAACCATCATGTTATTCATATACCAGAAATGTTTGAAGCTACTGACTGAATGAAAGGAGCTGGCATCTCACTCTCTTTGAATCTTCTTTATCATGCTTAGAGGAGCAGGAAAAAGCAAAAAATTTCAGAATTACACCATGCAATGTGTAGAAATTACTGTTTGTGCATTCACATTATTCATTGATTTTTGCCATTGAAAAACGTCCAGAAATGTTTGAAGGTACTGACTGAATGAAAGGAGCTGGCATCTCACTCTCTTTGAATTTTCTTTATCATGCTAAGAGGAGCAGGAAATAGCAAAAAATTTCAGAATTGCACCTTGCAATGCGGAGAAATTACTGATTGTGCATTCACATTATTCATTGATTTTTGCCATTGAAGAACATCATGTTATTCATATACCAGAAATGTTTGAAGCTACTGTCTGAATGAAAGGAGCTGGCATCTCACGCTCTTTGAATATTCTTTATCATGCTAAGAGGAGCAGGAAAAAGCAAAAAATTTCAGAATTGCACCTTGCAATGCGGAGAAATTACTGTTTGTGCATTCACATTATTCATTGATTTTTGCCATTGAAAAACGTCCAGAAATGTTTGAAGCTACTGAATGAATGAAAAGAGCTGGCATATCACTCTCTTTGAATCTTCTTTATCATGCTAAGAGGAGCAGGAAAAAGAAAAAAATTTCAGAATTGCATCTTCCAATGCGGAGAAATTACTGTTTGTATATTGACATTATTCATTGATTTTTGCCATTGGAAACCATCATTTTATTCATATACCAGAAATGTTTGAAGCTACTGACTGAATGAAAAGAGCTGGCATCTCACTCTCTTTGTAACTTCTTTATCATGCTGAGAGGAGCAGGAAAAAGCAAAAAATTTCAGAATTGGACATTGCAATGCGGAGAAATCAATGTTTGTGCACTCACATTATTCATTGATTTTTGCCATTGAAAAACGTCCAAAAATGTTTGAAGCTACTGACTGAATGAAAAGAGCTGGCATCTCACTCTCTTTGAATCTTCTTTATCATGCTAAGAGGAGCAGGAAAAAGCAAAAAATTTCAGAATTGCACATTGCAATGCGGAGAAATCAATGTTTGTGCATTCACATTATTCATTGATTATTGCCATTGAAAAACGTCCAAAAATGTTTGAAGCTACTGACTGAATGAAAAGAGCTGGCATCTCACTCTCTTTTAATCTTCTTTATCATGCTAAGAGGAGCAGGAAAAAGCAAAAAATTTCAGAATTGGACATTGCAATGCGGAGAAATCAATGTTTGTGCACTAACATTATTCATTGATTTTTGCCATTGAAAAACGTCCAAAAATGTTTGAAGCTACTGACTGAATGAAAAAAGCTGGCATCTCACTCTCTTTGAATCTTCTTTATCATGCTAAGAGGAGCAGGAAAAAGCAAAAAAATTCAGAATTGCACCTTTCAATGCGGAGAAATCAATGTTTGTGCATTCACATTATTCATTGATTTTTGCCATTGTAAAACGTCCAGAAATGTTTGAAGCTACTGACTGAATGAAAAGAGCTGGCATCTCACTCTCTCTGAATCTTCTTTAGCATGCTAAGAGGAGCATGAAAAAGCAAAAAATTTCAGAATTGCACCTTGCAATGCGGAGAAATTACTGTTTGTACATTGACATTATTCATTGATTTTTGCCATTGAAAAACATCATGTTATTCATTTACCAGAAATGTTTGAAACTACTGACTGAATGAAAAGAGCTGGCATCTCACTCTCTCTGAATCTTCTTTAGCATGCTAAGAGGAACATGAAAAAGCAAAAAATTTCAGAATTGCACCTTGCAATGCGGAGAATTTACTGTTTGTACATTGACATTATTCATTGATTTTTGCCATTGAAAAACATCATGTTATTCATATACCAGAAATGTTTGAAGGTACTGGCTGAAACAAAGGAGCTGGCATCTCACTCTCTTTGAATCTTCTTTATAATGCTAAGAGGAGCAGGAAAAAGCAAAAAATTTCAGAATTGCATCTTGCAATGCGGAGAAATCAGTGTTTGTGCATTCACATTATTAAATGATTTTTGCCATTGAAAAACGTCCAGAAATGTTTGAAGCTACTGACTGAATGAAAGGAGCTGGCATCTCAATCTCTCTGATTCTTCTTAAGCACGCTAAGAGGAGCATGAAAAACCAAAAAATTTCAGAATTGCACCTTTCAATGCGGAGAAATCAATGTTTGTGCATTCACATTATTCATTGATTTTTGCCATTGTAAAACGTCCAGAAATGTTTGAAGCTACTGACTGAATGAAAAGAGCTGGCATCTCACTCTCTCTGAATCTTCTTTAGCATGCTAAGAGGAGCATGAAAAAGCAAAAAATTTCAGAATTGCACCTTGCAATGCGGAGAAATTACTGTTTGTACATTGACATTATTCATTGATTTTTGCCTTTGAAAAACATGTTATTCATATACCAGAAATGTTTGAAGGTACTGGCTGAAAGAAAGGAGCTGGTATCTCACTCTCTTTGAATCTTCTTTATCATGCTAAGAGGAGCAGGAAAAAGCAAAAAAATTCAGAATTGTACCTTGCAATGCGCAGAAATCAATGTTTGTGCATTCACATTATTCATGAATTTTTGCCATTGAAAAACGTCCAGAAATGTTTGAAGCTACTGACTGAATGAAAAGAGCTGGCATCTCACTCTCTCTGACTCTTCTTTAGCATGTTAAGAGGAGCATGAAAAAGCAAAAAATTTCAGAATTGCACATTGCAATGCGGAGAAATTACTGTTTGTACATTGACATTATTCATTGATTTTTGCCATTGAAAAACATCATGTTATTCATATACCAGAAATGTTTGAAGGTACTCGCTGAAAGAAAGGAGCTGGCATCTCACTCTCTTTGAATCTTCTTTATCATGGTAAGAGGAGCAGGAAAAAGCAAAAAATTTCAGAATTGCACCTTGCAATGCGGAGAAATTACTGTTTGTATATTGACATTATTCATTGATTTTTGCCATTGAAAACCATCATGTTATTCATATACCAGAAATGTTTGAAGCTACTGACTGAATGAAAACAGCTGGCATCTCACTCTCTTTGAATCTTCTTTATCATGCTAAGAGGAGCAGGAAAAAGCAAAAAATTTCAGAATTGCACATTGCAATGCGGAGAAATCAATGTTTGTGCATTCACATTATTCACTGATTTTTGCCATTGAAAAACGTCCAGAAATGTTTGAAGCTACTGACTGAATGAAAAGAGCTGGCATCTCACTCTCTTTGAATCTTCTTTATCATGCTAAGAGGAGCAGGAAAAAGCAAAAAATTTCAGAATTGCACCTTGCAATGCGGAGAAATTACTGTTTGTATATTGACATTATTCATTGATTTTTGCAATTGAAAAACATCATGTTATTCATATACCAGAAATGTTTGAAGCTACTGACTGAATGAAAAGAGCTGGCATCTTACTCTCTTTGAATCTTCTTTATCATGCTAAGAGGAGCAGGAAAAAGCAAAAAATTTCAGAATTGCACATTGCAATGCGGAGAAATCAATGTTTGTGCATTCACATTATTCATTAATTTTTGCCATTGAAAAATGTCCAGAAATGTTTGAAGCTACTGACTGAATGAAAAGAGCTGGCATCTCACTCTCTCTGAATCTTCATTAGCATGTTAAGAGGAGCATGAAAAAGTAAAAAATTTCAGAATTGCACCTTGCAATGCGGAGAAATTACTGTTTGTACATTGACATTATTCATTGATTTTTGCCATTGAAAAACATCATGTTATTCATATACCTGAAATATTTGAAGGTACTGGCTGAAAGAAAGAAGCTGGCATCTCACTCTCTTTGCATCTTCTTTATCATGCTAAGAGGAGTAGAAAAAAGCAAAAAATTTCAGAATTGCACTTTGCAATGCGTAGAAATCAATGTTTGTGCATTCACATTATTCATTGATTTTTGCCATTGAAAAATGTCCAGAAAAGTTTGAAGCTACTGACTGAATGAAAGGAGCTGGCATCTCACTCTCTCTGAATCTTCTTAAGCATGCTAAGAGGAGCATGAAAAAGCAAAAAATTTCAGAATTGCACCTTGCAATGCGGAGAAATTACTGTTTGTTCATTGACATTATTCATTGATTTTTGCCATTGAAAAACATCATGTTATTCATATACCAGAAATGGTTGAAGGTACTGGCTGAAAGAAAGGAGCTGGCATCTCACTCTCTTTGAATCTTCTTTATCATGTGAAGAGGAGCAGGAAAAAGCAAAAAATTTCAGAATTGCACCTTGCAATGCAGAGAAACCAATGTTTGTGCATTCACATTATTCATTGATTGTTGCCATTGAAAAACGTCCAGAAATGTTTGAAGCTACTGACTGAATGAAAGGAGCTGGCATCTCACTCTTTGAATCTTCTTTATCATGTTAACAGGAGCAGGAAAAAGAAAAAAATTTCAGAATTGCACCTTGCAATGCGGAGAAATTGCTGTTTGTGCATTTACAATATTCATTGATTTTTGCCATTGAAAAACGTCCAGAAATGTTTGAAGCTACTGACTGAATGAAAGGAGCTGGCATCTCACTCTTTGAATCTTCTTTATCATGTTAACAGGAGCAGGAAAAAGAAAAAAATTTCAGAATTGCACCTTGCAATGCGGAGAAATTACTGTTTGTATATTGACATTATTCATTGATATTTGCAATTGAAAACCATCATGTTATTCATATACCATAAATGTTTGAAGCTACTGACTGAATGAAAGGAGCTGGCATCTCACTCTCTTTGAATCTTCTTTATCATGCTAAGAGGAGCAGGAAAAAGCAAAAAGTTTCAGAATTGCACCTTGCAATGCGGAGAAATTACTGTTTGTATATTGACATTATTCATTGATTTTTGCCATTGAAAACCATCATGTTATTCATATACCAGAAATGTTTGAAGCTACTGACTGAATGAAAGGAGCTGGCATCTCACTCTCTTTGAATCTTCTTTATCATGCTTAGAGGAGCAGGAAAAAGCAAAAAATTTCAGAATTACACCTTGCAATGTGTAGAAATTACTGTTTGTGCATTCACATTATTCATTGATTTTTGCCATTGAAAAACGTCCAGAAATGTTTGAAGGTACTGACTGAATGAAAGGAGCTGGCATCTCACTCTCTTTGAATTTTCTTTATCATGCTAAGAGGAGCAGGAAATAGCAAAAAATTTCAGAATTTCACCTTGCAATGCGGAGAAATTACTGATTGTGCATTCACATTATTCATTGATTTTTGCCATTGAAGAACATCATGTTATTCATATACCAGAAATGTTTGAAGCTACTGTCTGAATGAAAGGAGCTGGCATCTCACGCTCTTTGAATCTTCTTTATCATGCTAAGAGGAGCAGGAAAAAGCAAAAAATTTCAGAATTGCACCTTGCAATGCGGAGAAATTACTCTTTGTGCATTCACATTATTCATTGATTTTTGCCATTGAAAAACGTCCAGAAATGTTTGAAGCTACTGAATGAATGAAAAGAGCTGGCATATCACTCTCTTTGAATCTTCTTTATCATGCTAAGAGAAGCAGGAAAAAGAAAAAAATTTCAGAATTGCACCTTCCAATGCGGAGAAATTACTGTTTGTATATTGACATTATTCATTGATTTTTGCCATTGGAAACCATCATTTTATTCATATACCAGAAATGTTTGAAGCTACTGACTGAATGAAAAGAGCTGGCATCTCACTCTCTTTGAATCTTCTTTATCATGCTAAGAGGAGCAGGAAAAAGCAAAAAATTTCAGAATTGCACATTGCAATGCGGAGAAATCAATGTTTGTGCATTCACATTATTCATTGATTATTGCCATTGAAAAACGTCCAGAAATGTTTGAAGCTACTGACTGAATGAAAAGAGCTGGCATCTCACTCTCTTTGAATCTTCTTTATCATGCTAAGAGGAGCAGGAAAAAGCAAAAAATTTCAGAATTGCACATTGCAATGCGGAGAAATCAATGTTTGTGCATTCACATTATTCATTGATTATTGCCATTGAAAAACGTCCAGAAATGTTTGAAGCTACTGACTGAATGAAAAGAGCTGGCATCTCACTCTCTTTTAATCTTCTTTATCATGCTAAGAGGAGCAGGAAAAAGCAAAAAATTTCAGAATTGGACATTGCAATGCGGAGAAATCAATGTTTGTGCACTAACATTATTCATTGATTTTTGCCATTGAAAAACGTCCAAAAATGTTTGAAGCTACTGACTGAATGAAAAAAGCTGGCATCTCACTCTCTTTGAATCTTCTTCATCATGCTAAGAGGAGCAGGAAAAAGCAAAAAAATTCAGAATTGCACATTGCAATGCGGAGAAATCAATGTTTGTGCATTCACATTATTCATTGATTTTTGCCATTGAAAAACGTCCAGAAATGTTTGAAGCTACTGACTGAATGAAAAGAGCTGGCATCTCACTCTCTCTGAATCTTCTTTAGCATGCTAAGAGGAACATGAAAAAGCAAAAAATTTCAGAATTGCACCTTGCAATGCGGAGAATTTACTGTTTGTACATTGACATTATTCATTGATTTTTGCCATTGAAAAACATCATGTTATTCATATACCAGAAATGTTTGAAGGTACTGGCTGAAACAAAGGAGCTGGCATCTCACTCTCTTTGAATCTTCTTTATCATGCTAAGAGGAGCAGGAAAAAGCAAAAAATTTCAGAATTGCATCTTGCAATGCGGAGAAATCAGTGTTTGTGCATTCACATTATTCATTGATTTTTGCCATTGAAAAACGTCCAGAAATGTTTGAAGCTACTGACTGAATGAAAGGAGCTGGCATCTCAATCTCTCTGATTCTTCTTAAGCACGCTAAGAGGAGCATGAAAAACCAAGAAATTTCAGAATTGCACCTTTCAATGCGGAGAAATCAATGTTTGTGCATTCACATTATTCATTGATTTTTGCCATTGTAAAACGTCCAGAAATGTTTGAAGCTACTGACTGAATGAAAAGAGCTGGCATCTCACTCTCTCTGAATCTTCTTTAGCATGCTAAGAGGAGCATGAAAAAGCAAAAAATTTCAGAATTGCACCTTGCAATGCGGAGAAATTACTGTTTGTACATTGACATTATTCATTGATTTTTGCCATTGAAAAACATCATGTTATTCATTTACCAGAAATGTTTGAAACTACTGACTGAATGAAAAGAGCTGGCATCTCACTCTCTTTGAATCTTCTTTATCATGCTAAGAGGAGCAGGAAAAAGCAAAAAATTTAAGAATTGCACATTGCAATGCGGAGAAATCAATGTTTGTGCATTCACATTATTCATTGATTTTTGCCATTGAAAAACGTCCAGAAATGTTTGAAGCTACTGACTGAATGAAAAGAGCTGGCATCTCACTCTCTCTGAATCTTCTTTAGCATGCTAAGAGGAACATGAAAAAGCAAAAAATTTCAGAATTGCACCTTGCAATGCGGAGAATTTACTGTTTGTACATTGACATTATTCATTGATTTTTGCCATTGAAAAACATCATGTTATTCATATACCAGAAATGTTTGAAGGTACTGGCTGAAACAAAGGAGCTGGCATCTCACTCTCTTTGAATCTTCTTTATCATGCTAAGAGGAGCAGGAAAAAGCAAAAAATTTCAGAATTGCATCTTGCAATGCGGAGAAATCAGTGTTTGTCCATTCACATTATTCATTGATTTTTGCCATTGAAAAACGTCCAGAAATGTTTGAAGCTACTGACTGAATGAAAGGAGCTGGCATCTCAATCTCTCTGATTCTTCTTAAGCACGCTAAGAGGAGCATGAAAAACCAAAAAATTTCAGAATTGCACCTTTCAATGCGGAGAAATCAATGTTTGTGCATTCACATTATTCATTGATTTTTGCCATTGTAAAACGTCCAGAAATGTTTGAAGCTACTGACTGAATGAAAAGAGCTGGCATCTCACTCTCTCTGAATCTTCTTTAGCATGCTAAGAGGAGCATGAAAAAGCAAAAAATTTCAGAATTGCACCTTGCAATGCGGAGAAATTACTGTTTGTACATTGACATTATTCATTGATTTTTGCCTTTGAAAAACATGTTATTCATATACCAGAAATGTTTGAAGGTACTGGCTGAAAGAAAGGAGCTGGTATCTCACTCTCTTTGAATCTTCTTTATCATGCTAAGAGGAGCAGGAAAAAGCAAAAAAATTCAGAATTGTACCTTGCAATGCGCAGAAATCAATGTTTGTGCATTCACATTATTCATTGATTTTTGCCATTGAAAAACGTCCAGAAATGTTTGAAGCTACTGACTGAATGAAAAGAGCTGGCATCTCACTCTCTCTGACTCTTCTTTAGCATGCTAAGAGGAGCATGAAAAAGCAAAAAATTTCAGAATTGCACATTGCAATGCGGAGAAATTACTGTTTGTACATTGACATTATTCATTGATTTTTGCCATTGAAAAACATCATGTTATTCATATACCAGAAATGTTTGAAGGTACACGCTGAAAGAAAGGAGCTGGCATCTCACTCTCTTTGAATCTTCCTTATCATGGTAAGAGGAGCAGGAAAAAGCAAAAAATTTCAGAATTGCACCTTGCAATGCGGAGAAATTACTGTTTGTATATTGACATTATTCATTGATTTTTGCCATTGAAAACCATCATGTTATTCATATACCAGAAATGTTTGAAGCTACTGACTGAATGAAAAGAGCTGGCATCTCACTCTCTTTGAATCTTCTTTATCATGCTAAGAGGAGCAGGAAAAAGCAAAAAATTTCAGAATTGCACATTGCAATGCGGAGAAATCAATGTTTGTGCATTCACATTATTCATTGATTTTTGCCATTGAAAAACGTCCAGAAATGTTTGAAGCTACTGACTGAATGAAAAGAGCTGGCATCTCACTCTCTTTGAATCTTCTTTATCATGCTAAGAGGAGCAGGAAAAAGCAAAAAATTTCAGAATTGCACCTTGCAATGCGGAGAAATTACTGTTTGTATATTGACATTATTCATTGATTTTTGCAATTGAAAAACATCATGTTATTCATATACCAGAAATGTTTGAAGCTACTGACTGAATGAAAAGAGCTGGCATCTTACTCTCTTTGAATCTTCTTTATCATGCTAAGAGGAGCAGGAAAAAGCAAAAAATTTCAGAATTGCACATTGCAATGCGGAGAAATCAATGTTTGTGCATTCACATTATTCATTAATTTTTGCCATTGAAAAATGTCCAGAAATGTTTGAAGCTACTGACTGAATGAAAAGAGCTGGCATCTCACTCTCTCTGAATCTTCATTAGCATGTTAAGAGGAGCATGAAAAAGTAAAAAATTTCAGAATTGCACCTTGCAATGTGGAGAAATTACTGTTTGTACATTGACATTATTCATTGATTTTTGCCATTGAAAAACATCATGTTATTCATATACCTGAAATATTTGAAGGTACTGGCTGAAAGAAAGAAGCTGGCATCTCACTCTCTTTGCATCTTCTTTATCATGCTAAGAGGAGTAGAAAAAAGCAAAAAATTTCAGAATTGCACTTTGCAATGCGGAGAAATCAATGTTTGTGCATTCACATTATTCATTGATTTTTGCCATTGAAAAATGTCCAGAAAAGTTTGAAGCTACTGACTGAATGAAAGGAGCTGGCATCTCACTCTCTCTGAATCTTCTTAAGCATGCTAAGAGGAGCATGAAAAAGCAAAAAATTTCAGAATTGCACCTTGCAATGCGGAGAAATTACTGTTTGTTCATTGACATTATTCATTGATTTTTGCCATTGAAAAACATCATGTTATTCATATACCAGAAATGGTTGAAGGTACTGGCTGAAAGAAAGGAGCTGGCATCTCACTCTCTTTGAATCTTCTTTATCATGTGAAGAGGAGCAGGAAAAAGCAAAAAATTTCAGAATTGCACCTTGCAATGCAGAGAAACCAATGTTTGTGCATTCACATTATTCATTGATTGTTGCCACTGAAAAACGTCCAGAAATGTTTGAAGCTACTGACTGAATGAAAAGAGCTGAAATCTCACTCTCTCTGAATCTTCTTTATCATGCTAAGAGGAGCATGAAAAAGCAAAAAATTTCAGAATTTCACCTTGCAATGCGGAGAAATTACTGTTTGTGCATTTACAATATTCATTGATTTTTGCCATTAAAAAACGTCCAGAAATGTTTGAAGCTACTGACTGAATGAAAGGAGCTGGCATCTCACTCTCTTTGAATCTTTTTTATCATGCTAAGAGGAGCAGGAAAAAGCAAAAAAATTCAGAATTGCACCTTGCAATGCGGAGAAATTACTGTTTGTGCATTCACATTGTTCATTGATTTTTGACATTGAAAAACATCATGTTATTCATATACCAGAAATGTTTGAAGCTACTGACTGAATGAAAAGAGCTGGCATCTCACTCTCTTTGAATCTTCTTTATCATGCTAAGAGGAGCAGGAAAAAGCAAAAAATTTCAGAATTGCACCTTGCAATGCGGAGAAATTGCCGTTTGTGCATTTACAATATTCATTGATTTTTGCCATTGAAAAACGTCCAGAAATGTTTGAAGATACTGACTGAATGAAAGGAGCTGGCATCTCACTCTTTGAATCTTCTTTATCATGTTAACAGGAGCAGGAAAAAGAAAAAAATTTCAGAATTGCACCTTGCAATGCGGAGAAATTACTGTTTGTATATTGACATTATTCATTGATATTTGCAATTGAAAACCATCATGTTATTCATATACCATAAATGTTTGAAGCTACTGACTGAATGAAAGGAGCTGGCATCTCACTCTCTTTGAATCTTCTTTATCATGCTAAGAGGAGCAGGAAAAAGCAAAAAGTTTCAGAATTGCACCTTGCAATGCGGAGAAATTACTGTTTGTATATTGACATTATTCATTGATTTTTGCCATTGAAAACCATCATGTTATTCATATACCAGAAATGTTTGAAGCTACTGACTGAATGAAAGGAGCTGGCATCTCACTCTCTTTGAATCTTCTTTATCATGCTTAGTGGAGCAGGAAAAAGCAAAAAATTTCAGAATTACACCTTGCAATGTGTAGAAATTACTGTTTGTGCATTCACATTATTCATTGATTTTTGCCATTGAAAAACGTCCAGAAATGTTTGAAGGTACTGACTGAATGAAAGGAGCTGGCATCTCACTCTCTTTGAATTTTCTTTATCATGCTAAGAGGAGCAGGAAATAGCAAAAAATTTCAGAATTGCACCTTGCAATGCGGAGAAATTACTGATTGTGCATTCACATTATTCATTGATTTTTGCCATTGAAAAACGTCCAGAAATGTTTGAAGCTACTGACTGAATGAAAAGAGCTGGCATCTCACTCTCTTTGAAACTTCTTTATCATGCTGAGAGGAGCAGGAAAAAGCAAAAAATTTCAGAATTGGACATTGCAATGCGGAGAAATCAATGTTTGTGCACTCACATTATTCATTGATTTTTGCCATTGAAAAACGTCCAAAAATGTTTGAAGCTACTGACTGAATGAAAAGAGCTGGCATCTCACTCTCTTTGAATCTTCTTTATCATGCTAAGAGGAGCAGGAAAAAGCAAAAAATTTCAGAATTGCACATTGCAATGCGGAGAAATCAATGTTTGTGCATTCACATTATTCATTGATTATTGCCATTGAAAAACGTCCAGAAATGTTTGAAGCTACTGACTGAATGAAAAGAGCTGGCATCTCACTCTCTTTTAATCTTCTTTATCATGCTAAGAGGAGCAGGAAAAAGCAAAAAATTTCAGAATTGGACATTGCAATGCGGAGAAATCAATGTTTGTGCACTAACATTATTCATTGATTTTTGCCATTGAAAAACGTCCAAAAATGTTTGAAGCTACTGACTGAATGAAAAAAGCTGGCATCTCACTCTCTTTGAATCTTCTTTATCATGCTAAGAGGAGCAGGAAAAAGCAAAAAAATTCAGAATTGCACATTGCAATTCGGAGAAATCAATGTTTGTGCATTCACATTATTCATTGATTTTTGCCATTGAAAAACGTCCAGAAATGTTTGAAGCTACTGACTGAATGAAAAGAGCTGGCATCTCACTGTCTTTGAATCTTCTTTATCATGCTAAGAGGAGCAGGAAAAAGCAAAAAATTTCAGAATTGCACCTCGCAATGCGGAGAAATTACTGTTTGTATATTGACATTATTCATTGATTTTTGCCATTGAAAAACATCATGTTATTCATTTACCAGAAATGTTTGAAACTACTGACTGAATGAAAAGACCTGGCATCTCACTCTCTTTGAATCTTCTTTATCATGCTAAGAGGAGCAGGAAAAAGCAAAAAAATTCAGAATTGCACATTGCAATGCGGAGAAATCAATGTTTGTGCATTCACATTATTCATTGATTTTTGCCATTGAAAAACGTCCAGAAATGTTTGAAGCTACTGACTGAATGAAAAGAGCTGGCATCTCACTCTCTCTGAATCTTCTTTAGCATGCTAAGAGGAACATGAAAAAGCAAAAAATTTCAGAATTGCACCTTGCAATGCGGAGAATTTACTGTTTGTACATTGACATTATGCATTGATTTTTGCCATTGAAAAACATCATGTTATTCATATACCAGAAATGTTTGAAGGTACTGGCTGAAACAAAGGAGCTGGCATCTCACTCTCTTTGAATCTTCTTTATCATGCTAAGAGGAGCAGGAAAAAGCAAAAAATTTCAGAATTGCATCTTGCAATGCGTAGAAATCAATGTTTGTGCATTCACATTATTCATTGATTTTTGCCATTGAAAAACGTCCAGAAATGTTTGAAGCTACTGACTGAATGAAAAGAGCTGGCATCTCACTCTCTCTGAATCTTCTTTAGCATGCTAAGAGGAGCATGAAAAAGCAAAAAATTTCAGAATTGCACCTTGCAATGCGGAGAAATTACTGTTTGTACATTGACATTATTCATTGATTTTTGCCATTGAAAAACATCATGTTATTCATTTACCAGAAATGTTTGAAACTACTGACTGAATGAAAAGAGCTGGCATCTCACTCTCTTTGAATCTTCTTTATCATGCTAAGAGGAGCAGGAAAAAGCAAAAAATTTAAGAATTGCACATTGCAATGCGGAGAAATCAATGTTTGTGCATTCACATTATTCATTGATTTTTGCCATTGAAAAACGTCCAGAAATGTTTGAAGCTACTGACTGAATGAAAAGAGCTGGCATCTCACTCTCTCTGAATCTTCTTTAGCATGCTAAGAGGAACATGAAAAAGCAAAAAATTTCAGAATTGCACCTTGCAATGCGGAGAATTTACTGTTTGTACATTGACATTATTCATTGATTTTTGCCATTGAAAAACATCATGTTATTCATATACCAGAAATGTTTGAAGGTACTGGCTGAAACAAAGGAGCTGGCATCTCACTCTCTTTGAATCTTCTTTATCATGCTAAGAGGAGCAGGAAAAAGCAAAAAATTTCAGAATTGCATCTTGCAATGCAGAGAAATCAGTGTTTGTGCATTCACATTATTCATTGATTTTTGCCATTGAAAAACGTCCAGAAATGTTTGAAGCTACTGACTGAATGAAAGGAGCTGGCATCTCAATCTCTCTGATTCTTCTTAAGCACGCTAAGAGGAGCATGAAAAACCAAAAAATTTCAGAATTGCACCTTTCAATGCGGAGAAATCAATGTTTGTGCATTCACATTATTCATTGATTTTTGCCATTGTAAAACGTCCAGAAATGTTTGAAGCTACTGACTGAATGAAAAGAGCTGGCATCTCACTCTCTCTGAATCTTCTTTAGCATGCTAAGAGGAGCATGAAAAAGCAAAAAATTTCAGAATTGCACCTTGCAATGCGGAGAAATTACTGTTTGTACATTGACATTATTCATTGATTTTTGCCTTTGAAAAACATGTTATTCATATACCAGAAATGTTTGAAGGTACTGGCTGAAAGAAAGGAGCTGGTATCTCACTCTCTTTGAATCTTCTTTATCATGCTAAGAGGAGCAGGAAAAAGCAAAAAAATTCAGAATTGTACCTTGCAATGCGCAGAAATCAATGTTTGTGCATTCACATTATTCATTGATTTTTGCCATTGAAAAACGTCCAGAAATGTTTGAAGCTACTGACTGAATGAAAAGAGCTGGCATCTCACTCTCTCTGACTCTTCTTTAGCATGCTAAGAGGAGCATGAAAAAGCAAAAAATTTCAGAATTGCACATTGCAATGCGGAGAAATTACTGTTTGTACATTGACATTATTCATTGATTTTTGCCATTGAAAAACATCATGTTATTCATATACCAGAAATGTTTGAAGGTACTCGCTGAAAGAAAGGAGCTGGCATCTCACTCTCTTTGAATCTTCTTTATCATGGTAAGAGGAGCAGGAAAAAGCAAAAAATTTCAGAATTGCACCTTGCAATGCGGAGAAATTACTGATTGTGCATTCACATTATTCATTGATTTTTGCCATTGAAGAACATCATGTTATTCATATACCAGAAATGTTTGAAGCTACTGTCTGAATGAAAGGAGCTGGCATCTCACGCTCTTTGAATCTTCTTTATCATGCTAAGAGGAGCAGGAAAAAGCAAAAAATTTCAGAATTGCACATTGCAATGCGGAGAAATCAATGTTTGTGCATTCACATTTTTCATTGATTTTTGCCATTGAAAAACGTCCAGAAATGTTTGAAGCTACTGAATGAATGAAAAGAGCTGGCACCTCACTCTCTTTGAATCTTCTTTATCATGCTAAGAGGAGCAGGAAAAAGCAAAAAATTTCAGAATTGCACCTTGCAATGCGGAGAAATTACTGTTTGTATATTGACATTATTCATTGATTTTTGCCATTGAAAACCATCATGTTATTCATATACCAGAAATATTTGAAGCTACTGACTGAATGAAAAGAGCTGGCATCTCATTCTCTTTGAATCTTCTTTATCATGCTAAGAAGAGCAGGAAAAAGCAAAAAATTTCAGAATTACACATTGCAATGCGGAGAAATCAATGTTTGTGCATTCAAATTATTCATTGATTTTTGCCATTGAAAAACGTCCAGAAATGTTTGAAGCTACTGACTGAATGAAAAGAGCTGGCATCTCACTCTCTTTGAAACTTCTTTATCATGCTGAGAGGAGCAGGAAAAAGCAAAAAATTTCAGAATTGGACATTGCAATGCGGAGAAATCAATGTTTGTGCATTCACATTATTCATTGATTTTTGCCATTGAAAAACGTCCAGAAATGTTTGAAGCTACTGACTGAATGAAAAGAGCTGGCATCTCACTGTCTTTGAATCTTCTTTATCATGCTAAGAGGAGCAGGAAAAAGCAAAAAATTTCAGAATTGCACCTCGCAATGCGGAGAAATTACTGTTTGTATATTGACATTATTCATTGATTTTTGCCATTGAAAAACATCATGTTATTCATTTACCAGAAATGTTTGAAACTACTGACTGAATGAAAAGAGCTGGCATCTCACTCTCTTTGAATCTTCTTTATCATGCTAAGAGGAGCAGGAAAAAGCAAAAAAATTCAGAATTGCACATTGCAATGCGGAGAAATCAATGTTTGTGCATTCACATTATTCATTGATTTTTGGCATTGAAAAACGTCCAGAAATGTTTGAAGCTACTGACTGAATGAAAAGAGCTGGCATCTCACTCTCTCTGAATCTTCTTTAGCATGCTAAGAGGAACATGAAAAAGCAAAAAATTTCAGAATTGCACCTTGCAATGCGGAGAATTTACTGTTTGTACATTGACATTATTCATTGATTTTTGCCATTGAAAAACATCATGTTATTCATATACCAGAAATGTTTGAAGGTACTGGCTGAAACAAAGCAGCTGGCATCTCACTCTCTTTGAATCTTCTTTATCATGCTAAGAGGAGCAGGAAAAAGCAAAAAATTTCAGAATTGCATCTTGCAATGCGGAGAAATCAGTGTTTGTGCATTCACATTATTCATTGATTTTTGCCATTGAAAAACGTCCAGAAATGTTTGAAGCTACTGACTGAATGAAAGGAGCTGGCATCTGAATCTCTCTGATTCTTCTTAAGCACGCTAAGAGGAGCATGAAAAACCAAAAAATTTCAGAATTGCACCTTTCAATGCGGAGAAATCAATGTTTGTGCATTCACATTATTCATTGATTTTTGCCATTGAAAAACGTCCAGAAATGTTTGAAGCTACTGACTGAATGAAAAGAGCTGGCATCTCACTGTCTTTGAATCTTCTTTATCATGCTAAGAGGAGCAGGAAAAAGCAAAAAATTTCAGAATTGCACCTCGCAATGCGGAGAAATTACTGTTTGTATATTGACATTATTCATTGATTTTTGCCATTGAAAAACATCATGTTATTCATTTACCAGAAATGTTTGAAACTACTGACTGAATGAAAAGAGCTGGCATCTCACTCTCTTTGAATCTTCTTTATCATGCTAAGAGGAGCAGGAAAAAGCAAAAAAATTCAGAATTGCACATTGCAATGCGGAGAAATCAATGTTTGTGCATTCACATTATTCATTGATTTTTGGCATTGAAAAACGTCAAGAAATGTTTGAAGCTACTGACTGAATGAAAAGAGCTGGCATCTCACTCTCTCTGAATCTTCTTTAGCATGCTAAGAGGAACATGAAAAAGCAAAAAATTTCAAAATTGCACCTTGCAATGCGGAGAATTTACTGTTTGTACATTGACATTATTCATTGATTTTTGCCATTGAAAAACATCATGTTATTCATATACCAGAAATGTTTGAAGGTACTGGCTGAAACAAAGGAGCTGGCATCTCACTCTCTTTGAATCTTCTTTATCATGCTAAGAGGAGCAGGAAAAAGCAAAAAATTTCAGAATTGCATCTTGCAATGCGGAGAAATCAGTGTTTGTGCATTCACATTATTCATTGATTTTTGCCATTGAAAAACGTCCAGAAATGTTTGAAGCTACTGACTGAATGAAAGGAGCTGGCATCTCAATCTCTCTGATTCTTCTTAAGCACGCTAAGAGGAGCATGAAAAACCAAAAAATTTCAGAATTGCACCTTTCAATGCGGAGAAATCAATGTTTGTGCATTCACATTATAAATTGATTTTTGCCATTGTAAAACGTCCAGAAATGTTTGAAGCTACTGACTGAATGAAAAGAGCTGGCATCTCACTCTCTCTGAATCTTCTTTAGCATGCTAAGAGGAGCATGAAAAAGCAAAAAATTTCAGAATTGCACCTTGCAATGCGGAGAAATTACTGTTTGTACATTGACATTATTCATTGATTTTTGCCATTGAAAAACATCATGTTATTCATTTACCAGAAATGTTTGAAACTACTGACTGAATGAAAAGAGCTGGCATCTCACTCTCTTTGAATCTTCTTTATCATGCTAAGAGGAGCAGGAAAAGGCAAAAAATTTAAGAATTGCACATTGCAATGCGGAGAAATCAATGTTTGTGCATTCACATTATTCATTGATTTTTGCCATTGAAAAACGTCCAGAAATGTTTGAAGCTACTGACTGAATGAAAAGAGCTGGCATCTCACTCTCTCTGAATCTTCTTTAGCATGCTAAGAGGAACATGAAAAAGCAAAAAATTTCAGAATTGCACCTTGCAATGCGGAGAATTTACTGTTTGTACATTGACATTAATCATTGATTTTTGCCATTGAAAAACATCATGTTATTCATATACCAGAAATGTTTGAAGGTACTGGCTGAAACAAAGGAGCTGGCATCTCACTCTCTTTGAATCTTCTTTATCATGCTAAGAGGAGCAGGAAAAAGCAAAAAATTTCAGAATTGTATCTTGCAATGCGGAGAAATCAGTGTTTGTGCATTCACATTATGCATTGATTTTTGCCATTGAAAAACGTCCAGAAATGTTTGAAGCTACTGACTGAATGAAAGGAGCTGGCATCTCAATCTCTCTGATTCTTCTTAAGCACGCTAAGAGGAGCATGAAAAACCAAAAAATTTCAGAATTGCACCTTTCAATGCGGAGAAATCAATGTTTGTGCATTCACATTATTCATTGATTTTTGCCATTGTTAAACGTCCAGAAATGTTTGAAGCTACTGACTGAATGAAAAGAGCTGGCATCTCACTCTCTCTGAATCTTCTTTAGCATGCTAAGAGGAGCATGAAAAAGCAAAAAATTTCAGAATTGCACCTTGCAATGCGGAGAAATTACTGTTTGTACATTGACATTATTCATTGATTTTTGCCTTTGAAAAACATGTTATTCATATACCAGAAATGTTTGAAGGTACTGGCTGAAAGAAAGGAGCTGGTATCTCACTCTCTTTGAATCTTCTTTATCATGCTAAGAGGAGCAGGAAAAAGCAAAAAAATTCAGAAATGTACCTTGCAATGCGCAGAAATCAATGTTTGTGCATTCACATTATTCATTGATTTTTGCCATTGAAAAACGTCCAGAAATGTTTGAAGCTACTGACTGAATGAAAAGAGCTGGCATCTCACTCTCTCTGACTATTCTTTAGCATGCTAAGAGGAGCATGAAAAAGCAAAAAATTTCAGAATTGCACATTGCAATGCGGAGAAATTACTGTTTGTACATTGACATTATTCATTGATTTTTGCCATTGAAAAACATCATGTTATTCATATACCAGAAATGTTTGAAGGTACTCGCTGAAAGAAAGGAGCTGGCATCTCACTCTCTTTGAATCTTCTTTATCATGGTAAGAGGAGCAGGAAAAAGCAAAAAATTTCAGAATTGCACCTTGCAATGCGGAGAAATTACTGTTTGTATATTGACATTATTCATTGATTTTTGCCATTGAAAACCATCATGTTATTCATATACCAGAAATGTTTGAAGCTACTGACTGAATGAAAAGAGCTGGCATCTCACTCTCTTTGAATCTTCTTTATCATGCTAAGAGGAGCAGGAAAAAGCAAAAAATTTCAGAATTGCACATTGCAATGCGGAGAAATCAATGTTTGTGCATTCACATTATTCATTGATTTTTGCCATTGAAAAACGTCCAGAAATGTTTGAAGCTACTGACTGAATGAAAAGAGCTGGCATCTCACTCTCTTTGAATCTTCTTTATCATGCTAAGAGGAGCAGGAAAAAGCAAAAAATTTCAGAATTGCACCTTGCAATGCGGAGAAATTACTGTTTGTATATTGACATTATTCATTGATTTTTGCAATTGAAAAACATCATGTTATTCATATACCAGAAATGTTTGAAGCTACTGACTGAATGAAAAGAGCTGGCATCTTACTCTCTTTGAATCTTCTTTATCATGCTAAGAGGAGCAGGAAAAAGCAAAAAATTTCAGAATTGCACATTGCAATGCGGAGAAATCAATGTTTGTGCATTCACATTATTCATTAATTTTTGCCATTGAAAAATGTCCAGAAATGTTTGAAGCTACTGACTGAATGAAAAGAGCTGGCATCTCACTCTCTCTGAATCTTCATTAGCATGTTAAGAGGAGCATGAAAAAGTAAAAAATTTCAGAATTGCACCTTGCAATGCGGAGAAATTACTGTTTGTACATTGACATTATTCATTGATTTTTGCCATTGAAAAACATCATGTTATTCATATACCTGAAATATTTGAAGGTACTGGCTGAAAGAAAGAAGCTGGCATCTCACTCTCTTTGCATCTTCTTTATCATGCTAAGAGGAGTAGAAAAAAGCAAAAAATTTCAGAATTGCACTTTGCAATGCGTAGAAATCAATGTTTGTGCATTCACATTATTCATTGATTTTTGCCATTGAAAAATGTCCAGAAAAGTTTGAAGCTACTGACTGAATGAAAGGAGCTGGCATCTCACTCTCTCTGAATCTTCTTAAGCATGCTAAGAGGAGCATGAAAAAGCAAAAAATTTCAGAATTGCACCTTGCAATGCGCAGAAATTACTGTTTGTTCATTGACATTATTCATTGATTTTTGCCATTGAAAAACATCATGTTATTCATATACCAGAAATGGTTGAAGGTACTGGCTGAAAGAAAGGAGCTGGCATCTCACTCTCTTTGAATCTTCTTTATCATGTGAAGAGGAGCAGGAAAAAGCAAAAAATTTCAGAATTGCACCTTGCAATGCAGAGAAACCAATGTTTGTGCATTCACATTATTCATTGATTGTTGCCATTGAAAAACGTCCAGAAATGTTTGAAGCTACTGACTGAATGAAAAGAGCTGGCATCTCACTCTCTCTGAATCTTCTTTATCATGCTAAGAGGAGCATGAAAAAGCAAAAAATTTCAGAATTTCACCTTGCAATGCAGAGAAATTACTGTTTTTGCATTTACAATATTCATTGATTTTTGCCATTAAAAAACGTCCAGAAATGTTTGAAGCTACTGACTGAATGAAAGGAGCTGGCATCTCACTCTCTTTGAATCTTTTTTATCATGCTAAGAGGAGCAGGAAAAAGCAAAAAATTTCAGAATTGCACCTTGCAATGCGGAGAAATTACTGTTTGTGCATTCACATTGTTCATTGATTTTTGACATTGAAAAACATCATGTTATTCATATACCAGAAATGTTTGAAGCTACTGTCTGAATGAAAGGAGCTGGCATCTCACGCTCTTTGAATCTTCTTTATCATGCTAAGAGGAGCAGGAAAAGGCAAAAAATTTAAGAATTGCACATTGCAATGCGGAGAAATCAATGTTTGTGCATTCACATTATTCATTGATTTTTGCCATTGAAAAACGTCCAGAAATGTTTGAAGCTACTGACTGAATGAAAAGAGCTGGCATCTCACTCTCTCTGAATCTTCTTTAGCATGCTAAGAGGAACATGAAAAAGCAAAAAATTTCAGAATTGCACCTTGCAATGCGGAGAATTTACTGTTTGTACATTGACATTATTCATTGATTTTTGCCATTGAAAAACATCATGTTATTCATATACCAGAAATGTTTGAAGGTACTGGCTGAAACAAAGGAGCTGGCATCTCACTCTCTTTGAATCTTCTTTATCATGCTAAGAGGAGCAGGAAAAAGCAAAAAATTTCAGAATTGCATCTTGCAATGCGGAGAAATCAGTGTTTGTGCATTCACATTATGCATTGATTTTTGCCATTGAAAAACGTCCAGAAATGTTTGAAGCTACTGACTGAATGAAAGGAGCTGGCATCTCAATCTCTCTGATTCTTCTTAAGCACGCTAAGAGGAGCATGAAAAACCAAAAAATTTCAGAATTGCACCTTTCAATGCGGAGAAATCAATGTTTGTGCATTCACATTATTCATTGATTTTTGCCATTGTTAAACGTCTAGAAATGTTTGAAGCTACTGACTGAATGAAAAGAGCTGGCATCTCACTCTCTCTGAATCTTCTTTAGCATGCTAACAGGAGCATGAAAAAGCAAAAAATTTCAGAATTGCACCTTGCAATGCGGAGAAATTACTGTTTGTACATTGACATTATTCATTGATTTTTGCCTTTGAAAAACATGTTATTCATATACCAGAAATGTTTGAAGGTACTGGCTGAAAGAAAGGAGCTGGTATCTCACTCTCTTTGAATCTTCTTTATCATGCTAAGAGGAGCAGGAAAAAGCAAAAAAATTCAGAAATGTACCTTGCAATGCGCAGAAATCAATGTTTGTGCATTCACATTATTCATTGATTTTTGCCATTGAAAAACGTCCAGAAATGTTTGAAGCTACTGACTGAATGAAAAGAGCTGGCATCTCACTCTCTCTGACTATTCTTTAGCATGCTAAGAGGAGCATGAAAAAGCAAAAAATTTCAGAATTGCACATTGCAATGCGGAGAAATTACTGTTTGTACATTGACATTATTCATTGATTTTTGCCATTGAAAAACATCATGTTATTCATATACCAGAAATGTTTGAAGGTACTCGCTGAAAGAAAGGAGCTGGCATCTCACTCTCTTTGAATCTTCTTTATCATGGTAAGAGGAGCAGGAAAAAGCAAAAAATTTCAGAATTGCACCTTGCAATGCGGAGAAATTACTGTTTGTATATTGACATTATTCATTGATTTTTGCCATTGAAAACCATCATGTTATTCATATACTAGAAATGTTTGAAGCTACTGACTGAATGAAAAGAGCTGGCATCTCACTCTCTTTGAATCTTCTTTATCATGCTAAGAGGAGCAGGAAAAAGCAAAAAATTTCAGAATTGCACATTGCAATGCGGAGAAATCAATGTTTGTGCATTCACATTATTCATTGATTTTTGCCATTGAAAAACGTCCAGAAATGTTTGAAGCTACTGACTGAATGAAAAGAGCTGGCATCTCACTCTCTTTGAATCTTCTTTATCATGCTAAGAGGAGCAGGAAAAAGCAAAAAATTTCAGAATTGCACCTTGCAATGCGGAGAAATTACTGTTTGTATATTGACATTATTCATTGATTTTTGCAATTGAAAAACATCATGTTATTCATATACCAGAAATGTTTGAAGCTACTGACTGAATGAAAAGAGCTGGCATCTTACTCTCTTTGAATCTTCTTTATCATGCTAAGAGGAGCAGGAAAAAGCAAAAAATTTCAGAATTGCACATTGCAATGCGGAGAAATCAATGTTTGTGCATTCACATTATTCATTAATTTTTGCCATTGAAAAATGTCCAGAAATGTTTGAAGCTACTGACTGAATGAAAAGAGCTGGCATCTCACTCTCTCTGAATCTTCATTAGCATGTTAAGAGGAGCATGAAAAAGTAAAAAATTTCAGAATTGCACCTTGCAATGCGGAGAAATTACTGTTTGTACATTGACATTATTCATTGATTTTTGCCATTGAAAAACATCATGTTATTCATATACCTGAAATATTTGAAGGTACTGGCTGAAAGAAAGAAGCTGGCATCTCACTCTCTTTGCATCTTCTTTATCATGCTAAGAGGAGTAGAAAAAAGCAAAAAATTTCAGAATTGCACTTTGCAATGCGTAGAAATCAATGTTTGTGCATTCACATTATTCATTGATTTTTGCCATTGAAAAATGTCCAGAAAAGTTTGAAGCTACTGACTGAATGAAAGGAGCTGGCATCTCACTCTCTCTGAATCTTCTTAAGCATGCTAAGAGGAGCATGAAAAAGCAAAAAATTTCAGAATTGCACCTTGCAATGCGCAGAAATTACTGTTTGTTCATTGACATTATTCATTGATTTTTGCCATTGAAAAACATCATGTTATTCATATACCAGAAATGGTTGAAGGTACTGGCTGAAAGAAAGGAGCTGGCATCTCACTCTCTTTGAATCTTCTTTATCATGTGAAGAGGAGCAGGAAAAAGCAAAAAATTTCAGAATTGCACCTTGCAATGCAGAGAAACCAATGTTTGTGCATTCACATTATTCATTGATTGTTGCCATTGAAAAACGTCCAGAAATGTTTGAAGCTACTGACTGAATGAAAAGAGCTGGCATCTCACTCTCTCTGAATCTTCTTTATCATGCTAAGAGGAGCATGAAAAAGCAAAAAATTTCAGAATTTCACCTTGCAATGCAGAGAAATTACTGTTTTTGCATTTACAATATTCATTGATTTTTGCCATTAAAAAACGTCCAGAAATGTTTGAAGCTACTGACTGAATGAAAGGAGCTGGCATCTCACTCTCTTTGAATCTTTTTTATCATGCTAAGAGGAGCAGGAAAAAGCAAAAAATTTCAGAATTGCACCTTGCAATGCGGAGAAATTACTGTTTGTGCATTCACATTGTTCATTGATTTTTGACATTGAAAAACATCATGTTATTCATATACCAGAAATGTTTGAAGCTACTGTCTGAATGAAAGGAGCTGGCATCTCACGCTCTTTGAATCTTCTTTATCATGCTAAGAGGAGCAGGAAAAAGCAAAAAATTTCAGAATTGCACATTGCAATGCGGAGAATTCAATGTTTGTGCATTCACATTTTTCATTGATTTTTGCCATTGAAAAACGTCCAGAAATGTTTGAAGCTACTGAATGAATGAAAAGAGCTGGCACCTCACTCTCTTTGAATCTTCTTTATCATGCTAAGAGGAGCAGGAAAAAGCAAAAAATTTCAGAATTGCACCTTGCAATGCGGAGAAATTACTGTTTGTATATTGACATTATTCATTGATTTTTGCCATTGAAAACCATCATGTTATTCATATACCAGAAATGTTTGAAGCTACTGACTGAATGAAAAGAGCTGGCATCTCACTCTCTTTGAATCTTCTTTATCATGCTAAGAGGAGCAGGAAAAAGCAAAAAATTTCAGAATTGCACATTGCAATGCGGAGAAATCAATGTTTGTGCATTCACATTATTCATTGATTATTGCCATTGAAAAACGTCCAGAAATGTTTGAAGCTACTGACTGAATGAAAAGAGCTGGCATCTCACTCTCTTTTAATCTTCTTTATCATGCTAAGAGGAGCAGGAAAAAGCAAAAAATTTCAGAATTGGACATTGCAATGCGGAGAAATCAATGTTTGTGCACTAACATTATTCATTGATTTTTGCCATTGAAAAACGTCCAAAAATGTTTGAAGCTACTGACTGAATGAAAAAAGCTGGCATCTCACTCTCTTTGAATCTTCTTTATCATGCTAAGAGGAGCAGGAAAAAGCAAAAAATTTCAGAATTGCACATTGCAATGCGGAGAAATCAATGTTTGTGCATTCACATTATTCATTGATTATTGCCATTGAAAAACGTCCAGAAATGTTTGAAGCTACTGACTGAATGAAAAGAGCTGGCATCTCACTCTCTTTTAATCTTCTTTATCATGCTAAGAGGAGCAGGAAAAAGCAAAAAATTTCAGAATTGGACATTGCAATGCGGAGAAATCAATGTTTGTGCACTAACATTATTCATTGATTTTTGCCATTGAAAAACGTCCAAAAATGTTTGAAGCTACTGACTGAATGAAAAAAGCTGGCATCTCACTCTCTTTGAATCTTCTTTATCATGCTAAGAGGAGCAGGAAAAAGCAAAAAAATTCAGAATTGCACATTGCAATGCGGAGAAATCAATGTTTGTGCATTCACATTATTCATTGATTTTTGCCATTGAAAAACGTCCAGAAATGTTTGAAGCTACTGACTGAATGAAAAGAGCTGGCATCTCACTGTCTTTGAATCTTCTTTATCATGCTAAGAGGAGCAGGAAAAAGCAAAAAATTTCAGAATTGCACCTCGCAATGGGGAGAAATTACTGTTTGTATATTGACATTATTCATTGATTTTTGCCATTGAAAAACATCATGTTATTCATTTACCAGAAATGTTTGAAACTACTGACTGAATGAAAAGAGCTGGCATCTCACTCTCTTTGAATCTTCTTTATCATGCTAAGAGGAGCAGGAAAAAGCAAAAAATTTAAGAATTGCACATTGCAATGCGGAGAAATCAATGTTTGTGCATTCACATTATTCATTGATTTTTGCCATTGAAAAACGTCCAGAAATGTTTGAAGCTACTGACTGAATGAAAAGAGCTGGCATCTCACTCTCTCTGAATCTTCTTTAGCATGCTAAGAGGAACATGAAAAAGCAAAAAATTTCAGAATTGCACCTTGCAATGCGGAGAATTTACTGTTTGTACATTGACATTATTCATTGATTTCTGCCATTGAAAAACATCATGTTATTCATATACCAGAAATGTTTGAAGGTACTGGCTGAAACAAAGGAGCTGGCATCTCACTCTCTTTGAATCTTCTTTATCATGCTAAGAGGAGCAGGAAAAAGCAAAAAATTTCAGAATTGCATCTTGCAATGCGGAGAAATCAGTGTTTGTGCATTCACATTATTCATTGATTTTTGCCACTGAAAAACGTCCAGAAATGTTTGAAGCTACTGACTGAATGAAAGGAGCTGGCATCTCAATCTCTCTGATTCTTCTTAAGCACGCTAAGAGGAGCATGAAAAACCAAAAAATTTCAGAATTGCACCTTTCAATGCGGAGAAATCAATGTTTGTGCATTCACATTATTCATTGATTTTTGCCATTGTAAAACGTCCAGAAATGTTTGAAGCTACTGACTGAATGAAAAGAGCTGGCATCTCACTCTCTCTGAATCTTCTTTAGCATGCTAAGAGGAGCATGAAAAAGCAAAAAATTTCAGAATTGCACCTTGCAATGCGGAGAAATTACTGTTTGTACATTGACATTATTCATTGATTTTTGCCTTTGAAAAACATGTTATTCATATACCAGAAATGTTTGAAGGTACTGGCTGAAAGAAAGGAGCTGGTATCTCACTCTCTTTGAATCTTCTTTATCATGCTAAGAGGAGCAGGAAAAAGCAAAAAAATTCAGAATTGTACCTTGCAATGCGCAGAAATCAATGTTTGTGCATTCACATTATTCATTGATTTTTGCCATTGAAAAACGTCCAGAAATGTTTGAAGCTACTGACTGAATGAAAAAAGCTGGCATCTCACTCTCTATGACTCTTCTTTAGCATGCTAAGAGGAGCATGAAAAAGCAAAAAATTTCAGAATTGCACATTGCAATGCGGAGAAATTACTGTTTGTACATTGACATTATTCATTGATTTTTGCCATTGAAAAACTTCATGTTATTCATATACCAGAAATGTTTGAAGGTACTCGCTGAAAGAAAGGAGCTGGCATCTCACTCTCTTTGAATCTTCTTTATCATGGTAAGAGGAGCAGGAAAAAGCAAAAAATTTCAGAATTGCACCTTGCAATGCGGAGAAATTACTGTTTGTATATTGACATTATTCATTGATTTTTGCCATTGAAAACCATCATGTTATTCATATACCAGAAATGTTTGAAGCTACTGACTGAATGAAAAGAGCTGGCATCTCACTCTCTTTGAATCTTCTTTATCATGCTAAGAGGAGCAGGAAAAAGCAAAAAATTTCAGAATTGCACATTGCAATGCGGAGAAATCAATGTTTGTGCATTCACATTATTCATTGATTTTTGCCATTGAAAAACGTCCAGAAATGTTTGAAGCTACTGACTGAATGAAAAGAGCTGGCATCTCACTCTCTCTGAATCTTCATTAGCATGTTAAGAGGAGCATGAAAAAGTAAAAAATTTCAGAATTGCACCTTGCAATGCGGAGAAATTACTGTTTGTACATTGACATTATTCATTGATTTTTGCCATTGAAAAACATCATGTTATTCATATACCTGAAATATTTGAAGGTACTGGCTGAAAGAAAGAAGCTGGCATCTCACTCTCTTTGAATCTTCTTTATCATGCTAAGAGGAGTAGAAAAAAGCAAAAAATTTCAGAATTGCACTTTGCAATGCGTAGAAATCAATGTTTGTGCATTCACATTATTCATTGATTTTTGCCATTGAAAAATGTCCAGAAAAGTTTGAAGCTACTGACTGAATGAAAGGAGCTGGCATCTCACTCTCTCTGAATCTTCTTAAGCATGCTAAGAGGAGCATGAAAAAGCAAAAAATTTCAGAATTGCACCTTGCAATGCGGAGAAATTACTGTTTGTTCATTGACATTATTCATTGATTTTTGCCATTGAAAAACATCATGTTATTCATATACCAGAAATGGTTGAAGGTACTGGCTGAAAGAAAGGAGCTGGCATCTCACTCTCTTTGAATCTTCTTTATCATGTGAAGAGGAGCAGGAAAAAGCAAAAAATTTCAGAATTGCACCTTGCAATGCAGAGAAACCAATGTTTGTGCATTCACATTATTCATTGATTGTTGCCATTGAAAAACGTCCAGAAATGTTTGAAGCTACTGACTGAATGAAAAGAGCTGGCATCTCACTCTCTCTGAATCTTCTTTATCATGCTAAGAGGAGCATGAAAAAGCAAAAAATTTCAGAATTTCACCTTGCAATGCGGAGAAATTACTGTTTGTGCATTTACAATATTCATTGATTTTTGCCATTAAAAAACGTCCAGAAATGTTTGAAGCTACTGACTGAATGAAAGGAGCTGGCATCTCACTCTCTTTGAATCTTTTTTATCATGCTAAGAGGAGCAGGAAAAAGCAAAAAATTTCAGAATTGCACCTTGCAATGCGGAGAAATTACTGTTTGTGCATTCACATTATTCATTGATTTTTGACATTGAAAAACATCATGTTATTCATATACCAGAAATGTTTGAAGCTACTGACTGAATGAAAAGAGCTGGCATCTCACTCTCTTTGAATCTTCTTTATCATGCTAAGAGGAGCAGGAAAAGGCAAAAAATTTCAGAATTGCACCTTGCAATGCGGAGAAATTGCTGTTTGTGCATTTACAATATTCATTGATTTTTGCCATTGAAAAACGTCCAGAAATGTTTGAAGCTACTGACTGAATGAAAGGAGCTGGCATCTCACTCTTTGAATCTTCTTTATCATGTTAACAGGAGCAGGAAAAAGAAAAAAATTTCAGAATTGCACCTTGCAATGCGGAGAAATTACTGTTTGTATATTGACATTATTCATTGATATTTGCAATTGAAAATCATCATGTTATTCATATACCATAAATGTTTGAAGCTACTGACTGAATGAAAGGAGCTGGCATCTCACTCTCTTTGAATCTTCTTTATCATGCTAAGAGGAGCAGGAAAAAGCAAAAAGTTTCAGAATTGCACCTTGCAATGCGGAGAAATTACTGTTTGTATATTGACATTATTCATTGATTTTTGCCATTGAAAACCATCATGTTATTCATATACCAGAAATGTTTGAAGCTACTGACTGAATGAAAGGAGCTGGCATCTCACTCTCTTTGAATCTTCTTTATCATGCTTAGAGGAGCAGGAAAAAGCAAAAAATTTCAGAATTACACCTTGAAATGTGTAGAAATTACTGTTTGTGCATTCACATTATTCATTGATTTTTGCCATTGAAAAACGTCCAGAAATGTTTGAAGGTACTGACTGAATGAAAGGAGCTGGCATCTCACTCTCTTTGAATTTTCTTTATCATGCTAAGAGGAGCAGGAAATAGCAAAAAATTTCAGAATTGCACCTTGCAATGCGGAGAAATTACTGATTGTGCATTCACATTATTCATTGATTTTTGCCATTGAAGAACATCATGTTATTCATATACCAGAAATGTTTGAAGCTACTGTCTGAATGAAAGGAGCTGGCATCTCACGCTCTTTGAATCTTCTTTATCATGCTAAGAGGAGCAGGAAAAAGCAAAAAATTTCAGAATTGCACCTTGCAATGCGGAGAAATTACTCTTTGTGCATTCACATTATTCATTGATTTTTGCCATTGAAAAACGTCCAGAAATGTTTGAAGCTACTGAATGAATGAAAAGAGCTGGCATATCACTCTCTTTGAATCTTCTTTATCATGCTAAGAGGAGCAGGAAAAAGAAAAAAATTTCAGAATTGCACCTTCCAATGCGGAGAAATTACTGTTTGTATATTGACATTATTCATTGATTTTTGCCATTGAAAACCATCATTTTATTCATATACCAGAAATGTTTGAAGCTACTGACTGAATGAAAGGAGCTGGCATCTCACTCTCTTTGAATCTTCTTTATCATGCTAAGAGGAGCAGGAAAAAGCAAAAAATTTCAGAATTGCACCTTGCAATGCGGAGAAATTACTGTTTGTGCATTCACATTATTCATTGATTTTTGCCTTTGAAAAACATCATGTTATTCATATACCAGAAATGTTTGAAGCTACTGACTGAATGAAAAGAGCTGGCATCTCACTCTCTTTGAATATTCTTTATCATGCTAAGAGGAGCAGGGAAAAGCAAAAAATTTCAGAATTGCACATTGCAATGCAGAGAAATCATTGTTTGTACATTCACATTATTCATTGATTTTTGCCATTGAAAAACGTCCAGAAATGTTTGAAGCTACTGACGTAATGAAAGGAGCTGGCATCTCACTCTCTCTGAATCTTCTTTAGCATGCTAAGAGGAGCATGAAAAAGCAAAAAATTTCAGAATTGCACCTTGCAATGCGGAGAAATTACTGTTTGTACATTGACATTATTCATTGATTTTTGCCATTGAAAAACATCATGTTATTCATATACCAGAAATGTTTGAAGGTACTCGCTGAAAGAAAGGAGCTGGCATCTCACTCTCTTTGAATCTTCTTTATCATGCTAAGAGGAGCAGGAAAAAGCAAAAAATTTCAGAATTGCACATTGCAATGCGCAGAAATCAATGTTTGTGCATTCACATTATTCATTGATTTTTGCCAGTGAAAAATGTCCAGAAATGTTTGAAGCTACTGACTGAATGAAAAGAGCTGGCACCTCACTCTCTTTGAATCTTCTTTATCATGCTAAGAGGAGCAGGAAAAAGCATAAAATTTCAGAATTGCACCTTGCAATGCGGAGAAATAACTCTTTGTATATTGACATTATTCATTGATTTTTGCCATTGAAAAACATCATGTTATTCATATACCAGAAATGTTTTAAGCTACTGACTGAATGAAAAGAGCTGGCATCTCACTCTCTTTGAATCTTCTTTATCATGCTAAGAGGAGCATGAAAAAGCAAAAAATTTCAGAATTGCACCTTGCAATGCGGAGAAATTACTGTTTGTAAATTGACATTATTCATTGATTTTTGCCATTGAAAAACATCATGTTATTCATATACCAGAAATGTTTGAAGGTACTGGCTGAAAGAAAGGAGCTGGCATCTCACTCTCTTTGAATCTTCTTTATCATGCTAAGAGGAGCAGGAAAAAGCAAAAAATTTCAGAATTGCACCTTGCAATGCGGAGAAATTACTGTTTGTGCATTTACAATATTCATTGATTTTTGCCATTGAAAAACGTTCAGAAATGTTTGAAGCTACTGACTGAATGAAAGGAGCTAGCATCTCACTCTCTTTGAATCTTCTTTATCATGCTAAGAGGAGCAGGAAAAAGCAAAAAATTTCAGAAGTGCACCTTGCAATGCGGAGAAATTACTGTTTGTGCATTCACATTATTCATTGATTTTTGCCATTGAAAAATATCATGTTATTCATATACCAGAAATGTTTGAAGCTACTGACTGAATGAAAAGAGCTGGCATCTCACTCTCTTTGAATATTCTTTATCATGCTAAGAGGAGCAGGAAAAAGCAAAAAATTTCAGAATTGCACATTGCAATGCAGAGAAATCATTGTTTGTACATTCACATTATTCATTGATTTTTGCCATTGAAAAACTTCCATAAATGTTTGAAGCTACTGATGGAATGAAAGGAGCTGGCATCTCATTCTCTCTGAATCTTATTTAGCATGCTAAGAGGAGCATGAAAAAGCAAAAAAATTCAGAATTGCACCTTGCAATGCGGAGTAATTACTGTTTGTTCATTGACATTATTCAATGATTTTTGCCATTGAAAAACATCATGTTATTCATATACCAGAAATGGTTGAAGGTACTGGCTGAAAGAAAGGAGCTGGCATCTCACTCTCTTTGAATCTTCTTTATCATGCTAAGAGGAGCAGGAAAAAGCAAAAAAATTCAGAATAGCACCTTGCAATGCGGAGAAATCAATGTTTGTGCATTCACATTATTCATTGATTTTTGCCATTGAAAAACGTCCAGAAATGTTTGAAGCTACTGACTGAATGAAAAGATCTGGCATCTCACTCTCTCTGAATCTTCTTTAGCATGCTAAGAGGAGCATGAAAAAGCAAAAAATTTCAGAATTGCACATTGCAATGCGAGAAATTACTGTTTGTATAATGACATTATTCATTGATTTTTGCCGTTGAAAACCATCATTTTATTCATATACCAGAAATGTTTGAAGCTACTGACTGAATGAAAGGAGCTGGCATCTCACTCTCTTTGAATCTTCTTTATCATGCTAAGAGGAGCAGGAAAAAGCAATAAATTTCAGAAGTGCACCTTGCAATGCCGAGAAATTACTGTTTGTGCATTCACATTATTCATTGATTTTTGCCATTGAAAAACATCATGTTATTCATATACCAGAAATGTTTGAAGCTACTGACTGAATGAAAAGAGCTGGCATCTCACTCTCTTTGAATATTCTTTATCATGCTAAGAGGAGCAGGAAAAAGCAAAAAATTTCGGAATTGCACATTGCAATGCAGAGAAATCAATGTTTGTACATTCACATTATTCATTGATTTTTGCCATTGAAAAACGTCCAGAAATGTTTGAAGCTACTGACTGAATGAAAGGAGCTGGCATCTCACTCTCTCTGAATCTTCTTTAGCATGCTAAGAGGAGCATGAAAAAGCAAAAAAATTCAGAATTACACCTTGCAATGCGGAGTAATTACTGTTTGTTCATTGACATTATTCAATGATTTTTGCCATTGAAAAACATCATGTTATTCATATACCAGAAATGGTTGAAGGTACTGGCTGAAAGAAACGAGCTGCCATCTCACTCTCTTTGAATCTTCTTTATCATGCTAAGAGGAGCAGGAAAAAGCAAAAAAATTCAGAACTGCACCTTGCAATGCGGAGAAATCAATGTTTGTGCATTCACATTATTCATTGATTTTTGCCATTGAAAAACGTCCAGAAATGTGTGAAGCTACTGACTGAATGAAAAGAGCTGGCATCTCATTCTCTCTGAATCTTCTTTAGCATGCTAAGAGGAGCATGAAAAAGCAAAAAATTTCAGAATTGCACCTTGCAATGCGGAGAAATTACTGTTTGTACATTGACATTATTCATTGATTTTTGCCATTGAAAACCATCATGTTATTCATATACCAGAAATGTTTGAAGCTACTGACTGAATAAAAAGAGCTGGCATGTCACTCTCTTTGAATCTTCTTTATCATGCTAAGAGGAGCAGGAAAAAGCAAAAAATTTCAGAATTGCACATTGCAATGCAGAGAAATCAATGTTTGTACTTTCACATTATTCATTGATTTTTGCCATTGAAAAACGTCCAGAAATGTTTGAAGCTACTGACTGAATGAAAGGAGCTGGCATCTCACTCTCTCTGAATCTTCTTTAGCATGCTAAGAGGAGCATGAAAAAGCAAAAAAATTCAGAATTGCACCTTGCAATGCGGAGTAATTACTGTTTGTTCATTGACATTATTCAATGATTTTTGCCATTGAAAAACATCATGTTATTCATATACCAGAAATGGTTGAAGGTACTGGCTGAAAGAAAGGAGCTGGCATCTCACTCTCTTTGATTCTTCTTTATCATGCTAAGAGGAGCAGGAAAAAGCAAAAAAAAAATTCAGAATTGCACCTTGCAATGCGGAGAAATCAATGTTTGTGCATTCACATTATTCATTGATTTTTGCCATTGAAAAACGTCCAGAAATGTTTGAAGCTACTGACTGAATGAAAAGAGCTGGCATCTCACTCTCTCTGACTCTTCTTTAGCATGCTAAGAGGAGCATGAAAAATCAAAAAATTTCAGAATTGCACATTGCAATGCGGAGAAATTACTGTTTGTACATTGACAGTATTCATTGATTTTTGCCATTGAAAACCATCATGTTATTCATATACCAGAAATGTTTGAAGGTACTCGTTGAAAGAAAGGAGCTGGCATCTCACTCTCTTTGAATCTTCTTTATCATGCTAAGAGGAGCAGGAAAAAGCAAAACATTTCAGAATTGCACATTGCAATGCGGAGAAATCAATGTTTGTGCATTCACATTATTCATTGATTTTTGAAATTGAAAAATGTCCAGAAATGTTTGAAGCTACTGACTGAATGAAAAGAGCTGGCATCTCACTCTCTTTGAATCTTCTTTATCATGCTAAGAGGAGCAGGAAAAAGCAAAAAAATTCAGAATTGCACCTTGCAATGCGGAGAAATCAATGTTTGTGCATTCACATTATTCATTGATTTTTGCCATTGAAAAACGTCCAGAAATGTTTGAAGCTACTGACTGAATGAACAGAGCTGGCATCTCACTCTCTCTGAATCTTCTTTAGCATGCTAAGAGGAGCGTGAAAAAGCAAAAAATTTCAGAATTGCACCTTGCAATGCGGAGAAATTACTGTTTGTATATTGACATTATTCATTGATTTTTGCCATTGAAAACCATCATGTTATTCATATACCAGAAATGTTTGAAGCTACTGACTGAATGAAAGGAGCTGGCATCTCACTCTCTTTGAATCTTCTTTATCATGCTAAGAGGAACAGGAAAAAGCAATAAATTTCAGAAGTGCACCTTGCAATGCGGAGAAATTACTGTTTGTGCATTCACATTATTCATTGATTTTTGCCATTGAAAAACATCATGTTATTCATATACCAGAAATGTTTGAAGCTACTGACTGAATGAAAAGAGCTGGCATCTCACTCTCTTTGAATATTCTTTATCATGCTAAGAGGAGCAGGAAAAAGCAAAAAATTTCAGAATTGCACATTGCAAAGCAGAGAAATCATTGTTTGTACATTCACATTATTCATTGATTTTTGCCATTGAAAAACGTCCATAAATGTTTGAAGCTACTGACGGAATGAAAGGAGCTGGCATCTCATTCTCTCTGAATCTTCTTTAGCATGCTAAGAGGAGCATGAAAAAGCAAAAAAATTCAGAATTGCACCTTGCAATGCGGAGTAATTACTGTTTGTTCATTGACATTATTCAATGATTTTTGCCATTGAAAAACATCATGTTATTAATATACCAGAAATGGTTGAAGGTACTGGCTGAAAGAAAGGAGCTGGCATCTCACTCTCTTTGAATCTTCTTTATCATGCTAAGAGGAGCAGGAAAAAGCAAAAAAAATCAGAATAGCACCTTGCAATGCGGAGAAATCAATGTTTGTGCATTCACAATATTCATTGATTTTTGCCATTGAAAAACGTCCAGAAATGTTTGAAGCTACTGACTGAATGAAAAGAGCTGGCATCTCACTTTCTCTGAATCTTCTTTAGCATGCAAAGAGGAGCAGGAAAAAGCAATAAATTTCAGAAGTGCACCTTGCAATGCCGAGAAATTACTGTTTGTGCGTTCACATTATTCTTTGATTTTTGCCATTGAAAAACATCATGTTATTCATATACCAGAAATGTTTGAAGCTACTGACTGAATGAAAAGAGCTGGCATCTCACTCTCTTTGAGTATTCTTTATCATGCTAAGAGGAGCAGGAAAAAGCAAAAAATTTCGGAATTGCACATTGCAATGCACAGAAATCAATGTTTGTACATTCACATTATTCATTGATTTTTGCCGTTGAAAAACGTCCAGAAATGTTTGAAGCTACTGACTGAATGAAAGGAGCTGGCATCTCACTCTCTCTGAATCTTCTTTAGCATGCTAAGAGGAGCATGAAAAGCAAAAAAATTCACAATTGCACCTTGCAATGCGGAGTAATTACTGTTTGTTCATTGACATTATTCAATGATTTTTGCCATTGAAAAACATCATGTTATTCATATACCAGAAATGGTTGAAGGTACTGGCTGAAAGAAAGGAGCTGGCATCTCACTCTCTTTGAATCTTCTTTATCATGCTAAGAGGAGCAGGAAAAAGCAAAAAAATTCAGAACTGCACCTTGCAATGCGGAGAAATCAATGTTTGTGCATTCACATTATTCATTGATTTTCGCCATTGAAAAACGTCCAGAAATGTTTGAAGCTACTGATTGAATGAAAAGAGCTGGCATCTCACTCTCTCTGAATCTTCTTTAGCATGCTAAGAGGAGCATGAAAAAGCAAAAAATTTCAGAATTGCACCTTGCAATGCGGAGAAATTACTGTTTGTACATTGACATTATTCATTGATTTTTGCCATTGAAAAACATCATGTTATTCATATACCAGAAATGTTTGAAGGTGCTCGCTGAAAGAAAGGAGCTGGCATCTCACTCTCTTTGAATCTTCTTTATCATGCTAAGAGGAGCAGGACAAAGCTAAAAATTTCAGAATTGCACATTGCAATGCGGAGAAATCAATGTTTGTGCATTCACATTATTCATTGATTTTTGCCATTGAAAAATGTCCAGAAATGTTTGAAGCTACTGACTGAATGAAAAGAGCTGGCATCTCACTCTCTTTGAATCTTCTTTATCATGCTAAGAGGAGCAGGAAAAAGCATAAAATTTCAGAATTGCACCTTGCAAAGCGGAGAAATAACTCTTTGTATATTGACATTATTCATTGATTTTTTGCCATTGAAAAACATCATGTTATTCATATACCAGAAATGTTTTAAGCTACTGACTGAATGAAAAGAGCTGGCATCTCACTCTCTTTGAATCTTCTTTATCATGCTAAGAGGAGCATGAAAAAGCAAAAAATTTCAGAATTGCACCTTGCAATGCGGAGAAATTACTGTTTGTACATTGACATTATTCATTGATTTTTGCCATTGAAAAACATCATGTTATTCATATACCAGAAATGTTTGAAGGTACTGGCTGAAAGAAAGGAACTGGCATCTCACTCTCTTTGAATCTTCTTTATCATGCTAAGAGGAGCAAGAAAAAGCAAAAAAATTAAGAATTGCACCTTGCAATGCGGAGAAATCAATGTTTGTGCATTCACATTATTCATTGATTTTTGCCATTGAAAAACGTCCAGAAATGTCTGAAGCTACTGACTGAATGAAAGGAGCTGGCATCTCACTCTCTCTGAATATTCTTAAGCATGCTAAGAGGAGCATGAAAAAGCATAAAATTTCAGAATTGCACCTTGCAATGCGGAGAAATTACTGTTTGTTCATTGACATTATTCATTGATTTTTGCCATTGAAAAACATCATGTTATTCATATACCAGAAATGGTTGAAGGTACTGGCTGAAAGAAAGGAGCTGGCATCTCACTCTCTTTGAATCTTCTTTATCATGCTAAGAGGAGCAGGAAAAAGCAAAAAATTTCAGAATTGCACCTTGCAATGCGAAGAAATCAATGTTTGTGCATTCACAATATTCATTGATTTTTGCCATTGAAAAACGTCCAGAAATGTTTGAAGCTGCTGACTGAATGAAAGGAGCTGGTATCTCACTCTCTTTGAATCTTCTTTATCATGCTAAGAGGAGCAGGAAAAAGCAAAAAATTTCAGAATTGCACCTTGCAATGCGGAGAAATTACTGTTTGTGCATTCACATTATTCATTGATTTTTGACATTGAAAAACATCATGTTATTCATATACCAGAAATGTTTGAAGCTAATGACTGAATAAAAAGAGCTGGCATCTCACTCTCTTTGAATCTTCTTTATCATGCTAAGAGGAGCAGGAAAAAGCAAAAAATTTCAGAATTGCACCTTGCAATGCAGAGAAATTACTGTTTGTGCATTCACATTATTCATTGATTTTTGCCATTGAAAAACATCATGTTATTCATATACCAGAAATGTTTGAAGCTACTGACTGAATGAAAAGAGCTGGCATCTCACTCTCTTTGAATCTTCTTTATCATGCTAAGAGGAGCAGGAAAAAGCAAAAAATTTCAGAATTGCACCTTGCAATGCGGAGAAATTACTGTTTGTGCATTTACAATATTCATTGATTTCTGCCATTGAAAAACGTCCAGAAATGTTTGAAGCTACTGACTGAATGAAAGGAGCTGGCATCTCACTCTCTTTGAATCTTCTTTATCATGTTAAGATGAGCAGGAAAAAGCAAAAAATTTCAGAAGTGTACCTTGCAATGCGCAGAAATTACTGTTTGTGCATTCACATTATTCATTGATTTTTGCCATTGAAAAACATCATGTTATTCATATACCAGAAATGTTTGAAGCTACTGACTGAATGAAAAGAGCTGGCATCTCACTCTCTTTGAATCTTCTTTATCATGCTAAGAGGAGCAGGAAAAAGAAAAAAAATTCAGAATTGCACCTTGCAATGCGGAGAAATTACTGTTTGTATATTCACATTATTCATTGATTTTTGCCATTGAAAACCATCATGTTATTCATATACCAGAAATGTTTGAAGCTTCTGACTGAATGAAAGGAGCTGGCATCTCACTTTCTTTGAATCTTCTTTATCATGCTAAGAGGAGCAGGAAAAAGCAAAAAATTTCAGAATTGCACCTTGCAATGCGGAGAAATTACTGTTTGTATATTGACATTATTCATTGATTTTTCCCATTGAAAACCATCATGTTATTCATATACCAGAAATGTTTGAAGCTACTGACTGAATGAAAGGAGCTGGCATCTCACTCTCTTTGAATCTTCTTTATCATGCTAAGAGGAGCAGGAAAAAGCAAAAAATTTCAGAATTACACCTTGCAATGCGTAGAAATTACTGTTTGTGCATTCACATTATTCATTGATTTTTGCCATTGAAAAACGTCCAGAAATGTTTTAAGCTACTGACTGAATGAAAGGAGCTGGCCTCTCACTCTTTTTGAATCTTCTTTATCATGCTAAGAGGAGCAGGAAAAAGCAAAAAATTTCAGAATTGCACCTTGCAATGCGGAGAAATTACTTTTTGTGCATTCACATTATTCATTGATTTTTGCCATTGAAAAACATCATGTTATTCATACACCAGAAATGTTTGAAGCTACTGACTGAATGAAAGGAGCTGGCATCTCACTCTCTTTGAGTCTTCTTTATCATGCTAAGAGGAGCAGGAAAAAGCAAAAAATTTCAGAATTGCACCTTGCAATGCGGAGAAATTACTGTTTGTGCATTCACATTATTCATTGATTTTTGCCATTGAAAAACGTCCAGAAATGTTTTAAGCTACTGACTGAATGAAAGGAGCTGGCCTCTCACTCTCTTTGAATCTTCTTTATCATGCTAAGAGGAGCAGGAAAAAGCAAAAAATTTCAGAATTGCACCTTGCAATGCGGAGAAATTACTTTTTGTGCATTCACATTATTCATTGATTTTTGCCATTGAAAAACATCATGTTATTCATACACCAGAAATGTTTGAAGCTACTGACTGAATGAAAGGAGCTGGCATCTCACTCTCTTTGAGTCTTCTTTATCATGCTAAGAGGAGCAGGAAAAAGCAAAAAATTTCAGAATTGCACCTTGCAATGCGGAGAAATTACTGTTTGTATATTGACATTATTCATTGATTTTTGCCATTGAAAACCATCATGTTATTCATATACCAGAAATGTTTGAATCTACTGACTGAATGAAAGGAGCTGGCATCTCACTCTCTTTGAATCTTCTTTATCATGCTAAGAGGAGCAGGAAAAAGCAAAAAATTTCAGAATTACACCTTGCAATGCGTAGAAATTACTGTTTGTGCATTCACATTATCATTGATTTTTGCCATTGAAAAACGTCCAGAAATGTTTGAAGCTACTGACTGAATGAAAAGAGCTGGCATCTCACTCTCTTTGAATCTTCTTTATCATGCTAAGAGGAGCAGGAAAAAGCAAAAAATTTCAGAATTGCACCTTCCAATGCGGAGAAATTACTGTTTGTATATTGACATTATTCATTGATTTTTGCCATTGAAAACCATCATGTTATTCATATACTAGAAATGTTTGAAGCTACTGACTGAATGAATGGAGCTGGCATCTCACTCTCTTTGTATCTTCTTTATCATGCTAAAAGGAGCAGGAAAAAGCAAAAAATTTCAGAATTGCACCTTGCAATGCGGAGAAATTACTGTTTGTGCATTCACATTATTCATTGATTTTTGCCATTGAAAAACATCATGTTATTCATATACTAGAAATGTTTGAAGCTACTGACTGAATGAAAGAAGCTGGCATCTCACTCTCTTTGAATCTTCTTTATCATGCTAAGAGGAGCAGGAAAAAGCAAAAAATTTCAGAATTGCACCTTGCAATGCGGAGAAATTACTGTTTGTGCATTTACAATATTCATTGATTTTTGCCATTGAAAAACGTCCAGAAATGTTTGAAGCTACTGACTGAATGAAAGGAGCTGGCATCTCACTCTCTTTGAATCTTGTTTATCATGCTCAGAGGAGTAGGAAAAAGCAAAAAATTTCAGAAGTGCACCTTGCAATGCGGAGAAAATACTGTTTGTGCATTCACATTATTCATTGATTTTTGCCATTGAAAAACATCATATTATTCATATACCAGAAATGTTTGAAGCTACTGACTGAATGAAAAGAGCTGGCATTTCACTCTCTTTGAATCTTCTTTATCATGCTAAGAGGAGCAGGAAAAACCAAAAAATTTCAGAATTGCACCTTGCAATGCGGAGAAATTACTGTTTGTATATTGACATTATTCATTGATTTTTGCCATTGAAGAACATCATGTTATTCATATACCAGAAATGTTTGAAGCTACTGTCTGAATGAAAGGAGCTGGCATCTCACTCTCTTTGAATCTTCTTTATCATGCTAAGAGGAGCAGGAAAAAGCAAAAAATTTCAGAATTGCACCTTGCAATGCGGAGAAATTACTGTTTGTGCATTTACAATATTCATTGATTTTTGCCATTGAAAAACGTCCAGAAATGTTTGAAGCTACTGCCTGAATTAAAGGAGATGGCATCTCACTCTCTTTGAAGCTTCTTTATCATGCTAAGAGGAGCAGGAAAAAGCAAAAAATTTCAGAATTGCACCTTGCAATGCGGAGAAATTACTGTTTGTGCATTTACAATATTCATTGATATTTGCCATTGAAAAACGTCCAGAAATGTTTGAAGCTACTGACTGAATGAAAGGAGCTGGCATCTCACTCTCTTTGAATCTTCTTTATCATGCTAAGAGGAGCAGGAAAAAGCAAAAAATTTCAGAATTGCACCTTGCAATACGGAGAAATTACTGTTTGTGCATTCACATTATTCATTGATTTTTGCCATTGAAGAACATCATGTTATTCATATACCAGAAATGTTTGAAGCTACTGTCTGAATGAAAGGAGCTGGCATCTCACTCTCTTTGAATCTTCTTTATCATGCTAAGAGGAGCAGGAAAAAGCAAAACATTTCAGAATTGCACCTTGCAATGCGGAGAAATTACTCTTTGTGCATTCACATTATTCATTGATTTTTGCCATTGAAAAACGTCCAGAAATGTTAGAAGCTACTAACTGAATGAAAGGAGCTGGCATCTCACTCTCTTTGAATCTTCTTTATCATGCTAAGAGGAGCAGGAAAAAGCAAAAAAATTCTGAATTGCACCTTGCAATGCGGAGAAATTACTGTTTGTGCATTCACATTATTCATTGATTTTTGCCATTGAAAAACGTCCAGAAATGTTTGAAGCTACTGACTGAATGAAAAGTGCTGGCATCTCACTCTCTTTGAATCTTCTTTATCATGCTAAGAGGAGCAGGAAAAAGCAAAAAATTTCAGAATTGCACCTTCCAATGCGGAGAAATTACTCTTTGTATATTGACATTATTCATTGATTTTTGCCATTGAAAACCATCATGTTATTCAAATACCAGAAATGTTTGAAGCTACTGACTGAATGAATGGAGCTGGCATCTCACTCTCTTTGTATCTTCTTTATCATGCTAAGAGGAGCAGGAAAAAGCAAAAAATTTCAGAATTGCACCTTGCAATGAGAAATTACTGTTTGTGCATTCACATTATTCATTGATTTTTGCCATTGAAAAACATCATGTTATTCATATACCAGAAATGTTTGAAGCTACTGACTGAATGAAAGAAGCTGGCATCTCACTCTCTTTGAATCTTCTTTATCATGCTAAGAGGAGCAGGAAAAAGCAAAAAATTTCAGAATTGCACCTTGCAAAGCGGAGAAATTACTGTTTGTGCATTTACAATATTCATTGATTTTTGCCATTGAAAAACGTCAAGAAATGTTTGAAGCTACTGACTGAATGAAAGGAGCTGGCATCTCACTCTCTTTGAATCTTCTTTATCATGCTAAGAGGAGCAGGAAAAAGCAAAAAAATTCAGAAGTGCACATTGCAATGCGGAGAAATTACTGTTTGTGCATTCACATTATTCATTGATTTTTGCCATTGAAAAACATCATGTTATTCATATACCAGAAATGTTTGAAGCTACTGACTGAATGAAAAGAGCTGGCAACTCAATCTCTTTGAATCTTCTTTACCATGCTAAGAGGAGCAGGAAAAAGCAAAAAATTTCAGAATTGCACCTTGCAATGCGGAGAAATTACTGTTTGTATATTGACATTATTCATTGATTTTTGCCATTGAAAACCATCATGTTATTCATATACCAGAAATGTTTGAAGCTACTGACTGAATGAAAGGAGCTGGCATCTCACTCTCTTTGAATCTTCTTTATCATGCTAAGAGGAGCAGGAAAAAGCAAAAAATTTCAGAAGTGCACCTTGCAATGCAGAGAAATTACTGTTTGTGCATTCACATTATTCATTGATTTTTGCCATTGAAAAACATCATGTTATTCATATACCAGAAATGTTTGAAGCTACTGACTGAATGAAAAGAGCTGGCATCTCACTCTCTTTGAATCTTCTTTATCATGCTAAGAGGAGCAGGAAAAAGCAAAAAATTTCAGAATTGCACCTTGCAATGCGGAGAAATTACTGTTTGTGCATTTACAATATTCATTGATTTTTGCCCTTGAAAAACGTCCAGAAATGTTTGAAGCTACTGACTGAATGAAAGGAGCTGGCATCTCACTCTCTTTGAATCTTCTTTATCATGCTAAGAGGAGCAGGAAAAAGCAAAAAATTTCAGAATTGCACCTTGCAATGCGGAGAAATTACTGTTTGTGCATTCACATTATTCATTGATTTTTGCCATTGAAAAACGTCCAGAAATGTTTGAAGCTACTGACTGAATGAAAAGAGCTGGCATCTCACTCTCTTTGAATCTTCTTTATCATGCTAAGAGGAGCAGGAAAAAGCAAAAAATTTCAGAATTGCACCTTCCAATGCGGAGAAATTACTCTTTGTATATTGACATTATTCATTGATTTTTGCCATTGAAAACCATCATGTTATTCATATACCAGAAATGTTTGAAGCTACTGACTGAATGAATGGAGCTGGCATCTCACTCTCTTTGTATCTTCTTTATCATGCTAAGAGGAGCAGGAAAAAGCAAAAAATTTCAGAATTGCACCTTGCAATGCGGAGAAATTACTGTTTGTGCATTCACATTATTCATTGATTTTTGCCATTGAAAAACATCATGTTATTCATATACCAGAAATGTTTGAAGCCACTGACTGAATGAAAGAAGCTGGCATCTCACTCTCTTTGAATCTTCTTTATCATGCTAAGAGGAGCAGGAAAAAGCAAAAAATTTCAGAATTGCACCTTGCAATGCGGAGAAATTACTGTTTGTGCATTTACAATATTCATTGATTTTTGCCATTGAAAAACGTCCAGAAATGTTTGAAGCTACTGACTGAATGAAAGGAGCTGGCATCTCACTCTCTTTGAATCTTCTTTATCATGCTAAGAGGAGCAGGAAAAAGCAAAAAATTTCAGAAGTGCACCTTGCAATGTGGAGAAAATAATGTTTGTGCATTCACATTATTCATTGATTTTTGCCATTGAAAAACATCATGTTATTCATATACCAGAAATGTTTGAAGCTACTGACTGAATGAAAAGAGCTGGCATCTCACTCTCTTTGAATCTTCTTTATCATGCTAAGAGGAGCAGGAAAAACCAAAAAATTTCAGAATTGCACCTTGCAATGCGGAGAAATTACTGTTTGTATATTGACATTATTCATTGATTTTTGCCATTGAAAACCATCATGTTATTCATATACCAGAAATGTTTGAAGCTACTGACTGAATGAAAGGAGCTGGCATCTCACTCTCTTTGAATCTTCTTTATCATGCTAAGAGGAGCAGGAAAAAGCAAAAAATTTCAGAATTGCACCTTGCAATGCGGAGAAATTACTGTTTGTGCATTTACATTATTCATTGATTTTTGCCATTGAAGAACATCATGTTATTTATATACCAGAAATGTTTGAAGCTACTGTCTGAATGAAAGGAGCTGGCATCTCACTCTCTTTGAATCTTCTTTATCATGCTAAGAGGAGCAGGAAAAAGCAAAAAATTTCAGAATTGCACCTTGCAATGCGGAGAAATTACTGTTTGTGCATTTACAATATTCATTGATTTTTGCCATTGAAAAACGTCCAGAAATGTTTGAAGCTACTGCCTGAATGAAAGGAGCTGGCATCTCACTCTCTTTTAAGCTTCTTTATCATGCTAAGAGGAGCAGGAAAAACCAAAAAATTTCAGAATTGCACCTTGCAATGCGGAGAAATTACTGTTTGTATATTGACATTATTCATTGATTTTTGCCATTGAAAACCATCATGTTATTCATATACCAGAAATGTTTGAAGCTACTGACTGAATGAAAGGAGCTGGCATCTCACTCTCTTTGAATCTTCTTTATCATGCTAAGAGGAGCAGGAAAAAGCAAAAAATTTCAGAATTGCACCTTGCAATACGGAGAAATTACTGTTTGTGCATTCACATTATTCATTGATTTTTGCCATTGAAGAACATCATGTTATTCATATACCAGAAATGTTTGAAGCTACTGTCTGAATGAAAGGAGCTGGCATCTCACTCTCTTTGAATCTTCTTTATCATGCTAAGAGGAGCAGGAAAAAGCAAAAAATTTCAGAATTGCACCTTGCAAAGCGGAGAAATTACTGTTTGTGCATTTACAATATTCATTGATTTTTGCCATTGAAAAACGTCAAGAAATGTTTGAAGCTACTGACTGAATGAAAGGAGCTGGCATCTCACTCTCTTTGAATCTTCTTTATCATGCTAAGAGGAGCAGGAAAAAGCAAAAAAATTCAGAAGTGCACATTGCAATGCGGAGAAATTACTGTTTGTGCATTCACATTATTCATTGATTTTTGCCATTGAAAAACATCATGTTATTCATATACCAGAAATGTTTGAAGCTACTGACTGAATGAAAAGAGCTGGCAACTCAATCTCTTTGAATCTTCTTTACCATGCTAAGAGGAGCAGGAAAAAGCAAAAAATTTCAGAATTGCACCTTGCAATGCGGAGAAATTACTGTTTGTATATTGACATTATTCATTGATTTTTGCCATTGAAAACCATCATGTTATTCATATACCAGAAATGTTTGAAGCTACTGACTGAATGAAAGGAGCTGGCATCTCACTCTCTTTGAATCTTCTTTATCATGCTAAGAGGAGCAGGAAAAAGCAAAAAATTTCAGAAGTGCACCTTGCAATGCAGAGAAATTACTGTTTGTGCATTCACATTATTCATTGATTTTTGCCATTGAAAAACATCATGTTATTCATATACCAGAAATGTTTGAAGCTACTGACTGAATGAAAAGAGCTGGCATCTCACTCTCTTTGAATCTTCTTTATCATGCTAAGAGGAGCAGGAAAAAGCAAAAAATTTCAGAATTGCACCTTGCAATGCGGAGAAATTACTGTTTGTGCATTTACAATATTCATTGATTTTTGCCCTTGAAAAACGTCCAGAAATGTTTGAAGCTACTGACTGAATGAAAGGATCTGGCATCTCACTCTCTTTGAATCTTCTTTATCATGCTAAGAGGAGCAGGAAAAAGCAAAAAATTTCAGAATTGCACCTTGCAATGCGGAGAAATTACTGTTTGTGCATTCACATTATTCATTGATTTTTGCCATTGAAAAACGTCCAGAAATGTTTGAAGCTACTGACTGAATGAAAAGAGCTGGCATCTCACTCTCTTTGAATCTTCTTTATCATGCTAAGAGGAGCAGGAAAAAGCAAAAAATTTCAGAATTGCACCTTCCAATGCGGAGAAATTACTCTTTGTATATTGACATTATTCATTGATTTTTGCCATTGAAAACCATCATGTTATTCATATACCAGAAATGTTTGAAGCTACTGACTGAATGAATGGAGCTGGCATCTCACTCTCTTTGTATCTTCTTTATCATGCTAAGAGGAGCAGGAAAAAGCAAAAAATTTCAGAATTGCACCTTGCAATGCGGAGAAATTACTGTTTGTGCATTCACATTATTCATTGATTTTTGCCATTGAAAAACATCATGTTATTCATATACCAGAAATGTTTGAAGCCACTGACTGAATGAAAGAAGCTGGCATCTCACTCTCTTTGAATCTTCTTTATCATGCTAAGAGGAGCAGGAAAAAGCAAAAAATTTCAGAATTGCACCTTGCAATGCGGAGAAATTACTGTTTGTGCATTTACAATATTCATTGATTTTTGCCATTGAAAAACGTCCAGAAATGTTTGAAGCTACTGACTGAATGAAAGGAGCTGGCATCTCACTCTCTTTGAATCTTCTTTATCATGCTAAGAGGAGCAGGAAAAAGCAAAAAATTTCAGAAGTGCACCTTGCAATGTGGAGAAAATAATGTTTGTGCATTCACATTATTCATTGATTTTTGCCATTGAAAAACATCATGTTATTCATATACCAGAAATGTTTGAAGCTACTGACTGAATGAAAAGAGCTGGCATCTCACTCTCTTTGAATCTTCTTTATCATGCTAAGAGGAGCAGGAAAAACCAAAAAATTTCAGAATTGCACCTTGCAATGCGGAGAAATTACTGTTTGTATATTGACATTATTCATTGATTTTTGCCATTGAAAACCATCATGTTATTCATATACCAGAAATGTTTGAAGCTACTGACTGAATGAAAGGAGCTGGCATCTCACTCTCTTTGAATCTTCTTTATCATGCTAAGAGGAGCAGGAAAAAGCAAAAAATTTCAGAATTGCACCTTGCAATGCGGAGAAATTACTGTTTGTGCATTTACATTATTCATTGATTTTTGCCATTGAAGAACATCATGTTATTTATATACCAGAAATGTTTGAAGCTACTGTCTGAATGAAAGGAGCTGGCATCTCACTCTCTTTGAATCTTCTTTATCATGCTAAGAGGAGCAGGAAAAAGCAAAAAATTTCAGAATTGCACCTTGCAATGCGGAGAAATTACTGTTTGTGCATTTACAATATTCATTGATTTTTGCCATTGAAAAACGTCCAGAAATGTTTGAAGCTACTGCCTGAATGAAAGGAGCTGGCATCTCACTCTCTTTTAAGCTTCTTTATCATGCTAAGAGGAGCAGGAAAAACCAAAAAATTTCAGAATTGCACCTTGCAATGCGGAGAAATTACTGTTTGTATATTGACATTATTCATTGATTTTTGCCATTGAAAACCATCATGTTATTCATATACCAGAAATGTTTGAAGCTACTGACTGAATGAAAGGAGCTGGCATCTCACTCTCTTTGAATCTTCTTTATCATGCTAAGAGGAGCAGGAAAAAGCAAAAAATTTCAGAATTGCACCTTGCAATACGGAGAAATTACTGTTTGTGCATTCACATTATTCATTGATTTTTGCCATTGAAGAACATCATGTTATTCATATACCAGAAATGTTTGAAGCTACTGTCTGAATGAAAGGAGCTGGCATCTCACTCTCTTTGAATCTTCTTTATCATGCTAAGAGGAGCAGGAAAAAGCAAAACATTTCAGAATTGCACCTTGCAATGCGGAGAAATTACTCTTTGTGCATTCACATTATTCATTGATTTTTGCCATTGAAAAACGTCCAGAAATGTTAGAAGCTACTAACTGAATGAAAGGAGCTGGCATCTCACTCTCTTTGAATCTTCTTTATCATGCTAAGAGGAGCAGGAAAAAGCAAAAAAATTCAGAATTGCACCTTGCAATGCGGAGAAATTACTGTTTGTGCATTCACATTATTCATTGATTTTTGCCATTGAAAAACGTCCAGAAATGTTTGAAGCTACTGACTGAATGAAAAGTGCTGGCATCTCACTCTCTTTGAATCTTCTTTATCATGCTAAGAGGAGCAGGAAAAAGCAAAAAATTTCAGAATTGCACCTTCCAATGCGGAGAAATTACTCTTTGTATATTGACATTATTCATTGATTTTTGCCATTGAAAACCATCATGTTATTCAAATACCAGAAATGTTTGAAGCTACTGACTGAATGAATGGAGCTGGCATCTCACTCTCTTTGTATCTTCTTTATCATGCTAAGAGGAGCAGGAAAAAGCAAAAAATTTCAGAATTGCACCTTGCAATGAGAAATTACTGTTTGTGCATTCACATTATTCATTGATTTTTGCCATTGAAAAACATCATGTTATTCATATACCAGAAATGTTTGAAGCTACTGACTGAATGAAAGAAGCTGGCATCTCACTCTCTTTGAATCTTCTTTATCATGCTAAGAGGAGCAGGAAAAAGCAAAAAATTTCAGAATTGCACCTTGCAAAGCGGAGAAATTACTGTTTGTGCATTTACAATATTCATTGATTTTTGCCATTGAAAAACGTCAAGAAATGTTTGAAGCTACTGACTGAATGAAAGGAGCTGGCATCTCACTCTCTTTGAATCTTCTTTATCATGCTAAGAGGAGCAGGAAAAAGCAAAAAAATTCAGAAGTGCACATTGCAATGCGGAGAAATTACTGTTTGTGCATTCACATTATTCATTGATTTTTGCCATTGAAAAACATCATGTTATTCATATACCAGAAATGTTTGAAGCTACTGACTGAATGAAAAGAGCTGGCAACTCAATCTCTTTGAATCTTCTTTACCATGCTAAGAGGAGCAGGAAAAAGCAAAAAATTTCAGAATTGCACCTTGCAATGCGGAGAAATTACTGTTTGTATATTGACATTATTCATTGATTTTTGCCATTGAAAACCATCATGTTATTCATATACCAGAAATGTTTGAAGCTACTGACTGAATGAAAGGAGCTGGCATCTCACTCTCTTTGAATCTTCTTTATCATGCTAAGAGGAGCAGGAAAAAGCAAAAAATTTCAGAATTGCACCTTGCAATGCGGAGAAATTACTGTTTGTGCATTTACAATATTCATTGATTTTTGCCCTTGAAAAACGTCCAGAAATGTTTGAAGCTACTGACTGAATGAAAGGAGCTGGCATCTCACTCTCTTTGAATCTTCTTTATCATGCTAAGAGGAGCAGGAAAAAGCAAAAAATTTCAGAATTGCACCTTGCAATGCGGAGAAATTACTGTTTGTGCATTCACATTATTCATTGATTTTTGCCATTGAAAAACGTCCAGAAATGTTTGAAGCTACTGACTGAATGAAAAGAGCTGGCATCTCACTCTCTTTGAATCTTCTTTATCATGCTAAGAGGAGCAGGAAAAAGCAAAAAATTTCAGAATTGCACCTTCCAATGCGGAGAAATTACTCTTTGTATATTGACATTATTCATTGATTTTTGCCATTGAAAACCATCATGTTATTCATATACCAGAAATGTTTGAAGCTACTGACTGAATGAATGGAGCTGGCATCTCACTCTCTTTGTATCTTCTTTATCATGCTAAGAGGAGCAGGAAAAAGCAAAAAATTTCAGAATTGCACCTTGCAATGCGGAGAAATTACTGTTTGTGCATTCACATTATTCATTGATTTTTGCCATTGAAAAACATCATGTTATTCATATACCAGAAATGTTTGAAGCCACTGACTGAATGAAAGAAGCTGGCATCTCACTCTCTTTGAATCTTCTTTATCATGCTAAGAGGAGCAGGAAAAAGCAAAAAATTTCAGAATTGCACCTTGCAATGCGGAGAAATTACTGTTTGTGCATTTACAATATTCATTGATTTTTGCCATTGAAAAACGTCCAGAAATGTTTGAAGCTACTGACTGAATGAAAGGAGCTGGCATCTCACTCTCTTTGAATCTTCTTTATCATGCTAAGAGGAGCAGGAAAAAGCAAAAAATTTCAGAAGTGCACCTTGCAATGTGGAGAAAATAATGTTTGTGCATTCACATTATTCATTGATTTTTGCCATTGAAAAACATCATGTTATTCATATACCAGAAATGTTTGAAGCTACTGACTGAATGAAAAGAGCTGGCATCTCACTCTCTTTGAATCTTCTTTATCATGCTAAGAGGAGCAGGAAAAACCAAAAAATTTCAGAATTGCACCTTGCAATGCGGAGAAATTACTGTTTGTATATTGACATTATTCATTGATTTTTGCCATTGAAAACCATCATGTTATTCATATACCAGAAATGTTTGAAGCTACTGACTGAATGAAAGGAGCTGGCATCTCACTCTCTTTGAATCTTCTTTATCATGCTAAGAGGAGCAGGAAAAAGCAAAAAATTTCAGAATTGCACCTTGCAATGCGGAGAAATTACTGTTTGTGCATTTACATTATTCATTGATTTTTGCCATTGAAGAACATCATGTTATTTATATACCAGAAATGTTTGAAGCTACTGTCTGAATGAAAGGAGCTGGCATCTCACTCTCTTTGAATCTTCTTTATCATGCTAAGAGGAGCAGGAAAAAGCAAAAAATTTCAGAATTGCACCTTGCAATGCGGAGAAATTACTGTTTGTGCATTTACAATATTCATTGATTTTTGCCATTGAAAAACGTCCAGAAATGTTTGAAGCTACTGCCTGAATGAAAGGAGCTGGCATCTCACTCTCTTTTAAGCTTCTTTATCATGCTAAGAGGAGCAGGAAAAACCAAAAAATTTCAGAATTGCACCTTGCAATGCGGAGAAATTACTGTTTGTATATTGACATTATTCATTGATTTTTGCCATTGAAAACCATCATGTTATTCATATACCAGAAATGTTTGAAGCTACTGACTGAATGAAAGGAGCTGGCATCTCACTCTCTTTGAATCTTCTTTATCATGCTAAGAGGAGCAGGAAAAAGCAAAAAATTTCAGAATTGCACCTTGCAATGCGGAGAAATTACTGTTTGTGCATTTACAATATTCATTGATTTTTGCCATTGAAAAACGTCCAGAAATGTTTGAAGCTACTGCCTGAATGAAAGGAGCTGGCATCTCACTCTCTTTGAAGCTTCTTTATCATGCTAAGAGGAGCAGGAAAAAGCAAAAAATTTCAGAATTGCACCTTGCAATGCGGAGAAATTACTGTTTGTGCATTTACAATATTCATTGATATTTGCCATTGAATACGTCCAGAAATGTTTGAAGCTACTGACTGAATGAAAGGAGCTGGCATCTCACTCTCTTTGAATCTTCTTTATCATGCTAAGAGGAGCAGGAAAAAGCAAAAAATTTCAGAATTGCACCTTGCAATGCGGAGAAATTACTGTTTGTGCATTCACATTATTCATTGATTTTTGCCATTGAAGAACATCATGTTATTCATATACCAGAAATGTTTGAAGCTACTGTCTGAATGAAAGGAGCTGGCAACTCACTCTCTTTGAATCTTCTTTATCATGCTAAGAGGAGCAGGAAAAAGCAAAAAATTTCAGAATTGCACCTTGCAATGCGGAGAAATTACTCTTTGTGCATTCACATTATTCATTGATTTTTGCCATTGAAAAACGTCCAGAAATGTTAGAAGCTACTAACTGAATGAAAGGAGCTGGCATCTCACTCTCTTTGAATCTTCTTTATCATGCTAAGAGGAGCAGGAAAAAGCAAAAAAATTCAGAATTGCACCTTGCAATGCGGAGAAATTACTGTTTGTGCATTCACATTATTCATTGATTTTTGCCATTGAAAAACGTCCAGAAATGTTTGAAGCTACTGACTGAATGAAAAGTGCTGGCATCTCACTCTCTTTGAATCTTCTTTATCATGCTAAGAGGAGCAGGAAAAAGCAAAAAATTTCAGAATTGCACCTTCCAATGCGGAGAAATTACTCTTTGTATATTGACATTATTCATTGATTTTTGCCATTGAAAACCATCATGTTATTCATATACCAGAAATGTTTGAAGCTACTGACTGAATGAATGGAGCTGGCATCTCACTCTCTTTGTATCTTCTTTATCATGCTAAGAGGAGCAGGAAAAAGCAAAAAATTTCAGAATTGCACCTTGCAATGCGGAGAAATTACTGTTTGTGCATTCACATTATTCATTGATTTTTGCCATTGAAAAACATCATGTTATTCATATACCAGAAATGTTTGAAGCTACTGACTGAATGAAAGAAGCTGGCATCTCACTCTCTTTGAATCTTCTTTATCATGCTAAGAGGAGCAGGAAAAAGCAAAAAATTTCAGAATTGCACCTTGCAAAGCGGAGAAATTACTGTTTGTGCATTTACAATATTCATTGATTTTTGCCATTGAAAAACGTCAAGAAATGTTTGAAGCTACTGACTGAATGAAAGGAGCTGGCATCTCACTCTCTTTGAATCTTCTTTATCATGCTAAGAGGAGCAGGAAAAAGCAAAAAAATTCAGAAGTGCACATTGCAATGCGGAGAAATTACTGTTTGTGCATTCACATTATTCATTGATTTTTGCCATTGAAAAACATCATGTTATTCATATACCAGAAATGTTTGAAGCTACTGACTGAATGAAAAGAGCTGGCAACTCACTCTCTTTGAATCTTCTTTACCATGCTAAGAGGAGCAGGAAAAAGCAAAAAATTTCAGAATTGCACCTTGCAATGCGGAGAAATTACTGTTTGTATATTGACATTATTCATTGATTTTTGCCATTGAAAACCATCATGTTATTCATATACCAGAAATGTTTGAAGCTACTGACTGAATGAAAGGAGCTGGCATCTCACTCTCTTTGAATCTTCTTTATCATGCTAAGAGGAGCAGGAAAAAGCAAAAAATTTCAGAAGTGCACCTTGCAATGCAGAGAAATTACTGTTTGTGCATTCACATTATTCATTGATTTTTGCCATTGAAAAACATCATGTTATTCATATACCAGAAATGTTTGAAGCTACTGACTGAATGAAAAGAGCTGGCATCTCACTCTCTTTGAATCTTCTTTATCATGCTAAGAGGAGCAGGAAAAAGCAAAAAATTTCAGAATTGCACCTTGCAATGCGGAGAAATTACTGTTTGTGCATTTACAATATTCATTGATTTTTGCCCTTGAAAAACGTCCAGAAATGTTTGAAGCTACTGACTGAATGAAAGGAGCTGGCATCTCACTCTCTTTGAATCTTCTTTATCATGCTAAGAGGAGCAGGAAAAAGCAAAAAATTTCAGAATTGCACCTTGCAATGCGAAGAAATTACTGTTTGTGCATTCACATTATTCATTGATTTTTGCCATTGAAAAACGTCCAGAAATGTTTGAAGCTACTGACTGAATGAAAAGAGCTGGCATCTCACTCTCTTTGAATCTTCTTTATCATGCTAAGAGGAGCAGGAAAAAGCAAAAAATTTCAGAATTGCACCTTCCAATGCGGAGAAATTACTCTTTGTATATTGACATTATTCATTGATTTTTGCCATTGAAAACCATCATGTTATTCATATACCAGAAATGTTTGAAGCTACTGACTGAATGAATGGAGCTGGCATCTCACTCTCTTTGTATCTTCTTTATCATGCTAAGAGGAGCAGGAAAAAGCAAAAAATTTCAGAATTGCACCTTGCAATGCGGAGAAATTACTGTTTGTGCATTCACATTATTCATTGATTTTTGCCATTGAAAAACATCATGTTATTCATATACCAGAAATGTTTGAAGCCACTGACTGAATGAAAGAAGCTGGCATCTCACTCTCTTTGAATCTTCTTTATCATGCTAAGAGGAGCAGGAAAAAGCAAAAAAATTCAGAATTGCACCTTGCAATGCGGAGAAATTACTGTTTGTGCATTTACAATATTCATTGATTTTTGCCATTGAAAAACGTCCAGAAATGTTTGAAGCTACTGACTGAATGAAAGGAGCTGGCATCTCACTCTCTTTGAATCTTCTTTATCATGCTAAGAGGAGCAGGAAAAACCAAAAAATTTCAGAATTGCACCTTGCAATGCGGAGAAATTACTGTTTGTATATTGACATTATTCATTGATTTTTGCCATTGAAAACCATCATGTTATTCATATACCAGAAATGTTTGAAGCTACTGACTGAATGAAAGGAGCTGGCATCTCACTCTCTTTGAATCTTCTTTATCATGCTAAGAGGAGCAGGAAAAAGCAAAAAATTTCAGAATTGCACCTTGCAATGCGGAGAAATTACTGTTTGTGCATTTACATTATTCATTGATTTTTGCCATTGAAGAACATCATGTTATTTATATACCAGAAATGTTTGAAGCTACTGTCTGAATGAAACGAGCTGGCATCTCACTCTCTTTGAATCTTCTTTATCATGCTAAGAGGAGCAGGAAAAAGCAAAAAATTTCAGAATTGCACCTTGCAATGCGGAGAAATTACTGTTTGTGCATTTACAATATTCATTGATTTTTGCCATTGAAAAACGTCCAGAAATGTTTGAAGCTACTGCCTAAATGAAAGGAGCTGGCATCTCACTCTCTTTTAAGCTTCTTTATCATGCTAAGAGGAGCAGGAAAAAGCAAAAAATTTCAGAATTGCACCTTGCAATGCGGAGAAATTACTGTTTGTGCATTTACAATATTCATTGATTTTTGCCATTGAAAACCGTCCAGAAATGTTTGAAGCTACTGACTGAATGAAAGGAGCTGGCATCTCACTCTCTTTGAATCTTCTTTATCATGCTAAGAGGAGCAGGAAAAAGCAAAAAATTTCAGAATTGCACCTTGCAATGCGGAGAAATTACTGTTTGTGCATTCACATTATTCATTGATTTTTGCCATTGAAGAACATCATGTTATTCATATACCAGAAATGTTTGAAGCTACTGTCTGAATGAAAGGAGCTGGCATCTCACTCTCTTTGAATCTTCTTTATCATGCTAAGAGGAGCAGGAAAAAGCAAAAAATTTCAGAATTGCACCTTGCAATGCGGAGAAATTACTCTTTGTGCATTCACATTATTCATTGATTTTTGCCATTGAAAAACGTCCAGAAATGTTAGAAGCTACTAACTGAATGAAAGGAGCTGGCATCTCACTTTCTTTGAATCTTCTTTATCATGCTAAGAGGAGCAGGAAAAAGCAAAAAATTTCAGAATTGCACCTTGCAATGCGGAGAAATTACTGTTTGTGCATTCACATTATTCATTGATTTTTGCCATTGAAAAACGTCCAGAAATGTTTGAAGCTACTGACTGAATGAAAAGTGCTGGCATCTCACTCTCTTTGAATCTTCTTTATCATGCTAAGAGGAGCAGGAAAAAGCAAAATATTTCAGAACTGCACCTTCCAATGCGGAGAAATTACTCTTTGTATATTGACATTACTCATTGATTTTTGCCATTGAAAACCATCATGTTATTCATATAACAGAAATGTTTGAAGCTACTGACTGAATGAAAGAAGTTCGCATCTCACTCTCTTTGAATCTTCTTTATCATGCTAAGAGGAGCAGGAAAAAAGCAAAACATTTCAGAATTGCACCTTGCAAAGCGGAGAAATTACTGTTTGTGCATTTACAATATTCATTGATTTTTGCCATTGAAAAACGTCCAGAAATGTTTGAAGCTACTGACTGAATGAAAGGAGCTGGCATCTCACTCTCTTTGAATCTTCTTTATCATGCTAAGAGGAGCAAGAAAAAGCAAAAAAATTCAGAAGTGCACCTTGCAATGCGGAGAAATTACTGTTTGTGCATTCACATTATTCATTGATTTTTGCCATTGAAAAACATCATGTTATTCATATACCAGAAATGTTTGAAGCTACTGACTGAATGAAAAGAGCTGGCAACTCACTCTCTTTGAATCTTCTTTACCATGCTAAGAGGAGCAGGAAAAAGCAAAAAATTTCAGAATTGCACCTTGCAATGCGGAGAAATTACTGTTTGTATATTGACATTATTCATTGATTTTTGCCATTGAAAACCATCATGTTATTCATATACCAGAAATGTTTGAAGCTACTGACTGAATGAAAGGAGCTGGCATCTCACTCTCTTTGAATCTTCTTTATCATGCTAAGAGGAGCAGGAAAAAGCAAAAAATTTCAGAAGTGCACCTTGCAATGCAGAGAAATTACTGTTTGTGCATTCACATTATTCATTGATTTTTGCCATTGAAAAACATCATGTTATTCATATACCAGAAATGTTTGAAGCTACTGACTGAATGAAAGGAGCTGGCATCTCACTCTCTTTGAATCTTCTTTATCATGCTAAGAGGAGCAGGAAAAAGCATAAAATTTCAGAATTGCACCTTGCAATGCGGAGAAATTACTGTTTGTGCATTTACAATATTCATTGATTTTTGCCATTGAAAAACGTCCAGAAATGTTTGAAACTACTGACTGAATGAAAGGAGCTGGCATCTCACTCTCTTTGAATCTTCTTTATCATGCTAAGAGGAGCAGGAAAAAGCAAAAAATTTCAGAATTGCACGTTGCAATGCGGAGAAATTACTGTTTGTGCATTCACATTATTCATTGATTTTTGCCATTGAAAAACGTCCAGAAATGTTTGAAGCTACTGACTGAATGAAAGGAGCTGGCATCTCACTCTCGTTGAATCTTCTTTATCATGCTAAGAGGAGCAGGAAAAAGCAAAAAATTTCAGAATTGCACCTTGCAATGCGGAGAAATTACTGTTTGTGCATTTACAATATTCATTGATTTTTGCCCTTGAAAAACGTCCAGAAATGTTTGAAGCTACTGACTGAATGAAAGGAGCTGGCATCTCACTCTCTTTGAATCTTCTTTATCATGCTAAGAGGAGCAGGAAAAAGCAAAAAATTTCAGAATTGCACCTTGCAATGCGGAGAAATTACTGTATGTGCATTTACAATATTCATTGATTTTTGCCATTGAAAAACGTCCAGAAATGTTTGAAGCTACTGACTGAATGAAAAGAGCTGGCATCTCACTCTCTTTGAATCTTCTTTATCATGCTAAGAGGAGCAGGAAAAAGCAAAAAATTTCAGAATTGCACCTTCCAATGCGGAGAAATTACTCTTTGTATATTGACATTATTCATTGATTTTTGCCATTGAAAACCATCATGTTATTCATATACCAGAAATGTTTGAAGCTACTGACTGAATGAAAGAAGTTGGCATCTCACTCTCTTTGAATCTTCTTTATCATGCTAAGGGGAGCAGGAAAAAAGCAAAACATTTCAGAATTGCACCTTGCAATGCGGAGAAATTACTGTTTGTGCATTCACATTATTCATTGATTTTTGCCATTGAAAAACATCATGTTATTCATATACCAGAAATGTTTGAAGCTACTGACTGAATGAAAAGAGCTGGCATCTCACTCTCTTTGAATCTTCTTTACCATGCTAAGAGGAGCAGGAAAAAGCAAAAAATTTCAGAATTACACCTTGCAATGCGGAGAAATTACTGTTTGTATATTGACATTATTCATTGATTTTTGCCATTGAAAACCATCATGTTATTCATATACCAGAAATGTTTGAAGCTACTGACTGAATGAAAAGAGCTGGCATCTCACTCTCTTTGAATCTTCTTTATCATGCTAAGAGGAGCAGGAAAAAGCAAAAAATTTCAGAATTGCACCTTGCAATGCGGAGAAATTACTGTTTGTGCATTTACAATATTCATTGATTTTTGCCATTGAAAAACGTCCAGAAATGTTTGAAGCTACTGACTGAATGAAAGGAGCTGGCATCTCACTCTCTTTGAATCTTCTTTATCATGCTAATAGGAGCAGGAAAAAGCAAAAAATTTCAGAATTGCACCTTGCAATGCGGAGAAATTACTGTTTGTGCATTCACATTATTCATTGATTTTTGCCATTGAAAAACGTCCAGAAATGTTTGAAGCTACTGATTGAATGAAAGGAGCTGGCATCTCACTCTCTTTGAATCTTCTTTATCATGCTAAGAGGAGCAGGAAAAAGCAAAAAATTTCAGAATTGCACCTTGCAATGCGGAGAAATTACTGTTTGTGCATTTACAATATTCATTGATTTTTGCCATTGAAAAACGTCCAGAAATGTTTGAAGCTACTGACTGAATGAAAGGAGCTGGCATCTCACTCTCTTTGAATCTTCTTTATCATGCTAAGAGGAGCAGAAAAAAGCAAAAAATTTCAGAATTGCACCTTGCAATGCGGAGAAATTACTGTTTGTGCATTCACATTATTCATTGATTTTTGCCTTTGAAAACCATCATGTTATTCATATACCAGAAATGTTTGAAGCTACTGACTGAATGAAAGGAGCTGGCATCTCACTCTCTTTGAATCTTCTTTATCATGCTAAGAGGAGCAGGAAAAAGCAAAAAATTTCAGAATTGCACCTTGCAATGCGGAGAAATTACTGTTTGTGCATTTACAATATTCATTGATTTTTACCATTGAAAAACGTCCAGAAATGTTTGAAGCTACTGACTGAATGAAAAGAGCTGGCATCTCACTCTCTTTGAATCTTCTTTATCATGCTAAGAGGAGCAGGAAAAAGCAAAAAATTTCAGAATTGCACCTTGCCATGCGGATAAATTACTGTTTGTGCATTCACATTATTCATTGATTTTTGCCATTGAAAAACATGTTATTCATATACCAGAAATGTTTGAAGCTACTGACTGAATGAAAAGAGCTGGCATCTCACTCTCTTTGAATCTTCTTTATCATGCTAAGAGGAGCAGGAAAAAGCAAAAAATTTCAGAATTGCACCTTGCAATGCGGAGAAATTACTGTTTGTGCATTTACAATATTCATTGATTTTTGCCATTGAAAAACGTCCAGAAATGTTTGAAGCTACTGACTGAATGAAAAGAGCTGGCATCTCACTCTCTTTGAATCTTCTTTATCATGCTAAGATGAGCAGGAAAAAGCGAAAAAATTTCAGAATTGCACCTTGCAATGCGGAGAAATTACTGTTTGTGCATTTACAATATTCATTGATTTTTGCCATTGAAAAACATCCAGAAATGTTTGAAGCTACTGACTGAATGAAAGGAGCTGGCATCTCACTCTCTTTGAATCTTCTTTATCATGCTAAGAGGAGCAGGAAAAAGCAAAAAAATTCAGAATTGCACCTTGCAATGCGGAGAAATTACTGTTTGTATATTGACATTATTCATTGATTTTTGCCATTGAAAAACATCCAGAAATGTTTGAAGCTACTGACTGAATGAAAAGAGCTGGCATCTCACTCTCTTTGAATCTTCTTTATCATGCTAAGAGGAGCAGGAAAAAGCTAAAAATTTCAGAATTGCACCTTGCAATGCGGAGAAATTACTGTTTGTGCATTTACAATAATCATTGATTTTTGCCACTGAAAAACGTCCAGAAATGTTTGAAGCTACTGACTGAATGAAAGGAGCTGGCATCTCACTCTCTTCGAATCTTCTTTATCATGCTAAGAGGAGCGGGAAAAAGCAAAAAAATTCAGAAGTGCACCTTGCAATGCGGAGAAATTACTGTTTGTGCATACACATTATTCATTGATTTTTGCCATTGAAAAACATCATGTTATTCATATACCAGAAATGTTTGAAGCTACTGACTGAATGAAAAGAGCTGGCAACTCACTCTCTTTGAATCTTCTTTACCATGCTAAGAGGAGCAGGAAAAAGCAAAAGATTTCAGAATTGCACCTTGCAATGCGGAGAAATTACTGTTTGTATATTGACATTATTCATTGATTTTTGCCATTGAAAACCATCATGTTATTCATATACCAGAAATGTTTGAAGCTACTGACTGAATGAAAGGAGCTGGCATCTCACTCTCTTTGAATCTTCTTTATCATGCTAAGAGGAGCAGGAAAAAGCAAAAAATTTCAGAAGTGCACCATGCAATGCAGAGAAATTACTGTTTGTGCATTCACATTATTCATTGATTTTTGCCTTTGAAAAACATCATGTTATTCATATACCAGAAATGTTTGAAGCTACTGACTCAATGAAAAGAGCTGGCATCTCACTCTCTTTGAATCTTCTTTATCATGCTAAGAATAGCAGGAAAAAGCAAAAAATTTCAGAATTGCACCTTGCAATGCGGAGAAATTACTGTTTGTGCATTTACAATATTCATTGATTTTTGCCTTTGAAAAACGTCCAGAAATGTTTGAAGCTACTGACTGAATGAAAGGAGCTGGCATCTCACTCTCTTTGAATCTTCTTTATCATGCTATGAGGAGCAGGGAAAAGCAAAAAATTTCAGAATTGCACGTTGCAATGCGGAGAAATTACTGTTTGTGCATTCACATTATTCATTGATTTTTGCCATTGAAAAACGTCCAGAAATGTTTGAAGCTACTGACTGAATGAAAGGAGCTGGCATCTCACTCTCTTTGAATCTTCTTTATCATGCTAAGAGGAGCAGGAAAAAGCAAAAATTTTCAGAATTGCACCTTGCAATGCGGAGAAATTACTGTTTGTGCATTTACAATATTCATTGATTTTTGCCCTTGAAAAACGTCCAGAAATGTTTGAAGCTACTGACTGAATGAAAGGAGCTGGCATCTCACTCTCTTTGAATCTTCTTTATCATGCTAAGAGGAGCAGGAAAAAGCAAAAAATTTCAGAATTGCACCTTGCAATGCGGAGAAATTACTGTTTGTGCATTCACATTATTCATTGATTTTTGCCATTGAAAACCATCATGTTATTCATATACCAGAAATGTTTGAAGCTACTGACTGAATGAAAAGAGCTGGCATCTCACTCTTTGAATCTTCTTTATCATGCTAAGAGGAGCAGGAAAAAGCAAAAAATTTCAGAATTGCACCTTGCAATGCGGAGAAATTAATGTTTGTGCATTTACAATATTCATTGATTTTTGCCATTGAAAAACGTCCAGAAATGTTTGAAGCTACTGACTGAATGAAAAGAGCTGGCATCTCACTCTCTTTGAATCTTCTTTATCATGCTAAGAGGAGCAGGAAAAAGCTAAAAATTTCAGAATTGCACCTTGCAATGCGGAGAAATTACTGTTTGTGCATTTACAATATTCATTGATTTTTGCCATTGAAAAACGTCCAGAAATGTTTGAAGCTACTGACTGAATGAAAAGAGCTGGCATCTCACTCTCTTTGAATCTTCTTTATCATGCTAAGAGGAGCAGGAAAAAGCAAAAAATTTCAGAATTGCACCTTCCAATGCGGAGAAATTACTCTTTGTATATTGACATTATTCATTGATTTTTGCCATTGAAAACCATCATGTTATTCATATACCAGAAATGTTTGAAGCTACTGACTGAATGAAAGAAGTTGGCATCTCACTCTCTTTGAATCTTCTTTATCATGCTAAGGGGAGCAGGAAAAAAGCAAAACATTTCAGAATTGCACATTGCAATGCGGAGAAATTACTGTTTGTGCATTCACATTATTCATTGATTTTTGCCATTGAAAAACATCATGTTATTCATATACCAGAAATGTTTGAAGCTACTGACTGAATGAAAAGAGCTGGCATCTCACTCTTTGAATCTTCTTTATCATGCTAAGTGGAGCAGGAAAAAGCAAAAAATTTCAGAATTGCACCTTGCAATGCGGAGAAATTAATGTTTGTGCATTTACAATATTCATTGATTTTTGCCATTGAAAAACGTCCAGAAATGTTTGAAGCTACTGACTGAATTAAAAGAGCTGGCATCTCACTCTCTTTGAATCTTCTTTATCATGCTAAGAGGAGCAGGAAAAAGCTAAAAATTTCAGAATTGCACCTTGCAATGCGGAGAAATTACTGTTTGTGCATTTACAATATTCATTGATTTTTGCCATTGAAAAACGTCCAGAAATGTTTGAAGCTACTGACTGAATGAAAAGAGCTGGCATCTCACTCTCTTTGAATCTTCTTTATCATGCTAAGAGGAGCAGGAAAAAGCAAAAAATTTCAGAATTGCACCTTCCAATGCGGAGAAATTACTCTTTGTATATTGACATTATTCATTGATTTTTGCCATTGAAAACCATCATGTTATTCATATACCAGAAATGTTTGAAGCTACTGACTGAATGAAAGAAGCTGGCATCTCACTCTCTTTGAATCTTCTTTATCATGCTAAGGGGAGCAGGAAAAAAGCAAAACATTTCAGAATTGCACATTGCAATGCGGAGAAATTACTGTTTGTGCATTCACATTATTCATTGATTTTTGCCATTGAAAAACATCATGTTATTCATATACCAGAAATGTTTGAAGCTACTGACTGAATGAAAGGAGCTGGCATCTCACTCTCTTTGAATCTTCTTTATCATGCTAAGAGGAGCAGGAAAAAGCAAAAAATTTCAGAATTGCACCTTGCAAAGCAGAGAAATTACTGTTTGTGCATTTACAATATTCATTGATTTTTGCCATTGAAAAACGTCCAGAAATGTTTGAAGCTACTGACTGAATGAAAGGAGCTGGCATCTCACTCTCTTTGAATCTTCTTTATCATGCTAAGAGGAGCAGGAAAAAGCAAAAAATTTCAGAAGTGCACCTTGCAATGCGGAGAAATTACTGTTTGTGCATTCACATTATTCATTGATTTTTGCCATTGAAAAACATCATGTTATTCATATTCCAGAAATGTTTGAAGCTACTGACTGAATGAAAAGAGCTGGCATCTCACTCTCTTTGAATCTTCTTTACCATGCTAAGAGGAGCAGGAAAAAGCAAAAAATTTCAGAATTACACCTTGCAATGCGGAGAAATTACTGTTTGTATATTGACATTATTCATTGATTTTTGCCATTGAAAACCATCATGTTATTCATATACCAGAAATGTTTGAAGCTACTGACTGAATGAAAGGAGCTGGCATCTCACTCTCTTTGAATCTTCTTTATCATGCTAAGAGGAGCAGGAAAAAGCAAAAAATTTCAGAAGTGCACCTTGCAATGCAGAGAAATTACTGTTTGTGAATTCACATTATTCATTGATTTTTGCCATTGAAAAACATCATGTTATTCATATACCAGAAATGTTTGAAGCTACTGACTGAATGAAAAAAGCTGGCATCTCACTCTCTTTGAATCTTCTTTATCATGCTAAGAGGAGCAGGAAAAAGCAAAAAATTTCAGAATTGCTCCTTGCAATGCGGAGAAATTACTGTTTGTGCATTTACAATATTCATTGATTTTTGCCATTGGAAAACGTCCAGAAATGTTTGAAGCTACTGACTGAATGAAAGGAGCTGGCATCTCACTCTCTTTGAATCTTCTTTATCATGCTAAGAGGAGCAGGAAAAAGCAAAAAATTTCAGAATTGCACCTTGCAATGCGGAGAAATTACTGTTTGTGCATTCACATTATTCATTGATTTTTGCCATTGAAAAACGTCCAGAAATGTTTGAAGCTACTGACTGAATGAAAGGAGCTGGCATCTCACTCTCTTTGAATCTTCTTTATCATGCTAAGAGGAGCAGGAAAAAACAAAAAATTTCAGAATTGCACCTTGCAATGCGGAAAAATTACTGTTTCTGCATTTACAATATTCATTGATTTTTGCCATTGAAAAACGTCCAGAAATGTTTGAAGCTACTGACTGAATGAAAGGAGCTGGCATCTCACTCTCTTTGAATCTTCTTTATCATGCTAAGAGGAGCAGGAAAAAGCAAAAAATTTCAGAATTGCACCTTGCAATGCGGAGAAATTACTGTTTGTGCATTCACATTATTCATTGATTTTTGCCATTGAAAAACATGTTATTCATATACCAGAAATGTTTGAAGCTACTGACTGAATGAAAAGAGCTGGCATCTCACTCTCTTTGAATCTTCTTTATCATGCTAAGAGGAGCAGGAAAAAGCAAAAAATTTCAGAATTGCACCTTGCAATGCGGAGAAATTACTGTTTGTGCATTTACAATATTCATTGATTTTTGCCATTGAAAAACGTCCAGAAATGTTTGAAGCTACTGACTGAATGAAAAGAGCTGGCATCTCACTCTCTTTGAATCTTCTTTATCATGCTAAGAGGAGCAGGAAAAAGTGAAAAAATTTCAGAATTGCACCTTGCAATGCGGAGAAATTACTGTTTGTGCATTTACAATATTCCTTGATTTTTGCCATTGAAAAACATCCAGAAATGTTTGAAGCTACTGACTGAATGAAAGGAGCTGGCATCTCACTCTCTTTGAATCTTCTTTATCATGCTGAGAGGAGCAGGAAAAAGCAAAAAATTTCAGAATTGCACCTTGCAATGCGGAGAAATTACTGTTTGTATATTGACATTATTCATTGATTTTTGCCATTGAAAAACATCCAGAAATGTTTGAAGCTACTGACTGAATGAAAAGAGCTGGCATCTCACTCACTTTGAATCTTCTTTATCATGCTTAGAGGAGCAGGAAAAAGCTAAAAATTTCAGAATTGCACCTTGCAATGCGGAGAAATTACTGTTTGTGCATTTACAATAATCATTGATTTTTGCCATTGAAAAACGTCCAGAAATGTTTGAAGCTACTGACTGAATGAAAGGAGCTGGCATCTCACTCTCTTTGAATCTTCTTTATCATGCTAAGAGGAGCAGGAAAAAGCAAAAAAATTCAGAAGTGCACCTTGCAATGCGGAGAAATTACTGTTTGTGCATTCACATTATTCATTGATTTTTGCCATTGAAAAACATCATGTTATTCATATACCAGAAATGTTTGAAGCTACTGACTGAATGAAAAGAGCTGGCAACTCACTCTCTTTGAATCTTCTTTACCATGCTAAGAGGAGCAGGAAAAAGCAAAAAATTTCAGAATTGCACCTTGCAATGCGGAGAAATTACTGTTTGTATATTGACATTATTCATTGATTTTTGCCATTGAAAACCATCATGTTATTCATATACCAGAAATGTTTGAAGCTACTGACTGAATGAAAGGAGCTGGCATCTCACTCTCTTTGAATCTTCTTTATCATGCTAAGAGGAGCAGGAAAAAGCAAAAAATTTCAGAATTGCACCTTGCAATGCGGAGAAATTACTGTTTGTGCATTCACATTATTCATTGATTTTTGCCATTGAAAACCATCATGTTATTCATATACCAGAAATGTTTGAAGCTACTGACTGAATGAAAAGAGCTGGCATCTCATTCTTTGAATCTTCTTTATCATGCTAAGAGGAGCAGGAAAAAAGCAAAAAATTTCAGAATTGCACCTTGCAATGCGGAGAAATTACTGTTTGTGCATTTACAATATTCATTGATTTTTGCCATTGAAAAACGTCCAGAAATGTTTGAAGCTACTGACTGAATGAAAAGAGCTGGCATCTCACTCTCTTTGAATCTTCTTTATCATGCTAAGAGGAGCAGGAAAAAGCAAAAAATTTCAGAATTGCACCTTCCAATGCGGAAAAATTACTCTTTGTATATTGACATTATTCATTGATTTTTGCCATTGAAAACCATCATGTTATTCATATACCAGAAATGTTTGAAGCTACTGACTGAATGAAAGAAGTTGGCATCTCACTCTCTTTGAATCTTCTTTATCATGCTAAGGGGAGCAGGAAAAAAGCAAAACATTTCAGAATTGCACCTTGCAATGCGGAGAAATTACTGTTTGTGCATTCACATTATTCATTGATTTTTGCCATTGAAAAACATCATGTTATTCATATACCAGAAATGTTTGAAGCTACTGACTGAATGAAAGGAGCTGGCATCTCACTCTCTTTGAATCTTCTTTATCATGCTAAGATGAGCAGGAAAAAGCAAAAAATTTCAGAATTGCACCTTGCAAAGCGGAGAAATTACTGTTTGTGCATTTACAATATTCATTGATTTTTGCCATTGAAAAACGTCCAGAAATGTTTGAAGCTACTGACTGAATGAAAGGAGCTGGCATCTCACTCTCTTTGAATCTTCTTTATCATGCTAAGAGGAGCAGGAAAAAGCAAAAAATTTCAGAAGTGCACCTTGCAATGCGGAGAAATTACTGTTTGTGCATTCACATTATTCATTGATTTTTGCCATTGAAAAACATCATGTTATTCATATACCAGAAATGTTTGAAGCTACTGACTGAATGAAAAGAGCTGGCATCTCACTCTCTTTGAATCTTCTTTACCATGCTAAGAGGAGCAGGAAAAAGCAAAAAATTTCAGAATTACACCTTGCAATGCGGAGAAATTACTGTTTCTATATAGACATTATTCATTGATTTTTGCCATTGAAAACCATCATGTTATTCATATACCAGAAATGTTTGAAGCTACTGACTGAGTGAAAGGACCTGGCATCTCACTCTCTTTGAATCTTCTTTATCATGATAAGAGGAGCAGGAAAAAGCAAAAAATTTCAGAAGTGCACCTTGCAATGCAGAGAAATTACTGTTTGTGCATTCACATTATTCATTGATTTTTGCCATTGAAAAACATCATGTTATTCATATACCAGAAATGTTTGAAGCTACTGACTGAATAAAAAGAGCTGGCATCTCACTCTCTTTGAATCTTCTTTATCATGCTAAGAGGAGCAGGAAAAAGCAAAAAATTTCAGAATTGCACCTTGCAATGAGGAGAAATTACTGTTTGTGCATTTACAATATTCATTGATTTTTGCCATTGAAAAATGTCCAGAAATGTTTGAAGCTACTGACTGAATGAAAGGAGGTGGCATCTCACTCTCTTTGAATCTTCTTTATCATGCTAAGAGGAGCAGGAAAAAGCAAAAAATTTCAGAATTGCACCTTGCAATGCGGAGAAACTACTGTTTGTGCATTCACATTATCCATTGATTTTTGCCATTGAAAAACGTCCAGAAATGTTTGAAGCTACTGTCTGAGTGAAAGGAGCTGGCATCTCACTCTCTTTGAATCTTCTTTATCATGCTAAGAGGAGCAGGAAAAAGCAAAAAATTTCAGAATTGCACCTTGCAATGCGGAGAAATTACTGTTTGTGCATTTACAATATTCATTGATTTTTGCCATTGAAAAACGTCCAGAAATGTTTGAAGCTACTGACTGAATGAAAGGAGCTGGCATCTCACTCTCTTTGAATCTTCTTTATCATGCTAAGAGGAGCAGGAAAAAGCAAAAAATTTCAGAATTGCACCTTGCAATGCGGAGAAATTACTGTTTGTGCATTCACATTATTCATTGATTTTTGCCTTTGAAAACCATCATGTTATTCATATACCAGAAATGTTTGAAGCTACTGACTGAATGAAAGGATCTGGCATCTCACTCTCTTTGAATCTTCTTTATCATGCTAAGAGGAGCAGGAAAAAGCAAAAAATTTCAGAATTGCACCTTGCAATGCGGAGAAATTACTGTTTGTGCATTTACAATATTCATTGATTTTTACCATTGAAAAACGTCCAGAAATGTTTGAAGCTACTGACTGAATGAAAAGAGCTGGCATCTCACTCTCTTTGAATCTTCTTTATCATGCTAAGAGGAGCAGGAAAAAGCACAAAATTTCAGAATTGCACCTTGCAATGCGGATAAATTACTGTTTGTGCATTCACATTATTCATTGATTTTTGCCATTGAAAAACATGTTATTCATATACCAGAAATGTTTGAAGCTACTGACTGAATGAAAAGAGCTGGCATCTCAATCTCTTTGAATCTTCTTTATCATGCTAAGGGGAGCAGGAAAAAGCAAAAAATTTCAGAATTGCACCTTGCAATGCGGAGAAATTACTGTTTGTGCATTTACAATATTCATTGATTTTTGCCATTGAAAAACATCCAGAAATGTTTGACGCTACTGACTGAATGAAAAGAGCTGGCATCTCACTCTCTTTGAATCTTCTTTATCATGCTATGAGGAGCAGGAAAAAACGAAAAAATTTCAGAATTGCACCTTGCAATGCGGAGAAATTACTGTTTGTGCATTTACAATATTCATTGATTTTTGCCATTGAAAAACATCCAGAAATGTTTGAACCTACTGACTGAATGAAAGGAGCTGGCATCTCACTCTCTTTGAATCTTCTTTATCATGCTAAGAGGAGCAGGAAAAAGCAAAAAATTTCAGAATTGCACCTTGCAATGCGGAGAAATTACTGTTTGTATATTGACATTATTCATTGATTTTTGCCATTGAAAAACATCCAGAAATGTTTGAAGCTACTGACTGAATGAAAAGAGCTGGCATCTCACTCTCTTTGAATCTTCTTTATCATGCTAAGAGGAGCAGGAAAAAGCTAAAAATTTCAGAATTGCACCTTGCAATGCGGAGAAATTACTGTTTGTGCATTTACAATAATCATTGATTTTTGCCATTGAAAAACGTCCAGAAATGTTTGAAGCTACTGACTGAATGAAAGGAGCTGGCATCTCACTCTCTTTGAATCTTCTTTATCATGCTAAGAGGAGCAGGAAAAAGCAAAAAATTTCAGAATTTCACCTTGCAATGCGGAGAAATTACTGTTTGTGCATTCACATTATTCATTGATTTTTGCCATTGAAAAACATCATGTTATTCATATACCAGAAATGTTTGAAGCTACTGACTGAATGAAAAGAGCTGGCATCTCACTCTCTTTGAATCTTCTTTATCATGCTAAGAGGAGCAGGAAAAAGCAAAAAATTTCAGAATTGCACCTTGCAATGCGGAGAAATTACTGTTTGTATATTGACATTATTCATTGATTTTTGCCATTGAAAAACGTCCAGAAATGTTTGAAGCTACTGACTGAATGAAAGGAGCTGGCATCTCACTCTCTTTGAATCTTCTTTATCATGCTAAGAGGAGCAGGAAAAAGCAAAAAATTTCAGAATTGCACCTTGCAATGCGGAGAAATTACTGTTTGTGCATTCACATTGTTCATTGATTTTTGCCATTGAAAAACATCATGTTATTCATATACCAGAAATGTTTGAAGCTACTGACTGAATGAAAAGAGCTGGCATCTCACTCTCTTTGAATCTTCTTTATCATGCTAAGAGGAGCAGGAAAAAGCAAAAAATTTCAGAATTGCACCTTGCAATGCCGAGAAATTACTGTTTGTGCATTTACAATATTCATTGATTTTTGCCATTGAAAAACGTCCAGAAATGTTTGAAGCTACTGACTGAATGAAAGGAGCTGGCATCTCACTCTCTTTGAATCTTCTTTATCATGCTAAGAGGAGCAGGAAAAAGCAAAAAATTTCAGAATTGCACCTTGCAATGCGGAGAAATTACTGTTTGTGCATTCACATTATTCATTGATTTTTGCCTTTGAAAACCATCATGTTATTCATATACCAGAAATGTTTGAAGCTACTGACTGAATGAAAGGAGCTGGCATCTCACTCTCTTTGAATCTTCTTTATCATGCTAAGAGGAGCAGGAAAAAGCAGAAAATTTCAGAATTGCACCTTGCAATGCGGAGAAATTACTGTTTGTGCATTTACAATATTCATTGATTTTTACCATTGAAAAACATCCAGAAATGTTTGAAGCTACTGACTGAATGAAAAGAGCTGGCATCTCACTCTCTTTGAATCTTCTTTATCATGCTAAGAGGAGCAGGAAAAAGCAAAAAATTTCAGAATTGCACCTTGCAATGCGGATAAATTGCTGTTTGTGCATTCACATTATTCATTGATTTTTGCCATTGAAAAACATGTTATTCATATACCAGAAATGTTTGAAGCTACTGACTGAATGAAAAGAGCTGGCATCTCACTCTCTTTGAATCTTCTTTACCATGCTAAGAGGAGCAGGAAAAAGCAAAAAATTTCAGAATTACACCTTGCAATGCGGAGAAATTACTGTTTCTATATAGACATTATTCATTGATTTTTGCCATTGAAAACCATCATGTTATTCATATACCAGAAATGTTTGAAGCTACTGACTGAGTGAAAGGACCTGGCATCTCACTCTCTTTGAATCTTCTTTATCATGATAAGAGGAGCAGGAAAAAGCAAAAAATTTCAGAAGTGCACCTTGCAATGCAGAGAAATTACTGTTTGTGCATTCACATTATTCATTGATTTTTGCCATTGAAAAACATCATGTTATTCATATACCAGAAATGTTTGAAGCTACTGACTGAATGAAAAGAGCTGGCATCTCACTCTCTTTGAATCTTCTTTATCATGCTAAGAGGAGCAGGAAAAAGCAAAAAATTTCAGAATTGCACCTTGCAATGAGGAGAAATTACTGTTTGTGCATTTACAATATTCATTGATTTTTGCCATTGAAAAATGTCCAGAAATGTTTGAAGCTACTGACTGAATGAAAGGAGGTGGCATCTCACTCTCTTTGAATCTTCTTTATCATGCTAAGAGGAGCAGGAAAAAGCAAAAAATTTCAGAATTGCACCTTGCAATGCGGAGAAACTACTGTTTGTGCATTCACATTATCCATTGATTTTTGCCATTGAAAAACGTCCAGAAATGTTTGAAGCTACTGTCTGAATGAAAGGAGCTGGCATCTCACTCTCTTTGAATCTTCTTTATCATGCTAAGAGGAGCAGGAAAAAGCAAAAAATTTCAGAATTGCACCTTGCAATGCGGAGAAATTACTGTTTGTGCATTTACAATATTCATTGATTTTTGCCATTGAAAAACGTCCAGAAATGTTTGAAGCTACTGACTGAATGAAAGGAGCTGGCATCTCACTCTCTTTGAATCTTCTTTATCATGCTAAGAGGAGCAGGAAAAAGCAAAAAATTTCAGAATTGCACCTTGCAATGCGGAGAAATTACTGTTTGTGCATTCACATTATTCATTGATTTTTGCCTTTGAAAACCATCATGTTATTCATATACCAGAAATGTTTGAAGCTACTGACTGAATGAAAGGATCTGGCATCTCACTCTCTTTGAATCTTCTTTATCATGCTAAGAGGAGCAGGAAAAAGCAAAAAATTTCAGAATTGCACCTTGCAATGCGGAGAAATTACTGTTTGTGCATTTACAATATTCATTGATTTTTACCATTGAAAAACGTCCAGAAATGTTTGAAGCTACTGACTGAATGAAAAGAGCTGGCATCTCACTCTCTTTGAATCTTCTTTATCATGCTAAGAGGAGCAGGAAAAAGCAAAAAATTTCAGAATTGCACCTTGCAATGCGGATAAATTACTGTTTGTGCATTCACATTATTCATTGATTTTTGCCATTGAAAAACATGTTATTCATATACCAGAAATGTTTGAAGCTACTGACTGAATGAAAAGAGCTGGCATCTCAATCTCTTTGAATCTTCTTTATCATGCTAAGAGGAGCAGGAAAAAGCAAAAAATTTCAGAATTGCACCTTGCAATGCGGAGAAATTACTGTTTGTGCATTTACAATATTCATTGATTTTTGCCATTGAAAAACATCCAGAAATGTTTGACGCTACTGACTGAATGAAAAGAGCTGGCATCTCACTCTCTTTGAATCTTCTTTATCATGCTATGAGGAGCAGGAAAAAGCGAAAAAATTTCAGAATTGCACCTTGCAATGCGGAGAAATTACTGTTTGTGCATTTACAATATTCATTGATTTTTGCCATTGAAAAACATCCAGAAATGTTTGAACCTACTGACTGAATGAAAGGAGCTGGCATCTCACTCTCTTTGAATCTTCTTTATCATGCTAAGAGGAGCAGGAAAAAGCAAAAAATTTCAGAATTGCACCTTGCAATGCGGAGAAATTACTGTTTGTATATTGACATTATTCATTGATTTTTGCCATTGAAAAACATCCAGAAATGTTTGAAGCTACTGACTGAATGAAAAGAGCTGGCATCTCACTCTCTTTGAATCTTCTTTATCATGCTAAGAGGAGCAGGAAAAAGCTAAAAATTTCAGAATTGCACCTTGCAATGCGGAGAAATTACTGTTTGTGCATTTACAATAATCATTGATTTTTGCCATTGAAAAACGTCCAGAAATGTTTGAAGCTACTGACTGAATGAAAGGAGCTGGCATCTCACTCTCTTTGAATCTTCTTTATCATGCTAAGAGGAGCAGGAAAAAGCAAAAAATTTCAGAATTCCACCTTGCAATGCGGAGAAATTACTGTTTGTGCATTCACATTATTCATTGATTTTTGCCATTGAAAAACATCATGTTATTCATATACCAGAAATGTTTGAAGCTACTGACTGAATGAAAAGAGCTGGCATCTCACTCTCTTTGAATCTTCTTTATCATGCTAAGAGGAGCAGGAAAAAGCAAAAAATTTCAGAATTGCACCTTGCAATGCGGAGAAATTACTGTTTGTATATTGACATTATTCATTGATTTTTGCCATTGAAAAACGTCCAGAAATGTTTGAAGCTACTGACTGAATGAAAGGAGCTGGCATCTCACTCTCTTTGAATCTTCTTTATCATGCTAAGAGGAGCAGGAAAAAGCAAAAAATTTCAGAATTGCACCTTGCAATGCGGAGAAATTACTGTTTGTGCATTCACATTGTTCATTGATTTTTGCCATTGAAAAACATCATGTTATTCATATACCAGAAATGTTTGAAGCTACTGACTGAATGAAAAGAGCTGGCATCTCACTCTCTTTGAATCTTCTTTATCATGCTAAGAGGAGCAGGAAAAAGCAAAAAATTTCAGAATTGCACCTTGCAATGCCGAGAAATTACTGTTTGTGCATTTACAATATTCATTGATTTTTGCCATTGAAAAACGTCCAGAAATGTTTGAAGCTACTGACTGAATGAAAGGAGCTGGCATCTCACTCTCTTTGAATCTTCTTTATCATGCTAAGAGGAGCAGGAAAAAGCAAAAAATTTCAGAATTGCACCTTGCAATGCGGAGAAATTACTGTTTGTGCATTCACATTATTCATTGATTTTTGCCTTTGAAAACCATCATGTTATTCATATACCAGAAATGTTTGAAGCTACTGACTGAATGAAAGGAGCTGGCATCTCACTCTCTTTGAATCTTCTTTATCATGCTAAGAGGAGCAGGAAAAAGCAGAAAATTTCAGAATTGCACCTTGCAATGCGGAGAAATTACTGTTTGTGCATTTACAATATTCATTGATTTTTACCATTGAAAAACATCCAGAAATGTTTGAAGCTACTGACTGAATGAAAAGAGCTGGCATCTCACTCTCTTTGAATCTTCTTTATCATGCTAAGAGGAGCAGGAAAAAGCAAAAAATTTCAGAATTGCACCTTGCAATGCGGATAAATTGCTGTTTGTGCATTCACATTATTCATTGATTTTTGCCATTGAAAAACATGTTATTCATATACCAGAAATGTTTGAAGCAACTGACTGAATGAAAAGAGCTGGCATCTCACTCTCTTTGAATCTTCTTTATCATGCTAAGAGGAGCAGGAAAAAGCAAAAAATTTCAGAATTGCACCTTGCAATGCGGAGAAATTACTGTTTGTGCATTTACAATATTCATTGATTTTTGCCATTGAAAAACGTCCAGAAATGTTTGAAGCTACTGACTGAATGAAAAGAGCTGGCATCTCACTCTCTTTGAATCTTCTTTATCATGCTAAGAGGAGCAGGAAAAAGCGAAAAAATTTCAGAATTGCACCTTGCAATGCGGAGAAATTACTGTTTGTGCATTTACAATATTCATTGATTTTTGCCATTGAAAAACGTCCAGAAATGTTTGAAGCTACTGACTGAATGAAAGGAGCTGGCATCTCACTCTCTTTGAATCTTCTTTATCATGCTAAGAGGAGCAGGAAAAAGCAAAAAATTTCAGAATTGCACCTTAAAATGCGGAGAAATTACCGTTTGTATATTGACATTATTCATTGATTTTTGCCATTGAAAAACATCCAGAAATGTTTGAAGCTACTGACTGAATGAAAAGAGCTGGCATCTCACTCTCTTTGAATCTTCTTTATCATGCTAAGAGGAGCAGGAAAAAGCTAAAAATTTCAGAATTGCACCTTGCAATGCGGAGAAATTACTGTTTGTGCATTTACAATAATCATTGATTTTTGCCATTGAAAAACGTCCAGAAATGTTTGAAGCTACTGACTGAATGAAAGGAGCTGGCATCTCACTCTCTTTGAATCTTCTTTATCATGCTAAGAGGAGCAGGAAAAAGCAAAAAATTTCAGAATTGCACCTTGCAATGCGGAGAAATTACTGTTTGTGCATTCACATTATTCATTGATTTTTGCCATTGAAAACCATCATGTTATTCATATACCAGAAATGTTTGAAGCTACTGACTGAATGAAAAGAGCTGGCATCTCAATCTTTGAATCTTCTTTATCATGCTAAGAGGAGCAGAAAAAAGCAAAAAATTTCAGAATTGCACCTTGCAATGCGGAGAAATTACTGTTTGTGCATTTACAATATTCATTGATTTTTGCCATTGAAAAACGTCCAGAAATGTTTGAAGCTACTGACTGAATGAAAAGAGCTGGCATCTCACTCTCATTGAATCTTCTTTATCATGCTAAGAGGAGCAGGAAAAAGCTAAAAATTTCAGAATTGCACCTTGCAATGCGGAGAAATTACTGTTTGTGCATTTACAATATTCATTGATTTTTGCCATTGAAAAACGTCCAGAAATGTTTGAAGCTACTGACTGAATGAAAAGAGCTGGCATCTCACTCTCTTTGAATCTTCTTTATCATGCTAAGAGGAGCAGGAAAAAGCAAAAAATTTCAGAATTGCACCTTCCAATGCGGAAAAATTACTCTTTGTATATTGACATTATTCATTGATTTTTGCCATTGAAAACCATCATGTTATTCATATACCAGAAATGTTTGAAGCTACTGACTGAATGAAAGAAGTTGGCATCTCACTCTCGTTGAATCTTCTTTATCATGCTAAGGGGAGCAGGAAAAAAGCAAAACATTTCAGAATTGCACCTTGCAATGCGGAGAAATTACTGTTTGTGCATTCACATTATTCATTGATTTTTGCCATTGAAAAACATCATGTTATTCATATACCAGAAATGTTTGAAGCTACTGACTGAATGAAAGGAGCTGGCATCTCACTCTCTTTGAATCTTCTTTATCATGCTAAGATGAGCAGGAAAAAGCAAAAAATTTCAGAATTGCACCTTGCAAAGCGGAGAAATTACTGTTTGTGCATTTACAATATTCATTGATTTTTGCCATTGAAAAACGTCCAGAAATGTTTGAAGCTACTGACTGAATGAAAGGAGCTGGCATCTCACTCTCTTTGAATCTTCTTTATCATGCTAAGAGGAGCAGGAAAAAGCAAAAAATTTCAGAAGTGCACCTTGCAATGCGGAGAAATTACTGTTTGTGCATTCACATTATTCATTGATTTTTGCCATTGAAAAACATCATGTTATTCATATACCAGAAATGTTTGAAGCTACTGACTGAATGAAAAGAGCTGGCATCTCACTCTCTTTGAATCTTCTTTACCATGCTAAGAGGAGCAGGAAAAAGCAAAAAATTTCAGAATTACACCTTGCAATGCGGAGAAATTACTGTTTCTATATTGACATTATTCATTGATTTTTGCCATTGAAAACCATCATGTTATTCATATACCAGAAATGTTTGAAGCTACTGACTGAGTGAAAGGACCTGGCATCTCACTCTCTTTGAATCTTCTTTATCATGCTAAGAGGAGCAGGAAAAAGCAAAAAATTTCAGAAGTGCACCTTGCAATGCAGAGAAATTACTGTTTGTGCATTCACATTATTCATTGATTTTTGCCATTGAAAAACATCATGTTATTCATATACCAGAAATGTTTGAAGCTACTGACTGAATGAAAAGAGCTGGCATCTCACTCTCTTTGAATCTTCTTTATCATGCTAAGAGGAGCAGGAAAAAGCAAAAAATTTCAGAATTGCACCTTGCAATGCGGAGAAATTACTGTTTGTGCATTTACAATATTCATTGATTTTTGCCATTGAAAAATGTCCAGAAATGTTTGAAGCTACTGACTGAATGAAAGGAGGTGGCATCTCACTCTCTTTGAATCTTCTTTATCATGCTAAGAGGAGCAGGAAAAAGCAAAAAATTTCAGAATTGCACCTTGCAATGCGGAGAAATTACTGTTTGTGCATTCACATTATTCATTGATTTTTGCCATTGAAAAACGTCCAGAAATGTTTGAAGCTACTGTCTGAATGAAAGGAGCTGGCATCTCACTCTCTTTGAATCTTCTTTATCATGCTAAGAGGAGCAGGAAAAAGCAAAAAATTTCAGAATTGCACCTTGCAATGCGGAGAAATTACTGTTTGTGCATTTACAATATTCATTGATTTTTGCCATTGAAAAACGTCCAGAAATGTTTGAAGCTACTGACCGAATGAAAGGAGCTGGCATCTCACTCTCTTTGAATCTTCTTTATCATGCTAAGAGGAGCAGGAAAAAGCAAAAAATTTCAGAATTGCACCTTGCAATGCGGAGAAATTACTGTTTGTGCATTCACATTATTCATTGATTTTTGCCTTTGAAAACCATCATGTTATTCATATACCAGAAATGTTTGAAGCTACTGACTGAATGAAAGGATCTGGCATCTCACTCTCTTTGAATCTTCTTTATCATGCTAAGAGGAGCAGGAAAAAGCAAAAAATTTCAGAATTGCACCTTGCAATGCGGAGAAATTACTGTTTGTGCATTTACAATATTCATTGATTTTTACCATTGAAAAACGTCCAGAAATGTTTGAAGCTACTGACTGAATGAAAAGAGCTGGCATCTCACTCTCTTTGAATCTTCTTTATCATGCTAAGAGGAGCAGGAAAAAGCAAAAAATTTCAGAATTGCACCTTGCAATGCGGATAAATTACTGTTTGTGCATTCACATTATTCATTGATTTTTGCCATTGAAAAACATGTTATTCATATACCAGAAATGTTTGAAGCTACTGACTGAATGAAAAGAGCTGGCATCTCAATCTCTTTGAATCTTCTTTATCATGCTAAGAGGAGCAGGAAAAAGCAAAAAATTTCAGAATTGCACCTTGCAATGCGGAGAAATTACTGTTTGTGCATTTACAATATTCATTGATTTTTGCCATTGAAAAACGTCCAGAAATGTTTGAAGCTACTGACTGAATGAAAAGAGCTGGCATCTCACTCTCTTTGAATCTTCTTTATCATGCTAAGAGGAGCAGGAAAAAGCGAAAAAATTTCAGAATTGCACCTTGCAATGCGGAGAAATTACTGTTTGTGCATTTACAATATTCATTGATTTTTGCCATTGAAAAACATCCAGAAATGTTTGAACCTACTGACTGAATGAAAGGAGCTGGCATCTCACTCTCTTTGAATCTTCTTTATCATGCTAAGAGGAGCAGGAAAAAGCAAAAAATTTCAGAATTGCACCTTGCAATGCGGAGAAATTACTGTTTGTATATTGACATTATTCATTGATTTTTGCCATTGAAAAACATCCAGAAATGTTTGAAGCTACTGACTGAATGAAAAGAGCTGGCATCTCACTCTCTTTGAATCTTCTTTATTATGCTAAGAGGAGCAGGAGAAAGCAAAAAATTTCAGAATTGCACCTTGCAATGCGGAGAAATTACTGTTTGTATATTGATATTATTCATTGATTTTTGCCATTGAAAAACGTCCAGAAATGTTTGAAGCTACTGACTGAATGAAAGGAGCTGGCATCTCACTCTCTTTGAATCTTCTTTATCATGCTAAGAGGAGCAGGAAAAAGCAAAAAATTTCAGAATTGCACCTTGCAATGCGGAGAAATTACTGTTTGTGCATTCACATTATTCATTGATTTTTGCCATTGAAAAACGTCATGTTATTCATATACCAGAAATGTTTGAAGCTACTGACTGAATGAAAAGAGCTGGCATCTCACTCTCTTTGAATCTTCTTTATCATGCTAAGAGGAGCAGGAAAAAGCAAAAAATTTCAGAATTGCACCTTGCAATGCCGAGAAATTACTGTTTGTGCATTTACAATATTCATTGATTTTTGCCATTGAAAAACGTCCAGAAATGTTTGAAGCTACTGACTGAATGAAAGGAGCTGGCATCTCACTCTCTTTGAATCTTCTTTATCATGCTAAGAGGAGCAGGAAAAAGCAAAAAATTTCAGAATTGCACCTTGCAATGCGGAGAAATTACTGTTTGTGCATTCACATTATTCATTGATTTTTGCCTTTGAAAACCATCATGTTATTCATATACCAGAAATGTTTGAAGCTACTGACTGAATGAAAGGAGCTGGCATCTCACTCTCTTTGAATCTTCTTTATCATGCTAAGAGGAGCAGGAAAAAGCAAAAAATTTCAGAATTGCACCTTGCAATGCGGAGAAATTACTGTTTGTGCATTTACAATATTCATTGATTTTTACCATTGAAAAACGTCCAGAAATGTTTGAAGCTACTGACTGAATGAAAAGAGCTGGCATCTCACTCTCTTTGAATCTTCTTTATCATGCTAAGAGGAGCAGGAAAAAGCAAAAAATTTCAGAATTGCACCTTGCAATGCGGATAAATTGCTGTTTGTGCATTCACATTATTCATTGATTTTTGCCATTGAAAAACATGTTATTCATATACCAGAAATGTTTGAAGCAACTGACTGAATGAAAAGAGCTGGCATCTCACTCTCTTTGAATCTTCTTTATCATGCTAAGAGGAGCAGGAAAAAGCAAAAAATTTCAGAATTGCACCTTGCAATGCGGAGAAATTACTGTTTGTGCATTTACAATATTCATTGATTTTTGCCATTGAAAAGCGTCCAGAAATGTTTGAAGCTACTGACTGAATGAAAAGAGCTGGCATCTCACTCTCTTTGAATCTTCTTTATCATGCTAAGAGGAGCAGGAAAAAGCGAAAAAATTTCAGAATTGCACCTTGCAATGCGGAGAAATTACTGTTTGTGCATTTACAATATTCATTGATTTTTGCCATTGAAAAACGTCCAGAAATGTTTGAAGCTACTGACTGAATGAAAGGAGCTGGCATCTCACTCTCTTTGAATCTTCTTTATCATGCTAAGAGGAGCAGGAAAAAGCAAAAAATTTCAGAATTACACCTTGCAATGCGGATAAATTACCGTTTGTATATTGACATTATTCATTGATTTTTGCCATTGAAAAACATCCAGAAATGTTTGAAGCTACTGACTGAATGAAAAGAGCTGGCATCTCACTCTCTTTGAATCTTCTTTATCATGCTAAGAGGAGCAGGAAAAAGCTAAAAATTTCAGAATTGCACCTTGCAATGCGGAGAAATTACTGTTTGTACATTTACAATAATCATTGATTTTTGCCATTGAAAAACGTCCAGAAATGTTTGAAGCTACTGACTGAATGAAAGGAGCTGGCATCTCACTCTCTTTGAAGCTTCTTTATCATGCTAAGAGGAGCAGGAAAAAACAAAAAATTTCAGAATTCCACCTTGCAATGCGGAGAAATTACTGTTTGTGCATTCACATTATTCATTGATTTTTGCCATTGAAAAACATCATGTTATTCATATACCAGAAATGTTTGAAGCTACTGACTGAATGAAAAGAGCTGGCATCTCACTCTCTTTGAATCTTCTTTATCATGCTAAGAGGAGCAGGAAAAAGCAAAAAATTTCAGAATTGCACCTTGCAATTAGTGTTGAGCCACCCCCGTAGTGTTCGAGTTCGGTTCGGTTCGTCGAACACCCGTGTGTTCGCCGAACTGTTCGTCGAACTGTTCGTCGAACACCTTCGAACACCGTTAAAACCAATGGCAGGCAAACAAAAACACATAGAAACACATAGAAAACACCTTCAAAGGTGTCCAAAAGCTGACAAACTGCTCAGAAGACACAACTAACACATGGAAAAGTGACAAGTACATATAGTCATGCGAAAAGAAAAGAGGTGGAGGAGTAAAAGGAGGGGGAGACACAGATATAGGCATGTCATGCCCTTCTAAAATCCAAAAAGTGAGAAGCCGACACGGCCAGTCCGCTCCTGCCCGTGCCACCTCCGTGTCGCCGGGTTTGTGCCAGAGCCGCGGTGAACCCTGACTGCCAGCCCCCCTCTCCCAATACTGGTGCCTGTCCGCTGGTGGGTCGAGAGTGCCCCCCTGTGGTGGAGGCAGCTCTAAGCTTTTTAATTTAAATTGTCCCTCTAATTTGAATGAATACACTTTAAATCCATTTACAAGGATCTATTGGAGGGCAAGTCTCATGCCAGCAGCCGCGTAATTCCAGCTCCAGTAGCGTCCACTAAAGCTGCTGCAGTTAAAAAGCTTTTATAAGGATCGAGCTTGGCTGTCCACCGCAAGGCATCCTAGTGCCAGTCCCAGCCCCTATGCCTTTGGGTGCCTCCTGATGCTCTTCACTGAGTATCCCGTGGTCCCGAAGCATTTCCTTTGAAAAAATTAAGTGTCCAAACTACAGGTGGTGTAGCTTGCTTAACAGCCGGGATAATCCGCTGACTAGCAGACACTGCTACTAGGCACAAAGTATTTCCTGGGCTAGATGCAGTTAAAAATTTGTAAGTAGATACTCTCGTTGGATGCTGAGAAAGCATTCCATAGAGTCTCCTGGCACGCCATATATGATTCTCTTAAAAAGCTTGGGGTAGGGGTCTAGGGGACCCTTTTATAGCCAAACTCACGGCCCTGTATCACAATACGTCACCTAGGCTGAAGATAAATGGAACTGTAGCACCGAGGGCTCGGTTGCTACAGACGTATTGCACCTCACCCAGAGGTGTGATATCTCACTCTCAGATAAGGATGGAGTGTGGATCAGGACCCGACACCTGCATGCATTACACCACATTGCCGTGGGGCAGGGCGACCAATATGCCCCTGAGATGGGCACGACAGTCCCTGTCCCTGGCTGGAGTGGGGGGAGGGAACACTGAGGAAGGGGAACCCTGCAGTGCAGGAGCAGGGAGGAAGCAGTTCCTGGGTGCATTGAGAAGGGAGTATAAAAGGTGGGCACCATCTTAGTTCAGTGCAGAGAAGTCTGAGCAGAACTGGCAGGGAGCAGGGGCTCTGCATGAGCTCTGCTCCGGAGGCGGGCCTAGTAACAGAGGCCCAGGCCTGCAAGAGGGAGAAGGAAGGAAGAGGAGCGGAGAAGGCTCCAAGAACGAGGAATGAAGGGATCCCAGGGGTGCGGACGGGCGAGTCGCCACCGCACGCCCGAATCCACCTGCGTGGAGGGGTCAGGCCAAAGGGGGAGACCGGTCCCCGAACTAGTGGAGGCAGGAAACGACCCTCAGCTAGAAACCGGAGGCTCTGACATTTTATGTGGTGCAGCCCCTTGCTCCACCCGCTAGGAAGGCACCACATAGGGTCAGGGAAACTGGCGCCAAGTTTACCAAGAGGAGGCCCGAGGCAGCCGGACAGAAGTGTTGGTAAGAAAGGCCAGACAAAGGACACACAAAGGGGGTCCTGTGAAGCGCTCCAAAGTTATCTGGGAGTTGTCTGAGCCCCTCACCTGGTGAGCACAGTACGACGTGGGCAGCCGTTACATGCAGACGTGGTCTGGATAATAAGAACTGTGAGTAAAGGCCCTGAACTGCATCACTGACTCCGTGTCGTTACTGCTGCTGCCCTGCACCATCACCCCCATCCTCCGCATACACTGCCCTGAGGCTATACTCCTCCCGTGGGGAGTTATGCTACGCTCTGCTGCACCCACAACACCAGCCTTAGCGGTCTGCCCTGTAGCGGCGGTTCACTCTGACCGCAATCCACGGGTGGCGTAGTCGGACATTTAAACATCAAAACCACATAACTAGTTCCGCCACTGGTTTGACCGCCCTGAGCCACGGAACCGGATCGCCGCCACGAAGACTACAACCACCAGCATCCACCAAAAAGGGTCCGGCTCCGGGTGTCCCAAGGCCCAGGGGGTGCGTCAGAACATTTTCATCACCTTTCACAATCACCAATGGGACAAGGCAGGGATGTCCTCTGTCCCCTCTCTTATACATCCTAGTGATGGAGCACCTGCTCTTATTAATTCGCCATAACCCCAATATTAGGTGGATTGAGGTGGGAGGCACCGAGTACAAGTGCTCTCTATTTGCTGATGATGTCCTAGTATATATCACTCAATCACATATATCCATCCCTGCTGTTATGGCTGAAATAGATCACTTTGTTACATGGTAAAATTTTAAAATCAATGCAGCGAAGTCTGAGGCCCTCGATGTCTCCCTCCCTAAATCCATATAGGATTCCATCCAGTCCAACTTTCCCTTTGCCTGGCCCTCACAGGGTATCAAATACTTAGGAATTCCTATTCATAGAGACCTCTCCCATCTATGTTATCTTAATTTTGGGCCCTTTATTGAACAATTCCATACAGACCACGGTTGGCAAGTTAGAACTGTAAGATTCACTACGTGAACCACTGGTGTTTTGTGGAAAAACACATGTACACCGCGTTCCAAATTATTATGCAAAAAGTGTTTAGGAGTGATAAGGGAAGAATTTGTTTGTTTGTCAGTTAAACTCATTGATGGTGATGTGTGTCAGGGCTCTTTATATCACTGTAAGCAATTGCAGACACCTGTGCTAATTAGTTTGGCAGGTGTGTCCAATGAAAGGCAAGACTATTTAAGAAGGCTCTCTCACATTATTAAGCAGCCTACATTTTCTGCCAAAATGGGAAAGAAAAAGGATGTGTCGGCTGCTGAGAAGCAACAAATTGTGGAGTGTTTAGGTCAAGGCATGACTACAATCAACATTGTGCGATGATCAGGATGAAGTGTCTTGGCAATCAAGAAGTATGTAGCTGATTCACAGTACACACGTGTGCGTGCTGATAAGGGCAAATTGAGGACTCTTTCCTACAGGCAATTACGTCAGGTTGAAAGAGCAGCGGCAAAAAAGCCTTGTCATAGCAGCAGACAAGTTTTTGAAGCTGCTTGTGCCTCCAACGTCCCCCGAACAACAAGATGCAGGGTCCTTCAGAGGTTTGCAGCTGTGCATACGCCATCCTGTCGACCTCCTCTATCCACTTCACACAAGCAGAAATGGCTCCAGTGGGCCAAACATTACATGAAGACTGATTTCAAAACTGTTTTGTTCACGGATGAGTGCCGTGCAGCGCTCGATGGTCCAGATGAATGGAGTGGAGGATGGCTGGTTGATGGACACCCCACGCAAACACGGCTACAGCGCCAACAAGGAGGAGGTGGAGTAATGTTTTGGGCTGGAATCATGGGGAGAGAGATTGTCGGCCCCTTTAGGATCCCTGAAGGCGCTAAAGATGAACTCCATAATGTATGTGGATTTTCTCAAACAGCACTTCCTGCCATGGTTCAAGAAGAAGAACCGTGTATTTCACAGCAAGATCATTTTTCTGCATGATAATGCACCATCTCATGCTGCACATAAAACATCTGCATCTCTGGCTGATATGGGCATAAAAGGGGACAAACTTATGGTGTGACCCCCATGCTCCCCTGACCTCTACCCCATTCAGAACCTTTGGAGCATCATTAAAAGGAGTGTCTATGATGGCGGGAGGCAGTTCACATCTAAGCAACAGCTCTGGGAGGGTATTCTGTCCTCATGCAAAACAATTGAAGCAGAAACCATCCAAAACCTGACAAATTCAATGGACGAGAGAGTTCAGAAGCTCCTTTCGAACAAGGGGTCCTATGTGAAAATGTAACATCACCTAGAATAAAGTTTTGAGTTGAAAACTGTTTGATTTCAGTTTCTAACAACCTGCTAATGCTTATAATTTCAAAAATGACCATTTTTTGGTCTTTATTAAAATGAAAAGGTTGATCGAAAAGTTTGGGGGATCTAAGAGTGTGGCAACCCAGTAGTCATGATTACTTCGAATTCTGACAATATGAGGGTCATGCTGCAGGTAGTGCAGCAAGAAGGCACTTATGTGTCTTGCGCATCTCGGAGCCCCAAAATTATTTTCCGGGCTAGATGCAGCTAAAAATTATTTTTAATTTTAAATCTGGTGAAGCTTATTATAGATGGCCTAATAGGATCAGTGCTGCACACTGCTACAAAGCCCAAATTATTTTCCAGTCAAGATACAGATAAACATGATTAGTAATTTGAAAGCTTAAAATGGTTGGTAGGGTGATTTTAACCAATCATCAAGCTTTTACTCTCCCCAGGATGACACAGGGGTAGAAAAGTCGTTTCGGATCCATGATTTGTTCATCTTTATGAACGTGAGTCTGTCTACATTATCAGTGGAGAGCCGCGTGCGCTTATCTGTCAGCACACCACCAGCAGCACTGAACACACGTTCAGACAGAACGCTGGCTGCGGGGCATGACAAGATCTCCAAGGCGTAAGTGGCTAGCTCCGGCCATTTATCCAGATTGGAAGCCCAAAAAGAGCAAGGGTCCAGTGACACAGTCGTGGCTTCAATGTTTACTTGGAGATACTCCTGTACCATCGTCTCTAGGCGTTGACTATGTGTCAGACTTCTTGTCTCCTGTGGCCTTGCAAAGGATGGGCTAAAAAAGTGGTGAAATGATTCCGCAAAATTGATGTTACCAGCAGATACTGTGGTTCTGTTACGGTTTGAGTGCTGAACACTTGACGGTCCCACGGTTGGCAAGTTGGAACTGTGAGATTCACTACGTGCACCACTGGTATTTTGTGGAAAAGCACATGTAAGATTCTGCAACAGTCTCTGCTGATACTCCTGCATGCGTGCATCCCTTTCTATGGCAGGAATAATTTCTGCAAATTTACTTTTGTACCGGGGATCTAACAGTGTGGCAACCCAGTAGTCAGGATTATTTCTAATTCTCACAATTCGAGGGTCATGTTGCAGGTAGTGCAGCAAGAAGGCACTCATGTGTGTTGCGCATCCAGGAGCACCAAGTCCCTGTTGTGTTGGTGGCGAGGTAACAATCATGCTTCCTTCCTCTGTCCTCTCCCCCCAACCTCGCACAACAGAAATGTGATCAAGGTCTCCCTCATCTGATGAGTCTTCCATCAGTTCGTCCTCCACTTCTTCCTGGGCTCCTGCACCTTCCTCACTAGTTTGGCTGCTACCATGCGCCCTGGTAAAATCATCTCCCCCACCCTCACATGCCTGCCGCCTTGGTGCTGCCGACCGTCTGGACCTTGCAGATGTTAGCCCTTCCGCATACAACTCCTCCTCCTCTACTTCCTCCACCTCCTCTTGTGCCACCACCTGACTCCGAATTCTGTTTAACATGTGCTCCAGCATGTAAATCACCGGAATAGTCATGCTGATAATGGCATCGTCAGCACTAAACATCTTCGTCGCCATTTCAAAACTGTGCAGAAGGGTGCATAGGTCCCTGATCTGAGACCACTCCTCCAGCGTGATTTGCCCCACCTCTGAATCTCGTTGGCCCAGGCTATACGTCAGAACGTATTGCACCAGGGCTTGTCGGTGCTGCCACAGTCGCTGCAACATGTGCAGAGTTGAATTCCACCGGGTAGGCACATCGCATTTTAGCCGGTGAAGTGGCAGGCCCAACGACTTCTGTAGAGATGTAAGTCGCTGAGCTGCGGGATGCGAACGGCGGAAGTGAGCACACAGCGACCGTGCCCTCTGCAGAAGGCCATCTAGTCTGGGATAGTGGGCTAAAAATTGCTGGACAACCAGGTTCAACACGTGAGCCATACAAGGCACGTGTGTGACATTGCCCCGGCGAAGGGCCGCACCCAGGTTTGCAGCATTGTCGCACACGGCCTTCCCTGGTTTCAGGTCCAGTGGAGACAACCATTCATGAAATTGGTTCTCCAGAGCTGACCACAACTCCTCAGCTGTGTGACTCACATTTCCCAGACATTTCAATGTAAAAACCGCCTGATGACGTTGAGCCCTACTGCCAGCATAGTAAGGAGGTGTGCAGGATCCCTTCTGCGCAGTTAGAAAGCTTGTGGCATGACCAGACAGGCTTTGGGTGCAGGTGGAAGACCGAGAGGAGGTTGAGGAGGCAGAAGCAGTGGAGGAACTTTGACATAAAGAGGATTGACGCACAACTCGTGGGGACGGCAAGACTTGGACAGCAGCCCCTTGTCCTGCTGTCACCATAGTTACCCAGTGCCCAGTCAGCGACATGTAACGCCCCTGTCCATGCCTACTCGTCCAAGTGTCTGTGGTGAAATGCACCCTGTCACACACAGAGTTTCTCAAAGAAGCGGTGATGTTGTGTGCGACATGCTGGTGGAGCGCAGGCACACCTTTCTTTGAGAAGTAGTGCCGACTGGGCATCTGGTACTGGGGCACTGCGACGGACATAAGGTCTCGAAAATCCTCTGTGTCCACCAGGCGGAAAGGCAGCATTTCTGTAGCCAAGAGCTTGCAGATGGTGAAATTCAACCTCTTAGCTTTCTCATAGCTAGGAGGAAATGGTCTTTTACTTGTCCACATCTGAGGGACCGAGGGCTGGCTATTGTGCTTAGACGGGGTTGATAAGGGTGTCCCCGGCAAACTGCCGGTCTGTGAGGAAGATGCAGGCGGACATGTTAGGTTGCCTTGATCAAAAGGTGGTGCTATCGATGTCGGACAGCACTCAAGACCAGCTGGTGTTACCACCTCCAAAGAAAATGATGACCTGCCAATCACGCTGGCTGTTGCGGGTAAAGAGGTGGCAGGTCTGCGCCCCAAAACAGGTTAGACTGCTGTCCCCCCAGTCACAGAGGATGAAGAGGCCGCGGATGCACAAGATATGGCAGACGGTGGTTGGCCCGGCCGGCTAGGCCGCATTGTAGCACACTGAGCTTCCCACTGCAACTTATGCTTCATGTCCATGTGCCGGTTCATGCATGAAGTACTCAAACTATGTATTTTTTGGCCTCTACTTAGCTTTTGCTGACAAATGTTACAGATAACACAAGTTGGGTCATCTTTATCGATCTGAAAAAATGCCCAGGCTATGCAAGGCTTAGCACCCATGCGACCTGAAGAGCCACCACGACTTGTGGTGAGAGGCAGAGTTGTGTTTGAGGATGCAGTTGTTGACGTGCTTCCAGTACTACGTCTCTGTCCAGGAAGGCGCAACCTGACCTCGTCGTCACTAGCATCTTCCTCCACCTCCTCTGCTGACCTCATCTCTTGGCTGACTGTGGGTTGACAGTAAGTGGGATCTCCGACCTCATCATCATCACCCTGTGCGTTATCACACCCGTCGTCCTCAGAACCAACCTGTTCCTGCCCTGACAAAAAACTAAAGTTGTCGCTCCAATCAGATGTTTGAGTCTTATCATCGTCTTCCTCATTGTCTCCACCAACAGGAGTTACAGTTTGGGAATGAGGGTCTACATTATGGTCAGAACCTTCTGCGTCTGGTCCTGGATCCGACTCATAAAGATTCTGGGCATCAGTGCAGATCATTTCCTCGTCTGGATTCACAGAAGCGCTGGAGTCGACCTCTGATTCCCAGGCTATAGTATGAGTAAACAGCTCTGCAGACTCAACCATCTGTTCTACCTCATACTCAGACGGGCAGCTGGAGATTTGGGAGCTGTGAGGAAGCAAGTGCGATTTGGGTGACACCTTTGAGGACTGGAGTATTTGTGATGTTGAAGTTGATGTGGAGGAGAGCCCACTTAAAGGAGCACTTGATATCCGTTGAAGCACCTGCTGTTTTTGTGCCTCATCTGGAATTTGTAGCGATTGGCGTGGCCGTAAGAAAGGGATCTTATCACATTGTCCGCTAAAAGAAGTAGACATTTTAGTTTGGCTGGAAGATGGTCTTTCTTCTGCACCTACCCCACGGACACAACCTTTTTTCCCCTTCCCAACACGCCTATTCCCCTTTCCACCAGCAGCAGGCCTTTTTCCACTCATTTTGGTGGTTAACTAATTCACAACTCTGGAGTTGTTTGCACAAAAAAACAATGGATGGTAACCGAGCAGAGCTGAGTGGCCAAACTGTGGTATTAGGCCAAAACTATTGGCTGGGTTAGATGCAGAAAAAAATTATTTTTAATTTGCAACCTGATGGAGGTCAGTATAGATGGACTAATAGACCAAGTCCCACACACCGCTAGAAGCCCAAATATTTTTTCAGAGCTAGATGCAGAAAAAAATTATATTCAATTTGCAACCTGCTGGAGGTCAGTATAGAAGGACTAATAGAACAAGTCCCACACACTGCTAGAAGCCCAAATATTTTTTCAGAGCTAAATGAAGAAAAAAATTATTTTTAATTTGCAACCTGATGGAGGTCAGTATAGATGGACTAATAGACCAAGTCCCACACACTGCTAGAAGCCCAAATATTTTTTCAGAGCTAGATGCAGAAAAAAATTATTTTTAATTTGCAACCTGATGGAGGTCAGTATAGATGGACTAATAGACCAAGTCCCACACACCGCTAGAAGCCCAAATATTTTTTCAGAGCTAGATGCAGAAAATTTTTTTATTCAATTTGCAACCTGATGGAGGTCAGTATAGATGGACTAATAGACCAAGTCCCACACACTGCTAGAAGCCCAAATATTTTTTCAGAGCTAGATGCAGAAAAATATTATTTTTAATTTGCAACCTGATGGAGGTCAGTATAGATGGACTAATAGACCAAGTCCCACACACCGCTAGAAGCCCAAATATTTTTTCAGAGCTAGATGCAGAAATTTTTTTTATTCAATTTGCAACCTGATGGAGGTCAGTATAGATGGACTAATAGACTAAGTCCCACACACTGCTAGAAGCCCAAATATTTTTTTCAGAGCTAGATGCAGAAAAAAATTATTTTTAATTTTCAACCTGATGGAGGTCAGTATAGATGGACTAATAGACCAAGTCCCACACACCGCTAGAAGCCCAAATATTTTTTCAGAACTAGATGCAGAAATTTTTTTTATTCAATTTGCAACCTGATGGAGGTCAGTATAGATGGACTAATAGACCAAGTCCCACACACTGCTAGAAGCCCAAATATTTTTTCAGAGCTAGATGCAGAAAAAATTATTTTTAATTTGCAACCTGATGGAGGTCAGTATAGATGGACTAATAGACCAAGTCCCACACACCGCTAGAAGCCCAAATATTTTTTCAGAGCTAGATGCAGAAAAAAATTATATTCAATTTGCAACCTGCTGGAGGTCAGTATAGAAGGACTAATAGAACAAGTCCCACACACTGCTAGAAGCCCAAATATTTTTTCAGAGCTAAATGAAGAAAAAAATTATTTTTAATTTGCAACCTGATGGAGGTCAGTATAGATGGACTATTAGACCAAGTCCCACACACTGCTAGAAACCCAAATATTTTTTCAGAGCTAGATGCAGAAAAAAATTATTTTTAATTTGCAACCTGATGGAGGTCAGTATAGATGGACTAATAGACCAAGTCCCACACACCGCTAGAAGCCCAAATATTTTTTCAGAGCTAGATGCAGAAAAAAATTATATTCAATTTGCAACCTGCTGGAGGTCAGTATAGAAGGACTAATAGAACAAGTCCCACACACTGCTAGAAGCCCAAATATTTTTTCAGAGCTAAATGAAGAAAAAAAATATTTTTAATTTGCAACCTGATGGAGGTCAGTATAGATGGACTAATAGACCAAGTCCCACACACTGCTAGAAGCCCAAATATTTTTTCAGAGCTAGATGCAGAAAAAAATTATATTCAGTTTGCAACCTGATGGAGGTCAGTATAGATGGACTAATAGACCAAGTCCCATACACCGCTAGAAGCCCAAATATTTTTTCAGAGCTAGATGCAGAAATTTTTTTTATTCAATTTGCAACCTGATGGAGGTCAGTATAGATGGACTAATAGACCAAGTCCCACACACTGCTAGAAGCCCAAATATTTTTTCAGAGCTAGATGCAGAAAAAAATTATTTTTAATTTGCAACCTGATGGAGGTCAGTATAGATGGACTAATAGACCAAGTCCCACACACCGCTAGAAGCCCAAATATTTTTTCAGAGCTAGATGCAGAAAATTTTTTTATTCAATTTGCAACCTGATGGAGGTCAGTATAGATGGACTAATAGACTAAGTCCCACACACTGCTAGAAGCCCAAATATTTTTTTCAGAGCTAGATGCAGAAAAAAATTATTTTTAATTTGCAACCTGATGGAGGTCAGTATAGATGGACTAATAGACCAAGTCCCACACACCGCTAGAAGCCCAAATATTTTTTCAGAACTAGATGCAGAAAATTTTTTTATTCAATTTGCAACCTGATGGAGGTCAGTATAGATGGACTAATAGACCAAGTCCCACACACTGCTAGAAGCCCAAATATTTTTTCAGAGCTAGATGCAGAAAAAAATTATTTTTAATTTGCAACCTGATGGAGGTCAGTATAGATGGACTAATAGACCAAGTCCCACACACCGCTAGAAGCCCAAATATTTTTTCAGAGCTAGATGCAGAAAAAAATTATATTCAATTTGCAACCTGCTGGAGGTCAGTATAGAAGGACTAATAGAACAAGTCCCACACACTGCTAGAAGCCCAAATATTTTTTCAGAGCTAAATGAAGAAAAAAATTATTTTTAATTTGCAACCTGATGGAGGTCAGTATAGATGGACTAATAGACCAAGTCCCACACACTGCTAGAAGCCCAAATATTTTTTCAGAGCTAGATGCAGAAAAAAATTATATTCAGTTTGCAACCTGATGGAGGTCAGTATAGATGGACTAATAGACCAAGTCCCATACACCGCTAGAAGCCCAAATATTTTTTCAGAGCTAGATGCAGAAATTTTTTTTATTCAATTTGCAACCTGATGGAGGTCAGTATAGATGGACTAATAGACCAAGTCCCACACACTGCTAGAAGCCCAAATATTTTTTCAGAGCTAGATGCAGAAAAAAATTATTTTTAATTTGCAACCTGATGGAGGTCAGTATAGATGGACTAATAGACCAAGTCCCACACACCGCTAGAAGCCCAAATATTTTTTCAGAGCTAGATGCAGAAAATTTTTTTATTCAATTTGCAACCTGATGGAGGTCAGTATAGATAGACTAATAGACCATGTCCCACACACTGCTAGAAGCCCAAATGTTTTTTCAGAGCTAGATGCAGAAAAAAATTATTTTTAATTTGCAACCTGATGGAGGTCAGTATAGATGGACTAATAGACCAAGTCCCACACACCGCTAGAAGCCCAAATATTTTTTCAGAGCTAGATGCAGAAAAAAATTATATTCAATTTGCAACCTGCTGGAGGTCAGTATAGAAGGACTAATAGAACAAGTCCCACACACTGCTAGAAGCCCAAATATTTTTTCAGAGCTAAATGAAGAAAAAAATTATTTTTAATTTGCAACCTGATGGAGGTCAGTATAGATGGACTAATAGACCAAGTCCCACACACTGCTAGAAACCCAAATATTTTTTCAGAGCTAGATGCAGAAAAAAATTATTTTTAATTTGCAACCTGATGGAGGTCAGTATAGATGGACTAATAGACCAAGTCCCACACACCGCTAGAAGCCCAAATATTTTTTCAGAGCTAGATGCAGAAAAAAATTATATTCAATTTGCAACCTGCTGGAGGTCAGTATAGAAGGACTAATAGAACAAGTCCCACACACTGCTAGAAGCCCAAATATTTTTTCAGAGCTAAATGAAGAAAAAAAATATTTTTAATTTGCAACCTGATGGAGGTCAGTATAGATGGACTAATAGACCAAGTCCCACACACTGCTAGAAGCCCAAATATTTTTTCAGAGCTAGATGCAGAAAAAAATTATATTCAGTTTGCAACCTGATGGAGGTCAGTATAGATGGACTAATAGACCAAGTCCCATACACCGCTAGAAGCCCAAATATTTTTTCAGAGCTAGATGCAGAAATTTTTTTTATTCAATTTGCAACCTGATGGAGGTCAGTATAGATGGACTAATAGACCAAGTCCCACACACTGCTAGAAGCCCAAATATTTTTTCAGAGCTAGATGCAGAAAAAAATTATTTTTAATTTGCAACCTGATGGAGGTCAGTATAGATGGACTAATAGACCAAGTCCCACACACCGCTAGAAGCCCAAATATTTTTTCAGAGCTAGATGCAGAAAATTTTTTTATTCAATTTGCAACCTGATGGAGGTCAGTATAGATGGACTAATAGACTAAGTCCCACACACTGCTAGAAGCCCAAATATTTTTTTCAGAGCTAGATGCAGAAAAAAATTATTTTTAATTTGCAACCTGATGGAGGTCAGTATAGATGGACTAATAGACCAAGTCCCACACACCGCTAGAAGCCCAAATATTTTTTCAGAACTAGATGCAGAAAATTTTTTTATTCAATTTGCAACCTGATGGAGGTCAGTATAGATGGACTAATAGACCAAGTCCCACACACTGCTAGAAGCCCAAATATTTTTTCAGAGCTAGATGCAGAAAAAAATTATTTTTAATTTGCAACCTGATGGAGGTCAGTATAGATGGACTAATAGACCAAGTCCCACACACCGCTAGAAGCCCAAATATTTTTTCAGAGCTAGATGCAGAAAAAAATTATATTCAATTTGCAACCTGCTGGAGGTCAGTATAGAAGGACTAATAGAACAAGTCCCACACACTGCTAGAAGCCCAAATATTTTTTCAGAGCTAAATGAAGAAAAAAATTATTTTTAATTTGCAACCTGATGGAGGTCAGTATAGATGGACTAATAGACCAAGTCCCACACACTGCTAGAAGCCCAAATATTTTTTCAGAGCTAGATGCAGAAAAAAATTATATTCAGTTTGCAACCTGATGGAGGTCAGTATAGATGGACTAATAGACCAAGTCCCATACACCGCTAGAAGCCCAAATATTTTTTCAGAGCTAGATGCAGAAATTTTTTTTATTCAATTTGCAACCTGATGGAGGTCAGTATAGATGGACTAATAGACCAAGTCCCACACACTGCTAGAAGCCCAAATATTTTTTCAGAGCTAGATGCAGAAAAAAATTATTTTTAATTTGCAACCTGATGGAGGTCAGTATAGATGGACTAATAGACCAAGTCCCACACACCGCTAGAAGCCCAAATATTTTTTCAGAGCTAGATGCAGAAAATTTTTTTATTCAATTTGCAACCTGATGGAGGTCAGTATAGATAGACTAATAGACCATGTCCCACACACTGCTAGAAGCCCAAATGTTTTTTCAGAGCTAGATGCAGAAAAAAATTATTTTTAATTTGCAACCTGATGGAGGTCAGTATAGATGGACTAATAGACCAAGTCCCACACACCGCTAGAAGCCCAAATATTTTTTCAGAGCTAGATGCAGAAAATTTTTTTATTCAATTTGCAACCTGATGGAGGTCAGTATAGATGGACTAATAGACCAAGTCCCACACACTGCTAGAAGCCCAAATATTTTTTCAGAGCTAGATGCAGAAAAAAATTATTTTTAATTTGCAACCTGATGGAGGTCAGTATAGATGGACTAATAGACCAAGTCCCACACACCGCTAGAAGCCCAAATATTTTTTCAGAGCCAGATGCAGAAAAAAATTATATTCAATTTGCAACCTGCTGGAGGTCAGTATAGAAGGACTAATAGAACAAGTCCCACACACTGCTAGAAGCCCAAATATTTTTTCAGAGCTAAATGAAGAAAAAAATTATTTTTAATTTGCAACCTGATGGAGGTCAGTATAGATGGACTAATAGACCAAGTCCCACACACTGCTAGAAACCCAAATATTTTTTCAGAGCTAGATGCAGAAAAAAATTATTTTTAATTTGCAACCTGATGGAGGTCAGTATAGATGGACTAATAGACCAAGTCCCACACACCGCTAGAAGCCCAAATATTTTTTCAGAGCTAGATGCAGAAAAAAATTATATTCAATTTGCAACCTGCTGGAGGTCAGTATAGAAGGACTAATAGAACAAGTCCCACACACTGCTAGAAGCCCAAATATTTTTTCAGAGCTAAATGAAGAAAAAAATTATTTTTAATTTGCAACCTGATGGAGGTCAGTATAGATGGACTAATAGACCTAGTCCCACACACTGCTAGAAGCCCAAATATTTTTTCAGAGCTAGATGCAGAAAAAAATTATATTCAGTTTGCAACCTGATGGAGGTCAGTATAGATGGACTAATAGACCAAGTCCCATACACCGCTAGAAGCCCAAATATTTTTTCAGAGCTAGATGCAGAAATTTTTTTTATTCAATTTGCAACCTGATGGAGGTCAGTATAGATGGACTAATAGACCAAGTCCCACACACTGCTAGAAGCCCAAATATTTTTTCAGATCTAGATGCAGAAAAAAATTATTTTTAATTTGCAACCTGATGGAGGTCAGTATAGATGGACTAATAGACCAAGTCCCACACACCGCTAGAAGCCCAAATATTTTTTCAGAGCTAGATGCAGAAAATTTTTTTATTCAATTTGCAACCTGATGGAGGTCAGTATAGATGGACTAATAGACTAAGTCCCACACACTGCTAGAAGCCCAAATATTTTTTTCAGAGCTAGATGCAGAAAAAAATTATTTTTAATTTGCAACCTGATGGAGGTCAGTATAGATGGACTAATAGACCAAGTCCCACACACCGCTAGAAGCCCAAATATTTTTTCAGAACTAGATGCAGAAATTTTTTTTATTCAATTTGCAACCTGATGGAGGTCAGTATAGATGGATTAATAGACCAAGTCCCACACACTGCTAGAAGCCCAAATATTTTTTCAGAGCTAGATGCAGAAAAAAATTATTTTTAATTTGCAACCTGATGGAGGTCAGTATAGATGGACTAATAGACCAAGTCCCACACACCGCTAGAAGCCAAATATTTTTTCAGAGCTAGATGCAGAAAAAAATTATATTCAATTTGCAACCTGCTGGAGGTCAGTATAGAAGGACTAATAGAACAAGTCCCACACACTGCTAGAAGCCCAAATATTTTTTCAGAGCTAAATGAAGAAAAAAATTATTTTTAATTTGCAACCTGATGGAGGTCAGTATAGATGGACTAATAGACCAAGTCCCACACACTGCTAGAAGCCCAAATATTTTTTCAGAGCTAGATTCAGAAAAAAATTATATTCAGTTTGCAACCTGATGGAGGTCAGTATAGATGGACTAATAGACCAAGTCCCATACACCGCTAGAAGCCCAAATATTTTTTCAGAGCTAGATGCAGAAATTTTTTTTATTCAATTTGCAACCTGATGGAGGTCAGTATAGATAGACTAATAGACCAAGTCCCACACACTGCTAGAAGCCCAAATATTTTTTCAGAGCTAGATGCAGAAAAAAATTATTTTTAATTTGCAACCTGATGGAGGTCAGTATAGATGGACTAATAGACCAAGTCCCACACACCGCTAGAAGCCCAAATATTTTTTCAGAGCTAGATGCAGAAAATTTTTTTATTCAATTTGCAACCTGATGGAGGTCAGTATAGATGGACTAATAGACCAAGTCCCACACACTGCTAGAAGCCCAAATATTTTTTCAGAGCTAGATGCAGAAAAAAATTATTTTTAATTTGCAACCTGATGGAGGTCAGTATAGATGGACTAATAGACCAAGTCCCACACACCGCTAGAAGCCCAAATATTTTTTCAGAGCTAGATGCAGAATTTTTTTTTATTCAATTTGCAACCTGATGGAGGTCAGTATAGATGGACTAATAGACCAAGTCCCACACACTGCTAGAAGCCCAAATATTTTTTCAGAGCTAGATGCAGAAAAAAATTATTTTTAATTTGCAACCTGATGGAGGTCAGTATAGATGGACTAATAGACCAAGTCCCACACACTGCTAGAAGCCCAAATATTTTTTCAGAGCTAAATGAAGAAAAAAATTATTTTTAATTTGCAACCTGATGGAGGTCAGTATAGATGGACTAATAGACCAAGTCCCACACACTGCTAGAAGCCCAAATATTTTTTCAGAGCTAGAAGCAGAAAAAAATTATATTCAGTTTGCAACCTGATGGAGGTCAGTATAGATGGACTAATAGAATGATGCTATGCCCAAAAGATTTTACTTCACTAGGTGCAGTAAAAAAATTGGTATTCTATACACAGTTGGTATATCTTGCAACACAGATAGGCTACTCCACTGACTAACACACTCTGCAATAGGCCAAAAAGGATTAGCTTTGCTAGATTCAGCCAAATGCTGTGAAAAAAACTTGCACAGCACTGGCACAGACCTGCCTGGCAAAAACTGATAGGAACTGATGTAACCTAGTCCTGAAAAGGACTCCAATTACAATTAGTCTTTACTCCCACAATCTATCTATTTAAGAGCACAGACCTGCTTGATAAAAGTCGTAGGAAATGCTGTAACCTAGTCCTTAAAAGGACTGCAATCACAACTATTCCCTACTCCCAAGCTATCTGTATATTTGTGCGAAAATTGGCTTGAAATTAACAAGGTATAGCGCACACAGCAACAGCGGTGCCGTCTAACATGCAGCTGCAGCAGTGAGAAAATGGTGGCGACGGGGAAAATGGCTTGGTCTTATAGGGCAAGGACATGTGACATACACTGCCAATCACACATGCCCTTGCTTGTGTGAAAAAAAGCACTTCGCTCCGTGTGTGCGCTGCTGATAGGCTGACAGATTGCACCTCCCCACTGAAAATGCGGGAAAGAGAAAAAAAAATGGAGATCTTCATTGTTCCTGCAGAGATCCATCCCCTGCCCCTCCCCCCGCCCCGCTGTACACTCAAACTGCGTATTAACATTAATTTTCATCATTACTGAGAAAAAATCCAGTTATGATTTTGGTGCACGAACAGTTATCGAACATAACCTCGAACAGCCGAATTTTTCTCAAATTGTTCGTGTTCGCCGACTGGCTCGAACACCGCCCAAAACAGCTCGAATTTGAGATTGGCGAACAGTTCGAGTAGAACAACGCTCATCTCTACTTGCAATGCGGAGAAATTACTGTTTGTATATTGACATTATTTATTGATTTTTGCCATTGAAAAACGTCCAGAAATGTTTGAAGCTACTGACTGAATGAAAGGAGCTGGCATCTCACTCTCTTTGAATCTTCTTTATCATGCTAAGAGGAGCAGGAAAAAGCAAAAAATTTCAGAATTGCACCTTGCAATGCGGAGAAATTACTGTTTGTGCATTTACAATATTCATTGATTTTTGTCATTGAAAAATGTCCAGAAATGTTTGAAGCTACTGACTGAATGAAAGGAGCTGGCATCTCACTCTCTTTGAATCTTCTTTATCATGCTAAGAGGAGCAGGAAAAAGCAAAAAATTTCATAATTGCACCTTGCAATGCGGAGAAATTACTGTTTGTGCATTCACATTATTCATTGATTTTTGCCATTGAAAAACATCATGTTATTCATATACCAGAAATGTTTGAAGCTACTGACTGAATGAAAAGAGCTGGCATCTCACTCTCTTTGAATCTTCTTTATCATGCTAAGAGGAGCAGGAAAAAGCAAAAAATTTCAGAATTGCAACTTGCAATGCCGAGAAATTACTGTTTGTGCATTTACAATATTCATTGATTTTTGCCATTGAAAAACGTCCAGAAATGTTTGAAGCTACTGACTGAATGAAAGGAGCTGGCATCTCACTCTCTTTGAATCTTCTTTATCATGCTAAGAGGAGCAGGAAAAAGCAAAAAATTTCAGAATTGCACCTTGCAATGAGGAGAAATTACTGTTTGTGCATTCACATTAATCATTGATTTTTGCCATTGAAAAACATCATGTTATTCATATACCAGAAATGTTTGAAGCTACTGACTGAATGAAAAGAGCTGGCATCTCACTCTCTTTGAATCTTCTTTATCATGCTAAGAGGAGCAGGAAAAAGCAAAAAATTTCAGAATTGCACCTTGCAATGCGGAGAATTTACTGTTTGTGCATTTACAATATTCATTGATTTTTGCCATTGAAAAACGTCCAGAAATGTTTGAAGCTACTGACTGAATGAAAAGAGCTGGCATCTCACTGTCTTTGAATCTTCTTTATCATGCTAAGAGGAGCAGGAAAAAGCAAAAAATTTCAGAATTGCACCTTGCAATGCGGAGAAATTACTGTTTGTGCATTCACATTATTCATTGATTTTTGCCATTGAAAAACATGTTATTCATATACCAGAAATGTTTGAAGCTACTGACTGAATGAAAAGAGCTGGCATCTCACTCTCTTTGAATCTTCTTTATCATGCTAAGAGGAGCAGGAAAAAGCAAAAAATTTCAGAATTGCACCTTGCAATGCGGAGAAATTACTGTTTGTGCATTTACAATATTCATTGATTTTTGCCATTGAAAAACGTCCAGAAATGTTTGAAGCTACTGACTGAATGAAAAGAGCTGGCATCTCACTCTCTTTGAATCTTCTTTATCATGCTAAGAGGAGCAGGAAAAAGCGAAAAAATTTCAGAATTGCACCTTGCAATGCGGAGAAATTACTGTTTGTGCATTCACATTATTCATTGATTTTTGCCATTGAAAAACTTGTTATTCATATACCAGAAATGTTTGAAGCTACTGACTGAATAAAAAGAGCTGGCATCTTACTCTCTTTGAATCTTCTTTATCATGCTAAGAGGAGCAGGAAAAAGCAAAAAATTTCAGAATTGCACCTTGCAATGCGGAGAAATTACTGTTTGTGCATTTACAATATTCATTGATTTTTGCCATTGAAAAACGTCCAGAAATGTTTGAAGCTACTGACTGAATGAAAGGAGCTGGCATCTCACTCTCTTTGAATCTTCTTTATCATGCTAAGAGGAGCAGGAAAAAGCAAAAAATTTCAGAATTGCACCTTGCAATGCGGAGAAATTACTGTTTGTATATTGACATTATTCATTGATTTTTGCCATTGAAAAACATCCAGAAATGTTTGAAGCTACTGACTGAATGAAAAGAGCTGGCATCTCACTCTCTTTGAATCTTCTTTATCATGCTAAGAGGAGCAGGAAAAAGCTAAAAATTTCAGAATTGCACCTTGCAATGCGGAGAAATTACTGTTTGTGCATTTACAATAATCATTGATTTTTGCCATTGAAAAACGTCCAGAAATGTTTGAAGCTACTGACTGAATGAAAGGAGCTGGCATCTCACTCTCTTTGAATCTTCTTTATCATGCTAAGAGGAGCAGGAAAAAGCAAAAAATTTCAGAATTCCACCTTGCAATGCGGAGAAATTACTGTTTGTGCATTCACATTATTCATTGATTTTTGCCATTGAAAAACATCATGTTATTCATATACCAGAAATGTTTGAAGCTACTGACTGAATGAAAAGAGCTGGCATCTCACTCTCTTTGAATCTTCTTTATCATGCTAAGAGGAGCAGGAAAAAGCAAAAAATTTCAGAATTGCACATTGCAATGCGGAGAAATTACTGTTTGTGCATTTACAATATTCATTGATTTTTGCCATTGAAAAACGTCCAGAAATGTTTGAAGCTACTGACTGAATGAAAGGAGCTGGCATCTCACTCTCTTTGAATCTTCTTTATCATGCTAAGAGGAGCAGGAAAAAGCAAAAAATTTCAGAATTGCACCTTGCAATGCGGAGAAATTACTGTTTGTGCATTCACATTATTCATTGATTTTTGCCATTGAAAAACATCATGTTATTCATATACCAGAAATGTTTGAAGCTACTGACTGAATGAAAAGAGCTGGCATCTCACTCTCTTTGAATCTTCTTTATCATGCTAAGAGGAGCAGGAAAAAGCAAAAAATTTCAGAATTGCAACTTGCAATGCCGAGAAATTACTGTTTGTGCATTTACAATATTCATTGATTTTTGCCATTGAAAAACGTCCAGAAATGTTTGAAGCTACTGACTCAATGAAAGGAGCTGGCATCTCAATCTCTTTGAATCTTCTTTATCATGCTAAGAGGAGCAGGAAAAAGCAAAAAATTTCAGAATTGCACCTTGCAATGAGGAGAAATTACTGTTTGTGCATTCACATTAATCATTGATTTTTGCCATTGAAAAACATCATGTTATTCATATACCAGAAATGTTTGAAGCTACTGACTGAATGAAAAGAGCTGGCATCTCACTCTCTTTGAATCTTCTTTATCATGCTAAGAGGAGCAGGAAAAAGCAAAAAATTTCAGAATTGCACCTTGCAATGCGGAGAAATTACTGTTTGTGCATTCACATTATTCATTGATTTTTGCCATTGAAAAACATCATGTTATTCATATACCAGAGAAGTTTGAAGCTACTGACTGAATGAAAAGAGCTGGCATCTCACTCTCTTTGAATCTTCTTTATCATGCTAAGAGGAGCAGGAAAAAGCAAAAAATTTCAGAATTGCACCTTGCAATGCGGAGAAATTACTGTTTGTGCATTTACAATATTCATTGATTTTTTGCATTGAAAAACGTCCAGAAATGTTTGAAGCTACTGACTGAATGAAAAGAGCTGGCATCTCACTCTCTTTGAATCTTCTTTATCATGCTAAGAGGAGCAGGAAAAAGCAAAAAATTTCAGAATTGCACCTTGCAATGCGGAGAAATTACTGTTTGTGCATTTACAATATTCATTGATTTTTGCCATTGAAAAACGTCCAGAAATGTTTGAAGCTACTGACTGAATGAAAAGAGCTGGCATCTCACTCTCTTTGAATCTTCTTTATCATGCTAAGAGGAGCAGGAAAAAGCAAAAAATTTCAGAATTGCACCTTGCAATGTGGAGAAATTACTGTTTGTGCATTCACATTATTCATTGATTTTTGCCTTTGAAAAACATCATGTTATTCATATACCAGAGAAGTTTGAAGCTACTGACTGAATGAAAAGAGCTGGCATCTCACTCTCTTTGAATCTTCTTTATCATGCTAAGAGGAGCAGGAAAAAGCAAAAAATTTCAGAATTGCACCTTGCAATGCGGAGAAATTACTGTTTGTATATTGACATTATTCATTGATTTTTGCCATTGAAAAACGTCCAGAAATGTTTGAAGCTACTGACTGAATGAAAGGAGCTGGCATCTCACTCTCTTTGAATCTTCTTTATCATGCTAAGAGGAGCAGGAAAAAGCAAAAAATTTCAGAATTGCACCTTGCAATGCGGAGAAATTACTGTTTGTGCATTTACAATATTCATTGATTTTTGCCATTGAAAAACATCATGTTATTCATATACCAGAAATGTTTGAAGCTACTGACTGAATGAAAAGAGCTGGCATCTCACTCTCTTTGAATCTTCTTTATCATGCTAAGAAGAGCAGGAAAAAGCAAAAAATTTCAGAATTGCACCTTGCAATGCGGAGAAATTACTGTTTGTGCATTTACAATATTCATTGATTTTTGCCATTGAAAAACGTCCAGAAATGTTTGAAGCTACTGACTGTATGAAAGGAGCTGGCATCTCACTCTCTTTGAATCTTCTTTATCATTCTAAGAGGAGCAGGAAAAAGCAAAAAATTTCAGAATTGCACCTCGCAATGAGGAGAAATTACTGTTTGTGCATTTACAATATTCATTGATTTTTGCCATTGAAAAATGTCCAGAAATGTTTGAAGCTACTGACTGAATGAAAGGAGCTGGCATCTCACTCTCTTTGAATCTTCTTTATCATGCTAAGAGGAGCAGGAAAAAGCAAAAAATTTCAGAATTGCACCTTGCAATGCGGAGAAATTACTGTTTGTGCATTCACATTATTCATTGATTTTTGCCATTGAAAAACATCATGTTATTCATATACCAGAAATGTTTGAAGCTACTGACTGAATGAAAAGAGCTGGCATCTCACTCTCTTTGAATCTTCTTTATCATGCTAAGAGGAGCAGGAAAAAGCAAAAAATTTCAGAATTGCAACTTGCAATGCCGAGAAATTACTGTTTGTGCATTTACAATATTCATTGATTTTTGCCATTGAAAAACGTCCAGAAATGTTTGAAGCTACTGACTGAATGAAAGGAGCTGGCATCTCACTCTCTTTGAATCTTCTTTATCATGCTAAGAGGAGCAGGAAAAAGCAAAAAATTTCAGAATTGCACCTTGCAATGAGGAGAAATTACTGTTTGTGCATTCACATTAATCATTGATTTTTGCCATTGAAAAACATCATGTTATTCATATACCAGAAATGTTTGAAGCTACTGACTGAATGAAAAGAGCTGGCATCTCACTGTCTTTGAATCTTCTTTATCATGCTAAGAGGAGCAGGAAAAAGCAAAAAATTTCAGAATTGCACCTTGCAATGCAGAGAAATTACTGTTTGTGCATTCACATTATTCATTGATTTTTGCCATTGAAAAACATCATGTTATTCATATACCAGAGAAGTTTGAAGCTACTGACTGAATGAAAAGAGCTGGCATCTCACTCTCTTTGAATCTTCTTTATCATGCTAAGAGGAGCAGGAAAAAGCAAAAAATTTCAGAATTGCACCTTGCAATGCGGAGAAATTACTGTTTGTGCATTTACAATATTCATTGATTTTTTGCCATTGAAAAACGTCCAGAAATGTTTGAAGCTACTGACTGAATGAAAAGAGCTGGCATCTCACTCTCTTTGAATCTTCTTTATCATGCTAAGAGGAGCAGGAAAAAGCAAAAAATTTCAGAATTGCACCTTGCAATGCGGAGAAATTACTGTTTGTGCATTTACAATATTCATTGATTTTTGCCATTGAAAAACGTCCAGAAATGTTTGAAGCTACTGACTGAATGAAAAGAGCTGGCATCTCACTCTCTTTGAATCTTCTTTATCATGCTAAGAGGAGCAGGAAAAAGCAAAAAATTTCAGAATTGCACCTTGCAATGCGGAGAAATTACTGTTTGTATATTGACATTATTCATTGATTTTTGCCATTGAAAAACGTCCAGAAATGTTTGAAGCTACTGACTGAATGAAAGGAGCTGGCATCTCACTCTCTTTGAATCTTCTTTATCATGCTAAGAGGAGCAGGAAAAAGCAAAAAATTTCAGAATTGCACCTTGCAATGCGGAGAAATTACTGTTTGTGCATTTACAATATTCATTGATTTTTGCCATTGAAAAACATCATGTTATTCATATACCAGAAATGTTGGAAGCTACTGACTGAATGAAAAGAGCTGGCATCTCACTCTCTTTGAATCTTCTTTATCATGCTAAGAAGAGCAGGAAAAAGCAAAAAATTTCAGAATTGCACCTTGCAATGCGGAGAAATTACTGTTTGTGCATTTACAATATTCATTGATTTTTGCCATTGAAAAATGTCCAGAAATGTTTGAAGCTACTGACTGAATGAAAGGAGCTGGCATCTCACTCTCTTTGAATCTTCTTTATCATGCTAAGAGGAGCAGGAAAAAGCAAAAAATTTCAGAATTGCACCTTGCAATGCGGAGAAATTACTGTTTGTGCATTCACAATATTCATTGATTTTTGCCATTGAAAAACATCATGTTATTCATATACCAGAAATGTTTGAAGCTACTGACTGAATGAAAAGAGCTGGCATCTCACTCTCTTTGAATCTTCTTTATCATGCTAAGAGGAGCAGGAAAAAGCAAAAAATTTCAGAATTGCACCTTGCAATGCGGAGAAATTACTGTTTGTATAATGACATTATTCATTGATTTTTGCCATTGAAAAACGTCCAGAAATGTTTGAAGCTACTGACTGAATGAAAGGAGCTGGCATCTCACTCTCTTTGAATCTTCTTTATCATGCTAAGAGGAGCAGGAAAAAGCAAAAAATTTCAGAATTGCACCTTGCAATGCGGAGAATTACTGTTTGTGCATTCACATTATTCATTGATTTTTGCCATTGAAAAACATCATGTTATTCATATACCAGAAATGTTTGAAGCTACTGACTGAATGAAAAGAGCTGGCATCTCACTCTCTTTCAAACTTCTTTATCATGCTAAGAGGAGCAGGAAAAAGCAAAAAATTTCAGAATTGCACCTTGCAATGCGGAGAAATTACTGTTTGTGCATTTACAATATTCATTGATTTTTGCCATTGAAAAACGTCCAGAAATGTTTGAAGCTACTGGCTGAATGAAAAGAGCTGGCATTTCACTCTCTTTGAATCATCTTTATCATGCTAAGAGGAGCAGGAAAAAGCAAAAAATTTCAGAATTGCACCTTGCAATGCGGAGAAATTACTGTTTGTGCATTTACAATATTCATTGATTTTTGCCATTGAAAAATGTCCAGAAATGTTTGAAGCTACTGACTGAATAAAAGGAGCTGGCATCTCACTCTCTTTGAATCTTCTTTATCATGCTAAAAGGAGCAGGAAAAAGCAAAAAATTTCAGAATTGCACCTTGCAATGCGGAGAAATTACTGTTTGTGCATTCACATTATTCATTGATTTTTGCCATTGAAAAACATCATGTTATTCTTATACCAGAAATGTTTGAAGCTACTGACTGAATGAAAAGAGCTGGCAACTCACTCTCTTTGAATCTTCTTTATCATGCTAAGAGGAGCAGGAAAAAGCAAAAAATTTCAGAATTGCAACTTGCAATGCCGAGAAATTACTGTTTGTGCATTTACAATATTCATTGATTTTTGCCATTGAAAAACGTCCAGAAATGTTTGAAGCTACTGACTGAATGAAAAGAGCTGGCATCTCACTCTCTTTGAATCTTCTTTATCATGCTAAGAGGAGCAGGAAAAAGCAAAAAATTTCAGAATTGCACCTTGCAATGCGGAGAAATTACTGTTTGTGCATTCACATTATTCATTGATTTTTGCCTTTGAAAAACATCATGTTATTCATATACCAGAGAAGTTTGAAGCTACTGACTGAATGAAAAGAGCTGGCATCTCACTCTCTTTGAATCTTCTTTATCATGCTAAGAGGAGCAGGAAAAAGCAAAAAATTTCAGAATTGCACCTTGCAATGCGGAGAAATTACTGTTTGTGCATTTACAATATTCATTGATTTTTTGCCATTGAAAAACGTCCAGAAATGTTTGAAGCTACTGACTGAATGAAAAGAGCTGGCATCTCACTCTCTTTGAATCTTCTTTATCATGCTAAGAGGAGCAGGAAAAAGCAAAAAATTTCAGAATTGCACCTTGCAATGCCGAGAAATTACTGTTTGTGCATTCACATTATTCATTGATTTTTGCCATTGAAAAACATGTCATTCATATACCAGAAATGTTTGAAGCTACTGACTGAATGAAAAGAGCTGGCATCTCACTCTCTTTGAATCTTCTTTATCATGCTAAGAGGAGCAGGAAAAAGCAAAAAATTTCAGAATTGCACCTTGCAATGCGGAGAAATTACTGTTTGTGCATTTACAATATTCATTGATTTTTGCCATTGAAAAACGTCCAGAAATGTTTGAAGCTACTGACTGAATGAAAGGAGCTGGCATCTCACTGTCTTTGAGTCTTCTTTATCATGCTAAGAAGAGCAGGAAAAAGCAAAAAATTTCAGAATTGCACCTTGCAATGCGGAGAAATTACTGTTTGTATATTGACATTATTCATTGATTTTTGCCATTGAAAAACATCCAGAAATGTTTGAAGCTACTGACTGAATGAAAAGAGCTGGCATCTCACTCTCTTTGAATCTTCTTTATCATGCTAAGAGGAGCAGGAAAAAGCTAAAAATTTCAGAATTGCACCTTGCAATGCGGAGAAATTACTGTTTGTGCATTTACAATAATCATTGGTTTTTGCCATTGAAAAACGTCCAGAAATGTTTGAAGCTACTGACTGAATGAAAGGAGCTGGCATCTCACTCTCTTTGAATCTTCTTTATCATGCTAAGAGGAGCAGGAAAAAGCAAAAAATTTCAGAATTCCACCTTGCAATGCGGAGAAATTACTGTTTGTGCATTCACATTATTCATTGATTTTTGCCATTGAAAAACATCATGTTATTCATATACCAGAAATGTTTGAAGCTACTGACTGAATGAAAAGAGCTGGCATCTCACTCTTTTTGAATCTTCTTTATCATGCTAAGAGGAGCAGGAAAAAGCAAAAAATTTCAGAATTGCACCTTGCAATGCGGAGAAATTACTGTTTGTATAATGACATTATTCATTGATTTTTGCCATTGAAAAACGTCCAGAAATGTTTGAAGCTACTGACTGAATGAAAGGAGCTGGCATCTCACTCTCTTTGAATCTTCTTTATCATGCTAAGAGGAGCAGGAAAAAGCAAAAAATTTCAGAATTGCACCTGCAATGCGGAGAAATTACTGTTTGTGCATTCACATTATTCATTGATTTTTGCCATTGAAAAACATCATGTTATTCATATACCAGAAATGTTTGAAGCTACTGACTGAATGAAAAGAGCTGGCATCTCACTCTCTTTCAAACTTCTTTATCATGCTAAGAGGAGCAGGAAAAAGCAAAAAATTTCAGAATTGCACCTTGCAATGCGGAGAAATTACTGTTTGTGCATTTACAATATTCATTGATTTTTGCCATTGAAAAACGTCCAGAAATGTTTGAAGCTACTGACTGAATGAAAAGAGCTGGCATCTCACTCTCTTTGAATCTTCTTTATCATGCTAAGAGGAGCAGGAAAAAGCAAAAAATTTCAGAATTGCACCTTGCAATGCGGAGAAATTACTGTTTGTGCATTTACAATATTCATTGATTTTTGCCATTGAAAAATGTCCAGAAATGTTTGAAGCTACTGACTGAATGAAAGGAGCTGGCATCTCACTCTCTTTGAATCTTCTTTATCATGCTAAGAGGAGCAGGAAAAAGCAAAAAATTTCATAATTGCACCTTGCAATGCGGAGAAATTACTGTTTGTGCATTCACATTATTCATTGATTTTTGCCATTGAAAAACATCATGTTATTCATATACCAGAAATGTTTGAAGCTACTGACTGAATGAAAAGAGCTGGCATCTCACTCTCTTTGAATCTTCTTTATCATGCTAAGAGGAGCAGGAAAAAGCAAAAAATTTCAGAATTGCAACTTGCAATGCCGAGAAATTACTGTTTGTGCATTTACAATATTCATTGATTTTTGCCATTGAAAAACGTCCAGAAATGTTTGAAGCTACTGACTGAATGAAAGGAGCTGGCATCTCACTCTCTTTGAAACTTCTTTATCATGCTAAGAGGAGCAGGAAAAAGCAAAAAATTTCAGAATTGCACCTTGCAATGAGGAGAAATTACTGTTTGTGCATTCACATTAATCATTGATTTTTGCCATTGAAAAACATCATGTTATTCATATACCAGAAATGTTTGAAGCTACTGACTGAATGAAAAGAGCTGGCATCTCACTCTCTTTGAATCTTCTTTATCATGCTAAGAGGAGCAGGAAAAAGCAAAAAATTTCAGAATTGCACCTTGCAATGCGGAGAATTTACTGTTTGTGCATTTACAATATTCATTGATTTTTGCCATTGAAAAACGTCCAGAAATGTTTGAAGCTACTGACTGAATGAAAAGAGCTGGCATCTCACTGTCTTTGAATCTTCTTTATCATGCTAAGAGGAGCAGGAAAAAGCAAAAAATTTCAGAATTGCACCTTGCAATGCGGAGAAATTACTGTTTGTGCATTCACATTATTCATTGATTTTTGCCATTGAAAAACATGTTATTCATATACCAGAAATGTTTGAAGCTACTGACTGAATGAAAAGAGCTGGCATCTTACTCTCTTTGAATCTTCTTTATCATGCTAAGAGGAGCAGGAAAAATCAAAAAATTTCAGAATTGCACCTTGCAATGCGGAGAAATTACTGTTTGTGCATTTACAATATTCATTGATTTTTGCCATTGAAAAACGTCCAGAAATGTTTGAAGCTACTGACTGAATGAAAGGAGCTGGCATCTCACTCTCTTTGAATCTTCTTTATCATGCTAAGAGGAGCAGGAAAAAGCAAAAAATTTCAGAATTGCACCTTGCAATGCGGAGAAATTACTGTTTGTATATTGACATTATTCATTGATTTTTGCCATTGAAAAACATCCAGAAATGTTTGAAGCTACTGACTGAATGAAAAGAGCTGGCATCTCACTCTCTTTGAATCTTCTTTATCATGCTAAGAGGAGCAGGAAAAAGCTAAAAATTTCAGAATTGCACCTTGCAATGCGGAGAAATTACTGTTTGTGCATTTACAATAATCATTGATTTTTGCCATTGAAAAACGTCCAGAAATGTTTGAAGCTACTGACTGAATGAAAGGAGCTGGCATCTCACTCTCTTTGAATCTTCTTTATCATGCTAAGAGGAGCAGGAAAAAGCAAAAAATTTCAGAATTCCACCTTGCAATGCGGAGAAATTACTGTTTGTGCATTCACATTATTCATTGATTTTTGCCATTGAAAAACATCATGTTATTCATATACCAGAAATGTTTGAAGCTACTGACTGAATGAAAAGAGCTGGCATCTCACTCTCTTTGAATCTTCTTTATCATGCTAAGAGGAGCAGGAAAAAGCAAAAAATTTCAGAATTGCACATTGCAATGCGGAGAAATTACTGTTTGTGCATTTACAATATTCATTGATTTTTGCCATTGAAAAACGTCCAGAAATGTTTGAAGCTACTGACTGAATGAAAGGAGCTGGCATCTCAATCTCTTTGAATCTTCTTTATCATGCTAAGAGGAGCAGGAAAAAGCAAAAAATTTCAGAATTGCACCTTGCAATGAGGAGAAATTACTGTTTGTGCATTCACATTAATCATTGATTTTTGCCATTGAAAAACATCATGTTATTCATATACCAGAAATGTTTGAAGCTACTGACTGAATGAAAAGAGCTGGCATCTCACTCTCTTTGAATCTTCTTTATCATGCTAAGAGAAGCAGGAAAAAGCAAAAAATTTCAGAATTGCACCTTGCAATGCGGAGAAATTACTGTTTGTATATTGACATTATTCATTGATTTTTGCCATTGAAAAACGTCCAGAAATGTTTGAAGCTACTGACTGAATGAAAGGAGCTGGCATCTCACTCTCTTTGAATCTTCTTTATCATGCTAAGAGGAGCAGGAAAAAGCAAAAAATTTCAGAATTGCACCTTGCAATGCGGAGAAATTACTGTTTGTGCATTTACAATATTCATTGATTTTTGCCATTGAAAAACATCATGTTATTCATATACCAGAAATGTTTGAAGCTACTGACTGAATGAAAAGAGCTGGCATCTCACTCTCTTTGAATCTTCTTCATCATGCTAAGAAGAGCATGAAAAAGCAAAAAATTTCAGAATTGCACCTTGCAATGCGGAGAAATTACTGTTTGTGCATTTACAATATTCATTGATTTTTGCCATTGAAAAACGTCCAGAAATGTTTGAAGCTACTGACTGAATGAAAGGAGCTGGCATCTCACTCTCTTTGAATCTTCTTTATCATTCTAAGAGGAGCAGGAAAAAGCAAAAAATTTCAGAATTGCACCTCGCAATGAGGAGACATTACTGTTTGTGCATTTACAATATTCATTGATTTTTGCCATTGAAAAATGTCCAGAAATGTTTGAAGCTACTGACTGAATGAAAGGAGCTGGCATCTCACTCTCTTTGAATCTTCTTTATCATGCTAAGAGGAGCAGGAAAAAGCAAAAAATTTCAGAATTGCACCTTGCAATGCGGAGAAATTACTGTTTGTGCATTCACATTATTCATTGATTTTTGCCATTGAAAAACATCATGTTATTCATATACCAGAAATGTTTGAAGCTACTGACTGAATGAAAAGAGCTGGCATCTCACTCTCTTTGAATCTTCTTTATCATGCTAAGAGGAGCAGGAAAAAGCAAAAAATTTCAGAATTGCAACTTGCAATGCCGAGAAATTACTGTTTGTGCATTTACAATATTCATTGATTTTTGCCATTGAAAAACGTCCAGAAATGTTTGAAGCTACTGACTGAATGAAAAGAGCTGGCATCTCACTCTCTTTGAATCTTCTTTATCATGCTAAGAGGAGCAGGAAAAAGCAAAAAATTTCAGAATTGCACCTTGCAATGAGGAGAAATTACTGTTTGTGCATTCACATTAATCATTGATTTTTGCCATTGAAAAACATCATGTTATTCATATACCAGAAATGATTGAAGCTACTGACTGAATGAAAAGAGCTGGCATCTCACTCTCTTTGAATCTTCTTTATCATGCTAAGTGGAGCAGGAAAAAGCAAAAAATTTCAGAATTGCACCTTGCAATGCGGAGAAATTACTGTTTGTGCATTTACAATATTCATTGATTTTTGCCATTGAAAAACGTCCAGAAATGTTTGAAGCTACTGACTGAATGAAAAGAGCTGGCATCTCACTGTCTTTGAATCTTCTTTATCATGTTAAGAGGAGCAGGAAAAAGCAAAAAATTTCAGAATTGCACCTTGCAATGCAGAGAAATTACTGTTTGTGCATTCACATTATTCATTGATTTTTGCCATTGAAAAACATCATGTTATTCATATACCAGAGAAGTTTGAAGCTACTGACTGAATGAAAAGAGCTGGCATCTCACTCTCTTTGAATCTTCTTTATCATGCTAAGAGGAGCAGGAAAAAGCAAAAAATTTCAGAATTGCACCTTGCAATGCGGAGAAATTACTGTTTGTGCATTTACAATATTCATTGATTTTTTGCCATTGAAAAACGTCCAGAAATGTTTGAAGCTACTGACTGAATGAAAAGAGCTGGCATCTCACTCTCTTTGAATCTTCTTTATCATGCTAAGAGGAGCAGGAAAAAGCAAAAAATTTCAGAATTGCACCTTGCAATGCGGAGAAATTACTGTTTGTGCATTTACAATATTCATTGATTTTTGCCATTGAAAAACGTCCAGAAATGTTTGAAGCTACTGACTGAATGAAAAGAGCTGGCATCTCACTCTCTTTGAATCTTCTTTATCATGCTAAGAGGAGCAGGAAAAAGCAAAAAATTTCAGAATTGCACCTTGCAATGCGGAGAAATTACTGTTTGTATATTGACATTATTCATTGATTTTTGCCATTGAAAAACGTCCAGAAATGTTTGAAGCTACTGACTGAATGAAAGGAGCTGGCATCTCACTCTCTTTGAATCTTCTTTATCATGCTAAGAGGAGCAGGAAAAAGCAAAAAATTTCAGAATTGCACCTTGCAATGCGGAGAAATTACTGTTTGTGCATTTACAATATTCATTGATTTTTGCCATTGAAAAACATCATGTTATTCATATACCAGAAATGTTTGAAGCTACTGACTGAATGAAAAGAGCTGGCATCTCACTCTCTTTGAATCTTCTTTATCATGCTAAGAAGAGCAGGAAAAAGCAAAAAATTTCAGAATTGCACCTTGCAATGCGGAGAAATTACTGTTTGTGCATTTACAATATTCATTGATTTTTGCCATTGAAAAATGTCCAGAAATGTTTGAAGCTACTGACTGAATGAAAGGAGCTGGCATCTCACTCTCTTTGAATCTTCTTTATCATGCTAAGAGGAGCAGGAAAAAGCAAAAAATTTCAGAATTGCACCTTGCAATGCGGAGAAATTACTGTTTGTGCATTCACATTATTCATTGATTTTTGCCATTGAAAAACATCATGTTATTCATATACCAGAAATGTTTGAAGCTACTGACTGAATGAAAAGAGCTGGCATCTCACTCTCTTTGAATCTTCTTTATCATGCTAAGAGGAGCAGGAAAAAGCAAAAAATTTCAGAATTGCACCTTGCAATGCGGAGAAATTACTGTTTGTATAATGACATTATTCATTGATTTTTGCCATTGAAAAACGTCCAGAAATGTTTGAAGCTACTGACTGAATGAAAGGAGCTGGCATCTCACTCTCTTTGAATCTTCTTTATCATGCTAAGAGGAGCAGGAAAAAGCAAAAAATTTCAGAATTGCACCTTGCAATGCGGAGAATTACTGTTTGTGCATTCACATTATTCATTGATTTTTGCCATTGAAAAACATCATGTTATTCATATACCAGAAATGTTTGAAGCTACTGACTGAATGAAAAGAGCTGGCATCTCACTCTCTTTCAAACTTCTTTATCATGCTAAGAGGAGCAGGAAAAAGCAAAAAATTTCAGAATTGCACCTTGCAATGCGGAGAAATTACTGTTTGTGCATTTACAATATTCATTGATTTTTGCCATTGAAAAACGTCCAGAAATGTTTGAAGCTACTGGCTGAATGAAAAGAGCTGGCATTTCACTCTCTTTGAATCATCTTTATCATGCTAAGAGGAGCAGGAAAAAGCAAAAGAATTCAGATTTGCACCGTGCAATGCGGAGAAATTACTGTTTGTGCATTTACAATATTCATTGATTTTTGCCATTGAAAAATGTCCAGAAATGTTTGAAGCTACTGACTGAATAAAAGGAGCTGGCATCTCACTCTCTTTGAATCTTCTTTATCATGCTAAAAGGAGCAGGAAAAAGCAAAAAATTTCAGAATTGCACCTTGCAATGCGGAGAAATTACTGTTTGTGCATTCACATTATTCATTGATTTTTGCCATTGAAAAACATCATGTTATTCTTATACCAGAAATGTTTGAAGCTACTGACTGAATGAAAAGAGCTGGAAACTCACTCTCTTTGAATCTTCTTTATCATGCTAAGAGGAGCAGGAAAAAGCAAAAAATTTCAGAATTGCACCTTGCAATGCGGAGAAATTACTGTTTGTGCATTCACATTATTCATTGATTTTTGCCATTGAAAAACATCATGTTATTCATATACCAGAAATGTTTGAAGCTACTGACTGAATGAAAAGAGCTGGCATCTCACTCTCTTTGAATCTTCTTTATCATGCTAAGTGGAGCAGGAAAAAGCAAAAAATTTCAGAATTGCACCTTGCAATGCGGAGAAATTACTGTTTGTGCATTTACAATATTCATTGATTTTTGCCATTGAAAAACGTCCAGAAATGTTTGAAGCTACTGACTGAATGAAAAGAGCTGGCATCTCACTGTCTTTGAATCTTCTTTATCATGCTAAGAGGAGCAGGAAAAAGCAAAAAATTTCAGAATTGCACCTTGCAATGCAGAGAAATTACTGTTTGTGCATTCACATTATTCATTGATTTTTGCCATTGAAAAACATCATGTTATTCATATACCAGAGAAGTTTGAAGCTACTGACTGAATGAAAAGAGCTGGCATCTCACTCTCTTTGAATCTTCTTTATCATGCTAAGAGGAGCAGGAAAAAGCAAAAAATTTCAGAATTGCACCTTGCAATGCGGAGAAATTACTGTTTGTGCATTTACAATATTCATTGATTTTTTGCCATTGAAAAACGTCCAGAAATGTTTGAAGCTACTGACTGAATGAAAAGAGCTGGCATCTCACTCTCTTTGAATCTTCTTTATCATGCTAAGAGGAGCAGGAAAAAGCAAAAAATTTCAGAATTGCACCTTGCAATGCGGAGAAATTACTGTTTGTGCATTTACAATATTCATTGATTTTTGCCATTGAAAAACGTCCAGAAATGTTTGAAGCTACTGACTGAATGAAAAGAGCTGGCATCTCACTCTCTTTGAATCTTCTTTATCATGCTAAGAGGAGCAGGAAAAAGCAAAAAATTTCAGAATTGCACCTTGCAATGCGGAGAAATTACTGTTTGTATATTGACATTATTCATTGATTTTTGCCATTGAAAAACGTCCAGAAATGTTTGAAGCTACTGACTGAATGAAAGGAGCTGGCATCTCACTCTCTTTGAATCTTCTTTATCATGCTAAGAGGAGCAGGAAAAAGCAAAAAATTTCGGAATTGCACCTTGCAATGCGGAGAAATTACTGTTTGTGCATTTACAATATTCATTGATTTTTGCCATTGAAAAACATCATGTTATTCATATACCAGAAATGTTTGAAGCTACTGACTGAATGAAAAGAGCTGGCATCTCACTCTCTTTGAATCTTCTTTATCATGCTAAGAAGAGCAGGAAAAAGCAAAAAATTTCAGAATTGCACCTTGCAATGCGGAGAAATTACTGTTTGTGCATTTACAATATTCATTGATTTTTGCCATTGAAAAATGTCCAGAAATGTTTGAAGCTACTGACTGAATGAAAGGAGCTGGCATCTCACTCTCTTTGAATCTTCTTTATCATGCTAAGAGGAGCAGGAAAAAGCAAAAAATTTCAGAATTGCACCTTGCAATGCGGAGAAATTACTGTTTGTGCATTCACATTATTCATTGATTTTTGCCATTGAAAAACATCATGTTATTCATATACCAGAAATGTTTGAAGCTACTGACTGAATGAAAAGAGCTGGCATCTCACTCTCTTTGAATCTTCTTTATCATGCTAAGAGGAGCAGGAAAAAGCAAAAAATTTCAGAATTGCACCTTGCAATGCGGAGAAATTACTGTTTGTATAATGACATTATTCATTGATTTTTGCCATTGAAAAACGTCCAGAAATGTTTGAAGCTACTGACTGAATGAAAGGAGCTGGCATCTCACTCTCTTTGAATCTTCTTTATCATGCTAAGAGGAGCAGGAAAAAGCAAAAAATTTCAGAATTGCACCTTGCAATGCGGAGAATTACTGTTTGTGCATTCACATTATTCATTGATTTTTGCCATTGAAAAACATCATGTTATTCATATACCAGAAATGTTTGAAGCTACTGACTGAATGAAAAGAGCTGGCATCTCACTCTCTTTCAAACTTCTTTATCATGCTAAGAGGAGCAGGAAAAAGCAAAAAATTTCAGAATTGCACCTTGCAATGCGGAGAAATTACTGTTTGTGCATTTACAATATTCATTGATTTTTGCCATTGAAAAACGTCCAGAAATGTTTGAAGCTACTGGCTGAATGAAAAGAGCTGGCATTTCACTCTCTTTGAATCATCTTTATCATGCTAAGAGGAGCAGGAAAAAGCAAAAGAATTCAGAATTGCACCTTGCAATGCGGAGAAATTACTGTTTGTGCATTTACAATATTCATTGATTTTTGCCATTGAAAAATGTCCAGAAATGTTTGAAGCTACTGACTGAATAAAAGGAGCTGGCATCTCACTCTCTTTGAATCTTCTTTATCATGCTAAAAGGAGCAGGAAAAAGCAAAAAATTTCAGAATTGCACCTTGCAATGCGGAGAAATTACTGTTTGTGCATTCACATTATTCATTGATTTTTGCCATTGAAAAACATCATGTTATTCTTATACCAGAAATGTTTGAAGCTACTGACTGAATGAAAAGAGCTGGAAACTCACTCTCTTTGAATCTTCTTTATCATGCTAAGAGGAGCAGGAAAAAGCAAAAAATTTCAGAATTGCAACTTGCAATGCCGAGAAATTACTGTTTGTGCATTTACAATATTCATTGATTTTTGCCATTGAAAAACGTCCAGAAATGTTTGAAGCTACTGACTGAATGAAAAGAGCTGGCATCTCACTCTCTTTGAATCTTCTTTATCATGCTAAGAGGAGCAGGAAAAAGCAAAAAATTTCAGAATTGCACCTTGCAATGCGGAGAAATTACTGTTTGTGCATTCACATTATTCATTGATTTTTGCCTTTGAAAAACATCATGTTATTCATATACCAGAGAAGTTTGAAGCTACTGACTGAATGAAAAGAGCTGGCATCTCACTCTCTTTGAATCTTCTTTATCATGCTAAGAGGAGCAGGAAAAAGCAAAAAATTTCAGAATTGCACCTTGCAATGCGGAGAAATTACTGTTTGTGCATTTACAATATTCATTGATTTTTTGCCATTGAAAAACGTCCAGAAATGTTTGAAGCTACTGACTGAATGAAAAGAGCTGGCATCTCACTCTCTTTGAATCTTCTTTATCATGCTAAGAGGAGCAGGAAAAAGCAAAAAATTTCAGAATTGCACCTTGCAATGCCGAGAAATTACTGTTTGTGCATTCACATTATTCATTGATTTTTGCCATTGAAAAACATCATGTTATTCTTATACCAGAAATGTTTGAAGCTACTGACTGAATGAAAAGAGCTGGAAACTCACTCTCTTTGAATCTTCTTTATCATGCTAAGAGGAGCAGGAAAAAGCAAAAAATTTCAGAATTGCACCTTGCAATGCGGAGAAATTACTGTTTGTGCATTCACATTATTCATTGATTTTTGCCATTGAAAAACATCATGTTATTCATATACCAGAAATGTTTGAAGCTACTGACTGAATGAAAAGAGCTGGCATCTCACTCTCTTTGAATCTTCTTTATCATGCTAAGTGGAGCAGGAAAAAGCAAAAAATTTCAGAATTGCACCTTGCAATGCGGAGAAATTACTGTTTGTGCATTTACAATATTCATTGATTTTTGCCATTGAAAAACGTCCAGAAATGTTTGAAGCTACTGACTGAATGAAAAGAGCTGGCATCTCACTGTCTTTGAATCTTCTTTATCATGCTAAGAGGAGCAGGAAAAAGCAAAAAATTTCAGAATTGCACCTTGCAATGCAGAGAAATTACTGTTTGTGCATTCACATTATTCATTGATTTTTGCCATTGAAAAACATCATGTTATTCATATACCAGAGAAGTTTGAAGCTACTGACTGAATGAAAAGAGCTGGCATCTCACTCTCTTTGAATCTTCTTTATCATGCTAAGAGGAGCAGGAAAAAGCAAAAAATTTCAGAATTGCACCTTGCAATGCGGAGAAATTACTGTTTGTGCATTTACAATATTCATTGATTTTTTGCCATTGAAAAACGTCCAGAAATGTTTGAAGCTACTGACTGAATGAAAAGAGCTGGCATCTCACTCTCTTTGAATCTTCTTTATCATGCTAAGAGGAGCAGGAAAAAGCAAAAAATTTCAGAATTGCACCTTGCAATGCGGAGAAATTACTGTTTGTGCATTTACAATATTCATTGATTTTTGCCATTGAAAAACGTCCAGAAATGTTTGAAGCTACTGACTGAATGAAAAGAGCTGGCATCTCACTCTCTTTGAATCTTCTTTATCATGCTAAGAGGAGCAGGAAAAAGCATAAAATTTCAGAATTGCACCTTGCAATGCGGAGAAATTACTGTTTGTATATTGACATTATTCATTGATTTTTGCCATTGAAAAACGTCCAGAAATGTTTGAAGCTACTGACTGAATGAAAGGAGCTGGCATCTCACTCTCTTTGAATCTTCTTTATCATGCTAAGAGGAGCAGGAAAAAGCAAAAAATTTCGGAATTGCACCTTGCAATGCGGAGAAATTACTGTTTGTGCATTTACAATATTCATTGATTTTTGCCATTGAAAAACATCATGTTATTCATATACCAGAAATGTTTGAAGCTACTGACTGAATGAAAAGAGCTGGCATCTCACTCTCTTTGAATCTTCTTTATCATGCTAAGAAGAGCAGGAAAAAGCAAAAAATTTCAGAATTGCACCTTGCAATGCGGAGAAATTACTGTTTGTGCATTTACAATATTCATTGATTTTTGCCATTGAAAAATGTCCAGAAATGTTTGAAGCTACTGACTGAATGAAAGGAGCTGGCATCTCACTCTCTTTGAATCTTCTTTATCATGCTAAGAGGAGCAGGAAAAAGCAAAAAATTTCAGAATTGCACCTTGCAATGCGGAGAAATTACTGTTTGTGCATTCACATTATTCATTGATTTTTGCCATTGAAAAACATCATGTTATTCATATACCAGAAATGTTTGAAGCTACTGACTGAATGAAAAGAGCTGGCATCTCACTCTCTTTGAATCTTCTTTATCATGCTAAGAGGAGCAGGAAAAAGCAAAAAATTTCAGAATTGCACCTTGCAATGCGGAGAAATTACTGTTTGTATAATGACATTATTCATTGATTTTTGCCATTGAAAAACGTCCAGAAATGTTTGAAGCTACTGACTGAATGAAAGGAGCTGGCATCTCACTCTCTTTGAATCTTCTTTATCATGCTAAGAGGAGCAGGAAAAAGCAAAAAATTTCAGAATTGCACCTTGCAATGCGGAGAATTACTGTTTGTGCATTCACATTATTCATTGATTTTTGCCATTGAAAAACATCATGTTATTCATATACCAGAAATGTTTGAAGCTACTGACTGAATGAAAAGAGCTGGCATCTCACTCTCTTTCAAACTTCTTTATCATGCTAAGAGGAGCAGGAAAAAGCAAAAAATTTCAGAATTGCACCTTGCAATGCGGAGAAATTACTGTTTGTGCATTTACAATATTCATTGATTTTTGCCATTGAAAAACGTCCAGAAATGTTTGAAGCTACTGGCTGAATGAAAAGAGCTGGCATTTCACTCTCTTTGAATCATCTTTATCATGCTAAGAGGAGCAGGAAAAAGCAAAAGAATTCAGAATTGCACCTTGCAATGCGGAGAAATTACTGTTTGTGCATTTACAATATTCATTGATTTTTGCCATTGAAAAATGTCCAGAAATGTTTGAAGCTACTGACTGAATAAAAGGAGCTGGCATCTCACTCTCTTTGAATCTTCTTTATCATGCTAAAAGGAGCAGGAAAAAGCAAAAAATTTCAGAATTGCACCTTGCAATGCGGAGAAATTACTGTTTGTGCATTCACATTATTCATTGATTTTTGCCATTGAAAAACATCATGTTATTCTTATACCAGAAATGTTTGAAGCTACTGACTGAATGAAAAGAGCTGGAAACTCACTCTCTTTGAATCTTCTTTATCATGATAAGAGGAGCAGGAAAAAGCAAAAAATTTCAGAATTGCAACTTGCAATGCCGAGAAATTACTGTTTGTGCATTTACAATATTCATTGATTTTTGCCATTGAAAAACGTCCAGAAATGTTTGAAGCTACTGACTGAATGAAAAGAGCTGGCATCTCACTCTCTTTGAATCTTCTTTATCATGCTAAGAGGAGCAGGAAAAAGCAAAAAATTTCAGAATTGCACCTTGCAATGCGGAGAAATTACTGTTAGTGCATTCACATTATTCATTGATTTTTGCCTTTGAAAAACATCATGTTATTCATATACCAGAGAAGTTTGAAGCTACTGACTGAATGAAAAGAGCTGGCATCTCACTCTCTTTGAATCTTCTTTATCATGCTAAGAGGAGCAGGAAAAAGCAAAAAATTTCAGAATTGCACCTTGCAATGCGGAGAAATTACTGTTTGTGCATTTACAATATTCATTGATTTTTTGCCATTGAAAAACGTCCAGAAATGTTTGAAGCTACTGACTGAATGAAAAGAGCTGGCATCTCACTCTCTTTGAATCTTCTTTATCATGCTAAGAGGAGCAGGAAAAAGCAAAAAATTTCAGAATTGCACCTTGCAATGCCGAGAAATTACTGTTTGTGCATTCACATTATTCATTGATTTTAGCCATTGAAAAACATGTCATTCATATACCAGAAATGTTTGAAGCTACTGACTGAATGAAAAGAGCTGGCATCTCACTCTCTTTGAATCTTCTTTATCATGCTAAGAGGAGCAGGAAAAAGCAAAAAATTTCAGAATTGCACCTTGCAATGCGGAGAAATTACTGTTTGTGCATTTACAATATTCATTGATTTTTGCCATTGAAAAACGTCCAGAAATGTTTGAAGCTACTGACTGAATGAAAGGAGCTGGCATCTCACTGTCTTTGAGTCTTCTTTATCATGCTAAGAAGAGCAGGAAAAAGCAAAAAATTTCAGAATTGCACCTTGCAATGCGGAGAAATTACTGTTTGTATATTGACATTATTCATTGATTTTTGCCATTGAAAAACATCCAGAAATGTTTGAAGCTACTGACTGAATGAAAAGAGCTGGCATCTCACTCTCTTTGAATCTTCTTTATCATGCTAAGAGGAGCAGGAAAAAGCTAAAAATTTCAGAATTGCACCTTGCAATGCGGAGAAATTACTGTTTGTGCATTTACAATAATCATTGGTTTTTGCCATTGAAAAACGTCCAGAAATGTTTGAAGCTACTGACTGAATGAAAGGAGCTGGCATCTCACTCTCTTTGAATCTTCTTTATCATGCTAAGAGGAGCAGGAAAAAGCAAAAAATTTCAGAATTCCACCTTGCAATGCGGAGAAATTACTGTTTGTGCATTCACATTATTCATTGATTTTTGCCATTGAAAAACATCATGTTATTCATATACCAGAAATGTTTGAAGCTACTGACTGAATGAAAAGAGCTGGCATCTCACTCTCTTTGAATCTTCTTTATCATGCTAAGAGGAGCAGGAAAAAGCAAAAAATTTCAGAATTGCACCTTGCAATGCGGAGAAATTACTGTTTGTATAATGACATTATTCATTGATTTTTGCCATTGAAAAACGTCCAGAAATGTTTGAAGCTACTGACTGAATGAAAGGAGCTGGCATCTCACTCTCTTTGAATCTTCTTTATCATGCTAAGAGGAGCAGGAAAAAGCAAAAAATTTCAGAATTGCACCTTGCAATGCGGAGAAATTACTGTTTGTGCATTCACATTATTCATTGATTTTTGCCATTGAAAAACATCATGTTATTCATATACCAGAAATGTTTGAAGCTACTGACTGAATGAAAAGAGCTGGCATCTCACTCTCTTTCAAACTTCTTTATCATGCTAAGAGGAGCAGGAAAAAGCAAAAAATTTCAGAATTGCACCTTGCAATGCGGAGAAATTACTGTTTGTGCATTTACAATATTCATTGATTTTTGCCATTGAAAAACGTCCAGAAATGTTTGAAGCTACTGACTGAATGAAAAGAGCTGGCATCTCACTCTCTTTGAAACTTCTTTATCATGCTAAGAGGAGCAGGAAAAAGCAAAAAATTTCAGAATTGCACCTTGCAATGCGGAGAAATTACTGTTTGTGCATTTACAATATTCATTGATTTTTGCCATTGAAAAATGTCCAGAAATGTTTGAAGCTACTGACTGAATGAAAGGAGCTGGCATCTCACTCTCTTTGAATCTTCTTTATCATGTTAAGAGGAGCAGGAAAAAGCAAAAAATTTCAGAATTGCACCTTGCAATGCGGAGAAATTACTGTTTGTGCATTCACATTATTCATTCATTTTTGCCATTGAAAAACATCATGTTATTCATATACCAGAAATGTTTGAAGCTACTGACTGAATGAAAAGAGCTGGCATCTCACTCTCTTTGAATCTTCTTTATCATGCTAAGAGGAGCAGGAAAAAGCAAAAAATTTCAGAATTGCACCTTGCAATGCGGAGAAATTACTGTTTGTGCATTTACAATATTCATTGATTTTTGCCATTGAAAAACGTCCAGAAATGTTTGAAGCTACTGACTGAATGAAAAGAGCTGGCATCTCACTGTCTTTGAATCTTCTTTATCATGCTAAGAGGAGCAGGAAAAAGCAAAAAATTTCAGAATTGCACCTTGCAATGCGGAGAAATTACTGTTTGTGCATTCACATTATTCATTCATTTTTGCCATTGAAAAACATCATGTTATTCATATACCAGAAATGTTTGAAGCTACTGACTGAATGAAAAGAGCTGGCATCTCACTCTCTTTGAATCTTCTTTATCATGCTAAGAGGAGCAGGAAAAAGCAAAAAATTTCAGAATTGCACCTTGCAATGCGGAGAAATTACTGTTTGTGCATTTACAATATTCATTGATTTTTGCCATTGAAAAACGTCCAGAAATGTTTGAAGCTACTGACTGAATGAAAAGAGCTGGCATCTCACTGTCTTTGAATCTTCTTTATCATGCTAAGAGGAGCAGGAAAAAGCAAAAAATTTCAGAATTGCACCTTGCAATGCGGAGAAATTACTGTTTGTGCATTCACATTATTCATTGATTTTTGCCATTGAAAAACATCATGTTATTCATATACCAGAGAAGTTTGAAGCTACTGACTGAATGAAAAGAGCTGGCATCTCACTCTCTTTGAATCTTCTTTATCATGCTAAGAGGAGCAGGAAAAAGCAAAAAATTTCAGAATTGCACCTTGCAATGCGGAGAAATTACTGTTTGTGCATTTACAATATTCATTGATTTTTTGCCATTGAAAAATGTCCAGAAATGTTTGAAGCTACTGACTGAATGAAAAGAGCTGGCAACTCACTCTCTTTGAATCTTCTTTATCATGCTAAGAGGAGCAGGAAAAAGCAAAAAATTTCAGAATTGCACCTTGCAATGCGGAGAAATTACTGTTTGTGCATTCACATTATTCATTGATTTTTGCCTTTGAAAAACATCATGTTATTCATATACCAGAGAAGTTTGAAGCTACTGACTGAATGAAAAGAGCTGGCATCTCACTCTCTTTGAATCTTCTTTATCATGCTAAGAGGAGCAGGAAAAAGCAAAAAATTTCAGAATTGCAGCTTGCAATGCGGAGAAATTACTGTTTGTGCATTTACAATATTCATTGATTTTTTGCCATTGAAAAACGTCCAGAAATGTTTGAAGCTACTGACTGAATGAAAAGAGCTGGCATCTCACTCTCTTTGAATCTTCTTTATCATGCTAAGAGGAGCAGGAAAAAGCAAAAAATTTCAGAATTGCACCTTGCAATGCGGAGAAATTACTGTTTGTGCATTTACAATATTCATTGATTTTTGCCATTGAAAAACGTCCAGAAATGTTTGAAGCTACTGACTGAATGAAAAGAGCTGGCATCTCACTCTCTTTGAATCTTCTTTATCATGCGAAGAGGAGCAGGAAAAAGCAAAAAATTTCAGAATTGCACCTTGCAATGCGGAGAAATTACTGTTTGTGCATTTACAATATTCATTGATTTTTGCCATTGAAAAACGTCCAGAAATGTTTGAAGCTACTGACTGAATGAAAAGAGCTGGCATCTCACTCTCTTTGAATCTTCTTTATCATGCTAAGAGGAGCAGGAAAAAGCAAAAAATTTCAGAATTGCACCTTGCAATGCGGAGAAATTACTGTTTGTGCATTCACATTATTCATTGATTTTTGCCATTGAAAAACATCATGTTATTCATATACCAGAGAAGTTTGAAGCTACTGACTGAATGAAAAGAGCTGGCATCTCACTCTCTTTGAATCTTCTTTATCATGCTAAGAGGAGCAGGAAAAAGCAAAAAATTTCAGAATTGCACCTTGCAATGCGGAGAAATTACTGTTTGTGCATTTACAATATTCATTGATTTTTTGCCATTGAAAAACGTCCAGAAATGTTTGAAGCTACTGACTGAATGAAAAGAGCTGGCATCTCACTCTCTTTGAATCTTCTTTATCATGCTAAGAGGAGCAGGAAAAAGCAAAAAATTTCAGAATTGCACCTTGCAATGCCGAGAAATTACTGTTTGTGCATTCACATTATTCATTGATTTTTGCCATTGAAAAACATGTCATTCATATACCAGTAATGTTTGAAGCTACTGACTGAATGAAAAGAGCTGGCATCTCACTCTCTTTGAATCTTCTTTATCATGCTAAGAGGAGCAGGAAAAAGCAAAAAATTTCAGAATTGCACCTTGCAATGCGGAGAAATTACTGTTTGTGCATTTACAATATTCATTGATTTTTGCCATTGAAAAATGTCCAGAAATGTTTGAAGCTACTGACTGAATGAAAGGAGCTGGCATCTCACTGTCTTTGAATCTTCTTTATCATGCTAAGAAGAGCAGGAAAAAGGAAAAAATTTCAGAATTGCACCTTGCAATGCGGAGAAATTACTGTTTGTGCATTTACAATATTCATTGATTTTTGCCATTGAAAAACGTCCAGAAATGTTTGAAGCTACTGACTGAATGAAAAGAGCTGGCATCTCACTCTCTTTGAATCTTCTTTATCATGCTAAGAGGAGCAGGAAAAAGCAAAAAATTTCAGAATTGCACCTTGCAATGCGGAGAAATTACTGTTTGTGCATTCACATTATTCATTGATTTTTGCCATTGAAAAACATCATGTTATTCATATACCAGAGAAGTTTGAAGCTACTGACTGAATGAAAAGAGCTGGCATCTCAATATCATTGAATCTTCTTTATCATGCTAAGAGGAGCAGGAAAAAGCAAAAAATTTCAGAATTGCACCTTGCAATGCGGATAAATTACTGTTTGTGCATTCACATTATTCATTGATTTTTGCCATTGAAAAACATGTCATTCATATACCAGAAATGTTTGAAGATACTGACTGAATGAAAAGAGCTGGCATCTCACTCTCTTTGAATCTTATTTATCATGCTAAGAGGAGCAGGAAAAAGCAATAAATTTCAGAATTGCAACTTGCAATGCGGAGAAATTACTGTTTGTGCATTTACAATATTCATTGATTTTTGCCATTAAAAAACGTCCAGAAATGTTTGAAGCTACTGACTGAATGAAAGGAGCTGGCATCTCACTCTCTTTGAATGTTCTTTATCATGCTAAGAGGAGCAGGAAAAAGCATAAAATTTCAGAATTGCACCTTGCAATGCGGAGAAATTACTGTTTGTGCATTCACATTAATCATTGATTTTTGCCATTGAAAAACATCATGTTATTCATATACCAGAAATGTTTGAAGCTACTGACTGAATGAAAAGAGCTGGCATCTCACTCTCTTTGAATCTTCTTTATCATGCTAAGAGGAGCAGGAAAAAGCAAAAAATTTCAGAATTGCATCTTGCAATGCGGAGAAATTACTGTTTGTGCATTTACAATATTCATTGATTTTTGCCATTGAAAAACGTCCAGAAATGTTTGAAGCTACTGACTGAATGAAAAGAGCTGGCATCTCACTGTCTTTGAATCTCCTTTATCATGCTAAGAGGAGCAGGAAAAAGCAAAAAATTTCAGAATTGCACCTTGCAATGCGGAGAAATTACTGTTTGTGCATTCACATTATTCATTGATTTTTTGCCATTGAAAAACATCATGTTATTCATATACCAGAGAAGTTTGAAGCTACTGACTGAATGAAAAGAGCTGGAATCTCACTCTCTTTGAATCTTCTTTATCATGCTAAGAGGAGCAGGAAAAAGCAAAAAATTTCAGAATTGCACCTTGCAATGCGGAGAAATTACTGTTTGTGCATTTACAATATTCATTGATTTTTTGCCATTGAAAAACGTCCAGAAATGTTTGAAGCTACTGACTGAATGAAAAGAGCTGGCATCTCACTCTCTTTGAATCTTCTTTATCATGATAAGAGGAGCAGGAAAAAGCAAAAAATTTCAGAATTGCACCTTGCAATGCGGAGAAATTACTGTTTGTGCATTTACAATATTCATTGATTTTTGCCATTGAAAAACGTCCAGAAATGTTTGAAGCTACTGACTGAATGAAAGGAGCTGGCATCTCACTCTCTTTGAATCTTCTTTATCATGCTAAGAGGAGCAGGAAAAAGCAAAAATTTCAGAATTGCACCTTGCAATGCGGAGAAATTACTGTTTGTGCATTCACATTATTCATTGATTTTTGCCATTGAAAAACATCATGTTATTCATATACCAGAAATGTTTGAAGCTACTGACTGAATGAAAAGAGCTGGCATCTCTCTCTCTTTGAATCTTCTTTATCATGCTAAGAGGAGCAGGAAAAAGCAAAAAATTTCAGAATTGCACCTTGCAATGCGGAGAAATTACTGTTTGTGCATTTACAATATTCATTGATTTTTGCCATTGAAAAACGTCCAGAAATGTTTGAAGCTACTGACTGAATGAAAAGAGCTGGCATCTCACTGTCTTTGAATCTTCTTTATAATGCTAAGAGGAGCAGGAAAAAGCAAAAAATTTCAGAATTGCACCTTGCAATGCGGAGAAATTACTGTTTGTACATTCACATTATTCATTGATTTTTGCAATTGAAAAACATCATGTTATTCATATACCAGAAATGTTTGAAGCTTCTGACTGAATGAAAAGAACTGGCATCTCACTCTGTTTGAATCTTCTTTATCATGCTAAGAGGAGCAGGAAAAAGCAAAAAATTTCAGAATTGCACCTTGCAATGCGGAGAAATTACTGTTTGTGCATTTACAATATTCATTGATTTTTGCCATTGAAAAACGTCCAGAAATGTTTGAAGCTACTGACTGAATGAAAAGAGCTGGCATCTCACTCTCTTTGAATCTTCTTTATCATGCTAAGAGGAGCAGGAAAAAGCAAAAAATTTCAGAATTGCACCTTGCAATGCGGAGAAATTACTGTTTGTGCATTCACATTATTCATTGATTTTTGCCTTTGAAAAACATCATGTTATTCATATACCAGAGAAGTTTGAAGCTACTGACTGAATGAAAAGAGCTGGCTTCTCACTCTCTTTGAATCTTCTTTATCATGCTAAGAGGAGCAGGAAAAAGCAAAAAATTTCAGAATTGCACCTTGCAATGCGGAGAAATTACTGTTTGTGCATTTACAATATTCATTGATTTCTTGCCATTGAAAAACATCCAGAAATGTTTAAAGCTACTGACTGAATGAAAGGAGCTGGCATCTCACTCTCTTTGAATCTTCTTTATCATGCTAAGAGGAGCAGGAAATAGCAAAAAATTTCAGAATTGCACCTTGCAATGCGGATAAATTATTGTTTGTGCATTCACATTATTCATTGATTTTTGCCATTGAAAAACATGTCATTCATATACCAGAAATGTTTGAAGCTACTGACTGAATGAAAAGAGCTGGCATCTCACTCTCTTTGAATCTTCTTTATCATGCTAAGAGGAGCAGGAAAAAGCAAAAAATTTCAGAATTGCAACTTGCAATGCGGAGAAATTACTGTTTGTGCATTTACAATATTCATTGATTTTTGCCATTGAAAAACGTCCAGAAATGTTTGAAGCTACTGACTGAATGAAAGGAGCTGGCATCTCACTCTCATTGAATCTTCTTTAACATGCTAAGAGGAGCAGGAAAAAGCAAAAAATTTCAGAATTGCACCTTGCAATGCGGAGAAATTACTGTTTGTGCATTCACATTATTCATTGATTTTTGCCATTGAAAAACATCATGTTATTCATATACCAGAAATGTTTGAAGCTACTGACTGAATGAAAATATCTGGCATCTCACTCTCTTTAAATCTTCTTTATCATGCTAAGAGGAGCAGGAAAAAGCAAAAAATTTCAGAATTGCACCTTGCAATGCGGAGAAATTACTGTTTGTGCATTTACAATATTCATTGATTTTTGCCATTGAAAAACGTCCAGAAATGTTTGAAGCTACTGACTGAATGAAAAGAGCTGGCATCTCACTGTCTTTGAATCTTCTTTATAATGCTAAGAGGAGCAGGAAAAAGCAAAAAATTTCAGAATTGCACCTTGCAATGCGGAGAAATTACTGTTTGTGCATTCACATTATTCATTGATTTTTGCCATTGAAAAACATGTCATTCATATACCAGAAATGTTTGAAGCTACTCACTGAATGAAAAGAGCTGGCATCTCACTCTCTTTGAATCTTCTTTATCATGCTAAGAGGAGCAGGAAAAAACAAAAAATTTCAGAATTGCACCTTGCAATGCGGAGAAATTACTGTTTGTGCATTTACAATATTCATTGATTTTTGCCATTGAAAAACGTCCAGAAATGTTTGAAGCTACTGACTGAATGAAAGGAGCTGGCATCTCACTGTCTTTGAATCTTCTTTATCATGCTAAGAAGAGCAGGAAAAAGCAAAAAATTTCAGAATTGCACCTTGCAATGCGGAGAAATTACTGTTTGTGCATTTACAATATTCATTGATTTTTGCCATTGAAAAACGTCCAGAAATGTTTGAAGCTACTGACTGAATGAAAAGAGCTGGCATCTCACTCTCTTTGAATCTTCTTTATCATGCTAAGAGGAGCAGGAAAAAGCAAAAAATTTCAGAATTGCACCTTGCAATGCGGAGAAATTACTGTTTGTGCATTTACAATATTCATTGATTTTTGCCATTGAAAAATGTCCAGAAATGTTTGAAGCTACTGACTGAATGAAAGGAGCTGGCATCTCACTCTCTTTGAATCTTCTTTATCATGCTAAGAGGAGCAGGAAAAAGCAAAAAATTTCAGAATTGCACCTTGCAATGCGGAGAAATTACTGTTTGTGCATTCACATTAATCATTGATTTTTGCCATTGAAAAACATCATGTTATTCATATACCAGAAATGTTTGAAGCTACTGACTGAATGAAAAGAGCTGGCATCTCACTCTCTTTCAAACTTCTTTATCATGCTAAGAGGAGCAGGAAAAAGCAAAAAATTTCAGAATTGCACCTTGCAATGCGGAGAAATTACTGTTTGTGCATTTACAATATTCATTGATTTTTGCCATTGAAAAACGTCCAGAAATGTTTGAAGCTACTGACTGAATGAAAAGAGCTGGCATCTCACTCTCTTTGAATCTTCTTTATCATGCTAAGAGGAGCAGGAAAAAGCAAAAAATTTCAGAATTGCACCTTGCAATGCGGAGAAATTACTGTTTGTGCATTTACAATATTCATTGATTTTTTGCCATTGAAAAACGTCCAGAAATGTTTGAAGCTACTGACTGAATGAAAAGAGCTGGCAACTCACTCTCTTTGAATCTTCTTTATCATGCTAAGAGGAGCAGGAAAAAGCAAAAAATTTCAGAATTGCACCTTGCAATGCGGAGAAATTACTGTTTGTGCATTCACATTATTCATTGATTTTTGCCTTTGAAAAACATCATGTTATTCATATACCAGAGAAGTTTGAAGCTACTGACTGAATGAAAAGAGCTGGCATCTCACTCTCTTTGAATCTTCTTTATCATGCTAAGAGGAGCAGGAAAAAGCAAAAAATTTCAGAATTGCAGCTTGCAATGCGGAGAAATTACTGTTTGTGCATTTACAATATTCATTGATTTTTTGCCATTGAAAAACGTCCAGAAATGTTTGAAGCTACTGACTGAATGAAAAGAGCTGGCATCTCACTCTCTTTGAATCTTCTTTATCATGCTAAGAGGAGCAGGAAAAAGCAAAAAATTTCAGAATTGCACCTTGCAATGCCGAGAAATTACTGTTTGTGCATTCACATTATTCATTGATTTTTGCCATTGAAAAACATGTCATTCATATACCAGAAATGTTTGAAGCTACTGACTGAATGAAAAGAGCTGGCATCTCACTCTCTTTGAATCTTCCTTATCATGCTAAGAGGAGCAGGAAAAAGCAAAAAATTTCAGAATTGCACCTTGCAATTCGGAGAAATTACTGTTTGTGCATTTACAATATTCATTGATTTTTGCCATTGAAAACCGTCCAGAAATGTTTGAAGCTACTGACTGAATGAAAGGAGCTGGCATCTCACTGTCTTTGAATCTTCTTTATCATGCTAAGAAGAGCAGGAAAAAGCAAAAAATTTCAGAATTGCACCTTGCAATGCGGAGAAATTACTGTTTGTGCATTTACAATATTCATTGATTTTTGCCATTGAAAAACGTCCAGAAATGTTTGAAGCTACTGACTGAATGAAAAGAGCTGGCATCTCACTCTCTTTGAATCTTCTTTATCATGCGAAGAGGAGCAGGAAAAAGCAAAAAATTTCAGAATTGCACCTTGCAATGCGGAGAAATTACTGTTTGTGCATTTACAATATTCATTGATTTTTGCCATTGAAAAACGTCCAGAAATGTTTGAAGCTACTGACTGAATGAAAAGAGCTGGCATCTCACTCTCTTTGAATCTTCTTTATCATGCTAAGAGGAGCAGGAAAAAGCAAAAAATTTCAGAATTGCACCTTGCAATGCGGAGAAATTACTGTTTGTGCATTCACATTATTCATTGATTTTTGCCATTGAAAAACATCATGTTATTCATATACCAGAGAAGTTTGAAGCTACTGACTGAATGAAAAGAGCTGGCATCTCAATCTCTTTGAATCTTCTTTATCATGCTAAGAGGAGCAGGAAAAAGCAAAAAATTTCAGAATTGCACCTTGCAATGCGGATAAATTACTGTTTGTGCATTCACATTATTCATTGATTTTTGCCATTGAAAAACATGTCATTCATATACCAGAAATCTTTGAAGATACTGACTGAATGAAAAGAGCTGGCATCTCACTCTCTTTGAATCTTCTTTATCATGCTAAGAGGAGCAGGAAAAAGCAAAAAATTTCAGAATTGCAACTTGCAATGCGGAGAAATTACTGTTTGTGCATTTACAATATTCATTGATTTTTGCCATTAAAAAACGTCCAGAAATGTTTGAAGCTACTGACTGAATGAAAGGAGCTGGCATCTCACTCTCTTTGAATCTTCTTTATCATGCTAAGAGGAGCAGGAAAAAGCAAAAAATTTCAGAATTGCACCTTGCAATGCGGAGAAATTACTGTTTGTGCATTCACATTAATCATTGATTTTTGCCATTGAAAAACATGATGTTATTCATATAACAGAAATGTTTGAAGCTACTGACTGAATGAAAAGAGCTGGCATCTCACTCTCTTTGAATCTTCTTTATCATGCTAAGAGGAGCAGGAAAAAGCAAAAAATTTCAGAATTGCACCTTGCAATGCGGAGAAATTACTGTTTGTGCATTTACAATATTCATTGATTTTTGCCATTGAAAAACGTCCAGAAATGTTTGAAGCTACTGACTGAATGAAAAGAGCTGGCATCTCACTGTCTTTGAATCTTCTTTATCATGCTAAGAGGAGCAGGAAAAAGCAAAAAATTTCAGAATTGCACCTTGCAATGCGGAGAAATTACTGTTTGTGCATTCACATTATTCATTGATTTTTTGCCATTGAAAAACATCATGTTATTCATATACCAGAGAAGTTTGAAGCTACTGACTGAATGAAAAGAGCTGGCATCTCACTCTCTTTGAATCTTCTTTATCATGCTAAGAGGAGCAGGAAAAAGCAAAAAATTTCAGAATTGCACCTTGCAATGCGGAGAAATTACTGTTTGTGCATTTACAATATTCATTGATTTTTTGCCATTGAAAAACGTCCAGAAATGTTTGAAGCTACTGACTGAATGAAAAGAGCTGGCATCTCACTCTCTTTGAATCTTCTTTATCATGCTAAGAGGAGCAGGAAAAAGCAAAAAATTTCAGAATTGCACCTTGCAATGCGGAGAAATTACTGTTTGTGCATTTACAATATTCATTGATTTTTGCCATTGAAAAACGTCCAGAAATGTTTGAAGCTACTGACTGAATGAAAGGAGCTGGCATCTCACTGTCTTTGAATCTTCTTTATCATGCTAAAAAGAGCAGGAAAAAGGAAAAAATTTCAGAATTGCACCTTGCAATGCGGAGAAATTACTGTTTGTGCATTTACAATATTCATTGATTTTTGCCATTGAAAAACGTCCAGAAATGTTTGAAGCTACTGACTGAATGAAAAGAGCTGGCATCTCACTCTCTTTGAATCTTCTTTATCATGCTAAGAGGAGCAGGAAAAAGCAAAAAATTTCAGAATTGCACCTTGCAATGCGGAGAAATTACTGTTTGTGCATTTACAATATTCATTGATTTTTGCCATTGAAAAACGTCCAGAAATGTTTGAAGCTACTGACTGAATGAAAAGAGCTGGCATCTCACTCTCTTTGAATCTTCTTTATCATGCTAAGAGGAGCAGGAAAAAGCAAAAAATTTCAGAATTGCACCTTGCAATGCGGAGAAATTACTGTTTGTGCATTCACATTATTCATTGATTTTTGCCATTGAAAAACATCATGTTATTCATATACCAGAGAAGTTTGAAGCTACTGACTGAATGAAAAGAGCTGGCATCTCAATCTCATTGAATCTTCTTTATCATGCTAAGAGGAGCAGGAAAAAGCAAAAAATTTCAGAATTGCACCTTGCAATGCGGATAAATTACTGTTTGTGCATTCACATTATTCATTGATTTTTGCCATTGAAAAACATGTCATTCATATACCAGAAATGTTTGAAGATACTGACTGAATAAAAAGAGCTGGCATCTCACTCTCTTTGAATCTTATTTATCATGCTAAGAGGAGCAGGAAAAAGCAATAAATTTCAGAATTGCAACTTGCAATGCGGAGAAATTACTGTTTGTGCATTTACAATATTCATTGATTTTTGCCATTAAAAAACGTCCAGAAATGTTTGAAGCTACTGACTGAATGAAAGGAGCTGGCATCTCACTCTCTTTGAATCTTCTTTATCATGCTAAGAGGAGCAGGAAAAAGCATAAAATTTCAGAATTGCACCTTGCAATGCGGAGAAATTACTGTTTGTGCATTCACATTAATCATTGATTTTTGCCATTGAAAAACATCATGTTATTCATATACCAGAAATGTTTGAAGCTACTGACTGAATGAAAAGAGCTGGCATCTCACTCTCTTTGAATCTTCTTTATCATTCTAAGAGGAGCAGGAAAAAGCAAAAAATTTCAGAATTGCATCTTGCAATGCGGAGAAATTACTGTTTGTGCATTTACAATATTCATTGATTTTTGCCATTGAAAAACGTCCAGAAATGTTTGAAGCTACTGACTGAATGAAAAGAGCTGGCATCTCACTGTCTTTGAATCTTCTTTATCATGCTAAGAGGAGCAGGAAAAAGCAAAAAATTTCAGAATTGCACCTTGCAATGCGGAGAAATTACTGTTTGTGCATTCACATTATTCATTGATTTTTTGCCATTGAAAAACATCATGTTATTCATATACCAGAGAAGTTTGAAGCTACTGACTGAATGAAAAGAGCTGGCATCTCACTCTCTTTGAATCTTCTTTATCATGCTAAGAGGAGCAGGAAAAAGCAAAAAATTTCAGAATTGCACCTTGCAATGCGGAGAAATTACTGTTTGTGCATTTACAATATTCATTGATTTTTTGCCATTGAAAAACGTCCAGAAATGTTTGAAGCTACTGACTGAATGAAAAGAGCTGGCATCTCACTCTCTTTGAATCTTCTTTATCATGCTAAGAGGAGCAGGAAAAAGCAAAAAATTTCAGAATTGCACCTTGCAATGCGGAGAAATTACTGTTTGTGCATTTACAATATTCATTGATTTTTGCCATTGAAAAACGTCCAGAAATGTTTGAAGCTACTGACTGAATGAAAGGAGCTGGCATCTCACTCTCTTTGAATCTTCTTTATCATGCTAAGAGGAGCAGGAAAAAGCAAAAATTTCAGAATTGCACCTTGCAATGCGGAGAAATTACTGTTTGTGCATTCACATTATTCATTGATTTTTGCCATTGAAAAACATCATGTTATTCATATACCAGAAATGTTTGAAGCTACTGACTGAATGAAAAGAGCTGGCATCTCACTCTCTTTGAATCTTCTTTATCATGCTAAGAGGAGCAGGAAAAAGCAAAAAATTTCAGAATTGCACCTTGCAATGCGGAGAAATTACTGTTTGTGCATTTACAATATTCATTGATTTTTGCCATTGAAAAACGTCCAGAAATGTTTGAAGCTACTGACTGAATGAAAAGAGCTGGCATCTCACTGTCTTTGAATCTTCTTTATAATGCTAAGAGGAGCAGGAAAAAGAAAAAAATTTCAGAATTGCACCTTGCAATGCGGAGAAATTACTGTTTGTACATTCACATTATTCATTGATTTTTGCAATTGAAAAACATCATGTTATTCATATACCAGAAATGTTTGAAGCTTCTGACTGAATGAAAAGAACTGGCATCTCACTCTGTTTGAATCTTCTTTATCATGCTAAGAGGAGCAGGAAAAAGCAAAAAATTTCAGAATTGCACCTTGCAATGCGGAGAAATTACTGTTTGTGCATTTACAATATTCATTGATTTTTGCCATTGAAAAACGTCCAGAAATGTTTGAAGCTACTGACTGAATGAAAAGAGCTGGCATCTCACTCTCTTTGAATCTTCTTTATCATGCTAAGAGGAGCAGGAAAAAGCAAAAAATTTCAGAATTGCACCTTGCAATGCGGAGAAATTACTGTTTGTGCATTCACATTATTCATTGATTTTTGCCTTTGAAAAACATCATGTTATTCATATACCAGAGAAGTTTGAAGCTACTGACTGAATGAAAAGAGCTGGCTTCTCACTCTCTTTGAATCTTCTTTATCATGCTAAGAGGAGCAGGAAAAAGCAAAAAATTTCAGAATTGCAACTTGCAATGCGGAGAAATTACTGTTTGTGCATTTACAATATTCATTGATTTTTGCCATTGAAAAACGTCCAGAAATGTTTGAAGCTACTGACTGAATGAAAGGAGCTGGCATCTCACTCTCATTGAATCTTCTTTAACATGCTAAGAGTTGCAGGAAAAAGCAAAAAATTTCAGAATTGCACCTTGCAATGCGGAGAAATTACTGTTTGTGCATTCACATTATTCATTGATTTTTGCCATTGAAGAACATCATGTTATTCATATACCAGAAATGTTTGAAGCTACTGACTGAATGAAAATATCTGGCATCTCACTCTCTTTAAATCTTCTTTATCATGCTAAGAGGAGCAGGAAAAAGCAAAAAATTTCAGAATTGCACCTTGCAATGCGGAGAAATTACTGTTTGTGCATTTACAATATTCATTGATTTTTGCCATTGAAAAACGTCCAGAAATGTTTGAAGCTACTGACTGAATGAAAAGAGCTGGCATCTCACTGTCTTTGAATCTTCTTTATAATGCTAAGAGGAGCAGGAAAAAGCAAAAAATTTCAGAATTGCACCTTGCAATGCGGAGAAATTACTGTTTGTGCATTCACGTTATTCATTGATTTTTGCCATTGAAAAACATGTCATTCATATACCAGAAATGTTTGAAGCTACTGACTGAATGAAAAGAGCTGGCATCTCACTCTCTTTGAATCTTCTTTATCATGCTAAGAGGAGCAGGAAAAAACAAAAAATTTCAGAATTGCACCTTGCAATGCGGAGAAATTACTGTTTGTGCATTTACAATATTCATTGATTTTTGCCATTGAAAAACGTCCAGAAATGTTTGAAGCTACTGACTGAATGAAAGGAGCTGGCATCTCACTGTCTTTGAATCTTCTTTATCATGCTAAGAGGAGCAGGAAAAAGCAAAAAATTTCAGAATTGCACCTTGCAATGCGGAGAAATTACTGTTTGTGCATTCACATTATTCATTGATTTTTGCCATTGAAAAACATCATGTTATTCATATACCAGAGAAGTTTGAAGCTACTGACTGAATGAAAAGAGCTGGCATCTCAATCTCATTGAATCTTCTTTATCATGCTAAGAGGAGCAGGAAAAAGCAAAAAATTTCAGAATTGCACCTTGCAATGCGGATAAATTACTGTTTGTGCATTCACATTATTCATTGATTTTTGCCATTGAAAAACATGTCATTCATATACCAGAAATGTTTGAAGATACTGACTGAATAAAAAGAGCTGGCATCTCACTCTCTTTGAATCTTATTTATCATGCTAAGAGGAGCAGGAAAAAGCAATAAATTTCAGAATTGCAACTTGCAATGCGGAGAAATTACTGTTTGTGCATTTACAATATTCATTGATTTTTGCCATTAAAAAACGTCCAGAAATGTTTGAAGCTACTGACTGAATGAAAGGAGCTGGCATCTCACTCTCTTTGAATCTTCTTTATCATGCTAAGAGGAGCAGGAAAAAGCATAAAATTTCAGAATTGCACCTTGCAATGCGGAGAAATTACTGTTTGTGCATTCACATTAATCATTGATTTTTGCCATTGAAAAACATCATGTTATTCATATACCAGAAATGTTTGAAGCTACTGACTGAATGAAAAGAGCTGGCATCTCACTCTCTTTGAATCTTCTTTATCATTCTAAGAGGAGCAGGAAAAAGCAAAAAATTTCAGAATTGCATCTTGCAATGCGGAGAAATTACTGTTTGTGCATTTACAATATTCATTGATTTTTGCCATTGAAAAACGTCCAGAAATGTTTGAAGCTACTGACTGAATGAAAAGAGCTGGCATCTCACTGTCTTTGAATCTTCTTTATCATGCTAAGAGGAGCAGGAAAAAGCAAAAAATTTCAGAATTGCACCTTGCAATGCGGAGAAATTACTGTTTGTGCATTCACATTATTCATTGATTTTTTGCCATTGAAAAACATCATGTTATTCATATACCAGAGAAGTTTGAAGCTACTGACTGAATGAAAAGAGCTGGCATCTCACTCTCTTTGAATCTTCTTTATCATGCTAAGAGGAGCAGGAAAAAGCAAAAAATTTCAGAATTGCACCTTGCAATGCGGAGAAATTACTGTTTGTGCATTTACAATATTCATTGATTTTTTGCCATTGAAAAACGTCCAGAAATGTTTGAAGCTACTGACTGAATGAAAAGAGCTGGCATCTCACTCTCTTTGAATCTTCTTTATCATGCTAAGAGGAGCAGGAAAAAGCAAAAAATTTCAGAATTGCACCTTGCAATGCGGAGAAATTACTGTTTGTGCATTTACAATATTCATTGATTTTTGCCATTGAAAAACGTCCAGAAATGTTTGAAGCTACTGACTGAATGAAAGGAGCTGGCATCTCACTCTCTTTGAATCTTCTTTATCATGCTAAGAGGAGCAGGAAAAAGTAAAAATTTCAGAATTGCACCTTGCAATGCGGAGAAATTACTGTTTGTGCATTCACATTATTCATTGATTTTTGCCATTGAAAAACATCATGTTATTCATATACCAGAAATGTTTGAAGCTACTGACTGAATGAAAAGAGCTGGCATCTCACTCTCTTTGAATCTTCTTTATCATGCTAAGAGGAGCAGGAAAAAGCAAAAAATTTCAGAATTGCACCTTGCAATGCGGAGAAATTACTGTTTGTGCATTTACAATATTCATTGATTTTTGCCATTGAAAAACGTCCAGAAATGTTTGAAGCTACTGACTGAATGAAAAGAGCTGGCATCTCACTGTCTTTGAATCTTCTTTATAATGCTAAGAGGAGCAGGAAAAAGCAAAAAATTTCAGAATTGCACCTTGCAATGCGGAGAAATTACTGTTTGTGCATTCACATTATTCATTGATTTTTGCCATTGAAAAACATCATGTTATTCATATACCAGAAATGTTTGAAGCTACTGACTGAATGAAAATATCTGGCATCTCACTCTCTTTAAATCTTCTTTATCATGCTAAGAGGAGCAGGAAAAAGCAAAAAATTTCAGAATTGCACCTTGCAATGCGGAGAAATTACTGTTTGTGCATTTACAATATTCATTGATTTTTGCCATTGAAAAACGTCCAGAAATGTTTGAAGCTACTGACTGAATGAAAAGAGCTGGCATCTCACTGTCTTTGAATCTTCTTTATAATGCTAAGAGGAGCAGGAAAAAGCAAAAAATTTCAGAATTGCACCTTGCAATGCGGAGAAATTACTGTTTGTGCATTCACATTATTCATTGATTTTTGCCATTGAAAAACATGTCATTCATATACCAGAAATGTTTGAAGCTACTGACTGAATGAAAAGAGCTGGCATCTCACTCTCTTTGAATCTTCTTTATCATGCTAAGAGGAGCAGGAAAAAACAAAAAATTTCAGAATTGCACCTTGCAATGCGGAGAAATTACTGTTTGTGCATTTACAATATTCATTGATTTTTGCCATTGAAAAACGTCCAGAAATGTTTGAAGCTACTGACTGAATGAAAGGAGCTGGCATCTCACTGTCTTTGAATCTTCTTTATCATGCTAAGAAGAGCAGGAAAAAGCAAAAAATTTCAGAATTGCACCTTGCAATGCGGAGAAATTACTGTTTGTGCATTTACAATATTCATTGATTTTTGCCATTGAAAAACGTCCAGAAATGTTAGAAGCTACTGACTGAATGAAATGAGCTGGCATCTCACTCTCTTTGAATCTTCTTTATCATGCTAAGAGGAGCAGGAAAAAGCAAAAAATTTCAGAATTGCACCTTGCAATGCGGAGAAATTACTGTTTGTGCATTTACAATATTCATTGATTTTTGCCATTGAAAAATGTCCAGAAATGTTTGAAGCTACTGACTGAATGAAAGGAGCTGGCATCTCACTCTCTTTGTATCTTCTTTATCATGCTAAGAGGAGCAGGAAAAAGCAAAAAATTTCAGAATTGCACCTTGCAATGCGGAGAAATTACTGTTTGTGCATTCACATTAATCATTGATTTTTGCCATTGAAAAACATCATGTTATTCATATACCAGAAATGTTTGAAGCTACTGACTGAATGAAAAGAACTGGCATCTCACTCTCTTTGAATCTTCTTTATCATGCTAAGAGGAGCAGGAAAAAGCAAAAAATTTCAGAATTGCACCTTGCAATGCGGAGAAATTACTGTTTGTGCATTTACAATATTCATTGATTTTTGCCATTGAAAAACGTCCAGAAATGTTTGAAGCTACTGACTGAATGAAAAGAGCTGGCATCTCACTGTCTTTGAATCTTCTTTATAATGCTAAGAGGAGCAGGAAAAAGCAAAAAATTTCAGAATTGCACCTTGCAATGCGGAGAAATTACTGTTTGTACATTCACATTATTCATTGATTTTTGCAATTGAAAAACATCATGTTATTCATATACCAGAAATGTTTGAAGCTTCTGACTGAATGAAAAGAACTGGCATCTCACTCTGTTTGAATCTTCTTTATCATGCTAAGAGGAGCAGGAAAAAGCAAAAAATTTCAGAATTGCACCTTGCAATGCGGAGAAATTACTGTTTGTGCATTTACAATATTCATTGATTTTTGCCATTGAAAAACGTCCAGAAATGTTTGAAGCTACTGACTGAATGAAAAGAGCTGGCATCTCACTCTCTTTGAATCTTCTTTATCATGCTAAGAGGAGCAGGAAAAAGCAAAAAATTTCAGAATTGCACCTTGCAATGCGGAGAAATTACTGTTTGTGCATTCACATTATTCATTGATTTTTGCCTTTGAAAAACATCATGTTATTCATATACCAGAGAAGTTTGAAGCTACTGACTGAATGAAAAGAGCTGGCTTCTCACTCTCTTTGAATCTTCTTTATCATGCTAAGAGGAGCAGGAAAAAGCAAAAAATTTCAGAATTGCACCTTGCAATGCGGAGAAATTACTGTTTGTGCATTTGCAATATTCATTGATTTCTTGCCATTGAAAAACATCCAGAAATGTTTAAAGCTACTGACTGAATGAAAGGAGCTGGCATCTCACTCTCTTTGAATCTTCTTTATCATGCTAAGAGGAGCAGGAAATAGCAAAAAATTTCAGAATTGCACCTTGCAATGCGGATAAATTATTGTTTGTGCATTCACATTATTCATTGATTTTTGCCATTGAAAAACATGTCATTCATATACCAGAAATGTTTGAAGCTACTGACTGAATGAAAAGAGCTGGCATCTCACTCTCTTTGAATCTTCTTTATCATGCTAAGAGGAGCAGGAAAAAGCAAAAAATTTCAGAATTGCAACTTGCAATGCGGAGAAATTACTGTTTGTGCATTTACAATATTCATTGATTTTTGCCATTGAAAAACGTCCAGAAATGTTTGAAGCTACTGACTGAATGAAAGGAGCTGGCATCTCACTCTCATTGAATCTTCTTTAACATGCTAAGAGGAGCAGGAAAAAGCAAAAAATTTCAGAATTGCACCTTGCAATGCGGAGAAATTACTGTTTGTGCATTCACATTATTCATTGATTTTTGCCATTGAAAAACATCATGTTATTCATATACCAGAAATGTTTGAAGCTACTGACTGAATGAAAATATCTGGCATCTCACTCTCTTTAAATCTTCTTTATCATGCTAAGAGGAGCAGGAAAAAGCAAAAAATTTCAGAATTGCACCTTGCAATGCGGAGAAATTACTGTTTGTGCATTTACAATATTCATTGATTTTTGCCATTGAAAAACGTCCAGAAATGTTTGAAGCTACTGACTGAATGAAAAGAGCTGGCATCTCACTGTCTTTGTATCTTCTTTATAATGCTAAGAGGAGCAGGAAAAAGCAAAAAATTTCAGAATTGCACCTTGCAATGCGGAGAAATTACTGTTTGTGCATTCACATTATTCATTGATTTTTGCCATTGAAAAACATGTCATTCATATACCAGAAATGTTTGAAGCTACTGACTGAATGAAAAGAGCTGGCATCTCACTCTCTTTGAATCTTCTTTATCATGCTAAGAGGAGCAGGAAAAAACAAAAAATTTCAGAATTGCACCTTGCAATGCGGAGAAATTACTGTTTGTGCATTTACAATATTCATTGATTTTTGCCATTGAAAAACGTCCAGAAATGTTTGAAGCTACTGACTGAATGAAAGGAGCTGGCATCTCACTGTCTTTGAATCTTCTTTATCATGCTAAGAAGAGCAGGAAAAAGCAAAAAATTTCAGAATTGCACCTTGCAATGCGGAGAAATTACTGTTTGTGCATTTACAATATTCATTGATTTTTGCCATTGAAAAACGTCCAGAAATGTTTGAAGCTACTGACTGAATGAAAAGAGCTGGCATCTCACTCTCTTTGAATCTTCTTTATCATGCTAAGAGGAGCAGGAAAAAGCAAAAAATTTCAGAATTGCACCTTGCAATGCGGAGAAATTACTGTTTGTGCATTTACAATATTCATTGATTTTTGCCATTGAAAAATGTCCAGAAATGTTTGAAGCTACTGACTGAATGAAAGGAGCTGGCATCTCACTCTCTTTGAATCTTCTTTATCATGCTAAGAGGAGCAGGAAAAAGCAAAAAATTTCAGAATTGCACCTTGCAATGCGGAGAAATTACTGTTTGTGCATTCACATTAATCATTGATTTTTGCCATTGAAAAACATCATGTTATTCATATACCAGAAATGTTTGAAGCTACTGACTGAATGAAAAGAACTGGCATCTCACTCTCTTTGAATCTTCTTTATCATGCTAAGAGGAGCAGGAAAAAGCAAAAAATTTCAGAATTGCACCTTGCAATGCGGAGAAATTACTGTTTGTGCATTTACAATATTCATTGATTTTTGCCATTGAAAAACGTCCAGAAATGTTTGAAGCTACTGACTGAATGAAAAGAGCTGGCATCTCACTCTCTTTTAATCTTCTTTATCATGCTAAGAGGAGCAGGAAAAAGCAAAAAATTTCAGAATTGCACCTTGCAATGCGGAGAAATTACTGTTTGTGCATTCACATTATTCATTGATTTTTGCCTTTGAAAAACATCATGTTATTCATATACCAGAGAAGTTTGAAGCTACTGACTGAATGAAAAGAGCTGGCATCTCACTCTCTTTGAATCTTCTTTATCATGCTAAGAGGAGCAGGAAAAAGCAAAAAATTTCAGAATTGCACCTTGCAATGCGGAGAAATTACTGTTTGTGCATTTACAATATTCATTGATTTTTGCCATTGAAAAACGTCCAGAAATGTTTGAAGCTACTGACTGAATGAAAAGAGCTGGCATCTCACTGTCTTTGAATCTTCTTTATAATGCTAAGAGGAGCAGGAAAAAGCAAAAAATTTCAGAATTGCACCTTGCAATGCGGAGAAATTACTGTTTGTGCATTCACATTATTCATTGATTTTTGCCATTGAAAAACATGTCATTCATATACCAGAAATGTTTGAAGCTACTGACTGAATGAAAAGAGCTGGCATCTCACTCTCTTTGAATCTTCTTTATCATGCTAAGAGGAGCAGGAAAAAACAAAAAATTTCAGAATTGCACCTTGCAATGCGGAGAAATTACTGTTTGTGCATTTACAATATTCATTGATTTTTGCCATTGAAAAACGTCCAGAAATGTTTGAAGCTACTGACTGAATGAAAGGAGCTGGCATCTCACTCTCTTTGAATCTTCTTTATCATGCTAAGAAGAGCAGGAAAAAGCAAAAAATTTCAGAATTGCACCTTGCAATGCGGAGAAATTACTGTTTGTGCATTTACAATATTCATTGATTTTTGCCATTGAAAAACATCCAGAAATGTTTGAAGCTACTGACTGAATGAAAGGAGCTGGCATCTCACTCTCTTTGAATCTTCTTTATCATGCTAAGAGGAGCAGGAAAAAGCAAAAAATTTCAGAATTGCACCTTGCAATGCGGAGAAATTACTGTTTGTGCATTTACAATATTCATTGATTTTTGCCATTGAAAAACATCATGTTATTCATATACCAGAAATGTTTGAAGCTACTGACTGAATGAAAGGAGCTGACATCTCACTCTCTTTGAATCTTCTTTATCATGCTAAGAGGAGCAGGAAAAAGCAAAAAATTTCAGAATTGCACCTTGCAATGCGGAGAAATTACTGTTTGTGCATTTACAATATTCATTGATTTTTGCCATTGAAAAACGTCCAGAAATGATTGAAGCTACTGACTGAATGAAAGGAGCTGGCATCTCACTCTCTTTGAATCTTCTTTATCATACTAAGAGGAGCAGGAAAAAGCAAAAAATTTCAGAATTGCACCTTGCAATGCGGAGAAATTACTGTTTGTGCATTTACAATATTCATTGATTTTTTGCCATTGAAAAACGTCCAGAAATGTTTGAAGCTACTGACTGAATGAAAAGAGCTGGCATCTCACTCTCTTTGAATCTTCTTTATCATGCTAAGAGGAGCAGGAAAAAGCAAAAAATTTCAGAATTGCACCTTGCAATGCGGAGAAATTACTGTTTGTGCATTTACAATATTCATTGATTTTTGCCATTGAAAAACGTCCAGAAATGTTTGAAGCTACTGACTGAATGAAAGGAGCTGGCATCTCACTCTCTTTGAATCTTCTTTATCATGCTAAGAGGAGCAGGAAAAAGCAAAAATTTCAGAATTGCACCTTGCAATGCGGAGAAATTACTGTTTGTGCATTCACATTATTCATTGATTTTTGCCATTGAAAAACATCATGTTATTCATATACCAGAAATGTTTGAAGCTACTGACTGAATGAAAAGAGCTGGCATCTCACTCTCTTTGAATCTTCTTTCTCATGCTAAGAGGAGCAGGAAAAAGCAAAAAATTTCAGAATTGCACCTTGCAATGCGGAGAAATTACTGTTTGTGCATTTACAATATTCATTGATTTTTGCCATTGAAAAACGTCCAGAAATGTTTGAAGCTACTGACTGAATGAAAAGAGCTGGCATCTCACTGTCTTTGAATCTTCTTTATAATGCTAAGAGGAGCAGGAAAAAGCAAAAAATTTCAGAATTGCACCTTGCAATGCGGAGAAATTACTGTTTGTACATTCACATTATTCATTGATTTTTGCAATTGAAAAACATCATGTTATTCATATACCAGAAATGTTTGAAGCTTCTGACTGAATGAAAAGAACTGGCATCTCACTCTGTTTGAATCTTCTTTATCATGCTAAGAGGAGCAGGAAAAAGCAAAAAATTTCAGAATTGCACCTTGCAATGCGGAGAAATTACTGTTTGTGCATTTACAATATTCATTGATTTTTGCCATTGAAAAACGTCCAGAAATGTTTGAAGCTACTGACTGAATGAAAAGAGCTGGCATCTCACTCTCTTTGAATCTTCTTTATCATGCTAAGAGGAGCAGGAAAAAGCAAAAAATTTCAGAATTGCACCTTGCAATGCGGAGAAATTACTGTTTGTGCATTCACATTATTCATTGATTTTTGCCTTTGAAAAACATCATGTTATTCATATACCAGAGAAGTTTGAAGCTACTGACTGAATGAAAAGAGGTGGCTTCTCACTCTCTTTGAATCTTCTTTATCATGCTAAGAGGAGCAGGAAAAAGCAAAAAATTTCAGAATTGCACCTTGCAATGCGGAGAAATTACTGTTTGTGCATTTACAATATTCATTGATTTCTTGCCATTGAAAAACATCCAGAAATGTTTAAAGCTACTGACTGAATGAAAGGAGCTGGCATCTCACTCTCTTTGAATCTTCTTTATCATGCTAAGTGGAGCAGGAAATAGCAAAAAATTTCAGAATTGCACCTTGCAATGCGGATAAATTATTGTTTGTGCATTCACATTATTCATTGATTTTTGCCATTGAAAAACATGTCATTCATATACCAGAAATGTTTGAAGCTACTGACTGAATGAAAAGAGCTGGCATCTCACTCTCTTTGAATCTTCTTTATCATGCTAAGAGGAGCAGGAAAAAGCAAAAAATTTCAGAATTGCAACTTGCAATGCGGAGAAATTACTGTTTGTGCATTTACAATATTCATTGATTTTTGCCATTGAAAAACGTCCAGAAATGTTTGAAGCTACTGACTGAATGAAAGGAGCTGGCATCTCACTCTCATTGAATCTTCTTTAACATGCTAAGAGTTGCAGGAAAAAGCAAAAAATTTCAGAATTGCACCTTGCAATGCGGAGAAATTACTGTTTGTGCATTCACATTATTCATTGATTTTTGCCATTGAAAAACATCATGTTATTCATATACCAGAAATGTTTGAAGCTACTGACTGAATGAAAATATCTGGCATCTCACTCTCTTTAAATCTTCTTTATCATGCTAAGAGGAGCAGGAAAAAGCAAAAAATTTCAGAATTGCACCTTGCAATGCGGAGAAATTACTGTTTGTGCATTTACAATATTCATTGATTTTTGCCATTGAAAAACGTCCAGAAATGTTTGAAGCTACTGACTGAATGAAAAGAGCTGGCATCTCACTGTCTTTGAATCTTCTTTATAATGCTAAGAGGAGCAGGAAAAAGCAAAAAATTTCAGAATTGCACCTTGCAATGCGGAGAAATTACTGTTTGTGCATTCACATTATTCATTGATTTTTGCCATTGAAAAACATGTCATTCATATACCAGAAATGTTTGAAGCTACTGACTGAATGAAAAGAGCTGGCATCTCACTCTCTTTGAATCTTCTTTATCATGCTAATAGGAGCAGGAAAAAACAAAAAATTTCAGAATTGCACCTTGCAATGCGGAGAAATTACTGTTTGTGCATTTACAATATTCATTGATTTTTGCCATTGAAAAACGTCCAGAAATGTTTGAAGCTACTGACTGAATGAAAGGAGCTGGCATCTCACTGTCTTTGAATCTTCTTTATCATGCTAAGAAGAGCAGGAAAAAGCAAAAAATTTCAGAATTGCACCTTGCAATGCGGAGAAATTACTGTTTGTGCATTTACAATATTCATTGATTTTTGCCATTGAAAAACGTCCAGAAATGTTTGAAGCTACTGACTGAATGAAATGAGCTGGCATCTCACTCTCTTTGAATCTTCTTTATCATGCTAAGAGGAGCAGGAAAAAGCAAAAAATTTCAGAATTGCACCTTGCAATGCGGAGAAATTACTGTTTGTGCATTTACAATATTCATTGATTTTTGCCATTGAAAAATGTCCAGAAATGTTTGAAGCTACTGACTGAATGAAAGGAGCTGGCATCTCACTCTCTTTGAATCTTCTTTATCATGCTAAGAGGAGCAGGAAAAAGCAAAAAATTTCAGAATTGCACCTTGCAATGCGGAGAAATTACTGTTTGTGCATTCACATTAATCATTGATTTTTGCCATTGAAAAACATCATGTTATTCATATACCAGAAATGTTTGAAGCTACTGACTGAATGAAAGGAGCTGACATCTCAATCTCTTTGAATCTTCTTTATCATGCTAAGAGGAGCAGGAAAAAGCAAAAATTTCAGAATTGCACCTTGCAATGCGGAGAAATTACTGTTTGTGCATTCACATTATTCATTGATTTTTGCCATTGAAAAACATCATGTTATTCATATACCAGAAATGTTTGAAGCTACTGACTGAATGAAAAGAGCTGGCATCTCACTCTCTTTGAATCTTCTTTATCATGCTAAGAGGAGCAGGAAAAAGCAAAAAATTTCAGAATTGCACCTTGCAATGCGGAGAAATTACTGTTTGTGCATTTACAATATTCATTGATTTTTGCCATTGAAAAACGTCCAGAAATGTTTGAAGCTACTGACTGAATGAAAAGAGCTGGCATCTCACTGTCTTTGAATCTTCTTTATAATGCTAAGAGGAGCAGGAAAAAGCAAAAAATTTCAGAATTGCACCTTGCAATGCGGAGAAATTACTGTTTGTACATTCACATTATTCATTGATTTTTGCAATTGAAAAACATCATGTTATTCATATACCAGAAATGTTTGAAGCTTCTGACTGAATGAAAAGAACTGGCATCTCACTCTGTTTGAATCTTCTTTATCATGCTAAGAGGAGCAGGAAAAAGCAAAAAATTTCAGAATTGCACCTTGCAATGCGGAGAAATTACTGTTTGTGCATTTACAATATTCATTGATTTTTGCCATTGAAAAACGTCCAGAAATGTTTGAAGCTACTGACTGAATGAAAAGAGCTGGCATCTCACTCTCTTTGAATCTTCTTTATCATGCTAAGAGGAGCAGGAAAAAGCAAAAAATTTCAGAATTGCACCTTGCAATGCGGAGAAATTACTGTTTGTGCATTCACATTATTCATTGATTTTTGCCTTTGAAAAACATCATGTTATTCATATACCAGAGAAGTTTGAAGCTACTGACTGAATGAAAAGAGCTGGCTTCTCACTCTCTTTGAATCTTCCTTATCATGCTAAGAGGAGCAGGAAAAAGCAAAAAATTTCAGAATTGCACCTTGCAATGCGGAGAAATTACTGTTTGTGCATTTACAATATTCATTGATTTCTTGCCATTGAAAAACATCCAGAAATGTTTAAAGCTACTGACTGAATGAAAGGAGCTGGCATCTCACTCTCTTTGAATCTTCTTTATCATGCTAAGAGGAGCAGGAAATAGCAAAAAATTTCAGAATTGCACCTTGCAATGCGGATAAATTATTGTTTGTGCATTCACATTATTCATTGATTTTTGCCATTGAAAAACATGTCATTCATATACCAGAAATGTTTGAAGCTACTGACTGAATGAAAAGAGCTGGCATCTCACTCTCTTTGAATCTTCTTTATCATGCTAAGAGGAGCAGGAAAAAGCAAAAAATTTCAGAATTGCACCTTGCAATGCGGAGAAATTACTGTTTGTGCATTTACAATATTCATTGATTTTTGCCATTGAAAAATGTCCAGAAATGTTTGAAGCTACTGACTGAATGAAAGGAGCTGGCATCTCACTCTCTTTGAATCTTCTTTATCATGCTAAGAGGAGCAGGAAAAAGCAAAAAATTTCAGAATTGCACCTTGCAATGCGGAGAAATTACTGTTTGTGCATTCACATTAATCATTGATTTTTGCCATTGAAAAACATCATGTTATTCATATACCAGAAATGTTTGAAGCTACTGACTGAATGAAAAGAACTGGCATCTCACTCTCTTTGAATCTTCTTTATCATGCTAAGAGGAGCAGGAAAAAGCAAAAAATTTCAGAATTGCACCTTGCAATGCGGAGAAATTACTGTTTGTGCATTTACAATATTCATTGATTTTTGCCATTGAAAAACGTCCAGAAATGTTTGAAGCTACTGACTGAATGAAAAGAGCTGGCATCTCACTGTCTTTGAATCTTCTTTATAATGCTAAGAGGAGCAGGAAAAAGCAAAAAATTTCAGAATTGCACCTTGCAATGCGGAGAAATTACTGTTTGTACATTCACATTATTCATTGATTTTTGCAATTGAAAAACATCATGTTATTCATATACCAGAAATGTTTGAAGCTTCTGACTGAATGAAAAGAACTGGCATCTCACTCTGTTTGAATCTTCTTTATCATGCTAAGAGGAGCAGGAAAAAGCAAAAAATTTCAGAATTGCACCTTGCAATGCGGAGAAATTACTGTTTGTGCATTTACAATATTCATTGATTTTTGCCATTGAAAAACGTCCAGAAATGTTTGAAGCTACTGACTGAATGAAAAGAGCTGGCATCTCACTCTCTTTGAATCTTCTTTATCATGCTAAGAGGAGCAGGAAAAAGCAAAAAATTTCAGAATTGCACCTTGCAATGCGGAGAAATTACTGTTTGTGCATTCACATTATTCATTGATTTTTGCCTTTGAAAAACATCATGTTATTCATATACCAGAGAAGTTTGAAGCTACTGACTGAATGAAAAGAGCTGGCTTCTCACTCTCTTTGAATCTTCTTTATCATGCTAAGAGGAGCAGGAAAAAGCAAAAAATTTCAGAATTGCACCTTGCAATGCGGAGAAATTACTGTTTGTGCATTTACAATATTCATTGATTTCTTGCCATTGAAAAACATCCAGAAATGTTTAAAGCTACTGACTGAATGAAAGGAGCTGGCATCTCACTCTCTTTGAATCTTCTTTATCATGCTAAGAGGAGCAGGAAATAGCAAAAAATTTCAGAATTGCACCTTGCAATGCGGATAAATTATTGTTTGTGCATTCACATTATTCATTGATTTTTGCCATTGAAAAACATGTCATTCATATACCAGAAATGTTTGAAGCTACTGACTGAATGAAAAGAGCTGGCATCTCACTCTCTTTGAATCTTCTTTATCATGCTAAGAGGAGCAGGAAAAAGCAAAAAATTTCAGAATTGCAACTTGCAATGCGGAGAAATTACTGTTTGTGCATTTACAATATTCATTGATTTTTGCCATTGAAAAACGTCCAGAAATGTTTGAAGCTACTGACTGAATGAAAGGAGCTGGCATCTCACTCTCATTGAATCTTCTTTAACATGCTAAGAGGAGCAGGAAAAAGCAAAAAATTTCAGAATTGCACCTTGCAATGCGGAGAAATTACTGTTTGTGCATTCACATTATTCATTGATTTTTGCCATTGAAAAACATCATGTTATTCATATACCAGAAATGTTTGAAGCTACTGACTGAATGAAAATATCTGGCATCTCACTCTCTTTAAATCTTCTTTATCATGCTAAGAGGAGCAGGAAAAAGCAAAAAATTTCAGAATTGCACCTTGCAATGCGGAGAAATTACTGTTTGTGCATTTACAATATTCATTGATTTTTGCCATTGAAAAACGTCCAGAAATGTTTGAAGCTACTGACTGAATGAAAAGAGCTGGCATCTCACTGTCTTTGAATCTTCTTTATAATGCTAAGAGGAGCAGGAAAAAGCAAAAAATTTCAGAATTGCACCTTGCAATGCGGAGAAATTACTGTTTGTGCATTCACATTATTCATTGATATTTGCCATTGAAAAACATGTCATTCATATACCAGAAATGTTTGAAGCTACTGACTGAATGAAAAGAGCTGGCATCTCACTCTCTTTGAATCTTCTTTATCATGCTAAGAGGAGCAGGAAAAAACAAAAAATTTCAGAATTGCACCTTGCAATGCGGAGAAATTACTGTTTGTGCATTTACAATATTCATTGATTTTTGCCATTGAAAAACGTCCAGAAATGTTTGAAGCTACTGACTGAATGAAAGGAGCTGGCATCTCATTGTCTTTGAATCTTCTTTATCATGCTAAGAAGAGCAGGAAAAAGCAAAAAATTTCAGAATTGCACCTTGCAATGCGGAGAAATTACTGTTTGTGCATTTACAATATTCATTGATTTTTGCCATTGAAAAACGTCCAGAAATGTTTGAAGCTACTGACTGAATGAAAAGAGCTGGCATCTCACTCTCTTTGAATCTTCTTTATCATGCTAAGAGGAGCAGGAAAAAGCAAAAAATTTCAGAATTGCACCTTGCAATGCGGAGAAATTACTGTTTGTGCATTTACAATATTCATTGATTTTTGCCATTGAAAAATGTCCAGAAATGTTTGAAGCTACTGACTGAATGAAAGGAGCTGGCATCTCACTCTCTTTGAATCTTCTTTATCATGCTAAGAGGAGCAGGAAAAAGCAAAAAATTTCAGAATTGCACCTTGCAATGCGGAGAAATTACTGTTTGTGCATTCACATTAATCATTGATTTTTGCCATTGAAAAACATCATGTTATTCATATACCAGAAATGTTTGAAGCTACTGACTGAATGAAAAGAACTGGCATCTCACTCTCTTTGAATCTTCTTTATCATGCTAAGAGGAGCAGGAAAAAGCAAAAAATTTCAGAATTGCACCTTGCAATGCGGAGAAATTACTGTTTGTGCATTTACAATATTCATTGATTTTTGCCATTGAAAAACGTCCAGAAATGTTTGAAGCTACTGACTGAATGAAAAGAGCTGGCATCTCACTCTCTTTGAATCTTCTTTATCATGCTAAGAGGAGCAGGAAAAAGCAAAAAATTTCAGAATTGCACCTTGCAATGCGGAGAAATTACTGTTTGTGCATTCACATTATTCATTGATTTTTGCCTTTGAAAAACATCATGTTATTCATATACCAGAGAAGTTTGAAGCTACTGACTGAATGAAAAGAGCTGGCTTCTCACTCTCTTTGAATCTTCTTTATCATGCTAAGAGGAGCAGGAAAAAGCAAAAAATTTCAGAATTGCACCTTGCAATGCGGAGAAATTACTGTTTGTGCATTTACAATATTCATTGATTTCTTGCCATTGAAAAACATCCAGAAATGTTTAAAGCTACTGACTGAATGAAAGGAGCTGGCATCTCACTCTCTTTGAATCTTCTTTATCATGCTAAGAGGAGCAGGAAATAGCAAAAAATTTCAGAATTGCACCTTGCAATGCGGATAAATTATTGTTTGTGCATTCACATTATTCATTGATTTTTGCCATTGAAAAACATGTCATTCATATACCAGAAATGTTTGAAGCTACTGACTGAATGAAAAGAGCTGGCATCTCACTCTCTTTGAATCTTCTTTATCATGCTAAGAGGAGCAGGAAAAAGCAAAAAATTTCAGAATTGCAACTTGCAATGCGGAGAAATTACTGTTTGTGCATTTACAATATTCATTGATTTTTGCCATTGAAAAACGTCCAGAAATGTTTGAAGCTACTGACTGAATGAAAGGAGCTGGCATCTCACTCTCATTGAATCTTCTTTAACATGCTAAGAGGAGCAGGAAAAAGCAAAAAATTTCAGAATTGCACCTTGCAATGCGGAGAAATTACTGTTTGTGCATTCACATTATTCATTGATTTTTGCCATTGAAAAACATCATGTTATTCATATACCAGAAATGTTTGAAGCTACTGACTGAATGAAAATATCTGGCATCTCACTCTCTTTAAATCTTCTTTATCATGCTAAGAGGAGCAGGAAAAAGCAAAAAATTTCAGAATTGCACCTTGCAATGCGGAGAAATTACTGTTTGTGCATTTACAATATTCATTGATTTTTGCCATTGAAAAACGTCCAGAAATGTTTGAAGCTACTGACTGAATGAAAAGAGCTGGCATCTCACTGTCTTTGAATCTTCTTTATAATGCTAAGAGGAGCAGGAAAAAGCAAAAAATTTCAGAATTGCACCTTGCAATGCGGAGAAATTACTGTTTGTGCATTCACATTATTCATTGATATTTGCCATTGAAAAACATGTCATTCATATACCAGAAATGTTTGAAGCTACTGACTGAATGAAAAGAGCTGGCATCTCACTCTCTTTGAATCTTCTTTATCATGCTAAGAGGAGCAGGAAAAAACAAAAAATTTCAGAATTGCACCTTGCAATGCGGAGAAATTACTGTTTGTGCATTTACAATATTCATTGATTTTTGCCATTGAAAAACGTCCAGAAATGTTTGAAGCTACTGACTGAATGAAAGGAGCTGGCATCTCATTGTCTTTGAATCTTCTTTATCATGCTAAGAAGAGCAGGAAAAAGCAAAAAATTTCAGAATTGCACCTTGCAATGCGGAGAAATTACTGTTTGTGCATTTACAATATTCATTGATTTTTGCCATTGAAAAACGTCCAGAAATGTTTGAAGCTACTGACTGAATGAAAAGAGCTGGCATCTCACTCTCTTTGAATCTTCTTTATCATGCTAAGAGGAGCAGGAAAAAGCAAAAAATTTCAGAATTGCACCTTGCAATGCGGAGAAATTACTGTTTGTGCATTTACAATATTCATTGATTTTTGCCATTGAAAAATGTCCAGAAATGTTTGAAGCTACTGACTGAATGAAAGGAGCTGGCATCTCACTCTCTTTGAATCTTCTTTATCATGCTAAGAGGAGCAGGAAAAAGCAAAAAATTTCAGAATTGCACCTTGCAATGCGGAGAAATTACTGTTTGTGCATTCACATTAATCATTGATTTTTGCCATTGAAAAACATCATGTTATTCATATACCAGAAATGTTTGAAGCTACTGACTGAATGAAAAGAACTGGCATCTCACTCTCTTTGAATCTTCTTTATCATGCTAAGAGGAGCAGGAAAAAGCAAAAAATTTCAGAATTGCACCTTGCAATGCGGAGAAATTACTGTTTGTGCATTTACAATATTCATTGATTTTTGCCATTGAAAAACGTCCAGAAATGTTTGAAGCTACTGACTGAATGAAAAGAGCTGGCATCTCACTCTCTTTTAATCTTCTTTATCATGCTAAGAGGAGCAGGAAAAAGCAAAAAATTTCAGAATTGCACCTTGCAATGCGGAGAAATTACTGTTTGTGCATTCACATTATTCATTGATTTTTGCCATTGAAAAACATGTCATTCATATACCAGAAATGTTTGAAGCTACTGACTGAATGAAAAGAGCTGGCATCTCACTCTCTTTGAATCTTCTTTATCATGCTAAGAGGAGCAGGAAAAAGCAAAAAATTTCAGAATTGCACCTTGCAATGCGGAGAAATTACTGTTTGTGCATTTACAATATTCATTGATTTTTGCCATTGAAAAATGTCCAGAAATGTTTGAAGCTACTGACTGAATGAAAGGAGCTGGCATCTCACTCTCTTTGAATCTTCTTTATCATGCTAAGAGGAGCAGGAAAAAGCAAAAAATTTCAGAATTGCACCTTGCAATGCGGAGAAATTACTGTTTGTGCATTCACATTAATCATTGATTTTTGCCATTGAAAAACATCATGTTATTCATATACCAGAAATGTTTGAAGCTACTGACTGAATGAAAAGAACTGGCATCTCACTCTCTTTGAATCTTCTTTATCATGCTAAGAGGAGCAGGAAAAAGCAAAAAATTTCAGAATTGCACCTTGCAATGCGGAGAAATTACTGTTTGTGCATTTACAATATTCATTGATTTTTGCCATTGAAAAACGTCCAGAAATGTTTGAAGCTACTGACTGAATGAAAAGAGCTGGCATCTCACTCTCTTTTAATCTTCTTTATCATGCTAAGAGGAGCAGGAAAAAGCAAAAAATTTCAGAATTGCACCTTGCAATGCGGAGAAATTACTGTTTGTGCATTCACATTATTCATTGATTTTTGCCATTGAAAAACATGTCATTCATATACCAGAAATGTTTGAAGCTACTGACTGAATGAAAAGAGCTGGCATCTCACTCTCTTTGAATCTTCTTTATCATGCTAAGAGGAGCAGGAAAAAACAAAAAATTTCAGAATTGCACCTTGCAATGCGGAGAAATTACTGTTTGTGCATTTACAATATTCATTGATTTTTGCCATTGAAAAACGTCCAGAAATGTTTGAAGCTACTGACTGAATGAAAGGAGCTGGCATCTCACTCTATTTGAATCTTCTTTATCATGCTAAGAGGAGCAGGAAAAAGCAAAAAATTTCAGAATTGCACCTTGCAATGCGGAGAAATTACTGTTTGTGCATTCACATTATTCATTGATTTTTGCCATTGAAAAACATCATGTTATTCATATACCAGAAATGTTTGAAGCTACTGACTGAATGAAAAGATCTGGCATCTCACTCTCTTTGAATCTTCTTTATCATGCTAAGAGGAGCAGGAAAAAGCAAAAAATTTCAGAATTGCACCTTGCAATGCGGAGAAATTACTGTTTGTGCATTTACAATATTCATTGATTTTTGCCATTGAAAAACGTCCAGAAATGTTTGAAGCTACTGACTGAATGAAAAGAGCTGGTATCTCACTGTCTTTGAATCTTCTTTATAATGCTAAGAGGAGCAGGAAAAAGCAAAAAATTTCAGAATTGCACCTTGCAATGCGGAGAAATTACTGTTTGTGCATTCACATTATTCATTGATTTTTGCAATTGAAAAACATCATGTTATTCATATACCAGAAATGTTTGAAGCTACTGACTGAATGAAAAGAACTGGCATCTCACTCTGTTTGAATCTTCTTTATCATGCTAAGAGGAGCAGGAAAAAGCAAAAAATTTCAGAATTGCACCTTGCAATGCGGAGAAATTACTGTTTGTGCATTTACAATATTCATTGATTTTTGCCATTGAAAAACGTCCAGAAATGTTTGAAGCTACTGACTGAATGAAAAGAGCTGGCATCTCACTCTCTTTGAATCTTCTTTATCATGCTAAGAGGAGCAGGAATAAGCAAAAAATTTCAGAATTGCACCTTGCAATGCGGAGAAATTACTGTTTGTGCATTCACATTATTCATTGATTTTTGCCTTTGAAAAACATCATGTTATTCATATACCAGAGAAGTTTGAAGCTACTGACTGAATGAAAAGAGCTGGCTTCTCACTCTCTTTGAATCTTCTTTATCATGCTAAGAGGAGCAGGAAAAAGCAAAAAATTTCAGAATTGCACCTTGCAATGCGGAGAAATTACTGTTTGTGCATTTACAATATTCATTGATTTTTTGCCATTGAAAAACATCCAGAAATGTTTAAAGCTACTGACTGAATGAAAGGAGCTGGCATCTCACTCTCTTTGAATCTTCTTTATCATGCTAAGAGGAGCAGGAAATAGCAAAAAATTTCAGAATTGCACCTTGCAATGCGGATAAATTACTGTTTGTGCATTCACATTATTCATTGATTTTTGCCATTGAAAAACATGTCATTCATATACCAGAAATGTTTGAAGCTACTGACTGAATGAAAAGAGCTGGCATCTCACTCTCTTTGAATCTTCTTTATCATGCTAAGAGGAGCAGGAAAAAGCAAAAAATTTCAGAATTGCAACTTGCAATGCGGAGAAATTACTGTTTGTGCATTTACAATATTCATTGATTTTTGCCATTGAAAAACGTCCAGAAATGTTTGAAGCTACTGACTGAATGAAAGGAGCTGGCATCTCACTCTCTTTGAATCTTCTTTATCATGCTAAGAGGAGCAGGAAAAAGCAAAAAATTTCAGAATTGCACCTTGCAATGCGGAGAAATTACTGTTTGTGCATTTACAATATTCATTGATTTTTGCCATTGAAAAACGTCCAGAAATGTTTGAAGCTACTGACTGAATGAAAAGAGCTGGCATCTCACTGTCTTTGAATCTTCTTTATAATGCTAAGAGGAGCAGGAAAAAGCAAAAAATTTCAGAATTGCACCTTGCAATGCGGAGAAATTACTGTTTGTGCATTCACATTATTCATTGATTTTTGCCATTGATAAACATGTCATTCATATACCAGAAATGTTTGAAGCTACTGACTGAATGAAAAGAGCTGGCATCTCACTCTCTTTGAATCTTCTTTATCATGCTAAGAGGAGCAGGAAAAAACAAAAAATTTCAGAATTGCACCTTGCAATGCGGAGAAATTACTGTTTGTGCATTTACAATATTCATTGATTTTTGCCATTGAAAAACGTCCAGAAATGTTTGAAGCTACTGACTGAATGAAAGGAGCTGGCATCTCACTCTCTTTGAATCTTCTTTATCATGCTAAGAAGAGCAGGAAAAAGCAAAAAATTTCAGAATTGCACCTTGCAATGCGGAGAAATTACTGTTTGTGCATTTACAATATTCATTGATTTTTGCCATTGAAAAACGTCCAGAAATGTTTGAAGCTACTGACTGAATGAAAAGAGCTGGCATCTCACTCTCTTTGAATCTTCTTTATCATGCTAAGAGGAGCAGGAAAAAGCAAAAAATTTCAGAATTGCACCTTGCAATGCGGAGAAATTACTGTTTGTGCATTTACAATATTCATTGATTTTTACCATTGAAAAATGTCCAGAAATGTTTGAAGCTACTGACTGAATGAAAGGAGCTGGCATCTCACTCTCTTTGAATCTTCTTTATCATGCTAAGAGGAGCAGGAAAAAGCAAAAAATTTCAGAATTGCACCTTGCAATGCGGAGAAATTACTGTTTGTGCATTCACATTATTCATTGATTTTTGCCATTGAAAAACATCATGTTATTCATATACCAGAAATGTTTGAAGCTACTGATTGAATGAAAAGAACTGGCATCTCACTCTCTTTGAATCTTCTTTATCATGCTAAGAGGAGCAGGAAAAAGCAAAAAATTTCAGAATTGCACCTTGCAATGCGGAGAAATTACTGTTTGTGCATTTACAATATTCATTGATTTTTGCCATTGAAAAACGTCCAGAAATGTTTGAAGCTACTGACTGAATGAAAAGAGCTGGCATCTCACTCTCTTTGAATCTTCTTTATCATGCTAAGAGGAGCAGGAAAAAGCAAAAAATTTCAGAATTGCACCTTGCAATGCGGAGAAATTACTGTTTGTGCATTCACATTATTCATTGATTTTTGCCTTTGAAAAACATCATGTTATTCATATACCAGAGAAGTTTGAAGCTACTGACTGAATGAAAAGAGCGGGCTTCTCACTCTCTTTGAATCTTCTTTATCATGCTAAGAGGAGCAGGAAAAAGCAAAAAATTTCAGAATTGCACCTTGCAATGCGGAGAAATTACTGTTTGTGCATTTACAATATTCATTGATTTTTTGCCATTGAAAAACATCCAGAAATGTTTAAAACTACTGACTGAATGAAAGGAGCTGGCATCTCACTCTCTTTGAATCTTCTTTATCATGCTAAGAGGAGCAGGAAATAGCAAAAAATTTCAGAATTGCACCTTGCAATGCGGATAAATTACTGTTTGTGCATTCACATTATTCATTGATTTTTGCCATTGAAAAACATGTCATTCATATACCAGAAATGTTTGAAGCTACTGACTGAATGAAAAGAGCTGGCATCTCACTCTCTTTGAATCTTCTTTATCATGCTAAGAGGAGCAGGAAAAAGCAAAAAATTTCAGAATTGCAACTTGCAATGCGGAGAAATTACTGTTTGTGCATTTACAATATTCATTGATTTTTGCCATTGAAAAACGTCCAGAAATGTTTGAAGCTACTGACTGAATGAAAGGAGCTGGCATCTCACTCTCTTTGAATCTTCTTTATCATGCTAAGAGGAGCAGGAAAAAGCAAAAAATTTCAGAATTGCATTTTGCAATGCGGAGAAATTACTGTTTGTGCATTCACATTATTCATTGATTTTTGCCATTGAAAAACATCATGTTATTCATATACCAGAAATGTTTGAAGCTACTGTCTGAATGAAAAGATCTGGCATCTCACTCTCTTTGAATCTTCTTTATCATGCTAAGAGGAGCAGGAAAAAGCAAAAAATTTCAGAATTGCACCTTGCAATGCGGAGAAATTACTGTTTGTGCATTTACAATATTCATTGATTTTTGCCATTGAAAAACGTCCAGAAATGTTTGAAGCTACTGACTGAATGAAAAGAGCTGGCATCTCACTGTCTTTGAATCTTCTTTATAATGCTAAGAGGAGCAGGAAAAAGCAAAAAATTTCAGAATTGCACCTTGCAATGCGGAGAAATTACTGTTTGTGCATTCACATTATTCATTGATTTTTGCCATTGAAAAACATGTCATTCATATACCAGAAATGTTTGAAGCTACTGACTGAATGAAAAGAGCTGGCATCTCACTCTCTTTGAATCTTCTTTATCATGCTAAGAGGAGCAGGAAAAAACAAAAAATTTCAGAATTGCACCTTGCAATGCGGAGAAATTACTGTTTGTGCATTTACAATATTCATTGATTTTTGCCATTGAAAAACGTCCAGAAATGTTTGAAGCTACTGACTGAATGAAAGGAGCTGGCATCTCACTCTCTTTGAAACTTCTTTATCATGCTAAGAAGAGCAGGAAAAAGCAAAAAATTTCAGAATTGCACCTTGCAATGCGGAGAAATTACTGTTTGTGCATTTACAATATTCATTGATTTTTGCCATTGAAAAACGTCCAGAAATGTTTGAAGCTACTGACTGAATGAAAAGAGCTGGCATCTCACTCTCTTTGAATCTTCTTTATCATGCTAAGAGGAGCAGGAAAAAGCAAAAAATTTCAGAATTGCACCTTGCAATGCGGAGAAATTACTGTTTGTGCATTTACAATATTCATTGATTTTTGCCATTGAAAAATGTCCAGAAATGTTTGAAGCTACTGACTGAATGAAAGGAGCTGGCATCTCACTCTCTTTGAATCTTCTTTATCATGCTAAGAGGAGCAGGAAAAGGCAAAAAATTTCAGAATTGCACCTTGCAATGCGGAGAAATTACTGTTTGTGCATTCACATTATTCATTGATTTTTGCCATTGAAAAACATCATGTTATTCATATACCAGAAATGTTTGAAGCTACTGATTGAATGAAAAGAACTGGCATCTCACTCTCTTTGAATCTTCTTTATCATGCTAAGAGGAGCATGAAAAAGCAAAAAATTTCAGAATTGCACCTTGCAATGCGGAGAAATTACTGTTTGTGCATTTACAATATTCATTGATTTTTGCCATTGAAAAACGTCCAGAAATGTTTGAAGCTACTGACTGAATGAAAAGAGCTGGCATCTCACTCTCTTTGAATCTTCTTTATCATGCTAAGAGGAGCAGGAAAAAGCAAAAAATTTCAGAATTGCACCTTGCAATGCGGAGAAATTACTGTTTGTGCATTCACATTATTCATTGATTTTTGCCTTTGAAAAACATCATGTTATTCATATACCAGAGAAGTTTGAAGCTACTGACTGAATGAAAAGAGCTGGCTTCTCACTCTCTTTGAATCTTCTTTATCATGCTAAGAGGAGCAGGAAAAAGCAAAAAATTTCAGAATTGCACCTTGCAATGCGGAGAAATTACTGTTTGTGCATTTACAATATTCATTGATTTTTTGCCATTGAAAAACATCCAGAAATGTTTAAAACTACTGACTGAATGAAAGGAGCTGGCATCTCACTCTCTTTGAATCTTCTTTATCATGCTAAGAGGAGCAGGAAATAGCAAAAAATTTCAGAATTGCACCTTGCAATGCGGATAAATTACTGTTTGTGCATTCACATTATTCATTGATTTTTGCCATTGAAAAACATGTCATTCATATACCAGAAATGTTTGAAGCTACTGACTGAATGAAAAGAGCTGGCATCTCACTCTCTTTGAATCTTCTTTATCATGCTAAGAGGAGCAGGAAAAAGCAAAAAATTTCAGAATTGCAACTTGCAATGCGGAGAAATTACTGTTTGTGCATTTACAATATTCATTGATTTTTGCCATTGAAAAACGTCCAGAAATGTTTGAAGCTACTGACTGAATGAAAGGAGCTGGCATCTCACTCTCTTTGAATCTTCTTTATCATGCTAAGAGGAGCAGGAAAAAGCAAAAAATTTCAGAATTGCACCTTGCAATGCGGAGAAATTACTGTTTGTGCATTCACATTATTCATTGATTTTTGCCATTGAAAAACATCATGTTATTCATATACCAGAAATGTTTGAAGCTACTGACTGAATGAAAAGATCTGGCATCTCACTCTCTTTGAATCTTCTTTATCATGCTAAGAGGAGCAGGAAAAAGCAAAAAATTTCAGAATTGCACCTTGCAATGCGGAGAAATTACTGTTTGTGCATTTACAATATTCATTGATTTTTGCCATTGAAAAACGTCCAGAAATGTTTGAAGCTACTGACTGAATGAAAAGAGCTGGCATCTCACTGTCTTTGAATCTTCTTTATAATGCTAAGAGGAGCAGGAAAAAGCAAAAAATTTCAGAATTGCACCTTGCAATGCGGAGAAATTACTGTTTGTGCATTCACATTATTCATTTATTTTTGCCATTGAAAAACATGTCATTCATATACCAGAAATGTTTGAAGCTACTGACTGAATGAAAAGAGCTGGCATCTCACTCTCTTTGAATCTTCTTTATCATGCTAAGAGGAGCAGGAAAAAAAAAAAAATTTCAGAATTGCACCTTGCAATGCGGAGAAATTACTGTTTGTGCATTTACAATATTCATTGATTTTTGCCATTGAAAAACGTCCAGAAATGTTTGAAGCTACTGACTGAATGAAAGGAGCTGGCATCTCACTCTCTTTGAATCTTCTTTATCATGCTAAGAAGAGCAGGAAAAAGCAAAAAATTTCAGAATTGCACCTTGCAATGCGGAGAAATTACTGTTTGTGCATTTACAATATTCATTGATTTTTGCCATTGAAAAACGTCCAGAAATGTTTGAAGCTACTGACTGAATGAAAAGAGCTGGCATCTCACTCTCTTTGAATCTTCTTTATCATGCTAAGAGGAGCAGGAAAAAGCAAAACATTTCAGAATTGCACCTTGCAATGCGGAGAAATTACTGTTTGTGCATTTACAATATTCATTGATTTTTGCCATTGAAAAATGTCCAGAAATGTTTGAAGCTACTGACTGAATGAAAGGAGCTGGCATCTCACTCTCTTTGAATCTTCTTTATCATGCTAAGAGGAGCAGGAAAAAGCAAAAAATTTCAGAATTGCACCTTGCAATGCGGAGATATTACTGTTTGTGCATTCACATTATTCATTGATTTTTGCCATTGAAAAACATCATGTTATTCATATACCAGAAATGTTTGAAGCTACTGATTGAATGAAAAGAACTGGCATCTCACTCTCTTTGAATCTTCTTTATCATGCTAAGAGGAGCAGGAAAAAGCAAAAAATTTCAGAATTGCACCTTGCAATGCGGAGAAATTACTGTTTGTGCATTTACAATATTCACTGATATTTGCCGTTTAAAAATGTCCAGAAATGTTTGAAGCTACTGACTGAATGAAAGGAGCTGGCATCTCACTCTCTTTGAATCTTCTTTATCATGCTAAGAGGAGCAGGAAAAAGCAAAAAATTTCAGAATTGCACGTTGCAATGCGGAGAAATTACTGTTTGTGCATTTACAATATTCATTGATTTTTGCCATTGAAAAACATGTCATTCATATACCAGAAATGTTTGAAGCTACTGACTGAATGAAAAAAGCTGGCATCTCACTCTCTTTGAATCTTCTTTATCATGCTAAGAGGAGCAGGAAAAAGCAAAAAATTTCAGAATTGCAACTTGCAATGCGGAGAAAATACTGTTTGTGTATTTACAATATTCATTGATTTTTGCCATTGAAAAACGTCCAGAAATGTTTGAAGCTACTGACTGAATGAAATGAGTTGGCATCTCACTCTCTTTGAATCTTCTTTATCATGCTAAGAGGAGCAGGAAAAAGCAAAAAATTTCAGAATTGCACCTTGCAATGCGGAGAAATTACTGTTTGTGCATTCACATTATTCATTGATTTTTGCCATTGAAAAACATCATGTTATTCATATACCAGAAATGTTTGAAGCTACTGACTGAATGAAAAGATCTGGCATCTCACTCTCTTTGAATCTTCTTTATCATGCTAAGAGGAGCAGGAAAAAGCAAAAAATTTCAGAATTGCTTCTTGCAATGCGGAGAAATTACTGTTTGTGCATTTACAATATTCATTGATTTTTGCCATTGAAAAACGTCCAGAAATGTTTGAAGCTACTGACTGAATGAAAAGAGCTGGCATCTCACTGTCTTTGAATCTTCTTTATCATGCTAAGAGGAGCAGGAAAAAGCAAAAAGTTTCAGAATTCCACCTTGCAATGCAGAGAAATTACTGTTTGTGCATTCACATTATTCATTGATTTTTGCCATTGAAAAACATGTCATTCATATACCAGAAATGTTTGAAGCTACTGACTGAATAAAAAGAGCTGGCATCTCACTCTCTTTGAATCTTCTTTATCATGCTAAGAGGAGCAGGAAAAAACAAAAAATTTCAGAATTGCACCTTGCAATGCGGAGAAATTACTGTTTGTGCATTTACAATATTCATTGATTTTTGCCATTGAAAAACGTCCAGAAATGTTTGAAGCTACTGACTGAATGAAAGGAGCTGGCATCTCACTCTCTTTGAATCTTCTTTATCATGCTAAGAAAAGCAGGAAAAAGCAAAAAATTTCAGAATTGCACCTTGCAATGCGGAGAAATTACTGTTTGTGCATTTACAATATTCATTGATTTTTGCCATTGAAAAACGTCCAGAAATGTTTGAAGCTACTGACTGAATGAAAAGAGCTGGCATCTCACTCTCTTTGAATCTTCTTTATCATGCTAAGAGGAGCAGGAAAAAGCAAAAAATTTCAGAATTGCACCTTGCAATGCGGAGAAATTACTGTTTGTGCATTTACAATATTCATTGATTTTTGCCATTGAAAAATGTCCAGAAATGTTTGAAGCTACTGACTGAATGAAAGGAGCTGGCATCTCACTCTCTTTGAATCTTCTTTATCATGCTAAGAGGAGCAGGAAAAAGCAAAAAATTTCAGAATTGCACCTTGCAATGCGGAGAAATTACTGTTTGTGCATTCACATTATTCATTGATTTTTGCCATTGAAAAACATCATGTTATTCAAATACCAGAAATGTTTGAAGCTACTGATTGAATGAAAAGAACTGGCATCTCACTCTCTTTGAATCTTCTTTATCATGCTAAGAGGAGCAGGAAAAAGCAAAAAATTTCAGAATTGCACCTTGCAATGCGGAGAAATTACTGTTTGTGCATTTACAATATTCATTGATTTTTGCCATTGAAAAACGTCCAGAAATGTTTGAAGCTACTGACTGAATGAAAAGAGCTGGCATCTCACTCTCTTTGAATCTTCTTTATCATGCTAAGAGGAGCAGGAAAAAGCAAAAAATTTCAGAATTGCACCTTGCAATGCGGAGAAATTACTGTTTGTGCATTCACATTATTCATTGATTTTTGCCATTGAAAAACATCATGTTATTCATATACCAGAGAAGTTTGAAGCTACTGACTGAAAGAAAAGAGCTGCCATCTCACTCTCTTTGAAACTTCTTTATCATGCTAAGAGGAGCAGGAAAAAGCAAAAAATTTCAGAATTGCAACTTGCAATGCCGAGAAATTACTGTTTGTGCATTTACAATATTCATTGATTTTTGCCATTGAAAAACGTCCAGAAATGTTTGAAGCTACTGACTGAATGAAAGGAGCTGGCATCTCACTCTCTTTGAATCTTCTTTATCATGCTAAGAGGAGCAGGAAAAAGCAAAAAATTTCAGAATTGCACCTTGCAATGCGGAGAAATTACTGTTTGTGCATTCACATTAATCATTGATTTTTGCCATTGAAAAACATCATGTTATTCATATACCAGAAATGTTTGAAGCTACTGACTGAATGAAAAGAGCTGGCATCTCACTCTCTTTGAATCTTCTTTATCATGCTAAGATGAGCAGGAAAAAGCATAAAATTTCAGAATTGCACCTTGCAATGCGGAGAAATTACTGTTTGTGCATTTACAATATTCATTGATTTTTGCCATTGAAAAACGTCCAGAAATGTTTGAAGCTACTGACTGAATGAAAAGAGCTGGCATCTCACTGTCTTTGAATCTTCTTTATAATGCTAAGAGGAGCAGGAAAAAGCAAAAAATTTCAGAATTGCACCTTGCAATGCGGAGAAATTACTGTTTGTGCATTCACATTATTCATAGATTTTTGCCATTGAAAAACATGTCATTCATATACCAGAAATGTTTGAAGCTACTGACTGAATGAAAAGAGCTGGCATCTCACTCTCTTTGAATCTTCTTTATCATGCTAAGAGGAGCAGGAAAAAACAAAAAATTTCAGAATTGCACCTTGCAATGCGGAGAAATTACTGTTTGTGCATTTACAATATTCATTGATTTTTGCCATTGAAAAACGTCCAGAAATGTTTGAAGCTACTGACTGAATGAAAGGAGCTGGCATCTCACTCTCTTTGAATCTTCTTTATCATGCTAAGAAGAGCAGGAAAAAGCAAAAAATTTCAGAATTGCACCTTGCAATGCGGAGAAATTACTGTTTGTGCATTTACAATATTCATTGATTTTTGCCATTGAAAAACGTCCAGAAATGTTTGAAGCTACTGACTGAATGAAAAGAGCTGGCATCTCACTCTCTTTGAATCTTCTTTATCATGCTAAGAGGAGCAGGAAAAAGCAAAAAATTTCAGAATTGCACCTTGCAATGCGGAGAAATTACTGTTTGTGCATTTACAATATTCATTGATTTTTGCCATTGAAAAATGTCCAGAAATGTTTGAAGCTACTGACTGAATGAAAGGAGCTGGCATCTCACTCTCTTTGAATCTTCTTTATCATGCTAAGAGGAGCAGGAAAAAGCAAAAAATTTCAGAATTGCACCTTGCAATGCGGAGAAATTACTGTTTGTGCATTTACAATATTCACTGATTTTTGCCGTTGAAAAATGTCCAGAAATGTTTGAAGCTACTGACTGAATGAAAGGAGCTGGCATCTCACTCTCTTTGAATCTTCTTTATCATGCTAAGAGGAGCAGGAAAAAGCAAAAAAATTTCAGAATTGCACGTTGCAATGCGGAGAAATTACTGTTTGTGCATTTACAATATTCATTGATTTTTGCCATTGAAAAACATGTCATTCATATACCAGAAATGTTTGAAGCTACTGACTGAATGAAAAAAGCTGGCATCTCACTCTCTTTGAATCTTCTTTATCATGCTAAGAGGAGCAGGAAAAAGCAAAAAATTTCAGAATTGCAACTTGCAATGCGGAGAAAATACTGTTTGTGTATTTACAATATTCATTGATTTTTGCCATTGAAAAACGTCCAGAAATGTTTGAAGCTACTGACTGAATGAAATGAGTTGGCATCTCACTCTCTTTGAATCTTCTTTATCATGCTAAGAGGAGCAGGAAAAAGCAAAAAATTTCAGAATTGCACCTTGCAATGCGGAGAAATTACTGTTTGTGCATTCACATTATTCATTGATTTTTGCCATTGAAAAACATCATGTTATTCATATACCAGAAATGTTTGAAGCTACTGACTGAATGAAAAGATCTGGCATCTCACTCTCTTTGAATCTTCTTTATCATGCTAGGAGGAGCAGGAAAAAGCAAAAAATTTCAGAATTGCATCTTGCAATGCGGAGAAATTACTGTTTGTGCATTTACAATATTCATTGATTTTTGCCATTGAAAAACGTCCAGAAATGTTTGAAGCTACTGACTGAATGAAAAGAGCTGGCATCTCACTGTCTTTGAATCTTCTTTATCATGCTAAGAGGAGCAGGAAAAAGCAAAAAATTTCAGAATTGCACCTTGCAATGCGGAGAAATTACTGTTTGTGCATTTACAATATTCATTGATTTTTGCCATTGAAAAATGTCCAGAAATGTTTGAAGCTACTGACTGAATGAAAGGAGCTGGCATCTCACTCTCTTTGAATCTTCTTTATCATGCTAAGAGGAGCAGGAAAAAGCAAAAAATTTCAGAATTGCACCTTGCAATGCGGAGAAATTACTGTTTGTGCATTCACATTATTCATTGATTTTTGCCATTGAAAAACATCATGTTATTCAAATACCAGAAATGTTTGAAGCTACTGATTGAATGAAAAGAACTGGCATCTCACTCTCTTTGAATCTTCTTTATCATGCTAAGAGGAGCAGGAAAAAGCAAAAAATTTCAGAATTGCACCTTGCAATGCGGAGAAATTACTGTTTGTGCATTTACAATATTCATTGATTTTTGCCATTGAAAAACGTCCAGAAATGTTTGAAGCTACTGACTGAATGAAAAGAGCTGGCATCTCACTCTCTTTGAATCTTCTTTATCATGCTAAGAGGAGCAGGAAAAAGCAAAAAATTTCAGAATTGCACCTTGCAATGCGGAGAAATTACTGTTTGTGCATTCACATTATTCATTGATTTTTGCCATTGAAAAACATCATGTTATTCATATACCAGAGAAGTTTGAAGCTACTGACTGAAAGAAAAGAGCTGCCATCTCACTCTCTTTGAAACTTCTTTATCATGCTAAGAGGAGCAGGAAAAAGCAAAAAATTTCAGAATTGCAACTTGCAATGCCGAGAAATTACTGTTTGTGCATTTACAATATTCATTGATTTTTGCCATTGAAAAACGTCCAGAAATGTTTGAAGCTACTGACTGAATGAAAGGAGCTGGCATCTCACTCTCTTTGAATCTTCTTTATCATGCTAAGAGGAGCAGGAAAAAGCAAAAAATTTCAGAATTGCACCTTGCAATGCGGAGAAATTACTGTTTGTGCATTCACATTAATCATTGATTTTTGCCATTGAAAAACATCATGTTATTCATATACCAGAAATGTTTGAAGCTACTGACTGAATGAAAAGAGCTGGCATCTCACTCTCTTTGAATCTTCTTTATCATGCTAAGATGAGCAGGAAAAAGCATAAAATTTCAGAATTGCACCTTGCAATGCGGAGAAATTACTGTTTGTGCATTTACAATATTCATTGATTTTTGCCATTGAAAAACGTCCAGAAATGTTTGAAGCTACTGACTGAATGAAAAGAGCTGGCATCTCACTGTCTTTGAATCTTCTTTATAATGCTAAGAGGAGCAGGAAAAAGCAAAAAATTTCAGAATTGCACCTTGCAATGCGGAGAAATTACTGTTTGTGCATTCACATTATTCATAGATTTTTGCCATTGAAAAACATGTCATTCATATACCAGAAATGTTTGAAGCTACTGACTGAATGAAAAGAGCTGGCATCTCACTCTCTTTGAATCTTCTTTATCATGCTAAGAGGAGCAGGAAAAAACAAAAAATTTCAGAATTGCACCTTGCAATGCGGAGAAATTACTGTTTGTGCATTTACAATATTCATTGATTTTTGCCATTGAAAAACGTCCAGAAATGTTTGAAGCTACTGACTGAATGAAAGGAGCTGGCATCTCACTCTCTTTGAATCTTCTTTATCATGCTAAGAAGAGCAGGAAAAAGCAAAAAATTTCAGAATTGCACCTTGCAATGCGGAGAAATTACTGTTTGTGCATTTACAATATTCATTGATTTTTGCCATTGAAAAACGTCCAGAAATGTTTGAAGCTACTGACTGAATGAAAAGAGCTGGCATCTCACTCTCTTTGAATCTTCTTTATCATGCTAAGAGGAGCAGGAAAAAGCAAAAAATTTCAGAATTGCACCTTGCAATGCGGAGAAATTACTGTTTGTGCATTTACAATATTCATTGATTTTTGCCATTGAAAAATGTCCAGAAATGTTTGAAGCTACTGACTGAATGAAAGGAGCTGGCATCTCACTCTCTTTGAATCTTCTTTATCATGCTAAGAGGAGCAGGAAAAAGCAAAAAATTTCAGAATTGCACCTTGCAATGCGGAGAAATTACTGTTTGTGCATTTACAATATTCACTGATTTTTGCCGTTGAAAAATGTCCAGAAATGTTTGAAGCTACTGACTGAATGAAAGGAGCTGGCATCTCACTCTCTTTGAATCTTCTTTATCATGCTAAGAGGAGCAGGAAAAAGCAAAAAAATTTCAGAATTGCACGTTGCAATGCGGAGAAATTACTGTTTGTGCATTTACAATATTCATTGATTTTTGCCATTGAAAAACATGTCATTCATATACCAGAAATGTTTGAAGCTACTGACTGAATGAAAAAAGCTGGCATCTCACTCTCTTTGAATCTTCTTTATCATGCTAAGAGGAGCAGGAAAAAGCAAAAAATTTCAGAATTGCAACTTGCAATGCGGAGAAAATACTGTTTGTGTATTTACAATATTCATTGATTTTTGCCATTGAAAAACGTCCAGAAATGTTTGAAGCTACTGACTGAATGAAATGAGTTGGCATCTCACTCTCTTTGAATCTTCTTTATCATGCTAAGAGGAGCAGGAAAAAGCAAAAAATTTCAGAATTGCACCTTGCAATGCGGAGAAATTACTGTTTGTGCATTCACATTATTCATTGATTTTTGCCATTGAAAAACATCATGTTATTCATATACCAGAAATGTTTGAAGCTACTGACTGAATGAAAAGATCTGGCATCTCACTCTCTTTGAATCTTCTTTATCATGCTAGGAGGAGCAGGAAAAAGCAAAAAATTTCAGAATTGCATCTTGCAATGCGGAGAAATTACTGTTTGTGCATTTACAATATTCATTGATTTTTGCCATTGAAAAACGTCCAGAAATGTTTGAAGCTACTGACTGAATGAAAAGAGCTGGCATCTCACTGTCTTTGAATCTTCTTTATCATGCTAAGAGGAGCAGGAAAAAGCAAAAAATTTCAGAATTGCACCTTGCAATGCAGAGAAATTACATGTTTGTGCATTCACATTATTCATTGATTTTTGCCATTGAAAAACATGTCATTCATATACCAGAAAGGTTTGAAGCTACTGACTGAATGAAAAGAGCTGGCATCTCACTCTCTTTGAATCTTCTTTATCATGCTAAGAGGAGCAGGAAAAAACAAAAAATTTCAGAATTGCACCTTGCAATGCGGAGAAATTACTGTTTGTGCATTTACAATATTCATTGATTTTTGCCATTGAAAAACGTCCAGAAATGTTTGAAGCTACTGACTGAATGAAAGGAGCTGGCATCTCACTCTCTTTGAATCTTCTTTATCATGCTAAGAAAAGCAGGAAAAAGCAAAAAATTTCAGAATTGCACCTTGCAATGCGGAGAAATTACTGTTTGTGCATTTACAATATTCATTGATTTTTGCCATTGAAAAACGTCCAGAAATGTTTGAAGCTACTGACTGAATGAAAAGAGCTGGCATCTCACTCTCTTTGAATCTTCTTTATCATGCTAAGAGGAGCAGGAAAAAGCAAAAAATTTCAGAATTGCACCTTGCAATGCGGAGAAATTACTGTTTGTGCATTTACAATATTCATTGATTTTTGCCATTGAAAAATGTCCAGAAATGTTTGAAGCTACTGACTGAATGAAAGGAGCTGGCATCTCACTCTCTTTGAATCTTCTTTATCATGCTAAGAGGAGCAGGAAAAAGCAAAAAATTTCAGAATTGCACCTTGCAATGCGGAGAAATTACTGTTTGTGCATTCACATTATTCATTGATTTTTGCCATTGAAAAACATCATGTTATTCAAATACCAGAAATGTTTGAAGCTACTGATTGAATGAAAAGAGCTGGCATCTCACTCTCTTTGAATCTTCTTTATCATGCTAAGAGGAGCAGGAAAAAGCAAAAAATTTCAGAATTGCACCTTGCAATGCGGAGAAATTACTGTTTGTGCATTTACAATATTCATTGATTTTTGCCATTGAAAAACGTCCAGAAATGTTTGAAGCTACTGACTGAATGAAAAGAGCTGGCATCTCACTCTCTTTGAATCTTCTTTATCATGCTAAGAGGAGCAGGAAAAAGCAAAAAATTTCAGAATTGCACCTTGCAATGCGGAGAAATTACTGTTTGTGCATTCACATTATTCATTGATTTTTGCCATTGAAAAACATCATGTTATTCATATACCAGAGAAGTTTGAAGCTACTGACTGAAAGAAAAGAGCTGCCATCTCACTCTCTTTGAAACTTCTTTATCATGCTAAGAGGAGCAGGAAAAAGCAAAAAATTTCAGAATTGCAACTTGCAATGCCGAGAAATTACTGTTTGTGCATTTACAATATTCATTGATTTTTGCCATTGAAAAACGTCCAGAAATGTTTGAAGCTACTGACTGAATGAAAGGAGCTGGCATCTCACTCTCTTTGAATCTTCTTTATCATGCTAAGAGGAGCAGGAAAAAGCAAAAAATTTCAGAATTGCACCTTGCAATGCGGAGAAATTACTGTTTGTGCATTCACATTAATCATTGATTTTTGCCATTGAAAAACATCATGTTATTCATATACCAGAAATGTTTGAAGCTACTGACTGAATGAAAAGAGCTGGCATCTCACTCTCTTTGAATCTTCTTTATCATGCTAAGATGAGCAGGAAAAAGCATAAAATTTCAGAATTGCACCTTGCAATGCGGAGAAATTACTGTTTGTGCATTTACAATATTCATTGATTTTTGCCATTGAAAAACGTCCAGAAATGTTTGAAGCTACTGACTGAATGAAAAGAGCTGGCATCTCACTGTCTTTGAATCTTCTTTATAATGCTAAGAGGAGCAGGAAAAAGCAAAAAATTTCAGAATTGCACCTTGCAATGCGGAGAAATTACTGTTTGTGCATTCACATTATTCATAGATTTTTGCCATTGAAAAACATGTCATTCATATACCAGAAATGTTTGAAGCTACTGACTGAATGAAAAGAGCTGGCATCTCACTCACTTTGAATCTTCTTTATCATGCTAAGAGGAGCAGGAAAAAACAAAAAATTTCAGAATTGCACCTTGCAATGCGGAGAAATTACTGTTTGTGCATTTACAATATTCATTGATTTTTGCCATTGAAAAACGTCCAGAAATGTTTGAAGCTACTGACTGAATGAAAGGAGCTGGCATCTCACTCTCTTTGAATCTTCTTTATCATGCTAAGAAGAGCAGGAAAAAGCAAAAAATTTCAGAATTGCACCTTGCAATGCGGAGAAATTACTGTTTGTGCATTTACAATATTCATTGATTTTTGCCATTGAAAAACGTCCAGAAATGTTTGAAGCTACTGACTGAATGAAAAGAGCTGGCATCTCACTCTCTTTGAATCTTCTTTATCATGCTAAGAGGAGCAGGAAAAAGCAAAAAATTTCAGAATTGCACCTTGCAATGCGGAGAAATTACTGTTTGTGCATTTACAATATTCATTGATTTTTGCCATTGAAAAATGTCCAGAAATGTTTGAAGCTACTGACTGAATGAAAGGAGCTGGCATCTCACTCTCTTTGAATCTTCTTTATCATGCTAAGAGGAGCAGGAAAAAGCAAAAAATTTCAGAATTGCACCTTGCAATGCGGAGAAATTACTGTTTGTGCATTTACAATATTCACTGATTTTTGCCGTTGAAAAATGTCCAGAAATGTTTGAAGCTACTGACTGAATGAAAGGAGCTGGCATCTCACTCTCTTTGAATCTTCTTTATCATGCTAAGAGGAGCAGGAAAAAGCAAAAAAATTTCAGAATTGCACGTTGCAATGCGGAGAAATTACTGTTTGTGCATTTACAATATTCATTGATTTTTGCCATTGAAAAACATGTCATTCATATACCAGAAATGTTTGAAGCTACTGACTGAATGAAAAAAGCTGGCATCTCACTCTCTTTGAATCTTCTTTATCATGCTAAGAGGAGCAGGAAAAAGCAAAAAATTTCAGAATTGCAACTTGCAATGCGGAGAAAATACTGTTTGTGTATTTACAATATTCATTGATTTTTGCCATTGAAAAACGTCCAGAAATGTTTGAAGCTACTGACTGAATGAAATGAGTTGGCATCTCACTCTCTTTGAATCTTCTTTATCATGCTAAGAGGAGCAGGAAAAAGCAAAAAATTTCAGAATTGCACCTTGCAATGCGGAGAAATTACTGTTTGTGCATTCACATTATTCATTGATTTTTGCCATTGAAAAACATCATGTTATTCATATACCAGAAATGTTTGAAGCTACTGACTGAATGAAAAGATCTGGCATCTCACTCTCTTTGAATCTTCTTTATCATGCTAGGAGGAGCAGGAAAAAGCAAAAAATTTCAGAATTGCATCTTGCAATGCGGAGAAATTACTGTTTGTGCATTTACAATATTCATTGATTTTTGCCATTGAAAAACGTCCAGAAATGTTTGAAGCTACTGACTGAATGAAAAGAGCTGGCATCTCACTGTCTTTGAATCTTCTTTATCATGCTAAGAGGAGCAGGAAAAAGCAAAAAATTTCAGAATTGCACCTTGCAATGCAGAGAAATTACATGTTTGTGCATTCACATTATTCATTGATTTTTGCCATTGAAAAACATGTCATTCATATACCAGAAAGGTTTGAAGCTACTGACTGAATGAAAAGAGCTGGCATCTCACTCTCTTTGAATCTTCTTTATCATGCTAAGAGGAGCAGGAAAAAACAAAAAATTTCAGAATTGCACCTTGCAATGCGGAGAAATTACTGTTTGTGCATTTACAATATTCATTGATTTTTGCCATTGAAAAACGTCCAGAAATGTTTGAAGCTACTGACTGAATGAAAGGAGCTGGCATCTCACTCTCTTTGAATCTTCTTTATCATGCTAAGAAAAGCAGGAAAAAGCAAAAAATTTCAGAATTGCACCTTGCAATGCGGAGAAATTACTGTTTGTGCATTTACAATATTCATTGATTTTTGCCATTGAAAAACGTCCAGAAATGTTTGAAGCTACTGACTGAATGAAAAGAGCTGGCATCTCACTCTCTTTGAATCTTCTTTATCATGCTAAGAGGAGCAGGAAAAAGCAAAAAATTTCAGAATTGCACCTTGCAATGCGGAGAAATTACTGTTTGTGCATTTACAATATTCATTGATTTTTGCCATTGAAAAATGTCCAGAAATGTTTGAAGCTACTGACTGAATGAAAGGAGCTGGCATCTCACTCTCTTTGAATCTTCTTTATCATGCTAAGAGGAGCAGGAAAAAGCAAAAAATTTCAGAATTGCACCTTGCAATGCGGAGAAATTACTGTTTGTGCATTCACATTATTCATTGATTTTTGCCATTGAAAAACATCATGTTATTCAAATACCAGAAATGTTTGAAGCTACTGATTGAATGAAAAGAGCTGGCATCTCACTCTCTTTGAATCTTCTTTATCATGCTAAGAGGAGCAGGAAAAAGCAAAAAATTTCAGAATTGCACCTTGCAATGCGGAGAAATTACTGTTTGTGCATTTACAATATTCATTGATTTTTGCCATTGAAAAACGTCCAGAAATGTTTGAAGCTACTGACTGAATGAAAAGAGCTGGCATCTCACTCTCTTTGAATCTTCTTTATCATGCTAAGAGGAGCAGGAAAAAGCAAAAAATTTCAGAATTGCACCTTGCAATGCGGAGAAATTACTGTTTGTGCATTCACATTATTCATTGATTTTTGCCATTGAAAAACATCATGTTATTCATATACCAGAGAAGTTTGAAGCTACTGACTGAAAGAAAAGAGCTGCCATCTCACTCTCTTTGAAACTTCTTTATCATGCTAAGAGGAGCAGGAAAAAGCAAAAAATTTCAGAATTGCAACTTGCAATGCCGAGAAATTACTGTTTGTGCATTTACAATATTCATTGATTTTTGCCATTGAAAAACGTCCAGAAATGTTTGAAGCTACTGACTGAATGAAAGGAGCTGGCATCTCACTCTCTTTGAATCTTCTTTATCATGCTAAGAGGAGCAGGAAAAAGCAAAAAATTTCAGAATTGCACCTTGCAATGCGGAGAAATTACTGTTTGTGCATTCACATTATTCATTGATTTTTGCCATTGAAAAACATCATGTTATTCATATACCAGAGAAGTTTGAAGCTACTGACTGAAAGAAAAGAGCTGCCATCTCACTCTCTTTGAAACTTCTTTATCATGCTAAGAGGAGCAGGAAAAAGCAAAAAATTTCAGAATTGCAACTTGCAATGCCGAGAAATTACTGTTTGTGCATTTACAATATTCATTGATTTTTGCCATTGAAAAACGTCCAGAAATGTTTGAAGCTACTGACTGAATGAAAGGAGCTGGCATCTCACTCTCTTTGAATCTTCTTTATCATGCTAAGAGGAGCAGGAAAAAGCAAAAAATTTCAGAATTGCACCTTGCAATGCGGAGAAATTACTGTTTGTGCATTCACATTAATCATTGATTTTTGCCATTGAAAAACATCATGTTATTCATATACCAGAAATGTTTGAAGCTACTGACTGAATGAAAAGAGCTGGCATCTCACTCTCTTTGAATCTTCTTTATCATGCTAAGATGAGCAGGAAAAAGCATAAAATTTCAGAATTGCACCTTGCAATGCGGAGAAATTACTGTTTGTGCATTTACAATATTCATTGATTTTTGCCATTGAAAAACGTCCAGAAATGTTTGAAGCTACTGACTGAATGAAAAGAGCTGGCATCTCACTGTCTTTGAATCTTCTTTATCATGCTAAGAGGAGCAGGAAAAAGCAAAAAATTTCAGAATTGCACCTTGCAATGCGGAGAAATTACTGTTTGTGCATTCACATTATTCATTGATTTTTGCCATTGAAAAACATCATGTTATTCATATGCCAGAGAAGTTTGAAGCTACTGACTGAATGAAAAGAGCTGGCATCTCACTCTCTTTGAATCTTCTTTATCATGCTAAGAGGAGCAGGAAAAAGCAAAAAATTTCAGAATTGCACCTTGCAATGCGGAGAAATTACTGTTTGTGCATTCACATTATTCATTGATTTTTGCCATTGAAAAACATCATGTTATTCAAATACCAGAAATGTTTGAAGCTACTGATTGAATGAAAAGAACTGGCATCTCACTCTCTTTGAATCTTCTTTATCATGCTAAGAGGAGCAGGAAAAAGCAAAAAATTTCAGAATTGCACCTTGCAATGCGGAGAAATTACTGTTTGTGCATTTACAATATTCATTGATTTTTGCCGTTGAAAAACGTCCAGAAATGTTTGAAGCTACTGACTGAATGAAAAGAGCTGGCATCTCACTGTCTTTGAATCTTCTTTATCATGCTAAGAGGAGCAGGAAAAAGCAAAAAATTTCAGAATTGCACCTTGCAATGCGGAGAAATTACTGTTTGTGCATTCACATTATTCATTGATTTTTGCCATTGAAAAACATCATGTTATTCATATACCAGAGAAGTTTGAATCTACTGACTGAATGAAAAGAGCTGGCATCTCACTCTCTTTGAATCTTCTTTATCATGCTAAGAGGAGCAGGAAAAAGCAAAAAATTTCAGAATTGCACCTTGCAATGCGGAGAAATTACTGTTTGTGCATTTACAATATTCATTGATTTTTTGCCATTGAAAAACGTCCAGAAATGTTTGAAGCTACTGACTGAATGAAAAGAGCTGGAATCTCACTCTCTTTGAATCTTCTTTATCATGCTAAGAGGAGCAGGAAAAGGCAAAAAATTTCAGAATTGCACCTTGCAATGCGGAGAAATTACTGTTTGTGCATTTACAATATTCATTGATTTTTGCCATTGAAAAACGTCCAGAAATGTTTGAAGCTACTGACTGAATGAAAAGAGCTGGCATCTCACTCTCTTTGAATCTTCTTTATCATGCTAAGAGGAGCAGGAAAAAGCAAAAAATTTCAGAATTGCACCTTGCAATGCGGAGAAATTACTGTTTGTGCATTCACATTATTCATTGATTTTTGCCATTGAAAAACATCATGTTATTCATATACCAGAGAAGTTTGAAGCTACTGACTGAATGAAAAGAGCTGGCATCTCACTCTCTTTGAATCTTCTTTATCATGCTAAGAGGAGCAGGAAAAAGCAAAAAATTTCAGAATTGCACCTTGCAATGCGGAGAAATTACTGTTTGTGCATTTACAATATTCATTGATTTTTTGCCATTGAAAAACGTCCAGAAATGTTTGAAGCTACTGACTGAATTAAAAGAGCTGGCATCTCACTCTCTTTGAATCTTCTTTATCATGCTAAGAGGAGCAGGAAAAAGCAAAAAATTTCAGAATTGCACCTTGCAATGCGGAGAAATTACTGTTTGTGCATTCACATTATTCATTGATTTATGCAATTGAAAAACATGTCATTCATATACCAGAAATGTTTGAAGCTACTGACTGAATGAAAAGAGCTGGCATCTCACTCTCTTTGAATCTTCTTTATCATGCTAAGAGGAGCAGGAAAAAGCAAAAAATTTCAGAATTGCACCTTGCAATGCGGAGAAATTACTGTTTGTGCATTTACAATATTCATTGATTTTTGCCATTGAAAAACGTCCAGAAATGTTTGAAGCTACTGACTGAATGAAAGGAGCTGGCATCTCACTCTCTTTGAATCTTCTTTATCATGCTAAGAAGAGCAGGAAAAAGCAAAAAATTTCAGAATTGCACCTTGCAATGCGGAGAAATTACTGTTTGTGCATTTACAATATTCATTGATTTTTGCCATTGAAAAACGTCCAGAAATGTTTGAAGCTACTGACTGAATGAAAAGAGCTGGCATCTCACTCTCTTTGAATCTTCTTTATCATGCTAAGAGGAGCAGGAAAAAGCAAAAAATTTCAGAATTGCACCTTGCAATGCGGAGAAATTACTGTTTGTGCATTTACAATATTCATTGATTTTTGCCATTGAAAAATGTCCAGAAATGTTTGAAGCTACTGACTGAATGAAAGGAGCTGGCATCTCACTCTCTTTGAATCTTCTTTATCATGCTAAGAGGAGCAGGAAAAAGCAAAAAATTTCAGAATTGCACCTTGCAATGCGGAGAAATTACTGTTTGTGCATTCACATTATTCATTGATTTTTGCCATTGAAAAACATCATGTTATTCATATACCAGAAATGTTTGAAGCTACTGACTGAATGAAAAGAACTGGCATCTCACTCTCTTTGAATCTTCTTTATCATGCTAAGTGGAGCAGGAAAAAGCAAAAAATTTCAGAATTGCACCTTGCAATGCGGAGAAATTACTGTTTGTGCATTTACAATATTCATTGATTTTTGCCATTGAAAAACGTCCAGAAATGTTTGAAGCTACTGACTGAATGAAAAGAGCTGGCATCTCACTCTCTTTGAATCTTCTTTATCATGCTAAGAGGAGCAGGAAAAAGCAAAAAATTTCAGAATTGCACCTTGCAATGCGGAGAAATTACTGTTTGTGCATTCACATTATTCATTGATTTTTGCCTTTGAAAAACATCATGTTATTCATATACCAGAGAAGTTTGAAGCTACTGACTGAATGAAAAGAGCTGGCATCTCACTCTCTTTGAATCTTCTTTATCATGCTAAGAGGAGCAGGAAAAAGCAAAAAATTTCAGAATTGCACCTTGCAATGCGGAGAAATTACTGTTTGTGCATTTACAATATTCATTGATTTTTTGACATTGAAAAACATCCAGAAATGTTTAAAGCTACTGACTGAATGAAAGGAGCTCGCATCTCACTCTCTTTGAATCTTCTTTATCATGCTAAGAGGAGCAGGAAATAGCAAAAAATTTCAGAATTGCACCTTGCAATGCGGAGAAATTACTGTTTGTGCATTCACATTATTCATTGATTTTTGCCATTGAAAAACATGTCATTCATATACCAGAAATGTTTGAAGCTACTGACTGAATGAAAGGAGCTGGCATCTCACTCTCTTTGAATCTTCTTTATCATGCTAAGAAGAGCAGGAAAAAGCAAAAAATTTCAGAATTGCACCTTGCAATGCGGAGAAATTACTGTTTGTGCATTTACAATATTCATTGATTTTTGCCATTGAAAAACGTCCAGAAATGTTTGAAGCTACTGACTGAATGAAAAGAGCTGGCATCTCACTCTCTTTGAATCTTCTTTATCATGCTAAGAGGAGCAGGAAAAAGCAAAAAATTTCAGAATTGCACCTTGCAATGCGGAGAAATTACTGTTTGTGCATTCACATTATTCATTGATTTTTGCCATTGAAAAACATCATGTTATTCATATACCAGAAATGTTTGAAGCTACTGACTGAATGAAAAGAACTGGCATCTCACTCTCTTTGAATCTTCTTTATCATGCTAAGAGGAGCAGGAAAAAGCAAAAAATTTCAGAATTGCATCTTGCAATGCGGAGAAATTACTGTTTGTGCATTTACAATATTCATTGATTTTTGCCATTGAAAAACGTCCAGAAATGTTTGAAGCTACTGACTGAATGAAAAGAGCTGGCATCTCAATCTCTTTGAATCTTCTTTATCATGCTAAGAGGAGCAGGAAAAAGCAAAAAATTTCAGAATTGCACCTTGCAATGCGGAGAAATTACTGTTTGTGCATTCACATTATTCATTGATTTTTGCCATTGAAAAACATCATGTTATTCATATACCAGAAATGTTTGAAGCTACTGACTGAATAAAAAGATCTGGCATCTCACTCTCTTTGAATCTTCTTTATCATGCTAAGAGGAGCAGGAAAAAGCAAAAAATTTCAGAATTGCACCTTGCAATGCGGAGAAATTACTGTTTGTGCATATACAATATTCATTGATTTTTTGCCATTGAAAAACATCCAGAAATGTTTAAAGCTACTGACTGAATGAAAGGAGCTGGCATCTCACTCTCTTTGAATCTTCTTTATCATGCTAAGAGAAGCAGGAAATAGCAAAAAATTTCAGAATTGCACCTTGCAATGCGGATAAATTACTGTTTGTGCATTCACATTATTCATTGATTTTTGCCATTGAAAAACATGTCATTCATATACCAGAAATGTTTGAAGCTACTGACTGAATGAAAAGAGCTGGCATCTCACTCTCTTTGAATCTTCTTTATCATGCTAAGAGGAGCAGGAAAAAGCAAAAAATTTCAGAATTGCAACTTGAAATGCGGAGAAATTACTGTTTGTGCATTTACAATATTCATTGATTTTTGCCATTGAAAAACGTCCAGAAATGTTTGAAGCTACTGACTGAATGAAAGGAGCTGGCATCTCACTCTCTTTGAATCTTCTTTATCATGCTAAGAGGAGCAGGAAAAAGCAAAAAATTTCAGAATTGCACCTTGCAATGCGGAGAAATTACTGTTTGTGCATTCACATTATTCATTGATTTTTGCCATTGAAAAACATCATGTTATTCATATACCAGAAATGTTTGAAGCTACTGACTGAATGAAAAGATCTGGCATCTCACTCTCTTTGAATCTTCTTTATCATGCTAAGAGGAGCAGGAAAAAGCAAAAAATTTCAGAATTGCACCTTGCAATGCGGAGAAATTACTGTTTGTGCATTTACAATATTCATTGATTTTTGCCATTGAAAAACGTCCAGAAATGTTTGAAGCTACTGACTGAATGAAAGGAGCTGGCATCTCACTCTCTTTGAATCTTCTTTATAATGCTAAGAAGAGCAGGAAAAAGCAAAAAAATTCAGAATTGCACCTTGCAATGCGGAGAAATTACTGTTTGTGATTTTACAATATTCATTGATTTTTGCCATTGAAAAACGTCCAGAAATGTTTGAAGCTACTGACTGAATAAAAAGAGCTGGCATCTCACTCTCTTTGAATCTTCTTTATCATGCTAAGAGGAGCAGGAAAAAGCAAAAAATTTCAGAATTGCACCTTGCAATGCGGAGAAATTACTGTTTGTGCATTTACAATATTCATTGATTTTTGCCATTGAAAAATGTCCAGAAATGTTTGAAGCTACTGACTGAATGAAAGGAGCTGGCATCTCACTCTCTTTGAATCTTCTTTATCATGCTAAGAGGAGCAGGAAAAAGCAAAAAATTTCAGAATTGCACCTTGCAATGCGGAGAAATTACTGTTTGTGCATTCACATTATTCATTGATTTTTGCCATTGAAAAACATCATGTTATTCATATACCAGAAATGTTTGAAGCTACTGACTGAATGAAAAGAACTGGCATCTCACTCTCTTTGAATCTTCTTTATCATGCTAAGAGGAGCAGGAAAAAGCAAAAAATTTCAGAATTGCACCTTGCAATGCGGAGAAATTACTGTTTGTGCATTTACAATATTCATTGATTTTTGCCATTGAAAAACATCCAGAAATGTTTGAAGCTACTGACTGAATGAAAAGAGCTGGCATCTCACTCTCTTTGAATCTTCTTTATCATGCTAAGAGGAGCAGGAAAAAGCAAAAAATTTCAGAATTGCACCTTGCAATGCGGAGAAATTACTGTTTGTGCATTCACATTATTCATTGACTTTTGCCATTGAAAAACATCATGTTATTCATATACCAGAAATGTTTGAAGCTACTGACTGAATGAAAAGATCTGGCATCTCACTCTCTTTGAATCTTCTTTATCATGCTAAGAGGAGCAGGAAAAAGCAAAAAATTTCAGAATTGCACCTTGCAATGCGGAGAAATTAATGTTTGTGCATTTACAATATTCATTGATTTTTGCCATTGAAAAACGTCCAGAAATGTTTGAAGCTACTGACTGAATGAAAAGAGCTGGCATCTCACTGTCTTTGAATCTTCTTTATCATGCTAAGAGGAGCAGGAAAAAGCAAAAAATTTCAGAATTGCACCTTGCAATGCGGAGAAATTACTGTTTGTGCATTCACATTATTCATTGATTTTTGCCATTGAAAAACATGTCATTCAGATACCAGAAATGTTTGAAGCTACTGACTCAATGAAAAGAGCTGGCATCTCACTCTCTTTGAATGTTCTTTATCATGCTAAGAGGAGCAGGAAAAAGCAAAAGATTTCAGAATTGCACCTTGCAATGCGGAGAAATTACTGTTTGTGCATTTACAATATTCATTGATTTTTGCCATTGAAAAACGTCCAGAAATGTTTGAAGCTACTGACTGAATGAAAGGAGCTGGTATCTCACTCTCTTTGAATCTTCTTTATCATGCTAAGAAGAGCAGGAAAAAGCAAAAAATTTCAGAATTGCACCTTGCAATGCGGAGAAATTACTGTTTGTGCATTTACAATATTCATTGATTTTTGCCATTGAAAAACGTCCAGAAATGTTTGAAGCTACTGACTGAATGAAAGGATCTGGCATCTCACTCTCTTTGAATCTTCTTTATCATGCTAAGAGGAGCAGGAAATAGCAAAAAATTTCAGAATTACACCTTGCAATGCGGATAAATTACTGTTTGTGCATTCACATTATTCATTGATTTTTGCCATTGAAAAACATGTCATTCATATACCAGAAATGTTTGAAGCTACTGACTGAATGAAAAGAGCTGGCATCTCACTCTCTTTGAATCTTCTTTATCGTGCTAAGAGGAGCAGGAAAAAGCAAAAAATTTCAGAATTACAACTTGAAATGCGGAGAAATTACTGTTTGTGCATTTACAATATTCATTGATTTTTGCCATTGAAAAACGTCCAGAAATGTTTGAAGCTACTGACTGAATGAAAGGAGCTGGCATCTCACTCTCTATGAATCTTCTTTATCATGCTAAGAGGAGCAGGAAAAAGCAAAAAATTTCAGAATTGCACCTTGCAATGCGGAGAAATTACTGTTTGTGCATTCACATTATTCATTGATTTTTGCCATTGAAAAACATCATGTTATTCATATACCAGAAATGTTTGAAGCTACTGACTGAATGAAAAGATCTGGCATCTCATTCTCTTTGAATCTTCTTTATCATGCTAAGAGGAGCAGGAAAAAGCAAAAAATTTCAGAATTGCACCTTGCAATGCGGAGAAATTACTGTTTGTGCATTTACAATATTCATTGATTTTTGCCATTGAAAAACGTCCAGAAATGTTTGAAGCTACTGACTGAATGAAAGGAGCTGGCATCTCACTCTCTTTGAATCTTCTTTATCATGCTAAGAAGAGCAGGAAAAAGCAAAAAATTTCAGAATTGCACCTTGCAATGCGGAGAAATTACTGTTTGTGCTTTTACAATATTCATTGATTTTTGCCATTGAAAAACGTCCAGAAATGTTTGAAGCTACTGACTGAATAAAAAGAGCTGGCATCTCACTCTCTTTGAATCTTCTTTATCATGCTAAGAGGAGCAGGAAAAAGCAAAAAATTTCAGAATTGCACCTTGCAATGCGGAGAAATTACTGTTTGTGCATTCACATTATTCATTGATTTTTGCCATTGAAAAACATCATGTTATTCATATACCAGAAATGTTTGAAGCTACTGACTGAATGAAAAGAACTGGCATCTCACTCTCTTTGAATCTTCTTTATCATGCTAAGAGGAGCAGGAAAAAGCAAAAAATTTCAGAATTGCACCTTGCAATGCGGAGAAATTACTGTTTGTGCATTTAAAATATTCATTGATTTTTGCCATTGAAAAACGTCCAGAAATGTTTGAAGCTACTGACTGAATGAAAAGAGCTGGCATCTCACTCTCTTTGAATCTTCTTTATCATGCTAAGAGGAGCAGGAAAAAGCAAAAAATTTCAGAATTGCACCTTGCAATGCGGAGAAATTACTGTTTGTGCATTCACATTATTCATTGACTTTTGCCATTGAAAAACATCATGTTATTCATATACCAGAAATGTTTGAAGCTACTGACTGAATGAAAAGATCTGGCCTCTCACTCTCTTTGAATCTTCTTTATCATGCTAAGAGGAGCAGGAAAAAGCAAAAAATTTCAGAATTGCACCTTGCAATGCGGAGAAATTATTGTTTGTGCATTTACAATATTCATTGATTTTTGCCATTGAAAAACGTCCAGAAATGTTTGAAGCTACTGACTGAATGAAAAGAGCTGGCATCTCATTGTCTTTGAATCTTCTTTATCATGCTAAGAGGAGCAGGAAAAAGCAAAAAATTTCAGAATTGCACCTTGCAATGCGGATAAATTATTGTTTGTGCATTCACATTATTCATTGATTTTTGCCTTTGAAAAACATCATGTTATTCATATACCAGAGAAGTTTGAAGCTACAGACTGAATGAAAAGAGCTGGCATCTCACTCTCTTTGAATCTTCTTTATCATGCTAAGAGGAGCAGGAAAAAGCAAAAAATTTCAGAATTGCACCTTGCAATGCGGAAAAATTACTGTTTGTGCATTCACATTATTCATTGATTTTTGCCATTGAAAAACATGTCATTCATATACCAGAATTGTTTGAAGCTACTGACTGAATGAAAAGAGCTGGCATCTCACTCTCTTTGAATCTTCTTTATCATGCTAAGAGGAGCAGGAAAAAGCAAAAAATTTCAGAATTGCACCTTGCAATGCGGAGAAATTACTGTTTGTGCATTTACAATATTCATTGATTTTTGCCATTGAAAAACGTCCAGAAATGTTTGAAGCTACTGACTGAATGAAAGGAGCTGGCATCTCACTCTCTTTGAATCTTCTTTATCATGCTAACAAGAGCAGGAAAAAGCAAAAAATTTCAGAATTGCACCTTGCAATGCGGAGAAATTACGGTTTGTGCATTTACAATATTCATTGATTTTTGCCATTGAAAAACGTCCAGAAATGTTTGAAGCTACTGACTGAATGAAAAGAGCTGGCATCTCACTCTATTTGAATCTTCTTTATCATGCTAAGAGGAGCAGGAAAAAGCTAAAAATTTCAGAATTGCACCTTGCAATGCGGAGAAATTACTGTTTGTGCTTTCACACTATTCATTGATTTTTGCCATTGAAAAACATCATGTTATTCATATACCAGAAATGTTTGAAGCTACTGACTGAATGAAAAGAACTGGCATCTCACTCTCTTTGAATCTTCTTTATCATTCTAAGAGGAGCAGGAAAAAGCAAAAAATTTCAGAATTGCACCTTGCAATGCGGAGAAATTACTGTTTGTGCATTTACAATATTCATTGATTTTTGCCATTGAAAAACGTCCAGAAATGTTTGAAGCTACTGACTGAATGAAAAGAACTGGCATCTCACTCTCTTTGAATCTTCTTCATCATGCTAAGTGGAGCAGGAAAAAGCAAAAAATTTCAGAATTGCACCTTGCAATGCGGAGAAATTACTGTTTGTGCATTTACAATATTCATTGATTTTTGCCATTGAAAAATGTCCAGAAATGTTTGAAGCTACTGACTGAATGAAAGGAGCTGGCATCTCACTCTCTTTGAAGCTTCTTTATCATGCTAAGAGGAGCAGGAAAAAGCAAAAAATTTCAGAATTGCACCTTGCAATGCGGAGAAATTACTGTTTGTGCATTCACATTATTCATTGATTTTTGCCATTGAAATACATCATGTTATTCATATACCAGAAATGTTTGAAGCTACTGACTGAATGAAAAGAACTGGCATCTCACTCTCTTTGAATCTTCTTTATCATGCTAAGAGGAGCAGGAAAAAGCAAAAAATTTCAGAATTGCACCTTGCAATGCGGAGAAATTACTGTTTGTGCATTTACAATATTCATTGATTTTTGCCATTGAAAAACGTCCAGAAATGTTTGAAGCTACTGACTGAATGAAAAGAGCTGGCATCTCACTCTCTTTGAATCTTCTTTACCATGCTAAGAGGAGCAGGAAAAAGCAAAAAATTTCAGAATTGCACCTTGCAATGCGGAGAAATTACTGTTTGTGCATTCACATTATTCATTGATTTTTGCCATTGAAAAACATCATGTTATTCATATACCAGAAATGTTTGAAGCTACTGACTGAATAAAAAGATCTGGCATCTCACTCTCTTTGAATCTTCTTTATCATGCTAAGAGGAGCAGGAAAAAGCAAAAAATTTCAGAATTGCACCTTGCAATGCGGAGAAATTACTGTTTGTGCATATACAATATTCATTGATTTTTTGCCATTGAAAAACATCCAGAAATGTTTAAAGCTACTGACTGAATGAAAGGAGCTGGCATCTCACTCTCTTTGAATCTTCTTTATCATGCTAAGAGGAGCAGGAAATAGCAAAAAATTTCAGAATTGCACCTTGCAATGCGGATAAATTACTGTTTGTGCATTCACATTATTCATTGATTTTTGCCATTGAAAAACATGTCATTCATATACCAGAAATGTTTGAAGCTACTGACTGAATGAAAAGAGCTGGCATCTCACTCTCTTTGAATCTTCTTTATCATGCTAAGAGGAGCAGGAAAAAGCAAAAAATTTCAGAATTGCAACTTGAAATGCGGAGAAATTACTGTTTGTGCATTTACAATATTCATTGATTTTTGCCATTGGAAAACGTCCAGAAATGTTTGAAGCTACTGACTGAATGAAAGGAGCTGGCATCTCACTCTCTTTGAATCTTCTTTATCATGCTAAGAGGAGCAGGAAAAAGCAAAAAATTTCAGAATTGCACCTTGCAATGCGGAGAACTTACTGTTTGTGCATTCACATTATTCATTGATTTTTGCCATTGAAAAACATCATGTTATTCATATACCAGAAATGTTTGAAGCTACTGACTGAATGAAAAGATCTGGCATCTCACTCTCTTTGAATCTTCTTTATCATGCTAAGAGGAGCAGGAAAAAGCAAAAAATTTCAGAATTGCACCTTGCAATGCGGAGAAATTACTGTTTGTGCATTTACAATATTCATTGATTTTTGCCATTGAAAAACGTCCAGAAATGTTTGAAGCTACTGACTGAATGAAAGGAGCTGGCATCTCACTCTCTTTGAATCTTCTTTATCATGCTAAGAAGAGCAGGAAAAAGCAAAAAATTTCAGAATTGCACCTTGCAATGCGGAGAAATTACTGTTTGTGCTTTTACAATATTCATTGATTTTTGCCATTGAAAAACGTCCAGAAATGTTTGAAGCTACTGACTGAATGAAAAGAGCTGGCATCTCACTCTCTTTGAATCTTCTTTATCATGCTAAGAGGAGCAGGAAAAAGCAAAAAATTTCAGAATTGCACCTTGCAATGCGGAGAAATTACTGTTTGTGCATTTACAATATTCATTGATTTTTGCCATTGAAAAATGTCCAGAAATGTTTGAAGCTACTGACTGAATGAAAGGAGCTGGCATCTCACTCTCTTTGAATCTTCTTTATCATGCTAAGAGGAGCAGGAAAAAGCAAAAAATTTCAGAATTGCACCTTGCAATGCGGAGAAATTACTGTTTGTGCATTCACATTATTCATTGATTTTTGCCATTGAAAAACATCATGTTATTCATATACCAGAAATGTTTGAAGCTACTGACTGAATGAAAAGAACTGGCATCTCACTCTCTTTGAATCTTCTTTATCATGCTAAGAGGAGCAGGAAAAAGCAAAAAATTTCAGAATTGCACCTTGCAATGCGGAGAAATTACTGTTTGTGCATTTACAATATTCATTGATTTTTGCCATTGAAAAACGTCCAGAAATGTTTGAAGCTACTGACTGAATGAAAAGAGCTGGCATCTCACTCTCTTTGAATCTTCTTTATCATGCTAAGAGGAGCAGGAAAAAGCAAAAAATTTCAGATTTGCACCTTGCAATGCGGAGAAATTATTGTTTGTGCTTTCACATTATTCATTGATTTTTGCCATTGAAAAACATCATGTTATTCATATACCAGAAATGTTTGAAGCTACTGACTGAATGAAAAGAACTGGCATCTCACTCTCTTTGAATCTTCTTTATCATTCTAAGAGGAGCAGGAAAAAGCAAAAAATTTCAGAATTGCACCTTGCAATGCGGAGAAATTACTGTTTGTGCATTTACAATATTCATTGATTTTTGCCATTGAAAAACGTCCAGAAATGTTTGAAGCTACTGACTGAATGAAAAGAGCTGGCATCTCACTCTCTTTGAATCTTCTTTATCATGCTAAGAGGAGCAGGAAAAAGCAAAAAATTTCAGAATTGCACATTGCAATGCGGAGAAATTACTGTTTGTGCATTCACATTATTCATTGATTTTTGCCTTTGAAAAACATCATGTTATTCATATACCAGAGATGTTTGAAGCTACTGACTGAATGAAAAGAGCTGGCATCTCACTCTCTTTGAATCTTCTTTATCATGCTAAGAGGAGCAGGAAAAAGTAAAAAATTTCAGAATTGCACCTTGCAATGCGGAGAAATTACTGTTTGTGCATTTACAATATTCATTGATTTTTTGCCATTGAAAAACATCCAGAAAAGTTTAAAGCTACTGACTGAATGAAAGGAGCTGGCATCTCACTCTCTTTGAATCTTCTTTATCATGCTAAGAGGAGCAGGAAATAGCAAAAAATTTCAGAATTGCACCTTGCAATGCGGATAAATTACTGTTTGTGCATTCACATTATTCATTGATTTTTGCCATTGAAAAACATGTCATTCATATACCAGAAATGTTTGAAGCTACTGACTGAATGAAAAGAGCTGGCATCTCACTCTCTTTGAATCTTCTTTACTATGCTAAGAGGAGCAGGAAAAAGCAAAAAATTTCAGAATTGCAACTTGAAATGCAGAGAAATTACTGTTTGTGCATTTACAATATTTATTGATTTTTGCCATTGAAAAACGTCCAGAAATGTTTGAAGCTACTGACTGAATGAAAGGAGCTGGCATCTCACTCTCTTTGAATCTTCTTTATCATGCTAAGAGGAGCAGGAAAAAGCAAAAAATTTCAGAATTGCACCTTGCAATGCGGAGAAATTACTGTTTGTGCATTCACATTATTCATTGATTTTTGCCATTGAAAAACATCATGTTATTCATATACCAGAAATGTTTGAAGCTACTGACTGAATGAAAAGATCTGGCATCTCACTCTCTTTGAATCTTCTTTATCATGCTAAGAGGAGCAGGAAAAAGCAAAAAATTTCAGAATTGCACCTTGCAATGCGGAGAAATTACTGTTTGTGCATTTACAATATTCATTGATTTTTGCCATTGAAAAACGTCCAGAAATGTTTGAAGCTACTGACTGAATGAAAAGAGCTGGCATCTCACTGTCTTTGAATCTTCTTTATCATGCTAAGAGGAGCAGGAAAAAGCAAAAAATTTCAGAATTGCACCTTGCAATGCGGAGAAATTACTGTTTGTGCATTTACAATATTCATTGATTTTTTGCCATTGAAAAACATCCAGAAAAGTTTAAAGCTACTGACTGAATGAAAGGAGCTGGCATCTCACTCTCTTTGAATCTTCTTTAACATGCTAAGAGGAGCAGGAATTAGCAAAAAATTTCAGAATTGCACCTTGCAATGCGGATAAATTACTGTTTGTGCATTCACATTATTCATTGATTTTTGCCTTTGAAAAACATGTCATTCATATACCAGAAATGTTTGAAGCTACTGACTGAATGAAAAGAGCTGGCCTCTCACTCTCTTTGAATCTTCTTTATTATGCTAAGAGGAGCAGGAATAAGCAAAAAATTTCAGAATTGCAACTTGAAATGCAGAGAAATTACTGTTTGTGCATTTACAATATTCATTGATTTTTGCCATTGAAAAATGTCCAGAAATGTTTGAAGCTACTGACTGAATGAAAGGAGCTGGCATCTCACTCTCTTTGAATCTTCTTTATCATGCTAAGAGGAGCAGGAAAAAGCAAAAAATTTCAGAATTGCACCTTGCAATGCGGAGAAATTACTGTTTGTGCATTCACATTATTCATTGATTTTTGCCATTGAAAAACATCATGTTATTCATATACCAGAAATGTTTGAAGCTACTGACTGAATGAAAAGATCTGGCATCTCACTCTCTTTGAATCTTCTTTATCATGCTAAGAGGAGCAGGAAAAAGCAAAAAATTTCAGAATTGCACCTTGCAATGCGGAGAAATTACTGTTTGTGTATTTACAATATTCATTGATTTTTGCCATTGAAAAACGTCCAGAAATGTTTGAAGCTACTGACTGAATGAAAAGAGCTGGCATCTCACTGTCTTTGAATCTTCTTTATCATGCTAAGAGGAGCAGGAAAAAGCAAAAAATTTCAGAATTGCACCTTGCAATGCGGTGAAATTACTGTTTGTGCACTCACATTATTCAGTGATTTTTGCCATTGAAAAACATCATGTTATTCATATACCAGAGAAGTTTGAAGCTACTGACTGAATGAAAAGAGCTGGCATCTCACTCTCTTTGAATCTTCATTATCATGCTAAGAGGAGCAGGAAAAAGCAAAAAATTTCAGAATTGCACCTTGCAATGCGGAGAAATTACTGTTTGTGCATTTACAATATTCATTGATTTTTTGCCATTGAAAAACGTCCAGAAATGTTTGAAGCTACTGACTGAATGAAAAGAGCTGGCATCTCACTCTCTTTGAATCTTCTTTATCATGCTAAGAGGAGCAGGAAAAAGCAAAAAATTTCAGAATTGCACCTTGCAATGCGGAGAAATTACTGTTTGTGCATTTACAATATTCATTGATTTTTGCCATTGAAAAACGTCCAGAAATGTTTGAAGCTACTGACTGAATGAAAAGAGCTGGCATCTCACTCTCTTTGAATCTTCTTTATCATGCTAAGAGGAGCAGGAAAAAGCAAAAAATTTCAGAATTGCACCTTGCAATGCGGAGAAATTACTGTTTGTGCATTCACATTATTCATTGATTTTTGCCATTGAAAAACATCATGTTATTCATATACCAGAGAAGTTTGAAGCTACTCACTGAATGAAAAGAGCTGGCATCTCACTCTCTTTGAATCTTCTTTATCATGCTAAGAGGAGCAGGAAAAAGCAAAAAAATTCAGAATTGCACCTTGCAATGCGGATAAATTACTGTTTGTGCATTCACATTATTCATTGATTTTTGCCATTGAAAAACATGTCATTCATATACCAGAAATGTTTGAAGCTACTGACTGAATTAAAAGAGCTGGCATCTCACTCTCTTTGAATCTTCTTTATCATGCTAAGAGGAGCAGGAAAAAGCAAAAAATTTCAGAATTGCAACTTGCAATGCGGAGAAATTACTGTTTGTGCATTTACAATATTCATTGATTTTTGCCATTGAAAAACGTCCAGAAATATTTGAAGCTACTGACTGAATGAAAAGAGCTGGCATCTCACTCTCTTTGAATCTTTTTTATCATGCTAAGAGGAGCAGGAAAAAGCAAAAAATTTCAGAATTGCAACTTGCAATGCGGAGAAATTACTGTTTGTGCATTTACAATATTCATTGATTTTTGCCATTGAAAAACGTCCAGAAATATTTGAAGCTACTGACTGAATGAAAAGAGCTGGCATCTCACTCTCTTTTAATCTTTTTTATCATGCTAAGAGGAGCAGGAAAAATCAAAAAATTTCAGAATTGCACCTTGCAATGCGGAGAAATTACTGTTTGTGCATTTACATTATTCATTGATTTTTGCCATTGAAAAACGTCCAGAAATGTTTGAAGCTACTGACTGAATGAAAGGAGCTGGCATCTCACTCTCTTTGAATCTTCTTTATCATGCTAAGAGGAGCAAGAAAAAGCAAAAAATTTCAGAATTGCACCTTGCAATGTAGAGAAATTACTGTTTGTGCATTCACATTATTCATTGATCTTTGCCATTGAAAAACATCCAGAAATGTTTGAAGCTACTGACTGAATGAAAGGAGCTGGCATCTCACTCTCTTTGAATCTTCTTTATCATGCTAAGAAGAGCAGGAAAAAGAAAAAAAATTCAGAATTGCAACTTGCAATGCGGAGAAATTACTGTTTGTGCATTTACAATATTCATTGATTTTTGCCATTGAAAAACATGTCATTCATATACCAGAAATGTTTGAAGCTACTGACTGAATGAAAAGAGCTGGCATCTCACTCTCTTTGAATCTTCTTTATCATGCTAAGAGGAGCAGGAAAAAGCAAAAAATTTCAGAATTGCAACTTGCAATGCGGAGAAATTACTGTTTGTGCATTTACAATATTCATTGATTTTTGCCATTGAAAAACGTCCAGAAATATTTGAAGCTACTGACTGAATGAAAAGAGCTGGCATCTCACTCTCTTTGAATCTTTTTTATCATGCTAAGAGGAGCAGGAAAAAGCAAAAAATTTCAGAATTGCACCTTGCAATGCGGAGAAATTACTGTTTGTGCATTCACATTATTCATTGATTTTTGCCATTGAAAAACATCATGTTATTCATATACAAGAAATGTTTGAAGCTACTGACTGAATGAAAGGAGCTGGCATCTCACTCTCTTTGAATCTTCTTTATCATGCTAAGAGGAGCAGGAAAAAGCAAAAAATTTCAGAATTGCACCTTGCAATGCGGAGAAATTACTGTTTGTGCATTCACATTATTCATTGATTTTTGCAATTGAAAACATCATGTTATTCATATACCAGAAATGTTTGAAGCTACTGACTGAATGAAAAGAGCTGGCATCTCACTCTCTTTGAATCTTCTTTATCATGCTAAGAGGAGCAGGAAAAAGCAAAAAAATTCAGAATTGCACCTTGCAATGCGGATAAATTACTGTTTGTGCATTCACATTATTCATTGATTTTTGTCATTGAAAAACATGTCATTCATATACCAGAAATGTTGGAAGCTACTGACTGAATGAAAAGAGCTGGCATCTCACTCTCTTTGAATCTTCTTTATCATGGTAAGAGGAGCAGGAAAAAGCAAAAAATTTCAGAATTGCAACTTGCAATGCGGAGAAATTACTGTTTGTGCATTTACAATATTCATTGATTTTTGCCATTGAAAAACGTCCAGAAATATTTGAAGCTACTGACTGAATGAAAAGAGCTGGCATCTCACTCTCTTTGAATCTTTTTTATCATGCTAAGAGGAGCAGGAAAAAGCAAAAAATTTCAGAATTGCACCTTGCAATGCGGAGAAATTACTGTTTGTGCATTTACATTATTCATTGATTTTTGCCATTGAAAAACGTCCAGAAATGTTTGAAGCTACTGACTGAATGAAAGGAGCTGGCATCTCACTCTCTTTGAATCTTCTTTATCATGCTAAGAGGAGCAGGAAAAAGCAAAAAATTTCAGAATTGCACCTTGCAATGCGGAGAAATTACTGTTTGTGCATTCACATTATTCATTGATTTTTGCAATTGAAAACATCATGTTATTCATATACCAGAAATGTTTGAAGCTACTGACTGAATGAAAAGAGCTGGCATCTCACTCTCTTTGAATCTTCTTTATCATGCTAAGAGGAGCAGGAAAAAGCAAAAAATTTCAGAATTGCACCTTGCAATGCGGAGAAATTACTGTTTGTGCATTTACAATATACATTGATTTTTGCCATTGAAAAAGTCCAGAAATGTTTGAAGCTACTGACTGAATGAAAGGAGCTGGCATCTCACTCTCTTTGAATCTTCTTTATCATGCTAAGAGGAGCAGGAAAAAGCAAAAAATTTCAGAATTGCACCTTGCAATGCGGAGAAATTACTGTTTGTATATTGACATTATTCATCGATTTTTGCCATTGAAAAACGTCCAGAAATGTTTGAAGCTACTGACTGAATGAAAAGAGCTGGCATCTCACTCTCTTTGAATCTTCTTTATCATGCAAATAGGAGCAGGAAAAAGCAAAAAATTTCAGAATTGCACCTTGCAATGCGAAGAAATTACTGTTTGTGCATTTACAATATTCATTGGTTTTTGCCATTGGAAAACGTCCAGAAATGTTTGAAGCTACTGACTGAATGAAAGGAGCTGGCATCTCACTCTCTTTGAATCTTTTTATCATGCTAAGAGGAGCAGGAAAAAGCAAAAATTTCAGAATTGCACCTTGCAATGCGGAGAAATTACTGTTTGTGCATTCACATTATTCATTGATTTTTGCCATTGAAAAACATCATGTTATTCATATACCAGAAATGTTTGAAGCTACTGACTGAATGAAAGGAGCTGGCATCTCAGTCTCTTTGAATCTTCTTTATCATGCTAAGAGGAGAAGGAAAAAGCAAAAAATTTCAGAATTGCACCTTGCAATGCAGAGAAATTACTGTTTATGCATTCACATTATTCATTGATTTTTGCCATTGAAAAACATTATGTTATTCATATACCAGAAATGTTTGAAGCTACTGACTGAATGAAAAGAGCTGGCATCTCACTGTCTTTGAATCTTCTTTATCGTGCAAAGAGGAGCAGGAAAAAGCAAAAAATTGCAGAATTGCACCTTGCAATGCGGAGAAATTACTGTTTGTGCATTCACATTATTCATTGATTTTTGCCATTGAAAAACATCATGTTATTCATATACCAGAGAAGTTTGAAGCTACTGACTGAATGAAAAGAGCTGGCATCTCACTCTCTTTGAATCTTCTTTATCATGCTAAGAGGAGCAGGAAAAAGCAAAAAATTTCAGAATTGCAACTTGCAATGCGGAGAAATTACTGTTTGTGCATTTACAATATTCATTGATTTTTTGCCATTGAAAAACGTCCAGAAATGTTTGAAGCTACTGACTGAATGAAAAGAGCTGGCATCTCACTCTCTTTGAATCTTCTTTATCATGCTAAGAGGAGCAGGAAAAAGCAAAAAATTTCAGAATTGCACCTTGCAATGCGGAGAAATTACTGTTTGTGCATTTACAATATTCATTGATTTTTGCCATTGAAAAACGTCCAGAAATGTTTGAAGCTACTGACTGAATGAAAAGAGCTGGCATCTCACTCTCTTTGAATCTTCTTTCTCATGCTAAGAGGAGCAGGAAAAAGCAAAAAATTTCAGAATTGCACCTTGCAATGCGGAGAAAATACTGTTTGTGCATTTACAATATTCATTGATTTTTGCTATTGAAAAACGTCCAGAAATATTTGAAGCTACTGACTGAATGAAAAGAGCTGGCATCTCACTCTCTTTGAATCTTTTTTATCATGCTAAGAGGAGCAGGAAAAAGCAAAAAATTTCAGAATTGCACCTTGCAATGCGGAGAAATTACTGTTTGTGCATTTACAATATTCATTGATTTTTTGCCATTGAAAAACGTCCAGAAATGTTTGAAGCTACTGACTGAATGAAAGGAGCTGGCATCTCACTCTCTCTGAATCTTCTTTATCATGCTAAGGGGAGCAGGAAAAAGCAAAAAATTTCAGAATTGCACCTTGCAATGCGGATAAATTACTGTTTGTGCATTCACATTATTCATTGATTTTTGCCATTGAAAAACATGTTATTCATATACCAGAAATGTTTGAAGCTACTGACTGAATGAAAAGAGCTGGCATCTCACTCTCTTTGAATCTTCTTTATCATGCTAAGAGGAGCAGGAAAAAGCAAACAATTTCAGAATTGCATCTTGCAATGCGGAGAAATTACTGTTTGTGCATTTACAATATTCGTTGATTTTTGCCATTGAAAAACGTCCAGAAATGTTTGAAGCTACTGACTGAATGAAAAGAGCTGGCATCTCACTCTCTTTGAATCTTCTTTCTCATGCTAAGAGGAGCAGGAAAAAGCAAAAAATTTCAGAATTGCACCTTGCAACGCGGAGAAATTACTGTTTGTGCATGTACAATATTCATTGATTTTTGCCATTGAAAAACGTCCAGAAATGTTTGAAGCTACTGACTGAATGAAAAGAGCTGGCATCTCACTCTCTTTGACTCTTCTTTATCATGCTAAGAGGAGCAGGAAAAAGCAAAAAATTTCAGAATTGCACCTTGCAATGCGGAGAAATTACTGTTTGTGCATTCACATTATTCATTGATTTTTGCCATTGAAAAACATGTTATTCATATACCAGAAATGTTTGAAGCTACTGACTGAATGAAAAGAGCTGGCATCTCACTCTCTTTTAATCTTCTTTACCATGCTAAGAGAAGCAGGAAAAAGCAAAAAATTTCAGAATTGCACCTTGCAATGCGGAGAAATTACTGTTTGTGCATTTACAATATTCATTGATTTTTGCCATTGAAAAACATCCAGAAATGTTTGAAGCTACTGACTGAATGAAAAGAGCTGGCATCTCACTCTCTTTGAATCTTCTTTATCATGCTAAGAGGAGCAGGAAAAAGCAAAAAATTTCAGAATTGCACCTTGCAATGCGGAGAAATTACTGTTTGTGCATTCACATTATTCATTGATTTTTGCCATTGAAAAACATCATGTTATTCATATACCAGAGAAGTTTGAAGCTACTGACTGAAGGAAAAGAGCTGGCATCTCACTCTCTTTGAATCTTCTTTATCATGCTAAGAGGAGCAGGAAAAAGCAAAAAATTTCAGAATTGCACCTTGCAATGCGGAGAAATTACTGTTTGTGCATTTACAATATTCATTGATTTTTTGCCATTGAAAAACGTCCAGAAATGTTTGAAGCTACTGACTGAATGAAAGGAGCTGGCATCTCACTCTCTTTGAATCTTCTTTATCATGCTAAGAGGAGCAGGAAAAAGCAAAAAATTTCAGAATTGCACCTTGCAATGCGGATAAATTACTGTTTGTGCATTCACATTATTCATTGATTTTTGCTATTGAAAAACATGTTATTCATATACCAGAAATGTTTGAAGCTACTGACTGAATGAAAAGAGCTGGCATCTCACTCTCTTTGAATCTTCTTTACCATGCTAAGAGAAGCAGGAAAAAGCAAAAAATTTCAGAATTGCACCTTGCAATGCGGAGAAATTACTGTTTGTGCATTTACAATATTCATTGATTTTTGCCATTGAAAAACGTCCAGAAATGTTTGAAGCTACTGACTGAATGAAAAGAGCTGGCATCTCACTCTCTTTCAATCTTCTTTATCATGCTAAGAGGAGCAGGAAAAAGCAAAAAATTTCAGAATTGCACCTTGCAATGCGGAGAAATTACTGTTTGTGCATTTACAATATTCATTGATTTTTTGCCATTGAAAAACGTCCAGAAATGTTTGAAGCTACTGACTGAATGAAAGGAGCTGGCATCTCACTCTCTTTGAATCTTCTTTATCATGCTAAGCGGAGCAGGAAAAAGCAAAAAATTTCAGAATTGCACCTTGCAATGCGGATAAATTACTGTTTGTGCATTCACATTATTCATTAATTTTTGCCATTGAAAAACATGTTATTCATATACCAGAAATGTTTGAAGCTACTGACTGAATGAAAAGAGCTGGCATCTCACTCTCTTTGAATCTTCTTTATCATGCTAAGAGGAGCAGGAAAAAGCAAAAAAATTCAGAATTGCACCTTGCAATGCGGAGAAATTACTGTTTTTGCATTTACAATATTCATTGATTTTTGCCATTGAAAAACGTCCAGAAATGTTTGAAGCTACTGACTGAATGAAAAGAGCTGGCATCTCACTCTCTTTGAATCTTCTTTCTCATGCTAAGAGGAGCAGGAAAAAGCAAAAATTTTCAGAATTGCACCTTGCAATGCGGAGAAATTACTGTTTGTGCATTTACAATATTCATTGATTTTTGCCATTGAAAAACGTCCAGAAATGTTTGAAGCTACTGACTGAATGAAAAGAGCTGGCATCTCACACTCTTTCAATCTTCTTTATCATGCTAAGAGGAGCAGGAAAAAGCAAAAAATTTCAGAATTGCACCTTGCAATGCGGAGAAATTACTGTTTGTGCATTTACAATATTCATGGATTTTTGCCATTGAAAAACATCATGTCATTCATATACCAGAAATGTTTGAAGCTACTGACTGAATGAAAGGAGCTGGCATCTCACTCTCTTTGAATCTTCTTTATCATGCTAAGAGGAGCAGGAAAAAGCAAAAAATTTCAGAATTGCACCTTGCAATGCGGAGAAATTACTGTTTGTGCATTTACAATATTCATTGATTTTTTGCCATTGAAAAACGTCCAGAAATGTTTGAAGCTACTAACTGAATGAAAGGAGCTGGCATCTCACTCTCTTTGAATCTTCTTTATCATGCTAAGCGGAGCAGGAAAAAGCAAAAAATTTCAGAATTGCACCTTGCAATACGGATAAATTACTGTTTGTGCATTCACATTATTCATTGATTTTTGCCATTGAAAAACATGCTATTCATATACCAGAAATGTTTGAAGCCACTGACTGAATGAAAAGAGCTGGCATCTCACTCTCATTGAATCTTCTTTCTCATGCTAAGAGGAGCAGGAAAAAGCAAAAAATTTCAGAATTGCAACTTGAAATGCGGAGAAATTACTGTTTGTGCATTTACAATATTCATTGATTTTTGCCATTGAAAAACGTCCAGAAATGTTTGAAGCTACTGACTGAATGAAAGGAGCTGGCATCTCACTCTCTTTGAATCTTCTTTATCATGCTAAGAGGAGCAGGAAAAAGCAAAAAATTTCAGAATTGCACCTTGCAATGCGGAGAAATTTCTGTTTGTGCATTCACATTATTCATTGATTTTTGCCATTGAAAAACATCATGTTATTCATATACCAGAAATGTTTGAAGCTACTGACTGAATGAAAAGATCTGGCATCTCACTCTCTTTGAATCTTCTTTATCATGCTAAGAGGAGCAGGAAAAAGCAAAAAATTTCAGAATTGCACCTTGCAATGCGGAGAAATTACTGTTTGTGCATTTACAATATTCATTGATTTTTGCCATTGAAAAACGTCCAGAAATGTTTGAAGCTACTGACTGAATGAAAGGAGCTGGCATCTCACTCTCTTTGAATCTTCTTTATCATGCTAAGAAGAGCAGGAAAAAGCAAAAAATTTCAGAATTGCACCTTGCAATGCGGAGAAATTACTGTTTGTGCTTTTACAATATTCATTGATTTTTGCCATTGAAAAACGTCCAGAAATGTTTGAAGCTACTGACTGAATAAAAAGAGCTGGCATCTCACTCTCTTTGAATCTTCTTTATCATGCTAAGAGGAGCAGGAAAAAGCAAAAAATTTCAGAATTGCACCTTGCAATGCGGAGAAATTACTGTTTGTGCATTTACAATATTCATTGATTTTTGCCATTGAAAAACGTCCAGAAATGTTTGAAGCTACTGACTGAATGAAAGGAGCTGGCATCTCACTCTCTTTGAATCTTCTTTATCATGCTAAGAAGAGCAGGAAAAAGCAAAAAATTTCAGAATTGCACCTTGCAATGCGGAGAAATTACTGTTTGTGCTTTTACAATATTCATTGATTTTTGCCATTGAAAAACGTCCAGAAATGTTTGAAGCTACTGACTGAATAAAAAGAGCTGGCATCTCACTCTCTTTGAATCTTCTTTATCATGCTAAGAGGAGCAGGAAAAAGCAAAAAATTTCAGAATTGCACCTTGCAATGCGGAGAAATTACTGTTTGTGCATTTACAATATTCATTGATTTTTGCCATTGAAAAATGTCCAGAAATGTTTGAAGCTACTGACTGAATGAAAGGAGCTGGCATCTCACTCTCTTTGAATCTTCTTTATCATGCTAAGAGGAGCAGGAAAAAGCAAAAAATTTCAGAATTGCACCTTGCAATGCGGAGAAATTACTGTTTGTGCATTCACATTATTCATTGATTTTTGCCATTGAAAAACATCATGTTATTCATATACCAGAAATGTTTGAAGCTACTGACTGAATGAAAAGAACTGGCATCTCACTCTCTTTGAATCTTCTTTATCATGCTAAGAGGAGCAGGAAAAAGCAAAAAATTTCAGAATTGCACCTTGCAATGCGGAGAAATTACTGTTTGTGCATTTACAATATTCATTGATTTTTGCCATTGAAAAACGTCCAGAAAAGTTTGAAGCTACTGACTGAATGAAAAGAGCTGGCATCTCACTCTCTTTGAATCTTCTTTATCATGCTAAGAGGAGCAGGAAAAAGCAAAAAATTTCAGAATTGCACCTTGCAATGCGGAGAAATTACTGTTTGTGCATTCACATTATTCATTGACTTTTGACATTGAAAAACATCATGTTATTCATATACCAGAAATGTTTGAAGCTACTGACTGAATGAAAAGATCTGGCATCTCACTCTCTTTGAATCTTCTTTATCATGCTAAGAGGAGCAGGAAAAAGCAAAAAATTTCAGAATTGCACCTTGCAATGCGGAGAAATTACTGTTTGTGCATTTACAATATTCATTGATTTTTGCCATTGAAAAACGTCCAGAAATGTTTGAAGCTACTGACTGAATGAAAAGAGCTGGCATCTCACTGTCTTTGAATCTTCTTTATCATGCTAAGAGGAGCAGGAAAAAGCAAAAAATTTCAGAATTGCACCTTGCAATGCGGAGAAATTACTGTTTGTGCATTCACATTATTCATTGATTTTTGCCATTGAAAAACATGTCATTCATATACCAGAAATGTTTGAAGCTACTGACTGAATGAAAGGAGCTGGCATCTCACTCTCTTTGAATCTTCTTTATCATGCTAAGAGGAGCAGGAAAAAGCAAAAAATTTCAGAATTGAACCTTGCAATGCGGAGAAATTACTGTTTGTGCATTTACAATATTCATTGATTTTTTGCCATTGAAAAACGTCCAGAAATGTTTGAAGCTACTAACTGAATGAAAGGAGCTGGCATCTCACTCTCTTTGAATCTTCTTTATCATGCTAAGCGGAGCAGGAAAAAGCAAAAAATTTCAGAATTGCACCTTGCAATACGGATAAATTACTGTTTGTGCATTCACATTATTCATTGATTTTTGCCATTGAAAAACATGCTATTCATATACCAGAAATGTTTGAAGCCACTGACTGATTGAAAAGAGCTGGCATCTCACTCTCTTTGAATCTTCTTTCTCATGCTAAGAGGAACAGGAAAAAGCAAAAAATTTCAGAATTGCACCTTGCAATGCGGAGAAATTACTGTTTGTGCATTTACAATATTCATGGATTTTTGCCATTGAAAAACATCATGTCATTCATATACCAGAAATGTTTGAAGCTACTGACTGAATGAAAGGAGCTGGCATCTCACTCTCTTTGAATCTTCTTTATCATGCTAAGAGGAGCAAGAAAAAGCAAAAAATTTCAGAATTGCACCTTGCAATGTAGAGAAATTACTGTTTGTGCATTCACATTATTCATTGATCTTTGCCATTGAAAAACGTCCAGAAATCATTGAAGCTACTGACTGAATGAAAGGAGCTGGCATCTCACTCTCTTTGAAACTTCTTTATCATGCTAAGAAGAGCAGGAAAAAGCAAAAAAATTCAGAATTGCAACTTGCAATGCGGAGAAATTACTGTTTGTGCATTTACAATATTCATTGATTTTTGCCATTGAAAAACATGTCATTCATATACCAGAAATGTTTGAAGCTACTGACTGAATGAAAAGAGCTGGCATCTCACTCTCTTTGAATCTTCTTTATCATGCTAAGAGGAGCAGGAAAAAGCAAAAAATTTCAGAATTGCAACTTGCAATGCGGAGAAATTACTGTTTGTGCATTTACAATATTCATTGATTTTTGCCATTGAAAAACGTCCAGAAATATTTGAAGCTACTGACTGAATGAAAAGAGCTGGCATCTCACTCTCTTTGAATCTTTTTTATCATGCTAAGAGGAGCAGGAAAAAGCAAAAAATTTCAGAATTGCACCTTGCAATGCGGAGAAATTACTGTTTGTGCATTCACATTATTCATTGATTTTTGCCATTGAAAAACATCATGTTATTCATATACAAGAAATGTTTGAAGCTACTGACTGAATGAAAGGAGCTGGCATCTCACTCTCTCTGAATCTTCTTTATCATGCTAAGAGGAGCAGGAAAAAGCAAAAAATTTCAGAATTGCACCTTGCAATGCGGAGAAATTACTGTTTGTGCATTCACATTATTCATTGATTTTTGCAATTGAAAAAAGGCCAGAAATGTTTGAAGCTACTGACTGAATGAAAGGAGCTGGCATCTCACTTTCTTTGAATCTTCTTTATCATGCTAAGAGGAGCAGGAAAAATCAAAAAATTTCAGAATTGCACCTTGCAATTCGGAGAAATTACTCTTTGTGCATTCACATTATTCATTGATTTTTGCCATTGAAAAACGTCCAGAAATGTTTGAAGCTACGGACTGAATGAAAAGAGCTGGCATCTCACTCTCTTTGAATCTTCTTTATCATGCTAATAGGAGCAGGAAAAAGCAAAAAATTTCAGAATTGCACCTTGCAATGCGGAGAAATTACTGTTTGTGCATTCACATTATTCATTGATTTTTGCCATTGAAAAACATGTTATTCATATACCAGAAATGTTTGAAGCTACTGACTGAATGAAAGGAGCTGGCATCTCACTCTCTTTGAATCTTCTTTATCATGCTAAGAGGAGCAGGAAAAAGCAAAAAATTTCAGAATTGCACCTTGCAATGCGGAGAAATTACTGTTTGTATATTGACATTATTCATTGATTTTTGCCATTGAAAACCATCATGTTATTCATATATAAGAAATGTTTGAAGCTACTGACTGAATGAAAGGAGCTGGCATCTCACTCTCTTTGAATCTTCTTTATCATGCTAAGAGGAGCAGGAAAAAGCAAAAAATTTCAGAATTGCACATTGCAATGCGGAGAAATTACTGTTTGTGCATTCACATTATTCATTGATTTTTGCCTTTGAAAAACATCATGTTATTCATATACCAGAAATGTTTGAAGCTACTAACTGAATGAAAGGAGCTGGCATCTCACTCTCTTTGAATATTCTTTATCATGCTAAGAGGAGCAGGAAAAAGCAAAAAATTTCAGAATTGCACCTTGCAATGCGAAGAAATTACTGTTTGTGCATTCACATTATTCATTGATTTTTGCCACTGAAAACCATCATGTTATTCATATACCAGAAATGTTTGAAGCTACTGACTGAATGAAAGGAGCTGGCATCTCACTCTCTTTGAATCTTCTTTATCATGCTAAGAGGAGCAGGAAAAAGCAAAAAATTTCAGAATTGCACCTTGCAATGCGGAGAAATTACTGTTTGTGCATTCACATTATTCATTGATTTTTGCCATTGAAAACCATCATGTTATTCATATACCAGAAATGTTTGAAGCTACTGACTGAATGAAAGGAGCTGGCATTTCACCCTCTTAGAATCTTCTTTATCATGCTAAGAGGAGCAGGAAAAAGCAAAAAATTTCAGAATTGCACCTTGCAATGTGGAGAAATTACTGTTTGTGCATTCACATTATTCATTGATTTTTGCCATTGAAAAACGTCCAGAAATGTTTGAAGCTACTGACTGAATGAAAGGAGCTGGCATCTCACTCTCTTTGAATCTTCTTTATCATGCTAAGAGGAGCAGGAAAAAGCAAAAAATTTCAGAATTGCACCTTGCAATGCGGAGAAATTACTGTTTGTGCATTCACATTATTCATTGATTTTTGCCATTGAAAAAAGGCCAGAAATGTTTGAAGCTACTGACTGAATGAAAGGAGCTGGCATCTCACTCTCTTTGAATCTTCTTTATCATGCTAAGAGGAGCAGGAAAAAGCAAAAAATTTCAGAATTGCAGCTTGCAATGCGGAGAAATTACTGTTTGTATATTGACATTATTCATTGATTTTTGCCATTGAAAACCATCATGTTATTCATATACCAGAAATGTTTGAAGCTACTGACTGAATGAAAGGAGCTGGCATCTCACTCTCTTTGAATCTTCTTTATCATGCTAAGAAGAGCAGGAAAAAGCAAAAAAATTCAGAATTGCACCTTGCAATGCGGAGAAATTACTGTTTGTGCATTCACATTATTCATTGATTTTTGCCATTGAAAAACATCCAGAAATGTTTGAAGCTACTGACTGAATGAAAGGAGCTGGCATCTCACTCTCTTTGAATCTTCTTTATCATGCTAAGAGGAGCAGGAAAAAGCAAAAAATTTCAGAATTGCACCTTGCAATGCGGAGAAATTACTGTTTGTGCATTCACATTATACATTGATTTTTGCCATTGAAAAACATCATGTTATTCATATACCAGAAATGTTTGAAGCTACTGACTGAATGAAAAGAGCTGGCATCTCACTCTCTTTGAATCTTCTTTATCATGCTAAGAGGAGCAGGAAAAAACTAAAAATTTCAGAATTGCACCTTGCAATGCGGAGAAATTACTGTTTGTATATTGACATTATTCATTGATTTTTGCCATTGAAAACCATCATGTTATTCATATAACTGAAATGTTTGAAGCTACTGACTGAATGAAAGGAGCTGGCATCTCACTCTCTTTGAATCTTCTTTATCATGCTAAGAGGAGCAAGAAAAAGCAAAAAATTTCAGAATTGCACCTTGCAATGCGGAGAAATTACTGTGTGTATATTGACATTATTCATTGATTTTTGCCATTGAAAACCATCATATTATTCATATACTAGAAATGTTTGAAGCTACTGACTGAATGAAAGGAGCTGGCATCTCACTCTCTTTGAATCTTCTTTATCATGCTAAGAGGAGCAGGAAAAAGAAAAAAAATTTCAGAATTGCACCTTGCAATGCAAAGAAATTACTGTTTGTGCATTCACATTATTCATTGATTTTTGCCATTGAAAAAAGTCCAGAAATGTTTGAAGCTACTGACTGAATGAAAGGAGCTGGAATCTCACTCTCTTTGAATCTTCTTTATCATGCTAAGAGGAGCAGGAAAAAGCAAAAAATTTCAGGATTGCACCTTGCAATGCAGAGAAATTACTGTTTGTGCATTCACATTATTCATTGATTTTTGCCATTGAAAAAAGGCCAGAAATGTTTGAAGCTACTGACTGAATGAAAGCAGCTGGCATCTCACTTTCTTTGAATCTTCTTTATCATGCTAAGAGGAGCAGGAAAAATCAAAAAATTTCAGAATTGCACCTTGCAATGCGGAGAAATTACTGTTTGTGCATTTACAATATTCATTGATTTTTGCCATTGAAAAACGTCCAGAAATGTTTGAAGCTACTGACTGAATGAAAGGAGCTGGCATCTCACTCTCTTTGAATCTTCTTTATCATGCTAAGAGGAGCAGGAAAAAGCAAAAAATTTCAGAATTGCACCTTGCAATGCGGAGAAATTACTGTTTGTGCATTCACATTATTCATTGATTTTTGCCATTGAAAACCATCATGTTATTCATATAACTGAAATGTTTGAAGCTACTGACTGAATGAAAGGAGCTGGCATCTCACTCTCTTTGAATCTTCTTTATCATGCTAAGAGGAGCAAGAAAAAGCAAAAAATTTCTGAATTGCACCTTGCAATGCGGAGAAATTACTGTTTGTATATTGACATTATTCATTGATTTTTGCCATTGAAAACCATCATGTTATTCATATACCAGAAATGTTTGAAGCTACTGACTGAATGAAAGGAGCTGGCATCTCACTCTCTTTGAATCTTCTTTATCATGCTAAGAGGAGCAGGAAAAAGCAAAAAATTTCAGAATTGCACCTTGCAATGCGGAGAAATTACTGTTTGTGCATTCACATTATTCATTGATTTTTGCCATTGAAAAAAGTCCAGAAATGTTTGAAGCTACTGACTGAATGAAAGGAGCTTGCATCTCACTCTCTTTGAATCTTCTTTATCATGCTAAGAGGAGCATGAAAAAGCAAAACATTTCAGAATTGCACCTTGCAATGCGGAGAAATTACTGTTTGTGCATTCACATTATTCATTGATTTTTGCCATTGAAAACCATCATGTTATTCATATACCAGAAATGTTTGAAGCTACTGACTGAATGAAAGGAGCTGGCATCTCACTCTCTTTGAATCTTCTTTATCATGCTAAGAGGAGCAGGAAAAAGCAAAAAATTTCAGGATTGCACCTTGCAATGCGGAGAAATTACTGTTTGTGCATTCACAGTATTCATTGATTTTTGCCATTGAAAAAAGGCCAGAAATGTTTGAACCTACTGACTGAATGACAGGAGCTGGCATCTCACTTTCTTTGAATCTTCTTTATCATGCTAAGAGGAGCAGGAAAAATCAAAAAATTTCAGAATTGCACCTTGCAATGCGGAGAAATTACTGTTTGTGCATTTACAATATTCATTGATTTTTGCCATTGAAAAACGTCCAGAAATGTTTGAAGCTACTGACTGAATGAAAGGAGCTGGCATCTCACTCTCTTTAAATCTTCTTTATCATGCTAAGAGGAGCAGGAAAAAGCAAAAAATTTCAGAATTGCACCTTGCAATGCGGAGAAATTACTGTTTGTGCATTCACATTATTCATTGATTTTTGCCATTGAAAAACATCATGTTATTCATATACCAGAAATGTTTGAAGCTACTGACTGAATGAAAAGAGCTGGCATCTCACTCTCTTTGAATCTTCTTTATCATGCTAAGAGGAGCAGGAAAAAGCAAAAAATTTCAGAATTGCACCTTGCAATGAGGAGAAATTACTGTTTGTATATTGACATTATTCATTGATTTTTGCCATTGAAAACCATCATGTTATTCATATAACTGAAATGTTTGAATCTACTTACTGAATGAAAGGAGCTGGCATCTCACTCTCTTTGAATCTTCTTTATCATGCTAAGAGGAGCAAGAAAAAGCAAAAAATTTCTGAATTGCACCTTGCAATGCGGAGAAATTACTGTTTGTGCATTCACATTATTCATTGATTTTTGCCATTGAAAAACGTCCAGAAATGTATGAAGCTTCTGACTGAATGAAAGGAGCTGGCATCTCACTCTCTTTGAATCTTCTTTATCATGCTAAGAGGAGCAGGAAAAAGCAAAAAATTTCAGAATTGCACCTTGCAATGCGGAGAAATTACTGTTTGTGCATTCACATTATTCATTGATTTTTGCCATTGAAAAACGTCCAGAAATGTTTGAAGCTACTGACTGAATGAAAAGAGCTGGCATCTCACTCTCTTTGAATCTTCTTTATCATGCTAAGAGGAGCAGGAAACAGCAAAAAATTTCAGAATTGCACCTTGCAATGCGGAGAAATTAATGTTTGTGCATTCACATTATTCATTGATTTTTGCTATTGAAAACCATCATGTTATTCATATACCAGAAATGTTTGAAGCTACTGACTGAATGAAAGGAGCTGGCATTTCACCATCTTTGAATCTTCATTATCATGCTAAGAGGAGCAGGAAAAAGCTAAAAATTTCAGAATTGCACCTTGCAATGCAGAGAAATTACTGTTTGTTCATTCACATTATTCATTGATTTTTGCCATTGAAAAACGTCCAGAAATGTTTGAAGCTACTGACTGAATGAAAGGAGCTGGCATCTCACTCTCTTTGAATCTTCTTTATGATGCTAAGAGGAGCAGGAAAAAGCAAAAAATTTCAGAATTGCACCTTGCAATGCTGAGAAATTACTGATTGTGCATTCACATTATTCATTGATTTTTGCCATTGAAAAAAGGCCAGAAATGTTTGAAGCTAATGACTGAATGAAAGGAGCTGGCATCTCACTCTTTTTGAATCTTCTTTATCATGCTAAGAGGAGCAGGAAAAAGCAAAAAAATTCAGAATTGCACCTTGCAATGCGGAGAAATTACTGTTTGTGCATTCACATTATTCATTGATTTTTCCAATTGAAAAACGTCCAGAAATGTTTGAAGCTACTGACTGAATGAAAGGAGCTCGCATCTCCCTCTCTTTGAATCTTCTTTATCATGCTAAGAGGAGCAGGAAAAAGCAAAAAATTTCAGAATTGCACCTTGCAATGCGGAGAAATTACTGTTTGTTCATTCACATTATTCATTGATTTTTGCCATTGAAAAACGTCCAGAAATGTTTGAAGCTACTGACTGAATGAAAGGAGCTGGCATCTCACTCTCTTTGAATCTTCTTTATGATGCTAAGAGGAGCAAGAAAAAGCAAAAAATTTCACAATTGCACCTTGCAATGCGGAGAAATTACTGATTGTGCATTCACATTATTCATTGATTTTTGCCATTGAAAAAAGGCCAGAAATGTTTGAAGCTAATGACTGAATGAAAGGAGCTGGCATCTCACTCTCTTTGAATCTTCTTTATCATGCTAAGAGGAGCAGGAAAAAGCAAAAAAATTCAGAATTGCACCTTGCAATGCGGAGAAATTACTGTTTGTGCATTCACATTATTCATTGATTTTTGCCATTGAAAAAAGGCCAGAAATGTTTGTAGCTACTGACTGAATGAAAGGAGCTGGCATCTCACTCTCTTTGAATCTTCTTTATCATGCTAAGTGGAGCAGGAAAAAGCAAAAAATTTCAGAATTGCACCTTGCAATGCGGAGATATTACTGTTTGTGCATTCACATTATTCTTTGATTTTTGCCATTGAAAACCATCATGTTATTCATATACCAGAACTGTTTGAAGCTACTGACTGAATGAAAGGAGCTGGCATTTCACCCTCTTTGAATCTTCTTTATCATGCTAAGAGGAGCAGGAAAAAGCAAAAAATTTCAGAATTGCACCTTGCAATGCGGAGAAATTACTGTTTGTGCATTCACATTATTCATTGATTTTTGCCATTGAAAAACGTCCAGAAATGTTTGAAGCTACTGACTGAATGAAAGGAGCTGGCATCTCACTCTCTTTGAATCTTCTTTATCATGCTAAGAGGAGCAGGAAAAAGCAAAAAATTTCAGAATTGCACCTTGCAATGCGGAGAAATTAATGTTTGTGCATTCACATTATTCATTGATTTTTGCCATTGAAAAACATCATGTTATTCATATACCAGAAATGTTTGAAGCTACTGACTGAATGAAAGGAACTGGCATCTCACTCTCTTTGAATCTTCTTTATCATGCTAAGAGGAGCAGGAAAAAGCAAAAAATTTCAGAATTGCACCTTGCAATGCGGAGAAATTACTGTTTGTATATTGACATTATTCATTGATTTTTGCCATTGAAAACCATCATGTGATTCATATACCAGAAATGTTTGAAGCTACTGACTGAATGAAAGGAGCTGGCATTTCACTCTCTTTGAATCTTCTTTACCATGCTAAGAGGAGCAGGAAAAAGCAAAAAATTTCAGAATTGCACCTTGCAATGCCGAGAAATTACTGTTTGTCCATTCACATTATTCATTGATTTTTGCCTTTGAAAAACATCATGTTATTCATATACCAGAAATGTTTGAAGCTACAGACTGAATGAAAAGAGCTGGCATCTCACTCTCTTTGAATCTTCTTTATCATGCTAAGAGGAGCAGGAAAAAGCAAAAAATTTCAGAATTGCACCTTGCAATGCGGAGAAATTACTGTTTGTGCATTCACATTATTCATTGATTTTTGCCATTGAAAAACGTCCAGAAATGTTTGAAGCTACTGACTGAATGAAAGGAGCTGGCATCTCACTCTCTTTGAATCTTCTTTATCATGCTAACAGGAGCAGGAAAAAGCAAAAAATTTCAGAATTGCACCTTGCAATGCGGAGAAATTACTGTTTGTGCATTCACATTATTCATTGATTTTTGCCATTGAAAAAAGGCCAGAAATGTTTGAAGCTACTGACTGAATGAAAGGAGCTGGCATCTCACTCTCTTTGAATCTTCTTTATCATGCTAAGAGGAGCAGGAAAAAGCAAAAAATTTTAGAATTGCACCTTGCAATGCGGAGAAATTACTGTTTGTGCATTCACATTATTCATTGATTTTTGCCATTGAAAAACATCATGTTATTCATATACCAGAAATGTTTGAAGCTACTGACTGAATGAAAGGAGCTGGTATCTCACTCTCTTTGAATATTCTTTATCATGCTAAGAGGAGCAGGAAAAAGCAAAAAATTTCAGAATTGCACCTTGCAATGCGGAGAAATTACTGTTTGTATATTGACATTATTCATTGATTTTTGCCATTGAAAACCATCATGTTATTCATATACCAGAAATGTTTGTAGCTACTGACTGAATGAAAGGAGCTGGCATCTCACTCTCTTTGAATCTTCTTTATCATGCTAAGAGGAGCAGGAAAAAGCAAAAAATTTCAGAATTGCACATTGCAATGCGGAGAAATTACTGTTTGTATATTGACATTATTCATTGATTTTTGCCATTGAAAACCATCATGTTATTCATATACCAGAAATGTTTGAAGCTACTGACTGAATGAAAGGAGCTGGCATCTCACTCTCTTTGAATCTTCTTTATCATGCTAAGAGGAGCAGGAAAAAGCAAAAAATTTCAGAATTGCACCTTGCAATGCGGAGAAATTACTGTTTGTGCATTCACATTATTCATTGATTTTTGCCATTGAAAAAAGGCCAGAAATGTTTGAAGCTACTGACTGAATGAAAGGAGCTGGCATCTCACTCTCTTTGTATCTTCTTTATCATGCTAAGAGGAGCAGGAAAAAGCAAAAAATTTCAGAATTGCACCTTGCATTGCGGAGAAATTACTGTTTGTGCATTCACATTATTCATTGATTTTTGCCATTGAAAAACATCATGTTATTCATATACCAGAAATGTTTGAAGCTACTGACTGAATTAAAGGAACTGGCATCTCACTCTCTTTGAATCTTCTTTATCATGCTAAGAGGAGCAGGAAAAAGCAAAAAATTTCAGAGTTGCACCTTGCAATGCGGAGAAATTACTGTTTGTATATTGACATTATTCATTGATTTTTGCCATTGAAAACCATCATGTGATTCATATACCAGAAATGTTTGAAGCTACTGACTGAATGAAAGGAGCTGGCATCTCACTCTCTTTGAATCTTCTTTACCATGCTAAGAGGAGCAGGAAAAAGCAAAAAATTTCAGAATTGCACCTTGCAATGCGGAGAAATTACTGTTTGTGCATTCACAAAATTCATTGATTTTTGCCTTTGAAAAACATCATGTTATTCATATACCAGAAATGTTTGAAGCTACTGACTGAATGAAAGAAGCTGGCATCTCACTCTCTTTGAACCTTCTTTATCATGCTAAGAGGAGCTGGAAAAAGCAAAAAATTTCAGAATTGCACCTTGCAATGCGGACAAATTACTGTTTGTGCATTCACATTATTCATTGATTTTTGCCATTGAAAAAAGGCCAGAAATGTTTGTAGCTACTGACTGAATGAAAGGAGCTGGCATCTCACTCTCTTTGAATCTTCTTTATCATGCTAAGTGGAGCAGGAAAAAGCAAAAAATTTCAGAATTGCACCTTGCAATGCGGAGATATTACTGTTTGTGCATTCACATTATTCTTTGATTTTTGCCATTGAAAACCATCATGTTATTCATATACCAGAACTGTTTGAAGCTACTGACTGAATGAAAGGAGCTGGCATTTCACCCTCTTTGAATCTTCTTTATCATGCTAAGAGGAGCAGGAAAAAGCAAAAAATTTCAGAATTGCACCTTGCAATGCGGAGAAATTACTGTTTGTGCATTCACATTATTCATTGATTTTTGCCATTGAAAAACGTCCAGAAATGTTTGAAGCTACTGACTGAATGAAAGGAGCTGGCATCTCACTCTCTTTGAATCTTCTTTATCATGCTAAGAGGAGCAGGAAAAAGCAAAAAATTTCAGAATTGCACCTTGCAATGCGGAGAAATTAATGTTTGTGCATTCACATTATTCATTGATTTTTGCCATTGAAAAACATCATGTTATTCATATACCAGAAATGTTTGAAGCTACTGACTGAATGAAAGGAACTGGCATCTCACTCTCTTTGAATCTTCTTTATCATGCTAAGAGGAGCAGGAAAAAGCAAAAAATTTCAGAATTGCACCTTGCAATGCGGAGAAATTACTGTTTGTATATTGACATTATTCATTGATTTTTGCCATTGAAAACCATCATGTGATTCATATACCAGAAATGTTTGAAGCTACTGACTGAATGAAAGGAGCTGGCATTTCACTCTCTTTGAATCTTCTTTACCATGCTAAGAGGAGCAGGAAAAAGCAAAAAATTTCAGAATTGCACCTTGCAATGCCGAGAAATTACTGTTTGTCCATTCACATTATTCATTGATTTTTGCCTTTGAAAAACATCATGTTATTCATATACCAGAAATGTTTGAAGCTACAGACTGAATGAAAAGAGCTGGCATCTCACTCTCTTTGAATCTTCTTTATCATGCTAAGAGGAGCAGGAAAAAGCAAAAAATTTCAGAATTGCACCTTGCAATGCGGAGAAATTACTGTTTGTGCATTCACATTATTCATTGATTTTTGCCATTGAAAAACGTCCAGAAATGTTTGAAGCTACTGACTGAATGAAAGGAGCTGGCATCTCACTCTCTTTGAATCTTCTTTATCATGCTAACAGGAGCAGGAAAAAGCAAAAAATTTCAGAATTGCACCTTGCAATGCGGAGAAATTACTGTTTGTGCATTCACATTATTCATTGATTTTTGCCATTGAAAAAAGGCCAGAAATGTTTGAAGCTACTGACTGAATGAAAGGAGCTGGCATCTCACTCTCTTTGAATCTTCTTTATCATGCTAAGAGGAGCAGGAAAAAGCAAAAAATTTTAGAATTGCACCTTGCAATGCGGAGAAATTACTGTTTGTGCATTCACATTATTCATTGATTTTTGCCATTGAAAAACATCATGTTATTCATATACCAGAAATGTTTGAAGCTACTGACTGAATGAAAGGAGCTGGTATCTCACTCTCTTTGAATATTCTTTATCATGCTAAGAGGAGCAGGAAAAAGCAAAAAATTTCAGAATTGCACCTTGCAATGCGGAGAAATTACTGTTTGTATATTGACATTATTCATTGATTTTTGCCATTGAAAACCATCATGTTATTCATATACCAGAAATGTTTGTAGCTACTGACTGAATGAAAGGAGCTGGCATCTCACTCTCTTTGAATCTTCTTTATCATGCTAAGAGGAGCAGGAAAAAGCAAAAAATTTCAGAATTGCACATTGCAATGCGGAGAAATTACTGTTTGTATATTGACATTATTCATTGATTTTTGCCATTGAAAACCATCATGTTATTCATATACCAGAAATGTTTGAAGCTACTGACTGAATGAAAGGAGCTGGCATCTCACTCTCTTTGAATCTTCTTTATCATGCTAAGAGGAGCAGGAAAAAGCAAAAAATTTCAGAATTGCACCTTGCAATGCGGAGAAATTACTGTTTGTGCATTCACATTATTCATTGATTTTTGCCATTGAAAAAAGGCCAGAAATGTTTGAAGCTACTGACTGAATGAAAGGAGCTGGCATCTCACTCTCTTTGTATCTTCTTTATCATGCTAAGAGGAGCAGGAAAAAGCAAAAAATTTCAGAATTGCACCTTGCATTGCGGAGAAATTACTGTTTGTGCATTCACATTATTCATTGATTTTTGCCATTGAAAAACATCATGTTATTCATATACCAGAAATGTTTGAAGCTACTGACTGAATTAAAGGAACTGGCATCTCACTCTCTTTGAATCTTCTTTATCATGCTAAGAGGAGCAGGAAAAAGCAAAAAATTTCAGAGTTGCACCTTGCAATGCGGAGAAATTACTGTTTGTATATTGACATTATTCATTGATTATTGCCATTGAAAACCATCATGTGATTCATATACCAGAAATGTTTGAAGCTACTGACTGAATGAAAGGAGCTGGCATCTCACTCTCTTTGAATCTTCTTTACCATGCTAAGAGGAGCAGGAAAAAGCAAAAAATTTCAGAATTGCACCTTGCAATGCGGAGAAATTACTGTTTGTGCATTCACAAAATTCATTGATTTTTGCCTTTGAAAAACATCATGTTATTCATATACCAGAAATGTTTGAAGCTACTGACTGAATGAAAGAAGCTGGCATCTCACTCTCTTTGAACCTTCTTTATCATGCTAAGAGGAGCTGGAAAAAGCAAAAAATTTCAGAATTGCACCTTGCAATGCGGAGAAATTACTGTTTGTGCATTCACATTATTCATTGATTTTTGCCATTGAAAACCATCATGTTATTCATATACCAGAAATGTTTGAAGCTACTGACTGAATGAAAGGAGCTGGCATTTCACCCTCTTTGAATCTTCTTTATCATGCTAAGAGGAGCAGGAAAAAGCAAAAAATTTCAGAATTGCACCTTGCAATGCGGAGAAATTACTGTTTGTGCATTCACATTATTCATTGATTTTTGCCATTGAAAAAAGGCCAGAAATGTTTGAAGCTACTGACTGAATGAAAGGAGCTGGCATCTCACTCTCTTTCAATCTTCTTTATCATGCTAAGAGGAGCAGGAAAAAGCAAAAAATTTCAGAATTGCACCTTGCAATGCGGAGAAATTACTGTTTGTGCATTCACATTATTCATTGATTTTTGTAATTGAAAAACATCATGTTATTCATATACCAGAAATGTTTGAAGCTACTGACTGAATGAAAGGAACTAGCATCTCACTGTCTTTGAATCTTCTTTATCATGCTAAGAGCAGCAGGAAAAAGCAAAAAATTTCAGAATTGCACCTTGCAATGCGGAGAAATTACTGTTTGTATATTGACATTATTCATTGATTTTTGCCATTGAAAACCATCATGTGATTCATATACCAGAAATGTTTGAAGCTACTGACTGAATGAAAGGAGCTGGCATCTCACTCTCTTTGAATCTTCTTTACCATGCTAAGAGGAGCAGGAAAAAGCAAGAAATTTCAGAATTGCACCTTGCAATGCGGAGAAATTACTGTTTGTCCATTCACATTATTCATTGATTTTTGCCTTTGAAAAACATCATGTTATTCATATACCAGAAATGTTTGAAGCTACTGACTGAATGAAAGGAGCCGGCATCTCACTCTCTTTGAATCTTCTTTATCATGCTAAGAGGAGCAGGAAAAAGCAAAAAATTTCAGAATTGCACCTTGCAATGCGGAGAAATTACTGTTTGTGCATTCACATTATTCATTGATTTTTGCCATTGAAAAACGTCCAGAAATGTTTGAAGCTACTGACTGAATGAAAGGAGCTGGCATCTCACTCTCTTTGAATCTTCTTTATCATGCTAAGAGGAGCAGGAAAAAGCAAAAAATTTCAGAATTGCACCTTGCAATGCGGAGAAATTACTGTTTGTGCATTCACATTATTCATTGATTTTTGCCATTGAAAAAAGGCCAGAAATGTTTGAAGCTACTGACTGAATGAAAGGAGGTGGCATCTCACTCTCTTTGAATCTTCTTTATCATGGTAAGAGGAGCAGGAAAAAGCAAAAAATTTCAGAATTGCACCTTGCAATGCGGAGAAATTACTGTTTGTGCATTCACATTATTCATTGATTTTTGCCATTGAAAAACATCATGTTATTCATATACCAGAAATGTTTGAAGCTACTGACTGAATGAAAGGAGCTGGCATCTCACTCTCTTTGCATCTTCTTTATCATGCTAAGAGGAGCAGGAAAAAGCAAAAAATTTCAGAATTGCACCTTGCAATGCGGAGAAATTACTGTTTGTATATTGACATTATTCATTGATTTTTGCCATTGACAACCATCATGTTATTCATATACCAGAAATGTTTGAAGCTACTGACTGAATGAAAGGAGCTGGCATCTCACTCTCTTTGAATCTTCTTTATCATGCTAAGAGGAGCAGGAAAAAGCAAAAAATTTCAGAATTGCACATTGCAATGCGGAGAAATTACTGTTTGTATATTGAAATTATTCATTGATTTTTGCCATTGAAAACCATCATGTTATTCATATACCAGAAAGGTTTGAAGCTACTGACTGAATGAAAGGAGCTGGCATCTCACTCTCTTTGAATCTTCTTTATCATGCTAAGAGGAGCAGGAAAAAGCAAAAAATTTCAGAATTGCACCTTGCAATGCGGAGAAATTACTGTTTGTGCATTCACATTATTCATTGATTTTTGCCATTGAAAAAAGGCCAGAAATGTTTGAAGCTACTGACTGAATGAAAGGAGCTGGCATCTCACTCTCTTTGAATCGTCTTTATCATGCTAAGAGGAGCAGGAAAAAGCAAAAAATCTCAGAATTGCACCTTGCAATGCGGAGAAATTACTGTTTGTGCATTCACATTATTCATTGATTTTTGCCATTGAAAAACATCATGTTATTCATATACCAGAAATGTTTTAAGCTACTGACTGAATGAAAGGAACTGGCATCTCACTCTCTTTGAATCTTCTTTATCATGCTAAGAGGAGCAGGAAAAAGCAAAAAATTTCAGAGTTGCACCTTGCAATGCGGAGAAATTACTGTTTGTATATTGACATTATTCATAGATTTTTGCCATTGAAAACCATCATGTGATTCATATACCAGAAATGTTTGAAGCTACTGACTGAATGAAAGGAGCTGGCATCTCACTCTCTTTGAATCTTCTTTACCATGCTAAGAGGAGCAGGAAAAAGCAAAAAATTTCAGAATTGCACCTTGCAATGCGGAGAAATTACTGTTTGTGCATTCACAAAATTCATTGATTTTTGCCTTTGAAAAACATCATGTTATTCATATACCAGAAATGTTTGAAGCTACTGACTGAATGAAAGAAGCTGGCATCTCACTCTCTTTGAATCTTCTTTATCATGCTAGGACGAGCTGGAAAAAGCAAAAAATTTCAGAATTGCACCTTGCAATGCGGAGAAATTACTGTTTGTGCAATCACATTATTCATTGATTTTTGCCATTGAAAACCATCATGTTATTCATATACCAGAAATGTTTGAAGCTACTGACTGAATGAAAGGAGCTGGCATTTCACCCTCTTTGAATCTTCTTTATCATGCTAAGAGGAGCAGGAAAAAGCAAAAAATTTCAGAATTGCACCTTGCAATGCGGAGAAATTACTGTTTGTGCATTCACATTATTCATTGATTTTTGCCATTGAAAAACGTCCAGAAATGTTTGAAGCTACTGACTGAATGAAAGGAGCTGGCATCTCACTCTCTTTGAATCTTCTTTATCATGCTAAGAGGAGCAGGAAAAAGCAAAAAATTTCAGAATTGCACCTTGCAATGCGGAGAAATTACTGTTTGTGCATTCACATTATTCATTGATTTTTGCCATTGAAAAAAGGCCAGAAATGTTTGAAGCTACTGACTGAATGAAAGGAGCTGGCATCTCACTCTCTTTGAATCTTCTTTATCATGCTAAGAGGAGCAGGAAAAAGCAAAAAATTTCAGAATTGCACCTTGCAATGCGGAGAAATTACTGTTTGTATATTGACATTATTCATTGATTTTTGCCATTGAAAACCATCATGTTATTCATATACCAGAAATGTTTGAAGCTACTGACTGAATGAAAGGAGCTGGCATCTCACTCTCTTTGAATCTTCTTTATCATGCTAAGAGGAGCAGGAAAAAGCAAAAAATTTCAGAATTGCACATTGCAATGCGGAGAAATTATTGTTTGTGCATTCACATTATTCATTGATTTTTGCCTTTGAAAAACATCATGTTATTCATATACCAGAAATGTTTGAAGCTACTGACTGAATGAAAGGAGCTGGCATCTCACTCTCTTTGAATATTCTTTATCATGCTAAGAGGAGCTGGAAAAAGCAAAAAATTTCAGAATTGCACCTTGCAATGCGGAGAAATTACTGTTTGTGCATTCACATTATTCATTGATTTTTGCCATTGAAAACCATCATGTTATTCATATACCAGAAATGTTTGAAGCTACTGACTGAATGAAAGGAGCTGGCATTTCACCCTCTTTGAATCTTCTTTATCATGCTAAGAGGAGCAGGAAAAAGCAAAAAATTTCAGAATTGCACCTTGCAATGCGGAGAAATTACTGTTTGTGCATTCACATTATTCATTGATTTTTGCCATTGAAAAACATCATGTTATTCATATACCAGAAATGTTTGAAGCTACTGACTGAACGAAAGGAGCTGGCATCTCACTCTCTTTGAATCTTCTTTATCATGCTAAGAGGAGCAGGAAAAAGCAAAAAATTTCAGAATTGCACTTTGCAATGCGGAGAAATTACTGTTTGTATATTGACATTATTCATTGATTTTTGCCATTGAAAACCATCATGTTATTCATATACCAGAAATGTTTGAAGCTACTGACTGAATGAAAGGAGTTGGCATCTCACTCTCTTTGAATCTTCTTTATCATGCTAAGAGGAGCAGGAAAAAGCAAAAAATTTCAGAATTGCACCTTGCAATGTGGAGAAAATATTGTTTGTGCATTCACATTATTCATTGATTTTTGCCTTTGAAAAACATCATGTTATTCATATACCAGAAATGCTTGAAGCTACTGACTGAATGAAAGGAGCTGGCATCTCACTCTCTTTGAATCTTCTTTATCATGCTAAGAGGAGCAGGAAAAAGCAAAAAATTTCAGAATTGCACCTTGCAATGCGGAGAAATTACGGTTTGTGCATTCACATTATTCATTGATTTTTGCCATTGAAAACCATCATGTTATTCATATACCAGAAATGTTTGAAGCTACTGACTGAATGAAAGGAGCTGGCATCTCACTCTCTTTGAATCTTTTTTATCATGCTAAGAGGAGCAGGAAAAAGCAAAAAATTTGAGAATTGCACCTTGCAATGCGGAGAAATTACTGTTTGTGCATTCACATTATTCATTGATTTTTGCCATTGAAAAACGTCCAGAAATGTTTGAAGCTACTGACTGAATGAAAGGAGCTGGCATCTCACTCTCTTTGAATCTTCTTTATCATGCTAAGAGGAGCAGGAAAAAGCAAAAAATTTCAGAATTACATCTTGCAATGCGGAGAAATTACTCTTTCTATATTGACATTATTCATTGATTTTTGACATTGAAAACCATCATGTTATTCATATACCAGAAATGTTTGAAGCTACTGACTGAATGAAAGGAGCTGGCATCTCACTCTCTTTGAATCTTCTTTATCATGCTAAGAGGAGCAGGAAAAAGCAAAAAATTTCAGAATTGCATATTGCAATGCGGAGAAATTACTGTTTGTGCATTCACATTATTCATTGATTTTTGCCATTGAAAACCATCATGTTATTCATATACCAGAAATGTTTGAAGCTACTGACTGAATGAAAGGAGCTGGCATTTCACTCTCTTTGAAGCTTCTTTATCATGCTAAGAGGAGCAGGAAAAAGCAAAAAATTTGAGAATTGCACCTTGCAATGTGGAGAAATTACTGTTTGTGCATTCACATTATTCATTGATTTTTGCCATTGAAAAACGTCCAGAAATGTTTGAAGCTACTGACTGAATGAAAGGAGCTGGCATCTCACTCTCTTTGAATCTTCTTTATCATGCTAAGAGGAGCAGGAAAAAGCAAAAAATTTCAGAATTGCACCTTGCAATGCGGAGAAATTACTGTTTGTGCATTCACATTATTCATTGATTTTTGCCATTGAAAAACATCATGTTATTCATATACCAGAAATGTTTGAAGCTACTGACTGAATGAAAGGAGCTGGCATCTCACTCTCTTTGAATCTTCTTTATCATGCTAAGAGGAGCAGGAAAAAGCAAAAAATTTCAGAATTGCACCTTGCAATGCGGAGAAATTACTGTTTGTATATTGACATTATTCATTGATTTTTGCCATTGAAAACCATCATGTTATTCATATACCAGAAATGTTTGAAGCTACTGACTGAATGAAAAGAGCTGGCATCTCACTCTCTTTGAATCTTCTTTATCATGCTAAGAGGAGCAGGAAAAAGCAAAAAATTTCAGAATTGCACATTGCAATGAGGAGAAATCAATGTTTTTGCATTCACATTATTCATTGATTTTTGCCATTGAAAACCATCATGTTATTCATATACAAGAAATGTTTGAAGCTACTGACTGAATGAAAGGAGCTGACATCTCACTCTCTTTGAATCTTCTTTATCATGCTAAGAGGAGCAGGAAAAAGCAAAAAATTTCAGAATTGCACCTTGCAATGCGGAGAAATTACTGTTTGTGCATTCACATTATTCATTGATTTCTGCCATTGAAAAAAGGCCAGAAATGTTTGAAGCTACTGACTGAATGAAAGGAGCTGGCATCTCAATCTCTTTGAATCTTCTTTACCATGCTAAGAGGAGCAGGAAAAATCAAAAAATTTCAGAATTGCACCTTGCAATGCGGAGAAATTACTGTTTGTGCATTCACATTATTCATTGATTTTTGCCATTGAAAAACATCATGTTATTCATATACCAGAAATGTTTGAAGCTACTGACTGAATGAAAGGAGCTGGCATCTCACTCTCTTTGAATCTTCTTTATCATGCTAAGAGGAGCAGGAAAAAGCAAAAAATTTCAGAATTGCACCTTGCAATGCGGAGAAATTACTGTTTGTATATTGACATTATTCATTGATTTTTGCCATTGAAAACCATCATGTTATTCATATACCAGAAATGTTTGAAGCTACTGACTGAATGAAAAGAGCTGGCATCTCACTCTCTTTGAATCTTCTTTATCATGCTAAGAGGAGCAGGAAAAAGCAAAAAATTTCAGAATTGCACATTGCAATGAGGAGAAATCAATGTTTTTGCATTCACATTATTCATTGATTTTTGCCATTGAAAACCATCATGTTATTCATATACAAGAAATGTTTGAAGCTACTGACTGAATGAAAGGAGCTGACATCTCACTCTCTTTGAATCTTCTTTATCATGCTAAGAGGAGCAGGAAAAAGCAAAAAATTTCAGAATTGCACCTTGCAATGCGGAGAAATTACTGTTTGTGCATTCACATTATTCATTGATTTCTGCCATTGAAAAAAGGCCAGAAATGTTTGAAGCTACTGACTGAATGAAAGGAGCTGGCATCTCAATCTCTTTGAAACTTCTTTACCATGCTAAGAGGAGCAGGAAAAATCAAAAAAATTCAGAATTGCACCTTGCAATGCGGAGAAATTACTGTTTGTGCATTCACATTATTCATTGATTTTTGCCATTGAAAAACGTCCAGAAATGTTTGAAGCTACTGACTGAATGTAAAGAGCTGGCATATCACTCTCTTTGAATCTTCTTTATCATGCTAAGAGTAGCAGGAAAAAGCAAAAAATTTCAGAATTGCACCTTGCAATGCGGAGAAATTACTGTTTGTGCATTTACAATATTCATTGATTTTTGCCATTGAAAAACGTCAAGAAATGTTTGAAGCTACTGACTGAATGAAAGGAGCTGGCATCTCACTCTCTTTGAATCTTCTTTATCATGATAAAAGGAGCAGGAAAAAGCAAAAAATTTCAGAATTGCACATTGCAATGCGGAGAAATTACTGTTTGTGCATTCACATTATTCATTGATTTTTGCCATTGAAAAACATCATGTTATTCATATACCAGAAATGTTTGAAGCTACTGACTGAATAAAAAGAGCTGGCATCTCACTCTCTTTGAATCTTCTTTATCATGCTAAGAGGAGCAGGAAAAAGCAAAAAATTTCAGAATTGCACCTTGCAATGCAGAGAAATTACTGTTTGTATATTGACATTATTCATTGATTTTTGCCATTGAAAACCATCATGTTATTCATCTAACTGAAATGTTTGAAGCTACTGACTGAATGAAAGGAGCTGGCATCTCACTCTCTTTGAATCTTCTTTATCATGCTAAGAGGAGCAAGAAAAAGCAAAAAATTTCTGAATTGCACGTTGCAGTGCGGAGAAATTACTGTTTGTATATTGACATTATTCATTGATTTTTGCCATTGAAAACCATCATGTTATTCATATACCAGAAATGTTTGAAGCTACTGACTGAATGAAAGGAGCTGGCATCTCACTCTCTTTGAATCTTCTTTATCATGCTAAGAGGAGCATGAAAAAGCAAAAAATTTCAGAATTGCACCTTGCAATGCGGAGAAATTACTGTTTGTGCATTCACATTATTCATTGATTTTTGCCATTGAAAAAAGGCCAGAAATGTTTGAAGCTACTGACTGAATGAAAGGAGCTGGCATCTCACTCTCTTTGAATCTTCTTTATCATGCTAAGAGGAGCAGGAAAAAGCAAAAAATTTCAGAATTGCACCTTGCAATGCGGAGAAATTACTGTTTGTATATTGACATTATTCATTGATTTTTGCCATTGAAAACCATCATGTTATTCAAATACCAGAAATGTTTGAAGCTACTGACTGAATGAAAGGAGCTGGCATCTCACTCTCTTTGAATCTTCTTTATCATGCTAAGAGGAGCAGGAAAAAGCAAAAAATTTCAGAATTGCACATTGCAATGCGGAGAAATTACTGTTTGTGCATTCACATTATTCATTGATTTTTGCCTTTGAAAAACATCATGTTATTCATATACCAGAAATGTTTGAAGCTACTGACTGAATGAAAGGAGCTGGCATCTCACTCTCTTTGAATATTCTTTATCATGCTAAGAGGAGCTGGAAAAAGCAAAAAATTTCAGAATTGCACCTTGCAATGCGGAGAAATTACTGTTTGTGCATTCACATTATTCATTGATTTTTGCCATTGAAAACCATCATGTTATTCATATACCAGAAATGTTTGAAGCTACTGACTGAATGAAAGGAGCTGGCATTTCACCCTCTTTGAATCTTCTTTATCATGCTAAGAGGAGCAGGAAAAAGCAAAAAATTTCAGAATTGCACCTTGCAATGCGGAGAAATTACTGTTTGTGCATTCACATTATTCATTGATTTTTGCCATTGAAAAACATCATGTTATTCATATACCAGAAATGTTTGAAGCTACTGACTGAACGAAAGGAGCTGGCATCTCACTCTCTTTGAATCTTCTTTATCATGCTAAGAGGAGCAGGAAAAAGCAAAAAATATCAGAATTGCACTTTGCAATGCGGAGAAATTACTGTTTGTATATTGACATTATTCATTGATTTTTGCCATTGAAAACCATCATGTTATTCATATACCAGAAATGTTTGAAGCTACTGACTGAATGAAAGGAGTTGGCATCTCACTCTCTTTGAATCTTCTTTATCATGCTAAGAGGAGCAGGAAAAAGCAAAAAATTTCAGAATTGCACCTTGCAATGTGGAGAAAATATTGTTTGTGCATTCACATTATTCATTGATTTTTGCCTTTGAAAAACATCATGTTATTCATATACCAGAAATGCTTGAAGCTACTGACTGAATGAAAGGAGCTGGCATCTCACTCTCTTTGAATCTTCTTTATCATGCTAAGAGGAGCAGGAAAAAGCAAAAAATTTCAGAATTGCACCTTGCAATGCGGAGAAATTACGGTTTGTGCATTCACATTATTCATTGATTTTTGCCATTGAAAACCATCATGTTATTCATATACCAGAAATGTTTGAAGCTACTGACTGAATGAAAGGAGCTGGCATCTCACTCTCTTTGAATCTTCTTTATCATGCTAAGAGGAGCAGGAAAAAGCAAAAAATTTGAGAATTGCACCTTGCAATGCGGAGAAATTACTGTTTGTGCATTCACATTATTCATTGATTTTTGCCATTGAAAAACGTCCAGAAATGTTTGAAGCTACTGACTGAATGATAGGAGCTGGCATCTCACTCTCTTTGAATCTTCTTTATCATGCTAAGAGGAGCAGGAAAAAGCAAAAAATTTCAGAATTGCACCTTGCAATGCGGAGAAATTACTGTTTGTGCATTCACATTATTCATTGATTTTTGCCATTGAAAAACATCATGTTATTCATATACCAGAAATGTTTGAAGCTACTGACTGAATGAAAGGAGCTGGCATCTCACTCTCTTTGAATCTGTTTTATCATGCTAAGAGGAGCAGGAAAAAGCAAAAAATTTCAGAATTACATCTTGCAATGCGGAGAAATTACTCTTTCTATATTGACATTATTCATTGATTTTTGACATTGAAAACCATCATGTTATTCATATACCAGAAATGTTTGAAGCTACTGACTGAATGAAAGGAGCTGGCATCTCACTCTCTTTGAATCTTCTTTATCATGCTAAGAGGAGCAGGAAAAAGCAAAAAATTTCAGAATTGCATATTGCAATGCGGAGAAATTACTGTTTGTGCATTCACATTATTCATTGATTTTTGCCATTGAAAACCATCATGTTATTCATATACCAGAAATGTTTGAAGCTACTGACTGAATGAAAGGAGCTGGCATTTCACTCTCTTTGAATTTTCTTTATCATGCTAAGAGGAGCAGGAAAAAGCAAAAAATTTGAGAATTGCACCTTGCAATGCGGAGAAATTACTGTTTGTGCATTCACATTATTCATTGATTTTTGCCATTGAAAAACGTCCAGAAATGTTTGAAGCTACTGACTGAATGAAAGGAGCTGGCATCTCACTCTCTTTGAATCTTCTTTATCATGCTAAGAGGAGCAGGAAAAAGCAAAAAATTTCAGAATTGCACCTTGCAATGCAGAGAAATTACTGTTTGTGCATTCACATTATTCATTGATTTTTGCCATTGAAAAACATCATGTTATTCATATACCAGAAATGTTTGAAGCTACTGACTGAATGAAAGGAGCTGGCATCTGACTCTCTTTGAATCTTCTTTATCATGCTAAGAGGAGCAGGAAAAAGCAAAAAATTTCAGAATTGCACCTTGCAATGCGGAGAAATTACTGTTTGTATATTGACATTATTCATTGATTTTTGCCATTGAAAACCATCATGTTATTCATATACCAGAAATGTTTGAAGCTACTGACAGAATGAAAAGAGCTGGCATCTCACTCTCTTTGAATCTTCTTTATCATGCTAAGAGGAGCAGGAAAAAGCAAAAAATTTCAGAATTGCACATTGCAATGAGGAGAAATCAATGTTTTTGCATTCACATTATTCATTGATTTTTGCCATTGAAAACCATCATGTTATTCATATACAAGAAATGTTTGAAGCTACTGACTGAATGAAAGGAGCTGACATCTCACTCTCTTTGAATCTTCTTTATCATGCTAAGAGGAGCAGGAAAAAGCAAAAAATTTCAGAATTGCACCTTGCAATGCGGAGAAATTACTGTTTGTGCATTCACATTATTCATTGATTTCTGCCATTGAAAAAAGGCCAGAAATGTTTGAAGCTACTGACTGAATGAAAGGAGCTGGCATCTCAATCTCTTTGAATCTTCTTTACCATGCTAAGAGGAGCAGGAAAAATCAAAAAAATTCAGAATTGCACCTTGCAATGCGGAGAAATTACTGTTTGTGCATTCACATTATTCATTGATTTTTGCCATTGAAAAACGTCCAGAAATGTTTGAAGCTACTGACTGAATGTAAAGAGCTGGCATATCACTCTCTTTGAATCTTCTTTATCATGCTAAAAGTAGCAGGAAAAAGCAAAAAATTTCAGAATTGCACCTTGCAATGCGGAGAAATTACTGTTTGTGCATTTACAATATTCATTGATTTTTGCCATTGAAAAACGTCAAGAAATGTTTGAAGCTACTGACTGAATGAAAGGAGCTGGCATCTCACTCTCTTTGAATCTTCTTTATCATGATAAAAGGAGCAGGAAAAAGCAAAAAATTTCAGAATTGCACATTGCAATGCGGAGAAATTACTGTTTGTGCATTCACATTATTCATTGATTTTTGCCATTGAAAAACATCATGTTATTCATATACCAGAAATGTTTGAAGCTACTGACTGAATAAAAAGAGCTGGCATCTCACTCTCTTTGAATCTTCTTTATCATGCTAAGAGGAGCAGGAAAAAGCAAAAAATTTCAGAATTGCACCTTGCAATGCAGAGAAATTACTGTTTGTATATTGACATTATTCATTGATTTTTGCCATTGAAAACCATCATGTTATTCATATAACTGAAATGTTTGAAGCTACTGACTGAATGAAAGGAGCTGGCATCTCACTCTCTTTGAATCTTCTTTATCATGCTAAGAGGAGCAAGAAAAAGCAAAAAATTTCTGAATTGCACGTTGCAGTGCGGAGAAATTACTGTTTGTATATTGACATTATTCATTGATTTTTGCCATTGAAAACCATCATGTTATTCATATACCAGAAATGTTTGAAGCTACTGACTGAATGAAAGGAGCTGGCATCTCACTCTCTTTGAATCTTCTTTATCATGCTAAGAGGAGCATGAAAAAGCAAAAAATTTCAGAATTGCACCTTGCAATGCGGAGAAATTACTGTTTGTGCATTCACATTATTCATTGATTTTTGCCATTGAAAAAAGTCCAGAAATGTTTGAAGCTACTGACTGAATGAAAGGAGCTGGCATCTCACTCTCTTTGAATCTTCTTTATCATGCTAAGAGGAGCAGGAAAAAGCAAAACATTTCAAAATTGCACCTTGCAATGCGGAGAAATTACTGTTTGTGCATTCACATTATTCATTGATTTTTGCCATTGAAAACCATCATGTTATTCATATACCAGAAATGTTTGAAGCTACTGACTGAATGAAAGGAGCTGGCATCTCACTCTCTTTGAATCTTCTTTATCATGCTAAGAGGAGCAGGAAAAAGCAAAAAATTTCAGAATTGCATCTTGCAATGCGGAGAAATTACTGTTTGTGCATTCACATTATTCATTGATTTTTGCCATTGAAAAACATCATGTTATTCATATACCAGAAATGTTTGAAGCTACTGACTGAATGAAAGGAGCTGGCATCTCACTCTCTTTGAATCTTGTTTATCATGCTAAGAGGAGCAGGAAAAAGCAAAAAATTTCAGAATTGCACCTTGCAATGCGGAGAAATTACTGTTTGTATATTGACATTATTCATTGATTTTTGCCATTGAAAACCATCATGTTATTCATATACCAGAAATGTTTGAAGCTACTGACTGAATGAAAGGAGCTGGCATCTCACTCTCTTTGAATCTTCTTTATCATGCTAAGAGGAGCAGGAAAAAGCAAAAAATTTCAGAATTGCATCTTGCAATGCGGAGAAATTACTGTTTGTGCATTCACATTATTCATTGATTTTTGCCATTGAAAAACATCATGTTATTCATATACCAGAAATGTTTGAAGCTACTGACTGAATGAAAGGAGCTGGCATCTCACTCTCTTTGAATCTTGTTTATCATGCTAAGAGGAGCAGGAAAAAGCAAAAAATTTCAGAATTGCACCTTGCAATGCGGAGAAATTACTGTTTGTATATTGACATTATTCATTGATTTTTGCCATTGAAAACCATCATGTTATTCATATACCAGAAATGTTTGAAGCTACTGACTGAATGAAAAGAGCTGGCATCTCACTCTCTTTGAATCTTCTTTATCATGCTAAGAGGAGCAGGAAAAAGCAAAAAATTTCAGAATTGCACATTGCAATGAGGAGAAATCAATGTTTTTGAATTCACATTATTCATTGATTTTTGCCATTGAAAACCATCATGTTATTCATATACCAGAAATGTTTGAAGCTACTGACTGAATGAAAGGAGCTGACATCTGACTCTCTTTGAATCTTCTTTATCATGCTAAGAGGAGCAGGAAAAAGCAAAAAATTTCAGAATTGCACCTTGTAATGCGGAGAAATTACTGTTTGTGCATTCACATTATTCATTGATTTTTGCCATTGAAAAAAGGCCAGAAATGTTTGAAGCTACTGACTGAATGAAAGGAGCTGGCATCTCACTCTCTTTGAATCTTCTTTACCATGCTAAGAGGAGCAGGAAAAATCAAAAAAATTCAGAATTGCACCTTGCAATGCGGAGAAATTACTGTTTGTGCATTCACATTATTCATTGATTTTTGCCATTGAAAAACGTCCAGAAATGTTTGAAGCTACTGACTGAATGAAAAGAGCTGGCATATCACTCTCTTTGAATCTTCTTTATCATGCTAAGAGTAGCAGGAAAAAGCAAAAAATTTCAGAATTGCACCTTGCAATGCGGAGAAATTACTGTTTGTGCATTTACAATATTCATTGATTTTTGCCATTGAAAAACGTCAAGAAATGTTTGAAGCTACTGACTGAATGAAAGGAGCTGGCATCTCACTCTCTTTGAATCTTCTTTATCATGATAAAAGGAGCAGGAAAAAGCAAAAAATTTCAGAATTGCACATTGCAATGCGGAGAAATTACTGTTTGTGCATTCACATTATTCATTGATTTTTGCCATTGAAAAACATCATGTTATTCATATACCAGAAATGTTTGAAGCTACTGACTGAATAAAAAGAGCTGGCATCTCACTCTCTTTGAATCTTCTTTATCATGCTAAGAGGAGCAGGAAAAAGCAAAAAATTTCAGAATTGCACCTTGCAATGCAGAGAAATTACTGTTTGTATATTGACATTATTCATTGATTTTTGCCATTGAAAACCATCATGTTATTCATATAACTGAAATGTTTGAAGCTACTGACTGAATGAAAGGAGCTGGCATCTCACTCTCTTTGAATCTTCTTTATCATGCTAAGAGGAGCAAGAAAAAGCAAAAAATTTCTGAATTGCACGTTGCAGTGCGGAGAAATTACTGTTTGTATATTGACATTATTCATTGATTTTTGCCATTGAAAACCATCATGTTATTCATATACCAGAAATGTTTGAAGCTACTGACTGAATGAAAGGAGCTGGCATCTCACTCTCTTTGAATCTTCTTTATCATGCTAAGAGTAGCAGGAAAAAGCAAAAAATTTCAGAATTGCACCTTGCAATGCGGAGAAATTACTGTTTGTGCATTTACAATATTCATTGATTTTTGCCATTGAAAAACGTCAAGAAATGTTTGAAGCTACTGACTGAATGAAAGGAGCTGGCATCTCACTCTCTTTGAATCTTCTTTATCATGCTAAGAGGAGCAGGAAAAAGCAAAACATTTCAAAATTGCACCTTGCAATGCGGAGAAATTACTGTTTGTGCATTCACATTATTCATTGATTTTTGCCATTGAAAACCATCATGTTATTCATATACCAGAAATGTTTGAAGCTACTGACTGAATGAAAGGAGCTGGCATCTCACTCTCTTTGAATCTTCTTTATCATGCTAAGAGGAGCAGGAAAAAGCAAAAAATTTCAGAATTGCATCTTGCAATGCGGAGAAATTACTGTTTGTGCATTCACATTATTCATTGATTTTTGCCATTGAAAAACATCATGTTATTCATATACCAGAAATGTTTGAAGCTACTGACTGAATGAAAGGAGCTGGCATCTCACTCTCTTTGAATCTTGTTTATCATGCTAAGAGGAGCAGGAAAAAGCAAAAAATTTCAGAATTGCACCTTGCAATGCGGAGAAATTACTGTTTGTATATTGACATTATTCATTGATTTTTGCCATTGAAAACCATCATGTTATTCATATACCAGAAATGTTTGAAGCTACTGACTGAATGAAAAGAGCTGGCATCTCACTCTCTTTGAATCTTCTTTATCATGCTAAGAGGAGCAGGAAAAAGCAAAAAATTTCAGAATTGCACATTGCAATGAGGAGAAATCAATGTTTTTGAATTCACATTATTCATTGATTTTTGCCATTGAAAACCATCATGTTATTCATATACCAGAAATGTTTGAAGCTACTGACTGAATGAAAGGAGCTGACATCTGACTCTCTTTGAATCTTCTTTATCATGCTAAGAGGAGCAGGAAAAAGCAAAAAATTTCAGAATTGCACCTTGTAATGCGGAGAAATTACTGTTTGTGCATTCACATTATTCATTGATTTTTGCCATTGAAAAAAGGCCAGAAATGTTTGAAGCTACTGACTGAATGAAAGGAGCTGGCATCTCACTCTCTTTGAATCTTCTTTACCATGCTAAGAGGAGCAGGAAAAATCAAAAAAATTCAGAATTGCACCTTGCAATGCGGAGAAATTACTGTTTGTGCATTCACATTATTCATTGATTTTTGCCATTGAAAAACGTCCAGAAATGTTTGAAGCTACTGACTGAATGAAAAGTGCTGGCATATCACTCTCTTTGAATCTTCTTTATCATGCTAAGAGTAGCAGGAAAAAGCAAAAAATTTCAGAATTGCACCTTGCAATGCGGAGAAATTACTGTTTGTGCATTTACAATATTCATTGATTTTTGCCATTGAAAAACGTCAAGAAATGTTTGAAGCTACTGACTGAATGAAAGGAGCTGGCATCTCACTCTCTTTGAATCTTCTTTATCATGATAAGAGGAGCAGGAAAAAGCAAAAAATTTCAGAATTGCACATTGCAATGCGGAGAAATTACTGTTTGTGCATTCACATTATTCATTGATTTTTGCCATTGAAAAACATCATGTTATTCATATACCAGAAATGTTTGAAGCTACTGACTGAATAAAAAGAGCTGGCATCTCACTCTCTTTGAATCTTCTTTATCATGCTAAGAGGAGCAGGAAAAAGCAAAAAATTTCAGAATTGCACCTTGCAATGCGGAGAAATTACTGTTTGTATATTGACATTATTCATTGATTTTTGCCATTGAAAACCATCATGTTATTCATATAACTGAAATGTTTGAAGCTACTGACTGAATGAAAGGAGCTGGCATCTCACTCTCTTTGAATCTTCTTTATCATGCTAAGAGGAGCAAGAAAAAGCAAAAAATTTCTGAATTGCACGTTGCAATGCGGAGAAATTACTGTTTGTATATTGACATTATTCATTGATTTTTGCCATTGAAAACCATCATGTTATTCATATACCAGAAATGTTTGAAGCTACTGACTGAATGAAAGGAGCTGGCATCTCACTCTCTTTGAATCTTCTTTATCATGCTAAGAGGAGCATGAAAAAGCAAAAAATTTCAGAATTGCACCTTGCAATGCGGAGAAATTACTGTTTGTGCATTCACATTATTCATTGATTTTTGCCATTGAAAAAAGTCCAGAAATGTTTGAAGCTACTGACTGAATGAAAGGAGCTGGCATCTCACTCTCTTTGAATCTTCTTTATCATGCTAAGAGGAGCAGGAAAAAGCAAAACATTTCAAAATTGCACCTTGCAATGCGGAGAAATTACTGTTTGTGCATTCACATTATTCATTGATTTTTGCCATTGAAAACCATCATGTTATTCATATACCAGAAATGTTTGAAGCTACTGACTGAATGAAAGGAGCTGGCATCTCATTCTCTTTGAATCTTCTTTATCATGCTAAGAGGAGCAGGAAAAAGCAAAAAATTTCAGGATTGCATCTTGCAATGCGGAGAAATTACTGTTTGTGCATTCACATTATTCATTGATTTTTGCCATTGAAAAACATCATGTTATTCATATACCAGAAATGTTTGAAGCTACTGACTGAATGAAAGGAGCTGGCATCTCACTCTCTTTGAATCTTGTTTATCATGCTAAGAGGAGCAGGAAAAAGCAAAAAATTTCAGAATTGCACCTTGCAATGCGGAGAAATTACTGTTTGTATATTGACATTATTCATTGATTTTTGCCATTGAAAACCATCATGTTATTCATATACCAGAAATGTTTGAAGCTACTGACTGAATGAAAAGAGCTGGCATCTCACTCTCTTTGAATCTTCTTTATCATGCTAAGAGGAGCAGGAAAAAGCAAAAAATTTCAGAATTGCACATTGCAATGAGGAGAAATCAATGTTTTTGAATTCCCATTATTCATTGATTTTTGCCATTGAAAACCATCATGTTATTCATATACCAGAAATGTTTGAAGCTACTGACTGAATGAAAGGAGCTGACATCTGACTCTCTTTGAATCTTCTTTATCATGCTAAGAGGAGCAGGAAAAAGCAAAAAATTTCAGAATTGCACCTTGTAATGCGGAGAAATTACTGTTTGTGCATTCACATTATTCATTGATTTTTGCCATTGAAAAAAGGCCAGAAATGTTTGAAGCTACTGACTGAATGAAAGGAGCTGGCATCTCACTCTCTTTGAATCTTCTTTACCATGCTAAGAGGAGCAGGAAAAATCAAAAAAATTCAGAATTGCACCTTGCAATGCGGAGAAATTACTGTTTGTGCATTCACATTATTCATTGATTTTTGCCATTGAAAAACGTCCAGAAATGTTTGAAGCTACTGACTGAATGAAAAGAGCTGGCATATCACTCTCTTTGAATGTTCTTTATCATGCTAAGAGTAGCAGGAAAAAGCAAAAAATTTCAGAATTGCACCTTGCAATGCGGAGAAATTACTGTTTGTGCATTTACAATATTCATTGATTTTTGCCATTGAAAAACGTCCAGAAATGTTTGAAGCTACTGACTGAATGAAAGGAGCTGGCATCTCACTCTCTTTGAATCTTATTTATCATGATAAGAGGAGCAGGAAAAAGCAAAAAATTTCAGAATTGCACCTTGCAATGCGGAGAAATTACTGTTTGTGCATTTACAATATTCATTGATTTTTGCCATTGAAAAACGTCCAGAAATGTTTGAAGCTACTGACTGAATGAAAGGAGCTGGCATCTCACTCTCTTTGAATCTTATTTATCATGATAAGAGGAGCAGGAAAAAGCAAAAAATTTCAGAATTGCACCTTGCAATGCGGAGAAATTACTGTTTGTGCATTCACATTATTCATTGATTTTTGCCATTCAAAAACATCATGTTATTCATATACCAGAAATGTTTGAAGCTACTGACTGAATAAAAAGAGCTTGCATCTCACTCTCTTTGAATCTTCTTTATCATGCTAAGAGGAGCAGGAAAAAGCAAAAAATTTCAGAATTGCACCTTGCAATGCGGAGAAATTACTGTTTGTATATTGACATTATTCATTGATTTTTGCCATTGAAAACCATCATGTTATTCATATAACTGAAATGTTTGAAGCTACTGACTCAATGAAAGGAGCTGGCATCTCTCTCTCTTTGAATCTTCTTTATCATGCTAAGAGGAGCAAGAAAAAGCAAAAAATTTCTGAATTGCACCTTGCAATGCGGAGAAATTACTGTTTGTATATTGACATTATTCATTGATTTTTGCCATTGAAAACCATCAAGTTATTCATATACCAGAAATGTTTGAAGCTACTGACTGAATGAAAGGAGCTGGCATCTCACTCTCTTTGAATCTTCTATATCATGCTAAGAGGAGCATGAAAAAGCAAAAAATTTCAGAATTGCACCTTGCAATGCGGAGAAATTACTGTTTGTGCATTCACATTATTCATTGATTTTTGCCATTGAAAAAAGTCCAGAAATGTTTGAAGCTACTGACTGAATGAAAGGAGCTGGCATCTCACTCTCTTTGAATCTTCTTTATCATGCTAAGAGGAGCAGGAAAAAGCAAAACATTTCAAAATTGCACCTTGCAATGCGGAGAAATTACTGTTTGTGCATTCACATTATTCATTGATTTTTGCCATTGAAAACCATCATGTTATTCATATACCAGAAATGTTTGAAGCTACTGACTGAATGAAAGGAGCTGGCATCTCACTCTCTTTGAATCTTCTTTATCATGCTAAGATGAGCAGGAAAAAGCAAAAAATTTCAGATTTGCACCTTGCAATGCGGAGAAATTACTGTTGTGCATTCACATTATTCATTGATTTTTGCCATTGAAAAACGTCCGGAAATGTTTGAAGCTACTGACTGAATGAAAGGAGCTGGCATCTCACTCTCTTTGAATCTTCTTTATCATGGTAAGAGGAGCAGGAAAAAGCAAAAAATTTCAGAATTGCACCTTGCAATGCGGAGAAATTACTGTTTGTGCATTCACATTATTCATTGATTTTTGCCATTGAAAAAAGGCCAGAAATGTTTGAAGCTACTGACTGAATGAAAGGAGCTGGCATCTCACTCTCTTTCAATCTTCTTTATCATGCTAAGAGGAGCAGGAAAAAGCAAAAAATTTCAGAATTGCACCTTGCAATGTGGAGAAATTACTGTTTGTGCATTCACATTATTCATTGATTTTTGCCATTGAAAAACGTCCAGAAATGTTTGAAGCTACTGACTGAATGAAAAGAGCTGGCATCTCACTCTCTTTCAATCTTCTTTATCATGCTAAGAGGAGCAGGAAAAAGCAAAAAATTTCAGAATTGCACCTTGCAATGCGGAGAAATTACTGTTTGTGCATTTACAATATTCATTGATTTTTGCCATTGAAAAACGTCCAGAAATGTTTGAAGCTACTGACTGAATGAAAGGAGCTGGCATGTCACTCTCTTTGAATCTTCTTTATCATGCTAAGAGGAGCAGGAAAAAGCAAAAAATTTCAGAATTGCACCTTGCAATGCGGAGAAATTACTGTTTGTATATTGACATTATTCATTGATTTTTGCCATTGAAAACCATCATGTTATTCATATAACTGAAATGTTTGAAGCTACTGACTGAATGAAAGGAGGTGGCATCTCACTCTCTTTGAATCTTCTTTATCATGCTAAGAGGAGCAAGAAAAAGCAAAAAATTTCTGAATTGCACCTTCCAATGCGGTGAAATTACTGTTTGTATATTGACATTATTCATTGATTTTTGCCATTGAAAACCATCATGTTATTCATATACCAGAAATGTTTGAAGCTACTGACTGAATGAAAGGAGCTGGCATCTCACTCTCTTTGAATCTTCTTTATCATGCTAAGAGGAGCAGGAAAAAGCAAAACATTTCAGAATTGCACCTTGCAATGCGGAGAAATTACTGTTTGTGCATTCACATTATTCATTGATTTTTGCCATTGAAAAAAGTCCAGAAATGTTTTAAGCTACTGACTGAATGAAAGGAGCTGGCATCTCACTCTCTTTGAATCTTCTTTATCATGCTAAGAGGAGCAGGAAAAAGCAAAACATTTCAGAATTGCACCTTGCAATGCGGAGAAATTACTGTTTGTGCATTCACATTATTCATTGATTTTTGCCATTGAAAACCATCATGATATTCATATACCAGAAATGTTTGAAGCTACTGACTGAATGAAAGGAGCTGGCATCTCACTCTCTTTGAATCTTCGTTATCATGCTAAGATGAGCAGGAAAAAGCAAAAAATTTCAGAATTGCACCTTGAAATGCGGAGAAATTACTGTTTGTGCATTCACATTATTCATTGATTTTTGCCATTGAAAAACGTCCAGAAATGTTTGAAGCTACTGACTGAATGAAAGGAGCTGGCATCTCACTCTCTTTGAATCTTCTTTATCATGCTAAGAGGAGCAGGAAAAAGCAAAAAATTTCAGAATTGCACCTTGCAATGCGGAGAAATTACTGTTTGTGCATTCACATTATTCATTGATTTTTGCCATTGAAAAAAGGCCAGAAATGTTTGAAGCTACTGACTGAATGAAAGGAGCTGGCATCCCACTCTCTTTGAATCTTCTTTATCATGCTAAGAGGAGCAGGAAAAAGCAAAAAAATTCAGAATTGCACCTTGCAATGCGGAGAAATTACTGTTTGTGCATTCACATTATTCATTGATTTTTGCCATTGAAAAACGTCCAGAAATGTTTGAAGCTACTGACTGAATTAAAAGAGCTGGCATATCAATCTCTTTGAATCTTCTTTATTATGCTAAGAGGAGCAGGAAAAAGCAAAAAATTTCAGAATTGCACCTTCCAATGCGGAGAAATTACTGTTTGTATATTGACATTATTCATTGATTTTTGCAATTGAACACCATCATGTTATTCATATACCAGAAATGTTTGAAGCTACTGACTGAATGAAAGGAGCTGGCATCTCACTCTCTTTGAATCTTCTTTATCATGCTAAGAGTAGCAGGAAAAAGCAAAACATTTCAGAATTGCACCTTGCAATGCGGAGAAATTACTGTTTGTGCATTCACATTATTCATTGATTTTTGCCATTGAAAAAAGTCCAGAAATGTTTGAAGCTACTGACTGAATGAAAGGAGCTGGCATCTCACTCTCTTTGAATCTTCTTTATCATGCTAAGAGGAGCAGGAAAAAGCAAAACATTTCAGAATTGCACCTTGCAATGCGGAGAAATTACTGTTTGTGCATTCACATTATTCATTGATTTTTGCCATTGAAAACCATCATGTTATTCATATACCAGAAATGTTTGAAGCTACTGACTGAATGAAAGGAGCTGGCATCTCACTCTCTTTGAATCTTCTTTATCATGCTAAGATGAGCAGGAAAAAGCAAAAAATTTCAGAATTGCACCTTGCAATGCGGAGAAATTACTGTTTGTGCATTCACATTATTCATTGATTTTTGCCATTGAAAAACGTCCAGAAATGTTTGAAGCTACTGACTGAATGAAATGAGCTGGCATCTCACTCTCTTTGAATCTTCTTTATCATGCTAAGAGGACCAGGAAAAAGCAAAAAATTTCAGAATTGCACCTTGCAATGCGGAGATATTGCTGTTTGTGCATTCACATTATTCATTGATTTTTGCCATTGAAAAAAGGCCAGAAATGTTTGAAGCTACTGACTGAATGAAAGGAGCTGGCATCTCACTCTCTTTGAATCTTCTTTATCATGCTAAGAGGAGCAGGAAAAAGCAAAAAATTTCAGAATTGCTCCTTGCAATGCGGAGAAATTACTGTTTGTGCATTCACATTATTCATTGATTTTTGCCATTGAAAAACGTCCAGAAATGTTTGAAGCTACTGACTGAATGAAAGGAGGTGGCATCTCACTCTCTTTGAATCTTCTTTATCATGCTAAGAGGAGCAAGAAAAAGCAAAAAATTTCTGAATTGCACCTTCCAATGCGGAGAAATTACTGTTTGTATATTGACATTATTCATTGATTTTTGCCATTGAAAACCATCATGTTATTCATATACCAGAAATGTTTGAAGCTACTGACTGAATGAAAGGAGCTGGCATCTCACTCTCTTTGAATCTTCTTTATCATGCTAAGAGGAGCAGGAAAAAGCAAAACATTTCAGAATTGCACCTTGCAATGCGGAGAAATTACTGTTTGTGCATTCACATTATTCATTGATTTTTGCCATTGAAAAAAGTCCAGAAATGTTTTAACCTACTGACTGAATGAAAGGAGCTGGCATCTCACTCTCTTTGAATCTTCTTTATCATGCTAAGAGGAGCAGGAAAAAGCAAAACATTTCAGAATTGCACCTTGCAATGCGGAGAAATTACTGTTTGTGCATTCACATTATTCATTGATTTTTGCCATTGAAAACCATCATGATATTCATATACCAGAAATGTTTGAAGCTACTGACTGAATGAAAGGAGCTGGCATCTCACTCTCTTTGAATCTTCTTTATCATGCTAAGATGAGCAGGAAAAAGCAAAAAATTTCAGAATTGCACCTTGCAATGCGGAGAAATTACTGTTTGTGCATTCACATTATTCATTGATTTTTGCCATTGAAAAACGTCCAGAAATGTTTTAAGCTACTGACTGAATGAAAGGAGCTGGCATCTCACTCTCTTTGAATCTTCTTTATCATGCTAAGAGGAGCAGGATAAAGCAAAAAATTTCAGAATTGCACCTTGCAATGCGGAGAAATTACTGTTTGTGCATTCACATTATTCATTGATTTTTGCCATTGAAAAAAGGCCAGAAATGTTTGAAGCTACTGACTGAATGAAAGGAGCTGGCATCCCACTCTCTTTGAATCTTCTTTATCATGCTAAGAGGAGCAGGAAAAAGCAAAAAATTTCAGAATTGCACCTTGCAATGTGGAGAAATTACTGTTTGTGCATTCACATTATTCATTGATTTTTGCCATTGAAAAAAGTCCAGAAATGTTTTAAGCTACTGACTGAATGAAAGGAGCTGGCATCTCACTCTCTTTGAATCTTCTTTATCATGCTAAGAGGAGCAGGAAAAAGCAAAACATTTCAGAATTGCACCTTGCAATGCGGAGAAATTACTGTTTGTGCATTCACATTATTCATTGATTTTTGCCATTGAAAAAAGTCCAGAAATGTTTTAAGCTACTGACTGAATGAAAGGAGCTGGCATCTCACTCTCTTTGAATCTTCTTTATCATGCTAAGAGGAGCAGGAAAAAGCAAAACATTTCAGAATTGCACCTTGCAATGCGGAGAAATTACTGTTTGTGCATTCACATTATTCATTGATTTTTGCCATTGAAAACCATCATGATATTCATATACCAGAAATGTTTGAAACTACTGACTGAATGAAAGGAGCTGGCATCTCACTCTCTTTGAATCTTCGTTATCATGCTAAGATGAGCAGGAAAAAGCAAAAAATTTCAGAATTGCACCTTGCAATGCGGAGAAATTACTGTTTGTGCATTCACATTATTCATTGATTTTTGCCATTGAAAAACGTCCAGAAATGTTTGAAGCTACTGACTGAATGAAAGGAGCTGGCATCTCACTCTCTTTGAATCTTCTTTATCATGCTAAGAGGAGCAGGAAAAAGCAAAAAATTTCAGAATTGCACCTTGCAATGCGGAGAAATTACTGTTTGTGCATTCACATTATTCATTGATTTTTGCCATTGAAAAAAGGCCAGAAATGTTTGAAGCTACTGACTGAATGAAAGGAGCTGGCATCCCACTCTCTTTGAATCTTCTTTATCATGCTAAGAGGAGCAGGAAAAAGCAAAAAAATTCAGAATTGCACCTTGCAATGCGGAGAAATTACTGTTTGTGCATTCACATTATTCATTGATTTTTGCCATTGAAAAACGTCCAGAAATGTTTGAAGCTACTGACTGAATTAAAAGAGCTGGCATATCAATCTCTTTGAATCTTCTTTATTATGCTAAGAGGAGCAGGAAAAAGCAAAAAATTTCAGAATTGCACCTTCCAATGCGGAGAAATTACTGTTTGTATATTGACATTATTCATTGATTTTTGCAATTGAACACCATCATGTTATTCATATACCAGAAATGTTTGAAGCTACTGACTGAATGAAAGGAGCTGGCATCTCACTCTCTTTGAATCTTCTTTATCATGCTAAGAGGAGCAGGAAAAAGCAAAACATTTCAGAATTGCACCTTGCAATGCGGAGAAATTACTGTTTGTGCATTCACATTATTCATTGATTTTTGCCATTGAAAAAAGTCCAGAAATGTTTGAAGCTACTGACTGAATGAAAGGAGCTGGCATCTCACTCTCTTTGAATCTTCTTTATCATGCTAAGAGGAGCAGGAAAAAGCAAAACATTTCAGAATTGCACCTTGCAATGCGGAGAAATTACTGTTTGTGCATTCACATTATTCATTGATTTTTGCCATTGAAAACCATCATGATATTCATATACCAGAAATGTTTGAAGCTACTGACTGAATGAAAGGAGCTGGCATCTCACTCTCTTTGAATCTTCTTTATCATGCTAAGATGAGCAGGAAAAAGCAAAAAATTTCAGAATTGCACCTTGCAATGCGGAGAAATTACTGTTTGTGCATTCACATTATTCATTGATTTTTGCCATTGAAAAACGTCCAGAAATGTTTGAAGCTACTGACTGAATGAAAGGAGCTGGCATCTCACTCTCTTTGAATCTTCTTTATCATGCTAAGAGGAGCAGGATAAAGCAAAAAATTTCAGAATTGCACCTTGCAATGCGGAGAAATTACTGTTTGTGCATTCACATTATTCATTGATTTTTGCCATTGAAAAAAGGCCAGAAATGTTTGAAGCTACTGACTGAATGAAAGGAGCTGGCATCCCACTCTCTTTGAATCTTCTTTATCATGCTAAGAGGAGCAGGAAAAAGCAAAAAATTTCAGAATTGCACCTTGCAATGTGGAGAAATTACTGTTTGTGCATTCACATTATTCATTGATTTTTGCCATTGAAAAAAGTCCAGAAATGTTTTAAGCTACTGACTGAATGAAAGGAGCTGGCATCTCACTCTCTTTGAATCTTCTTTATCATGCTAAGAGGAGCAGGAAAAAGCAAAACATTTCAGAATTGCACCTTGCAATGCGGAGAAATTACTGTTTGTGCATTCACATTATTCATTGATTTTTGCCATTGAAAACCATCATGATATTCATATACCAGAAATGTTTGAAGCTACTGACTGAATGAAAGGAGCTGGCATCTCACTCTCTTTGAATCTTCTTTATCATGCTAAGATGAGCAGGAAAAAGCAAAAAATTTCAGAATTGCACCTTGCAATGCGGAGAAATTACTGTTTGTGCATTCACATTATTCATTGATTTTTGCCATTGAAAAACGTCCAGAAATGTTTGAAGCTACTGACTGAATGAAAGGAGCTGGCATCTCACTCTCTTTGAATCTTCTTTATCATGCTAAGAGGAGCAGGATAAAGCAAAAAATTTCAGAATTGCACCTTGCAATGCGGAGAAATTACTGTTTGTGCATTCACATTATTCATTGATTTTTGCCATTGAAAAAAGGCCAGAAATGTTTGAAGCTACTGACTGAATGAAAGGAGCTGGCATCCCACTCTCTTTGAATCTTCTTTATCATGCTAAGAGGAGCAGGAAAAAGCAAAAAATTTCAGAATTGCACCTTGCAATGTGGAGAAATTACTGTTTGTGCATTCACATTATTCATTGATTTTTGCCATTGAAAAACGTCCAGAAATGTTTGAAGCTACTGACTGAATTAAAAGAGCTGGCATATCAATCTCTTTGAATCTTCTTTATTATGCTAAGAGGAGCAGGAAAAAGCAAAAAATTTCAGAATTGCACCTTCCAATGCGGAGAAATTACTGTTTGTATATTGACATTATTCATTGATTTTTGCAATTGAACACCATCATGTTATTCATATACCAGAAATGTTTGAAGCTACTGACTGAATGAATGGAGCTGGCATCTCACTCTCTTTGAATCTTCTTTATCATGCTAAGAGGAGCAGGAAAAAGCAAAACATTTCAGAATTGCACCTTGCAATGCGGAGAAATTACTGTTTGTGCATTCACATTATTCATTGATTTTTGCCATTGAAAAAAGTCCAGAAATGTTTGAAGCTACTGACTGAATGAAAGGAGCTGGCATCTCACTCTCTTTGAATCTTCTTTATCATGCTAAGAGGAGCAGGAAAAAGCAAAACATTTCAGAATTGCACCTTGCAATGCGGAGAAATTACTGTTTGTGCATTCACATTATTCAGTGATTTTTGCCATTGAAAACCATCATGTTATTCATATACCAGAAATGTTTGAAGCTACTGACTGAATGAAAGGAGCTGGCATCTCACTCTCTTTGAATCTTCTTTATCATGCTAAGATGAGCAGGAAAAAGCAAAAAATTTCAGAATTGCACCTTGCAATGCGGAGAAATTACTGTTTGTGCATTCACATTATTCATTGATTTTTGCCATTGAAAAACGTCCAGAAATGTTTGAAGCTACTGACTGAATGAAATGAGCTGGCATCTCACTCTCTTTGAATCTTCTTTATCATGCTAAGAGGACCAGGAAAAAGCAAAAAATTTCAGAATTGCACCTTGCAATGCGGAGAAATTGCTGTTTGTGCATTCACATTATTCATTGATTTTTGCCATTGAAAAAAGGCCAGAAATGTTTGAAGCTACTGACTGAATGAAATGAGCTGGCATCTCACTCTCTTTGAATCTTCTTTATCATGCTAAGAGGAGCAGGAAAAAGCAAAACATTTCAGAATTGCACCTTGCAATGCGGAGAAATTTCTGTTTGTGCATTCACATTATTCATTGATTTTTGCCATTGAAAACCATCATGTTATTCATATACCAGAAATGTTTGAAGCTACTGACTGAATGAAAGGAGCTGGCATCTCACTCTCTTTGAATCTTCTTTATCATGCTAAGATGAGCAGGAAAAAGCAAAAAATTTCAGAATTGCACCTTGCAATGCGGAGAAATTCCTGTTTGTGCATTCACATTATTCATTGATTTTTGCCATTGAAAAACGTCCAGAAATGTTTGAAGCTACTGACTGAATGAAATGAGCTGGCATCTCACTCTCTTTGAATCTTCTTTATCATGCTAAGAGGACCAGGAAAAAGCAAAAAAATTCAGAATTGCACCTTGCAATGCGGAGAAATTGCTGTTTGTGCATTCACATTATTCATTGATTTTTGCCATTGAAAAAAGGCCAGAAATGTTTGAAGCTACTGACTGAATGAAAGGAGCTGGCATCTCACTCTCTTTGAATCTTCTTTATCATGCTAAGAGGAGCAGGAAAAAGCAAAAAATTTCAGAATTGCACCTTGCAATGCGAAGAAATTATTGTTTGTGCATTCACATTATTCATTGATTTTTGCCATTGAAAAACGTCCAGAAATGTTTGAAGCTACTGACTGAATGAAAAGAGCTGGCATATCAATCTCTTTGAATCTTCTTTATTATGCTAAGAGGAGCAGGAAAAAGCAAAAAATTTCAGAATTGCACCATCCAATGCGGAGAAATTACTGATTGTATATTGACATTATTCATTGATTTTTGCAATTGAACACCATAATGTTATTCATATACCAGAAATGTTTGAAGCTACTGACTGAATGAAAGGAGCTGGCATCTCACTCTCCTTGAATCTTCTTTATCATGCTAAGAGGAGCATGAAAAAGCAAAAAATTTCAGAATTGCACCTTGCAATGCGGAGAAATTACTGTTTGTGCATTCACATTATTCATTGATTTTTGCCATTGAAAAAAGTCCAGAAATGTTTGAAGCTACTGACTGAATGAAAGGAGCTGGCATCTCACTCTCTTTGAATCTTCTTTATCATGCTAAGAGGAGCAGGAAAAAGCAAAACATTTCAAAATTGCACCTTGCAATGCGGAGAAATTACTGTTTGTGCATTCACATTATTCATTGATTTTTGCCATTGAAAACCATCATGTTATTCATATACCAGAAATGTTTGAAGCTACTGACTGAATGAAAGGAGCTGGCATCTCACTCTCTTTCAATCTTCTTTATCATGCTAAGAGGAGCAGGAAAAAGCAAAAAATTTCAGAATTGCACCTTGCAATGTGGAGAAATTACTGTTTGTGCATTCACATTATTCATTGATTTTTGCCATTGAAAAACGTCCAGAAATATTTGAAGCTACTGACTGAATGAAAAGAGCTGGCATCTCACTCTCTTTCAATCTTCTTTATCATGCTAAGAGGAGCAGGAAAAAGCAAAAAATTTCAGAATTGCACCTTGCAATGCGGAGAAATTACTGTTTGTGCATTTACAATATTCATTGATTTTTGCCATTGAAAAACGTCCAGAAATGTTTGAAGCTACTGACTGAATGAAAGGAGCTGGCATGTCACTCTCCTTGAATCTTCTTTATCATGCTAAGAGGAGCAGGAAAAAGCAAAAAATTTCAGAATTGCACCTTGCAATGCGGAGAAATTACTGTTTGTATATTGACATTATTCATTGATTTTTGCCATTGAAAACCATCATGTTATTCATATAACTGAAATGTTTGAAGCTACTGACTGAATGAAAGGAGGTGGCATCTCACTCTCTTTGAATCTTCTTTATCATGCTAAGAGGAGCAAGAAAAAGCAAAAAATTTCTGAATTGCACCTTCCAATGCGGAGAAATTACTGTTTGTATATTGACATTATTCATTGATTTTTGCCATTGAAAACCATCATGTTATTCATATACCAGAAATGTTTGAAGCTACTGACTGAATGAAAGGAGCTGGCATCTCACTCTCTTTGAATCTTCTTTATCATGCTAAGAGGAGCAGGAAAAAGCAAAACATTTCAGAATTGCACCTTGCAATGCGGAGAAATTACTGTTTGTGCATTCACATTATGCATTGATTTTTGCCATTGAAAAAAGTCCAGAAATGTTTTAAGCTACTGACTGAATGAAAGGAGCTGGCATCTCACTCTCTTTGAATCTTCTTTATCATGCTAAGAGGAGCAGGAAAAAGCAAAACATTTCAGAATTGCACCTTGCAATGCGGAGAAATTACTGTTTGTGCATTCACTTTATTCATTGATTTTTGCCATTGAAAACCATCATGATATTCATATACCAGAAATGTTTGAAGCTACTGACTGAATGAAAGGAGCTGGCATCTCACTCTCTTTGAATCTTCTTTATCATGCTAAGATGAGCAGGAAAAAGCAAAAAATTTCAGAAATGCACCTTGCAATGCGGAGAAATTACTGTTTGTGCATTCACATTATTCATTGATTTTTGCCATTGAAAAACTTCCAGAAATGTTTGAAGCTACTGACTGAATGAAAGGAGCTGGCATCTCACTCTCTTTGAATCTTCTTTATCATGCTAAGAGGAGCAGGAAAAAGCAAAAAATTTCAGAATTGCACCTTGCAATGCGGAGAAATTACTGTTTGTGCATTCACATTATTCATTGATTTTTGCCATTGAAAAAAGGCCAGAAATGTTTGAAGCTACTGACTGAATGAAAGGAGCTGGCATCCCACTCTCTTTGAATCTTCTTTATCTCGCTAAGAGGAGCAGGAAAAGGAAAAAATTTCAGAATTGCACCTTGCAATGCGGAGAAATTACTGTTTGTGCATTCACATTATTCATTGATTTTTGCCATTGAAAAACGTCCAGAAATGTTTGAAGCTACTGACTGAATTAAAAGAGCTGGCATATCAATCTCTTTGAATCTTCTTTATTATGCTAAGAGGAGCAGGAAAAAGCAAAAAATTTCAGAATTGCACCTTCCAATGCGGAGAAATTACTGTTTGTATATTGACATTATTCATTGATTTTTGCAATTGAACACCATCATGTTATTCATATACCAGAAATGTTTGAAGCTACTGACTGAATGAAAGGAGCTGGCATCTCACTCTCTTTGAATCTTCTTTATCATGCTAAGAGGAGCAGGAAAAAGCAAAACATTTCAGAATTGCACCTTGCAATGCGGAGAAATTACTGTTTGTGCATTCACATTATTCATTGATTTTTGCCATTGAAAAAAGTCCAGAAATGTTTGAAGCTACTGACTGAATGAAAGGAGCTGGCATCTCACTCTCTTTGAATCTTCTTTATCATGCTAAGAGGAGCAGGAAAAAGCAAAACATTTCAGAATTGCACCTTGCAATGCGGAGAAATTACTGTTTGTGCATTCACATTATTCATTGATTTTTGCCATTGAAAACCATCATGTTATTCATATACCAGAAATGTTTGAAGCTACTGACTGAATGAAAGGAGCTGGCATCTCACTCTCTTTGAATCTTCTTTATCATGCTAAGATGAGCAGGAAAAAGCAAAAAATTTCAGAATTGCACCTTGCAATGCGGAGAAATTACTGTTTGTGCATTCACATTATTCATAGATTTTTGCTATTGAAAAACGTCCAGAAATGTTTGAAGCTACTGACTAAATGAAAGGAGCTGGCATCTCACTCTCTTTGAATCTTCTTTATCATGCTAAGAGGACCAGGAAAAAGCAAAAAATTTCAGAATTGCACCTTGCAATGCGGAGAAATTACTGTTTGTGCATTCACATTATTCATTGATTTTTGCCATTGAAAAAAGGCCAGAAATGTTTGAAGCTACTGACTGAATGAAAGGAGCTGGCATCTCACTCTCTTTGAATCTTCTTTATCATGCTAAGAGGAGCAGGAAAAAGCAAAAAATTTCAGAATTGCACCTTGCAATGCGAACAAATTATTGTTTGTGCATTCACATTATTCATTGATTTTTGCCATTGAAAAACATCATGTTATTCATATACCAGAAATGTTTGAATCTACTGACTGAATGAAAGTAGCTGGCATCTCACTCTCTTTGAATCTTCTTTATCATGTTAAGAGGAGCAGGATAAAGCAAAAAATTTCAGAATTGTACCTTGCAATGCGGAGAAATTACTGTTTGTGCATTCACATTATTCATTGATTTTTGCCATTGAAAAGCGTCCAGAAATGTTTGAAGCTACTGACTGAATGAAAGGAGCTGGCATCTCACTCTCTTTGAATCTTCTTTATCATGCTAAGAGGAGCAGGAAAAAGCAAAAAATTTCAGAATTGCACCTTGCAATGCGGAGAAATTACTGTTTGTGCATTTACATTATTCATTGATTTTTGCCATTGAAAAACATCCAGAAATGTTTGAAGCTACTGACTGAATGAAAAGAGCTGGCATCTCACTCTCTTTGAATCTTCTTTATCATGCTAAGAGGAGCAAGAAAAAGCAAAAAATTTCTGAATTGCACCTTGCAATGCGGAGAAATTACTGTTTGTATATTGACATTATTCATTGATTTTTGCCATTGAAAACCATCATGTTATTCATATACCAGAAATGTTTGAAGCTACTGACTGAGTGAAAGGAGCTGGCATCTCACTCTCTTTGAATCTTCTTTATCATGCTAAGAGGAGCATGAAAAAGCAAAAAATTTCAGAATTGCACCTTGCAATGCGGAGAAATTACTGTTTGTGCATTCACATTATTCATTGATTTTTGCCATTGAAAAAAGTCCAGAAATGTTTGAAGCTACTGACTGAATGAAAGGAGCTGGCATCTCACTCTCTTTGAATCTTCTTTATCATGCTAAGAGGAGCAGGAAAAAGCAAAACATTTCAAAATTGCACCTTGCAATGCGGAGAAATTACTGTTTGTGCATTCACATTATTCATTGATTTTTGCCATTGAAAACCATCATGTTATTCATATACCAGAAATGTTTGAAGCTACTGACTGAATGAAAAGAGCTGGCATCTCACTCTCTTTGAATCTTCTTTATCATGCTAAGAGGAGCAGGAAAAAGCAAAAAATTTCAGAATTGCACATTGCAATGAGGAGAAATCAATGTTTTTGCATTCACATTATTCATTGATTTTTGCCATTGAAAACCATCATGTTATTCATATACCAGAAATGTTTGAAGCTACTGACTGAATGAAAGGAGCTGACATCTGACTCTCTTTGAATCTTCTTTATCATGCTAAGAGGAGCAGGAAAAAGCAAAAAATTTCAGAATTGCACCTTGTAATGCGGAGAAATTACTGTTTGTGCATTCACATTATTCATTGATTTTTGCCATTGAAAAAAGGCCAGAAATGTTTGAAGCTACTGACTGAATGAAAGGAGCTGGCATCTCACTCTCTTTGAATCTTCTTTACCATGCTAAGAGGAGCAGGAAAAATCAAAAAATTTCAGAATTGCACCTTGCAATGCTGAGAAATTACTGTTTGTGCATTTCCAATATTCATTGATTTTTGCCATTGAAAAACGTCCAGAAATGTTTGAAGCTACTGACTGAATGAAAGGAGCTGGCATCTCACTCTCTTTGAATCTTCTTTATCATGATAAGACGAGCAGGAAAAAGCAAAAAATTTCAGAATTGCACCTTGCAATGCGGAGAAATTACTGTTTGTGCATTCACATTATTCATTGATTTTTGCCATTGAAAAACATCATGTTATTCATATACCAGAAATGTTTGAAGCTACTGACTGAATAAAAAGAGCTGGCATCTCACTCTCTTTGAATCTTCTTTATCATGCTAAGAGGAGCAGGAAAAAGCAAAAAATTTCAGAATTGCACCTTGCAATGCGGAGAAATTACTGTTTGTATATTGACATTATTCATTGATTTTTGCCATTGAAAACCATCATGTTATTCATATAACTGAAATGTTTGAAGCTACTGACTGAATGAAAGGAGCTGGCATCTCACTCTCTTTGAATCTTCTTTATCATGATAAGAGGAGCAGGAAAAAGCAAAAAATTTCAGAATTGCACCTTGCAATGCGGAGAAATTACTGTTTGTGCATTCACATTATTCATTGATTTTTGCCATTGAAAAACATCATGTTATTCATATACCAGAAATGTTTGAAGCTACTGACTGAATAAAAAGAGCTGGCATCTCACTCTCTTTGAATCTTCTTTATCATGCTAAGAGGAGCAGGAAAAAGCAAAAAATTTCTGAATTGCACCTTGCAATGTGGAGAAATTACTGTTTGTATATTGACATTATTCATTGATTTTTGCCATTGAAAAACGTCCAGAAATGTTTGAAGCTACTGACTGAATGAAAAGAGCTGGCATATCAATCTCTTTGAATCTTCTTTATTATGCTAAGAGGAGCAGGAAAAAGCAAAAAATTTCAGAATTGCACCTTCCAATGCGGAGAAATTACTGATTGTATATTGACATTATTCATGGATTTTTGCAATTGAACACCATCATGTTATTCATATACCAGAAATGTTTGAAGCTACTGACTGAATGAAAGGAGCTGGAATCTCACTCTCCTTGAATCTTCTTTATCATGCTAAGAGGAGCATGAAAAAGCAAAAAATTTCAGAATTGCACCTTGCAATGCGGAGAAATTACTGTTTGTGCATTCACATTATTCATTGATTTTTGCCATTGAAAAAAGTCCAGAAATGTTTGAAGCTACTGACTGAATGAAAGGAGCTGGCATCTCACTCTCTTTGAATCTTCTTTATCATGCTAAGAGGAGCAGGAAAAAGCAAAACATTTCAAAATTGCACCTTGCAATGCGGAGAAATTACTGTTTGTGCATTCACATTATTCATTGATTTTTGCCATTGAAAACCATCATGTTATTCATATACCAGAAATGTTTGAAGCTACTGACTGAATGAAAGGAGCTGGCATCTCACTCTCTTTGAATCTTCTTTATCATGCTAAGATGAGCAGGAAAAAGCAAAAAATTTCAGATTTGCACCTTGCAATGCGGAGAAATTACTGTTGTGCATTCACATTATTCATTGATTTTTGCCATTGAAAAACGTCCAGAAATGTTTGAAGCTACTGACTGAATGAAAGGAGCTGGCATCTCACTCTCTTTGAATCTTCTTTATCATGCTAAGAGGAGCAGTAAAAAGCAAAAAATTTCAGAATTGCACATTGCAATGCGGAGAAATTACTGTTTGTGCATTCACATTATTCATTGATTTTTGCCATTGAAAAAAGGCCAGAAATGTTTGAAGCTACTGACTGAATGAAAGGAGCTGGCATCTCACTCTCTTTCAATCTTCTTTATCATGCTAAGAGGAGCAGGAAAAAGCAAAAAATTTCAGAATTGCACCTTGCAATGTGGAGAAATTACTGTTTGTGCATTCACATTATTCATTGATTTTTGCCATTGAAAAACGTCCAGAAATATTTGAAGCTACTGACTGAATGAAAAGAGCTGGCATCTCACTCTCTTTCAATCTTCTTTATCATGCTAAGAGGAGCAGGAAAAAGCAAAAAATTTCAGAATTGCACCTTGCAATGCGGAGAAATTACTGTTTGTGCATTTACAATATTCATTGATTTTTGCCATTGAAAAACGTCCAGAAATGTTTGAAGCTACTGACTGAATGAAAGGAGCTGGCATGTCACTCTCCTTGTATCTTCTTTATCATGCTAAGAGGAGCAGGAAAAAGCAAAAAATTTCAGAATTGCACCTTGCAATGCGGAGAAATTACTGTTTGTATATTGACATTATTCATTGATTTTTGCCATTGAAAACCATCATGTTATTCATATAACTGAAATGTTTGAAGCTACTGACTGAATGAAAGGAGGTGGCATCTCACTCTCTTTGAATCTTCTTTATCATGCTAAGAGGAGCAAGAAAAAGCAAAAAATTTCTGAATTGCACCTTCCAATGCGGAGAAATTACTGTTTGTATATTGACATTATTCATTGATTTTTGCCATTGAAAACCATCATGTTATTCATATACCAGAAATGTTTGAAGCTACTGACTGAATGAAAGGAGCTGGCATCTCACTCTCTTTGAATCTTCTTTATCATGCTAAGAGGAGCAGGAAAAAGCAAAACATTTCAGAATTGCACCTTGCAATGCGGAGAAATTACTGTTTGTGCATTCACATTATGCATTGATTTTTGCCATTGAAAAAAGTCCAGAAATGTTTTAAGCTACTGACTGAATGAAAGGAGCTGGCATCTCACTCTCTTTGAATCTTCTTTATCATGCTAAGAGGAGCAGGAAAAAGCAAAACATTTCAGAATTGCACCTTGCAATGCGGAGAAATTACTGTTTGTGCATTCACTTTATTCATTGATTTTTGCCATTGAAAACCATCATGATATTCATATACCAGAAATGTTTGAAGCTACTGACTGAATGAAAGGAGCTGGCATCTCACTCTCTTTGAATCTTCTTTATCATGCTAAGATGAGCAGGAAAAAGCAAAAAATTTCAGAAATGCACCTTGCAATGCGGAGAAATTACTGTTTGTGCATTCACATTATTCATTGATTTTTGCCATTGAAAAACTTCCAGAAATGTTTGAAGCTACTGACTGAATGAAAGGAGCTGGCATCTCACTCTCTTTGAATCTTCTTTATCATGCTAAGAGGAGCAGGAAAAAGCAAAAAATTTCAGAATTGCACCTTGCAATGCGGAGAAATTACTGTTTGTGCATTCACATTATTCATTGATTTTTGCCATTGAAAAAAGGCCAGAAATGTTTGAAGCTACTGACTGAATGAAAGGAGCTGGCATCCCACTCTCTTTGAATCTTCTTTATCATGCTAAGAGGAGCAGGAAAAAGCAAAAAATTTCAGAATTGCACCTTGCAATGCGGAGAAATTACTGTTTGTGCATTCACATTATTCATTGATTTTTGCCATTGAAAAACGTCCAGAAATGTTTGAAGCTACTGACTGAATTAAAAGAGCTGGCATATCAATCTCTTTGAATCTTCTTTATTATGCTAAGAGGAGCAGGAAAAAGCAAAAAATTTCAGAATTGCACCTTCCAATGCGGAGAAATTACTGTTTGTATATTGACATTATTCATTGATTTTTGCAATTGAACACCATCATGTTATTCATATACCAGAAATGTTTGAAGCTACTGACTGAATGAAAGGAGCTGGCATCTCACTCTCTTTGAATCTTCTTTATCATGCTAAGAGGAGCAGGAAAAAGCAAAACATTTCAGAATTGCACCTTGCAATGCGGAGAAATTACTGTTTGTGCATTCACATTATTCATTGATTTTTGCCATTGAAAACCATCATGTTATTCATATACCAGAAATGTTTGAAGCTACTGACTGAATGAAAGGAGCTGGCATCTCACTCTCTTTGAATCTTCTTTATCATGCTAAGATGAGCAGGAAAAAGCAAAAAATTTCAGAATTGCACCTTGCAATGCGGAGAAATTACTGTTTGTGCATTCACATTATTCATAGATTTTTGCCATTGAAAAACGTCCAGAAATGTTTGAAGCTACTGACTAAATGAAAGGAGCTGGCATCTCACTCTCTTTGAATCTTCTTTATCATGCTAAGAGGACCAGGAAAAAGCAAAAAATTTCAGAATTGCACCTTGCAATGCGGAGAAATTACTGTTTGTGCATTCACATTATTCATTGATTTTTGCCATTGAAAAAAGGCCAGAAATGTTTGAAGCTACTGACTGAATGAAAGGAGCTGGCATCTCACTCTCTTTGAATCTTCTTTATCATGCTAAGAGGAGCAGGAAAAAGCAAAAAATTTCAGAATTGCACCTTGCAATGCGAAGAAATTATTGTTTGTGCATTCACATTATTCATTGATTTTTGCCATTGAAAAACATCATGTTATTCATATACCAGAAATGTTTGAATCTACTGACTGAATGAAAGTAGCTGGCATCTCACTCTCTTTGAATCTTCTTTATCATGTTAAGAGGAGCAGGATAAAGCAAAAAATTTCAGAATTGTACCTTGCAATGCGGAGAAATTACTGTTTGTGCATTCACATTATTCATTGATTTTTGCCATTGAAAAGCGTCCAGAAATGTTTGAAGCTACTGACTGAATGAAAGGAGCTGGCATCTCACTCTCTTTGAATCTTCTTTATCATGCTAAGAGGAGCAGGAAAAAGCAAAAAATTTCAGAATTTCACCTTGCAATGCGGAGAAATTACTGTTTGTGCATTTACATTATTCATTGATTTTTGCCATTGAAAAACATCCAGAAATGTTTGAAGCTACTGACTGAATGAAAAGAGCTGGCATCTCACTCTCTTTGAATCTTCTTTATCATGCTAAGAGGAGCAAGAAAAAGCAAAAAATTTCTGAATTGCACCTTGCAATGCGGAGAAATTACTGTTTGTATATTGACATTATTCATTGATTTTTGCCATTGAAAACCATCATGTTATTCATATACCAGAAATGTTTGAAGCTACTGACTGAGTGAAAGGAGCTGGCATCTCACTCTCTTTGAATCTTCTTTATCATGCTAAGAGGAGCATGAAAAAGCAAAAAATTTCAGAATTGCACCTTGCAATGCGGAGAAATTACTGTTTGTGCATTCACATTATTCATTGATTTTTGCCATTGAAAAAAGTCCAGAAATGTTTGAAGCTACTGACTGAATGAAAGGAGCTGGCATCTCACTCTCTTTGAATCTTCTTTATCATGCTAAGAGGAGCAGGAAAAAGCAAAACATTTCAAAATTGCACCTTGCAATGCGGAGAAATTACTGTTTGTGCATTCACATTATTCATTGATTTTTGCCATTGAAAACCATCATGTTATTCATATACCAGAAATGTTTGAAGCTACTGACTGAATGAAAAGAGCTGGCATCTCACTCTCTTTGAATCTTCTTTATCATGCTAAGAGGAGCAGGAAAAAGCAAAAAATTTCAGAATTGCACATTGCAATGAGGAGAAATCAATGTTTTTGCATTCACATTATTCATTGATTTTTGCCATTGAAAACCATCATGTTATTCATATACCAGAAATGTTTAAAGCTACTGACTGAATGAAAGGAGCTGACATCTGACTCTCTTTGAATCTTCTTTATCATGCTAAGAGGAGCAGGAAAAAGCAAAAAATTTCAGAATTGCACCTTGTAATGCGGAGAAATTACTGTTTGTGCATTCACATTATTCATTGATTTTTGCCATTGAAAAAAGGCCAGAAATGTTTGAAGCTACTGACTGAATGAAAGGAGCTGGCATCTCACTCTCTTTGAATCTTCTTTACCATGCTAAGAGGAGTAGGAAAAATCAAAAAATTTCAGAATTGCACCTTGCAATGCTGAGAAATTACTGTTTGTGCATTTCCAATATTCATTGATTTTTGCCATTGAAAAACGTCCAGAAATGTTTGAAGCTACTGACTGAATGAAAGGAGCTGGCATCTCACTCTCTTTGAATCTTCTTTATCATGATAAGACGAGCAGGAAAAAGCAAAAAATTTCAGAATTGCACCTTGCAATGCGGAGAAATTACTGTTTGTGCATTTACATTATTCATTGATTTTTGCCATTGAAAAACATCCAGAAATGTTTGAAGCTACTGACTGAATGAAAAGAGCTGGCATCTCACTCTCTTTGAATCTTCTTTATCATGCTAAGAGGAGCAAGAAAAAGCAAAAAATTTCTGAATTGCACCTTGCAATGCGGAGAAATTACTGTTTGTATATTGACATTATTCATTGATTTTTGCCATTGAAAACCATCATGTTATTCATATAACTGAAATGTTTGAAGCTACTGACTGAATGAAAGGAGCTGGCATCTCACTCTCTTTGAATCTTCTTTATCATGATAAGAGGAGCAGGAAAAAGCAAAAAATTTCAGAATTGCACCTTGCAATGCGGAGAAATTACTGTTTGTGCATTCACATTATTCATTGATTTTTGCCATTGAAAAACATCATGTTATTCATATACCAGAAATGTTTGAAGCTACTGACTGAATAAAAAGAGCTGGCATCTCACTCTCTTTGAATCTTCTTTATCATGCTAAGAGGAGCAGGAAAAAGCAAAAAATTTCTGAATTGCACCTTGCAATGTGGAGAAATTACTGTTTGTATATTGACATTATTCATTGATTTTTGCCATTGAAAACCATCATGTTATTCATATACCAGAAATGTTTGAAGCTACTGACTGAATGAAAGGAGCTGGCATCTCACTCTCTTTGAATCTTCTTTATCATGCTAAGAGGAGCATGGAAAAGCAAAAAATTTCAGAATTGCACCATGCAATGCGGAGAAATTACAGTTTGTGCATTCACATTATTCATTGATTTTTGCCATTGAAAAACGTCCAGAAATGTTTGAAGCTACTGACTGAATGAAAGGAGCTGGCATCTCACTCTTTTTGAATCTTCTTTATCATGCTAAGAGGAGCAGGAAAAAGCAAAACATTTCAAAATTGCACCTTGCAATGCGGAGAAATTACTGTTTGTGCATTCACATTATTCATTGATTTTTGCCATTGAAAAACATCATGTTATTCATATACCAGAAATGTTTGAAGCTACTGACTGAATGAAAGGAGCTGGCATCTCACTCTCTTTCAATCTTCTTTATCATGCTAAGAGGAGCAGGAAAAAGCAAAAAATTTCAGAATTGCACCTTGCAATGTGGAGAAATTACTGTTTGTGCATTCACATTATTCATTGATTTTTGCCATTGAAAAACATCCAGAAATGTTTGAAGCTACTGACTGAATGAAAAGAGCTGGCATCTCACTCTCTTTCAATCTTCTTTATCATGCTAAGAGGAGCAGGAAAAAGCAAAAAATTTCAGAATTGCACCTTGCAATGCGGAGAAATTACTGTTTGTGCATTTACAATATTCATTGATTTTTGCCATTGAAAAACGTCCAGAAATGTTTGAAGCTACTGACTGAATGAAAGGAGCTGGCATGTCACTCTCTTTGAATCTTCTTTATCATGCTAAGAGGAGCAGGAAAAAGCAAAAAATTTCGGAATTGCACCTTGCAATGCGGAGAAATTACTGTTTGTATATTGACATTATTCATTGATTTTTGCCATTGAAAACCATCATGTTATTCATATAACTGAAATGTTTGAAGCTACTGACTGAATGAAGGAGGTGGCATCTCACTCTCTTTGAATCTTCTTTATCATGCTAAGAAGAGCAAGAAAAAGCAAAAAATTTCTGAATTGCACCTTCCAATGCGGAGAAATTACTGTTTGTATATTGACATTATTCATTGATTTTTGCCATTGAAAACCATCATGTTATTCATATACCAGAAATGCTTGAAGCTACTGACTGAATGAAAGGAGCTGGCATCTCACTCTCTTTGAATCTTCTTTATCATGCTAAGAGGAGCAGGAAAAAGCAAAACATTTCAGAATTGCACCTTGCAATGCGGAGAAATTACTGTTTGTGCATTCACATTATTCATTGATTTTTGCCATTGAAAAAAGTCCAGAAATGTTTTAAGCTACTGACTGAATGAAAGGAGCTGGCATCTCACTCTCTTTGAATCTTCTTTATCATGCTAAGAGGAGCAGGAAAAAGCAAAACATTTCAGAATTGCACCTTGCAATGCGGAGAAATTACTGTTTGTGCATTCACATTATTCATTGATTTTTGCCATTGAAAACCATCATGATATTCATATACCAGAAATGTTTGAAGCTACTGACTGAATGAAAGGAGCTGGCATCTCACTCTCTTTGAATCTTCTTTATCATGCTAAGATGAGCAGGAAAAAGCAAAAAATTTCAGAATTGCACCTTGCAATGCGGAGAATTTACTGTTTGTGCATTCACATTATTCATTGATTTTTGCCATTGAAAAACGTCCAGAAATGTTTGAAGCTACAGACTGAATGAAAGGAGCTGGCATCTCACTCTCTTTGAATCTTCTTTATCATGCTAAGAGGAGCAGGAAAAAGCAAAAAATTTCAGAATTGCACCTTGCAATGCGGAGAAATTACTGTTTGTGCATTCACATTATTCATTGATTTTTGCCATTGAAAAAAGGCCAGAAATGTTTGAAGCTACTGACTGAATGAAAGGAGCTGGCATCCCACTCTCTTTGAATCTTCTTTATCATGCTAAGAGGAGCAGGAAAAAGCAAAAAATTTCAGAATTGCACCTTGCAATGCGGAGAAATTACTGTTTGTGCATTCACATTATTCATTGATTTTTGCCATTGAAAAACGTCCAGAAATGTTTGAAGCTACTGACTGAATTAAAAGAGCTGGCATATCAATCTCTTTGAATCTTCTTTTTTATGCTAAGAGGAGCAGGAAAAAGCAAAAAATTTCAGAATTGCACCTTCCAATGCGGAGAAATTACTGTTTGTATATTGACATTATTCATTGATTTTTGCCATTGAAAACCATCATGTTATTCATATACCAGAAATGTTTGAAGCTACTGACTGAATGAAAGGAGCTGGCATCTCACTCTCTTTGAATCTTCTTTATCATGCTAAGATGAGCAGGAAAAAGCAAAAAAATTTCAGAATTGCACCTTGCAATGCGGAGAAATTACTGTTTGTGCATTCACATTATTCATTGATTTTTGCCATTGAAAAACGTCCAGAAATGTTTGAAGCTACTGACTGAATGAAAGGAGCTGGCATCTCACTCTCTTTGAATCTTCTTTATCATGCTAAGAGGACCAGGAAAAAGCAAAAAATTTCAGAATTGCACCTTGCAATGCGGAGAAATTACTGTTTGTGCATTCACATTATTCATTGATTTTTGCCATTGAAAAAAGGCCAGAAATGTTTGAAGCTACTGACTGAATGAAAGGAGCTGGCATCTCACTCTCTTTGAATCTTCTTTATCATGCTAAGAGGAGCAGGAAAAAGCAAAAAATTTCAGAATTGCACCTTGCAATGCGAAGAAATTATTGTTTGTGCATTCACATTATTCATTGATTTTTGCCATTGAAAAACGTCCAGAAATGTTTGAAGCTACTGACTGAATGAAAAGAGCTGGCATATCAATCTCTTTGAATCTTCTTTATGATGCTAAGAGGAGCAGGAAAAAGCAAAAAATTTCAGAATTGCACCTTCCAATGCGGAGAAATTACTGATTGTATATTGACATTATTCATTGATTTTTGCAATTGAACACCATCATGTTATTCATATACCAGAAATGTTTGAAGCTACTGACTGAATGAAAGGAGCTGGCATCTCACTCTCTTTGAATCTTCTTTATCATGCTAAGAGGAGCAGGAAAAAGCAAAAAATTTCAGAATTGCACTTTGCAATGCGGAGAAATTACTGTTTGTGCATTCACATTATTCATTGATTTTTGCCATTGAAAAACATCATGTTATTCATATACCAGAAATGTTTGAATCTACTGACTGAATGAAAGTAGCTGGCATCTCACTCTCTTTGAATCTTCTTTATCATGTTAAGAGGAGCAGGAAAAAGCAAAAAATTTCAGAATTGTACCTTGCAATGCGGAGAAATTACTGTTTGTGCATTCACATTATTCATTGATTTTTGCCATTGAAAAGCGTCCAGAAATGTTTGAAGCTACTGACTGAATGAAAGGAGCTGGCATCTCACTCTCTTTGAATCTTCTTTATCATGCTAAGAGGAGCAGGAAAAAGCAAAAAATTTCAGAATTGCACCTTGCAATGCGGAGAAATTACTGTTTGTGCATTTACATTATTCATTGATTTTTGCCATTGAAAAACATCCAGAAATGTTTGAAGCTACTGACTGAATGAAAAGAGCTGGCATCTCACTCTCTTTGAATCTTCTTTATCATGCTAAGAGGAGCAAGAAAAAGCAAAAAATTTCTGAATTGCACCTTGCAATGCGTAGAAATTACTGTTTGTATATTGACATTATTCATTGATTTTTGCCATTGAAAACCATCATGTTATTCATATAACTGAAATGTTTGAAGCTACTGACTGAATGAAAGGAGCTGGCATCTCACTCTCTTTGAATCTTCTTTATCATGATAAGAGGAGCAGGAAAAAGCAAAAAATTTCAGAATTGCACCTTGCAATGCGGAGAAATTACTGTTTGTGCATTCACATTATTCATTGATTTTTGCCATTGAAAAACATCATGTTATTCATATACCAGAAATGTTTGAAGCTACTGACTGAATAAAAAGAGCTGGCATCTCACTCTCTTTGAATCTTCTTTATCATGCTAAGAGGAGCAGGAAAAAGCAAAAAATTTCTGAATTGCACCTTGCAATGTGGAGAAATTACTGTTTGTATATTGACATTATTCATTGATTTTTGCCATTGAAAACCATCATGTTATTCATATACCAGAAATGTTTGAAGCTACTGACTGAATGAAAGGAGCTGGCATCTCACTCTCTTTGAATCTTCTTTATCATGCTAAGAGGAGCATGGAAAAGCAAAAAATTTCAGAATTGCACCATGCAATGCGGAGAAATTACAGTTTGTGCATTCACATTATTCATTGATTTTTGCCATTGAAAAACGTCCAGAAATGTTTGAAGCTACTGACTGAATGAAAGGAGCTGGCATCTCACTCTTTTTGAATCTTCTTTATCATGCTAAGAGGAGCAGGAAAAAGCAAAACATTTCAAAATTGCACCTTGCAATGCGGAGAAATTACTGTTTGTGCATTCACATTATTCATTGATTTTTGCCATTGAAAAACATCATGTTATTCATATACCAGAAATGTTTGAAGCTACTGACTGAATGAAAGGAGCTGGCATCTCACTCTCTTTCAATCTTCTTTATCATGCTAAGAGGAGCAGGAAAAAGCAAAAAATTTCAGAATTGCACCTTGCAATGTGGAGAAATTACTGTTTGTGCATTCACATTATTCATTGATTTTTGCCATTGAAAAACATCCAGAAATGTTTGAAGCTACTGACTGAATGAAAAGAGCTGGCATCTCACTCTCTTTCAATCTTCTTTATCATGCTAAGAGGAGCAGGAAAAAGCAAAAAATTTCAGAATTGCACCTTGCAATGCGGAGAAATTACTGTTTGTGCATTTACAATATTCATTGATTTTTGCCATTGAAAAACGTCCAGAAATGTTTGAAGCTACTGACTGAATGAAAGGAGCTGGCATGTCACTCTCTTTGAATCTTCTTTATCATGCTAAGAGGAGCAGGAAAAAGCAAAAAATTTCAGAATTGCACCTTGCAATGCGGAGAAATTACTGTTTGTATATTGACATTATTCATTGATTTTTGCCATTGAAAACCATCATGTTATTCATATAACTGAAATGTTTGAAGCTACTGACTGAATGAAGGAGGTGGCATCTCACTCTCTTTGAATCTTCTTTATCATGCTAAGAAGAGCAAGAAAAAGCAAAAAATTTCTGAATTGCACCTTCCAATGCGGAGAAATTACTGTTTGTATATTGACATTATTCATTGATTTTTGCCATTGAAAACCATCATGTTATTCATATACCAGAAATGCTTGAAGCTACTGACTGAATGAAAGGAGCTGGCATCTCACTCTCTTTGAATCTTCTTTATCATGCTAAGAGGAGCAGGAAAAAGCAAAACATTTCAGAATTGCACCTTGCAATGCGGAGAAATTACTGTTTGTGCATTCACATTATTCATTGATTTTTGCCATTGAAAAAAGTCCAGAAATGTTTTAAGCTACTGACTGAATGAAAGGAGCTGGCATCTCACTCTCTTTGAATCTTCTTTATCATGCTAAGAGGAGCAGGAAAAAGCAAAACATTTCAGAATTGCACCTTGCAATGCGGAGAAATTACTGTTTGTGCATTCACATTATTCATTGATTTTTGCCATTGAAAACCATCATGATATTCATATACCAGAAATGTTTGAAGCTACTGACTGAATGAAAGGAGCTGGCATCTCACTCTCTTTGAATCTTCTTTATCATGCTAAGATGAGCAGGAAAAAGCAAAAAATTTCAGAATTGCACCTTGCAATGCGGAGAATTTACTGTTTGTGCATTCACATTATTCATTGATTTTTGCCATTGAAAAACGTCCAGAAATGTTTGAAGCTACAGACTGAATGAAAGGAGCTGGCATCTCACTCTCTTTGAATCTTCTTTATCATGCTAAGAGGAGCAGGAAAAAGCAAAAAATTTCAGAATTGCACCTTGCAATGCGGAGAAATTACTGTTTGTGCATTCACATTATTCATTGATTTTTGCCATTGAAAAAAGGCCAGAAATGTTTGAAGCTACTGACTGAATGAAAGGAGCTGGCATCCCACTCTCTTTGAATCTTCTTTATCATGCTAAGAGGAGCAGGAAAAAGCAAAAAATTTCAGAATTGCACCTTGCAATGCGGAGAAATTACTGTTTGTGCATTCACATTATTCATTGATTTTTGCCATTGAAAAACGTCCAGAAATGTTTGAAGCTACTGACTGAATTAAAAGAGCTGGCATATCAATCTCTTTGAATCTTCTTTTTTATGCTAAGAGGAGCAGGAAAAAGCAAAAAATTTCAGAATTGCACCTTCCAATGCGGAGAAATTACTGTTTGTATATTGACATTATTCATTGATTTTTGCCATTGAAAACGATCATGTTATTCATATACCAGAAATGTTTGAAGCTACTGACTGAATGAAAGGAGCTGGCATCTCACTCTCTTTGAATCTTCTTTATCATGCTAAGAGGAGCAGGAAAAAGCAAAAAATTTCAGAATTGCACCTTGCAATGCGAAGAAATTATTGTTTGTGCATTCACATTATTCATTGATTTTTGCCATTGAAAAACGTCCAGAAATGTTTGAAGCTACTGACTGAATGAAAAGAGCTGGCATATCAATCTCTTTGAATCTTCTTTATGATGCTAAGAGGAGCAGGAAAAAGCAAAAAATTTCAGAATTGCACCTTCCAATGCGGAGAAATTACTGATTGTATATTGACATTATTCATTGATTTTTGCAATTGAACACCATCATGTTATTCATATACCAGAAATGTTTGAAGCTACTGACTGAATGAAAGGAGCTGGCATCTCACTCTCTTTGAATCTTCTTTATCATGCTAAGAGGAGCAGGAAAAAGCAAAAAATTTCAGAATTGCACTTTGCAATGCGGAGAAATTACTGTTTGTGCATTCACATTATTCATTGATTTTTGCCATTGAAAAACATCATGTTATTCATATACCAGAAATGTTTGAATCTACTGACTGAATGAAAGTAGCTGGCATCTCACTCTCTTTGAATCTTCTTTATCATGTTAAGAGGAGCAGGAAAAAGCAAAAAATTTCAGAATTGTACCTTGCAATGCGGAGAAATTACTGTTTGTGCATTCACATTATTCATTGATTTTAGCCATTGAAAAGCGTCCAGAAATGTTTGAAGCTACTGGCTGAATGAAAGGAGCTGGCATCTCACTCTCTTTGAATCTTCTTTATCATGCTAAGAGGAGCAGGAAAAAGCAAAAAATTTCAGAATTGCACCTTGCAATGCGGAGAAATTACTGTTTGTGCATTTACATTATTCATTGATTTTTGCCATTGAAAAACATCCAGAAATGTTTGAAGCTACTGACTGAATGAAAAGAGCTGGCATCTCACTCTCTTTGAATCTTCTTTATCATGCTAAGAGGAGCAAGAAAAAGCAAAAAATTTCTGAATTGCACCTTGCAATGCGGAGAAATTACTGTTTGTATATTGACATTATTCATTGATTTTTGCCATTGAAAACCATCATGTTATTCATATACCAGAAATGTTTGAAGCTACTGACTGAATGAAAGGAGATGGCATCTCACTCTCTTTGAATCTTCTTTATCATGCTAAGAGGAGCATGAAAAAGCAAAAAATTTCAGAATTGCACCTTGCAATGCGGAGAAATTACTGTTTGTGCATTCACATTATTCATTGATTTTTGCCATTGAAAAAAGTCCAGAAATGTTTGAAGCTACTGACTGAATGAAAGGAGCTGGCATCTCACTCTCTTTGTATCTTCTTTATCATGCTAAGAGGAGCAGGAAAAAGCAAAACATTTCAAAATTGCATCTTGCAATGCGGAGAAATTACTGTTTGTGCATTCACATTATTCATTGATTTTTGCCATTGAAAACCATCATGTTATTCATATACCAGAAATGTTTGAAGCTACTGACTGAATGAAAGGAGCTGGCATCTCACTCTCTTTGAATCTTCTTTATCATGCTAAGAGGAGCAGGAAAAAGCAAAAAATTTCAGAATTGCACCTTGCAATGCGGAGAAATTACTGTTTGTGCATTTACATTATTCATTGATTTTTGCCATTGAAAAACATCCAGAAATGTTTGAAGCTACTGACTGAATGAAAAGAGCTGGCATCTCACTCTCTTTGAATCTTCTTTATCATGCTAAGAGGAGCAAGAAAAAGCAAAAAATTTCTGAATTGCACCTTGCAATGCGGAGAAATTACTGTTTGTATATTGACATTATTCATTGATTTTTGCCATTGAAAACCATCATGTTATTCATATACCAGAAATGTTTGAAGCTACTGACTGAATGAAAGGAGCTGGCATCTCACTCTCTTTGAATCTTCTTTATCATGCTAAGAGGAGCATGAAAAAGCAAAAAATTTCAGAATTGCACCTTGCAATGCGGAGAAATTACTGTTTGTGCATTCACATTATTCATTGATTTTTGCCATTGAAAAAAGTCCAGAAATGTTTGAAGCTACTGACTGAATGAAAGGAGCTGGCATCTCACTCTCTTTGTATCTTCTTTATCATGCTAAGAGGAGCAGGAAAAAGCAAAACATTTCAAAATTGCACCTTGCAATGCGGAGAAATTACTGTTTGTGCATTCACATTATTCATTGATTTTTGCCATTGAAAAACATCATGTTATTCATATACCAGAAATGTTTGAAGCTACTGACTGAATGAAAGGAGCTGGCATCTCACTCTCTTTCAATCTTCTTTATCATGCTAAGAGGAGCAGGAAAAAGCAAAAAATTTCAGAATTGCACCTTGCAATGTGGAGAAATTACTGTTTGTGCATTCGCATTATTCATTGATTTTTGCCATTGAAAAACATCCAGAAATGTTTGAAGCTACTGACTGAATGAAAAGAGCTGGCATCTCACTCTCTTTCAATCTTCTTTATCATGCTAAGAGGAGCAGGAAAAAGCAAAAAATTTCAGAATTGCACCTTGCAATGCGGAGAAATTACTGTTTGTGCATTTACAATATTCATTGATTTTTGCCATTGAAAAACGTCCAGAAATGTTTGAAGCTACTGACTGAATGAAAGGAGCTGGCATGTCACTCTCTTTGAATCTTCTTTATCATGCTAAGAGGAGCAGGAAAAAGCAAAAAATTTCAGAATTGCACCTTGCAATGCGGAGAAATTACTGTTTGTATATTGACATTATTCATTGATTTTTGCCATTGAAAACCATCATGTTATTCATATAACTGAAATGTTTGAAGCTACTGACTGAATGAAGGAGGTGGCATCTCACTCTCTTTGAATCTTCTTTATCATGCTAAGAAGAGCAAGAAAAAGCAAAAAATTTCTGAATTGCACCTTCCAATGCGGAGAAATTACTGTTTGTATATTGACATTATTCATTGATTTTTGCCATTGAAAACCATCATGTTATTCATATACCAGAAATGCTTGAAGCTACTGACTGAATGAAAGGAGCTGGCATCTCACTCTCTTTGAATCTTCTTTATCATGCTAAGAGGAGCAGGAAAAAGCAAAACATTTCAGAATTGCACCTTGCAATGCGGAGAAATTACTGTTTGTGCATTCACATTATTCATTGATTTTTGCCATTGAAAAAAGTCCAGAAATGTTTTAAGCTACTGACTGAATGAAAGGAGCTGGCATCTCACTCTCTTTGAATCTTCTTTATCATGCTAAGAGGAGCAGGAAAAAGCAAAACATTTCAGAATTGCACCTTGCAATGCGGAGAAATTACTGTTTGTGCATTCACATTATTCATTGATTTTTGCCATTGAAAACCATCATGATATTCATATACCAGAAATGTTTGAAGCTACTGACTGAATGAAAGGAGCTGGCATCTCACTCTCTTTGAATCTTCTTTATCATGCTAAGATGAGCAGGAAAAAGCAAAAAATTTCAGAATTGCACCTTGCAATGCGGAGAATTTACTGTTTGTGCATTCACATTATTCATTGATTTTTGCCATTGAAAAACGTCCAGAAATGTTTGAAGCTACAGACTGAATGAAAGGAGCTGGCATCTCACTCTCTTTGAATCTTCTTTATCATGCTAAGAGGAGCAGGAAAAAGCAAAAAATTTCAGAATTGCACCTTGCAATGCGGAGAAATTACTGTTTGTGCATTCACATTATTCATTGATTTTTGCCATTGAAAAAAGGCCAGAAATGTTTGAAGCTACTGACTGAATGAAAGGAGCTGGCATCCCACTCTCTTTGAATCTTCTTTATCATGCTAAGAGGAGCAGGAAAAAGCAAAAAATTTCAGAATTGCACCTTGCAATGCGGAGAAATTACTGTTGGTGCATTCACATTATTCATTGATTTTTGCCATTGAAAAACGTCCAGAAATGTTTGAAGCTACTGACTGAATTAAAAGAGCTGGCATATCAATCTCTTTGAATCTTCTTTTTTATGCTAAGAGGAGCAGGAAAAAGCAAAAAATTTCAGAATTGCACCTTCCAATGCGGAGAAATTACTGTTTGTATATTGACATTATTCATTGATTTTTGCCATTGAAAACGATCATGTTATTCATATACCAGAAATGTTTGAAGCTACTGACTGAATGAAAGGAGCTGGCATCTCACTCTCTTTGAATCTTCTTTATCATGCTAAGAGGAGCAGGAAAAAGCAAAAAATTTCAGAATTGCACCTTGCAATGCGAAGAAATTATTGTTTGTGCATTCACATTATTCATTGATTTTTGCCATTGAAAAACGTCCAGAAATGTTTGAAGCTACTGACTGAATGAAAAGAGCTGGCATATCAATCTCTTTGAATCTTCTTTATGATGCTAAGAGGAGCAGGAAAAAGCAAAAAATTTCAGAATTGCACCTTCCAATGCGGAGAAATTACTGATTGTATATTGACATTATTCATTGATTTTTGCAATTGAACACCATCATGTTATTCATATACCAGAAATGTTTGAAGCTACTGACTGAATGAAAGGAGCTGGCATCTCACTCTCTTTGAATCTTCTTTATCATGCTAAGAGGAGCAGGAAAAAGCAAAAAATTTCAGAATTGCACTTTGCAATGCGGAGAAATTACTGTTTGTGCATTCACATTATTCATTGATTTTTGCCATTGAAAAACATCATGTTATTCATATACCAGAAATGTTTGAATCTACTGACTGAATGAAAGTAGCTGGCATCTCACTCTCTTTGAATCTTCTTTATCATGTTAAGAGGAGCAGGAAAAAGCAAAAAATTTCAGAATTGTACCTTGCAATGCGGAGAAATTACTGTTTGTGCATTCACATTATTCATTGATTTTAGCCATTGAAAAGCGTCCAGAAATGTTTGAAGCTACTGGCTGAATGAAAGGAGCTGGCATCTCACTCTCTTTGAATCTTCTTTATCATGCTAAGAGGAGCAGGAAAAAGCAAAAAATTTCAGAATTGCACCTTGCAATGCGGAGAAATTACTGTTTGTGCATTTACATTATTCATTGATTTTTGCCATTGAAAAACATCCAGAAATGTTTGAAGCTACTGACTGAATGAAAAGAGCTGGCATCTCACTCTCTTTGAATCTTCTTTATCATGCTAAGAGGAGCAAGAAAAAGCAAAAAATTTCTGAATTGCACCTTGCAATGCGGAGAAATTACTGTTTGTATATTGACATTATTCATTGATTTTTGCCATTGAAAACCATCATGTTATTCATATACCAGAAATGTTTGAAGCTACTGACTGAATGAAAGGAGATGGCATCTCACTCTCTTTGAATCTTCTTTATCATGCTAAGAGGAGCATGAAAAAGCAAAAAATTTCAGAATTGCACCTTGCAATGCGGAGAAATTACTGTTTGTGCATTCACATTATTCATTGATTTTTGCCATTGAAAAAAGTCCAGAAATGTTTGAAGCTACTGACTGAATGAAAGGAGCTGGCATCTCACTCTCTTTGTATCTTCTTTATCATGCTAAGAGGAGCAGGAAAAAGCAAAACATTTCAAAATTGCATCTTGCAATGCGGAGAAATTACTGTTTGTGCATTCACATTATTCATTGATTTTTGCCATTGAAAACCATCATGTTATTCATATACCAGAAATGTTTGAAGCTACTGACTGAATGAAAGGAGCTGGCATCTCACTCTCTTTGAATCTTCTTTATCATGCTAAGAGGAGCAGGAAAAAGCAAAAAATTTCAGAATTGCACCTTGCAATGCGGAGAAATTACTGTTTGTGCATTTACATTATTCATTGATTTTTGCCATTGAAAAACATCCAGAAATGTTTGAAGCTACTGACTGAATGAAAAGAGCTGGCATCTCACTCTCTTTGAATCTTCTTTATCATGCTAAGAGGAGCAAGAAAAAGCAAAAAATTTCTGAATTGCACCTTGCAATGCGGAGAAATTACTGTTTGTATATTGACATTATTCATTGATTTTTGCCATTGAAAACCATCATGTTATTCATATACCAGAAATGTTTGAAGCTACTGACTGAATGAAAGGAGCTGGCATCTCACTCTCTTTGAATCTTCTTTATCATGCTAAGAGGAGCATGAAAAAGCAAAAAATTTCAGAATTGCACCTTGCAATGCGGAGAAATTACTGTTTGTGCATTCACATTATTCATTGATTTTTGCCATTGAAAAAAGTCCAGAAATGTTTGAAGCTACTGACTGAATGAAAGGAGCTGGCATCTCACTCTCTTTGTATCTTCTTTATCATGCTAAGAGGAGCAGGAAAAAGCAAAACATTTCAAAATTGCATCTTGCAATGCGGAGAAATTACTGTTTGTGCATTCACATTATTCATTGATTTTTGCCATTGAAAACCATCATGTTATTCATATACCAGAAATGTTTGAAGCTACTGACTGAATGAAAGGAGCTGGCATCTCACTCTCTTTGAATCTTCTTTATCATGATAAGAGGAGCAGGAAAAAGCAAAAAATTTCAGAATTGCACCTTGCAATGCGGAGAAATTACTGTTTGTGCATTCACATTATTCATTGATTTTTGCCATTGAAAAACATCATGTTATTCATATACCAGAAATGTTTGAAGCTACTGACTGAATGAAAAGAGCTGGCATCTCACTCTCTTTGAATCTTCTTTATCATGCTAAGAGGAGCAGGAAAAAGCAAAAAATTTCAGAATTCCACATTGCAATGAGGAGAAATCAATGTTTTTGCATTCACATTATTCATTGATTTTTGCCATTGAAAACCATCATGTTATTCATATACCAGAAATGTTTGAAGCTACTGACTGAATGAAAGGAGCTGACATCTGACTCTCTTTGAATCTTCTTTATCATGCTAAGAGGAGCAGGAAAAAGCAAAAAATTTCAGAATTGCACCTTGTAATGCGGAGAAATTACTGTTTGTGCATTCACATTATTCATTGATTTTTGCCATTGAAAAAAGGCCCGAAATGTTTGAAGCTACTGACTGAATGAAAGGAGCTGGCATCTCACTCTCTTTGAATCTTCTTTACCATGCTAAGAGGAGCAGGAAAAATAAAAAAAATTCAGAATTGCACCTTGCAATGCGGAGAAATTACTGTTTGTGCATTCACATTATTCATTGATTTTTGCCATTGAAAAACGTCCATAAATGTTTGAAGCTACTGACTGAATGAAAAGAGCTGGCATCTCACTCTCTTTGAATCTTCTTTATCATGCTAAGAGTAGCAGGAAAAAGCAAAAAATTTCAGAATAGCACCTTGCAATGCGGAGAAATTACTGTTTGTGCATTTACAATATCCATTGATTTTTGCCATTGAAAAACGTCCAGAAATGTTTGAAGCTACTGACTGAATAAAAAGAGCTGGCATCTCACTCTCTTTGAATCTTCTTTATCATGCTAAGAGGAGCAGGAAAAAGCAAAAAATTTCAGAATTGCACCTTGCAATGCGGAGAAATTACTGTTTGTATATTGACATTATTCATTGATTTTTGCCATTGAAAACCATCATGTTATTCATATAACTGAAATGTTTGAAGCTACTGACTGAATGAAAGGAGCTGGCATCTCTCTCTCTTTGAATCTTCTTTATCATGCTAAGAGGAGCAAGAAAAAGCAAAAAATTTCTGAATTGCACCTTGCAATGCGGAGAAATTACTGTTTGTATATTGACATTATTCATTGATTTTTGCCATTGAAAACCATCATGTTATTCATATACCAGAAATGTTTGAAGCTACTGACTGAATGAAAGGAGCTGGCATCTCACTCTCTTTGAATCTTCTTTATCATGCTAAGAGGAGCATGAAAAAGCAAAAAATTTCAGAATTGCACCTTGCAATGCGGAGAAATTACTGTTTGTGCATTCACATTATTCATTGATTTTTGCCATTGAAAAAAGTCCAGAAATGTTTGAAGCTACTGACTGAATGAAAGGAGCTGGCATCTCACTCTCTTTGAATCTTCTTTATCATGCTAAGAGGAGCAGGAAAAAGCAAAACATTTCAAAATTGCACCTTGCAATGCGGAGAAATTACTGTTTGTGCATTCACATTATTCATTGATTTTTGCCATTGAAAACCATCATGTTATTCATATACCAGAAATGTTTGAAGCTACTGACTGAATGAAAGGAGCTGGCATCTCACTCTCTTTGAATATTCTTTATCATGCTAAGATGAGCAGGGAAAAGCAAAAAATTTCAGATTTGCACCTTGCAATGCGGAGAAATTACTGTTGTGCATTCACATTATTCATTGATTTTTGCCATTGAAAAACGTCCAGAAATGTTTGAAGCTACTGACTGAATGAAAGGAGCTGGCATCTCACTCTCTTTGAATCTTCTTTATCATGCTAAGAGGAGCAGGAAAAAGCAAAAAATTTCAGAATTGCACCTTGCAATGCGGAGAAATTACTGTTTGTGCATTCACATTATTCATTGATTTTTGCCATTGAAAAAAGGCCAGAAATGTTTGAAGCTACTGACTGAATGAAAGGAGCTGGCATCTCACTCTCTTTGAATCTTCTTTACCATGCTAAGAGGAGCAGGAAAAATCAAAAAAATTCAGAATTGCACCTTGCAATGCGGAGAAATTACTGTTTGTGCATTCACATTATTCATTGATTTTTGCCATTGAAAAACGTCCAGAAATGTTTGAAGCTACTGACTGAATGAAAAGAGCTGGCATATCACTCTCTTTGAATCTTCTTTATCATGCTAAGAGTAGCAGGAAAAAGCAAAAAATTTCAGAATTGCACCTTGCAATGCGGAGAAATTACTGTTTGTGCATTTACAATATTCATTGATTTTTGCCATTGAAAAACGTCCAGAAATGTTTGAAGCTACTAACTGAATGAAAGGAGCTGGCATCTCACTCTCTTTGAATCTTCTTTATCATGATAAGAGGAGCAGGAAAAAGCAAAAAATTTCAGAATTGCACCTTGCAATGCGGAGAAATTACTTTTTCTGCATTCACATTATTCATTGATTTTTGCCATTGAAAAACATCCTGTTATTCATATACCAGAAATGTTTGAAGCTACTGACTGAATAAAAAGAGCTGGCATCTCACTCTCTTTGAATCTTCTTTATCATGCTAAGAGGAGCAGGAAAAAGCAAAAAATTTCAGAATTGCACCTTGCAATGCGGAGAAATTACTGTTTGTATATTGACATTATTCATTGATTTTTGCCATTAAAAACCATCATGTTATTCATATAACTGAAATGTTTGAAGCTACTGACTGAATGAAAGGAGCTGGCATCTCTCTCTCTTTGAATCTTCTTTATCATGCTGAGAGGAGCAAGAAAAAGCAAAAAATTTCTGAATTGCACCTTGCAATGCGGAGAAATTACTGTTTGTATATTGACATTATTCATTGATTTTTGCCATTGAAAACCATCATGTTATTCATATACCAGAAATGTTTGAAGCTACTGACTGAATGAAAGGAGCTGGCATCTCACTCTCTTTGAATCTTCTTTATCATGATAAGAGGAGCAGGAAAAAGCAAAAAATTTCAGAATTGCACCTTGCAATGCGGAGAAATTACTGTTTGTGCATTCACATTATTCATTGATTTTTGCCATTGAAAAACATCATGTTATTCATATGCCAGAAATGTTTGAAGCTACTGACTGAATAAAAAGAGCTGGCATCTCACTCTCTTTGAATCTTCTTTATCATGCTAAGAGGAGCAGGAAAAAGCAAAAAATTTCAGAATTGCACCTTGCAATGCGGAGAAATTACTGTTTGTATATTGACATTATTCATTGATTTTTGCCATTGAAAACCATCATGTTATTCATATAACTGAAATGTTTGAAGCTACTGACTGAATGAAAGGAGCTGGCATCTCACTCTCTTTGAATCTTCTTTATCATGCTAAGAGGAGCAAGAAAAAGCAAAAAATTTCTGAATTGCACCTTGCAATGCGGAGAAATTACTGTTTGTATATTGACATTATTCATTGATTTTTGCCATTGAAAACCATCATGTTATTCATATACCAGAAATGTTTGAAGCTACTGACTGAATGAAAGGAGCTGGCATCTCACTCTCTTTGAATCTTCTTTATCATGCTAAGAGGAGCATGAAAAATCAAAAAATTTCAGAATTGCACCTTGCAATGCGGACAAATTACTGTTTGTGCATTCACATTATTCATTGATTTTTGCCATTGAAAACCATCATGTTATTCATATACCAGAAATGTTTGAAGCTACTGACTGAATGAAAGGAGCTGGCATCTCACTCTCTTTGAATCTTCTTTATCATGCTAAGAGGAGCAGGAAAAAGCAAAAAATTTCAGAATTGCACATTGCAATGAGGAGAAATCAATGTTTTTGCATTCACATTATTCATTGATTTTTGCCATTGAAAAACATCATGTTATTCATATACCAGAAATGTTTGAAGCTACTGACTGAATGAAAGGAGCTGACATCTGACTCTCTTTGAATCTTCTTTATCATGCTAAGAGGAGTAGGAAAAAGCAAAAAATTTCAGAATTGCACCTTGTAATGCGGAGAAATTACTGTTTGTGCATTCACATTATTCATTGATTTTTGCCATTGAAAAAAGGCCAGAAATGCTTGAAGCTACTGACTGAATGAAAGGAGCTGGCATCTCACTCTCTTTGAATCTTCTTTACCATGCTAAGAGGAGCAGGAAAAATAAAAAAAATTCAGAATTGCACCTTGCAATGCGGAGAAATTACTGTTTGTGCATTCACATTATTCATTGATTTTTGCCATTGAAAAACGTCCATAAATGTTTGAAGCTACTGACTGAATGAAAAGAGCTGGCATATCACTCTCTTTGAATCTTCTTTATCATGCTAAGAGTAGCAGGAAAAAGCAAAAAATGTCAGAATTGCACCTTGCAATGCGGAGAAATTTCTGTTTGTGCATTTACAATATTCATTGATTTTTGCCATTGAAAAACGTCCAGAAATGTTTGAAGCTACTGACTGAATTAAAGGAGCTGGCATCTCACTCTCTTTGAATCTTCTTTATCATGATAAGAGGAGCAGGAAAAAGCAAAAAATTTCAGAATTGCATCTTGCAATGCGGAGAAATTACTGTTTGTGCATTCACATTATTCATTGATTTTTGCCATTGAAAAACATCATGTTATTCATATACCAGAAATGTTTGAAGCTACTGACTGAATAAAAAGAGCTGGCATCTCACTCTCTTTGAATCTTCTTTATCATGCTAAGAGGAGCAGGAAAAAACAAAAAATTTCAGAATTGCACCTTGCAATGCGGAGAAATTACTGTTTGTATATTGACATTATTCATTGATTTTTGCCATTGAAAACCATCATGTTATTCATATAACTGAAATGTTTGAAGCTACTGACTGAATGAAAGGAGCTGGCATCTCTCTCTCTTTGAATCTTCTTTATCATGCTAAGAGGAGCAAGAAAAAGCAAAAAATTTCTGAATTGCACCTTGCAATGCGGAGAAATTACTGTTTGTATATTGACATTATTCATTGATTTTTGCCATTGAAAACCATCATGTTATTCATATACCAGAAATGTTTGAAGCTACTGACTGAATGAAAGGAGCTGGCATCTCACTCTCTTTGAATCTTCTTTATCATGCTAAGAGGAGCATGAAAAAGCAAAAAATTTCAGAATTGCACCTTGCAATGCGGAGAAATTACTGTTTGTGCATTCACATTATTCATTGATTTTTGCCATTGAAAAAAGTCCAGAAATGTTTGAAGCTACTGACTGAATGAAAGGAGCTGGCATCTCACTCTCTTTGAATCTTCTTTATCATGCTAAGAGGAGCAGGAAAAAGCAAAACATTTCAAAATTGCACCTTGCAATGCGGAGAAATTACTGTTTGTGCATTCACATTATTCATTGATTTTTGCCATTGAAAACCATCATGTTATTCATATACCAGAAATGTTTGAAGCTACTGACTGAATGAAAGGAGCTGGCATCTCACTCTCTTTGAATATTCTTTATCATGCTAAGATGAGCAGGAAAAAGCAAAAAATTTCAGATTTGCACCTTGCAATGCGGAGAAATTACTGTTGTGCATTCACATTATTCATTGATTTTTGCCATTGAAAAACGTCCAGAAATGTTTGAAGCTACTGACTGAATGAAAGGAGCTGGCATCTCACTCTCTTTGAATCTTCTTTATCATGCTAAGAGGAGCAGGAAAAAGCAAAAAATTTCAGAATTGCACCTTGCAATGCGGAGAAATTACTGTTTGTGCATTCACATTATTCATTGATTTTTGCCATTGAAAAAAGGCCAGAAATGTTTGAAGCTACTGACTGAATGAAAGGAGCTGGCATCTCACTCTCTTTGAATCTTCTTTACCATGCTAAGAGGAGCAGGAAAAATCAAAAAAATTCAGAATTGCACCTTGCAATGCGGAGAAATTACTGTTTGTGCATTCACATTATTCATTGATTTTTGCCATTGAAAAACGTCCAGAAATGTTTGAAGCTACTGATTGAATGAAAAGAGCTGGCATATCACTCTCTTTGAATCTTCTTTATCATGCTAAGAGTAGCAGGAAAAAGCAAAAAATTTCAGAATTGCACCTTGCAATGCGGAGAAATTACTGTTTGTGCATTTACAATATTCATTGATTTTTGCCATTGAAAAACGTCCAGAAATGTTTGAAGCTACTGACTGAATGAAAGGAGCTGGCATCTCACTCTCTTTGAATCTTCTTTATCATGATAAGAGGAGCAGGAAAAAGCAAAAAATTTCAGAATTGCACCTTGCAATGCGGAGAAATTACTTTTTGTGCATTCACATTATTCATTGATTTTTGCCATTGAAAAACATCATGTTATTCATATACCAGAAATGTTTGAAGCTACTGACTGAATAAAAAGAGCTGGCATCTCACTCTCTTTGAATCTTCTTTATCATGCTAAGAGGAGCAGGAAAAAGCAAAAAATTTCAGAATTGCACCTTGCAATGCGGAGAAATTACTGTTTGTATATTGACATTATTCATTGATTTTTGCCATTGAAAACCATCATGTTATTCATATAACTGAAATGTTTGAAGCTACTGACTGAATGAAAGGAGCTGGCATCTCACTCTCTTTGAATCTTCTTTATCATGCTAAGAGGAGCAAGAAAAAGCAAAAAATTTCTGAATTGCACCTTGCAATGCGGAGAAATTACTGTTTGTATATTGACATTATTCATTGATTTTTGCCATTGAAAACCATCATGTTATTCATATACCAGAAATGTTTGAAGCTACTGACTGAATGAAAGGAGCTGGCATCTCACTCTCTTTGAATCTTCTTTATCATGCTAAGAGGAGCATGAAAAAGCAAAAAATTTCAGAATTGCACCTTGCAATGCGGACAAATTACTGTTTGTGCATTCACATTATTCATTGATTTTTGCCATTGAAAACCATCATGTTATTCATATACCAGAAATGTTTGAAGCTACTGACTGAATGAAAGGAGCTGGCATCTCACTCTCTTTGAATCTTCTTTATCATGCTAAGAGGAGCAGGAAAAAGCAAAAAATTTCAGAATTGCACATTGCAATGAGGAGAAATCAATGTTTTTGCATTCACATTATTCATTGATTTTTGCCATTGAAAAACATCATGTTATTCATATACCAGAAATGTTTGAAGCTACTGACTGAATAAAAGGAGCTGACATCTGACTCTCTTTGAATCTTCTTTATCATGCTAAGAGGAGTAGGAAAAAGCAAAAAATTTCAGAATTGCACCTTGTAATGCGGAGAAATTACTGTTTGTGCATTCACATTATTCATTGATTTTTGCCATTGAAAAAAGGCCAGAAATGTTTGAAGCTACTGACTGAATGAAAGGAGCTGGCATCTCACTCTCTTTGAATCTTCTTTACCATGCTAAGAGGAGCAGGAAAAATAAAAAAAATTCAGAATTGCACCTTGCAATGCGGAGAAATTACTGTTTGTGCATTCACATTATTCATTGATTTTTGCCATTGAAAAACGTCCATAAATGTTTGAAGCTACTGACTGAATGAAAAGAGCTGGCATATCACTCTCTTTGAATCTTCTTTATCATGCTAAGAGTAGCAGGAAAAAGCAAAAAATGTCAGAATTGCACCTTGCAATGCGGAGAAATTTCTGTTTGCGCATTTACAATATTCATTGATTTTTGCCATTGAAAAACGTCCAGAAATGTTTGAAGCTACTGACTGAATGAAAGGAGCTGGCATCTCACTCTCTTTGAATCTTCTTTATCATGATAAGAGGAGCAGGAAAAAGCAAAAAATTTCAGAATTGCATCTTGCAATGCGGAGAAATTACTGTTTGTGCATTCACATTATTCATTGATTTTTGCCATTGAAAAACATCATGTTATTCATATACCAGAAATGTTTGAAGCTACTGACTGAATAAAAAGAGCTGGCATCTCACTCTCTTTGAATCTTCTTTATCATGCTAAGAGGAGCAGGAAAAAGCAAAAAATTTCAGAATTGCACCTTGCAATGCGGAGAAATTACTGTTTGTATATTGACATTATTCATTGATTTTTGCCATTGAAAACCATCATGTTATTCATATAACTGAAATGTTTGAAGCTACTGACTGAATGAAAGGAGCTGGCATCTCTCTCTCTTTGAATCTTCTTTATCATGCTAAGAGGAGCAAGAAAAAGCAAAAAATTTCTGAATTGCACCTTGCAATGCGGAGAAATTACTGTTTGTATATTGACATTATTCATTGATTTTTGCCATTGAAAACCATCATGTTATTCATATACCAGAAATGTTTGAAGCTACTGACTGAATGAAAGGAGCTGGCATCTCACTCTCTTTGAATCTTCTTTATCATGCTAAGAGGAGCATGAAAAAGCAAAAAATTTCAGAATTGCACCTTGCAATGCGGAGAAATTACTGTTTGTGCATTCACATTATTCATTGATTTTTGCCATTGAAAAAAGTAAAGAAATGTTTGAAGCTACTGACTGAATGAAAGGAGCTGGCATCTCACTCTCTTTGAATCTTCTTTATCATGCTAAGAGGAGCAGGAAAAAGCAAAACATTTCAAAATTGCACCTTGCAATGCGGAGAAATTACTGTTTGTGCATTCACATTATTCATTGATTTTTGCCATTGAAAACCATCATGTTATTCATATACCAGAAATGTTTGAAGCTACTGACTGAATGAAAGGAGCTGGCATCTCACTCTCTTTGAATATTCTTTATCATGCTAAGATGAGCAGGAAAAAGCAAAAAATTTCAGATTTGCACCTTGCAATGCGGAGAAATTACTGTTGTGCATTCACATTATTCATTGATTTTTGCCATTGAAAAACGTCCAGAAATGTTTGAAGCTACTGACTGAATGAAAGGAGCTGGCATCTCACTCTCTTTGAATCTTCTTTATCATGCTAAGAGGAGCAGGAAAAAGCAAAAAATTTCAGAATTGCACCTTGCAATGCGGAGAAATTACTGTTTGTGCATTCACATTATTCATTGATTTTTGCCATTGAAAAAAGGCCAGAAATGTTTGAAGCTACTGACTGAATGAAAGGAGCTGGCATCTCACTCTCTTTGAATCTTCTTTACCATGCTAAGAGGAGCAGGAAAAATCAAAAAAATTCAGAATTGCACCTTGCAATGCGGAGAAATTACTGTTTGTGCATTCACATTATTCATTGATTTTTGCCATTGAAAAACGTCCAGAAATGTTTGAAGCTACTGACTGAATGAAAAGAGCTGGCATATCACTCTCTTTGAATCTTCTTTATCATGCTAAGAGTAGCAGGAAAAAGCAAAAAATTTCAGAATTGCACCTTGCAATGCGGAGAAATTACTGTTTGTGCATTTACAATATTCATTGATTTTTGCCATTGAAAAACGTCCAGAAATGTTTGAAGCTACTGACTGAATGAAAGGAGCTGGCATCTCACTCTCTTTGAATCTTCTTTATCATGATAAGAGGAGCAGGAAAAAGCAAAAAATTTCAGAATTGCACCTTGCAATGCGGAGAAATTACTTTTTGTGCATTCACATTATTCATTGATTTTTCCCATTGAAAAACATCATGTTATTCATATACCAGAAATGTTTGAAGCTACTGACTGTATAAAAAGAGCTGGCATCTCACTCTCTTTGAATCTTCTTTATCATGCTAAGAGGAGCAGGAAAAAGCAAAAAATTTCAGAATTGCACCTTGCAATGCGGAGAAATTACTGTTTGTATATTGACATTATTCATTGATTTTTGCCATTGAAAACCATCATGTTATTCATATAACTGAAATGTTTGAAGCTACTGACTGAATGAAAGGAGCTGGCATCTCTCTCTCTTTGAATCTTCTTTATCATGCTAAGAGGAGCAAGAAAAAGCAAAAAATTTCTGAATTGCACCTTGCAATGCGGAGAAATTACTGTTTGTATATTGACATTATTCATTGATTTTTGCCATTGAAAACCATCATGTTATTCATATACCAGAAATGTTTGAAGCTACTGACTGAATGAAAGGAGCTGGCATCTCACTCTCTTTGAATCTTCTTTATCATGCTAAGAGGAGCATGAAAAAGCAAAAAATTTCAGAATTGCACCTTGCAATGCGGAGAAATTACTGTTTGTGCATTCACATTATTCATTGATTTTTGCCATTGAAAAAAGTCCAGAAATGTTTGAAGCTACTGACTGAATGAAAGGAGCTGGCATCTCACTCTCTTTGAATCTTCTTTATCATGCTAAGAGGAGCAGGAAAAAGCAAAACATTTCAAAATTGCACCTTGCAATGCGGAGAAATTTCTGTTTGTGCATTCACATTATTCATTGATTTTTGCCATTGAAAACCATCATGTTATTCATATACCAGAAATGTTTGAAGCTACTGACTGAATGAAAGGAGCTGGCATCTCACTCTCTTTGAATCTTCTTTATCATGCTAAGATGAGCAGGAAAAAGCAAAAAATTTCAGATTTGCACCTTGCAATGCGGAGAAATTACTGTTGTGCATTCACATTATTCATTGATTTTTGCCATTGAAAAACGTCCAGAAATGTTTGAAGCTACTGACTGAATGAAAGGAGCTGGCATCTCACTCTCTTTGAATCTTCTTTATCATGCTAAGAGGAGCAGGAAAAAGCAAAAAATTTCAGAATTGCACCTTGCAATGCGGAGAAATTACTGTTTGTATATTGACATTATTCATTGATTTTTGCCATTGAAAACCATCATGTTATTCATATAACTGAAATGTTTGAAGCTACTGACTGAATGAAAGGAGCTGGCATCTCACTCTCTTTGAATCTTCTTTATCATGCTAAGAGGAGCAAGAAAAAGCAAAAAATTTCTGAATTGCACCTTGCAATGCGGAGAAATTACTCTTTGTATATTGACATTATTCATTGATTTTTGCCATTGAAAACCATCATGTTATTCATATACCAGAAATGTTTGAAGCTACTGACTGAATGAAAAGAGCTGGCATATCACTCTCTTTGAATCTTCTTTATCATGCTAAGAGTAGCAGGAAAAAGCAAAAAATTTCAGAATTGCACCTTGCAATGCGGAGAAATTACTGTTTGTGCATTTACAATATTCATTGATTTTTGCCATTGAAAAACGTCAAGAAATGTTTGAAGCTACTGACTGAATGAAAGGAGCTGGCATCTCACTCTCTTTGAATCTTCTTTATCATGATAAGAGGAGCAGGAAAAAGCAAAAAATTTCAGAATTGCACCTTGCAATGCGGAGAAATTACTGTTTGTGCATTCACATTATTCATTGATTTTTGCCATTGAAAAACATCATGTTATTCATATACCAGAAATGTTTGAAGCTACTGACTGAATGAAAGGAGCTGGCATCTCACTCTCTTTGAATCTTCTTTATCATGCTAAGAGGAGCATGAAAAAGCAAAAAATTTCAGAATTGCACCTTGCAATGCGGAGAAATTACTGTTTGTGCATTCACATTATTCATTGATTTTTGCCATTGAAAACCATCATGTTATTCATATACCAGAAATGTTTGAAGCTACTGACTGAATGAAAGGAGCTGGCATCTCACTCTCTTTGAATCTTCTTTATCATGCTAAGAGGAGCAGGAAAAAGCAAAAAATTTCAGAATTGCACCTTGCAATGCGGAGAAATTACTGTTTGTGCATTCACATTATTCATTGATTTTTGCCATTGAAAAACATCATGTTATTCATATACCAGAAATGTTTGAAGCTACTGACTGAATGAAAGGAGCTGGCATCTCACTCTCTTTGTATCTTCTTTATCATGCTAAGAGGAGCAGGAAAAAGCAAAAAATTTCAGAATTGCACCTTGCAATGCGGAGAAATTACTGTTTGTATATTGACATTATTCATTGATTTTTGCCATTGAAAACCATCATGTTATTCATATACCAGAAATGTTTGAAGCTACTGACTGAATGAAAAGAGCTGGCATCTCACTCTCTTTGAATCTTCTTTATCATGCTAAGGGGAGCAGGAAAAAGCAAAAAATTTCAGAATTGCACATTGCAATGAGGAGAAATCAATGTTTTTGCATTCACATTATTCATTGATTTTTGCCATTGAAAACCATCATGTTATTCATATACCAGAAATGTTTGAAGCTACTGACTGAATGAAAGGAGCTGACATCTGACTCTCTTTGAATCTTCTTTATCATGCTAAGAGGAGCAGGAAAAAGCAAAAAATTTCAGAATTGCACCTTGTAATGCGGAGAAATTACTGTTTGTGCATTCACATTATTCATTGATTTTTGCCATTGAAAAAAGGCCAGAAATGTTTGAAGCTACTGACTGAATGAAAGGAGGTGGCATCTCACTCTCTTTGAATCTTCTTTATCATGCTAAGAGGAGCAGGAAAAATCAAAAAAATTCAGAATTGCACCTTGCAATGCGGAGAAATTACTGTTTGTGCATTCACATTATTCATTGATTTTTGCCATTGAAAAACGTCCAGAAATGTTTGAAGCTACTGACTGAATGAAAAGAGCTGGCATATCACTCTCTTTGAATCTTCTTTATCATGCTAAGAGTAGCAGGAAAAAGCAAAAAATTTCAGAATTGCACCTTGCAATGCGGAGAAATTACTGTTTGTGCATTTACAATATTCATTGATTTTTGCCATTGAAAAACGTCCAGAAATGTTTGAAGCTACTGACTGAATGAAAGGAGCTGGCATCTCACTCTCTTTGAATCTTCTTTATCATGATAAGAGGAGCAGGAAAAAGCAAAAAAATTCAGAATTGCACCTTGCAATGCGGAGAAATTACTGTTTGTGCATTCACATTATTCATTGATTTTTGCCATTGAAAAACATCATGTTATTCATATACCAGAAATGTTTGAAGCTACTGACTGAATAAAAAGAGCTGGCATCTCACTCTCTTTGAATCTTCTTTATCATGCTAAGAGGAGCAGGAAAAAGCAAAAAATTTCAGAATTGCACCTTGCAATGCGGAGAAATTATTGTTTGTATATTGACATTATTCATTGATTTTTGCCATTGAAAACCATCATGTTATTCATATAACTGAAATGTTTGAAGCTACTGACTGAATGAAAGGAGCTGGCATCTCTCTCTCTTTGAATCTTCTTTATCATGCTAAGAGGAGCAAGAAAAAGCAAAAAATTTCTGAATTGCACCTTGCAATGCGGAGAAATTACTGTTTGTATATTGACATTATTCAATGATTTTTGCCACTGAAAACCATCATGTTATACATATACCAGAAATGTTTGAAGCTACTGACTGAATGAAAGGAGCTGGCATCTCACTCTCTTTGAATCTTCTTTATCATGCTAAGAGGAGCATGAAAAAGCAAAAAATTTCAGAATTGCACCTTGCAATGCGGAGAAATTACTGTTTGTGCATTCACATTATTCATTGATTTTTGCCATTGAAAAAAGTCCAGAAATGTTTGAAGCTACTGACTGAATGAAAGGAGCTGGCATCTCACTCTCCTTGAATCTTCTTTATCATGCTAAGATGAGCAGGAAAAAGCAAAAAATTTCAGATTTGCACCTTGCAATGCGGAGAAATTACTGTTGTGCATTCACATTATTCATTGATTTTTGCCATTGAAAAACGTCCAGAAATGTTTGAAGCTACTGACTGAATGAAAGGAGCTGGCATCTCACTCTCTTTGAATCTTCTTTATCATGCTAAGAGGAGCAGGAAAAAGCAAAAAATTTCAGAATTGCACTTTGCAATGCGGAGAAATTACTGTTTGTGCATTCACATTATTCATTGATTTTTGCCATTGAAAAAAGGCCAGAAATGTTTGAAGCTACTGACTGAATGAAAGGAGCAGGCACCTCACTCTCTTTCAATCTTCTTTATCATGCTAAGAGGAGCAGGAAAAAGCAAAAAATTTCAGATTTGCACCTTGCAATGTGGAGAAATTACTGTTTGTGCATTCACATTATTCATTGATTTTTGCCATTGAAAAACGTCCAGAAATGTTTGAAGCTACTGACTGAATGAAAAGAGCTGGCATCTCACTCTCTTTCAATCTTCTTTATCATGCTAAGAGGAGCAGGAAAAAGCAAAAAATTTCAGAATTGCTCCTTGCAATGCGGAGAAATTACTGTTTGTGCATTTACAATATTCATTGATTTTTGCCATTGAAAAACGTCCAGAAATGTTTGAAGCTACTGACTGAATGAAAGGAGCTGGCATGTCACTCTCTTTGAATCTTCTTTATCATGCTAAGAGGAGCAGGAAAAAGCAAAAAATTTCAGAATTGCACCTTGCAATGCGGAGAAATTACTGTTTATATATTGACATTATTCATTGATTTTTGCCATTGAAAACCATCATGTTATTCATATAACTGAAATGTTTGAAGCTACTGACTGAATGAAAGGAGGTGGCATCTCACTCTCTTTGAATCTTCTTTATCATGCTAAGAGGAGCAAGAAAAAGCAAAAAATTTCTGAATTGCACCTTCCAATGCGGAGAAATTACTGTTTGCATATTGACATTATTCATTGATTTTTGCCATTGAAAACCATCATGTTATTCATATACCAGAAATGTTTGAAGCTACGGACTTAATGAAAGGAGCTGGCATCTCACTCTCTTTGAATCTTCTTTATCATGCTAAGAGGAGCAGGAAAAAGCAAAACATTTCAGAATTGCACCTTGCAATGCGGAGAAATTACTGTTTGTGCATTCACATTATTCATTGATTTTTGCCATTGAAAAAAGTCCAGAAATGTTTGAAGCTACTGACTGAATGAAAGGAGCTGGCATCTCACTCTCTTTGAATCTTCTTTATCATGCTAAGAGGAGCAGGAAAAAAGCAAAACATTTCAGAATTGCACCTTGCAATGCGGAGAAATTACTGTTTGTGCATTCACATTATTCATTGATTTTTGCCATTGAAAACCATCATGATATTTATATACCAGAAATGTTTGAAGCTACTGACTGAATGAAAGGAGCTGGCATCTCACTCTCTTTGAATCTTCTTTATCATGCTAAGAGGAGCAGGAAAAAGCAAAAAATTTCAGAATTGCACCTTGCAATGCGGAGAAATTACTGTTTGTGCATTCACATTATTCATTGATTTTTGCCATTGAAAAAAGGCCAGAAATGTTTGAAGCTACTGACTGAATGAAAGGAGCTGGCATCCCACTCTCTTTGAATCTTCTTTATCATGCTAAGAGGAGCAGGAAAAAGCAAAAAATTTCAGAATTGCACCTTGCAATGCGGAGAAATTATTGTTTGTATATTGACATTATTCATTGATTTTTGCCATTGAAAACCATCATGTTATTCATATAACTGAAATGTTTGAAGCTACTGACTGAATGAAAGGAGCTGGCATCTCTCTCTCTTTGAATCTTCTTTATCATGCTAAGAGGAGCAAGAAAAAGCAAAAAATTTCTGAATTGCACCTTGCAATGCGGAGAAATTACTGTTTGTATATTGACATTATTCAATGATTTTTGCCACTGAAAACCATCATGTTATACATATACCAGAAATGTTTGAAGCTACTGACTGAATGAAAGGAGCTGGCATCTCACTCTCTTTGAATCTTCTTTATCATGCTAAGAGGAGCATGAAAAAGCAAAAAATTTCAGAATTGCACCTTGCAATGCGGAGAAATTACTGTTTGTGCATTCACATTATTCATTGATTTTTGCCATTGAAAAAAGTCCAGAAATGTTTGAAGCTACTGACTGAATGAAAGGAGCTGGCATCTCACTCTCCTTGAATCTTCTTTATCATGCTAAGATGAGCAGGAAAAAGCAAAAAATTTCAGATTTGCACCTTGCAATGCGGAGAAATTACTGTTGTGCATTCACATTATTCATTGATTTTTGCCATTGAAAAACGTCCAGAAATGTTTGAAGCTACTGACTGAATGAAAGGAGCTGGCATCTCACTCTCTTTGAATCTTCTTTATCATGCTAAGAGGAGCAGGAAAAAGCAAAAAATTTCAGAATTGCACTTTGCAATGCGGAGAAATTACTGTTTGTGCATTCACATTATTCATTGATTTTTGCCATTGAAAAAAGGCCAGAAATGTTTGAAGCTACTGACTGAATGAAAGGAGCAGGCACCTCACTCTCTTTCAATCTTCTTTATCATGCTAAGAGGAGCAGGAAAAAGCAAAAAATTTCAGATTTGCACCTTGCAATGTGGAGAAATTACTGTTTGTGCATTCACATTATTCATTGATTTTTGCCATTGAAAAACGTCCAGAAATGTTTGAAGCTACTGACTGAATGAAAAGAGCTGGCATCTCACTCTCTTTCAATCTTCTTTATCATGCTAAGAGGAGCAGGAAAAAGCAAAAAATTTCAGAATTGCTCCTTGCAATGCGGAGAAATTACTGTTTGTGCATTTACAATATTCATTGATTTTTGCCATTGAAAAACGTCCAGAAATGTTTGAAGCTACTGACTGAATGAAAGGAGCTGGCATGTCACTCTCTTTGAATCTTCTTTATCATGCTAAGAGGAGCAGGAAAAAGCAAAAAATTTCAGAATTGCACCTTGCAATGCGGAGAAATTACTGTTTATATATTGACATTATTCATTGATTTTTGCCATTGAAAACCATCATGTTATTCATATAACTGAAATGTTTGAAGCTACTGACTGAATGAAAGGAGGTGGCATCTCACTCTCTTTGAATCTTCTTTATCATGCTAAGAGGAGCAAGAAAAAGCAAAAAATTTCTGAATTGCACCTTCCAATGCGGAGAAATTACTGTTTGCATATTGACATTATTCATTGATTTTTGCCATTGAAAACCATCATGTTATTCATATACCAGAAATGTTTGAAGCTACGGACTTAATGAAAGGAGCTGGCATCTCACTCTCTTTGAATCTTCTTTATCATGCTAAGAGGAGCAGGAAAAAGCAAAACATTTCAGAATTGCACCTTGCAATGCGGAGAAATTACTGTTTGTGCATTCACATTATTCATTGATTTTTGCCATTGAAAAAAGTCCAGAAATGTTTGAAGCTACTGACTGAATGAAAGGAGCTGGCATCTCACTCTCTTTGAATCTTCTTTATCATGCTAAGAGGAGCAGGAAAAAAGCAAAACATTTCAGAATTGCACCTTGCAATGCGGAGAAATTACTGTTTGTGCATTCACATTATTCATTGATTTTTGCCATTGAAAACCATCATGATATTTATATACCAGAAATGTTTGAAGCTACTGACTGAATGAAAGGAGCTGGCATCTCACTCTCTTTGAATCTTCTTTATCATGCTAAGAGGAGCAGGAAAAAGCAAAAAATTTCAGAATTGCACCTTGCAATGCGGAGAAATTACTGTTTGTGCATTCACATTATTCATTGATTTTTGCCATTGAAAAAAGGCCAGAAATGTTTGAAGCTACTGACTGAATGAAAGGAGCTGGCATCCCACTCTCTTTGAATCTTCTTTATCATGCTAAGAGGAGCAGGAAAAAGCAAAAAATTTCAGAATTGCACCTTGCAATGCGGAGAAATTACTGTTTGTGCATTCACATTATTCATTGATTTTTGCCATTGAAAAACGTCCAGAAATGTTTGAAGCTACTGACTGAATTAAAAAGCTGGCATATCAATCTCTTTGAATCTTCTTTATTATGCTAAGAGGAGCAGGAAAAAGCAAAAAATTTCAGAATTGCACCTTCCAATGCGGAGAAATTGCTGTTTGTATATTGACATTATTCATTGATTTTTGCAATTGAACACCATCATGTTATTCATATACCAGAAATGTTTGAAGCTACTGACTGAATGAAAGTAGCTGGCATCTCACTCTCTTTGAATCTTCTTTATCATGCTAAGAGGAGCAGGAAAAAGCAAAACATTTCAGAATTGCACCTTGCAATGCGGAGAAATTACTGTTTGTGCATTCACATTATTCATTGATTTTTGCCATTGAAAAAAGTCCAGAAATGTTTGAAGCTACTGACTGAATGAAAGGAGCTGGCATCTCACTCTCTTTGAATCTTCTTTATCATGCTAAGAGGAGCAGGAAAAAGCAAAACATTTCAGAATTGCACCTTGCAATGCGGAGAAATTACTGTTTGTGCATTCACATTATTCATTGATTTTTGCCATTGAAAACCATCATGTTATTCATATACCAGAAATGTTTGAAGCTACTGACTGAATGAAAGCAGCTGGCATCTCACTCTCTTTGAATCTTCTTTATCATGCTAAGATGAGCAGGAAAAAGCAAAAAATTTCAGAATTGCACCTTGCAATGCGGAGAAATTACTGTTTGTGCATTCACATTATTCATTGATTTTTGCCATTGAAAAACGTCCAGAAATGTTTGAAGCTACTGACTGAATAAAAGGAGCTGGCATCTCACTCTCTTTGAATCTTCTTTATCATGCTAAGAGGACCAGGAAAAAGCAAAAAATTTCAGAATTGCACCTTGCAATGCGGAGAAATTACTGTTTGTGCATTCTCATTATTCATTGATTTTTGCCATTGAAAAAAGGCCAGAAATGTTTGAAGCTACTGACTGAATGAAAGGAGCTGGCATCTCACTCTCTTTGAATCTTCTTTATCATGCTAAGAGGAGCAGGAAAAAGCAAAAAATTTCAGAATTGCACCTTGCAATGCGGAGAAATTATTGTTTGTGCATTCACATTATTCATTGATTTTTGCCATTGAAAAACGTCCAGAAATGTTTGAAACTACAGACTGAATGAAAAGAGCTGGCATATCAATCTCTTTGAATCTTCTTTATTATGCTAAGAGGAGCAGGAAAAAGCAAAAAATTTCAGAATTGCACCTTCCAATGCGGAGAAATTACTGATTGTATATTGACATTATTCATTGATTTTTACAATTGAACACCATCATGTTATTCATATACCAGAAATGTTTGAAGCTACTGACTGAATGAAAGGAGATGGCATCTCACTCTCTTTGAATCTTCTTTATCATGCTAAGAGGAGCAGGAAAAAGCAAAAAATTTCAGAATTGCACTTTGCAATGCGGAGAAATTACTGTTTGTGCATTCACATTATTCATTGATTTTTGCCATTGAAAAACATCATGTTATTCATATACCAGAAATGTTTGAATCTACTGACTGAATGAAAGTAGCTGGCATCTAACTCTCTTTGAATCTTCTTTATCATGTTAAGAGGAGCAGGAAAAAGCAAAAAATTTCAGAATTGTACTTGCAATGCGGAGAAATTACTGTTTGTGCATTCACATTATTCATTGATTTTTGCCATTGAAAAGCGTCCAGAAATGTTTGAAGCTACTGACTGAATGAAAGGAGCTGGCATCTCACTCTCTTTGAATCTTCTTTATCATGCTAAGAGGAGCAGGAAAAAGCAAAAAATTTCAGAATTGCACCTTGCAATGCGGAGAAATTACTGTTTGTGCATTTACATTATTCATTGATTTTTGCCATTGAAAAACATCCAGAAATGTTTGAAGCTACTGACTGAATGAAAAGAGCTGGCATCTCACTCTCTTTGAATATTCTTTATCATGCTAAGAGGAGCAGGAAAAAGCAAAACATTTCAGATTTGCACCTTGCAATGCGGAGAAATTACTCTTTCTATATTGACATTATTCATTGATTTTTGCCATTGAAAACCATCATGTTATTCATATACCAGAAATGTTTGAAGCTACTGACTGAATGAAAGGAGCTGGCATCTCACTCTCTTTGAATCTTCTTTATCATGCTAAGAGGAGCAGGAAAAAGCAAAAAATTTCAGAATTGCACATTGCAATGCGGAGAAATTACTCTTTCTATATTGACATTATTCATTGATTTTTGCCATTGAAAACCATCATGTTATTCATATACCAGAAATGTTTGAAGCTACTGACTGAATGAAAGGAGCTGGCATTTCACTCTCTTTGAATCTTCTTTATCATGCTAAGAGGAGCAGGAAAAAGCAAAAAATTTGAGAATTGCACCTTGCAATGCGGAGAAATTACTGTTTGTGCATTCACATTATTCATTGATTTTTGCCATTGAAAAACGTCCAGAAATGTTTGAAGCTGCTGACTGAATGAAAGGAGCTGGCATCTCACTCTCTTTGAATCTTCTTTATCATGCTAAGAGGAGCAGGAAAAAGCAAAAAATTTCAGAATTGCACCTTGCAATGCGGAGAAATTACTGTTTGTGCATTCACATTATTCAATGATTTTTGCCATTGAAAAACATCAAGTTATTCATATACCAGAAATGTTTGAAGCTACTGACTGAATGAAAGGAGCTGGCATCTCACTCTCTTTGAATCTTCTTTATCATGCTAAGAGGAGCAGGAAAAAGCAAAAAATTTCAGAATTGCACCTTGCAATGCGGAGAAATTACTGTTTGTATATTGACATTATTCATTGATTTTTGCCATTGAAAACCATCATGTTATTCATATACCAGAAATGTTTGAAGCTACTGACTGAATGAAAAGAGCTGGCATCTCACTCTCTTTGAATCTTCTTTATCATGCTAAGAGGAGCAGGAAAAAGCAAAAAATTTCAGAATTGCACATTGCAATGAGGAAAAATCAATGTTTTTGCATTCACATTATTCATTGATTTTTGCCATTGAAAACCATCATGTTATTCATATACCACAAATGTTTGAAGCTACTGACTGAATGAAAGGAGCTGACATCTCACTCTCTTTGAATCTTCTTTATCATGCTAAGAGGAGCAGGAAAAAGCAGAAAATTTCAGAATTGCACCTTGCAATGCGGAGAAATTACTGTTTGTGCATTCACATTATTCATTGATTTTTGCCATTGAAAAAAGGCCAGAAATGTTTGAAGCTACTGACTGAATGAAAGGAGCTGGCATCTTACTCTCTTTGAATCTTCTTTACCATGCTAAGAGGAGCAGGAAAAAAAAAAAAAAATCAGAATTGCACCTTGCAATGCGGAGAAATTACTGTTTGTGCATTCACATTATTCATTGATTTTTGCCATTGAAAAACGTCCAGAAATGTTTGAAGCTTCTGACTGAATGAAAAGAGCTGGCATATCACTCTCTTTGAATCTTCTTTATCATGCTAAGAGTAGCAGGAAAAAGCAAAAAATTTCAGAATTGCACCTTGCAATGCGGAGAAATTACTGTTTGTGCATTTACAATATTCACTGATTTTTGCCATTGAAAAACGTCCAGAAATATTTGAAGCTACTGACTGAATGAAAGGAGCTGGCATCTCACTCTCTTTGAATCTTCTTTATCATGATAAGAGGAGCAGGAAAAAGCAAAAAATTTCAGAATTGCACCTTGCAATGCGGAGAAATTACTGTTTGTGCATTCACATTATTCATTGATTTTTGCCATTGAAAAACATCATGTTATTCATATACCAGAAATGTTTGAAGCTACTGACTGAATAAAAAGAGCTGGCATCTCACTCTCTTTGAATCTTCTTTATCATGCTAAGAGGAGCAAGAAAAAGCAAAAAATTTCTGAATTGCACCTTGCAATGCGGAGAAATTACTGTTTGTATATTGACATTATTCATTGATTTTTGCCATTGAAAACCATCATGTTATTCATATACCAGAAATGTTTGAAGCTGCTGACTGAATGAAAGGAGCTGGCATCTCACTCTCTTTGAATCTTCTTTATCATGCTAAGAGGAGCATGAAAAAGCAAAAAATTTCAGAATTGCACCTTGCAATGCGGAGAAATTACTGTTTGTGCATTCACATTATTCATTGATTTTTGCCATTGAAAAAAGTCCAGAAATGTTTGAAGCTACTGACTGAATGAAAGGAGCTGGCATCTCACTCTCTTTGAATCTTCTTTATCATGCTAAGAGGAGCAGGAAAAAGCAAAACATTTCAAAATTACACCTTGCAATGCGGAGAAATTACTGTTTGTGCATTCACATTATTCATTGATTTTTGCGATTGAAAACCATCATGTTATTCATATACCAGAAATGTTTGAAGCTACTGACTGAATGAAAGGAGCTGGCATCTCACTCTCTTTGAATCTTCTTTATCATGCTAAGATGAGCAGGAAAAAGCAAAAAATTTCAGAATTGCACCTTGCAATGCGGAGAAATTACTGTTGTGCATTCACATTATTCATTGATTTTTGCCATTGAAAAACGTCCAGAAATGTTTGAAGCTACTGACTGAATGAAAGGAGCTGGCATCTCACTCTCTTTGAATCTTCTTTATCATGCTAAGAGGAGCAGGAAAAAGCAAAAAAAATCAGAATTGCACCTTGCAATGCGGAGAAATTACTGTTTGTGCATTCACATTATTCATTGATTTTTGCCATTGAAAAAAGGCCAGAAATGTTTGAAGCTACTGACTGAATGAAAGGAGCTGGCATCTCACTCTCTTTCATTCTTCTTTATCATGCTAAGAGGAGCAGGAAAAAGCAAAAAATTTCAGAATTGCACCTTGCAATGTGGAGAAATTACTGTTTGTGCATTCACATTATTCATTAATTTTTGCCATTGAAAAACATCATGTTATTCATATACCAGAAATGTTTGAAGCTACTGACTGAATGAAAGGAGCTGGCATCTCACTCTCTTTGAATCTGTTAAGAGGAGCAGGAAAAAGCAAAAAATTTCAGAATTGCACCTTGCAATGCAGAGAAATTACTCTTTCTATATTGACATTATTCATTGATTTTTGCCATTGAAAACCATCATGTTATTCATATACCAGAAATGTTTGAAGCTACTGACTGAATGAAAGGAGCTGGCATCTCACTCTCTTTGAATCTTCTTTATCATGCTAAGAGGAGCAGGAAAAAGCAAAAAATTTCAGAATTGCACATTGCAATGCGGAGAAATTACTGTTTGTGCATTCACATTATTCATTGATTTTTGCCATTGAAAACCATCATGTTATTCATATACCAGAAATGTTTGAAGCTACTGACTGAATGAAAGGAGCTGGCATTTCACTCTCTTTGAATCTTCTTTATCATGCTAAGAGGAGCAGGAAAAAGCAAAAAATTTGAGAATTGCACCTTGCAATGCGGAGAAATTACTGTTTGTGCATTCGCATTATTCATTGATTTTTGCCATTGAAAAACGTCCAGAAATGTTTGAAGCTACTGACTGAATGAAAGGAGCTGGCATCTCACTCTCTTTGAATCTTCTTTATCATGCTAAGAGGAGCAGGAAAAAGCAAAAAATTTCAGAATTGCACCTTGCAATGCGGAGAAATTACTGTTTGTGCATTCACATTATTCATTGATTTTGCCATTGAAAAACATCATGTTATTCATATACCAGAAATGTTTGAAGCTACTGACTGAATGAAAGGAGCTGGCATCTCACTCTCTTTGAATCTTCTTTATCATGCTAAGAGGAGCAGGAAAAAGCAAAAAATTTCAGAATTGCTCCTTGCAATGCGGAGAAATTACTGTTTGTATATGGACATTATTCATTGATTTTTGCCATTGAAAACCATCATGTTATTCATATACCAGAAATGTTTGAAGCTACTGACTGAATGAAAAGAGCTCGCATCTCACTCTCTTTGAATCTTCTTTATCATGCTAAGAGGAGCAGGAAAAAGCAAAAAATTTCAGAATTGCACATTGCAATGAGGAGAAATCAAAGTTTTTGCAATCACATTATTCATTGATTTTTGCCATTGAAAACCATCATGTTATTCATATACCAGAAATGTTTGAAGCTACTGACTGAATGAAAGGAGCTGACATCTCACTCTCTTTGAATCTTCTTTATCATGCTAAGAGGAGAAGGAAAAAGCAAAAAATTTCAGAATTGCACCTTGTAATGCGGAGAAATTATTGTTTGTGCATTCACATTATTCATTGATTTTTGCCATTGAAAAAAGGCCAGAAATGTTTGAAGCTACTGACTGAATGAAAGGAGCTGGCATCTCACTCTCTTTGAATCTTCTTTACCATGCTAAGAGGAGCAGGAAAAATCAAAAAAATTCAGAATTGCACCTTGCAATGCGGAGAAATTACTGTTTGTGCATTCACATTATTCATTGATTTTTGCCATTGAAAAACGTCCAGAAATGTTTGAAGCTACTGACTGAATGAAAAGAGCTGGCATATCACTCTCTTTGAATCTTCTTTATCATGCTAAGAGTAGCAGGAAAAAGCAAAAAATTTCAGAATTGCACCTTGCAATGCGGAGAAATTACTGTTTGTGCATTTACAATATTCATTGATTTTTGCCATTGAAAAACGTCCAGAAATGTTTGAAGCTACTGACTGAATGAAAGGAGCTGGCATCTCACTCTCTTTGAATCTTCTTTATCATGATAAGAGGAGCAGGAAAAAGCAAAAAATTTCAGAATTGCACCTTGCAATGCGGAGAAATTACTGTTTGTGCATTCACATTATTCATTGATTTTTGCCATTGAAAAACATCATGTTATTCATATACCAGAAATGTTTGAAGCTACTGACTGAATAAAAAGAGCTGGCATCTCACTCTCTTTGAATCTTCTTTATCATGCTAAGAGGAGCAGGAAAAAGCAAAAAATTTCAGAATTGCACCCTGCAATGCGGAGAAATTACTGTTTGTATATTGACATTATTCATTGATTTTTGCCATTGAAAACCATCATGTTATTCATATAACTGAAATGTTTGAAGCTACTGACTGAATGAAAGGAGCTGGCATCTCACTCTCTTTGAATCTTCTTTATCATGCTAAGAGGAGCAAGAAAAAGCAAAAAATTTCTGAATCGCACCTTGCAATGCGGAGAAATTACTGTTTGTATATTGACATTATTCATTGATTTTTGCCATTGAAAACCATCATGTTATTCATATACCAGAAATGTTTGAAGCTACTGACTGAATGAAAGGAGCTGGCATCTCACTCTCTTTGAATCTTCTTTATCATGCTAAGAGGAGCATGAAAAAGCAAAAAATTTCAGAATTGCACCTTGCAATGCGGAGAAATTACTGTTTGTGCATTCACATTATTCATTGATTTTTGCCATTGAAAAAAGTCCAGAAATGTTTGAAGCTACTGACTGAATGAAAGGAGCTGGCATCTCACTCTCTTTGAATCTTCTTTATCATGCTAAGAGGAGCAGGAAAAAGCAAAACATTTCAAAATTGCACCTTGCAATGCGGAGAAATTACTGTTTGTGCATTCACATTATTCATTGATTTTTGCCATTGAAAACCATCATGTTATTCATATACCAGAAATGTTTGAAGCTACTGACTGAATGAAAGGAGCTGGCATCTCACTCTCTTTGAATCTTCTTTATCATGCTAAGATGAGCAGGAAAAAGCAAAAAATTTCAGAATTGCACCTTGCAATGCGGAGAAATTACTGTTGTGCATTCACATTATTCATTGATTTTTGCCATTGAAAAACGTCCAGAAATGTTTGAAGCTACTGACTGAATGAAAGGAGCTGGCATCTCACTCTCTTTGAATCTTCTTTATCATGCTAAGAGGAGCAGGAAAAAGCAAAAAAAATCAGAATTGCACCTTGCAATGCGGAGAAATTACTGTTTGTGCATTTACAATATTCACTGATTTTTGCCATTGAAAAACGTCCAGAAATATTTGAAGCTACTGACTGAATGAAAGGAGCTGGCATCTCACTCTCTTTGAATCTTCTTTATCATGCTAAGAGTAGCAGGAAAAAGCAAAAAATTTCAGAATTGCACCTTGCAATGCGGAGAAATTACTGTTTGTGCATTTACAATATTCACTGATTTTTGCCATTGAAAAACGTCCAGAAATATTTGAAGCTACTGACTGAATGAAAGGAGCTGGCATCTCACTCTCTTTGAATCTTCTTTATCATGATAAGAGGAGCAGGAAAAAGCAAAAAATTTCAGAATTGCACCTTGCAATGCGGAGAAATTACTGTTTGTGCATTCACATTATTCATTGATTTTTGCCATTGAAAAACATCATGTTATTCATATACCAGAAATGTTTGAAGCTACTGACTGAATAAAAAGAGCTGGCATCTCACTCTCTTTGAATCTTCTTTATCATGCTAAGAGGAGCAAGAAAAAGCAAAAAATTTCTGAATTGCACCTTGCAATGCGGAGAAATTACTGTTTGTATATTGACATTATTCATTGATTTTTGCCATTGAAAACCATCATGTTATTCATATACCAGAAATGTTTGAAGCTGCTGACTGAATGAAAGGAGCTGGCATCTCACTCTCTTTGAATCTTCTTTATCATGCTAAGAGGAGCATGAAAAAGCAAAAAATTTCAGAATTGCACCTTGCAATGCGGAGAAATTACTGTTTGTGCATTCACATTATTCATTGATTTTTGCCATTGAAAAAAGTCCAGAAATGTTTGAAGCTACTGACTGAATGAAAGGAGCTGGCATCTCACTCTCTTTGAATCTTCTTTATCATGCTAAGAGGAGCAGGAAAAAGCAAAACATTTCAAAATTACACCTTGCAATGCGGAGAAATTACTGTTTGTGCATTCACATTATTCATTGATTTTTGCGATTGAAAACCATCATGTTATTCATATACCAGAAATGTTTGAAGCTACTGACTGAATGAAAGGAGCTGGCATCTCACTCTCTTTGAATCTTCTTTATCATGCTAAGATGAGCAGGAAAAAGCAAAAAATTTCAGAATTGCACCTTGCAATGCGGAGAAATTACTGTTGTGCATTCACATTATTCATTGATTTTTGCCATTGAAAAACGTCCAGAAATGTTTGAAGCTACTGACTGAATGAAAGGAGCTGGCATCTCACTCTCTTTGAATCTTCTTTATCATGCTAAGAGGAGCAGGAAAAAGCAAAAAAAATCAGAATTGCACCTTGCAATGCGGAGAAATTACTGTTTGTGCATTCACATTATTCATTGATTTTTGCCATTGAAAAAAGGCCAGAAATGTTTGAAGCTACTGACTGAATGAAAGGAGCTGGCATCTCACTCTCTTTCATTCTTCTTTATCATGCTAAGAGGAGCAGGAAAAAGCAAAAAATTTCAGAATTGCACCTTGCAATGTGGAGAAATTACTGTTTGTGCATTCACATTATTCATTAATTTTTGCCATTGAAAAACATCATGTTATTCATATACCAGAAATGTTTGAAGCTACTGACTGAATGAAAGGAGCTGGCATCTCACTCTCTTTGAATCTGTTAAGAGGAGCAGGAAAAAGCAAAAAATTTCAGAATTGCACCTTGCAATGCAGAGAAATTACTCTTTCTATATTGACATTATTCATTGATTTTTGCCATTGAAAACCATCATGTTATTCATATACCAGAAATGTTTGAAGCTACTGACTGAATGAAAGGAGCTGGCATCTCACTCTCTTTGAATCTTCTTTATCATGCTAAGAGGAGCAGGAAAAAGCAAAAAATTTCAGAATTGCACATTGCAATGCGGAGAAATTACTGTTTGTGCATTCACATTATTCATTGATTTTTGCCATTGAAAACCATCATGTTATTCATATACCAGAAATGTTTGAAGCTACTGACTGAATGAAAGGAGCTGGCATTTCACTCTCTTTGAATCTTCTTTATCATGCTAAGAGGAGCAGGAAAAAGCAAAAAATTTGAGAATTGCACCTTGCAATGCGGAGAAATTACTGTTTGTGCATTCGCATTATTCATTGATTTTTGCCATTGAAAAACGTCCAGAAATGTTTGAAGCTACTGACTGAATGAAAGGAGCTGGCATCTCACTCTCTTTGAATCTTCTTTATCATGCTAAGAGGAGCAGGAAAAAGCAAAAAATTTCAGAATTGCACCTTGCAATGCGGAGAAATTACTGTTTGTGCATTCACATTATTCATTGATTTTGCCATTGAAAAACATCATGTTATTCATATACCAGAAATGTTTGAAGCTACTGACTGAATGAAAGGAGCTGGCATCTCACTCTCTTTGAATCTTCTTTATCATGCTAAGAGGAGCAGGAAAAAGCAAAAAATTTCAGAATTGCTCCTTGCAATGCGGAGAAATTACTGTTTGTATATGGACATTATTCATTGATTTTTGCCATTGAAAACCATCATGTTATTCATATACCAGAAATGTTTGAAGCTACTGACTGAATGAAAAGAGCTCGCATCTCACTCTCTTTGAATCTTCTTTATCATGCTAAGAGGAGCAGGAAAAAGCAAAAAATTTCAGAATTGCACATTGCAATGAGGAGAAATCAAAGTTTTTGCAATCACATTATTCATTGATTTTTGCCATTGAAAACCATCATGTTATTCATATACCAGAAATGTTTGAAGCTACTGACTGAATGAAAGGAGCTGACATCTCACTCTCTTTGAATCTTCTTTATCATGCTAAGAGGAGAAGGAAAAAGCAAAAAATTTCAGAATTGCACCTTGTAATGCGGAGAAATTATTGTTTGTGCATTCACATTATTCATTGATTTTTGCCATTGAAAAAAGGCCAGAAATGTTTGAAGCTACTGACTGAATGAAAGGAGCTGGCATCTCACTCTCTTTGAATCTTCTTTACCATGCTAAGAGGAGCAGGAAAAATCAAAAAAATTCAGAATTGCACCTTGCAATGCGGAGAAATTACTGTTTGTGCATTCACATTATTCATTGATTTTTGCCATTGAAAAACGTCCAGAAATGTTTGAAGCTACTGACTGAATGAAAAGAGCTGGCATATCACTCTCTTTGAATCTTCTTTATCATGCTAAGAGTAGCAGGAAAAAGCAAAAAATTTCAGAATTGCACCTTGCAATGCGGAGAAATTACTGTTTGTGCATTTACAATATTCATTGATTTTTGCCATTGAAAAACGTCCAGAAATGTTTGAAGCTACTGACTGAATGAAAGGAGCTGGCATCTCACTCTCTTTGAATCTTCTTTATCATGATAAGAGGAGCAGGAAAAAGCAAAAAATTTCAGAATTGCACCTTGCAATGCGGAGAAATTACTGTTTGTGCATTCACATTATTCATTGATTTTTGCCATTGAAAAACATCATGTTATTCATATACCAGAAATGTTTGAAGCTACTGACTGAATAAAAAGAGCTGGCATCTCACTCTCTTTGAATCTTCTTTATCATGCTAAGAGGAGCAGGAAAAAGCAAAAAATTTCAGAATTGCACCCTGCAATGCGGAGAAATTACTGTTTGTATATTGACATTATTCATTGATTTTTGCCATTGAAAACCATCATGTTATTCATATAACTGAAATGTTTGAAGCTACTGACTGAATGAAAGGAGCTGGCATCTCACTCTCTTTGAATCTTCTTTATCATGCTAAGAGGAGCAAGAAAAAGCAAAAAATTTCTGAATCGCACCTTGCAATGCGGAGAAATTACTGTTTGTATATTGACATTATTCATTGATTTTTGCCATTGAAAACCATCATGTTATTCATATACCAGAAATGTTTGAAGCTACTGACTGAATGAAAGGAGCTGGCATCTCACTCTCTTTGAATCTTCTTTATCATGCTAAGAGGAGCATGAAAAAGCAAAAAATTTCAGAATTGCACCTTGCAATGCGGAGAAATTACTGTTTGTGCATTCACATTATTCATTGATTTTTGCCATTGAAAAAAGTCCAGAAATGTTTGAAGCTACTGACTGAATGAAAGGAGCTGGCATCTCACTCTCTTTGAATCTTCTTTATCATGCTAAGAGGAGCAGGAAAAAGCAAAACATTTCAAAATTGCACCTTGCAATGCGGAGAAATTACTGTTTGTGCATTCACATTATTCATTGATTTTTGCCATTGAAAACCATCATGTTATTCATATACCAGAAATGTTTGAAGCTACTGACTGAATGAAAGGAGCTGGCATCTCACTCTCTTTGAATCTTCTTTATCATGCTAAGATGAGCAGGAAAAAGCAAAAAATTTCAGAATTGCACCTTGCAATGCGGAGAAATTACTGTTGTGCATTCACATTATTCATTGATTTTTGCCATTGAAAAACGTCCAGAAATGTTTGAAGCTACTGACTGAATGAAAGGAGCTGGCATCTCACTCTGTTTGAATCTTCTTTATCATGCTAAGAGGAGCAGGAAAAAGCAAAAAATTTCAGAATTGCACCTTGCAATGCGGAGAAATTACTGTTTGTGCATTCACATTATTCATTGATTTTTGCCATTGAAAAAAGGCCAGAAATGTTTGAAGCTACTGACTGAATGAAATGAGCTGGCATCTCACTCTCTTTCAATCTTCTTTATCATGCTAAGAGGAGCAGGAAAAAGCAAAAAATTTCAGAATTGCACCTTGCAATGTGGAGAAATTACTGTTTGTGCATTCACATTATTCCTTGATTATTGCCATTGAAAAACGTCCAGAAATGTTTGAAGCTACTGACTGAATGAAAAGAGCTGGCATCTCACTCTCTTTCAATCTTCTTTATCATGCTAAGAGGAGCAGGAAAAAGCAAAAAAATTCAGAATTGCACCTTGCAATGCGGAGAAATTACTGTTTGTGCATTTACAATATTCATTGATTTTTGCTATTGAAAAACGTCCAGAAATGTTTGAAGCTACTGACTGAATGAAAGGAGCTGGCATCTCACTCTCTTTGAATCTTCTTTATCATGCTAAGAGGAGCAGGAAAAAGCAAAAAATTTCAGAATTGCACCTTGCAATGTGGAGAAATTACTGTTTGTATATTGACATTATTCATTGATTTTGGCCATTGAAAACCATCATGTTATTCATATAACTGAAATGTTTGAAGCTACTGACTGAATGAAAGGAGGTGGCATCTCACTCTCTTTGAATCTTCTTTATCATGCTAAGAGGAGCAAGAAAAAGCAAAAAATTTGAGAATTGCACCTTGCAATGCGGAGAAATTACTGTTTGTGCATTCGCATTATTCATTGATTTTTGCCATTGAAAAACGTCCAGAAATGTTTGAAGCTACTGACTGAATGAAAGGAGCTGGCATCTCACTCTCTTTGAATCTTCTTTATCATGCTAAGAGGAGCAGGAAAAAGCAAAAAATTTCAGAATTGCACCTTGCAATGCGGAGAAATTACTGTTTGTGCATTCACATTATTCATTGATTTTGCCATTGAAAAACATCATGTTATTCATATACCAGAAATGTTTGAAGCTACTGACTGAATGAAAGGAGCTGGCATCTCACTCTCTTTGAATCTTCTTTATCATGCTAAGAGGAGCAGGAAAAAGCAAAAAATTTCAGAATTGCTCCTTGCAATGCGGAGAAATTACTGTTTGTATATGGACATTATTCATTGATTTTTGCCATTGAAAACCATCATGTTATTCATATACCAGAAATGTTTGAAGCTACTGACTGAATGAAAAGAGCTCGCATCTCACTCTCTTTGAATCTTCTTTATCATGCTAAGAGGAGCAGGAAAAAGCAAAAAATTTCAGAATTGCACATTGCAATGAGGAGAAATCAAAGTTTTTGCAATCACATTATTCATTGATTTTTGCCATTGAAAACCATCATGTTATTCATATACCAGAAATGTTTGAAGCTACTGACTGAATGAAAGGAGCTGACATCTCACTCTCTTTGAATCTTCTTTATCATGCTAAGAGGAGAAGGAAAAAGCAAAAAATTTCAGAATTGCACCTTGTAATGCGGAGAAATTATTGTTTGTGCATTCACATTATTCATTGATTTTTGCCATTGAAAAAAGGCCAGAAATGTTTGAAGCTACTGACTGAATGAAAGGAGCTGGCATCTCACTCTCTTTGAATCTTCTTTACCATGCTAAGAGGAGCAGGAAAAATCAAAAAAATTCAGAATTGCACCTTGCAATGCGGAGAAATTACTGTTTGTGCATTCACATTATTCATTGATTTTTGCCATTGAAAAACGTCCAGAAATGTTTGAAGCTACTGACTGAATGAAAAGAGCTGGCATATCACTCTCTTTGAATCTTCTTTATCATGCTAAGAGTAGCAGGAAAAAGCAAAAAATTTCAGAATTGCACCTTGCAATGCGGAGAAATTACTGTTTGTGCATTTACAATATTCATTGATTTTTGCCATTGAAAAACGTCCAGAAATGTTTGAAGCTACTGACTGAATGAAAGGAGCTGGCATCTCACTCTCTTTGAATCTTCTTTATCATGATAAGAGGAGCAGGAAAAAGCAAAAAATTTCAGAATTGCACCTTGCAATGCGGAGAAATTACTGTTTGTGCATTCACATTATTCATTGATTTTTGCCATTGAAAAACATCATGTTATTCATATACCAGAAATGTTTGAAGCTACTGACTGAATAAAAAGAGCTGGCATCTCACTCTCTTTGAATCTTCTTTATCATGCTAAGAGGAGCAGGAAAAAGCAAAAAATTTCAGAATTGCACCCTGCAATGCGGAGAAATTACTGTTTGTATATTGACATTATTCATTGATTTTTGCCATTGAAAACCATCATGTTATTCATATAACTGAAATGTTTGAAGCTACTGACTGAATGAAAGGAGCTGGCATCTCACTCTCTTTGAATCTTCTTTATCATGCTAAGAGGAGCAAGAAAAAGCAAAAAATTTCTGAATCGCACCTTGCAATGCGGAGAAATTACTGTTTGTATATTGACATTATTCATTGATTTTTGCCATTGAAAACCATCATGTTATTCATATACCAGAAATGTTTGAAGCTACTGACTGAATGAAAGGAGCTGGCATCTCACTCTCTTTGAATCTTCTTTATCATGCTAAGAGGAGCATGAAAAAGCAAAAAATTTCAGAATTGCACCTTGCAATGCGGAGAAATTACTGTTTGTGCATTCACATTATTCATTGATTTTTGCCATTGAAAAAAGTCCAGAAATGTTTGAAGCTACTGACTGAATGAAAGGAGCTGGCATCTCACTCTCTTTGAATCTTCTTTATCATGCTAAGAGGAGCAGGAAAAAGCAAAACATTTCAAAATTGCACCTTGCAATGCGGAGAAATTACTGTTTGTGCATTCACATTATTCATTGATTTTTGCCATTGAAAACCATCATGTTATTCATATACCAGAAATGTTTGAAGCTACTGACTGAATGAAAGGAGCTGGCATCTCACTCTCTTTGAATCTTCTTTATCATGCTAAGATGAGCAGGAAAAAGCAAAAAATTTCAGAATTGCACCTTGCAATGCGGAGAAATTACTGTTGTGCATTCACATTATTCATTGATTTTTGCCATTGAAAAACGTCCAGAAATGTTTGAAGCTACTGACTGAATGAAAGGAGCTGGCATCTCACTCTGTTTGAATCTTCTTTATCATGCTAAGAGGAGCAGGAAAAAGCAAAAAATTTCAGAATTGCACCTTGCAATGCGGAGAAATTACTGTTTGTGCATTCACATTATTCATTGATTTTTGCCATTGAAAAAAGGCCAGAAATGTTTGAAGCTACTGACTGAATGAAATGAGCTGGCATCTCACTCTCTTTCAATCTTCTTTATCATGCTAAGAGGAGCAGGAAAAAGCAAAAAATTTCAGAATTGCACCTTGCAATGTGGAGAAATTACTGTTTGTGCATTCACATTATTCCTTGATTATTGCCATTGAAAAACGTCCAGAAATGTTTGAAGCTACTGACTGAATGAAAAGAGCTGGCATCTCACTCTCTTTCAATCTTCTTTATCATGCTAAGAGGAGCAGGAAAAAGCAAAAAAATTCAGAATTGCACCTTGCAATGCGGAGAAATTACTGTTTGTGCATTTACAATATTCATTGATTTTTGCTATTGAAAAACGTCCAGAAATGTTTGAAGCTACTGACTGAATGAAAGGAGCTGGCATCTCACTCTCTTTGAATCTTCTTTATCATGCTAAGAGGAGCAGGAAAAAGCAAAAAATTTCAGAATTGCACCTTGCAATGTGGAGAAATTACTGTTTGTATATTGACATTATTCATTGATTTTGGCCATTGAAAACCATCATGTTATTCATATAACTGAAATGTTTGAAGCTACTGACTGAATGAAAGGAGGTGGCATCTCACTCTCTTTGAATCTTCTTTATCATGCTAAGAGGAGCAAGAAAAAGCAAAAAATTTCTGAATTGCACCTTCCAATGCGGAGAAATTACTGTTTGTATATTGACATTATTCATTGATTTTTGCCATTGAAAACCATCATGTTATTCATATACCAGAAATGTTTGAAGCTACTGACTGAATGAAAGGAGCTGGCATCTCACTCTCTTTGAATCTTCTTTATCATGCTAAGAGGAGCAGGAAAAAGCAAAACATTTCAGAATTGCACCTTGCAATGCGGAGAAATTACTGTTTGTGCATTCACATTATTCATTGATTTTTGCCATTGAAAACCATCATGTTATTCATATACCAGAAATGTTTGAAGCTACTGACTGAATGAAAGGAGCTGGCATCTCACTCTCTTTGAATTTTCTTTATCATGCTAAGGTGAGCAGGAAAAAGCAAAAAATTTCAGAATTGCACCTTGCAATGCGGAGAAATTACTGTTTGTGCATTCACATTATTCATTGATTTTTGCCATTGAAAAACGTCCAGAAATGTTTGAAGCTACTGACTGAATGAAAGGAGCTGGCATCTCACTCTCTTTGAATCTTCTTTATCATGCTAAGAGGAGCAGGAAAAAGCAAAAAATTTCAGAATTGCACCTTGCAATGCGGAGAAATTACTGTTTGTGCATTCACATTATTCATTGATTTTTGCCATTGAAAAAAGGCCAGAAATGTTTGAAGCTACTGACTGAATGAAAGGAGCTGGCATCTCACTCTCTTTGAATCTTCTTTATCATGCTAAGAGGAGCAGGAAAAAGCAAAAAATTTCAGAATTGCACCTTGCAATGCGGAGAAATTACTGTTTGTGCATTCACATTATTCATTGATTTTTGCCATTGAAAAACGTCCAGAAATGTTTGAAGCTACTGACTGAATGAAAAGAGCTGGCATATCAATCTCTTTAAATCTTCTTTATTATGCTAAGAGGAGCAGGAAAAAGCAAAAAATTTCAGAATTGCACCTTCCAATGCGGAGAAATTACTGTTTGTATATTGACATTATTCATTGATTTTTGCAATTGAACACCATCATGTTATTCATATACCAGAAATGTTTGAAGCTACTGACTGAATGAAAGGAGCTGGCATCTCACTCTCTTTGAATCTTCTTTATCATGCTAAGAGGAGCAGGAAAAAGCAAAAAATTTCAGAATTGCACTTTGCAATGCGGAGAAATTACTGTTTGTGCATTCACATTATTCATTGATTTTTGCCATTGAAAAACATCATGTTATTCATATACCAGAAATGTTTGAAGCTACTGACTGAATGAAAGGAGCTGGCATCTCACTCTCTTTGAATCTTTATAATACTAAGAGGAGCAGGAAAAAGCAAAAAATTTCAGAATTGCACCTTGCAATGCGGAGAAATTACTGTTTGTGCATTCACATTATTCATTGATTTTTGCCATTGAAAACCATCATGTTATTCATATACCAGAAATGTTTGAAGCTACTGACTGAATGAAAGGAGCTGGCATCTCACTCTCTTTGAATCTTCTTTATCATGCTAAGAGGAGCAGGAAAAAGCAAAAAATTTCAGAATTGCACCTTGCAATGCGGAGAAATTACTGTTTGTGCATTCACATTATTCATTGATTTTTGCCATTGAAAACCATCATGTTATTCATATACCAGAAATGTTTGAAGCTACTGACTGAATGAAAGGAGCTGGCATCTCACTCTCTTTGAATCTTCTTTATTATGCTAAGAGGAGCAGGAAAAAGCAAAAATTTCAGAATTGCACCTTGCAATGCGGAGAAATTACTGTTTGTGCATTCACATTATTCATTGATTTTTGCCATTGAAAAACGTCCAGAAATGTTTGAAGCTACTGACTGAATGAAAGTAGCTGGCATCTCACTCTCTTTGAATCTTCTTTATCATGCTAAGAGGAGCAGGAAAAAGCAAAAAATTTCAGAATTGCACCTTGCAATGCGGAGAAATTACTGTTTGTGCATTCACATTATTCATTGATTTTTGCCATTTAAAAACATCCAGAAATGTTTGAAGCTACTGACTGAATGAAAGGAGCTGGCATCTCACTCTCTTTGAATCTTCTTTATCATGCTAAGAGTATCAGGAAAAAGCAAAAAATTTCAGAATTGCACCGTGCAATGCGGAGAAATTACTGTTTGTGCATTAAAATTATTCATTGATTTTTGCCATTGAAAAAAGGCCAGAAATGTTTGAAGCTACTGACTGAATGAAAGGAGCTGGCATCTCACTGTCTTTGAATCTTCTTTATCATGCTAAGAGGAGCAGGAAAAAGCAAAAAATGTCAGAATTGCACCTTGCAATGCGGAGAAATTACTGTTTGTATATTGACATTATTCATTGATTTTTGCCATTGAAAAACATGTTATTCATATACCAGAAATGTTTGAAGCTACTGACTGAATGAAAGGAGCTGTCATCTCACTCTCTTTAAATCTTCTTTATCATGCTAAGAGGAGCAGGAAAAAGCAAAAAATTTCAGAACTGCACATTGCAATGCGGAGAAATCAATGTTTGTGCATTCACATTATTCATTGATTTTTGCCATTGAAAAACGTCCAGAAATGTTTGAAGATACTGACTGAATGAAAAGAGCTGGCATCTCACTCTCTTTGAATCTTCTTTATCATGCTGAGAGGAGCAGGACAAAGCAAAAAATTTCAGAATTGCACATTGCAATGAGGAGAAATCAATGTTTTTGCATTCACATTATTCATTGATTTTTGCCATTGAAAAACGTCCAGAAATGTTTGAAGCTACTGACTGAATGAAAGGAGCTGGCATCTCACTCTCTTTGAATCTTCTTTATCATGCTAAGAGGAGCAGGGAAAAGCAAAAAATTTCAGAATTGCACCTTGCAATACAGAGAAATTACTGTTTGTGCATTCACATTATTCATTGATTTTTGCCATTGAAAAACATCATGTTATTCATATACCAGAAATGTTTGAAGCTACTGACTGAATGAAAGGAGCTGGCATCTCATTCTCTTTGAATCTTTATAATGCTAAGAGGAGCAGGAAAAAGCAAAAAATTTCAGAATTGCACCTTGCAATGCGGAGAAATTACTGTTTGTGCATTCACATTATTCATTGATTTTTGCCATTGAAAAGCGTCCAGAAATGTTTGAAGCTACTGACTGAATGAAAGGAGCTGGCATCTCACTCTCTTTGAATCTTCTTTATCATGCTAAGAGGAGCAGGAAAAAGCAAAACATTTCAGAATTGCACCTTGCAATGTGGAGAAATTACTGTTTGTATATTGACATTATTCATTGATTTTTGCAATTGAAAACCATCATGTTATTCATATACCAGAAATATTTGAAGCTACAGACTGAATGAAAGGAGCTGGCATCTCACTCTCTTTGAATCTTCTTTATCATGCTAAGAGGAACAGGAAAAAGCAAAAAATTTCAGAATTGCACCTTGCAATGCGGAGAAATTACTGTTTGTGCATTCACATTATTCATTGATTTTTACCTTTGAAAAATATCACGTTATTCATATACCAGAAATGTTTGAAGCTACAGACTGAATGAAAGGAGTTGGCATCTCACTCTCTTTGAATCTTTATAATACTAAGAGGAGCAGGAAAAAGCAAAAAATTTCAGAATTGCACCTTGCAATGCGGAGAAATTACTGTTTGTCCATTCACATTATTCATTGATTTTTGCCATTGAAAACCATCATGTTATTCATATACCAGAAATGTTTGAAGCTACTGACTGAATGAAAGGAGCTGGCATCTCAATCTCTTTGAATCTTCTTTATCATGCTAAGAGGAGCAGGAAAAAGCAAAAAATTTCAGAATTGCACCTTGCAATGCGGAGAAATTACTGTTTGTGCATTCACATTATTCATTGATTTTTGCCATTGAAAAAAGGCCAGAAATGTTTGAAGCTACTGACTGAATGAAAGGAGCTGGCATCTCACTCTCTTTGAATCTTCTTTATCATGCTAAGAGGAGCAGGTAAAAGCAAAAAATTTCAGAATTGCACCTTGCAATGCGGAGAAATTACTGTTTGTGCATTCACATTATTCATTGATTTTTGCCATTGAAAAACATCATGTTATTCATATACCAGAAATGTTTGAAGCTACTGACTGAATGAAAGGAGCTGGCATCTCACTCTCTTTGAATCTTCTTTATTATGCTAAGAGGAGCAGGAAAAAGCAAAAAATTTCAGAATTGCACCTTGCAATGCGGAGAAATTACTGTTTGTGCATTCACATTATTCATTGATTTTTGCCATTGAAAAATGTCCAGAAATGTTTGAAGCTACTGACTGAATGAAAGGAGCTGGCATCTCACTCTCTTTGAATCTTCTTTATCATGCTAAGAGGAGCAGGAAAAAGCAAAAAATTTCAGAATTGCACCTTGCAATGCGGAGAAATTACTGTTTGTGCATTCACATTATTCATTGATTTTTACCTTTGAAAAATATCACGTTATTCATATACCAGAAATGTTTGAAGCTACTGACTGAATGAAAGGAGCTGGCATCTCACTCTCTTTGAATCTTTATAATACTAAGAGGAGCAGGAAAAAGCAAAAAATTTCAGAATTGCACCTTGCAATGCGGAGAAATTACTGTTTGTGCATTCACATTATTCATTGATTTTTGCCATTGAAAACCATCATGTTATTCATATACCAGAAATGTTTGAAGCTACTGACTGAATGAAAGGAGCTGGCATCTCACTCTCTTTGAATCTTCTTTATCATGCTAAGAGGAGCAGGAAAAAGCAAAAAATTTCAGAATTGCACCTTGCAATGCTGAGAAATTACTGTTTGTGCATTCACATTATTCATTGATTTTTGCCATTGAAAAAAGGCCAGAAATGTTTGAAGCTACTGACTGAATGAAAGGAGCTGACATCTCACTCTCTTTGAATCTTCTTTATCATGCTAAGAGGAGCAGGTAAAAGCAAAAAATTTCAGAATTGCACCTTGCAATGCGGAGAAATTACTGTTTGTGCATTCACATTATTCATTGATTTTTGCCATTGAAAAACATCATGTTATTCATATACCAGAAATGTTTGAAGCTACTGACTGAATGAAAGGAGCTGGCATCTCACTCTCTTTGAATCTTCTTTATTATGCTAAGAGGAGCAGGAAAAAGCAAAAAATTTCAGAATTGCACCTTGCAATGCGGAGAAATTACTGTTTGTGCATTCACATTATTCATTGATTTTTGCCATTGAAAAATGTCCAGAAATGTTTGAAGCTACTGACTGAATGAAAGGAGCTGGCACCTTACTCTCTTTGAATCTTCTTTATCATGCTAAGAGGAGCAGGAAAAAGCAAAAAATTTCAGAATTGCACCTTGCAATGCGGAGAAATTACTGTTTGTGCATTCACATTATTCATTGATTTTTACCTTTGAAAAATATCACGTTATTCATATACCAGAAATGTTTGAAGCTACTGACTGAATGAAAGGAGCTGGCATCTCACTCTCTTTGAATCTTTATAATACCAAGAGGAGCAGGAAAAAGCAAAAAATTTCAGAATTGCACCTTGCAATGCGGAGAAATTACTGTTTGTGCATTCACATTATTCATTGATTTTTGCCATTGAAAACCATCATGTTATTCATATACAAGAAATGTTTGAAGCTACTGACTGAATGAAAGGAGCTGGCATCTCACTCTCTTTGAATCTTCTTTATCATGCTAAGAGGAGCAGGAAAAAGCAAAAAATTTCAGAATTGCACCTTGCAATGCTGAGAAATTACTGTTTGTGCATTCACATTATTCATTGATTTTTGCCATTGAAAAAAGGCCAGAAATGTTTGAAGCTACTGACTGAATGAAAGGAGCTGACATCTCACTCTCTTTGAATCTTCTTTATCATGCTAAGAGGAGCAGGTAAAAGCAAAAAATTTCAGAATTGCACCTTGCAATGCGGAGAAATTACTGTTTGTGCATTCACATTATTCATTGATTTTTGCCATTGAAAAACATCATGTTATTCATATACCAGAAATGTTTAAAGCTACTGACTGAATGAAAGGAGCTGGCATCTCACTCTCTTTGAATCTTCTTTATTATGCTAAGAGGAGCAGGAAAAAGCAAAAAATTTCAGAATTGCACCTTGCAATGCGGAGAAATTACTGTTTGTGCATTCACATTATTCATTGATTTTTGCCATTGAAAAACGTCCAGAAATGTTTGAAGCTACTGACTGAATGAAAGGAGCTGGCATCTCACTCTCTTTGAATCTTCTTTATCATGCTAAGAGGAGCAGGAAAAAGCAAAAAATTTCAGAATTGCACCTTGCAATGCGGAGAAATTACTGTTTGTGCATTTACATTATTCATTGATTTTTGCCATTGAAAAACATCCAGAAATGTTTGAAGCTACTGACTGAATGAAAAGAGCTGGCATCTCACTCTCTTTGAATCTTCTTTATCATGCTAAGAGGAGCAGGAAAAAGCAAAACATTTCAGAATTGCACCTTGCAATGTGGAGAAATTACTGTTTGTATATTGACATTATTCATTGATTTTTGCCATTGAAAACCATCATGTTATTCATATACCAGAAATATTTGAAGCTACAGACTGAATGAAAGGAGCTGGCATCTCACTCTCTTTGAATCTTCTTTATCATGCTAAGAGGAACAGGAAAAAGCAAAAAATTTCAGAATTGCACCTTGCAATGCGGAGAAATTACTGTTTGTGCATTCACATTATTCATTGATTTTTACCTTTGAAAAATATCACGTTATTCATATACCAGAAATGTTTGAAGCTACTGAATGAATGAAAGGAGCTGGCATCTCACTCTCTTTGAATCTTTATAATACTAAGAGGAGCAGGAAAAAGCAAAAAATTTCAGAATTGCACCTTGCAATGCGGAGAAATTACTGTTTGTGCATTCACATTATTCATTGATTTTTGCCATTGAAAACCATCATGTTATTCATATACCAGAAATGTTTGAAGCTACTGACTGAATGAAAGGAGCTGGCATCTCACTCTCTTTGAATATTCTTTATCATGCTAAGAGGAGCAGGAAAAAGCAAAAAATTTCAGAATTGCACCTTGCAATGCGGAGAAATTACTGTTTGTGCATTCACATTATTCATTGATTTTTGCCATTGAAAAAAGGCCAGAAATGTTTGAAGCTACTGACTGAATGAAAGGAGCAGGCATCTCACTCTATTTGAATCTTCTTTATCATGCTAATAGGAGCAGGTAAAAGCAAAAAATTTCAGAATTGCACCTTGCAATGCGGAGAAATTACTCTTTGTGCATTCACATTATTCATTGATTTTTGCCATTGAAAAACATCATGTTATTCATATATCAGAAATGTTTGAAGCTACTGACTGAATGAAAGGAGCTGGCATCTCACTCTCTTTGAATCTTCTTTATCATGCTAAGAGGAGCAGGAAAAAGCAAAAAATTTCAGAATTGCACCTTGCAATGCGGAGAAATTATTGATTGTGCATTCACATTATTCATTGATTTTTGCCATTGAAAACCATCATGTTATTCATATACCAGAAATGTTTGAAGCTACTGACTGAATGAAAGGAGCTGGCATCTCACTCTCTTTGAATCTTCTTTATTATGCTAAGAGGAGCAGGAAAAAGCAAAAAATTTCAGAATTGCACCTTGCAATGCGGAGAAATTACTGTTTGTGCATTCACATTATTCATTGATTTTTGCCATTGAAAAACGTCCAGAAATGTTTGAAGCTACTGACTGAATGAAAGTAGCTGGCATCTCACTCTCTTTGAATCTTCTTTATCATGCTAAGAGGAGCAGGAAAAAGCAAAAAATTTCAGAATTGCACCTTGCAATGCGGAGAAATTACTGTTTGTGCATTCACATTATTCATTGATTTTTGCCATTTAAAAACATCCAGAAATGTTTGAAGCTACTGACTGAATGAAAGGAGCTGGCATCTCACTCTCTTTGAATCTTCTTTATCATGCTAAGAGGAGCAGGAAAAAGCAAAAAATTTCAGAATTGCACCGTGCAATGCGGAGAAATTACTGTTTGTGCATTAACATTATTCATTGATTTTTGCCATTGAAAAAAGGCCAGAAATGTTTGAAGCTACTGACTGAATGAAAGGAGCTGGCATCTCACTGTCTTTGAATCTTCTTTATCATGCTAAGAGGAGCAGGAAAAAGCAAAAAATGTCAGAATTGCACCTTGCAATGCGGAGAAATTACTGTTTGTATATTGACATTATTCATTGATTTTTGCCATTGAAAAACATCATGTTATTCATATACCAGAAATGTTTGAAGCTACTGACTGAATGAAAGGAGCTGTCATCTCACTCTCTTTAAATCTTGTTTATCATGCTAAGAGGAGCAGGAAAAAGCAAAAAATTTCAGAACTGCACATTGCAATGCGGAGAAATCAATGTTTGTGCATTCACATTATTCAATGATTTTTGCCATTGAAAAACGTCCAGAAATGTTTGAAGCTACTGACTGAATGAAAAGAGCTGGCATCTCACTCTCTTTGAATCTTCTTTATCATGCTGAGAGGAGAAGGACAAAGCAAAAAATTTCAGAATTGCACATTGCAATGAGGAGAAATCAATGTTTGTGCATTCACATTATTCATTGATTTTTGCCATTGAAAAACGTCCAGAAATGTTTGAAGCTACTGACTGAATGAAAAGAGCTGGCATCTCACTCTCTTTGAATCTTCTTTATCATGCTAAGAGGAGCAGGGAAAAGCAAAACATTTCAGAATTGCACCTTGCAATACAGAGAAATTACTGTTTGTGCATTCACATTATTCATTGATTTTTGCCATTGAAAAACATCATGTTATTCATATACCAGAAATGTTTGAAGCTACTGACTGAATGAAAGGAGCTGGCATCTCACTCTCTTTGAATCTTTATAATGCTAAGAGGAGCAGGAAAAAGCAAAAAATTTCAGAATTGCACCTTGCAATGCGGAGAAATTACTGTTTGTGCATTCACATTATTCATTGATTTTTGCCATTGAAAACCATCATGTTATTCATATACCAGAAATGTTTGAAGCTACTGACTGAATGAAAGGAGCTGGCATCTCACTCTCTTTGAATCTTCTTTATCATGCTAAGAGGAGCAGGAAAAAGCAAAAAATTTCAGAATTGCACCTTGCAATGCGGAGAAATTACTGTTTGTGCATTCACATTATTCATTGATTTTTGCCATTGAAAAACATCCAGAAATGTTTGAAGCTACTGACTGAATGAAAGGAGCTGGCATCTCACTCTCTTTGAATCTTCTTTATCATGCTAAGAGGAGCAGGAAAAAGCAAAAAATTTCAGAATTGCAGCTTGCAATGCGGAGAAATTACTGTTTGTGCATTCACATTATTCATTGATTTTTGCCATTGAAAAAAGGCCAGAAATGTTTGAAGCTACTGGCTGAATGAAAGGAGCTGGCATCTCACTGTCTTTGAATCTTCTTTATCATGCTAAGAGGAGCAGGAAAAAGCAAAAAATGTCAGAATTGCACCTTGCAATGCGGAGAAATTACTGTTTGTATATTGACATTATTCATTGATTTTTGCCATTGAAAAACATCATGTTATTCATATACCAGAAATGTTTGAAGCTACTGACTGAATGAAAGGAGCTGTCATCTCACTCTCTTTAAATCTTGTTTATCATGCTAAGAGGAGCAGGAAAAAGCAAAAAATTTCAGAACTGCACATTGCAATGCGGAGAAATCAATGTTTGTGCATTCACATTATTCAATGATTTTTGCCATTGAAAAACGTCCAGAAATGTTTGAAGCTACTGACTGAATGAAAAGAGCTGGCATCTCACTCTCTTTGAATCTTCTTTATCATGCTGAGAGGAGAAGGACAAAGCAAAAAATTTTAGAATTGCACATTGCAATGAGGAGAAATCAATGTTTGTGCATTCACATTATTCATTGATTTTTGCCATTGAAAAACGTCCAGAAATGTTTGAAGCTACTGACTGAATGAAAAGAGCTGGCATCTCACTCTCTTTGAATCTTCTTTATCATGCTAAGAGGAGCAGGGAAAAGCAAAAAATTTCAGAATTGCACCTTGCAATGCGGAGAAATTGCTGTTTGTGCATTCACATTATTCATTGATTTTTGCCATTGAAAAACATCATGTTATTCATATACCAGAAATGTTTAAAGCTACAGACTGAATGAAAGGAGCTGGCATCTCACTCTCTTTGAATCTTCTTTATCATGCTAAGAGGAGCAGGAAAAAGCAAAAAATTTCAGAATTGCACCTTGCAATACGGAGAAATTACTGCTTGTGCATTCACATTATTCATTGATTTTTGCCATTGAAAACCATCATGTTATTCATATACCAGAAATGTTTGAAGCTACTGACTGAATGAAAGGAGCTGGCATCTCACTCTCTTTGAATCTTCTTTATCATGCTAAGAGGAGCAGGAAAAAGCAAAAAATTTCAGAATTGCACCTTGCAATGCGGAGAAATTACTGTTTGTGCATTGACATTATTCATTGATTTTTGCCATTGAAAAATGTCCAGAAATGTTTGAAGCTACTGACTGAATGAAAGGAGCTGGCATCTCACTCTCTTTGAATCTTCTTTATCATGCTAAGAGGAGCAGGAAAAAGCAAAAAATTTCAGAATTGCACCTTGCAATGCGGAGAAATTACTGTTTGTGCATTCACATTATTCATTGATTTTTGCCATTGAAAAATGTCCAGAAATGTTTGAAGCTACTGACTGAATGAAAGGAGCTGGCATCTCACTCTCTTTGAATCTTCTTTATCATGCTAAGAGAAGCAGGAAAAAGCAAAAAATTTCAGAATTGCACCTTGCAATGCGGAGAAATTACTGTTTGTGCATTCACATTATTCATTGATTTTTGCCATTGAAAAACATCATGTTATTCATATACCTGAAATGTTTGAAGCTACTCACTGAATGAAAGGAGCTGGCATCTCACTCTCTTTGAATCTTCTTTATTATGCTAAGAGGAGCAGGAAAAAGCAAAAAATGTCAGAATTGCACCTTGCAACGCGGAGAAATTACTGTTTATATATTGACATTATTCATTGATTTTTGCCATTGAAAAACATCATGTTATTCATATACCGGAAATGTTTGAAGCTACTGACTGAATGAATGGAGCTGTCATCTCACTCTCTTTGAATCTTCTTTATCATGCTAAGAGGAGCAGGAAAAAGCAAAAAATTTCAGAATTGCACATTGCAATGCGGAGAAATCAATGTTTGTGCATTCACATTATTCATTGATTTTTGCCATTGAAAAACGTCCAGAAATGTTTCAAGCTACTGACTGAATGAAAAGAGCTGGCATCTCACTCTCTTTGAATCTTCTTTGTCATGCTAAGAGGAGCAAAAAAAAGCAAAAAATTTCAGAATTGCACATTGCAATGAGGAGAAATCAATGTTTTTGCATTCACATTATTCATTGATTTTTGCCATTGAAAAACGTCCAGAAATGTTTGAAGCTACTGACTGAATGAAAAGAGCTGGCATCTCACTCTCTTTGAATCTTCTTTATCATGCTAAGAGGAGCAGGAAAAAGCAAAAAATTTCAGAATTGCACATTGCAATGCGGAGAAATCAATGTTTGTGCATTCACATTATTCATTGATTTTTGCCATTGAAAAACGTCCAGAAATGTTAGAAGCTACTGACTGAATGAAAAGAGCTGGCATCTCACTCTCTTTGAATCTTCTATATCATGCTAAGAGGAGCAGGAAAAAGCGAAAAATTTCAGAATTGCACCTTACAAAGCGGAGAAATTACTGTTTGTGCATTCACATTATTCATTGATTTTTGCCATTGAAAACCATCATGTTATTCATTTACCAGAAATGTTTGAAGCTACTGACTGAATGAAAGGAGCTGGCATCTCACTCTCTTTGAATCTTCTTTATCATGCTAAGAGAAGCAGGAAAAAGCAGAAAATTTCAGAATTGCACCTTGCAATGCGGAGAAATTACTGTTTGTGCATTCACACTATTCATTGATTTTTGCCATTGAAAAACATCATGTTATTCATATACCAGAAATGTTTGAAGCTACTGACTGAATGAAAGAAGCTGGCATCTCACTCTCTTTGAATCTTCTTTACCATGCTAAGAGGAGCAGGAAAAAGCAAAAAATGTCAGAATTGCACCTTGCAATGCAGAGAAATTACTGTTTATATATTGACATTATTCATTGATTTTTGCCATTGAAAAACGTCCAGAAATGTTTGAAGCTACTGACTGAATGAAAAGAGCTGGCATCTCACTCTCTTTGAATCTTCTTTATCATGCTGAGAGGAGAAGGACAAAGCAAAAAATTTCAGAATTGCACATTGCAATGAGGAGAAATCAATGTTTGTGCATTCACATTATTCATTGATTTTTGCCATTGAAAAACGTCCAGAAATGTTTGAAGCTACTGACTGAATGAAAAGAGCTGGCATCTCACTCTCTTTGAATCTACTTTATCATGCTAAGAGGAGCAGGGAAAAGCAAAACATTTCAGAATTGCACCTTGCAATACAGAGAAATTACTGTTTGTGCATTCACATTATTCATTGATTTTTGCCATTGAAAAACATCATGTTATTCATATACCAGAAATGTTTGAAGCTACTGACTGAATGAAAGGAGCTGGCATCTCACTCTCTTTGAATCTTTATAATGCTAAGAGGAGCAGGAAAAAGCAAAAAATTTCAGAATTGCACCTTGCAATGCGGAGAAATTACTGTTTGTGCATTCACATTATTCATTGATTTTTGCCATTGAAAACCATCATGTTATTCATATACCAGAAATGTTTGAAGCTACTGACTGAATGAAAGGAGCTGGCATCTCACTCTCTTTGAATCTTCTTTATCATGCTAAGAGGAGCAGGAAAAAGCAAAAAATTTCAGAATTGCACCTTGCAATGCGGAGAAATTACTGTTTGTGCATTCACATTATTCATTGATTTTTGCCATTGAAAAATGTCCAGAAATGTTTGAAGCTACTGACTGAATGAAAGGAGCTGGCATCTCATTCTCTTTGAATCTTCTTTATCATGCTAAGAGGAGCAGGAAAAAGCAAAAAATTTCAGAATTGCACCTTGCAATGCGGAGAAATTACTGTTTGTGCATTCACATTATTCATTGATTTTTGCCATTGAAAAACATCATGTTATTCATATACCAGAAATGTTTAAAGCTACAGACTGAATGAAAGGAGCTGGCATCTCACTCTCTTTGAATCTTCTTTATCATGCTAAGAGGAGCAGGAAAAAGCAAAAAATTTCAGAATTGCACCTTGCAATACGGAGAAATTACTGCTTGTGCATTCACATTATTCATTGATTTTTGCCATTGAAAACCATCATGTTATTCATATACCAGAAATGTTTGAAGCTACTGACTGAATGAAAGGAGCTGGCATCTCACTCTCTTTGAATCTTCTTTATCATGCTAAGAGGAGCAGGAAAAAGCAAAAAATTTCAGAATTGCACCTTGCAATGCGGAGAAATTACTGTTTGTGCATTCACATTATTCATTGATTTTTGACATTGAAAAATGTCCAGAAATGTTTGAAGCTACTGACTGAATGAAAGGAGCTGGCATCTCACTCTCTTTAAATCTTCTTTATCATGCTAAGAGGAGCAGGAAAAAGCAAAAAATTTCAGAATTGCACCTTGCAATGCGGAGAAATTACTGTTTGTGCATTCACACTATTCATTGATTTTTGCCATTGAAAAACATCATGTTATTCATATACCAGAAATGTTTGAAGCTACTGACTGAATGAAAGGAGCTGGCATCTCACTCTCTTTGAATCTTCTTTACCATGCTAAGAGGAGCAGGAAAAAGCAAAAAATGTCAGAATTGCACCTTGCAATGCAGAGAAATTACTGTTTATATATTGACATTATTCATTGATTTTTGCCATTGAAAAACGTCCAGAAATGTTTGAAGCTACTGACTGAATGAAAGGAGCTGGCATCTCACTCTCTTTGAATCTTTATAATGCTAAGAGGAGCAGGAAAAAGCAAAAAATTTCAGAATTGCACCTTGCAATGCGGAGAAATTACTGTTTGTGCATTCACATTATTCATTGATTTTTGCCATTGAAAAACGTCCAGAAATGTTTGAAGCTACTGACTGAATGAAAGGAGCTGGCATCTCACTCTCTTTTAATCTTCTTTATCATGCTAAGAGGAGCAGGAAAAAGCAAAAAATTTCAGAATTGCACCTTGCAATGCGGAGAAATTACTGTTTGTGCATTCACATTATTCATTGATTTTTGACATTGAAAAATGTCCAGAAATGTTTGAAGCTACTGACTGAATGAAAGGAGCTGGCATCTCACTCTCTTTGAATCTTCTTTATCATGCTAAGAGGAGCAGGAAAAAGCAAAAAATTTCAGAATTGCACCTTGCAATGCGGAGAAATTACTGTTTGTGCATTCACATTATTCATTGATTTTTGCCATTGAAAAACATCATGTTATTCATATACCAGAAATGTTTGAAGCTACTGACTGAATGAAAGGAGCTGGCATCTCACTCTCTTTGAATCTTTATAATGCTAAGAGGAGCAGGAAAAAGCAAAAAATTTCAGAATTGCACCTTGCAATGCGGAGAAATTACTGTTTGTGCATTCACATTATTCATTGATTTTTGCCATTGAAAAACGTCCAGAAATGTTTGAAGCTACTGACTGAATGAAAAGAGCTGGCATCTCACTCTCTTTGAATCTTCTTTATCATGCTGAGAGGAGAAGGACAAAGCAAAAAATTTCAGAATTTCACATTGCAATGAGGAGAAATCAATGTTTGTGCATTCACATTATTCATTGATTTTTGCCATTGAAAAACGTCCAGAAATGTTTGAAGCTACTGACTGAATGAAAAGAGCTGGCATCTCACTCTCTTTGAATCTTCTTTATCATGCTAAGAGGAGCAGGGAAAAGCAAAACATTTCAGAATTGCACCTTGCAATACAGAGAAATTACTGTTTGTGCATTCACATTATTCATTGATTTTTGCCATTGAAAAACATCATGTTATTCATATACCAGAAATGTTTGAAGCTACTGACTGAATGAAAGGAGCTGGCATCTCACTCTCTTTGAATCTTTATAATGCTAAGAGGAGCAGGAAAAAGCAAAAAATTTCAGAATTGCACCTTGCAATGCGGAGAAATTACTGTTTGTGCATTCACATTATTCATTGATTTTTGCCATTGAAAACCATCATGTTATTCATATACCAGAAATGTTTGAAGCTACTGACTGAATGAAAGGAGCTGGCATCTCACTCTCTTTGAATCTTCTTTATCATGCTAAGAGGAGCAGGAAAAAGCAAAAAATTTCAGAATTGCACCTTGCAATGCGGAGAAATTACTGTTTGTGCATTCACATTATTCATTGATTTTTGCCATTGAAAAATGTCCAGAAATGTTTGAAGCTACTGACTGAATGAAAGGAGCTGGCATCTCATTCTCTTTGAATCTTCTTTATCATGCTAAGAGGAGCAGGAAAAAGCAAAAAATTTCAGAATTGCAACTTGCAATGCGGAGAAATTACTGTTTGTGCATTCACATTATTCATTGATTTTTGCCATTGAAAAACATCATGTTATTCATATACCAGAAATGTTTAAAGCTACAGACTGAATGAAAGGAGCTGGCATCTCACTCTCTTTGAATCTTCTTTATCATGCTAAGAGGAGCAGGAAAAAGAAAAAATTTCAGAATTGCACCTTGCAATACGGAGAAATTACTGCTTGTGCATTCACATTATTCATTGATTTTTGCCATTGAAAACCATCATGTTATTCATATACCAGAAATGTTTGAAGCTACTGACTGAATGAAAAGAGCTGGCATCTCACTCTCTTTGAATCTTCTTTATCATGCTAAGAGGAGCAGGAAAAAGCAAAAAATTTCAGAATTGCACCTTGCAATGCGGAGAAATTACTGTTTGTGCATTGACATTATTCATTGATTTTTGCCATTGAAAAATGTCCAGAAATGTTTGAAGCTACTGACTGAATGAAAGGAGCTGGCATCTCACTCTCTTTGAATCTTCTTTATCATGCTAAGAGGAGCAGGAAAAAGCAAAAAATTTCAGAATTGCACCTTGCAATGCGGAGAAATTACTGTTTGTGCATTCACATTATTCATTGATTTTTGCCATTGAAAAATGTCCAGAAATGTTTGAAGCTACTGACTGAATGAAAGGAGCTGGCATCTCACTCTCTTTGAATCTTCTTTATCATGCTAAGAGAAGCAGGAAAAAGCAAAAAATTTCAGAATTGCACCTTGCAATGCGGAGAAATTACTGTTTGTGCATTCACATTATTCATTGATTTTTGCCATTGAAAAACATCATGTTATTCATATACCAGAAATGTTTGAAGCTACTGACTGAATGAAAGGAGCTGGCATCTCACTCTCTTTGAATCTTCTTTACCATGCTAAGAGGAGCAGGAAAAAGCAAAAAATGTCAGAATTGCACCTTGCAATGCAGAGAAATTACTGTTTATATACTGACATTATTCATTGATTTTTGCCATTGAAAAACGTCCAGAAATGTTTGAAGCTACTGACTGAATGAAAAGAGCTGTCATCTCATTCTCTTTGAATCTTCTTTATCATGCTGAGAGGAGAAGGACAAAGCAAAAAATTTCAGAATTGCACATTGCAATGAGGAGAAATCAATGTTTGTGCATTCACATTATTCATTGATTTTTGCCATTGAAAAACGTCCAGAAATGTTTGAAGCTACTGACTGAATGAAAAGAGCTGGCATCTCACTCTCTTTGAATCTTCTTTATCATGCTAAGAGGAGCAGGAAAAAGCAAAAAATTTCAGAATTGCACCTTGCAATGCGGAGAAATTACTGTTTGTGCATTCACATTATTCATTGATTTTTGACATTGAAAAATGTCCAGAAATGTTTGAAGCTACTGACTGAATGAAAGGAGCTGGCATCTCACTCTCTTTGAATCTTCTTTATCATGCTAAGAGGAGCAGGAAAAAGCAAAAAATTTCAGAATTGCACCTTGCAATGCGGAGAAATTACTGTTTGTGCATTCACACTATTCATTGATTTTTGCCATTGAAAAACATCATGTTATTCATATACCAGAAATGTTTGAAGCTACTGACTGAATGAAAGGAGCTGGCATCTCACTCTCTTTGAATCTTCTTTACCATGCTAAGAGGAGCAGGAAAAAGCAAAAAATGTCAGAATTGCACCTTGCAATGCAGAGAAATTACTGTTTATATATTGACATTATTCATTGATTTTTGCCATTGAAAAACGTCCAGAAATGTTTGAAGCTACTGACTGAATGAAAAGAGCTGGCATCTCACTCTCTTTGAATCTTCTTTATCATGCTGAGAGGAGAAGGACAAAGCAAAAAATTTCAGAATTGCACATTGCAATGAGGAGAAATCAATGTTTGTGCATTCACATTATTCATTGATTTTTGCCATTGAAAAACGTCCAAAAATGTTTGAAGCTACTGACTGAATGAAAAGAGCTGGCATCTCACTCTCTTTGAATCTTCTTTATCATGCTAAGAGGAGCAGGGAAAAGCAAAACATTTCAGAATTGCACCTTGCAATACAGAGAAATTACTGTTTGTGCATTCACATTATTCATTGATTTTTGCCATTGAAAAACATCATGTTATTCATATACCAGAAATGTTTGAAGCTACTGACTGAATGAAAGGAGCTGGCATCTCACTCTCTTTGAATCTTTATAATGCTAAGAGGAGCAGGAAAAAGCAAAAAATTTCAGAATTGCACCTTGCAATGCGGAGAAATTACTGTTTGTGCATTCACATTATTCATTGATTTTTGCCATTGAAAACCATCATGTTATTCATATACCAGAAATGTTTGAAGCTACTGACTGAATGAAAGGAGCTGGCATCTCACTCTCTTTGAATCTTCTTTATCATGCTAAGAGGAGCAGGAAAAAGCAAAAAATTTCAGAATTGCACCTTGCAATGCGGAGAAATTACTGTTTGTGCATTCACATTATTCATTGATTTTTGCCATTGAAAAATGTCCAGAAATGTTTGAAGCTACTGACTGAATGAAAGGAGCTGGCATCTCATTCTCTTTGAATCTTCTTTATCATGCTAAGAGGAGCAGGAAAAAGCAAAAAATTTCAGAATTGCACCTTGCAATGCGGAGAAATTACTGTTTGTGCATTCACATTATTCATTGATTTTTGCCATTGAAAAACATCATGTTATTCATATACCAGAAATGTTTAAAGCTACAGACTGAATGAAAGGAGCTGGCATCTCACTCTCTTTGAATCTTCTTTATCATGCTAAGAGGAGCAGGAAAAAGCAAAAAATTTCAGAATTGCACCTTGCAATACGGAGAAATTACTGCTTGTGCATTCACATTATTCATTGATTTTTGCCATTGAAAACCATCATGTTATTCATATACCAGAAATGTTTGAAGCTACTGACTGAATGAAAAGAGCTGGCATCTCACTCTCTTTGAATCTTCTTTATCATGCTAAGAGGAGCAGGAAAAAGCAAAAAATTTCAGAATTGCACCTTGCAATGCGGAGAAATTACTGTTTGTGCATTGACATTATTCATTGATTTTTGCCATTGAAAAATGTCCAGAAATGTTTGAAGCTACTGACTGAATGAAAGGAGCTGGCATCTCACTCTCTTTGAATCTTCTTTATCATGCTAAGAGGAGCAGGAAAAAGCAAAAAATTTCAGAATTGCACCTTGCAATGCGGAGAAATTACTGTTTGTGCATTCACATTATTCATTGATTTTTGCCATTGAAAAATGTCCAGAAATGTTTGAAGCTACTGACTGAATGAAAGGAGCTGGCATCTCACTCTCTTTGAATCTTCTTTATCATGCTAAGAGAAGCAGGAAAAAGCAAAAAATTTCAGAATTGCACCTTGCAATGCGGAGAAATTACTGTTTGTGCATTCACATTATTCATTGATTTTTGCCATTGAAAAACATCATGTTATTCATATACCTGAAATGTTTGAAGCTACTCACTGAATGAAAGGAGCTGGCATCTCACTCTCTTTGAATATTCTTTATTATGCTAAGAGGAGCAGGAAAAAGCAAAAAATGTCAGAATTGCACCTTGCAATGCGGAGAAATTACTGTTTATATATTGACATTATTCATTGATTTTTGCCATTGAAAAACATCATGTTATTCATATACCGGAAATGTTTGAAGCTACTGACTGAATGAATGGAGCTGTCATCTCACTCTCTTTGAATCTTCTTTATCATGCTAAGAGGAGCAGGAAAAAGCAAAAAATTTCAGAATTGCACATTGCAGTGCGGAGAAATCAATGTTTGTGCATTCACATTATTCATTGATTTTTGCCATTGAAAAACGTCCAGAAATGTTTCAAGCTACTGACTGAATGAAAAGAGCTGGCATCTCACTCTCTTCGAATCTTCTTTGTCATGCTAAGAGGAGCAAAAAAAAGCAAAAAATTTCAGAATTGCACATTGCAATGAGGAGAAATCAATGTTTTTGCATTCACATTATTCATTGATTTTTGCCATTGAAAAACGTCCAGAAATGTTTGAAGCTACTGACTGAATGAAAAGAGCTGGCATCTCACTCTCTTTGAATCTTCTTTATCATGCTAAGAGGAGCAGGAAAAAGCAAAAAATTTCAGAATTGCACATTGCAATGCGGAGAAATCAATGTTTGTGCATTCACATAATTCATTGATTTTTGCCATTGAAAAACGTCCAGAAATGTTTGAAGCTACTGACTGAATGAAAAGAGCTGGCATCTCACTCTCTTTGAATCTTCTATATCATGCTAAGAGGAGTAGGAAAAAGCGAAAAATTTCAGAATTGCACCTTACAAAGCGGAGAAATTACTGTTTGTGCATTCACATTATTCATTGATTTTTGCCATTGAAAACCATCATGTTATTCATTTACCAGAAATGTTTGAAGCTACTGACTGAATGAAAGGAGCTGGCATCTCACTCTCTTTGAATCTTCTTTATCATGCTAAGAGGAGCAGGAAAAAGCAAAAAATTTCAGAATTGCACCTTGCAATGCGGAGAAATTACTGTTTCTGCATTCACATTATTCATTGATTTTTGCCATTGAAAAACGTCCAGAAATGTTTGAAGCTACTGACTGAATGAAAGGAGCTGGCATCTCACTCTCTTTGAATCTTCTTTATCATGCTAAGAGGAGCAGGAAAAAGCAAAAAATTTCAGAATTGCACCTTGCAATGCGGAGAAATTACTGTTTGTGCATTCACATTATTCATTGATTTTTGACATTGAAAAATGTCCAGAAATGTTTGAAGCTACTGACTGAATGAAAGGAGCTGGCATCTCACTCTCTTTGAATCTTCTTTATCATGCTAAGAGGAGCAGGAAAAAGCAAAAAATTTCAGAATTGCACCTTGCAATGCGGAGAAATTACTGTTTGTGCATTCACACTATTCATTGATTTTTGCCATTGAAAAACATCATGTTATTCATATACCAGAAATGTTTGAAGCTACTGACTGAATGAAAGGAGCTGGCATCTCACTCTCTTTGAATCTTCTTTACCATGCTAAGAGGAGCAGGAAAAAGCAAAAAATGTCAGAATTGCACCTTGCAATGCAGAGAAATTACTGTTTATATATTGACATTATTCATTGATTTTTGCCATTGAAAAACATCATGTTATTCATATACCAGAAATGTTTGAAGCTACTGACTGAATGAAAGGAGCTGTCATCTCACTCTCTTTGAATCTTCTTTATCATGCTAAGAGGAGCAGGAAAAAGCAAAAAATTTCAGAATTGCACATTGCAATGCGGAGAAATCAAAGTTTGTGCATTCACATTATTCATTGATTTTTGCTATTGAAAAACGTCCAGAAATGTTTAAAGCTACTGACTGAATGAAAAGAGCTGGCATCTCACTCTCTTTGAATCTTCTTTATCATGCTAAGAGGAGCAAAAAAAAGCAAAAAATTTCAGAACTGCACATTGCAATGAGGAGAAATCAATGTTTTTGCATTCACATTATTCATTGATTTTTGCCATTGAAAAACGTCCAGAAATGTTTGAAGCTACTGACTGAATGAAAAGAGCTGGCATCTCACTCTCTTTGAATCTTCTTTATCATGCTAAGAGGAGCAGGAAAAAGCAAAAAATTTCAGAATTGCACATTGCAATGCGGAGAAATCAATGTTTGTGCATTCACATTATTCATTGATTTTTGCCATTGAAAAACGTCCAGAAATGTTAGAAGCTACTGACTGAATGAAAAGAGCTGGCATCTCAGTCTCTTTGAATCTTCTATATCATGCTAAGAGGAGCAGGACGAAGCAAAAAATTTCAGAATTGCACCTTACAAAGCGGAGAAATTACTGTTTGTGCATTCACATTATTCATTGATTTTTGCCATTGAAAACCATCATGTTATTCATATACCAGAAATGTTTGAAGCTACTGACTGAATGAAAGGAGCTGGCATCTCACTCTCTTTGAATCTTCTTTATCATGCTAAGAGGAGCATGAAAAAGCAAAAAATTTCAGAATTGCACCTTGCAATGCGGAGAAATTACTGTTTGTGCATTCACATTATTCATTGATTTTTGCCATTGAAAAACGTCCAGAAATGTTTGAAGCTACTGACTGAATGAAAGGCGCTGGCATCTCACTCTCTTTGAATCTTCTTTATCATGCTAAGAGGAGCAGGAAAAAGCAAAAAATTTCAGAATTGCACCTTGCAATGCGGAGAAATTACTGTTTGTGCATTCACATTATTCATTGATTTTTGACATTGAAAAATGTTCAGAAATGTTTGAAGCTACTGACTGAATGAAAGGAGCTGGCATCTCATTCTCTTTGAATCTTCTTTATCATGCTAAGAGGAGCAGGAAAAAGCAAAAAATTTCAGAATTGCACCTTGCAATGCGAAGAAATTACTGTTTTTGCATTCACATTATTCATTGATTTTTGCCATTGAAAAAAGGCCAGAAATGTTTGTGTTATGTTCTGCTACCAAAGCTAAGGAAAGAGAGGAGATCTGTCCCTACTATAGGACTCAGCTGAATCCCTACGATGTAACAGGGAACCTGATCCTGCGATCAGACCTGCTAAAGTCCTAATCTAGTCTGTACGGAGACCTATAGATGTGGGGAGGGAATCCCTACAAGTACTAAGGACTGGGAGGAATATGGGACACCTCCTAACAGAAATAGTAGCAGACAGACGAGCAAGCAAAATACATAGAACATAGAGGTCCGTAGACCAAGCAAACTAACAGAGTTAGATACAGAGCACAGGCTAGCTAGAAAGTAGATATACAATGAAGTCCAGCAAAGCCAGAAGGGCGGAGCAGGATTAAATAGGCCAACAAGGTCATGTGACCAGCAAAGGAAAAAAAAACTAACAGCAAGGTTCTAACAGTACCCCCCCTTCTAAGAGGATCCTCCGGATCCCCTAGGACCAGGCTTATCAGGAAATCTCCTGTGAAACGCTCTGATAAGTCTGGACGCGGAAACATCATCTGACCTCACCCAAGAGTTATCCTCGGGTCCGAAACCTTTCCAGGCCACAAGATACTGCAAACTACCTCTATACCGTCTAGAGTCAAGGATGCGAGAAATTTCATATTCCCCGTCCTCCACCACCGGAGGAACAGAGGCAGAGGCGTCATCATCCGACACAACACCTTTTTTTAACAGAGAGACATGAAAGACCGGATTAATTCTCCAGGAGGTAGGAACCTCCAACCTAACAGCAGATTGGTTGACAACCTGAAGCACCTTAAAGGGCCCTACAAACTTGGGACCCAATTTCTTAGAAGGAATCCTCAACCGCAGATTCCTAGAGGACAACCAAACCATGTCACCAACAGCGAACAAAACCTCCTGTCGTTTCCTATCAAAGTAGTCTTTAGATTTTCTGTTGGCCTCCTGAAGATTACCACGCACATCCGTCCAAACTCTTTCCAAATCACCGGAAAAATTCTCCTCCTCAGGCACGGCAGATCCCAACTTGGAGAACGACCCAAACGACGGATGTCTCCCAGAACAACAAAAAAAAGGCGAACAACCAGCAGAAGAAGATGTATGATTGTTCAGAGCAAATTCGGCAAGTGGCAGAAACTCAGACCACCCCTCTTGATTGTCTGCCACAAAACAACGCAAGAACTGCTCAACATCCTGGTTTTTCCTTTCTGTCTGGCCATTAGATTCAGGATGATATCCGGACGAAAACGACAAATGAATTCCCAACCTGTCACAAAAGGCACGCCAAAAACGAGCCACGAACTGAGGACCCCTATCAGAAACAATGTCAGTAGGAACGCCATGAAGTCTGACAATTTCCTTGACAAAGGCCTTAGCGAGAGTTTTAGCGCAGGGCAGTTTGACGAAGGGAACCAAGTGACACATCTTGCTAAAACGGTCCACGACCACCCAGATGACAGTAAAACCCTCAGAGGGGGGAAGGTCAGTTATAAAGTCCATAGCCAAATGTGTCCAAGGAGCACTGGGGACCTCCAAAGGACAAAGCAACCCCGCAGCAGGAGTATGTGAGGACTTAGATCTAGCACATATAGTACATTGGCGCACCCACTTAATGACTTCCTTCTGCCATCCAGGCCACCAAAAACTGCGACCCACCAGTCTCTTGGTCTCAGAGATTCCGGGATGACCTGCCAACCGAGATTCGTGACACTCAACAAACAAATCTCTCCTAAAGGTCCCAGGCACAAACAACCTCCCATGAGGAGTGTTAGATGGGGCATTCTCCTGAGCTTTAAGAATCTCATCTTCCAAAACGGAGTCTAAAGCAGCTATCACAACACCTTCTTGTAAAATGTTTTCCTCTTTCTCAGCACCGACTATGGGAGAAAAACTGCGAGACAAGGCATCCGCCTTAACATTCTTAGTACCAGGGATGTAAGTAACGGAGAAATTAAACCGCGAGAAAAACAGTGCCCACCTAGCCTGACGGGCATTCAGGCGCTTGGCAGCGTCAAGATATATCAGATTTTTATGATTCGTAAGAACCTGAACGGGAAATTCCGCACCTTCCAAGAAGTGGCGCCAGTGTTCAAATGCGAGTTTAATAGCCAATAATTCCCGATTACCAATATCGTAATTCAATTCAGTCTCCGAAAAATTTTTTGAAAAAAAGGCACAGGGATGTAATCCATCCCCGTTATCCTGAGACAATACTGCGCCAACCCCCACAGAGGAAGCATCAACCTCAACCAAAAACGGCCTAGTAACATCAGGCTGCATAAGGATGGGAGCAGAGGTGAACCTCTCCTTGAGATACACAAAAGCTTCAATGGCCTCAGAAGACCACTGAACCGCATCAGCACCTTTCCTGGTGAGATCAGTCAGAGGTTTGACAATACTAGAAAATTTTTTTATGAATTTTCTATAGTAATTGGCGAAACCCAAAAACCTCTGTATCGATTTCAAACCAATAGGCCTAGGCCATTCCTGCACAGCCTGAACCTTAACCGGATCCATCTCAAAACCTTTGCTGGAGATAATGTAGCCCAAAAAACTAATTCTCTGTACAGCGAACTCACATTTCTCCAGCTTAGCAAAAAGAGAATTGTCCATTAATAACTGTAATACCTCACGCACGCTCCGCCAATGAGACTCCAGATCTGGCGAATAAATCAAAATGTCATCCAAATACACAACCACATTTTTACCGATCAAAGGTCTAAGGATGTCATTAATCAGATTCTGAAAAAATGCAGGAGCATTAGTAAGACCAAAAGGCATAACCAGATTCTCAAAATGACCCACAGGAGTGTTAAAAGCAGTCTTCCATTCATCACCCTCCTTCATGCGCAACAGATTGTATGCCCCCTTAAGGTCAATTTTAGAGAACCACTTGGCCCCCAATAACTGGTTAAACAGATCAGGAATCAATGGCAGTGGGTAAGGATTGCGTACCGTAATTTTGTTAATCTCACGAAAATCCAGACAAGGACGTAAACCGCCGTCCTTTTTTTTTACAAAAAAAAATCCAACCGCCACAGGAGACTTAGAGGGCCTAATGTGACCGGCGGCCAAACCTGTCTGTATGTATTCCTCCAAAGCCTTCCTCTCAGGAATAGTAAGGTTAAATAAACGACTTTTAGGAAGAGTCGCTCCAGGGACAAATTCAATAGAACAATCATAGTCTCTATGGGGAGGCAAAACCTGCGATTCTTTCTCAGAAAAAACTCTCCAAAAATCCTGAATAGGAACAGGCAATTCTCCCCTATCCAAAGCTGCAATACGCCCGTTACAACATTTGTCATAACATTTATGGCTCCAGGATTTAATTTCACTGGTAGACCAATCCAGTACAGGATTGTGAAATTTTAACCAGGGCAAACCCAATATTACTGGAGAAGGCAAGTTATTCAACACTACCAAATCCAATTTCTCATGGTGAACACTATTAATAGTGAGAGGAAATTCACTGACCTTGAGAGTAATATTCTTCAAAGGGGAGCCATCCACAGAAACCACAGCAATGGGGGATGATAAAGGTTCAGGTTTTAAATTGAGTTTTTCCACGAATCCCCCATCAATTACATTCAGTGTAGACCCGCAATCAACAAACACCCGAAATTCCATTAATTTTTCCTGAGCAATCGTGGAACCAGCTAAAAATATACCCTTGGAATTTAAACAGGCAATACGGGCGTGACTGACCATTTTTTTTTCTTTCTTCATACGAAGCTCACAGCCTTTAATCAAATGACCAGATTTTCCGCAATAGAAACACAAGCCTTCCGAAAAACGACGGTCTTTTTCTTGAGAGCGAGGTGCCACCGATCCAATCTCCATCGGTTCACCACTGTTAGTACACACATTATCATAACCAGAAACTGACATAGCAGAGGATTTGCTCTCATTAACCCTAGCACGCAGTCTTCTATCCACCCATATAGCTAATTGCATAGCCTGTTGCAAATCCTCAGGTGTAGGATAAGCAATTAGCAGGTCTTTAACCCTTTCACTGAGCCCAGCAAGAAATAGACTTTTCAGAGCAGAATCGTTCCACCCTGTTTGAGTGGACCAACGACGAAAATGAGTACAATATTTTTCGACATTACCTGATCCTTGTTTTAAACGTCTCAACTCAGTCTCAGCTGATGCCACACGGTCAGGATCATCATATAATAGTCCTAAAGCAGAAAAAAAACTATCCACTGATCTGAAGCATGTATCACTAGGTTGCAAAGAAAAGGCCCACTCCTGAGGCTCTTTGCGCAAAAGTGACATTATGAACCCTACGCGCTGGGATTCATCCCCAGAGGACTTGGGTCTCAAGCGAAAATACAATAAGCAAGCATTTTTAAATGAAAAAAATTCTCGATGTTCACCAAAAAATAAATCCGGCAAACATACCTTAGGCTCCAAGAAATATGCTCCAGGACAGTTACTCACGTGCTGACGGAGCTCGGCCACTTCCAGAGAGAGTCCCTGCAGGTGTTTAGCCAAATCCTGAACCGACACCATGATGGAACAAAAAAAATCTTTCCTTAGAGAATTTGCAGGCTGGACTTACTGTTATGTTCTGCTACCAAAGCTAAGGAAAGAGAGGAGATCTGTCCCTACTATAGGACTCAGCTGAATCCCTACGATGTAACAGGGAACCTGATCCTGCGAACAGACCTGCTAAAGTCCTAATCTAGTCTGTACGGAGACATATAGATGTGGGGAGGGAATCCCTACAAGTACTAAGGACTGGGAGGAATATGGGACACCTCCTAACAGAAATAGTAGCAGACAGACGAACAAACAAAATAGATAGAACATAGAGGTCCATAGACCAAGCAAACTAACAGAGTTAGATACAGAGCACAGGCTGGCTAGAAAGTAGATATACAATGAAGTCCAGCAAAGCCAGAAGGGCGGAGCAGGATTAAATAGGCCAACAAGGTCATGTGACCAGCAAAGGAAAAAAAACCTAACAGCAAGGTTCTAACAGTTTGAAGCTACTGACTGAATGAAAGGAGCTGGCATCTCACTCTCTTTGAATCTTCTTTATCATGCTAAGAGGAGCAGGAAAAAGCAAAAAATTTCAGAATTGCACCTTGCAATGCGGAGAAATTACTGTTTGTGCATTCACATTATTCATTGATTTTTGCCATTGAAAAACATCATGTTATTCATATACCAGAAATGTTTGAAGCTACTGACTGAATGAAAGGAGCTGGCATCTCACTCTCTTTGAATCTTCTTTATCATTCTAAGAGGAGCAGGAAAAAGCAAAAAATTTCAGAATTGCACCTTGCAATGCGGATAAATTACTGTTTGTATATTGACATTATTCATTGATTTTTGCCATTGAAAAACATCATGTTATTCATATACCAGAAATGTTTGAAGCTACTGACTGAATGAAAGGAGCTTGCATCTCACTCTCTTTGAATCTTCTTTATCATGCTAAGAGGAGCAGGAAAAAGCAAAAAATTTCAGAATTGCACATTGCAATGCGGAGAAATCAATGTTTGTGCATTCACATTATTCGTTGATTTTTGCCATTGAAAAACGTCCAGAAATGTTTGAAGCTACTGACTGAATGAAAAGAGCTGGCAACTCACTCTCTTTGAAACTTCTTTATCATGCTAAGAGGAGCAGGAAAAAGCAAAAAATTTCAGAATTGCACATTGCAATGAGGAGAAATCAATGTTTGTGCATTCACATTATTCATTGATTTTTGCCATTGAAAAATGTCCAGAAATGTTTGAAGCTACTGACTGAATGAAAGGAGCTGGCATCTCACTCTCTTTGAATCTTCTTCATCATGCTAAGAGGAGCAGAAAAAAGAAAAAAATTTCAGAATTGCACCTTGCAATGCGGAGAAATTACTGTTTCTGCATTCACATTATTCATTGATTTTTGCCATTGAAAAACATCATGTTATTCATATACCAGAAATGTTTGAAGCTACTGACTGAATGAAAGGAGCTGGCATCTCACTCTCTTTGAATCTTCTTTATCATACTAAGAGGAGCAGGAAAAAGCAAAAAATTTCAGAATTGCACCTTGCAATGCGGAGAAATTACTGTTTGTGCAATCACATTATTCATTGATTTTTGCCATTGAAAAACATCATGTTATTCATATACCAGAAATGTTTGAAGATACTGACTGAATGAAAGGAGCTGGCATCTCACTCTCTTTGAATATTCTTTATCATGCTAAGAGGAGCAGGAAAAAGCAAAAAATTTCAGAATTGCACCTTGCAATGCGAAGAAATTACTGTTTTTGCATTCACATTATTCATTGATTTTTGCCATTGAAAAAAGGCCAGAAATGTTTGTGTTATGTTCTGCTACCAAAGCTAAGGAAAGAGAGGAGATCTGTCCCTACTATAGGACTCAGCTGAATCCCTACGATGTAACAGGGAACCTGATCCTGCGATCAGACCTGCTAAAGTCCTAATCTAGTCTGTACGGAGACCTATAGATGTGGGGAGGGAATCCCTACAAGTACTAAGGACTGGGAGGAATATGGGACACCTCCTAACAGAAATAGTAGCAGACAGACGAGCAAACAAAATACATAGAACATAGAGGTCCGTAGACCAAGCAAACTAACAGAGTTAGATACAGAGCACAGGCTAGCTAGAAAGTAGATATACAATGAAGTCCAGCAAAGCCAGAAGGGCGGAGCAGGATTAAATAGGCCAACAAGGTCATGTGACCAGCAAAGGAAAAAAAAACTAACAGCAAGGTTCTAACAGTACCCCCCCTTCTAAGAGGATCCTCCGGATCCCCTAGGACCAGGCTTATCAGGAAATCTCCTGTGAAACGCTCTGATAAGTCTGGACGCGGAAACATCATCTGACCTCACCCAAGAGTTATCCTCGGGTCCGAAACCTTTCCAGGCCACAAGATACTGCAAACTACCTCTATACCGTCTAGAGTCAAGGATGCGAGAAATTTCATATTCCCCGTCCTCCACCACCGGAGGAACAGAGGCAGAGGCGTCATCATCCGACACAACAGCTTTTTTTAACAGAGAGACATGAAAGACCGGATTAATTCTCCAGGAGGTAGGAACCTCCAACCTAACAGCAGATTGGTTGACAACCTGAAGCACCTTAAAGGGCCCTACAAACTTGGGACCCAATTTCTTAGAAGGAATCCTCAACCGCAGATTCCTAGAGGACAACCAAACCATGTCACCAACAGCGAACAAAACCTCCTGTCGTTTCCTATCAAAGTAGTCTTTAGATTTTCTGTTGGCCTCCTGAAGATTACCACGCACATCCGTCCAAACTCTTTCCAAATCACCGGAAAAATTCTCCTCCTCAGGCACGGCAGATCCCAACTTGGAGAACGACCCAAACGACGGATGTCTCCCAGAACAACAAAAAAAAGGCGAACAACCAGCAGAAGAAGATGTATGATTGTTCAGAGCAAATTCGGCAAGTGGCAGAAACTCAGACCACCCCTCTTGATTGTCTGCCACAAAACAACGCAAGAACTGCTCAATATCCTGGTTTTTCCTTTCTGTCTGGCCATTAGATTCAGGATGATATCCGGACGAAAACGACAAATGAATTCCCAACCTGTCACAAAAGGCACGCCAAAAACGAGCCACGAACTGAGGACCCCTATCAGAAACAATGTCAGTAGGAACGCCATGAAGTCTGACAATTTCCTTGACAAAGGCCTTAGCGAGAGTTTTAGCGCAGGGCAGTTTGACGAAGGGAACCAAGTGACACATCTTGCTAAAACGGTCCACGACCACCCAGATGACAGTAAAACCCTCAGAGGGGGGAAGGTCAGTTATAAAGTCCATAGCCAAATGTGTCCAAGGAGCACTGGGGACCTCCAAAGGACAAAGCAACCCCGCAGCAGGAGTATGTGAGGACTTAGATCTAGCACATATAGTACATTGGCGCACCCACTTAATGACTTCCTTCTGCCATCCAGGCCACCAAAAACTGCGACCCACCAGTCTCTTGGTCTCAGAGATTCCGGGATGACCTGCCAACCAAGATTCGTGACACTCAACAAACAAATCTCTCCTAAAGGTCCCAGGCACAAACAACCTCCCATGAGGAGTGTTAGATGGGGCATTCTCCTGAGCTTTAAGAATCTCATCTTCCAAAACGGAGTCTAAAGCAGCTATCACAACACCTTCTTGTAAAATGTTTTCCTCTTTCTCAGCACCGACTATGGGAGAAAAACTGCGAGACAAGGCATCCGCCTTAACATTCTTAGTACCAGGGATGTAAGTAACGGAGAAATTAAACCGCGAGAAAAACAGTGCCCACCTAGCCTGACGGGCATTCAGGCGCTTGGCAGCATCAAGATATATCAGATTTTTATGATCCGTAAGAACCTGAACGGGAAATTCCGCACCTTCCAAGAAGTGGCGCCAGTGTTCAAATGCGAGTTTAATAGCCAATAATTCCCGATTACCAATATCGTAATTCAATTCAGTCTCCGAAAATTTTTTTGAAAAAAAGGCACAGGGATGTAATCCATCCCCGTTATCCTGAGACAATACTGCGCCAACCCCCACAGAGGAAGCATCAACCTCAACCAAAAACGGCCTAGTAACATCAGGCTGCATAAGGATGGGAGCAGAGGTGAACCTCTCCTTGAGATACACAAAAGCTTCAATGGCCTCAGAAGACCACTGAACCGCATCAGCACCTTTCCTGGTGAGATCAGTCAGAGGTTTGACAATACTAGAAAAATTTTTTATGAATTTTCTATAGTAATTGGCGAAACCCAAAAACCTCTGTATCGATTTCAAACCAATAGGCCTAGGCCATTCCTGCACAGCCTGAACCTTAACCGGATCCATCTCAAAACCTTTGCTGGAGATAATGTAGCCCAAAAAACTAATTCTCTGTACAGCGAACTCACATTTCTCCAGCTTAGCAAAAAGAGAATTGTCCATTAATAACTGTAATACCTCACGCACGCTCCGCCAATGAGACTCCAGATCTGGCGAATAAATCAAAATGTCATCCAAATACACAACCACATTTTTACCGATCAAAGGTCTAAGGATGTCATTAATCAGATTCTGAAAAAATGCAGGAGCATTAGTAAGACCAAAAGGCATAACCAGATTCTCAAAATGACCCACAGGAGTGTTAAAAGCAGTCTTCCATTCATCACCCTCCTTCATGCGCAACAGATTGTATGCCCCCTTAAGGTCAATTTTAGAGAACCACTTGGCCCCCAATAACTGGTTAAACAGATCAGGAATCAATGGCAGTGGGTAAGGATTGCGTACCGTAATTTTGTTAATCTCACGAAAATCCAGACAAGGACGTAAACCGCCGTCCTTTTTTTTTACAAAAAAAAATCCAACCGCCACAGGAGACTTAGAGGGCCTAATGTGACCGGCGGCCAAACCTGTCTGTATGTATTCCTCCAAAGCCTTCCTCTCAGGAATAGTAAGGTTAAATAAACGACTTTTAGGAAGAGTCGCTCCAGGGACAAATTCAATAGAACAATCATAGTCTCTATGGGGAGGCAAAACCTGCGATTCTTTCTCAGAAAAAACTCTCCAAAAATCCTGAATAGGAACAGGCAATTCTCCCCTATCCAAAGCTGCAATACGCCCGTTACAACATTTGTCATAACATTTATGGCTCCAGGATTTAATTTCACTGGTAGACCAATCCAGTACAGGATTGTGAAATTTTAACCAGGGCAAACCCAATATTACTGGAGAAGGCAAGTTATTCAACACTACCAAATCCAATTTCTCATGGTGAACACTATTAATAGTGAGAGGAAATTCACTGACCTTGAGAGTAATATTCTTCAAAGGGGAGCCATCCACAGAAACCACAGCAATGGGGGATGATAAAGGTTCAGGTTTTAAATTGAGTTTTTCCACGAATCCCCCATCAATTACATTCAGTGTAGACCCGCAATCAACAAACACCCGAAATTCCATTAATTTTTCCTGAGCAATCGTGGAAGCAGCTAAAAATATACCCTTGGAATTTAAACAGGCAATACGGGCGTGACTGACCATTTTTTTTTCTTTCTTCATACGAAGCTCACAGCCTTTAATCAAATGACCAGATTTTCCGCAATAGAAACACAAGCCTTCCGAAAAACGACGGTCTTTTTCTTGAGAGCGAGGTGCCACCGATCCAATCTCCATCGGTTCACCACTGTTAGTACACACATTATCATAACCAGAAACTGACATAGCAGAGGATTTGCTCTCATTAACCCTAGCACGCAGTCTTCTATCCACCCATATAGCTAATTGCATAGCCTGTTGCAAATCCTCAGGTGTAGGATAAGCAATTAGCAGGTCTTTAACCCTTTCACTGAGCCCAGCAAGAAATAGACTTTTCAGAGCAGAATCGTTCCACCCTGTTTGAGTGGACCAACGACGAAAATGAGTACAATATTTTTCGACATTACCTGATCCTTGTTTTAAACGTCTCAACTCAGTCTCAGCTGATGCCACACGGTCAGGATCATCATATAATAGTCCTAAAGCAGAAAAAAAACTATCCACTGATCTGAAGCATGTATCACTAGGTTGCAAAGAAAAGGCCCACTCCTGAGGCTCTTTGCGCAAAAGTGACATTATGAACCCTACGCGCTGGGATTCATCCCCAGAGGACTTGGGTCTCAAACGAAAATACAATAAGCAAGCATTTTTAAATGAAAAAAATTCTCGATGTTCACCAAAAAATAAATCCGGCAAACATACCTTAGGCTCCAAGAAATATGCTCCAGGACAGTTACTCACGTGCTGACGGAGCTCGGCCACTTCCAGAGAGAGTCCCTGCAGGTGTTTAGCCAAATCCTGAACCGACACCATGATGGAACAAAAAAAATCTTTCCTTAGAGAATTTGCAGGCTGGACTTACTGTTATGTTCTGCTACCAAAGCTAAGGAAAGAGAGGAGATCTGTCCCTACTATAGGACTCAGCTGAATCCCTACGATGTAACAGGGAACCTGATCCTGCGAACAGACCTGCTAAAGTCCTAATCTAGTCTGTACGGAGACATATAGATGTGGGGAGGGAATCCCTACAAGTACTAAGGACTGGGAGGAATATGGGACACCTCCTAACAGAAATAGTAGCAGACAGACGAACAAACAAAATAGATAGAACATAGAGGTCCATAGACCAAGCAAACTAACAGAGTTAGATACAGAGCACAGGCTGGCTAGAAAGTAGATATACAATGAAGTCCAGCAAAGCCAGAAGGGCGGAGCAGGATTAAATAGGCCAACAAGGTCATGTGACCAGCAAAGGAAAAAAAACCTAACAGCAAGGTTCTAACAGTTTGAAGCTACTGACTGAATGAAAGGAGCTGGCATCTCACTCTCTTTGAATCTTCTTTATCATGCTAAGAGGAGCAGGAAAAAGCAAAAAATTTCAGAATTGCACCTTGCAATGCGGAGAAATTACTGTTTGTGCATTCACATTATTCATTGATTTTTGCCATTGAAAAACATCATGTTATTCATATACCAGAAATGTTTGAAGCTACTGACTGAATGAAAGGAGCTGGCATCTCACTCTCTTTGAATCTTCTTTATCATGCTAAGAGGAGCAGGAAAAAGCAAAAAATTTCAGAATTGCACCTTGCAATGCGGATAAATTACTGTTTGTATATTGACATTATTCATTGATTTTTGCCATTGAAAAACATCATGTTATTCATATACCAGAAATGTTTGAAGCTACTGACTGAATGAAAGGAGCTTGCATCTCACTCTCTTTGAATCTTCTTTATCATGCTAAGAGGAGCAGGAAAAAGCAAAAAATTTCAGAATTGCACATTGCAATGCGGAGAAATCAATGTTTGTGCATTCACATTATTCATTGATTTTTGCCATTGAAAAACGTCCAGAAATGTTTGAAGCTACTGACTGAATGAAAAGAGCTGGCAACTCACTCTCTTTGAAACTTCTTTATCATGCTAAGAGGAGCAGGAAAAAGCAAAAAATTTCAGAATTGCACATTGCAATGAGGAGAAATCAATGTTTGTGCATTCACATTATTCATTGATTTTTGCCATTGAAAAATGTCCAGAAATGTTTGAAGCTACTGACTGAATGAAAGGAGCTGGCATCTCACTCTCTTTGAATCTTCTTCATCATGCTAAGAGGAGCAGAAAAAAGAAAAAAATTTCAGAATTGCACCTTGCAATGCGGAGAAATTACTGTTTCTGCATTCACATTATTCATTGATTTTTGCCATTGAAAAACATCATGTTATTCATATACCAGAAATGTTTGAAGCTACTGACTGAATGAAAGGAGCTGGCATCTCACTCTCTTTGAATCTTCTTTATCATACTAAGAGGAGCAGGAAAAAGCAAAAAATTTCAGAATTGCACCTTGCAATGCGGAGAAATTACTGTTTGTGCAATCACATTATTCATTGATTTTTGCCATTGAAAAACATCATGTTATTCATATACCAGAAATGTTTGAAGATACTGACTGAATGAAAGGAGCTGGCATCTCACTCTCTTTGAATATTCTTTATCATGCTAAGAGGAGCAGGAAAAAGCAAAAAATTTCAGAATTGCACCTTGCAATGCGAAGAAATTACTGTTTTTGCATTCACATTATTCATTGATTTTTGCCATTGAAAAAAGGCCTGAAATGTTTGTGTTATGTTCTGCTACCAAAGCTAAGGAAAGAGAGGAGATCTGTCCCTACTATAGGACTCAGCTGAATCCCTACGATGTAACAGGGAACCTGATCCTGCGATCAGACCTGCTAAAGTCCTAATCTAGTCTGTACGGAGACCTATAGATGTGGGGAGGGAATCCCTACAAGTACTAAGGACTGGGAGGAATATGGGACACCTCCTAACAGAAATAGTAGCAGACAGACGAGCAAACAAAATACATAGAACATAGAGGTCCGTAGACCAAGCAAACTAACAGAGTTAGATACAGAGCACAGGCTAGCTAGAAAGTAGATATACAATGAAGTCCAGCAAAGCCAGAAGGGCGGAGCAGGATTAAATAGGCCAACAAGGTCATGTGACCAGCAAAGGAAAAAAAAACTAACAGCAAGGTTCTAACAGTACCCCCCCTTCTAAGAGGATCCTCCGGATCCCCTAGGACCAGGCTTATCAGGAAATCTCCTGTGAAACGCTCTGATAAGTCTGGACGCGGAAAAATCATCTGACCTCACCCAAGAGTTATCCTCGGGTCCGAAACCTTTCCAGGCCACAAGATACTGCAAACTACCTCTATACCGTCTAGAGTCAAGGATGCGAGAAATTTCATATTCCCCGTCCTCCACCACCGGAGGAACAGAGGCAGAGGCGTCATCATCCGACACAACAGCTTTTTTTAACAGAGAGACATGAAAGACCGGATTAATTCTCCAGGAGGTAGGAACCTCCAACCTAACAGCAGATTGGTTGACAACCTGAAGCACCTTAAAGGGCCCTACAAACTTGGGACCCAATTTCTTAGAAGGAATCCTCAACCGCAGATTCCTAGAGGACAACCAAACCATGTCACCAACAGCGAACAAAACCTCCTGTCGTTTCCTATCAAAGTAGTCTTTAGATTTTCTGTTGGCCTCCTGAAGATTACCACGCACATCCGTCCAAACTCTTTCCAAATCACCGGAAAAATTCTCCTCCTCAGGCACGGCAGATCCCAACTTGGAGAACGACCCAAACGACGGATGTCTCCCAGAACAACAAAAAAAAGGCGAACAACCAGCAGAAGAAGATGTATGATTGTTCAGAGCAAATTCGGCAAGTGGCAGAAACTCAGACCACCCCTCTTGATTGTCTGCCACAAAACAACGCAAGAACTGCTCAATATCCTGGTTTTTCCTTTCTGTCTGGCCATTAGATTCAGGATGATATCCGGACGAAAACGACAAATGAATTCCCAACCTGTCACAAAAGGCACGCCAAAAACGAGCCACGAACTGAGGACCCCTATCAGAAACAATGTCAGTAGGAACGCCATGAAGTCTGACAATTTCCTTGACAAAGGCCTTAGCGAGAGTTTTAGCGCAGGGCAGTTTGACGAAGGGAACCAAGTGACACATCTTGCTAAAACGGTCCACGACCACCCAGATGACAGTAAAACCCTCAGAGGGGGGAAGGTCAGTTATAAAGTCCATAGCCAAATGTGTCCAAGGAGCACTGGGGACCTCCAAAGGACAAAGCAACCCCGCAGCAGGAGTATGTGAGGACTTAGATCTAGCACATATAGTACATTGGCGCACCCACTTAATGACTTCCTTCTGCCATCCAGGCCACCAAAAACTGCGACCCACCAGTCTCTTGGTCTCAGAGATTCCGGGATGACCTGCCAACCAAGATTCGTGACACTCAACAAACAAATCTCTCCTAAAGGTCCCAGGCACAAACAACCTCCCATGAGGAGTGTTAGATGGGGCATTCTCCTGAGCTTTAAGAATCTCATCTTCCAAAACGGAGTCTAAAGCAGCTATCACAACACCTTCTTGTAAAATGTTTTCCTCTTTCTCAGCACCGACTATGGGAGAAAAACTGCGAGACAAGGCATCCGCCTTAACATTCTTAGTACCAGGGATGTAAGTAATGGAGAAATTAAACCGCGAGAAAAACAGTGCCCACCTAGCCTGACGGGCATTCAGGCGCTTGGCAGCATCAAGATATATCAGATTTTTATGATCCGTAAGAACCTGAACGGGAAATTCCGCACCTTCCAAGAAGTGGCGCCAGTGTTCAAATGCGAGTTTAATAGCCAATAATTCCCGATTACCAATATCGTAATTCAATTCAGTCTCCGAAAATTTTTTTGAAAAAAAGGCACAGGGATGTAATCCATCCCCGTTATCCTGAGACAATACTGCGCCAACCCCCACAGAGGAAGCATCAACCTCAACCAAAAACGGCCTAGTAACATCAGGCTGCATAAGGATGGGAGCAGAGGTGAACCTCTCCTTGAGATACACAAAAGCTTCAATGGCCTCAGAAGACCACTGAACCGCATCAGCACCTTTCCTGGTGAGATCAGTCAGAGGTTTGACAATACTAGAAAATTTTTTTATGAATTTTCTATAGTAATTGGCGAAACCCAAAAACCTCTGTATCGATTTCAAACCAATAGGCCTAGGCCATTCCTGCACAGCCTGAACCTTAACCGGATCCATCTCAAAACCTTTGCTGGAGATAATGTAGCCCAAAAAACTAATTCTCTGTACAGAGAACTCACATTTCTCCAGCTTAGCAAAAAGAGAATTGTCCATTAATAACTGTAATACCTCACGCACGCTCCGCCAATGAGACTCCAGATCTGGCGAATAAATCAAAATGTCATCCAAATACACAACCACATTTTTACCGATCAAAGGTCTAAGGATGTCATTAATCAGATTCTGAAAAAATGCAGGAGCATTAGTAAGACCAAAAGGCATAACCAGATTCTCAAAATGACCCACAGGAGTGTTAAAAGCAGTCTTCCATTCATCACCCTCCTTCATGCGCAACAGATTGTATGCCCCCTTAAGGTCAATTTTAGAGAACCACTTGGCCCCCAATAACTGGTTAAACAGATCAGGAATCAATGGCAGTGGGTAAGGATTGCGTACCGTAATTTTGTTAATCTCACGAAAATCCAGACAAGGACGTAAACCGCCGTCCTTTTTTTTTACAAAAAAAAATCCAACCGCCACAGGAGACTTAGAGGGCCTAATGTGACCAGCGGCCAAACTTGTCTGTATGTATTCCTCCAAAGCCTTCCTCTCAGGAATAGTAAGGTTAAATAAACGACTTTTAGGAAGAGTCGCTCCAGGGACAAATTCAATAGAACAATCATAGTCTCTATGGGGAGGCAAAACCTGCGATTCTTTCTCAGAAAAAACTCTCCAAAAATCCTGAATAGGAACAGGCAATTCTCCCCTATCCAAAGCTGCAATACGCCCGTTACAACATTTGTCATAACATTTATGGCTCCAGGATTTAATTTCACTGGTAGACCAATCCAGTACAGGATTGTGAAATTTTAACCAGGGCAAACCCAATATTACTGGAGAAGGCAAGTTATTCAACACTACCAAATCCAATTTCTCATGGTGAACACCATTAATAGTGAGAGGAAATTCACTGACCTTGAGAGTAATATTCTTCAAAGGGGAGCCATCCACAGAAACCACAGCAATGGGGGATGATAAAGGTTCAGGTTTTAAATTGAGTTTTTCCACGAATCCCCCATCAATTACATTCAGTGTAGACCCGCAATCAACAAACACCCGAAATTCCATTAATTTTTCCTGAGCAATCGTGGAAGCAGCTAAAAATATACCCTTGGAATTTAAACAGGCAATACGGGCGTGACTGACCATTTTTTTTTCTTTCTTCATACGAAGCTCACAGCCTTTAATCAAATGACCAGATTTTCCGCAATAGAAACACAAGCCTTCCGAAAAACGACGGTCTTTTTCTTGAGAGCGAGGTGCCACCGATCCAATCTCCATCGGTTCACCACTGTTAGTACACACATTATCATAACCAGAAACTGACATAGCAGAGGATTTGCTCTCATTAACCCTAGCACGCAGTCTTCTATCCACCCATATAGCTAATTGCATAGCCTGTTGCAAATCCTCAGGTGTAGGATAAGCAATTAGCAAGTCTTTAACCCTTTCACTGAGCCCAGCAAGAAATAGACTTTTCAGAGCAGAATCGTTCCACCCTGTTTGAGTGGACCAACGACGAAAATGAGTACAATATTTTTCGACATTACCTGATCCTTGTTTTAAACGTCTCAACTCAGTCTCAGCTGATGCCACACGGTCAGGATCATCATATAATAGTCCTAAAGCAGAAAAAAAACTATCCACTGATCTGAAGCATGTATCACTAGGTTGCAAAGAAAAGGCCCACTCCTGAGGCTCTTTGCGCAAAAGTGACATTATGAACCCTACGCGCTGGGATTCATCCCCAGAGGACTTGGGTCTCAAACGAAAATACAATAAGCAAGCATTTTTAAATGAAAAAAATTCTCGATGTTCACCAAAAAATAAATCCGGCAAACATACCTTAGGCTCCAAGAAATATGCTCCAGGACAGTTACTCACGTGCTGACGGAGCTCGGCCACTTCCAGAGAGAGTCCCTGCAGGTGTTTAGCCAAATCCTGAACCGACACCATGATGGAACAAAAAAAATCTTTCCTTAGAGAATTTGCAGGCTGGACTTACTGTTATGTTCTGCTACCAAAGCTAAGGAAAGAGAGGAGATCTGTCCCTACTATAGGACTCAGCTGAATCCCTACGATGTAACAGGGAACCTGATCCTGCGAACAGACCTGCTAAAGTCCTAATCTAGTCTGTACGGAGACCTATAGATGTGGGGAGGGAATCCCTACAAGTACTAAGGACTGGGAGGAATATGGGACACCTCCTAACAGAAATAGTAGCAGACAGACGAACAAACAAAATAGATAGAACATAGAGGTCCATAGACCAAGCAAACTAACAGAGTTAGATACAGAGCACAGGCTAGCTAGAAAGTAGATATACAATGAAGTCCAGCAAAGCCAGAAGGGCGGAGCAGGATTAAATAGGCCAACAAGGTCATGTGACCAGCAAAGGAAAAAAAACCTAACAGCAAGGTTCTAACAGTTTGAAGCTACTGACTGAATGAAAGGAGCTGGCATCTCACTCTCTTTGAATCTTCATTATCATGCTAAGAGGAGCAGGAAAAAGCAAAAAATTTCAGAATTGCACCTTGCAATGCGGAGAAATTACTGTTTGTGCATTCACATTATTCATTGATTTTTGCCATTGAAAAACATCATGTTATTCATATACCAGAAATGTTTGAAGCTACTGACTGAATGAAAGGAGCTGGCATCTCACTCTCTTTGAATCTTCTTTATCATGCTAAGAGGAGCAGGAAAAAGCAAAAAATTTCAGAATTGCACCTTGCAATGCGGATAAATTACTATTTGTATATTGACATTATTCATTGATTTTTGCCATTGAAAAACATCATGTTATTCATATACCAGAAATGTTTGAAGCTACTGACTGAATGAAAGGAGCTTGCATCTCACTCTCTTTGAATCTTCTTTATCATGCTAAGAGGAGCAGGAAAAAGCAAAAAATTTCAGAATTGCACTTTGCAATGCGGAGAAATCAATGTTTGTGCATTCACATTATTCATTGATTTTTGCCATTGAAAAACGTCCAGAAATGTTTGAAGCTACTGACTGAATGAAAAGAGCTGGCAACTCACTCTCTTTGAAACTTCTTTATCATGCTAAGAGGAGCAGGAAAAAGCAAAAAATTTCAGAATTGCACATTGCAATGAGGAGAAATCAATGTTTGTGCATTCACATTATTCATTGATTTTTGCCATTGAAAAATGTCCAGAAATGTTTGAAGCTACTGACTGAATGAAAGGAGCTGGCATCTCACTCTCTTTGAATCTTCTTCATCATGCTAAGAGGAGCAGGAAAAAGCAAAAAATTTCAGAATTGCACCTTGCAATGCAGAGAAATTACTGTTTGTGCATTCACATTATTCATTGATTTTTGCCATTGAAAAACATCATGTTATTCATATACCAGAAATGTTTGAAGCTACTGACTGAATGAAAGGAGCTGGCATCTCACTCTCTTTGAATCTTCTTTATCATGCTAAGAGGAGCAGGAAAAAGCAAAAAATTTCAGAATTGCACCTTGCAATGCGGAGAACTTACTGTTTGTGCATTCACATTATTCATTGATTTTTGCCATTGAAAAACATCATGTTATTCATATACCAGAAATGTTTGAAGATACTGACTGAATGAAAGGAGCTGGCATCTCACTCTCTTTGAATATTCTTTATCATGCTAACAGGAGCAGGAAAAAGCAAAAAATTTCAGAATTGCACCTTGCAATGCGGAGAAATTACTGTTTGTATATTGACATTATTCATTGATTTTTGCCGTTGAAAAACATCATGTTATTCATATACCAGAAATGTTTGAAGCTACTGACGGAATGAAAGGAGCTGACATCTCACTCTCTTTGAAACTTCTTTATCATGCTAAGAGGAGCAGGAAAAAACAAAAAATTTCAGAATTGCACATTGGAATGCGGAGAAATCAATGTTTGTGCATTCACATTATTCATTGATTTTTGCCATTGAAAAACGTCCAGAAATGTTTGAAGCTACTGACTGAATGAAAAGAGCTGGCATCTCACTCTCTTTGAATCTTCTTTATCATGCTAAGAGGAGTAGGAAAAAGCAAAAAATTTCAGAATTGCACATTGCAATGAGGAGAAATCAATGTTTGTGCATTCACATTATTCATTGATTTTTGCCATTGAAAAACGTCCAGAAATGTTTGAAGCTACTGACTGAATGAAAAGAGCTGGCATCTCACTCTCTTTCAATCTTCTTTATCATGCTAAGAGGAGCAGGAAAAAGCAAAAAATTTCAGAATTGCACATTGCAATGCGGAGAAATCAATGTTTGTGCATTCACATTATTCATTGATTTTTGCCATTGAAAAACGTCCAGAAATGTTTGAAGCTACTGACTGAATGAAAAGAGCTGGCATCTCACTCTCTTTGAATCTTCTTTATCATGCTAAGAGGAGCAGGAAAAATCCAAAAATTTCAGAATTGCACCTTGCAATGCGGAGAAATCCCTGTTTGTATATTGACATTATTCATTGATTTTTGACATTGAAAAACATCATGTTATTCATATACCAGAAATGTTTGAAGCTACTGACTGAATGAAAGGAGCCGGCATCTCACTCTCTTTGAATCTTCTTTATCATGCTAAGAGGAGCAGGAAAAAGCAAAAAATTTCAGAATTGCACATTGCAATGCGGAGAAATCAATGTTTGTGCATTCACATTATTCATTGATTTTTGCCATTGAAAAACGTCCAGAAATGTTTGAAGCTACTGACTGAATGAAAAGAGCTGGCAACTCACTCTCTTTGAATCTTCTTTATCATGCTAAGAGGAGCAGGAAAAAGCAAAAAATTTCAGAATTGCACATTGCAATGAGGAGAAATCAATGTTTGTGCATTCACATTATTCATTGATTTTTGCCATTGAAAAATGTCCAGAAATGTTTGAAGCTACTGACTGAATGAAAAGAGCTGGCATCTCACTCTCTTTGAATCTTCTTTATCATGCTAAGAGGAGCAGGAAAAAGCAAAAAATTTCAGAATTGCACCTTGCAATGCGGAGAAATTACTGTTTGTATATTGACATTATTCATTGATTTTTGCCATTGAAAACCATCATGTTATTCATATACCAGAAATGTTTGAAGCTACTGACTGAATGAAAGGAGCTGGCATCTCACTCTCTTTGAATCTTCTTTATCATGCTAAGAGGAGCAGGAAAAAGCAAAAAATTTCAGAATTGCACCTTGCAATGCGGAGAAATTACTGTTTGTGCATTCACATTATTCATTGATTTTTGCCATTGAAAACCATCATGTTATTCATATACCAGAAATGTTTGAAGCCACTGACTGAATTAAAGGAGCTGGCATCTTACTCTCTTTGAACCTTTTTTATCATGCTAAGAGGAGCAGGAAAAAGCAAAAAATTTCAGAATTGCACCTTGCAATGCGGAGAAATTACTGTTTGTGTATTCACATTATTCATTGATTTTTGACATTGAAAAACGTCCAGAAATGTTTGAAGCTACTGACTGAATGAAAGGAGCTGGCATCTCACTCTCTTTGAATCTTCTTTATCATGCTAAGAGGAGCAGGAAAAAGCAAAAAATTTCAGAATTGCACCTTGCAATGCGGAGAAATTACTGTTTGTGCATTCACATTATTCATTGATTTTTGCCATTGAAAAACATCATGTTATTCATATACCAGAAATGTTTGAATCTACTGACTGAATGAAAGGAGCTGGCATCTCACTCTCTTTGAATCTTCTTTATCATGCTAAGAGGAGTAGGAAAAAGCAAAAAATTTCAGAATTGCACCTTGCAATGCGGAGAAATTACTGTTTGTGCATTCACATTATTCATTGATTTTTGCCATTGAAAAACGTCCAGAAATGTTTGAAGCTACTGACTGAATGAAAGGAGCTGGCATCTCACTCTCTTTGAATCTTCTTTATCATGCAAAGAGGAGCAGGAAAAAGCAAAAAATTTCAGAATTGCACCTTGCAATGCGGAGAAATTACTGTTTGTGCATTCACATTATTCATTGATTTTTGCCATTGAAAAACATCATGTTATTCATATACCAGAAATGTTTGAAGCTACTGACTGAATGAAAGGAGCTGGCATCTCACTCTCTTTGAATCTTCTTTATCATGCTAAGAGGAGCAGGAAAAAGCAAAAAATTTCAGAATTGCACCTTGCAATGCGGAGCAATTACAGTTTGTGCTTTCACATTATTCATTGATTTTTGCCATTGAAAACCATCATGTTATTCATATACCAGAAATGTTTGAAGCCACTGACTGAATTAAAGGAGCTGGCATCTCACTCTTTTGAATCTTTTTTATAAAGCTAAGAGGAGCAGGAAAAAGCAAAAAATTTCAGAATTGCACCTTACAATGCGCAGAAATTACTGTTTGTGTATTCACATTATTCATTGATTTTTGACATTGAAAAACGTCCAGAAATGTTTGAAGCTACTGACTGAATGAAAGGAGCTGGCATCTCACTCTCTTTGAATCTTCTTTATCGTGCTAAGAGGAGCAGGAAAAAGCAAAAAATTTCAGTATTGCACCTTGCAATGCGGAGAAATTACTGTTTGTGCATTCACATTATTCATTTATTTTTGCCATTGAAAAACATCATGTTATTCATATACCAGAAATGTTTGAAGCTACTGACTGAATGAAAGGAGCTGGCATCTCACTCTCTTTGAATCTTCTTTATCATGCTAAGAGGAGTAGGAAAAAGCAAAAAATTTCAGAATTGCACCTTGCAATGCGGAGAAATTACTGTTTGTACATTCACATTATTCATTGATTTTTGCCATTGAAAAACATCCAGAAATGTTTGAAGCTACTGACTGAATGAAAGGAGCTGGCATCTCACTCTCTTTGAATCTTCTTTATCATGCAAAGAGGAGCAGGAAAAAGCTAAAAATTTCAGAATTGCACCTTGCAATGCGGAGAAATTACTGTTTGTGCATTCACATTATTCATTGATTTTTGCCATTGAAAAACATCATGTTATTCATATACCAGAAATGTTTGAAGCTACTGACTGAATGAAAGGAGCTGGCATCTCACTCTCTTTGAATCTTCTTTATCATGCTAAGAGGAGCAGGAAAAAGCAAAAAATTTCAGAATTGCACCTTGCAATGCGGAGAAATTACTGTTTGTATATTGACATTATTCATTGATTTTTGCCATTGAAAAACATCATGTTATTCATATGCCAGAAATGTTTGAAGCTACTGACTGAATGAAAGGAGCTGGCATCTCACTCTCTTTGAATCTTCTTTATCATGCTAAGAGGAGCAGGAAAAAGCAAAAAATTTCAGAATTTCACATTGGAATGCGGAGAAATCAATGTTTGTGCATTCACATTATTCATTGATTTTTGCCATTGAAAAACGTCCAGAAATGTTTGAAGCTACTGACTGAATGAAAAGAGCTGGCATGTCACTCTCTTTGAATCTTCTTTATCATGCTAAGAGGAGCAGGAAAAAGCAAAAAATTTCAGAATTGCACATTGCAATGAGGAGAAATCAATGTTTGTGCATTCACATTATTCATTGATTTTTGCCATTGAAAAACATCATGTTATTCATATACCAGAAATGTTTGAAGCTACTGACTGAATGAAAGGAGCTGGCATCTCACTCTCTTTGAATCTTCTTTATCATGCTAAGAGGAGTAGGAAAAAGCAAAAAATTTCAGAATTGCACCTTGCAATGCGGAGAAATTACTGTTTGTGCATTCACATTATTCATTGATTTTTGCCATTGAAAAACGTCCAGAAATGTTTGAAGCTACTGACTGAATGAAAGGAGCTGGCATCTCACTCTCTTTGAATCTTCTTTATCATGCAAAGAGGAGCAGGAAAAAGCAAAAAATTTCAGAATTGCACCTTGCAATGCGGAGAAATTACTGTTTGTGCATTCACATTATTCATTGATTTTTGCCATTAAAAAACATCATGTTATTCATATACCAGAAATGTTTGAAGCTACTGACTGAATGAAAGGAGCTGGCATCTCACTCTCTTTGAATCTTCCTTATCATGCTAAGAGGAGCAGGAAAAAGCAAAAAATTTCAGAATTGCACCTTGCAATGCGGAGAAATTACTGTTTGTGCATTCACATTATTCATTGTTTTTTGCCATTGAAAACCATCATGTTATTCATATACCAGAAATGTTTGAAGCTACTGACTGAATGAAAGGAGCTGGCATCTCACTCTCTTTGAATCTTCTTTATCATGCTAAGAGGAGCAGGAAAAAGCAAAAAATTTCAGAATTGCACATTGGAATGCGGAGAAATCAATGTTTGTGCATTCACATTATTCATTGATTTTTGCCAATGAAAAACGTCCAGAAATGTTTGAAGCTACTGACTGAATGAAAAGAGCTGTCATCTCAATCTCTTTGAATCTTCTTTATCATGCTAAGAGGAGCAGGAAAAAGCAAAAAATTTCAGAATTGCACATTGCAATGAGGAGAAATCAATGTTTGTGCATTCACATTATTCATTGATTTTTGCCATTGAAAAACGTCCAGAAATGTTTGAAGCTACTGACTGAATGAAAAGAGCTGGCATCTCACTCTCTTTGAATCTTCTTTATCATGCTAACAGGAGCAGGAAAAAGCAAAAAATTTCAGAATTGCACATTGCAATGCGGATAAATCAATGTTTGTGCATTCACATTATTCATTGATTTTTGCCATTGAAAAACGTCCAGAAATGTTTGAAGCTACTGACTGAATGAAAAGAGCTGGCATCTCACTCTCTTTGAATCTTCTTTATCATGCTAAGAGGAGCAGGAAAAATCCAAAAATTTCAGAATTGCACCTTGCAATGTGGAGAAATCCCTGTTTGTATATTGACATTATTCATTGATTTTTGCCATTGAAAAACATCATGTTATTCATATACCAGAAATGTTTGAAGCTACTGACTGAATGAAAGGAGCTGGCATCTCACTCTCTTTGAATCTTCTTTATCATGCTAAGAGGAGCAGGAAAAAACAAAAAATTTTAGAATTGCACCTTGCAATGCGGAGAAATTACAGTTTGTGCATTCACATTATTCATTGATTTTTGCCATTGAAAACCATCATGTTATTCATATACCAGAAATGTTTGAAGCCACTGACTGAATTAAAGCAGCTGGCATCTCACTCTCTTTGAATCTTCTTTATCATGCTAAGAGGAGTAGGAAAAAGCAAAAAATTTCAGAATTGCACCTTGCAATGCGGAGAAATTACTGTTTGTGCATTCACATTATTCATTGATTTTTGCCATTGAAAAACGTCCAGAAATGTTTGAAGCTACTGACTGAATGAAAGGAGCTGGCATCTCACTCTCTTTGAATCTTCTTTATCATGCAAAGAGGAGCAGGAAAAAGCAAAAAATTTCAGAATTGCACCTTGCAATGCGGAGAAATTACTGTTTGTGCATTCACATTATTCATTGATTTTTGCCATTGAAAAACATCATGTTATTCATATACCAGAAATGTTTGAAGCTACTGACTGAATGAAAGGAGCTGGCATCTCACTCTCTTTGAATCTTCTTTATCATGCTAATAGGAGCAGGAAAAAGCAAAAAATTTCAGAATTACACCTTGCAATGCGGAGAAATTACAGTTTGTGCATTCACATTATTCATTGATTTTTGCCATTGAAAACCATCATGTTATTCATATACCAGAAATGTTTGAAGCCACTGACTGAATTAAAGGAGCTGGCATCTCACTCTCTTTGAATCTTTTTTATCATGCTAAGAGGAGCAGGAAAAAGCAAAAAAATTTCAGAATTGCACCTTGCAATGCGCAGAAATTACTGTTTGTGTATTCACATTATTCATTGATTTTTGACATTGAAAAACGTCCAGAAATGTTTGAAGCTACTGACTGAATGAAAGGAGCTGGCATCTCACTCTCGTTGAATCTTCTTTATCATGCTAAGAGGAGCAGGAAAAAGCAAAAAATTTCAGAATTGCACATTGCAATGCGGATAAATCAATGTTTGTGCATTCACATTATTCATTGATTTTTGCCATTGAAAAACGTAAAGAAATGTTTGAAGCTACTGACTGAATGAAAAGAGCTGGCATCTCACTCTCTTTGAATCTTCTTTATCATGCTAAGAGGAGCAGGAAAAATCCAAAAATTTCAGAATTGCACCTTGCAATGTAGAGAAATCCCTGTTTGTATATTGACATTATTCATTGATTTTTGCCATTGAAAAACATCATGTTATTCATATACCAGAAATGTTTGAAGCTGCTGACTGAATGAAAGGAGCTGGCATCTCACTCTCTTTGAATCTTCTTTATCATGCTAAGAGGAGCAGGAAAAAACAAAAAATTTCAGAATTGCACCTTGCAATGCGGAGAAATTACAGTTTGTGCATTCACATTATTCATTGATTTTTGCCATTGAAAACCATCATGTTATTCATATACCAGAAATGTTTGAAGCCACTGACTGAATTAAAGCAGCTGGCATCTAACTCTCTTTGAATCTTCTTTATCATGCTAAGAGGAGCAGGAAAAAGCAAAAAATTTCAGAATTGCACCTTGCAATGCGGAGAAATTACTGTTTTTGTATTCACATTATTCATTGATTTTTGACATTGAAAAACGTCCAGAAATGTTTGTAGCTACTGACTGAATGAAAGGAGCTGGCATCTCACTCTCTTTGAATCTTCTTTATCATGCTAAGAGGAGCAGGAAAAAGCAAAAAATTTCAGAATTGCACCTTGCAATGCGGAGAAATTACTGTTTGTGCATTCACATTATTCATTGATTTTTGCATTGAAAAACATCATGTTATTCATATACCAGAAATGTTTGAAGCTACTGACTGAATGAAAGGAGCTGGCATCTCACTCTCTTTGAATCTTCTTTATCATGCTAAGAGGAGTAGGAAAAAGCAAAAAATTTCAGAATTGCACCTTGCAATGCGGAGAAATTACTGTTTGTGCATTCACATTATTCATTGATTTTTGCCATTGAAAAACGTCCAGAAATGTTTGAAGCTACTGACTGAATGAAAGGAGCTGGCATCTCACTCTCTTTGAATCTTCTTTATCATGCAAAGAGGAGCAGGAAAAAGCAAAAAATTTCAGAATTGCACCTTGCAATGCGGAGAAATTACTGTTTGTGCATTCACATTATTCATTGATTTTTGCCATTGAAAAACATCATGTTATTCATATACCAGAAATGTTTGAAGCTACTGACTGAATGAAAGGAGCTGGCATCTCACTCTCTTTGAATCTTCTTTATCATGCTAATAGGAGCAGGAAAAAACAAAAAATTTCAGAATTGCACCTTGCAATGCGGAGAAATTACAGTTTGTGCATTCACATTATTCATTGATTTTTGCCATTGAAAACCATCATGTTATTCATATACCAGAAATGTTTGAAGCCACTGACTGAATTAAAGGAGCTGGCATCTCACTCTCTTTGAATCTTTTTTATCATGCTAAGAGGAGCAGGAAAAAGCAAAAAATTTCAGAATTGCACCTTGCAATGCGCAGAAATTACTGTTTGTGTATTCACATTATTCATTGATTTTTGACATTGAAAAACATCCAGAAATGTTTGAAGCTACTGACTGAATGAAAGGAGCTGGCATCTCACTCTCGTTGAATCTTCTTTATCATGCTAAGAGGAGCAGGAAAAAGCAAAACATTTCAGAATTGCACCTTGCAATGCGGAGAAATTACTGTTTGTGCATTCACATTATTCATTGATTTTTGCCATTGAAAAACATCATGTTATTCATATACCAGAAATGTTTGAAGCTACTGACTGAATGAAAGGAGCTGGCATCTCACTCTCTTTGAATCTTCTTTATCATGCTAAGAGGAGTAGGAAAATGCAAAAAATTTCAGAATTGCACATTGCAATGCGGAGAAATTACTGTTTGTGCATTCACATTATTCATTGATTTTTGCCATTGAAAAACGTCCAGAAATGTTTGAAGCTACTGACTGAATGAAAGGAGCTGGCATCTCACTCTCTTTGAATCTTCTTTATCATGCAAAGAGGAGCAGGAAAAAGCAAAAAATTTCAGAATTGCACCTTGCAATGCGGAGAAATTACTGTTTGTGCATTCACATTATTCATTGATTTTTGCCATTGAAAAACATCATGTTATTCATATACCAGAAATGTTTGAAGCTACTGACTGAATGAAAGGAGCTGGCATCTCACTCTCTTTGAATCTTCTTTATCATGCTAAGAGGAGCAGGAAAAAGCTAAAAATTTCAGAATTGCACCTTGCAATGCGGAGAAATTACTGTTTGTATATTGACATTATTCATTGATTTTTGCCATTGAAAAACATCATGTTATTCATATGCCAGAAATGTTTGAAGCTACTGACTGAATGAAAGGAGCTGGCATCTCACTCTCTTTGAATCTTCTTTATCATGCTAAGAGGAGCAGGAAAAAGCAAAAAATTTCAGAATTGCACATTGGAATGCGGAGAAATCAATGTTTGTGCATTCACATTATTCATTGATTTTTGCCATTGAAAAACGTCCAGAAATGTTTGAAGCTACTGACTGAATGAAAAGAGCTGGCATCTCACTCTCTTTGAATCTTCTTTATCATGCTAAGAGGAGCAGGAAAAAGCAAAAAATTTCAGAATTGCACATTGCAATGAGTAGAAATCAATGTTTGTACATTCACATTATTCATTGATTTTTGCCATTGAAAAACGTCCAGAAATGTTTGAAGCTACTGACTGAATGAAAAGAGCTGGCATCTCACTCTCTTTGAATCTTCTTTATCATGCTAAGAGGAGCAGGAAAAATCCAAAAATTTCAGAATTGCACTCTGCAATGTGGAGAAATCCCTGTTTGTATATTGACATTATTCATTGATTTTTTGCCATTGAAAAACATCATGTTATTCATATACCATAAATGTTTGAAGCTACTGACTGAATGAAAGGAGCTGGCATCTCACTCTCTTTGAATCTTCTTTATCATGCTAAGAGGAGCAGGAAAAAGCAAAAAATTTCAGAATTGCACCTTGCAATGCGGAGAAATTACAGTTTGTGCATTCACATTATTCATTGATTTTTGCCATTGAAAACCATCATGTTATTCATATACCAGAAATGTTTGAAGCCACTGACTGAATTAAAGCAGCTGGCATCTCACTCTCTTTGAATCTTCTTTATCATGCTAAGAGGAGCAGGAAAAAGCAAAAAATTTCAGAATTGCACCTTGCAATGCGGAGAAATTACTGTTTGTGCATTCACATTATTCATTGATTTTTGACATTGAAAAACGTCCAGAAATGTTTGAAGCTACTGACTGAATGAAAGGAGCTGGCATCTCACTCTCTTTGAATCTTCTTTATCATGCTAAGAGGAGCAGGAAAAAGCAAAAAATTTCAGAATTGCACCTTGCAATGCGGAGAAATTACTGTTTGTGCATTCACATTATTCATTGATTTTTGCCATTGAAAAACATCATGTTATTCATATACCAGAAATGTTTGAAGCTACTGACAGAATGAAAGGAGCTGGCATCTCACTCTCTTTGAATCTTCTTTATCATGCTAAGAGGAGCAGGAAAAAGCAAAAAATTTCAGAATTGCACTTTGCAATGCGGAGAAATTACTGTTTGTGCATTCACATTATTCAATGATTTTTGCCATTGAAAAACATCGTGTTATTCATATACCAGAAATGTTTGAAGCTACTGACTGAATGAAAGGAGCTGGCATCTCACTCTCTTTGAATCTTCTTTATCATGCTAAGAGGAGCAGGAAAAAGCAAAAAATTTCAGAATTGCACCTTGCAATGCAAAGAAATTACTGTTTGTGCATTCACATTATTTATTGTTTTTTGCCATTGAAAACCATCATGTTATTCATATACCAGAAATGTTTGAAGCTACTGACTGAATGAAAGGAGCTGGCATCTCACTCTCTTTGTAGCTTCTTTATCATGCTAAGAGGAGCAGGAAAAAGCAAAAAATTTCAGAATTGCACATTGGAATGCGGAGAAATCAATGTTTGTGCATTCACATTATTCATTGATTTTTGCCATTGAAAAACGTCCAGAAATGTTTGAAGCTACTGACTGAATGAAAAGAGCTGGCATCTCACTCTCTTTGAATCTTCTTTATCATGCTAAGAGGAGCAGGAATAAGCAAAAAATTTCAGAATTGCACATTGCAATGAGTAGAAATCAATGTTTGTGCATTCACATTATTCATTGATTTTTGCCATTGAAAAACGTCCAGAAATGTTTGAAGCTACTGACTGAATGAAAAGAGCTGGCATCTCCCTCTCTTTGAATCTTCTTTATCATGCTAAGAGGAGCAGGAAAAATCCAAAAATTTCAGAATTGCACCTTGCAATGTGGAGAAATCCCTGTTTGTATATTGACATTATTCATTGATTTTTGCCATTGAAAAACATCATTTTATTCATATACCAGAAATGTTTGAAGCTACTGACTGAATGAAAGGAGCTGGCATCTCACTCTCTTTGAATCTTCTTTATCATGCTAAGAGGAGCAGGAAAAAGCAAAAAATTTCAGAATTGCACCTTGCAATGCGGAGAAATTACAGTTTGTGCATTCACATTATTCATTGATTTTTGCCATTGAAAACCATCATGTTATTCATATACCAGAAATGTTTGTAGCCACTGACTGAATTAAAGCAGCTGGCATCTCACTCTCTTTGAATCTTCTTTATCATGCTAAGAGGAGCAGGAAAAAAGCAAAAAATTTCAGAATTGCACCTTGCAATGCGGAGAAATTACTGTTTGTGCATTCACATTATTCATTGATTTTTTACATTGAAAAACGTCCAGAAATGTTTGAAGCTACTGACTGAATGAAAGGAGCTGGCATCTCACTCCCGTTGAATCTTCTTTATCATGCTAAGAGGAGCAGGAAAAAGCAAAAAATTTCAGAATTGCACCTTGCAATGCGGAGAAATTACTGTTTGTGCATTCACATTATTCATTGATTTTTGCCATTGAAAAACATCATGTTATTCATATACCAGAAATGTTTGAAGCTACTGACTGAATGAAAGGAGCTGGCATCTCACTCTCTTTGAATCTTCTTTATCATGCTAAGAGGAGCAGGAAAAAGCAAAAAATTTCAGAATTGCACCTTGCAATGCGGAGAAATTACTGTTCGTGCATTCACATTATTCATTGATTTTTGCCATTGAAAAACATCATGTTATTCATATACCAGAAATGTTTGAAGCTACTGACTGAATGAAAGGAGCTGGCATCTCACTCTCTTTGAATCTTCTTTATCATGCTAAGAGGAGCAGGAAAAAGCAAAAAATTTCAGAATTGCACCTTGCAATGCGGAGAAATTACTGTTTGTGCATTCACATTATTTATTGTTTTTTGCCATTGAAAACCATCATGTTATTCATATACCAGAAATGTTTGAAGCTACTGACTGAATGAAAGGAGCTGGCATCTCACTCTCTTTGAATCTTCTTTATCATGCTAAGAGGAGCAGGAAAAAGCAAAAAATTTCAGAATTGCACATTGGAATGCGGAGAAATCAATGTTTGTGCATTCACATTATTCATTGATTTTTGCCATTGAAAAACATCCAGAAATGTTTGAAGCTACTGACTGAATGAAAAGAGCTGTCATCTCAATCTCTTTGAATCTTCTTTATCATTCTAAGAGGAGCAGGAAAAAGCAAAAAATTTCAGAATTGCACATTGCAATGAGGAGAAATCAATGTTTGTGCATTCACATTATTCATTGATTTTTGCCATTGAAAAACGTCCAGAAATGTTTGAAGCTACTGACTGAATGAAAAGAGCTGGCATCTCACTCTCTTTGAATCTTCTTTATCATGCTAAGAGGAGCAGGAAAAAGCAAAAAATTTCAGAATTGCACATTGCAATGCGGATAAATCAATGTTTGTGCATTCACATTATTCATTGATTTTTGCCATTGAAAAACGTCCAGAAATGTTTGAAGCTACTGACTGAATGAAAAGAGCTGGCATCTCACTCTCTTTGAATCTTCTTTATCATGCTAAGAGGAGCAGGAAAAATCCAAAAATTTCAGAATTGCACCTTGCAATGCGGAGAAATTACTGTTTGTGCATTCACATTATTCATTGATTTTTGCCATTGAAAAACATCATGTTATTCATATACCAGAAATGTTTGAAGCTACTGACTGAATGAAAGGAGCTGGCATCTCACTCTCTTTGAATCTTCTTTATCATGCTAAGAGGAGCAGGAAAAAGCAAAAAATTTCAGAATTGCACCTTGCAATGCGGAGAAATTACTGTTCGTGCATTCACATTATTCATTGATTTTTGCCATTGAAAAACATCATGTTATTCATATACCAGAAATGTTTGAAGCTACTGACTGAATGAAAGGAGCTGGCATCTCACTCTCTTTGAATCTTCTTTATCATGCTAAGAGGAGCAGGAAAAAGCAAAAAATTTCAGAATTGCACCTTGCAATGCGGAGAAATTACTGTTTGTGCAGTCACATTATTTATTGTTTTTTGCCATTGAAAACCATCATGTTATTCATATACCAGAAATGTTTGAAGCTAATGACTGAATGAAAGGAGCTGGCATCTCACTCTCTTTGAATCTTCTTTATCATGCTAAGAGGAGCAGGAAAAAGCAAAAAATTTCAGAATTGCACATTGGAATGCGGAGAAATCAATGTTTGTGCATTCACATTATTCATTGATTTTTGCCATTGAAAAACGTCCAGAAATGTTTGAAGCTACTGACTGAATGAAAAGAGCTGGCATCTCACTCTCTTTGAATCTTCTTTATCATGCTAAGAGGAGCAGGAAAAAGCAAAAAATTTCAGAATTGCACCTTGCAATGCGGAGAAATTACAGTTTGTGCATTCACATTATTCATTGATTTTTGCCATTGAAAACCATCATGTTATTCATATACCAGAAATGTTTGAAGCCACTGACTGAATTAAAGCAGCTGGCATCTCACTCTCTTTGAATCTTCTTTATCATGCTAAGAGGAGCAGGAAAAAGCAAAAAATTTCAGAATTGCACCTTGCAATGCGGAGAAATTACTGTTTGTGCATTCACATTATTCATTGATTTTTAACATTGAAAAAAGTCCAGAAATGTTTGAAGCTACTGACTGAATGAAAGGAGCTGGCATCTCACTCTCTTTGAATCTTCTTTATCATGCTAAGAGGAGCAGGAAAAAGCAAAAAATTTCAGAATTGCACCTTGCAATGCGGAGAAATTACTGTTTGTGCATTCACATTATTCATTGATTTTTGCCATTGAAAAACATCATGTTATTCATATACCAGAAATGTTTGAAGCTACTGACTGAATGAAAGGAGCTGGCATCTCACTCTCTTTGAATCTTCTTTATCATGCTAAGAGGAGCAGGAAAAAGCAAAAAATTTCAGAATTGCACCTTGCAATGCGGAGAAATTACTGTTTGTGCATTCACATTATTCATTGATTTTTGCCATTGAAAAACATCATGTTATTCATATACCAGAAATGTTTGAAGCTACTGACTGAATGAAAGGAGCTGGCATCTCACTCTCTTTGAATCTTCTTTATCATGCTAAGAGGAGCAGGAAAAAGCAAAAAATTTCAGAATTGCACCTTGCAATGCGGAGAAATTACTGTTTGTGCATTCACATTATTCATTGATTTTTGCCATTGAAAAACATCATGTTATTCATATACCAGAAATGTTTGAAGCTACTGACTGAATGAAAGGAGCTGACATCTCACTCTCTATGAATCTTCTTTATCATGCTAAGAGGAGCAGGAAAAAGCAAAAAATTTCAGAATTGCACCTTGCAATGCGGAGAAATTACTGTTTGTGCATTCACATTATTCATTGATTTTTGCAATTGAAAAACATCATGTTATTCATATACCAGAAATGTTTGAAGCTACTGACTGAATGAAAGGAGCTGGCATCTCACTCTCTTTGAATCTTCTTTATCATGCTAAGAGGAGCAGGAAAAAGCAAAAAATGTCAGAATTGCACCTTGCAATGCGGAGAAATTACTGTTTGTGCATTCACATTATTCATTGATTTTTGCCATTAAAAAATGTCCAGAAATGTTTGAAGCTACTGACTGAATGAAAAGAGCTGGCATCTCACTCTCTTTGAATCTTCTTTATCATGCTAAGAGGAGCAGGAAAAAGCAAAAAATGTCAGAATTGCACCTTGCAATGCGGAGAAATTACTGTTTGTGCATTCACATTATTCATTGATTTTTGCCATTGAAAAACATCATGTTATTCATATACCAGAAATGTTTGAAGCTACTGACTGAATGAAAGGAGCTGGCATCTCACTCTCTTTGAATCTTCTTTATCATGCTAAGAGGAGCAGGAAAAAGCAAAAAATTTCAGAATTGCACCTTGCAATGCGGAGAAATTACTGTTTGTGCATTCACATTATTCATTGATTTTTGCCATTGAAAAACGTCCAGAAATGTTTGAAGCTACTGACTGAATGAAAGGAGCTGGCATCTCACTCTCTTTGAATCTTCTTTATCATGCTAAGAGGAGCAGGAAAAAGCAAAAAATTTCAGAATTGCACCTTGCAATGCGGAGAAATTACAGTTTGTGCATTCACATTATTCATTGATTTTTGCCATTGAAAAACGTCCAGAAATGTTTGAAGCAACTGACTGAATTAAAAGAGCTGGCATCTCACTCTCTTTGAATCTTCTTTATCATGCTAAGAGGAGCAGGAAAAAGCAAAAAATTTCAGAATTGCACCTTGCAATGCGGAGAAATTACTGTTTGTATATTGACATTATTCATTGATTTTTGCCACTGAAAACCATCATGTTATTAATATACAGAAATGTTTGAAGCTACTGACTGAATGAAAGGAGATGGCATCTCAATCTCTTTGAATCTTCTTTATCATGCTAAGAGGAGCAGGAAAAAGCAAAAAATTTCAGAATTGCACTTTGCAATGCGGAGAAATTTCTGTTTGTGCATTCACATTATTCATTGATTTTTGCCATTGAAAACCATCATGTCATTCATAGACCAGAAATGTTTGAAGCTACTGACTGAATGAAAGGAGCTGGCATCTAACTCTCTTTGAATCTTCTTTATCATGCTAAGAGGAGCAGGAAAAAGCAAAAAATTTCAGAATTGCACCTTGCAATGCGGAGAAATTACTGTTTGTGCACTCACATTATTCATTGATTTTTACCATTGAAAAAAGGCCAGAAATGTTTGAAGCCACTGACTGAATGAAATTAGCTGGCATATCACTCTCTTTGAATCTTCTTTATCATGCTAATCGGAGCAGCAAAAAGCAAAAAATTTCAGAATTGCACCTTGCAATGCGGAGAAATTACTGTTTGTGCATTCACATTATTCATTGATTTTTGCCATTGAAAAACATCATGTTATTCATATACCAGAAATGTTTGAAGCTACTGACTGAATGAAAGGAGCTGGCTTCTCACTCTCTTTCAATCTTCTTTATCATGCTAAGGGGAGCAGGAAAAAGCAAAAAATTTCAGAATTGCACATTGCAATGAGGAGAAATTAATGTTTGTGCATTCACATTATTCATTGATTTTTGCCATTGAAAAACGTCCAGAAATGTTTGAAGCTACTGACTGAATGAAAAGAGCTGGCATCTCACTCTCTTTGAATCTTCTTTATCATGCTAAGAGGAGCAGGAAAAAGCAAAAAATTTCAGAATTGCACATTGCAATGCGGAGAAATCAATGTTTGTGCATTCACATTATTCATTGATTTTTGCCATTGAAAAACGTCCAGAAATGTTTGAAGCTACTGACTGAATGAAAATAGCTGGCATCTCACTCTCTTTGAATCTTCTTTATCATGCTAAGAGGAGCAGGAAAAATCCAAAAATTTCAGAATTGCACCTTGCAATGTGGAGAAATCCCTGTTTGTATATTGACATTATTCATTGATTTTTGCCATTGAAAAACATCATGTTATTCATATACCAGAAATGTTTGAAGCTACTGACTGAATGAAAGGAGCTGGCATCTCACTCTCTTTGAATCTTCTTTATCATGCTAAGAGGAGCAGGAAAAAGCAAAAAATTTCAGAATTGCACATTGCAATGAGGAGAAATCAATGTTTGTGCATTCACATTATTCATTGATTTTTGCCATTGAAAAACGTCCAGAAATGTTTGAAGCTACTGACTGAATGAAAAGAGCTGGCATCTCACTCTCTTTGAATCTTCTTTATCATGCTAAGAGGAGCAGGAAAAAGCAAAAAATTTCAGAATTGCACCTTGCAATGCGGAGAAATTACAGTTTGTGCATTCACATTATTCATTGATTTTTGCCATTGAAAAACATCATGTTATTCATATACCAGAAATGTTTGAAGCCACTGACTGAATTAAAGCAGCTGGCATCTCACTCTCTTTGAATCTTCTTTATCATGCTAAGAGGAGCAGGAAAAAGCAAAAAATTTCAGAATTGCACCTTGCAATGCGGAGAAATTACTGTTTGTGCATTCACATTATTCATTGATTTTTGCCATTGAAAAACATCATGTTATTCATATACCAGAAATGTTTGAAGCTACTGACTGAATGAAAGGAGCTGGCATCTCACTCTCTATGAATCTTCTTTATCATGCTAAGAGGAGCAGGAAAAAGCAAAAAATTTCAGAATTGCACCTTGCAATGCGGAGAAATTACTGTTTGTGCATTCACATTATTCATTGAATTTTGCCATTGAAAAATGTCCAGAAATATTTGAAGCTACTGACTGAATGAAAGGAGCTGGCATCTCACTCTCTTTGAATCTTCGTTATCATGCTAAGAGGAGCAGAAAAAAGCAAAAAATTTCAGAATTGCACCTTGCAATGCAGAGAAATTACTGTTTGTGCATTCACATTATTCATTGATTTTTGCAATTGAAAAACATCATGTTATTCATATAACAGAAATGTTTGAAGCTACTGACTGAATGAAAGGAGCTGGCATCTCACTCTCTTTGAATCTTCTTTATCATGCTAAGAGGAGCAGGAAAAAGCAAAAAATGTCAGAATTGCACCTTGCAATGCGGAGAAATTACTGTTTGTGCATTCACATTATTCATTGATTTTTGCCATTAAAAAATGTCCAGAAATGTTTGAAGCTACTGACTGAATGAAAAGAGCTGGCATCTCACTCTCTTTGAATCTTCTTTATCATGCTAAGAGGAGCAGAAAAAAGCAAAAAATTTCAGAATTGCACCTTGCAATGCAGAGAAATTACTGTTTGTGCATTCACATTATTCATTGATTTTTGCAATTGAAAAACATCATGTTATTCATATAACAGAAATGTTTGAAGCTACTGACTGAATGAAAGGAGCTGGCATCTCACTCTCTTTGAATCTTCTTTATCATGCTAAGAGGAGCAGGAAAAAGCAAAAAATGTCAGAATTGCACCTTGCAATGCGGAGAAATTACTGTTTGTGCATTCACATTATTCATTGATTTTTGCCATTAAAAAATGTCCAGAAATGTTTGAAGCTACTGACTGAATGAAAAGAGCTGGCATCTCACTCTCTTTGAATCTTCTTTATCATGCTAAGAGGAGCAGGAAAAAGCAAAAAATGTCAGAATTGCACCTTGCAATGCCGTGAAATTACTGTTTGTGCATTCACATTATTCATTGATTTTTGCCATTGAAAAACATCATGTTATTCATATACCAGAAATGTTTGAAGCTACTGACTGAATGAAAGGAGCTGGCATCTCACTCTCTTTGAATCTTCTTTATCATGCTAAGAGGAGCAGGAAAAAGCAAAAAATTTCAGAATTGCACCTTGCAATGCGGAGAAATTACTGTTTGTGCATTCACATTATTCATTGATTTTTGCCATTGAAAAACGTCCAGAAATGTTTGAAGCTACTGACTGAATGAAAGGAGCTGGCATCTCACTCTCTTTGAATCTTCTTTATCATGCTAAGAGGAGCAGGAAAAAGCAAAAAATTTCAGAATTGCTCCTTGCAATGCGGAGAAATTACTGTTTGTGCATTCACATTATTCATTGATTTTTGCCATTGAAAAATGTCCAGAAATGTTTGAAGCAACTGACTGAATTAAAAGAGCTGGCATCTCACTCTCTTTGAATCTTCTTTATCATGCTAAGAGGAGCAGGAAAAAGCAAAAAATTTCAGAATTGCAACTTGCAATGCGGAGAAATTACTGTTTGTATATTGACATTATTCATTGATTTTTGACACTGAAAACCATCATGTTATTCATATACAGAAATGTTTGAAGCTACTGACTGAATGAAAGGAGATGGCATCTCACTCTCTTTGAATCTTCTTTATCATGCTAAGAGGAGCAGGAAAAAGCAAAAAATTTCAGAATTGCACTTTGCAATGCGGAGAAATTACTGTTTGTGCATTCACATTATTCATTGATTTTTGCCATTGAAAACCATCATGTTATTCATATACCAGAATTGTTTGAAGCTACCGCATGAATGAAAGGAGCTGGCATCTAACTCTCTTTGAATCTTCTTTATCATGCTAAGAGGAGCAGGAAAAAGCAAAAAATTTCAGAATTGCACCTTGCAATGAGGAGAAATTACTGTTTGTGCATTCACATTATTCATTGATTTTTACCATTGAAAAAAGGCCAGAAATGTTTGAAGCCACTGACTGAATGAAATTAGCTGGCATATCACTCTCTTTGAATCTTCTTTATCATGCTAATCGGAGCAGCAAAAAGCAAAAAATTTCAGAATTGCACCTTGCAATGCGGAGAAATTACTGTTTGTGCATTCACATTATTCATTGATTTTTGCCATTGAAAAACATCATGTTATTCATATACCAGAAATGTTTGAAGCTACTGACTGAATGAAAGGAGCTGGCATCTCACTCTCTTTGAATCTTCTTTATCATGCTAAGAGGAGCAGGAAAAAGCAAAAAATTTCAGAATTGCACATTGCAATGAGGAGAAATCAATGTTTGTGCATTCACATTATTCATTGATTTTTGCCATTGAAAAACGTCCAGAAATGTTTGAAGCTACTGACTGAATGAAAAGAGCTGGCATCTCACTCTCTTTGAATCTTCTTTATCATGCTAAGAGGAGCAGGAAAAAGCAAAAAATTTCAGAATTGCACATTGCAATGCGGAGAAATCAATGTTTGTGCATTCACATTATTCATTGATTTTTGCCATTGAAAAACGTCCAGAAATGTTTGAAGCTACTGACTGAATGAAAAGAGCTGGCATCTCACTCTCTTTGAATCTTCTTTATCATGCTAAGAGGAGCAGGAAAAATCCAAAAATTTCAGAATTGCACCTTGCAATGTGGAGAAATCCCTGTTTGTATATTGACATTATTCATTGATTTTTGCCATTGAAAAACATCATGTTATTCATATACCAGAAATGTTTGAAGCTACTGACTGAATGAAAGGAGCTGGCATCTCTCTCTCTTTGAATCTTCTTTATCATGCTAAGAGGAGCAGGAAAAAGCAAAAAATTTCAGAATTGCACCTTGCAATGCGGAGAAATCCCTGTTTGTATATTGACATTATTCATTGATTTTTGCCATTGAAAAACATCATGTTATTCATATACCAGAAATGTTTGAAGCTACTGACTGAATGAAAGGAGCTGGCATCTCACTCTCTTTGAATCTTCTTTATCATGCTAAGAGGAGCAGGAAAAAGCAAAAAATTTCAGAATTGCACATTGCAATGAGGAGAAATCAATGTTTGTGCATTCACATTATTCATTGATTTTTGCCATTGAAAAACGTCCAGAAATGTTTGAAGCTACTGACTGAATGAAAAGAGCTGGCATCTCACTCTCTTTGAATCTTCTTTATCATGCTAAGAGGAGCAGGAAAAAGCAAAAAATTTCAGAATTGCACATTGCAATGCGGAGAAATCAATGTTTGTGCATTCACATTATTCATTGATTTTTGCCATTGAAAAACGTCCAGAAATGTTTGAAGCTACTGACTGAATGAAAAGAGCTGGCATCTCACTCTCTTTGAATCTTCTTTATCATGCTAAGAGGAGCAGGAAAAATCCAAAAATTTCAGAATTGCACCTTGCAATGTGGAGAAATCCCTGTTTGTATATTGACATTATTCATTGATTTTTGCCATTGAAAAACATCATGTTATTCATATACCAGAAATGTTTGAAGCTACTGACTGAATGAAAGGAGCTGGCATCTCTCTCTCTTTGAATCTTCTTTATCATGCTAAGAGGAGCAGGAAAAAGCAAAAAATTTCAGAATTGCACCTTGCAATGCGGAGAAATCCCTGTTTGTATATTGACATTATTCATTGATTTTTGCCATTGAAAAACATCATGTTATTCATATACCAGAAATGTTTGAAGCTACTGACTGAATGAAAGGAGCTGGCATCTCACTCTCTTTGAATCTTCTTTATCATGCTAAGAGGAGCAGGAAAAAGCAAAAAATTTCAGAATTGCACATTGCAATGAGGAGAAATCAATGTTTGTGCATTCACATTATTCATTGATTTTTGCCATTGAAAAACGTCCAGAAATGTTTGAAGCTACTGACTGAATGAAAAGAGCTGGCATCTCACTCTCTTTGAATCTTCTTTATCATGCTAAGAGGAGCAGGAAAAAGCAAAAAATTTCAGAATTGCACCTTGCAATGCGGAGAAATTACAGTTTGTGCATTCACATTATTCATTGATTTTTGCCATTGAAAAACATCATGTTATTCATATACCAGAAATGTTTGAAGCCACTGACTGAATTAAAGCAGCTGGCATCTCACTCTCTTTGAATCTTCTTTATCATGCTAAGAGGAGCAGGAAAAAGCAAAAAATTTCAGAATTGCACCTTGCAATGCGGAGAAATTACTGTTTGTGCATTCACATTATTCATTGATTTTTGCCATTGAAAAACATCATGTTATTCATATACCAGAAATGTTTGAAGCTACTGACTGAATGAAAGGAGCTGGCATCTCACTCTCTATGAATCTTCTTTATCATGCTAAGAGGAGCAGGAAAAAGCAAAAAATTTCAGAATTGCACCTTGCAATGCGGAGAAATTACTGTTTGTGCATTCACATTATTCATTGAATTTTGCCATTGAAAAATGTCCAGAAATATTTGAAGCTACTGACTGAATGAAAGGAGCTGGCATCTCACTCTCTTTGAATCTTCGTTATCATGCTAAGAGGAGCAGAAAAAAGCAAAAAATTTCAGAATTGCACCTTGCAATGCAGAGAAATTACTGTTTGTGCATTCACATTATTCATTGATTTTTGCAATTGAAAAACATCATGTTATTCATATAACAGAAATGTTTGAAGCTACTGACTGAATGAAAGGAGCTGGCATCTCACTCTCTTTGAATCTTCTTTATCATGCTAAGAGGAGCAGGAAAAAGCAAAAAATGTCAGAATTGCACCTTGCAATGCGGAGAAATTACTGTTTGTGCATTCACATTATTCATTGATTTTTGCCATTAAAAAATGTCCAGAAATGTTTGAAGCTACTGACTGAATGAAAAGAGCTGGCATCTCACTCTCTTTGAATCTTCTTTATCATGCTAAGAGGAGCAGGAAAAAGCAAAAAATGTCAGAATTGCACCTTGCAATGCGGTGAAATTACTGTTTGTGCATTCACATTATTCATTGATTTTTGCCATTGAAAAACATCATGTTATTCATATACCAGAAATGTTTGAAGCTACTGACTGAATGAAAGGAGCTGGCATCTCACTCTCTTTGAATCTTCTTTATCATGCTAAGAGGAGCAGGAAAAAGCAAAAAATTTCAGAATTGCACCTTGCAATGCGGAGAAATTACTGTTTGTGCATTCACATTATTCATTGATTTTTGCCATTGAAAAACGTCCAGAAATGTTTGAAGCTACTGACTGAATGAAAGGAGCTGGCATCTCACTCTCTTTGAATCTTCTTTATCATGCTAAGAGGAGCAGGAAAAAGCAAAAAATTTCAGAATTTCACCTTGCAATGCGGAGAAATTACTGTTTGTGCATTCACATTATTCATTGATTTTTGCCATTGAAAAACGTCCAGAAATGTTTGAAGCAACTGACTGAATTAAAAGAGCTGGCATCTCACTCTCTTTGAATCTTCTTTATCATGCTAAGAGGAGCAGGAAAAAGCAAAAAATTTCAGAATTGCAACTTGCAATGCGGAGAAATTACTGTTTGTATATTGACATTATTCATTGATTTTTGACACTGAAAACCATCATGTTATTCATATACAGAAATGTTTGAAGCTACTGACTGAATGAAAGGAGATGGCATCTCACTCTCTTTGAATCTTCTTTATCATGCTAAGAGGAGCAGGAAAAAGCAAAAAATTTCAGAATTGCACTTTGCAATGCGGAGAAATTACTGTTTGTGCATTCACATTATTCATTGATTTTTGCCATTGAAAACCATCATGTTATTCATATACCAGAATTGTTTGAAGCTACCGCATGAATGAAAGGAGCTGGCATCTAACTCTCTTTGAATCTTCTTTATCATGCTAAGAGGAGCAGGAAAAAGCAAAAAATTTCAGAATTGCACCTTGCAATGAGGAGAAATTACTGTTTGTGCATTCACATTATTCATTGATTTTTACCATTGAAAAAAGGCCAGAAATGTTTGAAGCCACTGACTGAATGAAATTAGCTGGCATATCACTCTCTTTGAATCTTCTTTATCATGCTAATCGGAGCAGCAAAAAGCAAAAAATTTCAGAATTGCACCTTGCAATGCGGAGAAATTACTGTTTGTGCATTCACATTATTCATTGATTTTTGCCATTGAAAAACATCATGTTATTCATATACCAGAAATGTTTGAAGCTACTGACTGAATGAAAGGAGCTGGCATCTCACTCTCTTTGAATCTTCTTTATCATGCTAAGAGGAGCAGGAAAAAGCAAAAAATTTCAGAATTGCACATTGCAATGAGGAGAAATCAATGTTTGTGCATTCACATTATTCATTGATTTTTGCCATTGAAAAACGTCCAGAAATGTTTGAAGCTACTGACTGAATGAAAAGAGCTGGCATCTCACTCTCTTTGAATCTTCTTTATCATGCTAAGAGGAGCAGGAAAAATCCAAAAATTTCAGAATTGCACCTTGCAATGTGGAGAAATCCCTGTTTGTATATTGACATTATTCATTGATTTTTGCCATTGAAAAACATCATGTTATTCATATACCAGAAATGTTTGAAGCTACTGACTGAATGAAAGGAGCTGGCATCTCTCTCTCTTTGAATCTTCTTTATCATGCTAAGAGGAGCAGGAAAAAGCAAAAAATTTCAGAATTGCACCTTGCAATGCGGAGAAATTACAGTTTGTGCATTCACATTATTCATTGATTTTTGCCATTGAAAAACATCATGTTATTCATATACCAGAAATGTTTGAAGCCACTGACTGAATTAAAGCAGCTGGCATCTCACTCTCTTTGAATCTTCTTTATCATGCTAAGAGGAGCAGGAAAAAGCAAAAAATTTCAGAATTGCACCTTGCAATGCGGAGAAATTACTGTTTGTGCATTCACATTATTCATTGATTTTTGACATTGAAAAAAGTCCAGAAATGTTTGAAGCTACTGACTAAATGAAAGGAGCTGGCTTCTCACTCTCTTTGAATCTTCTTTATCATGCTAAGAGGAGCAGGAAAAAGCAAAAAATTTCAGAATTGCACCTTGCAATGCGGAGAAATTACTGTTTGTGCATTCACATTATTCATTGATTTTTGCCATTGAAAACCATCATGTTATTCATATACCAGAAATGTTTGAAGCTACTGACTGAATGAAAGGAGCTGGCATCTAACTCTCTTTGAATCTTCTTTATCATGCTAAGAGGAGCAGGAAAAAGCAAAAAATTTCAGAATTGCACCTTGCAATGCGGAGAAATTACTGTTTGTGCATTCACATTATTCATTGATTTTTACCATTGAAAAAAGGCCAGAAATGTTTGAAGCCACTGACTGAATGAAATTAGCTGGCATATCACTCTCTTTGAATCTTCTTTATCATGCTAATCGGAGCAGCAAAAAGCAAAAAATTTCAGAATTGCACCTTTCAATGCGGAGAAATTACTGTTTGTGCATTCACATTATTCATTGATTTTTGCCATTGAAAAACATCATGTTATTCATATACCAGAAATGTTTGAAGCTACTGACTGAATGAAAGGAGCTGGCATCTAACTCTCTTTGAATCTTCTTTATCATGCTAAGAGGAGCAGGAAAAAGCAAAAAATTTCAGAATAGCACCTTGCAATGCGGAGAAATTACTGTTTGTGCATTCACATTATTCATTGATTTTTACCATTGAAAAAAGGCCAGAAATGTTTGAAGCCACTGACTGAATGAAATTAGCTGGCATATCACTCTCTTTGAATCTTCTTTATCATGCTAATCGGAGCAGCAAAAAGCAAAAAATTTCAGAATTGCACCTTGCAATGCGGAGAAATTACTGTTTGTGCATTCACATTATTCATTGATTTTTGCCATTGAAAAACATCATGTTATTCATATACCAGAAATATTTGAAGCTACTGACTGAATGAAAGGAGCTGGCATCTCACTCTCTTTGAATCTTCTTTATCATGCTAAGAGGAGCAGGAAAAAGCAAAAAATTTCAGAATTGCACCTTGCAATGCGGAGAAATTACTGTTTGTGCATTCACATTATTTATTGTTTTTTGCCATTGAAAACCATCATGTTATTCATATACCAGAAATGTTTGAAGCTACTGACTGAATGAAAGGAGCTGGCATCTCACTCTCTTTGAATCTTCTTTATCATGCTAAGAGGAGCAGGAAAAAGCAAAAAATTTCAGAATTGCACCTTGCAATGCGGAGAAATTATTGTTTGTGCATTCACATTATTCATTGATTTTTGCTATTGAAAACTGTCCAGAAATGTTTGAAGCTACTGACTGAATGAAAGCAGCTGGCATCTCACTCTCTTTGAATCTTCTTTATCATGCTAAGAGGAGCAGGAAAAAGCAAAAAATTTCAGAATTGCACCTTGCAATGGGGAGAAATTACTGTTTGTGCATTCACATTATTCATTGATTTTTGCTATTGAAAAACATCATGTTATTCATATACCAGAAATGTTTGAAGCTACTGACTGAATGAAAGGAGCTGGCTTCTCACTCTCTTTGAATCTTCTTTATCATGCTAAGAGGAGCAGGAAAAAGCAAAAAATTTCAGAATTGCACATTGCAATGAGGAGAAATCAATGTTTGTGCATTCACATTATTCATTGATTTTTGCCATTGAAAAACGTCCAGAAATGTTTGAAGCTACTGACAGAATGAAAAGAGCTGGCATCTCACTCTCTTTGAATCTTCTTTATCATGCTAAGAGGAGCAGGAAAAAGCAAAAAATTTCAGAATTGCACATTGCAATGCGGAGAAATCAATGTTTGTGCATTCACATTATTCATTGATTTTTGCCATTGAAAAACGTCCAGAAATGTTTGAAGCTACTGACTGAATGAAAAGAGCTGGCATCTCACTCTCTTTGAATCTTCTTTATCATGCTAAGAGGAGCAGGAAAAATCCAAAAATTTCAGAATTGCACCTTGCAATGTGGAGAAATCCCTGTTTGTATATTGACATTATTCATTGATTTTTGCCATTGAAAAACATCATGTTATTCATATACCAGAAATGTTTGAAGCTACTGACTGAATGAAAGGAGCTGGCATCTCTCTCTCTTTGAATCTTCTTTATCATGCTAAGAGGAGCAGGAAAAAGCAAAAAATTTCAGAATTGCACCTTGCAATGCGGAGAAATTACAGTTTGTGCATTCACATTATTCATTGATTTTTGCCATTGAAAAACATCATGTTATTCATATACCAGAAATGTTTGAAGCCACTGACTGAATTAAAGCAGCTGGCATCTCACTCTCTTTGAATCTTCTTTATCATGCTAAGAGGAGCAGGAAAAAGCAAAAAATTTCAGAATTGCACCTTGCAATGCGGAGAAATTACTGTTTGTGCATTCACATTATTCATTGATTTTTGACATTGAAAAAAGTCCAGAAATGTTTGAAGCTACTGACTGAATGAAAGGAGCTGGCTTCTCACTCTCTTTGAATCTTCTTTATCATGCTAAGAGGAGCAGGAAAAAGCAAAAAATTTCAGAATTGCACCTTGCAATGCGGAGAAATTACTGTTTGTGCATTCACATTATTCATTGATTTTTGCCATTGAAAAACATCATGTTATTCATATACCAGAAATGTTTGAAGCTACTGACTGAATGAAAGGAGCTGGCATCTCACTCTCTTTGAATCTTCTTTATCATGCTAAGAGGAGCAGGAAAAAGCAAAAAATTTCAGAATTGCACCTTGCAATGCGGAGAAATTACTGTTTGTGCATTCACATTATTCATTGATTTTTGCCATTGAAAAACATCATGTTATTCATATACCAGAAATGTTTGAAGCTACTGACTGAATGAAAGGAGCTGGCATCTCACTCTCTTTGAATCTTCTTTATCATGCTAAGAGGAGCAGGAAAAAGCAAAAAATTTCAGAATTGCACCTTGCAATGCGGAGAAATTACTGTTTGTGCATTCAAATTATTTATTGTTTTTTGCCATTGAAAACCATCATGTTATTCATATACCAGAAATGTTTGAAGCTACTGACTGAATGAAAGGAGCTGGCATCTCACTCTCTTTGAATCTTCTTTATCATGCTAAGAGGAGCAGGAAAAAGCAAAAAATTTCAGAATTGCACCTTGCAATGCGGAGAAATTATTGTTTGTGCATTCACATTATTCATTGATTTTTGCTATTGAAAACTGTCCAGAAATGTTTGAAGCTACTGACTGAATGAAAGCAGCTGGCATCTCACTCTCTTTGAATCTTCTTTATCATGCTAAGAGGAGCAGGAAAAAGCAAAAAATTTCAGAATTGCACCTTGCAATGCGGAGAAATTACTGTTTGTGCATTCACATTATTCATTGATTTTTGCCATTGAAAAACATCATGTTATTCATATACCAGAAATGTTTGAAGCTACTGACTGAATGAAAGGAGCTGGCATCTCACTCTCTATGAATCTTCTTTATCATGCTAAGAGGAGCAGGAAAAAGCAAAAAATTTCAGAATTGCACCTTGCAATGCGGAGAAATTACTGTTTGTGCATTCACATTATTCATTGAATTTTGCCATTGAAAAATGTCCAGAAATATTTGAAGCTACTGACTGAATGAAAGGAGCTGGCATCTCACTCTCTTTGAATCTTCGTTATCATGCTAAGAGGAGCAGAAAAAAGCAAAAAATTTCAGAATTGCACCTTGCAATGCAGAGAAATTACTGTTTGTGCATTCACATTATTCATTGATTTTTGCAATTGAAAAACATCATGTTATTCATATACCAGAAATGTTTGAAGCTACTGACTGAATGAAAGGAGCTGGCATCTCACTCTCTTTGAATCTTCGTTATCATGCTAAGAGGAGCAGAAAAAAGCAAAAAATTTCAGAATTGCACCTTGCAATGCGGAGAAATTACTGTTTGTGCATTCACATTATTCATTGAATTTTGCCATTAAAAAATGTCCAGAAATGTTTGAAGCTACTGACTGAATGAAAAGAGCTGGCATCTCACTCTCTTTGAATCTTCTTTATCATGCTAAGAGGAGCAGGAAAAGGCAAAAAATTTCAGAATTGCACCTTGCAATGCGGAGAAATTACTGTTTGTGCATTCACATTATTCATTGATTTTTGCCATTGAAAAACATCATGTTATTCATATACCAGAAATGTTTGAAGCTACTGACTGAATGAAAGGAGCTGGCATCTCACTCTCTTTGAATCTTCTTTATCATGCTAAGAGGAGCAGGAAAAAGCAAAAAAATTCAGAATTGCACCTTGCAATGCGGAGAAATTACTGTTTGTGCATTCACATTATTCATTGATTTTTGCCATTGAAAAACGTCAAGAAATGTTTGAAGCTACTGACTGAATGTAAGGAGCTGGCATCTCACTCTCTTTGAATCTTCTTTATCAAGCTAAGAGGAGAGGGAAAAAGCAAAAAATTTCAGAATTGCACCTTTCAATGCAGAGAAATTACTGTTTGTGCATTCACATTATTCATTGATTTTTGCCATTGAAAAACGTCCAGAAATGTTTGAAGCAACTGACTGAATTAAAAGAGCTGGCATCTCACTCTCTTTGAATCTTCTTTATCATGCTAAGAGGAGCAGGAAAAAGCAAAAAATTTCAGAATTGCACCTTGCAATGCGGAGAAATTACTGTTTGTATATTGACATTATTCATTGATTTTTGCCACTGAAAACCATCATGTTATTCATATACAGAAATGTTTGAAGCTACTGACTGAATGAAAGGAGATGGCATCTCACTCTCTTTGAATCTTCTTTATCATGCTAAGAGGAGCAGGAAAAAGCAAAAAATTTCAGAATTGCACCTTGCAATGCGGAGAAATTACTGTTTGTGCATTCACATTATTCATTGAATTTTGCCATTGAAAAATGTCCAGAAATATTTGAAGCTACTGACTGAATGAAAGGAGCTGGCATCTCACTCTCTTTGAATCTTCTTTATCATGCTAAGAGGAGCAGGAAAAAGCAAAAAATTTCAGAATTGCACCTTGCAATGCGGAGAAATTACTGTTTGTGCATTCACATTATTCATTGATTTTTGAAATTAAAAAATGTCCAGAAATGTTTGAAGCTACTGACTGAATGAAAAGAGCTGGCATCTCACTCTCTTTGAATCTTCTTTATCATGCTAAGAGGAGCAGGAAAAAGCAAAAAATTTCAGAATTGCACCTTGCAATGCGGAGAAATTACTGTTTGTGCATTCACATTATTCATTGATTTTTAACATTGAAAAAAGTCCAGAAATGTTTGAAGCTACTGACTGAATGAAAGGAGCTGGCATCTCACTCTCTTTGAATCTTCTTTATCATGCTAAGAGGAGCAGGAAAAAGCAAAAAATTTCAGAATTGCACCTTGCAATGCGGAGAAATTACTGTTTGTGCATTTACATTATTCATTGATTTTTGCCATTGAAAAACATCATGTTATTCATATACCAGAAATGTTTGAAGCTACTGACTGAATGAAAGGAGCTGGCATCTCACTCTCTTTGAATCTTCTTTATCATGCTAAGAGGAGCAGGAAAAAGCAAAAAATTACAGAATTGCACCTTGCAATGCGGAGAAATTACTGTTTGTGCATTCACATTATTCATTGATTTTTGCTATTGAAAAACATCATGTTATTCATATACCAGAAATGTTTGAAGCTACTGACTGAATGAAAGGAGCTGGCATCTCACTCTCTTTGAATCTTCTTTATCATGCTAAGAGGAGCAGGAAAAAGCAAAAAATTTCAGAATTGCACCTTGCAATGCGGAGAAATTACTGTTTGTGCATTCACATTATTCATTGATTTTTGCCATTGAAAAACATCATGTTATTCATATACCAGAAATGTTTGAAGCTACTGACTGAATGAAAGGAGCTGGCATCTCACTCTCTATGAATCTTCTTTATCATGCTAAGAGGAGCAGGAAAAAGCAAAAAATTTCAGAATAGCACCTTGCAATGCGGAGAAATTACTGTTTGTGCATTCACATTATTCATTGATTTTTGCAATTGAAAAACATCATGTTATTCATATACCAGAAATGTTTGAAGCTACTGACTGAATGAAAGGAGCTGGCATCTCACTCTCTTTGAATCTTCTTTATCATGCTAAGAGGAGCAGGAAAAAGCAAAAAATGTCAGAATTGCACCTTGCAATGCGGAGAAATTACTGTTTGTGCATTCACATTATTCATTGATTTTTGCCATTAAAAAATGTCCAGAAATGTTTGAAGCTACTGACTGAATGAAAAGAGCTGGCATCTCACGCTCTTTGAGTCTTCTTTATCATGCTAAGAGGAGCAGGAAAAAGCAAAAAATGTCAGAATTGCACCTTGCAATGCGGAGAAATTACTGTTTGTGCATTCACATTATTCATTGATTTTTGCCATTGAAAAACATCATGTTATTCATATACCAGAAATGTTTGAAGCTACTGACTGAATGAAAGGAGCTGGCATCTCACTCTCTTTGAGTCTTCTTTATCATGCTAAGAGGAGCAGGAAAAAGCAAAAAATTTCAGAATTGCACCTTGCAATGCGGAGAAATTACTGTTTGTGCATTCACATTATTCATTGATTTTTGCCATTGAAAAACGTCCAGAAATGTTTGAAGCTACTGACTGAATGAAAGGAGCTGGCATCTCACTCTCTTTGAATCTTCTTTATCATGCTAAGAGGAGCAGGAAAAAGCAAAAAATTTCAGAATTGCACCTTGCAATGCGGAGAAATTACAGTTTGTGCATTCACATTATTCATTGATTTTTGCCATTGAAAAACGTCCAGAAATGTTTGAAGCAACTGACTGAATTAAAAGAGCTGGCATCTCACTCTCTTTGAATCTTCTTTATCATGCTAAGAGGAGCAGGAAAAAGCAAAAAATTTCAGAATTGCACCTTGCAATGCGGAGAAATTACTGTTTGTATATTGACATTATTCATTGATTTTTGCCACTGAAAACCATCATGTTATTCATATACAGAAATGTTTGAAGCTACTGACTGAATGAAAGGAGATGGCATCTCAATCTCTTTGAATCTTCTTTATCATGCTAAGAGGAGCAGGAAAAAGCAAAAAATTTCAGAATTGCACTTTGCAATGCGGAGAAATTTCTGTTTGTGCATTCACATTATTCATTGATTTTTGCCATTGAAAACCATCATGTTATTCATAGACCAGAAATGTTTGAAGCTACTGACTGAATGAAAGGAGCTGGCATCTAACTCTCTTTGAATCTTCTTTATCATGCTAAGAGGAGCAGGAAAAAGCAAAAAATTTCAGAATTGCACCTTGCAATGCGGAGAAATTACTGTTTGTGCATTCACATTATTCATTGATTTTTACCATTGAAAAAAGGCCAGAAATGTTTGAAGCCACTGACTGAATGAAATTAGCTGGCATATCACTCTCTTTGAATCTTCTTTATCATGCTAATCGGAGCAGCAAAAAGCAAAAAATTTCAGAATTGCACCTTGCAATGCAGAGAAATTATTGTTTGTGCATTCACATTATTCATTGATTTTTGCCATTGTAAAACATCATGTTATTCATATACCAGAAATGTTTGAAGCTACTGACTGAATGAAAGGAGCTGGCTTCTCACTCTCTTTGAATCTTCTTTACCATGCTAAGAGGAGCAGGAAAAAGCAAAAAATTTCAGAATTGCACATTGCAATGAGGAGAAATCAATGTTTGTGCATTCACATTATTCAATGATTTTTGCCATTGAAAAACGTCCAGAAATGTTTGAAGCTACTGACTGAATGAAAAGAGCTGGCATCTCACTCTCTTTGAATCTTCTTTATCATGCTAAGAGGAGCAGGAAAAATCCAAAAATTTCAGAATTGCACCTTGCAATGTGGAGAAATCCCTGTTTGTATATTGACATTATTCATTGATTTTTGCCATTGAAAAACATCATGTTATTCATATACCAGAAATGTTTGAAGCTACTGACTGAATGAAAGGAGCTGGCATCTCACTCTCTTTGAATCTTCTTTATCATGCTAAGAGGAGCAGGAAAAAGCAAAAAATTTCAGAATTGCACATTGCAATGAGGAGAAATCAATGTTTGTGCATTCACATTATTCATTGATTTTTGCCATTGAAAAACGTCCAGAAATGTTTGAAGCTACTGACTGAATGAAAAGAGCTGGCATCTCACTCTCTTTGAATCTTCTTTATCATGCTAAGAGGAGCAGGAAAAAGCAAAAAATTTCAGAATTGCACCTTGCAATGCGGAGAAATTACAGTTTGTGCACTCACATTATTCATTGATTTTTGCCATTGAAAAACATCATGTTATTCATATACCAGAAATGTTTGAAGCCACTGACTGAATTAAAGCAGCTGGCATCTCACTCTCTTTGAATCTTCTTTATCATGCTAAGAGGAGCAGGAAAAAGCAAAAAATTTCAGAATTGCACCTTGCAATGCGGAGAAATTACTGTTTGTGCATTCACATTATTCATTGATTTTTGACATTGAAAAAAGTCCAGAAATGTTTGAAGCTACTGACTGAATGAAAGGAGCTGGCATCTCACTCTCTTTGAATCTTCTTTATCATGCTAAGAGGAGCAGGAAAAAGCAAAAAATTTCAGAATTGCACCTTGCAATGCGGAGAAATTACTGTTTGTGCATTCACATTATTCATTGATTTTTGCCATTGAAAAACATCATGTTATTCATATACCAGAAATGTTTGAAGCTACTGACTGAATGAAAGGAGCTGGCATCTCACTCTCTATGAATCTTCTTTATCATGCTAAGAGGAGCAGGAAAAAGCAAAAAATTTCAGAATTGCACCTTGCAATGCGGAGAAATTACTGTTTGTGCATTCACATTATTCATTGAATTTTGCCATTGAAAAATGTCCAGAAATATTTGAAGCTACTGACTGAATGAAAGGAGCTGGCATCTCACTCTCTTTGAATCTTCGTTATCATGCTAAGAGGAGCAGAAAAAAGCAAAAAATTTCAGAATTGCACCTTGCAATGCAGAGAAATTACTGTTTGTGCATTCACATTATTCATTGATTTTTGCAATTGAAAAACATCATGTTATTCAAATAACAGAAATGTTTGAAGCTACTGACTGAATGAAAGGAGATGGCATCTCACTCTCTTTGAATCTTCTTTATCATGCTAAGAGGAGCAGGAAAAAGCAAAAATTTTCAGAATTGCACTTTGCAATGCGGAGAAATTACTGTTTGTGCATTCACATTATTCATTGATTTTTGCCATTGAAAACCATCATGTTATTCATATACCAGAAATGTTTGAAGCTACTGACTGAATGAAAGGAGCTGGCATCTAACTCTCTTTGAATCTTCTTTATCATGCTAAGAGGAGCAGGAATAAGCAAAAAATTTCAGAATTGCACCTTGCAATGCGGAGAAATTACTGTTTGTGCATTCACATTATTCATTGATTTTTACCATTGAAAAAAGGCCAGAAATGTTTGAAGCCACTGACTGAATGAAATTAGCTGGCATATCACTCTCTTTGAATCTTCTTTATCATGCTAATCGGAGCAGCAAAAAGCAAAAAATTTCAGAATTGCACCTTGCAATGCGGATAAATTACTGTTTGTGCATTCACATTATTCATTGATTTTTGCCATTGAAAAACATCATGTTATTCATATACCAGAAATGTTTGAAGCTACTGACTGAATGAAAGGAGCTGGCATCTCACTCTCTTTGAATCTTCTTTATCATGCTAAGAGGAGCAGGAAAAAGCAAAAAATTTCAGAATTGCACATTGCAATGAGGAGAAATCAATGTTTGTGCATTCACATTATTCATTGATTTTTGCCATTGAAAAACGTCCAGAAATGTTTGAAGCTACTGACTGAATGAAAAGAGCTGGCATCTCACTCTCTTTGAATCTTCTTTATCATGCTAAGAGGAGCAGGAAAAAGCAAAAAATTTCAGAATTGCACATTGCAATGCAGAGAAATCAATGTTTGTGCATTCACATTATTCATTGATTTTTGCCATTGAAAAACGTCCAGAAATGTTTGAAGCTACTGACTGAATGAAAAGAGCTGGCATCTCACTCTCTTTGAATCTTCTTTATCATGCTAAGAGGAGCAGGAAAAATCCAAAAATTTCAGAATTGCACCTTGCAATGTGGAGAAATCCCTTTTTGTATATTGACATTATTCATTGATTTTTGCCATTGAAAAACATCATGTTATTCATATACCAGAAATGTTTGAAGCTACTGACTGAATGAAAGGAGCTGGCATCTCTCTCTCTTTGAATCTTCTTTATCATGCTAAGAGGAGCAGGAAAAAGCAAAAAATTTCAGAATTGCACCTTGCAATGCGGAGAAATTACAGTTTGTGCATTCACATTATTCATTGATTTTTGCCATTGAAAAACATCATGTTATTCATATACCAGAAATGTTTGAAGCCACTGACTGAATTAAAGCAGCTGGCATCTCACTCTCTTTGAATCTTCTTTATCATGCTAAGAGGAGCAGGAAAAAGCAAAAAATTTCAGAATTGCACCTTGCAATGCGGAGAAATTACTGTTTGTGCATTCACATTATTCATTGATTTTTGACATTGAAAAAAGTCCAGAAATGTTTGAAGCTACTGACTGAATGAAAGGAGCTGGCTTCTCACTCTCTTTGAATCTTCTTTATCATGCTAAGAGGAGCAGGAAAAAGCAAAAAATTTCAGAATTGCACCTTGCAATGCGGAGAAATTACTGTTTGTGCATTCACATTATTTATTGTTTTTTGCCATTGAAAACCATCATGTTATTCATATACCAGAAATGTTTGAAGCTACTGACTGAATGAAAGGAGCTGGCATCTCACTCTCTTTGAATCTTCTTTATCATGCTAAGAGGAGCAGGAAAAAGCAAAAAATTTCAGAATTGCACCTTGCAATGCGGAGAAATTATTGTTTGTGCATTCACATTATTCATTGATTTTTGCTATTGAAAACTGTCCAGAAATGTTTGAAGCTACTGACTGAATGAAAGCAGCTGGCATCTCACTCTCTTTGATTCTTCTTTATCATGCTAAGAGGAGCAGGAAAAAGCAAAAAATTTCAGAATTGCACCTTGCAATGCGGAGAAATTACTGTTTGTGCATTCACATTATTCATTGATTTTTGCCATTGAAAAACATCATGTTATTCATATATGAGAAATGTTTGAAGCTACTGACTGAATGAAAGGAGCTGGCATCTCACTCTCTATGAATCTTCTTTATCATGCTAAGAGGAGCAGTAAAAAGCAAAAAATTTCAGAATTGCACCTTGCAATGCGGAGAAATTACTGTTTGTGCATTCACATTATTCATTGAATTTTGCCATTGAAAAATGTACAGAAATATTTGAAGCTACTGACTGAATGAAAGGAGCTGGCATCTCACTCTCTTTGAATCTTCGTTATCATGCTAAGAGGAGCAGAAAAAAGCAAAAAATTTCAGAATTGCACCTTGCAATGCAGAGAAATTACTGTTTGTGCATTCACATTATTCATTGATTTTTGCAATTGAAAAACATCATGTTATTCATATACCAGAAATGTTTGAAGCTACTGACTGAATGAAAGGAGCTGGCATCTCACTCTCTTTGAATCTTCGTTATCATGCTAAGAGGAGCAGAAAAAAGCAAAAAATTTCAGAATTGCACCTTGCAATGCGGAGAAATTACTGTTTGTGCATTCACATTATTCATTGAATTTTGCCATTAAAAAATGTCCAGAAATGTTTGAAGCTACTGACTGAATGAAAAGAGCTGGCATCTCACTCTCTTTGAATCTTCTTTATCATGCTAAGAGGAGCAGGAAAAAGCAAAAAATTTCAGAATTGCACCTTGCAATGCGGAGAAATTACTGTTTGTGCATTCACATTATTCATTGATTTTTGCCATTGAAAAACATCATGTTATTCATATACCAGAAATGTTTGAAGCTACTGACTGAATGAAAGGAGCTGGCATCTCACTCTCTTTGAATCTTCTTTATCATGCTAAGAGGAGCAGGAAAAAGCAAAAAAATTCAGAATTGCACCTTGCAATGCGGAGAAATTACTGTTTGTGCATTCACATTATTCATTGATTTTTGCCATTGAAAAACGTCCAGAAATGTTTGAAGCTACTGACTGAATGAAAGGAGCTGGCATCTCACTCTCTTTGAATCTTCTTTATCATGCTAAGAGGAGCAGGAAAAAGCAAAAAATTTCAGAATTGCAAATTGCAATGCGGAGAAATCAATGTTTGTGCATTCACATTATTCATTGATTTTTGCCATTGAAAAACGTCCAGAAATGTTTGAAGCTACTGACTGAATGAAAAGAGCTGGCATCTCACTCTCTTTGAATCTTCTTTATCATGCTAAGAGGAGCAGGAAAAATCCAAAAATTTCAGAATTGCACCTTGCAATGCGGAGAAATTACTGTTTGTGCATTCACATTATTCATTGATTTTTGCCATTGAAAAACATCATGTTATTCATATATGAGAAATGTTTGAAGCTACTGACTGAATGAAAGGAGCTGGCATCTCACTCTCTATGAATCTTCTTTATCATGCTAAGAGGAGCAGTAAAAAGCAAAAAATTTCAGAATTGCACCTTGCAATGCGGAGAAATTACTGTTTGTGCATTCACATTATTCATTGAATTTTGCCATTGAAAAATGTACAGAAATATTTGAAGCTACTGACTGAATGAAAGGAGCTGGCATCTCACTCTCTTTGAATCTTCGTTATCATGCTAAGAGGAGCAGAAAAAAGCAAAAAATTTCAGAATTGCACCTTGCAATGCAGAGAAATTACTGTTTGTGCATTCACATTATTCATTGATTTTTGCAATTGAAAAACATCATGTTATTCATATACCAGAAATGTTTGAAGCTACTGACTGAATGAAAGGAGCTGGCATCTCACTCTCTTTGAATCTTCGTTATCATGCTAAGAGGAGCAGAAAAAAGCAAAAAATTTCAGAATTGCACCTTGCAATGCGGAGAAATTACTGTTTGTGCATTCACATTATTCATTGAATTTTGCCATTAAAAAATGTCCAGAAATGTTTGAAGCTACTGACTGAATGAAAAGAGCTGGCATCTCACTCTCTTTGAATCTTCTTTATCATGCTAAGAGGAGCAGGAAAAAGCAAAAAATTTCAGAATTGCACCTTGCAATGCGGAGAAATTACTGTTTGTGCATTCACATTATTCATTGATTTTTGCCATTGAAAAACATCATGTTATTCATATACCAGAAATGTTTGAAGCTACTGACTGAATGAAAGGAGCTGGCATCTCACTCTCTTTGAATCTTCTTTATCATGCTAAGAGGAGCAGGAAAAAGCAAAAAAATTCAGAATTGCACCTTGCAATGCGGAGAAATTACTGTTTGTGCATTCACATTATTCATTGATTTTTGCCATTGAAAAACGTCCAGAAATGTTTGAAGCTACTGACTGAATGAAAGGAGCTGGCATCTCACTCTCTTTGAATCTTCTTTATCATGCTAAGAGGAGCAGGAAAAAGCAAAAAATTTCAGAATTGCACATTGCAATGCGGAGAAATCAATGTTTGTGCATTCACATTATTCATTGATTTTTGCCATTGAAAAACGTCCAGAAATGTTTGAAGCTACTGACTGAATGAAAAGAGCTGGCATCTCACTCTCTTTGAATCTTCTTTATCATGCTAAGAGGAGCAGGAAAAATCCAAAAATTTCAGAATTGCACCTTGCAATGTGGAGAAATCCCTGTTTGTATATTGACATTAATCATTGATTTTTGCCATTGAAAAACATCATGTTATTCATATACCAGAAATGTTTGAAGCTACTGACTGAATGAAAGGAGCTGGCATCTCTCTCTCTTTGAATCTTCTTTATCATGCTAAGAGGAGCAGGAAAAAGCAAAAAATTTCAGAATTGCACCTTGCAATGCGGAGAAATTACAGTTTGTGCATTCACATTATTCATTGATTTTTGCCATTGAAAAACATCATGTTATTCATATACCAGAAATGTTTGAAGCCACTGACTGAATTAAAGCAGCTGGCATCTCACTCTCTTTGAATCTTCTTTATCATGCTAAGAGGAGCAGGAAAAAGCAAAAAATTTCAGAATTGCACCTTGCAATGCGGAGAAATTACTGTTTGTGCATTCACATTATTCATTGATTTTTGACATTGAAAAAAGTCCAGAAATGTTTGAAGCTACTGACTGAATGAAAGGAGCTGGCTTCTCACTCTCTTTGAATCTTCTTTATCATGCTAAGAGGAGCAGGAAAAAGCAAAAAATTTCAGAATTGCACCTTGCAATGCGGAGAAATTACTGTTTGTGCATTCACATTATTCATTGATTTTTGCCATTGAAAAACATCATGTTATTCATATACCAGAAATGTTTGAAGCTACTGACTGAATGAAAGGAGCTGGCATCTCACTCTCTTTGAATCTTCTTTATCATGCTAAGAGGAGCAGGAAAAAGCAAAAAATTTCAGAATTGCACCTTGCAATGCGGAGAAATTACTGTTTGTGCATTCACATTATTCATTGATTTTTGCCATTGAAAAACATCATGTTATTCATATACCAGAAATGTTTGAAGCTACTGACTGAATGAAAGGAGCTGGCATCTCACTCTCTTTGAATCTTCTTTATCATGCTAAGAGGAGCAGGAAAAAGCAAAAAATTTCAGAATTGCACCTTGCAATGCGGAGAAATTACTGTTTGTGCATTCACATTATTTATTGTTTTTTGCCATTGAAAACCATCATGTTATTCATATACCAGAAATGTTAGAAACTACTGACTGAATGAAAGGAGCTGGCATCTCACTCTCTTTGAATCTTCTTTATCATGCTAAGAGGAGCAGGAAAAAGCAAAAAATGTCAGAATTGCACCTTGCAATGCGGAGAAATTATTGTTTGTGCATTCACATTATTCATTGATTTTTGCTATTGAAAACTGTCCAGAAATGTTTGAAGCTACTGACTGAATGAAAGCAGCTGGCATCTCACTCTCTTTGATTCTTCTTTATCATGCTAAGAGGAGCAGGAAAAAGCAAAAAATTTCAGAATTGCACCTTGCAATGCGGAGAAATTACTGTTTGTGCATTCACATTATTCATTGATTTTTGCCATTGAAAAACATCATGTTATTCATATACGAGAAATGTTTGAAGCTACTGACTGAATGAAAGGAGCTGGCATCTCACTCTCTATGAATCTTCTTTATCATGCTAAGAGGAGCAGGAAAAAGCAAAAAATTTCAGAATTGCACCTTGCAATGCGGAGAAATTACTGTTTGTGCATTCACATTATTCATTGAATTTTGCCATTGAAAAATGTACAGAAATATTTGAAGCTACTGACTGAATGAAAGGAGCTGGCATCTCACTCTCTTTGAATCTTCGTTATCATGCTAAGAGGAGCAGAAAAAAGCAAAAAATTTCAGAATTGCACCTTGCAATGCAGAGAAATTACTGTTTGTGCATTCACATTATTCATTGATTTTTGCAATTGAAAAACATCATGTTATTCATATACCAGAAATGTTTGAAGCTACTGACTGAATGAAAGGAGCTGGCATCTCACTCTCTTTGAATCTTCTTTATCATGCTAAGAGGAGCAGGAAAAAGCAAAAAATTTCAGAATTGCACATTGCAATGAGGAGAAATCAATGTTTGTGCATTCACATTATTCATTGATTTTTGCCATTGAAAAACGTCCAGAAATGTTTGAAGCTACTGACTGAATGAAAAGAGCTGGCATCTCACTCTCTTTGAATCTTCTTTATCATGCTAAGAGGAGCAGGAAAAAGCAAAAAATTTCAGAATTGCACATTGCAATGCGGAGAAATCAATGTTTGTGCATTCACATTATTCATTGATTTTTGCCATTGAAAAACGTCCAGAAATGTTTGAAGCTACTGACTGAATGAAAAGAGCTGGCATCTCACTCTCTTTGAATCTTCTTTATCATGCTAAGAGGAGCAGGAAAAATCCAAAAATTTCAGAATTGCACCTTGCAATGTGGAGAAATCCTTGTTTGTATATTGACATTATTCATTGATTTTTGCCATTGAAAAACATCATGTTATTCATATACCAGAAATGTTTGAAGCTACTGACTGAATGAAAGGAGCTGGCATCTCTCTCTCTTTGAATCTTCTTTATCATGCTAAGAGGAGCAGGAAAAAGCAAAAAATTTCAGAATTGCACCTTGCAATGCGGAGAAATTACTGTTTGTGCATTCACATTATTTATTGTTTTTTGCCATTGAAAACCATCATCTTATTCATATACCAGAAATGTTTGAAGCTACTGACTGAATGAAAGGAGCTGGCATCTCACTCTCTTTGAATCTTCTTTATCATGCTAAGAGGAGCAGGAAAAAGCAAAAAATTTCAGAATTGCACCTTGCAATGCGGAGAAATTATTGATTGTGCATTCACATTATTCATTGATTTTTGCTATTGAAAACTGTCCAGAAATGTTTGAAGCTACTGACTGAATGAAAGCAGCTGGCATCTCACTCTCTTTGATTCTTCTTTATCATGCTAAGAGGAGCAGGAAAAAGCAAAAAATTTCAGAATTGCACCTTGCAATGCGGAGAAATTACTGTTTGTGCATTCACATTATTCATTGATTTTTGCCATTGAAAAACATCATGTTATTCATATATGAGAAATGTTTGAAGCTACTGACTGAATGAAAGGAGCTGGCATCTCACTCTCTATGAATCTTCTTTATCATGCTAAGAGGAGCAGGAAAAAGCAAAAAATTTCAGAATTGCACCTTGCAATGCGGAGAAATTACTGTTTGTGCATTCACATTATTCATTGAATTTTGCCATTGAAAAATGTACAGAAATATTTGAAGCTACTGACTGAATGAAAGGAGCTGGCATCTCACTCTCTTTGAATCTTCGTTATCATGCTAAGAGGAGCAGAAAAAAGCAAAAAATTTCAGAATTGCACCTTGCAATGCAGAGAAATTACTGTTTGTGCATTCACATTATTCATTGATTTTTGCAATTGAAAAACATCATGTTATTCATATACCAGAAATGTTTGAAGCTACTGACTGAATGAAAGGAGCTGGCATCTCACTCTCTTTGAATCTTCGTTATCATGCTAAGAGGAGCAGAAAAAAGCAAAAAATTTCAGAATTGCACCTTGCAATGCGGAGAAATTACTGTTTGTGCATTCACATTATTCATTGAATTTTGCCATTAAAAAATGTCCAGAAATGTTTGAAGCTACTGACTGAATGAAAAGAGCTGGCATCTCACTCTCTTTGAATCTTCTTTATCATGCTAAGAGGAGCAGGAAAAAGCAAAAAATTTCAGAATTGCACCTTGCAATGCGGAGAAATTACTGTTTGTGCATTCACATTATTCATTGATTTTTGCCATTGAAAAACATCATGTTATTCATATACCAGAAATGTTTGAAGCTACTGACTGAATGAAAGGAGCTGGCATCTCACTCTCTTTGAATCTTCTTTATCATGCTAAGAGGAGCAGGAAAAAGCAAAAAAATTCAGAATTGCACCTTGCAATGCGGAGAAATTACTGTTTGTGCATTCACATTATTCATTGATTTTTGCCATTGAAAAACGTCCAGAAATGTTTGAAGCTACTGACTGAATGAAAGGAGCTGGCATCTCACTCTCTTTGAATCTTCTTTATCATGCTAAGAGGAGCAGGAAAAAGCAAAAAATTTCAGAATTGCACCTTGCAATGCAGAGAAATTACTGTTTGTGCATTCACATTATTCATTGATTTTTGCCATTGAAAAACGTCCAGAAATGTTTGAAGCAACTGACTGAATTAAAAGAGCTGGCATCTCACTCTCTTTGAATCTTCTTTATCATGCTAAGAGGAGCAGGAAAAAGCAAAAAATTTCAGAATTGCACCTTGCAATGCGGAGAAATTACTGTTTGTATATTGACATTATTCATTGATTTTTGCCACTGAAAACCATCATGTTATTCATATACAGAAATGTTTGAAGCTACTGACTGAATGAAAGGAGATGGCATCTCACTCTCTTTGAATCTTCTTTATCATGCTAAGAGGAGCAGGAAAAAGCAAAAAATTTCAGAATTGCACCTTGCAATGCGGAGAAATTACTGTTTGTGCATTCACATTATTCATTGAATTTTGCCATTGAAAAATGTCCAGAAATATTTGAAGCTACTGACTGAATGAAAGGAGCTGGCATCTCACTCTCTTTGAATCTTCTTTATCATGCTAAGAGGAGCAGGAAAAAGCAAAAAATTTCAGAATTGCACCTTGCAATGCAGAGAAATTACTGTTTGTGCATTCACATTATTCATTGATTTTTGCCATTGAAAAACGTCCAGAAATGTTTGAAGCAACTGACTAAATTAAAAGAGCTGGCATCTCACTCTCTTTGAATCTTCTTTATCATGCTAAGAGGAGCAGGAAAAAGCAAAAAATTTCAGAATTGCACCTTGCAATGCGGAGAAATTACTGTTTGTATATTGACATTATTCATTGATTTTTGCCACTGAAAACCATCATGTTATTCATATACAGAAATGTTTGAAGCTACTGACTGAATGAAAGGAGATGGCATCTCACTCTCTTTGAATCTTCTTTATCATGCTAAGAGGAGCAGGAAAAAGCAAAAAATTTCAGAATTGCACCTTGCAATGCGGAGAAATTACTGTTTGTGCATTCACATTATTCATTGAATTTTGCCATTGAAAAATGTCCAGAAATATTTGAAGCTACTGACTGAATGAAAGGAGCTGGCATCTCACTCTCTTTGAATCTTCTTTATCATGCTAAGAGGAGCAGGAAAAAGCAAAAAATTTCAGAATTGCACCTTGCAATGCGGAGAAATTACTGTTTGTGCATTCACATTATTCATTGATTTTTGCCATTAAAAAATGTCCAGAAATGTTTGAAGCTACTGACTGAATGAAAAGAGCTGGCATCTCACTCTCTTTGAATCTTCTTTATCATGCTAAGAGGAGCAGGAAAAAGCAAAAAATTTCAGAATTGCACCTTGCAATGCGGAGAAATTACTGTTTGTGCATTCACATTATTCATTGATTTTTGCCATTGAAAAACATCATGTTATTCATATACCAGAAATGTTTGAAGCTACTGACTGAATGAAAGGAGCTGGCATCTCACTCTCTTTTAATCTTCTTTATCATGCTAAGAGGAGCAGGAAAAAGCAAAAAATTTCAGAATTGCACCTTGCAATGCGGAGAAATTACTGTTTGTGCATTCACATTATTCATTGATTTTTGCCATTGAAAAACGTCCAGAAATGTTTGAAGCTACTGACTGAATGAAAGGAGCTGGCATCTCACTCTCTTTGAATCTTCTTTATCATGCTAAGAGGAGCAGGAAAAAGCAAAAAATTTCAGAATTGCACCTTGCAATGCGGAGAAATTACTGTTTGTGCATTCACATTATTCATTGATTTTTGCCATTGAAAAACGTCCAGAAATGTTTGAAGCAACTGACTGAATTAAAAGAGCTGGCATCTCACTCTCTTTGAATCTTCTTTATCATGCTAAGAGGAGCAGGAAAAAGCAAAAAATTTCAGAATTGCACTTTGCAATGCGGAGAAATTACTGTTTGTGCATTCACATTATTCATTGATTTTTGCCATTGAAAACCATCATGTTATTCATATACCAGAAATGTTTGAAGCTACTGACTGAATGAAAGGAGCTGGCATCTCACTCTCTTTGAATCTTCTTTATCATGCTAAAAGGAGCAGGAAAAAGCAAAAAATTTCAGAATTGCACCTTGCAATGCGGAGAAATTACTGTTTGTGCATTCACATTATTCATTGATTTTTACCATTGAAAAAAGGCCAGAAATGTTGAAAGCCACTGACTGAATGAAATTAGCTGGAATATCACTCTCTTTGAATCTTCTTTATCATGCTAATCGGAGCAGCAAAAAGCAAAAAATTTCAGAATTGCACCTTGCAATGCGGAGAAATTACTGTTTGTGCATTCACATTATTCATTGATTTTTGCCATTGAAAAACATCATGTTATTCATATACCAGAAATGTTTGAAGCTACTGACTGAATGAAAGGAGCTGGCATCTCACTCTCTTTGAATCTTCTTTATCATGCTAAGAGGAGCAGGAAAAAGCAAAAAATTTCAGAATTGCAACTTGCAATGCGGAGAAATTACTGTTTGTGCATTCACATTATTCATTGATTTTTGCCATTGAAAAACATCATGTTATTCATATACCAGAAATGTTTGAAGCTACTGACTGAATGAAAGGAGCTGGCATCTCACTCTCTTTGAATCTTCTTTATCATGCTAAGAGGAGCAGGAAAAAGCAAAAAATTTCAGAATTGCACCTTGCAATGCGGAGAAATTACTGTTTGTGCATTCACATTATTCATTGATTTTTGCCATTGAAAAACGTCCAGAAATGTTTGAAGCTACTGACTGAATGAAAGGAGCTGGCATCTCACTCTCTTTGAATCTTCTTTATCATGCTAAGAGGAGCAGGAAAAAGCAAAAAATTTCAGAATTGCACATTGGAATGCGGACAAATCAATGTTTGTGCATTCACATTATTCATTGATTTTTGCCATTGAAAAACGTCCAGAAATGTTTGAAGCTACTGACTGAATGAAAAGAGCTGGCATCTCACTCTCTTTGAATCTTCTTTATCATGCTAAGAGGAGCAGGAAAAAGCAAAAAATTTCAGAATTGCACATTGCAATGCGGAGAAATCAATGTTTGTGCATTCACATTATTCATTGATTTTTGCCATTGAAAAACGTCCAGAAATGTTTGAAGCTACTGACTGAATGAAAAGAGCTGGCATCTCACTCTCTTTGAATCTTCTTTATCATGCTAAGAGGAGCAGGAAAAATCCAAAAATTTCAGAATTGCACCTTGCAATGTGGAGAAATCCCTGTTTGTATATTGACATTATTCATTGATTTTTGCCATTGAAAAACATCATGTTATTCATATACCAGAAATGTTTGAAGCTACTGACTGAATGAAAGGAGCTGGCATCTCACTCTCTTTGAATCTTCTTTATCATGCTAAGAGGAGCAGGAAAAAGCAAAAAATTTCAGAATTGCATCTTGCAATGCGGAGAAATTACTGTTTGTGCATTCACATTATTCATTGATTTTTGCCATTGAAAAACGTCCAGAAATGTTTGAAGCTACTGACTGAATGAAAAGAGCTGGCATCTCACTCTCTTTGAATCTTCTTTATCATGCTAAGAGGAGCAGGAAAAAGCAAAAAATTTCAGAATTGCACCTTGCAATGCGGAGAAATTACTGTTTGTGCATTCACATTATTCATTGATTTTTGCCATTGAAAAACATCATGTTATTCATATACCAGAAATGTTTGAAGCTACTGACTGAATGAAAGGAGCTGGCATCTCACTCTCTTTGAATCTTCTTTATCATGCTAAGAGGAGCAGGAAAAAGCAAAAAATTTCAGAATTGCACCTTGCAATGCGGAGAAATTACTGTTTGTGCATTCACATTATTCATTGATTTTTGCCATTGAAAAACGTCCAGAAATGTTTGAAGCTACTGACTGAATGAAAGGAGCTGGCATCTCACTCTCTTTGAATCTTCTTTATCATGCTAAGAGGAGCAGGAAAAAGCAAAAAATTTCAGAATTGCACCTTGCAATGCGGAGAAATTACTGCTTGTGCATTCACATTATTCATTGATTTTTGCCATTGAAAAACGTCCAGAAATGTTTGAAGCAACTGACTGAATTAAAAGAGCTGGCATCTCACTCTCTTTGAATCTTCTTTATCATGCTAAAAGGAGCAGGAAAAAGCAAAAAATTTCAGAATTGCACCTTGCAATGCGGAGAAATTACTGTTTGTGCATTCACATTATTCATTGATTTTTACCATTGAAAAAAGGCCAGAAATGTTGAAAGCCACTGACTGAATGAAATTAGCTGGAATATCACTCTCTTTGAATCTTCTTTATCATGCTAATCGGAGCAGCAAAAAGCAAAAAATTTCAGAATTGCACCTTGCAATGCGGAGAAATTACTGTTTGTGCATTCACATTATTCATTGATTTTTGCCATTGAAAAACATCATGTTATTCATATACCAGAAATGTTTGAAGCTACTGACTGAATGAAAGGAGCTGGCATCTCACTCTCTTTGAATCTTCTTTATCATGCTAAGAGGAGCAGGAAAAAGCAAAAAATTTCAGAATTGCAACTTGCAATGCGGAGAAATTACTGTTTGCGCATTCACATTATTCATTGATTTTTGCCATTGAAAAACATCATGTTATTCATATACCAGAAATGTTTGAAGCTACTGACTGAATGAAAGGAGCTGGCATCTCACTCTCTTTGAATCTTCTTTATCATGCTAAGAGGAGCAGGAAAAAGCAAAAAATTTCAGAATTGCACCTTGCAATGCGGAGAAATTACTGTTTGTGCATTCACATTATTCATTGATTTTTGCCATTGAAAAACGTCCAGAAATGTTTGAAGCTACTGACTGAATGAAAGGAGCTGGCATCTCACTCTCTTTGAATCTTCTTTATCATGCTAAGAGGAGCAGGAAAAAGCAAAAAATTTCAGAATTGCACATTGGAATGCGGACAAATCAATGTTTGTGCATTCACATTATTCATTGATTTTTGCCATTGAAAAACGTCCAGAAATGTTTGAAGCTACTGACTGAATGAAAAGAGCTGGCATCTCACTCTCTTTGAATCTTCTTTATCATGCTAAGAGGAGCAGGAAAAAGCAAAAAATTTCAGAATTGCACATTGCAATGCGGAGAAATCAATGTTTGTGCATTCACATTATTCATTGATTTTTGCCATTGAAAAACGTCCAGAAATGTTTGAAGCTACTGACTGAATGAAAAGAGCTGGCATCTCACTCTCTTTGAATCTTCTTTATCATGCTAAGAGGAGCAGGAAAAATCCAAAAATTTCAGAATTGCACCTTGCAATGTGGAGAAATCCCTGTTTGTATATTGACATTATTCATTGATTTTTGCCATTGAAAAACATCATGTTATTCATATACCAGAAATGTTTGAAGCTACTGACTGAATGAAAGGAGCTGGCATCTCACTCTCTTTGAATCTTCTTTATCATGCTAAGAGGAGCAGGAAAAAGCAAAAAATTTCAGAATTGCATCTTGCAATGCGGAGAAATTACTGTTTGTGCATTCACATTATTCATTGATTTTTGCCATTGAAAAACGTCCAGAAATGTTTGAAGCTACTGACTGAATGAAAAGAGCTGGCATCTCACTCTCTTTGAATCTTCTTTATCATGCTAAGAGGAGCAGGAAAAAGCAAAAAATTTCAGAATTGCACCTTGCAATGCGGAGAAATTACTGTTTGTGCATTCACATTATTCATTGATTTTTGCCATTGAAAAACATCATGTTATTCATATACCAGAAATGTTTGAAGCTACTGACTGAATGAAAGGAGCTGGCATCTCACTCTCTTTGAATCTTCTTTATCATGCTAAGAGGAGCAGGAAAAAGCAAAAAATTTCAGAATTGCACCTTGCAATGCGGAGAAATTACTGTTTGTGCATTCACATTATTCATTGATTTTTGCCATTGAAAAACGTCCAGAAATGTTTGAAGCTACTGACTGAATGAAAGGAGCTGGCATCTCACTCTCTTTGAATCTTCTTTATCATGCTAAGAGGAGCAGGAAAAAGCAAAAAATTTCAGAATTGCACCTTGCAATGCGGAGAAATTACTGCTTGTGCATTCACATTATTCATTGATTTTTGCCATTGAAAAACGTCCAGAAATGTTTGAAGCAACTGACTGAATTAAAAGAGCTGGCATCTCACTCTCTTTGAATCTTCTTTATCATGCTAAGAGGAGCAGGAAAAAGCAAAAAATTTCAGAATTGCACTTTGCAATGCGGAGAAATTACTGTTTGTGCATTCACATTATTCATTGATTTTTGCCATTGAAAACCATCATGTTATTCATATACCAGAAATGTTTGAAGCTACTGACTGAATGAAAGGAGCTGGCATCTCACTCTCTTTGAATCTTCTTTATCATGCTAAAAGGAGCAGGAAAAAGCAAAAAATTTCAGAATTGCACCTTGCAATGCGGAGAAATTACTGTTTGTGCATTCACATTATTCATTGATTTTTACCATTGAAAAAAGGCCAGAAATGTTTGAAGCCACTGACTGAATGAAATTAGCTGGCATATCACTCTCTTTGAATCTTCTTTATCATGCTAATCGGAGCAGCAAAAAGCAAAAAATTTCAGAATTGCACCTTGCAATGCGGAGAAATTACTGTTTGTGCATTCACATTATTCATTGATTTTTGCCATTGAAAAACATCATGTTATTCATATACCAGAAATGTTTGAAGCTACTGACTGAATGAAAGGAGCTGGCATCTCACTCTCTTTGAATCTTCTTTATCATGCTAAGAGGAGCAGTTAAAAGCAAAAAATTTCAGAATTGCACCTTGCAATGCGGAGAAATTACTGTTTGTGCATTCACATTATTCATTGATTTTTGCCATTGAAAAACATCATGTTATTCATATACCAGAAATGTTTGAAGCTACTGACTGAATGAAAGGAGCTGGCATCTCACTCTCTTTGAATCTTCTTTATCATGCTAAGAGGAGCAGGAAAAAGCAAAAAATTTCAGAATTGCACCTTGCAATGCGGAGAAATTACTGTTTGTGCATTCACATTATTCATTGATTTTTGCCATTGAAAAACGTCCAGAAATGTTTGAAGCTACTGACTGAATGAAAGGAGCTGGCATCTCACTCTCTTTGAATCTTCTTTATCATGCTAAGAGGAGCAGGAAAAAGCAAAAAATTTCAGAATTGCACATTGGAATGCGGACAAATCAATGTTTGTGCATTCACATTATTCATTGATTTTTGCCATTGAAAAATGTCCAGAAATGTTTGAAGCTACTGACTGAATGAAAAGAGCTGGCATCTCACTCTCTTTGAATCTTCTTTATCATGCTAAGAGGAGCAGGAAAAAGCAAAAAATTTCAGAATTGCACATTGCAATGCGGAGAAATCAATGTTTGTGCATTCACATTATTCATTGATTTTTGCCATTGAAAAACGTCCAGAAATGTTTGAAGCTACTGACTGAATGAAAAGAGCTGGCATCTCACTCTCTTTGAATCTTCTTTATCATGCTAAGAGGAGCAGGAAAAATCCAAAAATTTCAGAATTGCACCTTACAATGTGGAGAAATCCCTGTTTGTATATTGACATTATTCATTGATTTTTGCCATTGAAAAACATCATGTTATTCATATACCAGAAATGTTTGAAGCTACTGACTGAATGAAAGGAGCTGGCATCTCACTCTCTTTGAATCTTCTTTATCATGCTAAGAGGAGCAGGAAAAAGCAAAAAATTTCAGAATTGCACCTTGCAATGCGGAGAAATTACAATTTGTGCATTCACATTATTCATTGATTTTTGCCATTGAAAACCATCATGTTATTCATATACCAGAAATGTTTGAAGCCACTGACTGAATTAAAGCAGCTGGCATCTCACTCTCTTTGAATCTTCTTTATCATGCTAAGAGGAGCAGGAAAAAGCAGAAAATTTCAGAATTGCACCTTGCAATGCGGAGAAATTACTGTTTGTGCATTCACATTATTCATTGATTTTTGACATTGAAAAACGTCCAGAAATGTTTGAAGCTACTGACTGAATTAAAGGAGCTGGCATCTCACTCTCTTTGAATCTTCTTTATCATGCTAAGAGGAGCAGGAAAAAGCAAAAAATTTCAGAATTGCACCTTGCAATGCGGAGAAATTACTGTTTGTGCATTCACATTATTCATTGATTTTTGCCATTGAAAAACATCATGTTATTCATATACCAGAAATGTTTGAAGCTACTGACTGAATGAAAGGAGCTGGCATCTCACTCTCTTTGAATCTTCTTTATCATGCTAAGAGGAGCAGGAAAAAGCAAAAAATTTCAGAATTGCACCTTGCAATGCGGAGAAATTACTGTTTGTGCATTCACATTATTTATTGTTTTTTGCCATTGAAAACCATCATGTTATTCATATACCAGAAATGTTTGAAGCTACTGACTGAATGAAAGGAGCTGGCATCTCACTCTCTTTGAATCTTCTTTATCATGCTAAGAGGAGCAGGAAAAAGCAAAAAATTTCAGAATTGCACATTGGAATGCGGAGAAATCAATGTTTGTGCATTCACATTATTCATTGATTTTTGCCATTGAAAAACGTCCAGAAATGTTTGAAGCTACTGACTAGTGTTGAGCCACCCCCGTAGTGTTCGAGTTCGGTTCGGTTCGTCGAACACCCGTGTGTTCGCCGAACTGTTCGTCGAACTGTTCGTCGAACACCTTCGAACACCGTTAAAACCAATGGCAGGCAAACAAAAACACATAGAAACACATAGAAAACACCTTCAAAGGTGTCCAAAAGCTGACAAACTGCTCAGAAGACACAACTAACACATGGAAAAGTGACAAGTACATATAGTCATGCGAAAAGAAAAGAGGTGGAGGAGTAAAAGGAGGGGGAGACACAGATATAGGCATGTCATGCCCTTCTAAAATCCAAAAAGTGAGAAGCCGACACGGCCAGTCCGCTCCTGCCCGTGCCACCTCCGTGTCGCCGGGTTTGTGCCAGAGCCGCGGTGAACCCTGACGGCCAGCCCCCCTCTCCCAATACTGGTGCCTGTCCGCTGGTGGGTCGAGAGAGCCCCCCTGTGGTGGAGGCAGCTCTAAGCTTTTTAATTTAAATTGTCCCTCTAATTTGAATGAATACACTTTAAATCCATTTACTAGGATCTATTGGAGGGCAAGTCTCATGCCAGCAGCCGCGTAATTCCAGCTCCAGTAGCGTCCACTAAAGCTGCTGCAGTTAAAAAGCTTTTATAAGGATCGAGCTCGGCTGTCCACCGCAAGGCATCCTAGTGCCAGTCCCAGCCCCTATGCCTTGGGGTGCCTCCTGATGCTCTTCACTAAGTATCCCGTGGTCCCGAAGCATTTCCTTTGAAAAAATTAAGTGTCCAAACTACAGGTGGTGTAGCTTGCTTAACAGCCGGGATAATCCGCTGACTAGCAGACACTGCTACTAGGCACAAAGTATTTCCTGGGCTAGATGCAGTTAAAAATTTGTAAGTAGATACTCTCGTTGGATGCTGAGAAAGCATTCCATAGAGTCTCCTGGCACGCCATATATGATTCTCTTAAAAAGCTTGGGGTAGGGGTCTAGGGGACCCTTTTATAGCCAAAATCACGGCCCTGTATCACAATACGTCACCTAGGCTGAAGATAAATGGAACTGTAGCACCGAGGGCTCGGTTGCTACAGACGTATTGCACCTCACCCAGAGGTGTGATATCTCACTCTCAGATAAGGATGGAGTGTGGATCAGGACCCGACACCTCCATGCATTACACCACATTGCCGTGGGGCAGGGCGACCAATATGCCCCTGGGATGGGCACGACAGTCCCTGTCCCTGGCTGGAGTGGGGGGAGGGAACACTGAGGAAGGGGAACCCTGCAGTGCAGGAGCAGGGAGGAAGCAGTTCCTGGGTGCATTGAGAAGGGAGTATAAAAGGTGGGCACCATCTTAGTTCAGTGCAGAGAAGTCTGAGCAGAAGTGGCAGGGAGCAGGGGCTCTGCATGAGCTCTGCTCCGGAGGTGGGCCTAGTAACAGAGGCCCAGGCCTGCAAGAGGGAGAAGGAAGGAAGAGGAGCGGAGAAGGCTCCAGGAACGAGGAATGAAGGGATCCCAGGGGTGCGGACGGGCGAGTCGCCACCGCACGCCCGAATCCACCTGCGTGGAGGGGTCAGGCCAAAGGGGGAGACCGGTCCCCGAACTAGTGGAGGCAGGAAACGACCCTCAGCTAGAAACCGGAGGCTCTGACATTTTATGTGGCGCAGCCCCTTGCTCCACCCGCTAGGAAGGCACCACATAGGGTCAGGGAAACTGGCGCCAAGTTTACCAAGAGGAGGCCCGAGGCAGCCGGACAGAAGTGTTGGTAAGAAAGGCCAGACAAAGGACACACAAAGGGGGTCCTGTGAAGCGCTCCAAAGTTATCTGGGAGTTGTCTGAGCCCCTCACCTGGTGAGCACAGTACGACGTGGGCAGCCGTTACCTGCAGACGTGGTCTGGATAATAAGAACTGTGAGTAAAGGCCCTGAACTGCATCACTGACTCCGTGTCGTTACTGCTGCTGCCCTGCACCATCACCCCCATCCTCCGCATACACTGCCCTGAGGCTATACTCCTCCCGTGGGGAGTTATGCTACGCTCTGCTGCACCCACAACACCAGCCTTAGCGGTCTGCCCTGTAGCGGCGGTTCACTCTGACCGCAATCCACGGGTGGCGTAGTCGGACATTTAAACATCAAAACCACATAAATAGTTCCGCCACTGGTTTGACCGCCCTGAGCCACGGAACCGGATCGCCGCCACGAAGACTACAACCACCAGCATCCACCAAAAAGGGTCCGGCTCCGGGTGTCCCAAGGCCCAGGGGGTGCGTCAGAACATTTTCATCACCTTTCACAATCACCAATGGGACAAGGCAGGGATGTCCTCTGTCCCCTCTCTTATACATCCTAGTGACGGAGCACCTGCTCTCATCAATTCGCCATAACCCCAATATTAGGTGGATTGAGGTGGGAGGCACCGAGTACAAGTGCTCTCTATTTGCTGATGATGTCCTAGTATATATCACTCAATCACATATATCCATCCCTGCTGTTATGGCTGAAATAGATCACTTTGTTACATGGTAAAATTTTAAAATCAATGCAGCGAAGTCTGAGGCCCTCGATGTCTCCCTCCCTAAATCCATATAGGATTCCATCCAGTCCAACTTTCCCTTTGCCTGGCCCTCACAGGGTATCAAATACTTAGGAATTCCTATTCATAGAGACCTCTCCCATCTATGTTATCTTAATTTTGGGCCCTTTATTGAACAATTCCATACAGACCACGGTTGGCAAGTTAGAACTGTAAGATTCACTACGTGAACCACTGGTGTTTTGTGGAAAAGCACATGTACACCACGTTCCAAATTATTATGCAAAAAGTGTTTAGGAGTGATAAGGGAAGAATTTGTTTGTTTGTCAGTTAAACTCATTGATGGTGATGTGTGTCAGGGCTCTTTATATCACTGTAAGCAATTGCAGACACCTGTGCTAATTAGTTTGGCAGGTGTGTCCAATGAAAGGCAAGACTACTTAAGAAGGCTCTCTCACATTATTAAGCAGCCTACATTTTCTGCCAAAATGGGAAAGAAAAAGGATGTGTCGGCTGCTGAGAAGCAACAAATTGTGGAGTGTATAGGTCAAGGCATGACTACAATCAACATTGTGCGATGATCAGGATGAAGTGTCTTGGCAATCAAGAAGTATGTAGCTGATTCACAGTACACACGTGTGCGTGCTGATAAGGGCAAATTGAGGACTCTTTCCTACAGGCAATTACGTCAGGTTGAAAGAGCAGCGGCAAAAAATCCTTGTCATAGCAGCAGACAAGTTTTTGAAGCTGCTTGTGCCTCCAACGTCCCCCGAACAACAAGATGCAGGGTCCTTCAGAGGTTTGCAGCTGTGCATACGCCATCCTGTCGACCTCCTCTATCCACTTCACACAAGCAGAAACGGCTCCAGTGGGCCAAACATTACATGAAGACTGATTTCAAAACTGTTTTGTTCACGGATGAGTGCCGTGCAGCGCTCGATGGTCCAGATGAATGGAGTGGAGGATGGCTGGTTGATGGACACCCCACGCAAACACGGCTACAGCGCCAACAAGGAGGAGGTGGAGTAATGTTTTGGGCTGGAATCATGGGGAGAGAGATTGTCGGCCCCTTTAGGATCCCTGAAGGCGCTAAAGATGAACTCCATAATGTATGTGGATTTTCTCAAACAGCACTTCCTGCCATGGTTCAAGAAGAAGAACCGTGTATTTCACAGCAAGATCATTTTTCTGCATGATAATGCACCATCTCATGCTGCACATAAAACATCTGCATCTCTGGCTGATATGGGCATAAAAGGGGACAAACTTATGGTGTGACCCCCATGCTCCCCTGACCTCTACCCCATTCAGAACCTTTGGAGCATCATTAAAAGGAGTGTCTATGATGGCGGGAGGCAGTTCACATCTAAGCAACAGCTCTGGGAGGGTATTCTGTCCTCATGCAAAACAATTGAAGCAGAAACCATCCAAAACCTGACAAATTCAATGGACGAGAGAGTTCAGAAGCTCCTTTCGAACAAGGGGTCCTATGTGAAAATGTAACATCACCTAGAATAAAGTTTTGAGTTGAAAACTGTTTGATTTCAGTTTCTAACAACCTGCTAATGCTTATAATTTCAAAAATGACCATTTTTTTGGTCTTTATTAAAATGAAAAGGTTGATCGAAAAGTTTGGGGGATCTAAGAGTGTGGCAACCCAGTAGTCATGATTACTTCGAATTCTGACAATATGAGGGTCATGCTGCAGGTAGTGCAGCAAGAAGGCACTTATGTGTCTTGCGCATCTCGGAGCCCCAAAATTATTTTCCGGGCTAGATGCAGCTAAAAATTATTTTTAATTTTAAATCTGGTGAAGCTTATTATAGATGGCCTAATAGGATCAGTGCTGCACACTGCTACAAAGCCCAAATTATTTTCCAGTCAAGATACAGATAAACATGATTAGTAATTTGAAAGCTTAAAACTGTTGGTAGGGTGATTTTAACCAATCATCAAGCTTTTACTCTCCCCAGGATGACACAGGGGTAGAAAAGTCGTTTCGGATCCATGATTTGTTCATCTTTATGAACGTGAGTCTGTCTACATTATCAGTGGAGAGCCGCGTGCGCTTATCTGTCAGCACACCACCAGCAGCGCTGAACACACGTTCAGACAGAACGCTGGCTGCGGGGCATGACAAGATCTCCAAGGCGTAAGTGGCTAGCTCCGGCCATTTATCCAGATTGCAAGCCCAAAAAGAGCAAGGGTCCAGTGACACAGTCGTGGCTTCAATGTTTACTTGGAGATACTCCTGTACCATCGTCTCTAGGCGTTGACTATGTGTCAGACTTCTTGTCTCCTGTGGCCTTGCAAAGGATGGGCTAAAAAAGTGGTGAAAATTGATGTTACCAGCAGATACTGTGGTTCTGTTACGGTTTGAGTGCTGAACACTTGACGGTCCCACGGTTGGCAAGTTGGAACTGTGAGATTCACTATGTGCACCACTGGTATTTTGTGGAAAAGCACATGTAAGATTCTGCAACAGTCTCTGCTGATACTCCTGCATGCGTGCATCCCTTTCTATGGCAAGAATAATTTCTGCAAATTTACTTTTGTACCGGGGATCTAACAGTGTGGCAACCCAGTAGTCAGGATTATTTCTAATTCTCACAATTCGAGGGTCATGTTGCAGGTAGTGCAGCAAGAAGGCACTCATGTGTGTTGCGCATCCAGGAGCACCAAGTCCCTGTTGTGTTGGTGGCGAGGTAACAATCATGCTTCCTTCCTCTGTCCTCTCCCCCCAACCTCGCACAACAGAAATGTGATCAAGGTCTCCCTCATCTGATGAGTCTTCCATCAGTTCGTCCTCCACTTCTTCCTGGGCTCCTGCACCTTCCTCACTAGTTTGGCTGCTACCATGCGCCCTGGTAAAATCATCTCCCCCACCCTCACATGCCTGCCGCCCTGGTGCTGCCGACCGTCTGGACCTTGCAGATGTTAGCCCTTCCGCATACAACTCCTCCTCCTCTACTTCCTCCACCTCCTCTTGTGCCACCACCTGACTCCGAATTCTGTTTAACATGTGCTCCAGCATGTAAATCACCGGAATAGTAATGCTGATAATGGCATCGTCAGCACTAAACATCTTCGTCGCCATTTCAAAACTGTGCAGAAGGGTGCATAGGTCCCTGATCTGAGACCACTCCTCCAGCGTGATTTGCCCCACCTCTGAATCTCGTTGGCCCAGGCTATACGTCAGAACGTATTGCACCAGGGCTTGTCGGTGCTGCCACAGTCGCTGCAACATGTGCAGAGTTGAATTCCACCGGGTAGGCACATCGCATTTTAGCCGGTGAAGTGGCAGGCCCAACGACTTCTGTAGAGATGTAAGTCGCTGAGCTGCGGGATTCGAACGGCGGAAGTGAGCACACAGCGACCGTGCCCTCTGCAGAAGGCCATCTAGTCTGGGATAGTGGGCTAAAAATTGCTGGACAACCAGGTTCAACACGTGAGCCATACAAGGCACGTGTGTGACATTGCCCCGGCGAAGGGCCGCACCCAGGTTTGCAGCATTGTCGCACACGGCCTTCCCTGGTTTCAGGTCCAGTGGAGACAACCATTCATGAAATTGGTTCTCCAGAGCTGACCACAACTCCTCAGCTGTGTGACTCACATTTCCCAGACATTTCAATGTAAAAACCACCTGATGACGTTGAGCCCTACTGCCAGCATAGTAAGGAGGTGTGCAGGATCCCTTCTGCACAGTTAGAAAGCTTGTGGCATGACCAGACAGGCTTTGGGTGCAGGTGGAAGACCGAGAGGAGGTTGAGGAGGCAGAAGCAGTGGAGGAAAAATGACATAAAGAGGATTGACGCACAACTCGTGGGGACGGCAAGACTTGGACAGCATCCCCTTGTCCTGCTGTCACCATAGTTACCCAGTGCCCAGTCAGCGACATATAACGCCCCTGTCCATGCCTACTCGTCCAAGTGTTTGTGGTGAAATGCACCCTGTCACACACAGAGTTTCTCAAAGAAGCGGTGATGTTGTGTGCGACATGCTGGTGGAGCGCAGGCACACCTTTCTTTGAGAAGTAGTGCCGACTGGGCATCTGGTACTGGGGCACTGCGACGGACATAAGGTCTCGAAAATCCTCTGTGTCCACCAGGCGGAAAGGCAGCATTTCTGTAGTCAAGAGCTTGCAGATGGTGAAATTCAACCTCTTAGCTTTCTCATGGCTAGGAGGAAATGGTCTTTTACTTGTCCACATCTGAGGGACCGAGGGTTGGCTATTGTGCTTAGACGGGGTTGATAAGGGTGTCCCCGGCAAACTGCCGGTCTGTGAGGAAGATGCAGGTGGACATGTTAGGTTGCCTTGATCCAAAGGTGGTGCTATCGATGTCGGACAGCGCTCAAGACCAGCTGGTGTTACCACCTCCAAAGAAAATGATGACCTGCCAATCACGCTGGCTGTTGCGGGTAAAGAGGTGGCAGGTCTGCGCCCCAAAACAGGTGTGACTGCTGTCCCCCCAGTCACAGAGGATGAAGAGGCCGTGGATGCACAAGATATGGCAGACGGTGGTTGGCCCGGCCGGCTAGGCCGCATTGTAGCACACTGAGCTTCCCACTGCAACTTATGCTTCATGTCCATGTGCCGGTTCATGCATGAAGTACTCAAACTATGTATTTTTTGGCCTCTACTTAGCTTTTGCTGACAAATGTTACAGATAACACGAGTTGGGTCATCTTTATCGATCTGAAAAAATGCCCAGGCTATGCAAGGCTTAGCACCCATGCGACCTGAAGAGCCACCACGACTTGTGGTGAGAGGCAGAGTTGTGTTTGAGGATGCAGTTGTTGACATGCTTCCAGTACTACGTCTCTGTCCAGGAAGGCGCAACCTGACCTCGTCGTCACTAGCATCTTCCTCCACCTCCTCTGCTGACCTCATCTCTTGGCTGACTGTGGGTTGACAGTAAGTGGGATCTCCGACCTCATCATCATCACCCTGTGCGTTATCACACCCGTCGTCCTCAGAGCCAACCTGTTCCTGCCCTGACAAAAAACTAAAGTTGTCGCTCCAATCAGGTATTTGAGTCTTATCATCGTCTTCCTCATTGTCTCCACCAACAGGAGTTACAGTTTGGGAATGAGGGTCTACATTATGGTCAGAACCTTCTGCGTCTGGTCCTGGATCCGACTCATAAAGATTCTGGGCATCAGTGCAGATCATTTCCTCGTCTGGATTCACAGAAGCGCTGGAGTCGACCTCTGATTCCCAGGCTATAGTATGAGTAAACAGCTCTGCAGACTCAACCATCTGTTCTACCTCATACTCAGACGGGCAGCTGGAGATTTGGGAGCTGTGAGGAAGCAAGTGCGATTTGGGTGACACCTTTGAGGACTGGAGTATTTGTGATGTTGAAGTTGATGTGGAGGAGAGCCCACTTAAAGGAGCACTTGATATCCGTTGAAGCACCTGCTGTTTTTGTGCCTCATCTGGAATTTGTAGCGATTGGCGTGGCCGTAAGAAAGGGATCTTATCACATTGTCCGCTAAAAGAAGTAGACATTTTAGTTTGGCTGGAAGATGGTCTTTCTTCTGCACCTACCCCACGGACACAACCTTTTTTCCCCTTCCCAACACGCCTATTCCCCTTTCCACCAGCAGCAGGCCTTTTTCCACTCATTTTGATGGTTAACTAATTCACAACTCTGGAGTTGTTTGCACAAAAAAACAATGGATGGTAACCGAGCAGAGCTGAGTGGCCAAACTGTGGTATTAGGCCAAAACTATTGGCTGGGTTAGATGCAGAAAAAAATTATTTTTAATTTGCAACCTGATGGAGGTCAGTATAGATGGACTAATAGACCAAGTCCCACACACTGCTAGAAGCCCAAATATTTTTTCAGAGCTAGATGCAGAAAAAAATTATTTTTAATTTGCAACCTGATGGAGGTCAGTATAGATGGACTAATAGACCAAGTCCCACACACCGCTAGAAGCCCAAATATTTTTTCAGAGCTAGATGCAGAAAAAAATTATATTCAATTTGCAACCTGCTGGACGTCAGTATAGAAGGACTAATAGAACAAGTCCCACACACTGCTAGAAGCCCAAATATTTTTTCAGAGCTAAATGAAGAAAAAAATTATTTTTAATTTGCAACCTGATGGAGGTCAGTATAGATGGACTAATAGACCAAGTCCCACACACTGCTAGAAGCCCAAATATTTTTTCAGAGCTAGATGCAGAAAAAAATTATTTTTAATTTGCAACCTGATGGAGGTCAGTATAGATGGACTAATAGACCAAGTCCCACACACCGCTAGAAGCCCAAATATTTTTTCAGAGCTAGATGCAGAAAATTTTTTTATTCAATTTGCAACCTGATGGAGGTCAGTATAGATGGACTAATAGACCAAGTCCCACACACCGCTAGAAGCCCAAATATTTTTTCAGAGCTAGATGCAGAAAAATTTTTTATTCAATTTGCAACCTGATGGAGGTCAGTATAGATGGACTAATAGACCAAGTCCCACACACCGCTAGAAGCCCAAATATTTTTTCAGAGCTAGATGCAGAAAATTTTTTTATTCAATTTGCAACCTGATGGAGGTCAGTATAGATGGACTAATAGACCAAGTCCCACACACTGCTAGAAGCCCAAATATTTTTTCAGAGCTAGATGCAGAAAAAAATTATTTTTAATTTGCAACCTGATGGAGGTCAGTATAGATGGACTAATAGACCAAGTCCCACACACTGCTAGAAGCCCAAATATTTTTTCAGAGCTAGATGCAGAAAAAAATTATTTTTAATTTGCAACCTGATGGAGGTCAGTATAGATGGACTAATAGAACAAGTCCCACACGCTGCTAGAAGCCCAAATATTTTTTCAGAGATAAATGAAGAAAAAAATTATTTTTAATTTGCAACCTGATGGAGGTCAGTATAGATGGACTAATAGACCAAGTCCCACACACTGCTAGAAGCCCAAATATTTTTTCAGAGCTAGATGCAGAAAAAAATTATTTTTAATTTGCAACCTGATGGAGGTCAGTATAGATGGACTAATAGACCAAGTCCCACACACCGCTAGAAGCCCAAATATTTTTTCAGAGCTAGATGCAGAAATTTTTTTTATTCAATTTGCAACCTGATGGAGGTCAGTATAGATGGACTAATAGACCAAGTCCCAGACACTGCTAGAAGCCCAAATATTTTTTCAGAGCTAGATGCAGAAAAAAATTATTTTTAATTTGCAACCTGATGGAGGTCAGTATAGATGGACTAATAGACCAAGTCCCACACACTGCTAGAAGCCCAAATATTTTTTCAGAGCTAGATGCAGAAAAAAATTATTTTTAATTTGCAACCTGATGGAGGTCAGTATAGATGGACTAATAGAACAAGTCCCACACGCTGCTAGAAGCCCAAATATTTTTTCAGAGATAAATGAAGAAAAAAATTATTTTTAATTTGCAACCTGATGGAGGTCAGTATAGATGGACTAATAGACCAAGTCCCACACACTGCTAGAAGCCCAAATATTTTTTCAGAGCTAGATGCAGAAAAAAATTATTTTTAATTTGCAACCTGATGGAGGTCAGTATAGATGGACTAATAGACCAAGTCCCACACACCGCTAGAAGCCCAAATATTTTTTCAGAGCTAGATGCAGAAAATTTTTTTATTCAATTTGCAACCTGATGGAGGTCAGTATAGATGGACTAATAGACCAAGTCCCACACACTGCTAGAAGCCCAAATATTTTTTCAGAGCTAGATGCAGAAAAAAATTATTTTTAATTTGCAACCTGATGGAGGTCAGTATAGATGGACTAATAGACCAAGTCCCACACACTGCTAGAAGCCCAAATATTTTTTCAGAGCTAGATGCAGAAAAAAATTATTTTTAATTTGCAACCTGATGGAGGTCAGTATAGATGGACTAATAGACCAAGTCCCACACACCGCTAGAAGCCCAAATATTTTTTCAGAGCTAGATGCAGAAAAAAATTATATTCAATTTTCAACCTGCTGGAGATCAGTATAGAAGGACTAATAGAACAAGTCCCACACACTGCTAGAAGCCCAAATATTTTTTCAGAGATAAATGAAGAAAAAAATTATTTTTAATTTGCAACCTGATGGAGGTCAGTATAGATGGACTAATAGACCAAGTCCCACACACTGCTAGAAGCCCAAATATTTTTTCAGAGCTAGATGCAGAAAAAAATTATATTCAGTTTGCAACCTGATGGAGGTCAGTATAGATGGACTAATAGAATGATGCTATGCCCAAAAGATTTTACTTCACTAGGTGCAGTAAAAAAATTGGTATTCTATACACAGGTGGTATATCTTGCAACACAGATAGGCTACTCCACTGACTAACACACTCTGCAATAGGCCAAAAAGGATTAGCTTTGCTAGATTCAGCCAAATGCTGTGAAAAAAACTTGCACAGCACTGGCACAGACCTGCCTGGCAAAAACTGATAGGAACTGATGTAACGTAGTCCTGAAAAGGACTCCAATTACAATTAGTCTTTACTCCCACAATCTATCTATTTAAGAGCACAGACCTGCCTGATAAAAGTCGTAGGAAATGCTGTAACCTAGTCCTTAAAAGGACTGCAATCACAACTATTCCCTACTCCCAAGCTATCTGTATATTTGTGCGAAAATTGGCTTGAAATTAACAAGGTATAGCGCACACAGCAACAGCGGTGCCGTCTAACACGCAGCTGCAGCAGTGAGAAAATGGTGGCGATGGGGAAAATGGCTTGGTCTTATAGGGCAAGGACATGTGACATACACTGCCAATCACACATGCCCTTTCTTGTGTGAAAAAAAGCACTTCGCTCCGTGTGTGCGCTGCTGATAGGCTGACAGATTGCACCTCTCCACTGCAAATGCGGGAAAGAGAAAAAAAAATGGAGATCTTCATTGTTCCTGCAGAGATCCATCCCCTGCCCCTCCCCCCGCCCCGCTGTACACTCAAACTGCGTATTAACATTAATTTTCATCATTACTGAGAAAAAATCCAGTTATGATTTTGGTGCACGAACAGTTATCGAACATAACCTCGAACAGCCGAATTTTTCTCAAATTGTTCGTGTTCGCCGATCGGCTCGAACACCGCCCAAAACAGCTCGAATTTGAGATTGGCGAACAGTTCGAGTAGAACAACACTCATCTCTACTACTGACTGAATGAAAAGAGCTGGCATCTCACTCTCTTTGAATCTTCTTAATCATGCTAAGAGGAGCAGGAAAAAGCAAAAAATTTCAGAATTGCACATTGCAATGAGGAGAAATCAATGTTTGTGCATTCACATTATTCATTGATTTTTGCCATTGAAAAACGTCCAGAAATGTTTGAAGCTACTGACTGAATGAAAAGAGCTGGCATCTCACTCTCTTTGAATCTTCTTTATCATGCTAAGAGGAGCAGGAAAAAGCAAAAAATTTCAGAATTGCACATTGCAATGCGGAGAAATCAATGTTTGTGCATTCACATTATTCATTGATTTTTGCCATTGAAAAATGTCCAGAAATGTTTGAAGCTACTGACTGAATGAAAAGAGCTGGCATCTCACTCTCGTTGAATCTTCTTTATCATGCTAAGAGGAGCAGGAAAAATCCAAAAATTTCAGAATTGCACCTTGCAATGTGGAGAAATCCCTGTTTGTATATTGACATTATTCATTGATTTTTGCCATTGAAAAACATCATGTTATTCATATACCAGAAATGTTTGAAGCTACTGACTGAATGAAAGGAGCTGGCATCTCTCTCTCTTTGAATCTTCTTTATCATGCTAAGAGGAGCAGGAAAAAGCAAAAAATTTCAGAATTGCACCTTGCAATGCGGAGAAATTACAGTTTGTGCATTCACATTATTCATTGATTTTTGCCATTGAAAACCATCATGTTATTCATATACCAGAAATGTTTGAAGCCACTGACTGATTTAAAGCAGCTGGCATCTCACTCTCTTTGAATCTTCTTTATCATGCTAAGAGGAGCAGGAAAAAGCAAAAAATTTCAGAATTGCACCTTGCAATGCGGAGAAATTACTGTTTGTGCATTCACATTATTCATTGATTTTTGACATTGAAAAACGTCCAGAAATGTTTGAAGCTACTGACTGAAGGAAAGGAGCTGGCATCTCACTCTCTTTGAATTTTCTTTATCATGCTAAGAGGAGCAGGAAAAAGCAAAAAATTTCAGAATTGCACCTTGCAACGCGGAGAAATTACTGTTTGTGCATTCACATTATTCATTGATTTTTGCCATTGAAAAACATCATGTTATTCATATACCAGAAATGTTTGAAGCTACTGACTGAATGAAAGGAGCTGGCATCTCACTCTCTTTGAATCTTCTTTATCATGCTAAGAGGAGCAGGAAAAAGCAAAAAATTTCAGAATTGCACCTTGCAATGCGGAGAAATTACTGTTTGTGCATTCACATTATTCATTGATTTTTGCCATTGAAAAAAGGCCAGAAATGTTTGAAGCTACAGACTGAATGAAATTAGCTGGCATATCACTCTCTTTGAATCTTCTTTATCATGCTAATCGGAGCAGCAAAAAGCAAAAAATTTCAGAATTGCACCTTGCAATGCGGAGAAATTACTGTTTGTGCATTCACATTATTCATTGATTTTTGCCATTGAAAAACATCATGTTATTCATATACCAGAAATGTTTGAAGCTACTGACTGAATGAAAGGAGCTGGCATCTCACTCTCTTTGAATCTTCTTTATCATGCTAAGAGGAGCAGGAAAAAGCAAAAAATTTCAGAATTGCACTTTGCAATGCGGAGAAATTACTGTTTGTGCATTCACATTATTCATTGATTTTTGCCATTGAAAACCATCATGTTATTCATATACCAGAAATGTTTGAAGCTACTGACTGAATGAAAGGAGCTGGCATCTCACTCTCTTTGAATCTTCTTTATCATGCTAAGAGGAGCAGGAAAAAGCAAAAAATTTCAGAATTGCACCTTGCAATGCGGAGAAATTACTGTTTGTGCATTCACATTATTCATTGATTTTTACCATTGAAAAAAGGCCAGAAATGTTTGAAGCTACTGACTGAATGAAATTAGCTGGCATATCACTCTCTTTGAATCTTCTTTATCATGCTAATCGGAGCAGCAAAAAGCAAAAAATTTCAGAATTGCACCTTGCAATGCAGAGAAATTACGGTTTCTGCATTCACATTATTCATTGATTTTTGCCATTGAAAAACATCATCTTATTCATATACCAGAAATGTTTGAAGCTACTGACTGAATGAAAGGAGCTGGCATCTCACTCTCTTTGAATCTTCTTTATCATGCTAAGAGGAGCAGGAAAAAGTAAAAAATTTCAGAATTGCACCTTGCAATGCGGAGAAATTACTGTTTGTGCATTCACATTATTCATTGATTTTTGCCATTGAAAAACATCATGTTATTCATATACCAGAAATGTTTGAAGCTACTGACTGAATGAAAGGAGCTGGCATCTCACTCTCTTTGAATCTTCTTTATCATGCTAAGAGGAGCAGGAAAAAGCAAAAAATTTCAGAATTGCACCTTGCAATGCGGAGAAATTACTGTTTGTGCATTCACATAATTTATTGTTTTTTGCCATTGAAAACCATCATGTTATTCATATACCAGAAATGTTTGAAGCTACTGACTGAATGAAAGGCGCTGGCATCTCACTCTCTTTGAATCTTCTTTATCATGCTAAGAAGAGCAGGAAAAAGCAAAAAATTTCAGAATTGCACCTTGCAATGCGGAGAAATTACTGTTTGTGCATTCATATTATTCATTGATTTTTGCCATTGAAAAATGTCCAGAAATGTTTGAAGCTACTGACTGAATGAAAGGAGCTGGCATCTCACTCTCTTTGAATCTTCTTTATCATGCTAAGAGGAGCAGGAAAAAGCAAAAAATTTCAGAATTGCACCTTGCAATGCGGAGAAATTACTGCTTGTGCATTCACATTATTCATTGATTTTTGCCATTGAAAACCATCATGTTATTCATATACCAGAAATGTTTGAAGCTACTGACTGAATGAAAGGAGCTGGCATCTCACTCTCTTTGAATCTTCTTTATCATGCTAAGAGGAGCAGGAAAAAGCAAAAAATTTCAGAATTGCACCTTGCAATGCGGAGAAATTACTGTTTGTGCATTCACATTATTCATTGATTTTTACCATTGAAAAAAGGCCAGAAATGTTTGAAGCTACTGACTGAATGAAATTAGCTGGCATATCACTCTCTTTGAATCTTCTTTATCATGCTAATCGGAGCAGCAAAAAGCAAAAAATTTCAGAATTGCACCTTGCAATGCGGAGAAATTACGGTTTGTGCATTCACATTATTCATTGATTTTTGCCATTGAAAAACATCATGTTATTCATATACCAGAAATCTTGGAAGCTACTGACTGAATGAAAGGAGCTGGCATCTCACTCTCTTTGAATCTTCTTTATCATGCTAAGAGGAGCAGGAAAAGCAAAAAATTTCAGAATTGCACCTTGCAATGCGGAGAAATTACTGTTTGTGCATTCACATTATTCATTGATTTTTGCCATTGAAAAACATCATGTTATTCATATACCAGAAATGTTTGAAGCTACTGACTGAATGAAAGGAGCTGGCATCTCACTCTCTTTGAATCTTCTTTATCATGCTAAGAGGAGCAGGAAAAAGCAAAAAATTTCAGAATTGCACCTTGCAATGCGGAGAAATTACTGTTTGTGCATTCACATAATTTATTGTTTTTTGCCATTGAAAACCATCATGTTATTCATATACCAGAAATGTTTGAAGCTACTGACTGAATGAAAGGAGCTGGCATCTCAGTCTCTTTGAATCTTCTTTATCATGCTAAGAAGAGCAGGAAAAAGCAAAAAATTTCAGAATTGCACCTTGCAATGCGGAGAAATTACTGTTTGTGCATTCATATTATTCATTGATTTTTGCCATTGAAAAATGTCCAGAAATGTTTGAAGCTACTGACTGAATGAAAGGAGCTGGCATCTCACTCTCTTTGAATCTTCTTTATCATGCTAAGAGGAGCAGGAAAAAGCAAAAAATTTCAGAATTGCACTTTGCAATGCGGAGAAATTACTGTTTGTGCATTCACATTATTCATTGATTTTTGCCGTTGAAAACCATCATGTTATTCATATACCAGAAATGTTTGAAGCTACTGACTGAATGAAAGGAGCTGGCATCTCACTCTCTTTGAATCTTCTTTATCATGCTAAGAGGAGCAGGAAAAAGCAAAAAATTTCAGAATTGCAACTTGCAATGCGGAGAAATTACTGTTTGTGCATTCACATTATTCATTGATTTTTGCCATTGAAAAATGTCCAGAAATGTTTGAAGCTACTGACTGAATGAAAGGAGCTGGCATCTCACTCTCTTTGAATCTTCTTTATCATGCTAAGAGGAGCAGGAAAAAGCAAAAAATTTCAGAATTGCACTTTGCAATGCGGAGAAATTACTGTTTGTGCATTCACATTATTCATTGATTTTTGACATTGAAAACCATCATGTTATTCATATACCAGAAATGTTTGAAGCTACTGACTGAATGAAAGGAGCTGGCATCTCACTCTCTTTGAATCTTCTTTATCATGCTAAGAGGAGCAGGAAAAAGCAAAAAATTTCAGAATTGCACCTTGCAATGCGGAGAAATTACTGTTTGTGCATTCACATTATTCATTGATTTTTACCATTGAAAACCATCATGTTATTCATATACCAGAAATGTTTGAAGCTACTGACTGAATGAAAGGAGCTGGCATCTCACTCTCTTTGAATCTTCTTTATCATGCTAAGAGGAGCAGGAAAAAGCAAAAAATTTCAGAATTGCACCTTGCAATGCGGAGAAATTACTGTTTGTGCATTCACATTATTCCTTGATTTTTACCATTGAAAAAAGGCCAGAAATGTTTGAAGCTACAGACTGAATGAAATTAGCTGGCATATCACTCTCTTTGAATCTTCTTTATCATGCTAATCGGAGCAGCAAAAAGCAAAAAATTTCAGAATTGCACCTTGCAATGCGGAGAAATTACTGTTTGTGCATTCATATTTTTCATTGATTTTTGCCATTGAAAAACATCATGTTATTCATATACCAGAAATGTTTGAAGCTGCTGACTGAATGAAAGGAGCTGGCATCTCACTCTCTTTGAATCTTCTTTATCATGCTAAGAGGAGCAGGAAAAAGCAAAAAATTTCAGAATTGCAACTTGCAATGCGGAGAAATTACTGTTTGTGCATTCACATTATTCATTGATTTTTGCCATTGAAAAATGTCCAGAAATGTTTGAAGCTACTGACTGAATGAAAGGAGCTGGCATCTCACTCTCTTTGAATCTTCTTTATCATGCTAAGAGGAGCAGGAAAAAGCAAAAAATTTCAGAATTGCACTTTGCAATGCGGAGAAATTACTGTTTGTGCATTCACATTATTCATTGATTTTTGCCATTGAAAACCATCATGTTATTCATATACCAGAAATGTTTGAAGCTACTGACTGAATGAAAGGAGCTGGCATCTCACTCTCTTTGAATCTTCTTTATCATGCTAAGAGGAGCAGGAAAAAGCAAAAAATTTCAGAATTGCACCTTGCAATGCGGAGAAATTACTGTTTGTGCATTCACATTATTCATTGATTTTTACCATTGAAAACCATCATGTTATTCATATACCAGAAATGTTTGAAGCTACTGACTGAATGAAAGGAGCTGGCATCTCACTCTCTTTGAATCTTCTTTATCATGCTAAGAGGAGCAGGAAAAAGCAAAAAATTTCAGAATTGCACCTTGCAATGCGGAGAAATTACTGTTTGTGCATTCACATTATTCCTTGATTTTTACCATTGAAAAAAGGCCAGAAATGTTTGAAGCTACAGACTGAATGAAATTAGCTGGCATATCACTCTCTTTGAATCTTCTTTATCATGCTAATCGGAGCAGCAAAAAGCAAAAAATTTCAGAATTGCACCTTGCAATGCGGAGAAATTACTGTTTGTGCATTCACATATTCATTGATTTTTGCCATTGAAAAACATCATGTTATTCATATACCAGAAATGTTTGAAGCTACTGACTGAATGAAAGGAGCTGGCATCTCACTCTCTTTGAATCTTCTTTATCATGCTAAGAGGAGCAGGAAAAAGCAAAAAATTTCAGTATTGCACCTTGCAATGCGGAGAAATTACTGTTTGTGCATTCACATTATTCATTGATTTTTGCCATTGAAAAACATCATGTTATTCATATACCAGAAATGTTTGAAGCTACTGACTGAATGAAAGGAGCTGGCATCTCACTCTCTTTGAATCTTCTTTATCATGCTAAGAGGAGCAGGAAAAAGCAAAAAATTTCAGAATTGCACTTTGCAATGCGGAGAAATTACTGTTTGTGCATTCACATTATTCATTGAGTTTTGCCATTGAAAACCATCATGTTATTCATATACCAGAAATGTTTGAAGCTACTGACTGAATGAAAGGAGCTGGCATCTCACTCTCTTTGAATCTTCTTTATCGTGCTAAGAGGAGCAGGAAAAAGCAAAAAATTTCAGAATTGCACCTTGCAATGCGGAGAAATTACTGTTTGTGCATTCACATTATTCATTGATTTTTACCATTGAAAAAAGTCCAGAAATGTTTGAAGCTACTAACTGAATGAAATTAGCTGGCATATCACTCTCTTAGAATCTTCTTTATCATGCTTATCGGAGCAGCAAAAAGCAAAAAATTTCAGAATTGCATCTTGCAATGCGGAGAAATTACTGTTTGTGCATTCACATTATTCATTGATTTTTGCCATTGAAAAACATCATGTTATTCATATACCAGAAATGTTTGAAGCTACTGACTGAATGAAAGGAGCTGGCATCTCACTCTCTTTGAATCTTCTTTATCATGCTAAGAGGAGCAGGAAAAAGCAAAAAATTTCAGAATTGCACCTTGCAATGCGGAGAAATTACTGTTTGTGCATTCACATTATTCATTGATTTTTACCATTGAAAAACGCCAGAAATGTTTGAAGCTACAGACTGAATGAAATTAGCTGGCATATCACTCTCTTTGAATCTTCTTTATCATGCTAATCGGAGCAGAAAAAAGCAAAAAATTTCAGAATTGCACCTTGCAATGCTGAGAAATTACTGTTTGTGCATTCACATTATTCATTGATTTTTGCCATTGAAAAACATCATGTTATTCATATACCAGAAATGTTTGAAGCTACTGACTGAATGAAAGGAGCTGGCATCTCACTCTCTTTGAATCTTCTTTATCATGCTAAGAGGAGCAGGAAAAAGCAAAAAATTTCAGAATTGCACCTTGCAATGCGGAGAAATTACTGTTTGTGCATTCACATTATTCATTGATTTTTGCCATTGAAAAACATCATGTTATTCATATACCAGAAATGTTTGAAGCTACTGACTGAATGAAAGGAGCTGGCATCTCACTCTCTTTGAATCTTCTTTATCATGCTAAGAGGAGCAGGAAAAAGCAAAAAATTTCAGAATTGCACCTTGCAATGCGGAGAAATTACTGTTTGTGCATTCACATTATTTATTGTTTTTTGCCATTGAAAACCATCATGTTATTCATATACCAGAAATGTTTGAAGCTACTGACTGAATGAAAGGAGCTGGCATCTCACTCTCTTTGAATCTTCTTTATCATGCTAAGAGGAGCAGGAAAAAGCAAAAAATTTCAGAATTGCACCTTGCAATGTGGAGAAATTACTGTTTGTGCATTCACATTATTCATTGATTTTTGCCATTGAAAAATGTCCAGAAATGTTTGAAGCTACTGACTGAATGAAAAGAGATGGCATCTCACTCTCTTTGAATCTTCTTTATCATGCTAAGAGGAGCAGGAAAAAGCAAAAAATTTCAGAATTGCACCTTGCAATGCGGAGAATTTACTGTTTGTGCATTCACATTATTCATTGATTTTTGCCATTGAAAAACATCATGTTATTCATATACCAGAAATGTTTGAAGCTGCTGACTGAATGAAAGTAGCTGGCATCTCACTCTCTTTGAATCTTCTTTATCATGCTAAGAGGAGCAGGAAAAAGCTAAAAATTTCAGAATTGCACCTTGCAATGCGGAGAAATTACTGTTTGTGCATTCACATTATTCATTGATTTTTGCCATTGAAAAATGTCCAGAAATGTTTGAAGCTACTGACTGAATGAAAGGAGCTGGCATCTCACTCTCTTTGAATCTTCTTTATCATGCTAAGAGGAGCAGGAAAAAGCAAAAAATTTCAGAATTGCACTTTGCAATGCGGAGAAATTACTGTTTGTACATTCACATTATTCATTGATTTTTGCCATTGAAAACCATCATGTTATTCATATACCAGAAATGTTTGAAGCTACTGACTGAATGAAAGGAGTTGGCATCTCACTCTCTTTGAATCTTCTTTATCATGCTAAGAGGAGCAGGAAAAAGCAAAAAATTTCAGAATTGCACCTTGCAATGCGGAGAAATTACTGTTTGTGCATTCACATTATTCATTGATTTTTACCATTGAAAAAAGGCCAGAAATGTTTGAAGCTACTGACTGAATGAAATTAGCTGGCATATCACTCTCTTTGAATCTTCTTTATCATGCTAATCGAAGCAGCAAAAAGGAAAAAAATTTCAGAATTGCACCTTGCAATGCAGCGAAATTACTGTTTGTGCATTCACATTATTCATTGATTTTTGCCATTGAAAAACATCATGTTATTCATATACCAGAAATGTTTGAAGCTACTGACTGAATGAAAGGAGCTGGCATCTCACTCTCTTTGAATCTTCTTTATCATGCTAAGAGGAGCAGGAAAAAGCAAAAAATTTCAGAATTGCACCTTGCAATGCGGAGAAATTACTGTTTGTGCATTCACATTATTCATTGATTTTTGCCATTGAAAAACATCATGTTATTCATATACCAGAAATGTTTGAAGCTACTGACTGAATGAAAGGAGCTGGCATCTCACTCTCTTTGAATCTTCTTTATCATGCTAAGAGGAGCAGGAAAAAGCAAAAAAATTCAGAATTGCACTTTGCAATGCGGAGAAATTACTGTTTGTGCATTCACATTATTCATTGATTTTTGCCATTGAAAAATGTCTAGAAATGTTTGAAGCTACTGACTGAATGAAAGGAGCTGGCATCTCACTCTCTTTGAATCTTCTTTATCATGCTAAGAGGAGCAGGAAAAAGCAAAAAATTTCAGAATTGCACCTTGCTATGCGGAGAAACTACTGTTTGTGCATTCACATTATTCCTTGATTTTTACCATTGAAAATAGGCCAGAAATGTTTGAAGCTACAGACTGAATGAAATTAGCTGGCATATCACTCTCTTTGAATCTTCTTTATCATGCTAATCGGAGCAGCAAAAAGCAAAAAATTTCAGAATTGCAAATTGCAATGCGGAGAAATTACTGTTTGTGCATTCACATTATTCATTGATTTTTGCCATTGAAAAACATCATGTTATTCATATACCAGAAATGTTTGAAGCTACTGACTGAATGAAAGGAGCTGGCATCTCACTATCTTTGAATCTTCTTTATCATGCTAAGAGGAGCAGGAAAAAGCAAAAAATTTCAGAATTGCACCTTGCAATGCGGAGAAATTACTGTTTGTGCATTCACATTATTCATTGATTTTTACCATTGAAAAAAGGCCAGAAATGTTTGAAGCTACTGACTGAATGAAATTAGCTGGCATATCACTCTCTTTGAATCTTCTTTATCATGCTAATCGGAGCAGCAAAAAGCAAAAAATTTCAGAATTGCACCTTGCAATGCAGAGAAATTACTGTTTGTGCATTCACATTATTCATTGATTTTTGACATTGAAAAACATCATGTTATTCATATACCAGAAATGTTTGAAGCTACTGACTGAATGAAAGGAGCTGGCATCTCACTCTCTTTGAATCTTCTTTATCATGCTAAGAGGAGCAGGAAAAAGCAAAAAATTTCAGAATTGCACCTTGCAATGCGGAGAAATTACTGTTTGTGCATTCACATTATTCATTGATTTTTGCCATTGAAAAACATCATGTTATTCATATACCAGAAATGTTTGAAGCTACTGACTGAATGAAAGGAGCTGGCATCTCACTCTCTTTGAATCTTCTTTATCATGCTAAGAGGAGCAGGAAAAAGCAAAAAATTTCAGAATTGCACCTTGCTATGCGGAGAAACTACTGTTTGTGCATTCACATTATTCCTTGATTTTTACCATTGAAAATAGGCCAGAAATGTTTGAAGCTACTGACTGAATGAAATTAGCTGGCATATCACTCTCTTTGAATCTTCTTTATCATGCTAATCGGAGCAGCAAAAAGCAAAAAATTTCAGAATTGCACCTTGCAATGCAGAGAAATTACTGTTTGTGCATTCACATTATTCATTGATTTTTGACATTGAAAAACATCATGTTATTCATATACCAGAAATGTTTGAAGCTACTGACTGAATGAAAGGAGCTGGCATCTCACTCTCTTTGAATCTTCTTTATCATGCTAAGAGGAGCAGGAAAAAGCAAAAAATTTCAGAATTGCACCTTGCAATGCGGAGAAATTACTGTTTGTGCATTCACATTATTCATTGATTTTTGCCATTGAAAAACATCATGTTATTCATATACCAGAAATGTTTGAAGCTACTGACTGAATGAAAGGAGCTGGCATCTCACTCTCTTTGAATCTTCTTTATCATGCTAAGAGGAGCAGGAAAAAGCAAAAAAATTCAGAATTGCACTTTGCAATGCGGAGAAATTACTGTTTGTGCATTCACATTATTCATTGATTTTTGCCATTGAAAACCATCATGTTATTCATATACCAGAAATGTTTGAAGCTACTGACTGAATGAAAGGAGCTGGCATCTCAATCTCTTTGAATCTTCTTTATCATGCTAAGAGGAGCAGGAAAAAGCAAAAAATTTCAGAATTGCACTTTGCAATGCGGAGAAATTACTGTTTGTGCATTCACATTATTCATTGATTTTTGCCATTGAAAACCATCATGTTATTCATATACCAGAAATGTTTGAAGCTACTGACTGAATGAAAGGAGCTGGCATCTCACTCTCTTTGAATCTTCTTTATCGTGCTACGAGGAGCAGGAAAAAGCAAAAAATTTCAGAATTGCACCTTGCAATGCGGAGAAATTACTGTTTGTGCATTCACATTATTCATTGATTTTTACCATTGAAAAAAGTCCAGAAATGTTTGAAGCTACTGACTGAATGAAATTAGCTGGCATATCACTCTCTTTGAATCTTCTTTATCATGCTAATCGGAGCAGCAAAAAGCAAAAAATTTCAGAATTGCATCTTGCAATGCGGAGAAATTACTGTTTGTGCATTCACATTATTCATTGATTTTTGCCATTGAAAAATGTCCAGAAATGTTTGAAGCTACTGACTGAATGAAAGGAGCTGGCATCTCACTCTCTTTGAATCTTCTTTATCATGCTAAGAGGAGCAGGAAAAAGCAAAAAATTTCAGAATTGCACTTTGCAATGCGGAGAAATTACTGTTTGTGCATTCACATTATTCATTGATTTTTGCCATTGAAAACCATCATGTTATTCATATACCAGAAATGTTTGAAGCTACTGACTGAATGAAAGGAGCTGGCATCTCACTCTCTTTGAATCTTCTTTATCGTGCTAAGAGGAGCAGGAAAAAGCAAAAAATTTCAGAATTGCACCTTGCAATGCGGAGAAATTACTGTTTGTGCATTCACATTATTTATTGTTTTTTGCCATTGAAAACCATCATGTTATTCATATACCAGAAATGTTTGAAGCTACTGACTGAATGAAAGGAGCTGGCATCTCACTCTCTTTGAATCTTCTTTATCATGCTAAGAGGAGCAGGAAAAAGCAAAAAATTTCAGAATTGCACCTTGCAATGCGGAGAAATTACTGTTTGTGCATTCACATTATTCATTGATTTTTGCCATTGAAAAATGTCCAGAAATGTTTGAAGCTACTGACTGAATGAAAAGAGCTGGCATCTCACTCTCTTTGAATCTTCTTTATCATGCTAAGAGGAGCAGGAAAAAGCAAAAAATTTCAGAATTGCACCTTGCAATGCGGAGAATTTACTGTTTGTGCATTCACATTATTCATTGATTTTTGCCATTGAAAAACATCATGTTATTCATATACCAGAAATGTTTGAAGCTGCTGACTGAATGAAAGTAGCTGGCATCTCACTCTCTTTGAATCTTCTTTATCATGCTAAGAGGAGCAGGAAAAAGCTAAAAATTTCAGAATTGCACCTTGCAATGCGGAGAAATTACTGTTTGTGCATTCACATTATTCATTGATTTTTGCCATTGAAAAACATCATGTTATTCATATACCAGAAATGTTTGAAGCTACTGACTGAATGAAAGGAGCTGGCATCTCACTCTCTTTGAATCTTCTTTATCATGCTAAGAGGAGCAGGAAAAAGCAAAAAATTTCAGAATTGCACCTTGCAATGCGGAGAAATTACTGTTTGTGCATTCACATTATTCATTGATTTTTACCATTGAAAAAAGGCCAGAAATGTTTGAAGCTACAGACTGAATGAAATTAGCTGGCATATCACTCTCTTTGAATCTTCTTTATCATGCTAATCGGAGCAGAAAAAAGCAAAAAATTTCAGAATTGCACCTTGCAATGCGGAGAAATTACTGTTTGTGCATTCACATTATTCATTGATTTTTGCCATTGAAAAACATCATGTTATTCATATACCAGAAATGTTTGAAGCTACTGACTGAATGAAAGGAGCTGGCATCTCACTCTCTTTGAATCTTCTTTATCATGCGAAGAGGAGCAGGAAAAAGCAAAAAATTTCAGAATTGCACTTTGCAATGCGGAGAAATTACTGTTTGTGCATTCACATTATTCATTGATTTTTGCCATTGAAAACCATCATGTTATTCATATACCAGAAATGTTTGAAGCTACTGACTGAATGAAAGGAGCTGGCATCTCACTCTCTTTGAATCTTCTTTATCGTGCTAAGAGGAGCAGGAAAAAGCAAAAAATTTCAGAATTGCACCTTGCAATGCGGAGAAATTACTGTTTGTGCATTCACATTATTTATTGTTTTTTGCCATTGAAAACCATCATGTTATTCATATACCAGAAATGTTTGAAGCTACTGACTGAATGAAAGGAGCTGGCATCTCACTCTCTTTGAATCTTCTTTATCATGCTAAGAGGAGCAGGAAAAAGCAAAAAATTTCAGAATTGCACCTTGCAATGCGGAGAAATTACTGTTTGTGCATTCACATTATTCATTGATTTTTGCCATTGAAAAATGTCCAGAAATGTTTGAAGCTACTGACTGAATGAAAAGAGCTGGCATCTCACTCTCTTTGAATCTTCTTTATCATGCTAAGAGGAGCAGGAAAAAGCAAAAAATTTCAGAATTGCACCTTGCAATGCGGAGAAATTACTATTTGTGCATTGACATTATTCATTGATTTTTGCCATTGAAAAACATCATGTTATTCATATACCAGAAATGTTTGAAGCTGCTGACTGAATGAAAGGAGCTGGCATCTCACTCTCTTTGAATCTTCTTTATCATGCTAAGAGGAGCAGGAAAAAGCAAAAAATTTCAGAATTGCAACTTGCAATGCGGAGAAATTACTGTTTGTGCATTCACATTATTCATTGATTTTTGCCATTGAAAAATGTCCAGAAATGTTTGAAGTTACTGACTGAATGAAAGGAGCTGGCATCTCACTCTCTTTGAATCTTCTTTATCATGCTAAGAGGAGCAGGAAAAAGCAAAAAATTTCAGAATTGCACCTTGCAATGCGGAGAAATTACTGTTTGTGCATTCACATTATTCATTGATTTTTGCCATTGAAAAACATCATGTTATTCATATACCAGAAATGTTTGAAGCTACTGACTGAATGAAAGGAGCTGGCATCTCACTCTCTTTGAATCTTCTTTATCATGCTAAGAGGAGCAGGAAAAAGCAAAAAATTTCAGAATTGCACCTTGCAATGCGGAGAAATTACTGTTTGTGCATTCAAATTATTCATTGATTTTTGCCATTGAAAAACATCATGTTATTCATATACCAGAAATGTTTGAAGCTACTGACTGAATGAAAGAAGCTGGCATCTCACTCTCTTTGAATCTTCTTTATCATGCTAAGAGGAGCAGGAAAAAGCAAAAAATTTCAGAATTGCACCTTGCAATGCGGAGAAATTACTGTTTGTGCATTCACATTATTCATTGATTTTTACCATTGAAAAAAGGCCAGAAATGTTTGAAGCTACAGACTGAATGAAATTAGCTGGCATATCACTCTCTTTGAATCTTCTTTATCATGCTAATCGGAGCAGAAAAAAGCAAAAAATTTCAGAATTGCACCTTGCAATGCGGAGAAATTACTGTTTGTGCATTCACATTATTCATTGATTTTTGCCATTGAAAAACATCATGTTATTCATATACCAGAAATGTTTGAAGCTACTGACTGAATGAAAGGAGCTGGCATCTCACTCTCTTTGAATCTTCTTTATCATGCTAAGAGGAGCAGGAAAAAGCAAAAAATTTCAGAATCGCACCTTGCAATGCGGAGAAATTACTGTTTGTGCATTCACATTATTCATTGATTTTTGCCATTGAAAAACATCATGTTATTCATATACCAGAAATGTTTGAAGCTACTGACTGAATGAAAGGAGCTGGCATCTCACTCTCTTTGAATCTTCTTTATCATGCTAAGAGGAGCAGGAAAAAGCAAAAAATTTCAGAATTGCACCTTGCAATGCGGAGAAATTACTGTTTGTGCATTCACATTATTCATTGATTTTTACCATTGAAAAAAGGCCAGAAATGTTTGAAGCTACAGACTGAATGAAATTAGCTGGCATATCACTCTCTTTGAATCTTCTTTATCATGCTAATCGGAGCAGAAAAAAGCAAAAAATTTCAGAATTGCACCTTGCAATGCGGAGAAATTACTGTTTGTGCATTCACATTATTCATTGATTTTTGCCATTGAAAAACATCATGTTATTCATATACCAGAAATGTTTGAAGCTACTGACTGAATGAAAGGAGCTGGCATCTCACTCTCTTTGAATCTTCTTTATCATGCTAAGAGGAGCAGGAAAAAGCAAAAAATTTCAGAATTGCACCTTGCAATGCGGAGAAATTACTGTTTGTGCATTCACATTATTCATTGATTTTTGCCATTGAAAAACATCATGTTATTCATATACCAGAAATGTTTGAAGCTACTGACTGAATGAAAGGAGCTGGCATCTCACTCTCTTTGAATCTTCTTTATCATGCTAAGAGGAGCAGGAAAAAGCAAAAAATTTCAGAATTGCACCTTGCAATGCGGAGAAATTACGGTTTGTGCATTCACATTATTTATTGTTTTTTGCCATTGAAAACCATCATGTTATTCATATACCAGAAATGTTTGAAGCTACTGACTGAATGAAAGGAGCTGGCATCTCACTCTCTTTGAATCTTCTTTATCATGCTAAGAGGAGCAGGAAAAAGCAAAAAATTTCAGAATTGCACCTTGCAATGCGGAGAAATTACTGTTTGTGCATTCACATTATTCATTGATTTTTGCCATTGAAAAATGTCCAGAAATGTTTGAAGCTACTGACTGAATGAAAAGAGCTGGCATCTCACTCTCTTTGAATCTTCTTTATCATGCTAAGAGGAGCAGGAAAAAGCAAAAAATTTCAGAATTGCACCTTGCAATGCGGAGAAATTACTGTTTGTGCATTCACATTATTCATTGATTTTTGCCATTGAAAAACATCATGTTATTCATATACCAGAAATGTTTGAAGCTACTGACTGAATGAAAGGAGCTGGCATCTCACTCTCTTTGAATCTTCTTTATCATGCTAAGAGGAGCAGGAAAAAGCAAAAAATTTCAGAATTGCACCTTGCAATGCGGAGAAATTACTGTTTGTGCATTCACATTATTCATTGATTTTTGCCATTGAAAAACATCATGTTATTCATATACCAGAAATGTTTGAAGCTACTGACTGAATGAAAGGAGCTGGCATCTCACTCTCTTTGAATCTTCTTTATCATGCTAAGAGGAGCAGGAAAAAGCAAAAAATTTCAGAATTGCACCTTGCAATGCTGAGAAATTACTGTTTGTGCATTCAAATTATTTATTGTTTTTTGCCATTGAAAACCATCATGTTATTCATATACCAGAAATGTTTGAAGCTACTGACTGAATGAAAGGAGCTGGCATCTCACTCTCTTTGAATCTTCTTTATCATGCTAAGAGGAGCAGGAAAAAGCAAAAAATTTCAGAATTGCAACTTGCAATGCGGAGAAATTACTGTTTGTGCATTCACATTATTCATTGATTTTTGCCATTGAAAAATGTCCAGAAATGTTTGAAGCTACTGACTGAATGAAAGGAGCTGGCATCTCACTCTCTTTGAATCTTCTTTATCATGCTAAGAGGAGCAGGAAAAAGCAAAAAATTTCAGAATTGCACCTTGCAATGCGGAGAAATTACTGTTTGTGCATTCACATTATTCATTGATTTTTGCCATTGAAAAACATCATGTTATTCATATACCAGAAATGTTTGAAGCTACTGACTGAATGAAAGGAGCTGGCATCTCACTCTCTTTGAATCTTCTTTATCATGCTAAGAGGAGCAGGAAAAAGCAAAAAATTTCAGAATTGCACCTTGCAATGCGGAGAAATTACTGTTTGTGCATTCACATTATTCATTGATTTTTGCCATTGAAAAACATCATGTTATTCATATACCAGAAATGTTTGAAGCTACTGACTGAATGAAAGGAGCTGGCATCTCACTCTCTTTGAATCTTCTTTATCATGCTAAGAGGAGCAGGAAAAAGCAAAAAATTTCAGAATTGCACCTTGCAATGCGGAGAAATTACTGTTTGTGCATTCACATTATTCATTGATTTTTGCCATTGAAAAACATCATGTTATTCATATACCAGAAATGTTTGAAGCTACTGACTGAATGAAAGGAGCTGGCATCTCACTCTCTTTGAATCTTCTTTATCATGCTAAGAGGAGCAGGAAAAAGCAAAAAATTTCAGAATTGCACCTTGCAATGCGGAGAAATTACTGTTTGTGCATTCACATTATTCATTGATTTTTGCCATTGAAAAACATCATGTTATTCATATACCAGAAATGTTTGAAGCTACTGACTGAATGAAAGGAGCTGGCATCTCACTCTCTTTGAATCTTCTTTATCATGCTAAGAGGAGCAGGAAAAAGCAAAAAATTTCAGAATTGCACCTTGCAATGCGGAGAAATTACTGTTTGTGCATTCACATTATTCATTGATTTTTACCATTGAAAAAAGGCCAGAAATGTTTGAAGCTACAGACTGAATGAAATTAGCTGGCATATCACTCTCTTTGAATCTTCTTTATCATGCTAATCGGAGCAGAAAAAAGCAAAAAATTTCAGAATTGCACCTTGCAATGCGGAGAAATTACTGTTTGTGCATTCACATTATTCATTGATTTTTGCCATTGAAAAACATCATGTTATTCATATACCAGAAATGTTTGAAGCTACTGACTGAATGAAAGGAGCTGGCATCTCACTCTCTTTGAATCTTCTTTATCATGCTAAGAGGAGCAGGAAAAAGCAAAAAATTTCAGAATCGCACCTTGCAATGCGGAGAAATTACTGTTTGTGCATTCAGATTATTCATTGATTTTTGCCATTGAAAAACATCATGTTATTCATATACCAGAAATGTTTGAAGCTACTGACTGAATGAAAGGAGCTGGCATCCCACTCTCTTTGAATCTTCTTTATCATGCTAAGAGGAGCAGGAAAAAGCAAAAAATTTCAGAATTGCACCTTGCAATGCGGAGAAATTACTGTTTGTGCATTCACATTATTCATTGATTTTTACCATTGAAAAAAGGCCAGAAATGTTTGAAGCTACAGACTGAATGAAATTAGCTGGCATATCACTCTCTTTGAATCTTCTTTATCATGCTAATCGGAGCAGAAAAAAGCAAAAAATTTCAGAATTGCACCTTGCAATGCGGAGAAATTACTGTTTGTGCATTCACATTATTCATTGATTTTTGCCATTGAAAAACATCATGTTATTCATATACCAGAAATGTTTGAAGCTACTGACTGAATGAAAGGAGCTGGCATCTCACTCTCTTTGAATCTTCTTTATCATGCTAAGAGGAGCAGGAAAAAGCAAAAAATTTCAGAATTGCACCTTGCAATGCGGAGAAATTACTGTTTGTGCATTCACATTATTCATTGATTTTTGCCATTGAAAAACATCATGTTATTCATATACCAGAAATGTTTGAAGCTACTGACTGAATGAAAGGAGCTGGCATCTCACTCTCTTTGAATCTTCTTTATCATGCTAAGAGGAGCAGGAAAAAGCAAAAAATTTCAGAATTGCACCTTGCAATGCGGAGAAATTACGGTTTGTGCATTCACATTATTTATTGTTTTTTGCCATTGAAAACCATCATGTTATTCATATACCAGAAATGTTTGAAGCTACTGACTGAATGAAAGGAGCTGGCATCTCACTCTCTTTGAATCTTCTTTATCATGCTAAGAGGAGCAGGAAAAAGCAAAAAATTTCAGAATTGCACCTTGCAATGCGGAGAAATTACTGTTTGTGCATTCACATTATTCATTGATTTTTGCCATTGAAAAATGTCCAGAAATGTTTGAAGCTACTGACTGAATGAAAAGAGCTGGCATCTCACTCTCTTTGAATCTTCTTTATCATGCTAAGAGGAGCAGGAAAAAGCAAAAAATTTCAGAATTGCACCTTGCAATGCGGAGAAATTACTGTTTGTGCATTCACATTATTCATTGATTTTTGCCATTGAAAAACATCATGTTATTCATATACCAGAAATGTTTGAAGCTACTGACTGAATGAAAGGAGCTGGCATCTCACTCTCTTTGAATCTTCTTTATCATGCTAAGAGGAGCAGGAAAAAGCAAAAAATTTCAGAATTGCACCTTGCAATGCGGAGAAATTACTGTTTGTGCATTCACATTATTCATTGATTTTTGCCATTGAAAAACATCATGTTATTCATATACCAGAAATGTTTGAAGCTACTGACTGAATGAAAGGAGCTGGCATCTCACTCTCTTTGAATCTTCTTTATCATGCTAAGAGGAGCAGGAAAAAGCAAAAAATTTCAGAATTGCACCTTGCAATGCTGAGAAATTACTGTTTGTGCATTCACATTATTTATTGTTTTTTGCCATTGAAAACCATCATGTTATTCATATACCAGAAATGTTTGAAGCTACTGACTGAATGAAAGGAGCTGGCATCTCACTCTCTTTGAATCTTCTTTATCATGCTAAGAGGAGCAGGAAAAAGCAAAAAATTTCAGAATTGCAACTTGCAATGCGGAGAAATTACTGTTTGTGCATTCACATTATTCATTGATTTTTGCCATTGAAAAATGTCCAGAAATGTTTGAAGCTACTGACTGAATGAAAGGAGCTGGCATCTCACTCTCTTTGAATCTTCTTTATCATGCTAAGAGGAGCAGGAAAAAGCAAAAAATTTCAGAATTGCACCTTGCAATGCGGAGAAATTACTGTTTGTGCATTCACATTATTCATTGATTTTTGCCATTGAAAAACATCATGTTATTCATATACCAGAAATGTTTGAAGCTACTGACTGAATGAAAGGAGCTGGCATCTCACTCTCTTTGAATCTTCTTTATCATGCTAAGAGGAGCAGGAAAAAGCAAAAAATTTCAGAATTGCACCTTGCAATGCGGAGAAATTACTGTTTGTGCATTCACATTATTCATTGATTTTTGCCATTGAAAAACATCATGTTATTCATATACCAGAAATGTTTGAAGCTACTGACTGAATGAAAGGAGCTGGCATCTCACTCTCTTTGAATCTTCTTTATCATGCTAAGAGGAGCAGGAAAAAGCAAAAAATTTCAGAATTGCACCTTGCAATGCGGAGAAATTACTGTTTGTGCATTCACATTATTCATTGATTTTTGCCATTGAAAAACATCATGTTATTCATATACCAGAAATGTTTGAAGCTACTGACTGAATGAAAGGAGCTGGCATCTCACTCTCTTTGAATCTTCTTTATCATGCTAAGAGGAGCAGGAAAAAGCAAAAAATTTCAGAATTGCAACTTGCAATGCGGAGAAATTACTGTTTGTGCATTCACATTATTCATTGATTTTTGCCATTGAAAAACATCATGTTATTCATATACCAGAAATGTTTGAAGCTACTGACTGAATGAAAGGAGCTGGCATCTCACTCTCTTTGAATCTTCTTTATCATGCTAAGAGGAGCAGGAAAAAGCAAAAAATTTCAGAATTGCACCTTGCAATGCGGAGAAATTACTGTTTGTGCATTCACATTATTCATTGATTTTTACCATTGAAAAAAGGCCAGAAATGTTTGAAGCTACAGACTGAATGAAATTAGCTGGCATATCACTCTCTTTGAATCTTCTTTATCATGCTAATCGGAGCAGAAAAAAGCAAAAAATTTCAGAATTGCACCTTGCAATGCGGAGAAATTACTGTTTGTGCATTCACATTATTCATTGATTTTTGCCATTGAAAAACATCATGTTATTCATATACCAGAAATGTTTGAAGCTACTGACTGAATGAAAGGAGCTGGCATCTCACTCTCTTTGAATCTTCTTTATCATGCTAAGAGGAGCAGGAAAAAGCAAAAATTTCAGAATTGCACCTTGCAATGCGGAGAAATTACTGTTTGTGCATTCACATTATTCATTGATTTTTGCCATTGAAAAACATCATGTTATTCATATACCAGAAATGTTTGAAGCTACTGACTGAATGAAAGGAGCTGGCATCTCACTCTCTTTGAATCTTCTTTATCATGCTAAGAGGAGCAGGAAAAAGCAAAAAATTTCAGAATTGCACCTTGCAATGCGGAGAAATTACTGTTTGTGCATTCACATTATTTATTGTTTTTTGCCATTGAAAACCATCATGTTATTCATATACCAGAAATGTTTGAAGCTACTGACTGAATGAAAGGAGCTGGCATCTCACTCTCTTTGAATCTTCTTTATCATGCTAAGAGGAGCAGGAAAAAGCAAAAAATTTCAGAATTGCACCTTGCAATGCGGAGAAATTACTGTTTGTGCATTCACATTAATCATTGATTTTTGCCATTGAAAAATGTCCAGAAATGTTTGAAGCTACTGACTGAATGAAAAGAGCTGGCATCTCACTCTCTTTGAATCTTCTTTATCATGCTAAGAGGAGCAGGAAAAAGCAAAAAATTTCAGAATTGCACCTTGCAATACGGAGAAATTACTGTTTGTGCATTCACATTATTCATTGATTTTTGCCATTGAAAAACATCATGTTATTCATATACCAGAAATGTTTGAAGCTGCTGACTGAATGAAAGGAGCTGGCATCTCACTCTCTTTGAATCTTCTTTATCATGCTAAGAGGAGCAGGAAAAAGCTAAAAATTTCAGAATTGCACCTTGCAATGCGGAGAAATTACTGTTTGTGCATTCACATTATTTATTGATTTTTGCCATTGAAAAATGTCCAGAAATGTTTGAAGCTACTGACTGAATGAAAGGAGCTGGCATCTCACTCTCTTTGAATCTTCTTTATCATGCTAAGAGGAGCAGGAAAAAGCAAAAAATTTCAGAATTGCACCTTGCAATGCGGAGAAATTACTGTTTGTGCATTCACATTATTTATTGTTTTTTGCCATTGAAAACCATCATGTTATTCATATACCAGAAATGTTTGAAGCTACTGACTGAATGAATGGAGCTGGCATCTCACTCTCTTTGAATCTTCTTTATCATGCTAAGAGGAGCAGGAAAAAGCAAAAAATTTCAGAATTGCACCTTGCAATGCGGAGAAATTACTGTTTGTGCATTCATATTATTCATTGATTTTTGCCATTGAAAAATGTCCTGAAATGTTTGAAGCTACTGACTGAATGAAAAGAGCTGGCATCTCACTCTCTTTGAATCTTCTTTATCATGCTAAGAGGAGCAGGAAAAAGCAAAAAATTTCAGAATTGCACCTTGCAATGCGGAGAAATTACTGTTTGTGCATTCACATTATTCATTGATTTTTGCCATTGAAAAACATCATGTTATTCATATACCAGAAATGTTTGAAGCTACTGACTGAATGAAAGGAGCTGGCATCTCACTCTCTTTGAATCTTCTTTATCATGCTAAGAGGAGCAGGAAAAAGCAAAAAATTTCAGAATTGCACCTTGCAATGCGGAGAAATTACTGTTTGTGCATTCACATTATTCATTGATTTTTGCCATTGAAAAACATCATGTTATTCATATACCAGAAATGTTTGAAGCTACTGACTGAATGAAAGGAGCTGGCATCTCACTCTCTTTGAATCTTCTTTATCATGCTAAGAGGAGCAGGAAAAAGCAAAAAATTTCAGAATTGCACCTTGCAATGCGGAGAAATTACTGTTTGTGCATTCACATTATTCATTGATTTTTGCCATTGAAAAACATCATGTTATTCATATACCAGAAATGTTTGAAGCTACTGACTGAATGAAAGGAGCTGGCATCTCACTCTCTTTGAATCTTCTTTATCATGCTAAGAGGAGCAGGAAAAAGCAAAAAATTTCAGAATTGCACCTTGCAATGCGGAGAAATTACTGTTTGTGCATTCACATTATTCATTGATTTTTGCCATTGAAAAACATCATGTTATTCATATACCAGAAATGTTTGAAGCTACTGACTGAATGAAAGGAGCTGGCATCTCACTCTCTTTGAATCTTCTTTATCATGCTAAGAGGAGCAGGAAAAAGCAAAAAATTTCAGAATTGCACCTTGCAATGCGGAGAAATTACTGTTTGTGCATTCACATTATTCATTGATTTTTACCATTGAAAAAAGGCCAGAAATGTTTGAAGCTACAGACTGAATGAAATTAGCTGGCATATCACTCTCTTTGAATCTTCTTTATCATGCTAATCGGAGCAGAAAAAAGCAAAAAATTTCAGAATTGCACCTTGCAATGCGGAGAAATTACTGTTTGTGCATTCACATTATTCATTGATTTTTGCCATTGAAAAACATCATGTTATTCATATACCAGAAATGTTTGAAGCTACTGACTGAATGAAAGGAGCTGGCATCTCACTCTCTTTGAATCTTCTTTATCATGCTAAGAGGAGCAGGAAAAAGCAAAAATTTCAGAATTGCACCTTGCAATGCGGAGAAATTACTGTTTGTGCATTCACATTATTCATTGATTTTTGCCATTGAAAAACATCATGTTATTCATATACCAGAAATGTTTGAAGCTACTGACTGAATGAAAGGAGCTGGCATCTCACTCTCTTTGAATCTTCTTTATCATGCTAAGAGGAGCAGGAAAAAGCAAAAAATTTCAGAATTGCACCTTGCAATGCGGAGAAATTACTGTTTGTGCATTCACATTATTTATTGTTTTTTGCCATTGAAAACCATCATGTTATTCATATACCAGAAATGTTTGAAGCTACTGACTGAATGAAAGGAGCTGGCATCTCACTCTCTTTGAATCTTCTTTATCATGCTAAGAGGAGCAGGAAAAAGCAAAAAATTTCAGAATTGCACCTTGCAATGCGGAGAAATTACTGTTTGTGCATTCACATTAATCATTGATTTTTGCCATTGAAAAATGTCCAGAAATGTTTGAAGCTACTGACTGAATGAAAAGAGCTGGCATCTCACTCTCTTTGAATCTTCTTTATCATGCTAAGAGGAGCAGGAAAAAGCAAAAAATTTCAGAATTGCACCTTGCAATGCGGAGAAATTACTGTTTGTGCATTCACATTATTCATTGATTTTTGCCATTGAAAAACATCATGTTATTCATATACCAGAAATGTTTGAAGCTGCTGACTGAATGAAAGGAGCTGGCATCTCACTCTCTTTGAATCTTCTTTATCATGCTAAGAGGAGCAGGAAAAAGCTAAAAATTTCAGAATTGCACCTTGCAATGCGGAGAAATTACTGTTTGTGCATTCACATTATTTATTGATTTTTGCCATTGAAAAATGTCCAGAAATGTTTGAAGCTACTGACTGAATGAAAGGAGCTGGCATCTCACTCTCTTTGAATCTTCTTTATCATGCTAAGAGGAGCAGGAAAAAGCAAAAAATTTCAGAATTGCACCTTGCAATGCGGAGAAATTACTGTTTGTGCATTCACATTATTTATTGTTTTTTGCCATTGAAAACCATCATGTTATTCATATACCAGAAATGTTTGAAGCTACTGACTGAATGAATGGAGCTGGCATCTCACTCTCTTTGAATCTTCTTTATCATGCTAAGAGGAGCAGGAAAAAGCAAAAAATTTCAGAATTGCACCTTGCAATGCGGAGAAATTACTGTTTGTGCATTCACATTATTCATTGATTTTTGCCATTGAAAAATGTCCCGAAATGTTTGAAGCTACTGACTGAATGAAAAGAGCTGGCATCTCACTCTCTTTGAATCTTCTTTATCATGCTAAGAGGAGCAGGAAAAAGCAAAAAATTTCAGAATTGCACCTTGCAATGCGGAGAAATTACTGTTTGTGCATTCACATTATTCATTGATTTTTGCCATTGAAAAACATCATGTTATTCATATACCAGAAATGTTTGAAGCTACTGACTGAATGAAAGGAGCTGGCATCTCACTCTCTTTGAATCTTCTTTATCATGCTAAGAGGAGCAGGAAAAAGCAAAAAATTTCAGAATTGCACCTTGCAATGCGGAGAAATTACTGTTTGTGCATTCACATTATTCATTGATTTTTGCCATTGAAAAACATCATGTTATTCATATACCAGAAATGTTTGAAGCTACTGACTGAATGAAAGGAGCTGGCATCTCCCTCTCTTTGAATCTTCTTTATCATGCTAAGAGGAGCAGGAAAAAGCAAAAAATTTCAGAATTGCACCTTGCAATGCGGAGAAATTACTGTTTGTGCATTCACATTATTTATTGTTTTTTGCCATTGAAAACCATCATGTTATTCATATACCAGAAATGTTTGAAGCTACTGACTGAATGAAAGGAGCTGGCATCTCACTCTCTTTGAATCTTCTTTATCAAGCTAAGAGGAGCAGGAAAAAGCAAAAAATTTCAGAATTGCACCTTGCAATGCAGAGAAATTACTGTTTGTGAATTCACATTATTCATTGATTTTTGCCATTGAAAAACATCATGTTATTCATATACCAGAAATGTTTGAAGCTACTGACTGAATGAAAGGAGCTGGCATCTCACTCTCTTTGAATCTTCTTTATCATGCTAAGAGGAGCAGGAAAAAGCAAACAATTTCAGAATTGCACCTTGCAATGCGGAGAAATTACTGTTTGTGCATTCACATTATTCATTGATTTTTACCATTGAAAAAAGTCCAGAAATGTTTGAAGCTACTGACTGAATGAAATTAGCTGGCATATCACTCTCTTTGAATCTTCTTTATCATGCTAATCGGAGCAGCAAAAAGCAAAAAATTTCAGAATTGCATCTTGCAATGCGGAGAAATTACTGTTTGTGCATTCACATTATTCATTGATTTTTACCATTGAAAAATGTCCATAAATGTTTGAAGCTACTGACTGAATGAAAGGAGCTGGCATCTCACTCTCTTTGAATCTTCTTTATCATGCTAAGAGGAGCAGGAAAAAGCTAAAAATTTCAGAATTGCACCTTGCAATGCGGAGAAATTACTGTTTGTGCATTCACATTATTCATTGATTTTTGCCATTGAAAAATGTCCAGAAATGTTTGAAGCTACTGACTGAATGAAAGGAGCTGGCATCTCACTCTCTTTGAATCTTCTTTATCATGCTAAGAGGAGCAGGAAAAAGCAAAAAATTTCAGAATTGCACCTTGCAATGCGGAGAAATTACTGTTTGTGCATTCACATTATTTATTGTTTTTTGCCATTGAAAACCATCATGTTATTCATATACCAGAAATGTTTGAAGCTACTGACTGAATGAAAGGAGCTGGCATCTCACTCTCTTTGAATCTTCTTTATCATGCTAAGAGGAGCAGGAAAAAGAAAAAAATTTCAGAATTGCACCTTGCAATGCGGAGAAATTACTGTTTGTGCATTCACATTATTCATTGATTTTTGCCATTGAAAAATGTCCAGAAATGTTTGAAGCTACTGACTGAATGAAAGGAGCTGGCATCTCACTCTCTTTGAATCTTCTTTATCATGCTAAGAGGAGCAGGAAAAAGCAAAAAATTTCAGAATTGCACCTTGCAATGCGGAGAAATTACTGTTTGTGCATTCACATTATTCATTGATTTTTGCCATTGAAAAACATCATGTTATTCATATACCAGAAATGTTTGAAGCTACTGACTGAATGAAAGGAGCTGGCATCTCACTCTCTTTGAATCTTCTTTATCATGCTAAGAGGAGCAGGAAAAAGCAAAAAATTTCAGAATTGCACCTTGCAATGCGGAGAAATTACTGTTTGTGCATTCACATTATTCATTGATTTTTGCCATTGAAAAACATCATGTTATTCATATACCAGAAATGTTTGAAGCTACTGACTGAATGAAAGGAGCTGGCATCTCACTCTCTTTGAATCTTCTTTATCATGCTAAGAGGAGCAGGAAAAAGCAAAAAATTTCAGAATTGCACCTTGCAATGCGGAGAAATTACTGTTTGTGCATTCACATTATTCATTGATTTTTGCCATTGAAAAACATCATGTTATTCATATACCAGAAATGTTTGAAGCTACTGACTGAATGAAAGGAGCTGGCATCTCACTCTCTTTGAATCTTCTTTATCATGCTAAGAGGAGCAGGAAAAAGCAAAAAATTTCAGAATTGCACCTTGCAATGCGGAGAAATTACTGTTTGTGCATTCACATTATTCATTGATTTTTGCCATTGAAAAACATCATGTTATTCATATACCAGAAATGTTTGAAGCTACTGACTGAATGAAAGGAGCTGGCATCTCACTCTCTTTGAATCTTCTTTATCATGCTAAGAGGAGCAGGAAAAAGCAAAAAATTTCAGAATTGCACCTTGCAATGCGGAGAAATTACTGTTTGTGCATTCACATTATTCATTGATTTTTACCATTGAAAAAAGGCCAGAAATGTTTGAAGCTACAGACTGAATGAAATTAGCTGGCATATCACTCTCTTTGAATCTTCTTTATCATGCTAATCGGAGCAGAAAAAAGCAAAAAATTTCAGAATTGCACCTTGCAATGCGGAGAAATTACTGTTTGTGCATTCACATTATTCATTGATTTTTGCCATTGAAAAACATCATGTTATTCATATACCAGAAATGTTTGAAGCTACTGACTGAATGAAAGGAGCTGGCATCTCACTCTCTTTGAATCTTCTTTATCATGCTAAGAGGAGCAGGAAAAAGCAAAAAATTTCAGAATTGCACCTTGCAATGCGGAGAAATTACTGTTTGTGCATTCACATTATTCATTGATTTTTGCCATTGAAAAACATCATGTTATTCATATACCAGAAATGTTTGAAGCTACTGACTGAATGAAAGGAGCTGGCATCTCACTCTCTTTGAATCTTCTTTATCATGCTAAGAGGAGCAGGAAAAAGCAAAAAATTTCAGAATTGCACCTTGCAATGCGGAGAAATTACTGTTTGTGCATTCACATTATTTATTGTTTTTTGCCATTGAAAACCATCATGTTATTCATATACCAGAAATGTTTGAAGCTACTGACTGAATGAAAGGAGCTGGCATCTCACTCTCTTTGAATCTTCTTTATCATGCTAAGAGGAGCAGGAAAAAGCAAAAAATTTCAGAATTGCACCTTGCAATGCGGAGAAATTACTGTTTGTGCATTCACATTAATCATTGATTTTTGCCATTGAAAAATGTCCAGAAATGTTTGAAGCTACTGACTGAATGAAAAGAGCTGGCATCTCACTCTCTTTGAATATTCTTTATCATGCTAAGAGGAGCAGGAAAAAGCAAAAAATTTCAGAATTGCACCTTGCAATGCGGAGAAATTACTGTTTGTGCATTCACATTATTCATTGATTTTTGCCATTGAAAAATGTCCAGAAATGTTTGAAGCTACTGACTGAATGAAAGGAGCTGGCATCTCACTCTCTTTGAATCTTCTTTATCATGCTAAGAGGAGCAGGAAAAAGCAAAAAATTTCAGAATTGCACCTTGCAATGCGGAGAAATTACTGTTTGTGCATTCACATTATTCATTGATTTTTGCCATTGAAAAACATCATGTTATTCATATACCAGAAATGTTTGAAGCTACTGACTGAATGAAAGGAGCTGGCATCTCACTCTCTTTGAATCTTCTTTATCATGCTAAGAGGAGCAGGAAAAAGCAAAAAATTTCAGAATTGCACCTTGCAATGCGGAGAAATTACTGTTTGTGCATTCACATTATTCATTGATTTTTGCCATTGAAAAACATCATGTTATTCATATACCAGAAATGTTTGAAGCTACTGACTGAATGAAAGGAGCTGGCATCTCACTCTCTTTGAATCTTCTTTATCATGCTAAGAGGAGCAGGAAAAAGCAAAAAATTTCAGAATTGCACCTTGCAATGCGGAGAAATTACTGTTTGTGCATTCACATTATTCATTGATTTTTGCCATTGAAAAACATCATGTTATTCATATACCAGAAATGTTTGAAGCTACTGACTGAATGAAAGGAGCTGGCATCTCACTCTCTTTGAATCTTCTTTATCATGCTAAGAGGAGCAGGAAAAAGCAAAAAATTTCAGAATTGCACCTTGCAATGCGGAGAAATTACTGTTTGTGCATTCACATTATTCATTGATTTTTGCCATTGAAAAACATCATGTTATTCATATACCAGAAATGTTTGAAGCTACTGACTGAATGAAAGGAGCTGGCATCTCACTCTCTTTGAATCTTCTTTATCATGCTAAGAGGAGCAGGAAAAAGCAAAAAATTTCAGAATTGCACCTTGCAATGCGGAGAAATTACTGTTTGTGCATTCACATTATTCATTGATTTTTACCATTGAAAAAAGGCCAGAAATGTTTGAAGCTACAGACTGAATGAAATTAGCTGGCATATCACTCTCTTTGAATCTTCTTTATCATGCTAATCGGAGCAGAAAAAAGCAAAAAATTTCAGAATTGCACCTTGCAATGCGGAGAAATTACTGTTTGTGCATTCACATTATTCATTGATTTTTGCCATTGAAAAACATCATGTTATTCATATACCAGAAATGTTTGAAGCTACTGACTGAATGAAAGGAGCTGGCATCTCACTCTCTTTGAATCTTCTTTATCATGCTAAGAGGAGCAGGAAAAAGCAAAAAATTTCAGAATTGCACCTTGCAATGCGGAGAAATTACTGTTTGTGCATTCACATTATTCATTGATTTTTGCCATTGAAAAACATCATGTTATTCATATACCAGAAATGTTTGAAGCTACTGACTGAATGAAAGGAGCTGGCATCTCACTCTCTTTGAATCTTCTTTATCATGCTAAGAGGAGCAGGAAAAAGCAAAAAATTTCAGAATTGCACCTTGCAATGCGGAGAAATTACTGTTTGTGCATTCACATTAATCATTGATTTTTGCCATTGAAAAATGTCCAGAAATGTTTGAAGCTACTGACTGAATGAAAAGAGCTGGCATCTCACTCTCTTTGAATCTTCTTTATCATGCTAAGAGGAGCAGGAAAAAGCAAAAAATTTCAGAATTGCACCTTGCAATGCGGAGAAATTACTGTTTGTGCATTCACATTATTCATTGATTTTTGCCATTGAAAAACATCATGTTATTCATATACCAGAAATGTTTGAAGCTGCTGACTGAATGAAAGGAGCTGGCATCTCACTCTCTTTGAATCTTCTTTATCATGCTAAGAGGAGCAGGAAAAAGCTAAAAATTTCAGAATTGCACCTTGCAATGCGGAGAAATTACTGTTTGTGCATTCACATTATTCATTGATTTTTGCCATTGAAAAATGTCCAGAAATGTTTGAAGCTACTGACTGAATGAAAGGAGCTGGCATCTCACTCTCTTTGAATCTTCTTTATCATGCTAAGAGGAGCAGGAAAAAGCAAAAAATTTCAGAATTGCACCTTGCAATGCGGAGAAATTACTGTTTGTGCATTCACATTATTTATTGTTTTTTGCCATTGAAAACCATCATGTTATTCATATACCAGAAATGTTTGAAGCTACTGACTGAATGAATGGAGCTGGCATCTCACTCTCTTTGAATCTTCTTTATCATGCTAAGAGGAGCAGGAAAAAGCAAAAAATTTCAGAATTGCACCTTGCAATGCGGAGAAATTACTGTTTGTGCATTCACATTATTCATTGATTTTTGCCATTGAAAAATGTCCCGAAATGTTTGAAGCTACTGACTGAATGAAAAGAGCTGGCATCTCACTCTCTTTGAATCTTCTTTATCATGCTAAGAGGAGCAGGAAAAAGCAAAAAATTTCAGAATTGCACCTTGCAATGCGGAGAAATTACTGTTTGTGCATTCACATTATTCATTGATTTTTGCCATTGAAAAACATCATGTTATTCATATACCAGAAATGTTTGAAGCTACTGACTGAATGAAAGGAGCTGGCATCTCACTCTCTTTGAATCTTCTTTATCATGCTAAGAGGAGCAGGAAAAAGCAAAAAATTTCAGAATTGCACCTTGCAATGCGGAGAAATTACTGTTTGTGCATTCACATTATTCATTGATTTTTGCCATTGAAAAACATCATGTTATTCATATACCAGAAATGTTTGAAGCTACTGACTGAATGAAAGGAGCTGGCATCTCCCTCTCTTTGAATCTTCTTTATCATGCTAAGAGGAGCAGGAAAAAGCAAAAAATTTCAGAATTGCACCTTGCAATGCGGAGAAATTACTGTTTGTGCATTCACATTATTTATTGTTTTTTGCCATTGAAAACCATCATGTTATTCATATACCAGAAATGTTTGAAGCTACTGACTGAATGAAAGGAGCTGGCATCTCACTCTCTTTGAATCTTCTTTATCAAGCTAAGAGGAGCAGGAAAAAGCAAAAAATTTCAGAATTGCACCTTGCAATGCAGAGAAATTACTGTTTGTGCATTCACATTATTCATTGATTTTTGCCATTGAAAAACATCATGTTATTCATATACCAGAAATGTTTGAAGCTACTGACTGAATGAAAGGAGCTGGCATCTCACTCTCTTTGAATCTTCTTTATCATGCTAAGAGGAGCAGGAAAAAGCAAACAATTTCAGAATTGCACCTTGCAATGCGGAGAAATTACTGTTTGTGCATTCACATTATTCATTGATTTTTACCATTGAAAAAAGTCCAGAAATGTTTGAAGCTACTGACTGAATGAAATTAGCTGGCATATCACTCTCTTTGAATCTTCTTTATCATGCTAATCGGAGCAGCAAAAAGCAAAAAATTTCAGAATTGCATCTTGCAATGCGGAGAAATTACTGTTTGTGCATTCACATTATTCATTGATTTTTACCATTGAAAAATGTCCATAAATGTTTGAAGCTACTGACTGAATGAAAGGAGCTGGCATCTCACTCTCTTTGAATCTTCTTTATCATGCTAAGAGGAGCAGGAAAAAGCTAAAAATTTCAGAATTGCACCTTGCAATGCGGAGAAATTACTGTTTGTGCATTCACATTATTCATTGATTTTTGCCATTGAAAAATGTCCAGAAATGTTTGAAGCTACTGACTGAATGAAAGGAGCTGGCATCTCACTCTCTTTGAATCTTCTTTATCATGCTAAGAGGAGCAGGAAAAAGCAAAAAATTTCAGAATTGCACCTTGCAATGCGGAGAAATTACTGTTTGTGCATTCACATTATTTATTGTTTTTTGCCATTGAAAACCATCATGTTATTCATATACCAGAAATGTTTGAAGCTACTGACTGAATGAAAGGAGCTGGCATCTCACTCTCTTTGAATCTTCTTTATCATGCTAAGAGGAGCAGGAAAAAGAAAAAAATTTCAGAATTGCACCTTGCAATGCGGAGAAATTACTGTTTGTGCATTCACATTATTCATTGATTTTTGCCATTGAAAAATGTCCAGAAATGTTTGAAGCTACTGACTGAATGAAAAGAGCTGGCATCTCACTCTCTTTGAATCTTCTTTATCATGCTAAGAGGAGCAGGAAAAAGCAAAAAATTTCAGAATTGCACCTTGCAATGCGGAGAAATTACTGTTTGTGCATTCACATTATTCATTGATTTTTGCCATTGAAAAACATCATGTTATTCATATACCAGAAATGTTTGAAGCTACTGACTGAATGAAAGGAGCTGGCATCTCACTCTCTTTGAATCTTCTTTATCATGCTAAGAGGAGCAGGAAAAAGCAAAAAATTTCAGAATTGCACCTTGCAATGCGGAGAAATTACTGTTTGTGCATTCACATTATTCATTGATTTTTGCCATTGAAAAACATCATGTTATTCATATACCAGAAATGTTTGAAGCTACTGACTGAATGAAAGGAGCTGGCATCTCACTCTCTTTGAATCTTCTTTATCATGCTAAGAGGAGCAGGAAAAAGCAAAAAATTTCAGAATTGCACCTTGCAATGCTGAGAAATTACTGTTTGTGCATTCACATTATTTATTGTTTTTTGCCATTGAAAACCATCATGTTATTCATATACCAGAAATGTTTGAAGCTACTGACTGAATGAAAGGAGCTGGCATCTCACTCTCTTTGAATCTTCTTTATCATGCTAAGAGGAGCAGGAAAAAGCAAAAAATTTCAGAATTGCAACTTGCAATGCGGAGAAATTACTGTTTGTGCATTCACATTATTCATTGATTTTTGCCATTGAAAAATGTCCAGAAATGTTTGAAGCTACTGACTGAATGAAAGGAGCTGGCATCTCACTCTCTTTGAATCTTCTTTATCATGCTAAGAGGAGCAGGAAAAAGCAAAAAATTTCAGAATTGCACCTTGCAATGCGGAGAAGTTACTGTTTGTGCATTCACATTATTCATTGATTTTTGCCATTGAAAAACATCATGTTATTCATATACCAGAAATGTTTGAAGCTACTGACTGAATGAAAGGAGCTGGCATCTCACTCTCTTTGAATCTTCTTTATCATGCTAAGAGGAGCAGGAAAAAGCAAAAAATTTCAGAATTGCACCTTGCAATGCGGAGAAATTACTGTTTGTGCATTCACATTATTCATTGATTTTTGCCATTGAAAAACATCATGTTATTCATATACCAGAAATGTTTGAAGCTACTGACTGAATGAAAGGAGCTGGCATCTCACTCTCTTTGAATCTTCTTTATCATGCTAAGAGGAGCAGGAAAAAGCAAAAAATTTCAGAATTGCACCTTGCAATGCGGAGAAATTACTGTTTGTGCATTCACATTATTCATTGATTTTTACCATTGAAAAAAGGCCAGAAATGTTTGAAGCTACAGACTGAATGAAATTAGCTGGCATATCACTCTCTTTGAATCTTCTTTATCATGCTAATCGGAGCAGAAAAAAGCAAAAAATTTCAGAATTGCACCTTGCAATGCGGAGAAATTACTGTTTGTGCATTCACATTATTCATTGATTTTTGCCATTGAAAAACATCATGTTATTCATATACCAGAAATGTTTGAAGCTACTGACTGAATGAAAGGAGCTGGCATCTCACTCTCTTTGAATCTTCTTTATCATGCTAAGAGGAGCAGGAAAAAGCAAAAAATTTCAGAATTGCACCTTGCAATGCGGAGAAATTACTGTTTGTGCATTCACATTATTCATTGATTTTTGCCATTGAAAAACATCATGTTATTCATATACCAGAAATGTTTGAAGCTACTGACTGAATGAAAGGAGCTGGCATCTCACTCTCTTTGAATCTTCTTTATCATGCTAAGAGGAGCAGGAAAAAGCAAAAAATTTCAGAATTGCACCTTGCAATGCGGAGAAATTACTGTTTGTGCATTCACATTATTCATTGATTTTTGCCATTGAAAAACATCATGTTATTCATATACCAGAAATGTTTGAAGCTACTGACTGAATGAAAGGAGCTGGCATCTCACTCTCTTTGAATCTTCTTTATCATGCTAAGAGGAGCAGGAAAAAGCAAAAAATTTCAGAATTGCACCTTGCAATGCTGAGAAATTACTGTTTGTGCATTCACATTATTTATTGTTTTTTGCCATTGAAAACCATCATGTTATTCATATACCAGAAATGTTTGAAGCTACTGACTGAATGAAAGGAGCTGGCATCTCACTCTCTTTGAATCTTCTTTATCATGCTAAGAGGAGCAGGAAAAAGCAAAAAATTTCAGAATTGCAACTTGCAATGCGGAGAAATTACTGTTTGTGCATTCACATTATTCATTGATTTTTGCCATTGAAAAATGTCCAGAAATGTTTGAAGCTACTGACTGAATGAAAGGAGCTGGCATCTCACTCTCTTTGAATCTTCTTTATCATGCTAAGAGGAGCAGGAAAAAGCAAAAAATTTCAGAATTGCACCTTGCAATGCGGAGAAGTTACTGTTTGTGCATTCACATTATTCATTGATTTTTGCCATTGAAAAACATCATGTTATTCATATACCAGAAATGTTTGAAGCTACTGACTGAATGAAAGGAGCTGGCATCTCACTCTCTTTGAATCTTCTTTATCATGCTAAGAGGAGCAGGAAAAAGCAAAAAATTTCAGAATTGCACCTTGCAATGCGGAGAAATTACTGTTTGTGCATTCACATTATTCATTGATTTTTGCCATTGAAAAACATCATGTTATTCATATACCAGAAATGTTTGAAGCTACTGACTGAATGAAAGGAGCTGGCATCTCACTCTCTTTGAATCTTCTTTATCATGCTAAGAGGAGCAGGAAAAAGCAAAAAATTTCAGAATTGCACCTTGCAATGCGGAGAAATTACTGTTTGTGCATTCACATTATTCATTGATTTTTGCCATTGAAAAACATCATGTTATTCATATACCAGAAATGTTTGAAGCTACTGACTGAATGAAAGGAGCTGGCATCTCACTCTCTTTGAATCTTCTTTATCATGCTAAGAGGAGCAGGAAAAAGCAAAAAATTTCAGAATTGCACCTTGCAATGCGGAGAAATTACTGTTTGTGCATTCACATTATTCATTGATTTTTGCCATTGAAAAATGTCCAGAAATGTTTGAAGCTACTGACTGAATGAAAGGAGCTGGCATCTCACTCTCTTTGAATCTTCTTTATCATGCTAAGAGGAGCAGGAAAAAGCAAAAAATTTCAGAATTGCACCTTGCAATGCGGAGAAATTACTGTTTGTGCATTCACATTATTTATTGTTTTTTGCCATTGAAAACCATCATGTTATTCATATACCAGAAATGTTTGAAGCTACTGACTGAATGAATGGAGCTGGCATCTCACTCTCTTTGAATCTTCTTTATCATGCTAAGAGGAGCAGGAAAAAGCAAAAAATTTCAGAATTGCACCTTGCAATGCGGAGAAATTACTGTTTGTGCATTCACATTATTCATTGATTTTTGCCATTGAAAAATGTCCCGAAATGTTTGAAGCTACTGACTGAATGAAAAGAGCTGGCATCTCACTCTCTTTGAATCTTCTTTATCATGCTAAGAGGAGCAGGAAAAAGCAAAAAATTTCAGAATTGCACCTTGCAATGCGGAGAAATTACTGTTTGTGCATTCACATTATTCATTGATTTTTGCCATTGAAAAACATCATGTTATTCATATACCAGAAATGTTTGAAGCTACTGACTGAATGAAAGGAGCTGGCATCTCACTCTCTTTGAATCTTCTTTATCATGCTAAGAGGAGCAGGAAAAAGCAAAAAATTTCAGAATTGCACCTTGCAATGCGGAGAAATTACTGTTTGTGCATTCACATTATTCATTGATTTTTGCCATTGAAAAACATCATGTTATTCATATACCAGAAATGTTTGAAGCTACTGACTGAATGAAAGGAGCTGGCATCTCCCTCTCTTTGAATCTTCTTTATCATGCTAAGAGGAGCAGGAAAAAGCAAAAAATTTCAGAATTGCACCTTGCAATGCGGAGAAATTACTGTTTGTGCATTCACATTATTTATTGTTTTTTGCCATTGAAAACCATCATGTTATTCATATACCAGAAATGTTTGCAGCTACTGACTGAATGAAAGGAGCTGGCATCTCACTCTCTTTGAATCTTCTTTATCAAGCTAAGAGGAGCAGGAAAAAGCAAAATATTTCAGAATTGCACCTTGCAATGCAGAGAAATTACTGTTTGTGCATTCACATTATTCATTGATTTTTGCCATTGAAAAACATCATGTTATTCATATACCAGAAATGTTTGAAGCTACTGACTGAATGAAAGGAGCTGGCATCTCACTCTCTTTGAATCTTCTTTATCATGCTAAGAGGAGCAGGAAAAAGCAAACAATTTCAGAATTGCACCTTGCAATGCGGAGAAATTACTGTTTGTGCATTCACATTATTCATTGATTTTTACCATTGAAAAAAGTCCAGAAATGTTTGAAGCTACTGACTGAATGAAATTAGCTGGCATATCACTCTCTTTGAATCTTCTTTATCATGCTAATCGGAGCAGCAAAAAGCAAAAAATTTCAGAATTGCATCTTGCAATGCGGAGAAATTACTGTTTGTGCATTCACATTATTCATTGATTTTTGCCATTGAAAAATGTCCATAAATGTTTGAAGCTACTGACTGAATGAAAGGAGCTGGCATCTCACTCTCTTTGAATCTTCTTTATCATGCTAAGAGGAGCAGGAAAAAGCAAAAAATTTCAGAATTGCACTTTGCAATGCGGAGAAATTACTGTTTGTGCATTCACATTATTCATTGATTTTTGCCATTGAAAACCATCATGTTATTCATATACCAGAAATGTTTGAAGCTACTGACTGAATGAAAGGAGCTGGCATCTCACTCTCTTTGAATCTTCTTTATCGTGCTAAGAGGAGCAGGAAAAAGCAAAAAATTTCAGAATTGCACCTTGCAATGCGGAGAAATTACTGTTTGTGCATTCACATTATTTATTGTTTTTTGCCTTGAAAACCATCATGTTATTCATATACCAGAAATGTTTGAAGCTACTGACTGAATGAAAGGAGCTGGCATCTCACTCTCTTTGAATCTTCTTTATCATGCTAAGAGGAGCAGGAAAAAGCAAAAAATTTCAGAATTGCACCTTGCAATGCGGAGAAATTACTGTTTGTGCATTCACATTATTCATTGATTTTTGCCATGGAAAAATGTCCAGAAATGTTTGAAGCTACTGACTGAATGAAAAGAGCTGGCATCTCACTCTCTTTGAATCTTCTTTATCATGCTAAGAGGAGCAGGAAAAAGCAAAAAATTTCAGAATTGCACCTTGCAATGCGGAGAAATTACTGTTTGTGCATTCACATTATTCATTGATTTTTGCCATTGAAAAACATCATGTTATTCATATACCAGAAATGTTTGAAGCTGCTGACTGAATGAAAGGAGCTGGCATCTCACTCTCTTTGAATCTTCTTTATCATGCTAAGAGGAGCAGGAAAAAGCAAAAAATTTCAGAATTGCAACTTGCAATGCGGAGAAATTACTGTTTGTGCATTCACATTATTCATTGATTTTTGCCATTGAAAAATGTCCAGAAATGTTTGAAGCTACTGACTGAATGAAAGGAGCTGGCATCTCACTCTCTTTGAATCTTCTTTATCATGCTAAGAGGAGCAGGAAAAAGCAAAAAATTTCAGAATTGCACTTTGCAATGTGGAGAAATTACTGTTTGTGCATTCACATTATTCATTGATTTTTGCCATTGAAAACCATCATGTTATTCATATACCAGAAATGTTTGAAGCTACTGACTGAATGAAAGGAGCTGGCATCTCACTCTCTTTGAATCTTCTTTATCATGCTAAGAGGAGCAGGAAAAAGCAAAAAATTTCAGAATTGCACCTTGCAATGCGGAGAAATTACTGTTTGTGCATGCACATTATTCATTGATTTTTACCATTGAAAACCATCATGTTATTCATATACCAGAAATGTTTGAAGCTACTGACTGAATGAAAGGAGCTGGCATCTCACTCTCTTTGAATCTTCTTTATCATGCTAAGAGGAGCAGGAAAAAGCAAAAAATTTCAGAATTGCACCTTGCAATGCGGAGAAATTACTGTTTGTGCATTCACATTATTCCTTGATTTTTACCATTGAAAAAAGGCCAGAAATGTTTGAAGCTACAGACTGAATGAAATTAGCTGGCATATCACTCTCTTTGAATCTTCTTTATCGTGCTAAGAGGAGCAGGAAAAAGCAAAAAATTTCAGAATTGCACCTTGCAATGCGGAGAAATTACTGTTTGTGCATTCACATTATTCATTGATTTTTACCATTGAAAAAAGTCCAGAAATGTTTGAAGCTACTGACTGAATGAAATTAGCTGGCATATCACTCTCTTTGAATCTTCTTTATCATGCTAATCGGAGCAGCAAAAAGCAAAAAATTTCAGAATTGCATCTTGCAATGCGGAGAAATTACTGTTTGTGCATTCACATTATTCATTGATTTTTGCCATTGAAAAACATCATGTTATTCATATACCAGAAATGTTTGAAGCTACTGACTGAATGAAAGGAGCTGGCATCTCACTCTCTTTGAATCTTCTTTATCATGCTAAGAGGAGCAGCAAAAAGCAAAAAATTTCAGAATTGCAACTTGCAATGCGGAGAAATTACTGTTTGTGCATTCACATTATTCATTGATTTTTACCATTGAAAAAAGGCCAGAAATGTTTGAAGCTACAGACTGAATGAAATTAGCTGGCATATCACTCTCTTTGAATCTTCTTTATCATGCTAATCGGAGCAGAAAAAAGCAAAAAATTTCAGAATTGCACCTTGCAATGCGGAGAAATTACTGTTTGTGCATTCACATTATTCATTGATTTTTGCCATTGAAAAACATCATGTTATTCATATACCAGAAATGTTTGAAGCTACTGACTGAATGAAAGGAGCTGGCATCTCACTCTCTTTGAATCTTCTTTATCATGCTAAGAGGAGCAGGAAAAAGCAAAAAATTTCAGAATTGCACCTTGCAATGCGGAGAAATTACTGTTTGTGCATTCACATTATTCATTGATTTTTGCCATTGAAAAACATCATGTTATTCATATACCAGAAATGTTTGAAGCTACTGACTGAATGAAAGGAGCTGGCATCTCACTCTCTTTGAATCTTCTTTATCATGCTAAGAGGAGCAGGAAAAAGCAAAAAATTTCAGAATTGCACCTTGCAATGCGGAGAAACTACTGTTTGTGCATTCACATTATTTATTGTTTTTTGCCATTGAAAACCATCATGTTATTCATATACCAGAAATGTTTGAAGCTGCTGACTGAATGAAAGGAGCTGGCATCTCACTCTCTTTGAATCTTCTTTACCATGCTAAGAGGAGCAGGAAAAAGCAAAAAAATTCAGAATTGCACTTTGCAATGCGGAGAAATTACTGTTTGTGCATTCACATTATTCATTGATTTTTGCCATTGAAAAATGTCTAGAAATGTTTGAAGCTACTGACTGAATGAAAGGAGCTGGCATCTCACTCTCTTTGAATCTTCTTTATCATGCTAAGAGGAGCAGGAAAAAGCAAAAAATTTCAGAATTGCACCTTGCAATGCGGAGAAACTACTGTTTGTGCATTCACATTATTCATTGATTTTTGCCATTGAAAACCATCATGTTATTCATATACCAGAAATGTTTGAAGCTACTGACTGAATGAAAGGAGCTGGCATCTCACTCTCTTTGAATATTCTTTGTCATGCTAAGAGGAGCAGGAAAAAGCAAAAAATTTCAGAATTGCACCTTGCAATGCGGAGAAATTACTGTTTGTGCATTCACATTATTCATTGATTTTTGCCATTGAAAAATGTCCAGAAATGTTTGAAGCTACTGACTGAATGAAAAGAGCTGGCATCTCACTCTCTTTGAATCTTCTTTATCATGCTAAGAGGAGCAGGAAAAAGCAAAAAATTTCAGAATTGCACCTTGCAATGCGGAGAAATTACTGTTTGTGCATTCACATTATTCATTGATTTTTGCCATTGAAAAACATCATGTTATTCATATACCAGAAATGTTTGAAGCTGCTGACTGAATGAAAGGAGCTGGCATCTCACTCTCTTTGAATCTTCTTTACCATGCTAAGAGGAGCAGGAAAAAGCAAAAAAATTCAGAATTGCACTTTGCAATGCGGAGAAATTACTGTTTGTGCATTCACATTATTCATTGATTTTTGCCATTGAAAAATGTCTAGAAATGTTTGAAGCTACTGACTGAATGAAAGGAGCTGGCATCTCACTCTCTTTGAATCTTCTTTATCATGCTAAGAGGAGCAGGAAAAAGCAAAAAATTTCAGAATTGCACCTTGCAATGCGGAGAAACTACTGTTTGTGCATTCACATTATTCATTGATTTTTGCCATTGAAAACCATCATGTTATTCATATACCAGAAATGTTTGAAGCTACTGACTGAATGAAAGGAGCTGGCATCTCACTCTCTTTGAATATTCTTTGTCATGCTAAGAGGAGCAGGAAAAAGCAAAAAATTTCAGAATTGCACCTTGCAATGCGGAGAAATTACTGTTTGTGCATTCACATTATTCATTGATTTTTGCCATTGAAAAATGTCCAGAAATGTTTGAAGCTACTGACTGAATGAAAAGAGCTGGCATCTCACTCTCTTTGAATCTTCTTTATCATGCTAAGAGGAGCAGGAAAAAGCAAAAAATTTCAGAATTGCACCTTGCAATGCGGAGAAATTACTGTTTGTGCATTCACATTATTCATTGATTTTTGCCATTGAAAAACATCATGTTATTCATATACCAGAAATGTTTGAAGCTGCTGACTGAATGAAAGGAGCTGGCATCTCACTCTCTTTGAATCTTCTTCATCATGCTAAGAGGAGCAGGAAAAAGCAAAAAATTTCAGAATTGCACCTTGCAATGCGGAGAAATTACTGTTTGTGCATTCACATTATTCATTGATTTTTGCCATTGAAAAATGTCCAGAAATGTTTGAAGCTACTGACTGAATTAAAGGAGCTGGCATCTCACTCTCTTTGAATCTTCTTTATCATGCTAAGAGGAGCAGGAAAAAGCAAAAAATTTCAGAATTGCACTTTGCAATGCGGAGAAATTACTGTTTGTACATTCACATTATTCATTGATTTTTGCATTGAAAACCATCATGTTATTCATATACCAGAAATGTTTGAAGCTACTGACTGAATGAAAGGAGCTGGCATCTCACTCTCTTTGAATCTTCTTTATCATGCTAAGAGGAGCAGGAAAAAGCAAAAAATTTCAGAATTGCACCTTGCAATGCGGAGAAATTACTGTTTGTGCATTCACATTATTCATTGATTTTTACCATTGAAAAAAGGCCAGAAATGTTTGAAGCTACTGACTGAATGAAATTAGCTGGCATATCACTCTCTTTGAATCTTCTTTATCATGCTATTCGGAGCAGCAAAAAGCAAAAAATTTCAGAATTGCACCTTGCAATGCAGAGAAATTACTGTTTGTGCATTCACATTATTCATTGATTTTTGCCATTGAAAAACATCATGTTATTCATATACCAGAAATGTTTGAAGCTACTGACTGAATGAAAGGAGCTGGCATCTCACTCTCTTTGAATCTTCTTTATCATGCTAAGAGGAGCAGGAAAAAGCAAAAAATTTCAGAATTGCACCTTGCAATGCGGAGAAACTACTGTTTGTGCATTCACATTATTTATTGTTTTTTGCCATTGAAAACCATCATGTTATTCATATACCAGAAATGTTTGAAGCTGCTGACTGAATGAAAGGAGCTGGCATCTCACTCTCTTTGAATCTTCTTTACCATGCTAAGAGGAGCAGGAAAAAGCAAAAAAATTCAGAATTGCACTTTGCAATGCGGAGAAATTACTGTTTGTGCATTCACATTATTCATTGATTTTTGCCATTGAAAAATGTCTAGAAATGTTTGAAGCTACTGACTGAATGAAAGGAGCTGGCATCTCACTCTCTTTGAATCTTCTTTATCATGCTAAGAGGAGCAGGAAAAAGCAAAAAATTTCAGAATTGCACCTTGCAATGCGGAGAAACTACTGTTTGTGCATTCACATTATTCATTGATTTTTGCCATTGAAAACCATCATGTTATTCATATACCAGAAATGTTTGAAGCTACTGACTGAATGAAAGGAGCTGGCATCTCACTCTCTTTGAATATTCTTTGTCATGCTAAGAGGAGCAGGAAAAAGCAAAAAATTTCAGAATTGCACCTTGCAATGCGGAGAAATTACTGTTTGTGCATTCACATTATTCATTGATTTTTGCCATTGAAAAATGTCCAGAAATGTTTGAAGCTACTGACTGAATGAAAAGAGCTGGCATCTCACTCTCTTTGAATCTTCTTTATCATGCTAAGAGGAGCAGGAAAAAGCAAAAAATTTCAGAATTGCACCTTGCAATGCGGAGAAATTACTGTTTGTGCATTCACATTATTCATTGATTTTTGCCATTGAAAAACATCATGTTATTCATATACCAGAAATGTTTGAAGCTGCTGACTGAATGAAAGGAGCTGGCATCTCACTCTCTTTGAATCTTCTTTACCATGCTAAGAGGAGCAGGAAAAAGCAAAAAAATTCAGAATTGCACTTTGCAATGCGGAGAAATTACTGTTTGTGCATTCACATTATTCATTGATTTTTGCCATTGAAAAATGTCTAGAAATGTTTGAAGCTACTGACTGAATGAAAGGAGCTGGCATCTCACTCTCTTTGAATCTTCTTTATCATGCTAAGAGGAGCAGGAAAAAGCAAAAAATTTCAGAATTGCACCTTGCAATGCGGAGAAACTACTGTTTGTGCATTCACATTATTCATTGATTTTTGCCATTGAAAACCATCATGTTATTCATATACCAGAAATGTTTGAAGCTACTGACTGAATGAAAGGAGCTGGCATCTCACTCTCTTTGAATATTCTTTGTCATGCTAAGAGGAGCAGGAAAAAGCAAAAAATTTCAGAATTGCACCTTGCAATGCGGAGAAATTACTGTTTGTGCATTCACATTATTCATTGATTTTTGCCATTGAAAAATGTCCAGAAATGTTTGAAGCTACTGACTGAATGAAAAGAGCTGGCATCTCACTCTCTTTGAATCTTCTTTATCATGCTAAGAGGAGCAGGAAAAAGCAAAAAATTTCAGAATTGCACCTTGCAATGCGGAGAAATTACTGTTTGTGCATTCACATTATTCATTGATTTTTGCCATTGAAAAACATCATGTTATTCATATACCAGAAATGTTTGAAGCTGCTGACTGAATGAAAGGAGCTGGCATCTCACTCTCTTTGAATCTTCTTCATCATGCTAAGAGGAGCAGGAAAAAGCAAAAAATTTCAGAATTGCACCTTGCAATGCGGAGAAATTACTGTTTGTGCATTCACATTATTCATTGATTTTTGCCATTGAAAAATGTCCAGAAATGTTTGAAGCTACTGACTGAATTAAAGGAGCTGGCATCTCACTCTCTTTGAATCTTCTTTATCATGCTAAGAGGAGCAGGAAAAAGCAAAAAATTTCAGAATTGCACTTTGCAATGCGGAGAAATTACTGTTTGTACATTCACATTATTCATTGATTTTTGCATTGAAAACCATCATGTTATTCATATACCAGAAATGTTTGAAGCTACTGACTGAATGAAAGGAGCTGGCATCTCACTCTCTTTGAATCTTCTTTATCATGCTAAGAGGAGCAGGAAAAAGCAAAAAATTTCAGAATTGCACCTTGCAATGCGGAGAAATTACTGTTTGTGCATTCACATTATTCATTGATTTTTACCATTGAAAAAAGGCCAGAAATGTTTGAAGCTACTGACTGAATGAAATTAGCTGGCATATCACTCTCTTTGAATCTTCTTTATCATGCTATTCGGAGCAGCAAAAAGCAAAAAATTTCAGAATTGCACCTTGCAATGCAGAGAAATTACTGTTTGTGCATTCACATTATTCATTGATTTTTGCCATTGAAAAACATCATGTTATTCATATACCAGAAATGTTTGAAGCTACTGACTGAATGAAAGGAGCTGGCATCTCACTCTCTTTGAATCTTCTTTATCATGCTAAGAGGAGCAGGAAAAAGCAAAAAATTTCAGAATTGCACCTTGCAATGCGGAGAAATTACTGTTTGTGCATTCACATTATTCATTGATTTTTGCCATTGAAAAACATCATGTTATTCATATACCAGAAATGTTTGAAGCTACTGACTGAATGAAAGGTGCTGGCATCTCACTCTCTTTGAATCTTCTTTATCATGCTAAGAGGAGCAGGAAAAAGCAAAAAAATTCAGAATTGCACTTTGCAATGCGGAGAAATTACTGTTTGTGCATTCACATTATTCATTGATTTTTGCCATTGAAAAATGTCTAGAAATGTTTGAAGCTACTGACTGAATGAAAGGAGCTGGCATCTCACTCTCTTTGAATCTTCTTTATCATGCTAAGAGGAGCAGGAAAAAGCAAAAAATTTCAGAATTGCACCTTGCAATGCGGAGAAACTACTGTTTGTGCATTCACATTATTCATTGATTTTTGCCATTGAAAACCATCATGTTATTCATATACCAGAAATGTTTGAAGCTACTGACTGAATGAAAGGAGCTGGCATCTCACTCTCTTTGAATCTTCTTTATCATGCTAAGAGGAGCAGGAAAAAGCAAAAAATTTCAGAATTGCACCTTGCAATGCGGAGAAATTACTGTTTGTGCATTCACATTATTCATTGATTTTTGCCATTGAAAAACATCATGTTATTCATATACCAGAAATGTTTGAAGCTACTGACTGAATGAAAGGAGCTGGCATCTCACTCTCTTTGAATCTTCTTTATCATGCTAAGAGGAGCAGGAAAAAGCAAAAAATTTCAGAATTGCACCTTGCAATGCGGAGAAATTACTGTTTGTGCATTCACATTATTTATTGTTTTTTGCCATTGAAAACCATCATGTTATTCATATACCAGAAATGTTTGAAGCTACTGACTGAATGAAAGGAGCTGGCATCTCACTCTCTTTGAATCTTCTTTATCATGCTAAGAGGAGCAGAAAAAAGCAAAAAATTTCAGAATTGCACCTTGCAATGCGGAGAAATTACTGTTTGTGCATTCACATTATTCATTGATTTTTGCCATTGAAAAATGTCCAGAAATGTTTGAAGCTACTGACTGAATGAAAAGAGCTGGCATCTCACTCTCTTTGAATCTTCTTTATCATGCTAAGAGGAGCAGGAAAAAGCAAAAAATTTCAGAATTTCACCTTGCAATGCGGAGAAATTACTGTTTGTGCATTCACATTATTCATTGATTTTTGCCATTGAAAAACATCATGTTATTCATATACCAGAAATGTTTGAAGCTGCTGACTGAATGAAAGGAGCTGGCATCTCACTCTCTTTGAATATTCTTTATCATGCTAAGAGGAGCAGGAAAAAGCAAAAAATTTCAGAATTGCACCTTGCAATGCGGAGAAATTACTGTTTGTGCATTCACATTATTCATTGATTTTTGCCATTGAAAAATGTCCAGAAATGTTTGAAGCTACTGACTGAATGAAAGGAGCTGGCATCTCACTCTCTTTGAATCTTCTTTATCATGCTAAGAGGAGCAGGAAAAAGCAAAAAATTTCAGAATTGCACTTTGCAATGCGGAGAAATTACTGTTTGTACATTCACATTATTCATTGATTTTTGCCATTGAAAACCATCATGTTATTCATATACCAGAAATGTTTGAAGCTACTGACTGAATGAAAGGAGCTGGCATCTCACTCTCTTTTAATCTTCTTTATCATGCTAAGAGGAGCAGGAAAAAGCAAAAAATTTCAGAATTGCACCTTGCAATGCGGAGAAATTACTGTTTGTGCATTCACATTATTCATTGATTTTTACCATTGAAAAAAGGACAGAAATGTTTGAAGCTACTGACTGAATGAAATTAGCTGGCATATCACTCTCTTTGAATCTTCTTTATCATGCTAATCGGAGCAGAAAAAAGCAAAAAATTTCAGAATTGCACCTTGCAATGCAGAGAAATTACTGTTTGTGCATTCACATTATTCATTGAATTTTGCCATTGAAAAACATCATGTTATTCATATACCAGAAATGTTTGAAGCTACTGACTGAATGAAAGGAGCTGGCATCTCACTCTCTTTGAATCTTCTTTATCATGCTAAGAGGAGCAGGAAAAAGCAAAAAATTTCAGAATTGCACCTTGCAATGCGGAGAAATTACTGTTTGTGCATTCACATTATTCATTGATTTTTGCCATTGAAAAACATCATGTTATTCATATACCAGAAATGTTTGAAGCTACTGACTGAATGAAAGGAGCTGGCATCTCACTCTCTTTGAATCTTCTTTATCATGCTAAGAGGAGCAGGAAAAAGCAAAAAAATTCAGAATTGCACTTTGCAATGCGGAGAAATTACTGTTTGTGTATTCACATTATTCATTGATTTTTGCCATTGAAAAATGTCTAGAAATGTTTGAAGCTACTGACTGAATGAAAGGAGCTGGCATCTCACTCTCTTTGAATCTTCTTTATCATGCTAAGAGGAGCAGGAAAAAGCAAAAAATTTCAGAATTGCACCTTGCAATGCGGAGAAACTACTGTTTGTGCATTCACATTATTCATTGATTTTTGCCATTGAAAACCATCATGTTATTCATATACCAGAAATGTTTGAAGCTACTGACTGAATGAAAGGAGCTGGCATCTCACTCTCTTTGAATCTTCTTTATCATGCTAAGAGGAGCAGGAAAAAGCAAAACATTTCAGAATTGCACCTTGCAATGCGGAGAAATTACTGTTTGTGCATTCACATTATTCATTGATTTTTGCCATTGAAAAATGTCCAGAAATGTTTGAAGCTACTGACTGAATGAAAAGAGCTGGCATCTCACTCTCTTTGAATCTTCTTTATCATGCTAAGAGGAGCAGGAAAAAGCAAAAAATTTCAGAATTTGATCTTGCAATGCGGAGAAATTACTATTTGTGCATTCACATTATTCATTGATTTTTGCCATTGAAAAACATCATGTTATTCATATACCAGAAATGTTTGAAGCTGCTGACTGAATGAAAGGAGCTGGCATCTCACTCTCTTTGAATCTTCTTTATTATGCTAAGAGGAGCAGGAAAAAGCAAAAAATTTCAGAATTGCACCTTGCAATGCGGAGAAATTACTGTTTGTGCATTCACATTATTCATTGATTTTTGCCATTGAAAAATGTCCAGAAATGTTTGAAGCTACTGACTGAATGAAAGGAGCTGGCATCTCACTCTTTGAATCTTCTTTATCATGCTAAGAGGAGCAGGAAAAAGCAAAAAATTTCAGAATTGCACTTTGCAATGCGGAGAAATTACTGTTTGTGCATTCACATTATTCATTGATTTTTGCCATTGAAAACCATCATGTTATTCATATACCAGAAATGTTTGAAGCTACTGACTGAATGAATGGAGCTGGCATCTCACTCTCTTTGAATCTTCTTTATCATGCTAAGAGGAGCAGGAAAAAGCAAAAAATTTCAGAATTTCACCTTGCAATGCGGAGAAATTACTGTTTGTGCATTCACATTATTCATTGATTTTTACCATTGAAAAAAGGCCAGAAATGTTTGAAGCTACTGACTGAATGAAATTAGCTGGCATATCACTCTCTTTGAATCTTCTTTATCATGCTAATCGGAGCAGCAAAAAGCAAAAAATTTCAGAATTGCACCTTGCAATGCAGAGAAATTACTGTTTGTGCATTCACATTATTCATTGATTTTTGCCATTGAAAAACATCATGTTATTCATATACCAGAAATGTTTGAAGCTACTGACTGAATGAAAGGAGCTGGCATCTCACTCTCTTTGAATCTTCTTTATCATGCTAAGAGGAGCAGGAAAAAGCAAAAAATTTCAGAATTGCACCTTGCAATGCGGAGAAATTACTGTTTGTGCATTCACATTATTCATTGATTTTTGCCATTGAAAAACATCATGTTATTCATATACCAGAAATGTTTGAAGCTACTGACTGAATGAAAGGAGCTGGCATCTCACTCTCTTTGAATCTTCTTTATCATGCTAAGAGGAGCAGGAAAAAGCAAAAAAATTCAGAATTGCACTTTGCAATGCGGAGAAATTACTGTTTGTGCATTCACATTATTCATTGATTTTTGCCATTGAAAAATGTCTAGAAATGTTTGAAGCTACTGACTGAATGAAAAGAGCTGGCATCTCACTCTCTTTGAATCTTCTTTATCATGCTAAGAGGAGCAGGAAAAAGCAAAAAATTTCAGAATTTCACCTTGCAATGCGGAGAAATTACTGTTTGTGCATTCACATTATTCATTGATTTTTGCCATTGAAAAACATCATGTTATTCATATACCAGAAATGTTTGAAGCTGCTGACTGAATGAAAGGAGCTGGCATCTCACTCTCTTAGAATCTTCTTTATCATGCTAAGAGGAGCAGGAAAAAGCAAAAAATTTCAGAATTGCACCTTGCAATGCGGAGAAATTACTGTTTGTGCATTCACATTATTCATTGATTTTTGCCATTGAAAAATGTCCAGAAATGTTTGAAGCTACTGACTGAATGAAAGGAGCTGGCATCTCACTCTCTTTGAATCTTCTTTATCATGCTAAGAGGAGCAGGAAAAAGCAAAAAATTTCAGAATTGCACTTTGCAATGCGGAGAAATTACTGTTTGTACATTCACATTATTCATTGATTTTTGCCATTGAAAACCATCATGTTATTCATATACCAGAAATGTTTGAAGCTACTGACTGAATGAAAGGAGCTGGCATCTCACTCTCTTTGAATCTTCTTTATCATGCTAAGAGGAGCAGGAAAAAGCAAAAAATTTCAGAATTGCACCTTGCAATGCGGAGAAATTACTGTTTGTGCATTCACATTATTCATTGATTTTTACCATTGAAAAAAGGCCAGAAATGTTTGAAGCTACTGACTGAATGAAATTAGCTGGCATATCACTCTCTTTGAATCTTCTTTATCATGCTAATCGGAGCAGCAAAAAGCAAAAAATTTCAGAATTGCACCTTGCAATGCAGAGAAATTACTGTTTGTGCATTCACATTATTCATTGATTTTTGCCATTGAAAAACATCATGTTATTCATATACCAGAAATGTTTGAAGATACTGACTGAATGAAAGGAGCTGGCATCTCACTCTCTTTGAATCTTCTTTATCATGCTAAGAGGAGCAGGAAAAAGCAAAAAATTTCAGAATTGCACCTTGCAATGCGGAGAAATTATTGTTTGTGCATTCACATTATTCATTGATTTTTGCCATTGAAAAACATCATGTTATTCATATACCAGAAATGTTTGAAGCTACTGACTGAATGAAAGGAGCTGGCATCTCACTCTCTTTGAATCTTCTTTATCATGCTAAGAGGAGCAGGAAAAAGCAAAAAAATTCAGAATTGCACTTTGCAATGCGGATAAATTACTGTTTGTGCATTCACATTATTCATTGATTTTTGCCATTGAAAAATGTCTAGAAATGTTTCAAGCTACTGACTGAATGAAAGGAGCTGGCATCTCACTCTCTTTGAATCTTCTTTATCATGCTAAGAGGAGCAGGAAAAAGCAAAAAATTTCAGAATTGCACCTTGCAATGCGGAGAAACTACTGTTTGTGCATTCACATTATTCATTGATTTTTGCCATTGAAAACCATCATGTTATTCATATACCAGAAATGTTTGAAGCTACTGACTGAATGAAAGGAGCTGGCATCTCACTCTCTTTGAATCTTCTTTATCATGCTAAGAGGAGCAGGAAAAAGCAAAACATTTCAGAATTGCACCTTGCAATGCGGAGAAATTACTGTTTGTGCATTCACATTATTCATTGATTTTTGCCATTGAAAAATGTCCAGAAATGTTTGAAGCTACTGACTGAATGAAAAGAGCTGGCATCTCACTCTCTTTGAATCTTCTTTATCATGCTAAGAGGAGCAGGAAAAAGCAAAAAATTTCAGAATTGCACCTTGCAATGCGGAGAAATTACTATTTGTGCATTCACATTATTCATTGATTTTTGCCATTGAAAAACATCATGTTATTCATATACCAGAAATGTTTGAAGCTGCTGACTGAATGAAAGGAGCTGGCATCTCACTCTCTTTGAATCTTCTTTATCATGCTAAGAGGAGCAGGAAAAAGCAAAAAATTTCAGAATTGCACCTTGCAATGCGGAGAAATTACTGTTTGTGCATTCACATTATTCATTGATTTTTGCCATTGAAAAATGTCCAGAAATGTTTGAAGCTACTGACTGAATGAAAGGAGCTGGCATCTCACTCTTTGAATCTTCTTTATCATGCTAAGAGGAGCAGGAAAAAGCAAAAAATTTCAGAATTGCACTTTGCAATGCGGAGAAATTACTGTTTGTGCATTCACATTATTCATTGATTTTTGCCATTGAAAACCATCATGTTATTCATATACCAGAAATGTTTGAAGCTACTGACTGAATGAAAGGAGCTGGCATCTCACTCTCTTTGAATCTTCTTTATCATGCTAAGAGGAGCAGGAAAAAGCAAAAAATTTCAGAATTGCACCTTGCAATGCGGAGAAATTACTGTTTGTGCATTCACATTATTCATTGATTTTTGCCATTGAAAAAAGGCCAGAAATGTTTGAAGCTACTGACTGAATGAAATTAGCTGGCATATCACTCTCTTTGAATCTTCTTTATCATGCTAATCGGAGCAGCAAAAAGCAAAAAATTTCAGAATTGCACCTTGCAATGCAGAGAAATTACTGTTTGTGCATTCACATTATTCATTGATTTTTGCCATTGAAAAACATCATGTTATTCATATACCAGAAATGTTTGAAGCTACTGACTGAATGAAAGGAGCTGGCATCTCACTCTCTTTGAATCTTCTTTATCATGCTAAGAGGAGCAGGAAAAAGCAAAAAATTTCAGAATTGCACCTTGCAATGCGGAGAAATTACTGTTTGTGCATTCACATTATTCATTGATTTTTGCCATTGAAAAACATCATGTTATTCATATACCAGAAATGTTTGAAGCTACTGACTGAATGAAAGGAGCTGGCATCTCACTCTCTTTGAATCTTCTTTATCATGCTAAGAGGAGCAGGAAAAAGCAAAAAAATTCAGAATTGCACTTTGCAATGCGGAGAAATTACTGTTTGTGCATTCACATTATTCATTGATTTTTGCCATTGAAAAATGTCTAGAAATGTTTGAAGCTACTGACTGAATGAAAGGAGCTGGCATCTCACTCTCTTTGAATCTTCTTTATCATGCTAAGAGGAGCAGGAAAAAGCAAAAAATTTCAGAATTGCACTTTGCAATGCGGAGAAATTACTGTTTGTACATTCACATTATTCATTGATTTTTGCCATTGAAAACCATCATGTTATTCATATACCAGAAATGTTTGAAGCTACTGACTGAATGAAAGGAGCTGGCATCTCACTCTCTTTGAATCTTCTTTATCATGCTAAGAGGAGCAGGAAAAAGCAAAAAATTTCAGAATTGCACCTTGCAATGCGAAGAAATTACTGTTTGTGCATTCACATTATTCATTGATTTTTACCATTGAAAAAAGGCCAGAAATGTTTGAAGCTACTGACTGAATGAAATTAGCTGGCATATCACTCTCTTTGAATCTTCTTTATCATGCTAATAGGAGCAGCAAAAAGCAAAAAATTTCAGAATTGCACCTTGCAATGCAGAGAAATTACTGTTTGTGCATTCACATTATTCATTGATTTTTGCCATTGAAAAACATCATGTTATTCATATACCAGAAATGTTTGAAGCTACTGACTGAATGAAAGGAGCTGGCATCTCACTCTCTTTGAATCTTCTTTATCATGCTAAGAGGAGCAGGAAAAAGCAAAAAATTTCAGAATTGCACCTTGCAATGCGGAGAAACTACTGTTTGTGCATTCACATTATTCATTGATTTTTGCCATTGAAAACCATCATGTTATTCATATACCAGAAATGTTTGAAGCTACTGACTGAATGAAAGGAGCTGGCATCTCACTCTCTTTGAATCTTCTTTATCATGCTAAGAGGAGCAGGAAAAAGCAAAACATTTCAGAATTGCACCTTGCAATGCGGAGAAATTACTGTTTGTGCATTCACATTATTCATTGATTTTTGCCATTGAAAAATGTCCAGAAATGTTTGAAGCTACTGACTGAATGAAAAGAGCTGGCATCTCACTCTCTTTGAATCTTCTTTATCATGCTAAGAGGAGCAGGAAAAAGCAAAAAATTTCAGAATTGCACCTTGCAATGCGGAGAAATTACTATTTGTGCATTCACATTATTCATTGATTTTTGCCATTGAAAAACATCATGTTATTCATGTACCAGAAATGTTTGAAGCTGCTGACTGAATGAAAGGAGCTGGCATCTCACTCTCTTTGAATCTTCTTTATCATGCTAAGAGGAGCAGGAAAAAGCAAAAAATTTCAGAATTGCACCTTGCAATGCGGAGAAATTACTGTTTGTGCATTCACATTATTCATTGATTTTTGCCATTGAAAAATGTCCAGAAATGTTTGAAGCTACTGACTGAATGAAAGGAGCTGGCATCTCACTCTTTGAATCTTCTTTATCATGCTAAGAGGAGCAGGAAAAAGCAAAAAATTTCAGAATTGCACCTTGCAATGCGGAGAAACTACTGTTTGTGCATTCACATTATTCATTGATTTTTGCCATTGAAAACCATCATGTTATTCATATACCAGAAATGTTTGAAGCTACTGACTGAATGAAAGGAGCTGGCATCTCACTCTCTTTGAATCTTCTTTATCATGCTAAGAGGAGCAGGAAAAAGCAAAAAATTTCAGAATTGCACCTTGCAATGCGGAGAAATTACTGTTTGTGCATTCACATTATTCATTGATTTTTGCCATTGAAAAATGTCCAGAAATGTTTGAAGCTACTGACTGAATAAAAAGAGCTGGCATCTCACTCTCTTTGAATCTTCTTTATCATGCTAAGAGGAGCAGGAAAAAGCAAAAAATTTCAGAATTGCACCTTGCAATGCGGAGAAATTACTGTTTGTGCATTCACATTATTCATTGATTTTTGCCATTGAAAAACATCATGTTATTCATATACCAGAAATGTTTGAAGCTGCTGACTGAATGAAAGGATCTGGCATCTCACTCTCTTTGAATCTTCTTTATCATGCTAAGAGGAGCAGGAAAAAGCAAAAAATTTCAGAATTGCACCTTGCAATGCGGAGAAATTACTGTTTGTGCATTCACATTATTCATTGATTTTTGCCATTGAAAAATGTCCAGAAATGTTTGAAGCTACTGACTGAATGAAAGGAGCTGGCATCTCACTCTCTTTGAATCTTCTTTATCATGCTAAGAGGAGCAGGAAAAAGCAAAAAATTTCAGAATTGCACTTTGCAATGCGGAGAAATTACTGTTTGTGCATTCACATTATTCATTGATTTTTGCCATTGAAAACCATCATGTTATTCATATACCAGAAATGTTTGAAGCTACTGACTGAATGAAAGGAGCTGGTATCTCACTCTCTTTGAATCTTCTTTATCATGCTAAGAGGAGCAGGAAAAAGCAAAAAATTTCAGAATTGCACCTTGCAATGCGGAGAAATTACTGTTTGTGCATTCACATTATTCATTGATTTTTACCATTGAAAAAAGGCCAGAAATGTTTGAAGCTACTGACTGAATGAAATTAGCTGGCATATCACTCTCTTTGAATCTTCTTTATCATGCTAATCGGAGCAGCAAAAAGCAAAAAATTTCAGAATTGCACCTTGCAATGCAGAGAAATTACTGTTTGTGCATTCACATTATTCATTGATTTTTGCCATTGAAAAACATCATGTTATTCATGTACCAGAAATGTTTGAAGCTACTGACTGAATGAAAGGAGCTGGCATCTCACTCTCTTTGAATCTTCTTTATCATGCTAAGAGGAGCAGGAAAAAGCAAAAAATTTCAGAATTGCACCTTGCAATGCGGAGAAATTACTGTTTGTGCATTCACATTATTCATTGATTTTTGCCATTGAAAAACATCATGTTATTCATATACCAGAAATGTTTGAAGCTACTGACTGAATGAAAGGAGCTGGCATCTCACTCTCTTTGAATCTTCTTTATCATGCTAAGAGGAGCAGGAAAAAGCAAAAAATTTCAGAATTGCACCTTGCAATGCGGAGAAACTACTGTTTGTGCATTCACATTATTTATTGATTTTTGCCATTAAAAAATGTCCAGAAATGTTTGAAGCTACTGACTGAATGAAAAGAGCTGGCATCTCACTCTCTTTGAATCTTCTTTATCATGCTAAGAGGAGCAGGAAAAAGCAAAAAATTTCAGAATTGCACCTTGCAATGCTTAGAAATTACTGTTTGTGCATTCACATTATTCATTGATTTTTGCCATTGAAAAACATCATGTTATTCATATACCAGAAATGTTTGAAGCTGCTGACTGAATGAAAGGAGCTGGCATCTCACTCTCTTTGAATCTTCTTTATCATGCTAAGAGGAGCAGGAAAAAGCAAAAAATTTCAGAATTGCACCTTGCAATGCGGAGAAATTACTGTTTGTGCTTTCACATTATTCATTGATTTTTGCCATTGAAAAACGTCCAGAAATGTTTGAAGCTACTGACTGAATTAAAAGAGCTGGCATCTCACTCTCTTTGAATCTTCTTTATCATGCTAAGAGGAGCAGGAAAAAGCAAAAAATTTCAGAATTGCACCTTGCAATGTGGAGAAATTACTGTTTGTATATTGACATTATTCATTGATTTTTGTCACTGAAAACCATCATGTTATTCATATACCAGGAATGTTTGAAGCTACTGACTGAATGAAAGGAGCTGGCATCTCACTCTCTTTGAATCTTCTTTATCATGCTAAGAGGCGCAGGAAAAAGCAAAAAATTTCAGAATTGCAAATTGCAATGCGGAGAAATTACTGTTTGTGCATTCACATTATTCATTGATTTTTGCCATTGAAAAATGTACAGAAATGTTTGAAGCTACTGACTGAATGAAAGGAGCTGGCATCTCACTCTCTTTGAATCTTCTTTATCATGCTAAGAGGAGCAGGAAAAAGCAAAAAATTTCAGAATTGCACCTTGCAATGCGGAGAAATTACTGTTTGTGCATTCACATTATTCATTGATTTTTGCCATTGAAAAATATCATGTTATTCATATACCAGAAATGTTTGAAGCTACTGACTGAATGAAATTAGCTGGCATCTCACTCTCTATGAATCTTCTTTATCATGCTAATAGGAGCAGCAAAAAGCAAAAAATTTCAGAATTGCACCTTGCAATGCAGAGAAATTACTGTTTGTGCATTCACATTATTCATTGATTTTTGCCATTGAAAAACATCATGTTATTCATATACCAGAAATGTTTGAAGCTACTGACTGAATGAAAGGAGCTGGCATCTCACTCTCTTTGAATCTTCTTTATCATGCTAAGAGGAGCAGGAAAAAGCAAAAAATTTCAGAATTGCACCTTGCAATGCGGAGAAACTACTGTTTGTGCATTCACATTATTCATTGATTTTTGCCATTGAAAACCATCATGTTATTCATATACCAGAAATGTTTGAAGCTACTGACTGAATGAAAGGAGCTGGCATCTCACTCTCTTTGAATCTTCTTTATCATGCTAAGAGGAGCAGGAAAAAGCAAAACATTTCAGAATTGCACCTTGCAATGCGGAGAAATTACTGTTTGTGCATTCACATTATTCATTGATTTTTGCCATTGAAAAATGTCCAGAAATGTTTGAAGCTACTGACTGAATGAAAAGAGCTGGCATCTCACTCTCTTTGAATCTTCTTTATCATGCTAAGAGGAGCAGGAAAAAGCAAAAAATTTCAGAATTGCACCTTGCAATGCGGAGAAATTACTATTTGTGCATTCACATTATTCATTGATTTTTGCCATTGAAAAACATCATGTTATTCATGTACCAGAAATGTTTGAAGCTGCTGACTGAATGAAAGGAGCTGGCATCTCACTCTCTTTGAATCTTCTTTATCATGCTAAGAGGAGCAGGAAAAAGCAAAAAATTTCAGAATTGCACCTTGCAATGCGGAGAAATTACTGTTTGTGCATTCACATTATTCATTGATTTTTGCCATTGAAAAATGTCCAGAAATGTTTGAAGCTACTGACTGAATGAAAGGAGCTGGCATCTCACTCTTTGAATCTTCTTTATCATGCTAAGAGGAGCAGGAAAAAGCAAAAAATTTCAGAATTGCACCTTGCAATGCGGAGAAACTACTGTTTGTGCATTCACATTATTCATTGATTTTTGCCATTGAAAACCATCATGTTATTCATATACCAGAAATGTTTGAAGCTACTGACTGAATGAAAGGAGCTGGCATCTCACTCTCTTTGAATCTTCTTTATCATGCTAAGAGGAGCAGGAAAAAGCAAAAAATTTCAGAATTGCACCTTGCAATGCGGAGAAATTACTGTTTGTGCATTCACATTATTCATTGATTTTTGCCATTGAAAAATGTCCAGAAATGTTTGAAGCTACTGACTGAATAAAAAGAGCTGGCATCTCACTCTCTTTGAATCTTCTTTATCATGCTAAGAGGAGCAGGAAAAAGCAAAAAATTTCAGAATTGCACCTTGCAATGCGGAGAAATTACTGTTTGTGCATTCACATTATTCATTGATTTTTGCCATTGAAAAACATCATGTTATTCATATACCAGAAATGTTTGAAGCTGCTGACTGAATGAAAGGATCTGGCATCTCACTCTCTTTGAATCTTCTTTATCATGCTAAGAGGAGCAGGAAAAAGCAAAAAATTTCAGAATTGCACCTTGCAATGCGGAGAAATTACTGTTTGTGCATTCACATTATTCATTGATTTTTGCCATTGAAAAATGTCCAGAAATGTTTGAAGCTACTGACTGAATGAAAGGAGCTGGCATCTCACTCTCTTTGAATCTTCTTTATCATGCTAAGAGGAGCAGGAAAAAGCAAAAAATTTCAGAATTGCACTTTGCAATGCGGAGAAATTACTGTTTGTGCATTCACATTATTCATTGATTTTTGCCATTGAAAACCATCATGTTATTCATATACCAGAAATGTTTGAAGCTACTGACTGAATGAAAGGAGCTGGTATCTCACTCTCTTTGAATCTTCTTTATCATGCTAAGAGGAGCAGGAAAAAGCAAAAAATTTCAGAATTGCACCTTGCAATGCGGAGAAATTACTGTTTGTGCATTCACATTATTCATTGATTTTTACCATTGAAAAAAGGCCAGAAATGTTTGAAGCTACTGACTGAATGAAATTAGCTGGCATATCACTCTCTTTGAATCTTCTTTATCATGCTAATCGGAGCAGCAAAAAGCAAAAAATTTCAGAATTGCACCTTGCAATGCAGAGAAATTACTGTTTGTGCATTCACATTATTCATTGATTTTTGCCATTGAAAAACATCATGTTATTCATGTACCAGAAATGTTTGAAGCTACTGACTGAATGAAAGGAGCTGGCATCTCACTCTCTTTGAATCTTCTTTATCATGCTAAGAGGAGCAGGAAAAAGCAAAAAATTTCAGAATTGCACCTTGCAATGCGGAGAAATTACTGTTTGTGCATTCACATTATTCATTGATTTTTGCCATTGAAAAACATCATGTTATTCATATACCAGAAATGTTTGAAGCTACTGACTGAATGAAAGGAGCTGGCATCTCACTCTCTTTGAATCTTCTTTATCATGCTAAGAGGAGCAGGAAAAAGCAAAAAATTTCAGAATTGCACCTTGCAATGCGGAGAAACTACTGTTTGTGCATTCACATTATTTATTGATTTTTGCCATTAAAAAATGTCCAGAAATGTTTGAAGCTACTGACTGAATGAAAAGAGCTGGCATCTCACTCTCTTTGAATCTTCTTTATCATGCTAAGAGGAGCAGGAAAAAGCAAAAAATTTCAGAATTGCACCTTGCAATGCTTAGAAATTACTGTTTGTGCATTCACATTATTCATTGATTTTTGCCATTGAAAAACATCATGTTATTCATATACCAGAAATGTTTGAAGCTGCTGACTGAATGAAAGGAGCTGGCATCTCACTCTCTTTGAATCTTCTTTATCATGCTAAGAGGAGCAGGAAAAAGCAAAAAATTTCAGAATTGCACCTTGCAATGCGGAGAAATTACTGTTTGTGCTTTCACATTATTCATTGATTTTTGCCATTGAAAAACGTCCAGAAATGTTTGAAGCTACTGACTGAATTAAAAGAGCTGGCATCTCACTCTCTTTGAATCTTCTTTATCATGCTAAGAGGAGCAGGAAAAAGCAAAAAATTTCAGAATTGCACCTTGCAATGTGGAGAAATTACTGTTTGTATATTGACATTATTCATTGATTTTTGTCACTGAAAACCATCATGTTATTCATATACCAGGAATGTTTGAAGCTACTGACTGAATGAAAGGAGCTGGCATCTCACTCTCTTTGAATCTTCTTTATCATGCTAAGAGGCGCAGGAAAAAGCAAAAAATTTCAGAATTGCAAATTGCAATGCGGAGAAATTACTGTTTGTGCATTCACATTATTCATTGATTTTTGCCATTGAAAAATGTACAGAAATGTTTGAAGCTACTGACTGAATGAAAGGAGCTGGCATCTCACTCTCTTTGAATCTTCTTTATCATGCTAAGAGGAGCAGGAAAAAGCAAAAAATTTCAGAATTGCACCTTGCAATGCGGAGAAATTACTGTTTGTGCATTCACATTATTCATTGATTTTTGCCATTGAAAAATATCATGTTATTCATATACCAGAAATGTTTGAAGCTACTGACTGAATGAAATTAGCTGGCATCTCACTCTCTATGAATCTTCTTTATCATGCTAAGAGGAGCAGAAAAAAGCAAAAAATTTCAGAATTGCACCTTGCAATGCGGAGAAATTACTGTTTGTGCATTCACATTATTTATTGTTTTTTGCCTTTGAAAACCATCATGTTATTCATATACCAGAAATGTTTGAAGCTACTGACTGAATGAAAGGAGCTGGCATCTCACTCTCTTTGAATCTTCTTTATCATGCTAAGAGGAGCAGGAAAAAGCAAAAAATTTCAGAATTGCACCTTGCAATGCGGAGAAATTACTGTTTGTGCATTCACATTATTCATTGATTTTTGCCATTGAAAAATGTCCAGAAATGTTTGAAGCTACCGACTGAATGAAAGGAGCTGGCATCTCACTCTCTTTGAATCTTCGTTATCATGCTAAGAGGAGCAGGAAAAAGCAAAAAATTTCAGAATTGCTCCTTGCAATGCAGAGAAATTACTGTTTGTGCATTCACATTTTTCATTGATTTTTGCCATTGAAAAACATCATGTTATTCATATACCAGAAATGTTTGAAGCTACTGACTGAATGAAAGGAGCTGGCATCTCACTCTCTTTGAATCTTCTTTATCATGCTAAGAGGAGCAGGAAAAAGCAAAAAAATTCAGAATTGCACCTTGCAATGCGGAGAAATTACTGTTTGTGCATTCACATTATTCATTGATTTTATCCATTGAAAAACGTCCAGAAATGTTTGAAGCTACTGACTGAATGAAAGGAGCTGGCATCTCACTCTCTTTGAATCTTATTTGTCATGCTAAGAGGAGCAGGAAAAAGCAAAAAATTTCAGAATTGCACCTTGCAATGCGGAGAAATTACTGTTTGTGCATTCACATTATTCATTGATTTTTGCCATTAAAAAATGTCCAGAAATGTTTGAAGCTACTGACTGAATGAAAGGAGGTGGCATCTCAATCTCTTTGAATCTTCTTTATCATGCTAAGAGGAGCAGGAAAAAGCAAAAAATTTCAGAATTGCACCTTGCAATGCGGAGAAATTACTGTTTGTGCATTCACATTATTCATTGATTTTTGCCATTGAAAAACGTCCAGAAATGTATGAAGCTACTGACTGAATGAAAGGAGCTGGCATCTCACTCTCTTTGAATCTTCTTTATCATGCTAAGAGGAGCAGGAAAAAGCAAAAAATTTCAGAATTGCACCTTGCAATGCGGAGAAATTACTGTTTGTGCATTCACATTATTTATTGTTTTTTGCCTTTGAAAACCATCATGTTATTCATATACCAGAAATGTTTGAAGCTACTGACTGAATGAAAGGAGCTGGCATCTCACTCTCTTTGAATCTTCTTTATCATGCTAAGAGGAGCAGGAAAAAGCAAAAAATTTCAGAATTGCACCTTGCAATGCGGAGAAATTACTGTTTGTGCATTCACATTATTCATTGATTTTTGCAATTGAAAAATGTCCAGAAATGTTTGAAGCTTCTGACTGAATGAAAGGAGCTGGCATCTCACTCTCTTTCAATCTTCTTTATCATGCTAAGAGGAGCAGGAAAAAGCAAAAAATTTCAGAATTGCAAATTGCAATGCGGAGAAATTACTGTTTGTGCATTCACATTATTTATTGATTTTTGCCATTGAAAAATGTCCAGAAATGTTTGAAGCTACTGACTGAATGAAAGGAGCTGGCATCTCACTCTCTTTGAATCTTCTTTATCATGCTAAGAGGAGCAGGAAAAAGCAAAAAATTTCAGAATTGCACCTTGCAATGCGGAGAAATTACTGTTTGTGCATTCACATTATTCATTGATTTTTGCCATTGAAAAATATCATGTTATTCATATACCAGAAATCTTTGAAGCTACTGACTGAATGAAATTAGCTGGCATCTCACTCTCTATGAATCTTCTTTATCATGCTAAGAGGAGCAGGAAAAAGCAAAAAATTTCAGAATTGCACCTTGCAATGTGGAGAAATTACTGTTTGTGCATTCACATTATTTATTGTTTTTTGCCTTTGAAAACCATCATGTTATTCATATACCAGAAATGTTTGAAGCTACTGACTGAATGAAAGGAGCTGGCATCTCACTCTCTTTGAATCTTCTTTATCATGCTAAGAGGAGCAGGAAAAAGCAAAAAATTTCAGAATTGCACCTTGCAATGCGGAGAAATTACTGTTTGTGCATTCACATTATTCATTGATTTTTGCCATTGAAAAATGTCCAGAAATGTTTGAAGCTACCGACTGAATGAAAGGAGCTGGCATCTCACTCTCTTTGAATCTTCGTTATCATGCTAAGAGGAGCAGGAAAAATCAAAAAATTTCAGAATTGCACCTTGCAATGCAGAGAAATTACTGTTTGTGCATTCACATTTTTCATTGATTTTTGCCATTGAAAAACATCATATTATTCATATACCAGAAATGTTTGAAGCTACTGACTGAATGAAAGGAGCTGGCATCTCACTCTCTTTGAATCTTCTTTATCATGCTAAGAGGAGCAGGAAAAAGCAAAAAAATTCAGAATTGCACCTTGCAATGCGGAGAAATTACTGTTTGTGCATTCACATTATTCATTGATTTTATCCATTGAAAAACGTCCAGAAATGTTTGAAGCTACTGACTGAATGAAAGGAGCTGGCATCTCACTCTCTTTGAATCTTATTTATCATGCTAAGAGGAGCAGGAAAAAGCAAAAAATTTCAGAATTGCACCTTGCAATGCGGAGAAATTACTGTTTGTGCATTCACATTATTCATTGATTTTTGCCATTAAAAAATGTCCAGAAATGTTTGAAGCTACTGACTGAATGAAAGGAGGTGGCATCTCACTCTCTTTGAATCTTCTTTATCATGGTAAGAGGAGCAGGAAAAAGCAAAAAATTTCAGAATTGCACCTTGCAGTGCGGAGAAATTACTGTTTGTGCATTCACATTATTCATTGATTTTTGCCATTGAAAAACGTCCAGAAATGTATGAAGCTACTGACTGAATGAAAGGAGCTGGCATCTCACTCTCTTTGAATCTTCTTTATCATGCTAAGAGGAGCAGGAAAAAGCAAAAAATTTCAGAATTGCACTTTGCAATGCGGAGAAATTACTGTTTGTGCATTCACATTATTCATTGATTTTTGCCATTGAAAAACGTCCAGAAATGTTTGAAGCTACTGACTGAATTAAAAGAGCTGGCATCTCACTCTCTTTGAATCTTCTTTATCATGCTAAGAGGAGCAGGAAAATTCAAAAAAATTTCAGAATTGCACCTTGCAATGCGGAGAAATTACTGTTTGTATATTGATATTATTCATTGATTTTTGCCATTGAAAACCATCATGTTATTCATATACAGAAATGTTTGAAGCTACTGACTGAATGAAAGGAGCTGGCATCTCACTCTCTTTGTATCTTCTTTATCATGCTAAGAGGAGCAGGAAAAAGCAAAAAATTTCAGAATTGCACTTTGCAATGCGGAGAAATTACTGTTTGTGCATTCACATTATTAATTGATTTTTGCCATTGAAAACCATCATGTTATTCATATACCAGAAATGTTTGAAGCTACTGACTGAATGAAAGGAGCTGGCATCTCACTCTCTTTCAATATTCTTTATCATGCTAAGAGGAGCAGGAAAAAGCAAAAAATTTCAGAATTGCAAATTGCAATGCGGAGAAATTACTGTTTGTGCATTCACATTATTTATTGATTTTTGCCATTGAAAAATGTCCAGAAATGTTTGAAGCTACAGACTGAATGAAAGGAGCTGGCATCTCACTCTCTTTGAATCTTCTTTATCATGCTAAGAGGAGCATGAAAAAGCAAAAAATTTCAGAATTGCACCTTGCAATGCGGAGAAATTACTGTTTGTGCATTCACATTATTCATTGATTTTTGCCATTGAAAAATATCATGTTATTCATATACCAGAAATGTTGGAAGCTACTGACTGAATGAAATTAGCTGGCATCTCACTCTCTATGAATCTTCTTTATCATGCTAAGAGGAGCAGGAAAAAGTAAAAAATTTCAGAATTGCACCTTGCAATGCGGAGAAATTACTGTTTGTGCATTCACATTATTTATTGTTTTTTGCCTTTGAAAACCATCATGTTATTCATATACCAGAAATGTTTGAAGCTACTGACTGAATGAAAGGAGCTGGCATCTCACTCTCTTTGAATCTTCTTTATCATGCTAAGAGGAGCAGGAAAAAGCAAAAAATTTCAGAATTGCACCTTGCAATGCGGAGAAATTACTGTTTGTGCATTCACATTATTCATTGATTTTTGCCATTGAAAAATGTCCAGAAATGTTTGAAGCTACTGACTGAATGAAAGGAGCTGGCATCTCACTCTCTTTGAATCTTCTTTATCATGCTAAGAGGAGCAGGAAAAATCAAAAAATTTCAGAATTGCACCTTGCAATGCAGAGAAATTACTGTTTGTGCATTCACATTTTTCATTGATTTTTGCCATTGAAAAACATCATGTTATTCATATACCAGAAATGTTTGAAGCTACTGACTGAATGAAAGGAGCTGGCATCTCACTCTCTTTGAATCTTCTTTATCATGCTAAGAGGAGCAGGAAAAAGCAAAAAAATTCAGAATTGCACCTTGCAATGCGGAGAAATTACTGTTTGTGCATTCACATTATTCATTGATTTTATTCATTGAAAAACGTCCAGAAATGTTTGAAGCTACTGACTGAATGAAAGGAGCTGGCATCTCACTCTCTTTGAATCTTCTTTACGATGCTAAGAGGAGCAGGAAAAAGCAAAAAATTTCAGAATTGGACCTTGCAATGCGGAGAAATTACTGTTTGTGCATTCACATTATTCATTGATTTTTGCCATTGAAAAACGTCCAGAAATGTATGAAGCTACTGACTGAATGAAAGGAGCTGGCATCTCACTCTCTTTGAATGTTCTTTATCATGCTAAGAGGAGCAGGAAAAAGCAAAAAATTTCAGAATTGCACCTTGCAATGCGGAGAAATTACTGTTTGTGCATTCACATTATTCATTGATTTTTGCCTTTGAAAAACGTCCAGAAATGTTTGAAGCTACTGACTGAATTAAAAGATCTGGCAACTCACTCTCTTTGAATCTTCTTTATCATGCTAAGAGGAGCAGGAAAAAGCAAAAAATTTCAGAATTGCACCTTGCAATGCGGAGAAATTACTGTTTGTATATTGACATTATTCATTGATTTTTGCCATTGAAAACCATCATGTTATTCATATACAGAAATGTTTGAAGCTACTGACTGAATGAAAGGAGCTGGCATCTCACTCTCTTTGAATCTTCTTTATCATGCTAAGAGGAGCAGGAAAAAGCAAAAAATTTCAGAATTGCACCTTGCAATGCGGAGAAATTACTGTTTGTGCATTCACATTATTCATTGATTTTTGCAATTGAAAAATGTCCAGAAATGTTTGAAGCTTCTGACTGAATGAAAGGAGCTGGCATCTCACTCTCTTTCAATCTTCTTTATCATGCTAAGAGGAGCAGGAAAAAGCAAAAAATTTCAGAATTGCAAATTGCAATGCGGAGAAATTACTGTTTGTGCATTCACATTATTTATTGATTTTTGCCATTGAAAAATGTCCAGAAATGTTTGAAGCTACTGACTGAATGAAAGGAGCTGGCATCTCACTCTCTTTGAATCTTCTTTATCATGCTAAGAGGAGCAGGAAAAAGCAAAAAATTTCAGAATTGCACCTTGCAATGCGGAGAAATTACTGTTTGTGCATTCACATTATTCATTGATTTTTGCCATTGAAAAACATCATGTTATTCATATACCAGAAATGTTTGAAGCTACTGACTGAATGAAAGGAGCTGGCAACTCACTCTCTTTGAATCTTCTTTATCATGCTAAGAGGAGCAGGAAAAAGCAAAAAATTTCAGAATTGCACCTTGCAATGCGGAGAAACTACTGTTTGTGCATTCACATTATTCATTGATTTTTGCCATTGAAAACCATCATGTTATTCATATACCAGAAATGTTTGAAGCTACTGACTGAATGAAAGGAGCTGGCATCTCACTCTCTTTGAATCTTCTTTATCATGCTAAGAGGAGCAGGAAAAAGCAAAACATTTCAGAATTGCACCTTGCAATGCGGAGAAATTACTGTTTGTGCATTCACATTATTCATTGATTTTTGCCATTGAAAAATGTCCAGAAATGTTTGAAGCTACTGACTGAATGAAAAGAGCTGGCATCTCACTCTCTTTGAATCTTCTTTATCATGCTAAGAGGAGCAGGAAAAAGCAAAAAATTTCAGAATTGCACCTTGCAATGCGGAGAAATTACTATTTGTGCATTCACATTATTCATTGATTTTTGCCATTGAAAAACATCATGTTATTCATGTACCAGAAATGTTTGAAGCTGCTGACTGAATGAAAGGAGCTGGCATCTCACTCTCTTTGAATCTTCTTTATCATGCTAAGAGGAGCAGGAAAAAGCAAAAAATTTCAGAATTGCACCTTGCAATGCGGAGAAATTACTGTTTGTGCATTCACATTATTCATTGATTTTTGCCATTGAAAAATGTCCAGAAATGTTTGAAGCTACTGACTGAATGAAAGGAGCTGGCATCTCACTCTTTGAATCTTCTTTATCATGCTAAGAGGAGCAGGAAAAAGCAAAAAATTTCAGAATTGCACTTTGCAATGCGGAGAAATTACTGTTTGTGCATTCACATTATTCATTGATTTTTGCCATTGAAAACCATCATGTTATTCATATACCAGAAATGTTTGAAGCTACTGACTGAATGAAAGGAGCTGGCATCTCACTCTCTTTGAATCTTCTTTATCATGCTAAGAAGAGCAGGAAAAAGCAAAAAATTTCAGAATTGCACCTTGCAATGCGGAGAAATTACTGTTTGTGCATTCACATTATTCATTGATTTTTACCATTGAAAAAAGGCCAGAAATGTTTGAAGCTACTGACTGAATGAAATTAGCTGGCATATCACTCTCTTTGAATCTTCTTTATCATGCTAATCGGAGCAGCAAAAAGCAAAAAATTTCAGAATTGCACCTTGCAATGCAGAGAAATTACTGTTTGTGCATTCACATTATTCATTGATTTTTGCCATTGAAAAACATCATGTTATTCATATACCAGAAATGTTTGAAGCTACTGACTGAATGAAAGGAGCTGGCATCTCACTCTCTTTGAATCTTCTTTATCATGCTAAGAGGAGCAGGAAAAAGCAAAAAATTTCAGAATTGCACCTTGCAATGCGGAGAAATTACTGTTTGTGCATTCACATTATTCATTGATTTTTGCCATTGAAAAACATCATGTTATTCATATACCAGAAATGTTTGAAGCTACTGACTGAATGAAAGGAGCTGGCATCTCACTCTCTTTGAATCTTCTTTATCATGCTAAGAGGAGCAGGAAAAAGCAAAAAAATTCAGAATTGCACTTTGCAATGCGGAGAAATTACTGTTTGTGCATTCACATTATTCATTGATTTTTGCTATTGAAAAATGTCTAGAAATGTTTGAAGCTACTGACTGAATGAAAGGAGCTGGCATCTCACTCTCTTTGAATCTTCTTTATCATGCTAAGAGGAGCAGGAAAAAGCAAAAAATTTCAGAATTGCACCTTGCAATGCGGAGAAACTACTGTTTGTGCATTCACATTATTCATTGATTTTTGCCATTGAAAACCATCATGTTATTCATATACCAGAAATGTTTGAAGCTACTGACTGAATGAAAGGAGCTGGCATCTCACTCTCTTTGAATCTTCTTTATCATGCTAAGAGGAGCAGGAAAAAGCAAAAAATTTCAGAATTGCACCTTGCAATGCGGAGAAATTACTGTTTGTGCATTCACATTATTCATTGATTTTTGCCATTGAAAAATGTCCAGAAATGTTTGAAGCTACTGACTGAATAAAAAGAGCTGGCATCTCACTCTCTTTGAATCTTCTTTATCATGCTAAGAGGAGCAGGAAAAAGCAAAAAATTTCAGAATTGCACCTTGCAATGCGGAGAAATTACTGTTTGTGCATTCACATTATTCATTGATTTTTGCCATTGAAAAACATCATGTTATTCATATACCAGAAATGTTTGAAGCTGCTGACTGAATGAAAGGATCTGGCATCTCACTCTCTTTGAATCTTCTTTATCATGCTAAGAGGAGCAGGAAAAAGCAAAAAATTTCAGAATTGCACCTTGCAATGCGGAGAAATTACTGTTTGTGCATTCACATTATTCATTGATTTTTGCCATTGAAAAATGTCCAGAAATGTTTGAAGCTACTGACTGAATGAAAGGAGCTGGCATCTCACTCTCTTTGAATCTTCTTTATCATGCTAAGAGGAGCAGGAAAAAGCAAAAAATTTCAGAATTGCACTTTGCAATGCGGAGAAATTACTGTTTGTGCATTCACATTATTCATTGATTTTTGCCATTGAAAACCATCATGTTATTCATATACCAGAAATGTTTGAAGCTACTGACTGAATGAAAGGAGCTGGTATCTCACTCTCTTTGAATCTTCTTTATCATGCTAAGAGGAGCAGGAAAAAGCAAAAAATTTCAGAATTGCACCTTGCAATGCGGAGAAATTACTGTTTGTGCATTCACATTATTCATTGATTTTTACCATTGAAAAAAGGCCAGAAATGTTTGAAGCTACTGACTGAATGAAATTAGCTGGCATATCACTCTCTTTGAATCTTCTTTATCATGCTAATCGGAGCAGCAAAAAGCAAAAAATTTCAGAATTGCACCTTGCAATGCAGAGAAATTACTGTTTGTGCATTCACATTATTCATTGATTTTTGCCATTGAAAAACATCATGTTATTCATGTACCAGAAATGTTTGAAGCTACTGACTGAATGAAAGGAGCTGGCATCTCACTCTCTTTGAATCTTCTTTATCATGCTAAGAGGAGCAGGAAAAAGCAAAAAATTTCAGAATTGCACCTTGCAATGCAGAGAAATTACTGTTTGTGCATTCACATTATTCATTGATTTTTGCCATTGAAAAACATCATGTTATTCATATACCAGAAATGTTTGAAGCTACTGACTGAATGAAAGGAGCTGGCATCTCACTCTCTTTGAATCTTCTTTATCATGCTAAGAGGAGCAGGAAAAAGCAAAAAATTTCAGAATTGCACCTTGCAATGCGGAGAAACTACTGTTTGTGCATTCACATTATTTATTGATTTTTGCCATTAAAAAATGTCCAGAAATGTTTGAAGCTACTGACTGAATGAAAAGAGCTGGCATCTCACTCTCTTTGAATCTTCTTTATCATGCTAAGAGGAGCAGGAAAAAGCAAAAAATTTCAGAATTGCACCTTGCAATGCTTAGAAATTACTGTTTGTGCATTCACATTATTCATTGATTTTTGCCATTGAAAAACATCATGTTATTCATATACCAGAAATGTTTGAAGCTGCTGACTGAATGAAAGGAGCTGGCATCTCACTCTCTTTGAATCTTCTTTATCATGCTAAGAGGAGCAGGAAAAAGCAAAAAATTTCAGAATTGCACCTTGCAATGCGGAGAAATTACTGTTTGTGCTTTCACATTATTCATTGATTTTTGCCATTGAAAAACGTCCAGAAATGTTTGAAGCTACTGACTGAATTAAAAGAGCTGGCATCTCACTCTCTTTGAATCTTCTTTATCATGCTAAGAGGAGCAGGAAAAAGCAAAAAATTTCAGAATTGCACCTTGCAATGTGGAGAAATTACTGTTTGTATATTGACATTATTCATTGATTTTTGCCACTGAAAACCATCATGTTATTCATATACCAGGAATGTTTGAAGCTACTGACTGAATGAAAGGAGCTGGCATCTCACTCTCTTTGAATCTTCTTTATCATGCTAAGAGGAGCAGGAAAAAGCAAAAAATTTCAGAATTGCAAATTGCAATGCGGAGAAATTACTGTTTGTGCATTCACATTATTCATTGATTTTTGCCATTGAAAAATGTACAGAAATGTTTGAAGCTACTGACTGAATGAAAGGAGCTGGCATCTCACTCTCTTTGAATCTTCTTTATCATGCTAAGAGGAGCAGGAAAAAGCAAAAAATTTCAGAATTGCACCTTGCAATGCGGAGAAATTACTGTTTGTGCATTCACATTATTCATTGATTTTTGCCATTGAAAAATATCATGTTATTCATATACCAGAAATGTTTGAAGCTACTGACTGAATGAAATTAGCTGGCATCTCACTCTCTATGAATCTTCTTTATCATGCTAAGAGGAGCAGAAAAAAGCAAAAAATTTCAGAATTGCACCTTGCAATGCGGAGAAATTACTGTTTGTGCATTCACATTATTTATTGTTTTTTGCCTTTGAAAACCATCATGTTATTCATATACCAGAAATGTTTGAAGCTACTGACTGAATGAAAGGAGCTGGCATCTCACTCTCTTTGAATCTTCTTTATCATGCTAAGAGGAGCAGGAAAAAGCAAAAAATTTCAGAATTGCACCTTGCAATGCGGAGAAATTACTGTTTGTGCATTCACATTATTCATTGATTTTTGCCATTGAAAAATGTCCAGAAATGTTTGAAGCTACCGACTGAATGAAAGGAGCTGGCATCTCACTCTCTTTGAATCTTCGTTATCATGCTAAGAGGAGCAGGAAAAAGCAAAAAATTTCAGAATTGCTCCTTGCAATGCAGAGAAATTACTGTTTGTGCATTCACATTTTTCATTGATTTTTGCCATTGATAAACATCATGTTATTCATATACCAGAAATGTTTGAAGCTACTGACTGAATGAAAGGAGCTGGCATCTCACTCTCTTTGAATCTTCTTTATCATGCTAAGAGGAGCAGGAAAAAGCAAAAAAATTCAGAATTGCACCTTGCAATGCGGAGAAATTACTGTTTGTGCATTCACATTATTCATTGATTTTATCCATTGAAAAACGTCCAGAAATGTTTGAAGCTACTGACTGAATGAAAGGAGCTGGCATCTCACTCTCTTTGAATCTTATTTGTCATGCTAAGAGGAGCAGGAAAAAGCAAAAAATTTCAGAATTGCACCTTGCAATGCGGAGAAATTACTGTTTGTGCATTCACATTATTCATTGATTTTTGCCATTAAAAAATGTCCAGAAATGTTTGAAGCTACTGACTGAATGAAAGGAGGTGGCATCTCAATCTCTTTGAATCTTCTTTATCATGCTAAGAGGAGCAGGAAAAAGCAAAAAATTTCAGAATTGCACCTTGCAATGCGGAGAAATTACTGTTTGTGCATTCACATTATTCATTGATTTTTGCCATTGAAAAACGTCCAGAAATGTATGAAGCTACTGACTGAATGAAAGGAGCTGGCATCTCACTCTCTTTGAATCTTCTTTATCATGCTAAGAGGAGCAGGAAAAAGCAAAAAATTTCAGAATTGCACCTTGCAATGCGGAGAAATTACTGTTTGTGCATTCACATTATTTATTGTTTTTTGCCTTTGAAAACCATCATGTTATTCATATACCAGAAATGTTTGAAGCTACTGACTGAATGAAAGGAGCTGGCATCTCACTCTCTTTGAATCTTCTTTATCATGCTAAGAGGAGCAGGAAAAAGCAAAAAATTTCAGAATTGCACCTTGCAATGCGGAGAAATTACTGTTTGTGCATTCACATTATTCATTGATTTTTGCAATTGAAAAATGTCCAGAAATGTTTGAAGCTTCTGACTGAATGAAAGGAGCTGGCATCTCACTCTCTTTCAATCTTCTTTATCATGCTAAGAGGAGCAGGAAAAAGCAAAAAATTTCAGAATTGCAAATTGCAATGCGGAGAAATTACTGTTTGTGCATTCACATTATTTATTGATTTTTGCCATTGAAAAATGTCCAGAAATGTTTGAAGCTACTGACTGAATGAAAGGAGCTGGCATCTCACTCTCTTTGAATCTTCTTTATCATGCTAAGAGGAGCAGGAAAAAGCAAAAAATTTCAGAATTGCACCTTGCAATGCGGAGAAATTACTGTTTGTGCATTCACATTATTCATTGATTTTTGCCATTGAAAAATATCATGTTATTCATATACCAGAAATCTTTGAAGCTACTGACTGAATGAAATTAGCTGGCATCTCACTCTCTATGAATCTTCTTTATCATGCTAAGAGGAGCAGGAAAAAGCAAAAAATTTCAGAATTGCACCTTGCAATGTGGAGAAATTACTGTTTGTGCATTCACATTATTTATTGTTTTTTGCCTTTGAAAACCATCATGTTATTCATATACCAGAAATGTTTGAAGCTACTGACTGAATGAAAGGAGCTGGCATCTCACTCTCTTTGAATCTTCTTTATCATGCTAAGAGGAGCAGGAAAAAGCAAAAAATTTCAGAATTGCACCTTGCAATGCGGAGAAATTACTGTTTGTGCATTCACATTATTCATTGATTTTTGCCATTGAAAAATGTCCAGAAATGTTTGAAGCTACCGACTGAATGAAAGGAGCTGGCATCTCACTCTCTTTGAATCTTCGTTATCATGCTAAGAGGAGCAGGAAAAATCAAAAAATTTCAGAATTGCACCTTGCAATGCAGAGAAATTACTGTTTGTGCATTCACATTTTTCATTGATTTTTGCCATTGAAAAACATCATATTATTCATATACCAGAAATGTTTGAAGCTACTGACTGAATGAAAGGAGCTGGCATCTCACTCTCTTTGAATCTTCTTTATCATGCTAAGAGGAGCAGGAAAAAGCAAAAAAATTCAGAATTGCACCTTGCAATGCGGAGAAATTACTGTTTGTGCATTCACATTATTCATTGATTTTATCCATTGAAAAACGTCCAGAAATGTTTGAAGCTACTGACTGAATGAAAGGAGCTGGCATCTCACTCTCTTTGAATCTTATTTATCATGCTAAGAGGAGCAGGAAAAAGCAAAAAATTTCAGAATTGCACCTTGCAATGCGGAGAAATTACTGTTTGTGCATTCACATTATTCATTGATTTTTGCCATTAAAAAATGTCCAGAAATGTTTGAAGCTACTGACTGAATGAAAGGAGGTGGCATCTCACTCTCTTTGAATCTTCTTTATCATGGTAAGAGGAGCAGGAAAAAGCAAAAAATTTCAGAATTGCACCTTGCAGTGCGGAGAAATTACTGTTTGTGCATTCACATTATTCATTGATTTTTGCCATTGAAAAACGTCCAGAAATGTATGAAGCTACTGACTGAATGAAAGGAGCTGGCATCTCACTCTCTTTGAATCTTCTTTATCATGCTAAGAGGAGCAGGAAAAAGCAAAAAATTTCAGAATTGCACTTTGCAATGCGGAGAAATTACTGTTTGTGCATTCACATTATTCATTGATTTTTGCCATTGAAAAACGTCCAGAAATGTTTGAAGCTACTGACTGAATTAAAAGAGCTGGCATCTCACTCTCTTTGAATCTTCTTTATCATGCTAAGAGGAGCAGGAAAATTCAAAAAAATTTCAGAATTGCACCTTGCAATGCGGAGAAATTACTGTTTGTATATTGATATTATTCATTGATTTTTGCCATTGAAAACCATCATGTTATTCATATACAGAAATGTTTGAAGCTACTGACTGAATGAAAGGAGCTGGCATCTCACTCTCTTTGTATCTTCTTTATCATGCTAAGAGGAGCAGGAAAAAGCAAAAAATTTCAGAATTGCACTTTGCAATGCGGAGAAATTACTGTTTGTGCATTCACATTATTAATTGATTTTTGCCATTGAAAACCATCATGTTATTCATATACCAGAAATGTTTGAAGCTACTGACTGAATGAAAGGAGCTGGCATCTCACTCTCTTTCAATATTCTTTATCATGCTAAGAGGAGCAGGAAAAAGCAAAAAATTTCAGAATTGCAAATTGCAATGCGGAGAAATTACTGTTTGTGCATTCACATTATTTATTGATTTTTGCCATTGAAAAATGTCCAGAAATGTTTGAAGCTACAGACTGAATGAAAGGAGCTGGCATCTCACTCTCTTTGAATCTTCTTTATCATGCTAAGAGGAGCATGAAAAAGCAAAAAATTTCAGAATTGCACCTTGCAATGCGGAGAAATTACTGTTTGTGCATTCACATTATTCATTGATTTTTGCCATTGAAAAATATCATGTTATTCATATACCAGAAATGTTGGAAGCTACTGACTGAATGAAATTAGCTGGCATCTCACTCTCTATGAATCTTCTTTATCATGCTAAGAGGAGCAGGAAAAAGCAAAAAATTTCAGAATTGCACCTTGCAATGCGGAGAAATTACTGTTTGTGCATTCACATTATTTATTGTTTTTTGCCTTTGAAAACCATCATGTTATTCATATACCAGAAATGTTTGAAGCTACTGACTGAATGAAAGGAGCTGGCATCTCACTCTCTTTGAATCTTCTTTATCATGCTAAGAGGAGCAGGAAAAAGCAAAAAATTTCAGAATTGCACCTTGCAATGCGGAGAAATTACTGTTTGTGCATTCACATTATTCATTGATTTTTGCCATTGAAAAATGTCCAGAAATGTTTGAAGCTACTGACTGAATGAAAGGAGCTGGCATCTCACTCTCTTTGAATCTTCTTTATCATGCTAAGAGGAGCAGGAAAAATCAAAAAATTTCAGAATTGCACCTTGCAATGCAGAGAAATTACTGTTTGTGCATTCACATTTTTCATTGATTTTTGCCATTGAAAAACATCATGTTATTCATATACCAGAAATGTTTGAAGCTACTGACTGAATGAAAGGAGCTGGCATCTCACTCTCTTTGAATCTTCTTTATCATGCTAAGAGGAGCAGGAAAAAGCAAAAAAATTCAAAATTGCACCTTGCAATGCGGAGAAATTACTGTTTGTGCATTCACATTATTCATTGATTTTATCCATTGAAAAACGTCCAGAAATGTTTGAAGCTACTGACTGAATGAAAGGAGCTGGCATCTCACTCTCTTTGAATCTTCTTTACGATGCTAAGAGGAGCAGGAAAAAGCAAAAAATTTCAGAATTGGACCTTGCAATGCGGAGAAATTACTGTTTGTGCATTCACATTATTCATTGATTTTTGCCATTGAAAAACGTCCAGAAATGTATGAAGCTACTGACTGAATGAAAGGAGCTGGCATCTCACTCTCTTTGAATGTTCTTTATCATGCTAAGAGGAGCAGGAAAAAGCAAAAAATTTCAGAATTGCACCTTGCAATGCGGAGAAATTACTGTTTGTGCATTCACATTATTCATTGATTTTTGCCTTTGAAAAACGTCCAGAAATGTTTGAAGCTACTGACTGAATTAAAAGATCTGGCAACTCACTCTCTTTGAATCTTCTTTATCATGCTAAGAGGAGCAGGAAAAAGCAAAAAATTTCAGAATTGCACCTTGCAATGCGGAGAAATTACTGTTTGTATATTGACATTATTCATTGATTTTTGCCATTGAAAACCATCATGTTATTCATATACAGAAATGTTTGAAGCTACTGACTGAATGAAAGGAGCTGGCATCTCACTCTCTTTGAATCTTCTTTATCATGCTAAGAGGAGCAGGAAAAAGCAAAAAATTTCAGAATTGCACCTTGCAATGCGGAGAAATTACTGTTTGTGCATTCACATTATTCATTGATTTTTGCAATTGAAAAATGTCCAGAAATGTTTGAAGCTTCTGACTGAATGAAAGGAGCTGGCATCTCACTCTCTTTCAATCTTCTTTATCATGCTAAGAGGAGCAGGAAAAAGCAAAAAATTTCAGAATTGCAAATTGCAATGCGGAGAAATTACTGTTTGTGCATTCACATTATTTATTGATTTTTGCCATTGAAAAATGTCCAGAAATGTTTGAAGCTACTGACTGAATGAAAGGAGCTGGCATCTCACTCTCTTTGAATCTTCTTTATCATGCTAAGAGGAGCAGGAAAAAGCAAAAAATTTCAGAATTGCACCTTGCAATGCGGAGAAATTACTGTTTGTGCATTCACATTATTCATTGATTTTTGCCATTGAAAAATATCATGTTATTCATATACCAGAAATCTTTGAAGCTACTGACTGAATGAAATTAGCTGTCATCTCACTCTCTATGAATCTTCTTTATCGTGCTAAGAGGAGCAGGAAAAAGCAAAAAATTTCAGAATTGCACCTTGCAATGCGGAGAAATTACTGTTTGTGCATTCACATTATTTATTGTTTTTTGCCTTTGAAAACCATCATGTTATTCATATACCAGAAATGTTTGAAGCTACTGACTGAATGAAAGGAGCTGGCATCTCACTCTCTTTGAATCTTCTTTATCATGCTAAGAGGAGCAGGAGAAAGCAAAAAATTTCAGAATTGCACCTTGCAATGCGGAGAAATTACTGTTTGTGCATTCACATTATTCATTGATTTTTGCCATTGAAAAATGTCCAGAAATGTTTGAAGCTACCGACTGAATGAAAGGAGCTGGCATCTCACTCTCTTTGAATCTTCGTTATCATGCTAAGAGGAGCAGGAAAAATCAAAAAATTTCAGAATTGCACCTTGCAATGCAGAGAAATTACTGTTTGTGCATTCACATTTTTCATTGATTTTTGCCATTGAAAAACATCATGTTATTCATATACCAGAAATGTTTGAAGCTACTGACTGAATGAAAGGAGCTGGCATCTCACTCTCTTTGAATCTTCTTTATCATGCTAAGAGGAGCAGGAAAAAGCAAAAAAATTCAGAATTGCACCTTGCAATGCGGAGAAATTACTGTTTGTGCATTCACATTATTCATTGATTTTATCCATTGAAAAACGTCCAGAAATGTTTGAAGCTACTGACTGAATGAAAGGAGCTGGCATCTCACTCTCTTTGAATCTTATTTAGCATGCTAAGAGGAGCAGGAAAAAGCAAAAAATTTCAGAATTGCACCTTGCAATGCGGAGAAATTACTGTTTGTGCATTCACATTATTCATTGATTTTTGCCATTAAAAAATGTCCAGAAATGTTTGAAGCTACTGACTGAATGAAAGGAGGTGGCATCTCACTCTCTTTGAATCTTCTTTATCATGCTAAGAGGAGCAGGAAAAAGCAAAAAATTTCAGAATTGCACCTTGCAATGCGGAGAAATTACTGTTTGTGCATTCACATTATTCATTGATTTTTGCCATTGAAAAACGTCCAGAAATGTATGAAGCTACTGACTGAATGAAAGGAGCTGGCATCTCACTCTCTTTGAATCTTCTTTATCATGCTAAGAGGAGCAGGAAAAAGCAAAAAATTTCAGAATTGCACCTTGCAATGCGGAGAAATTACTGTTTGTGCATTCACATTATTCATTGATTTTTGCCATTGAAAAACGTCCAGAAATGTTTGAAGCTACTGACTGAATTAAAAGAGCTGGCATCTCACTCTCTTTGAATCTTCTTTATCATGCTAAGAGGAGCAGGAAAAATCAAAAAAATTTCAGAATTGCACCTTGCAATGCGGAGAAATTACTGTTTGTATATTGATATTATTCATTGATTTTTGCCATTGAAAACCATCATGTTATTCATATACAGAAATGTTTGAAGCTACTGACTGAATGAAAGGAGCTGGCATCTCACTCTCTTTGTATCTTCTTTATCATGCTAAGAGGAGCAGGAAAAAGCAAAAAATTTCAGAATTGCACTTTGCAATGCGGAGAAATTACTGTTTGTGCATTCACATTATTAATTGATTTTTGCCATTGAAAACCATCATGTTATTCATATACCAGAAATGTTTGAAGCTACTGACTGAATGAAAGGAGCTGGCATCTCACTCTCTTTCAATATTCTTTATCATGCTAAGAGGAGCAGGAAAAAGCAAAAAATTTCAGAATTGCAAATTGCAATGCGGAGAAATTACTGTTTGTGCATTCACATTATTTATTGATTTTTGCCATTGAAAAATGTCCAGAAATGTTTGAAGCTACAGACTGAATGAAAGGAGCTGGCATCTCACTCTCTTTGAATCTTCTTTATCATGCTAAGAGGAGCATGAAAAAGCAAAAAATTTCAGAATTGCACCTTGCAATGCGGAGAAATTACTGTTTGTGCATTCACATTATTCATTGATTTTTGCCATTGAAAAATATCATGTTATTCATATACCAGAAATGTTTGAAGCTACTGACTGAATGAAATTAGCTGGCATCTCACTCTCTATGAATCTTCTTTATCATGCTAAGAGGAGCAGGAAAAAGCAAAAAATTTCAGAATTGCACCTTGCAATGCGGAGAAATTACTGTTTGTGCATTCACATTATTTATTGTTTTTTGCCTTTGAAAACCATCATGTTATTCATATACCAGAAATGTTAGAAGCTACTGACTGAATGAAAGGAGCTGGCATCTCACTCTCTTTGAATCTTCTTTATCATGCTAAGAGGAGCAGGAAAAAGCAAAAAATTTCAGAATTGCACCTTGCAATGCGGAGAAATTACTGTTTGTGCATTCACATTATGCATTGATTTTTGCCATTGAAAAATGTCCAGAAATGTTTGAAGCTACTGACTGAATGAAAGGAGCTGGCATCTCACTCTCTTTGAATCTTCTTTATCATGCTAAGAGGAGCAGGAAAAATCAAAAAATTTCAGAATTGCACCTTGCAATGCAGAGAAATCACTGTTTGTGCATTCACATTTTTCATTGATTTTTGCCATTGAAAAACATCATGTTATTCATATACCAGAAATGTTTGAAGCTACTGACTGAATGAAAGGAGCTGGCATCTCACTCTCTTTGAATCTTCTTTATCATGCTAAGAGGAGCAGGAAAAAGCAAAAAAATTCAGAATTGCACCTTGCAATGCGGAGAAATTACTGTTTGTGCATTCACATTATTCATTGATTTTATCCATTGAAAAACGTCCAGAAATGTTTGAAGCTACTGACTGAATGAAAGGAGCTGGCATCTCACTCTCTTTGAATCTTCTTTACGATGCTAAGAGGAGCAGGAAAAAGCAAAAAATTTCAGAATTGGACCTTGCAATGCGGAGAAATTACTGTTTGTGCATTCACATTATTCATTGATTTTTGCCATTGAAAAACGTCCAGAAATGTATGAAGCTACTGACTGAATGAAAGGAGCTGGCATCTCACTCTCTTTGAATGTTCTTTATCATGCTAAGTGGAGCAGGAAAAAGCAAAAAATTTCAGAATTGCACCTTGCAATGCGGAGAAATTACTGTTTGTGCATTCACATTATTCATTGATTTTTGCCTTTGAAAAACGTCCAGAAATGTTTGAAGCTACTGACTGAATTAAAAGATCTGGCAACTCACTCTCTTTGAATCTTCTTTATCATGCTAAGAGGAGCAGGAAAAAGCAAAAAATTTCAGAATTGCACCTTGCAATGCGGAGAAATTACTGTTTGTATATTGACATTATTCATTGATTTTTGCCATTGAAAACCATCATGTTATTCATATACAGAAATGTTTGAAGCTACTGACTGAATGAAAGGAGCTGGCATCTCACTCTCTTTGAATCTTCTTTATCATGCTAAGAGGAGCAGGAAAAAGCAAAAAATTTCAGAATTGCACTTTGCAATGCGGAGAAATTACTGTTTGTGCATTCACATTATTCATTGATTTTTGCCATTGAAAACCATCATGTTATTCATATACCAGAAATGTTTGAAGCTACTGACTGAATGAAAGGAGCTGGCATCTCACTCTCTTTTAATCTTCTTTATCATGCTAAGAGGAGCAGGAAAAAGCAAAAAATTTCAGAATTGCACCTTGCAATACGGAGAAATTACTGTTTGTGCATTCACATTATTCATTGATTTTTGCCATTGAAAAAAGGCCAGAAATGTTTGAAGCTACTGACTGAATGAAATTAGCTGGCACATCACTCTCTTTGAATCTTCTTTATCATGCTAATCGGAGCAGCAAAAAGCAAAAAATTTCAGAATTGCACCTTGCGATGCGGAGAAATTACTGTTTGTGCATTCACATTATTCATTGATTTTTGCCATTGAAAAACATCATGTTATTCATATACCAGATCTGTTTGAAGCTACTGACTGAATGAAAGGAGCTGGCATCTCACTCTCTTTGAATCTTCTTTATCATGCTAAGAGGAGCAGGAAAAAGCAAAAAATTTCAGAATTGCACCTTGCAATGCGGAGAAATTACTGTTTGTGCATTCACATTATTCATTGATTTTTGCCATTGAAAAACATCATGTTATTCATATACCAGAAATGTTTGAAGCTACTGACTCAATGAAAGGAGCTGGCATCTCACTCTCTTTGAATCTTCTTTATCATGCTAAGAGGAGCAGGAAAAAGCAAAAAATTTCAGAATTGCACCTTGCAATGCGGAGTAATTACTGTTTGTGCATTCACATTATTTATTGTTTTTTGCCTTTGAAAACCATCATGTTATTCATATACCAGAAATGTTTGAAGCTACTGACTGAATGAAAGGAGCTGGCATCTCACTCTCTTTGAATCTTCTTTATCATGCTAAGAGGAGCAGGAAAAAGCAAAAAATTTCAGAATTGCACCTTGCAATGCGGAGAAATTACTGTTTGTGCATTCACATTATTTATTGATTTTTGCCATTGAAAAATGTCCAGAAATGTTTGAAGCTACTGACTGAATGAAAGGAGCTGGCATCTCACTCTCTTTGAATCTTCTTTATCATGCTAAGAGGAGCAGGAAAAATCAAAAAATTTCAGAATTGCACCTTGCAATGCAGAGAAATTACTGTTTGTGCATTCACATTTTTCATTGATTTTTGCCATTGAAAAACATCATGTTATTCATATACCAGAAATGTTTGAAGCTACTGACTGAATGAAAGGAGCTGGCATCTCACTCTCTTTGAATCTTCTTTATCATGCTAAGAGGAGCAGGAAAAAGCAAAAAAATTCAGAATTGCACTTTGCAATGCGGAGAAATTACTGTTTGTGCATTCACATTATTCATTGATTTTATCCATTGAAAAACGTCCAGAAATGTTTGAAGCTACTGACTGAATGAAAGGAGCTGGCATCTCACTCTCTTTGAATCTTCTTTACGATGCTAAGAGGAGCAGGAAAAAGCAAAAAATTTCAGAATTGGACCTTGCAATGCGGAGAAATTACTGTTTGTGCATTCACATTATTCATTGATTTTTGCCATTGAAAAACGTCCAGAAATGTATGAAGCTACTGACTGAATGAAAGGAGCTGGCATCTCACTCTCTTTGAATGTTCTTTATCATGCTAAGTGGAGCAGGAAAAAGCAAAAAATTTCAGAATTGCACCTTGCAATGCGGAGAAATTACTGTTTGTGCATTCACATTATTCATTGATTTTTGCCTTTGAAAAACGTCCAGAAATGTTTGAAGCTACTGACTGAATTAAAAGATCTGGCAACTCACTCTCTTTGAATCTTCTTTATCATGCTAAGAGGAGCAGGAAAAAGCAAAAAATTTCAGAATTGCACCTTGCAATGCGGAGAAATTACTGTTTGTATATTGACATTATTCATTGATTTTTGCCATTGAAAACCATCATGTTATTCATATACAGAAATGTTTGAAGCTACTGACTGAATGAAAGGAGCTGGCATCTCACTCTCTTTGAATCTTCTTTATCATGCTAAGAGGAGCAGGAAAAAGCAAAAAATTTCAGAATTGCACTTTGCAATGCAGAGAAATTACTGTTTGTGCATTCACATTATTCATTGATTTTTGCCATTGAAAACCATCATGTTATTCATATACCAGAAATGTTTGAAGCTACTGACTGAATGAAAGGAGCTGGCATCTCACTCTCTTTTAATCTTCTTTATCATGCTAAGAGGAGCAGGAAAAAGCAAAAAATTTCAGAATTGCCCCTTGCAATACGGAGAAATTACTGTTTGTGCATTCACATTATTCATTGATTTTTGCCATTGAAAAAAGGCCAGAAATGTTTGAAGCTACTGACTGAATGAAATTAGCTGGCACATCACTCTCTTTGAATCTTCTTTATCATGCTAATCGGAGCAGCAAAAAGCAAAAAATTTCAGAATTGCACCTTGCGATGCGGAGAAATTACTGTTTGTGCATTCACATTATTCATTGATTTTTGCCATTGAAAAACATCATGTTATTCATATACCAGAAATGTTTGAAGCTACTGACTGAATGAAAGGAGCTGGCATCTCACTCTCTTTGAATCTTCTTTATCATGCTAAGAGGAGCAGGAAAAAGCAAAAAATTTCAGAATTGCACCTTGCAATGCGGAGAAATTACTGTTTGTGCATTCACATTATTCATTGATTTTTGCCATTGAAAAACATCATGTTATTCATATACCAGAAATGTTTGAAGCTACTGACTGAATGAAAGGAGCTGGCATCTCACTCTCTTTGAATCTTCTTTATCATGCTAAGAGGAGCAGGAAAAAGCAAAAAATTTCAGAATTGCACCTTGCAATGCGGAGAAATTACTGTTTGTGCATTCACATTATTTATTGTTTTTTGCCTTTGAAAACCATCATGTTATTCATATACCAGAAATGTTTGAAGCTACTGACTGAATGAAAGGAGCTGGCATCTCACTCTCTTTGAATCTTCTTTATCATGCTAAGAGGAGCAGGAAAAAGCAAAAAATTTCAGAATTGCACCTTGCAATGCGGAGAAATTACTGTTTGTGCATTCACATTATTCATTGATTTTTGCAATTGAAAAATGTCCAGAAATGTTTGAAGCTTCTGACTGAATGAAAGGAGCTGGCATCTCACTCTCTTTCAATCTTCTTTATCATGCTAAGAGGAGCAGGAAAAAGCAAAAAATTTCAGAATTGCAAATTGCAATGCGGAGAAATTACTGTTTGTGCATTCACATTATTTATTGATTTTTGCCATTGAAAAATGTCCAGAAATGTTTGAAGCTACTGACTGAATGAAAGGAGCTGGCATCTCACTCTCTTTGAATCTTCTTTATCATGCTAAGAGGAGCAGGAAAAAGCAAAAAATTTCAGAATTGCACCTTGCAATGCGGAGAAATTACTGTTTGTGCATTCACATTATTCATTGATTTTTGCCATTGAAAAATATCATGTTATTCATATACCAGAAATCTTTGAAGCTACTGACTGAATGAAATTAGCTGGCATCTCACTCTCTATGAATCTTCTTTATCATGCTAAGAGGAGCAGGAAAAAGCAAAAAATTTCAGAATTGCACCTTGCAATGCGGAGAAATTACTGTTTGTGCATTCACATTATTTATTGTTTTTTGCCTTTGAAAACCATCATGTTATTCATATACCAGAAATGTTTGAAGCTACTGACTGAATGAAAGGAGCTGGCATCTCACTCTCTTTGAATCTTCTTTATCATGCTAAGAGGAGCAGGAAAAAGCAAAAAATTTCAGAATTGCACCTTGCAATGCGGAGAAATTACTGTTTGTGCATTCACATTATTCATTGATTTTTGCCATTGAAAAATGTCCAGAAATGTTTGAAGCTACCGACTGAATGAAAGGAGCTGGCATCTCACTCTCTTTGAATCTTCGTTATCATGCTAAGAGGAGCAGGAAAAATCAAAAAATTTCAGAATTGCACCTTGCAATGCAGAGAAATTACTGTTTGTGCATTCACATTTTTCATTGATTTTTGCCATTGAAAAACATCATGTTATTCATATACCAGAAATGTTTGAAGCTACTGACTGAATGAAAGGAGCTGGCATCTCACTCTCTTTGAATCTTCTTTATCATGCTAAGAGGAGCAGGAAAAAGCAAAAAAATTCAGAATTGCACCTTGCAATGCGGAGAAATTACTGTTTGTGCATTCACATTATTTATTGATTTTATCCATTGAAAAACGTCCAGAAATGTTTGAAGCTACTGACAGAATGAAAGGAGCTGGCATCTCACTCTCTTTGAATCTTCTTTATCATGCTAAGAGGAGCAGGAAAAAGCAAAAAATTTCAGAATTGCACCTTGCAATGCGGAGAAATTACTGTTTGTGCATTCACATTATTCATTGATTTTTGCCATTGAAAAACGTCCAGAAATGTTTGAAGCTACTGACTGAATGAAAGGAGCTGGCATCTCACTCTCTTTGAATCTTCTTTATCATGCTAAGAGGAGCAGGAAAAAGCAAAAAATTTCAGAATTGCACCTTGCAATGCGGAGAAATTACTGTTTGTATATTGACATTATTCATTGATTTTTGCCATTGAAAACCATCATGTTATTCATATACAGAAATGTTTGAAGCTACTGACTGAATGAAAGGAGCTGGCATCTCACTCTCTTTGAATCTTCTTTATCATGCTAAGAGGAGCAGGAAAAAGCAGAAAATTTCAGAATTGCACTTTGCAATGCGGAGAAATTACTGTTTGTGCATTCACATTATTCATTGATTTTTGCCATTGAAAACCATCATGTTATTCATATACCAGAAATGTTTGAAGCTACTGACTGAATGAAAGGAGCTGGCATCTCACTCTCTTTTAATCTTCTTTATCATGCTAAGAGGAGCAGGAAAAAGCAAAAAATTTCAGAATTGCACCTTGCAATACGGAGAAATTACTGTTTGTGCATTAACATTATTCATTGATTTTTGCCATTGAAAAAAGGCCAGAAATGTTTGAAGCTACTGACTGAATGAAATTAGCTGGCATATCACTCTCTTTGAATCTTCTTTATCATGCTAATCGGAGCAGCAAAAAGCAAAAAATTTCAGAATTGCACCTTGCAATGCGGAGAAATTACTGTTTGTGCATTCACATTATTCATTGATTTTTGCCCTTGAAAAACATCATGTTATTCATATACCAGAAATGTTTGAAGCTACTGACTGAATGAAAGGAGCTGGCATCTCACTCTCTTTGAATCTTCTTTATCATGCTAAGAGGAGCAGGAAAAAGCAAAAAATTTCAGAATTGCACCTTGCAATGCGGAGAAATTACTGTTTGTGCATTCACATTATTCATTGATTTTTGCCATTGAAAAACATCATGTTATTCATATACCAGAAATGTTTGAAGCTACTGACTGAATGAAAGGAGCTGGCATCTCACTCTCTTTGAATCTTCTTTATCATGTTAAGAGGAGCAGGAAAAAGCAAAAAATTTCAGAATTGCACCTTGCAATGCGGAGAAATTACTGTTTGTGCATTCACATTATTTATTGTTTTTTGCCTTTGAAAACCATCATGTTATTCATATACCAGAAATGTTTGAAGCTACTGACTGAATGAAAGGAGCTGGCATCTCACTCTCTTTGAATCTTCTTTATCATGCTAAGAGGAGCAGGAAAAAGCAAAAAATTTCAGAATTGCACCTTGCAATGCGGAGAAATTACTGTTTGTGCATTCACATTATTCATTGATTTTTGCAATTGAAAAATGTCCAGAAATGTTTGAAGCTTCTGACTGAATGAAAGGAGCTGGCATCTCACTCTCTTTCAATCTTCTTTATCATGCTAAGAGGAGCAGGAAAAAGCAAAAAATTTCAGAATTGCAAATTGCAATGCGGAGAAATTACTGTTTGTGCATTCACATTATTTATTGATTTTTGCCATTGAAAAATGTCCAGAAATGTTTGAAGCTACTGACTGAATGAAAGGAGCTGGCATCTCACTCTCTTTGAATCTTCTTTATCATGCTAAGAGGAGCAGGAAAAAGCAAAAAATTTCAGAATTGCACCTTGCAATGCGGAGAAATTACTGTTTGTGCATTCACATTATTCATTGATTTTTGCCATTGAAAAATATCATGTTATTCATATACCAGAAATCTTTGAAGCTACTGACTGAATGAAATTAGCTGGCATCTCACTCTCTATGAATCTTCTTTATCATGCTAAGAGGAGCAGGAAAAAGCAAAAAATTTCAGAATTGCACCTTGCAATGCGGAGAAATTACTGTTTGTGCATTCACATTATTTATTGTTTTTTGCCTTTGAAAACCATCATGTTATTCATATACCAGAAATGTTTGAAGCTACTGACTGAATGAAAGGAGCTGGCATCTCACTCTCTTTGAATCTTCTTTATCATGCTAAGAGGAGCAGGAAAAAGCAAAAAATTTCAGAATTGCACCTTGCAATGCGGAGAAATTACTGTTTGTGCATTCCCATTATTCATTGATTTTTGCCATTGAAAAATGTCCAGAAATGTTTGAAGCTACCGACTGAATGAAAGGAGCTGGCATCTCACTCTCTTTGAATCTTCGTTATCATGCTAAGAGGAGCAGGAAAAATCAAAAAATTTCAGAATTGCACCTTGCAATGCAGAGAAATTACTGTTTGTGCATTCACATTTTTCATTGATTTTTGCCATTGAAAAACATCATGTTATTCATATACCAGAAATGTTTGAAGCTACTGACTGAATGAAAGGAGCTGGCATCTCACTCTCTTTGAATCTTCTTTATCATGCTAAGAGGAGCAGGAAAAAGCAAAAAAATTCAGAATTGCACCTTGCAATGCGGAGAAATTACTGTTTGTGCATTCACATTATTCATTGATTTTATCCATTGAAAAACGTCCAGAAATGTTTGAAGCTACTGACTGAATGAAAGGAGCTGGCATCTCACTCTCTTTGAATCTTCTTTATCATGCTAAGAGGAGCAGAAAAAAGCAAAAAATTTCAGAATTGCACCTTGCAATGCGGAGAAATTACTGTTTGTGCATTCACATTATTCATTGATTTTTGCCATTGAAAAACGTCCAGAAATGTATGAAGCTACTGACTGAATGAAAGGAGCTGGCATCTCACTCTCTTTGAATCTTCTTTATCATGCTAAGAGGAGAAGGAAAAAGCAAAAAATTTCAGAATTGCACCTTGCAATGCGGAGAAATTACTGTTTGTGCATTCACATTATTCATTGATTTTTGCCTTTGAAAAACGTCCAGAAATGTTTGAAGCTACTGACTGAATTAAAAGAGCTGGCATCTCACTCTCTTTGAATCTTCTTTATCATGCTAAGAGGAGCAGGAAAAAGCAAAAAATTTCAGAATTGCACCTTGCAATGCGGAGAAATTACTGTTTGTATATTGACATTATTCATTGATTTTTGCCATTGAAAACCATCATGTTATTCATATACAGAAATGTTTGAAGCTACTGACTGAATGAAAGGAGCTGGCATTTCACTCTCTTTGAATCTTCTTTATCATGCTAAGAGGAGCAGGAAAAAGCAAAAAATTTCAGAATTGCACTTTGCAATGCGGAGAAATTACTGTTTGTGCATTCACATTATTCATTGATTTTTGCCATTGAAAAAAGGCCAGAAATGTTTGAAGCTACTGACTGAATGAAATTAGCTGGCATATCACTCTCTTTGAATCTTCTTTATCATGCTAATCGGAGCAGCAAAAAGCAAAAAATTTCAGAATTGCACCTTGCAATGCGGAGAAATTACTGTTTGTGCATTCACATTATTCATTGATTTTTGCCCTTGAAAAACATCATGTTATTCATATACCAGAAATGTTTGAAGCTACTGACTGAATGAAAGGAGCTGGCATCTCACTCTCTTTGAATATTCTTTATCATGCTAAGAGGAGCAGGAAAAAGCAAAAAATTTCAGAATTGCACCTTGCAATGCGGAGAAATTACTGTTTGTGCATTCACATTATTCATTGATTTTTGCCATTGAAAAACATCATGTTATTCATATACCAGAAATGTTTGAAGCTACTGACTGAATGAAAGGAGCTGGCATCTCACTCTCTTTGAATCTTCTTTATCATGCTAAGAGGAGCAGGAAAAAGCAAAAAATTTCAGAATTGCACCTTGCAATGCGGAGAAATTACTGTTTGTGCATTCACATTATTTATTGTTTTTTGCCTTTGAAAACCATTATGTTATTCATATACCAGAAATGTTTGAAGCTACTGACTGAATGAAAGGAGCTGGCATCTCACTCTCTTTGAATCTTCTTTATCATGCTAAGAGGAGCAGGAAAAAGCAAAAAATTTCAGAATTGCACCTTGCAATGCGGAGAAATTACTGTTTGTGCATTCACATTATTCATTGATTTTTGCAATTGAAAAATGTCCAGAAATGTTTGAAGCTACTGACTGAATGAAAGGAGCTGGCATCTCACTCTCTTTGAATCTTCTTTATCATGCTAAGAGGAGCAGGAAAAAGCAAAAAATTTCAGAATTGCACCTTGCAATGCGGAGAAATTACTGTTTGTGCATTCACATTATTCATTGATTTTTGCCATTAAAAAATGTCCAGAAATGTTTGAAGCTACTGACTGAATGAAAAGAGATGGCATCTCACTCTCTTTGAATCTTCTTTATCATGCTAAGAGGAGCAGGAAAAAGCAAAAAATTTCAGAATTGCACCTTGCAATGCGGAGAAATTACTGTTTGTGCATTCACATTATTCATTGATTTTTACCATTGAAAAACGTCCAGAAATGTTTGAAGCTACTGACTGAATGAAAGGAGCTGGCATCTCACTCTCTTTGAATCTTCTTTATCATGCTAAGAGGAGCAGGAAAAAGCAAAAAATTTCAGAATTGCACCTTGCAATGCGGAGAAATTACTGTTTGTATATTGACATTATTCATTGATTTTTGCCATTGAAAACCATCATGTTATTCATATACAGAAATGTTTGAAGCTACTGACTGAATGAAAGGAGCTGGCATCTCACTCTCTTTGAATCTTCTTTATCATGCTAAGAGGAGCAGGAAAAAGCAAAAAATTTCAGAATTGCACTTTGCAATGCGGAGAAATTACTGTTTGTGCATTCACATTATTCATTGATTTTTGCCATTGAAAACCATCATGTTATTCATATACCAGAAATGTTTGAAGCTACTGACTGAATGAAAGGAGCTGGCATCTCACTCTCTTTCAGTCTTCTTTATCATGCTAAGAGGAGCAGGAAAAAGCAAAAAATTTCAGAATTGCACCTTGCAATGTGGAGAAATTACTGTTTGTGCATTCACATTATTCATTGATTTTTGCCATTGAAAAAAGGCCAGAAATGTTTGAAGCTACTGAATGAATGAAATTAGCTGGCATATCACTCTCTTTGAATCTTCTTTATCATGCTAATCGGAGCAGCAAAAAGCAAAAAATTTCAGAATTGCACCTTGCAATGCGGAGAAATTACTGTTTGTGCATTCACATTATTCATTGATTTTTGCCCTTGAAAAACATCATGTTATTCATATGCCAGAAATCTTTGAAGCTACTGACTGAATGAAAGGAGCTGGCATCTCACTCTCTTTGAATCTTCTTTATCATGCTAAGAGGAGCAGAAAAAAGCAAAAAATTTCAGAATTGCACCTTGCAATGCGGAGAAATTACTGTTTGTGCATTCACATTATTCATTGATTTTTGCCATTGAAAAACATCATGTTATTCATATACCAGAAATGTTTGAAGCTACTGACTGAATGAAAGGAGCTTGCATCTCACTCTCTTTGAATCTTCTTTATCATGCTAAGAGGAGCAGGAAAAAGCAAAAAATTTCAGAATTGCACCTTGCAATGCGGAGAAATTACTGTTTGTGCATTCACATTATTTATTGTTTTTTGCCATTGAAAACCATCATGTTATTCATATACCAGAAATGTTTGAAGCTACTGACTGAATGAAAGGAGCTGGCATCTCACTCTCTTTGAATCTTCTTTATCATGCTAAGAGGAGTAGGAAAAAGCAAAAAATTTCAGAATTGCACCTTGCAATGCAGAGAAATTACTGTTTGTGCATTCACATTATTCATTGATTTTTGCAATTGAAAAATGTCCAGAAATGTTTGAAGCTACTGACTGAATGAAAGGAGCTGGCATCTCACTCTCTTTGAATCTTCTTTATCATGCTAAGAGGAGCAGGAAAAAGCAAAAAATTTCAGAATTGCACCTTGCAATGCGGAGAAATTACTGTTTGTGCATTCACATTATTCATTGATTTTTGCCATTAAAAAATGTCCAGAAATGTTTGAAGCTACTGACTGAATGAAAAGAGCTGGCATCTCACTCTCTTTGAATCTTCTTTATCATGCTAAGAGGAGCAGGAAAAAGCAAAAAATTTCAGAATTGCACCTTGCAATGCGGAGAAATTACTGTTTGTGCATTCACATTATTCATTGATTTTTGCCATTGAAAAACGTCCAGAAATGTTTGAAGCTATTGACTGAATGAAAGGAGCTGGCATCTCACTCTCTTTGAATCTTCTTTATCATGCTAAGAGGAGCAGGAAAAAGCAAAAAATTTCAGAATTGCACTTTGCAATGCGGAGAAATTACTGTTTGTGCATTCACATTATTCATTGATTTTTGCCATTGAAAAATGTCCAGAAATGTTTGAAGCTACTGACTGAATGAAAGGAGCTGGCATCTCACTCTCTTTGAATCTTCTTTATCATGCTAAGAGGAGCAGGAAAAAGCAAAAAATTTCAGAATTGCACCTTGCAATGCGGAGAAATTACTGTTTGTGCATTCACATTTTTCATTGATTTTTGCCATTGAAAAACGTCCAGAAATGTTTGAAGCTACTGACTGAATTAAAAGAGCTGGCATCTCACTCTCTTTGAATCTTCTTTATCATGCTAAGAGGAGCAGGAAAAAGCAAAAAATTTCAGAATTGCACCTTGCAATGTGGAGAAATTACTGTTTGTATATTGACATTATTCATTGATTTTTGTCATTGAAAACCATCATGTTATTCATATACAGAAATGTTTGAAGCTACTGACTGAATGAAAGGAGCTGGCATCTCACTCTCTTTGAATCTTCTTTATCATGCTAAGAGGAGCAGGAAAAAGCAAAAAATTTCAGAATTGCACGTTGCAATGCGGAGAAATTACTGTTTGTGCATTCACATTATTCATTGATTTTTGCAATTGAAAAATGTCCAGAAATGTTTGAAGCTACTGACTGAATGAAAGGAGCTGGCATCTCACTCTCTTTGAATCTTCTTTATTATGCTAAGAGGAGTAGGAAAAAGCAAAAAATTTCAGAATTGCACTTTGCAATGCGGAGAAATTACTGTTTGTGCATTCACATTATTCATTGATTTTTGCCATTGAAAACCATCATGTTATTCATATACCAGAAATGTTTGAAGCTACTGACTGAATGAAAGGAGCTGGCATCTCACTCTCTTTCAGTCTTCTTTATCATGCTAAGAGGAGCAGGAAAAAGCAAAAAATTTCAGAATTGCACCTTGCAATGTGGAGAAATTACTGTTTGTGCATTCACATTATTCATTGATTTTTGCCATTGAAAAAAGGCCAGAAATGTTTGAAGCTACTGAATGAATGAAATTAGCTGGCATATCACTCTCTTTGAATCTTCTTTATCATGCTAATCGGAGCAGCAAAAAGCAAAAAATTTCAGAATTGCACCTTGCAATGCGGAGAAATTACTGTTTGTGCATTCACATTATTCATTGATTTTTGCCCTTGAAAAACATCATGTTATTCATATGCCAGAAATCTTTGAAGCTACTGACTGAATGAAAGGAGCTGGCATCTCACTCTCTTTGAATCTTCTTTATCATGCTAAGAGGAGCAGAAAAAAGCAAAAAATTTCAGAATTGCACCTTGCAATGCGGAGAAATTACTGTTTGTGCATTCACATTATTCATTGATTTTTGCCATTGAAAAACATCATGTTATTCATATACCAGAAATGTTTGAAGCTACTGACTGAATGAAAGGAGCTTGCATCTCACTCTCTTTGAATCTTCTTTATCATGCTAAGAGGAGCAGGAAAAAGCAAAAAATTTCAGAATTGCACCTTGCAATGCGGAGAAATTACTGTTTGTGCATTCACATTATTTATTGTTTTTTGCCATTGAAAACCATCATGTTATTCATATACCAGAAATGTTTGAAGCTACTGACTGAATGAAAGGAGCTGGCATCTCACTCTCTTTGAATCTTCTTTATCATGCTAAGAGGAGTAGGAAAAAGCAAAAAATTTCAGAATTGCACCTTGCAATGCGGAGAAATTACTGTTTGTGCATTCACATTATTCATTGATTTTTGCAATTGAAAAATGTCCAGAAATGTTTGAAGCTACTGACTGAATGAAAGGAGCTGGCATCTCACTCTCTTTGAATCTTCTTTATCATGCTAAGAGGAGCAGGAAAAAGCAAAAAATTTCAGAATTGCACCTTGCAATGCGGAGAAATTACTGTTTGTGCATTCACATTATTCATTGATTTTTGCCATTAAAAAATGTCCAGAAATGTTTGAAGCTACTGACTGAATGAAAAGAGCTGGCATCTCACTCTCTTTGAATCTTCTTTATCATGCTAAGAGGAGCAGGAAAAAGCAAAAAATTTCAGAATTGCACCTTGCAATGCGGAGAAATTACTGTTTGTGCATTCACATTATTCATTGATTTTTGCCATTGAAAAACGTCCAGAAATGTTTGAAGCTACTGACTGAATGAAAGGAGCTGGCATCTCACTCTCTTTGAATCTTCTTTATAATGCTAAGAGGAGCAGGAAAAAGCAAAAAATTTCAGAATTGCACCTTGCAATGCGGAGAAATTACTGTTTGTGCATTCACATTATTCATTGATTTTTGCCATTGAAAAATGTCCAGAAATGTTTGAAGCTACTGACTGAATGAAAGGAGCTGGCATCTCACTCTCTTTGAATCTTCTTTATCATGCTAAGAGGAGCAGGAAAAAGCAAAAAATTTCAGAATTGCACCTTGCAATGCGGAGAAATTACTGTTTGTGCATTCACATTATTCATTGATTTTTGCCATTGAAAAACGTCCAGAAATGTTTGAAGCTACTGACTGAATTAAAAGAGCTGGCATCTCACTCTCTTTGAATCTTCTTTATCATGCTAAGAGGAGCAGGAAAAAGCAAAAAATTTCAGAATTGCACCTTGCAATGTGGAGAAATTACTGTTTGTATATTGACATTATTCATTGATTTTTGTCATTGAAAACCATCATGTTATTCATATACAGAAATGTTTGAAGCTACTGACTGAATGAAAGGAGCTGGCATCTCACTCTCTTTGAATCTTCTTTATCATGCTAAGAGGAGCAGGAAAAAGCAAAAAATTTCAGAATTGCACCTTGCAATGCGGAGAAATTACTGTTTGTGCATTCACATTATTCATTGATTTTTGCCATTGAAAAACATCATGTTATTCATATACCAGAAATGTTTGAAGCTACTGACTGAATGAAAGGAGCTTGCATCTCACTCTCTTTGAATCTTCTTTATCATGCTAAGAGGAGCAGGAAAAAGCAAAAAATTTCAGAATTGCACCTTGCAATGCGGAGAAATTACTGTTTGTGCATTCACATTATTTATTGTTTTTTGCCATTGAAAACCATCATGTTATTCATATACCAGAAATGTTTGAAGCTACTGACTGAATGAAAGGAGCTGGCATCTCACTCTCTTTGAATCTTCTTTATCATGCTAAGAGGAGTAGGAAAAAGCAAAAAATTTCAGAATTGCACCTTGCAATGCGGAGAAATTACTGTTTGTGCATTCACATTATTCATTGATTTTTGCAATTGAAAAATGTCCAGAAATGTTTGAAGCTACTGACTGAATGAAAGGAGCTGGCATCTCACTCTCTTTGAATCTTCTTTATCATGCTAAGAGGAGCAGGAAAAAGCAAAAAATTTCAGAATTGCACCTTGCAATGCGGAGAAATTACTGTTTGTGCATTCACATTATTCATTGATTTTTGCCATTAAAAAATGTCCAGAAATGTTTGAAGCTACTGACTGAATGAAAAGAGCTGGCATCTCACTCTCTTTGAATCTTCTTTATCATGCTAAGAGGAGCAGGAAAAAGCAAAAAATTTCAGAATTGCACCTTGCAATGCGGAGAAATTACTGTTTGTGCATTCACATTATTCATTGATTTTTGCCATTGAAAAACGTCCAGAAATGTTTGAAGCTACTGACTGAATGAAAGGAGCTGGCATCTCACTCTCTTTGAATCTTCTTTATAATGCTAAGAGGAGCAGGAAAAAGCAAAAAATTTCAGAATTGCACCTTGCAATGCGGAGAAATTACTGTTTGTGCATTCACATTATTCATTGATTTTTGCCATTGAAAAATGTCCAGAAATGTTTGAAGCTACTGACTGAATGAAAGGAGCTGGCATCTCACTCTCTTTGAATCTTCTTTATCATGCTAAGAGGAGCAGGAAAAAGCAAAAAATTTCAGAATTGCACCTTGCAATGCGGAGAAATTACTGTTTGTGCATTCACATTATTCATTGATTTTTGCCATTGAAAAACGTCCAGAAATGTTTGAAGCTACTGACTGAATTAAAAGAGCTGGCATCTCACTCTCTTTGAATCTTCTTTATCATGCTAAGAGGAGCAGGAAAAAGCAAAAAATTTCAGAATTGCACCTTGCAATGTGGAGAAATTACTGTTTGTATATTGACATTATTCATTGATTTTTGTCATTGAAAACCATCATGTTATTCATATACAGAAATGTTTGAAGCTACTGACTGAATGAAAGGAGCTGGCATCTCACTCTCTTTGAATCTTCTTTATCATGCTAAGAGGAGCAGGAAAAAGCAAAAAATTTCAGAATTGCACCTTGCAATGCGGAGAAATTACTGTTTGTGCATTCACATTATTCATTGATTTTTGCAATTGAAAAATGTCCAGAAATGTTTGAAGCTACTGACTGAATGAAAGGAGCTGGCATCTCACTCTCTTTGAATCTTCTTTATTATGCTAAGAGGAGTAGGAAAAAGCAAAAAATTTCAGAATTGCACTTTGCAATGCGGAGAAATTACTGTTTGTGCATTCACATTATTCATTGATTTTTGCCATTGAAAACCATCATGTTATTCATATACCAGAAATGTTTGAAGCTACTGACTGAATGAAAGGAGCTGGCATCTCACTCTCTTTCAGTCTTCTTTATCATGCTAAGAGGAGCAGGAAAAAGCAAAAAATTTCAGAATTGCACCTTGCAATGTGGAGAAATTACTGTTTGTGCATTCACATTATTCATTGATTTTTGCCATTGAAAAAAGGCCAGAAATGTTTGAAGCTACTGAATGAATGAAATTAGCTGGCATATCACTCTCTTTGAATCTTCTTTATCATGCTAATCGGAGCAGCAAAAAGCAAAAAATTTCAGAATTGCACCTTGCAATGCGGAGAAATTACTGTTTGTGCATTCACATTATTCATTGATTTTTGCCCTTGAAAAACATCATGTTATTCATATGCCAGAAATCTTTGAAGCTACTGACTGAATGAAAGGAGCTGGCATCTCACTCTCTTTGAATCTTCTTTATCATGCTAAGAGGAGCAGAAAAAAGCAAAAAATTTCAGAATTGCACCTTGCAATGCGGAGAAATTACTGTTTGTGCATTCACATTATTCATTGATTTTTGCCATTGAAAAACATCATGTTATTCATATACCAGAAATGTTTGAAGCTACTGACTGAATGAAAGGAGCTTGCATCTCACTCTCTTTGAATCTTCTTTATCATGCTAAGAGGAGCAGGAAAAAGCAAAAAATTTCAGAATTGCACCTTGCAATGCGGAGAAATTACTGTTTGTGCATTCACATTATTTATTGTTTTTTGCCATTGAAAACCATCATGTTATTCATATACCAGAAATGTTTGAAGCTACTGACTGAATGAAAGGAGCTGGCATCTCACTCTCTTTGAATCTTCTTTATCATGCTAAGAGGAGTAGGAAAAAGCAAAAAATTTCAGAATTGCACCTTGCAATGCGGAGAAATTACTGTTTGTGCATTCACATTATTCATTGATTTTTGCAATTGAAAAATGTCCAGAAATGTTTGAAGCTACTGACTGAATGAAAGGAGCTGGCATCTCACTCTCTTTGAATCTTCTTTATCATGCTAAGAGGAGCAGGAAAAAGCAAAAAATTTCAGAATTGCACCTTGCAATGCGGAGAAATTACTGTTTGTGCATTCACATTATTCATTGATTTTTGCCATTAAAAAATGTCCAGAAATGTTTGAAGCTACTGACTGAATGAAAAGAGCTGGAATCTCACTCTCTTTGAATCTTCTTTATCATGCTAAGAGGAGCAGGAAAAAGCAAAAAATTTCAGAATTGCACCTTGCAATGCGGAGAAATTACTGTTTGTGCATTCACATTATTCATTGATTTTTGCCATTGAAAAACGTCCAGAAATGTTTGAAGCTACTGACTGAATGAAAGGAGCTGGCATCTCACTCTCTTTGAATCTTCTTTATCATGCTAAGAGGAGCAGGAAAAAGCAAAAAATTTCAGAATTGCACCTTGCAATGCGGAGAAATTACTGTTTGTGCATTCACATTATTCATTGATTTTTGCCATTGAAAAATGTCCAGAAATGTTTGAAGCTACTGACTGAATGAAAGGAGCTGGCATCTCACTCTCTTTGAATCTTCTTTATCATGCTAAGAGGAGCAGGAAAAAGCAAAAAATTTCAGAATTGCACCTTGCAATGCGGAGAAATTACTGTTTGTGCATTCACATTATTCATTGATTTTTGCCATTGAAAAACGTCCAGAAATGTTTGAAGCTACTGACTGAATTAAAAGAGCTGGCATCTCACTCTCTTTGAATCTTCTTTATCATGCTAAGAGGAGCAGGAAAAAGCAAAAAATTTCAGAATTGCACCTTGCAATGTGGAGAAATTACTGTTTGTATATTGACATTATTCATTGATTTTTGTCATTGAAAACCATCATGTTATTCATATACAGAAATGTTTGAAGCTACTGACTGAATGAAAGGAGCTGGCATCTCACTCTCTTTGAATCTTCTTTATCATGCTAAGAGGAGCAGGAAAAAGCAAAAAATTTCAGAATTGCACCTTGCAATGCGGAGAAATTACTGTTTGTGCATTCACATTATTCATTGATTTTTGCAATTGAAAAATGTCCAGAAATGTTTGAAGCTACTGACTGAATGAAAGGAGCTGGCATCTCACTCTCTTTGAATCTTCTTTATTATGCTAAGAGGAGTAGGAAAAAGCAAAAAATTTCAGAATTGCACCTTGCAATGCGGAGAAATTACTGTTTGTGCATTCACATTATTCATTGATTTTTGCAATTGAAAAATGTCCAGAAATGTTTGAAGCTACTGACTGAATGAAAGGAGCTGGCATCTCACTCTCTTTGAATCTTCTTTATCATGCTAAGAGGAGCAGGAAAAAGCAAAAAATTTCAGAATTGCACCTTGCAATGCGGAGAAATTACTGTTTGTGCATTCACATTATTCATTGATTTTTGCCATTAAAAAATGTCCAGAAATGTTTGAAGCTACTGACTGAATGAAAAGAGCTGGCATCTCACTCTCTTTGAATCTTCTTTATCATGCTAAGAGGAGCAGGAAAAAGCAAAAAATTTCAGAATTGCACCTTGCAATGCGGAGAAATTACTGTTTGTGCATTCACATTATTCATTGATTTTTGCCATTGAAAAACGTCCAGAAATGTTTGAAGATACTGACTGAATGAAACGAGCTGGCATCTCACTCTCTTTGAATCTTCTTTATCATGCTAAGAGGAGCAGGAAAAAGCCAAAAATTTCAGAATTGCACCTTGCAATGCGGAGAAATTACTGTTTGTGCATTCACATTATTCATTGATTTTTGCCATTGAAAAATGTCCAGAAATGTTTGAAGCTACTGACTGAATGAAAGGAGCTGGCATCTCACTCTCTTTGAATCTTCTTTATCATGCTAAGAGGAGCAGGAAAAAGCAAAAAATTTCAGAATTGCACCTTGCAATGCGGAGAAATTACTGTTTCTGCATTCACATTATTCATTGATTTTTGCCATTGAAAAACGTCCAGAAATGTTTGAAGCTACTGACTGAATTAAAAGAGCTGGCATCTCACTCTCTTTGAATCTTCTTTATCATGCTAAGAGGAGCAGGAAAAAGCAAAAAATTTCAGAATTGCACCTTGCAATGTGGAGAAATTACTGTTTGTATATTGACATTATTCATTGATTTTTGCCATTGAAAACCATCATGTTATTCATATACAGAAATGTTTGAAGCTACTGACTGAATGAAAGGAGCTGGCATCTCACTCTCTTTGAATCTTCTTTATCATGCTAAGAGGAGCAGGAAAAAGCAAAAAATTTCAGAATTGCACCTTGCAATGCGGAGAAATTACTGTTTGTGCATTCACATTATTCATTGATTTTTGCCATTGAAAACCATCATGTTATTCATATACCAGAAATGTTTGAAGCTACTGACTGAATGAAAGGAGCTGGCATCTCACTCTCTTTGAATCTTCTTTATCATGCTAAGAGGAGCAGGAAAAAGCAAAAAATTTCAGAATTGCACCTTGCAATGCGGAGAAATTACTGTTTGTGCATTCACATTATTCATTGATTTTTGCCATTGAAAAACATCATGTTATTCATATACCAGAAATGTTTGAAGCTACTGACTGAATGAAAGGAGCTGGCATCTCACTCTCTTTGAATCTTCTTTATCATGCTAAGAGGAGCAGGAAAAAGCAAAAAATTTCAGAATTGCACCTTGCAATGCGGAGAAATTACTGTTTGTGCATTCACATTATTTATTGTTTTTTGCCTTTGAAAACCATCATGTTATTCATATACCAGAAATGTTTGAAGCTACTGACTGAATGAAAGGATCCGGCATCTCACTCTCTTTGAATCTTCTTTATCATGCTAAGAGGAGCAGGAAAAAGCAAAAAATTTCAGAATTGCACCTTGCAATGCGGAGAAATTTCTGTTTGTGCATTCACATTATTCATTGATTTTTGCCATTGAAAAATGTCCAGAAATGTTTGAAGCTACTGACTGAATGAAAAGAGCTGGCATCTCACTCTCTTTGCATCTTCTTTATCATGCTAAGAGGAGCAGGAAAAAGCAAAAAATTTCAGAATTGCACCTTGCAATGCGGAGAAATGACTGTTTGTGCATTCACATTATTCATTGATTTTTGCCATTGAAAAACATCATGTTATTCATATACCAGAAATGTTTGAAGCTACTGACTGAATGAAAGGAGGTGGCATCTCACTCTCTTTGAATCTTCTTTATCATGCTAAGAGGAGCAGGAAAAAGCAAAAAATTTCAGAATTGCACCTTGCAATGCGGAGAAATTACTGTTTGTGCATTCACATTATTCATTGATTTTTGCCATTGAAAAACATCATGTTATTCATATACCAGAAATGTTTGAAGCTACTGACTGAATGAAAGGAGGTGGCATCTCACTCTCTTTGAATCTTCTTTATCATGCTAAGAGGAGCAGGAAAAAGCAAAAAATTTCAGAATTGCACCTTGCAATGCGGAGAAATTACTGTTTGTGCATTCACATTATTCATTGATTTTTGCCATTGAAAAACGTCCAGAAATGTTTGAAGCTACTGACTGAATGAAAGGAGCTGGCATCTCACTCTCTTTGAATCTTCTTTATCATGCTAAGAGGAGCAGGAAAAAGCAAAAAATTTCAGAATTGCACCTTGCAATGCGGAGAAATTACTGTTTGTGCATTCACATTATTCATTGATTTTTGCCATTGAAAAATGTCCAGAAATGTTTGAAGCTACTGACTGAATTAAAAGAGCTGGCATCTCACTCTCTTTGAATCTTCTTTATCATGCTAAGAGGAGCAGGAAAAAGCAAAAAATTTCAGAATTGCACCTTGCAATGCGGAGAAATTACTGTTTGTATATTGACATTATTCATTGATTTTTGCCATTGAAAACCATCATGTTATTCATATACAGAAATGTTAGAAGCTACTGACTGAATGAAAGGAGCTGGCATCTCACTCTCTTTGAATCTTCTTTATCATGCTAAGAGGAGCAGGAAAAAGCAAAAAATTTCAGAATTGCACCTTGCAATGCGGAGAAATTACTGTTTGTGCATTCACATTATTCATTGATTTTTGCCATTGAAAAACGTCCAGAAATGTTTGAAGCTACTGACTGAATGAAAAGAGCTGGCATCTCACTCTCTTTGAATCTTCTTTATCATGCTAAGAGGAGCAGGAAAAAGCAGAAAAATTCAGAATTGCAGATTGCAATGCGGAGAAACCAATGTTTGTGCATTCACATTATTCATTGATTTTTGCCATTGAAAAACGTCCAAAAATGTTTGAAGCTACTGACTGAATGAAAAGAGCTGGCATCTCACTCTCTTTGTATCTTCTTTATCATGCTAAGAGGAGCAGGAAAAAGCAAAAAATTTCAGAATTGCACCTTGCAATGCGGAGAAATCAATGTTTGTGCATTCACAATATTCATTGATTTTTGCCATTGAAAAACGTCCAGAAATGTTTGAAGCTACTGACTGAATGAAAGGAGCTGGCATCTCACTCTCTTTGAATCTTCTTTATCATGCTAAGAGGAGCAGGAAAAAGCAAAAAATTTCAGAATTGCACCTTGCAATGCAGAGAAATTACTATTTGTGCATTCACATTATTCATTGATTTTTGCCATTGAAAAACGTCCAGAAATGTTTGAAGCTACTGACTGAATTAAAAGAGCTGGCATCTCACTCTCTTTGAATCTTCTTTATCATGCTAAGAGGAGCAGGAAAAAGCAAAAAATTTCAGAATCGCACCTTGCAATGCGGAGAAATTACTGTTTGTATATTGACATTATTCATTGATTTTTGCCATTGAAAACCATCATGTAATTCATATACAGAAATGTTTGAAGCTACTGACTGAATGAAAGGAGCTGGCATCTCACTCTTTTTGAATCTTCTTTATCATGCTAAGAGGAGCAGGAAAAAGCAAAAAATTTCAGAATTGCACCTTGCAATGCGGAGAAATTACTGTTTGTGCATTCACATTATTCATTGATTTTTGCCATTGAAAAAAGGCCAGAAATGTTTGAAGCTACTGACTGAATGAAATTAGCTGGCATATCACTCTCTTTGAATCTTCTTTATCATGCTAATCGGAGCAGCAAAAAGCAAAAAATTTCAGAATTGCACCTTGCAATGCGGAGAAATTACTGTTTGTGCATTCACATTATTCATTGATTTTTGCTATTGAAAAACATCATGTTATTCATATACCAGAAATGTTTGAAGCTACTGACTGAATGAAAGGAGCTGGCATCTCACTCTCTTTGAATCTTCTTTATCATGCTAAGAGGAGCAGGAAAAAGCAAAAAATTTCAGAATTGCACCTTGCAATGCGGAGAAATTACTGTTTGTGCATTCACATTATTCATTGATTTTTGCCATTGAAAAACATCATGTTATTCATATACCAGAAATGTTTGAAGCTACTGACTGAATGAAAGGAGCTGGCATCTCACTCTCTTTGAATTTTCTTTATCATGCTAAGAGGAGCAGGAAAAAGCAAAAAATTTCAGAATTGCAACTTGCAATGCTGAGAAATTACTGTTTGTGCATTCACATTATTTATTGTTTTTTGCCATTGAAAACCATCATGTTATTCATATACCAGAAATGTTTGAAGCTACTGACTGAATGAAAGGAGCTGGCATCTCACTCTCTTTGAATCTTCTTTATCATGCTAAGAGGAGCAGGAAAAAGCAAAAAATTTCAGAATTGCACATTGCAATGTGGAGAAATCAATGTTTGTGCATTCACATTATTCACTGATTTTTGCCATTGAAAAACGTCCAGAAATGTTTGAAGCTACTGACTGAATGAAAAGAGCTGGCATCTCTCTCTCTTTGAATCTTCTTTATCATGCTAAGAGGAGCAGGAAAAAGCAGAAAAATTCAGAATTGCACATTGCAATGCGGAGAAACCAATGTTTGTGCATTCACATTATTCATTGATTTTTGCCATTGAAAAACGTCCAGAAATGTTTGAAGCTACTGACTGAATGAAAGGAGCTGGCATCTCACTCTCTTTGAATCTTCTTTATCATGCTAAGAGGAGCAGGAAAAAGCAAAAAATTTCAGAATTGCACCTTGCAATGCGGAGAAATTACTGTTTGTGCATTCACATTATTCATTGATTTTTGCCATTGAAAAACATCATGTTATTCATATACCAGAAATGTTTGAAGCTACTGACTGAATGAAAAGAGCTGGCATCTCACTCTCTTTAAATCTTCTTTATCATACTAAGAGGAGCAGGAAAAAGCCAAAAATTTCAGAATTGCACCTTGCAATGCGGAGAAATTACTGTTTGTATATTGACATTATTCATTGATTTTTGCCATTGAAAACCATCATGTTATTCATATACCTGAAATGTTTGAAGCTACTGACTGAATGAAAGGAGCTGGCATCTCACTCTCTTTGAATCTTCTTTATCATGCTAAGAGGAGCAGGAAAAAGCAAAAAATGTCAGAATTGCACCTTGCAATGCTGGGAAATTACTGTTTGTATATTGACATTATTCATTGATTTTTGCCATTGAAAACCATCATGTTATTCATATACCAGAAATGTTTGAAGCTACTGACTGAATGAAAGGAGCTGGCATCTCACTCTCTTTGAATCTTCTTTATCATGCTAAGAGGAGCAGGAAAAAGCAAAAAATTTCATAATTGCACCTTGCAATGCGGAGAAATTACTGTTTGTGCATTCACATTATTCATTGATTTTTGCCATTGAAAAAAGTCCAGAAATGTTTGAAGCTACTGACTGAATGAAAGTAGCTGGCATCTCACTCTCTTTGAATCTTCTTTATCATACTAAAAGGAGCAGGAAAAAGCAAAACATTTCAGAATTGCACCTTGCAATGCGGAGAAATTACTGTTTGTGCATTCACATTATTCATTGATTTTTGCCATTGAAAAACATCATGTTATTCATATACCTGAAATGTTTGAAGCTACTGACTGAATGAAAGGAGCTGGCATCTCACTCTCTTTGAATCTTCTTTAACATGCTAAGAGGAGCAGGAAAAAGCAAAAAATGTCAGAATTGCACCTTGCAATGCGGAGAAATTACTGTTTGTATATTGACATTATTCATTGATTTTTGCCATTGAAAACCATCATGTTATTCATATACCAGAAATGTTTGAAGCTACTGACTGAATGAAAGGAGCTGGCATCTCACTCTCTTTGAATCTTCTTTATCATGCTAAGAGGAGCAGGAAAAAGCAAAAAATTTCATAATTGCACCTTCCAATGCGGAGAAATTACTGTTTGTGCATTCACATTATTCATTGATTTTTGCCATTGAAAAAAGTCCAGAAATATTTGAAGCTACTGACTGAATGAAAGTAGCTGGCATCTCACTCTCTTTGAATCTTCTTTATCATACTAAAAGGAGCAGGAAAAAGCAAAACATTTCAGAATTGCACCTTGCAATGCGGAGAAATTACTGTATGTGCATTCACATTATTCATTGATTTTTGCCATTGAAAAACATCATGTTATTCATATACCAGAAATGTTTAAAGCTACTGACTGAATGAAATGAGCTGGCATCTCACTATCTTTGAATCTTCTTTATCATGCTAAGAGGAGCAGGAAAAAGCAAAAAATTTCAGAATTGCACCTTGCAATGCGGCGAAATTACAGTTTGTGCATTCACATTATTCATTGATTTTTGCTATTAAAAAACGTCCAGAAATGTTTGAAGCTACTGACTGAATGAAAAGAGCTGGCATGTCACTCTCTTTGAATCTTCTTTATCATGCTAAGAGGAGCAGGAAAAAGCAAAAAAATTCAGAATTGCACCTTGCAATGCGGAGAAATTACTGTTTGTGCATTCACATTATTCATTGATTTTTGCCATTGAAAAACATCATGTTATTCATATACCAGAAATGTTTGAAGCTACTGACTGAATGAAAGGAGCTGGCATCTCACTCTCTTTGAATCTTCTTTATCATGCTAAGAGGAGCAGGAAAAAGCAAAAAATTTCAGAATTGCACCTTGCAATGCGGAGAAATTACTGTTTGTGCATTCACATTATTCATTGATTTTTGCCATTGAAAAACATCATGTTATTCATATACCAGAAATGTTTGAAGCTACTGACTGAATGAAAGGAGCTGGCATGATTTTTGCCATTGAAAAACATCATGTTATTCATATACCAGAAATGTTTGAAGCTACTGATTGAATGAAAGGAGCTGGCATCTCACTCTCTTTGAATCTTCTTTATCATGCTAAGAGGAGCAGGAAAAAGCAAAGAATTTCAGAATTGCACCTTGCAATGCGGAGAAATTACTGTTTGTGCATTCACATTATTCATTGATTTTTGCCATTGAAAAACGTCCAGAAATGTTTGAAGCTACTGACTGAATGAAAAGAGCTGGCATCTCACTCTCTTTGAATCTTCTTTATCATGCTAAGAGGAGCAGGAAAAAGCAAAAAATTTCTGAATTGCACTTTCCAATGCGGAGAAATTACTGTTTGTGCATTCACATTATTCATTGATTTTTGCCATTGAAAACCATCATGTTATTCATATACCAGAAATGTTTGAAGCTACTGACTGAATGAAAGGAGCTGGCATCTCACTCTCTTTGAATCTTCTTTATCATGCTAAGAGGAGCAGGAAAAAGCAAAAAATTTCAGAATTGCACCTTGCAATGCGGAGAAATAACTGTTTGTGCATTCACATTATTCATTGATTTTTGCCATTGAAAAAAGGCCAGAAATGTTTGAAGCTACTGACTGAATGAAATTAGCTGGCATATCACTCTCTTTGAATCTTCTTTATCATGCTAATCGGAGCAGCAAAAAGCAAAAAATTTCAGAATTGCACCTTGCAATGCGGAGAAATTACTGTTTGTGCATTCACATTATTCATTGATTTTTGCCATTGAAAAACTTCATGTTATTCATATACCAGAAATGTTTGAAGCTACTGACTGAATGAAAGGAGCTGGCATCTCACTCTCTTTGAATCTTCTTTATCATGCTAAGAGGAGCAGGAAAAAGCAAAAAATTTCAGAATTGCACCTTGCAATGCGGAGAAATTACTGTTTGTGCATTCACATTATTCATTGATTTTTGCCATTGAAAAACATCATGTTATTCATATACCAGAAATGTTTGAAGCTACTGACTGAATGAAAGGAGCTGGCATCTCACTCTCTTTGAATCTTCTTTATCATGCTAAGAGGAGCAGGAAAAAGCAAAAAATTTCATAATTGCACCTTCCAATGCGGAGAAATTACTGTTTGTGCATTCACATTATTCATTGATTTTTGCCATTGAAAAAAGTCCAGAAATATTTGAAGCTACTGACTGAATGAAAGTAGCTGGCATCTCACTCTCTTTGAATCTTCTTTATCATACTAAAAGGAGCAGGAAAAAGCAAAACATTTCAGAATTGCACCTTGCAATGCGGAGAAATTACTGTTTGTGCATTCACATTATTCATTGATTTTTGCCATTGAAAAACATCATGTTATTCATATACCAGAAATGTTTAAAGCTACTGACTGAATGAAAGGAGCTGGCATCTCACTATCTTTGAATCTTCTTTATCATGCTAAGAGGAGCAGGAAAAAGCAAAAAATTTCAGAATTGCACCTTGCAATGCGGCGAAATTACTGTTTGTGCATTCACATTATTCATTGATTTTTGCTATTAAAAAACGTCCAGAAATGTTTGAAGCTACTGACTGAATGAAAAGAGCTGGCATGTCACTCTCTTTGAATCTTCTTTATCATGCTAAGAGGAGCAGGAAAAAGCAAAAAAATTCAGAATTGCACCTTGCAATGCGGAGAAATTACTGTTTGTGCATTCACATTATTCATTGATTTTTGCCATTGAAAAACATCATGTTATTCATATACCAGAAATGTTTGAAGCTACTGACTGAATGAAAGGAGCTGGCATCTCACTCTCTTTGAATCTTCTTTATCATGCTAAGAGGAGCAGGAAAAAGCAAAAAATTTCAGAATTGCACCTTGCAATGCGGAGAAATTACTGTTTGTGCATTCACATTATTCATTGATTTTTGCCATTGAAAAACATCATGTTATTCATATACCAGAAATGTTTGAAGCTACTGACTGAATGAAAGGAGCTGGCATGATTTTTGCCATTGAAAAACATCATGTTATTCATATACCAGAAATGTTTGAAGCTACTGATTGAATGAAAGGAGCTGGCATCTCACTCTCTTTGAATCTTCTTTATCATGCTAAGAGGAGCAGGAAAAAGCAAAGAATTTCAGAATTGCACCTTGCAATGCGGAGAAATTACTGTTTGTGCATTCACATTATTCATTGATTTTTGCCATTGAAAAACGTCCAGAAATGTTTGAAGCTACTGACTGAATGAAAAGAGCTGGCATCTCACTCTCTTTGAATCTTCTTTATCATGCTAAGAGGAGCAGGAAAAAGCAAAAAATTTCTGAATTGCACTTTCCAATGCGGAGAAATTACTGTTTGTGCATTCACATTATTCATTGATTTTTGCCATTGAAAACCATCATGTTATTCATATACCAGAAATGTTTGAAGCTACTGACTGAATGAAAGGAGCTGGCATCTCACTCTCTTTGAATCTTCTTTATCATGCTAAGAGGAGCAGGAAAAAGCAAAAAATTTCAGAATTGCACCTTGCAATGCGGAGAAATAACTGTTTGTGCATTCACATTATTCATTGATTTTTGCCATTGAAAAAAGGCCAGAAATGTTTGAAGCTACTGACTGAATGAAATTAGCTGGCATATCACTCTCTTTGAATCTTCTTTATCATGCTAATCGGAGCAGCAAAAAGCAAAAAATTTCAGAATTGCACCTTGCAATGCGGAGAAATTACTGTTTGTGCATTCACATTATTCATTGATTTTTGCCATTGAAAAACTTCATGTTATTCATATACCAGAAATGTTTGAAGCTACTGACTGAATGAAAGGAGCTGGCATCTCACTCTCTTTGAATCTTCTTTATCATGCTAAGAGGAGCAGGAAAAAGCAAAAAATTTCAGAATTGCACCTTGCAATGCGGAGAAATTACTGTTTGTGCATTCACATTATTCATTGATTTTTGCCATTGAAAAACATCATGTTATTCATATACCAGAAATGTTTGAAGCTACTGACTGAATGAAAAGAGCTGGCATCTCATTCTCTTTAAATCTTCTTTATCATACTAAGAGGAGCAGGAAAAAGCAAAAAATTTCAGAAATGCAACTTGCAATGCGGAGAAATTACTGTTTGTATATTGACATTATTCATTGATTTTTGCCACTGAAAACCATCATGTTATTCATATACCTGAAATGTTTGAAGCTACTGACTGAATGAAAGGAGCTGGCATCTCACTCTCTTTGAATCTTCTTTATCATGCTAAGAGGAGCAGGAAAAAGCAAAAAATTTCAGAATTGCACCTTGCAATGCGGAGAAATTACTGTTTGTATATTGACATTATTCATTGATTTTTGCCATTGAAAACCATCATGTTATTCATATACCAGAAATGTTTGAAGCTACTGACTGAATGAAAGGAGCTGGCATCTCACTCTCTTTGAATCTTCTTTATCATGCTAAGAGGAGCAGGAAAAAGCAAAAAATTTCATAATTGCACCTTGCAATGCGGAGAAATTACTGTTTGTGCATTCACATTATTCATTGATTTTTGCCATTGAAAAAAGTCCAGAAATGTTTGAAGCTACTGACTGAATGAAAGTAGCTGGCATCTCACTCTCTTTGAATCTTCTTTATCATACTAAGAGGAGCAGGAAAAAGCAAAACATTTCAGAATTGCACCTTGCAATGCGGAGAAATTACTGTTTGTGCATTCACATTATTCATTGATTTTTGCCATTGAAAAACATCATGTTATTCATATACCAGAAATGTTTAAAGCTACTGACTGAATGAAAGGAGCTGGCATCTCACTCTCTTTGAATTTTCTTTATCATGCTAAGAGGAGCAGGAAAAAGCAAAAAATTTTAGAATTACACCTTGCAATGCGGAGAAATTACTGTTTGTGCATTCACATTATTCATTGATTTTTGCCATTGAAATACGTCCAGAAATGTTTGAAGCTACTGACTGAATGAAAGGAGCTGGCATCTCACTCTCTTTGAATCTTCTTTATCATGCTAAGAGGAGCAGGAAAAAGCAAAAAATTTCAGAATTGCACCTTGCAATGCAGCGAAATTACTGTTTGTGCATTCACATTATTCATTGATTTTTGCTATTAAAAAACGTCCAGAAATGTTTGAAGCTACTGACTGAATGAAAAGAGCTGGCATGTCACTCTCTTTGAATCTTCTTTATCATGCTAAAAGAAGCAGGAAAAAGCAAAAAATTTCAGAATTGCACCTTGCAATGCGGAGAAAATACTGTTTGTGCATTCACATTATTCATTGATTTTTGCCATTGAAAAACATCATGTCATTCATATACCAGAAATGTTTGAAGCTACTGACTGCATGAAAGGAGCTGGCATGTCACTCTCTTTGAATCTTCTTTATCATGCTAAGAGGAGCAGGAAAAAGCAAAAAATTTCAGAATTACACCTTGCAATGCGGAGAAATTACTGTTTGTGCATTCACATTATTCATTGATTTTTGCCATTGAAAAACGTTCAGAAATGTTTGAAGCTACTGACTGAATGAAAGGAGCTGGCATCTCACTCTCTTTGAATCTTCTTTATCATGCTAAGAGGAGCAGGAAAAAGCAAAAAATTTCAGAATTGCACCTTGCAATGCGGAGAAATTACTGTTTGTGCATTCACATTATTCATTGATTTTTGCCATTGAAAAACATCATGTTATTCATATACCAGAAATGTTTGAAGCTACTCACTGAATGAAAGGAGCTGGCATCTCACTCTCTTTGAATCTTCTTTATCATGCTAAGAGGAGCAGGAAAAAGCAAAAAATTTCAGAATTGCACCTTGCAATGCGGAGAAATTACTGTTTGTGCATTCACATTATTTATTGTTTTTTGCCATTGAAAACCTTCATGTTATTCATATACCAGAAATGTTTGAAGCTACTGACTGAATGAAAGGAGCTGGCATCTCACTCTCTTTGAATCTTCTTTATCATGCTAAGAGGAGCAGGAAAAAGCAAAAAATTTCAGAATTGCACATTGCAATGCGGAGAAATCAATGTTTGTGCATTCACATTATTCATTGATTTTTGCCATTGAAAAACGTCCAGAAATGTTTGAAGCTACTGACTGAATGAAAAGAGGTGGCATCTCACTCTCTTTGAATCTAATTTATCATGCTAAGAGGAGCAGGAAAAAGCAGAAAAATTCAGAATTGCACATTGCAATGCGGAGAAACCAATGTTTGTGCATTCACATTATTCATTGATTTTTGCCATTGAAAAACGTCCAAAAATGTTTGAAGCTACTGACTGAATGAAAAGAGCTGGCATCTCACTCTCTTTGAATCTTCTTTATCATGCTAAGAGGAGCAGGATAAAGCAAAAAATTTCAGAATTGCACATTGCAATGCGGAGAAATCAATGTTTGTGCATTCAAATTATTCATTGATTTTTGCCATTGAAAAATGTCCGGAAATGTTTGAAGCTACTGACTGAATGAAAGGAGCTGGCATCTCACTCTCTTTGAATCTTCTTTATCATGCTAAGAGGAGCAGGAAAAAGCAAAAAATTTCAGAATTGCACCTTGCAATGCGGAGAAATTATTGTTTGTGCATTCACATTATTCATTGATTTTTGCCATTGAAAAACATCATGTTATTCATATACCTGAAATGTTTGAAGCTACTGACTGAATGAAAGGAGCTGGCATCTCACTCTCTTTGAATCTTCTTTATCATGCTAAGAGGAGCAGGAAAAAGCAAAAAATTTCAGAACTGCACCTTGCAATGCGGAGAAATTACTGTTTGTATATTGACATTATTCATTGATTTTTGCCATTGAAAACCATCATGTTATTCATATACCAGAAATGTTTGAAGCTACTGACTGAATGAAAGGAGCTGGCATCTCACTCTCTTTGAATCTTCTTTATCATGCTAAGAGAAGCAGGAAAAAGCAAAAAATTTCATAATTGCACCTTGCAATGCTTAGAAATTACTGTTTGTGCATTCACATTATTCATTGATTTTTGCCATTGAAAAAAGTCCAGAAATGTTTGAAGCTACTGACTGAATGAAAGTAGCTGGCATCTCACTCTCTTTGAATCTTCTTTATCATACTAAGAGGAGCAGGAAAAAGCAAAACATTTCAGAATTGCACCTTGCAATGCGGAGAAATTACTGTTTGTGCATTCACATTATTCATTGATTTTTGCCATTGAAAAACATCATGTTATTCATATACCAGAAATGTTTGAAGCTACTGACTGAATGAAAAGAGCTGGCATCTCATTCTCTTTAAATCTTCTTTATCATACTAAGAGGAGCAGGAAAAAGCAAAAAATTTCAGAAATGCAACTTGCAATGCGGAGAAATTACTGTTTGTATATTGACATTATTCATTGATTTTTGCCACTGAAAACCATCATGTTATTCATATACCTGAAATGTTTGAAGCTACTGACTGAATGAAAGGAGCTGGCATCTCACTCTCTTTGAATCTTCTTTATCATGCTAAGAGGAGCAGGAAAAAGCAAAAAATTTCAGAATTGCACCTTGCAATGCGGAGAAATTACTGTTTGTATATTGACATTATTCATTGATTTTTGCCATTGAAAACCATCATGTTATTCATATACCAGAAATGTTTGAAGCTACTGACTGAATGAAAGGAGCTGGCATCTCACTCTCTTTGAATCTTCTTTATCATGCTAAGAGGAGCAGGAAAAAGCAAAAAATTTCATAATTGCACCTTGCAATGCGGAGAAATTACTGTTTGTGCATTCACATTATTCATTGATTTTTGCCATTGAAAAAAGTCCAGAAATGTTTGAAGCTACTGACTGAATGAAAGGAGCTGGCATCTCACTCTCTTTGAATCTTCTTTATCATGCTAAGAGGAGCAGGAAAAAGCAAAAAATTTCAGAATTGCACCTTGCAATGCAGCGAAATTACTGTTTGTGCCTTCACATTATTCATTGATTTTTGCTATTAAAAAACGTCCAGAAATGTTTGAAGCTACTGACTGAATGAAAAGAGCTGGCATGTCACTCTCTTTGAATCTTCTTTATCATGCTAAGAGGAGCAGGAAAAAGCAAAAAATTTCAGAATTACACCTTGCAATGCGGAGAAATTACTGTTTTTGCATTCACATTATTCATTGATTTTTGCCATTGAAAAACGTTCAGAAATGTTTGAAGCTACTGACTGAATGAAAGGAGCTGGCATCTCACTCTCTTTGAATCTTCTTTATCATGCTAAGAGGAGCAGGAAAAAGCAAAAAATTTCAGAATTGCACCTTGCAATGCGGAGAAATTACTGTTTGTGCATTCACATTATTCATTGATTTTTGCCATTGAAAAACATCATGTTATTCATATACCAGAAATGTTTGAAGCTACTGACTGAATGAAAGGAGCTGGCATCTCGCTCTCTTTGAATCTTCTTTATCATGCTAAGAGGAGCAGGAAAAAGCAAAAAATTTCAGAATTGCACCTTGCAATGCGGAGAAATTACTGTTTGTGCAATCACATTATTTATTGTTTTTTGCCATTGAAAACCATCATGTTATTCATATACCAGAAATGTTTGAAGCTACTGACTGAATGAAAGGAGCTGGCATCTCACTCTCTTTGAATGTTCTTTATCATGCTAAGAGGAGCAGGAAAAAGCAAAAAATTTCAGAATTGCACATTGCAATGCGGAGAAATCAATGTTTGTGCATTCACATTATTCATTGATTTTTGCCATTGAAAAACGTCCAGAAATGTTTGAAGCTACTGACTGAATGAAAAGAGCTGGCATCTCACTCTCTTTGAATCTAATTTATCATGCTAAGAGGAGCAGGAAAAAGCAGAAAAATTCAGAATTGCACATTGCAATGCGGAGAAACCAATGTTTGTGCATTCACATTATTCATTGATTTTTGCCATTGAAAAACGTCCAAAAATGTTTGAAGCTACTGACTGAATGAAAAGAGCTGGCATCTCACTCTCTTTGAATCTTGTTTATCATGCTAAGAGGAGCAGGATAAAGCAAAAAATTTCAGAATTGCACATTGCAATGCGGAGAAATCAATGTTTGTGCATTCAAATTATTCATTGATTTTTGCCATTGAAAAACGTCCAGAAATGTTTGAAGCTACTGACTGAATGAAAGGAGCTGGCATCTCAATCTCTTTGAATCTTCTTTATCATGCTAAGAGGAGCAGGAAAAAGCAAAAAATTTCAGAATTGCACCTTGCAATGCGGAGAAATTATTGTTTGTGCATTCACATTATTCATTGATTTTTGCCATTGAAAAACATCATGCTATTCATATACCAGAAATGTTTGAAGCTACTGACTGAATGAAAAGAGCTGGCATCTCACTCTCTTTGAATCTTCTTTATCATGCTAAGAGGAGCAGGAAAAAGCAAAAAATTTCAGAATTGCACCTTGCAATGCGGAGAAATTACTGTTTGTGCATTCACATTATTCATTGATTTTTGCCATTGAAAAACATCATGTTATTCATATACCAGAAATGTTTGAAGCTACTGACTGAATGAAAAGAGCTGGCATCTCATTCTCTTTAAATCTTCTTTATCATACTAAGAGGAGCAGGAAAAAGCAAAAAATTTCAGAAATGCAACTTGCAATGCGGAGAAATTACTGTTTGTATATTGACATTATTCATTGATTTTTGCCACTGAAAACCATCATGTTATTCATATACCTGAAATGTTTGAAGCTACTGACTGAATGAAAGGAGCTGGCATCTCACTCTCTTTGAATCTTCTTTATCATGCTAAGAGGAGCAGGAAAAAGCAAAAAATTTCAGAATTGCACCTTGCAAAGCGGAGAAATTACTGTTTGTATATTGACATTATTCATTGATTTTTGCCATTGAAAACCATCATGTTATTCATATACCAGAAATGTTTGAAGCTACTGACTGAATGAAAGGAGCTGGCATCTCACTCTCTTTGAATCTTCTTTATCATGCTAAGAGGAGCAGGAAAAAGCAAAAAATTTCATAATTGCACCTTGCAATGCGGAGAAATTACTGTTTGTGCATTAACATTATTCATTGATTTTTGCCATTGAAAAAACATCATGTTATTCATATACCAGAAATGTTTAAAGCTACTGACTGAATGAAAGGAGCTGGCATCTCACTCTCTTTGAATTTTCTTTATCATGCTAAGAGGAGCAGGAAAAAGCAAAAAATTTTAGAATTACACCTTGCAATGCGGAGAAATTACTGTTTGTGCATTCACATTATTCATTGATTTTTGCCATTGAAATACGTCCAGAAATGTTTGAAGCTACTGACTGAATGAAAGGAGCTGGCATCTCACTCTCTTTGAATCTTCTTTATCATGCTAAGAGGAGCAGGAAAAAGCAAAAAATTTCAGAATTGCACCTTGCAATGCAGCGAAATTACTGTTTGTGCATTCACATTATTCATTGATTTTTGCTATTAAAAAACGTCCAGAAATGTTTGAAGCTACTGACTGAATGAAAAGAGCTGGCATGTCACTCTCTTTGAATCTTCTTTATCATGCTAAAAGAAGCAGGAAAAAGCAAAAAATTTCAGAATTGCACCTTGCAATGCGGAGAAAATACTGTTTGTGCATTCACATTATTCATTGATTTTTGCCATTGAAAAACATCATGTCATTCATATACCAGAAATGTTTGAAGCTACTGACTGCATGAAAGGAGCTGGCATGTCACTCTCTTTGAATCTTCTTTATCATGCTAAGAGGAGCAGGAAAAAGCAAAAAATTTCAGAATTACACCTTGCAATGCGGAGAAATTACTGTTTGTGCATTCACATTATTCATTGATTTTTGCCATTGAAAAACGTTCAGAAATGTTTGAAGCTACTGACTGAATGAAAGGAGCTGGCATCTCACTCTCTTTGAATCTTCTTTATCATGCTAAGAGGAGCAGGAAAAAGCAAAAAATTTCAGAATTGCACCTTGCAATGCGGAGAAATTACTGTTTGTGCATTCACATTATTCATTGATTTTTGCCATTGAAAAACATCATGTTATTCATATACCAGAAATGTTTGAAGCTACTGACTGAATGAAAGGAGCTGGCATCTCACTCTCTTTGAATCTTCTTTATCATGCTAAGAGGAGCAGGAAAAAGCAAAAAATTTCAGAATTGCACCTTGCAATGCGGAGAAATTACTGTTTGTGCATTCACATTATTTATTGTTTTTTGCCATTGAAAACCTTCATGTTATTCATATACCAGAAATGTTTGAAGCTACTGACTGAATGAAAGGAGCTGGCATCTCACTCTCTTTGAATCTTCTTTATCATGCTAAGAGGAGCAGGAAAAAGCAAAAAATTTCAGAATTGCACATTGCAATGCGGAGAAATCAATGTTTGTGCATTCACATTATTCATTGATTTTTGCCATTGAAAAACGTCCAGAAATGTTTGAAGCAACTGACTGAATGAAAAGAGGTGGCATCTCACTCTCTTTGAATCTAATTTATCATGCTAAGAGGAGCAGGAAAAAGCAGAAAAATTCAGAATTGCACATTGCAATGCGGAGAAACCAATGTTTGTGCATTCACATTATTCATTGATTTTTGCCATTGAAAAACGTCCAAAAATGTTTGAAGCTACTGACTGAATGAAAAGAGCTGGCATCTCACTCTCTTTGAATCTTGTTTATCATGCTAAGAGGAGCAGGATAAAGCAAAAAATTTCAGAATTGCACATTGCAATGCGGAGAAATCAATGTTTGTGCATTCAAATTATTCATTGATTTTTGAAAATTGAAAAACGTCCGGAAATGTTTGAAGCTACTGACTGAATGAAAGGAGCTGGCATCTCACTCTCTTTGAATCTTCTTTATCATGCTAAGAGGAGCAGGAAAAAGCAAAAAATTTCAGAATTGCACCTTGCAATGCGGAGAAATTATTGTTTGTGCATTCACATTATTCATTGATTTTTGCCATTGAAAAACATCATGTTATTCATATACCTGAAATGTTTGAAGCTACTGACTGAATGAAAGGAGCTGGCATCTCACTCTCTTTGAATCTTCTTTATCATGCTAAGAGGAGCAGGAAAAAGCAAAAAATTTCAGAACTGCACCTTGCAATGCGGAGAAATTACTGTTTGTATATTGACATTATTCATTGATTTTTGCCATTGAAAACCATCATGTTATTCATATACCAGAAATGTTTGAAGCTACTGACTGAATGAAAGGAGCTGGCATCTCACTCTCTTTGAATCTTCTTTATCATGCTAAGAGAAGCAGGAAAAAGCAAAAAATTTCATAATTGCACCTTGCAATGCTTAGAAATTACTGTTTGTGCATTCACATTATTCATTGATTTTTGCCATTGAAAAAAGTCCAGAAATGTTTGAAGCTACTGACTGAATGAAAGTAGCTGGCATCTCACTCTCTTTGAATCTTCTTTATCATACTAAGAGGAGCAGGAAAAAGCAAAACATTTCAGAATTGCACCTTGCAATGCGGAGAAATTACTGTTTGTGCATTCACATTATTCATTGATTTTTGCCATTGAAAAACATCATGTTATTCATATACCAGAAATGTTTGAAGCTACTGACTGAATGAAAAGAGCTGGCATCTCATTCTCTTTAAATCTTCTTTATCATACTAAGAGGAGCAGGAAAAAGCAAAAAATTTCAGAAATGCAACTTGCAATGCGGAGAAATTACTCTTTGTATATTGACATTATTCATTGATTTTTGCCACTGAAAACCATCATGTTATTCATATACCTGAAATGTTTGAAGCTACTGACTGAATGAAAGGAGCTGGCATCTCACTCTCTTTGAATCTTCTTTATCATGCTAAGAGGAGCAGGAAAAAGCAAAAAATTTCAGAATTGCACCTTGCAATGCGGAGAAATTACTGTTTGTATATTGACATTATTCATTGATTTTTGCCATTGAAAACCATCATGTTATTCATATACCAGAAATGTTTGAAGCTACTGACTGAATGAAAGGAGCTGGCATCTCACTCTCTTTGAATCTTCTTTATCATGCTAAGAGGAGCAGGAAAAAGCAAAAAATTTCATAATTGCACCTTGCAATGCGGAGAAATTACTGTTTGTGCATTCACATTATTCATTGATTTTTGCCATTGAAAAAAGTCCAGAAATGTTTGAATCTACTGACTGAATGAAAGGAGCTGGCATCTCACTCTCTTTGAATCTTCTTTATCATGCTAAGAGGAGTTCACTTCACATTAGAGGACCTTGAATATATTAACAATAAACATATATTTAGTAGTCATTAAATAGAGAAATAATAACCATACTGAAGATCAGTAAGAACAACATAATATTACTATTAATTTGATTTTCCTCTTAAATACAATCTGTTAATAGTGAGCGACAGTGGTACTAGATCTGCATATAGAGGAGAAAAACATTCTTCTTAATATTTTAACCAAAAACAGGTTTTTATTTCTTCTTAATTATTTAAGAAAGTATTGTGTGTGTCTTTTTCTTTCCCTTATTTATTATATTATATTATTTTATTTTTTTATTTTTTATTTATTTATTTGGTTTTTTTTTTTTTTTTTTTATTTTTTTTATTTTTTTATTTTTTTTTTTTTTATTTTTATTTTTTTTATTTTTTTTTTATTTTTTTTATTTTTTTATTTATTTATTATTTTTTTTTTTTTGTGTTGTTTCTTTTGTTGAGGTTGTTGTTGCTGTATTTTTATAGTTGTTGTTGCTGTATTTTCATTTGATTTTAATTGATTTTACTCTAGTAGAGACAACCTTAGATTGCATGATTAACTAACCACATGCATAAACCAACTCAATTAACATGATTAATTAACTGGGCGGTCCATGACCCTAACGAACCTGACCAGTGCTCTATATAATGAAGAGACTCTCCATAAGCATGACTATGAAATTGTACCTGATGAAGACTCTGTAATGAGTAGAAACGCGTTGTACATTGCTATTTTATATTCCAATCAATAAATTCTGAATGAAAATATCCACTGGGCCCTATTTGGAAGCGCCGCGATATACAAACCGGAATTTATCGAACCGATCTACTGAGCAAACAGGATCTTTCTGCATGAGGACCTGATCCTTCCGGTAAAGCGTGCTGCAAGCCACAAGAGTCCACCACTACTAAACGTTAAACCTCAAGATTACTTAAAGGTGAGCAGTTTTCAGTTACCTCACCCTTATCTATATATTCTAAAATATACTGCACTTAGATCTGCGCCGTTCCCTTTTCCCATTTTCTCCCCTAGAAGCTGAGAGACAGCTTTACTAAATGCTAAGAGGAGCAGGAAAAAGCAAAAAATTTCAGAATTGCACCTTGCAATGCAGCGAAATTACTGTTTGTGCATTCACATTATTCATTGATTTTTGCTATTAAAAAACGTCCAGAAATGTTTGAAGCTACTGACTGAATGAAAAGAGCTGGCATGTCACTCTCTTTGAATCTTCTTTATCATGCTAAGAGGAGCAGGAAAAAGCAAAAAATTTCAGAATTACACCTTGCAATGCGGAGAAATTACTGTTTTTGCATTCACATTATTCATTGATTTTTGCCATTGAAAAACGTTCAGAAATGTTTGAAGCTACTGACTGAATGAAAGGAGCTGGCATCTCACTCTCTTTGAATCTTCTTTATCATGCTAAGAGGAGCAGGAAAAAGCAAAAAATTTCAGAATTGCACCTTGCAATGCGGAGAAATTACTGTTTGTGCATTCACATTATTCATTGATTTTTGCCATTGAAAAACATCATGTTATTCATATACCAGAAATGTTTGAAGCTACTGACTGAATGAAAGGAGCTGGCATCTCACTCTCTTTGAATCTTCTTTATCATGCTAAGAGGAGCAGGAAAAAGCAAAAAATTTCAGAATTGCACCTTGCAATGCGGAGAAATGACTGTTTGTGCATTCACATTATTTATTGTTTTTTGCCATTGAAAACCATCATGTTATTCATATACCAGAAATGTTTGAAGCTACTGACTGAATGAAAGGAGCTGGCATCTCACTCTCTTTGAATGTTCTTTATCATGCTAAGAGGAGCAGGAAAAAGCAAAAAATTTCAGAATTGCACATTGCAATGCGGAGAAATCAATGTTTGTGCATTCACATTATTCATTGATTTTTGCCATTGAAAAACGTCCAGAAATGTTTGAAGCTGCTGACTGAATGAAAAGAGCTGGCATCTCACTCTCTTTGAATCTAATTTATCATGCTAAGAGGAGCAGGAAAAAGCAGAAAAATTCAGAATTGCACATTGCAATGCGGAGAAACCAATGTTTGTGCATTCACATTATTCATTGATTTTTGCCATTGAAAAACGTCCAAAAATGTTTGAAGCTACTGACTGAATGAAAAGAGCTGGCATCTCACTCTCTTTGAATCTTGTTTATCATGCTAAGAGGAGCAGGATAAAGCAAAAAATTTCAGAATTGCACATTGCAATGCGGAGAAATCAATGTTTGTGCATTCAAATTATTCATTGATTTTTGCCATTGAAAAACGTCCAGAAATGTTTGAAGCTACTGACTGAATGAAAGGAGCTGGCATCTCAATCTCTTTGAATCTTCTTTATCATGCTAAGAGGAGCAGGAAAAAGCAAAAAATTTCAGAATTGCACCTTGCAATGCGGAGAAATTATTGTTTGTGCATTCACATTATTCATTGATTTTTGCCATTGAAAAACATCATGTTATTCATATACCAGAAATGTTTGAAGCTACTGACTGAATGAAAAGAGCTGGCATCTCACTCTCTTTAAATCTTCTTTATCATACTAAGAGGAGCAGGAAAAAGCAAAAAATTTCAGAATTGCAACTTGCAATGCGGAGAAATTACTGTTTGTATATTGACATTATTCATTGATTTTTGCCATTGAAAACCATCATGTTATTCATATACCTGAAATGTTTGAAGCTACTGACTGAATGAAAGGAGCTGGCATCTCACTCTCTTTGAATCTTCTTTATCATGCTAAGAGGAGCAGGAAAAAGCAAAAAATTTCAGAATTGCACCTTGCAATGCGGAGAAATTACTGTTTGTATATTGACATTATTCATTGATTTTTGCCATTGAAAACCATCATGTTATTCATATACCAGAAATGTTTGAAGCTACTGACTGAATGAAAGGAGCTGGCATCTCACTCTCTTTGAATCTTCTTTATCATGCTAAGAGGAGCAGGAAAAAGCAAAAAATTTCATAATTGCACCTTGCAATGCGGAGAAATTACTGTTTGTGCATTCACATTATTCATTGATTTTTGCCATTGAAAAAAGTCCAGAAATGTTTGAAGCTACTGACTGAATGAAAGTAGCTGGCATCTCACTCTCTTTGAATCTTCTTTATCATACTAAGAGGAGCAGGAAAAAGCAAAACATTTCAGAATTGCACCTTGCAATGCGGAGAAATTACTGTTTGTGCATTCACATTATTCATTGATTTTTGCCATTGAAAAACATCATGTTATTCATATACCAGAAATGTTTAAAGCTACTGACTGAATGAAAGGAGCTGGCATCTCACTCTCTTTGAATCTTCTTTATCATGCTAAGAGGAGCAGGAAAAAGCAAAAAATTTCAGAATTGCACCTTGCAATGCGGAGAAATTACTGTTTATTCATTGACATTATTCATTGATTTTTGCCATAGAAAAACATCATGTTATTCATATACCAGAAATGTTTGAAACTACTGACTGAATGAAAGGAGCTGGCATCTCACTCTCTTTGAATCTTCTTTATCATGCTAAGAGGAGCAGGAAAAAGCAAAAAATTTCAGAATTGCACCTTGCAATGCGGAGAAACTACTGTTTGTTCATTGACATTATTCATTGATTTTTGCCATAGAAAAACATCATGTTATTCATATACCAGAAATGTTTGAAACTACTGACTGAATGAAAGGAGCTGGCATCTCACTCTCTTTGAATCTTCTTTATCATGCTAAGAGGAGCAGGAAAAAGCAAAAAATTTCAGAATTGCACATTGCAATGCGGAGAAATCAATGTTTGTGCATTCACATTATTCATTGATTTTTGCCATTGAAAAACGTGCAGAAATGTTTGAAGCTACTGACTGAATGAAAAGAGCTGGCATCTCACTCTCTTTGAATCTTCTTTATCATGCTAAGAGGAGCAGGAAAAAGCAAAAAATTTCAGAATTGCACCTTGCAATGCGGAGAAATTACTGTTTGTGCATTCACATTATTCATTGATTTTTGCCATTGAAAAAAGTCCAGAAATGTTTGAAGCTACTGACTGAATGAAAGGATTTAGCATCTCACTCTCTTTGAATCTTCTTTATCATGCTAAGAGGAGCAGGAAAAAGCAAAACATTTCAGAATTGCACCTTGCAATGCGGAGAAATTACTGTTTGTGCATTCACATTATTCATTGATTTTTGCCATTGAAAAACATCATGTTATTCATATACCAGAAATGTTTAAAGCTACTGACTGAATGAAAGGAGCTGGCATCTCACTCTCTTTGAATCTTCTTTATCATGCTAAGAGGAGCAGGAAAAAGCAAAAAATTTCAGAATTTCACCTTGCAATGCGGAGAAATTACTGTTTGTGCATTCACATTATTCATTGATTTTTGCCATTGAAAAACGTCCAGAAATGTTTGAAGCTACTGACTGAATGAAAGGAGATGGCATCTCACTCTCTTTGAATCTTCTTTATCATGCTAAGAGGAGCAGGAAAAAGCAAAAAATTTCAGAATTGCACCTTGCAATGCTGAGAAATTACTGTTTGTGCATTCACATTATTCATTGATTTTTGCCATTAAAAAACGTCCAGAAATGTTTGAAGCTACTGACTGAATGAAAAGAGCTGGCATCTCACTCTCTTTGAATCTTCTTTATCATGCTAAGTGGAGCAGGAAAGAGCAAAAAATTTCAGAATTGCACCTTGCAATGCGGAGAAATTACTGTTTGTATATTGACATTATTCATTGATTTTTGCCATTGAAAACCATCATGTTATTCATATACCAGAAATGTTTGAAGCTACTGACTGAATGAAAGGAGCTGGCATCTCACTCTCTTTGAATCTTCTTTATCATGCTAAGAGGAGCAGGAAAAAGCAAAAAATTTCAGAATTGCACCTTGCAATGCGGAGAAATTACTGTTTGTGCATTCACATTATTCATTGATTTTTGCAATTAAAAAATGTCCAGAAATGTTTGAAGCTACTGACTGAATGAAAGGAGCTGGCATCTCACTCTCTTTGAATCTTCTTTATCATGCTAAGAGGAGCAGGAAAAAGCAAAAAATTTCAGAATTGCACCTTGCAATGCGGAGAAATTACTGTTTGTGCATTCACATTATTCATTGATTTTTGCAATTAAAAAATGTCCAGAAATGTTTGAAGCTACTGACTGAATGAAAAGAGCTGGCATCTCACTCTCTTTGAATCTTCTTTACCTTGCTAAGAGGAGCATTAAAAAGCAAAAAATTTCAGAATTGCACCTTGCAATGCGGAGATATTACTGTTTGTGCATTCACATTATTCATTGATTTTTGCCATTGAAAAACATCATGTTATTCATATACCAGAAATGTTTGAAGCTACTGACTGAATGAAAGGAGCTGGCATCTCACTCTCTTTGAATCTTCTTTATCATGCTAAGAGGAGCAGGAAAAAGAAAAAATTTCAGAATTGCACCTTGCAATGCGGAGAAATTACTGTTTGTTCATTGACATTATTCATTGATTTTTGCCATAGAAAAACATCATGTTATTCATATAACAGAAATGTTTGAAACTACTGACTGAATGAAAGGAGCTGGCATCTCACTCTCTTTGAATCTTCTTTATCATGCTAAGAGGAGCAGGAAAAAGCAAAAAATTTCAGAATTGCACATTGCAATGCGGAGAAATCAATGTTTGTGCATTCACATTATTCATTGATTTTTGCCATTGAAAAACGTCCAGAAATGTTTGAAACTACTGACTGAATGAAAAGAGCTGGCATCTCACTCTCTTTGAATCTTCTTTATCATGCTAAGAGGAGCAGGAAAAAGCAAAAAATTTCAGAATTGCACATTGCAATGCGGAGAAATCAATGTTTGTGCATTCACATTATTCATTGATTTTTGCCATTGAAAAACGTGCAGAAATGTTTGAAGCTACTGACTGAATGAAAAGAGCTGGCATCTCACTCTCTTTGAATCTTCTTTATCATGCTAAGAGGAGAAGGAAAAAGCAAAAAATTTCAGAATTGCACATTGCAATGCGGAGAAATCAATGTTTGTGCATTCACAGTATTCATTGATTTTTGCCATTGAAAAACGTCCAGAAATGTTTGAAGCTACTGACTGAATGAAAAGAGCTGGCATCTCACTCTCTTTGAATCTTCTTTATCATGCTAAGAGGAGCAGGAAAAAGCAAAAAATTCAGAATTGCACATTGCAATGCGGAGAAATCAATGTTTGTGCATTCACATTATTCATTGATTTTTGCCATTGAAAAACGTCCAAAAATGTTTGAAGCTACTGACTGAATGAAGAGAGCTGGCATCTCACTCTCTTTGAATCTTCTTTATCATGCTAAGAGGAGCAGGAAAAAGCAAAAAATTACAGAATTGCACATTGCAATGCGGAGAAATCAATGTTTGTGCATTCACATTATTCATGGATTTTTGCCAGTGAAAAACGTCCAGAAATGTTTGAAGCTACTGACTGAATGAAAGGAGCTGGCATCTCACTCTCTTTGAATCTTCTTTACCAAGCTAAGAGGAGCAGGAAAAAGCAAAAAATTTCAGAATTGCACCTTGCAATGCGGAGAAATTACTGTTTGTGCATTCACATTATTCATTGATTTTTGCCATTGAAAAACATCATGTTATTCATATACCAGAAATGTTTGAAGCTAATGACTGAATGAAAGGAGCTGGCATCTCACTCTCTTTGAATCTTCTTTATCATGCTAAGAGGAGCAGGAAAATGCAAAAAATTTCAGAATTGCACCTTGCAATGCGGAGAAATTACTGTTTGTGCATTCACATTATTCATTGATTTTTGCCATTGAAAAAAGTCCAGAAATGATTGAAGCTACTGACTGAATGAAAGGAGCTGGCATCTCACTCTCTTTGAATCTTCTTTATCATGCTAAGAGGATCAGGAAAAAGCAAAACATTTCAGAATTGCACCTTGCAATGCGGAGAAATTACTGTTTGTGCATTCACATTATTCATGGATTTTTGCCATTGAAAAACATCATGTTATTCATATGCCAGAAATGTTTAAAGCTACTGACTGAATGAAAGGAGCTGGCATCTCACTCTCTTTGAATCTTCTTTATCATGCTAAGAGGAGCAGGAAAAAGCAAAAAATTTCAGAATTGCACCTTGCAATGCGGAGAAATTACTGTTTGTGCATGCACATTATTCATTGATTTTTGCCATTGAAAAACATCCAGAAATGTTTGAAGCTACTGACTGAATGAAAGGAGCTGGCATCTCACTCTCTTTGAATCTTCTTTATCATGCTAACAGGAGCAGGAAAAAGCAAAAAATTTCAGAATTGCACCTTGCAATGCGGAGAAATTACTGTTTGTGCATTCACATTATTCATTGATTTTTGCCATTGAAAAACGTCCAGAAATGTTTGAAGCTACTGACTGAATGAAGAGAGCTGGCATCTCACTCTCTTTGAATCTTCTTTATCATGCTAAGAGGAGCAGGAAAAAGCAAAAAATTTCAGAATTGCACATTGCAATGCGGAGAAATCAATGTTTGTGCGTTCACATTATTCATGGATTTTTGCCAGTGAAAAACGTCCAGAAATGTTTGAAGCTACTGACTGAATGAAAGGAGCTGGCATCTCACTCTCTTTGAATCTTCTTTATCATGCTAAGAGGAGCAGGAAAAAGCAAAAAATTTCAGAATTGCACCTTGCAATGCGGAGAAATTACTGTTTGTGCATTCACATTATTCATTGATTTTTGCCATTGAAAAACATCATGTTATTCATATACCAGAAATGTTTGAAGCTAATGACTGAATGAAAGGAGCTGGCATCTCACTCTCTTTGAATCTTCTTTATCATGCTAAGAGGAGCAGGAAAAACAAAAAATTTCAGAATTGCACCTTGCAATGCGGAGAAATTACTGTTTGTGCATTCACATTATTCATTGATTTTTGCCATTGAAAAAAGTCCAGAAATGTTTGAAGCTACTGACTGAATGAAAGGAGCTGGCATCTCACTCTCTTTGAATCTTCTTTATCATGCTAAGAGGAGCAGGAAAAAGCAAAAATTTTCAGAATTGCACCTTGCAATGCGGAGAAATTACTGTTTGTGCATTCACATTATTCATTGATTTTTGCCATTGAAAAACGTCCAGAAATGTTTGAAGCTACTGACTGAATGAAAAGAGCTGGCATCTCACTCTCTTTGAATCTTCTTTATCATGCTAAGTGGAGCAGGAAAAAGCAAAAAATTTCAGAATTGCACCTTGCAATGCGGAGAAATTACTGTTTGTGCATTCACATTATTCATTGATTTTTGCCATTGAAAAACATCATGTTATTCATATACCAGAAATGTTTGAAGCTACTGACTGAATGAAAGGAGCTGGCATCTCACTCTCTTTGAATCTTCTTTATCATGCTAAGAGGAGCAGGAAAAAGCAAAAAATTTCAGAATTGCACCTTGCAATGCGGAGAAATTACTGTTTGTGCATTCACATTATTCATTGATTTTTGCCATTAAAAAACGTCCAGAAATGTTTGAAGCTACTGACTGAATGAAAGGAGCTGGCATCTCACTCTCTTTGAATCTTCTTTATCATGCTAAGAGGAGCAGGAAAAAGCAAAAAATTTCAGAATTGCACATTGCAATGCGGAGAAATCAATGTTTGTGCATTCACATTATTCATTGATTTTTGCCATTGAAAAACGTCCAGAAATGTTTGAAACTACTGACTGAATGAAAAGAGCTGGCATCTCACTCTCTTTGAATCTTCTTTATCATGCTAAGAGGAGCAGGAAAAAGCAAAAAATTTCAGAATTGCACATTGCAATGCGGAGAAATCAATGTTTGTGCATTCACATTATTCATTGATTTTTGCCATTGAAAAACGTGCAGAAATGTTTGAAGCTACTGACTGAATGAAAAGAGCTGGCATCTCACTCTCTTTGAATCTTCTTTATCATGCTAAGAGGAGAAGGAAAAAGCAAAAAATTTCAGAATTGCACATTGCAATGCGGAGAAATCAATGTTTGTGCATTCACAGTATTCATTGATTTTTGCCATTGAAAAACGTCCAGAAATGTTTGAAGCTACTGACCGAATGAAAAGAGCTGGCATCTCACTCTCGTTGAATCTTCTTTATCATGCTAAGAGGAGCAGGAAAAAGCAAAAAATTCAGAATTGCACATTGCAATGCGGAGAAATCAATGTTTGTGCATTCACATTATTCATTGATTTTTGCCATTGAAAAACGTCCAAAAATGTTTGAAGCTACTGACTGAATGAAGAGAGCTGGCATCTCACTCTCTTTGAATCTTCTTTATCATGCTAAGAGGAGCAGGAAAAAGCAAAAAATTTCAGAATTGCACATTGCAATGCGGAGAAATCAATGTTTGTGCATTCACATTATTCATTGATTTTTGCCATTGAAAAACGTGCAGAAATGTTTGAAGCTACTGACTGAATGAAAAGAGCTGGCATCTCACTCTCTTTGAATCTTCTTTATCATGCTCAGAGGAGCAGGAAAAAGCAAAAAATTTCAGAATTGCACCTTGCAATGCGGAGAAATTACTGTTTGTATATTGACATTATTCATTGATTTTTGCCATTGAAAACCATCATGTTATTCATATACCAGAAATGTTTGAAGCTACTGACTGAATGAAAGGAGCTGGCATCTCACTCTCTTTGAATCTTCTTTATCATGCTAAGAGGAGCAGGAAAAAGCAAAAATTTTCAGAATTGCACCTTGCAATGCGGAGAAATTAATGTTTGTGCATTCACATTATTCATTGATTTTTGCCATTGAAAAACATCATGTTATTCATATACCAGAAATGTTTGAAGATACTGACTGAATGAAAGGAGCTGGCATCTCACTCTCTTTGAATCTTCTTTATCATGCTAAGAGGAGCAGGAAAAAGCAAAAAATTTCAGAATTGCACATTGCAATGTGGAGAAATCAATGTTTGTGCATTCACATTATTCATTGATTTTTGCCATTGAAAAACGTCCAGAAATGGTTGAAGCTACTGACTGAATGAAAGGAGCTGGCATCTCACTCTCTTTGAATCTTCTTTATCATGCTAAGAGGAGCAGGAAAAAGCAAAAAATTTCAGAATTGCACCTTGCAATGCGGAGAAATTACTGTTTGTGCATTCACAATATTCATTGATTTTTGCCATTGAAAAACATCCAGAAATGTTTGAAGCTACTGACTGAATGAAAGGAGCTGGCATCTCACTCTCTTTGAATCTTCTTTATCATGCTAAGAGGAGCAGGAAAAAGCAAAAAATTTCAGAATTGCACCTTGCAATGCGGAGAAATTACTGTTTGTGCATTCACATTATTCATTGATTTTTGCCATTGAAAAACGTCCAGAAATGTTTGAAGCTACTTACTGAATGAAAAGATCTGGCATCTCACTCTCTTTGAATCTTCTTTATCATGCTAAGAGGAGCAGGAAAAAGCAAAAAATTTCAGAATTGCACCTTGCAATGCGGAGAAATTACTGTTTGTATATTGACATTATTCATTGATTTTTGCCATTGAAAACCATCATGTTATTCATATACCAGAAATGTTTGAAGCTACTGACTGAATGAAAAGAGCTGGCATCTCACTCTCTTTGAATCTTCTTTATCATGCTAAGTGGAGCAGGAAATTGCAAAAAATTTCAGAATTGCACCTTGCAATGCGGAGAAATTACTGTTTGTGCATTCACATTATTCATTGATTTTTGCCATTGAAAAACATCATGTTATTCATATACCAGAAATGTTTGAAGCTACTGACTGAATGAAAGGAGCTGGCATCTCATTCTCTTTGAATCTTCTTTATCATGCTAAGAGGAGCAGGAAAAAGCAAAAAATTTCAGAATTGCATCTTGCAATGCGGAGAAATTACTGTTTGTGCATGCACATTATTCATTGATTTTTGCCATTGAAAAACATCCAGAAATGTTTGAAGCTACTGACTGAATGAAAGGAGCTGGCATCTCACTCTCTTTGAATCTTCTTTATCATGCTAACAGGAGCAGGAAAAAGCAAAAAATTTCAGAATTGCACCTTGCAATGCGGAGAAATTACTGTTTGTGCATTCACATTATTCATTGATTTTTGCCATTGAAAAACGTCCAGAAATGTTTGAAGCTACTGACTGAATGAAGAGAGCTGGCATCTCACTCTCTTTGAATCTTCTTTATCATGCTAAGAGGAGCAGGAAAAAGCAAAAAATTTCAGAATTGCACATTGCAATGCGGAGAAATCAATGTTTGTGCGTTCACATTATTCATGGATTTTTGCCAGTGAAAAACGTCCAGAAATGTTTGAAGCTACTGACTGAATGAAAGGAGCTGGCATCTCACTCTCTTTGAATCTTCTTTATCATGCTAAGAGGAGCAGGAAAAAGCAAAAAATTTCAGAATTGCACCTTGCAATGCGGAGAAATTACTGTTTGTGCATTCACATTATTCATTGATTTTTGCCATTGAAAAACATCATGTTATTCATATACCAGAAATGTTTGAAGCTAATGACTGAATGAAAGGAGCTGGCATCTCACTCTCTTTGAATCTTCTTTATCATGCTAAGAGGAGCAGGAAAAACAAAAAATTTCAGAATTGCACCTTGCAATGCGGAGAAATTACTGTTTGTGCATTCACATTATTCATTGATTTTTGCCATTGAAAAAAGTCCAGAAATGTTTGAAGCTACTGACTGAATGAAAGGAGCTGGCATCTCACTCTCTTTGAATCTTCTTTATCATGCTAAGAGGAGCAGGAAAAAGCAAAAATTTTCAGAATTGCACCTTGCAATGCGGAGAAATTACTGTTTGTGCATTCACATTATTCATTGATTTTTGCCATTGAAAAACGTCCAGAAATGTTTGAAGCTACTGACTGAATGAAAAGAGCTGGCATCTCACTCTCTTTGAATCTTCTTTATCATGCTAAGTGGAGCAGGAAAAAGCAAAAAATTTCAGAATTGCACCTTGCAATGCGGAGAAATTACTGTTTGTGCATTCACATTATTCATTGATTTTTGCCATTGAAAAACATCATGTTATTCATATACCAGAAATGTTTGAAGCTACTGACTGAATGAAAGGAGCTGGCATCTCACTCTCTTTGAATCTTCTTTATCATGCTAAGAGGAGCAGGAAAAAGCAAAAAATTTCAGAATTGCACCTTGCAATGCGGAGAAATTACTGTTTGTGCATTCACATTATTCATTGATTTTTGCCATTAAAAAACGTCCAGAAATGTTTGAAGCTACTGACTGAATGAAAGGAGCTGGCATCTCACTCTCTTTGAATCTTCTTTATCATGCTAAGAGGAGCAGGAAAAAGCAAAAAATTTCAGAATTGCACATTGCAATGCGGAGAAATCAATGTTTGTGCATTCACATTATTCATTGATTTTTGCCATTGAAAAACGTCCAGAAATGTTTGAAACTACTGACTGAATGAAAAGAGCTGGCATCTCACTCTCTTTGAATCTTCTTTATCATGCTAAGAGGAGCAGGAAAAAGCAAAAAATTTCAGAATTGCACATTGCAATGCGGAGAAATCAATGTTTGTGCATTCACATTATTCATTGATTTTTGCCATTGAAAAACGTGCAGAAATGTTTGAAGCTACTGACTGAATGAAAAGAGCTGGCATCTCACTCTCTTTGAATCTTCTTTATCATGCTAAGAGGAGAAGGAAAAAGCAAAAAATTTCAGAATTGCACATTGCAATGCGGAGAAATCAATGTTTGTGCATTCACAGTATTCATTGATTTTTGCCATTGAAAAACGTCCAGAAATGTTTGAAGCTACTGACCGAATGAAAAGAGCTGGCATCTCACTCTCGTTGAATCTTCTTTATCATGCTAAGAGGAGCAGGAAAAAGCAAAAAATTCAGAATTGCACATTGCAATGCGGAGAAATCAATGTTTGTGCATTCACATTATTCATTGATTTTTGCCATTGAAAAACGTCCAAAAATGTTTGAAGCTACTGACTGAATGAAGAGAGCTGGCATCTCACTCTCTTTGAATCTTCTTTATCATGCTAAGAGGAGCAGGAAAAAGCAAAAAATTTCAGAATTGCACATTGCAATGCGGAGAAATCAATGTTTGTGCATTCACATTATTCATTGATTTTTGCCTTTGAAAAACGTGCAGAAATGTTTGAAGCTACTGACTGAATGAAAAGAGCTGGCATCTCACTCTCTTTGAATCTTCTTTATCATGCTCAGAGGAGCAGGAAAAAGCAAAAAATTTCAGAATTGCACCTTGCAATGCGGAGAAATTACTGTTTGTATATTGACATTATTCATTGATTTTTGCCATTGAAAACCATCATGTTATTCATATACCAGAAATGTTTGAAGCTACTGACTGAATGAAAGGAGCTGGCATCTCACTCTCTTTGAATCTTCTTTATCATGCTAAGAGGAGCAGGAAAAAGCAAAAATTTTCAGAATTGCACCTTGCAATGCGGAGAAATTAATGTTTGTGCATTCACATTATTCATTGATTTTTGCCATTGAAAAACATCATGTTATTCATATACCAGAAATGTTTGAAGATACTGACTGAATGAAAGGAGCTGGCATCTCACTCTCTTTGAATCTTCTTTATCATGCTAAGAGGAGCAGGAAAAAGCAAAAAATTTCAGAATTGCACATTGCAATGTGGAGAAATCAATGTTTGTGCATTCACATTATTCATTGATTTTTGCCATTGAAAAACGTCCAGAAATGGTTGAAGCTACTGACTGAATGAAAGGAGCTGGCATCTCACTCTCTTTGAATCTTCTTTATCATGCTAAGAGGAGCAGGAAAAAGCAAAAAATTTCAGAATTGCACCTTGCAATGCGGAGAAATTACTGTTTGTGCATTCACAATATTCATTGATTTTTGCCATTGAAAAACATCCAGAAATGTTTGAAGCTACTGACTGAATGAAAGGAGCTGGCATCTCACTCTCTTTGAATCTTCTTTATCATGCTAAGAGGAGCAGGAAAAAGCAAAAAATTTCAGAATTGCACCTTGCAATGCGGAGAAATTACTGTTTGTGCATTCACATTATTCATTGATTTTTGCCATTGAAAAACGTCCAGAAATGTTTGAAGCTACTTACTGAATGAAAAGAGCTGGCATCTCACTCTCTTTGAATCTTCTTTATCATGCTAAGAGGAGCAGGAAAAAGCAAAAAATTTCAGAATTGCACCTTGCAATGCGGAGAAATTACTGTTTGTATATTGACATTATTCATTGATTTTTGCCATTGAAAACCATCATGTTATTCATATACCAGAAATGTTTGAAGCTACTGACTGAATGAAAAGAGCTGGCATCTCACTCTCTTTGAATCTTCTTTATCATGCTAAGTGGAGCAGGAAAAAGCAAAAAATTTCAGAATTGCACCTTGCAATGCGGAGAAATTACTGTTTGTGCATTCACATTATTCATTGATTTTTGCCATTGAAAAACATCATGTTATTCATATACCAGAAATGTTTGAAGCTACTGACTGAATGAAAGGAGCTGGCATCTCATTCTCTTTGAATCTTCTTTATCATGCTAAGAGGAGCAGGAAAAAGCAAAAAATTTCAGAATTGCATCTTGCAATGCTCAGAAATTACTGTTTGTGCATTCACATTATTCATTGATTTTTGCCATTAAAAAACGTCCAGAAATGTTTGAAGCTACTGACTGAATGAAAGGAGCTGGCATCTCACTCTCTTTGAATCTTCTTTATCATGCTAAGAGGAGCAGGAAAAAGCAAAAAATTTCAGAATTGCACCTTGCAATGCGGAGAAATTACTGTTTGTGCATTCACATTATTCATTGATTTTTGCCATTGAAAAACATCCAGAAATGTTTGAAGCTACTGACTGAATGAAAGGAGCTGGCATCTCACTCTCATTGAATCTTCTTTATCATGCTAAGAGGAGCAGGAAAAAGCAAAAATTTCAGAATTGCACCTTGCAATGCGGAGAAATTACTGTTTGTGCATTCACATTATTCATTGATTTTTGCCATTGAAAAACGTCCAGAAATGTTTGAAGCTACTGACTGAATGAAAGGAGCTGGCATCTCACTCTCTTTGAATCTTCTTTATCATGCTAAGAGGAGCAGGAAAAAGCAAAAAATTTCAGAATTGCACCTTGCAATGCGGAGAAATTACTGTTTGTGCATTCACATTATTCATTGATTTTTGCCATTAAAAAACGTCCAGAAATGTTTGAAGCTACTGACTGAATGAAAGGAGCTGGCATCTCACTCTCTTTGAATCTTCTTTATCATGCTAAGAGGAGCAGGAAAAAGCAAAAAATTTCAGAATTGCACCTTGCAATGCGGAGAAATTACTGTTTGTGCATTCACATTATTCATTGATTTTTGCCTTTGAAAAACGTCCAGAAATGTTTGAAGCTACTGACTGAATGAAAGGAGCTGGCATCTCACTCTCTTTGAATCTTCTTTATCATGCTAAGAGGAGCAGGAAAAAGCAAAAAATTTCAGAATTGCACCTTGCAATGCGGAGAAATTACTGTTTGTGCATTCACATTATTCATTGATTTTTGCCATTAAAAAACGTCCAGAAATGTTTGAAGCTACTGACTGAATGAAAGGAGCTGGCATCTCACTCTCTTTGAATCTTCTTTATCATGCTAAGAGGAGCAGGAAAAAGCAAAAAATTTCAGAATTGCACCTTGCAATGCGGAGAAATTACTGTTTGTGCATTCACATTATTCATTGATTTTTGCCATTGAAAAACATCCAGAAATGTTTGAAGCTACTGACTGAATGAAAGGAGCTGGCATCTCACTCTCTTTGAATCTTCTTTATCATGCTTGCAGGAGCAGGAAAAAGCAAAAAATTTCAGAATTGCACCTTGCAATGCGGAGAAATTACTGTTTGTGCATTCACATTATTCATTGATTTTTGCCATTGAAAAACGTCCAGAAATGTTTGAAGCTACTGACTGAATGAAAAGAGCTGGCATCTCACTCTCTTTGAATCTTCTTTATCATGCTAAGAGGAGCAGGAAAAAGCAAAAAATTTCAGAATTGCACCTTGCAATGCGGAGAAATTACTGTTTGTATATTGACATTATTCATTGATTTTTGCCATTGAAAACCATCATGTTATTCATATACCAGAAATGTTTGAAGCTACTGACTGAATGAAAGGAGCTGGCATCTCACTCTCTTTGAATCTTCTTTATCATGCTAAGAGGAGCAGGAAAAAGCAAAAAATTTCAGAATTGCACCTTGCAATGCGGAGAAATTACTGTTTGTGCATTCACATTATTCATTGATTTTTGCCATTGAAAAACATCATGTTATTCATATACCAGAAATGTTTGAAGCTACTGACTGAATGAAAGGAGCTGGCATCTCACTCTCTTTGAATCTTCTTTATCATGCTAAGAAGAGCAGGAAAAAGCAAAAAATTCAGAATTGCACCTTGCAATGCGGAGAAATTACTGTTTGTGCATTCACATTATTCATTGATTTTTGCCATTGAAAAACGTCCAGAAATGTTTGAAGCTACTAACTGAATGAAAAGAGCTGGCATCTCACTCTCTTTGAATCTTCTTTATCATGCTAAGAGGAGCAGGAAAAAGCAAAAAATTTCAGAATTGCACCTTGCAATGCGGAGAAATTACTGTTTGTTCATTGACATTATTCATTGATTTTTGCCATAGAAAAACATCATGTTATTCATATACCAGAAATGTTTGAAGCTACTGACTGAATGAAAGGAGCTGGCATCTCACTCTCTTTGAATCTTCTTTATCATGCTAAGAGGAGCAGGAAAAAGCAAAAAATTTCAGAATTGCACATTGCAATGCGGAGAAATCAATGTTTGTGCATTCACATTATTCATTGATTTTTGCCATTGAAAAACGTCCAGAAATGTTTGAAGCTACTGACTGAATGAAAAGAGCTGGCATCTCACTCTCTTTGAATCTTCTTTATCATGCTAAGAGGAGCAGGAAAAAGCAAAAAATTTCAGAATTGCACATTGCAATGTGGAGAAATCAATGTTTGTGCATTCACATTATTCATTGATTTTTGCCATTGAAAAACGTCCAGAAATGGTTGAAGCTACTGACTGAATGAAAGGAGCTGGCATCTCACTCTCTTTGAATCTTCTTTATCATGCTAAAAGGAGCAGGAAAAAGCAAAAAATTTCAGAATTGCACCTTGCAATGCGGAGAAATTACTGTTTGTGCATTCACAATATTCATTGATTTTTGCCATTGAAAAATGTCCAGAAATGTTTGAAGCTACTGACTGAATGAAAGGAGCTGGCATCTCACTCTCTTTGAATCTTCTTTATCATGCTAAGAGGAGCAGGAAAAAGCAAAAAATTTCAGAATTGCACATTGCAATGCGGAGAAATTACTGTTTGTGCATTCACATTATTCATTGATTTTTGCCATTGAAAAACGTCCAGAAATGTTTGAAGCTACTGACTGAATGAAAAGAGCTGGCATCTTTCTCTCTTTGAATCTTCTTTATCATGCTAAGAGGAGCAGGAAAAAGCAAAAAATTTCAGAATTGCACCTTGCAATGCGGAGAAATTACTGTTTGTATATTGACATTATTCATTGATTTTTGCCATTGAAAACCATCATGTTATTCATATACCAGAAATGTTTGAAGCTACTGACTAAATGAAAGGAGCTGGCATCTCACTCTCTTTGAATCTTCTTTATCATGCTAAGAGGAGCAGGAAAAAGCAAAAAATTTCAGAATTGCACCTTGCAATGCGGAGAAATTACTGTTTGTGCATTCACATTATTCATTGATTTTTGCCATTGAAAAACATCATGTTATTCATATACCAGAAATGTTTGAAGCTACTGACTGAATGAAAGGAGCTGGCATCTCACTCTCTTTGAATCTTCTTTATCATGCTAAGAAGAGCAGGAAAAAGCAAAAAATTCAGAATTGCACCTTGCAATGCGGAGAAATTACTGTTTGTGCATTCACATTATTCATTGATTTTTGCCATTGAAAAACGTCCAGAAATGTTTGAAGCTACTAACTGAATGAAAAGAGCTGGCATCTCACTCTCTTGGAATCTTCTTTATCATGCTAAGAGGAGCAGGAAAAAGCAAAAAATTTCAGAATTGCACCTTGCAATGCGGAGAAATTACTGTTTGTTCATTGACATTATTCATTGATTTTTGCCATAGAAAAACATCATGTTATTCATATACCAGAAATGTTTGAAGCTACTGACTGAATGAAAGGAGCTGGCATCTCACTCTCTTTGAATCTTCTTTATCATGCTAAGAGGAGCAGGAAAAAGCAAAAAATTTCAGAATTGCACATTGCAATGCGGAGAAATCAATGTTTGTGCATTCACATTATTCATTGATTTTTGCCATTGAAAAACGTCCAGAAATGTTTGAAGCTACTGACTGAATGAAAAGAGCTGGCATCTCACTCTCTTTGAATCTTCTTTATCATGCTAAGAGGAGCAGGAAAAAGCAAAAAATTTCAGAATTGCACATTGCAATGTGGAGAAATCAATGTTTGTGCATTCACATTATTCATTGATTTTTGCCATTGAAAAACGTCCAGAAATGGTTGAAGCTACTGACTGAATGAAAGGAGCTGGCATCTCACTCTCTTTGAATCTTCTTTATCATGCTAAGATGAGCAGGAAAAAGCAAAAAATTTCAGAATTGCACCTTGCAATGCGGAGAAATTACTGTTTGTGCATTCACAATATTCATTGATTTTTGCCATTGAAAAACGTCCAGAAATGGTTGAAGCTACTGACTGAATGAAAGGAGCTGGCATCTCACTCTCTTTGAATCTTCTTTATCATGCTAAGAGGAGCAGGAAAAAGCAAAAAATTTCAGAATTGCACCTTGCAATGCGGAGAAATTACTGTTTGTGCATTCACATTATTCATTGATTTTTGCCATTGAAAAACGTCCAGAAATGTTTGAAGCTACTGACTGAATGAAAAGAGCTGGCATCTCACTCTCTTTGAATCTTCTTTATCATGCTAAGAGGAGCAGGAAAAAGCAAAAAATTTCAGAATTGCACCTTGCAATGCGGAGAAATTACTGTTTGTATATTGACATTATTCATTGATTTTTGCCATTGAAAACCATCATGTTATTCATATACCAGAAATGTTTGAAGCTACTGACTGAATGAAAGGAGCTGGCATCTCACTCTCTTTGAATCTTCTTTATCATGCTAAAAGGAGCAGGAAAAAGCAAAAAATTTCAGAATTGCACATTGCAATGCGGAGAAATCAATGTTTGTGCATTCACATTATTCATTGATTTTTGCCATTGAAAAACGTCCAGAAATGTTTGAAGCTACTGACTGAATGAAAAGAGCTGGCATCTCACTCTCTTTGAATATTCTTTATCATGCTAAGAGGAGCAGGAAAAAGCAAAAAATTTCAGAATTGCACATTGCAATGTGGAGAAATCAATGTTTGTGCATTCACATTATTCATTGATTTTTGCCATTGAAAAACGTCCAGAAATGGTTGAAGCTACTGACTGAATGAAAGGAGCTGGCATCTCACTCTCTTTGAATCTTCTTTATCATGCTAAGAGGAGCAGGAAAAATCAAAAAATTTCAGAATTGCACCTTGCAATGCGGAGAAATTACTGTTTGTATATTGACATTATTCATTGATTTTTGCCATTGAAAACCATCATGTCATTCATATACCTGAAATGTTTAAAGCTACTGACTGAATGAAAGGAGCTGGCATCTCACTCTCTTTGAATCTTCTTTATCATGCTAAGAGGAGCAGGAAAAAGCAAAAAATTTCAGAATTGCACCTTGCAATGCGGAGAAATTACTGTTTGTATATTGACATTATTCATTGATTTTTGCCTTTGAAAACCATCATGTTATTCATATACCAGAAATGTTTGAAGCTACTGACTGAATGAAAGGAGCTGGCATCTCACTCTCTTTGAATCTTCTTTATCATGCTAAGAGGAGCAGGAAAAAGCAAAAAATTTCAGAATTGCACCTTGCAATGCGGAGAAATTACTGTTTGTGCAATCACATTATTCATTGACTTTTGCCATTGAAAAACGTCCAGAAATGTTTGAAGCTACTGACTGAATGAAAGGAGCTGGCATCTCACTCTCTTTGAATCTTCTTTATCATTCTAAGAGGAGCAGGAAAAAGCAAAAAATTTCAGAATTGCACCTTGCAATGAGGAGAAATTACTGTTTGTGCATTCACATTATTCATTGATTTTTGCCATTAAAAAACGTCCAGAAATGTTTGAAGCTACTGACTGAATGAAAAGAGCTGGCATCTCACTCTCTTTGAATCTTCTTTATCATGCTAAGAGGAGCAGGAAAAAGCAAAAAATTTCAGAATTGCACCTTGCAATGCGGACAAATTACTGTTTGTGCAATCACATTATTCTTTGATTTTTGCCATTGAAAAACATCATGTTATTCATATACCAGAAATGTTTGAAGCTACTGACTGAATGAAAGGAGCTGGCATCTCACTCTCTTTGAATCTTCTTTATCATGCTAAGAGGAGCAGGAAAAAGCAAAAAATTTCAGAATTGCACCTTGCAATGCGGAGAAATTACTGTTTGTGCATTCACATTATTCATTGATTTTTGCCACTGAAAAACGTCCAGAAATGTTTGAAGCTACTGACTGAATGAAAGGAGCTGGCATCTCACTCTCTTTGAATCTTCTTTATCATGCTAAGAGCAGCAGGAAAAAGCAAAAAATTTCAGAATTGCACCTTGCAATGCGGAGAAATTACTGTTTGTGCATTCACATTATTCATTGATTTTTGCCATTGAAAAACATCCAGAAATGTTTGAAGCTACTGACTGAATGAAAAGAGCTGGCATCTCACTCTCTTTCAATCTTCTTTGTCACGCTAAGAGGAGCAGGAAAAAGCAAAAAAATTCAGAATTGCACCTTGCAATGCGGAGAAATTACTGTTTGTATATTGACATTATTCATTGATTTTTGCCATTGAAAACCATCATGTTATTCATATACCAGAAATGTTTGAAGCTACTGACTGAATGAAAGGAGCTGGCATCTCACTCTCTTTGAATCTTCTTTATCATGCTAAGAGGAGCAGGAAAAAGCAAAAAATTTCAGAATTGCACATTGCAATGCGGAGAAATCAATGTTTGTGCATTCACATTATTCATTGATTTTTGCCATTGAAAAACGTCCAGAAATGTTTGAAGCTACTGACTGAATGAAAAGAGCTGGCATCTCACTCTCTTTGAATCTTCTTTATCATGCTAAGAGGAGCAGGAAAAAGCAAAAAATTTCAGAATTGCACATTGCAATGTGGAGAAATCAATGTTTGTGCATTCACATTATTCATTGATTTTTGCCATTGAAAAACGTCCAGAAATGGTTGAAGCTACTGACTGAATGAAAGGAGCTGGCATCTCACTCTCTTTGAATCTTCTTTATCATGCTAAAAGGAGCAGGAAAAAGCAAAAAATTTCAGAATTGCACCTTGCAATGCGGAGAAATTACTGTTTGTGCATTCACAATATTCATTGATTTTTGCCATTGAAAAATGTCCAGAAATGTTTGAAGCTACTGACTGAATGAAAGGAGCTGGCATCTCACTCTCTTTGAATCTTCTTTATCATGCTAAGAGGAGCAGGAAAAAGCAAAAAATTTCAGAATTGCACATTGCAATGCGGAGAAATTACTGTTTGTGCATTCACATTATTCATTGATTTTTGCCATTGAAAAACGTCCAGAAATGTTTGAAGCTACTGACTGAATGAAAAGAGCTGGCATCTTTCTCTCTTTGAATCTTCTTTATCATGCTAAGAGGAGCAGGAAAAAGCAAAAAATTTCAGAATTGCACCTTGCAATGCGGAGAAATTACTGTTTGTATATTGACATTATTCATTGATTTTTGCCATTGAAAACCATCATGTTATTCATATACCAGAAATGTTTGAAGCTACTGACTAAATGAAAGGAGCTGGCATCTCACTCTCTTTGAATCTTCTTTATCATGCTAAGAGGAGCAGGAAAAAGCAAAAAATTTCAGAATTGCACCTTGCAATGCGGAGAAATTACTGTTTGTGCATTCACATTATTCATTGATTTTTGCCATTGAAAAACATCATGTTATTCATATACCAGAAATGTTTGAAGCTACTGACTGAATGAAAGGAGCTGGCATCTCACTCTCTTTGAATCTTCTTTATCATGCTAAGAAGAGCAGGAAAAAGCAAAAAATTCAGAATTGCACCTTGCAATGCGGAGAAATTACTGTTTGTGCATTCACATTATTCATTGATTTTTGCCATTGAAAAACGTCCAGAAATGTTTGAAGCTACTAACTGAATGAAAAGAGCTGGCATCTCACTCTCTTGGAATCTTCTTTATCATGCTAAGAGGAGCAGGAAAAAGCAAAAAATTTCAGAATTGCACCTTGCAATGCGGAGAAATTACTGTTTGTTCATTGACATTATTCATTGATTTTTGCCATAGAAAAACATCATGTTATTCATATACCAGAAATGTTTGAAGCTACTGACTGAATGAAAGGAGCTGGCATCTCACTCTCTTTGAATCTTCTTTATCATGCTAAGAGGAGCAGGAAAAAGCAAAAAATTTCAGAATTGCACATTGCAATGCGGAGAAATCAATGTTTGTGCATTCACATTATTCATTGATTTTTGCCATTGAAAAACGTCCAGAAATGTTTGAAGCTACTGACTGAATGAAAAGAGCTGGCATCTCACTCTCTTTGAATCTTCTTTATCATGCTAAGAGGAGCAGGAAAAAGCAAAAAATTTCAGAATTGCACATTGCAATGTGGAGAAATCAATGTTTGTGCATTCACATTATTCATTGATTTTTGCCATTGAAAAACGTCCAGAAATGGTTGAAGCTACTGACTGAATGAAAGGAGCTGGCATCTCACTCTCTTTGAATCTTCTTTATCATGCTAAGATGAGCAGGAAAAAGCAAAAAATTTCAGAATTGCACCTTGCAATGCGGAGAAATTACTGTTTGTGCATTCACAATATTCATTGATTTTTGCCATTGAAAAACGTCCAGAAATGGTTGAAGCTACTGACTGAATGAAAGGAGCTGGCATCTCACTCTCTTTGAATCTTCTTTATCATGCTAAGAGGAGCAGGAAAAAGCAAAAAATTTCAGAATTGCACCTTGCAATGCGGAGAAATTACTGTTTGTGCATTCACATTATTCATTGATTTTTGCCATTGAAAAACGTCCAGAAATGTTTGAAGCTACTGACTGAATGAAAAGAGCTGGCATCTCACTCTCTTTGAATCTTCTTTATCATGCTAAGAGGAGCAGGAAAAAGCAAAAAATTTCAGAATTGCACCTTGCAATGCGGAGAAATTACTGTTTGTATATTGACATTATTCATTGATTTTTGCCATTGAAAACCATCATGTTATTCATATACCAGAAATGTTTGAAGCTACTGACTGAATGAAAGGAGCTGGCATCTCACTCTCTTTGAATCTTCTTTATCATGCTAAAAGGAGCAGGAAAAAGCAAAAAATTTCAGAATTGCACATTGCAATGCGGAGAAATCAATGTTTGTGCATTCACATTATTCATTGATTTTTGCCATTGAAAAACGTCCAGAAATGTTTGAAGCTACTGACTGAATGAAAAGAGCTGGCATCTCACTCTCTTTGAATATTCTTTATCATGCTAAGAGGAGCAGGAAAAAGCAAAAAATTTCAGAATTGCACATTGCAATGTGGAGAAATCAATGTTTGTGCATTCACATTATTCATTGATTTTTGCCATTGAAAAACGTCCAGAAATGGTTGAAGCTACTGACTGAATGAAAGGAGCTGGCATCTCACTCTCTTTGAATCTTCTTTATCATGCTAAGAGGAGCAGGAAAAATCAAAAAATTTCAGAATTGCACCTTGCAATGCGGAGAAATTACTGTTTGTATATTGACATTATTCATTGATTTTTGCCATTGAAAACCATCATGTCATTCATATACCTGAAATGTTTAAAGCTACTGACTGAATGAAAGGAGCTGGCATCTCACTCTCTTTGAATCTTCTTTATCATGCTAAGAGGAGCAGGAAAAAGCAAAAAATTTCAGAATTGCACCTTGCAATGCGGAGAAATTACTGTTTGTATATTGACATTATTCATTGATTTTTGCCTTTGAAAACCATCATGTTATTCATATACCAGAAATGTTTGAAGCTACTGACTGAATGAAAGGAGCTGGCATCTCACTCTCTTTGAATCTTCTTTATCATGCTAAGAGGAGCAGGAAAAAGCAAAAAATTTCAGAATTGCACCTTGCAATGCGGAGAAATTACTGTTTGTGCAATCACATTATTCATTGACTTTTGCCATTGAAAAACGTCCAGAAATGTTTGAAGCTACTGACTGAATGAAAGGAGCTGGCATCTCACTCTCTTTGAATCTTCTTTATCATTCTAAGAGGAGCAGGAAAAAGCAAAAAATTTCAGAATTGCACCTTGCAATGAGGAGAAATTACTGTTTGTGCATTCACATTATTCATTGATTTTTGCCATTAAAAAACGTCCAGAAATGTTTGAAGCTACTGACTGAATGAAAAGAGCTGGCATCTCACTCTCTTTGAATCTTCTTTATCATGCTAAGAGGAGCAGGAAAAAGCAAAAAATTTCAGAATTGCACCTTGCAATGCGGACAAATTACTGTTTGTGCAATCACATTATTCTTTGATTTTTGCCATTGAAAAACATCATGTTATTCATATACCAGAAATGTTTGAAGCTACTGACTGAATGAAAGGAGCTGGCATCTCACTCTCTTTGAATCTTCTTTATCATGCTAAGAGGAGCAGGAAAAAGCAAAAAATTTCAGAATTGCACCTTGCAATGCGGAGAAATTACTGTTTGTGCATTCACATTATTCATTGATTTTTGCCACTGAAAAACGTCCAGAAATGTTTGAAGCTACTGACTGAATGAAAGGAGCTGGCATCTCACTCTCTTTGAATCTTCTTTATCATGCTAAGAGCAGCAGGAAAAAGCAAAAAATTTCAGAATTGCACCTTGCAATGCGGAGAAATTACTGTTTGTGCATTCACATTATTCATTGATTTTTGCCATTGAAAAACATCCAGAAATGTTTGAAGCTACTGACTGAATGAAAAGAGCTGGCATCTCACTCTCTTTCAATCTTCTTTGTCACGCTAAGAGGAGCAGGAAAAAGCAAAAAAATTCAGAATTGCACCTTGCAATGCGGAGAAATTACTGTTTGTATATTGACATTATTCATTGATTTTTGCCATTGAAAACCATCATGTTATTCATATACCAGAAATGTTTGAAGCTACTGACTGAATGAAAGGAGCTGGCATCTCACTCTCTTTGAATCTTCTTTATCATGCTAAGAGGAGCAGGAAAAAGCAAAAAATTTCAGAATTGCACCTTGCAATGCGGAGAAATTACTGTTTGTGCATTCACATTGTTCATTGATTTTTGCCATTGAAAAACATCATGTTATTCATATACCAGAAATGTTTGAAGCTACTGACTGAATGAAAGGAGCTGGCATCTCACTCTCTTTGAATCTTCTTTATCATGCTAAGAAGAGCAGGAAAAAGCAAAAAATTCAGAATTGCACCTTGCAATGCGGAGAAATTACTGTTTGTGCATTCACATTATTCATTGATTTTTGCCATTGAAAAACGTCCAGAAATGTTTGAAGCTACTAACTGAATGAAAAGAGCTGGCATCTCACTCTCTTTGAATCTACTTTATCATGCTAAGAGGAGCAGGAAAAAGCAAAAAAATTTCAGAATTGCACCTTGCAATGCGGAGAAATTACTGTTTGTTCATTGACATTATTCATTGATTTTTGCCATAGAAAAACATCATGTTATTCATATACCAGAAATGTTTGAAGCTACTGACTGAATGAAAGGAGCTGGCATCTCACTCTCTTTGAATCTTCTTTATCATGCTAAGAGGAGCAGGAAAAAGCAAAAAATTTCAGAATTGCACATTGCAATGCGGAGAAATCAATGTTTGTGCATTCACATTATTCATTGATTTTTGCCATTGAAAAACGTCCAGAAATGTTTGAAGCTACTGACTGAATGAAAAGAGCTGGCATCTCACTCTCTTTGAATCTTCTTTATCATGCTAAGAGGAGCAGGAAAAAGCAAAAAATTTCAGAATTGCACATTGCAATGTGGAGAAATCAATGTTTGTGCATTCACATTATTCATTGATTTTTGCCATTGAAAAACGTCCAGAAATGGTTGAAGCTACTGACTGAATGAAAGGAGCTGGCATCTCACTCTCTTTGAATCTTCTTTATCATGCTAAGATGAGCAGGAAAAAGCAAAAAATTTCAGAATTGCACCTTGCAATGCGGAGAAATTACTGTTTGTGCATTCACAATATTCATTGATTTTTGCCATTGAAAAACGTCCAGAAATGTTTGAAGCTACAGACTGAATGAAAGGAGCTGGCATCTCACTCTCTTTGAATCTTCTTTATCATGCTAAGAGGAGCAGGAAAAAGCAAAAAATTTCAGAATTGCACCTTGCAATGCGGAGAAATTACTGTTTGTGCATTCACATTATTCATTGATTTTTGCCATTGAAAAACGTCCAGAAATGTTTGAAGCTACTGACTGAATGAAAAGAGCTGGCATCTCACTCTCTTTGAATCTTCTTTATCATGCTAAGAGGAGCAGGAAAAAGCAAAAAATTTCAGAATTGCACCTTGCAATGCGGAGAAATTACTGTTTGTATATTGACATTATTCATTGATTTTTGCCATTGAAAACCATCATGTTATTCATATACCAGAAATGTTTGAAGCTACTGACTGAATGAAAGGAGCTGGCATCTCACTCTCTTTGAATCTTCTTTATCATGCTAAAAGGAGCAGGAAAAAGCAAAAAATTTCAGAATTGCACATTGCAATGCGGAGAAATCAATGTTTGTGCATTCACATTATTCATTGATTTTTGCCATTGAAAAATGTCCAGAAATGTTTGAAGCTACTGACTGAATGAAAAGAGCTGGCATCTCACTCTCTTTGAATCTTCTTTATCATGCTAAGAGGAGCAGGAAAAATCAAAAAATTTCAGAATTGCACCTTGCAATGCGGAGAAATTACTGTTTGTATATTGACATTATTCATTGATTTTTGCCATTGAAAACCATCATGTCATTCATATACCTGAAATGTTTGAAGCTACTGACTGAATGAAAGGAGCTGGCATCTCACTCTCTTTGAATCTTCTTTATCATGCTAAGAGGAGCAGGAAAAAGCAAAAAATTTCAGAATTGCACCTTGCAATGCGGAGAAATTACTGTTTGTATATTGACATTATTCATTGATTTTTGCCATTGAAAACCATCATGTTATTCATATACCAGAAATGTTTGAAGCTACTGACTGAATGAAAGGAGCTGGCATCTCACTCTCTTTGAATCTTCTTTATCATGCTAAGAGGAGCAGGAAAAAGCAAAAAATTTCAGAATTGCACCTTGCAATGCGGAGAAATTACTGTTTGTGCAATCACATTATTCATTGATTTTTGCCATTGAAAAACGTCCAGAAATGTTTGAAGCTACTGACTGAATGAAAGGAGCTGGCATCTCACTCTCTTTGAATCTTCTTTATCATTCTAAGAGGAGCAAGAAAAAGCAAAAAATTTCAGAATTGCACCTTGCAATGAGGAGAAATTACTGTTTGTGCATTCACATTATTCATTGATTTTTGCCATTAAAAAACGTCCAGAAATGTTTGAAGCTACTGACTGAATGAAAAGAGCTGGCATCTCACTCTCTTTGAATCTTCTTTATCATGCTAAGAGGAGCAGGAAAAAGCAAAAAATTTCAGAATTGCACCTTGCAATGCGGAGAAATTACTGTTTGTGCAATCACATTATTCTTTGATTTTTGCCATTGAAAAACATCATGTTATTCATATATAAGAAATGTTTGAAGCTGACAGAATGAAAGGAGCTGGCATCTCACTCTCTTTGAATCTTCTTTATCATGCTAAGAGGAGCAGGAAAAAGCAAAAAATTTCAGAATTGCACCTTGCAATGCGGAGAAATTACTGTTTGTGCATTCACATAATTCATTGATTTTTGCCACTGAAAAACGTCCAGAAATGTTTGAAGCTACTGACTGAATGAAAGGAGCTGGCATCTCACTCTCTTTGAATCTTCTTTATCATGCTAAGAGCAGCAGGAAAAAGCAAAAAATTTCAGAATTGCACCTTGCAATGCGGAGAAATTACTGTTTGTGCATTCACATTATTCATTGATTTTTGCCATTGAAAAACATCCAGAAATGTTTGAAGCTACTGACTGAATGAAAAGAGCTGGCATCTCACTCTCTTTGAATCTTCTTTGTCACGCTAAGAGGAGCAGGAAAAAGCAAAAAAATTCAGAATTGCACCTTGCAATGCGGAGAAATTACTGTTTGTATATTGACATTATTCATTGATTTTTGCCATTGAAAACCATCATGTTATTCATATACCAGAAATGTTTGAAGCTACTGACTGAATGAAAGGAGCTGGCATCTCACTCTCTTTGAATCTTCTTTATCATGCTAAGAGGAGCAGGAAAAAGCAAAAAATTTCAGAATTGCACCTTGCAATGCGGAGAAATTACTGTTTGTGCATTCACATTATTCATTGATTTTTGCCATTGAAAAAAGTCCAGAAATGTTTGAAGCTACTGACTGAATGAAAGGAGCTGGAATGTCACTCTCTTTGAATCTTCTTTATCATGCTAAGAGGAGCAGGAAAAAGCAAAACATTTCAGAATTGCACCTTGCAATGCGGAGAAATTACTGTTTGTGCATTCACATTATTCATTGATTTTTGCCATTGAAAAACATCATGTTATTCATATACCAGAAATGTTTAAAGCTACTGACTGAATGAAAGGAGCTGGCATCTCACTCTCTTTGAATCTTCTTTATCATGCTAAGAGGAGCAGGAAAAATCAAAAAATTTCAGAATTGCACCTTGCAATGCGGAGAAATTACTGTTTGTATATTGACATTATTCATTGATTTTTGCCATTGAAAACCATCATGTCATTCATATACCTGAAATTTTTGAAGCTACTGACTGAATGAAAGGAGCTGGCATCTCACTCTCTTTGAATCTTCTTTATCATGCTAAGAGGAGCAGGAAAAAGCAAAAAATTTCAGAATTGCACCTTGCAATGCGGAAAAATTACTGTTTGTGCATTCACATTATTCATTGATTTTTGCCATTAAAAAACGTCCAGAAGTGTTTGAAGCTACTGACTGAATGAAAAGAGCTGGCATCTCACTCTCTTTGAATCTTCTTTATCATGCTAAGAGGAGCAGGAAAAAGCAAAAAATTTCAGAATTGCACCTTGCAATGAGGAGAAATTACTGTTTGTGCATTCACATTATTCATTGATTTTTGCCATTAAAAAACGTCCAGAAATGTTTGAAGCTACTGACTGAATGAAAAGAGCTGGCATCTCACTCTCTTTGAATCTTCTTTATCATGCTAAGAGGAGCAGGAAAAAGCAAAAAATTTCAGAATTGCACCTTGCAATGCGGAGAAATTACTGTTTGTGCAATCACATTATTCTTTGATTTTTGCCATTGAAAAACATCATGTTATTCATATACCAGAAATGTTTGAAGCTACTGACTGAATGAAAGGAGCTGGCATCTCACTCTCTTTGAATCTTCTTTATCATGCTAAGAGGAGCAGGAAAAAGCAAAAAATTTCAGAATTGCACCTTGCAATGCGGAGAAATTACTGTTTGTGCATTCACATTATTCATTGATTTTTGCCACTGAAAAACGTCCAGAAATGTTTGAAGCTACTGACTGAATGAAAGGAGCTGGCATCTCACTCTCTTTGAATCTTCTTTATCATGCTAAGAGCAGCAGGAAAAAGCAAAAAATTTCAGAATTGCACCTTGCAATGCGGAGAAATTACTGTTTGTGCATTCACATTATTCATTGATTTTTGCCATTGAAAAACATCCAGAAATGTTTGAAGCTACTGACTGAATGAAAAGAGCTGGCATCTCACTCTCTTTGAATCTTCTTTGTCACGCTAAGAGGAGCAGGAAAAAGCAAAAAAATTCAGAATTGCACCTTGCAATGCGGAGAAATTACTGTTTGTATATTGACATTATTCATTGATTTTTGCCATTGAAAACCATCATGTTATTCATATACCAGAAATGTTTGAAGCTACTGACTGAATGAAAGGAGCTGGCATCTCACTCTCTTTGAATCTTCTTTATCATGCTAAGAGGAGCAGGAAAAAGCAAAAAATTTCAGAATTGCACCTTGCAATGCGGAGAAATTACTGTTTGTGCATTCACATTACTCATTGATTTTTGCCATTGAAAAACATCATGTTATTCATATACCAGAAATGTTTGAAGCTACTGACTGAATGAAAGGAGCTGGCATCTCACTCTCTTTGAATCTTCTTTATCATGCTAAGAGGAGCAGGAAAAAGCAAAAAATTTCAGAATTGCACCTTGCAATGCGGAGAAATTACTGTTTGTGCATTCACATTATTCATTGATTTTTGCCACTGAAAAACGTCCAGAAATGTTTGAAGCTACTGACTGAATGAAAGGAGCTGGCATCTCACTCTCTTTGAATCTTCTTTATCATGCTAAGAGGAGCAGGAAAAAGCAAAAAATTTCAGAAATGCACCTTGCAATGCGGAGAAATTACTGTTTGTGCATTCACATTATTCATTGATTTTTGCCATTGAAAAACGTCCAGAAATGTTTGAAGCTACTGACTGAATGAAAAGAGCTGGCATCTCACTCTCTTTGAATCTTCTTTATCATGCTAAGAGGAGTAGGAAAAAGCAAAAAATTTCAGAATTGCACCTTGCAATGCGGAGAAATTACTGTTTGTTCATTGACATTATTCATTGATTTTTGCCATAGAAAAACATCATGTTATTCATATACCAGAAATGTTTGAAGCTACTGACTGAATGAAAGGAGCTGGCATCTCACTCTCTTTGAATCTTCTTTATCATGCTAAGAGGAGCAGGAAAAAGCAAAAAATTTCAGAATTGCACATTGCAATGCGGCAAAATGAATGTTTGTGCATTCACATTATTCATTGATTTTTGCCATTGAAAAACGTCCAGAAATGTTTGAAGCTACTGACTGAATGAAAAGAGCTGGCATCTCACTCTCTTTGAATCTTCTTTATCATGCTAAGACGAGCAGGAAAAAGCAAAAAATTTCAGAATTGCACATTGCAATGTGGAGAAATCAATGTTTGTGCATTCACATTATTCATTGATTTTTGCCATTGAAAAACGTCCAGAAATGTTTGAAGCTACTGACTGAATGAAAGGAGCTGGCATCTCACTCTCTTTGAATATTCTTTATCATGCTAAGAGGAGCAGGAAAAAGCAAAAAATTTCAGAATTGCACCTTGCAATGCGGAGAAATTACTGTTTGTATATTGACATTATTCATTGATTTTTGCCATTGAAAACCATCATGTTATTCATATACCAGAAATGTTTGAAGCTACTGACTGAATGAAAGGAGCTGACATCTCACTCTCTTTGAATCTTCTTTATCATGCTAAGAGGAACAGGAAAAAGCAAAAAATTTCAGAATTGCACCTTGCAATGTGGAGAAATTACTGTTTGTGCCTTCACATTATTCATTGATTTTTGCCATTGAAAAAAGTCCAGAAATGTTTGAAGCTACTGACTGAATGAAAGGAGCTGGCATCTCACTCTCTTTGAATCTTCATTATCATGCTAAGAGGAGCAGGAAAAAGCAAAACATTTCAGAATTGCACCTTGCAATGCAGAGAAATTACTGATTGTGCATTCACATTATTCATTGATTTTTGCCATTGAAAAACATCATGTTATTCATATACCAGAAATGTTTAAAGCTACTGACTGAATGAAAGGAGCTGGCATCTCACTCTCTTTGAATCTTCTTTATCATGCTAAGAGGAGCAGGAAAAAGCAAAAAATTTCAGAATTGCACCTTGCAATGCGGAGAAATTACTGTTTGTGCATTCACATTATTCATTGATTTTTGCCATTGAAAAACGTCCAGAAATGTTTGAAGCTACTGACTGAATGAAAGGAGCTGGCATCTCACTCTCTTTGAATCTTCTTTATCATGCTAAGAGGAGCAGGAAAAAGCAAAAAATTTCAGAATTGCACCTTGCAATGCGGAGAAATTACTGTTTGTGCATTCACATTATTCATTGATTTTTGCCATTAAAAAACGTCCAGAAATGTTTGAAGCTACTGACTGAATGAAAAGAGCTGGCATCTCACTCTCTTTGAATCTTCTTTATCATGCTAAGAGGAGCAGGAAAAAGCAAAAAATTTCAGAATTGCACCTTGCAATGCCGAGAAATTACTGTTTGTGCAATCACATTATTCATTGATTTTTGCCATTGAAAAACATCATGTTATTCATATACCAGAAATGTTTGAAGCTACTGACTGAATGAAAGGAGCTGGCATCTCACTCTCTTTGAATCTTCTTTATCATGCTAAGAGGAGCAGGAAAAAGCAAAAAATTTCAGAATTGCACCTTGCAATGCGGAGAAATTACTGTTTGTGCATTCACATTATTCATTGATTTTTGCCACTGAAAAACGTCCAAAAATGTTTGAAGCTACTGACTGAATGAAAGGAGCTGGCATCTCACTCTCTTTGAATCTTCTTTATCATGCTAAGAGCAGCAGGAAAAAGCAAAAAATTTCAGAATTGCACCTTGCAATGCGGAGAAATTACTGTTTGTGCATTCACATTATTCATTGATTTTTGCCATTGAAAAACATCCAGAAATGTTTGAAGCTACTGACTGAATGAAAAGAGCTGGCATCTCACTCTCTTTGAATCTTCTTTCTCACGCTAAGAGGAGCAGGAAAAAGCAAAAAAATTCAGAATTGCACCTTGCAATGCGGAGAAATTACTGTTTGTATATTGACATTATTCATAGATTTTTGCCATTGAAAACCATCATGTTATTCATATACCAGAAATGTTTGAAGCTACTGACTGAATGAAAGGAGCTGGCATCTCACTCTCTTTGAATCTTCTTTATCATGCTAAGAGGAGCAGGAAAAAGCAAAAAATTTCAGAATTGCACCTTGCAATGCGGAGAAATTACTGTTTGTGCATTCACATTATTCATTGATTTTTGCCATTGAAAAACATCATGTTATTCATATACCAGAAATGTTTGAAGCTACTGACTGAATGAAAGGAGCTGGCATATCACTCTCTTTGAATCTTCTTTATCATGCTAAGAGGAGCAGGAAAATGCAAAAAATTTCAGAAATGCACCTTGCAATGCGGAGAAATTACTGTTTGTGCATTCACATTATTCATTGATTTTTGCCATTGAAAAACGTACAGAAATGTTTGAAGCTACTGACTGAATGAAAAGAGCTGGCTTCTCACTCTCTTTGAATCTTCCTTATCATGCTAAGAGGAGCAGGAAAAAGCAAAAAATTTCAGAATTGCACCTTGCAATGCGGAGAAATTACTGTTTGTATATTGACATTATTCATTGATTTTTGCCATTGAAAACCATCATGTTATTCATATTCCAGAAATGTTTGAAGCTACTGACTGAATGAAAAGAGCTGGCATCTCACTCTCTTTGAATCTTCTTTATCATGCTAAGAGGAGCAGGAAAAAGCAAAAATTTCAGAATTGCACCTTGCAATGCGGAGAAATTACTGTTTGTGCATGCACATTATTCATTGATTTTTGCCATTGAAAAACATCATGTTATTCATATACCAGAAATGTTTGAAGCTACTGACTGAATGAAAGGAGATGGCATCTCACTCTCTTTGAATGTTCTTTATCATGCTAAGAGAAGCAGGAAAAAGCAAAAAATTTCAGAATTGCACCTTGCAATGCGGAGAAATTACTGTTTGTGCATTGACATTATTCATTGATTTTTGCCATTGAAAAACATCATGTTATTCATATACCAGAAATGTTTGAAGCTACTGACTGAATGAAAGGAGCTGGCATCTCACTCTCTTTGAATCTTCTTTATCATGCTAAGAGGAGCAGGAAAAAGCAAAAAATTTCAGAATTGCACCTTGCAATGCGGAGAAATTACTGTTTGTGCATTCACATTATTCATTGATTTTTGCCATTGAAAAACGTCCAGAAATGTTTGAAGCTACTGACTGAATGAAAGGAGCTGTCATCTCACTCTCTTTGAATCTTCTTTCTCATGCTAAGAGGAGCAGGAAAAAGCAAAAAATTTCAGAATTGCACCTTGCAATGCGGAGAAATTACTGTTTGTGCATTCACATTATTCATTGATTTTTGCCATTGAAAAACATCATGTTATTCATATACCAGAAATGTTTGAAGCTACTGACTGAATGAAAGGAGCTGGCATCTCACTCTCTTTGAATCTTCTTTATCATGCTAAGAGGAGCAGGAAAAAGCAAAAAATTTCAGAATTGCACCTTGCAATGCGGAGAAATTACTGTTTGTGCATTCACATTATTCATTGATTTTTGCCACTGAAAAACGTCCAGAAATGTTTGAAGCTACTGACTGAATGAAAGGAGCTGGCATCTCACTCTCTTTGAATCTTCTTTATCATGCTAAGAGGAGCAGGAAAAAGCAAAAAATTTCAGAAATGCACCTTGCAATGCGGAGAAATTACTGTTTGTGCATTCACATTATTCATTGATTTTTGCCATTGAAAAACGTCCAGAAATGTTTGAAGCTACTGACTGAATGAAAAGAGCTGGCATCTCACTCTCTTTGAATCTTCTTTATCATGCTAAGAGGAGTAGGAAAAAGCAAAAAATTTCAGAATTGCACCTTGCAATGCGGAGAAATTACTGTTTGTTCATTGACATTATTCATTGATTTTTGCCATAGAAAAACATCATGTTATTCATATACCAGAAATGTTTGAAGCTACTGACTGAATGAAAGGAGCTGGCATCTCACTCTCTTTGAATCTTCTTTATCATGCTAAGAGGAGCAGGAAAAAGCAAAAAATTTCAGAATTGCACATTGCAATGCGGCAAAATGAATGTTTGTGCATTCACATTATTCATTGATTTTTGCCATTGAAAAACGTCCAGAAATGTTTGAAGCTACTGACTGAATGAAAAGAGCTGGCATCTCACTCTCTTTGAATCTTCTTTATCATGCTAAGACGAGCAGGAAAAAGCAAAAAATTTCAGAATTGCACATTGCAATGTGGAGAAATCAATGTTTGTGCATTCACATTATTCATTGATTTTTGCCATTGAAAAACGTCCAGAAATGTTTGAAGCTACTGACTGAATGAAAGGAGCTGGCATCTCACTCTCTTTGAATATTCTTTATCATGCTAAGAGGAGCAGGAAAAAGCAAAAAATTTCAGAATTGCACCTTGCAATGCGGAGAAATTACTGTTTGTATATTGACATTATTCATTGATTTTTGCCATTGAAAACCATCATGTTATTCATATACCAGAAATGTTTGAAGCTACTGACTGAATGAAAGGAGCTGACATCTCACTCTCTTTGAATCTTCTTTATCATGCTAAGAGGAACAGGAAAAAGCAAAAAATTTCAGAATTGCACCTTGCAATGTGGAGAAATTACTGTTTGTGCCTTCACATTATTCATTGATTTTTGCCATTGAAAAAAGTCCAGAAATGTTTGAAGCTACTGACTGAATGAAAGGAGCTGGCATCTCACTCTCTTTGAATCTTCATTATCATGCTAAGAGGAGCAGGAAAAAGCAAAACATTTCAGAATTGCACCTTGCAATGCAGAGAAATTACTGATTGTGCATTCACATTATTCATTGATTTTTGCCATTGAAAAACATCATGTTATTCATATACCAGAAATGTTTAAAGCTACTGACTGAATGAAAGGAGCTGGCATCTCACTCTCTTTGAATCTTCTTTATCATGCTAAGAGGAGCAGGAAAAAGCAAAAAATTTCAGAATTGCACCTTGCAATGCGGAGAAATTACTGTTTGTGCATTCACATTATTCATTGATTTTTGCCATTGAAAAACGTCCAGAAATGTTTGAAGCTACTGACTGAATGAAAGGAGCTGGCATCTCACTCTCTTTGAATCTTCTTTATCATGCTAAGAGGAGCAGGAAAAAGCAAAAAATTTCAGAATTGCACCTTGCAATGTGGAGAAATTACTGTTTGTGCATTCACATTATTCATTGATTTTTGCCATTAAAAAACGTCCAGAAATGTTTGAAGCTACTGACTGAATGAAAAGAGCTGGCATCTCACTCTCTTTGAATCTTCTTTATCATGCTAAGAGGAGCAGGAAAAAGCAAAAAATTTCAGAATTGCACCTTGCAATGCCGAGAAATTACTGTTTGTGCAATCACATTATTCATTGATTTTTGCCATTGAAAAACATCATGTTATTCATATACCAGAAATGTTTGAAGCTACTGACTGAATGAAAGGAGCTGGCATCTCACTCTCTTTGAATCTTCTTTATCATGCTAAGAGGAGCAGGAAAAAGCAAAAAATTTCAGAATTGCACCTTGCAATGCGGAGAAATTACTGTTTGTGCATTCACATTATTCATTGATTTTTGCCACTGAAAAACGTCCAAAAATGTTTGAAGCTACTGACTGAATGAAAGGAGCTGGCATCTCACTCTCTTTGAATCTTCTTTATCATGCTAAGAGCAGCAGGAAAAAGCAAAAAATTTCAGAATTGCACCTTGCAATGCGGAGAAATTACTGTTTGTGCATTCACATTATTCATTGATTTTTGCCATTGAAAAACATCCAGAAATGTTTGAAGCTACTGACTGAATGAAAAGAGCTGGCATCTCACTCTCTTTGAATCTTCTTTCTCACGCTAAGAGGAGCAGGAAAAAGCAAAAAAATTCAGAATTGCACCTTGCAATGCGGAGAAATTACTGTTTGTATATTGACATTATTCATTGATTTTTGCCATTGAAAACCATCATGTTATTCATATTCCAGAAATGTTTGAAGCTACTGACTGAATGAAAAGAGCTGGCATCTCACTCTCTTTGAATCTTCTTTATCATGCTAAGAGGAGCAGGAAAAAGCAAAAATTTCAGAATTGCACCTTGCAATGCGGAGAAATTACTGTTTGTGCATGCACATTATTCATTGATTTTTGCCATTGAAAAACATCATGTTATTCATATACCAGAAATGTTTGAAGCTACTGACTGAATGAAAGGAGATGGCATCTCACTCTCTTTGAATGTTCTTTATCATGCTAAGAGAAGCAGGAAAAAGCAAAAAATTTCAGAATTGCACCTTGCAATGCGGAGAAATTACTGTTTGTGCATTGACATTATTCATTGATTTTTGCCATTGAAAAACATCATGTTATTCATATACCAGAAATGTTTGAAGCTACTGACTGAATGAAAGGAGCTGGCATCTCACTCTCTTTGAATCTTCTTTATCATGCTAAGAGGAGCAGGAAAAAGTAAAAAATTTCAGAATTGCACCTTGCAATGCGGAGAAATTACTGTTTGTGCATTCACATTATTCATTGATTTTTGCCATTGAAAAACGTCCAGAAATGTTTGAAGCTACTGACTGAATGAAAGGAGCTGTCATCTCACTCTCTTTGAATCTTCTTTCTCATGCTAAGAGGAGCAGGAAAAAGCAAAAAATTTCAGAATTGCACCTTGCAATGCGGAGAAATTACTGTTTGTGCATTCACATTATTCATTGATTTTTGCCATTGAAAAAAGGCCAGAAATGTTTGAAGCTACTGACTGAATGAAAGGAGCTGGCATCTCACTCTCTTTGAATCTTCTTTATCATGCTAAGAGGAGCAGCAAAAAGCAAAAAATTTCAGAATTGCACCTTGCAATGCGGAGAAATTACTGTTTGTGCATTCACATTATTCATTGATTTTTGCCATTGAAAAACATCATGTTATTCATATACCAGAAATGTTTGAAGCTACTGACTGAATGAAAGGAGCTGGCATCTCACTCTCTTTGAATCTTCTTTATCATGCTAAGAGGAGCAGGAAAAAGCAAAAAATTTCAGAATTGCACCTTGCAATGCGGAGAAATTACTGATTGTGCATTCACATTATTCATTAATTTTTGCCATTGAAAAACATCATGTTATTCATATACCAGAAATGTTTGAAGCTACTGACTGAATGAAAGGAGGTGGCATCTCACTCTGTTTGAATCTTCTTTATCATGCTAAGAGGAGCAGGAAAAAGCAAAAAATATCAGAATTGCACCTTGCAATGCGGAGAAATTACTGTTTGTGCATTGACATTATTCATTGATTTTTGCCATTGAAAAACATCATGTTATTCATATACCAGAAATGTTTGAAGCTACTGACTGAATGAAAGGAGCTGGCATCTCACTCTCTTTGAATCTTCTTTATCATGCTAAGAGGAGCAGGAAAAAGCAAAAAATTTCAGAATTGCACCTTGCAATGCGGAGAAATTTCTGTTTGTATATTGACATTATTCATTGATTTTTGCCATAGAAAAACATCATGTTATTCATATACCAGAAATGTTTGAAGCTACTGACTGAATGAAAGGAGCTGGAATCTCTCTCTCTTTCAATCTTCTTTATCATGCTAAGAGGAGCAGGAAAAAGCAAAAAATTTCAGAATTGCACATTGCAATGCGGAGAAATCAATGTTTGTGCATTCACATTATTCATTGATTTTTGCCATTGAAAAACGTCCATAAATGTTTGAAGCTACTGACTGATTGAAAAGAGCTGGCATCTCACTCTCTTTGAATCTTCTTTATCATGCTAAGAGGAGCAGGAAAAAGCAAAACATTTCAGAATTGCACATTGCAATGAGGAGAAATCAATGATTGTGCATTCACATTATTCATTGATTTTTGCCATTGAAAAAACGTCCAGAAATGTTTGAAGCTACTGAATGAATGAAAAGAGCTGGCATCTCACTCTCTTTGAATCTTCTTTATCATGCTAAGAGGAGCAGGAAAGAGCAAAAAAATTCAGAATTGCACCTTGCAATGCAGAGAAGTCAGTGTTTGTGCATTCACATTATTCATTGATTTTTGGCATTGAAAAAAGTCCAGAAATGTTTGAAGCTACTGACTGAATGAAAAGAGCTGGCATCTCACTCTCTTTGAATCTTCTTTATCATGCTAAGAGGAGCAGGAAAAAGCAAAAAATTTCAGAATTGCACATTGCAATGCGGAGACATCAATGTTTGTGCATTCACATTATTCATTGATTTTTGCCATTGAAAAACGTCCAAAAATGTTTGAAGCTACTGACTGAATGAAAAGAGCTGGCATCTCACTCTCTTTGGATCTTCTTTATCAAGCTAAGAGGAGCAGGAAAAAGCAAAAAATTTCAGAATTGCACATTGCATTGCGGAGAAATCAATGTTTCTGCATTTACATTATTCATTGATTTTTGCCATTGAAAAACGTCCAGAAATGTTTGAAGCTACTGACTGAATGAAAAGAGCTGGCATCTCACTCTCTTTGAATCTTCTTTATCATGCTAAGAGGAGCAGCAAAAAGCAAAAAATTTCAGAATTGCACCTTGCAATGTGGAGAAATTACTGTTTGTATATTGACATTATTCATTGATTTTTGGCATTGAAAAACATCATGTTATTCATATACCAGAAATGTTTGAAGCTACTGACTGAATTAAAAGAGCTGGTATCTCACTCTCTTTGAATCTTCTTTATCATGCTAAGAGGAGCAGGAAAAAGCAAAAAATTTCAGAATTGCACCTTGCAATGCGGAGAAATTACTGTTTGTATATTTTGTATATTGACATTATTCATTGATTTTTGCCATTGAAAAACATCATGTTATTCATATACAAGAAATGTTTGAAGCTACTGACTGAATGAAAGGAGCTGGCATCTCACTCTCTTTGAATCTTCTTTATCATGCTAAGCGGTGCAGGAAAAAGCAAAAAATTTCAGAATTGCACCTTGCAATGCGGAGAAATTACTGTTTGTATATTGACATTATTCATTGATTTTTGCCATTGAAAACCATCATGTTATTCATATACCAGAAATGTTTGAAGCTACTGACTGAATGAAAAGAGCTGGCATCTCATTCTCTTTGAATCTTCTTTATCATGCTAAGAGGAGCATTAAAAAGCAAAAAATTTCAGAATTGCACATTGCAATGCGGAGAAATCAATGTTTGTGCATTCACATTATTCATTGATTTTTGCCATTGAAAAATGTCCAAAAATGTTTGAAGCTACTGACTGAATGAAAAGAGCTGGCATCTCATTCTCTTTGGATCTTCTTTATCATGCTAAGAGTAGCAGGAAAAAGCAAAAAATTTCAGAATTGCACATTGCAATGCGGAGAAATCAATGTTTCTGCATTCACATTATTCATTGATTTTTGCCATTGAAAAACGTCCAGAAATGTTTGAAGCTACTGACTGAATGAAAAGAGCTGGCACCTCACTCTCTTTGAATCTTCTTTATCATGCTAAGAGGAGCAGGAAAAAGCAAAAAATATCAGAATTGCACCTTGCAATGCGGAGAAATTACTGTTTGTATATGTTGTATATTGACATTATTCATTGATTTTTGCCATTGAAAAACATCATGTTATTCATATACAAGAAATGTTTGAAGCTACTGACTGAATGAAAGGAGCTGGCATCTCACTCTCTTTGAATCTTCTTTATCATGCTAAGAGGAGCAGGAAAAAGCAAAAAATTCCAGAATTGCACATTGCAATGCAGAGAAATCAATGTTTGTTCATTCACATTATTCATTGATTTTTGCCATTGAAAAACATCCAAAAATGTTTGAAGCTACTGACTGAATGAAAAGAGCTGGCATCTCACTCTCTTTCAATCTTCTTTGTCATGCTAAGAGGAGCAGGAAAAAGAAAAAAATTTCAGAATTGCACATTGCAATGCGGAGAAATCAATGTTTGTGCATTCACATTATTCATTGATTTTTGCCATTGAAAAACATCCAGAAATGTTTGAAGCTACTGACTGAATGAAAAGAGCTGGCATCTCACTCTCTTTGAATCTTCTTTATCATGCTAAGAGGAGCAGGAAAAACCAAAAAATTTCAGAAATGCACCTTGCAATGCGGAGAAATTACTGTTTGTATATTGACATTATTCATTGATTTTTGCCATTGAAAAACATCATGTTATTCATATACCAGAAATGTTTGAAGCTACTGACTGAAAGAAAGGAGCTGGCATCTCACTCTCTTTGAATCTTCTTTATCATGCTAAGAGGAGCAGGAAAAAGCAAAAAATTTCAGAATTGCACCTTGCAATGCGGAGAAATCAATGTTTGTGCATTCACATTATTCATTGATTTTTGCCATTGAAAAACATCCAGAAATGTTTGAAGCTACTGACTGAATGAAAAGAGCTGGCATCTCACTCTCTTTGAATCTTCTTTATCATGCTAAGAGGAGCAGGAAAAAGCAAAAAATTTCAGAATTGCACCTTGCAATGCCGAGAAATTACTGTTTGTGCAATCACATTATTCATTGATTTTTGCCATTGAAAAACATCATGTTATTCATATACCAGAAATGTTTGAAGCTACTGACTGAATGAAAGGAGCTGGCATCTCACTCTCTTTGAATCTTCTTTATCATGCTAAGAGGAGCAGGAAAAAGCAAAAAATTTCAGAATTGCACCTTGCAATGCGGAGAAATTACTGTTTGTGCATTCACATTATTCATTGATTTTTGCCACTGAAAAACGTCCAAAAATGTTTGAAGCTACTGACTGAATGAAAGGAGCTGGCATCTCACTCTCTTTGAATCTTCTTTATCATGCTAAGAGCAGCAGGAAAAAGCAAAAAATTTCAGAATTGCACCTTGCAATGCGGAGAAATTACTGTTTGTGCATTCACATTATTCATTGATTTTTGCCATTGAAAAACATCCAGAAATGTTTGAAGCTACTGACTGAATGAAAAGAGCTGGCATCTCACTCTCTTTGAATCTTCTTTCTCACGCTAAGAGGAGCAGGAAAAAGCAAAAAAATTCAGAATTGCACCTTGCAATGCGGAGAAATTACTGTTTGTATATTGACATTATTCATAGATTTTTGCCATTGAAAACCATCATGTTATTCATATACCAGAAATGTTTGAAGCTACTGACTGAATGAAAGGAGCTGGCATCTCACTCTCTTTGAATCTTCTTTATCATGCTAAGAGGAGCAGGAAAAAGCAAAAAATTTCAGAATTGCACCTTGCAATGCGGAGAAATTACTGTTTGTGCATTCACATTATTCATTGATTTTTGCCATTGAAAAACATCATGTTATTCATATACCAGAAATGTTTGAAGCTACTGACTGAATGAAAGGAGCTGGCATATCACTCTCTTTGAATCTTCTTTATCATGCTAAGAGGAGCAGGAAAATGCAAAAAATTTCAGAAATGCACCTTGCAATGCGGAGAAATTACTGTTTGTGCATTCACATTATTCATTGATTTTTGCCATTGAAAAACGTCCAGAAATGTTTGAAGCTACTGACTGAATGAAAAGAGCTGGCTTCTCACTCTCTTTGAATCTTCTTTATCATGCTAAGAGGAGCAGGAAAAAGCAAAAAATTTCAGAATTGCACCTTGCAATGCGGAGAAATTACTGTTTGTATATTGACATTATTCATTGATTTTTGCCATTGAAAACCATCATGTTATTCATATTCCAGAAATGTTTGAAGCTACTGACTGAATGAAAAGAGCTGGCATCTCACTCTCTTTGAATCTTCTTTATCATGCTAAGAGGAGCAGGAAAAAGCAAAAATTTCAGAATTGCACCTTGCAATGCGGAGAAATTACTGTTTGTGCATGCACATTATTCATTGATTTTTGCCATTGAAAAACATCATGTTATTCATATACCAGAAATGTTTGAAGCTACTGACTGAATGAAAGGAGATGGCATCTCACTCTCTTTGAATGTTCTTTATCATGCTAAGAGAAGCAGGAAAAAGCAAAAAATTTCAGAATTGCACCTTGCAATGCGGAGAAATTACTGTTTGTGCATTGACATTATTCATTGATTTTTGCCATTGAAAAACATCATGTTATTCATATACCAGAAATGTTTGAAGCTACTGACTGAATGAAAGGAGCTGGCATCTCACTCTCTTTGAATCTTCTTTATCATGCTAAGAGGAGCAGGAAAAAGCAAAAAATTTCAGAATTGCACCTTGCAATGCGGAGAAATTACTGTTTGTGCATTCACATTATTCATTGATTTTTGCCATTGAAAAACGTCCAGAAATGTTTGAAGCTACTGACTGAATGAAAGGAGCTGTCATCTCACTCTCTTTGAATCTTCTTTCTCATGCTAAGAGGAGCAGGAAAAAGCAAAAAATTTCAGAATTGCACTTTGCAATGCGGAGAAATTACTGTTTGTGCATTCACATTATTCATTGATTTTTGCCATTGAAAAAAGGCCAGAAATGTTTGAAGCTACTGACTGAATGAAAGGAGCTGGCATCTCACTCTCTTTGAATCTTCTTTATCATGCTAAGAGGAGCAGCAAAAAGCAAAAAATTTCAGAATTGCACCTTGCAATGCGGAGAAATTACTGTTTGTGCATTCACATTATTCATTGATTTTTGCCATTGAAAAACATCATGTTATTCATATACCAGAAATGTTTGAAGCTACTGACTGAATGAAAGGAGCTGGCATCTCACTCTCTTTGAATCTTCTTTATCATGCTAAGAGGAGCAGGAAAAAGCAAAAAATTTCAGAATTGCACCTTGCAATGCGGAGAAATTACTGATTGTGCATTCACATTATTCATTAATTTTTGCCATTGAAAAACATCATGTTATTCATATACCAGAAATGTTTGAAGCTACTGACTGAATGAAAGGAGGTGGCATCTCACTCTGTTTGAATCTTCTTTATCATGCTAAGAGGAGCAGGAAAAAGCAAAAAATATCAGAATTGCACCTTGCAATGCGGAGAAATTACTGTTTGTGCATTGACATTATTCATTGATTTTTGCCATTGAAAAACATCATGTTATTAATATACCAGAAATGTTTGAAGCTACTGACTGAATGAAAGGAGCTGGCATCTCACTCTCTTTGAATCTTCTTTATCATGCTAAGAGGAGCAGGAAAAAGCAAAAAATTTCAGAATTGCACCTTGCAATGCGGAGAAATTTCTGTTTGTATATTGACATTATTCATTGATTTTTGCCATAGAAAAACATCATGTTATTCATATACCAGAAATGTTTGTAGCTACTGACTGAATGAAAGGAGCTGGAATCTCTCTCTCTTTCAATCTTCTTTATCATGCTAAGAGGAGCAGGAAAAAGCAAAAAATTTCAGAATTGCACATTGCAATGCGGAGAAATCAATGTTTGTGCATTCACATTATTCATTGATTTTTGCCATTGAAAAACGTCCATAAATGTTTGAAGCTACTGACTGATTGAAAAGAGCTGGCATCTCACTCTCTTTGAATCTTCTTTATCATGCTAAGAGGAGCAGGAAAAAGCAAAACATTTCAGAATTGCACATTGCAATGAGGAGAAATCAATGATTGTGCATTCACATTATTCATTGATTTTTGCCATTGAAAAAACGTCCAGAAATGTTTGAAGCTACTGAATGAATGAAAAGAGCTGGCATCTCACTCTCTTTGAATCTTCTTTATCATGCTAAGAGGAGCAGGAAAGAGCAAAAAAATTCAGAATTGCACCTTGCAATGCAGAGAAGTCAGTGTTTGTGCATTCACATTATTCATTGATTTTTGGCATTGAAAAAAGTCCAGAAATGTTTGAAGCTACTGACTGAATGAGAAGAGCTGGCATCTCACTCTCTTTGAATCTTCTTTATCATGCTAAGAGGAGCAGGAAAAAGCAAAAAATTTCAGAATTGCACATTGCAATGCGGAGACATCAATGTTTGTGCATTCACATTATTCATTGATTTTTGCCATTGAAAAACGTCCAAAAATGTTTGAAGCTACTGACTGAATGAAAAGAGCTGGCATCTCACTCTCTTTGGATCTTCTTTATCAAGCTAAGAGGAGCAGGAAAAAGCAAAAAATTTCAGAATTGCACATTGCATTGCGGAGAAATCAATGTTTCTGCATTTACATTATTCATTGATTTTTGCCATTGAAAAACGTCCAGAAATGTTTGAAGCTACTGACTGAATGAAAAGAGCTGGCATCTCACTCTCTTTGAATCTTCTTTATCATGCTAAGAGGAGCAGGAAAAAGCAAAAAATTTCAGAATTGCACCTTGCAATGTGGAGAAATTACTGTTTGTATATTGACATTATTCATTGATTTTTGGCATTGAAAAACGTCCAGAAATGTTTGAAGCTACTGACTGAATGAAAAGAGCTGGCATCTCACTCTCTTTGAATCTTCTTTATCATGCTAAGAGGAGCAGGAAAAAGCAAAAAATTTCAGAATTGCACCTTGCAATGCGGAGAAATTACTGTTTGTATATTTTGTATATTGACATTATTCATTGATTTTTGCCATTGAAAAACATCATGTTATTCATATACAAGAAATGTTTGAAGCTACTGACTGAATGAAAGGAGCTGGCATCTCACTCTCTTTGAATCTTCTTTATCATGCTAAGCGGTGCAGGAAAAAGCAAAAAATTTCAGAATTGCACCTTGCAATGCGGAGAAATTACTGTTTGTATATTGACATTATTCATTGATTTTTGCCATTGAAAACCATCATGTTATTCATATACCAGAAATGTTTGAAGCTACAGACTGAATGAAAAGAGCTGGCATCTCATTCTCTTTGAATCTTCTTTATCATGCTAAGAGGAGCATTAAAAAGCAAAAAATTTCAGAATTGCACATTGCAATGCGGAGAAATCAATGTTTGTGCATTCACATTATTCATTGATTTTTGCCATTGAAAAATGTCCAAAAATGTTTGAAGCTACTGACTGAATGAAAAGAGCTGGCATCTCATTCTCTTTGGATCTTCTTTATCATGCTAAGAGTAGCAGGAAAAAGCAAAAAATTTCAGAATTGCACATTGCAATGCGGAGAAATCAATGTTTCTGCATTCACATTATTCATTGATTTTTGCCATTGAAAAACGTCCAGAAATGTTTGAAGCTACTGACTGAATGAAAAGAGCTGGCACCTCACTCTCTTTGAATCTTCTTTATCATGCTAAGAGGAGCAGGAAAAAGCAAAAAATATCAGAATTGCACCTTGCAATGCGGAGAAATTACTGTTTGTATATGTTGTATATTGACATTATTCATTGATTTTTGCCATTGAAAAACATCATGTTATTCATATACAAGAAATGTTTGAAGCTACTGACTGAATGAAAGGAGCTGGCATCTCACTCTCTTTAAATCTTCTTTATCATGCTAAGAGGAGCAGGAAAAAGCAAAAAATTCCAGAATTGCACATTGCAATGCGGAGAAATCAATGTTTGTGCATTCACATTATTCATTGATTTTTGCCATTGAAAAACATCCAAAAATGTTTGAAGCTACTGACTGAATGAAAAGAGCTGGCATCTCACTCTCTTTCAATCTTCTTTGTCATGCTAAGAGGAGCAGGAAAAAGCAAAAAATTTCAGAATTGCACATTGCAATGCGGAGAAATCAATGTTTGTGCATTCACATTATTCATTGATTTTTGCCATTGAAAAACATCCAGAAATGTTTGAAGCTACTGACTGAATGAAAAGAGCTGGCATCTCACTCTCTTTGAATCTTCTTTATCATGCTAAGAGGAGCAGGAAAAACCAAAAAATTTCAGAATTGCACCTTGCAATGCGGAGAAATTACTGTTTGTATATTGACATTATTCATTGATTTTTGCCATTGAAAAACATCATGTTATTCATATACCAGAAATGTTTGAAGCTACTGACTGAAAGAAAGGAGCTGGCATCTCACTCTCTTTGAATCTTCTTTATCATGCTAAGAGGAGCAGGAAAAAGCAAAAAATTTCAGAATTGCACCTTGCAATGCGGAGAAATCAATGTTTGTGCATTCACATTATTCATTGATTGTTGCCATTGAAAAACATCCAGAAATGTTTGAAGCTACTGACTGAATGAAAAGAGCTGGCATCTCACTCTCTTTGAATCTTCTTTATCATGCTAAGAGGAGCAGGAAAAAGCAAAAAATTTCAGAATTGCACCTTGCAATGCGGAGAAATCAATGTTTGTGCATTCACATTATTCATTGATTTTTGCCATTGAAAAACATCCAGAAATGTTTGAAGCTACTGACTGAATGAAAAGAGCTGGCATCTCACTCTCTTTGAATCTTCTTTATCATGCTAAGAGGAGCAGGAAAAAGCAAAAAATTTCAGAATTGCACCTTGCAATGCGGAGAAATCAATGTTTGTGCATTCACATTGTTCATTGATTTTTGCCATTGAAAAACGTCCAGAAATGTTTGAAGCTACTGACTGAATGAAAAGAGCTGGCATCTCACTCTCTCTGAATCTTCTTTAGCATGCTAAGAGGAGGATGAAAAAGCAAAAAATTTCAGAATTGCACCTTGCAATGTGGAGAAATTACTGTTTGTACATTGACATTATTCATTGATTTTTGCCATTGAAAAACATCATGTTATTCATATACCAGAAATGTTTGAAGGTACTGACTGAAAGAAAGGAGCTGGCATCTCACTCTCTTTGAATCTTCTTTATCATGCTAAGAGGAGCAGGAAAAAGCAAAAAATTTCAGAATTGCACCTTGCAATGTGGAGAAATTACTGTTTGTATATTGACATTATTCATTGATTTTTGGCATTGAAAAACATCATGTTATTCATATACCAGAAATGTTTGAAGCTACTGACTGAATGAAAAGAGCTGGCATCTCACTCTCTTTGAATCTTCTTTATCATGCTAAGAGGAGCAGGAAAAAGCAAAAAATTTCAGAATTGCACCTTGCAATGCGGAGAAATTACTGTTTGTATATTTTGTATATTGACATTATTCGTTGATTTTTGCCATTGAAAAACATCATGTTATTCATATACAAGAAATGTTTGAAGCTACTGACTGATTGAAAGGAGCTGGCATCTCACTCTCTTTGAATCTTCTTTATCATGCTAAGCGGTGCAGGAAAAAGCAAAAAATTTCAGAATTGCACCTTGCAATGCGGAGAAATTACTGTTTGTATATTGACATTATTCATTGATTTTTGCCATTGAAAACCATCATGTTATTCATATACCAGAAATGTTTGAAGCTACTGACTGAATGAAAACAGCTGGCATCTCACTCTCTTTGAATCTTCTTTATCATGCTAAGAGGAGCATTAAAAAGCAAAAAATTTCAGAATTGCACATTGCAATGCGGAGAAATCAATGTTTGTGCATTCACATTATTCATTGATTTTTGCCATTGAAAAACGTCCAAAAATGTTTGAAGCTACTGACTGAATGAAAAGAGCTGGCATCTCATTCTCTTTGGATCTTCTTTATCATGCTAAGAGTAGCAGGAAAAAGCAAAAAATTTCAGAATTGCACATTGCAATGCGGAGAAATCAATGTTTCTGCATTCACATTATTCATTGATTTTTGCCATTGAAAAACGTCCAGAAATGTTTGAAGCTACTGACTGAATGAAAAGAGCTGGCACCTCACTCTCTTTGAATCTTCTTTATCATGCTAAGAGGAGCAGGAAAAAGCAAAAAATATCAGAATTGCACCTTGCAATGCGGAGAAATTACTGTTTGTATATGTTGTATATTGACATTATTCATTGATTTTTGCCATTGAAAAACATCATGTTATTCATATACAAGAAATGTTTGAAGCTACTGACTGAATGAAAGGAGCTGGCATCTCACTCTCTTTGAATCTTCTTTATCATGCTAAGAGGAGCAGGAAAAAGCAAAAAATTTCAGAATTGCACATTGCAATGCGGAGAAATCAATGTTTGTGCATTCACATTATTCATTGATTTTTGCCATTGAAAAACATCCAAAAATGTTTGAAGCTACTGACTGAATGAAAAGAGCTGGCATCTCACTCTCTTTGAATCTTCTTTGTCATGCTAAGAGGAGCAGGAAAAAGCAAAAAATTTCAGAATTGCACATTGCAATGCGGAGAAATCAATGTTTGTGCATTCACATTATTCATTGATTTTTGCCATTGAAAAACGTCCATAAATGTTTGAAGCTACTGACTGAATGAAAGGAGCTGGCATCTGACTCTCTCTAAATCTTCTTAAGCATGCTAAGAGGAGCATGAAAAAGCAAAAAATTTCAGAATTGCACCTTGCAATGCGGAGAAATTACTGGTTGTTCATTGACATTATTCATTGATTTTTGCCATTCAAAAACATCATGTTTTTCATATACCAGAAATGTTTGAAGCTACTGACTGAATGAAAAGAGCTGGCATCTCATTCTCTTTGGATCTTCTTTATCATGCTAAGAGTAGCAGGAAAAAGCAAAAAATTTCAGAATTGCACATTGCAATGCGGAGAAATCAATGTTTCTGCATTCACATTATTCATTGATTTTTGCCATTGAAAAACGTCCAGAAATGTTTGAAGCTACTGACTGAATGAAAAGAGCTGGCATCTCACTCTCTTTGAATCTTCTTTATCATGCTAAGAGGAGCAGGAAAAAGCAAAAAATTTCAGAATTGCACCTTGCAATGCGGAGAAATTACTGTTTGTATATTGACATTATTCATTGATTTTTGCCATTGAAAAACATCATGTTATTCATATACCAGAAATGTTTGAAGCTACTGACTGAAAGAAAGGAGCTGGCATCTCACTCTCTTTGAATCTTCTTTATCATGCTAAGAGGAGCAGGAAAAAGCACAAAATTTCAGAATTGCACCTTGCAATGCGGAGAAATCAATTTTTGTGCATTCACATTATTCATTGATTTTTGCCATTGAAAAACATCCAGAAATGTTTGAAGCTACTGACTGAATGAAAAGAGCTGGCATCTCACTCTCTTTGAATCTTCTTTATCATGCTAAGAGGAGCAGGAAAAAGCAAAAAATTTCAGAATTGCACCTTGCAATGCGGAGAAATCAATGTTTGTGCATTCACATTATTCATTGATTTTTGCCATTGAAAAACATCCAGAAATGTTTGAAGCTACTGACTGAATGAAAAGAGCTGGCATCTCACTCTCTTTGAATCTTCTTTATCATGCTAAGAGGAGCAGGAAAAAGCAAAAAATTTCAGAATTGCACATTGCAATGCGGAGAAATCAATGTTTGTGCATTCACATTATTCATTGATTTTTGCCATTGAAAAACGTCCAGAAATGTTTGAAGCTACTGACTGAATGAAAAGAGCTGGCATCTCACTCTCTCTGAATCTTCTTTAGCATGCTAAGAGGAGGATGAAAAAGCAAAAAATTTCAGAATTGCACCTTGCAATGTGGAGAAATTACTGTTTGTACATTGACATTATTCATTGATTTTTGCCATTGAAAAACATCATGTTATTCATATACCAGAAATGTTTGAAGGTACTGGCTGAATGAAAAGAGCTGGCATCTCCCTCTCTTTGAATCTTCTTTATCATGCTAAGGGGAGCAGGAAAAAGCAAAAAATTTCAGAATTGCACCTTGCAATGCGGAGAAATTACTGTTTGTGCATTTACATTATTCATTGATTTTTGCCATTGAAAAACGTCCAGAAATGTTTGAAGCTACTGACTAAATGAAAGGAGCTGGCATCTCATTCTCTTTGAATCTTCTTTATCATGCTAAGAGGAGCAGGAAAAAGCAAAAAATTTCAGAATTGCACCTTGCAATGCTTAGAAATCAATGTTTGTGCATTCACATTATTCATTGATTTTTGCCATTGAAAAACGTCCATAAATGTTTGAAGCTACTGACTGAATGAAAGGAGCTGGCATCTGACTCTCTCTAAATCTTCTTAAGCATGCTAAGAGGAGCATGAAAAAGCAAAAAATTTCAGAATTGCACCTTGCAATGCGGAGAAATTACTGGTTGTTCATTGACATTATTCATTGATTTTTGCCATTCAAAAACATCATGTTTTTCATATACCAGAAATGTTTGAAGCTACTGACTGAATGAAAAGAGCTGGCATCTCATTCTCTTTGGATCTTCTTTATCATGCTAAGAGTAGCAGGAAAAAGCAAAAAATTTCAGAATTGCACATTGCAATGCGGAGAAATCAATGTTTCTGCATTCACATTATTCATTGATTTTTGCCATTGAAAAACGTCCAGAAATGTTTGAAGCTACTGACTGAATGAAAAGAGCTGGCACCTCACTCTCTTTGAATCTTCTTTATCATGCTAAGAGGAGCAGGAAAAAGCAAAAAATATCAGAATTGCACCTTGCAATGCGGAGAAATTACTGTTTGTATATGTTGTATATTGACATTATTCATTGATTTTTGCCATTGAAAAACATCATGTTATTCATATACAAGAAATGTTTGAAGCTACTGACTGAATGAAAGGAGCTGGCATCTCACTCTCTTTGAATCTTCTTTATCATGCTAAGAGGAGCAGGAAAAAGCAAAAAATTTCAGAATTGCACATTGCAATGCGGAGAAATCAATGTTTGTGCATTCACATTATTCATTGATTTTTGCCATTGAAAAACATCCAAAAATGTTTGAAGCTACTGACTGAATGAAAAGAGCTGGCATCTCACTCTCTTTGAATCTTCTTTGTCATGCTAAGAGGAGCAGGAAAAAGCAAAAAATTTCAGAATTGCACATTGCAATGCGGAGAAATCAATGTTTGTGCATTCACATTATTCATTGATTTTTGCCATTGAAAAACATCCAGAAATGTTTGAAGCTACTGACTGAATGAAAAGAGCTGGCATCTCACTCTCTTTGAATCTTCTTTATCATGCTAAGAGGAGCAGGAAAAAGCAAAAAATTTCAGAATTGCACCTTGCAATGCGGAGAAATTACTGTTTGTATATTGACATTATTCATTGATTTTTGCCATTGAAAAACATCATGTTATTCATATACCAGAAATGTTTGAAGCTACTGACTGAAAGAAAGGAGCTGGCATCTCACTCTCTTTGAATCTTCTTTATCATGCTAAGAGGAGCAGGAAAAAGCACAAAATTTCAGAATTGCACCTTGCAATGCGGAGAAATCAATGTTTGTGCATTCACATTATTCATTGATTTTTGCCATTGAAAAACATCCAGAAATGTTTGAAGCTACTGACTGAATGAAAAGAGCTGGCATCTCACTCTCTTTGAATCTTCTTTATCATGCTAAGAGGAGCAGGAAAAAGCAAAAAATTTCAGAATTGCACCTTGCAATGCGGAGAAATCAATGTTTGTGCATTCACATTATTCATTGATTTTTGCCATTGAAAAACATCCAGAAATGTTTGAAGCTACTGACTGAATGAAAAGAGCTGGCATCTCACTCTCTTTGAATCTTCTTTATCATGCTAAGAGGAGCAGGAAAAAGCAAAAAATTTCAGAATTGCACATTGCAATGCGGAGAAATCAATGTTTGTGCATTCACATTATTCATTGATTTTTGCCATTGAAAAACGTCCAGAAATGTTTGAAGCTACTGACTGAATGAAAAGAGCTGGCATCTCACTCTCTCTGAATCTTCTTTAGCATGCTAAGAGGAGGATGAAAAAGCAAAAAATTTCAGAATTGCACCTTGCAATGTGGAGAAATTACTGTTTGTACATTGACATTATTCATTGATTTTTGCCATTGAAAAACATCATGTTATTCATATACCAGAAATGTTTGAAGGTACTGGCTGAATGAAAAGAGCTGGCATCTCCCTCTCTTTGAATCTTCTTTATCATGCTAAGGGGAGCAGGAAAAAGCAAAAAATTTCAGAATTGCACCTTGCAATGCGGAGAAATTACTGTTTGTGCATTTACATTATTCATTGATTTTTGCCATTGAAAAACGTCCAGAAATGTTTGAAGCTACTGACTAAATGAAAGGAGCTGGCATCTCATTCTCTTTGAATCTTCTTTATCATGCTAAGAGGAGCAGGAAAAAGCAAAAAATTTCAGAATTGCACCTTGCAATGCTTAGAAATCAATGTTTGTGCATTCACATTATTCATTGATTTTTGCCATTGAAAAACGTCCATAAATGTTTGAAGCTACTGACTGAATGAAAGGAGCTGGCATCTGACTCTCTCTAAATCTTCTTAAGCATGCTAAGAGGAGCATGAAAAAGCAAAAAATTTAAGAATTGCACCTTGCAATGCGGAGAAATTACTGGTTGTTCATTGACATTATTCATTGATTTTTGCCATTCAAAAACATCATGTTTTTCATATACCAGAAATGGTTGAAAGTACTGGCTGAAAGAAAGGAGCTGGCATCTCACTCTCTTTGAATCTTATTTATCATGCGAAGAGGAGCCGGAAAAAGCAAAAAATTTCAGAATTGCACCTTGAAATGCAGAGAAACCAATGTTTGTGCATTCACATTATTCATTGATTTTTGCAATTGAAAAATGTCCAGAAATGTTTGAAGCTACTGACTGAATGAAAAGAGCTGGCATCTCACTCTCTCTGAATCTTATTTAGCATGCTAAGAGGAGCATGAAAAAGCAAAAAATTTCAGAATTGCACCTTGCAATGCGGAGAAATTACTGTTTGTACATTGACATTATTCATTGATTTTTGCCATTGAAAAACATCATGTTATTCATATACCAGAAATGTTTGAAGGTACTGGCTGAAAGAAAGGAGCTGGTATCTCACTCTCTTTGAATCTTCTTTATCATGCTAAGAGGAGCAGGAAAAAGCAAAAAAATTTCAGAATTGCACCTTGCAATGCGGAGAAATCAATGTTTGTGCATTCACATTATTCATTGATTTTTGCCATTGAAAAACATCCAGAAATGTTTGAAGCTACTGACTGAATGAAAAGAGCTGGCATCTCACTCTCTCTGAATCTTCTTTAGCATGCTAAGAGGAGCATGAAAAAGCAAAAAATTTCAGAATTGCACCTTGCAATGCGGAGAAATTACTGTTTGTACATTGACATTATTCATTGATTTTTGCCATTGAAAAACATGTTATTCATATACCAGAAATGTTTGAAGGTACTGGCTGAAAGAAAGGAGCTGGCATCTCACTCTCTTTGAATCTTCATTATCATGCTAAGAGGAGCAGGAAAAAGCAAAAAATTTCAGAATTGCACCTTGCAATGCGGAGAAATCAATGTTTGTGCATTCACCTTATTCATTGATTTTTGCCATTTAAAAACGTCCAGAAATGTTTGAAGCTACTGACTGAATGAAAGGAGCTGGCATCTCACTCTCTCTGAATCTTCTTAAGCATGCTAAGAGGAGCATGAAAAAGCAAAAAATTTCAGAATTGCACCTTGCAATGAGGAGAAATCAATGTTTGTGCATTCACATTATTCATTGATTTTTGCCATTGAAAATTGTCCAGAAATGTTTGAAGCTACTGACTGAATGAAAAGAGCTGGCATCTCACTCTCTCTGAATCTTCTTTAGCATGCTAAGAGGAGCATGAAAAAGCAAAAAATTTCAGAATTGCACCTTGCAATGCGGAGAAATTATTGTTTGTACATTGACATTATTCATTGATTTTTGCCTTTGAAAAACATGTTATTCATATACCAGAATTATTTGAAGGTACTGGCTGAAAGAAAGGAGCTGCTATTTCACTCTCTTTGAATCTTCTTTATCATACTAAGAGGAGCAGGAAAAAGCAAAAAATTTCAGAATTGCACCTTGCAATGCGGAGAAATCAATGTTTGTGCATTCACATTATTCATTGATTTTTGCCATTGAAAAACGTCCATAAATGTTTGAAGCTACTGACTGAATGAAAGGAGCTGGCATCTGACTCTCCCTAAATCTTCTTAAGCATGCTAAGAGGAGCATGAAAAAGCAAAAAATTTCAGAATTGCACCTTGCAATGCGGAGAAATTATTGGTTGTTCATTGACATTATTCATTGATTTTTGCCATTGAAAAACATCATGTTATTCATATACCAGAAATGGTTGAAAGTACTGGCTGAAAGAAAGGAGCTGGCATCTCACTCTCTTTGAATCTTCTTTATCATGCGAAGAGGAGCAGGAAAAAGCAAAAAATTTCAGAATTGCACCTTGAAATGCAGAGAAACCAATGTTTGTGCACTCACATTATTCATTGATTTTTGCAATTGAAAAATGTCCAGAAATGTTTGAAGCTACTGACTGAATGAAAAGAGCTGGCATCTCACTCTCTCTGAATCTTATTTAGCATGCTAAGAGGAGCATGAAAAAGCAAAAAATTTCAGAATTGCACCTTGCAATGCGGAGAAATTACTGTTTGTACATTGACATTATTCATTGATTTTTGCCATTGAAAAACATCATGTTATTCATATACCAGAAATGTTTGAAGGTACTGGCTGAAAGAAAGGAGCTGGTATCTCACTCTCTTTGAATCTTCTTTATCATGCTAAGAGGAGCAGGAAAAAGCAAAAAATTTCAGAATTGCACCTTGCAATGAGGAGAAATCAATGTTTGTGCATTCACATTATTCATTGATTTTTGCCATTGAAAATCGTCCAGAAATGTTTGAAGCTCCTGACTGAATGAAAAGAGCTGGCATCTCACTCTCTCTGAATCTTCTTTAGCATGCTAAGAGGAGCATGAAAAAGCAAAAAATTTCAGAATTGCACCTTGCAATGCGGAGAAATTACTGTTTGTACATTGACATTATTCATTGATTTTTGCCTTTGAAAAACATGTTATTCATATACCAGAAATGTTTGAAGGTACTGGCTGAAAGAAAGGAGCTGGTATTTCACTCTCTTTGAATCTTCTTTATCATGCTAAGAGGAGCAGGAAAAAGCAAAAAAATTCAGAATTGCACCTTGCAATGCGGAGAAATCAATGTTTGTGCATTCACATTATTCATTGATTTTTGCCATTGAAAAACGTCCAGAAATGTTTGAAGCTACTGACTGAATGAAAAGAGCTGGCATCTCACTCTCTCTGAATCTTCTTTAGCATGCTAAGAGGAGCATGAAAAAGCAAAAAATTTCAGAATTGCACCTTGCAATGCGGAGAAATTACTGTTTGTACATTGACATTATTCATTGATTTTTGCCATTGAAAAACGTCATGTTATTCATATACCAGAAATGTTTGAAGGTACTCGCTGAAAGAAAGGAGGTGGCATCTCACTCTCTTTGAATCTTCTTTATCATGCTAAGAGGAGCAGGAAAATGCAAAAAATTTCAGAATTGCACCTTGCAATGCAGAGAAATTACGGTTTGTATATTGACATTATTCATTGATTTTTGCAATAGAAAACCATCATGTTATTCATATACCAGAAATGTTTGAAGCTACTGACTGAATGAAAAGAGCTGGCATCTCACTCTCTTTGAATCTTCTTTATCATGCTTAGAGGAGCAGGAAAAAGCAAAAAACTTCAGAATTGCACCTTGCAATGCGGAGAAATCAATGTTTGTGCATTCACATTATTCATTGATTTTTGCCATTGAAAAACGTCCAGAAATGTTTGAAGCTACTGACTGAATGAAAAGAGCTGGCATCTCACTCTCTTTGAATCTTCCTTATCATGCTAAGAGGAGCAAGAAAAAGCAAAAAATTTCAGAATTGCACCTTGCAATGCGGAGAAATTACTGCTTGTATATTGACATTATTCATTGATTTTTGCCATTGAAAAACATCATGTTATTCATATACCAGAAATGTTTGAAGCTACTGACTGAATGAAAAGAGCTGGCATCTCACTCTCTTTGAATCTTCTTTATCATGCTAAGAGGAGCAGGAAAAAGCAAAAAATTTCAGAATTGCACATTGCAATGCGGAGAAATCAGTGTTTGTGCATTCACATTATTCATTGATTTTTGCCATTGAAAAACGTCCAGAAATGTTTGAAGCTACTGACTGAATGAAAAGAGCTGGCATCTCACTCTCTCTGAATCTTCTTTAGCATGCTAAGAGGAGCATGAAAAAGCAAAAAATTTCAGAATTGCACCTTGCAATGCGGAGAAATTATTGTTTGTACATTGACATTATTCATTGATTTTTGCCATTGAAATACATCATATTATTCATATACCAGAAATGTTTGAAGGTACTGGCTGAAAGAAAGGAGCTGGCATCTCACTCTCTTTGAATCTTCTTTATCATGCTAAGAGGATCAGGAAAAAGCAAAAAAATTCAGAATTGCACCTTGCAATGCGGAGAAATCAATGTTTGTGCATTCACATTATTCATTGATTTTTGCCATTGAAAAACATCATGTTATTCATATACCAGAAATGTTTGAAGGTACTGGCTGAAAGAAAGGAGCTGGTATCTCACTCTCTTTGAATCTTCTTTATCATGCTAAGAGGAGCAGGAAAAAGCAAAAAATTTCAGAATTGCACCTTGCAATGCGGAGAAATCAATGTTTGTGCATTCACCTTATTCATTGATTTTTGCCATTGAAAAACATCCAGAAATGTTTGAAGCTACTGACTGAATGAAAGGAGCTGGCATCTCACTCTCTCTGAATCTTCTTAAGCATGCTAAGAGGAGCATGAAAAAGCAAAAAATTTCAGAATTGCACCTTGCAATGAGGAGAAATCAATGTTTGTGCATTCACATTATTCATTGATTTTTGCCATTGAAAATCGTCCAGAAATGTTTGAAGCTACTGACTGAATGAAAAGAGCTGGCATCTCACTCTCTCTGAATCTTCTTTAGCATGCTAAGAGGAGCATGAAAAAGCAAAAAATTTCAGAATTGCACCTTGCAATGCGGAGAAATTACTGTTTGTACATTGACATTATTCATTGATTTTTGCCTTTGAAAAACATGTTATTCATATACCAGAAATGTTTGAAGGTACTGGCTGAAAGAAAGGAGCTGGTATTTCACTCTCTTTGAATCTTCTTTATCATGCTAAGAGGAGCAGGAAAAAGCAAAAAAATTCAGAATTGCACCTTGCAATGCGGAGAAATCAATGTTTGTGCATTCACATTATTCATTGATTTTTGCCATTGAAAAACGTCCAGAAATGTTTGAAGCTACTGACTGAATGAAAAGAGCTGGCATCTCACTCTCTCTGAATCTTCTTTAGCATGCTAAGAGGAGCATGAAAAAGCAAAAAATTTCAGAATTGCACCTTGCAATGCGGAGAAATTACTGTTTGTACATTGACATTATTCATTGATTTTTGCCATTGAAAAACGTCATGTTATTCATATACCAGAAATGTTTGAAGGTACTCGCTGAAAGAAAGGAGGTGGCATCTCACTCTCTTTGAATCTTCTTTATCATGCTAAGAGGAGCAGGAAAATGCAAAAAATTTCAGAATTGCACCTTGCAATGCAGAGAAATTACGGTTTGTATATTGACATTATTCATTGATTTTTGCAATAGAAAACCATCATGTTATTCATATACCAGAAATGTTTGAAGCTACTGACTGAATGAAAAGAGCTGGCATCTCACTCTCTTTGAATCTTCTTTATCATGCTTAGAGGAGCAGGAAAAAGCAAAAAACTTCAGAATTGCACCTTGCAATGCGGAGAAATCAATGTTTGTGCATTCACATTATTCATTGATTTTTGCCATTGAAAAACGTCCAGAAATGTTTGAAGCTACTGACTGAATGAAAAGAGCTGGCATCTCACTCTCTTTGAATCTTCCTTATCATGCTAAGAGGAGCAAGAAAAAGCAAAAAATTTCAGAATTGCACCTTGCAATGCGGAGAAATTACTGCTTGTATATTGACATTATTCATTGATTTTTGCCATTGAAAAACATCATGTTATTCATATACCAGAAATGTTTGAAGCTACTGACTGAATGAAAAGAGCTGGCATCTCACTCTCTTTGAATCTTCTTTATCATGCTAAGAGGAGCAGGAAAAAGCAAAAAATTTCAGAATTGCACATTGCAATGCGGAGAAATCAGTGTTTGTGCATTCACATTATTCATTGATTTTTGCCATTGAAAAACGTCCAGAAATGTTTGAAGCTACTGACTGAATGAAAAGAGCTGGCATCTCACTCTCTCTGAATCTTCTTTAGCATGCTAAGAGGAGCATGAAAAAGCAAAAAATTTCAGAATTGCACCTTGCAATGCGGAGAAATTATTGTTTGTACATTGACATTATTCATTGATTTTTGCCATTGAAATACATCATATTATTCATATACCAGAAATGTTTGAAGGTACTGGCTGAAAGAAAGGAGCTGGCATCTCACTCTCTTTGAATCTTCTTTATCATGCTAAGAGGATCAGGAAAAAGCAAAAAAATTCAGAATTGCACCTTGCAATGCGGAGAAATCAATGTTTGTGCATTCACATTATTCATTGATTTTTGCCATTGAAAAACGTCCAGAAATGTTTGAAGCTACTGACTGAATGAAAAGAGCTGGCATCTCACTCTCTCTGAATCTTCTTTAGCATGCTAAGAGGAGCATGAAAAAGAAAAAATTTCAGAATTGCACCTTGCAATGCGGAGAAATTACTGTTTGTACATAGACATTATTCATTGATTTTTGCCATTGAAAAACATCATGTTATTCATATACCAGAAATGTTTGAAGGTACTCGCTGAAAGAAAGGAGGTGGCATCTCACTCTCTTTGAATCTTCTTTATCATGCTAAGAGGAGCAGGAAAATGCAAAAAATTTCAGAATTGCACCTTGCAATGCAGAGAAATTACGGTTTGTATATTGACATTATTCATTGATTTTTGCCATAGAAAACCATCATGTTATTCATATACCAGAAATGTTTGAAGGTACTCGCTGAAAGAAAGGAGCTGGCATCTCACTCTCTTTGAATCTTCTTTATCATGCTAAGAGGAGCAGGAAAAAGCAAAAAATTTCAGAATTGCACCTTGCAATGCAGAGAAATCAATGTTTGTGCATTCACATTATTCATTGATTTTTGCCTTTGAAAAACGTCCAGAAATGTTTGAAGCTACTGACTGAATGAAAAGAGCTGGCATCTCACTCTCTTTGAATCTTCCTTATCCTGCTAAGAGGAGCAAGAAAAAGCAAAAAATTTCAGAATTGCACCTTGCAATGCGGAGAAATTACTGTTTGTATACTGACATTATTCATTGATTTTTGCCTTTGAAAAACATCATGTTATTCATATACCAGAAATGTTTGAAGCTACTGACTGAATGAAAAGAGTTGGCATCTCACTCTCTTTGAATCTTCTTTATCATGCTAAGAGGAGCAGGAAAAAGCAAAAAATTTCAGAATTGCACCTTGCAATGCGGAGAAATCAATGTTTGTGCATTCACATTATTCATTGATTTTTGCCATTGAAAATCGTCCAGAAATGTTTGAAGCTACTGACTGAATGAAAAGAGCTGGCATCTCACTCTCTCTGAATCTTCTTTAGCATGCTAAGAGGAGCATGAAAAAGCAAAAAATTTCAGAATTGCACCTTGCAATGCGGAGAAATTACTGTTTGTACATTGACATTATTCATTGATTTTTGCCTTTGAAAAACATGTTATTCATATTCCAGAAATGTTTGAAGGTACTGGCTGAAAGAAAGGAGCTGGTATTTCACTCTCTTTGAATCTTCTTTATCATGCTAAGAGGAGCAGGAAAAAGCAAAAAAATTCAGAATTGCACCTTGCAATGCGGAGAAATCAATGTTTGTGCATTCACATTATTCATTGATTTTTGCCATTGAAAAACGTCCAGAAATGTTTGAAGCTAATGACTGAATGAAAAGAGCTGGCATCTCACTCTCTCTGAATCTTCTTTAGCATGCTAAAAGGAGCATGAAAAAGCAAAAAATTTCAGAATTGCACCTTGCAATGCGGAGAAATTACTGTTTGTACATTGACATTATTCATTGATTTTTGCCATTGAAAAACATCATGTTATTCATATACCAGAAATGTTTGAAGCTACTGACTGAATGAAAAGAGCTGGCATCTCACTCTCTTTGAATCTTCTTTATCATGCTAAGAGGAGCAGGAAAAAGCAAAATATTTCAGAATTGCACATTGCAATGCGGAGAAATCAATGTTTGTGCATTCACATTATTCATTGATTTTTTGCCATTGAAAAACGTCCAGAAATGTTTGAAGCTACTGACTGAATGAAAAGAGCTGGCATCTCACTCTCTCTGAATCTTCTTTAGCATGCTAAGAGGAGCATGAAAAAGCAAAAAATTTCAGAATTACACCTTGCAATGCGGAGAAATTACTGTTTGTACATTGACATTATTCATTGATTTTTGCCATTGAAAAACATCATGTTATTCATATACCAGAAATGTTTGAAGGTACTGGCTGAAACAAAGGAGCTGGCATCTCACTCTCTTTGAATCTTCTTTATCATGCTAAGAGGAGCAGGAAAAAGCAAAAAATTTCAGAATTGCACCTTGCAATGCGGAGAAATCAATGTTTGTGCATTCACATTATTCATTGATTTTTGCCATTGAAAAATGTCCAGAAATGTTTGAAGCTACTGACTGAATGAAAGGAGCTGGCATCTCACTCTCTCTAAATCTTCTTAAGCATGCTAAGAGGAGCATGAAAAAGCAAAAAATTTCAGAATTTCACCTTGCAATGCGGAGAAATTACTGTTTGTACATTGACATTATTCATTAATTTTTGCCATTGAAAAACATCATGTTATTCATATACCAGAAATGTTTGAAGGTACTCGCTGAAAGAAAGGAGCTGGCATCTCACTCTCTTTGAATCTTCTTTATCATGCTAAGAGGAGCAGGAAAAAGCAAAAAATTTCAGAATTGCACCTTGCAATGCGGAGAAATCAATGTTTGTGCATTCACATTATTCATTGATTTTTGCCTTTGAAAAACGTTCAGAAATGTTTGAAGCTACTGACTGAATGAAAAGAGCTGGCATCTCACTCTCTTTGAATGTTCCTTATCCTGCTAAGAGGAGCAAGAAAAAGCAAAAAATTTCAGAATTGCACCTTGCAATGCGGAGAAATTACTGTTTGTATACTGACATTATTCATTGATTTTTGCCATTGAAAAACATCATGTTATTCATATACCAGAAATGTTTGAAGCTACTGACTGAATGAAAAGAGCTGGCATCTCACTCTCTTTGAATCTTCGTTATCATGCTAAGAGGAGCAGGAAAAAGCAAAAAATTTCAGAATTGCACCTTGCAATGCGGAGAAATCAATGTTTGTGCATTCACATTATTCATTGATTTTTGCCATTGAAAATCATCCAGAAATGTTTGAAGCTACTGACTGAATGAAAAGAGCTGGCATCTCACTCTCTCTGAATCTTCTTTAGCATGCTAAGAGGAGCATGAAAAGCAAAAAATTTCAGAATTGCACCTTGCAATGCGGAGAAATTACTGTTTGTACATTGACATTATTCATTGATTTTTGCCTTTGAAAAACATGTTATTCATATTCCAGAAATGTTTAAAGGTACTGGCTGAAAGAAAGGAGCTGGTATTTCACTCTCTTTGAATCTTCTTTATCATGCTAAGAGGAGCAGGAAAAAGCAAAAAAATTCAGAATTGCACCTTGCAATGCGGAGAAATCAATGTTTGTGCATTCACATTATTCATTGATTTTTGCCATTGAAAAACGTCCAGAAATGTTTGAAGCTACTGACTGAATGAAAAGAGCTGGCATCTCACTCTCTCTGAATCTTCTTTAGCATGCTAAGAGGAGCATGAAAAAGCAAAAAATTTCAGAATTGCACCTTGCAATGCGGAGAAATTACTGTTTGTACATTGACATTATTCATTGATTTTTGCCATTGAAAAACATCATGTTATTCATATACCAGAAATGTTTGAAGGTACTCGCTGAAAGAAAGGAGGTGGCATCTCACTCTCTTTGAATCTTCTTTATCATGCTAAGAGGAGCAGGAAAAAGCAAAAAATTTCAGAATTGCACCTTGCAATGCAGAGAAATTACGGTTTGTATATTGACATTATTCATTGATTTTTGCAATAGAAAACCATCATGTTATTCATATACCAGAAATGTTTGAAGCTACTGACTGAATGAAAAGAGCTGGCATCTCACTCTCTTTGAATCTTCTTTATCATGCTTAGAGGAGCAGGAAAAAGCAAAAAACTTCAGAATTGCACCTTGCAATGCGGAGAAATCAATGTTTGTGCATTCACATTATTCATTGATTTTTGCCATTGAAAAACGTCCAGAAATGTTTGAAGCTACTGACTGAATGAAAAGAGCTGGCATCTCACTCTCTTTGAATCTTCCTTATCATGCTAAGAGGAGCAAGAAAAAGCAAAAAATTTCAGAATTGCACCTTGCAATGCGGAGAAATTACTGTTTGTATATTGACATTATTCATTGATTTTTGCCATTGAAAAACATCATGTTATTCATATACCAGAAATGTTTGAAGCTACTGACTGAATGAAAAGAGCTGGCATCTCACTCTCTTTGAATCTTCTTTATCATGCTAAGAGGAGCAGGAAAAAGCAAAAAATTTCAGAATTGCACATTGCAATGCGGAGAAATCAGTGTTTGTGCATTCACATTATTCATTGATTTTTGCCATTGAAAAACGTTCAGAAATGTTTGAAGCTACTGACTGAATGAAAAGAGCTGGCATCTCACTCTCTCTGAATCTTCTTTAGCATGCTAAGAGGAGCATGAAAAAGCAAAAAATTTCAGAATTGCACCTTGCAATGCGGAGAAATTACTGTTTGTACATTGACATTATTCATTGATTTTTGCCATTGAAAAACATCATGTTATTCATATACCAGAAATGTTTGAAGGTACTGGCTGAAAGAAAGGAGCTGGCATCTCACTCTCTTTGAATCTTCTTTATCATGCTAAGAGGAGCAGGAAAAAGCAAAAAATTTCAGAATTGCACCTTGCAATGCGGAGAAATCAATGTTTGTGCATTCACATTATTCATTGATTTTTGCCATTGAAAAACGTCCAGAAATGTTTGAAGCTACTGACTGAATGAAAAGAGCTGGCATCTCACTCTCTTTGAATCTTCTTTATCATGCTAAGAGGAGCAGGAAAAAGCAAAAAATTTCAGAATTGCACCTTGCAATGCAGAGAAATTACGGTTTGTATATTGACATTATTCATTGATTTTTGCCATAGAAAACCATCATGTTATTCATATACCAGAAATGTTTGAAGCTACTGACTGAATGAAAAGAGCTGGCATCTCACTCTCTTTGAATCTTCTTTATCATGCTAAGAGGAGCAGGAAAAAGCAAAAAATTTCAGAATTGCACCTTGCAATGCGGAGAAATCAATGTTTGTGCATTCACATTATTCATTGATTTTTGCGTTTGAAAAACGTCCAGAAATGTTTGAAGCTACTGACTGAATGAAAAGAGCTGGCATCTCACTCTCTTTGAATCTTCCTTATCCTGCTAAGAGGAGCAAGAAAAAGCAAAAAATTTCAGAATTGCACCTTGCAATGCGGAGAAATTACTGTTTGTATATTGACATTATTCAGTGATTTTTGCCATTGAATAACATCATGTTATTCATATGCCAGAAATGTTTGAAGCTACTGACTGAATGAAAAGAGCTGGCATCTCACTCTCTTTGAATATTCTTTATCATGGAAGAGGAGCAGGAAAAAGCAAAAAATTTCAGAATTGCACACTGCAATGCGGAGAAATCAGTGTTTGTGCATTCACATTATTCATTGATTTTTGCCATTGAAAAACGTCCAGAAATGTTTGAAGCTACTGACTGAATGAAAAGAGCTGGCATCTCACTCTCTCTGAATCTTCTTTAGCATGCTAAGAGGAGCATGAAAACGCAAAAAATTTCAGAATTGCACCTTGCAATGCGGAGAAATTACTGTTTGTACATTGACATTATTCATTGATTTTTGCCTTTGAAAAACATCATGTTATTCATATACCAGAAATGTTTGAAGGTACTGGCTGAAAGAAAGGAGCTGGCATCTCACTCTCTTTGAATCTTCTTTATCATGCTAAGAGGAGCAGGAAAAAGCAAAAAATTTCAGAATTGCACCTTGCAATGCGGAGAAATCAATGTTTGTGCATTCACATTATTCATTGATTTTTGCCTTTGAAAAACGTCCAGAAATGTTTGAAGCTACTGACTGAATGAAAGGAGCTGGCATCTCACTCTCTATGAATTTTCTTAAGCATGCTAAGAGGAGCATGAAAAGAAAAAAAATTCAGAATTGCACCTTGCAATGCGGAGAAATTACTGTTTGTTCATTGACATTATTCATTGATTTTTGCCATTGAAAAACATCATGTTATTCATATACCAGAAACGGTTGAAGGTACTGGCTGAAAGAAAGGTTGCTGGCATCTCACTCTATTTGATTCTTCTTTGTCATACGAAAAGGAGCAGGAAAAAGCAAAAATTTCAGAATTGCACCTTGCAATGCAGAGAAACCAATGTTTGTGCATTCACATTATTCATTGATTTTTGCCATTGAAAAACATCCAGAAATGTTTGAAGCTACTGACTGAATGAAAAGAGCTGGCATCTCACTCTCTCTGAATCTTCTTTAGCATGCTAAGAGGAGCATGAAAAAGCAAAAAATTTCAGAATTGCACCATGCAATGCGGAGAAATTACTGTTTGTACATTGACATTATTCATTGATTTTTGCCATTGAAAAACATCATGTTATTCATATACCAGAAATGTTTGAAGGTACTGGCTGAAAGAAAGGAGCTGGTATCTCACTCTCATTGAATCTTCTTTATCATGCTAAGAGGAGCAGGAAAAAGCAAAAAAATCCAGAATTGCACCTTGCAATGCGGAGAAATCAATGTTTTTGCATTCACATTATTCATTGATTTTTGCCATTGAAAAACGTCCAGAAATGTTTGAAGCTACTGACTGAATGAAAAGAGCTGGCATCTCACTCTCTCTGAATCTTCTTTAGCATGCTAAGAGGAGCATGAAAAAGCAAAAAATTTCAGAATTGCACCTTGCAATGCGGAGAAATTACTGTTTGTACATTGACATTATTCATTGATTTTTGCCATTGAAAAACATCATGTTATTCATATACCAGAAATGTTTGAAGGTACTCGCTGAAAGAAAGGAGGTGGCATCTCACTCTCTTTGAATCTTCTTTATCATGCTAAGAGGAGCAGGAAAAAGCAAAAAATTTCAGAATTGCACCTTGCAATGCAGAGAAATTACGGTTTGTATATTGACATTATTCATTGATTTTTGCAATAGAAAACCATCATGTTATTCATATACCAGAAATGTTTGAAGCTACTGACTGAATGAAAAGAGCTGGCATCTCACTCTCTTTGAATCTTCTTTATCATGCTTAGAGGAGCAGGAAAAAGCAAAAAACTTCAGAATTGCACCTTGCAATGCGGAGAAATCAATGTTTGTGCATTCACATTATTCATTGATTTTTGCCATTGAAAAACGTCCAGAAATGTTTGAAGCTACTGACTGAATGAAAAGAGCTGGCATCTCACTCTCTCTGAATCTTCTTTAGCATGCTAAGAGGAGCATGAAAAAGCAAAAAATTTCAGAATTGCACCTTGCAATGCGGAGAAATTATTGTTTGTACATTGACATTATTCATTGATTTTTGCCATTGAAAAACATCATGTTATTCATATACCAGAAATGTTTGAAGGTACTCGCTGAAAGAAAGGAGGTGGCATCTCACTCTCTTTGAATCTTCTTTATCATGCTAAGAGGAGCAGGAAAAAGCAAAAAATTTCAGAATTGCACCTTGCAATGCAGAGAAATTACGGTTTTTATATTGACATTATTCATTGATTTTTGCAATAGAAAACCATCATGGTATTCATATACCAGAAATGTTTGAAGCTACTGACTGAATGAAAAGAGCTGGCATCTCACTCTCTTTAAATCTTCTTTATCATGCTTAGAGGAGCAGGAAAAAGCAAAAAACTTCAGAATTGCACCTTGCAATGCGGAGAAATCAATGTTTGTGCATTCACATTATTCATTGATTTTTGCCATTGAAAAACGTCCAGAAATGTTTGAAGCTACTGACTGAATGAAAAGAGCTGGCATCTCACTCTCTTTGAATCTTCCTTATCATGCTAAGAGGAGCAAGAAAAAGCAAAAAATTTCAGAATTGCACCTTGCAATGCGGAGATATTACTGTTTGTATATTGACATTATTCATTGATTTTTGCCATTGAAAAACATCATGTTATTCATATACCAGAAATGTTTGAAGCTACTGACTGAATGAAAAGAGCTGGCATCTCACTCTCTTTGAATCTTCTTTTTCATGCTAAGAGGAGCAGGAAAAAGCAAAAAATTTCAGAATTGCACATTGCAATGCGGAGAAATCAGTGTTTGTGCATTCACATTATTCATTGATTTTTGCCATTGAAAAACGTTCAGAAATGTTTGAAGCTACTGACTGAATGAAAAGAGCTGGCATCTCACTCTCTCTGAATCTTCTTTAGCATGCTAAGAGGAGCATGAAAAAGCAAAAAATTTCAGAATTGCACCTTGCAATGCGGAGAAATTACTGTTTGTACATTGACATTATTCATTGATTTTTGCCATTGAAAAACATCATGTTATTCATATACCAGAAATGTTTGAAGGTACTGGCTGAAAGAAAGGAGCTGGCATCTCACTCTCTTTGAATCTTCTTTATCATGCTAAGAGGAGCAGGAAAAAGCAAAAAATTTCAGAATTGCACCTTGCAATGCGGAGAAATCAATGTTTGTGCATTCACATTATTCATTGATTTTTGCCATTGAAAAACGTCCAGAAATGTTTGAAGCTACTGACTGAATGAAAAGAGCTGGCATCTCACTCTCTTTGAATCTTCTTTATCATGCTAAGAGGAGCAGGAAAAAGCAAAAAATTTCAGAATTGCACCTTGCAATGCAGAGAAATTACGGTTTGTATATTGACATTATTCATTGATTTTTGCCATAGAAAACCATCATGTTATTCATATACCAGAAATGTTTGAAGCTACTGACTGAATGAAAAGAGCTGGCATCTCACTCTCTTTGAATCTTCTTTATCATGCTAAGAGGAGCAGGAAAAAGCAAAAAATTTCAGAATTGCACCTTGCAATGCGGAGAAATCAATGTTTGTGCATTCACATTATTCATTGATTTTTGCGTTTGAAAAACGTCCAGAAATGTTTGAAGCTACTGACTGAATGAAAAGAGCTGGCATCTCACTCTCTTTGAATCTTCCTTATCCTGCTAAGAGGAGCAAGAAAAAGCAAAAATTTCAGAATTGCACCTTGCAATGCGGAGGAATTACTGTTTGTATATTGACATTATTCAGTGATTTTTGCCATTGAAAAACATCATGTTATTCATATACCAGAAATGTTTGAAGCTACTGACTGAATGAAAAGAGCTGGCATCTCACTCTCTTTGAATATTCTTTATCATGGAAGAGGAGCAGGAAAAAGCAAAAAATTTCAGAATTGCACACTGCAATGCGGAGAAATCAGTGTTTGTGCATTCACATTATTCATTGATTTTTGCCATTGAAAAGCGTCCAGAAATGTTTGAAGCTACTGACTGAATGAAAAGAGCTGGCATCTCACTCTCTCTGAATCTTCTTTAGCATGCTAAGAGGAGCATGAAAACGCAAAAAATTTCAGAATTCCACCTTGCAATGCGGAGAAATTACTGTTTGTACATTGACATTATTCATTGATTTTTGCCATTGAAAAACATCATGTTATTCATATACCAGAAATGTTTGAAGGTACTGGCTGAAAGAAAGGAGCTGGCATCTCACTCTCTTTGAATCTTCTTTATCATGCTAAGAGGAGCAGGAAAAAGCAAAAAATTTCAGAATTGCACCTTGCAATGCGGAGAAATCAATGTTTGTGCATTCACATTATTCATTGATTTTTGCCTTTGAAAAACGTCCAGAAATGTTTGAAGCTACTGACTGAATGAAAGGAGCTGGCATCTCACTCTCTACGAATTTTCTTAAGCATGCTAAGAGGAGCATGAAAAGAAAAAAATTTCAGAATTGCACCTTGCAATGCGGAGAAATTACTGTTTGTACATTGACATTATTCATTGATTTTTGCCACTGAAAAACATCATGTTATTCATATACCAGAAACGGTTGAAGGTACTGGCTGAAAGAAAGGTTGCTGGCATCTCACTCTATTTGATTCTTCTTTGTCATACGAAAAGGAGCAGGAAAAAGCAAAAATTTCAGAATTGCACCTTGCAATGCAGAGAAACCAATGTTTGTGCATTCACATTATTCATTGATTTTTGCCATTGAAAAACATCCAGAAATGTTTGAAGCTACTGACTGAATGAAAAGAGCTGGCATCTCACTCTCTCTGAATCTTCTTTAGCATGCTAAGAGGAGCATGAAAAAGCAAAAAATTTCAGAATTGCACCATGCAATGCGGAGAAATTACTGTTTGTACATTGACATTATTCATTGATTTTTGCCATTGAAAAACATCATGTTATTCATATACCAGAAATGTTTGAAGGTACTGGCTGAAAGAAAGGAGCTGGTATCTCACTCTCATTGAATCTTCTTTATCATGCTAAGAGGAGCAGGAAAAAGCAAAAAAATCCAGAATTGCACCTTGCAATGCGGAGAAATCAATGTTTTTGCATTCACATTATTCATTGATTTTTGCCTTTGAAAAACGTCCAGAAATGTTTGAAGCTACTGACTGAATGAAAAGAGCTGGCATCTCACTCTCTTTGAATCTTCCTTATCATGCTAAGAGGAGCAAGAAAAAGCAAAAAATTTCAGAATTGCACCTTGCAATGCGGAGAAATTACTGTTTGTATATTGACATTATTCATTGATTTTTGCCATTGAAAAACATCATGTTATTCATATACCAGAAATGTTTGAAGCTACTGACTGAATGAAAAGAGATGGCATCTCACTCTCTTTGAATCTTCTTTATCATGCTAAGAGGAGTAGGAAAAAGCAAAAAATTTCAGAATTGCACATTGCAATGCGGAGAAATCAGTGTTTGTGCATTCACATTATTCATTGATTTTTGACATTGAAAAACGTCCAGAAATGTTTGAAGCTACTGACTGAATGAAAAGAGCTGGCATCACACTCTCTCTGTATCTTCTTTAGCATGCTAAGAGGAGCATGAAAAAGCAAAAAATTTCAGAATTGCACCATGCAATGCTGAGAAATTACTGTTTGTACATTGACATTATTCATTGATTTTTGCCATTGAAAAACATCATGTTATTCATATACCAGAAATGTTTGAAGGTACTGGCTGAAAGAAAGGAGCTGGTATCTCACTCTCATTGAATCTTCTTTATCATGCTAAGAGGAGCAGGAAAAAGCAAAAAAATCCAGAATTGCACCTTGCAATGCGGAGAAATCAATGTTTTTGCATTCACATTATTCATTGATTTTTGCCATTGAAAAACGTCCAGAAATGTTTGAAGCTACTGACTGAATGAAAAGAGCTGGCATCTCACTCTCTTTGAATCTTCCTTATCATGCTAAGAGGAGCAAGAAAAAGCAAAAAATTTCAGAATTGCACCTTGCAATGCGGAGAAATTACTGTTTGTATATTGACATTATTCATTGATTTTTGCTATTGAAAAACATCATGTTATTCATATATCAGAAATGTTTGAAGCTACTGACTGAATGAAAAGAGATGGCATCTCACTCTCTTTGAATCTTCTTTATCATGCTAAGAGGAGTAGGAAAAAGCAAAAAATTTCAGAATTGCACATTGCAATGCGGAGAAATCAGTGTTTGTGCATTCACATTATTCATTGATTTTTGACATTGAAAAACGTCCAGAAATGTTTGAAGCTACTGACTGAATGAAAAGAGCTGGCATCACACTCTCTCTGTATTTTCTTTAGCATGCTAAGAGGAGCATGAAAAAGCAAAAAATTTCAGAATTGCACCTTGCAATGCGGAGAAATTACTGTTTGTACATAGACATTATTCATTGATTTTTGCCATTGAAAAACATCATGTTATTCATATACCAGAAATGTTTGAAGGTACTGGCTGAAAGAAACTAGCTGGCATCTCACTCTCTTTGAATCTTCTTTATCATGCTAAGAGGAGCAGGAAAAAGCAAAAAATTTCAGAATTGCACCTTGCAATGCGGAGAAATCAATGTTTGTGCATTCACATTATTCATTGATTTTTGCCATTGAAAAACGTCCAGAAATGTTTGAAGCTACTGTCTGAATGAAAGGAGCTGGAATCTCACTCTCTCTAAATCTTCTTAAGCATGCTAAGAGGAGCATGAAAAATCAAAAAATTTCAGAATTGCACCTTGCAATGCGGAGAAATTACTGTTTGTTCATTGACATTATTCATTGATTTTTGCCATTGAAAAACATCATGTTATTCATACACAAGAAATGGTTGAAGGAACTGGCTGAAAGAAAGGAGATGGCATCTCACTCTCTTTGAATCTTCTTTATCATGCTAAGAGGAGCAGGAAAAAGCAAAAAATTTCAGAATTGCACCTTGCAATGCGGAGAAATCAATGTTTGTGCATTCACATTATTCATTGATTTTTGCCATTGAAAAACGTCCAGAAATGTTTGAAGCTACTGTCTGAATGAAAGGAGCTGGAATCTCACTCTCTCTAAATCTTCTTAAGCATGCTAAGAGGAGAATGAAAAAGCAAAAAATTTCAGAATTGCAAATTGCAATGCGGAGAAATTACTGTTTGTTCATTGACATTATTCATTGATTTTTGCCATTGAAAAACATCATGTTATTCATACACCAGAAATGGTTGAAGGAACTGGCTGAAAGAAAGGAGCTGGCATCTCACTCTCTTTGAATCTTCTTTATCATGCGAAGAGGAGCAGGAAAAAGCAAAAAATTTCAGAATTGCACCTTGCAATGCGGAGAAATCATTGTTTGTGCATTCACATTATTCATTGATTTTTGCCATTGAAAAACATCCAGAAATGTTTGAAGCTACTGACTGAATGAAAAGAGCTGACATCTCACTCTCTCTGAATCTTCTTTAGCATGCTAAGAGGAGCATGAAAAAGCAAAAAATTTCAGAATTGCACCTTGCAATGCGGAGAAATTACTGTTTGTACATTGACATTATTCATTGATTTTTGCCATTGAAAAACATCATGTTATTCATATACCAGAAATGTTTGAAGGTACTGGCTGAAAGAAAGGAGCTGGTATCTCACTCTCATTGAATCTTCTTTATCATGCTAAGAGGAGCAGGAAAAAGCAAAAAAATCCAGAATTGCACCTTGCAATGCGGAGAAATCAATGTTTGTGCATTCACATTATTCATTGATTTTTGCCATTGAAAAACGTCCAGAAATGTTTGAAGCTACTGACTGAATGAAGGGAGCTGGCATATCACTCTCTCTGAATCTTCTTAAGCATGCTAAGAGGAGCATGAAAAAGCAAAAAATTTCAGAATTGCACCTTGCAATGCGGAGAAATCAATGTTTGTGCATTCACATTATTCATTGATTTTTGCCATTGAAAATTGTCCAGAAATGTTTGAAGCTACTGACTGAATGAAAAGAGCTGGCATCTCACTCTCTCTGAATCTTCTTTAGCATGCTAAGAGGAGCATGAAAAAGCAAAAAATTTCAGAATTGCACCTTGCAATGTGGAGAAATTACTGTTTGTACATTGACATTATTCATTGATTTTTGCCTTTGAAAAACATGTTATTCATATACCAGAAATGTTTGAAGGTACTGGCTGAAAGAAAGGAGCTGGTATCTCACTCTCTTTGAATCTTCTTTATCATGCTAAGAGGAGCAGGAAAAAGCAAAAAATTTCAGAATTGCACCTTGCAATGCGGAGAAATCAGTGTTTGTGCATTCACATTATTCATTGATTTTTGCCATTGAAAAACGTCCAGAAATGTTTGAAGCTACTGACTGAATGAAAAGAGCTGGCATCTCACTCTCTCTGAATCTTCTTTAGCATGCTAAGAGGAGCATGAAAAAGCAAAAAATTTCAGAATTGCACCTTGCAATGCGGAGAAATTACTGTTTGTACATTGACATTATTCATTGATTTTTGCCATTGAAAAACATCATGTTATTCATATACCAGAAATGTTTGAAGGTACTCGCTGAAAGAAAGGAGCTGGCATCTCACTCTCTTTGAATCTTCTTTATCATGCTAAGAGGAGCAGGAAAAAGCAAAAAATTTCAGAATTGCACCTTGCAATGCAGAGAAATTACGGTTTGTATATTAACATTATTCATTGATTTTTGCCATAGAAAACCATCATGTTATTCATATACCAGAAATGTTTGAAGCTACTGACTGAATGAAAAGAGCTGGCATCTCACTCTCTTTGAATCTTCTTTATCATGCTAAGAGGAGCAGGAAAAAGCAAAAAATTTCAGAATTGCACCTTGCAATGCCGAGAAATCAATGTTTGTGCATTCACATTATTCATTGATTTTTGCCTTTGAAAAACGTCCAGAAATGTTTGAAGCTACTGACTGAATGAAAAGAGCTGGCATCTCACTCTCTTTGAATCTTCCTTATCATGCTAAGAGGAGCAAGAAAAAGCAAAAAATTTCAGAATTGCACCTTGCAATGCGGAGAAATTACTGTTTGTATATTGACATTATTCATTGATTTTTGCCATTGAAAAACATCATGTTATTCATATACCAGAAATGTTTGAAGCTACTGACTGAATGAAAAGAGCTGGCATCTCACTCTCTTTGAATCTTCTTTATCATGCTAAGAGGAGCAGGAAAAAGCAAAAAATTTCAGAATTGCACATTGCAATGCGGAGAAATCAGTGTTTGTGCATTCACATTATTCATTGATTTTTGCCATTGAAAAGCGTCCAGAAATGTTTGAAGCTACTGACTGAATGAAAAGAGCTGGTATCTCACTCTCTCTGAATCTTCTTTAGCATGCTAAGAGGAGCATGAAAAAGCAAAAAATTTCAGAATTGCACCTTGCAATGCGGAGAAATTACTGTTTGTACATTGACATTATTCATTGATTTTTGCCATTGAAAAACATCATGTTATTCATATACCAGAAATGTTTGAAGGTACTGGCTGAAAGAAAGGAGCTGGCATCTCACTCTCTTTGAATCTTCTTTATCATGCTAAGAGGAGCAGGAAAAAGCAAAAAATTTCAGAATTGCACCTTGCAATGCGGAGAAATCAATGTTTGTGCATTCATATTATTCATTGATTTTTGCCATTGAAAAACGTCCAGAAATGTTTGAAGCTACTGACTGAATGAAAGGAGCTGGCATCTCACTCTCTCTGAATTTTCTTAAGCATGCTAAGAGGAGCATGAAAAGAAAAAATTTCAGAATTGCACCTTGCAATGCGGAGAAATTACTGTTTGTTCATTGACATTATTCATTGTTTTTTGCCATTGAAAAACATCATGTTATTCATATACCAGAAACGGTTGAAGGTACTGGCTGAAAGAAAGGAGCTGGCATCTCACTCTCTTTGAATCTTCTTTATCATACGAAAAGGAGCAGGAAAAAGCAAAAATTTCAGAATTGCACCTTGCAATGCGGAGAAACCAATGTTTGTGCATTCACATTATTCATAGATTTTTGCCATTGAAAAACATCCAGAAATGTTTGAAGCTACTGACTGAATGAAAAGAGCTGGCATCTCACTCTCTCTGAATCTTCTTTAGCATGCTAAGAGGAGCATGAAAAAGCAAAAAATTTCAGAATTGCACCATGCAATGCGGAGAAATTACTGTTTGTACATTGACATTATTCATTGATTTTTGCCATTGAAAAACATCATGTTATTCATATACCAGAAATGTTTGAAGGTACTGGCTGAAAGAAAGGAGCTGGTATCTCACTCTCTTTGAATCTTCTTTATCATGCTAAGAGGAGCAGGAAAAAGCCAAAAATTTCAGAATTGCACCTTGCAATGCGGAGTAATCAATGTTTGTGCATTCACATTATTCATTGATTTTTGCCATTGAAAAACGTCCAGAAATGTTTGAAGCTACTGACTGAATGAAAGGAGCTGGCATCTCACTCTCTCTGAATCTTCTTAAGCATGCTAAGAGGAGCATGAAAAGAAAAAAATTTCAGAATTGCACCTTGCAATGCGGAGAAATTGCTGTTTGTTCATTGACATTATTCATTGATTTTTGCCATTGAAAAACATCATGTTATTCATATACCAGAAATGGTTGAAGGTACTGGCTGAAAGAAAGGAGCAGGCATCTCACTCTCTTTGAATCTTCTTTATCATGCTAAGAGGAGCAGGAAAAAGCAAAAATTTCAGAATTGCACCTTGCAATGCAGAGAAACCAATGTTTGTGCATTCACATTATTCATTGATTTTTGAAATTGAAAAACATCCAGAAAGGTTTGAAGCTACTGACTGAATGAAAAGAGCTGGCATCTCACTCTCTGAATCTTCTTTAGCATGCTAAGAGGAGCATGAAAAAGCAAAAAATTTCAAAATTGCACCATGCATAGCGGAGAAATTACTGTTTGTACAATGACATTATTCATTGATTTTTGCCATTGAAAAACATCATGTTATTCATATACCAGAAATGTTTGAAGGTACTGGCTGAAAGAAAGGAGCTGGTATCTCACTCTCATTTAATCTTCTTTATCATGCTAAGAGGAGCAGGAAAAAGCAAAAAAATCCAGAATTGCACCTTGCAATGCGGAGAAATCAATGTTTTTGCATTCACATTATTCATTGATTTTTGCCATTGAAAAACGTCCAGAAATGTTTGAAGCTACTGACTGAATGAAAAGAGCTGGCATCTCAATCTCTCTGAATCTTCTTTAGCATGCTAAGAGGAGCATGAAAAAACAAAAAATTTCAGAATTGCACCTTGCAATGCGGAGAAATTACTGTTTGTACATTGACATTATTCATTGATTTTTGCCTTTGAAAAACATGTTATTCATATACCAGAAATGTTTGAAGGTACTGCCTGAAGGAAAGGAGTTGGCATCTCACTCTCTTTGAATCTTCTTTATCATGCTAAGAGGAGCAGGAAAAAGCAAAAAATTTCAGAATTGCACATTGCAATGCGGAGAAATCAATGTTTGTGCATTCACATTATTCATTGATTTTTGCCATTGAAAAACGTCCAGAAATGTTTGAAGCTACTGACTGAATGAAAGAAGCTGACATCTCACTCTCTCTGAATCTTCTTAAGCATGCTAAGAGGAACATGAAAAAGCAAAAAATTTCAGAATTGCACCTTGCAATGCGGAGAAATCAATGTTTGTGCATTCACATTATTCATTGATTTTTGCCATTGAAAAACGTCCAGAAATGTTTGAAGCTACTAACTGAATGAAAAGAGCTGGCATCTCACTCTCTCTGAATCTTCTTTAGCATGCTAAGAGGAGCATGAAAAAGCAAAAAATTTCAGAATTGCACCTTGCAATGCAGAGAAATTACTGTTTGCACATTGACATTATTCATTGATTTTAGCCTTTGAAAAACATGTTATTCATAGACCAGAAATGTTTGAAGGTACTGGCTGAAAGAAAGGAGCTGGTATCTCACTCTCTTTGAATCTTCTTTATCATGCTAAGAGGAGCAGGAAAAAGCAAACAATTTCAGAATTGCACCTTGCAATGCGGAGAAATCAATGTTTGTGCATTCACATTATTCATTGATTTTTGCCATTGAAAAACGTCCAGAAATGTTTGAAGCTACTGACTGAATGAAAAGAGCTGGTATCTCACTCTCTCTGAATCTTCTTTAGCATGCTAAGAGGAGCATGAAAAAGCAAAAAATTACAGAATTGCACTTTGCAATGCGAAGAAATTACTGTTTGTACATTGACATTATTCATTGATTTTTGCCTTTGAAAAACATGTTATTCATATACCAGAAATGTTTGAAGGTACTGGCTGAAAGAAAGGAGCTGGTATCTCACTCTCTTTGAATCTTCTTTATCATGCTAAGAGGAGCAGGAAAAAGCAAAAAATTTCAGAATTGCACATTGCAATGCGTAGTAATTACTATTTGTTCATTGACATTATTCAATGATTTTTGCCATTGAAAAACATCAGAAATGGTGCAAAAATCAATGAATAATGTGAATGCACAAACAGTAATTTCTCCGCATTGCAAGGTGCAATTCTGAAATATTTTGCTTTTTCCTACTCCTCTTAGCATGATAAAGAAGATTCAAAGAGAGTGAGATGCCAGCTCCTTTCATTCAGTCAGTAGCTTCAAACATTTCTGGTATATGAATAACATGATGTTTTTCAATGGCAAAAATCAATGAATAATGTGAATGCACAAACAGTAATTTCTCCGCATTGCAAGGTGCAATTATGAATTTTTTTGCTTTTTCCTGCTCCTCTTAGCATGATAAAGAAGATTCAAAGAGAGTGAGATGCCAGCTCTTTTCATTCAGTCAGTAGCTTCAAACATTTCTGGAATATGAATAACATGATGTTTTTCAATGGCAAAAAGCAATGAATAATGTAAATGCACAAACAGTAATTTCTCTGCATTGCAAGGTGCAATTCTGAAATTTTTTGCTTTTTCCTGCTCCTCTTAGCATGATAAAGAAGATTCAAAGAGAGTGAGATGCCAGCTCCTTTCATTCAGTCAGTAGCTTCAAACATTTCTGGTATATGAATAACATGATGTTTTTCAATGGCAAAAATCAATGAATAATGTGAATGCACAAACAGTAATTTCTCCGCATTGCAAGGTGTAATTCTGAAATTTTTTGCTTTTTCCTGCTCCTCTTAGCATGATAAAGAAGATTCAAAGAGAGTGAGATGCCAGCTCCTTTCATTCAGTCAGTAGCTTCAAACATTTCTGGTATATGAATAACATGATGTTTTTCAATGGCAAAAATCAATGAATAATGTGAATGCACAAACAGCAATTTCTCCGCATTGCAAGGTGCAATTCTGAAATTTTTTGCTTTTTCCTGCTCCTCTTTGCATGATAAAGAAGATTCAAAGAGAGTGAGATGCCAGCTCTTTTCATTCAGTCAGTAGCTTCAACCATTTCTGGACGTTTTTCAATGGCAAAAATCAATGAATAATGTGAATGCTCAAACAGTAATTTCTCCGCATTGCAAGGTGCAATTCTGAATTTTTTTGCTTTTTCCTGCTCCTCTTAGCATGATAAAGAAGTTTCAAAGAGAGTGAGATGCCAGCTCCTTTCATTCAGTCAGTAGCTTCAAACATTTCTGGTATATGAATAACATGATGTTTTTCAATGGCAAAAATCAATGAATAATGTGAATGCACAAACAGTAATTTCTCCGCATTGCAAGGTGCAATTCTGAAATTTTTTGCTTTTTCCTGCTCCTCTTAGCATGATAAAGAAGATTCAAAGAGAGTGAGATGCCAGCTCTTTTCATTCAGTCAGAAGCTTCAAACATTTCTGGACGTTTTTCAATGGCAAAAATCAATGAATAATGTGAATGCACAAACAGTAATTTCTCCGCATTGCAAGGTGCAATTCTGAAATTTTTTGCTTTTTCCTGCTCCTCTTAGCATGATAAAGAAGAATCAAAGAGAGTGAGCTGCCAGCTCCTTTCATTCAGTCAGTAGCTTCAAACATTTCTGGTATATGAATAACATGATGTTTTTCAATGGCAAAAATCAATGAATAATGTGAATGCACAAACAGTAATTTCTCCGCATTGCAAGGTGCAATTCTGAAATTTTTTGATTTTTCCTGCTCCTCTTAGCATGATAAAGAAGATTCAAAGAGAGTGAGATGCCAGCTCTTTTCATTCAGTCAGTAGCTTCAAACATTTCTGGAATATGAATAACATGATGTTTTTCAATGGCAAAAATCAATGAATAATGTGAATGCACAAACAGTAATTTCTCTGCATTGCAAGGTGCAATTCTGAAATTTTTTGCTTTTTCCTGCTCCTCTTAACATAATAAAGAAGATTCAAAGAGAGTGAGATGCCAGCTCTTTTCATTCAGTCAGTAGCTTCAAACATTTCTGGAATATGAATAACATGATGTTTTTCAATGGCAAAAATCAATGAATAATGTGAATGCACAAACAGTAATTTCTCTGCATTGCAAGGTGCAATTCTGAAATTTTTTGCTTTTTCCTGCTCCTCTTAGCATGATAAAGAAGATTCAAAGAGAGTGAGATGCCAGCTCCTTTCATTCAGTCAGTAGCTTCAAACATTTCTGGTATATGAATAACATGATGTTTTTAAATGGCAAAAATCAATGAATAATGTGAATGCACAAACAGTAATTTCTCCGCATTGCAAGGTGCAATTCTGAAATTTTTGGTTTTTCATGCTCCTCTTAGCATGATAAAGAAGATTCAAAGAGAGTGAGATGCCAGCTCCTTTCATTCAGTCAGTAGCTTCAAACATTTCTGGTGTATGGATAACATGATGGTTTTCAATGGCAAAAATCAATGAATAATGTGAATGCACAAACAGTAATTTCTCCGCATTGCAAGGTGCAATTCTGAAATTTTTTGCTTTTTCCTGCTCCTCTTAGCATGATAAAGAAGATTCAAAGAGAGTGAGATGCCAGCTCCTTTCATTCAGTCAGTAGCTACAAACATTTCTGGTATATGAATAACATGATGTTTTTCAATGGCAAAAATCAATGAATAATGTGAATGCACAAACAGTAATTTCTCCGCATTGCAAGGTGCAATTCTGAAATTTTTTGCTTTTTCCTGCTCCTCTTAGCATGATAAAGAAGATTCAAAGAGAGTGAGATGCCAGCTCCTTTCATTCAGTCAGTAGCTTCAAACATTTCTGGTATATGAATTTCATGATGTTTTTCAATGGCAAAAATCAATGAATAATGTGAATGCACAATCAGAAATTTCTACGCATTGCAAGGTGCATTTCTGAAATTTTTGCTTTTTCCTGCTCCTCTTAGCATGATAAAGAAGATTCAAAGAGAGTGAGATGCCAGCTCCTTTCATTCAGTCAGTAGCTTCAAACATTTCTGGTATATGAATAACATGAAGTTTTTCAATGGCAAAAATCAATGAATAATGTGAATGCACAAACAGTAATTTCTCCGCATTGCAAGGTGCAATTCTGAAATTTTTTGCTTTTTCCTGCTCCTCTTTGCATGATAAAGAAGATTCAAAGAGAGTGAGATGCCAGCTCCTTTCATTCAGTCAGTAGCTTCAAACATTTCTGGACGTTTTTCAATGGCAAAAATCAATGAATATTGTAAATGCACAAACAGTAATTTCTCCGCATTGCAAGGTGCAATTCTGAAATTTTTTGCTTTTTCCTGCTCCTCTTAGCATGATAAAGAAGATTCAAAGAGAGTGAGATGCCAGCTCTTTTCATTCAGTCAGTAGCTTCAAACATTTCTGGACGTTTTTCAATGGCAAAAATCAATGAATATTGTAAATGCACAAACAGTAATTTCTCCGCATTGCAAGGTGCAATTCTGAAATTTTTTGCTTTTTCCTGCTCCTCTTAGCATGATAAAGAAGATTCAAAGAGAGTGAGATGCCACCTCTTTTCATTCAGTCAGTAGCTTCAAACATTTCTGGTATATGAATAACATGATGTTTTTCAAAGGCAAAAATCAATGAATAATGTGAATGCACAAACAGTAATTTCTCCGCATTGCAAAGTGCAATTCTGAAATTTTTTGCTTTTTCCTGCTCCTCTTAGCATGATAAAGAAGATTCAAAGAGAATGAGATGCCAGCTCTTTTCATTCAGTCAGTAGCTTCAAACGTTTCTGGACATTTTTCAATGGCAAAAATCAATGAATAATGTGAATGCACAAACATTGATTTCTCCGCATTGCAATGTGCAATTCTGAATTTTTTTGCTTTTTCCTGCTCCTCTTTGCATGATAAAGAAGATTCAAAGAGAGTGAGATGCCAGCTCCTTTCATTCAGTCAGTAGCTTCAAACATTTCTGGCCTTTTTTCAATGGCAAAAATCAATGAATAATGTGAATCCACAAACAGTAATTTCTCCGCATTGCAAGGTGCAATTCTGAAATTTTTTGCTTTTTCTTGCTCCTCTTAGCATGATAAAGAAGATTCAAAGAGAGTGAGATGCCAGCTTGTCATGAAAACAACACCCACTCTTGGGTCAGACCTTGCAGCTCTCTGGCGCCCCCTTATCCTGCTGGTCAAACACGGTATTGACAGAGGATAAGCACGGGTGCAGCTGCTCTAATTTATGTCGACTATTGTAGCACGTGATGTGACAGGACGTATATATACCACCAGTTCCTTCCAGGAACGTATATATCTCCTACCAGCCACCCTCAAACCACAATATCACATAAATACTGGTATACTGCCACCACCGATCGCTTAACAGGTGGATCGGGTACCTGGTAGGTAACGTGAATTAGCGAGTGAGGAACGTGTTTGCTCGACATAGGACAAGAAGAAAGAAACTGGTAAATAATTAATGATTTACTCCCAAAAGGGGGGCAGTGTTTAGAAAATATATACAAGATATTATAAAGGAGACAATTTACATGTATGCATAAACAGTTATTAAAATAAAAGGGATAAGTAATAGCAAAACCTGCTTCACAAGGTGATGGTCTCAGATTCTGTGGGGGGGACGGCTCCCCGGAAATTAGAGGTGATTCTTCTTGCGCCGTGTGATGTGCGTGCGTTCGACGTCCCTAAGAAGAATGACCTGAAAATGGCCAATTTGCTTTTTAGTAACAGGGCCAAATTATTAGGAACCGCCCATTTTGTCTACCTCACACGGGGGCTCGGTTTTGTGAAACCGCCCAGCTGCATAGAACATAGAAACCTTCAGATTTCATATCTTGGTGTGGGGGGGTCCCACATCCAAGATGGAGACATTATGTTGGCCGTCACTAATTTTCATGCAGATGGATATTAAACAGGACCTCTCTATGATGCTCAGAAGCTAAGAAACCAATTCCTCGATTTCTGGGGGTATCTCAGTTATGAAAAATATATCATTGTAACCAGGCAGATGTGAACATTCCAAAAATGTGTTCCCTGGATTAGTAACCGTCATGTGCGTTTTTTAAATTCTACATTAACTGTACAAGCTTTTAAACAATGGCAATTTTGGAGGGAATAATCTAGTTTGAGCTAGAAGCTGTGCTACACTGAGAGTTTACGACGCTAATTAAAATTCTTAGGGTGGGGGTCAGCACTGCAGTTCTCTATGTCTTCTTACAAACGGATAGGGGGTGGGGGGGTTTTCTTTTTTAAAAACATCTCTCATTTTTAAAACTCGGGCAAAAATACCTTTTGCCTGACACCTCCCCCTTTTAGACTGCGCTATGGAGGTAGGACCTTCTGGTACTCCTCCAAGCGTATGTCTGGAGGCTCCCCTCGCCGGGACAACCCATCAGCACTGCCATGCTCGCTGCCCTTGCGGTGTTGACCGGTAAAGTCGTACTGCTGGAGGGTGAGGCTCCAGCGTAACAACCTTCCGTTGGCACCTGACATGGTGTGCAGCCAACTCAGGGTGTTGTGGTCAGTCACGACAGTGAAGGGGCGCCCGTACAAGTAAGGCTGTAAGCGGTTGAGGGCCCATACAATGGCCAGGCACTCCTTCTCTATGGTGGAATAGGCCACTTCCCTCGGCAGCAGTTTCTGGCTTAGGTACAACACGGGGTGTTCTTGGTTCCCCGAGTCGACCTGGCTGAGTACAGCACCGAGGCCAAACTCACTGGCGTCGGTCTGTACTACGAGTGGCCGTGTGCCGTCGACCGCCTTTAGTACAGGAGAGCTGCTCAGGGCAGTCTTCAAAGCACTAAAGGCCACCTCGCATTCATCCGTCCATTTGACGGAATGGGGTAGGCTCTTCCTGGTGAGGTCTGTCAAGGGCTTTGCAAGGCTACTATAGTCCTGCACAAAGTGTCTATAGTACCCTGCGGTGCCCAAGAAGGACTGCACCTGTTTCTTGGTCCTGGGGGTGGGCCAGGACACGATAGCGTCCACCTTCCCAGGCTCTGGCTTCAGAGTACCCCCACCTACCCGGTGCCCCAGGTAGTGGACCTCATTCATGCCCAACTGGCACTTTCCCAGCTTGATGGTCAAGCCCGCCTGGTGAATGCGCCCGAGCACCTGCTGCAGATGCTCGAGGTGATCCTCCCAGGTGGGACTGAAGATGGCAATGTCATCCAGGTACGCTACTGCGTACCTCTCCAGTCCCTGGAGCAGGTGGTTGACCATTCGCTGGAACGTGGCAGGGGCATTTTTCATGCCGAAGGGCATGACCGTAGATTCATACAATCCGAAGGGGGTGATAAAGGCGGACTTCTCCTGGGCCCCGGGGCTCAAGGGAATCTGCCAATATCCCCGACCCAAATCCATAATGGAGAGATAGCTCGCGCTGGCTAACCGCTCCAGCAGCTCCTCAATGCGTGGCATTGGTTGTGCGTCAGAGGCGGTGATAGCGTTGAGCCCCCTGTAGTCCACACAGAACCGGGTAGTCCGGTCCTTCTTAGGCACCAGGACTACAGGTGAGGCCCACGCGCTCTTGGACCGCTTAATCACCCCCAACTGCAGCATCTCCTCGACCTCCAGGCGCATGACATGCTGCACCTCGTCGGAGATTCGATAGGCTGTCCGCCGGAGTGGGGCATGATTCCCGGTGTCCACTTCATGGACCGCCACTTCAGGTTGGTGAACACTGCTTGGAAGGGTTTCAGCACTGCTTGCATCTGAGACCTCTGGTCTGCGGATAGCAAGTCGCTTAGCTCTACATCCTCTAGGGACCCGCTGTCCTTCGCTTGGGTGAGCTTGTCCAAGAGGGGGTCATCCTCCCCATCCTCGGGCAGGTTGCAGACCGGTAGGACGCAGGTTCCACGTTCTTGATGAGCCTTCATCATATTAATGTGAAACGCCTTCCGCCTACCCCGCTCGTGGTCAAGTGTGATCACGTAGGTGACCGGGTTGAGCTGTTGGTGAATGACGTACGGGCCTTCCCAGGCCGCCTGAAGCTTGTCCTTTGGTACGGGGACCAGCACCCACAACTTCTGACCCACCTGGTAGGTCCGTTCTCGGGCGTTCTGGTCGTACCAATGCTTCTGGTCAGCCTGGGCTTGAGCCATGTTGTCATGCACCAACTGCGTCAAGGTCTGCATCTTGTCACCGAAGCGCATGACATACTCCACGATGGACACTCCTGGGGAGCTCAGCTCTTCTTCCCAGAATTCCCTTATCAACCCAAGGGGTCCTCGGACACGCCTGCCATACAGGAGCTCAAATGGGGAGAACCCCGTCGAGGCCTGTGGAACCTCTCTGTAAGCAAATAGCAGGTGTGGGAGGTAACGCTCCCAGTCGCGACCCTGGGTCTCAACCAGCATTTTTAACATCTGTTTGAGGGTAACGTTGAATCGCTCACACAAACCATTGGTCTGTGGGTGATACGCACTTGATACCAGATGCTGTACCTGCATTTTCTTACATAGGGCCTCCATTAAGCGTGACATGAACTGAGTCCCCTGGTCGGTAAGCATCTCCCTGGGAAATCCTACTCGCGAAAAGATGGCCCAGAGGGCGTCCGCCACCTTATCCGCCCTAATTGAGGACAGGGCTACTGCCTCCGGATACCGGGTAGCATAGTCTACCACGGTAAGGATGAATCGTTTTCCAGAGCTGCTGGGTATGGCCAGTGGTCCCACAATGTCCACAGCAATCCTCTGGAAAGGCTCCTCTATCACTGGCAAAGAGATCAGGGGGGCTTTGGGGGCCGGCCCTGACTTTCCCACTCTTTGACACGTGGTACAGGATCGACAGTAGTTCACCACATCTGTCCTCATTTTGGGCCAATAAAAGTGATGAGACAGCCGGGCCTTGGTTTTGCTGACCCCCAAGTGTCCAGCGAGTGGAATTTCATGGGCGATCCGCAACAACTCATCCCTGAATTGGTAGGGGACGACCAGCTGTCTTTCCCTCAGCCACTCCTGTTGGGGTGTACAGGGAACTGTCTCCCGGTACAACCTCCCTTGGTCCCAGAATACCCTCTCCTTATCCGACTCGGAGGTAGGTTTCTCCGCGAGGCTCCTTAACGTCTCCAGGCTAGCATCTGAGTGCAGAGCTGCCTGAAACTCCTGGCTGGAGGAAGCCAGAAGTGAGGTTAAGGCCACGTCCTCACTGGGACCCTCTGGGACCGGCTCTGGGTCCATACCTGATTCAGTTATTCCTCTGTTCGAGGAGGGTCCAGAAGGCAGGGCGTTACTTGCGTTCTGGGCACTCTGACTGCGGGTAACAGCGGCTATATAGGCCGTCTCCCCGGGGAATAACCCCGTCTCATTAGCCGGCGAGGCCATGAGAACTACTTCTCCATCATCCTCCATTACCTCAGGCACAGTGCTACGTATGGGGCAGCGACTATCACCCAGGTCACCATCTGTTGTGACACTGGTCACTGGCACAGCACCACCTGCGCCATGGTCCTCGTGCCTCTCCCCATTACCCTTGGCACTGACCTTTGCTCCTGCTAGGGGATCCCCAGCAACATCACCCCGCAGAGTGACATGGCTGAGTTCTCCTGCACCTTCCAATACAACAACATCATCATCATCATCATCATCATCATCAGGTAAAGCATTGACATTCACATTATCAGCATTAACCTTACCAACCGTATCAGATCGGGGAGGGGTGTCGGGGACATAATAAGCAAACATCCTCCCCAAATCAGTTCCCAACAAAACATTTGCAGGTAGGTTTTTGGATACTCCCACTTCCTTCACCCCACTCCCCGCACCCCAATCAATAAAATCCCGGGCCATGGGCAAGGGGCATCGGACGCCCCCAATCCCAGTGACAGTCAGGGTCTTTCCTGGAATAAGCACTTCAGGGGACACCAGTTCGGGTCGGATGAGGGTTCGTTCGGCCCCAGTGTCCTTGAGGCCTACAGTGAGAGTGTCCCCCACCCTGACAGACTGAAAGTTTTCACAGGCCCTCCCAACCGGCCCACCCACCAAAAGAACTGAGGCATTAGGCCCTGGGGCCTTGGATGGGGGGTTCTTCCTCTGCTTCTCTGGGCAAGTGGCGCTGAGATGACCAGTCTGGTTGCAGGAATAACACCTGCGGGCATCGGATGCAGGCAGGGCCTTGGCAATGGGAAAAAGGCCTCCGGAAGGTCGGCTGGCAGGGGCAGGGATGGTGATTGATGGCTTACCCCCTTTCCAGCTGGCGATGACCGGCTTCCGCACCTCTGGTCTCCGGTTGGCCTCGTAGGTGTCTGCGATCTGCGCTGCTTTATTGGCATCAGGTGGCTCCCGATCCATCACGAACTGCCGTACCTCAGTCGGACACAGATGCAGGAACTGGTCTTTCACCATCAGGTCCTTTAGCTGCTCAAAGGTGGTCGCTGACAGTCCTTGGATCCACTGCTCAAAGTTGGTTCTGAGCCCGTCTACCACATCACGGTAGGTGTCCTGTGGTCCACGTTGGAGGGTTCTGAATTTTTTCCGGTAAACCTCCGGAGTCAGCTGGTACTTTTTTATCAGGGCCTGCTTGACGGCCTCATAGTCTCCATCCTGCTCTCGAGGGAGGGAAGCAAACACCTCCAAAGCTTTTCCTCGGAGCCCTGGAGTCAAATATCTTGCCCATTGGTCGATGGGCAGCTGATACTGCCTGCAGGCCTTTTCAAAGCCTCGCAGAAATGTGTCCAAGTCCCCATCCTTTTCCATCATAGGGAAGTGCTCAGGACGAGGTTTAGAGCAGCTGGCACTGTTGGACTCACGGGTCTGCGTAGAGGGCGACTCCTTCTGAATCCGGGCTAGCTCCAGCTGGTGTTGTCGGTCAGCTTGTCGCTCAGCAGCCTCTCGGTCAGCTTGAGCTTGTCGCTCAGCAGCCTCTCGGTCAGCTTGGGCTTGTCGCTCAGCCCGCTCCTGGAATTTCAGGATCAGCTCCAGTCGTCCATCATGATTGTCTGTGGCGAGCTCCTCCAAGGCCATCTGCAGGTGGGGGTCCACACTACCCTGGTTGCGGGTATGGCTGGCAATCACTGGTTGGACCCCGGCAGCAGCGCCATCCGGGCCTTGGCTGGCCGCCCCCTCATCAGGGCTCTGCTGTCGGACGGGCTCTGCAGCATCTTGTAACAGTTCAGAAATCATTTGTTCTTTGCTTTTGCCGTGGGGGTCAATGCCTTTGATTATACATATTCCAGTAAGAGTGTCCTTTTTCTGCTGGTGATACCAGGACTCCCCAACTACGACCATGATCACCAAAATAAAAATAGAAAAGAAAAATCGAAGAAGGGTAGGGGTAACTGCTACACATACAGTATTGTCTCAGATCTAATAAACACTGAGTTCGATCTTCAAAACTTTTCTGCAAGTTTTTAGTGAGAGGAATGATTGCTCAAACCAGATCACTAATGTCCTATGATCCAACAGCTTGCCACCAATTTGTCATGAAAACAACACCCACTCTTGGGTCAGACCTTGCAGCTCTCTGGCGCCCCCTTATCCTGCTGGTCAAACACGGTATTGACAGAGGATAAGCACGGGTGCAGCTGCTCTAATTTATGTCGACTATTGTAGCACGTGATGTGACAGGACGTATATATACCACCAGTTCCTTCCAGGAACGTATATATACCTCCGACCAGCCACCCTCAAACCACAATATCACATAAATACTGGTATACTGCCACCACCGATCGCTTAACAGGTGGATCGGGTACCTGGTAGGTAACGTGAATTAGCGAGTGAGGAACGTGTTTGCTCGACATAGGACAAGAAGAAAGAAACTGGTAAATAATTAATGATTTACTCCCAAAAGGGGGGCAGTGTTTAGAAAATATATACAAGATATTATAAAGGAGACAATTTACATGTATGCATAAACAGTTATTAAAATAAAAGGGATAAGTAATAGCAAAACCTGCTTCACAAGGTGATGGTCTCAGATTCTGTGGGGGGGACGGCTCCCCGGAAATTAGAGGTGATTCTTCTTACGCCGCGTGATGTGTGTGCGTTCGATGTCCCTAAGAAGAATGACCTGAAAATGGCCGATTTGCTTTTTAGTAACAGGGCCAAATTATTAGGAACCACCCATTTTGTCTACCTCACACGGGGGCTCGGTTTTGTGAAACCGCCCATCTGCATAAAACATAGAAACCTTCAGATTTCATATCTTGGTGTGGGGGGGTCCCACATCCAAGATGGAGACATCATGTTGGCCGTCACTAATTTTCATGCAGATGGATATTAAACAGGACCTCTCTATGATGCTCAGAAGCTAAGAAACCAATTCCTCGATTTCTGGGGGTATCTCATTTATGAAAAATATATCATTGTAACCAGGCAGATATGAACATTCCAAAAATGTGTTCCCTGGATTAGTAACCGTCATGTGCGTTTTTTAAATTCTACATTAACTGTACAAGCTTTTAAACAATGGCAATTTTGGAGGGAATAATCTAGTTTGAGCTAGAAGCTGTGCTACACTGAGAGTTTACGACGCTAATAAAAATTCTTAGGGTGGGGGTCAGCACTGCAGTTCTCTATGTCTTCTTACAAACGGATAGGGGGTGGGGGGGTTTTCTTTTTTAAAAACATCTCTCATTTTTAAAACTCGGGCAAAAATACCTTTTGCCTGACACAGCTCTTTTCATTCAGTCAGTAGCTTCAAACATTTCTGGACGTTTTTCAATGGCAAAAATCAATGAATAATGTGAATGCACAAACAGTAATTTCTCCGCATTGCAAGGTGCAACTCTGAAATTTTTTGCTTTTTCCTGCTCCTCTTAGCATGATAAAGAAGATTAAAAGAGAGTGAGATGCCAGCTCCTTACATTCAGTCAGTAGCTATTTCTGGTATATGAATAACATGATGTTTTTCAATGGCAAAAATCAATGAATAATGTGAATTCACAAACAGTAATTTCTCCGCATTGCAAGGTGCAATTCTGAAATTTTTTGCTTTTTCCTGCTCCTCTTAGCATGATAAAGAAGATTCAAAGGGAGTGAGATGCCAGCTCCTTTCATTCAGTCAGTAGCTTCAAACATTTCTGGTATATGAATAACATGATGTTTTTCAATGGCAAAAATCAATGAATAATGTGAATGCACAAACAGTAACTTCTCCGCATTGCAAGGTGCAATTCTGAAATTTTTTGATTTTTCCTGCTCCTCTTAGCATGATAAAGAAGATTCAAAGAGAGTGAGATGCCAGCTCCTTTCATTCAGACAGTAGCTTCAAACATTTCTGGTATATGAATAACATGATGGTTTTCAATGGCAAAAATCAATGAATAATGTGAATGCACAAACAGTAATTTCTCCGCATTGCAAGGTGCAACTCTGAAATTTTTTGCTTTTTCCTGCTCCTCTTAGCATGATAAAGAAGATTAAAAGAGAGTGAGATGCCAGCTCCTTACATTCAGTCAGTAGCTATTTCTGGTATATGAATAACATGATGTTTTTCAATGGCAAAAATCAATGAATAATGTGAATTCACAAACAGTAATTTCTCCGCATTGCAAGGTGCAATTCTGAAATTTTTTGCTTTTTCCTGCTCCTCTTAGCATGATAAAGAAGATTCAAAGGGAGTGAGATGCCAGCTCCTTTCATTCAGTCAGTAGCTTCAAACATTTCTGGTATATGAATAACATGATGTTTTTCAATGGCAAAAATCAATGAATAATGTGAATGCACAAACAGTAACTTCTCCGCATTGCAAGGTGCAATTCTGAAATTTTTTGATTTTTCCTGCTCCTCTTAGCATGATAAAGAAGATTCAAAGAGAGTGAGATGCCAGCTCCTTTCATTCAGACAGTAGCTTCAAACATTTCTGGTATATGAATAACATGATGGTTTTCAATGGCAAAAATCAATGAATAATGTGAATGCACAAACAGTAATTTCTCCGCATTGCAAGGTGAAATTCTGAAATTTTTTGCTTTTTCCTGCTCCTCTTAGCATGATAAAGAAGATTCAAAGAGAGTGAGATGCCAGCTCCTTTCATTCAGTCAGTAGCTTCAAACATTTCTGGTATATGAATAACATGATGTTTTTCAATGGCAAAAATCAATGAATAATGTGAATGCACAAACAGTAATTTCTCCGCATTGCAAGGTGCAATTCTAAAATTTTCAGCTTTTTCCTGCTCCTCTTAGCATGATAAAGAAGATTCAAAGAGAGTGAGATGCCAGCTCCTTTCATTCAGTCAGTAGCTTCAAACATTTCTGGTATATGAATAACATGATGTTTTTCAATGGCAAAAATCAATGAATAATGTGAATTCACAAACAGTAATTTCTCCGCATTGCAAGGTGCAATTCTGAAATTTTTTGCTTTTTCCTGCTCCTCTTAGCATGATAAAGAAGATTCAAAGGGAGTGAGATGCCAGCTCCTTTCATTCAGTCAGTAGCTTCAAACATTTCTGGTATATGAATAACATGATGTTTTTCAATGGCAAAAATCAATGAATAATGTGAATGCACAAACAGTAACTTCTCCGCATTGCAAGGTGCAATTCTGAAATTTTTTGATTTTTCCTGCTCCTCTTAGCATGATAAAGAAGATTCAAAGAGAGTGAGATGCCAGCTCCTTTCATTCAGACAGTAGCTTCAAACATTTCTGGTATATGAATAACATGATGGTTTTCAATGGCAAAAATCAATGAATAATGTGAATGCACAAACAGTAATTTCTCCGCATTGCAAGGTGAAATTCTGAAATTTTTTGCTTTTTCCTGCTCCTCTTAGCATGATAAAGAAGATTCAAAGAGAGTGAGATGCCAGCTCCTTTCATTCAGTCAGTAGCTTCAAACATTTCTGGTATATGAATAACATGATGTTTTTCAATGGCAAAAATCAATGAATAATGTGAATGCACAAACAGTAATTTCTCCGCATTGCAAGGTGCAATTCTAAAATTTTCAGCTTTTTCCTGCTCCTCTTAGCATGATAAAGAAGATTCAAAGAGAGTGAGATGCCAGCTCCTTTCATTCAGTCAGTAGCTTCAAACATTTCTGGTATATGAATAACATGATGTTTTTCAATGGCAAAAATCAATGAATAATGTGAATGCACAAACTGTAATTTCTCCGCATTGCAAGGTGCAATTCTGAAATTTTTTGCTTTTTGCTGCTCCTCTTAGCATGATAAAGAAGATTCAAAGAGAGTGAGATGCCAGCTCTTTTCATTCAGTCAGTAGCTTCAAACATTTCTGGTATATGAATAACATGATGTTTTTCAATGGCAAAAATCAATGAATAATGTGAATGCACAAACAGTAATTTCTCCACATTGCAAGGTGCAATTCTGAAATTTTTTGCTTTTTCCTGCTCCTCTTAGCATGATAAAGAAGATTCAAAGAGAGTGAGATGCCAGCTACTTTCATTCAGTCAGTAGCTTCAAACATTTCTGGTATATGAATAACATGATGTTTTTCAATGGCAAAAATCAATGAATAATGTGAATGCACAAACAGTAATTTCTCCGCATTGCAAGGTGCAATTCTGAAATTTTTTGCTTTTTCCTGCTCCTCTTAGCATGATAAAGAAGATTCAAAGAGAGTGAGATGCCAGCTCCTTTCATTCAGTCAGTAGCTTCAAACATTTCTGGTATATGAATAACATGATGTTTTTCAATGGCAAAAATCAATGAATAATGTGAATGCACAAACAGTAATTTCTCCGCATTGCAAGGTGCAATTCTGAAATTTTTTGTTTTTTCCTGCTCCTCTTAGCATGATAAAGAAGATTCAAAGAGAGTGAGATGCCAGCTCCTTTCATTCAGTCAGTAGCTTCAAACATTTCTGGACGTTTTTCAATGGCAAAAATCAATGAATATTGTAAATGCACAAACAGTAATTTCTCCGCATTGCAAGGTGCAATTCTGAAATTTTTTGCTTTTTGCTGCTCCTCTTAGCATGATAAAGAAGATTCAAAGAGAGTGAGATGCCAGCTCCTTTCATTCAGTCAGTAGCTTCAAACATTTCTGGACGTTTTTCAATGGCAAAAATCAATGAATAATGTGAATGCACAAACAGTAATTTCTCCGCATTGCAAGGTGCAATTCTGAAATTTTTTGCTTTTTCCTGCTCCTCTTAGCATGATAAAGAAGATTCAAAGAGAGTGAGATGCCAGCTCCTTTCATTCAGTCAGTAGCTTCAAACATTTCTGGACGTTTTTCAATGGCAAAAATCAATGAATATTGTAAATGCACAAACAGTAATTTCTCCGCATTGCAAGGTGCAATTCTGAATTTTTTTGCTTTTTCCTGCTCCTCTTAGCATGATAAAGAAGATTCAAAGAGAGTGAGATGCCAGCTCCTTTCATTCAGTCAGTAGCTTCAAACATTTCTGGTATATGAATAACATGATGTTTTCAATGGCAAAAATCAATGAATAATGTGAATGCACAAACAGTAATTTCTCCGCATTGCAAGGTGCAATTCTAAAATTTTTAGCTTTTTCCTGCTCCTCTTAGCATGATAAAGAAGATTCAAAGAGAGTGAGATGCCAGCTCCTTTCATTCAGTCAGTTGCTTCAAACATTTCTGGTATATGAATAACATGATGTTTTTCAATGGCAAAAATCAATGAATAATGTGAATGCACAAACTGTAATTTCTCCGCATTGCAAGGTGCAATTCTGAAATTTTTTGCTTTTTGCTCCTCCTCTTAGCATGATAAAGAAGATTCAAAGAGAGTGAGATGCCAGCTCTTTTCATTCAGTCAGTAGCTTCAAACATTTCTGGTATATGAATAACATGATGTTTTTCAATGGCAAAAATCAATGAATAATGTGAATGCACAAACAGTAATTTCTCCGCATTGCAAGGTGCAATTCTGAAATTTTTTGCTTTTTCCTGCTCCTCTTAGCATGATAAAGAAGATTCAAAGAGAGTGAGATGCCAGCTCCTTTCATTCAGTCAGTAGCTTCAAACATTTCTGGACGTTTTTCAATGGCAAAAATCAATGAATATTGTAAATGCACAAACAGTAATTTCTCCGCATTGCAAGGTGCAATTCTGAAATTTTTTGCTTTTTGCTGCTCCTCTTAGCATGATAAAGAAGATTCAAAGAGAGTGAGATGCTAGCTCCTTTCATTCAGTCAGTAGCTTCAAACATTTCTGGACGTTTTTCAATGGCAAAAATCAATGAATAATGTGAATGCACAAACAGTAATTTCTCCGCATTGCAAGGTGCAATTCTGAAATTTTTTGCTTTCTCCTGCTCCTCTTAGCATGATAAAGAAGATTCAAAGAGAGTGAGATGCCAGCTCCTTTCATTCAGTTAGTAGCTTCAAACATTTCTTTACGTTTTTCAATGGCAAAAATCAATGAATAATGTGAATGCACAAACAGTAATTTCTCCGCATTGCAAGGTGCAATTCTGAAATTTTTTGCTTTGTCCTGCTCCTCTTAGCATGATAAAGAAGATTCAAAGAGAGTGAGATGCCAGCTCCTTTCATTCAGTCAGTAGCTTCAAACATTTCTGGATGTTTTTCAATGGCAAAAATCAATGAATAATGTGAATGCACAAACAGTAATTTCTCCGCATTGCAAGGTGAAATTCTGAAATTTTTTGCTTTTTCCTGCTCCTCTTAGCATGATAAAGAAGATTCAAAGAGAGTGAGATGCCAGCTCCTTTCATTCAGTCAGTAGCTTCAAACATTTCTGGTATATGAATAACATGATGTTTTTCAATGGCAAAAATCAATGAATAATATGAATGCACAAACAGTAATTTCTCCGCATTGCAAGGTGCAATTCTGAAATTTTTTGCTTTTTGCTGCTCCTCTTAGCATGATAAAGAAGATTCAAAGAGAGTGAGATGCCAGCTCTTTTCATTCAGTCAGTAGCTTCAAACATTTCTGGTATATGAATAACATGATGTTTTTCAATGGCAAAAATCAATGAATAATGTGAATGCACAAACAGTAATTTCTCCGCATTGCAAGGTGCAATTCTGAAATTTTTTGCTTTTTCCTGCTCCTCTTAGCATGATAAAGAAGATTCAAAGAGAGTGAGATGCCAGCTCCTTTCATTCAGTCAGTAGCTTCAAACATTTCTGGACGTTTTTCAATGGCAAAAATCAATGAATATTGTAAATGCACAAACAGTAATTTCTCCGCATTGCAAGGTGCAATTCTGAAATTTTTTGCTTTTTGCTGCTCCTCTTAGCATGATAAAGAAGATTCAAAGAGAGTGAGATGCCAGCTCCTTTCATTCAGTCAGTAGCTTCAAACATTTCTGGACGTTTTTCAATGGCAAAAATCAATGAATAATGTGAATGCACAAACAGTAATTTCTCCGCATTGCAAGGTGCAATTCTGAAATTTTTTGCTTTCTCCTGCTCCTCTTAGCATGATAAAGAAGATTCAAAGAGAGTGAGATTCCAGCTCCTTTCATTCAGTTAGTAGCTTCAAACATTTCTTTACGTTTTTCAATGGCAAAAATCAATGAATAATGTGAATGCACAAACAGTAATTTCTCCGCATTGCAAGGTGCAATTCTGAAATTTTTTGCTTTGTCCTGCTCCTCTTAGCATGATAAAGAAGATTCAAAGAGAGTGAGATGCCAGCTCCTTTCATTCAGTCAGTAGCTTCAAACATTTCTGGATGTTTTTCAATGGCAAAAATCAATGAATAATGTGAATGCACAAACAGTAATTTCTCCGCATTGCAAGGTGCAATTCTGAAATTTTTTGCTTTTTCCTGCTCCTTTTAGCATGATAAAGAAGATTCAAAGAGAGTGAGATGCCAGCTCCTTTCATTCAGTCAGTAGCTTCAAACATTTCTGGTATATGAATAACATGATGTTTTTCAATGGCAAAAATCAATGAATAATGTGAATGCACAAACAGTAATTTCTCCGCATTGCAAGGTGCAATTCTGAAATTTTTTGCTTTTTCCTGCTCCTCTTAGCATGATAAAGAAGATTCAAAGAGAGTGAGATGCCAGCTCCTTTCATTCAGTCAGTAGCTTCAAACATTTCTGGTATATGAATAATATGATCGTTTTCAATGGCAAAAATCAATGAATAATGTGAATGCACAAACAGTAATTTCTCCGCATTGCAAGGTGCAATTCTGAAATTTTTTGCTTTTTCCTGCTCCTCTTAGCATGATAAAGAAGATTCAAAGAGAGTGAGATGCCAGCTCTTTTCATTCAGTCAGTAGCTTCAAACATTTCTGGTATATGAATAACATGATGTTTTTCAATGGCTAAAATCAATGAATAATGTGAATGCACAAACAGTAATTTCTCCGCATTGCCAGGTGCAATTCTGAAATTTTTTGCTTTTTCCTGCACTTCTTAGCATGATAAAGAAGATTCAAAGAGAGTGAGATGCCAGCTCCTTTCATTCAGTCAGTAGCTTCAAACATTTCTGGTAAATGAATAACATGATGTTTTTCAATGGCAAAAATCAATGAATAATGTGAATGCACAAACAGTAATTTCTCCGCATTGCAAGGTGCAATTCTGAAATTTTTTGCTTTTTCCTGCTCCTCTTAGCATGATAAAGAAGATTCAAAGAGAGTGAGATGCCAGCTCTTTTCATTCAGTCAGTAGCTTCAAACATTTCTGGTATATGAATAACATGATGTTTTTCAATGGCTAAAATCAATGAATAATGCGAATGCACAAACAGTAATTTCTCCGCATTGCCAGGTGCAATTCTGAAATTTTTTGCTTTTTCCTGCACCTCTTAGCATGATAAAGAAGATTCAAAGAGAGTGAGATGCCAGCTCCTTTCATTCAGTCAGTAGCTTCAAACATTTCTGGTATATGAATAACATGATGTTTTTCAATGGCAAAAATCAATGAATAATGTGAATGCACAAACAGTAATTTCTCCGCATTGCAAGGTGCAATTCTGAAATTTTTTGCTTTTTCCTGCTCCTCTTAGCATGATAAAGAAGATTCAAAGAGAGTGAGATGCCAGCTCCTTTCATTCAGTCAGTAGCTTCAAACATTTCTGGACGTTTTTCAATGGCAAAAATCAATGAATATTGTAAATGCACAAACAGTAATTTCTCCGCATTGCAAGGTGCAATTCTGAAACTTTTTGCTTTTTGCTGCTCCTCTTAGCATGATAAAGAAGATTCAAAGAGAGTGAGATGCCAGCTCCTTTCATTCAGTCAGTAGCTTCAAACATTTCTGGACGTTTTTCAATGGCAAAAATCAATGAATAATGTGAATGCACAAACAGTAATTTCTCCGCATTGCAAGGTGCAATTCTGAAATTTTTTGCTTTTTCCTGCTCCTCTTAGCATGATAAAGAAGATTCAAAGAGAGTGAGATGCCAGCTCCTTTCATTCAGTCAGTAGCTTCAAACATTTCTGGACGTTTTTCAATGGCAAAAATCAATGAATATTGTAAATGCACAAACAGTAATTTCTCCGCATTGCAAGGTGCAATTCTGAATTTTTTTGCTTTTTCCTGCTCCTCTTAGCATGATAAAGAAGATTCAAAGAGAGTGAGATGCCAGCTCCTTTCATTCAGTCAGTAGCTTCAAACATTTCTGGTATATGAATAACATGATGTTTTCAATGGCAAAAATCAATGAATAATGTGAATGCACAAACAGTAATTTCTCCGCATTGCAAGGTGCAATTCTAAAATTTTTAGCTTTTTCCTGCTCCTCTTAGCATGATAAAGAAGATTCAAAGAGAGTGAGATGCCAGCTCCTTTCATTCAGTCAGTTGCTTCAAACATTTCTGGTATATGAATAACATGATGTTTTTCAATGGCAAAAATCAATGAATAATGTGAATGCACAAACTGTAATTTCTCCGCATTGCAAGGTGCAATTCTGAAATTTTTTGCTTTTTGCTGCTCCTCTTAGCATGATAAAGAAGATTCAAAGAGAGTGAGATGCCAGCTCTTTTCATTCAGTCAGTAGCTTCAAACATTTCTGGTATATGAATAACATGATGTTTTTCAATGGCAAAAATCAATGAATAATGTGAATGCACAAACAGTAATTTCTCCGCATTGCAAGGTGCAATTCTGAAATTTTTTGCTTTTTCCTGCTCCTCTTAGCATGATAAAGAAGATTCAAAGAGAGTGAGATGCCAGCTCCTTTCATTCAGTCAGTAGCTTCAAACATTTCTGGACGTTTTTCAATGGCAAAAATCAATGAATATTGTAAATGCACAAACAGTAATTTCTCCGCATTGCAAGGTGCAATTCTGAAATTTTTTGCTTTTTGCTGCTCCTCTTAGCATGATAAAGAAGATTCAAAGAGAGTGAGATGCCAGCTCCTTTCATTCAGTCAGTAGCTTCAAACATTTCTGGACGTTTTTCAATGGCAAAAATCAATGAATAATGTGAATGCACAAACAGTAATTTCTCCGCATTGCAAGGTGCAATTCTGAAATTTTTTGCTTTCTCCTGCTCCTCTTAGCATGATAAAGAAGATTCAAAGAGAGTGAGATGCCAGCTCCTTTCATTCAGTTAGTAGCTTCAAACATTTCTTTACGTTTTTCAATGGCAAAAATCAATGAATAATGTGAATGCACAAACAGTAATTTCTCCGCATTGCAAGGTGCAATTCTGAAATTTTTTGCTTTGTCCTGCTCCTCTTAGCATGATAAAGAAGATTCAAAGAGAGTGAGATGCCAGCTCCTTTCATTCAGTCAGTAGCTTCAAACATTTCTGGATGTTTTTCAATGGCAAAAATCAATGAATAATGTGAATGCACAAACAGTAATTTCTCCGCATTGCAAGGTGCAATTCTGAAATTTTTTGCTTTTTCCTGCTCCTTTTAGCATGATAAAGAAGATTCAAAGAGAGTGAGATGCCAGCTCCTTTCATTCAGTCAGTAGCTTCAAACATTTCTGGTATATGAATAACATGATGTTTTTCAATGGCAAAAATCAATGAATAATGTGAATGCACAAACAGTAATTTCTCCGCATTGCAAGGTGCAATTCTGAAATTTTTTGCTTTTTGCTGCTCCTCTTAGCATGATAAAGAAGATTCAAAGAGAGTGAGATGCCAGCTCCTTTCATTCAGTCAGTAGCTTCAAACATTTCTGGACGTTTTTCAATGGCAAAAATCAATGAATAATGTGAATGCACAAACAGTAATTTCTCCGCATTGCAAGGTGCAATTCTGAAATTTTTTGCTTTCTCCTGCTCCTCTTAGCATGATAAAGAAGATTCAAAGAGAGTGAGATGCCAGCTCCTTTCATTCAGTTAGTAGCTTCAAACATTTCTTTACGTTTTTCAATGGCAAAAATCAATGAATAATGTGAATGCACAAACAGTAATTTCTCCGCATTGCAAGGTGCAATTCTGAAATTTTTTGCTTTGTCCTGCTCCTCTTAGCATGATAAAGAAGATTCAAAGAGAGTGAGATGCCAGCTCCTTTCATTCAGTCAGTAGCTTCAAACATTTCTGGATGTTTTTCAATGGCAAAAATCAATGAATAATGTGAATGCACAAACAGTAATTTCTCCGCATTGCAAGGTGCAATTCTGAAATTTTTTGCTTTTTCCTGCTCCTTTTAGCATGATAAAGAAGATTCAAAGAGAGTGAGATGCCAGCTCCTTTCATTCAGTCAGTAGCTTCAAACATTTCTGGTATATGAATAACATGATGTTTTTCAATGGCAAAAATCAATGAATAATGTGAATGCACAAACAGTAATTTCTCCGCATTGCAAGGTGCAATTCTGAAATTTTTTGCTTTTTCCTGCTCCTCTTAGCATGATAAAGAAGATTCAAAGAGAGTGAGATGCCAGCTCCTTTCATTCAGTCAGTAGCTTCAAACATTTCTGGTATATGAATAATATGATCGTTTTCAATGGCAAAAATCAATGAATAATGTGAATGCACAAACAGTAATTTCTCCGCATTGCAAGGTGCAATTCTGAAATTTTTTGCTTTTTCCTGCTCCTCTTAGCATGATAAAGAAGATTCAAAGAGAGTGAGATGCCAGCTCTTTTCATTCAGTCAGTAGCTTCAAACATTTCTGGTATATGAATAACATGATGTTTTTCAATGGCTAAAATCAATGAATAATGTGAATGCACAAACAGTAATTTCTCCGCATTGCCAGGTGCAATTATGAAATTTTTTGCTTTTTCCTGCACCTCTTAGCATGATAAAGAAGATTCAAAGAGAGTGAGATGCCAGCTCCTTTCATTCAGTCAGTAGCTTCAAACATTTCTGGTAAATGAATAACATGATGTTTTTCAATGGCAAAAATCAATGAATAATGTGAATGCACAAACAGTAATTTCTCCGCATTGCAAGGTGCAATTCTGAAATTTTTTGCTTTTTCCTGCTCCTCTTAGCATGATAAAGAAGATTCAAAGAGAGTGAGATGCCAGCTCTTTTCATTCAGTCAGTAGCTTCAAACATTTCTGGTATATGAATAACATGATGTTTTTCAATGGCTAAAATCAATGAATAATGTGAATGCACAAACAGTAATTTCTCCGCATTGCCAGGTGCAATTCTGAAATTTTTTGCTTTTTCCTGCACCTCTTAGCATGATAAAGAAGATTCAAAGAGAGTGAGATGCCAGCTCCTTTCATTCAGTCAGTAGCTTCAAACATTTCTGGACGTTTTTCAATGGCAAAAATCAATGAATATTGTAAATGCACAAACAGTAATTTCTCCGCATTGCAAGGTGCAATTCTGAAATTTTTGCTTTTTGCTGCTCCTCTTAGCATGATAAAGAAGATTCAAAGAGAGTGAGATGCCAGCTCCTTTCATTCAGTCAGTAGCTTCAAACATTTCTGGACGCTTTTCAATGGCAAAAATCAATGAATAATGTGAATGCACAAACAGTAATTTCTCCGCATTGCAAGGTGCAATTCTGAAATTTTTTGCTTTTTCCTGCTCCTCTTAGCATGATAAAGAAGATTCAAAGAGAGTGAGATGCCAGCTCCTTTCATTCAGTCAGTAGCTTCAAACATTTCTGGACGTTTTTCAATGGCAAAAATCAATGAATATTGTAAATGCACAAACAGTAATTTCTCCGCATTGCAAGCTGCAATTCTGAATTTTTTTGCTCTTTCCTGCTCCTCTTAGCATGATAAAGAAGATTCGAAGAGAGTGAGATGCCAGCTCCTTTCATTCAGTCAGTAGCTTCAAACATTTCTGGTATATGAATAACATGATGTTTTTCAATGGCAAAAATCAATGAATAATGTGAATGCACAAACAGTAATTTCTCCGCATTGCAAGGTGCAATTCTAAAATTTTTAGGTTTTTCCTGCTCCTCGTAGCATGATAAAGAAGATTCAAAGAGAGTGAGATGCCAGCTCCTTTCATTCAGTCAGTAACTTCAAATATTTCTGGTATATGAATAACATGATGTTTTTCAATGGCAAAAATCAATGAATAATGTGAATGCACAAACTGTAATTTCTCCGCATTGCAAGGTGCAATTCTGAAATTTTTTGCTTTTTGCTGCTCCTCTTAGCATGATAAAGAAGATTCAAAGAGAGTGAGATGCCAGCTCTTTTCATTCAGTCACTAGCTTCAAACATTTCTGGTATTTGAATAACATGATCTTTTTCAATGGCAAAAATCAATGAATAATGTGAATGCACAAACAGTAATTTCTCCGCATTGCAAGGTGCAATTCTGAAATTTTTTGCTTTTTCCAGCTCCTCTTAGCATGATAAAGAAGATTCAAAGAGAGTGAGATGCCGGCTACTTTCATTCAGTCAATAGCTTCAAACTTTTCTGGTATATGAATAACATGATGTTTTTCAATGGCAAAAATCAATGAATAATGTGAATGCACAAACAGTAATTTCTCCGCATTGCAAGGTGCAATTCTGAAATTTTTTGCTTTTTCCTGCTCCTGTTAGCATGATAAAGAAGATTCAAAGAGATTGAGATGCCAGCTCCTTTCATTCAGTCAGTAGCTTCAAACATTTCTGGACGTTTTTCAATGGCAAAAATCAATGAATATTGTAAATGCACAAACAGTAATTTCTCCGCATTGCAAGGTGCAATTCTGAAATTTTTTGCTTTTTGCTGCTCCTCTTAGCATGATAAAGAAGATTCAAAGAGAGTGAGATGCCAGCTCCTTTCATTCAGTCAGTAGCTTCAAACATTTCTGGACGTTTTTCAATGGCAAAAATCAATGAATAATGTGAATGCACAAACAGTAATTTCTCCGCATTGCAAGGTGCAATTCTGAAATTTTTTGCTTTCTCCTGCTCCTCTTAGCATGATAAAGAAGATTCAAAGAGAGTGAGATGCCAGCTCCTTTCATTCAGTTAGTAGCTTCAAACATTTCTTTACGTTTTTCAATGGCAAAAATCAATGAATAATGTGAATGCACAAACAGTAATTTCTCCGCATTGCAAGGTGCAATTCTGAAATTTTTTGCTTTGTCCTGCTCCTCTTAGCATGATAAAAAAGATTCAAAGAGAGTGAGATGCCAGCTCCTTTCATTCAGTCAGTAGCTTCAAACATTTCTGGATGTTTTTCAATGGCAAAAATCAATGAATAATGTGAATGCACAAACAGTAATTTCTCCGCATTGCAAGGTGCAATTCTGAAATTTTTTGCTTTTTCCTGCTCCTCTTAGCATGATAAAGAAGATTCAAAGAGAGTGAGATGCCAGCTCCTTTCATTCAGTCAGTAGCTTCAAACATTTCTGGTATATGAATAACATGATGTTTTTCAATGGCAAAAATCAATGAATAATGTGAATGCACAAACAGTAATTTCTCCGCATTGCAAGGTGCAATTCTGAAATTTTTTGCTTTTTCCGGCTCCTCTTAGCATGATAAAGAAGATTCAAAGAGAGTGAGATGCCAGCTCTTTTCATTCAGTCAGTAGCTTCAAACATTTCTGGTATATGAATAACATGATGTTTTTCAATGGCTAAAATCAATGAATAATGTGAATGCACAAACAGTAATTTCTCCGCATTGCCAGGTGCAATTCTGAAATTTTTTGCTTTTTCCTGCACCTCTTAGCATGATAAAGAAGATTCAAAGAGAGTGAGATGCCAGCTCCTTTCATTCAGTCAGTAGCTTCAAACATTTCTGGTAAATGAATAACATGATGTTTTTCAATGGCAAAAATCAATGAATAATGTGAATGCACAAACAGTAATTTCTCCGCATTGCCAGGTGCAATTCTGAAATTTTTTGCTTTTTCCTGCACCTCTTAGCATGATAAAGAAGATTCAAAGAGAGTGAGATGCCAGCTCCTTTCATTCAGTCAGTAGCTTCAAACATTTCTGGTATATGAATAACATGATGTTTTTAAATGGCAAAAATCAATGAATAATGTGAATGCACAAACAGTAATTTCTCCGCATTGCAAGGTGCAATTCTGAAATTTTTTGCTTTTTCCTGCTCCTCTTAGCATGATAAAGAAGATTCAAAGAGAGTGAGATGCCAGCTCCTTTCATTCAGTCAGTAGCTTCAAACATTTCTGGACGTTTTTCAATGGCAAAAATCAATGAATATTGTAAATGCACAAACAGTAATTTCTCCGCATTGCAAGGTGCAATTCTGAAACTTTTTGCTTTTTGCTGCTCCTCTTAGCATGATAAAGAAGATTCAAAGAGAGTGAGATGCCAGCTCCTTTCATTCAGTCAGTAGCTTCAAACATTTCTGGACGTTTTTCAATGGCAAAAATCAATGAATAATGTGAATGCACAAACAGTAATTTCTCCGCATTGCAAGGTGCAATTCTGAAATTTTTTGCTTTTTCCTGCTCCTCTTAGCATGATAAAGAAGATTCAAAGAGAGTGAGATGCCAGCTCCTTTCATTCAGTCAGTAGCTTCAAACATTTCTGGACGTTTTTCAATGGCAAAAATCAATGAATATTGTAAATGCACAAACAGTAATTTCTCCGCATTGCAAGCTGCAATTCTGAATTTTTTTGCTCTTTCCTGCTCCTCTTAGCATGATAAAGAAGATTCGAAGAGAGTGAGATGCCAGCTCCTTTCATTCAGTCAGTAGCTTCAAACATTTCTGGTATATGAATAACATGATGTTTTTCAATGGCAAAAATCAATGAATAATGTGAATGCACAAACAGTAATTTCTCCGCATTGCAAGGTGCAATTCTAAAATTTTTAGGTTTTTCCTGCTCCTCGTAGCATGATAAAGAAGATTCAAAGAGAGTGAGATGCCAGCTCCTTTCATTCAGTCAGTAACTTCAAACATTTCTGGTATATGAATAACATGATGTTTTTCAATGGCAAAAATCAATGAATAATGTGAATGCACAAACTGTAATTTCTCCGCATTGCAAGGTGCAATTCTGAAATTTTTTGCTTTTTGCTGCTCCTCTTAGCATGATAAAGAAGATTCAAAGAGAGTGAGATGCCAGCTCTTTTCATTCAGTCACTAGCTTAAAACATTTCTGGTATTTGAATAACATGATCTTTTTCAATGCCAAAAATCAATGAATAATGTGAATGCACAAACAGTAATTTCTCCGCATTGCAAGGTGCAATTCTGAAATTTTTTGCTTTTTCCAGCTCCTCTTAGCATGATAAAGAAGATTCAAAGAGAGTGAGATGCCAGCTACTTTCATTCAGTCAATAGCTTCAAACTTTTCTGGTATATGAATAACATGATGTTTTTCAATGGCAAAAATCAATGAATAATGTCAATGCACAAACAGTAATTTCTCCGCATTGCAAGGTGCAATTCTGAAATTTTTTGCTTATTCCTGCTCCTCTTAGCATGATAAAGAAGATTCAAAGAGAGTGAGATGCCAGCTCCTTTCATTCAGTCAGTAGCTTCAAACATTTCTGGTATATGAATAACATGATGGTTTTCAATGGCAAAAATCAATGAATAATGTGAATGCACAAACAGTAATTTCTCCGCATTGCAAGGTGCAATTCTGAAATTTTTTGCTTTTTCCAGCTCCTCTTAGCATGATAAAGAAAATTCAAAGAGAGTGAGATGCCAGCTACTTTCATTCAGTCAATAGCTTCAAACTTTTCTGGTATATGAATAACATGACGTTTTTCAATGGCAAAAATCAATGAATAATGTGAATGCACAAACAGTAATTTCTCCGCATTGCAAGGTACAATTCTGAAATTTTTTGCTTTTTCCTGCTCCTCTTAGCATGATAAAGAAGATTCAAAGAGAGTGTGATGCCAGCTCCTTTCATTCAGTCAGTAGCTTCAAACATTTCTGGATGTTTTTCAATGGCAAAAATCAATGAATATTGTAAATGCACAAACAGTAATTTCTCCGCATTGCAAGGTGCAATTCTGAAATTTTTTGCTTTTTCCTGCTCCTCTTAGCATGATAAAGAAGATTCAAAGAGAGTGAGATGCCAGCTCTTTTCATTCAGTCAGTAGCTTCAAACATTTCTGGACGTTTTTCAATGGCAAAAATCAATGAATAATGTGAATACACAAACAGTAATTTCTCCGCATTGCAAGGTGCAATTCTGAAATTTTTTGCTTTTTCCTGCTCCTCTTAGCATGATAAAGAAGATTCAAAGAGTGTGAAATGCCAGCTCCTTTCATTCAGTCAGTAGCTTCAAACATTTCTGGTATATGAATAACATGATGTTTTTCAATGGCAAAAATCAATGAATAATGTGAATGCACAAACAGTAATTTCTCCGCATTGCAAGGTGCAATTGTGAAATTTTTTGATTTTTCCTGCTCCTCTTAGCATGATAAAGAAGATTCAAAGAGAGTGAGATGCCAGCTCCTTTCATTCAGTCAGTAGCTTCAAACATTTCTGGTATATGAATAACATGATGGTTTTCAATGGCAAAAATCAATGAATAATGTGAATGCACAAACAGTAATTTCTCCGCATTGCAAGGTGCAATTCTGAAATTTTTTGCTTTTTCCTGCTCCTCTTAGCATGATAAAGGAGATTCAAAGAGAGTGAGATGCCAGCTCCTTTCATTCAGTCAGTAGCTTCAAACATTTCTGGACGTTTTTCAATGGCAAAAATCAATGAATAATGTGAATGCACAAACAGTAATTTCTCCGCATTGCAAGGTGCAATTCTGAAATTTTTTGCTTTTTCCTGCTCCTCTTAGCATGATAAAGAACATTCAAAGAGAGTGAGATGCCAGCTCCTTTCATTCAGTCAGTAGCTTCAAACATTTCTGGTATATGAATAACATGATGTTTTTCAATGGCAAAAATCAATGAATAATGTGAATGCACAAACAGTAATTTCTCCGCATTGCAAGGTGCAATTCTGAAATTTTTTGCTTTTTCCTGCTCCTCGTAGCATGATAAAGAAGATTCAAAGAGAGAGAGATGCCAGCTCCTTTCATTCAGTCAGTAGCTTCAAACATTTCTGGACGTTTTTCAATGGCAAAAATCAATGAATAATGTGAATGCACAAACAGTAATTTCTCCGCATTGCAAGGTGCAATTCTGAAATTTTTTGCTTTTTCCTGCTCCTCTTAGCATGATAAAGAAGATTCAAAGAGAGTGAGATGCCAGCTCCTTTCATTCAGTCAGTAGCTTCAAACATTTCAGGACGTTTTTCAATGGCAAAAATCAATGAATATTGTAAATGCACAAAGAGTAATTTCTCTGCATTGCAAGGTGCAATTCTGAAATTTTTTGCTTTTTCCTGCTCCTCTTAGCATGATAAAGAAGATTCAAATAGAGTGAGATGCCAGCTCCTTTCATTCAGTCAGTAGCTTCAAACATTTCTGGTATATGAATAACATGATGTTTTTCAATGGCAAAAATCAATGAATAATGTGAATGCACAAACAGTAATTTCTCCGCATTGCAAGGTGCAATATTGAAATTTTTTGCTTTTTCCTGCTCCTCGTAGCATGATAAAGAAGATTCAAAGAGAGTGAGATGCCAGCTCCTTTCATTCAGTCAGTAGCTTCAAACATTTCTGGACGTTTTTCAATGGCAAAAATCAATGAATAATGTGAATGCACAAACAGTAATTTCTCCGCATTACAAGGTGCAATTTTGAAATTTTTTGCTTTTTCCTGCTCCTCCTAGCATGTTAAAGAAGATTAAAAGAGAGTGAGATGCCAGCTCCTTTCATTCAGTCAGTAGCTTCAAACATTTCTGGACGTTTTTCAATGGCAAAAATCAATGAATATTGTAAATGCACAAACAGTAATTTCTCCACAATGCAAGGTGCAATTCTGAAATTTTTTGCTTTTTCCTGCTCCTCTTAGCATGATAAAGAAGATTCAAAGAGAGTGAGATGCCAGCTCTTTTCATTCAGTCAGTAGCTTCAAACATTTCTGGACGTTTTTCAATGGCAATAAACAATGAATATTGTAAATGCACAAACAGTAATTTCTCCGCATTGCAAGGTGCAATTCTGTAATTTTTTGCTTTTTCCTGCTCCTCTTAGCATGATAAAGAAGATTCAAAGAGAGTGAGATGCCAGCTCTTTTCATTCAGTCAGTAGCTTCAAACATTTCTCGTATATGAATAACATGATGTTTTTCAATGGCAAAAATCAATGAATGATGTGAATGAACAAACAGTAATTTCTCCGCATTGGAAGGTGCAATTCTGAAATTTTTTGCTTTTTAATGCTCCTCTTAGCATGATAAAGAAGATTCAAAGAGAGTGAGATGCCAGCTCTTTTCATTCAGTCAGTAGCTTCAAACATTTCTGGACGTTTTTCAATGGCAAAAATCAATGAATAATGTGAATACACAAACAGTAATTTTTCCGCATTGCAAGGTGCAATTCTGAAATTTTTTGCTTTTTCCTGCTCCTCTTAGCATGATAAAGAAGATTCAAAGAGTGTGAAATGCCAGCTCCTTTCATTCAGTCAGTAGCTTCAAACATTTCTGGTATATGAATAACATGATGTTTTTCAATGGCAAAAATCAATGAATAATGTGAATGCACAAACAGTAATTTCTCCGCATTGCATGGTGCAATTCTGAACTTTTTTGCTTTTTCCTGCTCCTCTTAGCATGATAAAGAAGATTCAAAGAGAGTGAGATGCCAGCTCTTTTCATTCAGTCTGTAGCTTCAAACATTTCTGGTATATGAATAACATATGTTTTTCAATGGCTAAAATCAATGAATAATGTGAATGCACAAACAGTAATTTCTCCGCATTGCCAGGTGCAATTCTGAAATTTTTTGCTTTTTCCTGCTCCTCTTAGCATGATAAAGGAGATTCAAAGAGAGTGAGATGCCAGCTCCTTTCATTCAGTCAGTAGCTTCAAACATTTTTGGACGTTTTTCAATGGCAAAAATCAATGAATAATGTGAATGCACAAACAGTAATTTCTCCGCATTGCAAGGTGCAATTCTAAAATTTTTTGCTTTTTCCTGCTCCTCTTAGCATGATAAAGAACATTCAAAGAGAGTGAGATGCCAGCTCCTTTCATTCAGTCAGTAGCTTCAAACATTTCTGGTATATGAATAACATGATGTTTTTCAATGGCAAAAATCAATGAATAATGTGAATGCACAAACAGTAATTTCTCCGCATTGCCAGGTGCAATTCTGAAATTTTTTGCTTTTTCCTGCTCCTCGTAGCATGATAAAGAAGATTCAAAGAGAGTGAGATGCCAGCTCCTTTCATTCAGTCAGTAGCTTCAAACATTTCTGGACGTTTTTCAATGGCAAAAATCAATGAATAATGTGAATGCACAAACAGTAATTTCTCCGCATTGCAAGGTGCAATTATGAAATTTTTTGCTTTTTCCTGCTCCTCTTAGCATGATAAAGAAGATTCAAAGAGAGTGAGATGCCAGCTCCTTTCATTCAGTCAGTAGCTTCAAACATTTCAGGACGTTTTTCAATGGCAAAAATCAATGAATATTGTAAATGCACAAAGAGTAATTTCTCTGCATTGCCAGGTGCAATTCTGAAATTTTTTGCTTTTTCCTGCTCCTCTTAGCATGATAAAGAAGATTCAAATAGAGTGAGATGCCAGCTCCTTTCATTCAGTCAGTAGCTTCAAACATTTCTGGTATATGAATAACATGATGTTTTTCAATGGCAAAAATCAATGAATAATGTGAATGCACAAACAGTAATTTCTCCGCATTGCAAGGTGCAATATTGAAATTTTTTGCTTTTTCCTGCTCCTCGTAGCATGATAAAGAAGGTTCAAAGAGAGTGAGATGCCAGCTCATTTCACTCAGTCAGTAGCTTCAAACATTTCTGGACGTTTTTCAATGGCAAAAATCAATGAATAATGTGAATGCACAAACAGTAATTTCTCCGCATTACAAGGTGCAATTTTGAAATTTTTTGCTTTTTCCTGCTCCTCCTAGCATGGTAAAGAAGATTAAAAGAGAGTGAGATGCCAGCTCCTTTCATTCAGTCAGTAGCTTCAAACATTTCTGGACGTTTTTCAATGGCAAAAATCAATGAATATTGTAAATGCACAAACAGTAATTTCTCCGCAATGCAAGGTGCAATTCTGAAATTTTTTGCTTTTTCCTGCTCCTCTTAGCATGATAAAGAAGATTCAAATAGAGTGAGATGCCAGCTCCTTTCATTCAGTCAGTAGCTTCAAACATTTCTCGTATATGAATAACATGATGTTTTTCAATGGCAAAAATCAATGAATGATGTGAATGAACAAACAGTAATTTCTCCGCATTGCAAGGTGCAATTCTGAAATTTTTTGCTTTTTAATGCTCCTCTTAGCATGATAAAGAAGATTCAAAGAGAGTGAGATGCCAGCTCTTTTCATTCAGTCAGTAGCTTCAAACATTTCTGGACGTTTTTCAATGGCAAAAATCAATGAATATTGTAAATGCACAAACAGTAATTTCTCCGCATTGCAAGGTGCAATTCTGAAATTTTTTGCTTTTTCCTGCTCCTCTTAGCATGATAAAGAAGATTCAAAGAGTGTGAAATGCCAGCTCCTTTCATTCAGTCAGTAGCTTCAAACAATTCTGGTATATGAATAACATGATGTTTTTCAATGGCAAAAATCAATGAATAATGTGAATGCACAAACAGTAATTTCTCCGCATTGCATGGTGCAATTCTGAACTTTTTTGCTTTTTCCTGCTCCTCTTAGCATGATAAAGAAGATTCAAAGAGAGTGAGATGCCAGCTCTTTTCATTCAGTCTGTAGCTTCAAACATTTCTGGTATATGAATAACATATGTTTTTCAATGGCTAAAATCAATGAATAATGTGAATGCACAAACAGTAATTTCTCCGCATTGCCAGGTGCAATTCTGAAATTTTTTACTTTTTCCTGCTCCTCTTAGCATGATAAAGGAGATTCAAAGAGAGTGAGATGCCAGCTCCTTTCATTCAGTCAGTAGCTTCAAACATTTCTGGACGTTTTTCAATGGCAAAAATCAATGAATAATGTGAATGCACAAACAGTAATTTCTCCGCATTGCAAGGTGCAATTCTAAAATTTTTTGCTTTTTCCTGCTCCTCTTAGCATGATAAAGAACATTCAAAGAGAGTGAGATGCCAGCTCCTTTCATTCAGTCAGTAGCTTCAAACATTTCTGGTATATGAATAACATGATGTTTTTCAATGGCAAAAATCAATGAATAATGTGAATGCACAAACAGTAATTTCTCCGCATTGCAAGGTGCAATTCTGAAATTTTTTGCTTTTTCCTGCTCCTCGTAGCATGATAAAGAAGATTCAAAGAGAGTGAGATGCCAGCTCCTTTCATTCAGTCAGTAGCTTCAAACATTTCTGGACGTTTTTCAATGGCAAAAATCAATGAATAATGTGAATGCACAAACAGTAATTTCTCCGCATTGCAAGGTGCAATTATGAAATTTTTTGCTTTTTCCTGCTCCTCTTAGCATGATAAAGAAGATTCAAAGAGAGTGAGATGCCAGCTCCTTTCATTCAGTCAGTAGCTTCAAACATTTCAGGACGTTTTTCAATGGCAAAAATCAATGAATATTGTAAATGCACAAAGAGTAATTTCTCTGCATTGCCAGGTGCAATTCTGAAATTTTTTGCTTTTTCCTGCTCCTCTTAGCATGATAAAGAAGATTCAAATAGAGTGAGATGCCAGCTCCTTTCATTCAGTCAGTAGCTTCAAACATTTCTGGTATATGAATAACATGATGTTTTTCAATGGCAAAAATCAATGAATAATGTGAATGCACAAACAGTAATTTCTCCGCATTGCAAGGTGCAATATTGAAATTTTTTGCTTTTTCCTGCTCCTCGTAGCATGATAAAGAAGGTTCAAAGAGAGTGAGATGCCAGCTCATTTCACTCAGTCAGTAGCTTCAAACATTTCTGGACGTTTTTCAATGGCAAAAATCAATGAATAATGTGAATGCACAAACAGTAATTTCTCCGCATTACAAGGTGCAATTTTGAAATTTTTTGCTTTTTCCTGCTCCTCCTAGCATGGTAAAGAAGATTAAAAGAGAGTGAGATGCCAGCTCCTTTCATTCAGTCAGTAGCTTCAAACATTTCTGGACGTTTTTCAATGGCAAAAATCAATGAATATTGTAAATGCACAAACAGTAATTTCTCCGCAATGCAAGGTGCAATTCTGAAATTTTTTGCTTTTTCCTGCTCCTCTTAGCATGATAAAGAAGATTCAAATAGAGTGAGATGCCAGCTCCTTTCATTCAGTCAGTAGCTTCAAACATTTCTCGTATATGAATAACATGATGTTTTTCAATGGCAAAAATCAATGAATGATGTGAATGAACAAACAGTAATTTCTCCGCATTGCAAGGTGCAATTCTGAAATTTTTTGCTTTTTAATGCTCCTCTTAGCATGATAAAGAAGATTCAAAGAGAGTGAGATGCCAGCTCTTTTCATTCAGTCAGTAGCTTCAAACATTTCTGGACGTTTTTCAATGGCAAAAATCAATGAATATTGTAAATGCACAAACAGTAATTTCTCCGCATTGCAAGGTGCAATTCTGAAATTTTTTGCTTTTTCCTGCTCCTCTTAGCATGATAAAGAAGATTCAAAGAGAGTGAGATGCCAGCTCTTTTCATTCAGTCAGTAGCTTCAAACATTTCAATACGTTTTTCAATGGCAAAAATCAATGAATAATGTGAATGCACAAACAGTAATTTCTCCGCATTGCAAGGTGCAATTCTGAAATGTTTTGCTTTTTCCTGCTCCTCTTAGCATGATAAAGAACATTCAAAGAGAGTGAGATGCCAGCTCCTTTCATTCAGTCAGTAGCTTCAAACATTTCTGGACGTTTTTCAATGGCAAAAATCAATGAATATTGTAAATGCACAAACAGTAATTTCTCCGCATTGCAAGGTGCATTTCTGAAATTTTTTGCTTTTTCCTGCTCCTCTTAGCATGATAAAGAAGATTCAAAGAGAGTGAGATGCCAGCTCTTTTCATTCAGTCAGTAGCTTCAAGCATTTCTGGACGTTTTTCAATGGCAAAAATCAATGAATATTGTAAATGCACAAACAGTAATTTCTCCGCATTGCAAGGTGCAATTCTGAAATTTTTTGCTTTTTCCTGCTCCTCTTAGCATGATAAACAAGATTCAAAGAGAGTGAGATGCCAGCTCTTTTCATTCAATCAGTAGCTTCAAACATTTCTGGTATATGAATAACATGTTTTTCAATGGCAAAAATCAATGAATAATGTGAATGCACAAACAGTAATTTCTCCGCATTTCCAGGTGCAATTCTGAAATTTTTTGCTTTTTCCTGCTCCTCTTAGCATGATAAAGAAGATTCAAAGAGAGTGAGATGCCAGCTCCTTTCATTCAGTCAGTAGCTTCAAACATTTCTGGACGTTTTTCAATGGCAAAAATCAATGAATAATGTGAATGCACAAACAGTAATTTCTCCGCATTGCAAGGTGCAATTCTGAAATTTTTTGCTTTTTCCTGCTCCTCTTAGCATGATAAAGAACATTCAAAGAGAGTGAGATGCCAGCTCCTTTCATTCAGTCAGTAGCTTCAAACATTTCTGGTATATGAATAACATGATGTTTTTCAATGGCAAAAATCAATGAATAATGTGAATGCACAAACAGTAATTTCTAAGCATTGCAAGGTGCAATTCTGAAATTTTTTGCTTTTTCCTGCTCCTCTTGGCATGATAAAGAAGATTCAAAGAGAGTGAGATGCCAGCTCCTTTCATTCAGTCAGTAGCTTCAAATATTTCTGGTATATGAATAACATGATGTTTTTCAATGGCAAAAATCAATGAATATTGTAAATGCACAAACAGTAATTTCTCCGCATTGCAAGGTGCAATTCTGAAATTTTTTGCTTTTTCCTGCTCCCCTTAGCATGATAAAGAAGATTCAAAGAGAGTGAGATGCCAGCTCCTTTCCTTCAGTCAGTAGCTTCAAACATTTCTGGACGTTTTTCAATGGCAAAAATCAATGAATAATGTGAATGCACAAACAGTAATTTCTCCGCATTGCAAGGTGCAATATTGAAATTTTTTGCTTTTTCCTGCTCCTCGTAGCATGATAAAGAAGATTCAAAGAGAGTGAGATGCCAGCTCCTTTCATTCAGTCAGTAGCTTCAAACATTTCTGGACGTTTTTCAATGGCAAAAATAAATGAATAATGTAAATGAACAAACAGTAATTTCTCCGCATTGCAAGGTGCAATTCTGAAATTTTTTGCTTTTTCCTGCTCCTCTTAGCATGATAAACAAGATTCAAAGAGAGTGAGATGCCAGCTCTTTTCATTCAATCAGTAGCTTCAAACATTTCTGGTATATGAATAACATGATGTTTTTCAATGGCAAAAATCAATGAATAATGTGAATGCACAAACAGTAATTTCTCCGCATTTCCAGGTGCAATTCTGAAATTTTTTGCTTTTTCCTGCTCCTCTTAGCATGATAAAGAAGATTCAAAGAGAGTGAGATGCCAGCTCCTTTCATTCAGTCAGTAGCTTCAAACATTTCTGGACGTTTTTCAATGGCAAAAATCAATGAATAATGTGAATGCACAAACAGTAATTTCTCCGCATTGCAAGGTGCAATTCTGAAATTTTTTGCTTTTTCCTGCTCCTCTTAGCATGATAAAGAACATTCAAAGAGAGTGAGATGCCAGCTCCTTTCATTCAGTCAGTAGCTTCAAACATTTCTGGTATATGAATAACATGATGTTTTTCAATGGCAAAAATCAATGAATAATGTGAATGCACAAACAGTAATTTCTCCGCATTGCAAGGTGCAATTCTGAAATTTTTTGCTTTTTCCTGCTCCTCTTAGCATGATAAAGAAGATTCAAAGAGAGTGAGATGCCAGCTCCTTTCATTCAGTCAGTAGCTTCAAATATTTCTGGTATATGAATAACATGATGTTTTTCAATGGCAAAAATCAATGAATATTGTAAATGCACAAACAGTAATTTCTCCGCATTGCAAGGTGCAATTCTGAAATTTTTTGCTTTTTCCTGCTCCCCTTAGCATGATAAAGAAGATTCAAAGAGAGTGAGATGCCAGCTCCTTTCCTTCAGTCAGTAGCTTCAAACATTTCTGGACGTTTTTCAATGGCAAAAATAAATGAATAATGTAAATGCACAAACAGTAATTTCTCCGCATTACAAGGTGCAATTTTGAAATTTTTTGCTTTTTCCTGCTCCTCCTAGCATGATAAAGAAGATTAAAAGAGAGTGAGATGCCAGCTCCTTTCATTCAGTCAGTAGCTTCAAACATTTCTGGATGTTTTTCAATGGCAAAAATCAATGAATATTGTAAATGCACAAACAGTAATTTCTCCGCAATGCAAGGTGCAATTCTGAAATTTTTTGCTTTTTCCTGCTCCTCTTAGCATGATAAAGAAGATTCAAAGAGAGTGAGATGCCAGCTCCTTTCATTCAGTCAGTAGCTTCAAACATTTCTGGACGTTTTTCAATGGCAATAATCAATGAATATTGTAAATGCACAAACAGTAATTTCTCCGCATTGCAAGGTGCAATTCTGTAATTTTTTGCTTTTTCCTGCTCCTCTTAGCATGATAAAGAAGATTCAAAGAGAGTGAGATGCCAGCTCTTTTCATTCAGTCAGTAGCTTCAAACATTTCTCGTATATGAATAACATGATGTTTTTCAATGGCAAAAATCAATGAATGATGTGAATGAACAAACAGTAATTTCTCCGCATTGCAAGGTGCAATTCTGAAATTTTTTGCTTTTTAATGCTCCTCTTAGCATGATAAAGAAGATTCAAAGAGAGTGAGATGCCAGCTCTTTTCATTCAGTCAGTAGCTTCAAACATTTCTGGACGTTTTTCAATGGCAAAAATCAATGAATATTGTAAATGCACAAACAGTAATTTCTCCGCATTGCAAGGTGCAATTCTAAAATTTTTTGCTTTTTCCTGCTCCTCTTAGCATGATAAAGAAGATTCAAAGAGAGTGAGATGCCAGCTCTATTCATTCAGTCAGTAGCTTCAAACATTTCAATACGTTTTTCAATGGCAAAAATCAATGAATAATGTGAATGCACAAACAGTAATTTCTCCGCATTGCAAGGTGCAATTCTGAAATTTTTTGCTTTTTCCTGCTCCTCTTAGCATGATAAAGAACATTCAAAGAGAGTGAGATGCCAGCTCTTTTCATTCAGTCAGTAGCTTCAAACATTTCTGGACGTTTTTCAATGGCAAAAATCAATGAATATTGTAAATGCACAAACAGTAATTTCTCCGCATTGCAAGGTGCATTTCTGAAATTTTTTGCTTTTTCCTGCTCCTCTTAGCATGATAAAGAAGATTCAAAGATAGTGAGATGCCAGCTCTTTTCATTCAGTCAGTAGCTTCAAGCATTTCTGGACGTTTTTCAATGGCAAAAATCAATGAATATTGTAAATGCACAAACAGTAATTTCTCCGCATTGCAAGGGGCAATTCTGAAATTTTTTGCTTTTTCCTGCTCCTCTTAGCATGATAAACAAGATTCAAAAAGAGTGAGATGCCAGCTCTTTTCATTCAATCAGTAGCTTCAAACATTTCTGGTATATGAATAACATGATGTTTTTCAATGGCTAAAATCAATGAATAATGTGAATGCACAAACAGTAATTTCTCCGCATTTCCAGGTGCAATTCTGAAATTTTTTGCTTTTTCCTGCTCCTCTAAGCATGAAAAGAAGATTCAAAGAGAGTGAGATGCCAGCTCCTTTCATTCAGTCAGTAGCTTCAAACATTTCTGGACGTTTTTCAATGGCAAAAATCAATGAATAATGTGAATGCACAAACAGTAATTTCTCCGCATTGCAAGGTGCAATTCTGAAATTTTTTGCTTTTTCCTGCTCCTCTTAGCATGATAAAGAACATTCAAAGAGAGTGAGATGCCAGCTCCTTTCATTCAGTCAGTAGCTTCAAACATTTCTGGTATATGAATAACATGATGTTTTTCAATGGCAAAAATCAATGAATGATGTGAATGAACAAACAGTAATTTCTCCGCATTGCAAGGTGCAATTCTGAATTTTTTTGCTTTTTAATGCTCCTCTTAGCATGATAAAGAAGATTCAAAGAGAGTGAGATGCCAGCTCTTTTCATTCAGTCAGTAGCTTCAAACATTTCTGGATGTTTTTCAATGGCAAAAATCAATGAATATTGTAAATGCACAAACAGTAATTTCTCCGCATTGCAAGGTGCAATTCTGAAATTTTTTGCTTTTTCCTGCTCCTCTTAGCATGATAAAGAAGATTCAAAGAGAGTGAGATGCCAGCTCTTTTCATTCAGTCCGTAGCTTCAAACATTTCAATACGTTTTTCAATGGCAAAAATCAATGAATAATGTGAATGCACAAACAGTAATTTCTCCGCATTGCAAGGTGCAATTCTGAAATTTTTTGCTTTTTCCTGCTCCTCTTAGCATGATAAAGAACATTCAAAGAGAGTGAGATGCCAGCTCCTTTCATTCAGTCAGTAGCTTCAAACATTTCTGGACGTTTTTCAATGGCAAAAATCAATGAATATTGTAAATGCACAAACAGTAATTTCTCCGCATTGCAAGGTGCATTTCTGAAATTTTTTGCTTTTTCCTGCTCCTCTTAGCATGATAAACAAGATTCAAAGAGAGTGAGATGCCAGCTCTTTTCATTCAATCAGTAGCTTCAAACATTTCTGGTATATGAATAACATGATGTTTTTCAATGGCTAAAATCAATGAATAATGTGAATTCACAAACAGTAATTTCTCCGCATTGCAAGGTGCAATTCTGAAATTTTTTGCTTTTTCCTGCTCCTCTTAGCATGATAACGAAGATTAAAAGAGAGTGAGATGCCAGCTCCTTACAATCAGTCAGTAGCTTCAAACATTTCTGGTATATGAATAACATGATGTTTTTCAATGGCAAAAATCAATGAATAATGTGAATTCACAAACAGTAATTTGTCCGCATTGCAAGGTGCAATTCTGAAATTTTTTGCTTTTTCCTGCTCCTCTTAGCATGATAAAGAAGATTCAAAGGGAGTGAGATGCCAGCTCCTTTCATTCAGTCAGTAGCTTCAAACATTTCTGGTATATGAATAACATGATGTTTTTCAATGGAAAAATCAATGAATAATGTGAATGCACAAACAGTAACTTCTCCGCATTGCAAGGTGCAATTCTGAAATTTTTTGATTTTTCCTGCTCCTCTTAGCATGATAAAGAAGATTCAAAGAGAGTGAGATGCCAGCTCCTTTCATTCAGACAGTAGCTTCAAACATTTCTGGTATATGAATAACATGATGGTTTTCAATGGCAAAAATCAATGAACAATGTGAATGCACAAACAGTAATTTCTCCGCATTGCAAGGTGAAATTCTGAAATTTTTTGCTTTTTCCTGCTCCTCTTAGCATGATAAAGAAGATTCAAAGAGAGTGAGATGCCAGCTCCTTTCATTCAGTCAGTAGCTTCAAACATTTCTGGTATATGAATAACATGATGTTTTTCAATGGCAAAAATCAATGAATAATGTGAATGCACAAACAGTAATTTCTCCGCATTGCAAGGTGCAATTCTAAAATTTTCAGCTTTTTCCTGCTCCTCTTAGCATGATAAAGAAGATTCAAAGAGAGTGAGATGCCAGCTCCTTTCATTCAGTCAGTAGCTTCAAACATTTGTGGTAAATGAATAACATGATGTTTTTCAATGGCAAAAATCAATGAATAATGTGAATGCACAAACTGTAATTTCTCCGCATTGCAAGGTGCAATTCTGAAATTTTTTGCTTTTTGCTGCTCCTCTTAGCATGACAAAGAAGATTCAAAGAGAGTGAGATGCCAGCTCTTTTCATTAAGTCAGTAGCTTCAAACATTTCTGGTATATGAATAACATGATGTTTTTCAATGGCAAAAATCAATGAATAATGTGAATGCACAAACAGTAATTTCTCCACATTGCAAGGTGCAATTCTGAAATTTTTTGCTTTTTCCTGCTCCTCTTAGCATGATAAAGAAGATTCAAAGAGAGTGAGATGCCAGCTACTTTCATTCAGTCAGTAGCTTCAAACATTTCTGGTATATGAATAACATGATGTTTTTCAATGGCAAAAATCAATGAATAATGTGAATGCACAAACAGTAATTTCTCCGCATTGCAAGGTGCAATTCTGAAATTTTTTGCTTTTTCCTGCTCCTCTTAGCATGATAAAGAAGATTCAAAGAGAGTGAGATGCCAGCTCCTTTCATTCAGTCAGTAGCTTCAAACATTTCTGGTATATGAATAACATGATGTTTTTCAATGGCAAAAATCAATGAATAATGTGAATGCACAAACAGTAATTTCTCCGCATTGCAAGGTGCAATTCTGAAATTTTTTGCTTTTTCCTGCTCCTCTTAGAATGATAAAGAAGATTCAAAGAGAGTGAGATGCCAGCTCCTTTCATTCAGTCAGTAGCTTCAAACATTTCTGGACGTTTTTCAATGGCAAAAATCAATGAATATTGTAAATGCACAAACAGTAATTTCTCCGCAATGCAAGGTGCAATTCTGAATTTTTTTGCTTTTTCCTGCTCCTCTTAGCATGATAAAGAATATTCAAAGAGAGTGAGATGCCAGCTCCTTTCATTCAGTCAGTAGCTTCAAACATTTCTGGTATATGAATAACATGATGTTTTCAATGGCAAAAATCAATGAATAATGTGAATGCACAAACAGTAATTTCTCCGCATTGCAAGGTGCAATTCTAAAATTTTTAGCTTTTTTGTGCTCCTCTTAGCATGATAAAGAAGATTCAAAGAGAGTGAGATGCCAGCTCCTTTCCTTCAGTCAGTAGCTTCAAACATTTCTGGACGTTTTTCAATGGCAAAAATCAATGAATAATGTGAATGCACAAACAGTAATTTCTCCGCATTGCAAGGTGCAATATTGAAATTTTTTGCTTTTTCCTGCTCCTCGTAGCATGATAAAGAAGATTCAAAGAGAGTGAGATGCCAGCTCCTTTCATTCAGTCAGTAGCTTCAAACATTTCTGGACGTTTTTCAATGGCAAAAATCAATGAATAATGTGAATGCACAAACAGTAATTTCTCCGCATTACAAGGTGCAATTTTGAAATTTTTTGCTTTTTCCTGCTCCTCCAAGCATGATAAAGAAGATTAAAAGAGAGTGAGATGCCAGCTCCTTTCATTCAGTCAGTAGCTTCAAACATTTCTGGACGTTTTTCAATGGCAATAATCAATGAATATTGTAAATGCACAAACAGTAATTTCTCCGCATTGCAAGGTGCAATTCTGTAATTTTTTGCTTTTTCCTGCTCCTCTTAGCATGATAAAGAAGATTCAAAGAGAGTGAGATGCCAGCTCTTTTCATTCAGTCAGTAGCTTCAAACATTTCTCGTATATGAATAACATGATGTTTTTCAATGGCAAAAATCAATGAATGATGTGAATGAACAAACAGTAATTTCTCCGCATTGCAAGGTGCAATTCTGAAATTTTTTGCTTTTTAATGCTCCTCTTAGCATGATAAAGAAGATTCAAAGAGAGTGAGATGCCAGCTCTTTTCATTCATTCAGTAGCTTCAAACATTTCTGGACGTTTTTCAATGGCAAAAATCAATGAATATTGTAAATGCACAAACAGTAATTTCTCCGCATTGCAAGGTGCAATTCTAAAATTTTTTGCTTTTTCCTGCTCCTCTTAGCATGATAAAGAAGATTCAAAGAGAGTGAGATGCCAGCTCTTTTCATTCAGTCAGTAGCTTCAAACATTTCAATACGTTTTTCAATGGCAAAAATCAATGAATAATGTGAATGCACAAACAGTAATTTCTCCGCATTGCAAGGTGCAATTCTGAAATTTTTTGCTTTTTCCTGCTCCTCTTAGCATGATAAAGAAGATTCAAAGAGAGTGAGATGCCAGCTCCTTTCATTCAGTCAGTAGCTTCAAACATTTCTGGACGTTTTTCAATGGCAAAAATCAATGAATATTGTAAATGCACAAACAGTAATTTCTCCGCATTGCAAGGTGCATTTCTGAAATTTTTTGCTTTTTCCTGCTCCTCTTAGCATGATAAAGAAGATTCAAAGAGAGTGAGATGCCAGCTCTTTTCATTCAGTCAGTAGCTTCAAGCATTTCTGGACGTTTTTCAATGGCAAAAATCAATGAATATTGTAAATGCACAAACAGTAATTTCTCCGCATTGCAAGGTGCAATTCTGAAATTTTTTGCTTTTTCCTGCTCCTCTTAGCATGATAAACAAGATTCAAAGAGAGTGAGATGCCAGCTCTTTTCATTCAATCAGTAGCTTCAAACATTTCTGGTATATGAATAACATGATGTTTTTCAATGGCTAAAATCAATGAATAATGTGAATGCACAAACAGTAATTTCTCCGCATTTCCAGGTGCAATTCTGAAATTTTTTGCTTTTTCCTGCTCCTCTAAGCATGAAAAGAAGATTCAAAGAGAGTGAGATGCCAGCTCCTTTCATTCAGTCAGTAGCTTCAAACATTTCTGGTATATGAATAACATGATGTTTTTCAATGGCAAAAATCAATGAATGATGTGAATGAACAAACAGTAATTTCTCCGCATTGCAAGGTGCAATTCTGAAATTTTTTGCTTTTTCCTGCTCCTCTTAGCATGATAAAGAAGATTCAAAGAGAGTGAGATGCCAGCTCTTTTCATTCAGTCAGTAGCTTCAAACATTTCAATACGTTTTTCAATGGCAAAAATCAATGAATATGTGAATGCACAAACAGTAATTTCTCCGAATTGCAAGGTGCAATTCTGAAATTTTTTGCTTTTTCCTGCTCCTCTTAGCATGATAAAGAAGATTCAAAGAGAGTGAGATGCCAGCTCTTTTCATTCAGTCAGTAGCTTCAAACATTTCAATACGTTTTTCAATGGCAAAAATCAATGAATATTGTAAATGCACAAACAGTAATTTCTCCGCATTGCAAGGTGCATTTCTGAAATTTTTTGCTTTTTCCTGCTCCTCTTAGCATGATAAAGAAGATTCAAAGAGTGTGAGATGCCAGCTCTTTTCATTCAATCAGTAGCTTCAAACATTTCTGGTATATGAATAACATGATGTTTTTCAATGGCTAAAATCAATGAATAATGTGAATTCACAAACAGTAATTTCTCCGCATTGCAAGGTGAAATTCTGAATTTTTTTGCTTTTTCCTGCTCCTCTTAGCATGACAAAGAAGATTCAAAGAGAGTGAGATGCCAGCTCCTTTCATTCAGTCAGTAGCTTCAAACATTTCTGGTATATGAATAACATGATGTTTTTCAATGGCAAAAATCAATGAATAATGTGAATGCACAAACAGTAATTTCTCCGCATTGCAAGGTGCAATTCTAAAATTTTCAGCTTTTTCCTGCTCCTCTTAGCATGATAAAGAAGACTCAAAGAGAGTGAGATGCCAGCTCCTTTCATTCAGTCAGTAGCTTCAAACATTTCTGGTATATGAATAACATGATGTTTTTCAATGGCAAAAATCAATGAATAATGTGAATGCACAAACTGTAATTTCTCCGCATTGCAAGGTGCAATTCTGAAATTTTTTGCTTTTTGCTGCTCCTCTTAGCATGATAAAGAAGATTCAAAGAGAGTGAGATGCCAGTCTTTTCATTCAGTCAGTAGCTTCAAACATTTCTGGTATATGAATAACATGATGTTTTTCAATGGCAAAAATCAATGAATAATGTGAATGCACAAACAGTAATTTCTCCACATTGCAAGGTGCAATTCTGAAATTTTTTGCTTTTTCCTGCTCCTCTTAGCATGATAAAGAAAATTCAAAGAGAGTGAGATGCCAGCTACTTTCATTCAGTCAGTAGCTTCAAACATTTCTGGTATATGAATAACATGATGTTTTTCAATGGCAAAAATCAATGAATAATGTGAATGCACAAACAGTAATTTCTCCGCATTGCAAGGTGCAATTCTGAAATTTTTTGCTTTTTCCTGCTCCTCTTAGCATAATAAAGAAGATTCAAAGAGAGTGAGATGCCAGCTCCTTTCATTCAGTCAGTAGCTTCAAACATTTCTGGTATATGAATAACATGATGTTTTTCAATGGCAAAAATCAATGAATAATGTGAATGCACAAACAGTAATTTCTCCGCATTGCAAGGTGCAATTCTGAAATTTTTTGCTTTTTCCTGCTCCTCTTAGCATGATAAAGAAGATTCAAAGAGAGTGAGATGCCAGCTCCTTTCATTCAGTCAGTAGCTTCAAACATTTCTGGACGTTTTTCAATGGCAAAAATTAATGAATATTGTAAATGCACAAACAGTAATTTCTCCGCATTGCAAGGTGCAATTCTGAAATTTTTTGCTTTTTGCTGCTCCTCTTAGCATGATAAAGAAGATTCAAAGAGAGTGAGATGCCAGCTCCTTTCATTCAGTCAGTAGCTTCAAACATTTCTGGACGTTTTTCAATGGCAAAAATCAATGAATAATGTGAATGCACAAACAGTAATTTCTCCGCATTGCAAGGTGCAATTCTGAAATTTTTTGCTTTTTCCTGCTCCTCTTAGCATGATAAAGAAGATTCAAAGAGAGTGAGATGCCAGCTCCTTTCATTCAGTCAGTAGCTTCAAACATTTCTGGACGTTTTTCAATAACAAAAATCAATGAATATTGTAAATGCACAAACAGTAATTTCTCCGCATTGCAAGGTGCAATTCTGAATTTTTTTGCTTTTTCCTGCTCCTCTTAGCATGATAAAGAAGATTCAAAGAGAGTGAGATGCCAGCTCCTTTAATTCAGTCAGTAGCTTCAAACATTTCTGGTATATGAATAACATGATGTTTTCAATGGCAAAAATCAATGAATAATGTGAATGCACAAACAGTAATTTCTCCGCATTGCAAGGTGCAATTCTAAAATTTTTAGCTTTTTCCTGCTCCTCTTAGCATGATAAAGAAGATTCAAAGAGAGTGAGATGCCAGCTCCTTTCATTCAGTCAGTAGCTTCAAACATTTCTGGTATATGAATAACATGATGTTTTTCAATGGCAAAAATCAATGAATAATGTGAATGCACAAACTGTAATTTCTCCGCATTGCAACGTGCAATTCAGAAATTTTTTGCTTTTTGCTGCTCCTCTTAGCATGATAAAGAAGATTCAAAGAGAGTGAGATACCAGCTCTTTTCATTCAGTCAGTAGCTTCAAACATTTCTGGTATATGAATAACATGATGTTTTTCAATGGCAAAAATCAATGAATAATGTGAATGCACAAACAGTAATTTCTCCGCATTGCAAGGTGCAATTCTGAAATTTTTTGCTTTTTCCTGCTCCTCTTAGCATGATAGAGAAGATTCAAAGAGAGTGAGATGCCAGCTACTTTCATTCAGTCAGTAGCTTCAAACATTTCTGGTATATGAATAACATGATGTTTTTCAATGGCAAAAATCAATGAATAATGTGAATGCACAAACAGTAATTTCTCCGCATTGCAAGGTGCAATTCTGAAATTTTTTGCTTTTTCCTGCTCCTCTTAGCATGATAAAGAAGATTCAAAGAGAGTGAGATGCCAGCTCCTTTCATTCAGTCAGTAGCTTCAAACATTTCTGGTATATGAATAACATGATGTTTTTCAATGGCAAAAATCAATGAATAATGTGAATGCACAAACAGTAACTTCTCCGCATTGCAAGGTGCAATTCTGAAATTTTTTGCTTTTTCCTGCTCCTCTTAGCATGATAAAGAAGATTCAAAGAGAGTGAGATGCCAGCTCCTTTCATTCAGTCAGTAGCTTCAAACATTTCTGGACGTTTTTCAATGGCAAAAATCAATGAATATTGTAAATGCACAAACAGTAATTTCTCCGCATTGCAAGGTGCAATTCTGAAATTTTTTGCTTTTTGCTGCTCCTCTTAGCATGATAAAGAAGATTCAAAGAGAGTGAGATGCCAGCTCCTTTCATTCAGTCAGTAGCTTCAAACATTTCTGGACATTTTTCAATGGCAAAAATCAATGAATAATGTGAATGCACAAACAGTAATTTCTCCGCATTGCAAGGTGCAATTCTGAAATTTTTTGCTTTCTCCTGCTCCTCTTAGCATGATAAAGAAGATTGAAAGAGAATGAGATGCCAGCTCCTTTCATTCAGTTAGTAGCTTCAAACATTTCTTTACGTTTTTCAATGGCAAAAATCAATGAATATTGTGAATGCACAAACAGTAATTTCTCCGCATTGCAAGGTGCAATTCTGAAATTTTTTGCTTTGTCCTGCTCCTCTTAGCATGATAAAGAAGATTCAAAGAGAGTGAGATGCCAGCTCCTTTCATTCAGTCAGTAGCTTCAAACATTTCTGGATGTTTTTCAATGGCAAAAATCAATGAGTATTGTAAATGCACAAACAGTAATTTCTCCGCATTGCAAGGTGCAATTCTGAAATTTTTTGCTTTTTCCTGCTCCTCTTAGCATGATAAAGAAGATTCAAAGAGAGTGAGATGCCAGCTCTTTTCATTCAGTCAGTAGCTTCAAACATTTCTGGACGTTTTTCAATGGCAAAAATCAATGAATAATGTGAATACACAAACAGTAATTTCTCCGCATTGCAAGGTGCAATTCTGAAATTTTTTGCTTTTTCCTGCTCCTCTTAGTATGATAAAGAAGATTCAAAGAGAGTGAAATGCCAGCTCCTTTCATTCAGTCAGTAGCTTCAAACATTTCTGGTATATGAATAACATGATGTTTTTCAATGGCAAAAATCAATGAATAATGTGAATGCACAAACAGTAATTTCTCTGCATTGCAAGGTGCAATTCTGAAATTTTTTGATTTTTCCTGCTCCTCTTAGCATGATAAAGAAGATTCAAAGAGAGTGAGATGCCAGCTCCTTTCATTCAGTCAGTAGCTTCAAACATTTCTGGTATATGAATAATATGATCGTTTTCAATGGCAAAAATCAATGAATAATGTGAATGCACAAACAGTAATTTCTCCGCATTGAAGGTGCAATTCTGAAATTTTTTGCTTTTTCCTGCTCCTCTTAGCATGATAAAGAAGATTCAAAGAGAGTGAGATGCCAGCTCTTTTCATTCAGTCAGTAGCTTCAAACATTTCTGGTATATGAATAACATGATGTTTTTCAATGGCTAAAATCAATGAATAATGTGAATACACAAACAGTAATTTCTCCGCATTGCCAGGTGCAATTCTGAAATTTTTTGCTTTTTCCTGCACCTCTTAGCATGATAAAGAAGATTCAAAGAGAGTGAGATGCCAGCTCCTTTCATTCAGTCAGTAGCTTCAAACATTTCTGGACGTTTTTCAATGGCAAAAATCAATGAATATTGTAAATGCACAAACAGTAATTTCTCCGCATTGCAAGGTGCAATTCTGAATTTTTTTGCTCTTTCCTGCTCCTCTTAGCATGATAAAGAAGATTCAAAGAGAGTGAGATGCCAGCTCCTTTCATTCAGTCAGTAGCTTCAAACATTTCTGGTATATGAATAACATGATGTTTTTCAATGGCAAAAATCAATGAATAATGTGAATGCACAAACAGTAATTTCTCCGCATTGCAACGTGCAATTCTGAAATTTTTTGCTTTTTCCTGCTCCTCTTAGCATGATAAAGAAGATTCAAAGAGAGTGAGATGCCAGCTACTTTCATTCAGTCAGTAGCTTCAAACTTTTCTGGTATATGAATAACATGATGTTTTTCAATGGCAAAAATCAATGAATAATGTCAATGCACAAACAGTAATTTCTCCGCATTGCAAGGTGCAATTCTGAAATTTTTTGCTTTTTCCTGCTCCTCTTAGCATGATAAAGAAGATTCAAAGAGTGTGAGATGCCAGCTCCTTTCATTCAGTCAGTAGCTTCAAACATTTCTGGTATATGAATAACATGATGTTTTTCAATGGCAAAAATCAATGAATAATGTGAATGCACAAACAGTAATTTCTCCGCATTGCAAGGTGCAATTCTGAAATTTTTTGCTTTTTCCTGCTCCTCTTAGCATGATAAAGAAGATTCAAAGAGAGTGAGATGCCAGCTCCTTTCATTCAGTCAGTAGCTTCAAACATTTCTGGACGTTTTTCAATGGCAAAAATCAATGAATATTGTAAATGCACAAACAGTAATTTCTCCGCATTGCAAGGTGCAATTCTGAAATTTTTTGCTTTTTGCTGCTCCTCTTAGCATGATAAAGAAGTTTCAAAGAGAGTGAGATGCCAGCTCCTTTCATTCAGTCAGTAGCTTCAAACATTTCTGGACGTTTTTCAATGGCAAAAATCAATGAATAATGTGAATGCACAAACAGTAATTTCTCCGCATTGCAAGGTGCAATTCTGAAATTTTTTGCTTTTTCCTGCTCCTCTTAGCATGATAAAGAAGATTCAAAGAGAGTGTGATGCCAGCTCCTTTCATTCAGTCAGTAGCTTCAAACATTTCTTTACGTTTTTCAATGGCAAAAATCAATGAATAATGTGAATGCACAAACAGTAATTTCTCCGCATTGCAAGCTGCAATTCTGAAATTTTTTGCTTTTTCCTGCTCCTCTTAGCATGATAAAGAACATACAAAGAGAGTGAGATGCCAGCTCCTTTCATTCAGTCAGTAGCTTCAAACATTTCTGGATGTTTTTCAATGGCAAAAATCAATGAATATTGTAAATGCACAAACAGTAATTTCTCCGCATTGCAAGGTGCAATTCTGAAATTTTTTGCTTTTTCCTGCTCCTCTTAGCATGATAAAGAAGATTCAATGAGAGTGAGATGCCAGCTCTTTTCTTTCAGTCAGTAGCTTCAAACATTTCTGGACGTTTTTCAATGGCAAAAATCAATGAATAATGTGAATACACAAACAGTAATTTCTCCGCATTGCAAGGTGCAATTCTGAAATTTTTTGCTTTTTCCTGCTCCTCTTAGCATGATAAAGAAGATTCAAAGAGTGTGAAATGCCTGCTCCTTTCATTCAGTCAGTAGCTTCAAACATTTCTGGTATATGAATAACATGATGTTTTTCAATGGCAAAAATCAATGAATAATGTGAATGCACAAACAGTAATTTCTCCGCATTGCAAGCTGCAATTCTGAAATTTTTTGCTTTTTCCTGCTCCTCTTAGCATGATAAAGAAGATTCAAAGAGAGTGAGATGCCAGCTCCTTTCATTCAGTCAGTAGCTTCAAACATTTCTGGACGTTTTTCAATTGCAAAAATCAATGAATATTGTAAATGCACAAACAGTAATTTCTCCGCATTGCAAGGTGCAATTCTGAAATTTTTTGCTTTTTGCTGCTCCACTTAGCATGATAAAGAAGTTTCAAAGAGAGTGAGATGCCAGCTCCTTTCATTCAGTCAGTAGCTTCAAACATTTCTGGACGTTTTTCAATGGCAAAAATCAATGAATAATGTGAATGCACAAACAGTAATTTCTCCGCATTGCAAGGTGCAATTCTGAAATTTTTTGCTTTTTCCTGCTCCTCTTAGCATGATAAAGAAGATTCAAAGAGAGTGTGATGCCAGCTCCTTTCATTCAGTCAGTAGCTTCAAACATTTCTTTACGTTTTTCAATGGCAAAAATCAATGAATAATGTGAATGCACAAACAGTAATTTCTCCGCATTGCAAGCTGCAATTCTGAAATTTTTTGCTTTTTCCTGCTCCTCTTAGCATGATAAAGAACATTCAAAGAGAGTGAGATGCCAGCTCCTTTCATTCAGTCAGTAGCTTCAAACATTTCTGGATGTTTTTCGATGGCAAAAATCAATGAATATTGTAAATGCACAAACAGTAATTTCTCCGCATTGCAAGGTGCAATTCTGAAATTTTTTGCTTTTTCCTGCTCCTCTTAGCATGATAAAGAAGATTCAAAGAGAGTGAGATGCCAGCTCTTTTCTTTCAGTCAGTAGCTTCAAACATTTCTGGACGTTTTTCAATGGCAAAAATCAATGAATAATGTGAATACACAAACAGTAATTTCTCCGCATTGCAAGGTGCAATTCTGAAATTTTTTGCTTTTTCCTGCTCCTCTTAGCATGATAAAGAAGATTCAAAGAGTGTGAAATGCCAGCTCCTTTCATTCAGTCAGTAGCTTCAAACATTTCTGGTATATGAATAACATGATGTTTTTCAATGGCAAAAATCAATGAATAATGTGAATGCACAAACAGTAATTTCTCCGCATTGCAAGGTGCAATTGTGAAATTTTTTGATTTTTCCTGCTCCTCTTAGCATGATAAAGAAGATTCAAAGAGAGTGAGATGCCAGCTCCTTTTATTCAGTCAGTAGCTTCAAACATTTCTGGTATATGAATAACATGATGGTTTTCAATGTCAAACATCAATGAATAATGTGAATGCACAAACAGTAATTTCTCCGCATTGCAAGGTGCAATTCTGAAATTTTTTGCTTTTTCCTGCTCCTCTTAGCATGATGAAGAAGATTCAAAGAGAGTGAGATGCCAGCTCTTTTCATTCAGTCAGTAGCTTCAAACATTTCTGGTATATGAATAACATGATGTTTTTCAATGGCTAAAATCAATGAATAATGTGAATGCACAAACAGTAATTTCTCCGCATTGCCAGGTGCAATTCTGAAATTTTTTGCATTTTCCTGCTCCTCTTAGCATGATAAAGAAGATTCAAAGAGAGTGAGATGCCAGCTCCTTTCATTCAGTCAGTAGCTTCAAACATTTCTGGACGTTTTTCAATGGCAAAAATCAATGAATAATGTGAATGCACAAACAGTAATTTCTCCGCATTGCAAGGTGCAATTCTGAAATTTTTTGCTTTTTCCTGCTCCTCTTAGCATGATAAAGAAGATTCAAAGAGAGTGAGATGCCAGCTCCTTTCATTCAGTCAGTAGCTTCAAACATTTCTGGACGTTTTTCAATGGCAAAAATCAATGAATAATGTGAATGCACAAACAGTAATTTCTCCGCATTGCAAGGTGCAATTCTGAAATTTTTTGCTTTTTCCTGCTCCTCTTAGCATGATAAAGAACATTCAAAGAGAGTGAGATGCCAGCTCCTTTCATTCAGTCAGTAGCTTCAAACATTTCTGGTATATGAATAACATGATGTTTTTCAATGGCAAAAATCAATGAATAATGTGAATGCACAAACAGTATTTTCTCCGCATTGCAAGGTGCAATTCTGAAATTTTTTGCTTTTTCCTGCTCTTCTTAGCATGATAAAGAAGATTCAAAGAGAGTGAGATGCCAGCTCCTTTCATTCAGTCAGTAGCTTCAAACATTTCTGGACGTTTTTCAATGGCAAAAATCAATGAATAATGTGAATGCACAAACAGTAATTTCTCCGCATTGCAAAGTGCAATTCTGAAATTTTTTGCTTTTTCTTGCTCCTCTTAGCATGATAAAGAAGATTCAAAGAGAGTGAGATGCCAGCTCCTTTCATTCAGTCAGTAGCTTCAAACATTTCAGGACGTTTTTCAATGGCAAAAATCAATGAATATTGTAAATGCACAAAGAGTAATTTCTCCGCAATGCAAGGTGCAATTCTGAAATTTTTTGCTTTTTCCTGCTCCTCTTAGCATGATAAAGAAGATTCAAATAGAGTGAGATGCCAGCTCCTTTCATTCAGTCAGTAGCTTCAAACATTTCTGGTATATGAATAACATGATGTTTTTCAATGGCAAAAATCAATGAATAATGTGAATGCACAAACAGTAATTTCTCAGCATTGCAAGGTGCAATATTGAAATTTTTTGCTTTTTCCTGCTCCTCGTAGCATGATAAAGAAGATTCAAAGAGAGTGAGATGCCAGCTCCTTTCATTCAGTCAGTAGCTTCAAACATTTCTGGACGTTTTTCAATGGCAAAAATCAATGAATAATGTGAATGCACAAACAGTAATTTCTCCGCATTACAAGGTGCAATTTTGAAATTTTTTGCTTTTTCCTGCTCCTCCTAGCATGATAAAGAAGATTAAAACAGAGTGAGATGCCAGCTCCTTTCATTCAGTCAGTAGCTTCAAACATTTCTGGACGTTTTTCAATGGCAAAAATCAATGAATATTGTAAATGCACAAACAGTAATTTCTCCACAATGCAAGGTGCAATTCTGAAATTTTTTGCTTTTTCCTGCTCCTCTTAGCATGATAAAGAAGATTCAAAGAGAGTGAGATGCCAGCTCTTTTCATTCAGTCAGTAGCTTCAAACATTTCTGGACGTTTTTCAATGGCAATAAACAATGAATATTGTAAATGCACAAACAGTAATTTCTCCGCATTGCAAGGTGCAATTCTGTAATTTTTTGCTTTTTCCTGCTCCTCTTAGCATGATAAAGAAGATTCAAAGAGAGTGAGATGCCAGCTCTTTTCATTCAGTCAGTAGCTTCAAACATTTCTCGTATATGAATAACATGATGTTTTTCAATGGCAAAAATCAATGAATGATGTGAATGAACAAACAGTAATTTCTCCGCATTGCAAGGTGCAATTCTGAAATTTTTTGCTTTTTAATGCTCCTCTTAGCATGATAAAGAAGATTCAAAGAGAGTGAGATGCCAGCTCTTTTCATTCAGTCAGTAGCTTCAAACATTTCAATACGTTTTTCAATGGCAAAAATCAATGAATAATGTGAATGCACAAACAGTAATTTCTCCGCATTGCAAGGTGCAATTCTGAAATTGTTTGCTTTTTCCTGCTCCTCTTAGCATGATAAAGAATATTCAAAGAGAGTGAGATGCCAGCTCCTTTCATTCAGTCAGTAGCTTCAAACATTTCTGGACGTTTTTCAATTGCAAAAATCAATGAATATTGTAAATGCACAAACAGTAATTTCTCCGCATTGCAAGGTGCATTTCTGAATTTTTTTGCTTTTTCCTGCTCCTCTTAGCATGATAAAGAAGATTCAAAGAGAGTGAGATGCCAGCTCTTTTCATTCAGTCAGTAGCTTCAAGCATTTCTGGACGTTTTTCAATGGCAAAAATCAATGAATATTGTAAATGCACAAACAGTAATTTCTCCGCATTGCAAGGTGCAATTCTGAAATTTTTTGCTTTTTCCTGCTCCTCTTAGCATGATAAACAAGATTCAAAGAGAGTGAGATGCCAGCTCTTTTCATTCAATCAGTAGCTTCAAACATTTCTGGTATATGAATAACATGATGTTTTTCAATGGCAAAAATCAATGAATAATGTGAATGCACAAACAGTAATTTCTCCGCATTTCCAGGTGCAATTCTGAAATTTTTTGCTTTTTCCTGCTCCTCTTAGCATGATAAAGAAGATTCAAAGAGAGTGAGATGCCAGCTCCTTTCATTCAGTCAGTAGCTTCAAACATTTCTGGACGTTTTTCAATGGCAAAAATCAATGAATAATGTGAATGCACAAACAGTAATTTCTCCGCATTGCAAGGTGCAATTCTGAAATTTTTTGCTTTTTCCTGCTCCTCTTAGCATGATAAAGAACATTCAAAGAGAGTGAGATGCCAGCTCCTTTCATTCAGTCAGTAGCTTCAAACATTTCTGGTATATGAATAACATGATGTTTTTCAATGGCAAAAATCAATGAATAATGTGAATGCACAAACAGTAATTTCTCCGCATTGCAAGGTGCAATTCTGAAATTTTTTGCTTTTTCCTGCTCCTCTTAGCATGATAAAGAAGATTCAAAGAGAGTGAGATGCCAGCTCCTTTCATTCAGTCAGTAGCTTCAAATATTTCTGGTATATGAATAACATGATGTTTTTCAATGGCAAAAATCAATGAATATTGTTAATGCACAAACAGTAATTTCTCCGCATTGCAAGGTGCAATTCTGAAATTTTTTGCTTTTTCCTGCTCCCCTTAGCATGATAAAGAAGATTCAAAGAGAGTGAGATGCCAGCTCCTTTCCTTCAGTCAGCAGCTTCAAACATTTCTGGACGTTTTTCAATGGCAAAAATCAATGAATAATGTGAATGCACAAACAGTAATTTCTCCGCATTGCAAGGTGCAATATTGAAATTTTTTGCTTTTTCCTGCTCCTCGTAGCATGATAAAGAAGATTCAAAGAGAGTGAGATGCCAGCTCCTTTCATTCAGTCAGTAGCTTCAAACATTTCTGGACGTTTTTCAATGGCAAAAATCAATGAATAATGTGAATGCACAAACAGTAATTTCTCCGCATTACAAGGTGCAATTTTGAAACTTTTTGCTTTTTCCTGCTCCTCCTAGCATGATAAAGAAGATTAAAAGAGAGTGAGATGCCAGCTCCTTTCATTCAGTCAGTAGCTTCAAACATTTCTGGACGTTTTTCAATGGCAAAAATCAATGAATATTGTAAATGCACAAACAGTAATTTCTCCGCAATGCAAGGTGCAATTCTGAAATTTTTTGCTTTTTCCTGCTCCTCTTAGCATGATAAACAAGATTCAAAGAGAGTGAGATGCCAGCTCTTTTCATTCAGTCAGTAGCTTCAAATATTTCTGGTATATGAATAACATGATGTTTTTCAATGGCAAAAATCAATGAATATTGTTAATACACAAACAGTAATTTCTCCGCATTGCAAGGTGCAATTCTGAAATTTTTTGCTTTTTCCTGCTCCCCTTAGCATGATAAAGAAGATTCAAAGAGAGTGAGATGCCAGCTCCTTTCCTTCAGTCAGTAGCTTCAAACATTTCTGGACGTTTTTCAATGGCAAAAATCAATGAATAATGTGAATGCACAAACAGTAATTTCTCCGCATTGCAAGGTGCAATATTGAAATTTTTTGCTTTTTCCTGCTCCTCGTAGCATGATAAAGAAGATTCAAAGAGAGTGAGATGCCAGCTCCTTTCATTCAGTCAGTAGCTTCAAACATTTCTGGTATATGAATAACATGATTTTTTTCAATGGCAAAAATCAATGAATAATGTGAATGCACAAACAGTAATTTCTCCGCATTTCCAGGTGCAATTCTGAAATTTTTTGCTTTTTCCTGCTCCTCTTAGCATGATAAAGAAGATTCAAAGAGAGTGAGATGCCAGCTCCTTTCATTCAGTCAGTAGCTTCAAACATTTCTGGACGTTTTTCAATGGCAAAAATCAATGAATAATGTGAATGCACAAACAGTAATTTCTCCGCATTGCAAGGTGCAATTCTGAAATTTTTTGCTTTTTCCTGCTCCTCTTAGCATGATAAAGAACATTCAAAGAGAGTGAGATGCCAGCTCCTTTCATTCAGTCAGTAGCTTCAAACATTTCTGGTATATGAATAACATGATGTTTTTCAATGGCAAAAATCAATGAATAATGTGAATGCACAAACAGTAATTTCTCCGCATTTCCAGGTGCAATTCTGAAATTTTTTGCTTTTTCCTGCTCCTCTTAGCATGAAAAGAAGATTCAAAGAGAGTGAGATGCCAGCTCCTTTCATTCAGTCAGTAGCTTCAAACATTTCTGGACGTTTTTCAATGGCAAAAATCAATGAATAATGTGAATGCACAAACAGTAATTTCTCCGCATTGCAAGGTGCAATTCTGAAATTTTTTGCTTTTTCCTGCTCCTCTTAGCATGATAAAGAACATTCAAAGAGAGTGAGATGCCAGCTCCTTTCATTCAGTCAGTAGCTTCAAACATTTCTGGTATATGAATAACATGATGTTTTTCAATGGCAAAAATCAATGAATGATGTGAATGAACAAACAGTAATTTCTCCGCATTGCAAGGTGCAATTCTGAAATTTTTTGCTTTTTAATGCTCCTCTTAGCATGATAAAGAACATTCAAAGAGACTGAGATGCCAGCTCCTTTCATTCAGTCAGTAGCTTCAAACATTTCTGGTATATGAATAACATGATGTTTTTCAATGGCAAAAATCAATGAATAATGTGAATGCACAAACAGTAATTTCTCCGCATTGCAAGGTGCAATTCTGAAATTTTTTGCTTTTTCCTGCTCCTCTTAGCATGATAAAGAAGATTCAAAGAGAGTGAGATGCCAGCTCCTTTCATTCAGTCAGTAGCTTCAAATATTTCTGGTATATGAATAACATGATGTTTTTCAATGGCAAAAATCAATGAATATTGTTAATACACAAACAGTAATTTCTCCGCATTGCAAGGTGCAATTCTGAAATTTTTTGCTTTTTCCTGCTCCCCTTAGCATGATAAAGAAGATTCAAAGAGAGTGAGATGCCAGCTCCTTTCCTTCAGTCAGTAGCTTCAAACATTTCTGGACGTTTTTCAATGGCAAAAATCAATGAATAATGTGAATGCACAAACAGTAATTTCTCCGCATTGCAAGGTGCAATATTGAAATTTTTTGCTTTTTCCTGCTCCTCGTAGCATGATAAAGAAGATTCAAAGAGAGTGAGATGCCAGCTCCTTTCATTCAGTCAGTAGCTTCAAACATTTCTGGACGTTTTTCAATTGCAAAAATCAATGAATAATGTGAATGCACAAACAGTAATTTCTCCGCATTACAAGGTGCAATTTTGAAACTTTTTGCTTTTTCCTGCTCCTCCTAGCATGATAAAGAAGATTAAAAGAGAGTGAGATGCCAGCTCCTTTCATTCAGTCAGTAGCTTCAAACATTTCTGGACGTTTTTCAATGGCAAAAATCAATGAATATTGTAAATGCACAAACAGTAATTTCTCCGCAATGCAAGGTGCAATTCTGAAATTTTTTGCTTTTTCCTGCTCCTCTTAGCATGATAAAGAAGATTCAAAGAGAGTGAGATGCCAGCTCTTTTCATTCAGTCAGTAGCTTCAAACATTTCTGGACGTTTTTCAATGGCAATAATCAATGAATATTGTAAATGCACAAACAGTAATTTCTCCGCATTGCAAGGTGCAATTCTGTAATTTTTTGCTTTTTCCTGCTCCTCTTAGCATGATAAAGAAGATTCAAAGAGAGTGAGATGCCAGCTCTTTTCATTCAGTCAGTAGCTTCAAACATTTCTCGTATATGAATAACATGATGTTTTTCAATGGCAAAAATCAATGAATGATGTGAATGAACAAACAGTAATTTCTCCGCATTGCAAGGTGCAATTCTGAAATTTTTTGCTTTTTAATGCTCCTCTTAGCATGATAAAGAAGATTAAAAGAGAGTGAGATGCCAGCTCCTTTCATTCAGTCAGTAGCTTCAAACATTTCTGGACGTTTTTCAATGGCAAAAATCAATGAATATTGTAAATGCACAAACAGTAATTTCTCCGCAATGCAAGGTGCAATTCTGAAATTTTTTGCTTTTTCCTGCTCCTCTTAGCATGATAAAGAAGATTCAAAGAGAGTGAGATGCCAGCTCTTTTCATTCAGTCAGTAGCTTCAAACATTTCTGGACGTTTTTCAATGGCAATAATCAATGAATATTGTAAATGCACAAACAGTAATTTCTCCGCATTGCAAGGTGCAATTCTGTAATTTTTTGCTTTTTCCTGCTCCTCTTAGCATGATAAAGAAGATTCAAAGAGAGTGAGATGCCAGCTCTTTTCATTCAGTCAGTAGCTTCAAACATTTCTCGTATATGAATAACATGATGTTTTTCAATGGCAAAAATCAATGAATGATGTGAATGAACAAACAGTAATTTCTCCGCATTGCAAGGTGCAATTCTGAAATTTTTTGCTTTTTAATGCTCCTCTTAGCATGATAAAGAAGATTCAAAGGGAGTGAGATGCCAGCTCTTTTCATTCAGTCAGTAGCTTCAAACATTTCTGGACGTTTTTCAATGGCAAAAATCAATGAATATTGTAAATGCACAAACAGTAATTTCTCCTCATTGCAAGGTGCAATTCTAAAATTTTTTGCTTTTTCCTGCTCCTCTTAGCATGATAAAGAAGATTCAAAGAGAGTGAGATGCCAGCTCTTTTCATTCAGTCAGTAGCTTCAAACATTTCAATACGTTTTTCAATGGCAAAAATCAATGAATAATGTGAATGCACAAACAGTAATTTCTCCGCATTGCAAGGTGCAATTCTGAAATTTTTTGCTTTTTCCTGCTCCTCTTAGCATGATAAAGAACATTCAAAGAGAGTGAGATGCCAGCTCCTTTCATTCAGTCAGTAGCTTCAAACATTTCTGGACGTTTTTCAATGGCAAAAATCAATGAATATTGTAAATGCACAAACAGTAATTTCTCCGCATTGCAAGGTGCATTTCTGAAATTTTTTGCTTTTTCCTGCTCCTCTTAGCATGATAAAGAAGATTCAAAGAGAGTGAGATGCCAGCTGTTTTCATTCAGTCAGTAGCTTCAAGCATTTCTGGACGTTTTTCAATGGCAAAAATCAATGAATATTGTAAATGCACAAACAGTAATTTCTCCGCATTGCAAGGTGCAATTCTGAAATTTTTTGCTTTTTCCTGCTCCTCTTAGCATGATAAACAAGATTCAAAGAGAGTGAGAAGCCAGCTCTTTTCATTCAATCAGTAGCTTCAAACATTTCTGGTATATGAATAACATGATGTTTTTCAATGGCTAAAATCAATGAATAATGTGAATGCACAAACAGTAATTTCTCCGCATTTCCAGGTGCAATTCTGAAATTTTTTGCTTTTTCCTGCTTCTCTTAGCATGAAAAGAAGATTCAAAGAGAGTGAGATGCCAGCTCCTTTCATTCAGTCAGTGGCTTCAAACATTTCTGGACGTTTTTCAATGGCAAAAATCAATGAATAATGTGAATGCACAAACAGTAATTTCTCCGCATTGCAAGGTGCAATTCTGAAATTTTTTGCTTTTTCCTGCTCCTCTTAGCATGATAAAGAACATTCAAAGAGAGTGAGATGCCAGCTCCTTTCATTCAGTCAGTAGCTTCAAACATTTCTGGTATATGAATAACATGATGTTTTCAATGGCAAAAATCAATGAATGATGTGAATGAAAAAACAGTAATTTCTCCGCATTGCAAGGTGCAATTCTGAAATTTTTTGCTTTTTAATGCTCCTCTTAGCATGATAAAGAAGATTCAAAGAGAGTGAAATGCCAGCTCTTTTCATTCAGTCAGTAGCTTCAAACATTTCTGGACGTTTTTCAATGGCAAAAATCAATGAATATTGTAAATGCACAAACAGTAATTTCTCCGCATTGCAAGGTGCAATTCTGAAATTTTTTGCTTTTTCCTGCTCCTCTTAGCATGATAAAGAAGATTCAAAGAGAGTGAGATGCCAGCTCTTTTCATTCAGTCAGTAGCTTCAAACATTTCAATACGTTTTTCAATGGCAAAAATCAATGAATAATGTGAATGCACAAACAGTAATTTCTCCGCATTGCAAGGTGCAATTCTGAAATTTTTTGCTTTTTCCTGCTCCTTTTAGCATGATAAAGAACATTCAAAGAGAGTGAGATGCCAGCTCCTTTCATTCAGTCAGTAGCTTCAAACATTTCTGGACGTTTTTCAATGGCAAAAATCAATGAATATTGTAAATGCACAAACAGTAATTTCTCCGCATTGCAAGGTGCATTTCTGAAATTTTTTGCTTTTTCCTGCTCCTCTTAGCATGATAAAGAAGATTCAAAGAGAGTGAGATGCCAGCTCTTTTCATTCAGTCAGTAGCTTCAAGCTTTTCTGGACGTTTTTCAATGGCAAAAATCAATGAATATTGTAAATGCACAAACAGTAATTTCTCCGCATTGCAAGGTGCAATTCTGAAATTTTTTGCTTTTTCCTGCTCCTCTTAGCATGATAAACAAGATTCAAAGAGAGTGAGATGCCAGCTCTTTTCATTCAATCAGTAGCTTCAAACATTTCTGGTATATGAATAACATGATGTTTTTTAATGGCTAAAATCAATGAATAATGTGAATGCACAAACAGTAATTTCTCCGCATTTCCAGGTGCAATTCTGAAATTTTTTGCTTTTTCCTGCTCCTCTTAGCATGATAAAGAAGATTCAAAGAGAGTGAGATGCCAGCTCCTTTCATTCAGTCAGTAGCTTCAAACATTTCTGGACGTTTTTCAATGGCAAAAATCAATGAATAATGTGAATGCACAAACAGTAATTTCTCCGCATTGCAAGGTGCAATTCTGAAATTTTTTGCTTTTTCCTGCTCCTCTTAGCATGATAAAGAACATTCAAAGAGAGTGAGATGCCAGCTCCTTTCATTCAGTCAGTAGCTTCAAACATTTCTGGACGTTTTTCAATGGCAAAAATCAATGAATAATGTGAATGCACAAACAGTAATTTCTCCGCATTGCAAGGTGCAATTCTGAAATTTTTTGCTTTTTCCTGCTCCTCTTAGCATGATAAAGAACATTCAAAGAGAGTGAGATGCCAGCTCCTTTCATTCAGTCAGTAGCTTCAAACATTTCTGGTATATGAATAACATGATGTTTTTCAATGGCAAAAATCAATGAATAATGTGAATGCACAAACAGTAATTTCTCCGCATTTCCAGGTGCAATTCTGAAATTTTTTGCTTTTTCCTGCTCCTCTTAGCATGAAAAGAAGATTCAAAGAGAGTGAGATGCCAGCTCCTTTCATTCAGTCAGTAGCTTCAAACATTTCTGGACGTTTTTCAATGGCAAAAATCAATGAATAATGTGAATGCACAAACAGTAATTTCTCCGCATTGCAAGGTGCAATTCTGAAATTTTTTGCTTTTTCCTGCTCCTCTTAGCATGATAAAGAACATTCAAAGAGAGTGAGATGCCAGCTCCTTTCATTCAGTCAGTAGCTTCAAACATTTCTGGTATATGAATAACATGATGTTTTTCAATGGCAAAAATCAATGAATGATGTGAATGAACAAACAGTAATTTCTCCGCATTGCAAGGTGCAATTCTGAAATTTTTTGCTTTTTAATGCTCCTCTTAGCATGATAAAGAACATTCAAAGAGACTGAGATGCCAGCTCCTTTCATTCAGTCAGTAGCTTCAAACATTTCTGGTATATGAATAACATGATGTTTTTCAATGGCAAAAATCAATGAATAATGTGAATGCACAAACAGTAATTTCTCCGCATTGCAAGGTGCAATTCTGAAATTTTTTGCTTTTTCCTGCTCCTCTTAGCATGATAAAGAAGATTCAAAGAGAGTGAGATGCCAGCTCCTTTCATTCAGTCAGTAGCTTCAAATATTTCTGGTATATGAATAACATGATGTTTTTCAATGGCAAAAATCAATGAATATTGTTAATACACAAACAGTAATTTCTCCGCATTGCAAGGTGCAATTCTGAAATTTTTTGCTTTTTCCTGCTCCCCTTAGCATGATAAAGAAGATTCAAAGAGAGTGAGATGCCAGCTCCTTTCCTTCAGTCAGTAGCTTCAAACATTTCTGGACGTTTTTCAATGGCAAAAATCAATGAATAATGTGAATGCACAAACAGTAATTTCTCCGCATTGCAAGGTGCAATATTGAAATTTTTTGCTTTTTCCTGCTCCTCGTAGCATGATAAAGAAGATTCAAAGAGAGTGAGATGCCAGCTCCTTTCATTCAGTCAGTAGCTTCAAACATTTCTGGACGTTTTTCAATTGCAAAAATCAATGAATAATGTGAATGCACAAACAGTAATTTCTCCGCATTACAAGGTGCAATTTTGAAACTTTTTGCTTTTTCCTGCTCCTCCTAGCATGATAAAGAAGATTAAAAGAGAGTGAGATGCCAGCTCCTTTCATTCAGTCAGTAGCTTCAAACATTTCTGGACGTTTTTCAATGGCAAAAATCAATGAATATTGTAAATGCACAAACAGTAATTTCTCCGCAATGCAAGGTGCAATTCTGAAATTTTTTGCTTTTTCCTGCTCCTCTTAGCATGATAAAGAAGATTCAAAGAGAGTGAGATGCCAGCTCTTTTCATTCAGTCAGTAGCTTCAAACATTTCTGGACGTTTTTCAATGGCAATAATCAATGAATATTGTAAATGCACAAACAGTAATTTCTCCGCATTGCAAGGTGCAATTCTGTAATTTTTTGCTTTTTCCTGCTCCTCTTAGCATGATAAAGAAGATTCAAAGAGAGTGAGATGCCAGCTCTTTTCATTCAGTCAGTAGCTTCAAACATTTCTCGTATATGAATAACATGATGTTTTTCAATGGCAAAAATCAATGAATGATGTGAATGAACAAACAGTAATTTCTCCGCATTGCAAGGTGCAATTCTGAAATTTTTTGCTTTTTAATGCTCCTCTTAGCATGATAAAGAAGATTAAAAGAGAGTGAGATGCCAGCTCCTTTCATTCAGTCAGTAGCTTCAAACATTTCTGGACGTTTTTCAATGGCAAAAATCAATGAATATTGTAAATGCACAAACAGTAATTTCTCCGCAATGCAAGGTGCAATTCTGAAATTTTTTGCTTTTTCCTGCTCCTCTTAGCATGATAAAGAAGATTCAAAGAGAGTGAGATGCCAGCTCTTTTCATTCAGTCAGTAGCTTCAAACATTTCTGGACGTTTTTCAATGGCAATAATCAATGAATATTGTAAATGCACAAACAGTAATTTCTCCGCATTGCAAGGTGCAATTCTGTAATTTTTTGCTTTTTCCTGCTCCTCTTAGCATGATAAAGAAGATTCAAAGAGAGTGAGATGCCAGCTCTTTTCATTCAGTCAGTAGCTTCAAACATTTCTCGTATATGAATAACATGATGTTTTTCAATGGCAAAAATCAATGAATGATGTGAATGAACAAACAGTAATTTCTCCGCATTGCAAGGTGCAATTCTGAAATTTTTTGCTTTTTAATGCTCCTCTTAGCATGATAAAGAAGATTCAAAGGGAGTGAGATGCCAGCTCTTTTCATTCAGTCAGTAGCTTCAAACATTTCTGGACGTTTTTCAATGGCAAAAATCAATGAATATTGTAAATGCACAAACAGTAATTTCTCCTCATTGCAAGGTGCAATTCTAAAATTTTTTGCTTTTTCCTGCTCCTCTTAGCATGATAAAGAAGATTCAAAGAGAGTGAGATGCCAGCTCTTTTCATTCAGTCAGTAGCTTCAAACATTTCAATACGTTTTTCAATGGCAAAAATCAATGAATAATGTGAATGCACAAACAGTAATTTCTCCGCATTGCAAGGTGCAATTCTGAAATTTTTTGCTTTTTCCTGCTCCTCTTAGCATGATAAAGAACATTCAAAGAGAGTGAGATGCCAGCTCCTTTCATTCAGTCAGTAGCTTCAAACATTTCTGGACGTTTTTCAATGGCAAAAATCAATGAATATTGTAAATGCACAAACAGTAATTTCTCCGCATTGCAAGGTGCATTTCTGAAATTTTTTGCTTTTTCCTGCTCCTCTTAGCATGATAAAGAAGATTCAAAGAGAGTGAGATGCCAGCTGTTTTCATTCAGTCAGTAGCTTCAAGCATTTCTGGACGTTTTTCAATGGCAAAAATCAATGAATATTGTAAATGCACAAACAGTAATTTCTCCGCATTGCAAGGTGCAATTCTGAAATTTTTTGCTTTTTCCTGCTCCTCTTAGCATGATAAACAAGATTCAAAGAGAGTGAGAAGCCAGCTCTTTTCATTCAATCAGTAGCTTCAAACATTTCTGGTATATGAATAACATGATGTTTTTCAATGGCTAAAATCAATGAATAATGTGAATGCACAAACAGTAATTTCTCCGCATTTCCAGGTGCAATTCTGAAATTTTTTGCTTTTTCCTGCTCCTCTTAGCATGAAAAGAAGATTCAAAGAGAGTGAGATGCCAGCTCCTTTCATTCAGTCAGTGGCTTCAAACATTTCTGGACGTTTTTCAATGGCAAAAATCAATGAATAATGTGAATGCACAAACAGTAATTTCTCCGCATTGCAAGGTGCAATTCTGAAATTTTTTGCTTTTTCCTGCTCCTCTTAGCATGATAAAGAACATTCAAAGAGAGTGAGATGCCAGCTCCTTTCATTCAGTCAGTAGCTTCAAACATTTCTGGTATATGAATAACATGATGTTTTCAATGGCAAAAATCAATGAATGATGTGAATGAAAAAACAGTAATTTCTCCGCATTGCAAGGTGCAATTCTGAAATTTTTTGCTTTTTAATGCTCCTCTTAGCATGATAAAGAAGATTCAAAGAGAGTGAAATGCCAGCTCTTTTCATTCAGTCAGTAGCTTCAAACATTTCTGGACGTTTTTCAATGGCAAAAATCAATGAATATTGTAAATGCACAAACAGTAATTTCTCCGCATTGCAAGGTGCAATTCTGAAATTTTTTGCTTTTTCCTGCTCCTCTTAGCATGATAAAGAAGATTCAAAGAGAGTGAGATGCCAGCTCTTTTCATTCAGTCAGTAGCTTCAAACATTTCAATACGTTTTTCAATGGCAAAAATCAATGAATAATGTGAATGCACAAACAGTAATTTCTCCGCATTGCAAGGTGCAATTCTGAAATTTTTTGCTTTTTCCTGCTCCTTTTAGCATGATAAAGAACATTCAAAGAGAGTGAGATGCCAGCTCCTTTCATTCAGTCAGTAGCTTCAAACATTTCTGGACGTTTTTCAATGGCAAAAATCAATGAATATTGTAAATGCACAAACAGTAATTTCTCCGCATTGCAAGGTGCATTTCTGAAATTTTTTGCTTTTTCCTGCTCCTCTTAGCATGATAAAGAAGATTCAAAGAGAGTGAGATGCCAGCTCTTTTCATTCAGTCAGTAGCTTCAAGCATTTCTGGACGTTTTTCAATGGCAAAAATCAATGAATATTGTAAATGCACAAACAGTAATTTCTCCGCATTGCAAGGTGCAATTCTGAAATTTTTTGCTTTTTCCTGCTCCTCTTAGCATGATAAACAAGATTCAAAGAGAGTGAGATGCCAGCTCTTTTCATTCAATCAGTAGCTTCAAACATTTCTGGTATATGAATAACATGATGTTTTTTAATGGCTAAAATCAATGAATAATGTGAATGCACAAACAGTAATTTCTCCGCATTTCCAGGTGCAATTCTGAAATTTTTTGCTTTTTCCTGCTCCTCTTAGCATGATAAAGAAGATTCAAAGAGAGTGAGATGCCAGCTCCTTTCATTCAGTCAGTAGCTTCAAACATTTCTGGACGTTTTTCAATGGCAAAAATCAATGAATAATGTGAATGCACAAACAGTAATTTCTCCGCATTGCAAGGTGCAATTCTGAAATTTTTTGCTTTTTCCTGCTCCTCTTAGCATGATAAAGAACATTCAAAGAGAGTGAGATGCCAGCTCCTTTCATTCAGTCAGTAGCTTCAAACATTTCTGGTATATGAATAACATGATGTTTTTCAATGGCAAAAATCAATGAATAATGTGAATGCACAAACAGTAATTTCTCCGCATTGCAAGGTGCAATTCTGAAATTTTTTGCTTTTTCCTGCTCCTCTTAGCATGATAAAGAAGATTCAAAGAGAGTGAGATGCCAGCTCCTTTCATTCAGTCAGTAGCTTCAAATATTTCTGGTATATGAATAACATGATGTTTTTCAATGGCAAAAATGAATGAATATTGTAAATGCACAAACAGTAATTTCTCCGCATTGCAAGGTGCAATTCTGAAATTTTTTGCTTTTTCCTGCTCCCCTTAGCATGATAAAGAAGATTGAAAGAGAGTGAGATGCCAGCTCCTTTCCTTCAGTCAGTAGCTTCAAACATTTCTGGACATTTTTCAATGGCAAAAATCAATGAATAATGTGAATGCACAAACAGTAATTTCTCCACATTGCAAGGTGCAATTCTGAAATTTTTTGCTTTTTCCTGCTCCTCTTAGCATGATAAAGAAGATTCAAAGAGAGTGAGATGCCAGCTCCTTTCATTCAGTCAGTAGCTTCAAACATTTCTGGACGTTTTTCAATGGCAAAAATCAATGAATATTGCAAATGCACAAACAGTAATTTCTCCGCATTGCAAGGTGCAATTCTGAAATTTTTTGCTTTTTCCTGCTCCTCTTAGGATGATAAAGAAGACTCAAATAGAGTGAGATGCCAGCTCTTTTCATTCAGTCAGTAGCTTCAAACATTTCTGGTATATGAATAACATGATGTTTTTCAATGGCAAAAATCAATGAATAATGTGAATGCACAAACAGTAATTTCTCCGCATTGCAAGGTGCAATATTGAAATTTTTTGCTTTTTCCTGCTCCTCGTAGCATGATAAAGAAGATTCAAAGAGAGTGAGATGCCAGCTCCTTTCATTCAGTCAGTAGCTTCAAACATTTCTGGACGTTTTTCAATGGCAAAAATCAATGAATAATGTGAATGCACAAACAGTAATTTCTCCGCATTACAAGGTGCAATTCTGAAATTTTTTGCTTTTTCCTGCTCCTCCTAGCATGATAAAGAAGATTAAAAGAGAGTGAGATGCCAGCTCCTTTCATTCAGTCAGTAGCTTCAAACATTTCTGGACGTTTTTCAATGGCAAAAATCAATGAATATTGTAAATGCACAAACAGTAATTTCTTAGCATTGCAAGGTGCAATTCTGAAATTTTTTGCTTTTTCCTGCTCCTATTAGCATGATAAAGAAGATTCAAAGAGAGTGAGATGCCAGCTCTTTTCATTCAGTCAGTAGCTTCAAACATTTCTCGTATATGAATAACATGATGTTTTTCAAAGGCAAAAATCAATGAATGATGTGAATGAACAAACAGTAATTTCTCCGCATTGCAATGTGCAATTCTGAAATTTTTTGCTTTTTAATGCTCCTCTTAGCATGATAAAGAAGATTCAAAGAGAGTGAGATGTCAGCTCTTTTCATTCAGTCAGTAGCTTCAAACATTTCTGGTATATGAATAACATGATGTTTTTCAATGGCAAAAATCAATGAATAATGTGAATGCACAAACAGTAATTTCTCCGCATTGCAAGGTGCAATTCTGAAATTTTTTGAGTTTTCCTGCTCTTCTTAGCATGATAAAGAAGATTCAAAGAGAGTGAGATGCCAGCTCCTTTCATTCAGTCAGTAGCTTCAAACATTTCTGGTATATGAATAACATGATGGTTTTCAATGGCAAAAATCAATGAATAATGTGAATGCACAAACAGTAATTTCTCCGTATTGCAAGGTGCAATTCTGAAATTTTTTGCTTTTTCCTGCTCCTCTTAGCATGATAAAGAAGATTCAAAGAGATTGAGATGCCAGCTCCTTTCATTCAGTCAGTAGCTTCAAACATTTCTGGACGTTTTTCAATGGCAAAAATCAATGAATATTGTAAAGGCACAAACTGTAATTTCTCCGCATTGCAAGGTGCAATTCTGAAATTTTTTGCTTTTTCCTGCTCCTCTTAGCATGATAAAGAAGATTCAAAGAGAGTGAGATGCCAGCTCCTTTCATTCAGTCAGTAGCTTCAAACATTTCTGGACGTTTTTCAATGGCAAAAATCAATGAATATTGCAAATGCACAAACAGTAATTTCTCCGCCTTGCAAGGTGCAATTCTGAAATTTTTTGCTTTTTCCTGCTCCACTTAGCATGATAAAGAAGACTCAAATAGAGTGAGATGCCAGCTCTTTTCATTCAGTCAGTAGCTTCAAACATTTCTGGTATATGAATAACATGATGTTTTTCAATGGCAAAAATCAATGAATAATGTGAATGCACAAACAGTAATTTCTCCGCATTGCAAGGTGCAATATTGAAATTTTTTGCTTTTTCCTGCTCCTCGTAGCATGATAAAGAAGATTCAAAGAGAGTGAGATGCCAGCTCCTTTCATTCAGTCAGTAGCTTCAAACATTTCTGGACGTTTTTCAATGGCAAAAATCAATGAATAATGTGAATGCACAAACAGTAATTTCTCCGCATTACAAGGTGCAATTCTGAAATTTTTTGCTTTTTCCTGCTCCTCCTAGCATGATAAAGAAGATTAAAAGAGAGTGAGATGCCAGCTCCTTTCATTCAGTCAGTAGCTTCAAACATTTCTGGACGTTTTTCAATGGCAAAAATCAATGAATATTGTAAATGCACAAACAGTAATTTCTCCGCAATGCAAGGTGCAATTCTGAAATTTTTTGCTTTTTCCTGCTCCTCTTAGCATGATAAAGAAGATTCAAAGAGAGTGAGATGCCAGCTCTTTTCATTCAGTCAGTAGCTTCAAACATTTCTGGACGTTTTTCAATGGCAAAAATCAATGAATATTGTAAATGCACAAACAGTAATTTCTCCGCATTGCAAGGTGCAATTCTGAAATTTTTTGCTTTTTCCTGCTCCTCTTATCATGATAAAGAAGATTCAAAGAGAGTGAGATGCCAGCTCTTTTCATTCAGTCAGTAGCTTCAAACATTTCTCGTATATGAATAACATGATGTTTTTCAATGGCAAAAATCAATGAATGATGTGAATGAACAAACAGTAATTTCTCCGCATTGCAAGGTGCAATTCTGAAATTTTTTGCTTTTTAATGCTCCTCTTAGCATGATAAAGAAGATTCAAAGAGAGTGAGATGTCAGCTCTTTTCATTCAGTCAGTAGCTTCAAACATTTCTGGTATATGAATAACATGATGTTTTTCAATGGCAAAAATCAATGAATAATGTGAATGCACAAACAGTAATTTCTCCGCATTGCAAGGTGCAATTCTGAAATTTTTTGAGTTTTCCTGCTCTTCTTAGCATGATAAAGAAGATTCAAAGAGAGTGAGATGCCAGCTCCTTTCATTCAGTCAGTAGCTTCAAACATTTCTGGTATATGAATAACATGATGGTTTTCAATGGCAAAAATCAATGAATAATGTGAATGCACAAACAGTAATTTCTCCGTATTGCAAGGTGCAATTCTGAAATTTTTTGCTTTTTCCTGCTCCTCTTAGCATGATAAAGAAGATTCAAAGAGAGTGAGATGCCAGCTCCTTTCCTTCAGTCAGTAGCTTCAAACATTTCTGGACGTTTTTCAATGGCAAAAATCAATGAATAATGTGAATGCACAAACAGTAATTTCTCCACATTGCAAGGTGCAATTCTGAAATTTTTTGCTTTTTCCTGCTCCTCTTAGCATGATAAAGAAGATTCAAAGAGAGTGAGATGCCAGCTCCTTTCATTCAGTCAGTAGCTTCAAACATTTCTGGACGTTTTTCAATGGCAAAAATCAATGAATATTGCAAATGCACAAACAGTAATTTCTCCGCATTGCAAGGTGCAATTCTGAAATTTTTTGCTTTTTCCTGCTCCTCTTAGGATGATAAAGAAGACTCAAATAGAGTGAGATGCCAGCTCTTTTCATTCAGTCAGTAGCTTCAAACATTTCTGGTATATGAATAACATGATGTTTTTCAATGGCAAAAATCAATGAATAATGTGAATGCACAAACAGTAATTTCTCCGCATTGCAAGGTGCAATATTGAAATTTTTTGCTTTTTCCTGCTCCTCGTAGCATGATAAAGAAGATTCAAAGAGAGTGAGATGCCAGCTCCTTTCATTCAGTCAGTAGCTTCAAACATTTCTGGACGTTTTTCAATGGCAAAAATCAATGAATAATGTGAATGCACAAACAGTAATTTCTCCGCATTGCAAGGTGCAATTCTGAAATTTTTTGCTTTTTCCTGCTCCTCTTAGCATGATAAAGAACATTCAAAGAGAGTGAGATGCCAGCTCCTTTCATTCAGTCAGTAGCTTCAAACATTTCTGGTATATGAATAACATGATGTTTTCAATGGCAAAAATCAATGAATGATGTGAATGAAAAAACAGTAATTTCTCCGCATTGCAAGGTGCAATTCTGAAATTTTTTGCTTTTTAATGCTCCTCTTAGCATGATAAAGAAGATTCAAAGAGAGTGAAATGCCAGCTCTTTTCATTCAGTCAGTAGCTTCAAACATTTCTGGACGTTTTTCAATGGCAAAAATCAATGAATATTGTAAATGCACAAACAGTAATTTCTCCGCATTGCAAGGTGCAATTCTGAAATTTTTTGCTTTTTCCTGCTCCTCTTAGCATGATAAAGAAGATTCAAAGAGAGTGAGATGCCAGCTCTTTTCATTCAGTCAGTAGCTTCAAACATTTCAATACGTTTTTCAATGGCAAAAATCAATGAATAATGTGAATGCACAAACAGTAATTTCTCCGCATTGCAAGGTGCAATTCTGAAATTTTTTGCTTTTTCCTGCTCCTTTTAGCATGATAAAGAACATTCAAAGAGAGTGAGATGCCAGCTCCTTTCATTCAGTCAGTAGCTTCAAACATTTCTGGACGTTTTTCAATGGCAAAAATCAATGAATATTGTAAATGCACAAACAGTAATTTCTCCGCATTGCAAGGTGCATTTCTGAAATTTTTTGCTTTTTCCTGCTCCTCTTAGCATGATAAAGAAGATTCAAAGAGAGTGAGATGCCAGCTCTTTTCATTCAGTCAGTAGCTTCAAGCATTTCTGGACGTTTTTCAATGGCAAAAATCAATGAATATTGTAAATGCACAAACAGTAATTTCTCCGCATTGCAAGGTGCAATTCTGAAATTTTTTGCTTTTTCCTGCTCCTCTTAGCATGATAAACAAGATTCAAAGAGAGTGAGATGCCAGCTCTTTTCATTCAATCAGTAGCTTCAAACATTTCTGGTATATGAATAACATGATGTTTTTTAATGGCTAAAATCAATGAATAATGTGAATGCACAAACAGTAATTTCTCCGCATTTCCAGGTGCAATTCTGAAATTTTTTGCTTTTTCCTGCTCCTCTTAGCATGATAAAGAAGATTCAAAGAGAGTGAGATGCCAGCTCCTTTCATTCAGTCAGTAGCTTCAAACATTTCTGGACGTTTTTCAATGGCAAAAATCAATGAATAATGTGAATGCACAAACAGTAATTTCTCCGCATTGCAAGGTGCAATTCTGAAATTTTTTGCTTTTTCCTGCTCCTCTTAGCATGATAAAGAACATTCAAAGAGAGTGAGATGCCAGCTCCTTTCATTCAGTCAGTAGCTTCAAACATTTCTGGTATATGAATAACATGATGTTTTTCAATGGCAAAAATCAATGAATAATGTGAATGCACAAACAGTAATTTCTCCGCATTGCAAGGTGCAATTCTGAAATTTTTTGCTTTTTCCTGCTCCTCTTAGCATGATAAAGAAGATTCAAAGAGAGTGAGATGCCAGCTCCTTTCATTCAGTCAGTAGCTTCAAATATTTCTGGTATATGAATAACATGATGTTTTTCAATGGCAAAAATCAATGAATATTGTAAATGCACAAACAGTAATTTCTCCGCATTGCAAGGTGCAATTCTGAAATTTTTTGCTTTTTCCTGCTCCCCTTAGCATGATAAAGAAGATTGAAAGAGAGTGAGATGCCAGCTCCTTTCCTTCAGTCAGTAGCTTCAAACATTTCTGGACGTTTTTCAATGGCAAAAATCAATGAATAATGTGAATGCACAAACAGTAATTTCTCCACATTCCAAGGTGCAATTCTGAAATTTTTTGCTTTTTCCTGCTCCTCTTAGCATGATAAAGAAGATTCAAAGAGAGTGAGATGCCAGCTCCTTTCATTCAGTCAGTAGCTTCAAACATTTCTGGACGTTTTTCAATGGCAAAAATCAATGAATATTGCAAATGCACAAACAGTAATTTCTCCGCATTGCAAGGTGCAATTCTGAAATTTTTTGCTTTTTCCTGCTCCTCTTAGGATGATAAAGAAGACTCAAATAGAGTGAGATGCCAGCTCTTTTCATTCAGTCAGTAGCTTCAAACATTTCTGGTATATGAATAACATGATGTTTTTCAATGGCAAAAATCAATGAATAATGTGAATGCACAAACAGTAATTTCTCCGCATTGCAAGGTGCAATATTGAAATTTTTTGCTTTTTCCTGCTCCTCGTAGCATGATAAAGAAGATTCAAAGAGAGTGAGATGCCAGCTCCTTTCATTCAGTCAGTAGCTTCAAACATTTCTGGACGTTTTTCAATGGCAAAAATCAATGAATAATGTGAATGCACAAACAGTAATTTCTCCGCATTACAAGGTGCAATTCTGAAATTTTTTGCTTTTTCCTGCTCCTCCTAGCATGATAAAGAAGATTAAAAGAGAGTGAGATGCCAGCTCCTTTCATTCAGTCAGTAGCTTCAAACATTTCTGGACGTTTTTCAATGGCAAAAATCAATGAATATTGTAAATGCACAAACAGTAATTTCTCCGCAATGCAAGGTGCAATTCTGAAATTTTTTGCTTTTTCCTGCTCCTCTTAGCATGATAAAGAAGATTCAAATAGAGTGAGATGCCAGCTCTTTTCATTCAGTCAGTAGCTTCAAACATTTCTGGACGTTTTTCAATGGCAAAAATCAATGAATATTGTATATGCACAAACAGTAATTTCTTAGCATTGCAAGGTGCAATTCTGAAATTTTTTGCTTTTTCCTGCTCCTCTTAGCATGATAAAGAAGATTCAAAGAGAGTGAGATGCCAGCTCTTTTCATTCAGTCAGTAGCTTCAAACATTTCTCGTATATGAATAACATGATGTTTTTCAATGGCAAAAATCAATGAATGATGTGAATGAACAAACAGTAATTTCTCCGCATTGCAATGTGCAATTCTGAAATTTTTTGCTTTTTAATGCTCCTCTTAGCATGATAAAGAAGATTCAAAGAGAGTGAGATGTCAGCTCTTTTCATTCAGTCAGTAGCTTCAAACATTTCTGGTATATGAATAACATGATGTTTTTCAATGGCAAAAATCAATGAATAATGTGAATGCACAAACAGTAATTTCTCCGCATTGCAAGGTGCAATTCTGAAATTTTTTGAGTTTTCCTGCTCTTCTTAGCATGATAAAGAAGATTCAAAGAGAGTGAGATGCCAGCTCCTTTCATTCAGTCAGTAGCTTCAAACATTTCTGGTATATGAATAACATGATGGTTTTCAATGGCAAAAATCAATGAATAATGTGAATGCACAAACAGTAATTTCTCCGTATTGCAAGGTGCAATTCTGAAATTTTTTGCTTTTTCCTGCTCCTCTTAGCATGATAAAGAAGATTCAAAGAGATTGAGATGCCAGCTCCTTTCATTCAGTCAGTAGCTTCAAACATTTCTGGACGTTTTTCAATGGCAAAAATCAATGAATATTGTAAAGGCACAAACTGTAATTTCTCCGCATTGCAAGGTGCAATTCTGAAATTTTTTGCTTTTTCCTGCTCCTCTTAGCATGATAAAGAAGATTCAAAGAGAGTGAGATGCCAGCTCCTTTCATTCAGTCAGTAGCTTCAAACATTTCTGGACGTTTTTCAATGGCAAAAATCAATGAATATTGCAAATGCACAAACAGTAATTTCTCCGCATTGCAAGGTGCAATTCTGAAATTTTTTGCTTTTTCCTGCTCCACTTAGCATGATAAAGAAGACTCAAATAGAGTGAGATGCCAGCTCTTTTCATTCAGTCAGTAGCTTCAAACATTTCTGGTATATGAATAACATGATGTTTTTCAATGGCAAAAATCAATGAATAATGTGAATGCACAAACAGTAATTTCTCCACATTGCAAGGTGCAATATTGAAATTTTTTGCTTTTTCCTGCTCCTCGTAGCATGATAAAGAAGATTCAAAGAGAGTGAGATGCCAGCTCCTTTCATTCAGTCAGTAGCTTCAAACATTTCTGGACGTTTTTCAATGGCAAAAATCAATGAATAATGTGAATGCACAAACAGTAATTTCTCCGCATTACAAGGTGCAATTCTGAAATTTTTTGCTTTTTCCTGCTCCTCCTAGCATGATAAAGAAGATTAAAAGAGAGTGAGATGCCAGCTCCTTTCATTCAGTCAGTAGCTTCAAACATTTCTGGACGTTTTTCAATGGCAAAAATCAATGAATATTGTAAATGCACAAACAGTAATTTCTCCGCAATGCAAGGTGCAATTCTGAAATTTTTTGCTTTTTCCTGCTCCTCTTAGCATGATAAAGAAGATTCAAAGAGAGTGAGATGCCAGCTCTTTTCATTCAGTCAGTAGCTTCAAACATTTCTGGACGTTTTTCAATGGCAAAAATCAATGAATATTGTAAATGCACAAACAGTAATTTCTCCGCATTGCAAGGTGCAATTCTGAAATTTTTTGCTTTTTCCTGCTCCTCTTATCATGATAAAGAAGATTCAAAGAGAGTGAGATGCCAGCTCTTTTCATTCAGTCAGTAGCTTCAAACATTTCTCGTATATGAATAACATGATGTTTTTCAATGGCAAAAATCAATGAATGATGTGAATGAACAAACAGTAATTTCTCCGCATTGCAAGGTGCAATTCTGAAATTTTTTGCTTTTTAATGCTCCTCTTAGCATGATAAAGAAGATTCAAAGAGAGTGAGATGTCAGCTCTTTTCATTCAGTCAGTAGCTTCAAACATTTCTGGTATATGAATAACATGATGTTTTTCAATGGCAAAAATCAATGAATAATGTGAATGCACAAACAGTAATTTCTCCGCATTGCAAGGTGCAATTCTGAAATTTTTTGAGTTTTCCTGCTCTTCTTAGCATGATAAAGAAGATTCAAAGAGAGTGAGATGCCAGCTCCTTTCATTCAGTCAGTAGCTTCAAACATTTCTGGTATATGAATAACATGATGGTTTTCAAAGGCAAAAATCAATGAATAATGTGAATGCACAAACAGTAATTTCTCCGTATTGCAAGGTGCAATTCTGAAATTTTTTGCTTTTTCCTGCTCCTCTTAGCATGATAAAGAAGATTCAAAGAGAGTGAGATGCCAGCTCCTTTCCTTCAGTCAGTAGCTTCAAACATTTCTGGACGTTTTTCAATGGCAAAAATCAATGAATAATGTGAATGCACAAACAGTAATTCCTCCACATTGCAAGGTGCAATTCTGAAATTTTTTGCTTTTTCCTGCTCCTCTTAGCATGATAAAGAAGATTCAAAGAGAGTGAGATGCCAGCTCCTTTCATTCAGTCAGTAGCTTCAAACATTTCTGGACGTTTTTCAATGGCAAAAATCAATGAATATTGCAAATGCACAAACAGTAATTTCTCCGCATTGCAAGGTGCAATTCTGAAATTTTTTGCTTTTTCCTGCTCCTCTTAGGATGATAAAGAAGACTCAAATAGAGTGAGATGCCAGCTCTTTTCATTCAGTCAGTAGCTTCAAACATTTCTGGTATATGAATAACATGATGTTTTTCAATGGCAAAAATCAATGAATAATGTGAATGCACAAACAGTAATTTCTCCGCATTGCAAGGTGCAATATTGAAATTTTTTGCTTTTTCCTGCTCCTCGTAGCATGATAAAGAAGATTCAAAGAGAGTGAGATGCCAGCTCCTTTCATTCAGTCAGTAGCTTCAAACATTTCTGGACGTTTTTCAATGGCAAAAATCAATGAATAATGTGAATGCACAAACAGTAATTTCTCCGCATTACAAGGTGCAATTCTGAAATTTTTTGCTTTTTCCTGCTCCTCCTAGCATGATAAAGAAGATTAAAAGAGAGTGAGATGCCAGCTCCTTTCATTCAGTCAGTAGCTTCAAACATTTCTGGACGTTTTTCAATGGCAAAAATCAATGAATATTGTAAATGCACAAACAGTAATTTCTCCGCAATGCAAGGTGCAATTCTGAAATTTTTTGCTTTTTCCTGCTCCTCTTAGCATGATAAAGAAGATTCAAATAGAGTGAGATGCCAGCTCTTTTCATTCAGTCAGTAGCTTCAAACATTTCTGGACGTTTTTCAATGGCAAAAATCAATGAATATTGTATATGCACAAACAGTAATTTCTCCGCATTGCAAGGTGCAATTCTGAAATTTTTTGCTTTTTCCTGCTCCTCTTAGCATGATAAAGAAGATTCAAAGAGAGTGAGATGCCAGCTCTTTTCATTCAGTCAGTAGCTTCAAACATTTCTCGTATATGAATAACATGATGTTTTTCAATGGCAAAAATCAATGAATCATGTGAATGAACAAACAGTAATTTCTCCGCATTGCAAGGTGCAATTCTGAAATTTTTTGCTTTTTAATGCTCCTCTTAGCATGATAAAGAAGATTCAAAGAGAGTGAGATGTCAGCTCTTTTCATTCAGTCAGTAGCTTCAAACATTTCTGGTATATGAATAACATGATGTTTTTCAATGGCAAAAATCAATGAATAATGTGAATGCACAAACAGTAATTTCTCCGCATTGCAAGGTGCAATTCTGAAATTTTTTGAGTTTTCCTGCTCTTCTTAGCATGATAAAGAAGATTCAAAGAGAGTGAGATGCCAGCTCCTTTCATTCAGTCAGTAGCTTCAAACATTTCTGGTATATGAATAACATGATGGTTTTCAATGGCAAAAATCAATGAATAATGTGAATGCACAAACAGTAATTTCTCCGTATTGCAAGGTGCAATTCTGAAATTTTTTGCTTTTTCCTGCTCCTCTTAGCATGATAAAGAAGATTCAAAGAGAGTGAGATGCCAGCTCCTTTCATTCAGTCAGTAGCTTCAAACATTTCTGGACGTTTTTCAATGGCAAAAATCAATGAATATTGTAAAGGCACAAACTGTAATTTCTCCGCATTGCAAGGTGCAATTCTGAAATTTTTTGCTTTTTCCTGCTCCTCTTAGCATGATAAAGAAGATTCAAAGAGAGTGAGATGCCAGCTCCTTTCATTCAGTCAGTAGCTTCAAACATTTCTGGACGTTTTTCAATGGCAAAAATCAATGAATATTGCAAATGCACAAACAGTAATTTCTCCGCATTGCAAGGTGCAATTCTGAAATTTTTTGCTTTTTCCTGCTCCACTTAGCATGATAAAGAAGACTCAAATAGAGTGAGATGCCAGCTCTTTTCATTCAGTCAGTAGCTTCAAACATTTCTGGTATATGAATAACATGATGTTTTTCAATGGCAAAAATCAATGAATAATGTGAATGCACAAACAGTAATTTCTCCGCATTGCAAGGTGCAATATTGAAATTTTTTGCTTTTTCCTGCTCCTCGTAGCATGATAAAGAAGATTCAAAGAGAGTGAGATGCCAGCTCCTTTCATTCAGTCAGTAGCTTCAAACATTTCTGGACGTTTTTCAATGGCAAAAATCAATGAATAATGTGAATGCACAAACAGTAATTTCTCCGCATTACAAGGTGCAATTCTGAAATTTTTTGCTTTTTCCTGCTCCTCCTAGCATGATAAAGAAGATTAAAAGAGAGTGAGATGCCAGCTCCTTTCATTCAGTCAGTAGCTTCAAACATTTCTGGACGTTTTTCAATGGCAAAAATCAATGAATATTGTAAATGCACAAACAGTAATTTCTCCGCAATGCAAGGTGCAATTCTGAAATTTTTTGCTTTTTCCTGCTCCTCTTAGCATGATAAAGAAGATTCAAAGAGAGTGAGATGCCAGCTCTTTTCATTCAGTCAGTAGCTTCAAACATTTCTGGACGTTTTTCAATGGCAAAAATCAATGAATATTGTAAATGCACAAACAGTAATTTCTCCGCATTGCAAGGTGCAATTCTGAAATTTTTTGCTTTTTCCTGCTCCTCTTAGCATGATAAAGAAGATTCAAAGAGAGTGAGATGCCAGCTCTTTTCATTCAGTCAGTAGCTTCAAACATTTCTCGTATATGAATAACATGATGTTTTTCAATGGCAAAAATCAATGAATGATGTGAATGAACAAACAGTAATTTCTCCGCATTGCAAGGTGCAATTCTGAAATTTTTTGCTTTTTAATGCTCCTCTTAGCATGATAAAGAAGATTCAAAGAGAGTGAGATGTCAGCTCTTTTCATTCAGTCAGTAGCTTCAAACATTTCTGGTATATGAATAACATGATGTTTTTCAATGGCAAAAATCAATGAATAATGTGAATGCACAAACAGTAATTTCTCCGCATTGCAAGGTGCAATTCTGAAATTTTTTGAGTTTTCCTGCTCTTCTTAGCATGATAAAGAAGATTCAAAGAGAGTGAGATGCCAGCTCCTTTCATTCAGTCAGTAGCTTCAAACATTTCTGGTATATGAATAACATGATGGTTTTCAATGGCAAAAATCAATGAATAATGTGAATGCACAAACAGTAATTTCTCCGTATTGCAAGGTGCAATTCTGAAATTTTTTGCTTTTTCCTGCTCCTCTTAGCATGATAAAGAAGATTCAAAGAGAGTGAGATGCCAGCTCCTTTCATTCAGTCAGTAGCTTCAAACATTTCTGGACGTTTTTCAATGGCAAAAATCAATGAATATTGTAAAGGCACAAACTGTAATTTCTCCGCATTGCAAGGTGCAATTCTGAAATTTTCTGCTTTTTCCTGCTCCACTTAGCATGGTAAAGAAGATGCAAAGAGAGTGAGATGCCAGCTCCTTTCATTCAGTCAGTAGCTTCAAACATTTCTGGACGTTTTTCAATGGCAAAAATCAATGAATATTGTAAATGCACAAACAGTAATTTCTCCGTATTGCAAGGTGCAATTCTGAAATTTTTTGCTTTTTCCTGCTAATCTTGGCATGATAAAGAAGATTCAAAGAGAGTGAGATGCCAGCTCTTTTCATTCAGTCAGTAGCTTCAAACATTTCTGGTATATGAATAACATGATGTTTTTCAATGGCAAAAATCAATGAATAATGTGAATGCACAAACAGTAATTTCTCCGCATTGCAAGGTGCAATTCTGAAATTTTTTGCTTTTTCCTGCTCCTCTTAGCATGATAAAGAAGATTCAAAGAGAGTGAGATGTCAGCTCCTTTCATTCAGTCAGTAGCTTCAAATATTTCTGGTATATGAATAACATGATGTTTTTCAATGGCAAAAATCAATGAATATTGCAAATGCACAAACAGTAATTTCTCCGCATTGCAAGGTGCAATTCTGAAATTTTTTGCTTTTTCCTGCTCCACTTAGCATGATAAAGAAGACTCAAATAGAGTGAGATGCCAGCTCTTTTCATTCAGTCAGTAGCTTCAAACATTTCTGGTATATGAATAACATGATGTTTTTCAATGGCAAAAATCAATGAATAATGTGAATGCACAAACAGTAATTTCTCCGCATTGCAAGGTGCAATTCTGAAATTTTTTGCTTTTTCCTGCTCCTCGTAGCATGATAAAGAAGATTCAAAGAGAGTGAGATGCCAGCTCCTTTCATTCAGTCAGTAGCTTCAAACATTTCTGGACGTTTTTCAATGGCAAAAATCAATGAATAATGTGAATGCACAAACAGTAATTTCTCCGCATTACAAGGTGCAATTCTGAAATTTTTTGCTTTTTCCTGCTCCTCTTAGCATGATAAAGAAGATTCAAAGAGAGTGAGATGCCAGCTCTTTTTATTCAGTCAGTAGCTTCAAACATTTCTGGACGTTTTTCAATGGCAAAAATCAATGAATATTGTAAATGCACAAACAGTAATTTCTCCGCATTGCAAGGTGCAATTCTGAAATTTTTTGCTTTTTCCTGCTCCTCTTAGCATGATAAAGAAGATTCAAAGAGAGTGAGATGCCAGCTCTTTTCATTCAGTCAGTAGCTTCAAACATTTCTGGTATATGAATAACATGATGTTTTTCAATGGCAAAAATCAATGAATAATGTGAATGCACAAACAGTAATTTCTCCGCATTGCAAGGTGCAATTCTGAAATTTTTTGAGTTTTCCTGCTCTTCTTAGCATGATAAAGAAGATTCAAAGAGAGTGAGATGCCAGCTCCTTTCATTCAGTCAGTAGCTTCAAACATTTCTGGTATATGAATAACATGATGGTTTTCAATGGCAAAAATCAATGAATAATGTGAATGCACAAACAGTAATTTCTCCGTATTGCAAGGTGCAATTCTGAAATTTTTTGCTTTTTCCTGCTCCTCTTAGCATGATAAAGAAGATTCAAAGAGAGTGAGATGCCAGCTCCTTTCATTCAGTCAGTAGCTTCAAACATTTCTGGACGTTTTTCAATGGCAAAAATCAATGAATATTGTAAAGGCACAAACTGTAATTTCTCCGCATTGCAAGGTGCAATTCTGAAATTTTCTGCTTTTTCCTGCTCCTCTTAGCATGGTAAAGAAGATGCAAAGAGAGTGAGATGCCAGCTCCTTTCATTCAGTCAGTAGCTTCAAACATTTCTGGACGTTTTTCAATGGCAAAAATCAATGAATATTGTAAATGCACAAACAGTAATTTCTCCGCATTGCAAGGTGCAATTCTGAAATTTTTTGCTTTTTCCTGCTAATCTTGGCATGATAAAGAAGATTCAAAGAGAGTGAGATGCCAGCTCTTTTCATTCAGTCAGTAGCTTCAAACATTTCTGGTATATGAATAACATGATGTTTTTCAATGGCAAAAATCAATGAATAATGTGAATGCACAAACAGTAATTTCTCCACATTGCAAGGTGCAATTCTGAAATTTTTTGCTTTTTCCTGCTCCTCTTAGCATGATAAAGAAGATTCAAAGAGAGTGAGATGTCAGCTCCTTTCATTCAGTCAGTAGCTTCAAATATTTCTGGTATATGAATAACATGATGTTTTTCAATGGCAAAAATCAATGAATATTGTAAATGCACAAACAGTAATTTCTCCGCATTGCAAGGTGCAATTCTGAAATTTTTTGCTTTTTCCTGCTCCCCTTAGCATGATAAAGAAGATTCAAAGAGAGTGAGATGCCAGCTCCTTTCCTTCAGTCAGTAGCTTCAAACATTTCTGGACGTTTTTCAATGTCAAAAATCAATGAATAATGTGAATGCACAAACAGTAATTTCTCCGCATTGCAAGATGCAATTCTGAAATTTTTTGCTTTTTCCTGCTCCTCTTAGCATGATAAAGAAGATTCAAAGAGAGTGAGATGCCAGCTCCTTTCATTCAGTCAGTAGCTTCAAACATTTCTGGACGTTTTTCAATGGCAAAAATCAATGAATATTGCAAATGCACAAACAGTAATTTCTCCGCATTGCAAGGTGCAATTCTGAAATTTTTTGCTTTTTCCTGCTCCTCTTAGCATGATAAAGAAGACTCAAATAGAGTGAGATGCCAGCTCTTTTCATTCAGTCAGTAGCTTCAAACATTTCTGGTATATGAATAACATGATGTTTTTTAATGGCAAAAATCAATGAATAATGTGAATGCACAAACAGTAATTTCTCCGCATTGCAAGGTGCAATATTGAAATTTTTTGCTTTTTCCTGCTCCTCGTAGCATGATAAAGAAGATTCAAAGAGAGTGAGATGCCAGCTCCTTTCATTCAGTCAGTAGCTTCAAACATTTCTGGACGTTTTTCAATGGCAAAAATCAATGAATAATGTGAATGCACAAACAGTAATTTCTCCGCATTACAAGGTGCAATTCTGAAATTTTTTGCTTTTTCCTGCTCCTCCTAGCATGATAAAGAAGATTAAAAGAGAGTGAGATGCCAGCTCCTTTCATTCAGTCAGTAGCTTCAAACATTTCTGGACGTTTTTCAATGGCAAAAATCAATGAATATTGTAAATGCACAAACAGTAATTTCTCCGCAATGCAAGGTGCAATTCTGAAATTTTTTGCTTTTTCCTGCTCCTCTTAGCATGATAAAGAAGATTCAAAGAGAGAGAGATGCCAGCTCTTTTCATTCAGTCAGTAGCTTCAAACATTTCTGGACGTTTTTCAATGGCAAAAATCAATGAATATTGTATATGCACAAACAGTAATTTCTCCGCATTGCAAGGTGCAATTCTGAAATTTTTTGCTTTTTCCTGCTCCTCTTAGCATGATAAAGAAGATTCAAAGAGAGTGAGATGCCAGCTCTTTTCATTCAGTCAGTAGCTTCAAACATTTCTGGACGTTTTTCAATGGCAAAAATCAATGAATAATGTGAATGCACAAACAGTAATTTCTCCGCATTGCAAGGTGCAATTCTGAAATTTTTTGCTTTTTCCTGCTCCTCTTAGCATGATAAAGAACATTCAAAGAGAGTGAGATGCCAGCTCCTTTCATTCAGTCAGTAGCTTCAAACATTTCTGGTATATGAATAACATGATGTTTTTCAATGGCAAAAATCAATGAATAATGTGAATGCACAAACAGTAATTTCTCCGCATTGCAAGGTGCAATTCTGAAATTTTTTGCTTTTTCCTGCTCCTCTTAGCATGATAAAGAAGATTCAAAGAGAGTGAGATGCCAGCTCTTTTCATTCAGTCAGTAGCTTCAAATATTTCTGGTATATGAATAACATGATGTTTTTCAATGGCAAAAATCAATGAATATTGTAAATGCACAAACAGTAATTTCTCCGCATTGCAAGGTGCAATTCTGAAATTTTTTGCTTTTTCCTGCTCCCCTTAGCATGATAAAGAAGATTCAAAGAGAGTGAGATGCCAGCTCCTTTCCTTCAGTCAGTAGCTTCAAACATTTCTGGATGTTTTTCAATGGCAAAAATCAATGAATAATGTGAATGCACAAACAGTAATTTCTCCACATTGCAAGGTGCAATTCTGAAATTTTTTGCTTTTTCCTGCTCCTCTTAGCATGATAAAGAAGATTCAAAGAGAGTGAGATGCCAGCTCCTTTCATTCAGTCAGTAGCTTCAAACATTTCTGGACGTTTTTCAATGGCAAAAATCAATGAATATTGCAAATGCACAAACAGTAATTTCTCCGCATTGCAAGGTGCAATTCTGAAATTTTTTGCTTTTTCCTGCTCCTCTTAGGATGATAAAGAAGACTCAAATAGAGTGAGATGCCAGCTCTTTTCATTCAGTCAGTAGCTTCAAACATTTCTGGTATATGAATAACATGATGTTTTTCAATGGCAAAAATCAATGAATAATGTGAATGCACAAACAGTAATTTCTCCGCATTGCAAGGTGCAATATTGAAATTTTTTGCTTTTTCCTGCTCCTCGTAGCATGATAAAGAAGATTCAAAGAGAGTGAGATGCCAGCTCCTTTCATTCAGTCAGTAGCTTCAAACATTTCTGGACGTTTTTCAATGGCAAAAATCAATGAATAATGTGAATGCACAAACAGTAATTTCTCCGCATTACAAGGTGCAATTCTGAAATTTTTTGCTTTTTCCTGCTCCTCCTAGCATGATAAAGAAGATTAAAAGAGAGTGAGATGCCAGCTCCTTTCATTCAGTCAGTAGCTTCAAACATTTCTGGACGTTTTTCAATGGCAAAAATCAATGAATATTGTAAATACACAAACAGTAATTTCTCCGCAATGCAAGGTGCAATTCTGAAATTTTTTGCTTTTTCCTGCTCCTCTTAGCATGATAAAGAAGATTCAAATAGAGTGAGATGCCAGCTCTTTTCATTCAGTCAGTAGCTTCAAACATTTCTGGACGTTTTTCAATGGCAAAAATCAATGAATATTGTATATGCACAAACAGTAATTTCTCCGCATTGCAAGGTGCAATTCTGAAATTTTTTGCTTTTTCCTGCTCCTCTTAGCATGATAAAGAAGATTCAAAGAGAGTGAGATGCCAGCTCTTTTCATTCAGTCAGTAGCTTCAAACATTTCTGGACGTTTTTCAATGGCAAAAATCAATGAATAATGTGAATGCACAAACAGTAATTTCTCCGCATTGCAAGGTGCAATTCTGAAATTTTTTGCTTTTTCCTGCTCCTCTTAGCATGATAAAGAACATTCAAAGAGAGTGAGATGCCAGCTCCTTTCATTCAGTCAGTAGCTTCAAACATTTCTGGTATATGAATAACATGATGTTTTTCAATGGCAAAAATCAATGAATAATGTGAATGCACAATCAGTAATTTCTCCGCATTGCAAGGTGCAATTCTGAAATTTTTTGCTTTTTCCTGCTCCTCTTAGCATGATAAAGAAGATTCAAAGAGAGTGAGATGCCAGCTCTTTTCATTCAGTCAGTAGCTTCAAACATTTCTGGTATATGAATAACATGATGTTTTTCAATGGCAAAAATCAATGAATAATGTGAATGCACAAACAGTAATTTCTCCGCATTGCAAGGTGCAATTCTGAAATTTTTTGCTTTTTCCTGCTCCTCTTAGCATGATAAAGAAGATTCAAAGAGAGTGAGATGCCAGCTCCTTTCATTCAGTCAGTAGCTTCAAATATTTCTGGTATATGAATAACATGATGTTTTTCAATGGCAAAAATCAATGAATATTGTAAATGCACAAACAGTAATTTCTCCGCATTGCAAGGTGCAATTCTGAAATTTTTTGCTTTTTCCTGCTCCACTTAGCATGATAAAGAAGATTCAAAGAGAGTGAGATGCCAGCTCCTTTCCTTCAGTCAGTAGCTTCAAACATTTCTGGACGTTTTTCAATGGCAAAAATCAATGAATAATGTGAATGCACAAACTGTAATTTCTCCACATTGCAAGGTGCAATTCTGAAATTTTTTGCTTTTTCCTGCTCCTCTTAGCATGATAAAGAAGATTCAAAGAGAGTGAGATGCCAGCTCCTTTCATTCAGTCAGTAGCTTCAAACATTTCTGGACGTTTTTCAATGGCAAAAATCAATGAATATTGCAAATGCACAAACAGTAATTTCTCCGCATTGCAAGGTGCAATTCTGAAATTTTTTGCTTTTTCCTGCTCCTCTTAGGATGATAAAGAAGACTCAAATAGAGTGAAATGCCAGCTCTTTTCATTCAGTCAGTAGCTTCAAACATTTCTGGTATATGAATAACATGATGTTTTTCAATGGCAAAAATCAATGAATAATGTGAATGCACAAACAGTAATTTCTCCGCTTTGCAAGTTGCAATATTGAAATTTTTTGCTTTTTCCTGCTCCTCGTAGCATGATAAAGAAGATTCAAAGAGAGTGAGATGCCAGCTCCTTTCATTCAGTCAGTAGCTTCAAACATTTCTGGACGTTTTTCAATGGCAAAAATCAATGAATAATGTGAATGCACAAACAGTAATTTCTCCGCATTACAAGGTGCAATTCTGAAATTTTTTGCTTTTTCCTGCTCCTCCTAGCATGATAAAGAAGATTAAAAGAGAGAGAGATGCCAGCTCCTTTCATTCAGTCAGTAGCTTCAAACATTTCTGGACGTTTTTCAATGGCAAAAATCAATGAATATTGTAAATGCACAAACAGTAATTTCTCCGCAATGCAAAGTGCAATTCTGAAATTTTTTGCTTTTTCCTGCTCCTCTTAGCATGATAAAGAAGATTCAAATAGAGTGAGATGCCAGCTCTTTTCATTCAGTCAGTAGCTTCAAACATTTCTGGACGTTTTTCAATGGCAAAAATCAATGAATATTGTATATGCACAAACAGTAATTTCTCCGCATTGCAAGGTGCAATTCTGAAATTTTTTGCTTTTTCCTGCTCCTCTTAGCATGATAAAGAAGATTCAAAGAGAGTGAGATGCCAGCTCTTTTCATTCAGTCAGTAGCTTCAAACATTTCTCGTATATGAATAACATGATGTTTTTCAATGGCAAAAATCAATGAATGATGTGAATGAACAAACAGTAATTTCTCCGCATTGCAAGGTGCAATTCTGAAATTTTTTGCTTTTTAATGCTCCTCTTAGCATGATAAAGAAGATTCAAAGAGAGTGAGATGTCAGCTCTTTTCATTCAGTCAGTAGCTTCAAACATTTCTGGTATATGAATAACATGATGTTTTTCAATGGCAAAAATCAATGAATAATGTGAATGCACAAACAGTAATTTCTCCGCATTGCAAGGTGCAATTCTGAAATTTTTTGAGTTTTCCTGCTCTTCTTAGCATGATAAAGAAGATTCAAAGAGAGTGAGATGCCAGCTCCTTTCATTCAGTCAGTAGCTTCAAACATTTCTGGTATATGAATAACATGATGGTTTTCAATGGCAAAAATCAATGAATAATGTGAATGCACAAACAGTAATTTCTCCGCATTGCAAGGTGCAATTCTGAAATTTTTTGCTTTTTCCTGCTCCACTTAGCATGATAAAGAAGACTCAAATAGAGTGAGATGCCAGCTCTTTTCATTCAGTCAGTAGCTTCAAACATTTCTGGTATATGAATAACATGATGTTTTTCAATGGCAAAAATCAATGAATAATGTGAATGCACAAACAGTAATTTCTCCGCATTGCAAGGTGCAATATTGAAATTTTTTGCTTTTTCCTGCTCCTCGTAGCATGATAAAGAAGATTCAAAGAGAGTGAGATGCCAGCTCCTTTCATTCAGTCAGTAGCTTCAAACATTTCTGGACGTTTTTCAATGGCAAAAATCAATGAATAATGTGAATGCACAAACAGTAATTTCTCCGCATTACAAGGTGCAATTCTGAAATTTTTTGCTTTTTCCTGCTCCTCCTAGCATGATAAAGAAGATTAAAAGAGAGTGAGATGCCAGCTCCTTTCATTCAGTCAGTAGCTTCAAACATTTCTGGACGTTTTTCAATGGCAAAAATCAATGAATATTGTAAATGCACAAACAGTAATTTCTCCGCAATGCAAGGTGCAATTCTGAAATTTTTTGCTTTTTCCTGCTCCTCTTAGCATGATAAAGAAGATTCAAAGAGAGTGAGATGCCAGCTCTTTTCATTCAGTCAGTAGCTTCAAACATTTCTGGACGTTTTTCAATGGCAAAAATCAATGAATATTGTAAATGCACAAACAGTAATTTCTCCGCATTGCAAGGTGCAATTCTGAAATTTTTTGCTTTTTCCTGCTCCTCTTAGCATGATAAAGAAGATTCAAAGAGAGTGAGATGCCAGCTCTTTTCATTCAGTCAGTAGCTTCAAACATTTCTCGTATATGAATAACATGATGTTTTTCAATGGCAAAAATCAATGAATGATGTGAATGAACAAACAGTAATTTCTCCGCATTGCAAGGTGCAATTCTGAAATTTTTTGCTTTTTAATGCTCCTCTTAGCATGATAAAGAAGATTCAAAGAGAGTGAGATGTCAGCTCTTTTCATTCAGTCAGTAGCTTCAAACATTTCTGGTATATGAATAACATGATGTTTTTCAATGGCAAAAATCAATGAATAATGTGAATGCACAAACAGTAATTTCTCCGCATTGCAAGGTGCAATTCTGAAATTTTTTGAGTTTTCCTGCTCTTCTTAGCATGATAAAGAAGATTCAAAGAGAGTGAGATGCCAGCTCCTTTCATTCAGTCAGTAGCTTCAAACATTTCTGGTATATGAATAACATGATGGTTTTCAATGGCAAAAATCAATGAATAATGTGAATGCACAAACAGTAATTTCTCCGTATTGCAAGGTGCAATTCTGAAATTTTTTGCTTTTTCCTGCTCCTCTTAGCATGATAAAGAAGATTCAAAGAGAGTGAGATGCCAGCTCCTTTCATTCAGTCAGTAGCTTCAAACATTTCTGGACGTTTTTCAATGGCAAAAATCAATGAATATTGTAAAGGCACAAACTGTAATTTCTCCGCATTGCAAGGTGCAATTCTGAAATTTTCTGCTTTTTCCTGCTCCTCTTAGCATGGTAAAGAAGATGCAAAGAGAGTGAGATGCCAGCTCCTTTCATTCAGTCAGTAGCTTCAAACATTTCTGGACGTTTTTCAATGGCAAAAATCAATGAATATTGTAAATGCACAAACAGTAATTTCTCCGCATTGCAAGGTGCAATTCTGAAATTTTTTGCTTTTTCCTGCTAATCTTGGCATGATAAAGAAGATTCAAAGAGAGTGAGATGCCAGCTCTTTTCATTCAGTCAGTAGCTTCAAACATTTCTGGTATATGAATAACATGATGTTTTTCAATGGCAAAAATCAATGAATAATGTGAATGCACAAACAGTAATTTCTCCACATTGCAAGGTGCAATTCTGAAATTTTTTGCTTTTTCCTGCTCCTCTTAGCATGATAAAGAAGATTCAAAGAGAGTGAGATGTCAGCTCCTTTCATTCAGTCAGTAGCTTCAAATATTTCTGGTATATGAATAACATGATGTTTTTCAATGGCAAAAATCAATGAATATTGTAAATGCACAAACAGTCATTTCTCCGCATTGCAAGGTGCAATTCTGAAATTTTTTGCTTTTTCCTGCTCCCCTTAGCATGATAAAGAAGATTCAAAGAGAGTGAGATGCCAGCTCCTTTCCTTCAGTCAGTAGCTTCAAACATTTCTGGACGTTTTTCAATGTCAAAAATCAATGAATAATGTGAATGCACAAACAGTAATTTCTCCGCATTGCAAGATGCAATTCTGAAATTTTTTGCTTTTTCCTGCTCCTCTTAGCATGATAAAGAAGATTCAAAGAGAGTGAGATGCCAGCTCCTTTCATTCAGTCAGTAGCTTCAAACATTTCTGGACGTTTTTCAATGGCAAAAATCAATGAATATTGCAAATGCACAAACAGTAATTTCTCCGCATTGCAAGGTGCAATTCTGAAATTTTTTGCTTTTTCCTGCTCCTCTTAGCATGATAAAGAAGACTCAAATAGAGTGAGATGCCAGCTCTTTTCATTCAGTCAGTAGCTTCAAACATTTCTGGTATATGAATAACATGATGTTTTTCAATGGCAAAAATCAATGAATAATGTGAATGCACAAACAGTAATTTCTCCGCATTGCAAGGTGCAATATTGAAATTTTTTGCTTTTTCCTGCTCCTCGTAGCATGATAAAGAAGATTCAAAGAGAGTGAGATGCCAGCTCCTTTCATTCAGTCAGTAGCTTCAAACATTTCTGGACGTTTTTCAATGGCAAAAATCAATGAATAATGTGAATGCACAAACAGTAATTTCTCCGCATTACAAGGTGCAATTCTGAAATTTTTTGCTTTTTCCTGCTCCTCCTAGCATGATAAAGAAGATTAAAAGAGAGTGAGATGCCAGCTCCTTTCATTCAGTCAGTAGCTTCAAACATTTCTGGACGTTTTTCAATGGCAAAAATCAATGAATATTGTAAATGCACAAACAGTAATTTCTCCGCAATGCAAGGTGCAATTCTGAAATTTTTTGCTTTTTCCTGCTCCTCTTAGCATGATAAAGAAGATTCAAAGAGAGAGAGATGCCAGCTCTTTTCATTCAGTCAGTAGCTTCAAACATTTCTGGACGTTTTTCAATGGCAAAAATCAATGAATATTGTATATGCACAAACAGTAATTTCTCCGCATTGCAAGGTGCAATTCTGAAATTTTTTGCTTTTTCCTGCTCCTCTTAGCATGATAAAGAAGATTCAAAGAGAGTGAGATGCCAGCTCTTTTCATTCAGTCAGTAGCTTCAAACATTTCTGGACGTTTTTCAATGGCAAAAATCAATGAATAATGTGAATGCACAAACAGTAATTTCTCCGCATTGCAAGGTGCAATTCTGAAATTTTTTGCTTTTTCCTGCTCCTCTTAGCATGATAAAGAACATTCAAAGAGAGTGAGATGCCAGCTCCTTTCATTCAGTCAGTAGCTTCAAACATTTCTGGTATATGAATAACATGATGTTTTTCAATGGCAAAAATCAATGAATAATGTGAATGCACAAACAGTAATTTCTCCGCATTGCAAGGTGCAATTCTGAAATTTTTTGCTTTTTCCTGCTCCTCTTAGCATGATAAAGAAGATTCAAAGAGAGTGAGATGCCAGCTCTTTTCATTCAGTCAGTAGCTTCAAACATTTCTGGTATATGAATAACATGATGTTTTTCAATGGCAAAAATCAATGAATAATGTGAATGCACAAACAGTAATTTCTCTGCATTGCAAGGTGCAATTCTGAAATTTTTTGCTTTTTCCTGCTCCTCTTAGCATGATAAAGAAGATTCAAAGAGAGTGAGATGCCAGCTCCTTTCATTCAGTCAGTAGCTTCAAATATTTCTGGTATATGAATAACATGATGTTTTTCAATGGCAAAAATCAATGAATATTGTAAATGCACAAACAGTAATTTCTCCGCATTGCAAGGTGCAATTCTGAAATTTTTTGCTTTTTCCTGCTCCCCTTAGCATGATAAAGAAGATTCAAAGAGAGTGAGATGCCAGCTCCTTTCCTTCAGTCAGTAGCTTCAAACATTTCTGGACGTTTTTCAATGGCAAAAATCAATGAATAATGTGAATGCACAAACAGTAATTTCTCCACATTGCAAGGTGCAATTCTGAAATTTTTTGCTTTTTCCTGCTCCTCTTAGCATGATAAAGAAGATTCAAAGAGAGTGAGATGCCAGCTCCTTTCATTCAGTCAGTAGCTTCAAACATTTCTGGACGTTTTTCAATGGCAAAAATCAATGAATATTGCAAATGCACAAACAGTAATTTCTCCGCATTGCAAGGTGCAATTCTGAAATTTTTTGCTTTTTCCTGCTCCTCTTAGGATGATAAAGAAGACTCAAATAGAGTGAGATGCCAGCTCTTTTCATTCAGTCAGTAGCTTCAAACATTTCTGGTATATGAATAACATGATGTTTTTCAATGGCAAAAATCAATGAATAATGTGAATGCACAAACAGTAATTTCTCCGCATTGCAAGGTGCAATATTGAAATTTTTTGCTTTTTCCTGCTCCTCGTAGCATGATAAAGAAGATTCAAAGAGAGTGAGATGCCAGCTCCTTTCATTCAGTCAGTAGCTTCAAACATTTCTGGACGTTTTTCAATGGCAAAAATCAATGAATAATGTGAATGCACAAACAGTAATTTCTCCGCATTACAAGGTGCAATTCTGAAATTTTTTGCTTTTTCCTGCTCCTCCTAGCATGATAAAGAAGATTAAAAGAGAGTGAGATGCCAGCTCCTTTCATTCAGTCAGTAGCTTCAAACATTTCTGGACGTTTTTCAATGGCAAAAATCAATGAATATTGTAAATGCACAAACAGTAATTTCTCCGCAATGCAAGGTGCAATTCTGAAATTTTTTGCTTTTTCCTGCTCCTCTTAGCATGATAAAGAAGATTCAAATAGAGTGAGATGCCAGCTCTTTTCATTCAGTCAGTAGCTTCAAACATTTCTGGACGTTTTTCAATGGCAAAAATCAATGAATATTGTATATGCACAAACAGTAATTTCTCCGCATTGCAAGGTGCAATTCTGAAATTTTTTGCTTTTTCCTGCTCCTCTTAGCATGATAAAGAAGATTCAAAGAGAGTGAGATGCCAGCTCTTTTCATTCAGTCAGTAGCTTCAAACATTTCTGGACGTTTTTCAATGGCAAAAATCAATGAATAATGTGAATGCACAAACAGTAATTTCTCCGCATTGCAAGGTGCAATTCTGAAATTTTTTGCTTTTTCCTGCTCCTCTTAGCATGATAAAGAACATTCAAAGAGAGTGAGATGCCAGCTCCTTTCATTCAGTCAGTAGCTTCAAACATTTCTGGTATATGAATAACATGATGTTTTTCAATGGCAAAAATCAATGAATAATGTGAATGCACAATCAGTAATTTCTCCGCATTGCAAGGTGCAATTCTGAAATTTTTTGCTTTTTCCTGCTCCTCTTAGCATGATAAAGAAGATTCAAAGAGAGTGAGATGCCAGCTCTTTTCATTCAGTCAGTAGCTTCAAACATTTCTGGTATATGAATAACATGATGTTTTTCAATGGCAAAAATCAATGAATAATGTGAATGCACAAACAGTAATTTCTCCGCATTGCAAGGTGCAATTCTGAAATTTTTTGCTTTTTCCTGCTCCTCTTAGCATGATAAAGAAGATTCAAAGAGAGTGAGATGCCAGCTCCTTTCATTCAGTCAGTAGCTTCAAATATTTCTGGTATATGAATAACATGATGTTTTTCAATGGCAAAAATCAATGAATATTGTAAATGCACAAACAGTAATTTCTCCGCATTGCAAGGTGCAATTCTGAAATTTTTTGCTTTTTCCTGCTCCCCTTAGCATGATAAAGAAGATTCAAAGAGAGTGAGATGCCAGCTCCTTTCCTTCAGTCAGTAGCTTCAAACATTTCTGGACGTTTTTCAATGGCAAAAATCAATGAATAATGTGAATGCACAAACTGTAATTTCTCCACATTGCAAGGTGCAATTCTGAAATTTTTTGCTTTTTCCTGCTCCTCTTAGCATGATAAAGAAGATTCAAAGAGAGTGAGATGCCAGCTCCTTTCATTCAGTCAGTAGCTTCAAACATTTCTGGACGTTTTTCATTGGCAAAAATCAATGAATATTGCAAATGCACAAACAGTAATTTCTCCGCATTGCAAGGTGCAATTCTGAAATTTTTTGCTTTCTCCTGCTCCTCTTAGGATGATAAAGAAGACTCAAATAGAGTGAGATGCCAGCTCTTTTCATTCAGTCAGTAGCTTCAAACATTTCTGGTATATGAATAACATGATGTTTTTCAATGGCAAAAATCAATGAATAATGTGAATGCACAAACAGTAATTTCTCCGCATTGCAAGGTGCAATATTGAAATTTTTTGCTTTTTCCTGCTCCTCGTAGCATGATAAAGAAGATTCAAAGAGAGTGAGATGCCAGCTCCTTTCATTCAGTCAGTAGCTTCAAACATTTCTGGACGTTTTTCAATGGCAAAAATCAATGAATAATGTGAATGCACAAACAGTAATTTCTCCGCATTACAAGGTGCAATTCTGAAATTTTTTGCTTTTTCCTGCTCCTCCTAGCATGATAAAGAAGATTAAAAGAGAGTGAGATGCCAGCTCCTTTCATTCAGTCAGTAGCTTCAAACATTTCTGGACGTTTTTCAATGGCAAAAATCAATGAATATTGTAAATGCACAAACAGTAATTTCTCCGCAATGCAAGGTGCAATTCTGAAATTTTTTGCTTTTTCCTGCTCCTCTTAGCATGATAAAGAAGATTCAAAGAGAGTGAGATGCCAGTTCTTTTCATTCAGTCAGTAGCTTCAAACATTTCTGGACGTTTTTCAATGGCAAAAATCAATGAATATTGTAAATGCACAAACAGTAATTTCTCCGCATTGCAAGGTGCAATTCTGAAATTTTTTGCTTTTTCCTGCTCCTCTTAGCATGATAAAGAAGATTCAAAGAGAGTGAGATGCCAGCTCTTTTCATTCAGTCAGTAGCTTCAAACATTTCTCGTATATGAATAACATGATGTTTTTCAATGGCAAAAATCAATGAATGATGTGAATGAACAAACAGTAATTTCTCCGCATTGCAAGGTGCAATTCTGAAATTTTTTGCTTTTTAATGCTCCTCTTAGCATGATAAAGAAGATTCAAAGAGAGTGAGATGTCAGCTCTTTTCATTCAGTCAGTAGCTTCAAACATTTCTGGTATATGAATAACATGATGTTTTTCAATGGCAAAAATCAATGAATAATGTGAATGCACAAACAGTAATTTCTCCGCATTGCAAGGTGCAATTCTGAAATTTTTTGAGTTTTCCTGCTCTTCTTAGCATGATAAAGAAGATTCAAAGAGAGTGAGATGCCAGCTCCTTTCATTCAGTCAGTAGCTTCAAACATTTCTGGTATATGAATAACATGATGGTTTTCAATGGCAAAAATCAATGAATAATGTGAATGCACAAACAGTAATTTCTCCGTATTCCAAGGTGCAATTCTGAAATTTTTTGCTTTTTCCTGCTCCTCTTAGCATGATAAAGAAGATTCAAAGAGAGTGAGATGCCAGCTCCTTTCATTCAGTCAGTAGCTTCAAACATTTCTGGACGTTTTTCAATGGCAAAAATCAATGAATATTGTAAAGGCACAAACTGTAATTTCTCCGCATTGCAAGGTGCAATTCTGAAATTTTCTGCTTTTTCCTGCTCCTCTTAGCATGGTAAAGAAGATGCAAAGAGAGTGAGATGCCAGCTCCTTTCATTCAGTCAGTAGCTTCAAACATTTCTGGACATTTTTCAATGGCAAAAATCAATGAATATTGTAAATGCACAAACAGTAATTTCTCCGCATTGCAAGGTGCAATTCTGAAATTTTTTGCTTTTTCCTGCTAATCTTGGCATGATAAAGAAGATTCAAAGAGAGTGAGATGCCAGCTCTTTTCATTCAGTCAGTAGCTTCAAACATTTCTGGTATATGAATAACATGATGTTTTTCAATGGCAAAAATCAATGAATAATGTGAATGCACAAACAGTAATTTCTCCGCATTGCAAGGTGCAATTCTGAAATTTTTTGCTTTTTCCTGCTCCTCTTAGCATGATAAAGAAGATTCAAAGAGAGTGAGATGTCAGCTCCTTTGATTCAGTCAGTAGCTTCAAATATTTCTGGTATATGAATAACATGATGTTTTTCAATGGCAAAAATCAATGAATATTGTAAATGCACAAACAGTAATTTCTCCGCATTGCAAGGTGCAATTCTGAAATTTTTTGCTTTTTCCTGCTCCCCTTAGCATAATAAAGAAGATTCAAAGAGAGTGAGATGCCAGCTCCTTTCCTTCAGTCAGTAGCTTCAAACATTTCTGGACGTTTTTCAATGTCAAAAATCAATGAATAATGTGAATGCACAAACAGTAATTTCTCCGCATTGCAAGATGCAATTCTGAAATTTTTTGCTTTTTCCTGCTCCTCTTAGCATGATAAAGAAGATTCAAAGAGAGTGAGATGCCAGCTCCTTTCATTCAGTCAGTAGCTTCAAACATTTCTGGACGTTTTTCAATGGCAAAAATCAATGAATATTGCAAATGCACAAACAGTAATTTCTCCGCATTGCAAGGTGCAATTCTGAAATTTTTTGCTTTTTCCTGCTCCTCTTAGCATGATAAAGAAGACGCAAATAGAGTGAGATGCCAGCTCTTTTCATTCAGTCAGTAGCTTCAAACATTTCTGGTATATGAATAACATGATGTTTTTCAATGGCAAAAATCAATGAATAATGTGAATGCACAAACAGTAATTTCTCCGCATTGCAAGGTGCAATATTGAAATTTTTTGCTTTTTCCTGCTCCTCGTAGCATGATAAAGAAGATTCAAAGAGAGTGAGATGCCAGCTCCTTTCATTCAGTCAGTAGCTTCAAACATTTCTGGACGTTTTTCAATGGCAAAAATCAATGAATAATGTGAATGCACAAACAGTAATTTCTCCGCATTACAAGGTGCAATTCTGAAATTTTTTGCTTTTTCCTGCTCCTCCTAGCATGATAAAGAAGATTAAAAGAGAGTGAGATGCCAGCTCCTTTCATTCAGTGGGTAGCTTCAAACATTTCTGGACGTTTTTCAATGGCAAAAATCAATGAATATTGTAAATGCACAAACAGTAATTTCTCCGCAATGCAAGGTGCAATTCTGAAATTTTTTGCTTTTTCCTGCTCCTCTTAGCATGATAAAGAAGATTCAAAGAGAGTGAGATGTCAGCTCTTTTCATTCAGTCAGTAGCTTCAAACATTTCTGGACGTTTTTCAATGGCAAAAATCAATGAATATTGTATATGCACAAACAGTAATTTCTCCGCATTGCAAGGTGCAATTCTGAAATTTTTTGCTTTTTCCTGCTCCTCTTAGCATGATAAAGAAGATTCAAAGAGAGTGAGATGCCAACTCTTTTCATTCAGTCAGTAGCTTCAAACATTTCTCGTATATGAATAACATGATGTTTTTCAATGGCAAAAATCAATGAATGATGTGAATGAACAAACAGTAATTTCTCCGCATTGCAAGGTGCAATTCTGAAATTTTTTGCTTTTTAATGCTCCTCTTAGCATGATAAAGAAGATTCAAAGAGAGTGAGATGCCAGCTCTTTTCATTCAGTCAGTAGCTTCAAACATTTCTGGTATATGAATAACATGATGTTTTTCAATGGCAAAAATCAATGAATAATGTGAATGCACAAACAGTAATTTCTCCGCATTGCAAGGTGCAATTCTGAAATTTTTTGAGTTTTCCTGCTCTTCTTAGCATGATAAAGAAGATTCAAAGAGAGTGAGATGCCAGCTCCTTTCATTCAGTCAGTAGCTTCAAACATTTCTGGTATATGAATAACATGATGGTTTTCAATGGCAAAAATCAATGAATAATGTGAATGCACAAACAGTAATTTCTCCGCATTGCACGGTGCAATTCTGAAATTTTTTGCTTTTTCCTGCTCCTCTTAGCATGATAAAGAAGATTCAAAGAGAGTGAGATGCCAGCTCCTTTCATTCAGTCAGTAGCTTCAAACATTTCTGGACGTTTTTCAATGGCAAAAATCAATGAATATTGTAAAGGCACAAACTGTAATTTCTCCGCATTGCAAGGTGCAATTCTGAAATTTTCTGCTTTTTCCTGCTCCTCTTAGCATGATAAAGAAGATTCAAAGAGAGTGAGATGCCAGCTCCTTTCATTCAGTCAGTAGCTTCAAACATTTCTGGACGTTTTTCAATGGCAAAAATCAATGAATATTGTAAATGCACAAACAGTAATTTCTCCGCATTGCGAGGTGCAATTCTGAAATTTTTTGCTTTTTCCTGCTAATCTTAGCATGATAAAGAAGATTCAAAGAGAGTGAGATGCCAGCTCTTTTCATTCAGTCAGTAGCTTCAAACATTTCTGGTATATGAATAACATGATGTTTTTCAATGGCAAAAATCAATGAATAATGTGAATGCACAAACAGTAATTTCTCCGCATTGCAAGGTGCAATTCTGAAATTTTTTGAGTTTTTCTGCTCTTCTTAGCATGATAAAGAAGATTCAAAGAGAGTGAGATGCCAGCTCCTTTCATTCAGTCAGTAGCTTCAAACATTTCTGGTATATGAATAACATGATGGTTTTCAATGGCAAAAATCAATGAATAATGTGAATGCACAAACAGTAATTTCTCCGCATTGCACGGTGCAATTCTGAAATTTTTTGCTTTTTCCTGCTCCTCTTAGCATGATAAAGAAGATTCAAAGAGAGTGAGATGCCAGCTCCTTTCATTCAGTCAGTAGCTTCAAACATTTCTGGACGTTTTTCAATGGCAAAAATCAATGAATATTGTAAAGGCACAAACTGTAATTTCTCCGCATTGCAAGGTGCAATTCTGAAATTTTCTGCTTTTTCCTGCTCCTCTTAGCATGATAAAGAAGATTCAAAGAGAGTGAGATCCAAGCTCCTTTCATTCAGTCAGTAGCTTCAAACATTTCTGGACGTTTTTCAATGGCAAAAATCAATGAATATTGTAAATGCACAAACAGTAATTTCTCCGCATTGCAAGGTGCAATTCTGAAATTTTTTGCTTTTTCCTGCTAATCTTAGCATGATAAAGAAGATTCAAAGAGAGTGAGATGCCAGCTCTTTTCATTCAGTCAGTAGCTTCAAACATTTCTGGTATATGAATAACATGATGTTTTTCAATGGCAAAAATCAATGAATAATGTGAATGCACAAACAGTAATTTCTCCGCATTGCAAGGTGCAATTCTGAAATTTTTTGCTTTTTCCTGCTCCTCTTAGCATGATAAAGAAGATTCAAAGAGAGTGAGATGCCAGCTCCTTTCATTCAGTCAGTAGCTTCAAACATTTCTGGACGTTTTTCAATGGCAAAAATCAATCAATAATGTGAATGCACAAACAGTAATTTCTCCGCATTGCAAGGTGCAATTCTGAAATTTTTTGCTTTTTCCTGCTCCTCTTAGCATGATAAAGAAGATTCAAAGAGAGTGAGATGCCAGCTCCTTTCATTCAGTCAGTAGCTTCAAACATTTCTGGACGTTTTTCAATGGCAAAAATCAATGAATATTGTAAATGCACAAACAGTAATTTCTCCGCATTGCAAGTTGCAATTCTGAAATTTTTTTCTTTTTCCTGCTCCTCTTAGCATGATAAAGAAGATTCAAAGAGAGTGAGATGCCAGCTCTTTTCATTCAGTCATCATCTTCAAACATTTCTGGTATATGAATAACATGATGTTTTTCAATGGCAAAAATCAATGAATAATGTGAATGCACAAACAGTAATTTCTCTGCATTGCAAGGTGCAATTCTGAAATTTTTTGCTTTTTCCTGCTCCTCTTAGCATGATAAAGAAGATTCAAAGAGAGTGAGATGCCAGCTCCTTTCATTCAGTCAGTAGCTTCAAACATTTCTGGACGTTTTTCAATGGCAAAAATCAATGAATAATGTGAATGCACAAACAGTAATTTCTCCACAATGCAAGGTGCAATTCTGAAATTTTTTGCTTTTTCCTGCTCCTCTTAGCATGATAAAGAAGATTCAAAGAGAGTGAGATGCCAGCTCCTTTCATTCAGTCAGTAGCTTCAAACATTTCTGGACGTTTTTCAATGGCAAAAATCAATGAATATAGTAAATGCACAAACAGTAATTTCTCCGCATTGCAAGCTGCAATTGTGAAATTTTTTGCTTTTTCTTGCTCCTCTTAGCATGATAAAGAAGATTCAAAGAGAGTGAGATGCCAGCTCTTTTCATTCAGTCAGTAGCTTCAAGCATTTCTGGACTTTTTTCAATGGCAAAAATCAATGAATATTGTAAATGCACAAACAGTAATTTCTCCTCATTGCAAGGTGCAATTCTGAAATTTTTTGCTTTTTCCTGTTCCTCTTAGCATGATAAAGAAGATTCAAAGAGAGTGAGATGCCAGCTCTTTTCATTCAGTCAGTAGCTTCAAACATTTCTGTTATATGAATAACATGATGTTTTTCAATGGCAAAAATCAATGAATAATGTGAATGCACAAACAGTAATTTCTCCGCATTGCAAGGTGCAATTCTGAAATTTTTTGCTTTTTCCTGCTCTTCTTAGCATGATAAAGAAGATTCAAAGAGAGTGAGATGCCAGCTCCTTTCATTCAGTCAGTAGCTTCAAACATTTCTGGTATATGAATAACATGATGGTTTTCAAAGGCAAAAATCAATGAATAATGTGAATGCACAAACAGTAATTTCTCCGCATTGCAAGGTGCAATTCTGAAATTTTTTGCTTTTTCCTGCTCCACTTTGCATGATAAAGAAGATTCAAAGAGAGTGAGATGCCAGCTCCTTTCATTCAGTCAGTAGCTTCAAACATTTCTGGACGTTTTTCAATGGCAAAAATCAATGAATATTGTAAAGGCACAAACTGTAATTTCTCCGCATTGCAAGGTGCAATTCTGAAATTTTCTGCTTTTTCCTGCTCCTCTTAGCATGATAAAGAAGATTCAAAGAGAGTGAGATGCCAGCTCCTTTCATTCAGTCAGTAGCTTCAAACATTTCTGGACGTTTTTCAATGGCAAAAATCAATGAATATTGTAAATGCACAAACAGTAATTTCTCCGCATTGCAAGGTGCAATTCTGAAATTTTTTGCTTTTTCCTGCTCCTCTTAGCATGATAAAGAAGATTCAAAGAGAGTGAGATGCCAGCTCTTTTCATTCAGTCAGTAGCTTCAAACATTTCTGGTATATGAATAACATGATGTTTTTCAATGGCAAAAATCAATGAATAATGTGAATGCACAAACAGTAATTTCTCCGCATTGCAAGGTGCAATTCTGAAATTTTTTGCTTTTTCCTGCTCCTCTTAGCATGATAAAGAAGATTCAAAGAGATTTAGATGCCAGCTCCTTTCATTCAGTCAGTAGCTTCAATCATTTCTGGACGTTTTTCAATGGCAAAAATCAATGAATATTGTAAATGCACAAACAGTAATTTCTCCGCATTGCAAGGTGCAATTCTGAAATTTTTTGCTTTTTCCTGCTCCTCTTAGCATGATAAAGAAGTTTCAAAGAGAGTGAGATGCCAGCTCTTTTCATTCAGTCATCATCTTCAAACATTTCTGGTATATGAATAACATGATGTTTTTCAATGGCAAAAATCAATGAATAATGTGAATGCACAAACAGTAATTTCTCTGCATTGCAAGGTGCAATTCTGAAATTTATTGCTTTTTCCTGCTCCTCTTAGCATGATAAAGAAGATTCAAAGAGAGTGAGATGCCAGCTCCTTTCATTCAGTCAGTAGCTTCAAACATTTCTGGACGTTTTTCAATGGCAAAAATCAATGAATAATGTGAATGCACAAACAGTAATTTCTCCACAATGCAAGGTGCAATTCTGAAATTTTTTGCTTTTTCCTGCTCCTCTTAGCATGATAAATAAGATTCAAAGAGAGTGAGATGCCAGCTCCTTTCATTCAGTCAGTAGCTTCAAACATTTCTGGACGTTTTTCAATGGCAAAAATCAATGAATATAGTAAATGCACAAACAGTAATTTCTCCGCATTGCAAGCTGCAATTGTGAATTTTTTTGCTTTTTCCTGCTCCTCTTAGCATGATAAAGAAGATTCAAAGAGAGTGAGATGCCAGCTCTTTTCATTCAGTCAGTAGCTTCAAGCATTTCTGGACTTTTTTCAATGGCAAAAATCAATGAATATTGTAAATGCACAAACAGTAATTTCTCCTCATTGCAAGGTGCAATTCTGAAATTTTTTGCTTTTTCCTGTTCCTCTTAGCATGATAAAGAAGATTCAAAGAGAGTGAGATGCCAGCTCTTTTCATTCAGTCAGTAGCTTCAAACATTTCTGTTATATGAATAACATGATGTTTTTCAATGGCAAAAATCAATGAATAATGTGAATGCACAAACAGTAATTTCTCCGCATTGCAAGGTGCAATTCTGAAATTTTTTGCTTTTTCCTGCTCTTCTTAGCATGATAAAGAAGATTCAAAGAGAGTGAGATGCCAGCTCCTTTCATTCAGTCAGTAGCTTCAAACATTTCTGGTATATGAATAACATGATGGTTTTCAAAGGCAAAAATCAATGAATAATGTGAATGCACAAACAGTAATTTCTCCGCATTGCAAGGTGCAATTCTGAAATTTTTTGCTTTTTCCTGCTCCTCTTTGCATGATAAAGAAGATTCAAAGAGAGTGAGATGCCAGCTCCTTTCATTCAGTCAGTAGCTTCAAACATTTCTGGACGTTTTTCAATGGCAAAAATCAATGAATATTGTAAAGGCACAAACTGTAATTTCTCCGCATTGCAAGGTGCAATTCTGAAATTTTCTGCTTTTTCCTGCTCCTCTTAGCATGATAAAGAAGATTCAAAGAGAGTGAGATGCCAGCTCCTTTCATTCAGTCAGTAGCTTCAAACATTTCTGGACGTTTTTCAATGGCAAAAATCAATGAATATTGTAAATGCACAAACAGTAATTTCTCCGCATTGCAAGGTGCAATTCTGAAATTTTTTGCTTTTTCCTGCTCCTCTTAGCATGATAAAGAAGATTCAAAGAGAGTGAGATGCCAGCTCTTTTCATTCAGTCAGTAGCTTCAAACATTTCTGGTATATGAATAACATGATGTTTTTCAATGGCAAAAATCAATGAATAATGTGAATGCACAAACAGTAATTTCTCCACAATGCAAGGTGCAATTCTGAAATTTTTTGCTTTTTCCTGCTCCTCTTAGCATGATAAATAAGATTCAAAGAGAGTGAGATGCCAGCTCCTTTCATTCAGTCAGTAGCTTCAAACATTTCTGGACGTTTTTCAATGGCAAAAATCAATGAATATAGTAAATGCACAAACAGTAATTTCTCCGCATTGCAAGCTGCAATTGTGAAATTTTTTGGTTTTTCCTGCTCCTCTTAGCATGATAAAGAAGATTCAAAGAGAGTGAGATGCCAGCTCTTTTCATTCAGTCAGTAGCTTCAAGCATTTCTGGACTTTTTTCAATGGCAAAAATCAATGAATATTGTAAATGCACAAACAGTAATTTCTCCTCATTGCAAGGTGCAATTCTGAAATTTTTTGCTTTTTCCTGTTCCTCTTAGCATGATAAAGAAGATTCAAAGAGAGTGAGATGCCAGCTCTTTTCATTCAGTCACTAGCTTCAAACATTTCTGTTATATGAATAACATGATGTTTTTCAATGGCAAAAATCAATGAATAATGTGAATGCACAAACAGTAATTTCTCCGCATTGCAAGGTGCAATTCTGAAATTTTTTGCTTTTTCCTGCTCTTCTTAGCATGATAAAGAAGATTCAAAGAGAGTGAGATGCCAGCTCCTTTCATTCAGTCAGTAGCTTCAAACATTTCTGGTATATGAATAACATGATGGTTTTCAAAGGCAAAAATCAATGAATAATGTGAATGCACAAACAGTAATTTCTCCGCATTGCAAGGTGCAATTCTGAAATTTTTTGCTTTTTCCTGCTCCTCTTTGCATGATAAAGAAGATTCAAAGAGAGTGAGATGCCAGCTCCTTTCATTCAGTCAGTAGCTTCAAACATTTCTGGACGTTTTTCAATGGCAAAAATCAATGAATATTGTAAAGGCACAAACTGTAATTTCTCCGCATTGCAAGGTGCAATTCTGAAATTTTCTGCTTTTTCCTGCTCCTCTTAGCATGATAAAGAAGATTCAAAGAGAGTGAGATGCCAGCTCCTTTCATTCAGTCAGTAGCTTCAAACATTTCTGGACGTTTTTCAATGGCAAAAATCAATGAATATTGTAAATGCACAAACAGTAATTTCTCCGCATTGCAAGGTGCAATTCTGAAATTTTTTGCTTTTTCCTGCTCCTCTTAGCATGATAAAGAAGATTCAAAGAGAGTGAGATGCCAGCTCTTTTCATTCAGTCAGTAGCTTCAAACATTTCTGGTATATGAATAACATGATGTTTTTCAATGGCAAAAATCAATGAATAATGTGAATGCACAAACAGTAATTTCTCCGCATTGCAAGGTGCAATTCTGAAATTTTTTGCTTTTTCCTGCTCCTCTTAGCATGATAAAGAAGATTCAAAGAGAGTGAGATGCCAGCTCTTTTCATTCAGTCAGTAGCTTCAAACATTTCTGGACGTTTTTCAATGGCAAAAATCAATGAATAATGTGAATGCACAAACAGTAATTTCTCCGCATTGCAAGGTGCAATTCTGAAATTTTTTGCTTTTTCCTACTCCTCTTAGCATGATAAAGAAGATTCAAAGCGAGTGAGATGCCAGCTCCTTTCATTCAGTCAGTAGCTTCAAACATTTCTGGACGTTTTTCAATGGCAAAAATCAATGAATATTGTAAATGCACAAACAGTAATTTCTCCGCATTGCAAGTTGCAATTCTGAAATTTTTTGCTTTTTCCTGCTCCTCTTAGCATGATAAAGAAGATTCAAAGAGAGTGAGATGCCAGCTCTTTTCATTCAGTCAGCAGCTTCAAACATTTCTGGTATATGAATAACATGATGTTTTTCAGTGGCAAAAATCAATGAATAATGTGAATGCACAAACAGTAATTTCTCTGCATTGCAAGGTGCAATTCTGAAATTTTTTGCTTTTTCCTGCTCCTCTTAGCATGATAAAGAAGATTCAAAGAGAGTGAGATGCCAGCTCCTTTCATTCAGTCAGTAGTTCAAACATTTCTGGACGTTTTTCAATGGCAAAAATCAATGAATAATGTGAATGCACAAACAGTAATTTCTCCGCATTGCAAGGTGCAATTCTGAAATTTTTTGCTTTTTCCTACTCCTCTTAGCATGATAAAGAAGATTCAAAGCGAGTGCGATGCCAGCTCCTTTCATTCAGTCAGTAGCTTCAAACATTTCTGGACGTTTTTCAATGGCAAAAATCAATGAATATTGTAAATGCACAAACAGTAATTTCTCCGCATTGCAAGCTGCACTTGTGAAATTTTTTGCTTTTTCCTGCTCCTCTTAGCATGATAAAGAAGATTCAAAGAGAGTGAGATGCCAGCTCTTTTCATTCAGTCAGTAGCTTCAAGCATTTCTGGACTTTTTTCAATGGCAAAAGTCAATGAACATTGTAAATGCACAAACAGTAATTTCTCCGCATTGCAAGGTGCAATTCTGAAATTTTTTGCTTTTTCCTGCTCCTCTTAGCATGATAAAGAAGATTCAAAGAGATTGAGATGCCAGCTCCTTTCATTCAGTCAGTAGCTTCAAGCATTTCTGGACTTTTTTCAATGGCAAAGATCAATGAATATTGTAAATGCACAAACAGTAATTTCTCCGCATTGCAAGGTGCAATTCTGAAATTTTTTGCTTTTTCCTGCTCCTCTTAGCATGATAAAGAAGATTCAAAGAGATTGAGATGCCAGCTCCTTTCATTCAGTCAGTAGCTTTAAACATTTCTGGACGTTTTTCAATGGCAAAAATCAATGAATATTGTCAATGCACAAACAGTAATTTCTCCGCATTGCAAGTTGCAATTCTGAAATTTTTTGCTTTTTCCTGCTCCTCTTAGCATGATAAAGAAGATTCAAAGAGAGTGAGATGCCAGCTCTTTTCATTCAGTCAGCAGCTTCAAACATTTCTGGTATATGAATAACATGATGTTTTTCAATGGCAAAAATCAATGAATAATGTGAATGCACAAACAGTAATTTCTCTGCATTGCAAGGTGCAATTCTGAAATTTTTGGCTTTTTCCTGCTCCTCTTAGCATGATAAAGAAGATTCAAAGAGAGTGAGATGCTAGCTCCTTTCATTCAGTCAGTAGCTTCAAACATTTCTGGACGTTTTTCAATGGCAAAAATCAATGAATAATGTGAATGCACAAACAGTAATTTCTCCACATTGCAAGGTGCAATTCTGAAATTTTTTGCTTTTTCCTGCTCCTCTTAGAATGATAAAGAAGATTCAAAGAGAGTGAGATGCCAGCTCCTTTCATTCAGTCAGTAGCTTCAAACATTTCTGGACGTTTTTCAATGGCAAAAATCAATGAATATTGTAAATGCACAAACAGTAATTTCTCCGCATTGCAAGGTGCAATTGTGAAATTTTTTGCTTTTTCCTGCTCCTCTTAGCATGATAAAGAAGATTCAAAGAGAGTGAGATGCCAGCTCTTTTCATTCAGTCAGTAGCTTCAAGCATTTCTGGACTTTTTTCAATGGCAAAAATCAATGAATATTGTAAATGCACAAACAGTAATTTCTCCGCATTGCAAGGTGCAATTCTGAAATTTTTTGCTTTTTCCTGCTCCTCTTAGCATGATAAAGAAGATTCAAAGAGAGTGAGATGCCAGCTCTTTTCATTCAGTCAGTAGCTTCAAACATTTCTGGACGTTTTTCAATGGCAAAAATCAATGAATAATGTGAATGCACAGATAGTAATTTCTCCGCATTGCAAGGTGCAATTCTATATTTTTTTGCTTTTTCCTGCTCCTCTTAGCATGATAAAGAAGATTCAAAGAGAGTGAAATGCCAGCTCCTTTCATTCAGTCAGTAGCTTCAAACATTTCTGGTATATGAATAACATGATGTTTTTCAATGGCAAAAATCAATGAATAATGTGAATGCACAAACAGTAATTTCTCCGCATTGCAAGGTGCAATTCTGAAATTTTTTGCTTTTTCCTGCTCCTCTTAGCATGATAAAGAAGATTCAAAGAGAGTGAGATGCCAGCTCTTTTCATTCAGTCAGTAGCTTCAAACATTTCTGGTATATGAATAACATGATGTTTTTCAATGGCAAAAATCAATGAATATTGTAAATGCACAAACAGTAATTTCTCCGCATTGCAAGGTGCAATTCTGAAATTTTTTGCTTTTTCCTGCTCCTCTTAGCATGATAAAGAAGATTCAAAGAGAGTGAGATGCCAGCTCCTTTCATTCAGTCAGTAGCTTCAAACATTTCTGGACGTTTTTCAATGGCAAAAATCAATGAATAATGTGAATGCACAAACAGTAATTTCTCCACATTGCAAGGTGCAATTCTGAAATTTTTTGCTTTTTCCTGCTCCTCTTAGCATGATAAAGAAGATTCAAAGAGAGTGAGATGCCAGCTCCTTTCATTCAGTCAGTAGCTTCAAACATTTCTGGACGTTTTTCAATGGCAAAAATCAATGAATATTGTAAATGCACAAACAGTAATTTCTCCGCATTGCAAGGTGCAATTCTGAAATTTTTTGCTTTTTCCTGCTCCTCTTAGCATGATAAAGAAGATTCAAAGAGAGTGAGATGCCAGCTCTTTTCATTCAGTCAGTAGCTTCAAGCATTTCTGGACTTTTTTCAATGGCAAAAATCAATGAATATTGTAAATGCACAAACAGTAATTTCTCCGCATTGCAAGGTGCAATTCTGAAATTTTTTGCTTTTTCCTGCTCCTCTTAGCATGATAAATAAGATTCAAAGAGAGTGAGATGCCAGCTCTTTTCATTCAGTCAGTAGCTTCAAACATTTCTGGTATATGAATAACATGATGTTTTTCAATGGCAAAAATCAATGAATAATGTGAATGCACAAACAGTAATTTCTCCGCATTGCCAGGTGCAATTCTGAAATTTTTTACTTTTTCCTGCTCCTCTTAGCATGATAAAGAAGATTCAAAGAGAGTGAGATGCCAGCTCTTTTCATTCAGTCAGTAGCTTCAAACATTTGTGGACGTTTTTCAATGGCAAAAATCAATGAATAATGTGAATGCACAAATAGTAATTTCTCCGCATTGCAAGGTGCAATTGTGAATTTTTTTGCTTTTTCCTGCTCCTCTTAGCATGATAAAGAAGATTCAAAGAGAGTGAAATGCCAGCTCCTTTCATTCAGTCAGTAGCTTCAAACATTTCTGGTATATGAATAACATGATGTTTTTCAATGGCAAAAATCAATGAATAATGTGAATGCACAAACAGTAATTTCTCCGCATTGCAAGGTGCAATTCTGAAATTTTTCGATTTTTCCTGCTCCTCTTAGCATGATAAAGAAGATTCAAAGAGAGTGAGATGCCAGCTCCTTTCATTCAGTCAGTAGCTTCAAACATTTCTGGTATATGAATAACATGATGGTTTTCAATGGCAAAAATCAATGAATAATGTGAATGCACAAACAGTAATTTCTCCGCATTGCAAGGTGCAATTCTGAAATTTTTTGCTTTTTCCTGCTCCTCTTAGCATGATAAAGAAGATTCAAAGAGAGTGAGATGCCAGCTCCTTTCATTCAGTCAGTAGCTTCAAACATTTCTGGACGTTTTTCAATGGCAAAAATCAATGAATAATGTGAATGCACAAACAGTAATTTCTCCGCATTGCAAGGTGCAATTGTGAAATTTTTTGCTTTTTCCTGCTCCTTTTAGCATGATAAAGAACATTCAAAGAGAGTGAGATGCCAGCTCTTTTCATTCAGTCAGCAGCTTCAAACATTTCTGGTATATGAATAACATGATGTTTTTCAATGGCAAAAATCAATGAATAATGTGAATGCACAAACAGTAATTTCTCTGCATTGCAAGGTGCAATTCTGAAATTTTTTGCTTTTTCCTTCTCCTCTTAGCATGATAAAGAAGATTCAAAGAGAGTGAGATGCCAGCTCCTTTCATTCAGTCAGTAGCTTCAAACATTTCTGGACGTTTTTCAATGGCAAAAATCAATGAATAATGTGAATGCACAAACAGTAATTTCTCCGCATTGCAAGGTGCAATTGTGAAATTTTTTGCTTTTTCCTGCTCCTTTTAGCATGATAAAGAACATTCAAAGAGTGTGAGATGCCAGCTCTTTTCATTCAGTCAGCAGCTTCAAACATTTCTGGTATATGAATAACATGATGTTTTTCAATGGCAAAAATCAATGAATAATGTGAATGCACAAACAGTAATTTCTCTGCATTGCAAGGTGCAATTCTGAAATTTTTTGCTTTTTCCTGCTCCTCTTAGCATGATAAAGAAGATTCAAAGAGAGTGAGATGCCAGCTCTTTTCATTCAGTCAGCAGCTTCAAACATTTCTGGTATATGAATAACATGATGTTTTTCAATGGCAAAAATCAATGAATAATGTGAATGCACAAACAGTAATTTCTCTGCATTGCAAGGTGCAATTCTGAAATTTTTTGCTTTTTCCTGCTCCTCTTAGCATGATAAAGAAGATTCAAAGAGAGTGAGATGCCAGCTCCTTTCATTCAGTCAGTAGCTTCAAACATTTCTGGACGTTTTTCAATGGCAAAAATCAATGAATAATGTGAATGCACAAACAGTAATTTCTCCACATTGCAAGGTGCAATTCTGAAATTTATTGCTTTTTCCTGCTCCTCTTAGCATGATAAAGAAGATTCAAAGAGAGTGAGATGCCAGCTCCTTTCATTCAGTCAGTAGCTTCAAACATTTCTGGACGTTTTTCAATGGCAAAAATCAATGAATATTGTAAATGCACAAACAGTAATTTCTCCGCATTGCAAGGTGCAATTGTGAAATTTTTTGCTTTTTCCTGCTCCTCTTAGCATGATAAAGAAGATTCAAAGAGAGTGAGATGCCAGCTCTTTTCATTCAGTCAGTAGCTTCAAGCATTTCTGGACTTTTTTCAATGGCAAAAATCAATGAATATTGTAAATGCACAAACAGTAATTTCTCCGCATTGCAAGGTGCAATTCTGAAATTTTTTGCTTTTTCCTGCTCCTCTTAGCATGATAAAGAAGATTCAAAGAGAGTGAGATGCCAGCTCTTTTCATTCAGTCAGTAGCTTCAAACATTTCTGGACGTTTTTCAATGGCAAAAATCAATGAATAATGTGAATGCACAAATAGTAATTTCTCCGCATTGCAAGGTGCAATTCTATATTTTTTTGCTTTTTCCTGCTCCTCTTAGCATGATAAAGAAGATTCAAAGAGAGTGAAATGCCAGCTCCTTTCATTCAGTCAGTAGCTTCAAACATTTCTGGTATATGAATAACATGATGTTTTTCAATGGCAAAAATCAATGAATAATGTGAATGCACAAACAGTAATTTCTCCGCATTGCAAGGTGCAATTCTGAAATTTTTTGCTTTTTCCTGCTCCTCTTAGCATGATAAAGAAGATTCAAAGAGAGTGAGATGCCAGCTCTTTTCATTCAGTCAGTAGCTTCAAACATTTCTGGTATATGAATAACATGATGTTTTTCAATGGCAAAAATCAATGAATATTGTAAATGCACAAACAGTAATTTCTCCGCATTGCAAGGTGCAATTCTGAAATTTTTTGCTTTTTCCTGCTCCTCTTAGCATGATAAAGAAGATTCAAAGAGAGTGAGATGCCAGCTCCTTTCATTCAGTCAGTAGCTTCAAACATTTCTGGACGTTTTTCAATGGCAAAAATCAATGAATAATGTGAATGCACAAACAGTAATTTCTCCACATTGCAAGGTGCAATTCTGAAATTTTTTGCTTTTTCCTGCTCCTCTTAGCATGATAAAGAAGATTCAAAGAGAGTGAGATGCCAGCTCCTTTCATTCAGTCAGTAGCTTCAAACATTTCTGGACGTTTTTCAATGGCAAAAATCAATGAATATTGTAAATGCACAAACAGTAATTTCTCCGCATTGCAAGGTGCAATTGTGAAATTTTTTGCTTTTTCCTGCTCCTCTTAGCATGATAAAGAAGATTCAAAGAGAGTGAGATGCCAGCTCTTTTCATTCAGTCAGTAGCTTCAAGCATTTCTGGACTTTTTTCAATGGCAAAAATCAATGAATATTGTAAATGCACAAACAGTAATTTCTCCGCATTGCAAGGTGCAATTCTGAAATTTTTTGCTTTTTCCTGCTCCTCTTAGCATGATAAATAAGATTCAAAGAGAGTGAGATGCCAGCTCTTTTCATTCAGTCAGTAGCTTCAAACATTTCTGGTATATGAATAACATGATGTTTTTCAATGGCAAAAATCAATGAATAATGTGAATGCACAAACAGTAATTTCTCCGCATTGCCAGGTGCAATTCTGAAATTTTTTGCTTTTTCCTGCTCCTCTTAGCATGATAAAGAAGATTCAAAGAGAGTGAGATGCCAGCTCTTTTCATTCAGTCAGTAGCTTCAAACATTTGTGGACGTTTTTCAATGGCAAAAATCAATGAATAATGTGAATGCACAAATAGTAATTTCTCCGCATTGCAAGGTGCAATTCTGAATTTTTTTGCTTTTTCCTGCTCCTCTTAGCATGATAAAGAAGATTCAAAGAGAGTGAAATGCCAGCTCCTTTCATTCAGTCAGTAGCTTCAAACATTTCTGGTATATGAATAACATGATGTTTTTCAATGGCAAAAATCAATGAATAATGTGAATGCACAAACAGTAATTTCTCCGCATTGCAAGGTGCAATTCTGAAATTTTTCGATTTTTCCTGCTCCTCTTAGCATGATAAAGAAGATTCAAAGAGAGTGAGATGCCAGCTCCTTTCATTCAGTCAGTAGCTTCAAACATTTCTGGTATATGAATAACATGATGGTTTTCAATGGCAAAAATCAATGAATAATGTGAATGCACAAACAGTAATTTCTCCGCATTGCAAGGTGCAATTCTGAAATTTTTTGCTTTTTCCTGCTCCTCTTAGCATGATAAAGAAGATTCAAAGAGAGTGAGATGCCAGCTCTTTTCATTCAGTCAGTAGCTTCAAACATTTCTGGTATATGAATAACATGATGTTTTTCAATTGCAAAAATCAATGAATAATGTGAATGCACAAACAGTAATTTCTCCGCATTGCCAGGTGCAATTCTGAAATTTTTTGCTTTTTCCTGCTCCTCTTAGCATGATAAAGAAGATTCAAAGAGAGTGAGATGCCAGCTCCTTTCATTCAGTCAGTAGCTTCAAACATTTCTGGACGTTTTTCAATGGCAAAAATCAATGAATAATGTGAATGCACAAACAGTAATTTCTCCGCATTGCAAGGTGCAATTGTGAAATTTTTTGCTTTCTCCTGCTCCTTTTAGCATGATAAAGAACATTCAAAGAGAGTGAGATGCCAGCTCTTTTCATTCAGTCAGCAGCTTCAAACATTTCTGGTATATGAATAACATGATGTTTTTCAATGGCAAAAATCAATGAATAATGTGAATGCACAAACAGTAATTTCTCTGCATTGCAAGGTGCAATTCTGAAATTTTTTGCTTTTTCCTTCTCCTCTTAGCATGATAAAGAAGATTCAAAGAGAGTGAGATGCCAGCTCCTTTCATTCAGTCAGTAGCTTCAAACATTTCTGGACGTTTTTCAATGGCAAAAATCAATGAATAATGTGAATGCACAAACAGTAATTTCTCCGCATTGCAAGGTGCAATTGTGAAATTTTTTGCTTTTTCCTGCTCCTTTTAGCATGATAAAGAACATTCAAAGAGAGTGAGATGCCAGCTCTTTTCATTCAGTCAGCAGCTTCAAACATTTCTGGTATATGAATAACATGATGTTTTTCAATGGCAAAAATCAATGAATAATGTGAATGCACAAACAGTAATTTCTCTGCATTGCAAGGTGCAATTCTGAAATTTTTTGCTTTTTCCTGCTCCTCTTAGCATGATAAAGAAGATTCAAAGAGAGTGAGATGCCAGCTCCTTTCATTCAGTCAGTAGCTTCAAACATTTCTGGTATATGAATAACATGATGGTTTTCAATGGCAAAAATCAATGAATAATGTGAATGCACAAACAGTAATTTCTCCGCATTGCAAGGTGCAATTCTGAAATTTTTTGCTTTTTCCTGCTCCTCTTAGCATGATAAAGAAGATTCAAAGAGAGTGAGATGCCAGCTCTTTTCATTCAGTCAGTAGCTTCAAAAATTTCTGATATATGAATAACATGATGTTTTTCAATGGCAAAAATCAATGAATAATGTGAATGCACAAACAGTAATTTCTCCGCATTGCCAGGTGCAATTCTGAAATTTTTTGCTTTTTCCTGCTCCTCTTAGCATGATAAAGAAGATTCAAAGAGAGTGAGATGCCAGCTCCTTTCATTCAGTCAGTAGCTTCAAACATTTCTGGACGTTTTTCAATGGCAAAAATCAATGAATAATGTGAATGCACAAACAGTAATTTCTCCGCATTGCAAGGTGCAATTGTGAAATTTTTTGCTTTTTCCTGCTCCTTTTAGCATGATAAAGAACATTCAAAGAGAGTGAGATGCCAGCTCTTTTCATTCAATTAGCAGCTTCAAACATTTCTGGTATATGAATAACATGATGTTTTTCAATGGCAAAAATCAATGAATAATGTGAATGCACAAACAGTAATTTCTCTGCATTGCAAGGTGCAATTCTGAAATTTTTTGCTTTTTCGTGCTCCTCTTAGCATGATAAAGAAGATTCAATGAGAGTGAGATGCCAGCTCCTTTCATTCAGTCAGTAGCTTCAAACATTTCTGGACGTTTTTCAATGGCAAAAATCAATGAATAATGTGAATGCACAAACAGTAATTTCTCCACAATGCAAGGTGCAATTCTGAAATTTTTTGCTTTTTTCTGCTCCTCTTAGCATGATAAAGAAGATTCAAAGAGAGTGAGATGCCAGCTCTTTTCATTCAGTCAGTAGCTTCAAACATTTCTGGTATATGAATAACATGATGGTTTTCAATGGCAAAAATCAATGAATATTGTAAATGCACAAACAGTAATTTCTCCGCATTGCAATGTGCAATTCTGAAATTTTTTGCTTTTTCCTGCTCCTCTTAGCAGGATAAAGAAGATTCAAAGAGAGTGAGATGCCAGCTCCTTTCATTCAGTCAGTAGCTTCAAACATTTCTGGACGTTTTTCAATGGCAAAAATCAATGAATAATGTGAATGCACAAACAGTAATTTCTCCACATTGCAAGGTGAAATTCTGAAATTTTTTGCTTTTTCCTGCTCCTCTTAGCATGATAAAGAAGATTCAAAGAGAGTGAGATGCCAGCTCCTTTCATTCAGTCAGTAGCTTCAAACATTTCTGGATGTTTTTCAATGGCAAAAATCAATGAATATTGTAAATGCACAAACAGTAATTTCTCCGCATTGCAAGGTGCAATTGTGAAATTTTTTGCTTTTTCCTGCTCCTCTTAGCATGATAAAGAAGATTCAAAGAGAGTGAGATGCCAGCTCTTTTCATTCAGTCAGTAGCTTCAAGCATTTCTGGACTTTTTTCAATGGCAAAAATCAATGAATATTGTAAATGCACAAACAGTAATTTCTCCGCATTGCAAGGTGCAATTCTGAAATTTTTTGCTTTTTCCTGCTCCTCTTAGCATGATAAATAAGATTCAAAGAGAGTGAGATGCCAGCTCTTTTCATTCAGTCAGTAGCTTCAAACATTTCTGGTATATGAATAACATGATGTTTTTCAATGGCAAAAATCAATGAATAATGTGAATGCACAAACAGTAATTTCTCCGCATTGCCAGGTGCAATTCTGAAATGTTTTGCTTTTTCCTGCTCCTCTTAGCATGATAAAGAAGATTCAAAGAGAGTGAGATGCCAGCTCTTTTCATTCAGTCAGTAGCTTCAAACATTTCTGGACGTTTTTCAATGGCAAAAATCAATGAATAATGTGAATGCACAAATAGTAATTTCTCCGCATTGCAAGGTGCAATTCTGAAATTTTTTGCTTTTTCCTGCTCCTCTTAGCATGATAAAGAAGATTCAAAGAGAGTGAAATGCCAGCTCCTTTCATTCAGTCAGTAGCTTCAAACATTTCTGGTATATGAATAACATGATGTTTTTCAATGGCAAAAATCAATGAATAATGTGAATGCACAAACAGTAATTTCTCCGCATTGCAAGGTGCAATTCTGAAATTTTTCGATTTTTCCTGCTCCTCTTAGCATGATAAAGAAGATTCAAAGAGAGTGAGATGCCAGCTCCTTTCATTCAGTCAGTAGCTTCAAACATTTCTGGTATATGAATAACATGATGGATTTCAATGGCAAAAATCAATGAATAATGTGAATGCACAAACAGTAATTTCTCCGCATTGCAAGGTGCAATTCTGAAATTTTTTGCTTTTTCCTGCTCCTCTTAGCATGATAAAGAACATTCAAAGAGAGTGAGATGCCAGCTCTTTTCATTCAGTCAGTAGCTTCAAACATTTCTGGTATATGAATAACATGATGTTTTTCAATTGCAAAAATCAATGAATAATATGAATGCACAAACAGTAATTTCTCCGCATTGCCAGGTGCAATTCTGAAAATTTTTGCTTTTTCCTGCTCCTCTTAGCATGATAAAGAAGATTCAAAGAGAGTGAGATGCCAGCTCCTTTCATTCAGTCAGTAGCTTCAAACATTTCTGGACGTTTTTCAATGGCAAAAATCAATGAATAATGTGAATGCACAAACAGTAATTTCTCCGCATTGCAAGGTGCAATTGTGAAATTTTTTGCTTTTTCCTGCTCCTTTTAGCATGATAAAGAACATTCAAAGAGAGTGAGATGCTAGCTCTTTTCATTCAGTCAGCAGCTTCAAACATTTCTGGTATATGAATAACATGATGTTTTTCAATGGCAAAAATCAATGAATAATGTGAATGCACAAACAGTAATTTCTCTGCATTGCAAGGTGCAATTCTATATTTTTTTGCTTTTTCCTGCTCCTCTTAGCATGATAAAGAAGATTCAAAGAGAGTGAAATGCCAGCTCCTTTCATTCAGTCAGTAGCTTCAAACATTTCTGGTATATGAATAACATGATGTTTTTCAATGGCAAAAATCAATGTATAATGTGAATGCACAAACAGTAATTTCTCCGAATTGCAAGGTGCAATTCTGAAATTTTTTGCTTTTTCCTGCTCCTCTTAGCATGATAAAGAAGATTCAAAGAGAGTGAGATGCCAGCTCTTTTCATTCAGTCAGTAGCTTCAAACATTTCTGGTATATGAATAACATGATGTTTTTCAATGGCAAAAATCAATGAATATTGTAAATGCACAAACAGTAATTTCTCCGCATTGCAAGGTGCAATTCTGAAATTTTTTGCTTTTTCCTGCTCCTCTTAGCATGATAAAGAAGATTCAAAGAGAGTGAGATGCCAGCTCCTTTCATTCAGTCAGTAGCTTCAAACATTTCTGGACGTTTTTCAATGGCAAAAATCAATGAATAATGTGAATGCACAAACAGTAATTTCTCCACATTGCAAGGTGCAATTCTGAAATTTTTTGCTTTTTCCTGCTCCTCTTAGCATGATAAAGAAGATTCAAAGAGAGTGAGATGCCAGCTCCTTTCATTCAGTCAGTAGCTTCAAACATTTCTGGACGTTTTTCAATGGCAAAAATCAATGAATATTGTAAATGCACAAACAGTAATTTCTCCGCATTGCAAGGTGCAATTGTGAAATTTTTTGCTTTTTCCTGCTCCTCTTAGCATGATAAAGAAGATTCAAAGAGAGTGAGATGCCAGCTCTTTTCATTCAGTCAGTAGCTTCAAGCATTTCTGGACTTTTTTCAATGGCAAAAATCAATGAATATTGTAAATGCACAAACAGTAATTTCTCCGCATTGCAAGGTGCAATTCTGAAATTTTTTGCTTTTTCCTGCTCCTCTTAGCATGATAAATAAGATTCAAAGAGAGTGAGATGCCAGCTCTTTTCATTCAGTCAGTAGCTTCAAACATTTCTGGTATATGAATAACATGATGTTTTTCAATGGCAAAAATCAATGAATAATGTGAATGCACAAACAGTAATTTCTCCGCATTGCCAGGTGCAATTCTGAAATTTTTTGCTTTTTCCTGCTCCTCTTAGCATGATAAAGAAGATTCAAAGAGAGTGAGATGCCAGCTCTTTTCATTCAGTCAGTAGCTTCAAACATTTGTGGACGTTTTTCAATGGCAAAAATCAATGAATAATGTGAATGCACAAATAGTAATTTCTCCGCATTGCAAGGTGCAATTCTGAATTTTTTTGCTTTTTCCTGCTCCTCTTAGCATGATAAAGAAGATTCAAAGAGAGTGAAATGCCAGCTCCTTTCATTCAGTCAGTAGCTTCAAACATTTCTGGTATATGAATAACATGATGTTTTTCAATGGCAAAAATCAATGAATAATGTGAATGCACAAACAGTAATTTCTCCGCATTGCAAGGTGCAATTCTGAAATTTTTCGATTTTTCCTGCTCCTCTTAGCATGATAAAGAAGATTCAAAGAGAGTGAGATGCCAGCTCCTTTCATTCAGTCAGTAGCTTCAAACATTTCTGGACGTTTTTCAATGGCAAAAATCAATGAATAATGTGAATGCACAAACAGTAATTTCTCCGCATTGCAAGGTGCAATTGTGAAATTTTTTGCTTTTTCCTGCTCCTTTTAGCATGATAAAGAACATTCAAAGAGAGTGAGATGCCAGCTCTTTTCATTCAGTCAGCAGCTTCAAACATTTCTGGTATATGAATAACATGATGTTTTTCAATGGCAAAAATCAATGAATAATGTGAATGCACAAACAGTAATTTCTCCGCATTGCAAGGTGCAATTGTGAAATTTTTTGCTTTTTCCTGCTCCTTTTAGCATGATAAAGAACATTCAAAGAGAGTGAGATGCCAGCTCTTTTCATTCAGTCAGCAGCTTCAAACATTTCTGGTATATGAATAACATGATGTTTTTCAATGGCAAAAATCAATGAATAATGTGAATGCACAAACAGTAATTTCTCTGCATTGCAAGGTGCAATTCTGAAATTTTTTGCTTTTTCCTGCTCCTCTTAGCATGATAAAGAAGATTCAATGAGAGTGAGATGCCAGCTCCTTTCATTCAGTCAGTAGCTTCAAACATTTCTGGACGTTTTTCAATGGCAAAAATCAATGAATAATGTGAATGCACAAACAGTAATTTCTCCACAATGCAAGGTGCAATTCTGAAATTTTTTGCTTTTTCCTGCTCCTCTTAGCATGATAAAGAAGATTCAAAGAGAGTGAGATGCCAGCTCTTTTCATTCAGTCAGTAGCTTCAAACATTTCTGGTATATGAATAACATGATGTTTTTCAATGGCAAAAATCAATGAATATTGTAAATGCACAAACAGTAATTTCTCCGCATTGCAATGTGCAATTCTGAAATTTTTTGCTTTTTCCTGCTCCTCTTAGCAGGATAAAGAAGATTCAAAGAGAGTGAGATGCCAGCTCCTTTCATTCAGTCAGTAGCTTCAAACATTTCTGGACGTTTTTCAATGGCAAAAATCAATGAATAATGTGAATGCACAAACAGTAATTTCTCCACATTGCAAGGTGAAATTCTGAAATTTTTTGCTTTTTCCTGCTCCTCTTAGCATGATAAAGAAGATTCAAAGAGAGTGAGATGCCAGCTCCTTTCATTCAGTCAGTAGCTTCAAACATTTCTGGACGTTTTTCAATGGCAAAAATCAATGAATATTGTAAATGCACAAACAGTAATTTCTCCGCATTGCAAGGTGCAATTGTGAAATTTTTTGCTTTTTCCTGCTCCTCTTAGCATGATAAAGAAGATTCAAAGAGAGTGAGATGCCAGCTCTTTTCATTCAGTCAGTAGCTTCAAGCATTTCTGGACTTTTTTCAATGGCAAAAATCAATGAATATTGTAAATGCACAAACAGTAATTTCTCCGCATTGCAAGGTGCAATTCTGAAATTTTTTGCTTTTTCCTGCTCCTCTTAGCATGATAAATAAGATTCAAAGAGAGTGAGATGCCAGCTCTTTTCATTCAGTCAGTAGCTTCAAACATTTCTGGTATATGAATAACATGATGTTTTTCAATGGCAAAAATCAATGAATAATGTGAATGCACAAACAGTAATTTCTCCGCATTGCCAGGTGCAATTCTGAAATGTTTTGCTTTTTCCTGCTCCTCTTAGCATGATAAAGAAGATTCAAAGAGAGTGAGATGCCAGCTCTTTTCATTCAGTCAGTAGCTTCAAACATTTCTGGACGTTTTTCAATGGCAAAAATCAATGAATAATGTGAATGCACAAATAGTAATTTCTCCGCATTGCAAGGTGCAATTCTGAAATTTTTTGCTTTTTCCTGCTCCTCTTAGCATGATAAAGAAGATTCAAAGAGAGTGAAATGCCAGCTCCTTTCATTCAGTCAGTAGCTTCAAACATTTCTGGTATATGAATAACATGATGTTTTTCAATGGCAAAAATCAATGAATAATGTGAATGCACAAACAGTAATTTCTCCGCATTGCAAGGTGCAATTCTGAAATTTTTCGATTTTTCCTGCTCCTCTTAGCATGATAAAGAAGATTCAAAGAGAGTGAGATGCCAGCTCCTTTCATTCAGTCAGTAGCTTCAAACATTTCTGGTATATGAATAACATGATGGATTTCAATGGCAAAAATCAATGAATAATGTGAATGCACAAACAGTAATTTCTCCGCATTGCAAGGTGCAATTCTGAAATTTTTTGCTTTTTCCTGCTCCTCTTAGCATGATAAAGAAGATTCAAAGAGAGTGAGATGCCAGCTCTTTTCATTCAGTCAGTAGCTTCAAACATTTCTGGTATATGAATAACATGATGTTTTTCAATTGCAAAAATCAATGAATAATATGAATGCACAAACAGTAATTTCTCCGCATTGCCAGGTGCAATTCTGAAAATTTTTGCTTTTTCCTGCTCCTCTTAGCATGATAAAGAAGCTTCAAAGAGAGTGAGATGCCAGCTCCTTTCATTCAGTCAGTAGCTTCAAACATTTCTGGACGTTTTTCAATGGCAAAAATCAATGAATAATGTGAATGCACAAACAGTAATTTCTCCGCATTGCAAGGTGCAATTGTGAAATTTTTTGCTTTTTCCTGCTCCTTTTAGCATGATAAAGAACATTCAAAGAGAGTGAGATGCTAGCTCTTTTCATTCAGTCAGCAGCTTCAAACATTTCTGGTATATGAATAACATGATGTTTTTCAATGGCAAAAATCAATGAATAATGTGAATGCACAAACAGTAATTTCTCTGCATTGCAAGGTGCAATTCTGAAATTTTTTGCTTTTTCCTGCTCCTCTTAGCATGATAAAGAAGATTCAAAGAGAGTGAGATGCCAGCTCCTTTCATTCAGTCAGTAGCTTCAAACATTTCTGGTATATGAATAACATGATGGTTTTCAAAGGCAAAAATCAATGAATAATGTGAATGCACAAACAGTAATTTCTCCGCATTGCAAGGTGCAATTCTGAAATTTTTTGCTTTTTCCTGCTCCTCTTAGCATGATAAAGAAGATTCAAAGAGAGTGAGATGCCAGCTCTTTTCATTCAGTCAGTAGCTTCAAACATTTCTGGTATATGAATAACATGATGTTTTTCAATGGCAAAAATCAATGAATAATGTCAATGCACAAACAGTAATTTCTCCGCATTGCCAGGTGCAATTCTGAAATTTTTTGCTTTTTCCTGCTCCTCTTAGCATGATAAAGAAGATTCAAAGAGAGTGAGATGCCAGCTCCTTTCATTCAGTCAGTAGCTTCAAACATTTCTGGACGTTTTTCAATGGCAAAAATCAATGAATAATGTGAATGCACAAACAGTAATTTCTCCGCATTGCAAGGTGCAATTGTGAAATTTTTTGCTTTTTCCTGCTCCTTTTAGCATGATAAAGAACATTCAAAGAGAGTGAGATGCCAGCTCTTTTCATTCAGTCAGCAGCTTCAAACATTTCTGGTATATGAATAACATGATGTTTTTCAATGGCAAAAATCAATGAATAATGTGAATGCACAAACAGTAATTTCTCTGCATTGCAAGGTGCAATTCTGAAATTTTTTGCTTTTTCCTGCTCCTCTTAGCATGATAAAGAAGATTCAAAGAGAGTGAGATTCCAGCTCTTTTCATTCAGTCAGTAGCTTCAAACATTTCTGGACGTTTTTCAATGGCAAAAATCAATGAATAATGTGAATGCACAAACAGTAATTTCTCCACAATGCAAGGTGCAATTCTGAAATTTTTTGCTTTTTCCTGCTCCTCTTAGCATGATAAAGAAGATTCAAAGAGAGTGAGATGCCAGCTCCTTTCATTCAGTGTTTAGCTTCAAACATTTCTGGACGTTTTTCAATGGCAAAAATCAATGAATATTGTAAATGCACAAACAGTAATTTCTCCGCATTGCAAGCTGCAATTGTGAAATTTTTTGCTTTTTCCTGCTCCTCTTAGCATGATAAAGAAGTTTCAAAGAGAGTGAGATGCCAGCTCTTTTCATTCAGTCAGTAGCTTCAAGCATTTCTGGACTTTTTTCAATGGCAAAAATCAATGAATATTGTAAATGCACAAACAGTAATTTCTCCGCATTGCAAGGTGCAATTCTGAAATTTTTTGCTTTTTCCTGCTCCTCTTAGCATGATAAAGAAGATTCAAAGAGAGTGATATGCCAGCTCTTTTCATTCAGTCAGTAGCTTCAAACATTTCTGGTATATGAATAACATGATGTTTTTCAATGGCAAAAATCAATGAATAATGTGAATGCACAAACAGTAATTTCTCTGCATTGCAAGGTGCAATTCTGAAATTTTTTGCTTTTTCCTGCTCCTCTTAGCATGATAAAGAAGATTCAAAGAGAGTGAGATGCCAGCTCCTTTCATTCAGTCAGTAGCTTCAAACATTTCTGGACGTTTTTCAATGGCAAAAATCAATGAATAATGTGAATGCACAAACAGTAATTTCTCCACAATGCAAGGTGCAATTCTGAAATTTTTTGCTTTTTCCTGCTCCTCTTAGCATGATAAAGAAGATTCAAAGAGAGTGAGATGCCAGCTCCTTTCATTCAGTGATTAGCTTCAAACATTTCTGGACGTTTTTCAATGGCAAAAATCAATGAATATTGTAAATGCACAAACAGTAATTTCTCCGCATTGCAAGCTGCAATTGTGAAATTTTTTGCTTTTTCCTGCTCCTCTTAGCATGATAAAGAAGTTTCAAAGAGAGTGAGATGCCAGCTCTTTTCATTCAGTCAGTAGCTTCAAGCATTTCTGGACTTTTTTCAATGGCAAAAATCAATGAATATTGTAAATGCACAAACAGTAATTTCTCCGCATTGCAAGGTGCAATTCTGAAATTTTTTGCTTTTTCCTGCTCCTCTTAGCATGATAAAGAAGATTCAAAGAGAGTGATATGCCAGCTCTTTTCATTCAGTCAGTAGCTTCAAACATTTCTGGTATATGAATAACATGATGTTTTTCAATGGCAAAAATCAATGAATAATGTGAATGCACAAACAGTAATTTCTCCGCATTGCAAGGTGCAATTCTGAAATTTTTTGCTTTTTCCTGCTCCTCTTAGCATGATAAAGAAGATTCAAAGAGAGTGAGATGCCAGCTCCTTTCATTCAGTCAGTAGCTTCAAACATTTCTGGACGTTTTTCAATGGCAAAAATCAATGAATAATGTGAATGCACAAACAGTAATTTCTCCGCATTGCAAGGTGCAATTCTGAAATTTTTTGCTTTTTCCTGCTCCTTTTAGCATGATAAAGAACATTCAAAGAGAGTGAGATGCCAGCTCTTTTCATTCAGTCAGCAGCTTCAAACATTTCTGGTATATGAATAACATGATGTTTTTCAATGGCAAAAATCAATGAATAATGTGAATGCACAAACAGTAATTTCTCTGCATTGCAAGGTGCAATTCTGAAATTTTTTGCTTTTTCCTGCTCCTCTTAGCATGATAAAGAAGATTCAAAGAGAGTGAGATGCCAGCTCCTTTCATTCAGTCAGTAGCTTCAAACATTTCTGGACGTTTTTCAATGGCAAAAATCAATGAATAATGTGAATGCACAAACAGTAATTTCTCCACAATGCAAGGTGCAATTCTGAAATTTTTTGCTTTTTCCTGCTCCTCTTAGCATGATAAAGAAGATTCAAAGAGAGTGAGATGCCAGCTCCTTTCATTCAGTGATTAGCTTCAAACATTTCTGGACGTTTTTCAATGGCAAAAATCAATGAATATTGTAAATGCACAAACAGTAATTTCTCCGCATTGCAAGCTGCAATTGTGAAATTTTTTGCTTTTTCCTGCTCCTCTTAGCATGATAAAGAAGTTTCAAAGAGAGTGAGATGCCAGCTCTTTTCATTCAGTCAGTAGCTTCAAGCATTTCTGGACTTTTTTCAATGGCAAAAATCAATGAATATTGTAAATGCACAAACAGTAATTTCTCCGCATTGCAAGGTGCAATTCTGAAATTTTTTGCTTTTTCCTGCTCCTCTTAGCATGATAAAGAAGATTCAAAGAGAGTGATATGCCAGCTCTTTTCATTCAGTCAGTAGCTTCAAACATTTCTGGTATATGAATAACATGATGTTTTTCAATGGCAAAAATCAATGAATAATGTGAATGCACAAACAGTAATTTCTCCGCATTGCAAGGTGCAATTCTGAAATTTTTTGCTTTTTCCTGCTCCTCTTAGCATGATAAAGAAGATTCAAAGAGAGTGAGATGCCAGCTCCTTTCATTCAGTCAGTAGCTTCAAACATTTCTGGACGTTTTTCAATGGCAAAAATCAATGAATAATGTGAATGCACAAACAGTAATTTCTCCGCATTGCAAGGTGCAATTGTGAAATTTTTTGCTTTTTCCTGCTCCTTTTAGCATGATAAAGAACATTCAAAGAGAGTGAGATGCCAGCTCTTTTCATTCAGTCAGCAGCTTCAAACATTTCTGGTATATGAATAACATGATGTTTTTCAATGGCAAAAATCAATGAATAATGTGAATGCACAAACATTAATTTCTCTGCATTGCAAGGTGCAATTCTGAAATTTTTTGCTTTTTCCTGCTCCTCTTAGCATGATAAAGAAGATTCAATGAGAGTGAGATGCCAGCTCCTTTCATTCAGTCAGTAGCTTCAAACATTTCTGGACGTTTTTCAATGGCAAAAATCAATGAATAATGTGAATGCACAAACAGTAATTTCTCCACAATGCAAGGTGCAATTCTGAAATTTTTTGCTTTTTCCTGCTCCTCTTAGCATGATAAAGAAGATTCAAAGAGAGTGAGATGCCAGCTCTTTTCATTCAGTCAGTAGCTTCAAACATTTCTGGTATATGAATAACATGATGTTTTTCAATGGCAAAAATCAATGAATATTGTAAATGCACAAACAGTAATTTCTCCGCATTGCAATGTGCAATTCTGAAATTTTTTGCTTTTTCCTGCTCCTCTTAGCATGATAAAGAAGATTCAAAGACAGTGAGATGTCAGCTCCTTTCATTCAGTCAGTAGCTTCAAACATTTCTGGACGTTTTTCAATGGCAAAAATCAATGAATAATGTGAATGCACAAACAGTAATTTCTCCACATTGCAAGGTGCAATTCTGAAATTTTTTGCTTTTTCCTGCTCCTCTTAGCATGATAAAGAAGATTCAAAGAGAGTGAGATGCCAGCTCCTTTCATTCAGTCAGTAGCTTCAAACATTTCTGGACGTTTTTCAATGGCAAAAATCAATGAATATTGTAAATGCACAAACAGTAATTTCTCCGCATTGCAAGGTGCAATTGTGAAATTTTTTGCTTTTTCCTGCTCCTCTTAGCATGATAAAGAAGATTCAAAGAGAGTGAGATGCCAGCTCTTTTCATTCAGTCAGTAGCTTCAAGCATTTCTGGACTTTTTTCAATGGCAAAAATCAATGAATATTGTAAATGCACAAACAGTAATTTCTCCGCATTGCAAGGTGCAATTCTGAAATTTTTTGCTTTTTCCTGCTCCTCTTAGCATGATAAATAAGATTCAAAGAGAGTGAGATGCCAGCTCTTTTCATTCAGTCAGTAGCTTCAAACATTTCTGGTATATGAATAACATGATGTTTTTCAATGGCAAAAATCAATGAATAATGTGAATGCACAAACAGTAATTTCTCCGCATTGCCAGGTGCAATTCTGAAATGTTTTGCTTTTTCCTGCTCCTCTTAGCATGATAAAGAAGATTCAAAGAGAGTGAGATGCCAGCTCTTTTCATTCAGTCAGTAGCTTCAAACATTTCTGGACGTTTTTCAATGGCAAAAATCAATGAATAATGTGAATGCACAAATAGTAATTTCTCCGCATTGCAAGGTGCAATTCTGAAATTTTTTGCTTTTTCCTGCTCCTCTTAGCATTATAAAGAAGATTCAAAGAGAGTGAAATGCCAGCTCCTTTCATTCAGTCAGTAGCTTCAAACATTTCTGGTATATGAATAACGTGATGTTTTTCAATGGCAAAAATCAATGAATAATGTGAATGCACAAACAGTAATTTCTCCGCATTGCAAGGTGCAATTCTGAAATTTTTTGCTTTTTCCTGCTCCTCTTAGCATGATAAAGAAGATTCAAAGAGAGTAAGATGCCAGCTCCTTTCATTCAGTCAGTAGCTTCAAACATTTCTGGACGTTTTTCAATGGCAAAAATCAATGAATAATGTGAATGCACAAACAGTAATTTCTCCGCATTGCAAGGTGCAATTCTGAAATTTTTTGCTTTTTCCTGCTCCTTTTAGCATGATAAAGAACATTCAAAGAGAGTGAGATGCCAGCTCTTTTCATTCAGTCAGCAGCTTCAAACATTTCTGGTATATGAATAACATGATGTTTTTCAATGGCAAAAATCAATGAATAATGTGAATGCACAAACAGTAATTTCTCTGCATTGCAAGGTGCAATTCTGAAATTTTTTGCTTTTTCCTGCTCCTCTTAGCATGATAAAGAAGATTCAGAGAGAGTGAGATGCCAGCTCCTTTCATTCAGTCAGTAGCTTCAAACATTTCTGGACGTTTTTCAATGGCAAAAATCAATGAATAATGTGAATGCACAAACAGTAATTTCTCCACAATGCAAGGTGCAATTCTGAAATTTTTTGCTTTTTCCTGCTCCTCTTAGCATGATAAAGAAGATTCAAAGAGAGTGAGATGCCAGCTCCTTTCATTCAGTGATTAGCTTCAAACATTTCTGGACGTTTTTCAATGGCAAAAATCAATGAATATTGTAAATGCACAAACAGTAATTTCTCCGCATTGCAAGCTGCAATTGTGAAATTTTTTGCTTTTTCCTGCTCCTCTTAGCATGATAAAGAAGTTTCAAAGAGAGTGAGATGCCAGCTCTTTTCATTCAGTCAGTAGCTTCAAGCATTTCTGGACTTTTTTCAATGGCAAAAATCAATGAATATTGTAAATGCACAAACAGTAATTTCTCCGCATTGCAAGGTGCAATTCTGAAATTTTTTGCTTTTTCCTGCTCCTCTTAGCATGATAAAGAAGATTCAAAGAGAGTGATATGCCAGCTCTTTTCATTCAGTCAGTAGCTTCAAACATTTCTGGTATATGAATAACATGATGTTTTTCAATGGCAAAAATCAATGAATAATGTGAATGCACAAACAGTAATTTCTCCGCATTGCAAGGTGCAATTCTGAAATTTTTTGCTTTTTCCTGCTCCTCTTAGCATGATAAAGAAGATTCAAAGAGAGTGAGATGCCAGCTCCTTTCATTCAGTCAGTAGCTTCAAACATTTCTGGACGTTTTTCAATGGCAAAAATCAATGAATAATGTGAATGCACAAACAGTAATTTCTCCGCATTGCAAGGTGCAATTGTGAAATTTTTTGCTTTTTCCTGCTCCTTTTAGCATGATAAAGAACATTCAAAGAGAGTGAGATGCCAGCTCTTTTCATTCAGTCAGCAGCTTCAAACATTTCTGGTATATGAATAACATGATGTTTTTCAATGGCAAAAATCAATGAATAATGTGAATGCACAAACATTAATTTCTCTGCATTGCAAGGTGCAATTCTGAAATTTTTTGCTTTTTCCTGCTCCTCTTAGCATGATAAAGAAGATTCAATGAGAGTGAGATGCCAGCTCCTTTCATTCAGTCAGTAGCTTCAAACATTTCTGGACGTTTTTCAATGGCAAAAATCAATGAATAATGTGAATGCACAAACAGTAATTTCTCCACAATGCAAGGTGCAATTCTGAAATTTTTTGCTTTTTCCTGCTCCTCTTAGCATGATAAAGAAGATTCAAAGAGAGTGAGATGCCAGCTCTTTTCATTCAGTCAGTAGCTTCAAACATTTCTGGTATATGAATAACATGATGTTTTTCAATGGCAAAAATCAATGAATATTGTAAATGCACAAACAGTAATTTCTCCGCATTGCAATGTGCAATTCTGAAATTTTTTGCTTTTTCCTGCTCCTCTTAGCATGATAAAGAAGATTCAAAGACAGTGAGATGCCAGCTCCTTTCATTCAGTCAGTAGCTTCAAACATTTCTGGACGTTTTTCAATGGCAAAAATCAATGAATAATGTGAATGCACAAACAGTAATTTCTCCACATTGCAAGGTGCAATTCTGAAATTTTTTGCTTTTTCCTGCTCCTCTTAGCATGATAAAGAAGATTCAAAGAGAGTGAGATGCCAGCTCCTTTCATTCAGTCAGTAGCTTCAAACATTTCTGGACGTTTTTCAATGGCAAAAATCAATGAATATTGTAAATGCACAAACAGTAATTTCTCCGCATTGCAAGGTGCAATTGTGAAATTTTTTGCTTTTTCCTGCTCCTCTTAGCATGATAAAGAAGATTCAAAGAGAGTGAGATGCCAGCTCTTTTCATTCAGTCAGTAGCTTCAAGCATTTCTGGACTTTTTTCAATGGCAAAAATCAATGAATATTGTAAATGCACAAACAGTAATTTCTCCGCATTGCAAGGTGCAATTCTGAAATTTTTTGCTTTTTCCTGCTCCTCTTAGCATGATAAATAAGATTCAAAGAGAGTGAGATGCCAGCTCTTTTCATTCAGTCAGTAGCTTCAAACATTTCTGGTATATGAATAACATGATGTTTTTCAATGGCAAAAATCAATGAATAATGTGAATGCACAAACAGTAATTTCTCCGCATTGCCAGGTGCAATTCTGAAATGTTTTGCTTTTTCCTGCTCCTCTTAGCATGATAAAGAAGATTCAAAGAGAGTGAGATGCCAGCTCTTTTCATTCAGTCAGTAGCTTCAAACATTTCTGGACGTTTTTCAATGGCAAAAATCAATGAATAATGTGAATGCACAAATAGTAATTTCTCCGCATTGCAAGGTGCAATTCTGAAATTTTTTGCTTTTTCCTGCTACTCTTAGCATTATAAAGAAGATTCAAAGAGAGTGAAATGCCAGCTCCTTTCATTCAGTCAGTAGCTTCAAACATTTCTGGTATATGAATAACGTGATGTTTTTCAATGGCAAAAATCAATGAATAATGTGAATGCACAAACAGTAATTTCTCCGCATTGCAAGGTGCAATTCTGAAATTTTTCGATTTTTCCTGCTCCTCTTAGCATGATAAAGAAGATTCAAAGAGAGTGAGATGCCAGCTCCTTTCATTCAGTCAGTAGCTTCAAACATTTCTGGTATATGAATAACATGATGGATTTCAATGGCAAAAATCAATGAATAATGTGAATGCACAAACAGTAATTTCTCCGCATTGCAAGGTGCAATTCTGAAATTTTTTGCTTTTTCCTGCTCCTCTTAGCATGATAAAGAAGATTCAAAGAGAGTGAGATGCTAGCTCTTTTCATTCAGTCAGTAGCTTCAAACATTTCTGGTATATGAATAACATGATGTTTTTCAATTGCAAAAATCAATGAATAATATGAATGCACAAACAGTAATTTCTCCGCATTGCCAGGTGCAATTCTGAAACTTTTTGCTTTTTCCTGCTCCTCTTAGCATGATAAAGAAGATTCAAAGAGAGTGAGATGCCAGCTCCTTTCATTCAGTCAGTAGCTTCAAACATTTCATGACGTTTTTCAATGGCAAAAATCAATGAATAATGTGAATGCACAAACAGTAATTTCTCCGCATTGCAAGGTGCAATTGTGAAATTTTTTGCTTTTTCCTGCTCCTTTTAGCATGATAAAGAACATTCAAAGAGAGTGAGATGCTAGCTCTTTTCATTCAGTCAGCAGCTTCAAACATTTCTGGTATATGAATAACATGATGTTTTTCAATGGCAAAAATCAATGAATAATGTGAATGCACAAACAGTAATTTCTCTGCATTGCAAGGTGCAATTCTGAAATTTTTTGCTTTTTCCTGCTCCTCTTAGCATGATAAAGAAGATTCAAAGAGAGTGAGATGCCAGCTCCTTTCATTCAGTCAGTAGCTTCAAACATTTCTGGTATATGAATAACATGATGGTTTTCAATGGCAAAAATCAATGAATAATGTGAATGCACAAACAGTAATTTCTCCGCATTGCAAGGTGCAATTCTGAAATTTTTTGCTTTTTCCTGCTCCTCTTAGCATGATAAAGAAGATTCAAAGAGAGTGAGATGCCAGCTCTTTTCATTCAGTCAGTAGCTTCAAACATTTCTGGTATATGAATAACATGATGTTTTTCAATGGCAAAAATCAATGAATAATGTGAATGCACAAACAGTAATTTCTCTGCATTGCCAGGTGCAATTCTGAAATTTTTTGCTTTTTCCTGCTCCTCTTAGCATGATAAAGAAGGTTCAAAGAGAGTGAGATGCCAGCTCCTTTCATTCAGTCAGTAGCTTCAAACATTTCTGGACGTTTTTCAATGGCAAAAATCAATGAATAATGTGAATGCACAAACAGTAATTTCTCCACAATGCAAGGTGCAATTCTGAAATTTTTTGCTTTTTCCTGCTCCTCTTAGCATGATAAAGAAGATTCAAAGAGTGTGAGATGCCAGCTCCTTTCATTCAGTCATTAGCTTCAAACATTTCTGGACGTTTTTCAATGGCAAAAATCAATGAATATTGTAAATGCACAAACAGTAATTTCTCCGCATTGCAAGCTGCAATTGTGAAATTTTTTGCTTTTTCCTGCTCCTCTTAGCATGATAAAGAAGATTCAAAGAGAGTGAGATGCCAGCTCTTTTCATTCAGTCAGTAGCTTCAAGCATTTCTGGACTTTTTTCAATGGCAAAAATCAATGAATATTGTAAATGCACAAACAGTAATTTCTCCGCATTGCAAGGTGCAATTCTGAAATTTTTTGCTTTTTCCTGCTCCTCTTAGCATGATAAAGAAGATTCAAAGAGAGTGAGATGCCAGCTCCTTTCATTCAGTCAGTAGCTTCAAACATTTCTGGTATATGAATAACATGATGTTTTTCAATGGCAAAAATCAATGAATAATGTGAAAGCACAAACAGTAATTTCTCCGCATTGCAAGGTGCAATTCTGAAATTTTTTCCTTTTTGCTGCTCCTCTTAGCATGATAAAGAAGATTCAGAGAGAGTGAGATGCCAGCTCCTTTCATTCAGTCAGTAGCTTCAAACATTTCTGGTATATGAATAACATGATGTTTTTCAATGGCAAAAATCAATGAATAATGTGAAAGCACAAACAGTAATTTCTCCGCATTGCAAGGTGCAATTCTGAAATTTTTTCCTTTTTGCTGCTCCTCTTAGCATGATAAAGAAGATTCAGAGAGAGTGAGATGCCAGCTCCTTTCATTCAGTCAGTAGCTTCAAACATTTCTGGTATATGAATAACATGATGTTTTTCAATGGCAAAAATCAATGAATAATGTGAAAGCACAAACAGCAATTTCTCCGCTTTGCAAGGTGCAATTCTGAAATTTTTTGCATTTTCCTGCTCCACTTAGCATGATAAAGAAGATTCAAATAGAGTGAGATGACAGCTCTTTTCATTCAGTCAGTAGCTTCAAACATTTCTGGTATATGAATAACATGATGTTTTTCAATGGTAAAAATCAATGAATAATGTGAATGCACAAACAGTAATTTCTCCGCATTGCAAGGTGCAATATTGAAATTTTTTGCTTTTTCCTGCTCCTCGTAGCATGATAAAGAAGATTCAAAGAGAGTGACATGCCAGCTCCTTTCATTCAGTCAGTAGCTTCAAACATTTCTGGACGTTTTTCAATGGCAAAAATCAATGAATAATGTGAATGCACAAACAGTAATTTCTCCGCATTACAAGGTGCAATTCTGAAATTTTTTGCTTTTTCCTGCTCCTCCTAGCATGATAAAGAAGATTAAAAGAGAGTGAGATGCCAGCTCCTTTCATTCAGTCAGTAGCTTCAAACATTTCTGGATGTTTTTCAATGGCAAAAATCAATGAATATTGTTAATGCACAAACAGTAATTTCTCCGCAATGCAAGGTGCAATTCTGAAATTTTTTGCTTTTTCTTGCTCCTCTTAGCATGATAAAGAAGATTCAAAGAGAGTGAGATGCCAGCTCTTTTCATTCAGTCAGTAGCTTCAAACATTTCTGGACGTTTTTCAATGGCAAAAATCAATGAATATTGTAAATGCACAAACAGTAATTTCTCCGCATTGCAAGGTGCAATTCTGAAATTTTTTGCTTTTTCCTGCTCCTCTTAGCATGATAAAGAAGATTCAAAGAGAGTGAGATGCCAGCTCTTTTCATTCAGTCAGCAGCTTCAAACATTTCTGGTATATGAATAACATGATGTTTTTCAATGGCAAAAATCAATGAATAATGTGAATGCACAAACAGTAATTTCTCTGCATTGCAAGGTGCAATTCTGAAATTTTTTGCTTTTTCCTGCTCCTCTTAGCATGATAAAGAAGATTCAAAGAGAGTGAGATGCCAGCTCCTTTCATTCAGTCAGTAGCTTCAAACATTTCTGGACGTTTTTCAATGGCAAAAATCAATGAATATTGTAAATGCACAAACAGTAATTTCTCCGCATTGCAAGGTGCAATTGTGAAATTTTTTGCTTTTTCCTGCTCCTCTTAGCATGATAAAGAAGATTCAAAGAGAGTGAGATGCCAGCTCTTTTCATTCAGTCAGTAGCTTCAAGCATTTCTGGACTTTTTTCAATGGCAAAAATCAATGAATATTGTAAATGCACAAACAGTAATTTCTCCGCATTGCAAGGTGCAATTCTGAAATTTTTTGCTTTTTCCTGCTCCTCTTAGCATGATAAATAAGATTCAAAGAGAGTGAGATGCCAGCTCTTTTCATTCAGTCAGTAGCTTCAAACATTTCTGGTATATGAATAACATGATGTTTTTCAATGGCAAAAATCAATGAATAATGTGAATGCACAAACAGTAATTTCTCCGCATTGCCAGGTGCAATTCTGAAATGTTTTGCTTTTTCCTGCTCCTCTTAGCATGATAAAGAAGATTCAAAGAGAGTGAGATGCCAGCTCTTTTCATTCAGTCAGTAGCTTCAAACATTTCTGGACGTTTTTCAATGGCAAAAATCAATGAATAATGTGAATGCACAAATAGTAATTTCTCCGCATTGCAAGGTGCAATTCTGAAATTTTTTGCTTTTTCCTGCTACTCTTAGCATTATAAAGAAGATTCAAAGAGAGTGAAATGCCAGCTCCTTTCATTCAGTCAGTAGCTTCAAACATTTCTGGTATATGAATAACGTGATGTTTTTCAATGGCAAAAATCAATGAATAATGTGAATGCACAAACAGTAATTTCTCCGCATTGCAAGGTGCAATTCTGAAATTTTTCGATTTTTCCTGCTCCTCTTAGCATGATAAAGAAGATTCAAAGAGAGTGAGATGCCAGCTCCTTTCATTCAGTCAGTAGCTTCAAACATTTCTGGTATATGAATAACATGATGGTTTTCAATGGCAAAAATCAATGAATAATGTGAATGCACAAACAGTAATTTCTCCGCATTGCAAGGTGCAATTCTGAAATTTTTTGCTTTTTCCTGCTCCTCTTAGCATGATAAAGAAGATTCAAAGAGAGTGAGATGCCAGCTCTTTTCATTCAGTCAGTAGCTTCAAACATTTCTGGTATATGAATAACATGATGTTTTTCAATGGCAAAAATCAATGAATAATGTGAATGCACAAACAGTAATTTCTCTGCATTGCCAGGTGCAATTCTGAAATTTTTTGCTTTTTCCTGCTCCTCTTAGCATGATAAAGAAGATTCAAAGAGAGTGAGATGCCAGCTCCTTTCATTCAGTCAGTAGCTTCAAACATTTCTGGACGTTTTTCAATGGCAAAAATCAATGAATAATGTGAATGCACAAACAGTAATTTCTCCACAATGCAAGGTGCAATTCTGAAATTTTTTGCTTTTTCCTGCTCCTCTTAGCATGATAAAGAAGATTCAAAGAGTGTGAGATGCCAGCTCCTTTCATTCAGTCATTAGCTTCAAACATTTCTGGACGTTTTTCAATGGCAAAAATCAATGAATATTGTAAATGCACAAACAGTAATTTCTCCGCATTGCAAGCTGCAATTGTGAAATTTTTTGCTTTTTCCTGCTCCTCTTAGCATGATAAAGAAGATTCAAAGAGAGTGAGATGCCAGCTCTTTTCATTCAGTCAGTAGCTTCAAGCATTTCTGGACTTTTTTCAATGGCAAAAATCAATGAATATTGTAAATGCACAAACAGTAATTTCTCCGCATTGCAAGGTGCAATTCTGAAATTTTTTGCTTTTTCCTGCTCCTCTTAGCATGATAAAGAAGATTCAAAGAGAGTGATATGCCAGCTCTTTTCATTCAGTCAGTAGCTTCAAACATTTCTGGTATATGAATAACATGATGTTTTTCAATGGCAAAAATCAATGAATAATGTGAATGCACAAACAGTAATTTCTCCGCATTGCAAGGTGCAATTCTGAAATTTTTTGCTTTTTCCTGCTCCTCTTAGCATGATAAAGAAGATTCAAAGAGAGTGAGATGCCAGCTCCTTTCATTCAGTCAGTAGCTTCAAACATTTCTGGTATATGAATAACATGATGTTTTTCAATGGCAAAAATCAATGAATAATGTGAAAGCACAAACAGTAATTTCTCCGCATTGCAAGGTGCAATTCTGAAATTTTTTCCTTTTTGCTGCTCCTCTTAGCATGATAAAGAAGATTCAGAGAGAGTGAGATGCCAGCTCCTTTCATTCAGTCAGTAGCTTCAAACATTTCTGGTATATGAATAACATGATGTTTTTCAATGGCAAAAATCAATGAATAATGTGAAAGCACAAACAGCAATTTCTCCGCTTTGCAAGGTGCAATTCTGAAATTTTTTGCATTTTCCTGCTCCACTTAGCATGATAAAGAAGATTCAAATAGAGTGAGATGACAGCTCTTTTCATTCAGTCAGTAGCTTCAAACATTTCTGGTATATGAATAACATGATGTTTTTCAATGGTAAAAATCAATGAATAATGTGAATGCACAAACAGTAATTTCTCCGCATTGCAAGGTGCAATATTGAAATTTTTTGCTTTTTCCTGCTCCTCGTAGCATGATAAAGAAGATTCAAAGAGAGTGACATGCCAGCTCCTTTCATTCAGTCAGTAGCTTCAAACATTTCTGGACGTTTTTCAATGGCAAAAATCAATGAATAATGTGAATGCACAAACAGTAATTTCTCCGCATTACAAGGTGCAATTCTGAAATTTTTTGCTTTTTCCTGCTCCTCCTAGCATGATAAAGAAGATTAAAAGAGAGTGAGATGCCAGCTCCTTTCATTCAGTCAGTAGCTTCAAACATTTCTGGATGTTTTTCAATGGCAAAAATCAATGAATATTGTTAATGCACAAACAGTAATTTCTCCGCAATGCAAGGTGCAATTCTGAAATTTTTTGCTTTTTCTTGCTCCTCTTAGCATGATAAAGAAGATTCAAAGAGAGTGAGATGCCAGCTCTTTTCATTCAGTCAGTAGCTTCAAACATTTCTGGACGTTTTTCAATGGCAAAAATCAATGAATATTGTAAATGCACAAACAGTAATTTCTCCGCATTGCAAGGTGCAATTCTGAAATTTTTTGCTTTTTCCTGCTCCTCTTAGCATGATAAAGAAGATTCAAAGAGAGTGAGATGCCAGCTCTTTTCATTCAGTCAGCAGCTTCAAACATTTCTGGTATATGAATAACATGATGTTTTTCAATGGCAAAAATCAATGAATAATGTGAATGCACAAACAGTAATTTCTCTGCATTGCAAGGTGCAATTCTGAAATTTTTTGCTTTTTCCTGCTCCTCTTAGCATGATAAAGAAGATTCAAAGAGAGTGAGATGCCAGCTCCTTTCATTCAGTCAGTAGCTTCAAACATTTCTGGACGTTTTTCAATGGCAAAAATCAATGAATAATGTGAATGCACAAACAGTAATTTCTCCACATTGCAAGGTGTAATTCTGAAATTTTTTGCTTTTTCCTTCTCCTGTTAGCATGATAAAGAAGATTCAAAGAGAGTGAGATGCCAGCTCCTTTCATTCAGTCAGTAGCTTCAAACATTTCTGGACGTTTTTCAATGGCAAAAATCAATGAATATTGTAAATGCACAAACAGTAATTTCTCCGCATTGCAAGCTGCAATTGTGAAATTTTTTGCTTTTTCCTGCTCCTCTTAGCATGATAAAGAAGATTCAAAGAGAGTGAGATGCCAGCTCTTTTCATTCAGTCAGTAGCTTCAAGCATTTCTGGACTTTTTTCAATGGCAAAAATCAATGAATATTGTAAATGCACAAACAGTAATTTCTCCGCATTGCAAGGTGCAATTCTGAAATTTTTTGCTTTTTCCTGCTCCTCTTAGCATGATAAAGAAGATTCAAAGAGAGTGAGATGCCAGCTCTTTTCATTCAGTCAGTAGCTTCAAACATTTCTGGTATATGAATAACATGATGTTTTTCAATGGCAAAAATCAATGAATAATGTGAATGCACAAACAGTAATTTCTCCGCATTGCCAGGTGCAATTCTGAAATTTTTTGCTTTTTCCTGCTCCTCTTAGCATGATAAAGAAGATTCAAAGAGAGTGAGATGCCAGCTCTTTTCATTCAGTCAGTAGCTTCAAACATTTCTGGACGTTTTTAAATGGCAAAAATCAATGAATAATGTGAATGCACAAATAGTAATTTCTCCGCATTGCAAGGTACAATTCTGAAATTTTTTGCTTTTTCCTGCTCCTCTTAGCATGATAAAGAAGATTCAAAGAGAGTGAAATGCCAGCCCCTTTCATTCAGTCAGTAGCTTCAAACATTTCTGGTATATGAATAACATGATGTTTTTCAAAGGCAAAAATCAATGAATAATGTGAATGCACAAACAGTAATTTCTCCGCATTGCAAGGTGCAATTGTGAAATTTTTTGCTTTTTCCTGCTCCTCTTAGCATGATAAAGAGCATTCAAAGAGAGTGAGATGCCAGCTCCTTTCATTCAGTCAGTAACTTCAAACATTTCTCGTATATGAATAACATGATGTTTTTCAATGGCAAAAATCAATGAATAATGTGAATGCACAAACAGTAATTTCTACGCATTGCAAGGTGCAATTCTGAAATTTTTTGCTTTTTCCTGCTCCTCTTAGCATGATAAAGAAGATTCAAAGAGTGTGAGATGCCAGCTCCTTTCATTCAGTCAGTAGCTTCAAACATTTCTGGTATATGAATAACATGATATTTTTCAATGGCAAAAATCAATGAATAATGTGAAAGCACAAACAGTAATTTCTCCGCATTGCAAGGTGAAATTCTGAAATTTTTTCCTTTTTGCTGCTCCTCTTAGCATGATAAAGAAGATTCAAAGAGAGTGAGATGCCAGCTCTTTTCATTCAGTCAGTAGCTTCAAACATTTCTGGTATATGAATAACATGATGTCTTTCAATGGCAAAAATGAATGAATAATGTGAATGCACAAACAGTAATTTCTCCGCATTGCAAGGTGCAATTCTGAAATTTTTTGCTTTTTCCTGCTCCTCTTAGCATGATAAAGAAGATTCAAAGAGAGTGAGATGCCAGCTCTTTTCATTCAGTCAGTAGCTTCAAACATTTCTGGTATATGAATAACATGATGTTTTTCAATGGCAAAAATCAATGAATAATGTGAATGCACAAACAGTAATTTCTCCGCATTGCAAGGTGCAATTCTGAAATTTTTTGCTTTTTCCTGCTCCTCTTAGCATGATAAAGAAGATTCAAAGAGAGTGAGATGCCAGCTCCTTTCATTCAGTCAGTAGCTTCAAACATTTCTGGTATATGAATAACATGATGTTTTTCAATTCCAAAAATCAATGAATAATGTGAATGCACAAACAGTTATTTCTCCGCATTGCAAGGTGCAATTCTGAAATTTTTTGCTTTTTCCTGCTCCTCTTAGCATGATAAAGAAGATTCAAAGAGAATGAGATGCCAGCTCCTTTCATTTAGTCAGTAGCTTCAAACATTTCTGGACGTTTTTCAATGGAAAAAATCAATGAATATTGTAAATGCACAAACAGTAATTTCTCCGCATTGCAAGGTGCAATTCTGAAATTTTTTGCTTTTTCCTGCTCCCCTTAGCATGATAAAGAAGATTCAAAGAGAGGGAGATGCCAGCTCTTTTCATTCAGTCAGTAGCTTCAAACATTTCTCGTATATGAATAACATGATGTTTTTCAATGGCAAAAATCAATGAATAATGTGAATGCACAAACAGTAATTTCTCCGCATTGCAAGGTGCAATTCTGAAATTTTTTGCGTTTTCCTGCTCTTCTTAGCATGATAAAGAAGATTCAAAGAGAGTGAGATGCCAGCTCCTTTCATTCAGTCAGTAGCTTCAAACATTTCTGGTATATGAATAACATGATGGTTTTCAATGGCAAAAATCAATGAATAATGTGAATGCACAAACTGTAATTTTTCGGCATTGCAAGGTGCAATTCTGAAATTTTTTGCTTTTTCCTGCTCCTCTTAGCATGATAAAGAAGATTCAAAGAGAGTGAGATGCCAGCTCCTTTCATTCAGTCAGTAGCTTCAAACATTTCTGGACGTTTTTCAATGGCAAAAATCAATGAATATTGTAAATGCACAAACAATAATTTCTCCGCTTTGCAAGGTGCAATTCTGAAATTTTTTGCTTTTTCCTGCTCCTCTTAGCATGATAAAGAAGATTCAAAGAGAGTGAGATGCCAGCTCTTTTCATTCAGTCAGTAGCTTCAAACATTTCTGGTATATGAATAACATGATGTTTTTCAATGGCAAAAATCAATGAATAATGTGAATGCACAAACAGTAATTTCTCCGCATTGCAAGGTGAAATTCTGAAATTTTTTGCTTTTTCCTGCTCCTCTTAGCATGATAAAGAAGATTCAAAGAGAGTGAGATGCCAGCTCCTTTCATTCAGTCAGTAGCTTCAAACATTTCTGGTATATGAATAACATGATGGTTTTCAATGGCAAAAATCAATGAATAATGTGAATGCACAAAGAGTAACTTCACCGTATTGCAAGGTGCAATTCTGAAATTTTTTTTTTTCCTGCTCCTCTTAGCATGATAAAGAAGATTCAAAGAGAGTGAGATGCCAGGTCCTTTCATTCAGTCAGTAGCTTCAAACATTTCTGGACGTTTTTCAATTGCAAAAATCAATGAATAATGTGAATGCACAAACAGTAATTTCTCCGCAATGCAAGTTGCAATTCTGAAATTTTTTGCTTTTTCCTGCTCCTCTTAGCATGATTAAGAAGATTCAAAGAGAGTGAGATGCCAGCTCCTTTCATTCAGTCAGTAGCTTCAAACATTTCTGGACGTTTTTCAATGGCAAAAATCAATGAATATTGTAAATGCACAAACAGTAATTTCTCTGCATTGCAAGGTGCAATTCTGAAATTTTTTTGCTTTTTCCTGCTCCTCTTAGCATGATAAAGAAGATTCAAAGAGAGTGAGATGCCAGCTCTTTTCATTCAGTCAGTAGCTTCAAACATTTCTGGTATATGAATAACATGATGTTTTTCAATGGCAAACATCAATGAATAATGTGAATGCACAAACAGTAATTTCTCCGCATTGCAAGGTGCAGTTCTGAAATTTTTTGCTTTTTCCTGCTCCTCTTAGCATGATAAAGAAGATTCAAAGAGAGTGAGATGCCAGCTCCTTTCATTCAGTCAGTAGCTTCAAACATTTCTGGACGTTTTTCAATGGCAAAAATCAATGAATAATGTGAATGCACAAACAGTAATTTCTCCGCAATGCAAGGTGCAATTCTGAAATTTTTTGCTTTTTCCTGCTCCTCTTAGCATGATTAAGAAGATTCAAAGATAGTGAGATGCCAGCTCTTTTCATTCAGTCAGTAGCTTCAAACATTTCTGGTATATGAATAACATGATGTTTTTCAATGGCAAAAATCAATGAATAATGTGAATGCACAAACAGTAATTTCTCCGCATTGCAAGGTGCAATTCTGAAATTTTTTGCTTTTTCCTGCTCCTCTTAGCATGATAAAGAAGATTCAAAGAGAGTGAGATGCCAGCTCCTTTCATTCAGTCAGTAGCTTCAAACATTTCTGGACGTTTTTCAATGGCAAAAATCAATGAATATTGTAAATGCACAAACTGTAATTTCTCCGCATTGCAAGGTGCAATTCTGAAATTTTTTGCTTTTTCCTGCTCCTCTTAGCATGATAAAGAAGATTCAAAGAGAGTGAGATGCCAGCTCTTTTCATTCAGTCAGTAGCTTCAAACATTTCTCGTATATGAATAACATGATGTTTTTCAATGGCAAAAATCAATGAATAATGTGAATGAACAAACAGTAATTTCTCCGCATTGCAATGTGCAATTCTGAAATTATTTGCTTTTTAATGCTCCTCTTAGCATGATAAAGAAGATTCAATGAGAGTGAGATGCCAGCTCTTTTCATTCAGTCAGTAGCTTCAAACATTTCTGGACGTTTTTCAATGGCAAAAATCAATGAATATTGTAAATGCACAAACAGTAATTTCTCCGCATTGCAAGGTGCAATTCTGAAATTTTTTTGCTTTTTCCTGCTCCTCTTAGCGGATAAAGAAGATTCAAAGAGAGTGAGATGCCAGCTCTTTTCATTCAGTCAGTAGCTTCAAACATTTCTGGTATATGAATAACATGATGTTTTTCAATGTCAAACATCAATGAATAATGTGAATGCACAAACAGTAATTTCTCCGCATTGCAAGGTGCAGTTCTGAAATTTTTTGCTTTTTCCTGCTCCTCTTAGCATGATAAAGAAGATTCAAAGAGAGTGAGATGCCAGCTCCTTTCATTCAGTCAGTAGCTTCAAACATTTCTGGACGTTTTTCAATGGCAAAAATCAATGAATAGTGTGAATGCACAAACAGTAATTTCTCCGCAATGCAAGGTGCAATTCTGAAATTTTTTGCTTTTTCCTGCTCCTCTTAGCATGATTAAGAAGATTCAAAGAGAGTGAGATGCCAGCACTTTTCATTCAGTCAGTAGCTTCAAACATTTCTGGTATATGAATAACATGATGTTTTTCAATGGCAAAAATCAATGAATAATGTGAATGCACAAACAGTAATTTCTCCGCATAGCAAGGTGCAATTCTGAATTTTTTTGCTTTTTCCTGCTCCTCTTAGCATGATAAAGAAGATTCAAAGAGAGTGAGATGAGAGCTCCTTTCATTCAGTCAGTAGCTTCAAACATTTCTGGTATATGAATAACATGATGGTTTTCAATGGCAAAAATCAATGAATAATGTGAATGCACAAACTGTAATTTTTCCGCATTGCAAGGTGCAATTCTGAAATTTTTTGCTTTTTCCTGCTCCTCTTAGCATGATAAAGAAGGTTCAAAGAGAGTGAGATGCCAGCTCCATTCACTCAGTCAGTAGCTTCAAACATTTCTGGACATTTTTCAATGGCAAAAATCAATGAATATTGTAAAGGCACAAACGGTAATTTCTCCGCATTGCAAGGTGCAATTCTGAAATTTTTTGCTTTTTCCTGCTCCTCTTAGCATGATAAAGAAGATTCAAAGGGAGTGAGATGCCAGCTCCTTTCATTCAGTCAGTAGCTTCAAACATTTCTGGACGTTTTTCAATGGCAAAAATCAATGAATATTGTAAATGCACAAACAATAATTTCTCCGCATTGCAAGTTGCAATTCTGAAATTTTTTGCTTTTTCCTGCTCCTCTTAGCATGATAAAGAAGATTCAAAGAGAGTGAGATGCCAGCTCTTTTCATTCAGTCAGTAGCTTCAAACATTTCTGGTATATGAATAACATGATGTTTTTCAATGGCAAAAATCAATGAATAATGTGAATGCACAAACATTAATTTCTCCGCATTGCAAGGTGCAATTCTGAAATTTTTTGCTTTTTCCTGCTCCTCTTAGCATGATAAAGAAGATTCAAAGAGAGTGAGATGCCAGCTCCTTTCATTCAGTCAGTAGCTTCAAACATTTCTGGTATATGAATAACATGATGGTTTTCAATGGCAAAAATCAATGAATAATGTGAATGCACAAACAGTAACTTCACCGTATTGCAAGGTGCAATTCTGAAATTTTTTGTTTTTTCCTGCTCCTCTTAGCATGATAAAGAAGATTCAAAGAGAGTGAGATGCCAGCTCCTTTCTTTCAGTCAGTAGCTTCAAACATTTCTGGACATTTTTCAATGGCAAAAATCAATGAATAATGTGAATGCACAAACAGTAATTTCTCCGCAATGCAAGGTGCAATTCTGAAATTTTTTGCTTTTTCCTGCTCCTCTTAGCATGATTAAGAAGATTCAAAGAGAGTGAGATGCCAGCTTCTTTCATTCAGTCAGTAGCTTCAAACATTTCTGGATGTTTTTCAATGGCAAAAATCAATGAATATTGTAAATGCACAAACAGTAATTTCTCTGCATTGCAAGTTGCAATTCTGAAATTTTTTTGCTTTTTCCTGCTCCTCTTAGCATGATAAAGAAGATTCAAAGAGAGTGAGATGCCAGCTCTTTTCATTCAGTCAGTAGCTTCAAACATTTCTGGTATATGAATAACATGATGTTTTTCAATGGCAAACATCAATGAATAATGTGAATGCACAAACTGTAATTTCTCCGCATTGCAAGGTGCAGTTCTGAAATTTTTTGCTTTTTCCTGCTCCTCTTAGCATGATAAAGAAGATTCAAAGAGAGTGAGATGCCAGCTCCTTTCATTCAGTCAGTAGCTTCAAACATTTCTGGACGTTTTTCAATGGCAAAAATCAATGAATAATGTGAATGCACAAACAGTAATTTCTCCGCAATGCAAGGTGCAATTCTGAAATTTTTTGCTTTTTCCTGCTCCTCTTAGCATGATTAAGAAGATTCAAAGAGAGTGAGATGCCAGCTCCTTTCATTCAGTCAGTAGCTTCAAACATTTCTGGACGTTTTTCAATGGCAAAAATCAATGAATATTGTAAATGCACAAACAGTAATTTCTCCACATTGCAAGGTGCAATTCTGAAATTTTTTGCTTTTTCCTTCTCCTCTTAGCATGATAAAGAAGATTCAAAGATAGTGAGATGCCAGCTCTTTTCATTCAGTCAGTAGCTTCAAATATTTCTGGCATATGAATAACAATATGTTTTTCAATGGCAAAAATCAATGAATAATGTGAATGCACAAACAGTAATTTCTCCGCATTGCAAGGTGCAATTCTGAAATTTTTTGCTTTTTCCTGCTCCTCTTAGCATGATAAAGAAGATTCAAAGAGAGTGAGATGCCAGCTCCTTTCATTCAGTCAGTAGCTTCAAACATTTCTGGTATATGAATAACATGTTTTTCAATGGCAAAAATCAATGAATAATGTGAATGCACAAACAGTAATTTCTCCGCATTGCAAGGTGCAATTCTGAAATGTTTTGCTTTTTCCTGCTCCTCTTAGCATGATAAAGAAAATTCAAAGAGAGTGAGATGCCAGCTCCTTTCATTCAGTCAGTAGCTTCAAACATTTCTGGTATATGAATAACATGATGTTTTTCAATGGCAAAAATCAATGAATATTGTAAATGCACAAACAGTAATTTCTCCGCATTGCAAGGTGCAATTCTGAAATTTTTTGCTTTTTCCTGCTCCTCTTAGCATGATAAAGAAGATTCAAAGAGAGTGAGATGCCAGATCCTTTCATTCAGTCAGTAGCTTCAAACATTTCTGGACTTTTTCAATGGCAAAAATCAATGAATATTGTAAATGCACAAACAGTAATTTCTCCTCATTGCAAGGTGCAATTCTGAAATTTTTAGCTTTTTTGTGCTCCTCTTAGCATGATAAAGAAGATTCAAAGAGAGTGAGATGCCAGCTCTTTTCATTCAGTCAGTAGCTTCAAACATTTCTGGTATATGAATAGCATGATGTTTTTCAATGGCAAAAATCAATGAATAATGTGAATGCACAAACAGTAATTTCTCCGCATTGCAAGGTGCAATTCTGAAATTTTTTGCTTTTTCCTGCTCCTCTTAGCATGATAAAGAAGATTCAAAGAGAGTGAGATGCCAGCTCCTTTCATTCAGTCAGTAGCTTCAAACATTTCTGGATGTTTTTCAATGGCAAAAATCAATGAATAATGTGAATGCACAAACAGTAATTTCTCCGCATTGCAAGGTGCAATTCTGAATTTTTTTTGCTTTTTCCTGCTCCTCTTAGCATGATAAAGAAGATTCAAAGAGATTGAGATGCCAGCTCCTTTCATTCAGTCAGTAGCTTCAAACATTTCTGGTATATGAATAACATGTTTTTCAATGGCAAAAATCAATGAATAATGTGAATGCACAAACAGTAATTTCTCTGCATTGCAAGGTGCAATTCTGAAATTTTTTGCTTTTTCCTGCTCCTCTTAGCATGATAAAGAAGATTCAAAGAGAGTGAGATGCCAGCTCCTTTCATTCAGTCAGTAGCTTCAAACATTTCTGGACGTTTTTCAATGGCAAAAATCAATGAATATTGTAAATGCACAAACAGTAATTTCTCCGCATTGCAAGGTGCAATTCTGAAATTTTTTGCTTTTTCCTGCTCCTCTTAGCATGATAAAGAAGATTCAAAGAGAGTGAGATGCCTGCTCTTTTCATTCAGTCAGTAGCTTCAAACATTTCTGGTATATGAATAACATGATGTTTTTCAATGGCAAAAATCAATGAATAATGTGAATGCACAAACAGTAATTTCTCCGCACTGCAAGGTGCAATTCTGAATTTTTTTGCTTTTTCCTGCTCTTCTTAGCATGATAAAGAAGATTCAAAGAGAGTGAGATGACAGCTCTTTTCATTCAGTCAGTAGCTTCAAACATTTCTGGACGTTTTTCAATGGCAAAAATCAATGAATATTGTAAATGCACAAACAGTAATTTCTCCGCATTGCAAGGTGCAATTCTGAAATTTTTTGCTTTTTCCTCCTCCTCTTAGCATGATAAAGAAGATTCAAAGAGAGTGAGATGCCAGCTCTTTTCATTCAGTCAGTAGCTTCAAACATTTCTGGACGTTTTTCAATGGCAAAAATCAATGAATAATGTGAATGCACAAACAGTAATTTCTCCGCAATGCAAGGTGCAATTCTGAAATTTTTTGCTTTTTCCTGCTCCTCTTAGCATGATAAAGAAGATTCAAAGAGAGTGAGATGCCAGCTCTTTTCATTCAGTCAGTAGCTTCAAACATTTCTGGTATATGAATAACATGATGTTTTTCAATGGCAAAAATCAATGAATATTGTAAATGCACAAACAGTAATTTCTCCGCATTGCAAGGTGCAATTCTGAAGTCTTTTGCTTTTTCCTGCTCCTCTTAGCATGATAAAGAAGATTCAAAGAGAGTGAGATGCCAGCTCCTTTCATTCAGTCAGTAGCTTCAAACATTTCTGGACGTTTTTCAATGGCAAAAATCAATGAATATTGTAAATGCACAAACAGTAATTTCTCCGCATTGCAAGGTGCAACTCTGAAATTTTTTGCTTTTTCCTGCTTCTCTTAGCATGATAAAGAAGATTCAAAGAGATTGAGAAGCCAGCTTTTTTCATTCAGTCAGTAGCTTCAAACATTTCTGGACGTTTTTCAATGGCCAAAATCAATGAATATTGTAAATGCACAAACAGTAATTTCTCCGCATTGCAAGGTGCAATTCTGAAATTTTTTGCTTTTTCTTGCTCCTCTTAGCATGATAAAGAAGATTCAAAGAGAGTGAGATGCCAGCTCCTTTCATTCAGTCAGTAGCTTCAAACATTTCTGGACGTTTTTCAATGGCAAAAATCAATGAATATTGTAAATGCACAAACAGTAATTTCTCCGCATTGCAAGGTGCAATTCTGAAATTTTTTGCTTTTTCCTGCTCCTCTTAGCATGATAAAGAAGATTCAAAGAGAGTGAGATGCCTGCTCTTTTCATTCAGTCAGTAGCTTCAAACATTTCTGGTATATGAATAACATGATGTTTTTCAATGGCAAAAATCAATGAATAATGTGAATGCACAAACAGTAATTTCTCCGCACTGCAAGGTGCAATTCTGAATTTTTTTGATTTTTCCTGCTCTTCTTAGCATGATAAAGAAGATTCAAAGAGAGTGAGATGACAGCTCTTTTCATTCAGTCAGTAGCTTCAAACATTTCTGGACGTTTTTCAATGGCAAAAATCAATGAATATTGTAAATGCACAAACAGTAATTTCTCCGCATTGCAAGGTGCAATTCTGAAATTTTTTGCTTTTTCCTCCTCCTCTTAGCATGATAAAGAAGATTCAAAGAGAGTGAGATGCCAGCTCTTTTCATTCAGTCAGTAGCTTCAAACATTTCTGGACGTTTTTCAATGGCAAAAATCAATGAATAATGTGAATGCACAAACAGTAATTTCTCCGCAATGCAAGGTGCAATTCTGAAATTTTTTGCTTTTTCCTGCTCCTCTTAGCATGATAAAGAAGATTCAAAGAGAGTGAGATGCCAGCTCTTTTCATTCAGTCAGTAGCTTCAAACATTTCTGGTATATGAATAACATGATGTTTTTCAATGGCAAAAATCAATGAATATTGTAAATGCACAAACAGTAATTTCTCCGCATTGCAAGGTGCAATTCTGAAGTTTTTTGCTTTTTCCTGCTCCTCTTAGCATGATAAAGAAGATTCAAAGAGAGTGAGATGCCAGCTCCTTTCATTCAGTCAGTAGCTTCAAACATTTCTGGACGTTTTTCAATGGCAAAAATCAATGAATATTGTAAATGCACAAACAGTAATTTCTCCGCAGTGCAAGGTGCAACTCTGAAATTTTTTGCTTTTTCCTGCTCCTCTTAGCATGATAAAGAAGATTCAAAGAGATTGAGAAGCCAGCTTTTTTCATTCAGTCAGTAGCTTCAAACATTTCTGGACGTTTTTCAATGGCCAAAATCAATGAATATTGTAAATGCACAAACAGTAATTTCTCCGCATTGCAAGGTGCAATTCTGAAATTTTTTGCTTTTTCCTTCTCCTCTTAGCATGATAAAGAAGATTCAAAGAGAGTGAGATGCCAGCTCTTTTCATTCAGTCAGTAGCTTCAAACATTTCTGGTATATGAATAACATGATGTTTTTCAATGGCAAAAATCAATGAATAATGTGAATGCACAAACAGTAATTTCTCCGCATTGCAAGGTGCAATTGTCACGCTGTCTCTGTATACTGGAGGTAGGGGGCCTAAGCTGACCCTAAGCTGGGGCCCTGACTAATCCCTCAACCTGGAGGTACTGTTAAAGGTACAGAGGTCCAGGCCGCCAGCGTAACCCCTACCTCCTGAACATCCCTGCACCTCAGTAATCTAGTCCTGAGAAGGACCCCGATCACAACCAAAGGGAACAAGAAATAATATGCCCAAACACAGTATTTAGACGAACGAGACAGTACAAGGGAAAAACCAAAACCACCTTGCATACAAACAACTTCTCAACTACAACAGAGGGAAAACCAACGGGAAAGGAGATAAATGATAAAGCGAGGAAAGGGAAAAAACACTTCCAAATACACTTATCTCAGCAACTCCAAACACCACGATCCGCTCTGTCAGTCTGAATGAAATGCTTTCACCGACACCTCCCAAACAGACCAGCAGGTATATGAAGGAGTCTCACTACAGAAGTATTGATTGCAGCTGGGCGAGGCTGGACCTCATCTAGCCCAGAGAGAGAGAGAGAATTAACTCCCTCACTGCCGAGAAACACAAAGCACCAACAAGTCAGCTGCGAGAAGTCAGGCTGTGTACTCGTGACGATCTTTGTGGCAACACACCCGTGACAGCAATTCTGAAATTTTTTGCTTTTTCCTGCTCCTCTTAGCATGATAAAGAAGATTCAAAGAGAGTGAGATGCCAGCTCCTTTCATTCAGTCAGTAGCTTCAAACATTTCTGGATGTTTTTCAATGGCAAAAATCAATGAATAATGTGAATGCACAAACAGTAATTTCTCCGCATTGCAAGGTGCAATTCTGAATTTTTTTGCTTTTTCCTGCTCCTCTTAGCATGATAAAGAAGATTCAAAGAGAGTGAGATGCCAGCTCCTTTCATTCAGTCAGTAGCTTCAAACATTTCTGGACGTTTTTCAATGGCAAAAATCAATGAATATTGTAAATGCACAAACAGTAATTTCTCCGCATTGCAAGGTGCAACTCTGAAATTTTTTGCTTTTTCCTGCTCCTCGAGGCATGATAAAGAAGATTCAAAGAGATTGAGAAGCCAGCTTTTTTCATTCAGTCAGTAGCTTCAAACATTTCTGGTATATGAATAACATGATGTTTTTCAATGGCAAAAATCAATGAATATTGTAAATGCACAAACAGTAATTTCTCCGCATTGCAAGGTGCAATTCTGAAATTTTTAGCTTTTTCCTGCTCCTCTTAGCATGATAAAGAAGATTCAAAGAGAGTGAGATGCCAGATCCTTTCATTCAGTCAGTAGCTTCAAACATTTCTGGACTTTTTCAATGGCAAAAATCAATGAATATTGTAAATGCACAAACAGTAATTTCTCCTCATTGCAAGGTGCAATTCTGAAATTTTTAGCTTTTTCCTGCTCCTCTTAGCATGATACAGAAGATTCAAAGAGAGTGAGATGCCAGCTCTTTTCATTCAGTCAGTAGCTTCAAACATTTCTGGTATATGAATAACATGATGTTTTTCAATGGCAAAAATCAATGAATAATGTGAATGCACAAACAGTAATTTCTCCGCACTGCAAGGTGCAATTCTGAATTTTTTTGCTTTTTCCTGCTCTTCTTAGCATGATAAAGAAGATTCAAAGAGAGTGAGATGACAGCTCTTTTCATTCAGTCAGTAGCTTCAAACATTTCTGGACGTTTTTCAATGGCAAAAATCAATGAATATTGTAAATGCACAAACAGTAATTTCTCCGCATTGCAAGGTGCAATTCTGAAATTTTTTGCTTTTTCCTCCTCCTCTTAGCATGATAAAGAAGATTCAAAGAGAGTAAGATGCCAGCTCTTTTCATTCAGTCAGTAGCTTCAAACATTTCTGGACGTTTTTCAATGGCAAAAATCAATGAATAATGTGAATGCACAAACAGTAATTTCTCCGCAATGCAAGGTGCAATTCTGAAATTTTTTGCTTTTTCCTGCTCCTCTTAGCATGATAAAGAAGATTCAAAGAGAGTGAGATGCCAGCTCTTTTCATTCAGTCAGTAGCTTCAAACATTTCTGGTATATGAATAACATGATGTTTTTCAATGGCAAAAATCAATGAATATTGTAAATGCACAAACAGTAATTTCTCCGCATTGCAAGGTGCAATTCTGAAGTTTTTTGCTTTTTCCTGCTCCTCTTAGCATGATAAAGAAGATTCAAAGAGAGTGAGATGCCAGCTCCTTTCATTCAGTCAGTAGCTTCAAACATTTCTGGACGTTTTTCAATGGCAAAAATCAATGAATATTGTAAATGCACAAACAGTAATTTCTCCGCATTGCAAGGTGCAACTCTGAAATTTTTTGCTTTTTCCTGCTCCTCTTAGCATGATAAAGAAGATTCAAAGAGATTGAGAAGCCAGCTTTTTTCATTCAGTCAGTAGCTTCAAACATTTCTGGACGTTTTTCAATGGCCAAAATCAATGAATATTGTAAATGCACAAACAGTAATTTCTCCGCATTGCAAGGTGCAATTCTGAAATGTTTTGCTTTTTCCTGCTCCTCTTAGCATGATAAAGAAGATTCAAAGAGAGTGAGATGCCAGCTCTTTTCATTCAGTCAGTAGCTTCAAACATTTCTGGTATATGAATAACATGATGTTTTTCAATGGCAAAAATCAATGAATAATGTGAATGCACAAACAGTAATTTCTCCGCATTGCAAGGTGCAATTCTGAAATTTTTTGCTTTTTCCTGCTCCTCTTAGCATGATAAAGAAGATTCAAAGAGTGTGAGATGCCAGCTCCTTTCATTCAGTCAGTAGCTTCAAACATTTCTGGATGTTTTTCAATGGCAAAAATCAATGAATAATGTGAATGCACAAACAGTAATTTCTCCGCATTGCAAGGTGCAATTCTGAATTTTTTTGCTTTTTCCTGCTCCTCTTAGCATGATAAAGAAGATTCAAAGAGAGTGAGATGCCAGCTCCTTTCATTCAGTCAGTAGCTTCAAACATTTCTGGTATATGAATAACATGTTTTTCAATGGCAAAAATCAATGAATAATGTGAATGCACAAACAGTAATTTCTCTGCATTGCAAGGTGCAATTCTGAAATTTTTTGCTTTTTCCTGCTCCTCTTAGCATGATAAAGAAGATTCAAAGAGAGTGAGATGCCAGCTCCTTTCATTCAGTCAGTAGCTTCAAACATTTCTGGACGTTTTTCAATGGCAAAAATCAATGAATATTGTAAATGCACAAACAGTAATTTCTCCGCATTGCAAGGTGCAATTCTGAAATTTTTTGCTTTTTCCTGCTCCTCTTAGCATAATAAAGAAGATTCAAAGAGAGTGAGATGCCTGCTCTTTTCATTCAGTAAGTAGCTTCAAACATTTCTGGTATATGAATAACATGATGTTTTTCAATGGCAAAAATCAATGAATAATGTGAATGCACAAACAGTAATTTCTCCGCACTGCAAGGTGCAATTCTGAATTTTTTTGCTTTTTCCTCCTCCTCTTAGCATGATAAAGAAGATTCAAAGAGAGTGAGATGCCAGCTCTTTTCATTCAGTCAGTAGCTTCAAACATTTCTGGACGTTTTTCAATGGCAAAAATCAATGAATAATGTGAATGCACAAACAGCATTTTCTCCGCAATGCAAGGTGCAATTCTGAAATTTTTTGCTTTTTCCTGCTCCTCTTAGCATGATAAAGAAGATTCAAAGAGAGTGAGATGCCAGCTCTTTTCATTCAGTCAGTAGCTTCAAACATTTCTGGTATATGAATAACATGATATTTTTCAATGGCAAAAATCAATGAATAATGTGAATGCACAAACAGAAATTTCTCCGCATTGCAAGGTGCAATTCTGAAATTTTTTGCTTTTTCCTGCTCCTCTTTGCATGATAAAGAAGATTCAAAGAGAGTGAGATGCCAGCTCCTTTCATTCAGTCAGTAGCTTCAAACATTTCTGGATGTTTTTCAATGGCAAAAATCAATGAATAATGTGAATGCACAAACAGTAATTTCTCCGCATTGCAAGGTGCAATTCTGAAATTTTTTGCTTTTTCATGCTCCTCTTAGCATGATAAAGAAGATTCAAAGAGAGTGAGATGCCAGCTCCTTTCATTCAGTCAGTAGCTTCAAACATTTCTGGATGTTTTTCAATGGCAAAAATCAATGAATATTGTAAATGCACAAACAGTAATTTCTACGCATTGCAAGGTGCAATTCTGAAATTTTTTGCTTTTTCCTGCTCCTCTTAGCATGATAAAGAAGATTCAAACAGATTGAGAAGCCAGCTCTTTTCATTCAGTCAGTAGCTTCAAACATTTCTGGACGTTTTTCAATGGACAAAATCAATGAATATTGTAAATGCACAAACAGTAATTTCTCCGCATTGCAAGGTGCAATTCTGAAACTTTTTGCTTTTTCCTGCTCCTCTTAGCATGATAAAGAAGATTCAAAGAGAGTGAGATGCCAGCTCTTTTCATTCAGTCAGTAGCTTCAAACATTTCTCGTATATGAATAACATGATGTTTTTCAATGGCAAAAATGAATGAATAATGTGAATGAACAAACAGTAATTTCTCCGCATTGCAAGGTGCAATTCTGAAATTTTTTGCTTTTTCCTGCTCCTCTTAGCAAGATAAAGAAGACTCAAAGAGAGTGAGATGCCAGCTCCTTTCATTCAGTCAGTAGCTTCAAACATTTCTGGACGTTTTTCAATGGCAAAAATCAATGAATATTGTAAATGCACAAACAGTAATTTCTCCGCATTGCAAGGTGCAATTCTGAAATTTTTTGCTTTTTCCTGCTCCTCTTAGCATGATAAAGAAGATTCAAAGAGATTGAGAAGCCAGCTCTTTTCATTCAGTCAGTAGCTTCAAACATTTCTGGACGTTTTTCAATGGCCAAAATCAATGAATATTGTAAATGCACAAACAGTAATTTCTCCGCATTGCAAAGTGCAATTCTGAAACTTTTTGCTTTTTCCTGCTCCTTTTAGCATGATAAAGAAGATTCAAAGAGAGTGAGATGCCAGCTCCTTTCATTCAGTCAGTAGCTTCAAACATTTCTGGTATATGAATAACATGATGTTTTTCAATGGCAAAAATCAATGAATAATGTGAATGCACAAACAGTAATTTCTCCGCACTGCAAGGTGCAATTCTGAATTTTTTTGCCTTTTCCTGCTCCTCTTAGCATGATAAAGAAGATTCAAAGAGAGTGAGATGCCAGCTCCTTTCATTCAGTCAGAAGCTTCAAACATTTCTGGATGTTTTTCAATGGCAAAAATCAATGAATATTGTAAATGCACAAACAGTAATTTCTCCGCATTGCAAGGTGCAATTCTGAAATTTTTTGCTTTTTCCTGCTCCTCTTAGCATGATAAAGAAGATTCAAAGAGAGTGAGATGCCAGATCCTTTCATTCAGTCAGTAGCTTCAAACATTTCTGGACGTTTTTCAATGGCAAAAATCAATGAATATTGTAAATGCACAAACAGTAATTTCTTCGCATTGCAAGGTGCAATTCTGAAATTTTTAGCTTTTTCCTGCTCCTCTTAGCATGATAAAGAAGATTCAAAGAGAGTGAGATGCCAGCACTTTTCATTCAGTCAGTAGCTTCAAACATTTCTGGTATATGAATAACATGATGTTTTTCAATGGCAAAAATCAATGAATAATGTGAATGCACAAACAGTAATTTCTCCGCATTGCAAGGTGCAATTCTGAAATTTTTTGCTTTTTCCTGCTCCTCTTAGCATGATAAAGAAGATTCAAAGAGAGTGAGATGCCAGCTCTTTTCATTCAGTCAGTAGCTTCAAACATTTCTGGATGTTTTTCAATGGCAAAAATCAATGAATATTGTAAATGCACAAACAGTAATTTCTCCGCATTGCAAGGTGCAGTTCTGAAATTTTTTGCTTTTTCCTCCTCCTCTTAGCATGATAAAGAAGATTCAAAGAGAGTGAGATGCCAGCTCTTTTCATTCAGTCAGTAGCTTCAAACATTTCTGGACGTTTTTCAATGGCAAAAATCAATGAATAATGTGAATGCACAAACAGTAATTTCTCCGCAATGCAAGGTGCAATTCTGAAATTTTTTGCTTTTTCCTGCTCCTCTTAGCATGATTAAGAAGATTCAAAGAGAGTGAGATGCCAGCTCCTTTCATTCAGTCAGTAGCTTCAAACATTTCTGGACGTTTTTCAATGGCAAAAATCAATGAATATTGTAAATGCACAAACAGTAATTTCTCCGCATTGCAAGGTGCAATTCTGAAGTTTTTTGCTTTTTCCTGCTCCTCTTAGCATGATAAAGAAGATTCAAAGAGAGTGAGATGTCAGCTCCTTTCATTCAGTCAGTAGCTTCAAACATTTCTGGACGTTTTTCAATGGCAAAAATCAATGAATATTGTAAATGCACAAACAGTAATTTCTCCGCATTGCAAGGTGCAATTCTGAAATTTTTAGCTTTTTCCTGCTCCTCTTAGCATGATAAAGAAGATTCAAAGAGAGTGAGATGCCAGCTCTTTTCATTCAGTCAGTAGCTTCAAACATTTCTGGTATATGAATAACATGATATTTTTCAATGGCAAAAATCAATGAATAATGTGAATGCACAAACAGTAATTTCTCCACATTGCAAGGTGCAATTCTGAAATTTTTTGCTTTTTCCTGCTCCTCTTAGCATGATAAAGAAGATTCAAAGAGAGTGAGATGCCAGCTCCTTTCATTCAGTCAGTAGCTTCAAACATTTCTGGATGTTTTTCAATGGCAAAAATCAATGAATAATGTGAATGCACAAACAGTAATTTCTCCGCATTGCAAGGTGCAATTCTGAAATTTTTTGCTTTTTCCTGCTCCTCTTAGCATGATAAAGAAGATTCAAAGAGAGTGAGATGCCAGATCCTTTCATTCAGTCAGTAGCTTCAAACATTTCTGGACGTTTTTCAATGGCAAAAATCAATGAATATTGTAAATGCACAAACAGTAATTTCTCCGCATTGCAAGGTGCAATTCTGAAATTTTTTGCTTTTTCCTGCTCCTCTTAGCATGATAAAGAAGATTCAAAGAGATTGAGAAGCCAGCTCTTTTCATTCAGTCAGTAGCTTCAAACAATTCTGGACGTTTTTCAATGGCCAAAATCAATGAATATTGTAAATGCACAAACAGTAATTTCTCCGCATTGCAAGGTGCAATTCTGAAACTTTGTGCTTTTTCCTGCTCCTCTTAGCATGATAAAGAAGATTCAAAGAGAGTGAGATGCCAGCTCCTTTCATTCAGTCAGTAGCTTCAAACATTTCTGGTATATGAATAACATGATGTTTTTCAATGGCAAAAATCAATGAATAATGTGAATGCACAAACAGTAATTTCTCCGCACTGCAAGGTGCAATTCTGAATTTTTTTGCCTTTTCCTGCTCCTCTTAGCATGATAAAGAAGATTCAAAGAGAGTGAGATGCCAGCTCCTTTCCTTCAGTCAGTAGCTTCAAACATTTCTGGATGTTTTTCAATGGCAAAAATCAATGAATATTGTAAATGCACAAACAGTAATTTCTCCGCATTGCAAGGTGCAATTCTTAAATTTTTTGCTTTTTCCTGCTCCTCTTAGCATGATAAAGAAGATTCAAAGAGAGTGAGATGCCAGATCCTTTCATTCAGTCAGTAGCTTCAAACATTTCTGGACGTTTTTCAATGGCAAAAATCAATGAATATTGTAAATGCACAAACAGTAATTTCTCCGCATTGCAAGGTGCAATTCTGAAATTTTTAGCTTTTTCCTGCTCCTCTTAGCATGATAAAGAAGATTCAAAGAGAGTGAGATGCCAGCACTTTTCATTCAGTCAGTAGCTTCAAACATTTCTGGTATATGAATAACATGATGTTTTTCAATGGCAAAAATCAATGAATAATGTGAATGAACAAACAGTAATTTCTCCGCATTGCAAGGTGCAATTCTGAAATTTTTTGCTTTTTCCTGCTCCTCTTAGCATAATAAAGAAGATTCAAAGAGAGTGGGATGCCAGCTCCTTTCATTCAGTCAGTAGCTTCTAACATTTCTGGACGTTTTTCAATGGCAAAAATCAATGAATATTGTAAATGCACAAACAGTAATTTCTCCGCATTGCAAGGTGCAATTATGAAATTTTTTGCTTTTTCCTGCTCCTCTTAGCATGATAAAGAAGATTCAAAGAGAGTGAGATGCCAGCTCCTTTCATTCAGTCAGTAGCTTCAAACATTTCTGGACGTTTTTCAATGGCAAAAATCAATGAATAATGTGAATGCACAAACAGTAATTTCTCCGCATTGTAAGGTGCAATTCTGAAATTTTTATCTTTTTCCTGCTCCTCTTAGCATGATAAAGAAGATTCAATGAGAGTGAGATGACAACTCTTTTCATTCAGTCAGTAGCTTCAAACATTTCTGGACGTTTTTCAATGGCAAAAATCAATGAATATTGTAAATGCACAAACAGTAATTTCTCCGCATTGCAAGGTGCAATTCTGAAATTTTTTGCTTTTTCCTGCTCCTCTTAGCATGATAAAGAAGATTCAAAGAGAGTGAGATGCCAGCTTTTTTCATTCAGTCAGTAGCTTCAAACATTTCTGGTATATGTATAACATGATGTTTTTCAATGGCAAAAATCAATGAATAATGTGAATGCACAAACAGTAATTTCTCCGCATTGCAAGGTGCAATTCTGAAATTTTTAGCTTTTTCCTGCTCCTCTTAGCATGATAAAGAAGATTCAAAGAGAGTGAGATGCCAGCACTTTTCATTCAGTCAGTAGCTTCAAACATTTCTGGTATATGAATAACATGATGTTTTTCAATGGCAAAAATCAATGAATAATGTGAATGCACAAACAGTAATTTCTCCGCATTGCAAGGTGCAATTCTGAAATTTTTTGCTTTTTCCTGCTCCTCTTAGCATGATAAAGAAGATTCAAAGAGAGTGAGATGCCAGCTCTTTTCATTCAGTCAGTAGCTTCAAACATTTCTGGATGTTTTTCAATGGCAAAAATCAATGAATATTGTAAATGCACAAACAGTAATTTCTCCGCATTGCAAGGTGCAATTCTGAAATTTTTTGCTTTTTCCTCCTCCTCTTAGCATGATAAAGAAGATGCAAAGAGAGTGAGATGCCAGCTCTTTTCATTCAGTCAGTAGCTTCAAACATTTCTGGACGTTTTTCAATGGCAAAAATCAATGAATAATGTGAATGCACAAACAGTAATTTCTCCGCAATGCAAGGTGCAATTCTGAAATTTTTTGCTTTTTCCTGCTCCTCTTAGCATGATTAAGAAGATTCAAAGAGAGTGAGATGCCAGCTCCTTTCATTCAGTCAGTAGCTTCAAACATTTCTGGACGTTTTTCAATGGCAAAAATCAATGAATATTGTAAATGCACAAACAGTAATTTCTCCGCATTGCAAGGTGCAATTCTGAAGTTTTTTGCTTTTTCCTGCTCCTCTTAGCATGATAAAGAAGATTCAAAGAGAGTGAGATGTCAGCTCCTTTCATTCAGTCAGTAGCTTCAAACATTTCTGGACGTTTTTCAATGGCAAAAATCAATGAATATTGTAAATGCACAAACAGTAATTTCTCCGCATTGCAAGGTGCAATTCTGAAATTTTTAGCTTTTTCCTGCTCCTCTTAGCATGATAAAGAAGATTCAAAGAGAGTGAGATGCCAGCTCTTTTCATTCAGTCAGTAGCTTCAAACATTTCTGGTATATGAATAACATGATATTTTTCAATGGCAAAAATCAATGAATAATGTGAATGCACAAACAGTAATTTCTCCGCATTGCAAGGTGCAATTCTGAAATTTTTTGCTTTTTCCTGCTCCTCTTAGCATGATAAAGAAGATTCAAAGAGAGTGAGATGCCAGCTCCTTTCATTCAGTCAGTAGCTTCAAACATTTCTGGATGTTTTTCAATGGCAAAAATCAATGAATAATGTGAATGCACAAACAGTAATTTCTCCGCATTGCAAGGTGCAATTCTGAAATTTTTTGCTTTTTCCTGCTCCTCTTAGCATGATAAAGAAGATTCAAAGAGAGTGAGATGCCAGATCCTTTCATTCAGTCAGTAGCTTCAAACATTTCTGGACGTTTTTCAATGGCAAAAATCAATGAATATTGTAAATGCACAAACAGTAATTTCTCCGCATTGCAAGGTGCAATTCTGAAATTTTTTGCTTTTTCCTGCTCCTCTTAGCATGATAAAGAAGCTTCAAAGAGATTGAGAAGTCAGCTCTTTTCATTCAGTCAGTAGCTTCAAACAATTCTGGATGTTTTTCAATGGCCAAAATCAATGAATATTGTAAATGCACAAACAGTAATTTCTCCGCATTGCAAGGTGCAATTCTGAAACTTTGTGCTTTTTCCTGCTCCTCTTAGCATGATAAAGAAGATTCAAAGAGAGTGAGATGCCAGCTCCTTTCATTCAGTCAGTAGCTTCAAACATTTCTGGTATATGAATAACATGATGTTTTTCAATGGCAAAAATCAATGAATAATGTGAATGCACAAACAGTAATTTCTCCGCACTGCAAGGTGCAATTCTGAATTTTTTTGCCTTTTCCTGCTCCTCTTAGCATGATAAAGAAGATTCAAAGAGAGTGAGATGCCAGCTCCTTTCCTTCAGTCAGTAGCTTCAAACATTTCTGGATGTTTTTCAATGGCAAAAATCAATGAATATTGTAAATGCACAAACAGTAATTTCTCCGCATTGCAAGGTGCAATTCTGAAATTTTTTGCTTTTTCCTGCTCCTCTTAGCATGATAAAGAAGATTCAAAGAGAGTGAGATGCCAGATCCTTTCATTCAGTCAGTAGCTTCAAACATTTCTGGATGTTTTTCAATGGCAAAAATCAATGAATATTGTAAATGCACAAACAGTAATTTCTCCGCATTGCAAGGTGCAATTCTGAAATTTTTAGCTTTTTCCTGCTCCTCTTAGCATGATAAAGAAGATTCAAAGAGAGTGAGATGCCAGCACTTTTCATTCAGTCAGTAGCTTCAAACATTTCTGGTATATGAATAACATGATGTTTTTCAATGGCAAAAATCAATGAATAATGTGAATGCACAAACAGTAATTTCTCCGCATTGCAAGGTGCAATTCTGAAATTTTTTGCTTTTTCCTGCTCCTCTTAGCATAATAAAGAAGATTCAAAGAGAGTGGGATGCCAGCTCCTTTCATTCAGTCAGTAGCTTCAAACATTTCTGGACGTTTTTCAATGGCAAAAATCAATGAATATTGTAAATGCACAAACAGTAATTTCTCCGCATTGCAAGGTGCAATTATGAAATTTTTTGCTTTTTCCTGCTCCTCTTAGCATGATAAAGAAGATTCAAAGAGAGTGAGATGCCAGCTCCTTTCATTCAGTCAGTAGCTTCAAACATTTCTGGACGTTTTTCAATGGCAAAAATCAATGAATAATGTGAATGCACAAACAGTAATTTCTCCGCATTGTAAGGTGCAATTCTGAAATTTTTATCTTTTTCCTGCTCCTCTTAGCATGATAAAGAAGATTCAATGAGAGTGAGATGACAACTCTTTTCATTCAGTCAGTAGCTTCAAACATTTCTGGACGTTTTTCAATAGCAAAAATCAATGAATATTGTAAATGCACAAACAGTAACTTCTCCGCATTGCAAGGTGCAATTCTGAAATTTTTTGCTTTTTCCTGCTCCTCTTAGCATGATAAAGAAGATTCAAAGAGAGTGAGATGCCAGCTTTTTTCATTCAGTCAGTAGCTTCAAACATTTCTGGTATATGTATAACATGATGTTTTTCAATGGCAAAAATCAATGAATAATGTGAATGCACAAACAGTAATTTCTCCGCATTGCAAGGTGCAATTCTGAAATTTTTTTGCTTTTTCCTGCTCCTCTTAGCATGATAAAGAAGATTCAAAGAGAGTGAGATGCCAGCTCCTTTCATTCAGTCAGTAGCTTCAAACATTTCTGGACGTTTTTCAATGGCAAAAATCAATGAATAATGTGAATGCACAAACAGTAATTTCTCCGCATTGCAAGGTGCAATTCTGAAATTTTTTGCTTTTTCCTGCTCCTCTTAGCATGATAAAGAAGATTCAAAGAGAGTGAGATGCCAGCTCCTTTCATTCAGTCAGTAGCTTCAAACATTTCTGGTATATGAATAACATGTTTTTCAAAGGCAAAAATCAATGAATAATGTGAATGCACAAACAGTAATTTCTCCGCATTGCAAGGTGCAATTCTGAAATTTTTTGTTTTTTCCTGCTCCTCTTAGCATGATAAAGAAGATTCAAAGAGAGTGAGATGCCAGCTCCTTTCATTCAGTCAGTAGCTTCAAACATTTCTGGACGTTTTTCAATGGCAAAAATCAATGAATATTGTAAATGCACAAACAGGAATTTCTCCGCATTGCAAGGTGCAATTCTGAAAATTTTTGCTTTTTCCTGCTCCTCTTAGCATGATAAAGAAGATTCAAAGAGAGTGAGATGCCAGCTCTTTTTATTCAGTCAGTAGCTTCAAACATTTCTGGTATATGAATAACATGATGTTTTTCAATGGCAAAAATCAATGAATATTGTAAATGCACAAACAGTAATGTCTCCGCATTGCAAGGTGCAATTCTGAAATTTTTTGCTTTTTCCTGCTCCTCTTAGCATGATAAAGAAGATTCAAAGAGAGTGAGATGACAGCTCCTTTCATTCAGTCAGTAGCTTCAAACATTTCTGGACGTTTTTCAATGGCAAAAATCAATGAATAATGTGAATGCACAAACAGTAATTTCTCTGCATTACAAGGTGCAATTCTGAAATTTATTGCTTTTTCCTGCTCCTCTTAGCATGATTAAGAAGATTAAAAGAGAGTGAGATGCCAGCTCCTTTCATTCAGTCAGTAGCTTCAAACATTTCTGGACGTTTTTCAATGGCAAAAATCAATGAATATTGTAAATGCACAAACAGAAATTTCTCCGCATTGCAAGGTGCAATTCTGAAATTTTTTCTTTTTCCTGCACCTCTTAGCATGATAAAGAAGATTCAAAGATAGTGAGATGCCAGCTCTTTTCATTCAGTCAGTAGCTTCAAACATTTCTGGTATATGAATAACATGAGGTTTTTCATTGGCAAAAATCAATGAATAATGTGAATGCACAAACAGTAATTTCTCCGCATTGCAAGGTGCAATTCTGAACTTTTTTGCTTTTTCCTGCTTCTCTTAGCATGATAAAGAAGATTCAAAGAGAGTGAGATGCCAGCTCCTTTCATTCAGTCAGTAGCTTCAAACATTTCTGGATGTTTTTCAATGGCAAAAATCAATCAATAATGTGAATGCACAAACAGTAATTTCTCCGCATTGCAAGGTGTAATTCTGAATTTTTTTGCTTTTTCCTGCTCCTCTTAGCATGATAAAGAAGATTCAAAGAGAGTGAGATGCCAGCTCCTTTCATTCAGTCAGTAGCTTCAAACATTTCTGGTATATGAATAACATGTTTTTCCATGGCAAAAATCAATGAATAATGTGAATGCACAAACAGTAATTTCTCCGCATTGCAAGGTGCAATTCTGAAATTTTTTGCTTTTTCCTGCTCCTCTTAGCATGATAAAGAAGATTCAAAGAGAGTGAGATGCCAGCTACTTTCATTCAGTCAGTAGCTTCAAACATTTCTGGACGTTTTTCAATGGCAAAAATCAATGAATATTGTAAATGCACAAACAGGAATTTCTCCGCATTGCAAGGTGCAATTCTGAAATTTTTTGCTTTTTCCTGCTCCTCTTAGCATGATAAAGAAGATTCAAAGAGAGTGAGATGACAGCTCCTTTCATTCAGTCAGTAGCTTCAAACATTTCTGGTATATGAATAACATGATGTTTTTCAATGGCAAAAATCAATGAATATTGTAAATGCACAAACAGTAATGTCTCCGCATTGCAAGGTGCAATTCTGAAATTTTTTGCTTTTTCCTGCTCCTCTTAGCATGATAAAGAAGATTCAAAGAGAGTGAGATGACAGCTCCTTTCATTCAGTCAGTAGCTTCAAACATTTCTGGACGTTTTTCAATGGCAAAAATCAATGAATAATGTGAATGCACAAACAGTAATTTCTCTGCATTACAAGGTGCAATTCTGAAATTTATTGCTTTTTCCTGCTCCTCTTAGCATGATTAAGAAGATTAAAAGAGAGTGAGATGCCAGCTCCTTTCATTCAGTCAGTAGCTTCAAACATTTCTGGACGTTTTTCAATGGCAAAAATCAATGAATATTGTAAATGCACAAACAGAAATTTCTCCGCATTGCAAGGTGCAATTCTGAAATTTTTTTCTTTTTCCTGCACCTCTTAGCATGATAAAGAAGATTCAAAGATAGTGAGATGCCAGCTCTTTTCATTCAGTCAGTAGCTTCAAACATTTCTGGTATATGAATAACATGAGGTTTTTCATTGGCAAAAATCAATGAATAATGTGAATGCACAAACAGTAATTTCTCCGCATTGCAAGGTGCAATTCTGAACTTTTTTGCTTTTTCCTGCTTCTCTTAGCATGATAAAGAAGATTCAAATAGAGTGAGATGCCAGCTCCTTTCATTCAGTCAGTAGCTTCAAACATTTCTGGATGTTTTTCAATGGCAAAAATCAATCAATAATGTGAATGCACAAACAGTAATTTCTCCGCATTGCAAGGTGTAATTCTGAAATTTTTTGCTTTTTCCTGCTCCTCTTAGCATGATAAAGAAGATTCAAAGAGAGTGAGATGCCAGCTCCTTTCATTCAGTCAGTAGCTTCAAACATTTCTGGTATATGAATAACATGTTTTTCCATGGCAAAAATCAATGAATAATGTGAATGCACAAACAGTAATTTCTCCGCATTGCAAGGTGCAATTCTGAAATTTTTTGCTTTTTCCTGCTCCTCTTAGCATGATAAAGAAGATTCAAAGAGAGTGAGATGCCAGCTACTTTCATTCAGTCAGTAGCTTCAAACATTTCTGGACGTTTTTCAATGGCAAAAATCAATGAATATTGTAAATGCACAAACAGGAATTTCTCCGCATTGCAAGGTGCAATTCTGAAATTTTTTGCTTTTTCCTGCTCCTCTTAGCATGATAAAGAAGATTCAATGAGAGTGAGATGCCAGCTCTTTTCATTCAGTCAGTAGCTTCAAACATTTATGGTATATGAATAACATGATGTTTTTCAATGGCAAAAATCAATGAATAATGTGAATGCACAAACAGTAATTTCTCCGCATTGCAAGGTGCAATTCTGAAATTTTTTGCTTTTTCCTGCTCCTCTTAGCATGATAAAGAAGATTCAAAGAGAGTGAGATGCCAGCTACTTTCATGCAGTCAGTAGCTTCAAACATTTCTGGACGTTTTTCAATGGCAAAAATCAATGAATATTGTAAATGCACAAACAGTAATTTCTCCGCATTGCAAGGTGCAATACTGAAATTTTTTGCTTTTTCCTGCTCCTCTTAGCATGATAAAGAAGATTCAAAGAGAGTGAGATGCCAGCTCTTTTCATTCAGTCAGTAGCTTCAAACATTTATGGTATATGAATAACATGATGTTTTTCAATGGCAAAAATCAATGAATAATGTGAATGCACAAACAGTAATTTCTCCGCATTGCAAGGTGCAATTCTGAAATTTTTTGCTTTTTCATGCTCCTCTTAGCATGATAAAGAAGATTCAAAGAGAGTGAGATGCCAGCTCCTTTCATTCAGTCAGTAGCTTCAAACATTTCTGGACGTTTTTCAATGGCAAAAATCAATGAATAATGTGAATGCACAAACAGTAATTTCTCCGCATCGCAAGGTGCAATTCTGAAATTTTTTGCTTTTTCCTGCTCCTCTTAGCATGATAAAGAAGATTCAAAGAGAGTGAGATGCCAGCTCCTTTCATTCAGTCAGTAGCTTCAAACATTTCTGGTATATGAATAACATGTTTTTCAATGGCAAAAATCAATGAATAATGTGAATGCACAAACAGTAATTTCTCCGCATTGTAAGGTGCAATTCTGAAATTTTTTGCTTTTTCCTGCTCCTCTTAGCATGATAAAGAAGATTCAAAGAGAGTGAGATGCCAGCTCCTTTCATTCAGTCAGTAGCTTCAAACATTTCTGGACGTTTTTCAATGGCAAAAATCAATGAATATTGTAAATGCACAAACAGTAATTTCTCCGCATTGCAAGGTGCAATTCTGAAATTTTTTGCTTTTTCCTGCTCCTCTTAGCATGATAAAGAAGATTCAAAGAGAGTGAGAAGCCAGCTCTTTTCATTCAGTCAGTAGCTTCAAACATTTCTGGACGTTTTTCAATGGCAAAAATCAATGAATAATGTGAATGCACAAACAGTAATTTCTCCGCATTGCAAGGTGCAATTCTGAAATTTTTTGCATTTTCCTGCTCCTCTTAGCATGATAAAGAAGATTCAAAGAGAGTGAGATGCCAGCTCCTTTCATTCAGTCAGTAGCTTTAAACATTTCTGGTATATGAATAACATGTTTTTCAATGGCAAAAATCAATGAATAATGTGAATGCACAAACAGTAATTTCTCCGCATTGCAAGGTGCAATTCTGAAATTTTTTGCTTTTTCCTGCTCCTCTTAGCATGATAAAGAAGATTCAAAGAGAGTGAGATGCCAGCTCCTTTCATTCAGTCAGTAGCTTCAAACATTTCTGAACATTTTTCAATGGCAAAAATCAATGAATATTGTAAATGCACAAACAGTAATTTCTCCGCATTGCAAGGTGCAATTCTGAAATTTTTTGCTTTTTCTTGCTCCTCTTAGCATGATAAAGAAGATTCAAAGAGAGTGAGATGCCAGCTCTATTCATTCAGTCAGTAGCTTCAAACATTTCTGGTATATGAATAACATGATGTTTTTCAATGGCAAAAATCAATGAATAATGTGAATGCACAAACAGTAATTTCTCCGCATTGCAAGGTGCAATTCTGAAATTTTTTGCTTTTTCCTGCTCCTCTTAGTATGATAAAGAAGATTCAAAGAGAGTGAGATGCCAGCTCTTTTCATTCAGTCAGTAGCTTCAAACATTTCTGGACGTTTTTCAATGGCAAAAATCAATGAATATTGTAAATGCACAAACAGTAATTTCTCCGCATTGCAAGGTGCAATTCTGAAATTTTTTGCTTTTTCCTGCTCCTCTTAGCATGATAAAGAAGATTCAAAGAGAGTGAGATGCCAGCTCTTTTCATTCAGTCAGTAGCTTCAAACATTTCTGGTATATGAATAACATGATGTTTTTCAATGGCAAAAATCAATGAATATTGTAAATGCACAAACAGTAATGTCTCCGCATTGCAAGGTGAAATTCTGAAATTTTTTGCTTTTTCCTGCTCCTCTTAGCATGATAAAGAAGTTTCAAAGAGAGTGAGATGCCAGCTCCTTTCATTCAGTCAGTAGCTTCAAACATTTCTGGACGTTTTTCAATGGCAAAAATCAATGAATAATGTGAATGCACAAACAGTAATTTCTCTGCATTGCAAGGTGCAATTCTGAAATTTTTTGCTTTTTCCTGCTCCTCTTAGCATGATTAAGAAGATTCAAAGAGAGTGAGATGCCAGCTCCTTTCATTCAGTCAGTAGCTTCAAACATTTCTGGACGTTTTTCAATGGCAAAAATCAATGAATATTGTAAATGCACAAACAGAAATTTCTCCGCATTGCAAGGTGCAATTCTGAAATTTTTTTCTTTTTCCTGCACCTCTTAGCATGATAAAGAAGATTCAAAGAGAGTGAGATGCCAGCTCTTTTTATTCAGTCAGTAGCTTCAAAGATTTCTGGTATATGAATAACATGAGGTTTTTCATTGGCAAAAATCAATGAATAATGTGAATGCACAAACAGTAATTTCTCCGCATTGCAAGGTGCAATTCTGAAATTTTTTGCTTTTTCCTGCTTCTCTTAGCATGATAAAGAAGATTCAAAGAGAGTGAGATGCCAGCTCCTTTCATTCAGTCAGTAGCTTCAAACATTTCTGGACGTTTTTCAATGGCAAAAATCAATGAATAATGTAAATGCACAAACAGTAATTTCTCCGCATTGCAAGGTGAAATTCTGAAATTTTTTGCTTTTTCCTGCTCCTCTTAGCATGATAAAGAAGATTCAAAGAGAGTGAGATGCCAGCTCCTTTCATTCAGTCAGTAGCTTCAAACATTTCTGGTATATGAATAACATGTTTTTCAATGGCAAAAATCAATGAATAATGTGAATGCACAAACAGTAATTTCTCCGCATTGCAAGGTGCAATTCTGAAATTTTTTGCTTTTTCCTGCTCCTCTTAGCATGATAAAGAAGATTCAAAGAGAGTGAGATACCAGCTACTTTCATTCAGTCAGTAGCTTCAAACATTTCTGGACGTTTTTCAATGGCAAAAATCAATGAATATTGTAAATGCACAAACAGTAATTTCTCCGCATTGCAAGGTGCAATTCTGAAATTTTTTGCTTTTTCCTGCTCCTCTTAGCATGATAAAGAAGATTCAAAGAGAGTGAGATGCCAGCTCTTTTCATTCAGTCAGTAGCTTCAAACATTTATGGTATATGAATAACATGATGTTTTTCAATGGCAAAAATCAATGAATAATGTGAATGCACAAACAGTAATTTCTCCGCATTGCAAGGTGCAATTCTGAAATTTTTTGCTTTTTCCTGCTCCTCTTAGCATGATAAAGAAGATTCAAAGAGAGTGAGATGCCAGCTCCTTTCATTCAGTCAGTAGCTTCAAACATTTCTGGACGTTTTTCAATGGCAAAAATCAATGAATAATGTGAATGCACAAACAGTAATTTCTCCGCATTGCAAGGTGCAATTCTGAAATTTTTTGCTTTTTCCTGCTTCTCTTAGCATGATAAAGAAGATTCAAAGAGAGTGAGATGCCAGCTCCTTTCATACAGTCAGTAGCTTCAAACATTTCTGGTATATGAATAACATGTTTTTCAATGGCAAAAATCAATGAATAATGTGAATGCACAAACAGTAATTTCTCCGCATTGCAAGGTGCAATTCTGAAATTTTTTGCTTTTTCCTGCTCCTCTTAGCATGATAAAGAAGATTCAAAGAGAGTGAGATGCCAGCTCCTTTCATTCAGTCAGTAGCTTCAAACATTTCTGGACATTTTTCAATGGCAAAAATCAATGAATATTGTAAATGCACAAACAGTAATTTCTCCGCATTGCAAGGTGCAATTCTGAAATTTTTTGCTTTTTCCTGCTCCTCTTAGCATGATAAAGAAGATTCAAAGAGAGTGAGAAGCCAGCTCTTTTCATTCAGTCAGTAGCTTCAAACATTTCTGGACGTTTTTCAATGGCAAAAATCAATGAATAATGTGAATGCACAAACAGTAATTTCTCCGCATCGCAAGGTGCAATTCTGAAATTTTTTGCTTTTTCCTGCTCCTCTTAGCATGATAAAGAAGATTCAAAGAGAGTGAGATGCCAGCTCCTTTCATTCAGTCAGTAGCTTCAAACATTTCTGGTATATGAATAACATGTTTTTCAATGGCAAAAATCAATGAATAATGTGAATGCACAAACAGTAATTTCTCCGCATTGCAAGGTGCAATTCTGAAATTTTTTGCTTTTTCCTGCTCCTCTTAGCATGATAAAGAAGATTCAAAGAGAGTGAGATGCCAGCTCCTTTCATTCAGTCAGTAGCTTCAAACATTTCTGAACGTTTTTCAATGGCAAAAATCAATGAATATTGTAAATGCACAAACAGTAATTTCTCCACATTGCAAGGTGCAATTCTGAAATTTTTTGCTTTTTCCTGCTCCTCTTAGCATGATAAAGACGATTCAAAGAGAGTGAGATGCCAGCTCTATTCATTCAGTCAGTAGCTTCAAACATTTCTGGTATATGAATAACATGATGTTTTTCAATGGCAAAAATCAATGAATAATGTGAATGCACAAACAGTAATTTCTCCGCATTGCAAGGTGCAATTCTGAATTTTTTTCTTTTTCCTGCTCCTCTTAGTATGATAAAGAAGATTCAAAGAGAGTGAGATGCCAGCTCTTTTCATTCAGTAAGTAGCTTCAAACATTTCTGGACGTTTTTCAATGGCAAAAATCAATGAATATTGTAAATGCACAAACAGTAATTTCTCCGCATTGCAAGGTGCAATTCTGAAATTTTTTGCTTTTTCCTGCTCCTCTTAGCATGATAAAGAAGATTCAAAGAGAGTGAGATGCCAGCTCTTTTCAATCAGTCAGTAGCTTCAAACATTTCTGGTATATGAATAACATGATGTTTTTCAATGGCAAAAATCAATGAATAATGTGAATGCACAAACAGTAATTTCTCCGCATTGCAAGGTGCAATTCTGAATTTTTTTCTTTTTCCTGCTCCTCTTAGTATGATAAAGAAGATTCAAAGAGAGTGAGATGCCAGCTCTTTTCATTCAGTCAGTAGCTTCAAACATTTATGGTATATGAATAACATGATGTTTTTCAATGGCAAAAATCAATGAATAATGTGAATGCACAAACAGTAATTTCTCCGCATTGCAAGGTGCAATTCTGAAATTTTTTGCTTTTTCCTGCTCCTCTTAGCATGATAAAGAAGATTCAAAGAGAGTGAGATGCCAGCTCCTTTCATTCAGTCAGTAGCTTCAAACATTTCTGGACGTTTTTCAATGGCAAAAATCAATGAATAATGTGAATGCACAAACAGTAATTTCTCCGCATTGCAAGGTGCAATTCTGAAATTTTTTGCTTTTTCCTGCTCCTCTTAGCATGATAAAGAAGATTCAAAGAGAGTGAGATGCCAGCTCCTTTCATTCAGTCAGTAGCTTCAAACATTTCTGGTATATGAATAACATGTTTTTCAATGGCAAAAATCAATGAATAATGTGAATGCACAAACAGTAATTTCTCCGCATTGCAAGGTGCAATTCTGAAATTTTTTGCTTTTTCCTGCTCCTCTTAGCATGATAAAGAAGATTCAAAGAGAGTGAGATGCCAGCTCCTTTCATTCAGTCAGTAGCTTCAAACATTTCTGGACGTTTTTCAATGGCAAAAATCAATGAATATTGTAAATGCACAAACAGTAATTTCTCCGCATTGCAAGGTGCAATTCTGAAATTTTTTTCTTTTTCCTGCTCCTCTTAGTATGATAAAGAAGATTCAAAGAGAGTGAGATGCCAGCTCTTTTCATTCAGTCAGTAGCTTCAAACATTTCTGGACGTTTTTCAATGGCAAAAATCAATGAATATTGTAAATGCACAAACAGTAATTTCTCCGCATTGCAAGGTGCAATTCTGAAATTTTTTGCTTTTTCCTGCTCCTCTTAGCATGATAAAGAAGATTCAAAGAGAGTGAGATGCCAGCTCTATTCATTCAGTCAGTAGCTTCAAACATTTCTGGTATATGAATAACATGATGTTTTTCAATGGCAAAAATCAATGAATATTGTAAATGCACAAACAGTAATGTCTCCGCATTGCAAGGTGCAATTCTGAAATTTTTTGCTTTTTCCTGCTCCTCTTAGCATGATAAAGAAGATTCAAAGAGAGTGAGATGCCAGCTCCTTTCATTCAGTCAGTAGCTTCAAACATTTCTGGACGTTTTTCAATGGCAAAAATCAATGAATAATGTGAATGCACAAACAGTAATTTCTCTGCATTGCAAGGTGCAATTCTGAAATTTTTTGCTTTTTCCTACTCCTGTTAGCATGATTAAGAAGATTCAAAGAGAGTGAGATGCCAGCTCCTTTCATTCAGTCAGTAGCTTCAAACATTTCTGGACGTTTTTCAATGGCAAAAATCAATGAATATTGTAAATGCACAAACAGAAATTTCTCCGCATTGCAAGGTGCAATTCTGAAATTTTTTTCTTTTTCCTGCACCTCTTAGCATGATAAAGAAGATTCAAAGAGAGTGAGATGCCAGCTCTTTTTATTCAGTCAGTAGCTTCAAACATTTCTGGTATATGAATAACATGAGGTTTTTCATTGGCAAAAATCAATGAATAATGTGAATGCACAAACAGTAATTTCTCCGCATTGCAAGGTGCAATTCTGAAATTTTTTGCTTTTTCCTGCTTCTCTTAGCATGATAAAGAAGATTCAAAGAGAGTGAGATGCCAGCTCCTTTCATTCAGTCAGTAGCTTCAAACATTTCTGGACGTTTTTCAATGGCAAAAATCAATGAATAATGTAAATGCACAAACAGTAATTTCTCCGCATTGCAAGGTGCAATTCTGAAATTTTTTGCTTTTTCCTGCTCCTCTTAGCATGATAAAGAAGATTCAAAGAGAGTGAGATGCCAGCTACTTTCATTCAGTCAGTAGCTTCAAACATTTCTGGTATATGAATAACATGTTTTTCAATGGCAAAAATCAATGAATAATGTGAATGCACAAACAGTAATTTCTCCGCATTGCAAGGTGCAATTCTGAAATTTTTTGCTTTTTCCTGCTCCTCTTAGCATGATAAAGAAGATTCAAAGAGAGTGAGATGCCAGCTACTTTCATTCAGTCAGTAGCTTCAAACATTTCTGGACGTTTTTCAATGGCAAAAATCAATGAATATTGTAAATGCACAAACAGTAATTTCTCCGCATTGCAAGGTGCAATTCTGAAATTTTTTGCTTTTTCCTGCTCCTCTTAGCATGATAAAGAAGATTCAAAGAGAGTGAGATGCCAGCTCTTTTCATTCAGTCAGTAGCTTCAAACATTTATGGTATATGAATAACATGATGTTTTTCAATGGCAAAAATCAATGAATAATGTGAATGCACAAACAGTAATTTCTCCGCATTGCAAGGTGCAATTCTGAAATTTTTTGCTTTTTCCTGCTCCTCTTAGCATGATAAAGAAGATTCAAAGAGAGTGAGATGCCAGCTCCTTTCATTCAGTCAGTAGCTTCAAACATTTCTGGACGTTTTTCAATGGCAAAAATCAATGAATAATGTGAATGCACAAACAGTAATTTCTCCGCATTGCAAGGTGCAATTCTGAAATTTTTTGCTTTTTCCTGCTCTTCTTAGCATGATAAAGAAGATTCAAAGAGAGTGAGATGCCAGCTCCTTTCATTCAGTCAGTAGCTTCAAACATTTCTGGTATATGAATAACATGTTTTTCAATGGCAAAAATCAATGAATAATGTGAATGCACAAACAGTAATTTCTCCGCATTGCAAGGTGCAATTCTGAAATTTTTTGCTTTTTCCTGCTCCTCTTAGCATGATAAAGAAGATTCAAAGAGAGTGAGATGCCAGCTCCTTTCATTCAGTCAGTAGCTTCAAACATTTCTGGACGTTTTTCAATGGCAAAAATCAATGAATATTGTAAATGCACAAACAGTAATTTCTCCGCATTGCAAGGTGCAATTCTGAAATTTTTTGCTTTTTCCTGCTCCTCTTAGCATGATAAAGAAGATTCAAAGAGAGTGAGAAGCCAGCTCTTTTCATTCAGTCAGTAGCTTCAAACATTTCTGGACGTTTTTCAATGGCAAAAATCAATGAATAATGTGAATGCACAAACAGTAATTTCTCCGCATTGCAAGGTGCAATTCTGAAATTTTTTGCTTTTTCCTGCTCCTCTTAGCATGATAAAGAAGATTCAAAGAGAGTGAGATGCCAGCTCCTTTCATTCAGTCAGTAGCTTCAAACATTTCTGGACGTTTTTCAATGGCAAAAATCAATGAATAATGTGAATGCACAAACAGTAATTTCTCCGCATTGCAAGGTGCAATTCTGAAATTTTTTGCTTTTTCCTGCTCTTCTTAGCATGATAAAGAAGATTCAAAGAGAGTGAGATGCCAGCTCCTTTCATTCAGTCAGTAGCTTCAAACATTTCTGGTATATGAATAACATGTTTTTCAATGGCAAAAATCAATGAATAATGTGAATGCACAAACAGTAATTTCTCCGCATTGCAAGGTGCAATTCTGAAATTTTTTGCTTTTTCCTGCTCCTCTTAGCATGATAAAGAAGATTCAAAGAGAGTGAGATGCCAGCTCCTTTCATTCAGTCAGTAGCTTCAAACATTTCTGGACGTTTTTCAATGGCAAAAATCAATGAATATTGTAAATGCACAAACAGTAATTTCTCCGCATTGCAAGGTGCAATTCTGAAATTTTTTGCTTTTTCCTGCTCCTCTTAGCATGATAAAGAAGATTCAAAGAGAGTGAGAAGCCAGCTCTTTTCATTCAGTCAGTAGCTTCAAACATTTCTGGACGTTTTTCAATGGCAAAAATCAATGAATAATGTGAATGCACAAACAGTAATTTCTCCGCATTGCAAGGTGCAATTCTGAAATTTTTTGCTTTTTCCTGCTCCTCTTAGCATGATAAAGAAGATTCAAAGAGAGTGAGATGCCAGCTCCTTTCATTCAGTCAGTAGCTTCAAACATTTCTGAACGTTTTTCAATGGCAAAAATCAATGAATATTGTAAATGCACAAACAGTAATTTCTCCGCATTGCAAGGTGCAATTCTGAAATTTTTTGCTTTTTCCTGCTCCTCTTAGCATGATAAAGAAGATTCAAAGAGAGTGAGATGCCAGCTCTATTCATTCCGTCAGTAGCTTCAAACATTTCTGGTATATGAATAACATGATGTTTTTCAATGGCAAAAATCAATGAATAATGTGAATGCACAAACAGTAATTTCTCCGCATTGCAAGGTGCAATTCTGAAATTTTTTTCTTTTTCCTGCTCCTCTTAGTATGATAAAGAAGATTCAAAGAGAGTGAGATGCCAGCTCTTTTCATTCAGTCAGTAGCTTCAAACATTTCTGGACATTTTTCAATGGCAAAAATCAATGAATATTGTAAATGCACAAACAGTAATTTCTCCGCATTGCAAGGTGCAATTCTGAAATTTTTTGCTTTTTCCTGCTCCTCTTAGCATGATTAAGAAGATTCAAAGAGAGTGAGATGCCAGCTCTTTTCATTCAGTCAGTAGCTTCAAACATTTCTGGTATATGAATAACATGATGTTTTTCAATGGCAAAAATCAATGAATATTGTAAATGCACAAACAGTAATGTCTCCGCATTGCAAGGTGCAATTCTGAAATTTTTTGCTTTTTCCTGCTCCTCTTAGCATGATAAAGAAGATTCAAAGAGAGTGAGATGCCAGCTCCTTTCATTCAGTCAGTAGCTTCAAACATTTCTGGACGTTTTTCAATGGCAAAAATCAATGAATAATGTGAATGCACAAACAGTAATTTCTCTGCATTGCAAGGTGCAATTCTGAAATTTTTTGCTTTTTCCTGCTCCTCTTAGCATGATTAAGAAGATTCAAAGAGAGTGAGATGCCAGCTCCTTTCATTCAGTCAGTAGCTTCAAACATTTCTGGACGTTTTTCAATGGCAAAAATCAATGAATATTGTAAATGCACAAACAGAAATTTCTCCGCATTGCAAGGTGCAATTCTGAAATTTTTTTCTTTTTCCTGCACCTCTTAGCATGATAAAGAAGATTCAAAGAGAGTGAGATGCCAGCTCTTTTTATTCAGTCAGTAGCTTCAAACATTTCTGGTATATGAATAACATGAGGTTTTTCATTGGCAAAAATCAATGAATAATGTGAAAGCACAAACAGTAATTTCTCCACATTGCAAGGTGCAATTCTGAAATTTTTTGCTTTTTCCTGCTTCTCTTAGCATGATAAAGAAGATTCAAAGAGAGTGAGATGCCAGCTCCTTTCATTCAGTCAGTAGCTTCAAACATTTCTGGACGTTTTTCAATGGCAAAAATCAATGAATAATGTAAATGCACAAACAGTAATTTCTCCGCATTGCAAGGTGCAATTCTGAAATTTTTTGCTTTTTCCTGCTCCGCTTAGCATGATAAAGAAGATTCAAAGAGAGTGAGATGCCAGCTCCTTTCATTCAGTCAGTAGCTTCAAACATTTCTGGTATATGAATAACATGTTTTTCAATGGCAAAAATCAATGAATAATGTGAATGCACAAACAGTAATTTCTCCGCATTGCAAGGTGCAATTCTGAAATTTTTTGCTTTTTCCTGCTCCTCTTAGCATGATAAAGAAGATTCAAAGAGAGTGAGATGCCAGCTACTTTCATTCAGTCAGTAGCTTCAAACATTTCTGGACGTTTTTCAATGGCAAAAATCAATGAATATTGTAAATGCACAAACAGTAATTTCTCCGCATTGCAAGGTGCAATTCTGAAATTTTTTGCTTTTTCCTGCTCCTCTTAGCATGATAAAGAAGATTCAAAGAGAGTGAGATGCCAGCTCTTTTCATTCAGTCAGTAGCTTCAAACATTTATGGTATATGAATAACATGATGTTTTTCAATGGCAAAAATCAATGAATAATGTGAATGCACAAACAGTAATTTCTCCGCATTGCAAGGTGCAATTCTGAAATTTTTTGCTTTTTCCTGCTCCTCTTAGCATGATAAAGAAGATTCAAAGAGAGTGAGATGCCAACTCCTTTCATTCAGTCAGTAGCTTCAAACATTTCTGGACGTTTTTCAATGGCAAAAATCAATGAATAATGTGAATGCACAAACAGTAATTTCTCCGCATTGCAAGGTGCAATTCTGAAATTTTTTGCTTTTTCCTGCTCCTCTTAGCATGATAAAGAAGATTCAAAGAGAGTGAGATGCCAGCTCCTTTCATTCAGTCAGTAGCTTCAAACATTTCTGTTATATGAATAACATGTTTTTCAATGGCAAAAATCAATGAATAATGTGAATGCACAAACAGTAATTTCTCCGCATTGCAAGGTGCAATTCTTAAATTTTTTGCTTTTTCCTGCTCCTCTTAGCATGATAAAGAAGATTCTAAGAGAGTGAGATGCCAGCTCCTTTCATTCAGTCAGTAGCTTCAAACATTTCTGGACGTTTTTCAATGGCAAAAATCAATGAATAATGTGAATGCACAAACAGTAATTTCTCTGCATTGCAAGGTGCAATTCTGAAATTTTTTGCTTTTTCCTGCTCCTCTTAGCATGATTAAGAAGATTCAAAGAGAGTGAGATGCCAGCTCCTTTCATTCAGTCAGTAGCTTCAAACATTTCTGGACGTTTTTCAATGGCAAAAATCAATGAATATTGTAAATGCACAAACAGAAATTTCTCCGCATTGCAAGGTGCAATTCTGAAATTTTTTTCTTTTTCCTGCACCTCTTAGCATGATAAAGAAGATTCAAAGAGAGTGAGATGCCAGCTCCTTTCATTCAGTCAGTAGCTTCAAACATTTCTGGACGTTTTTCAATGGCAAAAATCAATGAATAATGTAAATGCACAAACAGTAATTTCTCCGCATTGCAAGGTGCAATTCTGAAATTTTTTGCTTTTTCCTGTTCCTCTTAGCATGATAAAGAAGATTCAAAGAGAGTGAGATGCCAGCTCCTTTCATTCAGTCAGTAGCTTCAAACATTTCTGGTATATGAATAACATGTTTTTCAATGGCAAAAATCAATGAATAATGTGAATGCACAAACAGTAATTTCTCCGCATTGCAAGGTGCAATTCTGAAATTTTTTGCTTTTTCCTGCTCCTCTTAGCATGATAAAAAAGATTCAAAGAGAGTGAGATGCCAGCTACTTTCATTCAGTCAGTAGCTTCAAACATTTCTGGACGTTTTTCAATGGCAAAAATCAATGAATATTGTAAATGCACAAACAGTAATTTCTCCGCATTGCAAGGTGCAATTCTGAAATTTTTAGCTTTTTCCTGCTCCTCTTAGCATGATTAAGAAGATTCAAAGAGAGTGAGATGCCAGCTCCTTTCATTCAGTCAGTAGCTTCAAACATTTCTGGACGTTTTTCAATGGCAAAAATCAATGAATATTGTAAATGCACAAACAGAAATTTCTCCGCATTGCAAGGTGCAATTCTGAAATTTTTTTCTTTTTCCTGCACCTCTTAGCATGATAAAGAAGATTCAAAGAGAGTGAGATGCCAGCTCTTTTTATTCAGTCAGTAGCTTCAAACATTTCTGGTATATGAATAACATGAGGTTTTTCATTGGCAAAAATCAATGAATAATGTGAAAGCACAAACAGTAATTTCTCCACATTGCAAGGTGCAATTCTGAAATTTTTTGCTTTTTCCTGCTTCTCTTAGCATGATAAAGAAGATTCAAAGAGAGTGAGATGCCAGCTCCTTTCATTCAGTCAGTAGCTTCAAACATTTCTGGACGTTTTTCAATGGCAAAAATCAATGAATAATGTAAATGCACAAACAGTAATTTCTCCGCATTGCAAGGTGCAATTCTGAAATTTTTTGCTTTTTCCTGCTCCGCTTAGCATGATAAAGAAGATTCAAAGAGAGTGAGATGCCAGCTCCTTTCATTCAGTCAGTAGCTTCAAACATTTCTGGTATATGAATAACATGTTTTTCAATGGCAAAAAATCAATGAATAATGTGAATGCACAAACAGTAATTTCTCCGCATTGCAAGGTGCAATTCTGAAATTTTTTGCTTTTTCCTGCTCCTCTTAGCATGATAAAGAAGATTCAAAGAGAGTGAGATGCCAGCTACTTTCATTCAGTCAGTAGCTTCAAACATTTCTGGACGTTTTTCAATGGCAAAAATCAATGAATATTGTAAATGCACAAACAGTAATTTCTCCGCATTGCAAGGTGCAATTCTGAAATTTTTTTCTTTTTCCTGCACCTCTTAGCATGATAAAGAAGATTCAAAGAGAGTGAGATGCCAGCTCTTTTCATTCAGTCAGTAGCTTCAAACATTTCTGGTATATGAATAACATGAGGTTTTTCATTGGCAAAAATCAATGAATAATGTGAATGCACAAACAGTAATTTCTCCGCATTGCAAGGTGCAATTCTGAAATTTTTTGCTTTTTCCTGCTTCTCTTAGCATGATAAAGAATATTCAAAGAGAGTGAGATGCCAGCTCCTTTCATTCAGTCAGTAGCTTCAAACATTTCTGGACATTTTTCAATGGCAAAAATCAATGAATAATGTAAATGCACAAACAGTAATTTCTCCGCATTGCAAGGTGCAATTCTGAAATTTTTTGCTTTTTCCTGCTCCTCTTAGCATGATAAAGAAGATTCAAAGAGAGTGAGATGCCAGCTCCTTTCATTCAGTCAGTAGCTTCAAACATTTCTGGTATGTGAATAACATGTTTTTCAATGGCAAAAATCAATGAATAATGTGAATGCACAAACAGTAATTTCTCCGCATTGCAAGGTGCAATTCTGAAATTTTTTGCTTTTTCCTGCTCCTCTTAGCATGATAAAGAAGATTCAAAGAGAGTGAGATGCCAGCTACTTTCATTCAGTCAGTAGCTTCAAACATTTCTGGACGTTTTTCAATGGCAAAAATCAATGAATATTGTAAATGCACAAACAGTAATTTCTCCGCATTGCAAGGTGCAATTCTGAAATTTTTTGCTTTTTCCTGCTCCTCTTAGCATGATAAAGAAGATTCAAAGAGAGTGAGATGCCAGCTCTTTTCATTCAGTCAGTAGCTTCAAACATTTATGGTATATGAATAACATGATGTTTTTCAATGGCAAAAATCAATGAATAATGTGAATGCACAAACAGTAATTTCTCCGCATTGCAAGGTGCAATTCTGAAATTTTTTGCTTTTTCCTGCTCCTCTTAGCATGATAAAGAAGATTCAAAGAGAGTGAGATGCCAGCTCCTTTCATTCAGTCAGTAGCTTCAAACATTTCTGGACGTTTTTCAATGGCAAAAATCAATGAATAATGTGAATGCACAAACAGTAATTTCTCCGCATTGCAAGGTGCAATTCTGAAATTTTTTGCTTTTTCCTGCTCCTCTTAGCATGATAAAGAAGATTCAAAGAGAGTGAGATGCCAGCTCCTTTCATTCAGTCAGTAGCTTCAAACATTTCTGGTATATGAATAACATGTTTTTCAATGGCAAAAATCAATGAATAATGTGAATGCACAAACAGTAATTTCTCCGCATTGCAAGGTGCAATTCTGAAATTTTTTGCTTTTTCCTTCTCCTCTTAGCATGATAAAGAAGATTCAAAGAGAGTGAGATGCCAGCTCCTTTCATTCAGTCAGTAGCTTCAAACATTTCTGGACGTTTTTCAATGGCAAAAATCAATGAATATTGTAAATGCACAAACAGTAATTTCTCCGCATTGCAAGGTGCAATTCTGAAATTTTTTGCTTTTCCCTGCTCCTCTTAGCATGATAAAGAAGATTCAAAGAGAGTGAGAAGCCAGCTCTTTTCATTCAGTCAGTAGCTTCAAACATTTCTGGACATTTTTCAATGGCAAAAATCAATGAATAATGTGAATGCACAAACAGTAATTTCTCCGCATTGCAAGGTGCAATTCTGAAATTTTTTGCTTTTTCCTGCTCCTCTTAGCATGATAAAGAAGATTCAAAGAGAGTGAGATGCCAGCTCCTTTCATTCAGTCAGTAGCTTTAAACATTTCTGGTATATGAATAACATGTTTTTCAATGGCAAAAATCAATGAATAATGTGAATGCACAAACAGTAATTTCTCCGCATTGCAAGGTGCAATTCTGAAATTTTTTGCTTTTTCCTGCTTCTCTTAGCATGATAAAGAAGATTCAAAGAGAGTGAGATGCCAGCTCCTTTCATTCAGTCAGTAGCTTCAAACATTTCTGGACGTTTTTCAATGGCAAAAATCAATGAATATTGTAAATGCACAAACAGTAATTTCTCCGCATTGCAAGGTGCAATTCTGAAATTTTTTGCTTTTTCCTGCTCCTCTTAGCATGATAAAGAAGATTCAAAGAGAGTGAGAAGCCAGCTCTTTTCATTCAGTCAGTAGCTTCAAACATTTCTGGACGTTTTTCAATGGCAAAAATCAATGAATAATGTGAATGCACAAACAGTAATTTCTCCGCATTGCAAGGTGCAATTCTGAAATTTTTTGCTTTTTCCTGCTCCTCTTAGCATGATAAAGAAGATTCAAAGAGAGTGAGATGCCAGCTCCTTTCATTCAGTCAGTAGCTTTAAACATTTCTGGTATATGAATAACATGTTTTTCAATGGCAAAAATCAATGAATAATGTGAATGCACAAACAGTAATTTCTCCGCATTGCAAGGTGCAATTCTGAAATTTTTTGCTTTTTCCTGCTCCTCTTAGCATGATAAAGAAGATTCAAAGAGAGTGAGATGCCAGCTCCTTTCATTCAGTCAGTAGCTTCAAATATTTCTGGACGTTTTTCAATGGCAAAAATCAATGAATATTGTAAATGCACAAACAGTAATTTCTCCGCATTGCAAGGTGCAATTCTGAAATTTTTTGCTTTTTCCTGCTCCTCTTAGCATGATAAAGAAGATTCAAAGAGAGTGAGATGCCCGCTCTATTCATTCAGTCAGTAGCTTCAAACATTTCTGGTATATGAATAACATGATGTTTTTCAATGGCAAATATCAATGAATATTGTAAATGCACAAACAGTAATGTCTCCGCATTGCAAGGTGCAATTCTGAAATTTTTTGCTTTTTCCTGCTCCTCTTAGCATGATAAAGAAGATTCAAAGAGAGTGAGATGCCAGCTCCTTTCATTCAGTCAGTAGCTTCAAACATTTCTGGACGTTTTTCAATGGCAAAAATCAATGAATAATGTGAATGCACAAACAGTAATTTCTCTGCATTGCAAGGTGCAATTCTGAAATTTTTTGCTTTTTCCTGCTCCTCTTAGCATGATTAAGAAGATTCAAAGAGAGTGAGATGCCAGCTCCTTTCATTCAGTCAGTAGCTTCAAACATTTCTGGACGTTTTTCAATGGCAAAAATCAATGAATATTGTAAATGCACAAACAGAAATTTCTCCGCATTGCAAGGTGCAATTCTGAAATTTTTTTCTTTTTCCTGCACCTCTTAGCATGATAAAGAAGATTCAAAGAGAGTGAGATGCCAGCTCTTTTCATTCAGTCAGTAGCTTCAAACATTTCTGGTATATGAATAACATGAGGTTTTTCATTGGCAAAAATCAATGAATAATGTGAGTGCACAAACAGTAATTTCTCCGCATTGCAAGGTGCAATTCTGAAATTTTTTGCTTTTTCCTGCTTCTCTTAGCATGATAAAGAAGATTCAAAGAGAGTGAGATGCCAGCTCCTTTCATTCAGTCAGTAGCTTCAAACATTTCTGGACATTTTTCAATGGCAAAAATCAATGAATAATGTAAATGCACAAACAGTAATTTCTCCGCATTGCAAGGTGCAATTCTGAAATTTTTTGCTTTTTCCTGCTCCTCTTAGCATGATAAAGAAGATGCAAAGAGAGTGAGATGCCAGCTCCTTTCATTCAGTCAGTAGCTTCAAACATTTCTGGTATGTGAATAACATGTTTTTCAATGGCAAAAATCAATGAATAATGTGAATGCACAAACAGTAATTTCTCCGCATTGCAAGGTGCAATTCTGAAATTTTTTGCTTTTTCCTGCTCCTCTTAGCATGATAAAGAAGATTCAAAGAGAGTGAGATGCCAGCTACTTTCATTCAGTCAGTAGCTTCAAACATTTCTGGACGTTTTTCAATGGCAAAAATCAATGAATATTGTAAATGCACAAACAGTAATTTCTCCGCATTGCAAGGTGCAATTCTGAAATTTTTTGCTTTTTCCTGCTCCTCTTAGCATGATAAAGAAGATTCAAAGAGAGTGAGATGCCAGCTCTTTTCATTCAGTCAGTAGCTTCAAACATTTATGGTATATGAATAACATGATGTTTTTCAATGGCAAAAATCAATGAATAATGTGAATGCACAAACAGTAATTTCTCCGCATTGCAAGGTGCAATTCTGAAATTTTTTGCTTTTTCCTGCTCCTCTTAGCATGATAAAGAAGATTCAAAGAGAGTGAGATGCCAGCTCCTTTCATTCAGTCAGTAGCTTCAAACATTTCTGGACGTTTTTCAATGGCAAAAATCAATGAATAATGTGAATGCACAAACAGTAATTTCTCCGCATTGCAAGGTGCAATTCTGAAATTTTTTGCTTTTTCCTGCTCCTCTTAGCATGATAAAGAAGATTCAAAGAGAGTGAGATGCCAGCTCCTTTCATTCAGTCAGTAGCTTCAAACATTTCTGGTATATGAATAACATGTTTTTCAATGGCAAAAATCAATGAATAATGTGAATGCACAAACAGTAATTTCTCCGCATTGCAAGGTGCAATTCTGAAATTTTTTGCTTTTTCCTGCTCCTCTTAGCATGATAAAGAAGATTCAAAGAGAGTGAGATGCCAGCTCCTTTCATTCAGTCAGTAGCTTCAAACATTTCTGGACGTTTTTCAATGGCAAAAATCAATGAATATTGTAAATGCACAAACAGTAATTTCTCCGCATTGCAAGGTGCAATTCTGAAATTTTTTGCTTTTTCCTGCTCCTCTTAGCATGATAAAGAAGATTCAAAGAGAGTGAGAAGCCAGCTCTTTTCATTCAGTCAGTAGCTTCAAACATTTCTGGACGTTTTTCAATGGCAAAAATCAATGAATAATGTGAATGCACAAACAGTAATTTCTCCGCATTGCAAGGTGCAATTCTGAAATTTTTTGCTTTTTCCTGCTCCTCTTAGCATGATAAAGAAGATTCAAAGAGAGTGAGATGCCAGCTCCTTTCATTCAGTCAGTAGCTTTAAACATTTCTGGAATATGAATAACATGTTTTTCAATGGCAAAAATCAATGAATAATGTGAATGCACAAACAGTAATTTCTCCGCATTGCAAGGTGCAATTCTGAAATTTTTTGCTTTTTCCTGCTCCTCTTAGCATGATAAAGAAGATTCAAAGAGAGTGAGATGCCAGCTCCTTTCATTCAGCCAGTAGCTTCAAACATTTCTGGTATATGAATAACATGATGTTTTTCAATGGCAAATATCAATGAATATTGTAAATGCACAAACAGTAATTTCTCCGCATTGCAAGGTGCAATTCTGAAATTTTTTGCTTTTTCCTGCTTCTCTTAGCATGATAAAGAAGATTCAAAGAGAGTGAGATGCCAGCTCCTTTCATTCAGTCAGTAGCTTCAAACATTTCTGGACATTTTTCAATGGCAAAAATCAATGAATAATGTAAATGCACAAACAGTAATTTCTCCGCATTGCAAGGTGCAATTCTGAAATTTTATGCTTTTTCCTGCTCCTCTTAGCATGATAAAGAAGATGCAAAGAGAGTGAGATGCCAGCTCCTTTCATTCAGTCAGTAGCTTCAAACATTTCTGGTATGTGAATAACATGTTTTTCAATGGCAAAAATCAATGAATAATGTGAATGCACAAACAGTAATTTCTCCGCATTGCAAGGTGCAATTCTGAAATTTTTTGCTTTTTCCTGCTCCTCTTAGCATGATAAAGAAGATTCAAAGAGAGTGAGATGCCAGCTACTTTCATTCAGTCAGTAGCTTCAAACATTTCTGGACGTTTTTCAATGGCAAAAATCAATGAATATTGTAAATGCACAAACAGTAATTTCTCCGCATTGCAAGGTGCAATTCTGAAATTTTTTGCTTTTTCCTGCTCCTCTTAGCATGATAAAGAAGATTCAAAGAGAGTGAGATGCCAGCTCTTTTCATTCAGTCAGTAGCTTCAAACATTTATGGTATATGAATAACATGATGTTTTTCAATGGCAAAAATCAATGAATAATGTGAATGCACAAACAGTAATTTCTCCGCATTGCAAGGTGCAATTCTGAAATTTTTTGCTTTTTCCTGCTCCTCTTAGCATGATAAAGAAGATTCAAAGAGAGTGAGATGCCAGCTCCTTTCATTCAGTCAGTAGCTTCAAACATTTCTGGACGTTTTTCAATGGCAAAAATCATTGAATAATGTGAATGCACAAACAGTAATTTCTCCGCATTGCAAGGTGCAATTCTGAAATTTTATGCTTTTTCCTGCTCCTCTTAGCATGATAAAGAAGATTCAAAGAGAGTGAGATGCCAGCTCCTTTCATTCAGTCAGTAGCTTCAAACATTTCTGGTATATGAATAACATGTTTTTCAATGGCAAAAATCAATGAATAATGTGAATGCACAAACAGTAATTTCTCCGCATTGCAAGGTGCAATTCTGAAATTTTTTGCTTTTTCCTTCTCCTCTTAGCATGATAAAGAAGATTCAAAGAGAGTGAGATGCCAGCTCCTTTCATTCAGTCAGTAGCTTCAAACATTTCTGGACGTTTTTCAATGGCAAAAATCAATGAATATTGTAAATGCACAAACAGTAATTTCTCCGCATTGCAAGGTGCAATTCTGAAATTTTTTGCTTTTCCCTGCTCCTCTTAGCATGATAAAGAAGATTCAAAGAGAGTGAGAAGCCATCTCTTTTCATTCAGTCAGTAGCTTCAAACATTTCTGGACATTTTTCAATGGCAAAAATCAATGAATAATGTGAATGCACAAACAGTAATTTCTCCGCATTGCAAGGTGCAATTCTGAAATTTTTTGCTTTTTCCTGCTCCTCTTAGCATGATAAAGAAGATTCAAAGAGAGTGAGATGCCAGCTCCTTTCATTCAGTCAGTAGCTTTAAACATTTCTGGTATATGAATAACATGTTTTTCAATGGCAAAAATCAATGAATAATGTGAATGCACAAACAGTAATTTCTCCGCATTGCAAGGTGCAATTCTGAAATTTTTTGCTTTTTCCTGCTTCTCTTAGCATGATAAAGAAGATTCAAAGAGAGTGAGATGCCAGCTCCTTTCATTCAGTCAGTAGCTTCAAACATTTCTGGACGTTTTTCAATGGCAAAAATCAATGAATATTGTAAATGCACAAACAGTAATTTCTCCGCATTGCAAGGTGCAATTCTGAAATTTTTTGCTTTTTCCTGCTCCTCTTAGCATGATAAAGAAGATTCAAAGAGAGTGAGAAGCCAGCTCTTTTCATTCAGTCAGTAGCTTCAAACATTTCTGGACGTTTTTCAATGGCAAAAATCAATGAATAATGTGAATGCACAAACAGTAATTTCTCCGCATTGCAAGGTGCAATTCTGAAATTTTTTGCTTTTTCCTGCTCCTCTTAGCATGATAAAGAAGATTCAAAGAGAGTGAGATGCCAGCTCCTTTCATTCAGTCAGTAGCTTTAAACATTTCTGGTATATGAATAACATGTTTTTCAATGGCAAAAATCAATGAATAATGTGAATGCACAAACAGTAATTTCTCCGCATTGCAAGGTGCAATTCTGAAATTTTTTGCTTTTTCCTGCTCCTCTTAGCATGATAAAGAAGATTCAAAGAGAGTGAGATGCCAGCTCCTTTCATTCAGTCAGTAGCTTCAAATATTTCTGGACGTTTTTCAATGGCAAAAATCAATGAATATTGTAAATGCACAAACAGTAATTTCTCCGCATTGCAAGGTGCAATTCTGAAATTTTTTGCTTTTTCCTGCTCCTCTTAGCATGATAAAGAAGATTCAAAGAGAGTGAGATGCCCGCTCTATTCATTCAGTCAGTAGCTTCAAACATTTCTGGTATATGAATAACATGATGTTTTTCAATGGCAAATATCAATGAATATTGTAAATGCACAAACAGTAATGTCTCCGCATTGCAAGGTGCAATTCTGAAATTTTTTGCTTTTTCCTGCTCCTCTTAGCATGATAAAGAAGATTCAAAGAGAGTGAGATGCCAGCTCCTTTCATTCAGTCAGTAGCTTCAAACATTTCTGGACGTTTTTCAATGGCAAAAATCAATGAATAATGTGAATGCACAAACAGTAATTTCTCTGCATTGCAAGGTGCAATTCTGAAATTTTTTGCTTTTTCCTGCTCCTCTTAGCATGATTAAGAAGATTCAAAGAGAGTGAGATGCCAGCTCCTTTCATTCAGTCAGTAGCTTCAAACATTTCTGGACGTTTTTCAATGGCAAAAATCAATGAATATTGTAAATGCACAAACAGAAATTTCTCCGCATTGCAAGGTGCAATTCTGAAATTTTTTTCTTTTTCCTGCACCTCTTAGCATGATAAAGAAGATTCAAAGAGAGTGAGATGCCAGCTCTTTTCATTCAGTCAGTAGCTTCAAACATTTCTGGTATATGAATAACATGAGGTTTTTCATTGGCAAAAATCAATGAATAATGTGAGTGCACAAACAGTAATTTCTCCGCATTGCAAGGTGCAATTCTGAAATTTTTTGCTTTTTCCTGCTTCTCTTAGCATGATAAAGAAGATTCAAAGAGAGTGAGATGCCAGCTCCTTTCATTCAGTCAGTAGCTTCAAACATTTCTGGACATTTTTCAATGGCAAAAATCAATGAATAATGTAAATGCACAAACAGTAATTTCTCCGCATTGCAAGGTGCAATTCTGAAATTTTTTGCTTTTTCCTGCTCCTCTTAGCATGATAAAGAAGATGCAAAGAGAGTGAGATGCCAGCTCCTTTCATTCAGTCAGTAGCTTCAAACATTTCTGGTATGTGAATAACATGTTTTTCAATGGCAAAAATCAATGAATAATGTGAATGCACAAACAGTAATTTCTCCGCATTGCAAGGTGCAATTCTGAAATTTTTTGCTTTTTCCTGCTCCTCTTAGCATGATAAAGAAGATTCAAAGAGAGTGAGATGCCAGCTACTTTCATTCAGTCAGTAGCTTCAAACATTTCTGGACGTTTTTCAATGGCAAAAATCAATGAATATTGTAAATGCACAAACAGTAATTTCTCCGCATTGCAAGGTGCAATTCTGAAATTTTTTGCTTTTTCCTGCTCCTCTTAGCATGATAAAGAAGATTCAAAGAGAGTGAGATGCCAGCTCTTTTCATTCAGTCAGTAGCTTCAAACATTTATGGTATATGAATAACATGATGTTTTTCAATGGCAAAAATCAATGAATAATGTGAATGCACAAACAGTAATTTCTCCGCATTGCAAGGTGCAATTCTGAAATTTTTTGCTTTTTCCTGCTCCTCTTAGCATGATAAAGAAGATTCAAAGAGAGTGAGATGCCAGCTCCTTTCATTCAGTCAGTAGCTTCAAACATTTCTGGACGTTTTTCAATGGCAAAAATCAATGAATAATGTGAATGCACAAACAGTAATTTCTCCGCATTGCAAGGTGCAATTCTGAAATTTTTTGCTTTTTCCTGCTCCTCTTAGCATGATAAAGAAGATTCAAAGAGAGTGAGATGCCAGCTCCTTTCATTCAGTCAGTAGCTTCAAACATTTCTGGTATATGAATAACATGTTTTTCAATGGCAAAAATCAATGAATAATGTGAATGCACAAACAGTAATTTCTCCGCATTGCAAGGTGCAATTCTGAAATTTTTTGCTTTTTCCTGCTCCTCTTAGCATGATAAAGAAGATTCAAAGAGAGTGAGATGCCAGCTCCTTTCATTCAGTCAGTAGCTTCAAACATTTCTGGACGTTTTTCAATGGCAAAAATCAATGAATATTGTAAATGCACAAACAGTAATTTCTCCGCATTGCAAGGTGCAATTCTGAAATTTTTTACTTTTTCCTGCTCCTCTTAGCATGATAAAGAAGATTCAAAGAGAGTGAGAAGCCAGCTCTTTTCATTCAGTCAGTAGCTTCAAACATTTCTGGACGTTTTTCAATGGCAAAAATCAATGAATAATGTGAATGCACAAACAGTAATTTCTCCGCATTGCAAGGTGCAATTCTGAAATTTTTTGCTTTTTCCTGCTCCTCTTAGCATGATAAAGAAGATTCAAAGAGAGTGAGATGCCAGCTCCTTTCATTCAGTCAGTAGCTTTAAACATTTCTGGAATATGAATAACATGTTTTTCAATGGCAAAAATCAATGAATAATGTGAATGCACAAACAGTAATTTCTCCGCATTGCAAGGTGCAATTCTGAAATTTTTTGCTTTTTCCTGCTCCTCTTAGCATGATAAAGAAGATTCAAAGAGAGTGAGATGCCAGCTCCTTTCATTCAGCCAGTAGCTTCAAACATTTCTGGTATATGAATAACATGATGTTTTTCAATGGCAAATATCAATGAATATTGTAAATGCACAAACAGTAATTTCTCCGCATTGCAAGGTGCAATTCTGAAATTTTTTGCTTTTTCCTGCTTCTCTTAGCATGATAAAGAAGATTCAAAGAGAGTGAGATGCCAGCTCCTTTCATTCAGTCAGTAGCTTCAAACATTTCTGGACATTTTTCAATGGCAAAAATCAATGAATAATGTAAATGCACAAACAGTAATTTCTCCGCATTGCAAGGTGCAATTCTGAAATTTTATGCTTTTTCCTGCTCCTCTTAGCATGATAAAGAAGATGCAAAGAGAGTGAGATGCCAGCTCCTTTCATTCAGTCAGTAGCTTCAAACATTTCTGGTATGTGAATAACATGTTTTTCAATGGCAAAAATCAATGAATAATGTGAATGCACAAACAGTAATTTCTCCGCATTGCAAGGTGCAATTCTGAAATTTTTTGCTTTTTCCTGCTCCTCTTAGCATGATAAAGAAGATTCAAAGAGAGTGAGATGCCAGCTACTTTCATTCAGTCAGTAGCTTCAAACATTTCTGGACGTTTTTCAATGGCAAAAATCAATGAATATTGTAAATGCACAAACAGTAATTTCTCCGCATTGCAAGGTGCAATTCTGAAATTTTTTGCTTTTTCCTGCTCCTCTTAGCATGATAAAGAAGATTCAAAGAGAGTGAGATGCCAGCTCTTTTCATTCAGTCAGTAGCTTCAAACATTTATGGTATATGAATAACATGATGTTTTTCAATGGCAAAAATCAATGAATAATGTGAATGCACAAACAGTAATTTCTCCGCATTGCAAGGTGCAATTCTGAAATTTTTTGCTTTTTCCTGCTCCTCTTAGCATGATAAAGAAGATTCAAAGAGAGTGAGATGCCAGCTCCTTTCATTCAGTCAGTAGCTTCAAACATTTCTGGACGTTTTTCAATGGCAAAAATCAATGAATAATGTGAATGCACAAACAGTAATTTCTCCGCATTGCAAGGTGCAATTCTGAAATTTTTTGCTTTTTCCTGCTCCTCTTAGCATGATAAAGAAGATTCAAAGAGAGTGAGATGCCAGCTCCTTTCATTCAGTCAGTAGCTTCAAACATTTCTGGTATATGAATAACATGTTTTTCAATGGCAAAAATCAATGAATAATGTGAATGCACAAACAGTAATTTCTCCGCATTGCAAGGTGCAATTCTGAAATTTTTTGCTTTTTCCTGCTCCTCTTAGCATGATAAAGAAGATTCAAAGAGAGTGAGATGCCAGGTCCTTTCATTCAGTCAGTAGCTTCAAACATTTCTGGACGTTTTTCAATGGCAAAAATCAATGAATATTGTAAATGCACAAACAGTAATTTCTCCGCATTGCAAGGTGCAATTCTGAAATTTTTTGCTTTTTCCTGCTCCTCTTAGCATGATAAAGAAGATTCAAAGAGAGTGAGAAGCCAGCTCTTTTCATTCAGTCAGTAGCTTCAAACATTTCTGGACATTTTTCAATGGCAAAAATCAATGAATAATGTGAATGCACAAACAGTAATTTCTCCGCATTGCAAGGTGCAATTCTGAAATTTTTTGCTTTTTCCTGCTCCTCTTAGCATGATAAAGAAGATTCAAAGAGAGTGAGATGCGTGCTCCTTTCATTCAGTCAGTAGCTTTAAACATTTCTGGTATATGAATAACATGTTTTTCAATGGCAAAAATCAATGAATAATGTGAATGCACAAACAGTAATTTCTCCGCATTGCAAGGTGCAATTCTGAAATTTTTTGCTTTTTCCTGCTTCTCTTAGCATGGTAAAGAAGATTCAAAGAGAGTGAGATGCCAGCTCCTTTCATTCAGTCAGTAGCTTCAAACATTTCTGGACGTTTTTCAATGGCAAAAATCAATGAATATTGTAAATGCACAAACAGTAATTTCTCCGCATTGCAAGGTGCAATTCTGAAATTTTTTGCTTTTTCCTGCTCCTCTTAGCATGATAAAGAAGATTCAAAGAGAGTGAGATGCCAGCTCTTTTCATTCAGTCAGTAGCTTCAAACATTTCTGGTATATGAATAACATGATGTTTTTCATTGGCAAAAATCAATGAATAATGTGAATGCACAAACAGTAATTTCTCCGCATTGCAAGGTGCAATTCTGAAATTTTTTGCTTTTTCCTGCTCCTCTTAGCATGATAAAGAAGATTCAAAGAGAGTGAGATGCCAGCTCTTTTCATTCAGTCAGTAGCTTCAAACATTTCTGGTATATGAATAACATGATGTTTTTCAATGGCAAAAATCAATGAATAATGTGAATGCACAAACAGTAATTTCTCCGCATTGCAAGGTGCAATTCTGAAATTTTTTGCTTTTTCCTGCTCCTCTTAGCATGATAAAGAAGATTCAAAGAGAGTGAGATGCCAGCTCCTTTCATTCAGTCAGTAGCTTCAAACATTTCTGGACGTTTTTCAATGGCAAAAATCAATGAATATTGTAAATGCACAAACAGTAATTTCTCCGCATTGCAAGGTGCAATTCTGAAATTTTTTGCTTTTTCCTGCTCCTCTTAGCATGATAAAGAAGATTCAAAGAGAGTGAGATGCCCGCTCTATTCATTCAGTCAGTAGCTTCAAACATTTCTGGTATATGAATAACATGATGTTTTTCAATGGCAAATATCAATGAATATTGTAAATGCACAAACAGTAATGTCTCCGCATTGCAAGGTGCAATTCTGAAATTTTTTGCTTTTTCCTGCTCCTCTTAGCATGATAAAGAAGATTCAAAGAGAGTGAGATGCCAGCTCCTTTCATTCAGTCAGTAGCTTCAAACATTTCTGGACGTTTTTCAATGGCAAAAATCAATGAATAATGTGAATGCACAAACAGTAATTTCTCTGCATTGCAAGGTGCAATTCTGAAATTTTTTGCTTTTTCCTGCTCCTCTTAGCATGATTAAGAAGATTCAAAGAGAGTGAGATGCCAGCTCCTTTCATTCAGTCAGTAGCTTCAAACATTTCTGGACGTTTTTCAATGGCAAAAATCAATGAATATTGTAAATGCACAAACAGAAATTTCTCCGCATTGCAAGGTGCAATTCTGAAATTTTTTTCTTTTTCCTGCACCTCTTAGCATGATAAAGAAGATTCAAAGAGAGTGAGATGCCAGCTCTTTTCATTCAGTCAGTAGCTTCAAACATTTCTGGTATATGAATAACATGAGGTTTTTCATTGGCAAAAATCAATGAATAATGTGAATGCACAAACAGTAATTTCTCCGCATTGCAAGGTGCAATTCTGAAATTTTTTGCTTTTTCCTGCTTCTCTTAGCATGATAAAGAAGATTCAAAGAGAGTGAGATGCCAGCTCCTTTCATTCAGTCAGTAGCTTCAAACATTTCTGGACATTTTTCAATGGCAAAAATCAATGAATAATGTAAATGCACAAACAGTAATTTCTCCGCATTGCAAGGTGCAATTCTGAAATTTTATGCTTTTTCCTGCTCCTCTTAGCATGATAAAGAAGATGCAAAGAGAGTGAGATGCCAGCTCCTTTCATTCAGTCAGTAGCTTCAAACATTTCTGGTATGTGAATAACATGTTTTTCAATGGCAAAAATCAATGAATAATGTGAATGCACAAACAGTAATTTCTCCGCATTGCAAGGTGCAATTCTGAAATTTTTTGCTTTTTCCTGCTCCTCTTAGCATGATAAAGAAGATTCAAAGAGAGTGAGATGCCAGCTACTTTCATTCAGTCAGTAGCTTCAAACATTTCTGGACGTTTTTCAATGGCAAAAATCAATGAATATTGTAAATGCACAAACAGTAATTTCTCCGCATTGCAAGGTGCAATTCTGAAATTTTTTGCTTTTTCCTGCTCCTCTTAGCATGATAAAGAAGATTCAAAGAGAGTGAGATGCCAGCTCTTTTCATTCAGTCAGTAGCTTCAAACATTTATGGTATATGAATAACATGATGTTTTTCAATGGCAAAAATCAATGAATAATGTGAATGCACAAACAGTAATTTCTCCGCATTGCAAGGTGCAATTCTGAAATTTTTTGCTTTTTCCTGCTCCTCTTAGCATGATAAAGAAGATTCAAAGAGAGTGAGATGCCAGCTCCTTTCATTCAGTCAGTAGCTTCAAACATTTCTGGACGTTTTTCAATGGCAAAAATCAATGAATAATGTGAATGCACAAACAGTAATTTCTCCGCATTGCAAGGTGCAATTCTGAAATTTTTTGCTTTTTCCTGCTCCTCTTAGCATGATAAAGAAGATTCAAAGAGAGTGAGATGCCAGCTCCTTTCATTCAGTCAGTAGCTTCAAACATTTCTGGTATATGAATAACATGTTTTTCAATGGCAAAAATCAATGAATAATGTGAATGCACAAACAGTAATTTCTCCGCATTGCAAGGTGCAATTCTGAAATTTTTTGCTTTTTCCTGCTCCTCTTAGCATGATAAAGAAGATTCAAAGAGAGTGAGATGCCAGGTCCTTTCATTCAGTCAGTAGCTTCAAACATTTCTGGACGTTTTTCAATGGCAAAAATCAATGAATATTGTAAATGCACAAACAGTAATTTCTCCGCATTGCAAGGTGCAATTCTGAAATTTTTTGCTTTTTCCTGCTCCTCTTAGGATGATAAAGAAGATTCAAAGAGAGTGAGAAGCCAGCTCTTTTCATTCAGTCAGTAGCTTCAAACATTTCTGGACATTTTTCAATGGCAAAAATCAATGAATAATGTGAATGCACAAACAGTAATTTCTCCGCATTGCAAGGTGCAATTCTGAAATTTTTTGCTTTTTCCTGCTCCTCTTAGCATGATAAAGAAGATTCAAAGAGAGTGAGATGCCTGCTCCTTTCATTCAGTCAGTAGCTTTAAACATTTCTGGTATATGAATAACATGTTTTTCAATGGCAAAAATCAATGAACAATGTGAATGCACAAACAGTAATTTCTCCGCATTGCAAGGTGCAATTCTGAAATTTTTTGCTTTTTCCTGCTTCTCTTAGCATGATAAAGAAGATTCAAAGAGAGTGAGATGCCAGCTCCTTTCATTCAGTCAGTAGCTTCAAACATTTCTGGACGTTTTTCAATGGCAAAAATCAATGAATATTGTAAATGCACAAACAGTAATTTCTCCGCATTGCAAGGTGCAATTCTGAAATTTTTTGCTTTTTCCTGCTCCTCTTAGCATGATAAAGAAGATTCAAAGAGAGTGAGATGCCAGCTCTTTTCATTCAGTCAGTAGCTTCAAACATTTCTGGTATATGAATAACATGATGTTTTTCATTGGCAAAAATCAATGAATAATGTGAATGCACAAACAGTAATTTCTCCGCATTGCAAGGTGCAATTCTGAAATTTTTTGCTTTTTCCTGCTCCTCTTAGCATGATAAAGAAGATTCAAAGAGAGTGAGATGCCAGCTCTTTTCATTCAGTCAGTAGCTTCAAACATTTCTGGTATATGAATAACATGATGTTTTTCAATGGCAAAAATCAATGAATAATGTGAATGCACAAACAGTAATTTCTCCGCATTGCAAGGTGCAATTCTGAAATTTTTTGCTTTTTCCTGCTCCTCTTAGCATGATAAAGAAGATTCAAAGAGAGTGAGATGCCAGCTCCTTTCATTCAGTCAGTAGCTTCAAACATTTCTGGACGTTTTTCAATGGCAAAAATCAATGAATATTGTAAATGCACAAACAGTAATTTCTCCGCATTGCAAGGTGCAATTCTGAAATTTTTTGCTTTTTCCTGCTCCTCTTAGCATGATAAAGAAGATTCAAAGAGAGTGAGATGCCAGCTCCTTTCATTCAGTTAGTAGCTTCAAACATTTCTGGACGTTTTTCAATGGCAAAAATCAATGAATAATGTGAATGCACAAACAGTAATTTCTCCGCATTGCAAGGTGCAATTCTGAAATTTTTTGCTTTTTCCTGCTCCTCTTAGCATGATAAAGAAGATTCAAAGAGAGTGAGATGCCAGCTCCTTTCATTCAGTCAGTAGCTTCAAACATTTCTGGACGTTTTTCAATGGCAAAAATCAATGAATATTGTAAATGCACAAACAGTAATTTCTCCACATTGCAAGGTGCAATTCTGAAATTTTTTGCTTTTTCCTGCTCCTCTTAGCATGATGAAGAAGATTCAAAGAGAGTGAGATGCCAGCTCTTTTCATTTAGTCAGTAGCTTCAAACATTTCTGGTATATGAATAACATGATGTTTTTCAATGGCAAAAATCAATGAATAATGTGAATGCACAAACAGTAATTTCTCCGCATTGCAAGGTGCAATTCTGAAATTTTTTGCTTTTTCCTGCTCCTCTTAGCATGATAAAGAAGATTCAAAGAGAGTGAGATGCCAGCTCCTTTCATTCAGTCAGTAGCTTCAAACATTTCTGGATGTTTTTCAATGGCAAAAATCAATGAATAATGTGAATGCACAAACAGTAATTTCTCCGCATTGCAAGGTGCAATTCTGAAATTTTTTGCTTTTTCCTGCTCCTCTTAGCATGATAAAGAACATTCAAAGAGAGTGAGATGCCAGCTCCTTTCATTCAGTCAGTAGCTTCAAACATTTCTGGTATATGAATAACATGATGTTAACATAATGCTCCATATAGAACAATGGACCCTATATAATACTCCATATAGAATACTGGGCCCTATATAATGCTACATATAGAATAATGGAAACCATATAGTGCTCCATATTGAATAATGGGCCCTATAGTATGCTCCATCAAGAGTAATGGGCCCTATATAATGTTCAATATAGTATAATGGGCCCAATATAATGCTCCATATAAAATTATGGAAACCATATAGTGCTCCATATAGAATAATGGGCCCTATATAATGTTTCATATAGAGTAATGGACATTATATAATTCTCCATATAGAATAATGGAAATCATATAGTGCTCCATCTAGAATAATGGACCCTATATAATACTCCATATAGAATAATGGGTCTTATCTAATGCTCCATATAGAATAATGGGCCCTATATAATGCTCCTTATAGAACAATGGGCCATATATAATACTCCATAGAGAATAATGGAAACCATATAGTGCTACATATAGAATAATGGACCCAATATAATGCTCCATAAAGAATAATGGACCCTATATAATGCTCCATATAGAATAATGGGCCCTATATAACGCTCCATATAGAATAATGGAAACCATATAATGATCCATATAGAATAATGGGCCCGATATAATGTTCCATACAAAATAATGGGCCCTATATATTGCTCCATATAGAATAATGGAAACCATATAGTGCTCTATATAGAATAATGGACCCTATATGATGTTCCATATAGAATAATGAATCCTATATAATGCTCCATATAGAATAATGGGCCCTATATAATGCTCCATATAGAATAATAGAAACCATATAATGCTCCATATAGAGATCTGGGCCCTATATAATGCTCCATATAAAATAGTGGGCCAAATATAATGCCCCATATAGAATAATGGAACCTATATAATGCCCCATATAGAATAATGCACCCTATATAATGCTCTATATAGATTAATGGAAACCATACAGTGATCCATATAGAATAATGGGCCCCATATAATGCTCCATATAGAATAATGGAATCCATATAATGCTCCATACAGAATAATGGGCCTCATATAATGATCCATATAGAATAAAGGGCCCTATATAATGCTCCATATAGAATAATGGACCTTATATAATGCTCCATGTAGAATAATGGAAACCATATAGTGTTCCATATAGAATAATGGACCCTATATAACGCTCCTTATAGAATAATGAAAACCATATAATGCTCCATATAGAATAATGGGCCGTATATAATGCTCCATAGATAATAATGGGCCATATATAACGCTCCATAGATAATACTGGGCCCAATATAATGCTCCATATAGAATAATTGGCCCTATATGGTGCTCCATATAGAATAATGGAAACCATATAGTGCCCCGTATTGAATAATGGGCCCTATATCATGCTCCATATAGAATAATGGGCCCTATATAATGTTCCATACAGAATAATAGGCCCTATATTATGCTCCATATGGATTAATGGGCCCTACATAATGCTACATATAGAATAATAGCAACCATATAGTGATCCATAAAGAATAATGGGCCCTATATAATGCTCCATATAGAATAATGGTACCCATATAATGCTCCATACAGAATAATGGGCCTCATAAAATGCTCCATATAGAATAATGGGCCCTATATAATGCTCCATATAGAATAATCAACTTTATATAACGCTCCAAATAGAATAGTGGAAACCATATAATGCTCCATATAGAATAATGGACCCTATTTAATGTTCAATATCGAATAATGGACCCTATATAATGCTAAATATAGAATAATGGAATCCATGTATTGCTCCATATAGAATAATGGGCCTCATTTAATGCTCCATATAGAATAATGGGAACCATATAGTGTTCCATATAGAATAAAGGGCCCTATATAATGCCCCATATAGAATAATGGAACCCATATAGTGCTCCATATAGAATAATGGGCCTCACATAATACTCCATATAGAATAATGGGCGCTAAATAATGCTCCATATAGAATAATGGGCCCTATTTATTGCTCCATATAGAATAATGGGCCCTATATAATGCTCCACATAGAATAATTGGCCCTTTATATTGCTCCATGTAGAATAATGGGCCCAATATCATGCTCCATATAGAATAATGGACCCTATATAATGCTCCATATAGAATAATGGGCCCAATATAATGCTCATTATAGAATAATGGAAACCATATTGTGCTCCATATAGAATAATGGGCCCTATATAATGATTCATATAGAATACTGGACATTATGTAATACTCCATATAGAATAATGGAAATCATATAGTGCTCCATATAGAATAATGTGCCCTATATAATGCTCCGTATAGAATAATGGGCCCTATATAATGCTCCACATAGATTAATGGGCCCTATATTTTGCTCCATATAGAATAATGGGCCCAATATAATGCTCCATATAGAATAATGGACCATATATAATGCTCCATAAAGAATAATGGGCCCAATATAATGCTCCATATAGAATAATGGAAAACATATTGTGCTCCATATAGAATAATGGACCTATATAATGCTCCATATAGAATAATGGACATTATATAAAACTCCATATAGAATAATGGAAATCATATAGAGATCAATATAGAATAATGGACCCATATAATACTCCATATAGAATAATGGGCCCTATATAATATTTCATATAGAATAAAGGGCCCTATATAATGCTCCATATAGAGCAATGGGCCCTATATAATGCTCCATATAGAATACTGGGCTCTATATAATGCTACATATAGAATAATGGAAACCATATAGTGCTCCATATAGAAAAATGGGCCCTACAGTATGCTCCATCTAGAGTAATGGGCCCTATATAATGTTCAATATAGTATAATGGGCCCAATATAATGCTCCATATAAAATAATGGAAACCATATAGTGCACCATATAGAATAATGGGCCCTATATAATGCCAAATATAGAATAATGGACATTATATAATACACCATATAGAATAATGGAAATCATATAGTGCTCCATCTAGAATAATAGACCCTATATAATACTCCATATAGAATAATGGATCTTATATAATGCTCCATATAGAATAATGGGTCCTATATAATGCTCCATATAGAATAATGGGCCATATATAATGCTCCATAGAGAATAATGGAAACCATATAGTGCTACATATAGAATAATGGACCCAATATAATGCTCCATAAAGAATAATGGACCCTATATAATGCTCCATATAGAATAATGGGCCCTATATAACGCTCCATATAGAATAATGGAAACCATATAATGCTCCATATAGAATAATGGGCCCGATATAATGCTCCATACAAAATAATGGGCCCTATATAATGCTCCATATAGAATAATGGAAACCATATAGTGCTCCATATAGAATAATGGACCCTATATGATGTTCCATATAGAATAATGGGCCCTCTATAATGTTCCATATAGAATAATGGGCCCTATATTATGCTCCATATAGATTAATGGGATCTATATAATGCTACAAATAGAATAATGGAAAACATTTAGTGCATCATATACAATAATGGGCCTTATATAATGCTCCACATAGAATAATGGAACCCATATAATGTTCCATACAGAATAATGGGCCTCATATAACGCTTCATATACAATAATGGGCCCTAAATAATGCTCCATACAGAATAATGGACCCTATATAATGCTCCATATAGAATAATGGACCGTATATAATGCTTCATATAGAATAATGGGCCATATATAATACTGTATATAGAATAATGGAAACCATGTAGTGCTCCATATAGATTAATGGACCCTATATAATGCTCCATATAGAATAATGAACCCTATATAATGCTCCATATAGAATAATGGGCCCTATATAATGCCCTATATAGAATAATGGAAACCATATAATGATCCATATAAATTAATGGGCCCTATATAATGCTCCATACAGAATAATGGGCCCTATATAATGCTTCATATAGAATAATTTAAACCATATGGTGCTCCATATAGAATAATGGACCCTATATGATGATCCATATAGAATAATGGATAATTTATAATGCCCCATATAGAATAATGGGCCCTATATAATTCTCCATGTAGAATAATGGAAACCATATAATGCTCCATATAGAATAATGGGCCCTATATAATGCTCCATATAGAATAATGGGCCAAATATAATACTCCATATAGAATAATGGACCCTAAGTAATGATCCATATAGAATAAAAACCCTATATAATGCTCCATATAGAATAATGGAAACCATATAGTGCTCCATATAGATTAATGGGCCCTATAGAATGCTCCATATAGAATAATGGAACCCATATAACGCTCCATACAGAATAATGGGCCTCATATAATGTTCCATATAGAATAATGGGCCCTATATAATGCTCCATATAGAATAATGGACCTTATATAATGTTCCATATAGAACAATGGAAACTATATATTGCACCATATAGAATAATGGACCCTATATAATGCTCCATATAGAATAATGGAGACCATATAGTGCCCCATATAGAATAATGGGCCCTATATAATCCTTTATATAGAATAATGGGCCCTATATAATGTTCCATATAGAATAATAGGCCCTGTATTATGCTCCATATAGAATAATGGACCCTAAATAATGCTACATATAGAATAATGGAAACCATATAGTGATCCTTATAGAATAATGGGCCCGATATAATGATCCATATACAATAATGGAACCCACATAATGCTCCATACAGAATAAGGGGCATCATGTAATGCTCCATATAGAATAATGGGCCCTATATAATACTACATATAGAATAATTGACCATATATAACGCTCCATATAAAATAATGGAAACCATATAGTGCTCCATATAGAACAAAGTGCCCTTATATAATGCTCCATATAGAATAATGGAACCCATATAGTGCTCCATAAAGAATAATGGGCCCTATATAATGCTCCACATAGAATAATGGGCCCTATATAGTGCTCCATATGGAATAATGGGCCCAATATAATGTTCCATGTAGAATAATGGACGCTATATAATGCTCCATATAGAATAATGGGCCCTAAATAATACTCCATATAGAATAATGGGCCCTATATATTGCTCCACATAGAATAATGGGCCCTATATAGTGCTCCATATAGAATAATGGGCCCTATATAATGCTCCACATAGAATAATGGGCCCTATATAGTGCTCCATAAAGAGTAATGGGCCTCACACAATGTTCCATATAGAATAATGGGCCCAATATAATGCTTAATATAGAATAATGGAGAACATATTGTGCTCCATATAGAATAATGGGCCTATATAATGATCCATATAGAATAATGGACATTATATAAAACTCCATATAGAATAATGGAAATAATATAGGGATCAATATAGAATAATGGACCCTATATAATACTCCATATAGAATAATGGGCCCTATATAATATTTCATATAGAATAAAGGGCCCTATATAATGCTCCAATTAGAACAATGGGCCCTATATAATGCTCCACATAGAATACTGGGCCCTATATAATGCCACATATAGAATAATGGAAACCATATCATGCTCCATATAGAATAATGGGCCCTATAGTATGCTCCATCTAGAGTAATGGGCCCTATATAATGTTCAATATAGTATAATGGGCCCAATATAATGCTCCATATAAAATAATGGAAACCATATAGTGCTCCATATAGAATAATGGGCCCTATATAATGCTTCATATAGAGTAATGGACATTATATAATACTCCATATAGAATAATGGAAATCATATAGTGCTCCATCTAGAATAATGGACCCTATATAATACTCCATATAGAATAATGGGTCTTATATAATGCTCCATATAGAATAATGGGCCCTATATAATGCTCCATATAGAAAAATGGGCCATAAATAATGCTCCATAGAGAATAATGGAAACCATATAGTGCTACATATAGAATAATGGACCCAATATAATGCTCCATAAAGAATAATGGACCCTATATAATGCTCCATATAGAATAATGGGCCCTATATAACGCTCCATATAGAATAATGGAAACCATATAATGCTCCATATAGAATAATGGGCCCGATATAATGCTCCATACAAAATAATGGGCCCTATATAATGCTCCATATAAAATAATGGAAACCATATAGTGCTCCATATAGAATAAGGGACCCTATATGATGTTCCATATAGAATAATGAATCCTATATAATGCTCCATATAGAATAATGGGCCCTATATAATGCTCCATATAGAATAATAGAAACCATATAATGCTCCATATAGAGATTTGGGCCCTATATAATGCTCCATACAGAATAATGGGCCCTATATAATGCTCCATATAGAATAATGGGCCAACTATGATGCTCCATATAGAATAATGGAACCTATATAATGCCCCATATAGAATAATGCACCCTATATAATCCTCTATATAGATTAATGGCAACCATATAGTGATCCATATAGAATAATGGGCCCTATATACTGCTCCATATAGAATAATGGAACCCATATAATGCTCCATACAGAATAATGGGCCTCATATAATGATCCATATAGAATAAAGGGCCCTATATAATGCTCCATATAGAATAATGGACCTTATATAATGCTCCATATAGAATAATGGAAACCATATAGTGTTCCATATAGAATAATGGGCCCTATATACTGCTCCATATAGAATAATGGAACCCATATAATGCTCCATATAGAATAATGGGCAGTATATAATGCTCCATAGATAATAATGGGCCATATATAATGCTCCATATAGAATAATGGGCCCAATATAATGCTCCATATAGAATAATTGACCCTATATGATGCTCCATATAGAATAATGGAAACCATATAATGCCCCGTATTGAATAATGGGCCCTGTATCATGCTCCATATAGAATAATGGGCCCTATATAATGTTCCATACAGAATAATAGGCCCTATATTATGCTCCATATGGAATAATGGGCCCTACATAATGCTACATATAGAATAATAGCAACCATATAGTGATCCATAAAGAATAATGGGCCCTATATAATGCTCCATATAGAATAATGGTACCCATATAATGCTCCATACAGAATAATGGGCCTCATAAAATGCTCCATATAGAATAATGGGCCCTATATAATGCTCCATGTAGAATAATCAACTTTATATAACGCTCCATATAGAATAATGGAAACCATATAATGCTCCATATAGAATAATGGACCCTATATAATGTTCAATATCGAATAATGGACCCTGTATAATGCTACATATAGAATAATGGGCCTCATTTAATGCTCCATATAGAATAATGGGAACCATATAGTGTTCCATATAGAATAAAGGGCCCTATATAATGCCCCATATAGAATAATGGAACCCATATAGTGCTCCATATAGAATAAGGGGCCTCACATAATACTCCATATAGAATAATGGGCGCTAAATAATGCTCCATATAGAATAATGGGCTATATTTAATGCTCCATATAGAATAATGGGCCCTATATAATGCTCCACATAGAATAATGGGCCCTTTATAGTGCTCCATATAGAATAATGGGCCCAATATAATGCTCCATATAGAATAATGGACCCTATATAATGCTCCATATAGAATAATGGGCCCAATATAATGCTCATTATAGAATAATGGAAACCATATTGTGCTCCATATAGAATAATGGGCCCAATATAATGCTCCATATAGAATAATGGACATTATGTAATACTCCATAAAGAATAATGGAAATCATATAGTGCTCCATATAGAATAATGTGCCCTATATAATGCTCCGTATAGAATAATGTGCCCTATATTATGCTCCACATAGATTAATGGGCCCTATATAGTGCTCCATATAGAATAATGGGCCCAATATAATGCTCCATATAGAATAATGGACCATATATAATGCTCCATAAAGAATAATGGGCCCAATATAATGCTACATATAGAATAATGGACATTATATTAAACTCCATATAGAATAACGGAAATCATATGGAGATCAATATAGAATAATGGACCCCATATAATACTCCATATAGAATAATAGGCCCTATATAATTTTTCATGTAGAATAAAGGGCCCTATATAATGCTCCATATAGAACAATGGGCCCTATATAATGCTCCATATAGAATACTGGGCTCTATATAATGCTACATATAGAATAATGGACATTATACAATACTCCATATAGAATAATGGAAATCATATAGTGCTCCATCTAGAATAATAGACCCTATATAATACTCCATATAGAATAATGGGCCCTATATAATGCTCCATATAGAATAATGGAAACCATATAATGCTCCATATAGAATAATGGGCCCGATATAATGCGCCATAAAAAATAATGGGCCCTATATAATGCTCCATATAGAATAATGGAAACCATATAGTGCTCCATATAGAATAATGGACCCTATATGATGTTCCATATAGAATAATGAATCCTATATAATGCTCCATATAGAATAATGGGCCATATATAATGCTGTATATAGAATAATGGAAACCATGTAGTGCTCCATATAGATTAATGGACCCTATATAATGCTCCATATAGAATAATGAACCCTATATAATGCTCCCTATAGAATAATGGGCCCTATATAATGCCCCATATAGAATAATGGAAACCATATAATGATCCATATAAATTAATGGGCCCTATATAATGCTCCATACAGAATAATGGGCCCTATATAATGCTCCATATAGAATAATGGAAACCATATGGTGCTCCATATAGGATAATGGACCCTATATGATGATCCATATAGAATAATGAATACTTTATAATGCTCCATGTAGAATAATGGAAACCATATAATGCTCCATATAGAATAATGGGCCAAATATAATGCTCCATATAGAATAATGGGCCAAATATAATGCTCCATATAGAATAATGGACCCTAAATAATGATCCATATAGAATAAAAACCCTATATAATGCTCCATATAGAATAATGGAAACCATATAGTGCTCCATAGAGATTAATGGACCCTATAGAATGCTCCATATAGAATAATGGAACCCATATAACGCTCCATACAGAATAATGGGCCTCATATAATGCTCCATATAGAATAATGGGCCCTATATAATGCTCCATATAGAATAATGGACCTTATATAATGTTCCATATAGAATAATGGAAACTATATAGTGCACCATATAGAATAATGGACCCTATATAATGCTCCATATAGAATAATGGAGACCATATATTGCCCCATATAGAATAATGGGCCCTATATAATCCTTTATATAGAATAATGGGCCCTATATAATGTTCCATATAGAATAATAGGCCCTGTATTATGCTCCATATAGAATAATGGACCCTAAATAATGCTGCATATAGAATAATGGAAACCATATAGTGATAATTATAGAATAATGGGCCCGATATAATGATCCATATACAATAATGGAACCCATATAATGCTCCATACAGAATAATGGGCATCATGTAATGCTCCATATAGAATAATGAGCCCTATATAATGCTACATATAGAATAATTGAACTTATATAACGCTCCATATAAAATAATGGAAACCATATAGTGCTCCATATAGAACAAAGGTCCCTTATATAATGCTCCATAAAGAATAATGGAACCCATATAGTGCTCCATAAAGAATAATGGGCCCTATATAATGCTCCACATAGAATAATGGGCCCTATATAGTGCTCCATATGGAATAATGGGCCCAATATAATGTTCCATGTAGAATAATGGGCCCGATATAATGCGCCATACAAAATAATGGGCCCTATATAATGCTCCATATAAAATAATGGAAACCATATAGTGCTCCATAAAGAATAATAGACACTATATGATGTTGCATATAGAATAAAGAATCCTATATAATGCTCCATATAGAATAATGGGACATATATAATGCTCCATATAGAATAATAGAAACCATATAATGCTCCATATAAAGATGTGGGCCCTATATAATGCTCCATACAGAATAATGGGCCCTATATAATGCTCCATATAGAATAATGGGCCAAATATAATGCTCCATATAGAATAATGGACCCTATATAATACCCCATATAGAATAATGCACCCTATATAATGCTCTATATAGATTAATGGAAACCATATAATGCTCCATATAGAATAATGGGCCTCATATAATGATCCACATAGAATAAAGGGCCCTATATAGTGCTCCATATAGAATAATGGACCTTGTATAATGCTCCATATAGAATAATGGAAAACATATAGTGTTCCATGTAGAATAATGGGCCCTATATAATGCTCCTTATAGAATAATGAAAACCACATAATGCTCCATATAGAATAATGGGCCGTATATAATGCTCCATAGAGAATAATGGGCCATATATAATGCTAAATATAGAATAATGTGCCCAATATAATGCTCCATATAGATTAATGGACCCTATATAATGCTCCATATAGAATAATGAACCCTATATAATGCTCCATATAGAATAATGGGCCCTATATAATGCCCCATATAGAATAATGGAAACCATATAGTGCTCCATATAGAATAATGGGCCCTATATAATGCTACATATAGAATAATGGACATTATATAATACTCCATATAGAATAATGGAAATCATATAGTGATCCTTATAGAATAATGGGCCCGATATAATGATCCATATACAATAATGGAACCCATATAATGCTCTATACAGAATAATGGCCATCATGTAATGCTCCATATAGAATAATGGGCCCTATATAATGCTACATATAGAATAATTGACCTTATATAACGCTCCATATAAAATAATGGAAACCATATAGTGCTCCATATAGAACAAAGGGCCCTTATATAATGCTCCATATAGAATAATAGAACCCATATAGTGCTCCATAAAGTATAATGGGCCCTATATAATGCTCCACATAGAATAATGGGCCCTATATAGTGCTCCATATGGAATAATGGGCCCAATATAATGTTCCATGTAGAATAATGGATGCTATATAATGCTCCATATAGAATAATGGGCCCTAAATAATACTCCATATAGAATAATGGGCCCTATATATTGCTCCACATAGAATAATGGGCCCTATATAGTGCTCCATATAGAATAATGGGCCCTATATAATGCTCCACATAGAATAATGGGCCCTATATAGTGCTCCATAAAGAGTAATGGGCCTCACACAATGTTCCATATAGAATAATGGGCCCAATATAATGCTTAATATAGAATAATGGAGAACATATTGTGCTCCATATAGAATAATGGGCCTATATAATGATCCATATAGAATAATGGACATTATATAAAACTCCATATAGAATAATGGAAATCATATAGGGATCAATATAGAATAATGGACTCTATATAATACTCCATATAGAATAATGGGCCCTATATAATATTTCATATAGAATAAAGGGCCCTATATAATGCTCCATATAGAACAATGGGCCCTATATAATGCTCCATATAGAATACTGGGCCCTATATAATGCTACATATAGAATAATGGGCCCTATATAATGCTCCATATAGAACAATGGTCCATATATAATGCTCCATAGAGAATAATCTAAACCATATAGTGCTACATATAGAATAATGGACCCAATATAATGCTCCATAAAGAATAATGGACCCTATATAATGCTCCATATAGAATAATGGGCCCTATATAACGCTCCATATAGAATAATGGAAACCATATAATGCTCCATATAGAATAATGGGCCCGATATAATGCTCCATACAAAATAATGGGCCCTATATAATGCTCCATATAGAAAATTGTAAACCATATAGTGCTCCATATAGAATAATGGACCCTATATAATGTTCCATACAGAATAATAGGCCCTATATTATGCTCCATATGGAATAATGGGCCCTACATAATGCTACATATAGAATAATAGCAACCATATAGTGATCCATAAAGAATAATGGGCCCTATATAATGCTCCATATAGAATAATGTTACCCATATAATGCTCCATACAGAATAATGGGCCTCATAAAATGCTCCATATAGAATAATGGGCCCTATATAATGCTCCATATAGAATAATCAGCTTTATATAACGCTCCATATAGAATAATGGAAACCATATAATGCTACATGTAGAATAATGGACCCTATATAATGATCAATATCGAATAATGGACCTTGTATAATGCTACATATAGAATAATTGGCCTCATTTAATGCTCCATATAGAATAATGGGAACCATATATGGTTCCATATAGAATAAAGGGCCCTATATAATGCCCCATATAGAATAATGGAACCCATATAGTGCTCCATATAGAATAATGGGCCTCACATAATACTCCATATAGAATAATGGGCGCTAAATAATGCTCCATATAGAATAATAAGCCCTATTTAATGCTCCATATAGAATAATGGGCCCTATATAATGCTCCACATAGAATAATGGGCCCTTTATAGTGCTCCATATAGAATAATGCGCCCAATATAATGCTCCATATAGAATAAAGGGCCCAATATAATGCTCTTTATAGAATAATGGAAACCATATTGTGCTCCATATAGAATAATGGGCCCTATATAATGCTCCATATAGAATAATGGACATTATGTAATACTCCATATAGAATAATGGAAATCATATAGTGCTCCATATAGAATAATGTGCCCTATATAATGCTCCGTATAGATTAATGAGCCCTATATAATGCTCCACATAGATTAATGGGCCTTATATAGTTCTCCATATAGAATAATGGGCCCAATATAATGCTCCATATAGAATAATGGACCATATATAATGCTCCATAAAGAATAATGGGCCAAATATAATGCTCCATATAGAATAATGGAAACCATATTGTGCTCCATATAGAATAATGGACCTATATAATGCTCCATATAGAATAATGGACATTATATAAAACTCCATATAGAATAATGGAAATCATATGGAGATCAATATAGAATAATGGACCCCATATAATACTCCATGTAGAATAATGGGCCCTATATAATATTTCATGTAGAATAAAGGGCCCTATATAATGCTCCATATATAACAATGGGCCCTATATAATGCTCCATATAGAATACTGGGCTCTATATAATGCTAGATATAGAATAATGGAAACCATATAGTGCTCCATATAGAATAATGGGCCCTATAGTATGCTCCATCTAGAGTAATGGGCCCTATATAATGTTCAATATAGTATAATGGGCCCAATATAATGCTCCATATAAAATAATCGAAACCATATAGTGCTCCATATAGAATAATGGGCCCTATATAATGCTACATATAGAATAATGGACATTATATAATACTCCATATAGAATAATGGAAATCATATAGTGCTCCATCTAGAATAATAGACCCTATATAATAGCCCATATAGAATAATGGGTCTTATATAATGCTTCATATAAAATAATGGGTCCTATATAATGCTCCATATAGAACAATGGGCCATATATAATGCTCCATAGAGAATAATGGAAACCATATAGTGCTACATATAGAATAATGGACCCAATATAATGCTCCATAAAGAATAATGGACCCTATATAATGCTCCATATAGAATAATGGGCCCTATATAACGCTCCATATAGAATAATGGAAACCATATAATGCTCCATATAGAGATTTGGGCCCTATATAATGCTCCATACAGAATAACGGGCCCTATATAATGGTCCATATAGAATAATGGGCCAACTATAATGCTCCATATAGAATAATGGAACCTATATAATGCCCCATATAGAATAATGCACCCTATATAATGCTCTATATAGATTAATGGAAACCATATAGTGATCCATATAGAATAATGGGCCCTATATAATGCTCCATATAGAATAATGGAACCCATATAATGCTCCATACAGAATAATGGGCCTCATATAATGATCCATATAGAATAAAGGGCCCTATATAATGCTCCATATAGAATAATGGACCTTATATAATGCTCCATATAGAATAATGGAAACCATATAGTGTTCCATATAGAATAATGGACAGTATATAATGCTCCTTATAGAATAATGAAAACCATATAATGCTCCATATAGAATAATGGGCCATATATAATGCTCCATAGAAAATAATGGGCCATATATAATGCTCCATATAGAATAATGGGACCAATATAATGCTCCATATAGAATAATTGACCCTATATGATGCTCCATATAGAATAATGGAAACCATATAGTGCCCCGTATTGAATAATGGGCCCTATATCATGCTCCATATAGAATGATGGGCCCTACATAATGTTCCATACAGAATAATAGGCCCTATATTATGCTCCATATGGAATAATGGGCCCTACATAATGCTACATAGAGAATAATAGCAACCATATAGTGATCCATAAAGAATAATGGGCCCTATATAATGCCCCATATAGAATAATCAACTTTATATAACGCTCCATATAGAATAATGGAAACCATATAATGCTCCATATAGAATAATGGACCCTATATAATGTTCAATATCGAATAATGGACCCTATATAATGCTACATATAGAATAATGGGCCTCATTTAATGCTCCATATAGAATAATGGGAACCATATAGTGTTCCATATAGAATAAAGGGCCCTATATAATGCCTCATATAGAATAATGGAACCCATATAATGCTCCATATAGAATAATGGGCCCAATATAATGCTCCATATAGAATAATGGACCCTATATAATGCTTCATATAGAATAATGGGCCCAATATAATGCTCATTATAGAATAATGGAAACCATATTGTGCTCCATATAGAATAATGGGCCCTATATAATGCTCCATATAGAATAATGGACATTATGTAATACTCCATATAGAATAATGGAAATCATATAGTGCTCCATATAGAATAATGTGCCCTATATAATGCTCCGTATAGAATAATGGCCCTATATAATGCTCCACATAGATTAATGGGCCCTATATAGTGCTCCATATAGAATAATGGGCCCAATATAATGCTCCATATAGAATAATGGACCATATATAATGCTCCATAAAGAATCATGGGCCCAATATAATGCTCCATATAGAATAATGGAAACCATATTGTGCTCCATATAGAATAATGGACCTATATAATGCTCCATATAGAATAATGGACATTATATAAAACTCCATATAGAATAATGGAAATAATATGGAGATCAATATAGAATAATGGACCCCATATAATACTCCATATAGAATAATGGGCCCGATATAATATTTCATGTAGAATAAAGGGCCCTACATAATGCTCCATATAGAACAATGGGCCCTATATAATGCTCCATATAGAATACTGGGCTCTATATAATGCTACATATAGAATAATGGAAACCATATAGTGCCCCATATAGAATAATGGGCCCTATAGTATGCTCCATCTAGAGTAATGTGCCCTATATAATGTTCAATATAGTATAATGGGCAAAATATAATGCTTCATATAAAATAATGGAAACCATATAGTGCTCCATATAGAATAATGGGCCCTATATAATGCTCCATATAGAATAATGGACCTTGTATAATGCTCCATATAGAATAATGGAAACCATGTAGTGTTCCGTATAGAATAATGGGCCCTATATAATGCTCCTTATAGAATAATGAAAACCATATAATGCTCCATATAGAATAATGGGCCGTATATAATGCTCCATAGAGAATAATGGACCATATATAATGCTCCATATGGAATAATGTGCCCAATATAATGCTCCATATAGATTAATGGACCCTATATAATGCTCCATATAGAATAATGGGCCCTATATAATGCTCCATATAGAACAATGGGCCCTATGTAATGCTCCATATAGAATACTGGGCTCTATATAATGCTACATATAGAATAATGGAAACCATATAGTGCTCCATATAGAATAATGGGCCCTACAGTATGCTCCATCTAGAGTAATGGGCCCTATATAATGTTCAATATAGTATAATGGGCCCAATATAATGCTCCATATAAAATAATGGAAACCATATAGTGCTCCATATAGAATAATGGGCCCTATATAATGCCACATATAGAATAATGGACATTATATAATACACCATATAGAATAATGGAAATCATATAGTGCTCCATCTAGAAGAATAGACCCTATATAATACTCCATATAGAATAATGGATCTTATATAATGCTCCATATAGAATAATGGGTCCTATATAATGCTCCATATAGAACAATGGGCCATATATAATGCTCCATAGAGAATAATGGAAACCATATAGTGCTACATATAGACTAATGGACCCAATATAATGCTCCATAAAGAATAATGGACCCTATATAATGCTCCATATAGAATAATAGGCCCTATATAATGCTCCATATAGAAAAATGGAAACCATATAATGCTCCATATAGAATAATGGCCCGATATAATGCTCCATACAAATTAATGGGCCCTATATAATGCTCCATATAGAATAATGGAAACCATATAGTGCTCCATATAGAATAATGGACCCTATATGATGTTCCATATAGAATAATGGGCCCTCTATAATGTTCCATATAGAATAATGGGCCCTATATTATGCTCCATATAGATTAATGGGATCTATATAATGCTACAAATAGAATAATGGAAAACATTTAGTGCATCATATACAATAATGGGCCTTATATAATGCTCCACATAGAATAATGGAACCCATATAATGTTCCATACAGAATAATGGGCCTCATATAACGCTTCATATACAATAATTGGCCCTAAATAATGCTCCATACAGAATAATGGACCCTATATAATGCTCCATATAGAATAATGGACCGTATATAATGCTTCATATAGAATAATGGGCCATATATAATGCTGTATATAGAATAATGGAAACCATGCAGAGCTCCATATAGATTAATGGACCCTATATAATGCTTCATATGGAATAATGAACCCTATATAATGCTCCATATAGAATAATGGGCCTTATATAATGCCCTATATAGAATAATGGAAACCATATAATGATCCATATAATTTAATGGGCCCTATATAATGCTCCATACAGAATAATGGGCCCTATATAATGCTCCATATAGAATAATGGAAACCATATGGTGCTCCATATAGAATAATGGACCCTATATGATGATCCATATAGAATAATGGATACTTTATAATGCTCCATATAGAATAATGGGCCCTATATAATGCTCCATGTAGAATAATGGAAACCATATAATGCTCCATATAGAATAATGGGCCCTATATAATGCTCCATATAGAATAATGGGCCAAATATAATGCTCCATATAGAATAATGGACCCTAAATAATGATCCATATAGAATAAAAACCCTATATAATGCTCCATATAGAATAATGGAAACCATATAGTGCTCCATATAGATTAATGGGCCCTATAGAATGCTCCATATAGAATAATGGAACCCATATAACGCTCCATACAGAATAATGGGCCTCATATAATGCTCCATATAGAATAATGGGCCCTATATAATGCTCCATATAGAATAATGGACCTTATATAATGTTCCATATAGAATAATGGAAACTATATATTGCACCATATAGAATAATGGACCCTATATAATGCTCCATATAGAATAATGGAGACCATATAGTGCCCCATATAGAATAATGGGCCCTATATAATCCTTTATATTGAATAATGGGCCCTATATAATCCTTTATATAGAATAATGGGCCCTATATAATGTTCCATATAGAATAATAGGCCCTGTATTATGTTCTATATAGAATAATGGACCCTAAATAATGCTACATATAGAATAATGGAAACCATATAGTGATCCTTATAGAATAATGGGCAAGATATAATGATCCATATACAATAATGGAACCCATATAATGCTCCATACAGAATAATGGGCATCATGTAATGCTCCATATAGAATAATGGGCCCTATATAATGCTCCATATAGAATAATGGAAACCATGTAGTGTTCAGTATAGAATAATGGGCCCAATATAATGCTCCTTATAGAATAATGAAAACCATATAATGCTCCATATAGAATAATGGGCCGTATATAATGCTCCATAGAGAATAATGGGCCATATATAATGCTCCATATGGAATAATGTGCCCAATATAATGCTCCATATAGATTAATGGACCCTATATAATGCTCCATATAGAATAATGGGCCCTATATAATGCCCCATATAGAATAATGGAAACCATATAATGATCCATATAAATTAATGGGCTCTATATAATGCTCCATACAGAATAATGGGCCCTATATAATGCTCCATATAGAATAATGGAAACCATATGGTGCTCCATATAGGATAATGGACCCTATATGATGATCCATATAGAATAATGGATACTTTATCATGCTCCATATAGAATAATGGGCCCTATATAATGCTCCATGTAGAATAATGGAAACCATATAATGCTCCATATAGAATAATGGGCCCTATATAATGCTCCATATAGAATAATGGATCCTAAATAATGATCCATATAGAATAAAAACCCTATATAATGCTCCATATAGAATAATGGAAACAATATAGTGCTGCATATAGATTAATGGGCCCTATAGAATGCTCCATATAGAATAATGTAACCCATATAACGCTCCATACTGAATAATGGGCCTCATATAATGCTCCATATAGAATAATGGGCCCTCTATAATGCTCCATATAGAATAATGGACCTTATATAATGTTCCATATAGAATAATGGAAACTATATAGTGCACCATATAGAATAATGGACCCTATATAATGCTCCATATAGAATAATGGAGACCATATAGTGCCCCATATAGAATAATGCGCCCTATATAACCCTTTATATAGAATAATGGGCCCTATATAATGTTCCATATAGAATAATAGGCCCTGTATTATGCTCCATATAGAATAATGGACCCTAAATAATGCTACATATAGAATAATGGAAACCATATAGTGATCCTTATAGAATAATGGGCCCGATATAATGATCCATATAAAATAATGGAACCCATATAATGCTCCATACAGAATAAAGGGCATCATGTAATGCTCCATATAGAATAATCGGCCCTATATAATGCTACATATAGAATAATTGACCTTATATAACGCTCCATATAAAATAATGGAAACCATAAAGTGCTCCATATAGAACAAAGGACCCTTATATAATGCTCCATATAGAATAATGGAACCCATATAGTGCTCCATAAAGAATAATGGGCCCTATATAATGCTCCACATAGAATAATGGGCCCTATATAGTGCTCCATATGGAATAATGGGCCCAATATAATTTTCCATGTAGAATAATGGACCCTATGTAATGCTCCATATAGAATAATGGGCCCTAAATAATACTCCATATAGAATAATGGGCCCTATATATTGCTCCACATAGAATAATGGGCCCTATATAGTGCTCCATATAGAATAATGGGCCCTATATAATGCTCCACATAGAATAATGGGCCCAATATAGTGCTCCATAAAGAGTAATGGGCCTCACACAATGTTCCATATGGAATAATGGGCCCAGTATAATGCTCCATATAGAATAATGGAGAACATGTTGTGCTCCATATAGAATAATGGGCCTATATAATGATCCATATAGAATAATGGACATTATATAAAACTTCATATAGAATAATGCAAATCATATAGAGATCAATATAGAATAATGGACCCTATATAATACTCCATATAGAATAATGGGCCCTATATAATATTTCATATAGAATAAATGCCCTATATAATGCTCCATATAGAACAATGGGCCCTATATAATGCTCCATATAGAATACTGGGCCCTATATAATGCTACATATAGAATAATGGAAACCACATAGTGCTCCATATAGAATAATGGGCCCTATAGTATGCTCCATCTAGAGTAATGGGCCCTATATAATGTTCAATATAGTATAATGGGCCCAATATAATGCTCCATATAAAATAATGGAAATCATATAGTGCTCCATATAGAATAACGGGCCCTATATAATGCTCCATATAGAATAATGGACATTATATAATACTCCATATAGAATAATGGAAATCATATAGTGCTCCATCTAGAATAATGGACCCTATATAATACTCCATATAGAATAATGGTTCTTATATAATGCTCCATATAGAATAATGGGCCCTATATAATGCTCCATATAGAACAATGGGCCATATATAATGCTCCATAGAGAATAAGGGAGACCATATAGTGCTACATATAGAATAATGGACCCAATATAATGCTCCATAAAGAATAATGGACCCTATATAATGCTCCATATAGAATAATGGGCCCTATAAAACGCTCCATATAGAATAATGGAAACCATATAATGCTCCATATAGAATAATGGGCCCGATATAATGCTCCATACAAAATAATGGGCCCTATATAATGCTCCATATAGAATAATGGAAACCATATAGTGCTCCATATAGAATAATGGACCCTATATGATGTTCCATATAGAATAATGGGCCCTCTATAATGTTCCATATAGAATAATGGGCCCTATATTATGCTCCATATAGATTAATGGGATCTATATAATGCTACAAATAGAATAATGGAAAACATTTAGTGCATCATATACAATAATGGGCCTTATATAATGCTCCACATAGAATAATGGAACCCATATAATGTTCCATACAGAATAATGGGCCTCATATAACGCTTCATATACAATAATGGGCCCTAAATAATGCTCCATACAGAATAATGGACCCTATATAATGCTCCATATAGAATAATTGACCCTATATGGTGCTCCATATAGAATAATGGAAACCATATAGTGCCCCGTATTGAATAATGGGCCCTATATCATGCTCCATATAGAATAATGGGCCCTATATAATGTTCCATACAGAATAATAGGCCCTATATTATGCTCCATATGGATTAATGGGCCCTACATAATGCTACATATAGAATAATAGCAACCATATAGTGATCCATAAAGAATAATGGGCCCTATATAATGCTCCATATAGAATAATGGTACCCATATAATGCTCCATACAGAATAATGGGCCTCATAAAATGCTCCATATAGAATAATGGGCCCTATATAATGCTCCATATAGAATAATCAACTTTATATAACGCTCCAAATAGAATAGTGGAAACCATATAATGCTCCATATAGAATAATGGACCCTATTTAATGTTCAATATCGAATAATGGACCCTATATAATGCTAAATATAGAATAATGGAATCCATGTATTGCTCCATATAGAATAATGGGCCTCATTTAATGCTCCATATAGAATAATGGGAACCATATAGTGTTCCATATAGAATAAAGGGCCCTATATAATGCCCCATATAGAATAATGGAACCCATATAGTGCTCCATATAGAATAATGGGCCTCACATAATACTCCATATAGAATAATGGGCGCTAAATAATGCTCCATATAGAATAATGGGCCCTATTTATTGCTCCATATAGAATAATGGGCCCTATATAATGCTCCACATAGAATAATTGGCCCTTTATATTGCTCCATATAGAATAATGGGCCCAATATCATGCTCCATATAGAATTATGGACCCTATATAATGCTCCATATAGAATAATGGGCCCAATATAATGCTCATTATAGAATAATGGAAACCATATTGTGCTCCATATAGAATAATGGGCCCTATATAATGATTCATATAGAATACTGGACATTATGTAATACTCCATATAGAATAATGGAAATCATATAGTGCTCCATATAGAATAATGTGCCCTATATAATGCTCCGTATAGAATAATGGGCCCTATATAATGCTCCACATAGATTAATGGGCCCTATATTTTGCTCCATATAGAATAATGGGCCCAATATAATGCTCCATATAGAATAATGGACCATATATAATGCTCCATAAAGAATAATGGGCCCAATATAATGCTCCATATAGAATAATGGAAAACATATTGTGCTCCATATAGAATAATGGACCTATATAATGCTCCATATAGAATAATGGACATTATATAAAACTCCATATAGAATAATGGAAATCATATAGAGATCAATATAGAATAATGGACCCATATAATACTCCATATAGAATAATGGGCCCTATATAATATTTCATATAGAATAAAGGGCCCTATATAATGCTCCATATAGAGCAATGGGCCCTATATAATGCTCCATATAGAATACTGGGCTCTATATAATGCTACATATAGAATAATGGAAACCATATAGTGCTCCATATAGAAAAATGGGCCCTACAGTATGCTCCATCTAGAGTAATGGGCCCTATATAATGTTCAATATAGTATAATGGGCCCAATATAATGCTCCATATAAAATAATGGAAACCATATAGTGCTCCATATAGAATAATGGGCCCTATATAATGCCACACATAGAATAATGGACATTATATAATACACCATATAGAATAATGGAAATCATATAGTGCTCCATCTAGAATAATAGACCCTATATAATACTCCATATAGAATAATGGATCTTATATAATGCTCCATATAGAATAATGGGTCCTATATAATGCTCCATGTAGAATAATGGGCCATATATAATGCTCCATAGAGAATAATGGAAACCATATAGTGCTACATATAGAATAATGGACCCAATATAATGCTCCATAAAGAATAATGGACCCTATATAATGTTCCATATAGAATAATGGGCCCTATATAACGCTCCATATAGAATAATGGAAACCATATAATGCTCCATATAGAATAATGGGCCCGATATAATGCTCCATACAAAATAATGGGCCCTATATAATGCTCCATATAGAATAATGGAAACCATATAGTGCTCCATATAGAATAATGGACCCTATATGATGTTCCATATAGAATAATGGGCCCTCTATAATGTTCCATATAGAATAATGGGCCCTATATTATGCTCCATATAGATTAATGGGATCTATATAATGCTACAAATAGAATAATGGAAAACATTTAGTGCATCATATACAATAATGGGCCTTATATAATGCTCCACATAGAATAATGGAACCCATATAATGTTCCATACAGAATAATGGGCCTCATATAACGCTTCATATACAATAATGGGCCCTAAATAATGCTCCATACAGAATAATGGACCCTATATAATGCTCCATATAGAATAATGGACCGTATATAATGCTTCATACAGAATAATGGGCCATATATAATACTGTATATAGAATAATGGAAACCATGTAGTGCTCCATATAGATTAATGGACCCTATATAATGCTCCATATAGAATAATGAACCCTATATAATGCTCCATATAGAATAATGGGCCCTATATAATGCCCTATATAGAATAATGGAAACCATATAATGATCCATATAAATTAATGGGCCCTATATAATGCTCCATACAGAATAATGGGCCCTATATAATGCTTCATATAGAATAATTTAAACCATATGGTGCTCCATATAGAATAATGGACCCTATATGATGATCCATATAGAATAATGGATAATTTATAATGCCCCATATAGAATAATGGGCCCTATATAATGCTCCATGTAGAATAATGGAAACCATATAATGCTCCATATAGAATAATGGGCCCTATATAATGCTCCATATAGAATAATGGGCCAAATATAATACTCCATATAGAATAATGGACCCTAAATAATGATCCATATAGAATAAAAACCCTATATAATGCTCCATATAGAATAATGGAAACCATATAGTGCTCCATATAGATTAATGGGCCCTATAGAATGCTCCATATAGAATAATGGAACCCATATAACGCTCCATACAGAATAATGGGCCTCATATAATGTTCCATATAGAATAATGGGCCCTATATAATGCTCCATATAGAATAATGGACCTTATATAATGTTCCATATAGAACAATGGAAACTATATATTGCACCATATAGAATAATGGACCCTATATAATGCTCCATATAGAATAATGGAGACCATATAGTGCCCCATATAGAATAATGGGCCCTATATAATCCTTTATATAGAATAATGGGCCCTATATAATGTTCCATATAGAATAATAGGCCCTGTATTATGCTCCATATAGAATAATGGACCCTAAATAATGCTACATATAGAATAATGGAAACCATATAGTGATCCTTATAGAATAATGGGCCCGATATAATGATCCATATACAATAATGGAACCCATATAATGCTCCATACAGAATAAGGGGCATCATGTAATGCTCCATATAGAATAATGGGCCCTATATAATACTACATATAGAATAATTGACCGTATATAACGCTCCATATAAAATAATGGAAACCATATAGTGCTCCATATAGAACAAAGTGCCCTTATATAATGCTCCATATAGAATAATGGAACCCATATAGTGCTCCATAAAGTATAATGGGCCCTATATAATGCTCCACATAGAATAAGGGGCCCTATATAGTGCTCCATATGGAATAATGGGCCCAATATAATGTTCCATGTAGAATAATGGACGCTATATAATGCTCCATATAGAATAATGGGCCCTAAATAATACTCCATATAGAATAATGGGCCCTATATATTGCTCCACATAGAATAATGGGCCCTATATAGTGCTCCATATAGAATAATGGGCCCTATATAATGCTCCACATAGAATAATGGGCCCTATATAGTGCTCCATAAAGAGTAATGGGCCTCACACAATGTTCCATATAGAATAATGGGCCCAATATAATGCTTAATATAGAATAATGGAGAACATATTGTGCTCCATATAGAATAATGGGCCTATATAATGATCCATATAGAATAATGGACATTATATAAAACTCCATATAGAATAATGGAAATCATATAGGGATCAATATAGAATAATGGACCCTATATAATACTCCATATAGAATAATGGGCCCTATATAATATTTCATATAGAATAAAGGGCCCTATATAATGCTCCAATTAGAACAATGGGCCCTATATAATGCTCCACATAGAATACTGGGCCCTATATAATGCCACATATAGAATAATGGAAACCATATCATGCTCCATATAGAATAATGGGCCCTATAGTATGCTCCATCTAGAGTAATGGGCCCTATATAATGTTCAATATAGTATAATGGGCCCAATATAATGCTCCATATAAAATAATGGAAACCATATAGTGCTCCATATAGAATAATGGGCCCTATATAATGCTTCATATAGAGTAATGGACATTATATAATACTCCATATAGAATAATGGAAATCATATAGTGCTCCATCTAGAATAATGGACCCTATATAATACTCCATATAGAATAATGGGTCTTATATAATGCTCCATATAGAATAATGGGCCCTATATAATGCTCCATATAGAAAAATGGGCCATATATAATGCTCCATAGAGAATAATGGAAACCATATAGTGCTACATATAGAATAATGGACCCAATATAATGCTCCATAAAGAATAATGGACCCTATATAATGCTCCATATAGAATAATGGGCCCTATATAACACTCCATATAGAATAATGGAAACCATATAATGCTCCATATAGAATAATGGGCCCGATATAATGCTCCATACAAAATAATGGGCCCTATATAATGCTCCATATAAAATAATGGAAACCATATAGTGCTCCATATAGAATAAGGGACCCTATATGATGTTCCATATAGAATAATGAATCCTATATAATGCTCCATATAGAATAATGGGCCCTATATAATGCTCCATATAGAATAATAGAAACCATATAATGCTCCATATAGAGATTTGGGCCCTATATAATGCTCCATACAGAATAATGGGCCCTATATAATGCTCCATATAGAATAATGGGCCAACTATGATGCTCCATATAGAATAATGGAACCTATATAATGCCCCATATAGAATAATGCACCCTATATAATCCTCTATATAGATTAATGGCAACCATATAGTGATCCATATAGAATAATGGGCCCTATATACTGCTCCATATAGAATAATGGAACCCATATAATGCTCCATACAGAATAATGGGCCTCATATAATGATCCATATAGAATAAAGGGCCCTATATAATGCTCCATATAGAATAATGGACCTTATATAATGCTCCATATAGAATAATGGAAACCATATAGTGTTCCATATAGAATAATGGGCCCTATATACTGCTCCATATAGAATAATGGAACCCATATAATGCTCCATATAGAATAATGGGCAGTATATAATGCTCCATAGATAATAATGGGCCATATATAATGCTTCATATAGAATAATGGGCCCAATATAATGCTCCATATAGAATAATTGACCCTATATGATGCTCCATATAGAATAATGGAAACCATATAATGCCCCGTATTGAATAATGGGCCCTGTATCATGCTCCATATAGAATAATGGGCCCTATATAATGTTCCATACAGAATAATAGGCCCTATATTATGCTCCATATGGAATAATGGGCCCTACATAATGCTACATATAGAATAATAGCAACCATATAGTGATCCATAAAGAATAATGGGCCCTATATAATGCTCCATATAGAATAATGGTACCCATATAATGCTCCATACAGAATAATGGGCCTCATAAAATGCTCCATATAGAATAATGGGCCCTATATAATGCTCCATATAGAATAATCAACTTTATATAACGCTCCATATAGAATAATGGAAACCATATAATGCTCCATATAGAATAATGGACCCTATATAATGTTCAATATCGAATAATGGACCCTGTATAATGCTACATATAGAATAATGGGCCTCATTTAATGCTCCATATAGAATAATGGGAACCATATAGTGTTCCATATAGAATAAAGGGCCCTATATAATGCCCCATATAGAATAATGGAACCCATATAGTGCTCCATATAGAATAAGGGGCCTCACATAATACTCCATATAGAATAATGGGCGCTAAATAATGCTCCATATAGAATAATGGGCTATATTTAATGCTCCATATAGAATAATGGGCCCTATATAATGCTCCACATAGAATAATGGGCCCTTTATAGTGCTCCATATAGAATAATGGGCCCAATATAATGCTCCATATAGAATAATGGACCCTATATAATGCTCCATATAGAATAATGGGCCCAATATAATGCTCATTATAGAATAATGGAAACCATATTGTGCTCCATATAGAATAATGGGCCCAATATAATGCTCCATATAGAATAATGGACATTATGTAATACTCCATAAAGAATAATGGAAATCATATAGTGCTCCATATAGAATAATGTGCCCTATATAATGCTCCGTATAGAATAATGTGCCCTATATTATGCTCCACATAGATTAATGGGCCCTATATAGTGCTCCATATAGAATAATGGGCCCAATATAATGCTCCATATAGAATAATGGACCATATATAATGCTCCATAAAGAATAATGGGCCCAATATAATGCTCCATATAGAATAATGGAAACCATATTAAGCTCCATATAGAATAATGGACCTATATAATGCTCCATATAGAATAATGGACATTATATTAAACTCCATATAGAATAACGGAAATCATATGGAGATCAATATAGAATAATGGACCCCATATAATACTCCATATAGAATAATAGGCCCTATATAATTTTTCATGTAGAATAAAGGGCCCTATATAATGCTCCATATAGAACAATGGGCCCTATATAATGCTCCATATAGAATACTGGGCTCTATATAATGCTACATATAGAATAATGGACATTATACAATACTCCATATAGAATAATGGAAATCATATAGTGCTCCATCTAGAATAATAGACCCTATATAATACTCCATATAGAATAATGGGCCCTATATAATGCTCCATATAGAATAATGGAAACCATATAATGCTCCATATAGAATAATGGGCCCGATATAATGCGCCATAAAAAATAATGGGCCCTATATAATGCTCCATATAGAATAATGGAAACCATATAGTGCTCCATATAGAATAATGGACCCTATATGATGTTCCATATAGAATAATGAATCCTATATAATGCTCCATATAGAATAATGGGCCATATATAATGCTGTATATAGAATAATGGAAACCATGTAGTGCTCCATATAGATTAATGGACCCTATATAATGCTCCATATAGAATAATGAACCCTATATAATGCTCCCTATAGAATAATGGGCCCTATATAATGCCCCATATAGAATAATGGAAACCATATAATGATCCATATAAATTAATGGGCCCTATATAATGCTCCATACAGAATAATGGGCCCTATATAATGCTCCATATAGAATAATGGAAACCATATGGTGCTCCATATAGGATAATGGACCCTATATGATGATCCATATAGAATAATGAATACTTTATAATGCTCCATGTAGAATAATGGAAACCATATAATGCTCCATATAGAATAATGGGCCAAATATAATGCTCCATATAGAATAATGGGCCAAATATAATGCTCCATATAGAATAATGGACCCTAAATAATGATCCATATAGAATAAAAACCCTATATAATGCTCCATATAGAATAATGGAAACCATATAGTGCTCCATATACATTAATGGACCCTATAGAATGCTCCATATAGAATAATGGAACTCATATAACGCTCCATACAGAATAATGGGCCTCATATAATGCTCCATATAGAATAATGGGCCCTATATAATGCTCCATATAGAATAATGGACCTTATATAATGTTCCATATAGAATAATGGAAACTATATAGTGCACCATATAGAATAATGGACCCTATATAATGCTCCATATAGAATAATGGAGACCATATATTGCCCCATATAGAATAATGGGCCCTATATAATCCTTTATATAGAATAATGGGCCCTATATAATGTTCCATATAGAATAATAGGCCCTGTATTATGCTCCATATAGAATAATGGACCCTAAATAATGCTGCATATAGAATAATGGAAACCATATAGTGATAATTATAGAATAATGGGCCCGATATAATGATCCATATACAATAATGGAACCCATATAATGCTCCATACAGAATAATGGGCATCATGTAATGCTCCATATAGAATAATGAGCCCTATATAATGCTACATATAGAATAATTGAACTTATATAACGCTCCATATAAAATAATGGAAACCATATAGTGCTCCATATAGAACAAAGGTCCCTTATATAATGCTCCATATAGAATAATGGAACCCATATAGTGCTCCATAAAGAATAATGGGCCCTATATAATGCTCCACATAGAATAATGGGCCCTATATAGTGCTCCATATGGAATAATGGGCCCAATATAATGTTCCATGTAGAATAATGGGCCCGATATAATGCGCCATACAAAATAATGGGCCCTATATAATGCTCCATATAAAATAAAGGAAACCATATAGTGCTCCATAAAGAATAATAGACACTATATGATGTTGCACATAGAATAAAGAATCCTATATAATGCTCCATATAGAATAATGGGACATATATAATGCTCCATATAGAATAATAGAAACCATATAATGCTCCATATAAAGATGTGGGCCCTATATAATGCTCCATACAGAATAATGGGCCCTATATAATGCTCCATATAGAATAATGGGCCAAATATAATGCTCCATATAGAATAATGGACCCTATATAATACCCCATATAGAATAATGCACCCTATATAATGCTCTATATAGATTAATGGAAACCATATAATGCTCCATATAGAATAATGGGCCTCATATAATGATCCACATAGAATAAAGGGCCCTATATAGTGCTCCATATAGAATAATGGACCTTGTATAATGCTCCATATAGAATAATGGAAAACATATAGTGTTCCATGTAGAATAATGGGCCCTATATAATGCTCCTTATAGAATAATGAAAACCACATAATGCTCCATATAGAATAATGGGCCGTATATAATGCTCCATAGAGAATAATGGGCCATATATAATGCTAAATATAGAATAATGTGCCCAATATAATGCTCCATATAGATTAATGGACCCTATATAATGCTCCATATAGAATAATGAACCCTATATAATGCTCCATATAGAATAATGGGCCCTATATAATGCCCCATATAGAATAATGGAAACCATATAGTGCTCCATATAGAATAATGGGCCCTATATAATGCTACATATAGAATAATGGACATTATATAATACTCCATATAGAATAATGGAAATCATATAGTGATCCTTATAGAATAATGGGCCCGATATAATGATCCATATACAATAATGGAACCCATATAATGCTCTATACAGAATAATGGCCATCATGTAATGCTCCATATAGAATAATGGGCCCTATATAATGCTACATATAGAATAATTGACCTTATATAACGCTCCATATAAAATAATGGAAACCATATAGTGCTCCATATAGAACAAAGGGCCCTTATATAATGCTCCATATAGAATAATAGAACCCATATAGTGCTCCATAAAGTATAATGGGCCCTATATAATGCTCCACATAGAATAATGGGCCCTATATAGTGCTCCATATGGAATAATGGGCCCAATATAATGTTCCATGTAGAATAATGGATGCTATATAATGCTCCATATAGAATAATGGGCCCTAAATAATACTCCATATAGAATAATGGGCCCTATATATTGCTCCACATAGAATAATGGGCCCTATATAGTGCTCCATATAGAATAATGGGCCCTATATAATGCTCCACATAGAATAATGGGCCCTATATAGTGCTCCATAAAGAGTAATGGGCCTCACACAATGTTCCATATAGAATAATGGGCCCAATATAATGCTTAATATAGAATAATGGAGAACATATTGTGCTCCATATAGAATAATGGGCCTATATAATGATCCATATAGAATAATGGACATTATATAAAACTCCATATAGAATAATGGAAATCATATAGGGATCAATATAGAATAATGGACTCTATATAATACTCCATATAGAATAATGGGCCCTATATAATATTTCATATAGAATAAAGGGCCCTATATAATGCTCCATATAGAACAATGGGCCCTATATAATGCTCCATATAGAATACTGGGCCCTATATAATGCTACATATAGAATAATGGGCCCTATATAATGCTCCATATAGAACAATGGTCCATATATAATGCTCCATAGAGAATAATCTAAACCATATAGTGCTACATATAGAATAATGGACCCAATATAATGCTCCATAAAGAATAATGGACCCTATATAATGCTCCATATAGAATAATGGGCCCTATATAACGCTCCATATAGAATAATGGAAACCATATAATGCTCCATATAGAATAATGGGCCCGATATAATGCTCCATACAAAATAATGGGCCCTATATAATGCTCCATATAGAAAATTGTAAACCATATAGTGCTCCATATAGAATAATGGACCCTATATAATGTTCCATACAGAATAATAGGCCCTATATTATGCTCCATATGGAATAATGGGCCCTACATAATGCTACATATAGAATAATAGCAACCATATAGTGATCCATAAAGAATAATGGGCCCTATATAATGCTCCATATAGAATAATGTTACCCATATAATGCTCCATACAGAATAATGGGCCTCATAAAATGCTCCATATAGAATAATGGGCCCTATATAATGCTCCATATAGAATAATCAGCTTTATATAACGCTCCATATAGAATAATGGAAACCATATAATGCTCCATGTAGAATAATGGACCCTATATAATGATCAATATCGAATAATGGACCTTGTATAATGCTACATATAGAATAATTGGCCTCATTTAATGCTCCATATAGAATAATGGGAACCATATATGGTTCCATATAGAATAAAGGGCCCTATATAATGCCCCATATAGAATAATGGAACCCATATAGTGCTCCATATAGAATAATGGGCCTCACATAATACTCCATATAGAATAATGGGCGCTAAATAATGCTCCATATAGAATAATAAGCCCTATTTAATGCTCCATATAGAATAATGGGCCCTATATAATGCTCCACATAGAATAATGGGCCCTTTATAGTGCTCCATATAGAATAATGCGCCCAATATAATGCTCCATATAGAATAAAGGGCCCAATATAATGCTCTTTATAGAATAATGGAAACCATATTGTGCTCCATATAGAATAATGGGCCCTATATAATGCTCCATATAGAATAATGGACATTATGTAATACTCCATATAGAATAATGGAAATCATATAGTGCTCCATATAGAATAATGTGCCCTATATAATGCTCCGTATAGATTAATGAGCCCTATATAATGCTCCACATAGATTAATGGGCCTTATATAGTTCTCCATATAGAATAATGGGCCCAATATAATGCTCCATATAGAATAATGGACCATATATAATGCTCCATAAAGAATAATGGGCCAAATATAATGCTCCATATAGAATAATGGAAACCATATTGTGCTCCATATAAAATAATGGACCTATATAATGCTCCATATAGAATAATGGACATTATATAAAACTCCATATAGAATAATGGAAATCATATGGAGATCAATATAGAATAATGGACCCCATATAATACTCCATGTAGAATAATGGGCCCTATATAATATTTCATGTAGAATAAAGGGCCCTATATAATGCTCCATATATAACAATGGGCCCTATATAATGCTCCATATAGAATACTGGGCTCTATATAATGCTAGATATAGAATAATGGAAACCATATAGTGCTCCATATAGAATAATGGGCCCTATAGTATGCTCCATCTAGAGTAATGGGCCCTATATAATGTTCAATATAGTATAATGGGCCCAATATAATGCTCCATATAAAATAATCGAAACCATATAGTGCTCCATATAGAATAATGGGCCCTATATAATGCTACATATAGAATAATGGACATTATATAATACTCCATATAGAATAATGGAAATCATATAGTGCTCCATCTAGAATAATAGACCCTATATAATAGCCCATATAGAATAATGGGTCTTATATAATGCTTCATATAAAATAATGGGTCCTATATAATGCTCCATATAGAACAATGGGCCATATATAATGCTCCATAGAGAATAATGGAAACCATATAGTGCTACATATAGAATAATGGACCCAATATAATGCTCCATAAAGAATAATGGACCCTATATAATGCTCCATATAGAATAATGGGCCCTATATAACGCTCCATATAGAATAATGGAAACCATATAATGCTCCATATAGAGATTTGGGCCTTATATAATGCTCCATACAGAATAACGGGCCCTATATAATGGTCCATATAGAATAATGGGCCAACTATAATGCTCCATATAGAATAATGGAACCTATATAATGCCCCATATAGAATAGTGCACCCTATATAATGCTCTATATAGATTAATGGAAACCATATAGTGATCCATATAGAATAATGGGCCCTATATAATGCTCCATATAGAATAATGGAACCCATATAATGCTCCATACAGAATAATGGGCCTCATATAATGATCCATATAGAATAAAGGGCCCTATATAATGCTCCATATAGAATAATGGACCTTATATAATGCTCCATATAGAATAATGGAAACCATATAGTGTTCCATATAGAATAATGGACAGTATATAATGCTCCTTATAGAATAATGAAAACCATATAATGCTCCATATAGAATAATGGGCCATATATAATGCTCCATAGAAAATAATGGGCCATATATAATGCTCCATATAGAATAATGGGACCAATATAATGCTCCATATAGAATAATTGACCCTATATGATGCTCCATATAGAATAATGGAAACCATATAGTGCCCCGTATTGAATAATGGGCCCTATATCATGCTCCATATAGAATGATGGGCCCTACATAATGTTCCATACAGAATAATAGGCCCTATATTATGCTCCATATGGAATAATGGGCCCTACATAATGCTACATAGAGAATAATAGCAACCATATAGTGATCCATAAAGAATAATGGGCCCTATATAATGCCCCATATAGAATAATCAACTTTATATAACGCTCCATATAGAATAATGGAAACCATATAATGCTCCATATAGAATAATGGACCCTATATAATGTTCAATATCGAATAATGGACCCTATATAAAGCTACATATAGAATAATGGGCCTCATTTAATGCTCCATATAGAATAATGGGAACCATATAGTGTTCCATATAGAATAAAGGGCCCTATATAATGCCTCATATAGAATAATGGAACCCATATAATGCTCCATATAGAATAATGGGCCCAATATAATGCTCCATATAGAATAATGGACCCTATATAATGCTTCATATAGAATAATGGGCCCAATATAATGCTCATTATAGAATAATGGAAACCATATTGTGCTCCATATAGAATAATGGGCCCTATATAATGCTCCATATAGAATAATGGACATTATGTAATACTCCATATAGAATAATGGAAATCATATAGTGCTCCATATAGAATAATGTGCCCTATATAATGCTCCGTATAGAATAATGGCCCTATATAATGCTCCACATAGATTAATGGGCCCTATATAGTGCTCCATATAGAATAATGGGCCCAATATAATGCTCCATATAGAATAATGGACCATATATAATGCTCCATAAAGAATAATGGGCCCAATATAATGTTCCATATAGAATAATGGAAACCATATTGTGCTCCATATAGAATAATGGACCTATATAATGCTCCATATAGAATAATGGACATTATATAAAACTCCATATAGAATAATGGAAATAATATGGAGATCAATATAGAATAATGGACCCCATATAATACTCCATATAGAATAATGGGCCCTATATAATATTTCATGTAGAATAAAGGGCCCTACATAATGCTCCATATAGAACAATGGGCCCTATATAATGCTCCATATAGAATACTGGGCTCTATATAATGCTACATATAGAATAATGGAAACCATATAGTGCCCCATATAGAATAATGGGCCCTATAGTATGCTCCATCTAGAGTAATGTGCCCTATATAATGTTCAATATAGTATAATGGGCAAAATAAATCATATAAAATAATGGAAACCATATAGTGCTCCATATAGAATAATGGTCCCTATATAATGCTCCATATAGAATAATGGGCCCTTTATAGTGCTCCATATAGAATAATGGGCCCAATATAATGCTCCATATAGACTAATGGACCCTATATAATGCTCCATATAGAATAATGGGCCCAATATAATGCTCATTATAGAATAATGGAAACCATATTGTGCTCCATATAGAATAATGGGCCCAATATAATGCTCCATATAGAATAATGGACATTATGTAATACTCCATAAAGAATAATGGAAATCATATAGTGCTCCATATAGAATAATGTGCCCTATATAATGCTCCGTATAGAATAATGTGCCCTATATTATGCTCCACATAGATTAATGGGCCCTATATAGTGCTCCATATAGAATAATGGGCCCAATATAATGCTCCATATAGAATAATGGACCATATATAATGCTCCATAAAGAATAATGGGCCCAATATAATGCTCCATATAGAATAATGGAAACCATATTAAGCTCCATATAGAATAATGGACCTATATAATGCTCCATATAGAATAATGGACATTATATTAAACTCCATATAGAATAACGGAAATCATATGGAGATCAATATAGAATAATGGACCCCATATAATACTCCATATAGAATAATAGGCCCTATATAATTTTTCATGTAGAATAAAGGGCCCTATATAATGCTCCATATAGAACAATGGGCCCTATATAATGCTCCATATAGAATACTGGGCTCTATATAATGCTACATATAGAATAATGGACATTATACAATACTCCATATAGAATAATGGAAATCATATAGTGCTCCATCTAGAATAATAGACCCTATATAATACTCCATATAGAATAATGGGCCCTATATAATGCTCCATATAGAATAATGGAAACCATATAATGCTCCATATAGAATAATGGGCCCGATATAATGCGCCATAAAAAATAATGGGCCCTATATAATGCTCCATATAGAATAATGGAAACCATATAGTGCTCCATATAGAATAATGGACCCTATATGATGTTCCATATAGAATAATGAATCCTATATAATGCTCCATATAGAATAATGGGCCATATATAATGCTGTATATAGAATAATGGAAACCATGTAGTGCTCCATATAGATTAATGGACCCTATATAATGCTCCATATAGAATAATGAACCCTATATAATGCTCCCTATAGAATAATGGGCCCTATATAATGCCCCATATAGAATAATGGAAACCATATAATGATCCATATAAATTAATGGGCCCTATATAATGCTCCATACAGAATAATGGGCCCTATATAATGCTCCATATAGAATAATGGAAACCATATGGTGCTCCATATAGGATAATGGACCCTATATGATGATCCATATAGAATAATGAATACTTTATAATGCTCCATGTAGAATAATGGAAACCATATAATGCTCCATATAGAATAATGGGCCAAATATAATGCTCCATATAGAATAATGGGCCAAATATAATGCTCCATATAGAATAATGGACCCTAAATAATGATCCATATAGAATAAAAACCCTATATAATGCTCCATATAGAATAATGGAAACCATATAGTGCTCCATATACATTAATGGACCCTATAGAATGCTCCATATAGAATAATGGAACTCATATAACGCTCCATACAGAATAATGGGCCTCATATAATGCTCCATATAGAATAATGGGCCCTATATAATGCTCCATATAGAATAATGGACCTTATATAATGTTCCATATAGAATAATGGAAACTATATAGTGCACCATATAGAATAATGGACCCTATATAATGCTCCATATAGAATAATGGAGACCATATATTGCCCCATATAGAATAATGGGCCCTATATAATCCTTTATATAGAATAATGGGCCCTATATAATGTTCCATATAGAATAATAGGCCCTGTATTATGCTCCATATAGAATAATGGACCCTAAATAATGCTGCATATAGAATAATGGAAACCATATAGTGATAATTATAGAATAATGGGCCCGATATAATGATCCATATACAATAATGGAACCCATATAATGCTCCATACAGAATAATGGGCATCATGTAATGCTCCATATAGAATAATGAGCCCTATATAATGCTACATATAGAATAATTGAACTTATATAACGCTCCATATAAAATAATGGAAACCATATAGTGCTCCATATAGAACAAAGGTCCCTTATATAATGCTCCATATAGAATAATGGAACCCATATAGTGCTCCATAAAGAATAATGGGCCCTATATAATGCTCCACATAGAATAATGGGCCCTATATAGTGCTCCATATGGAATAATGGGCCCAATATAATGTTCCATGTAGAATAATGGGCCCGATATAATGCGCCATACAAAATAATGGGCCCTATATAATGCTCCATATAAAATAAAGGAAACCATATAGTGCTCCATAAAGAATAATAGACACTATATGATGTTGCATATAGAATAAAGAATCCTATATAATGCTCCATATAGAATAATGGGACATATATAATGCTCCATATAGAATAATAGAAACCATATAATGCTCCATATAAAGATGTGGGCCCTATATAATGCTCCATACAGAATAATGGGCCCTATATAATGCTCCATATAGAATAATGGGCCAAATATAATGCTCCATATAGAATAATGGACCCTATATAATACCCCATATAGAATAATGCACCCTATATAATGCTCTATATAGATTAATGGAAACCATATAATGCTCCATATAGAATAATGGGCCTCATATAATGATCCACATAGAATAAAGGGCCCTATATAGTGCTCCATATAGAATAATGGACCTTGTATAATGCTCCATATAGAATAATGGAAAACATATAGTGTTCCATGTAGAATAATGGGCCCTATATAATGCTCCTTATAGAATAATGAAAACCACATAATGCTCCATATAGAATAATGGGCCGTATATAATGCTCCATAGAGAATAATGGGCCATATATAATGCTAAATATAGAATAATGTGCCCAATATAATGCTCCATATAGATTAATGGACCCTATATAATGCTCCATATAGAATAATGAACCCTATATAATGCTCCATATAGAATAATGGGCCCTATATAATGCCCCATATAGAATAATGGAAACCATATAGTGCTCCATATAGAATAATGGGCCCTATATAATGCTACATATAGAATAATGGACATTATATAATACTCCATATAGAATAATGGAAATCATATAGTGATCCTTATAGAATAATGGGCCCGATATAATGATCCATATACAATAATGGAACCCATATAATGCTCTATACAGAATAATGGCCATCATGTAATGCTCCATATAGAATAATGGGCCCTATATAATGCTACATATAGAATAATTGACCTTATATAACGCTCCATATAAAATAATGGAAACCATATAGTGCTCCATATAGAACAAAGGGCCCTTATATAATGCTCCATATAGAATAATAGAACCCATATAGTGCTCCATAAAGTATAATGGGCCCTATATAATGCTCCACATAGAATAATGGGCCCTATATAGTGCTCCATATGGAATAATGGGCCCAATATAATGTTCCATGTAGAATAATGGATGCTATATAATGCTCCATATAGAATAATGGGCCCTAAATAATACTCCATATAGAATAATGGGCCCTATATATTGCTCCACATAGAATAATGGGCCCTATATAGTGCTCCATATAGAATAATGGGCCCTATATAATGCTCCACATAGAATAATGGGCCCTATATAGTGCTCCATAAAGAGTAATGGGCCTCACACAATGTTCCATATAGAATAATGGGCCCAATATAATGCTTAATATAGAATAATGGAGAACATATTGTGCTCCATATAGAATAATGGGCCTATATAATGATCCATATAGAATAATGGACATTATATAAAACTCCATATAGAATAATGGAAATCATATAGGGATCAATATAGAATAATGGACTCTATATAATACTCCATATAGAATAATGGGCCCTATATAATATTTCATATAGAATAAAGGGCCCTATATAATGCTCCATATAGAACAATGGGCCCTATATAAAGCTCCATATAGAATACTGGGCCCTATATAATGCTACATATAGAATAATGGGCCCTACATAATGCTCCATATAGAACAATGGTCCATATATAATGCTCCATAGAGAATAATCTAAACCATATAGTGCTACATATAGAATAATGGACCCAATATAATGCTCCATAAAGAATAATGGACCCTATATAATGCTCCATATAGAATAATGGGCCCTATATAACGCTCCATATAGAATAATGGAAACCATATAATGCTCCATATAGAATAATGGGCCCGATATAATGCTCCATACAAAATAATGGGCCCTATATAATGCTCCATATAGAAAATTGTAAACCATATAGTGCTCCATATAGAATAATGGACCCTATATAATGTTCCATACAGAATAATAGGCCCTATATTATGCTCCATATGGAATAATGGGCCCTACATAATGCTACATATAGAATAATAGCAACCATATAGTGATCCATAAAGAATAATGGGCCCTATATAATGCTCCATATAGAATAATGTTACCCATATAATGCTCCATACAGAATAATGGGCCTCATAAAATGCTCCATATAGAATAATGGGCCCTATATAATGCTCCATATAGAATAATCAGCTTTATATAACGCTCCATATAGAATAATGGAAACCATATAATGCTCCATGTAGAATAATGGACCCTATATAATGATCAATATCGAATAATGGACCTTGTATAATGCTACATATAGAATAATTGGCCTCATTTAATGCTCCATATAGAATAATGGGAACCATATATGGTTCCATATAGAATAAAGGGCCCTATATAATGCCCCATATAGAATAATGGAACCCATATAGTGCTCCATATAGAATAATGGGCCTCACATAATACTCCATATAGAATAATGGGCGCTAAATAATGCTCCATATAGAATAATAAGCCCTATTTAATGCTCCATATAGAATAATGGGCCCTATATAATGCTCCACATAGAATAATGGGCCCTTTATAGTGCTCCATATAGAATAATGCGCCCAATATAATGCTCCATATAGAATAAAGGGCCCAATATAATGCTCTTTATAGAATAATGGAAACCATATTGTGCTCCATATAGAATAATGGGCCCTATATAATGCTCCATATAGAATAATGGACATTATGTAATACTCCATATAGAATAATGGAAATCATATAGTGCTCCATATAGAATAATGTGCCCTATATAATGCTCCGTATAGATTAATGAGCCCTATATAATGCTCCACATAGATTAATGGGCCTTATATAGTTCTCCATATAGAATAATGGGCCCAATATAATGCTCCATATAGAATAATGGACCATATATAATGCTCCATAAAGAATAATGGGCCAAATATAATGCTCCATATAGAATAATGGAAACCATATTGTGCTCCATATAAAATAATGGACCTATATAATGCTCCATATAGAATAATGGACATTATATAAAACTCCATATAGAATAATGGAAATCATATGGAGATCAATATAGAATAATGGACCCCATATAATACTCCATGTAGAATAATGGGCCCTATATAATATTTCATGTAGAATAAAGGGCCCTATATAATGCTCCATATATAACAATGGGCCCTATATAATGCTCCATATAGAATACTGGGCTCTATATAATGCTAGATATAGAATAATGGAAACCATATAGTGCTCCATATAGAATAATGGGCCCTATAGTATGCTCCATCTAGAGTAATGGGCCCTATATAATGTTCAATATAGTATAATGGGCCCAATATAATGCTCCATATAAAATAATCGAAACCATATAGTGCTCCATATAGAATAATGGGCCCTATATAATGCTACATATAGAATAATGGACATTATATAATACTCCATATAGAATAATGGAAATCATATAGTGCTCCATCTAGAATAATAGACCCTATATAATAGCCCATATAGAATAATGGGTCTTATATAATGCTTCATATAAAATAATGGGTCCTATATAATGCTCCATATAGAACAATGGGCCATATATAATGCTCCATAGAGAATAATGGAAACCATATAGTGCTACATATAGAATAATGGACCCAATATAATGCTCCATAAAGAATAATGGACCCTATATAATGCTCCATATAGAATAATGGGCCCTATATAACGCTCCATATAGAATAATGGAAACCATATAATGCTCCATATAGAGATTTGGGCCCTATATAATGCTCCATACAGAATAACGGGCCCTATATAATGGTCCATATAGAATAATGGGCCAACTATAATGCTCCATATAGAATAATGGAACCTATATAATGCCCCATATAGAATAGTGCACCCTATATAATGCTCTATATAGATTAATGGAAACCATATAGTGATCCATATAGAATAATGGGCCCTATATAATGCTCCATATAGAATAATGGAACCCATATAATGCTCCATACAGAATAATGGGCCTCATATAATGATCCATATAGAATAAAGGGCCCTATATAATGCTCCATATAGAATAATGGACCTTATATAATGCTCCATATAGAATAATGGAAACCATATAGTGTTCCATATAGAATAATGGACAGTATATAATGCTCCTTATAGAATAATGAAAACCATATAATGCTCCATATAGAATAATGGGCCATATATAATGCTCCATAGAAAATAATGGGCCATATATAATGCTCCATATAGAATAATGGGACCAATATAATGCTCCATATAGAATAATTGACCCTATATGATGCTCCATATAGAATAATGGAAACCATATAGTGCCCCGTATTGAATAATGGGCCCTATATCATGCTCCATATAGAATGATGGGCCCTACATAATGTTCCATACAGAATAATAGGCCCTATATTATGCTCCATATGGAATAATGGGCCCTACATAATGCTACATAGAGAATAATAGCAACCATATAGTGATCCATAAAGAATAATGGGCCCTATATAATGCCCCATATAGAATAATCAACTTTATATAACGCTCCATATAGAATAATGGAAACCATATAATGCTCCATATAGAATAATGGACCCTATATAATGTTCAATATCGAATAATGGACCCTATATAAAGCTACATATAGAATAATGGGCCTCATTTAATGCTCCATATAGAATAATGGGAACCATATAGTGTTCCATATAGAATAAAGGGCCCTATATAATGCCTCATATAGAATAATGGAACCCATATAATGCTCCATATAGAATAATGGGCCCAATATAATGCTCCATATAGAATAATGGACCCTATATAATGCTTCATATAGAATAATGGGCCCAATATAATGCTCATTATAGAATAATGGAAACCATATTGTGCTCCATATAGAATAATGGGCCCTATATAATGCTCCATATAGAATAATGGACATTATGTAATACTCCATATAGAATAATGGAAATCATATAGTGCTCCATATAGAATAATGTGCCCTATATAATGCTCCGTATAGAATAATGGCCCTATATAATGCTCCACATAGATTAATGGGCCCTATATAGTGCTCCATATAGAATAATGGGCCCAATATAATGCTCCATATAGAATAATGGACCATATATAATGCTCCATAAAGAATAATGGGCCCAATATAATGCTCCATATAGAATAATGGAAACCATATTGTGCTCCATATAGAATAATGGACCTATATAATGCTCCATATAGAATAATGGACATTATATAAAACTCCATATAGAATAATGGAAATAATATGGAGATCAATATAGAATAATGGACCCCATATAATACTCCATATAGAATAATGGGCCCTATATAATATTTCATGTAGAATAAAGGGCCCTACATAATGCTCCATATAGAACAATGGGCCCTATATAATGCTCCATATAGAATACTGGGCTCTATATAATGCTACATATAGAATAATGGAAACCATATAGTGCCCCATATAGAATAATGGGCCCTATAGTATGCTCCATCTAGAGTAATGTGCCCTATATAATGTTCAATATAGTATAATGGGCAAAATAAATCATATAAAATAATGGAAACCATATAGTGCTCCATATAGAATAATGGGCCCTATATAATGCTCCATATAGAATAATGGACCTTGTATAATGCTCCATATAGAATAATGGAAACCATGTAGTGTTCCGTATAGAATAATGGGCCCTATATAATGCTCCTTATAGAATAATGAAAACCATATAATGCTCCATATAGAATAATGGGCCATATATAATGCTCCATAGAGAATAATGGGCCATATATAATGCTCCATATGGAATAATGTGCCCAATATAATGCTCCATATAGATTAATGGACCCTATATAATGCTCCATATAGAATAATGGGCCCTATATAATGCTCCATATAGAACAATGGGCCCTATGTAATGCTCCATATAGAATACTGGGCTCTATATAATGCTACATATAGAATAATGGAAACCATATAGTGCTCCATATAGAAAAATGGGCCCTACAGTATGCTCCATCTAGAGTAATGGGCCCTATATAATGTTCAATATAGTATAATGGGCCCAATATAATGCTCCATATAAAATAATGGAAACCATATAGTGCTCCATATAGAATAATAGGCCCTATATAATGCCACACATAGAATAATGGACATTATATAATACACCATATAGAATAATGGAAATCATATAGTGCTCCATCTAGAATAATAGACCCTATATAATACTCCATATAGAATAATGGATCTTATATAATGCTCCATATAGAATAATGGGTCCTATATAATGCTCCATGTAGAATAATGGGCCATATATAATGCTCCATAGAGAATAATGGAAACCATATAGTGCTACATATAGAATAATGGACCCAATATAATGCTCCATAAAGAATAATGGACCCTATATAATGCTCCATATAGAATAATGGGCCCTTTATAACGCTCCATATAGAATAATGGAAACCATATAATGCTCCATATAGAATAATGGGCCCGATATAATGCTCCATACAAAATAATGGGCCCTATATAATGCTCCATATAGAATAATGGAAACCATATAGTGCTCCATATAGAATAATGGACCCTATATGATGTTCCATATAGAATAATGGGCCCTCTATAATGTTCCATATAGAATAATGGGCCCTATATTATGCTCCATATAGATTAATGGGATCTATATAATGCTACAAATAGAATAATGGAAAACATTTAGTGCATCATATACAATAATGGGCCTTATATAATGCTCCACATAGAATAATGGAACCCATATAATGTTCCATACAGAATAATGGGCCTCATATAACGCTTCATATACAATAATGGGCCCTAAATAATGCTCCATACAGAATAATGGACCCTATATAATGCTCCATATAGAATAATGGACCGTATATAATGCTTCATATAGAATAATGGGCCATATATAATACTGTATATAGAATAATGGAAACCATGTAGTGCTCCATATAGATTAATGGACCCTATATAATGCTCCATATAGAATAATGAACCCTATATAATGCTCCATATAGAATAATGGGCCCTATATAATGCCCTATATAGAATAATGGAAACCATATAATGATCCATATAAATTAATGGGCCCTATATAATGCTCCATACAGAATAATGGGCCCTATATAATGCTTCATATAGAATAATTTAAACCATATGGTGCTCCATATAGAATAATGGACCCTATATGATGATCCATATAGAATAATGGATAATTTATAATGCCCCATATAGAATAATGGGCCCTATATAATGCTCCATGTAGAATAATGGAAACCATATAATGCTCCATATAGAATAATGGGCCCTATATAATGCTCCATATAGAATAATGGGCCAAATATAATACTCCATATAGAATAATGGACCCTAAATAATGATCCATATAGAATAAAAACCCTATATAATGCTCCATATAGAATAATGGAAACCATATAGTGCTCCATATAGATTAATGGGCCCTATAGAATGCTCCATATAGAATAATGGAACCCATATAACGCTCCATACAGAATAATGGGCCTCATATAATGTTCCATATAGAATAATGGGCCCTATATAATGCTCCATATAGAATAATGGACCTTATATAATGTTCCATATAGAACAATGGAAACTATATATTGCACCATATAGAATAATGGACCCTATATAATGCTCCATATAGAATAATGGAGACCATATAGTGCCCCATATAGAATAATGGGCCCTATATAATCCTTTATATAGAATAATGGGCCCTATATAATGTTCCATATAGAATAATAGGCCCTGTATTATGCTCCATATAGAATAATGGACCCTAAATAATGCTACATATAGAATAATGGAAACCATATAGTGATCCTTATAGAATAATGGGCCCGATATAATGATCCATATACAATAATGGAACCCATATAATGCTCCATACAGAATAAGGGGCATCATGTAATGCTCCATATAGAATAATGGGCCCTATATAATACTACATATAGAATAATTGACCGTATATAACGCTCCAAATAAAATAATGGAAACCATATAGTGCTCCATATAGAACAAAGTGCCCTTATATAATGCTCCATATAGAATAATGGAACCCATATAGTGCTCCATAAAGTATAATGGGCCCTATATAATGCTCCACATAGAATAATGGGCCCTATATAGTGCTCCATATGGAATAATGGGCCCAATATAATGTTCCATGTAGAATAATGGACGCTATATAATGCTCCATATAGAATAATGGGCCCTAAATAATACTCCATATAGAATAATGGGCCCTATATATTGCTCCACATAGAATAATGGGCCCTATATAGTGCTCCATATAGAATAATGGGCCCTATATAATGCTCCACATAGAATAATGGGCAGTATATAGTGCTCCATAAAGAGTAATGGGCCTCACACAATGTTCCATATAGAATAATGGGCCCAATATAATGCTTAATATAGAATAATGGAGAACATATTGTGCTCCATATAGAATAATGGGCCTATATAATGATCCATATAGAATAATGGACATTATATAAAACTCCATATAGAATAATGGAAATCATATAGGGATCAATATAGAATAATGGACCCTATATAATACTCCATATAGAATAATGGGCCCTATATAATATTTCATATAGAATAAAGGGCCCTATATAATGCTCCAATTAGAACAATGGGCCCTATATAATGCTCCACATAGAATACTGGGCCCTATATAATGCCACATATAGAATAATGGAAACCATATCATGCTCCATATAGAATAATGGGCCCTATAGTATGCTCCATCTAGAGTAATGGGCCCTATATAATGTTCAATATAGTATAATGGGCCCAATATAATGCTCCATATAAAATAATGGAAACCATATAGTGCTCCATATAGAATAATGGGCCCTATATAATGCTTCATATAGAGTAATGGACATTATATAATACTCCATATAGAATAATGGAAATCATATAGTGCTCCATCTAGAATAATGGACCCTATATAATACTCCATATAGAATAATGGGTCTTATATAATGCTCCATATAGAATAATGGGCCCTATATAATGCTCCATATAGAAAAATGGGCCATATATAATGCTCCATAGAGAATAATGGAAACCATATAGTGCTACATATAGAATAATGGACCCAATATAATGCTCCATAAAGAATAATGGACCCTATATAATGCTCCATATAGAATAATGGGCCCTATATAACACTCCATATAGAATAATGGAAACCATATAATGCTCCATATAGAATAATGGGCCCGATATAATGCTCCATACAAAATAATGGGCCATATATAATGCTCCATATAAAATAATGGAAACCATATAGTGCTCCATATAGAATAAGGGACCCTATATGATGTTCCATATAGAATAATGAATCCTATATAATGCTCCATATAGAATAATGGGCCCTATATAATGCTCCATATAGAATAATAGAAACCATATAATGCTCCATATAGAGATTTGGGCCCTATATAATGCTCCATACAGAATAATGGGCCCTATATAATGCTCCATATAGAATAATGGGCCAACTATGATGCTCCATATAGAATAATGGAACCTATATAATGCCCCATATAGAATAATGCACCCTATATAATCCTCTATATAGATTAATGGCAACCATATAGTGATCCATATAGAATAATGGGCCCTATATACTGCTCCATATAGAATAATGGAACCCATATAATGCTCCATACAGAATAATGGGCCTCATATAATGATCCATATAGAATAAAGGGCCCTATATAATGCTCCATATAGAATAATGGACCTTATATAATGCTCCATATAGAATAATGGAAACCATATAGTGTTCCATATAGAATAATGGGCCCTATATACTGCTCCATATAGAATAATGGAACCCATATAATGCTCCATATAGAATAATGGGCAGTATATAATGCTCCATAGATAATAATGGGCCATATATAATGCTCCATATAGAATAATGGGCCCAATATAATGCTCCATATAGAATAATTGACCCTATATGATGCTCCATATAGAATAATGGAAACCATATAATGCCCCGTATTGAATAATGGGCCCTGTATCATGCTCCATATAGAATAATGGGCCCTATATAATGTTGCATACAGAATAATAGGCCCTATATTATGCTCCATATGGAATAATGGGCCCTACATAATGCTACATATAGAATAATAGCAACCATATAGTGATCCATAAAGAATAATGGGCCCTATATAATGCTCCATATAGAATAATGGTACCCATATAATGCTCCATACAGAATAATGGGCCTCATAAAATGCTCCATATAGAATAATCGGCCCTATATAATGCTCCATATAGAATAATCAACTTTATATAACGCTCCATATAGAATAATGGAAACCATATAATGCTCCATATAGAATAATGGACCCTATATAATGTTCAATATCGAATAATGGACCCTGTATAATGCTACATATAGAATAATGGGCCTCATTTAATGCTCCATATAGAATAATGGGAACCATATAGTGTTCCATATAGAATAAAGGGCCCTATATAATGCCCCATATAGAATAATGGAACCCATATAGTGCTCCATATAGAATAAGGGGCCTCACATAATACTCCATATAGAATAATGGGCGCTAAATAATGCTCCATATAGAATAATGGGCTATATTTAATGCTCCATATAGAATAATGGGCCCTATATAATGCTCCACATAGAATAATGGGCCCTTTATAGTGCTCCATATAGAATAATGGGCCCAATATAATGCTCCATATAGAATAATGGACCCTATATAATGCTCCATATAGAATAATGGGCCCAATATAATGCTCATTATAGAATAATGGAAACCATATTGTGCTCCATATAGAATAATGGGCCCAATATAATGCTCCATATAGAATAATGGACATTATGTAATACTCCATAAAGAATAATGGAAATCATATAGTGCTCCATATAGAATAATGTGCCCTATATAATGCTCCGTATAGAATAATGTGCCCTATATTATGCTCCACATAGATTAATGGGCCCTATATAGTGCTCCATATAGAATAATGGGCCCAATATAATGCTCCATATAGAATAATGGACCATATATAATGCTCCATAAAGAATAATGGGCCCAATATAATGCTCCATATAGAATAATGGAAACCATATTAAGCTCCATATAGAATAATGGACCTATATAATGCTCCATATAGAATAATGGACATTATATTAAACTCCATATAGAATAACGGAAATCATATGGAGATCAATATAGAATAATGGACCCCATATAATACTCCATATAGAATAATAGGCCCTATATAATTTTTCATGTAGAATAAAGGGCCCTATATAATGCTCCATATAGAACAATGGGCCCTATATAATGCTCCATATAGAATACTGGGCTCTATATAATGCTACATATAGAATAATGGACATTATACAATACTCCATATAGAATAATGGAAATCATATAGTGCTCCATCTAGAATAATAGACCCTATATAATACTCCATATAGAATAATGGGCCCTATATAATGCTCCATATAGAATAATGGAAACCATATAATGCTCCATATAGAATAATGGGCCCGATATAATGCGCCATAAAAAATAATGGGCCCTATATAATGCTCCATATAGAATAATGGAAACCATATAGTGCTCCATATAGAATAATGGACCCTATATGATGTTCCATATAGAATAATGAATCCTATATAATGCTCCATATAGAATAATGGGCCATATATAATGCTGTATATAGAATAATGGAAACCATGTAGTGCTCCATATAGATTAATGGACCCTATATAATGCTCCATATAGAATAATGAACCCTATATAATGCTCCCTATAGAATAATGGGCCCTATATAATGCCCCATATAGAATAATGGAAACCATATAATGATCCATATAAATTAATGGGCCCTATATAATGTTCCATGCAGAATAATGGGCCCTATATAATGCTCCATATAGAATAATGGAAACCATATGGTGCTCCATATAGGATAATGGACCCTATATGATGATCCATATAGAATAATGAATACTTTATAATGCTCCATGTAGAATAATGGAAACCATATAATGCTCCATATAGAATAATGGGCCAAATATAATGCTCCATATAGAATAATGGGCCAAATATAATGCTCCATATAGAATAATGGACCCTAAATAATGATCCATATAGAATAAAAACCCTATATAATGCTCCATATAGAATAATGGAAACCATATAGTGCTCCATATACATTAATGGACCCTATAGAATGCTCCATATAGAATAATGGAACTCATATAACGCTCCATACAGAATAATGGGCCTCATATAATGCTCCATATAGAATAATGGGCCCTATATAATGCTCCATATAGAATAATGGACCTTATATAATGTTCCATATAGAATAATGGAAACTATATAGTGCACCATATAGAATAATGGACCCTATATAATGCTCCATATAGAATAATGGAGACCATATATTGCCCCATATAGAATAATGGGCCCTATATAATCCTTTATATAGAATAATGGGCCCTATATAATGTTCCATATAGAATAATAGGCCCTGTATTATGCTCCATATAGAATAATGGACCCTAAATAATGCTGCATATAGAATAATGGAAACCATATAGTGATAATTATAGAATAATGGGCCCGATATAATGATCCATATACAATAATGGAACCCATATAATGCTCCATACAGAATAATGGGCATCATGTAATGCTCCATATAGAATAATGAGCCCTAGATAATGCTACATATAGAATAATTGAACTTATATAACGCTCCATATAAAATAATGGAAACCATATAGTGCTCCATATAGAACAAAGGTCCCTTATATAATGCTCCATATAGAATAATGGAACCCATATAGTGCTCCATAAAGAATAATGGGCCCTATATAATGCTCCACATAGAATAATGGGCCCTATATAGTGCTCCATATGGAATAATGGGCCCAATATAATGTTCCATGTAGAATAATGGGCCCGATATAATGCGCCATACAAAATAATGGGCCCTATATAATGCTCCATGTAAAATAAAGGAAACCATATAGTGCTCCATAAAGAATAATAGACACTATATGATGTTGCATATAGAATAAAGAATCCTATATAATGCTCCATATAGAATAATGGGACATATATAATGCTCCATATAGAATAATAGAAACCATATAATGCTCCATATAAAGATGTGGGCCCTATATAATGCTCCATACAGAATAATGGGCCCTATATAATGCTCCATATAGAATAATGGGCCAAATATAATGCTCCATATAGAATAATGGACCCTATATAATACCCCATATAGAATAATGCACCCTATATAATGCTCTATATAGATTAATGGAAACCATATAATGCTCCATATAGAATAATGGGCCTCATATAATGATCCACATAGAATAAAGGGCCCTATATAGTGCTCCATATAGAATAATGGACCTTGTATAATGCTCCATATAGAATAATGGAAAACATATAGTGTTCCATGTAGAATAATGGGCCCTATATAATGCTCTTTATAGAATAATGAAAACCACATAATGCTCCATATAGAATAATGGGCCGTATATAATGCTCCATAGAGAATAATGGGCCATATATAATGCTAAATATAGAATAATGTGCCCAATATAATGCTCCATATAGATTAATGGACCCTATATAATGCTCCATATAGAATAATGAACCGTATATAATGCTCCATATAGAATAATGGGCCCTATATAATGCCCCATATAGAATAATGGAAACCATATAGTGCTCCATATAGAATAATGGGCCCTATATAATGCTACATATAGAATAATGGACATTATATAATACTCCATATAGAATAATGGAAATCATATAGTGATCCTTATAGAATAATGGGCCCGATATAATGATCCATATACAATAATGGAACCCATATAATGCTCTATACAGAATAATGGCCATCATGTAATGCTCCATATAGAATAATGGGCCCTATATAATGCTACATATAGAATAATTGACCTTATATAACGCTCCATATAAAATAATGGAAACCATATAGTGCTCCATATAGAAGAAAGGGCCCTTATATAATGCTCCATATAGAATAATAGAACCCATATAGTGCTCCATAAAGTATAATGGGCCCTATATAATGCTCCACATAGAATAATGGGCCCTATATAGTGCTCCATATGGAATAATGGGCCCAATATAATGTTCCATGTAGAATAATGGATGCTATATAATGCTCCATATAGAATAATGGGCCCTAAATAATACTCCATATAGAATAATGGGCCCTATATATTGCTCCACATAGAATAATGGGCCCTATATAGTGCTCCATATAGAATAATGGGCCCTATATAATGCTCCACATAGAATAATGGGCCCTATATAGTGCTCCATAAAGAGTAATGGGCCTCACACAATGTTCCATATAGAATAATGGGCCCAATATAATGCTTAATATAGAATAATGGAGAACATATTGTGCTCCATATAGAATAATGGGCCTATATAATGATCCATATAGAATAATGGACATTATATAAAACTCCATATAGAATAATGGAAATCATATAGGGATCAATATAGAATAATGGACTCTATATAATACTCCATATAGAATAATGGGCCCTATATAATATTTCATATAGAATAAAGGGCCCTATATAATGCTCCATATAGAACAATGGGCCCTATATAATGCTCCATATAGAATACTGGGCCCTATATAATGCTACATATAGAATAATGGGCCCTATATAATGCTCCATATAGAACAATGGTCCATATATAATGCTCCATAGAGAATAATCTAAACCATATAGTGCTACATATAGAATAATGGACCCAATATAATGCTCCATAAAGAATAATGGACCCTATATAATGCTCCATATAGAATAATGGGCCCTATATAACGCTCCATATAGAATAATGGAAACCATATAATGCTCCATATAGAATAATGGGCCCGATATAATGCTCCATACAAAATAATGGGCCCTATATAATGCTCCATATAGAAAATTGTAAACCATATAGTGCTCCATATAGAATAATGGACCCTATATAATGTTCCATACAGAATAATAGGCCCTATATTATGCTCCATATGGAATAATGGGCCCTACATAATGCTACATATAGAATAATAGCAACCATATAGTGATCCATAAAGAATAATGGGCCCTATATAATGCTCCATATAGAATAATGTTACCCATATAATGCTCCATACAGAATAATGGGCCTCATAAAATGCTCCATATAGAATAATGGGCCCTATATAATGCTCCATATAGAATAATCAGCTTTATATAACGCTCCATATAGAATAATGGAAACCATATAATGCTCCATGTAGAATAATGGACCCTATATAATGATCAATATCGAATAATGGACCTTGTATAATGCTACATATAGAATAATTGGCCTCATTTAATGCTCCATATAGAATAATGGGAACCATATATGGTTCCATATAGAATAAAGGGCCCTATATAATGCCCCATATAGAATAATGGAACCCATATAGTGCTCCATATAGAATAATGGGCCTCACATAATACTCCATATAGAATAATGGGCGCTAAATAATGCTCCATATAGAATAATAAGCCCTATTTAATGCTCCATATAGAATAATGGGCCCTATATAATGCTCCACATAGAATAATGGGCCCTTTATAGTGCTCCATATAGAATAATGCGCCCAATATAATGCTCCATATAGAATAAAGGGCCCAATATAATGCTCTTTATAGAATAATGGAAACCATATTGTGCTCCATATAGAATAATGGGCCCTATATAATGCTCCATATAGAATAATGGAGATTATGTAATACTCCATATAGAATAATGGAAATCATATAGTGCTCCATATAGAATAATGTGCCCTATATAATGCTCCGTATAGATTAATGAGCCCTATATAATGCTCCACATAGATTAATGGGCCTTATATAGTTCTCCATATAGAATAATGGGCCCAATATAATGCTCCATATAGAATAATGGACCATATATAATGCTCCATAAAGAATAATGGGCCAAATATAATGCTCCATATAGAATAATGGAAACCATATTGTGCTCCATATAAAATAATGGACCTATATAATGCTCCATATAGAATAATGGACATTATATAAAACTCCATATAGAATAATGGAAATCATATGGAGATCAATATAGAATAATGGACCCCATATAATACTCCATGTAGAATAATGGGCCCTATATAATATTTCATGTAGAATAAAGGGCCCTATATAATGCTCCATATATAACAATGGGCCCTATATAATGCTCCATATAGAATACTGGGCTCTATATAATGCTAGATATAGAATAATGGAAACCATATAGTGCTCCATATAGAATAATGGGCCCTATAGTATGCTCCATCTAGAGTAATGGGCCCTATATAATGTTCAATATAGTATAATGGGCCCAATATAATGCTCCATATAAAATAATCGAAACCATATAGTGCTCCATATAGAATAATGGGCCCTATATAATGCTACATATAGAATAATGGACATTATATAATACTCCATATAGAATAATGGAAATCATATAGTGCTCCATCTAGAATAATAGACCCTATATAATAGCCCATATAGAATAATGGGTCTTATATAATGCTTCATATAAAATAATGGGTCCTATATAATGCTCCATATAGAACAATGGGCCATATATAATGCTCCATAGAGAATAATGGAAACCATATAGTGCTACATATAGAATAATGGACCCAATATAATGCTCCATAAAGAATAATGGACCCTATATAATGCTCCATATAGAATAATGGGCCCTATATAACGCTCCATATAGAATAATGGAAACCATATAATGCTCCATATAGAGATTTGGGCCCTATATAATGCTCCATACAGAATAACGGGCCCTATATAATGGTCCATATAGAATAATGGGCCAACTATAATGCTCCATATAGAATAATGGAACCTATATAATGCCCCATATAGAATAGTGCACCCTATATAATGCTCTATATAGATTAATGGAAACCATATAGTGATCCATATAGAATAATGGGCCCTATATAATGCTCCATATAGAATAATGGAACCCATATAATGCTCCATACAGAATAATGGGCCTCATATAATGATCCATATAGAATAAAGGGCCCTATATAATGCTCCATATAGAATAATGGACCTTATATAATGCTCCATATAGAATAATGGAAACCATATAGTGTTCCATATAGAATAATGGACAGTATATAATGCTCCTTATAGAATAATGAAAACCATATAATGCTCCATATAGAATAATGGGCCATATATAATGCTCCATAGAAAATAATGGGCCATATATAATGCTCCATATAGAATAATGGGACCAATATAATGCTCCATATAGAATAATTGACCCTATATGATGCTCCATATAGAATAATGGAAACCATATAGTGCCCCGTATTGAATAATGGGCCCTATATCATGCTCCATATAGAATGATGGGCCCTACATAATGTTCCATACAGAATAATAGGCCCTATATTATGCTCCATATGGAATAATGGGCCCTACATAATGCTACATAGAGAATAATAGCAACCATATAGTGATCCATAAAGAATAATGGGCCCTATATAATGCCCCATATAGAATAATCAACTTTATATAACGCTCCATATAGAATAATGGAAACCATATAATGCTCCATATAGAATAATGGACCCTATATAATGTTCAATATCGAATAATGGACCCTATATAAAGCTACATATAGAATAATGGGCCTCATTTAATGCTCCATATAGAATAATGGGAACCATATAGTGTTCCATATAGAATAAAGGGCCCTATATAATGCCTCATATAGAATAATGGAACCCATATAATGCTCCATATAGAATAATGGGCCCAATATAATGCTCCATATAGAATAATGGACCCTATATAATGCTTCATATAGAATAATGGGCCCAATATAATGCTCATTATAGAATAATGGAAACCATATTGTGCTCCATATAGAATAATGGGCCCTATATAATGCTCCATATAGAATAATGGACATTATGTAATACTCCATATAGAATAATGGAAATCATATAGTGCTCCATATAGAATAATGTGCCCTATATAATGCTCCGTATAGAATAATGGCCCTATATAATGCTCCACATAGATTAATGGGCCCTATATAGTGCTCCATATAGAATAATGGGCCCAATATAATGTTCCATATAGAATAATGGACCATATATAATGCTCCATAAAGAATAATGGGCCCAATATAATGCTCCATATAGAATAATGGAAACCATATTGTGCTCCATATAGAATAATGGACCTATATAATGCTCCATATAGAATAATGGACATTATATAAAACTCCATATAGAATAATGGAAATAATATGGAGATCAATATAGAATAATGGACCCCATATAATACTCCATATAGAATAATGGGCCCTATATAATATTTCATGTAGAATAAAGGGCCCTACATAATGCTCCATATAGAACAATGGGCCCTATATAATGCTCCATATAGAATACTGGGCTCTATATAATGCTACATATAGAATAATGGAAACCATATAGTGCCCCATATAGAATAATGGGCCCTATAGTATGCTCCATCTAGAGTAATGTGCCCTATATAATGTTCAATATAGTATAATGGGCAAAATAAATCATATAAAATAATGGAAACCATATAGTGCTCCATATAGAATAATGGGCCCTATATAATGCTCCATATAGAATAATGGACCTTGTATAATGCTCCATATAGAATAATGGAAACCATGTAGTGTTCCGTATAGAATAATGGGCCCTATATAATGCTCCTTATAGAATAATGAAAACCATATAATGCTCCATATAGAATAATGGGCCGTATATAATGCTCCATAGAGAATAATGGGCCATATATAATGCTCCATATGGAATAATGTGCCCAATATAATGCTCCATATAGATTAATGGACCCTATATAATGCTCCATATAGAATAATGGGCCCTATATAATGCTCCATATAGAACAATGGGCCCTATGTAATGCTCCATATAGAATACTGGGCTCTATATAATGCTACATATAGAATAATGGAAACCATATAGTGCTCCATATAGAAAAATGGGCCCTACAGTATGCTCCATCTAGAGTAATGGGCCCTATATAATGTTCAATATAGTATAATGGGCCCAATATAATGCTCCATATAAAATAATGGAAACCATATAGTGCTCCATATAGAATAATAGGCCCTATATAATGCCACACATAGAATAATGGACATTATATAATACACCATATAGAATAATGGAAATCATATAGTGCTCCATCTAGAATAATAGACCCTATATAATACTCCATATAGAATAATGGATCTTATATAATGCTCCATATAGAATAATGGGTCCTATATAATGCTCCATGTAGAATAATGGGCCATATATAATGCTCCATAGAGAATAATGGAAACCATATAGTGCTACATATAGAATAATGGACCCAATATAATGCTCCATAAAGAATAATGGACCCTATATAATGCTCCATATAGAATAATGGGCCCTTTATAACGCTCCATATAGAATAATGGAAACCATATAATGCTCCATATAGAATAATGGGCCCGATATAATGCTCCATACAAAATAATGGGCCCTATATAATGCTCCATATAGAATAATGGAAACCATATAGTGCTCCATATAGAATAATGGACCCTATATGATGTTCCATATAGAATAATGGGCCCTCTATAATGTTCCATATAGAATAATGGGCCCTATATTATGCTCCATATAGATTAATGGGATCTATATAATGCTACAAATAGAATAATGGAAAACATTTAGTGCATCATATACAATAATGGGCCTTATATAATGCTCCACATAGAATAATGGAACCCATATAATGTTCCATACAGAATAATGGGCCTCATATAACGCTTCATATACAATAATGGGCCCTAAATAATGCTCCATACAGAATAATGGACCCTATATAATGCTCCATATAGAATAATGGACCGTATATAATGCTTCATATAGAATAATGGGCCATATATAATACTGTATATAGAATAATGGAAACCATGTAGTGCTCCATATAGATTAATGGACCCTATATAATGCTCCATATAGAATAATGAACCCTATATAATGCTCCATATAGAATAATGGGCCCTATATAATGCCCTATATAGAATAATGGAAACCATATAATGATCCATATAAATTAATGGGCCCTATATAATGCTCCATACAGAATAATGGGCCCTATATAATGCTTCATATAGAATAATTTAAACCATATGGTGCTCCATATAGAATAATGGACCCTATATGATGATCCATATAGAATAATGGATAATTTATAATGCCCCATATAGAATAATGGGCCCTATATAATGCTCCATGTAGAATAATGGAAACCATATAATGCTCCATATAGAATAATGGGCCCTATATAATGCTCCATATAGAATAATGGGCCAAATATAATACTCCATATAGAATAATGGACCCTAAATAATGATCCATATAGAATAAAAACCCTATATAATGCTCCATATAGAATAATGGAAACCATATAGTGCTCCATATAGATTAATGGGCCCTATAGAATGCTCCATATAGAATAATGGAACCCATATAACGCTCCATACAGAATAATGGGCCTCATATAATGTTCCATATAGAATAATGGGCCCTATATAATGCTCCATATAGAATAATGGACCTTATATAATGTTCCATATAGAACAATGGAAACTATATATTGCACCATATAGAATAATGGACCCTATATAATGCTCCATATAGAATAATGGAGACCATATAGTGCCCCATATAGAATAATGGGCCCTATATAATCCTTTATATAGAATAATGGGCCCTATATAATGTTCCATATAGAATAATAGGCCCTGTATTATGCTCCATATAGAATAATGGACCCTAAATAATGCTACATATAGAATAATGGAAACCATATAGTGATCCTTATAGAATAATGGGCCCGATATAATGATCCATATACAATAATGGAACCCATATAATGCTCCATACAGAATAAGGGGCATCATGTAATGCTCCATATAGAATAATGGGCCCTATATAATACTACATATAGAATAATTGACCGTATATAACGCTCCAAATAAAATAATGGAAACCATATAGTGCTCCATATAGAACAAAGTGCCCTTATATAATGCTCCATATAGAATAATGGAACCCATATAGTGCTCCATAAAGTATAATGGGCCCTATATAATGCTCCACATAGAATAATGGGCCCTATATAGTGCTCCATATGGAATAATGGGCCCAATATAATGTTCCATGTAGAATAATGGACGCTATATAATGCTCCATATAGAATAATGGGCCCTAAATAATACTCCATATAGAATAATGGGCCCTATATATTGCTCCACATAGAATAATGGGCCCTATATAGTGCTCCATATAGAATAATGGGCCCTATATAATGCTCCACATAGAATAATGGGCAGTATATAGTGCTCCATAAAGAGTAATGGGCCTCACACAATGTTCCATATAGAATAATGGGCCCAATATAATGCTTAATATAGAATAATGGAGAACATATTGTGCTCCATATAGAATAATGGGCCTATATAATGATCCATATAGAATAATGGACATTATATAAAACTCCATATAGAATAATGGAAATCATATAGGGATCAATATAGAATAATGGACCCTATATAATACTCCATATAGAATAATGGGCCCTATATAATATTTCATATAGAATAAAGGGCCCTATATAATGCTCCAATTAGAACAATGGGCCCTATATAATGCTCCACATAGAATACTGGGCCCTATATAATGCCACATATAGAATAATGGAAACCATATCATGCTCCATATAGAATAATGGGCCCTATAGTATGCTCCATCTAGAGTAATGGGCCCTATATAATGTTCAATATAGTATAATGGGCCCAATATAATGCTCCATATAAAATAATGGAAACCATATAGTGCTCCATATAGAATAATGGGCCCTATATAATGCTTCATATAGAGTAATGGACATTATATAATACTCCATATAGAATAATGGAAATCATATAGTGCTCCATCTAGAATAATGGACCCTATATAATACTCCATATAGAATAATGGGTCTTATATAATGCTCCATATAGAATAATGGGCCCTATATAATGCTCCATATAGAAAAATGGGCCATATATAATGCTCCATAGAGAATAATGGAAACCATATAGTGCTACATATAGAATAATGGACCCAATATAATGCTCCATAAAGAATAATGGACCCTATATAATGCTCCATATAGAATAATGGGCCCTATATAACACTCCATATAGAATAATGGAAACCATATAATGCTCCATATAGAATAATGGGCCCGATATAATGCTCCATACAAAATAATGGGCCATATATAATGCTCCATATAAAATAATGGAAACCATATAGTGCTCCATATAGAATAAGGGACCCTATATGATGTTCCATATAGAATAATGAATCCTATATAATGCTCCATATAGAATAATGGGCCCTATATAATGCTCCATATAGAATAATAGAAACCATATAATGCTCCATATAGAGATTTGGGCCCTATATAATGCTCCATACAGAATAATGGGCCCTATATAATGCTCCATATAGAATAATGGGCCAACTATGATGCTCCATATAGAATAATGGAACCTATATAATGCCCCATATAGAATAATGCACCCTATATAATCCTCTATATAGATTAATGGCAACCATATAGTGATCCATATAGAATAATGGGCCCTATATACTGCTCCATATAGAATAATGGAACCCATATAATGCTCCATACAGAATAATGGGCCTCATATAATGATCCATATAGAATAAAGGGCCCTATATAATGCTCCATATAGAATAATGGACCTTATATAATGCTCCATATAGAATAATGGAAACCATATAGTGTTCCATATAGAATAATGGGCCCTATATACTGCTCCATATAGAATAATGGAACCCATATAATGCTCCATATAGAATAATGGGCAGTATATAATGCTCCATAGATAATAATGGGCCATATATAATGCTCCATATAGAATAATGGGCCCAATATAATGCTCCATATAGAATAATTGACCCTATATGATGCTCCATATAGAATAATGGAAACCATATAATGCCCCGTATTGAATAATGGGCCCTGTATCATGCTCCATATAGAATAATGGGCCCTATATAATGTTGCATACAGAATAATAGGCCCTATATTATGCTCCATATGGAATAATGGGCCCTACATAATGCTACATATAGAATAATAGCAACCATATAGTGATCCATAAAGAATAATGGGCCCTATATAATGCTCCATATAGAATAATGGTACCCATATAATGCTCCATACAGAATAATGGGCCTCATAAAATGCTCCATATAGAATAATCGGCCCTATATAATGCTCCATATAGAATAATCAACTTTATATAACGCTCCATATAGAATAATGGAAACCATATAATGCTCCATATAGAATAATGGACCCTATATAATGTTCAATATCGAATAATGGACCCTGTATAATGCTACATATAGAATAATGGGCCTCATTTAATGCTCCATATAGAATAATGGGAACCATATAGTGTTCCATATAGAATAAAGGGCCCTATATAATGCCCCATATAGAATAATGGAACCCATATAGTGCTCCATATAGAATAAGGGGCCTCACATAATACTCCATATAGAATAATGGGCGCTAAATAATGCTCCATATAGAATAATGGGCTATATTTAATGCTCCATATAGAATAATGGGCCCTATATAATGCTCCACATAGAATAATGGGCCCTTTATAGTGCTCCATATAGAATAATGGGCCCAATATAATGCTCCATATAGAATAATGGACCCTATATAATGCTCCATATAGAATAATGGGCCCAATATAATGCTCATTATAGAATAATGGAAACCATATTGTGCTCCATATAGAATAATGGGCCCAATATAATGCTCCATATAGAATAATGGACATTATGTAATACTCCATAAAGAATAATGGAAATCATATAGTGCTCCATATAGAATAATGTGCCCTATATAATGCTCCGTATAGAATAATGTGCCCTATATTATGCTCCACATAGATTAATGGGCCCTATATAGTGCTCCATATAGAATAATGGGCCCAATATAATGCTCCATATAGAATAATGGACCATATATAATGCTCCATAAAGAATAATGGGCCCAATATAATGCTCCATATAGAATAATGGAAACCATATTAAGCTCCATATAGAATAATGGACCTATATAATGCTCCATATAGAATAATGGACATTATATTAAACTCCATATAGAATAACGGAAATCATATGGAGATCAATATAGAATAATGGACCCCATATAATACTCCATATAGAATAATAGGCCCTATATAATTTTTCATGTAGAATAAAGGGCCCTATATAATGCTCCATATAGAACAATGGGCCCTATATAATGCTCCATATAGAATACTGGGCTCTATATAATGCTACATATAGAATAATGGACATTATACAATACTCCATATAGAATAATGGAAATCATATAGTGCTCCATCTAGAATAATAGACCCTATATAATACTCCATATAGAATAATGGGCCCTATATAATGCTCCATATAGAATAATGGAAACCATATAATGCTCCATATAGAATAATGGGCCCGATATAATGCGCCATAAAAAATAATGGGCCCTATATAATGCTCCATATAGAATAATGGAAACCATATAGTGCTCCATATAGAATAATGGACCCTATATGATGTTCCATATAGAATAATGAATCCTATATAATGCTCCATATAGAATAATGGGCCATATATAATGCTGTATATAGAATAATGGAAACCATGTAGTGCTCCATATAGATTAATGGACCCTATATAATGCTCCATATAGAATAATGAACCCTATATAATGCTCCCTATAGAATAATGGGCCCTATATAATGCCCCATATAGAATAATGGAAACCATATAATGATCCATATAAATTAATGGGCCCTATATAATGTTCCATGCAGAATAATGGGCCCTATATAATGCTCCATATAGAATAATGGAAACCATATGGTGCTCCATATAGGATAATGGACCCTATATGATGATCCATATAGAATAATGAATACTTTATAATGCTCCATGTAGAATAATGGAAACCATATAATGCTCCATATAGAATAATGGGCCAAATATAATGCTCCATATAGAATAATGGGCCAAATATAATGCTCCATATAGAATAATGGACCCTAAATAATGATCCATATAGAATAAAAACCCTATATAATGCTCCATATAGAATAATGGAAACCATATAGTGCTCCATATACATTAATGGACCCTATAGAATGCTCCATATAGAATAATGGAACTCATATAACGCTCCATACAGAATAATGGGCCTCATATAATGCTCCATATAGAATAATGGGCCCTATATAATGCTCCATATAGAATAATGGACCTTATATAATGTTCCATATAGAATAATGGAAACTATATAGTGCACCATATAGAATAATGGACCCTATATAATGCTCCATATAGAATAATGGAGACCATATATTGCCCCATATAGAATAATGGGCCCTATATAATCCTTTATATAGAATAATGGGCCCTATATAATGTTCCATATAGAATAATAGGCCCTGTATTATGCTCCATATAGAATAATGGACCCTAAATAATGCTGCATATAGAATAATGGAAACCATATAGTGATAATTATAGAATAATGGGCCCGATATAATGATCCATATACAATAATGGAACCCATATAATGCTCCATACAGAATAATGGGCATCATGTAATGCTCCATATAGAATAATGAGCCCTAGATAATGCTACATATAGAATAATTGAACTTATATAACGCTCCATATAAAATAATGGAAACCATATAGTGCTCCATATAGAACAAAGGTCCCTTATATAATGCTCCATATAGAATAATGGAACCCATATAGTGCTCCATAAAGAATAATGGGCCCTATATAATGCTCCACATAGAATAATGGGCCCTATATAGTGCTCCATATGGAATAATGGGCCCAATATAATGTTCCATGTAGAATAATGGGCCCGATATAATGCGCCATACAAAATAATGGGCCCTATATAATGCTCCATGTAAAATAAAGGAAACCATATAGTGCTCCATAAAGAATAATAGACACTATATGATGTTGCATATAGAATAAAGAATCCTATATAATGCTCCATATAGAATAATGGGACATATATAATGCTCCATATAGAATAATAGAAACCATATAATGCTCCATATAAAGATGTGGGCCCTATATAATGCTCCATACAGAATAATGGGCCCTATATAATGCTCCATATAGAATAATGGGCCAAATATAATGCTCCATATAGAATAATGGACCCTATATAATACCCCATATAGAATAATGCACCCTATATAATGCTCTATATAGATTAATGGAAACCATATAATGCTCCATATAGAATAATGGGCCTCATATAATGATCCACATAGAATAAAGGGCCCTATATAGTGCTCCATATAGAATAATGGACCTTGTATAATGCTCCATATAGAATAATGGAAAACATATAGTGTTCCATGTAGAATAATGGGCCCTATATAATGCTCTTTATAGAATAATGAAAACCACATAATGCTCCATATAGAATAATGGGCCGTATATAATGCTCCATAGAGAATAATGGGCCATATATAATGCTAAATATAGAATAATGTGCCCAATATAATGCTCCATATAGATTAATGGACCCTATATAATGCTCCATATAGAATAATGAACCGTATATAATGCTCCATATAGAATAATGGGCCCTATATAATGCCCCATATAGAATAATGGAAACCATATAGTGCTCCATATAGAATAATGGGCCCTATATAATGCTACATATAGAATAATGGACATTATATAATACTCCATATAGAATAATGGAAATCATATAGTGATCCTTATAGAATAATGGGCCCGATATAATGATCCATATACAATAATGGAACCCATATAATGCTCTATACAGAATAATGGCCATCATGTAATGCTCCATATAGAATAATGGGCCCTATATAATGCTACATATAGAATAATTGACCTTATATAACGCTCCATATAAAATAATGGAAACCATATAGTGCTCCATATAGAACAAAGGGCCCTTATATAATGCTCCATATAGAATAATAGAACCCATATAGTGCTCCATAAAGTATAATGGGCCCTATATAATGCTCCACATAGAATAATGGGCCCTATATAGTGCTCCATATGGAATAATGGGCCCAATATAATGTTCCATGTAGAATAATGGATGCTATATAATGCTCCATATAGAATAATGGGCCCTAAATAATACTCCATATAGAATAATGGGCCCTATATATTGCTCCACATAGAATAATGGGCCCTATATAGTGCTCCATATAGAATAATGGGCCCTATATAATGCTCCACATAGAATAATGGGCCCTATATAGTGCTCCATAAAGAGTAATGGGCCTCACACAATGTTCCATATAGAATAATGGGCCCAATATAATGCTTAATATAGAATAATGGAGAACATATTGTGCTCCATATAGAATAATGGGCCTATATAATGATCCATATAGAATAATGGACATTATATAAAACTCCATATAGAATAATGGAAATCATATAGGGATCAATATAGAATAATGGACTCTATATAATACTCCATATAGAATAATGGGCCCTATATAATATTTCATATAGAATAAAGGGCCCTATATAATGCTCCATATAGAACAATGGGCCCTATATAATGCTCCATATAGAATACTGGGCCCTATATAATGCTACATATAGAATAATGGGCCCTATATAATGCTCCATATAGAACAATGGTCCATATATAATGCTCCATAGAGAATAATCTAAACCATATAGTGCTACATATAGAATAATGGACCCAATATAATGCTCCATAAAGAATAATGGACCCTATATAATGCTCCATATAGAATAATGGGCCCTATATAACGCTCCATATAGAATAATGGAAACCATATAATGCTCCATATAGAATAATGGGCCCGATATAATGCTCCATACAAAATAATGGGCCCTATATAATGCTCCATATAGAAAATTGTAAACCATATAGTGCTCCATATAGAATAATGGACCCTATATAATGTTCCATACAGAATAATAGGCCCTATATTATGCTCCATATGGAATAATGGGCCCTACATAATGCTACATATAGAATAATAGCAACCATATAGTGATCCATAAAGAATAATGGGCCCTATATAATGCTCCATATAGAATAATGTTACCCATATAATGCTCCATACAGAATAATGGGCCTCATAAAATGCTCCATATAGAATAATGGGCCCTATATAATGCTCCATATAGAATAATCAGCTTTATATAACGCTCCATATAGAATAATGGAAACCATATAATGCTCCATGTAGAATAATGGACCCTATATAATGATCAATATCGAATAATGGACCTTGTATAATGCTACATATAGAATAATTGGCCTCATTTAATGCTCCATATAGAATAATGAGAACCATATATGGTTCCATATAGAATAAAGGGCCCTATATAATGCCCCATATAGAATAATGGAACCCATATAGTGCTCCATATAGAATAATGGGCCTCACATAATACTCCATATAGAATAATGGGCGCTAAATAATGCTCCATATAGAATAATAAGCCCTATTTAATGCTCCATATAGAATAATGGGCCCTATATAATGCTCCACATAGAATAATGGGCCCTTTATAGTGCTCCATATAGAATAATGCGCCCAATATAATGCTCCATATAGAATAAAGGGCCCAATATAATGCTCTTTATAGAATAATTGAAACCATATTGTGCTCCATATAGAATAATGGGCCCTATATAATGCTCCATATAGAATAATGGACATTATGTAATACTCCATATAGAATAATGGAAATCATATAGTGCTCCATATAGAATAATGTGCCCTATATAATGCTCCGTATAGATTAATGAGCCCTATATAATGCTCCACATAGATTAATGGGCCTTATATAGTTCTCCATATAGAATAATGGGCCCAATATAATGCTCCATATAGAATAATGGACCATATATAATGCTCCATAAAGAATAATGGGCCAAATATAATGCTCCATATAGAATAATGGAAACCATATTGTGCTCCATATAAAATAATGGACCTATATAATGCTCCATATAGAATAATGGACATTATATAAAACTCCATATAGAATAATGGAAATCATATGGAGATCAATATAGAATAATGGACCCCATATAATACTCCATGTAGAATAATGGGCCCTATATAATATTTCATGTAGAATAAAGGGCCCTATATAATGCTCCATATATAACAATGGGCCCTATATAATGCTCCATATAGAATACTGGGCTCTATATAATGCTAGATATAGAATAATGGAAACCATATAGTGCTCCATATAGAATAATGGGCCCTATAGTATGCTCCATCTAGAGTAATGGGCCCTATATAATGTTCAATATAGTATAATGGGCCCAATATAATGCTCCATATAAAATAATCGAAACCATATAGTGCTCCATATAGAATAATGGGCCCTATATAATGCTACATATAGAATAATGGACATTATATAATACTCCATATAGAATAATGGAAATCATATAGTGCTCCATCTAGAATAATAGACCCTATATAATAGCCCATATAGAATAATGGGTCTTATATAATGCTTCATATAAAATAATGGGTCCTATATAATGCTCCATATAGAACAATGGGCCATATATAATGCTCCATAGAGAATAATGGAAACCATATAGTGCTACATATAGAATAATGGCCCCTATATAATGCTCCATAAAGAATAATGGACCCTATATAATGCTCCATATAGAATAATGGGCCCTATATAACGCTCCATATAGAATAATGGAAACCATATAATGCTCCATATAGAGATTTGGGCCCTATATAATGCTCCATACAGAATAACGGGCCCTATATAATGGTCCATATAGAATAATGGGCCAACTATAATGCTCCATATAGAATAATGGAACCTATATAATGCCCCATATAGAATAGTGCACCCTATATAATGCTCTATATAGATTAATGGAAACCATATAGTGATCCATATAGAATAATGGGCCCTATATAATGCTCCATATAGAATAATGGAACCCATATAATGCTCCATACAGAATAATGGGCCTCATATAATGATCCATATAGAATAAAGGGCCCTATATAATGCTCCATATAGAATAATGGACCTTATATAATGCTCCATATAGAATAATGGAAACCATATAGTGTTCCATATAGAATAATGGACAGTATATAATGCTCCTTATAGAATAATGAAAACCATATAATGCTCCATATAGAATAATGGGCCATATATAATGCTCCATAGAAAATAATGGGCCATATATAATGCTCCATATAGAATAATGGGACCAATATAATGCTCCATATAGAATAATTGACCCTATATGATGCTCCATATAGAATAATGGAAACCATATAGTGCCCCGTATTGAATAATGGGCCCTATATCATGCTCCATATAGAATGATGGGCCCTACATAATGTTCCATACAGAATAATAGGCCCTATATTATGCTCCATATGGAATAATGGGCCCTACATAATGCTACATAGAGAATAATAGCAACCATATAGTGATCCATAAAGAATAATGGGCCCTATATAATGCCCCATATAGAATAATCAACTTTATATAACGCTCCATATAGAATAATGGAAACCATATAATGCTCCATATAGAATAATGGACCCTATATAATGTTCAATATCGAATAATGGACCCTATATAATGCTACATATAGAATAATGGGCCTCATTTAATGCTCCATATAGAATAATGGGAACCATATAGTGTTCCATATAGAATAAAGGGCCCTATATAATGCCTCATATAGAATAATGGAACCCATATAATGCTCCATATAGAATAATGGGCCCAATATAATGCTCCATATAGAATAATGGACCCTATATAATGCTTCATATAGAATAATGGGCCCAATATAATGCTCATTATAGAATAATGGAAACCATATTGTGCTCCATATAGAATAATGGGCCCTATATAATGCTCCATATAGAATAATGGACATTATGTAATACTCCATATAGAATAATGGAAATCATATAGTGCTCCATATAGAATAATGTGCCCTATATAATGCTCCGTATAGAATAATGGCCCTATATAATGCTCCACATAGATTAATGGGCCCTATATAGTGCTCCATATAGAATAATGGGCCCAATATAATGCTCCATATAGAATAATGGACCATATATAATGCTCCATAAAGAATAATGGGCCCAATATAATGCTCCATATAGAATAATGGAAACCATATTGTGCTCCATATAGAATAATGGACCTATATAATGCTCCATATAGAATAATGGACATTATATAAAACTCCATATAGAATAATGGAAATAATATGGAGATCAATATAGAATAATGGACCCCATATAATACTCCATATAGAATAATGGGCCCTATATAATATTTCATGTAGAATAAAGGGCCCTACATAATGCTCCATATAGAACAATGGGCCCTATATAATGCTCCATATAGAATACTGGGCTCTATATAATGCTACATATAGAATAATGGAAACCATATAGTGCCCCATATAGAATAATGGGCCCTATAGTATGCTCCATCTAGAGTAATGTGCCCTATATAATGTTCAATATAGTATAATGGGCAAAATAAATCATATAAAATAATGGAAACCATATAGTGCTCCATATAGAATAATGGGCCCTATATAATGCTCCATATAGAATAATGGACCTTGTATAATGCTCCATATAGAATAATGGAAACCATGTAGTGTTCCGTATAGAATAATGGGCCCTATATAATGCTCCTTATAGAATAATGAAAACCATATAATGCTCCAAATAGAATAATGGGCCGTATATAATGCTCCATAGAGAATAATGGGCCATATATAATGCTCCATATGGAATAATGTGCCCAATATAATGCTCCATATAGATTAATGGACCCTATATAATGCTCCATATAGAATAATGGGCCCTATATAATGCTCCATATAGAACAATGGGCCCTATGTAATGCTCCATATAGAATACTGGGCTCTATATAATGCTACATATAGAATAATGGAAACCATATAGTGCTCCATATAGAATAATGGGCCCTACAGTATGCTCCATCTAGAGTAATGGGCCCTATATAATGTTCAATATAGTATAATGGGCCCAATATAATGCTCCATATAAAATAATGGAAACCATATAGTGCTCCATATAGAATAATGGGCCCTATATAATGCCACATATAGAATAATGGACATTATATAATACACCATATAGAATAATGGAAATCATATAGTGCTCCATCTAGAAGAATAGACCCTATATAATACTCCATATAGAATAATGGATCTTATATAATGCTCCATATAGAATAATGGGTCCTATATAATGCTCCATATAGAACAATGGGCCATATATAATGCTCCATAGAGAATAATGGAAACCATATAGTGCTACATATAGACTAATGGACCCAATATAATGCTCCATAAAGAATAATGGACCCTATATAATGCTCCATATAGAATAATAGGCACTATATAATGCTCCATATAGAAAAATGGAAACCATATAATGCTCCATATAGAATAATGGCCCGATATAATGCTCCATACAAATTAATGGGCCCTATATAATGCTCCATATAGAATAATGGAAACCATATAGTGCTCCATATAGAATAATGGACCCTATATGATGTTCCATATAGAATAATGGGCCCTCTATAATGTTCCATATAGAATAATGGGCCCTATATTATGCTCCATATAGATTAATGGGATCTATATAATGCTACAAATAGAATAATGGAAAACATTTAGTGCATCATATACAATAATGGGCCTTATATAATGCTCCACATAGAATAATGGAACCCATATAATGTTCCATACAGAATAATGGGCCTCATATAACGCTTCATATACAATAATTGGCCCTAAATAATGCTCCATACAGAATAATGGACCCTATATAATGCTCCATATAGAATAATGGACCGTATATAATGCTTCATATAGAATAATGGGCCATATATAATGCTGTATATAGAATAATGGAAACCATGCAGAGCTCCATATAGATTAATGGACCCTATATAATGCTTCATATAGAATAATGAACCCTATATAATGCTCCATATAGAATAATGGGCCTTATATAATGCCCTATATAGAATAATGGAAACCATATAATGATCCATATAATTTAATGGGCCCTATATAATGCTCCATACAGAATAATGGGCCCTATATAATGCTCCATATAGAATAATGGAAACCATATGGTGCTCCATATAGAATAATGGACCCTATATGATGATCCATATAGAATAATGGATACTTTATAATGCTCCATATAGAATAATGGGCCCTATATAATGCTCCATGTAGAATAATGGAAACCATATAATGCTCCATATAGAATAATGGGCCCTATATAATGCTCCATATAGAATAATGGGCCAAATATAATGCTCCATATAGAATAATGGACCCTAAATAATGATCCATATATAATAAAAACCCTATATGATGCTCCATATAGAATAATGGAAACCATATAGTGCTCCATATAGATTAATGGGCCCTATAGAATGCTCCATATAGAATAATGGAACCCATATAACGCTCCATACAGAATAATGGGCCTCATATAATGCTCCATATAGAATAATGGGCCCTATATAATGCTCCATATAGAATAATGGACCTTATATAATGTTCCATATAGAATAATGGAAACTATATATTGCACCATATAGAATAATGGACCCTATATAATGCTCCATATAGAATAATGGAGACCATATAGTGCCCCATATAGAATAATGGGCCCTATATAATCCTTTATATTGAATAATGGGCCCTATATAATCCTTTATATAGAATAATGGGCCCTATATAATGTTCCATATAGAATAATAGGCCCTGTATTATGTTCTATATAGAATAATGGACCCTAAATAATGCTACATATAGAATAATGGAAACCATATAGTGATCCTTATAGAATAATGGGCCCGATATAATGATCCATATAGAATAATGGAACCCATATAATGCTCCATACAGAATAATGGGCATCATGTAATGCTCCATATAGAATAATGGGCCCTATATAATGCTCCATATAGAATAATGGAAACCATGTAGTGTTCAGTATAGAATAATGGGCCCAATATAATGCTCCTTATAGAATAATGAAAACCATATAATGCTCCATATAGAATAATGGGCCGTATATAATGCTCCATAGAGAATAATGGGCCATATATAATGCTCCATATGGAATAATGTGCCCAATATAATGCTCCATATAGATTAATGGACCCTATATAATGCTCCATATAGAATAATGGGCCCTATATAATGCCCCATATAGAATAATGGAAACCATATAATGATCCATATAAATTAATGGGCCCTATATAATGCTCCATACAGAATAATGGGCCCTATATAATGCTCCATATAGAATAATGGAAACCATATGGTGCTCCATATAGGATAATGGACCCTATATGATGATCCATATAGAATAATGGATACTTTATCATGCTCCATATAGAATAATGGGCCCTATATAATGCTCCATGTAGAATAATGGAAACCATATAATGCTCCATATAGAATAATGGGCCCTATATAATGCTCCATATAGAATAATGGATCCTAAATAATGATCCATATAGAATAAAAACCCTATATAATGCTCCATATAGAATAATGGAAACCATATAGTGCTGCATATAGATTAATGGGCCCTATAGAATGCTCCATATAGAATAATGTAACCCATATAACGCTCCATACTGAATAATGGGCCTCATATAATGCTCCATATAGAATAATGGGCCCTCTATAATGCTCCATATAGAATAATGGACCTTATATAATGTTCCATATAGAATAATGGAAACTATATAGTGCACCATATAGAATAATGGACCCTATATAATGCTCCATATAGAATAATGGAGACCATATAGTGCCCCATATAGAATAATGCGCCCTATATAACCCTTTATATAGAATAATGGGCCCTATATAATGTTCCATATAGAATAATAGGCCCTGTATTATGCTCCATATAGAATAATGGACCCTAAATAATGCTACATATAGAATAATGGAAACCATATAGTGATCCTTATAGAATAATGGGCCCGATATAATGATCCATATAAAATAATGGAACCCATATAATGCTCCATACAGAATAAAGGGCATCATGTAATGCTCCATATAGAATAATCGGCCCTATATAATGCTACATATAGAATAATTGACCTTATATAACGCTCCATATAAAATAATGGAAACCATATAGTGCTCCATATAGAACAAAGGACCCTTATATAATGCTCCATATAGAATAATGGAACCCATATAGTGCTCCATAAAGAATAATGGGCCCTATATAATGCTCCACATAGAATAATGGGCCCTATATAGTGCTCCATATGGAATAATGGGCCCAATATAATTTTCCATGTAGAATAATGGGCCCTATGTAATGCTCCATATAGAATAATGGGCCCTAAATAATACTCCATATAGAATAATGGGCCCTATATATTGCTCCACATAGAATAATGGGCCCTATATAGTGCTCCATATAGAATAATGGGCCCTATATAATGCTCCACATAGAATAATGGGCCCAATATAGTGCTCCATAAAGAGTAATGGGCCTCACACAATGTTCCATATGGAATAATGGGCCCAGTATAATGCTCCATATAGAATAATGGAGAACATGTTGTGCTCCATATAGAATAATGGGCCTATATAATGATCCATATAGAATAATGGACATTATATAAAACTTCATATAGAATAATGCAAATCATATAGAGATCAATATAGAATAATGGACCCTATATAATACTCCATATAGAATAATGGGCACTATATAATATTTCATATAGAATAAATGCCCTATATAATGCTCCATATAGAACAATGGGCCCTATATAATGCTCCATATAGAATACTGGGCCCTATATAATGCTACATATAGAATAATGGAAACCACATAGTGCTCCATATAGAATAATGGGCCCTATAGTATGCTCCATCTAGAGTAATGGGCCCTATATAATGTTCAATATAGTATAATGGGCCCAATATAATGCTCCATATAAAATAATGGAAATCATATAGTGCTCCATATAGAATAACGGGCCCTATATAATGCTCCATATAGAATAATGGACATTATATAATACTCCATATAGAATAATGGAAATCATATAGTGCTCCATCTAGAATAATGGACATTATATAATACTCCATATAGAATAATGGTTCTTATATAATGCTCCATATAGAATAATGGGCCCTATATAATGCTCCATATAGAACAATGGGCCATATATAATGCTCCATAGAGAATAATGGAAACCATATAGTGCTACATATAGAATAATGGACCCAATATAATGCTCCATAAAGAATAATGGACCCTATATAATGCTCCATATAGAATAATGGGCCCTATAAAACGCTCCATATAGAATAATGGAAACCATATAATGCTCCATATAGAATAATGGGCCCGATATAATGCTCCATACAAAATAATGGGCCCTATATAATGCTCCATATAGAATAATGGAAACCATATAGTGCTCCATATAGAATAATGGACCCTATATGATGTTCCATATAGAATAATGGGCCCTCTATAATTTTCCATATAGAATAATGGGCCCTATATTATGCTCCATATAGATTAATGGGATCTATATAATGCTACAAATAGAATAATGGAAAACATTTAGTGCATCATATACAATAATGGGCCTTATATAATGCTCCACATAGAATAATGGAACCCATATAATGTTCCATACAGAATAATGGGCCTCATATAACGCTTCATATACAATAATGGGCCCTAAATAATGCTCCATACAGAATAATGGACCCTATATAATGCTCCATATAGAATAATTGACCCTATATGGTGCTCCATATAGAATAATGGAAACCATATAGTGCCCCGTATTGAATAATGGGCCCTATATCATGCTCCATATAGAATAATGGGCCCTATATAATGTTCCATACAGAATAATAGGCCCTATATTATGCTCCATATGGATTAATGGGCCCTACATAATGCTACATATAGAATAATAGCAACCATATAGTGATCCATAAAGAATAATGGGCCCTATATAATGCTCCATATAGAATAATGGTACCCATATAATGCTCCATACAGAATAATGGGCCTCATAAAATGCTCCATATAGAATAATGGGCCCTATATAATGCTCCATATAGAATAATCAACTTTATATAACGCTCCAAATAGAATAGTGGAAACCATATAATGCTCCATATAGAATAATGGACCCTATTTAATGTTCAATATCGAATAATGGACCCTATATAATGCTAAATATAGAATAATGGAATCCATGTATTGCTCCATATAGAATAATGGGCCTCATTTAATGCTCCATATAGAATAATGGGAACCATATAGTGTTCCATATAGAATAAAGGGCCCTATATAATGCCCCATATAGAATAATGGAACCCATATAGTGCTCCATATAGAATAATGGGCCTCACATAATACTCCATATAGAATAATGGGCGCTAAATAATGCTCCATATAGAATAATGGGCCCTATTTATTGCTCCATATAGAATAATGGGCCCTATATAATGCTCCACATAGAATAATTGGCCCTTTATATTGCTCCATATAGAATAATGGGCCCAATATCATGCTCCATATAGAATAATGGACCCTATATAATGCTCCATATAGAATAATGGGCCCAATATAATGCTCATTATAGAATAATGGAAACCATATTGTGCTCCATATAGAATAATGGGCCCTATATAATGATTCATATAGAATACTGGACATTATGTAATACTCCATATAGAATAATGGAAATCATATAGTGCTCCATATAGAATAATGTGCCCTATATAATGCTCCGTATAGAATAATGGGCCCTATATAATGCTCCACATAGATTAATGGGCCCTATATTTTGCTCCATATAGAATAATGGGCCCAATATAATGCTCCATATAGAATAATGGACCATATATAATGCTCCATAAAGAATAATGGGCCCAATATAATGCTCCATATAGAATAATGGAAAACATATTGTGCTCCATATAGAATAATGAACCTATATAATGCTCCATATAGAATAATGGACATTATATAAAACTCCATATAGAATAATGGAAATCATATAGAGATCAATATAGAATAATGGACCCATATAATACTCCATATAGAATAATGGGCCCTATATAATATTTCATATAGAATAAAGGGCCCTATATAAAGCTCCATATAGAGCAATGGGCCCTATATAATGCTCCATATAGAATACTGGGCTCTATATAATGCTACATATAGAATAATGGAAACCATATAGTGCTCCATATAGAAAAATGGGCCCTACAGTATGCTCCATCTAGAGTAATGGGCCCTATATAATGTTCAATATAGTATAATGGGCCCAATATAATGCTCCATATAAAATAATGGAAACCATATAGTGCTCCATATAGAATAATGGGCCCTATATAATGCCACACATAGAATAATGGACATTATATAATACACCATATAGAATAATGGAAATCATATAGTGCTCCATCTAGAATAATAGACCCTATATAATACTCCATATAGAATAATGGATCTTATATAATGCTCCATATAGAATAATGGGTCCTATATAATGCTCCATGTAGAATAATGGGCCATATATAATGCTCCATAGAGAATAATGGAAACCATATAGTGCTACATATAGAATAATGGACCCAATATAATGCTCCATAAAGAATAATGGACCCTATATAATGCTCCATATAGAATAATGGGCCCTATATAACGCTCCATATAGAATAATGGAAACCATATAATGCTCCATATAGAATAATGGGCCCGATATAATGCTCCATACAAAATAATGGGCCCTATATAATGCTCCATATAGAATAATGGAAACCATATAGTGCTCCATATAGAATAATGGACCCTATATGATGTTCCATATAGAATAATGGGCCCTCTATAATGTTCCATATAGAATAATGGGCCCTATATTATGCTCCATATAGATTAATGGGATCTATATAATGCTACAAATAGAATAATGGAAAACATTTAGTGCATCATATACAATAATGGGCCTTATATAATGCTCCACATAGAATAATGGAACCCATATAATGTTCCATACAGAATAATGGGCCTCATATAACGCTTCATATACAATAATGGGCCCTAAATAATGCTCCATACAGAATAATGGACCCTATATAATGCTCCATATAGAATAATGGACCGTATATAATGCTTCATATAGAATAATGGGCCATATATAATACTGTATATAGAATAATGGAAACCATGTAGTGCTCCATATAGATTAATGGACCCTATATAATGCTCCATATAGAATAATGAACCCTATATAATGCTCCATATAGAATAATGGGCCCTATATAATGCCCTATATAGAATAATGGAAACCATATAATGATCCATATAAATTAATGGGCCCTATATAATGCTCCATACAGAATAATGGGCCCTATATAATGCTTCATATAGAATAATTTAAACCATATGGTGCTCCATATAGAATAATGGACCCTATATGATGATCCATATAGAATAATGGATAATTTATAATGCCCCATATAGAATAATGGGCCCTATATAATGCTCCATGTAGAATAATGGAAACCATATAATGCTCCATATAGAATAATGGGCCCTATATAATGCTCCATATAGAATAATGGGCCAAATATAATACTCCATATAGAATAATGGACCCTAAATAATGATCCATATAGAATAAAAACCCTATATAATGCTCCATATAGAATAATGGAAACCATATAGTGCTCCATATAGATTAATGGGCCCTATAGAATGCTCCATATAGAATAATGGAACCCATATAACGCTCCATACAGAATAATGGGCCTCATATAATGTTCCATATAGAATAATGGGCCCTATATAATGCTCCATATAGAATAATGGACCTTATATAATGTTCCATATAGAACAATGGAAACTATATATTGCACCATATAGAATAATGGACCCTATATAATGCTCCATATAGAATAATGGAGACCGTATAGTGCCCCATATAGAATAATGGGCCCTATATAATCCTTTATATAGAATAATGGGCCCTATATAATGTTCCATATAGAATAATAGGCCCTGTATTATGCTCCATATAGAATAATGGACCCTAAATAATGCTACATATAGAATAATGGAAACCATATAGTGATCCTTATAGAATAATGGGCCCGATATAATGATCCATATACAATAATGGAACCCATATAATGCTCCATACAGAATAAGGGGCATCATGTAATGCTCCATATAGAATAATGGGCCCTATATAATACTACATATAGAATAATTGACCGTATATAACGCTCCATATAAAATAATGGAAACCATATAGTGCTCCATATAGAACAAAGTGCCCTTATATAATGCTCCATATAGAATAATGGAACCCATATAGTGCTCCATAAAGTATAATGGGCCCTATATAATGCTCCACATAGAATAATGGGCCCTATATAGTGCTCCATATGGAATAATGGGCCCAATATAATGTTCCATGTAGAATAATGGACGCTATATAATGCTCCATATAGAATAATGGGCCCTAAATAATACTCCATATAGAATAATGGGCCCTATATATTGCTCCACATAGAATAATGGGCCCTATATAGTGCTCCATATAGAATAATGGGCCCTATATAATGCTCCACATAGAATAATGGGCCCTATATAGTGCTCCATAAAGAGTAATGGGCCTCACACAATGTTCCATATAGAATAATGGGCCCAATATAATGCTTAATATAGAATAATGGAGAACATATTGTGCTCCATATAGAATAATGGGCCTATATAATGATCCATATAGAATAATGGACATTATATAAAACTCCATATAGAATAATGGAAATCATATAGGGATCAATATAGAATAATGGACCCTATATAATACTCCATATAGAATAATGGGCCCTATATAATATTTCATATAGAATAAAGGGCCCTATATAATGCTCCAATTAGAACAATGGGCCCTATATAATGCTCCACATAGAATACTGGGCCCTATATAATGCCACATATAGAATAATGGAAACCATATCATGCTCCATATAGAATAATGGGCCCTATAGTATGCTCCATCTAGAGTAATGGGCCCTATATAATGTTCAATATAGTATAATGGGCCCAATATAATGCTCCATATAAAATAATGGAAACCATATAGTGCTCCATATAGAATAATGGGCCCTATATAATGCTTCATATAGAGTAATGGACATTATATAATACTCCATATAGAATAATGGAAATCATATAGTGCTCCATCTAGAATAATGGACCCTATATAATACTCCATATAGAATAATGGGTCTTATATAATGCTCCATATAGAATAATGGGCCCTATATAATGCTCCATATAGAAAAATGGGCCATATATAATGCTCCATAGAGAATAATGGAAACCATATAGTGCTACATATAGAATAATGGACCCAATATAATGCTCCATAAAGAATAATGGACCCTATATAATGCTCCATATAGAATAATGGGCCCTATATAACACTCCATATAGAATAATGGAAACCATATAATGCTCCATATAGAATAATGGGCCCGATATAATGCTCCATACAAAATAATGGGCCCTATATAATGCTCCATATAAAATAATGGAAACCATATAGTGCTCCATATAGAATAAGGGACCCTATATGATGTTCCATATAGAATAATGAATCCTATATAATGCTCCATATAGAATAATGGGCCCTATATAATGCTCCATATAGAATAATAGAAACCATATAATGCTCCATATAGAGATTTGGGCCCTATATAATGCTCCATACAGAATAATGGGCCCTATATAATGCTCCATATAGAATAATGGGCCAACTATGATGCTCCATATAGAATAATGGAACCTATATAATGCCCCATATAGAATAATGCACCCTATATAATCCTCTATATAGATTAATGGCAACCATATAGTGATCCATATAGAATAATGGGCCCTATATACTGCTCCATATAGAATAATGGAACCCATATAATGCTCCATACAGAATAATGGGCCTCATATAATGATCCATATAGAATAAAGGGCCCTATATAATGCTCCATATAGAATAATGGACCTTATATAATGCTCCATATAGAATAATGGAAACCATATAGTGTTCCATATAGAATAATGGGCCCTATATACTGCTCCATATAGAATAATGGAACCCATATAATGCTCCATATAGAATAATGGGCAGTATATAATGCTCCATAGATAATAATGGGCCATATATAATGCTCCATATAGAATAATGGGCCCAATATAATGCTCCATATAGAATAATTGACCCTATATGATGCTCCATATAGAATAATGGAAACCATATAATGCCCCGTATTGAATAATGGGCCCTGTATCATGCTCCATATAGAATAATGGGCCCTATATAATGTTCCATACAGAATAATAGGCCCTATATTATGCTCCATATGGAATAATGGGCCCTACATAATGCTACATATAGAATAATAGCAACCATATAGTGATCCATAAAGAATAATGGGCCCTATATAATGCTCCATATAGAATAATGGTACCCATATAATGCTCCATACAGAATAATGGGCCTCATAAAATGCTCCATATAGAATAATGGGCCCTATATAATGCTCCATATAGAATAATCAACTTTATATAACGCTCCATATAGAATAATGGAAACCATATAATGCTCCATATAGAATAATGGACCCTATATAATGTTCAATATCGAATAATGGACCCTGTATAATGCTACATATAGAATAATGGGCCTCATTTAATGCTCCATATAGAATAATGGGAACCATATAGTGTTCCATATAGAATAAAGGGCCCTATATAATGCCCCATATAGAATAATGGAACCCATATAGTGCTCCATATAGAATAAGGGGCCTCACATAATACTCCATATAGAATAATGGGCGCTAAATAATGCTCCATATAGAATAATGGGCTATATTTAATGCTCCATATAGAATAATGGGCCCTATATAATGCTCCACATAGAATAATGGGCCCTTTATAGTGCTCCATATAGAATAATGGGCCCAATATAATGCTCCATATAGAATAATGGACCCTATATAATGCTCCATATAGAATAATGGGCCCAATATAATGCTCATTATAGAATAATGGAAACCATATTGTGCTCCATATAGAATAATGGGCCCAATATAATGCTCCATATAGAATAATGGACATTATGTAATACTCCATAAAGAATAATGGAAATCATATAGTGCTCCATATAGAATAATGTGCCCTATATAATGCTCCGTATAGAATAATGTGCCCTATATTATGCTCCACATAGATTAATGGGCCCTATATAGTGCTCCATATAGAATAATGGGCCCAATATAATGCTCCATATAGAATAATGGACCATATATAATGCTCCATAAAGAATAATGGGCCCAATATAATGCTCCATATAGAATAATGGAAACCATATTAAGCTCCATATAGAATAATGGACCTATATAATGCTCCATATAGAATAATGGACATTATATTAAACTCCATATAGAATAATGGAAATCATATGGAGATCAATATAGAATAATGGACCCCATATAATACTCCATATAGAATAATAGGCCCTATATAATTTTTCATGTAGAATAAAGGGCCCTATATAATGCTCCATATAGAACAATGGGCCCTATATAATGCTCCATATAGAATACTGGGCTCTATATAATGCTACATATAGAATAATGGACATTATACAATACTCCATATAGAATAATGGAAATCATATAGTGCTCCATCTAGAATAATAGACCCTATATAATACTCCATATAGAATAATGGGCCCTATATAATGCTCCATATAGAATAATGGAAACCATATAATGCTCCATATAGAATAATGGGCCCGATATAATGCGCCATAAAAAATAATGGGCCCTATATAATGCTCCATATAGAATAATGGAAACCATATAGTGCTCCATATAGAATAATGGACCCTATATGATGTTCCATATAGAATAATGAATCCTATATAATGCTCCATATAGAATAATGGGCCATATATAATGCTGTATATAGAATAATGGAAACCATGTAGTGCTCCATATAGATTAATGGACCCTATATAATGCTCCATATAGAATAATGAACCCTATATAATGCTCCCTATAGAATAATGGGCCCTATATAATGCCCCATATAGAATAATGGAAACCATATAATGATCCATATAAATTAATGGGCCCTATATAATGCTCCATACAGAATAATGGGCCCTATATAATGCTCCATATAGAATAATGGAAACCATATGGTGCTCCATATAGGATAATGGACCCTATATGATGATCCATATAGAATAATGAATACTTTATAATGCTCCATGTAGAATAATGGAAACCATATAATGCTCCATATAGAATAATGGGCCAAATATAATGCTCCATATAGAATAATGGGCCAAATATAATGCTCCATATAGAATAATGGACCCTAAATAATGATCCATATAGAATAAAAACCCTATATAATGCTCCATATAGAATAATGGAAACCATATAGTGCTCCATAGAGATTAATGGACCCTATAGAATGCTCCATATAGAATAATGGAACCGATATAACGCTCCATACAGAATAATGGGCCTCATATAATGCTCCATATAGAATAATGGGCCCTATATAATGCTCCATATAGAATAATGGACCTTATATAATGTTCCATATAGAATAATGGAAACTATATAGTGCACCATATAGAATAATGGACCCTATATAATGCTCCATATAGAATAATGGAGACCATATATTGCCCCATATAGAATAATGGGCCCTATATAATCCTTTATATAGAATAATGGGCCCTATATAATGTTCCATATAGAATAATAGGCCCTGTATTATGCTCCATATAGAATAATGGACCCTAAATAATGCTGCATATAGAATAATGGAAACCATATAGTGATAATTATAGAATAATGGGCCCGATATAATGATCCATATACAATAATGGAACCCATATAATGCTCCATACAGAATAATGGGCATCATGTAATGCTCCATATAGAATAATGAGCCCTATATAATGCTACATATAGAATAATTGAACTTATATAACGCTCCATATAAAATAATGGAAACCATATAGTGCTCCATATAGAACAAAGGTCCCTTATATAATGCTCCATATAGAATAATGGAACCCATATAGTGCTCCATAAAGAATAATGGGCCCTATATAATGCTCCACATAGAATAATGGGCCCTATATAGTGCTCCATATGGAATAATGGGCCCAATATAATGTTCCATGTAGAATAATGGGCCCGATATAATGCGCCATACAAAATAATGGGCCCTATATAATGCTCCATATAAAATAAAGGAAACCATATAGTGCTCCATAAAGAATAATAGACACTATATGATGTTGCATATAGAATAAAGAATCCTATATAATGCTCCATATAGAATAATGGGACATATATAATGCTCCATATAGAATAATAGAAACCATATAATGCTCCATATAAAGATGTGGGCCCTATATAATGCTCCATACAGAATAATGGGCCCTATATAATGCTCCATATAGAATAATGGGCCAAATATAATGCTCCATATAGAATAATGGACCCTATATAATACCCCATATAGAATAATGCACCCTATATAATGCTCTATATAGATTAATGGAAATGATATAATGCTCCATATAGAATAATGGGCCTCATATAATGATCCACATAGAATAAAGGGCCCTATATAGTGCTCCATATAGAATAATGGACCTTGTATAATGCTCCATATAGAATAATGGAAAACATATAGTGTTCCATGTAGAATAATGGGCCCTATATAATGCTCCTTATAGAATAATGAAAACCACATAATGCTCCATATAGAATAATGGGCCGTATATAATGCTCCATAGAGAATAATGGGCCATATATAATGCTAAATATAGAATAATGTGCCCAATATAATGCTCCATATAGATTAATGGACCCTATATAATGCTCCATATAGAATAATGAACCTTATATAATGCTCCATATAGAATAATGGGCCCTATATAATGCCCCATATAGAATAATGGAAACCATATAGTGCTCCATATAGAATAATGGGCCCTATATAATGCTACATATAGAATAATGGACATTATATAATACTCCATATAGAATAATGGAAATCATATAGTGATCCTTATAGAATAATGGGCCCGATATAATGATCCATATACAATAATGGAACCCATATAATGCTCTATACAGAATAATGGCCATCATGTAATGCTCCATATAGAATAATGGGCCCTATATAATGCTACATATAGAATAATTGACCTTATATAACGCTCCATATAAAATAATGGAAACCATATAGTGCTCCATATAGAACAAAGGGCCCTTATATAATGCTCCATATAGAATAATAGAACCCATATAGTGCTCCATAAAGTATAATGGGCCCTATATAATGCTCCACATAGAATAATGGGCCCTATGTAGTGCTCCATATGGAATAATGGGCCCAATATAATGTTCCATGTAGAATAATGGATGCTATATAATGCTCCATATAGAATAATGGGCCCTAAATAATACTCCATATAGAATAATGGGCCCTATATATTGCTCCACATAGAATAATGGGCCCTATATAGTGCTCCATATAGAATAATGGGCCCTATATAATGCTCCACATAGAATAATGGGCCCTACATAGTGCTCCATAAAGAGTAATGGGCCTCACACAATGTTCCATATAGAATAATGGGCCCAATATAATGCTTAATATAGAATAATGGAGAACATATTGTGCTCCATATAGAATAATGGGCCTATATAATGATCCATATAGAATAATGGACATTATATAAAACTCCATATAGAATAATGGAAATCATAGGGGGATCAATATAGAATAATGGACTCTATATAATACTCCATATAGAATAATGGGCCCTATATAATATTTCATATAGAATAAAGGGCCCTATATAATGCTCCATATAGAACAATGGGCCCTATATAATGCTCCATATAGAATACTGGGCCCTATATAATGCTACATATAGAATAATGGGCCCTATATAATGCTCCATATAGAACAATGGTCCATATATAATGCTCCATAGAGAATAATCTAAACCATATAGTGCTACATATAGAATAATGGACCCAATATAATGCTCCATAAAGAATAATGGACCCTATATAATGCTCCATATAGAATAATGGGCCCTATATAACGCTCCATATAGAATAATGGAAACCATATAATGCTCCATATAGAATAATGGGCCCGATATAATGCTCCATACAAAATAATGGGCCCTATATAATGCTCCATATAGAATAATGTAAACCATATAGTGCTCCATATAGAATAATGGACCCTATATAATGTTCCATACAGAATAATAGGCCCTATATTATGCTCCATATGGAATAATGGGCCCTACATAATGCTACATGTAGAATAATAGCAACCATATAGTGATCCATAAAGAATAATGGGCCCTATATAATGCTCCATATAGAATAATGTTACCCATATAATGCTCCATACAGAATAATGGGCCTCATAAAATGCTCCATATAGAATAATGGGCCCTATATAATGCTCCATATAGAATAATCAGCTTTATATAACGCTCCATATAGAATAATGGAAACCATATAATGCTCCATATAGAATAATGGACCCTATATAATGATCAATATCGAATAATGGACCTTGTATAATGCTACATATAGAATAATTGGCCTCATTTAATGCTCCATATAGAATAATGGGAACCATATATGGTTCCATATAGAATAAAGGGCCCTATATAATGCCCCATATAGAATAATGGAACCCATATAGTGCTCCATATAGAATAATGGGCCTCACATAATACTCCATATAGAATAATGGGCGCTAAATAATGCTCCATATAGAATAATAAGCCCTATTTAATGCTCAATATAGAATAATGGGCCCTATATAATGCTCCACATAGAAGAATGGGCCCTTTATAGTGCTCCATATAGAATAATGCGCCCAATATAATGCTCCATATAGAATAAAGGGCCCAATATAATGCTCTTTATAGAATAATGGAAACCATATTGTGCTCCATATAGAATAATGGGCCCTATATAATGCTCCATATAGAATAATGGACATTATGTAATACTCCATATAGAATAATGGAAATCATATAGTGCTCCATATAGAATAATGTGCCCTATATAATGCTCCGTATAGATTAATGAGCCCTATATAATGCTCCACATAGATTAATGGGCCTTATATAGTTCTCCATATAGAATAATGGGCCCAATATAATGCTCCATATAGAATAATGGACCATATATAATGCTCCATAAAGAATAATGGGCCAAATATAATGCTCCATATAGAATAATGGAAACCATATTGTGCTCCATATAGAATAATGGACCTATATAATGCTCCATATAGAATAATGGACATTATATAAAACTCCATATAGAATAATGGAAATCATATGGAGATCAATATAGAATAATGGACCCCATATAATACTCCATGTAGAATAATGGGCCCTATATAATATTTCATGTAGAATAAAGGGCCCTATATAATGCTCCATATAGAACAATGGGCCCTATATAATGCTCCATATAGAATACTGGGCTCTATATAATGCTAGATATAGAATAATGGAAACCATATAGTGCTCCATATAGAATAATGGGCCCTATAGTATGCTCCATCTAGAGTAATGGGCCCTATATAATGTTCAATATAGTATAATGGGCCCAATATAATGCTCCATATAAAATAATGGAAACCATATAGTGCTCCATATAGAATAATGGGCCCTATATAATGCTACATATAGAATAATGGACATTATATAATACTCCATATAGAATAATGGAAATCATATAGTGCTCCATCTAGAATAATAGACCCTATATAATAGCCCATATAGAATAATGGGTCTTATATAATGCTTCATATAGAATAATGGGTCCTATATAATGCTCCATATAGAACAATGGGCCATATATAATGCTCCATAGAGAATAATGGAAACCATATAGTGTTACATATAGAATAATGGACCCAATATAATGCTCCATAAAGAATAATGGACCCTATATAATGCTCCATATAGAATAATGGGCCCTATATAACGCTCCATATAGAATAATGGAAACCATATAATGCTCCATATAGAGATTTGGGCCCAATATAATGCTCCATACAGAATAACAGGCCCTATATAATGGTCCATATAGAATAATGGGCCAACTATAATGCTCCATATAGAATAATGGAACCTATATAATGCCCCATATAGAATAGTGCACCCTATATAATGCTCTATATAGATTAATGGAAACCATATAGTGATCCATATAGAATAATGTGCCCTATATAATGCTCCATATAGAATAATGGAACCCATATAATGCTCCATACAGAATAATGGGCCTCATATAATGATCCATATAGAATAAAGGGCCCTATATAATGCTCCATATAGAATAATGGACCTTATATAATGCTCCATATAGAATAATGGAAACCATATAGTGCTCCATATAGAACAAAGGGCCCTTATATAATGCTCCATATAGAATAATAGAACCCATATAGTGCTCCAAAAAGTATAATGGGCCCTATATAATGCTCCACATAGAATAATGGGCCCTATATAGTGCTCCATATGGAATAATGGGCCCAATATAATGTTCCATGTAGAATAATGGATGCTATATAATGCTCCATATAGAATAATGGGCCCTAAATAATTCTCCATATAGAATAATGGGCCCTATATATTGCTCCACATAGAATAATGGGCCCTATATAGTGCTCCATATAGAATAATGGGCCCTATATAATGCTCCACATAGAATAATGGGCCCTATATAGTGCTCCATAAAGAGTAATGGGCCTCACACAATGTTCCATATAGAATAATGGGCCCAATATAATGCTTAATATAGAATAATGGACATTATATAAAACTCCATATAGAATAATGGAAATCATATAGGGATCAATATAGAATAATGGACCCTATATAATACTCCATATCGAATAATGGGCCCTATATAATATTTCATATAGAATAAAGGGCCCTATATAATGCTCCATATAGAACAATGGGCCCTATATAATGCTCCATATAGAATACTGGGCCCTATATAATGCTACATATAGAATAATGGGCCCTATATAATGCTCCATATAGAACAATGGTCCATATATAATGCTCCATAGAGAATAATGGAAACCATATAGTGCTACATATAGAATAATGGACCCAATATAATGCTTAATAAAGAATAATGGACCCTATATAATGCTCCATATAGAATAATGGGCCCTATATAACGCTCCATATAGAATAATGGAAACCATACAATGCTCCATATAGAATAATGGGCCCGATATAATGCTCCATACAAAATAATGGGCCCTATATAATGCTCCATATAGAATAATGTAAACCATATAGTGCTCCATATAGAATAATGGACCCTATATAATGTTCCATACAGAATAATAGGCCCTATATTATGCTCCATATGGAATAATGGGCCCTACATAATGCTACATATAGAATAATAGCAACCATATAGTGATCCATAAAGAATAATGGGCCCTATATAATGCTCCATATAGAATAATGTTACCCATATAATGCTCCATACAGAATAATGGGCCTCATAAAATGCTCCATATAGAATAATGGGCCCTATATAATGCTCCATATAGAATAATCAGCTTTATATAACGCTCCATATAGAATAATGGAAACCATATAATGCTCCATATAGAATAATGGACCCTATATAATGATCAATATCGAATAATGGACCTTGTATAATGCTACATATAGAATAATTGGCCTCATTTAATGCTCCATATAGAATAATGGGAACCATATAGGGTTCCATATAGAATAAAGGGCCCTATATAATGCCCCATATAGAATAATGGAACCCATATAGTGCTCCATATAGAATAATGGGCCTCACATAATACTCCATATAGAATAATGGGCGCTAAATAATGCTCCATATAGAATAATAAGCCCTATTTAATGCTCCATATAGAATAATGGGCCCTATATAATGCTCCACATAGAATAATGGGCCCTTTATAGTGCTCCATATAGAATAATGGGCCCAATATAATGCTCCATATAGAATAAAGGGCCCAATATAATGCTCTTTATAGAATAATGGAAACCATATTGTGCTCCATATAGAATAATGGGCCCTATATAATGCTCCATATAGAATAATGGACATTATGTAATACTCCATATAGAATAATGGAAATCATATAGTGCTCCATATAGAATAATGTGCCCTATATAATGCTCCGTATAGATTAATGAGCCCTATATAATGCTCCACATAGATTAATGGGCCTTATATAGTTCTCCATATAGAATAATGGGCCCAATATAATGCTCCATATAGAATAATGGACCATATATAATGCTCCATAAACAATAATGGGCCCAATATAATGCTCCATATAGAATAATGGAAACCATATTGTGCTCCATATAGAATAATGGACCTATATAATGCTCCATATAGAATAATTGACATTATATAAAACTCCATATAGAATAATGGAAATCATATGGAGATCAATATAGAATAATGGACCCCATATAATACTCCATGTAGAATAATGGGCCCTATATAATATTTCATGTAGAATAAAGGGCCCTATATAATGCTCCATATAGAACAATGGGCCCTATATAATGCTCCATATAGAATACTGGGCTCTATATAATGCTAGATATAGAATAATGGAAACCATATAGTGCTCCATATAGAATAATGGGCCCTATAGTATGCTCCATCTAGAGTAATGGGCCCTATATAATGTTCAATATAGTATAATGGGCCCAATATAATGCTCCATATAAAATAATGGAAACCATATAGTGCTCCATATAGAATAATGGGCCCTATATAATGCTACATATAGAATAATGGACATTATATAATACTCCATATAGAATAATGGAAATCATATAGTGCTACATCTAGAAAAATAGACCCTATATAATAGCCCATATAGAATAATGGGTCTTATATAATGCTTCATATAGAATAATGGGTCCTATATAATGCTCCATATAGAACAATGGGCCATATATAATGCTCCATAGAGAATAATGGAAACCATATAGTGCTACATATAGAATAATGGACCCAATATAATGCTCCATAAAGAATAATGGACCCTATATAATGCTCCATATAGAATAATGGGCCCTATATAACGCTCCATATAGAATAATGGAAACCATATAATGCACCATATAGAATAATGGGCCCGATATAATGCTCCATACAAAATAATGGGCCCTATATAATGCTCCATATAGAATAATGGAAACCAAATAGTGCTCCATATAGAATAATGGACCCTATATGATGTTCCATATAGAATAATGAATCCTATATAATGCTAAATATAGAATAATGGGCCCTATTTAATGCTCCATATAGAATAATAGAAACCATATAATGCTCCATATAGAGATTTGGGCCCTATATAATGCTCCATACAGAATAACGGGCCCTATATAATGGTCCATATAGAATAATGGGCCAACTATAATGCTCCATATAGAATAATGGAACCTATATAATGCCCCATATAGAATAGTGCACCCTATATAATGCTCTATATAGATTAATGGAAACCATATAGTGATCCATATAGAATAATGGGCCCTATATAATGCTCCATATAGAATAATGGAACCCATATAATGCTCCATACAGAATAATGGGCCTCATATAATGATCCATATAGAATAAAGGGCCCTATATAATGCTCCATATAGAATTATGGACCTTATATAATGCTCCATATAGAATAATGGAAACCATATAGTGTTCCATATAGAATAATGGACAGTATATAATGCTCCTTATAGAATAATGAAAACCATATAATGCTCCATATAGAATAATGGGCCGTATATAATGCTCCATAGATAATAATGGGCCATATATAATGCTCCATATAGAATAATGGGCCCAATATAATGCTCCATATAGAATAATTGACCCTATATGATGCTCCATATAGAATAATGGAAACCATATAGTGCCCCGTATTGAATAATGGGCCCTATATCATGCTCCATATAGAATAATGGGCCCTACATAATGTTCAATACAGAATAATAGGCCCTATATTATGCTTCATGTGGAATAATGGGCCCTACATAATGCTACATAGAGAATAATAGCAACCATATAGTGATCCATAAAGAATAATGGGCCCTATATAATGCCCCATATAGAATAATCAACTTTATATAACGCTCCATATAGAATAATGGAAACCATATAATGCTCCATATAGAATAATGGACCCTATATAATGTTCAATATCGAATAATGGACCCTATATAATGCTACATATAGAATAATGGGCCTCATTTAATGCTCCATATAGAATAATGGGAACCATATAGTGTTCCATATAGAATAAAGGGCTCTATATAATGCCTCATATAGAATAATAAAACCCATATAATGCTCCATATAGAATAATGGGCCCAATATAATGCTCCATATAGAATAATGGACCCTATATAATGCTTCATATAGAATAATGGGCCCAATATAATGCTCATTATAGAATAATGGAAACCATATTGTGCTCCATATAGAATAATGGGCCCTATATAATGCTCCATATAGAATAATGGACATTATGTAATACTCCATATAGAATAATGGAAATCATATAGTGCTCCATATAGAATAATGTGCCCTATATAATGCTCCGTATAGAATAATGGCCCTATATAATGCTCCACATAGATTAATGGGCCCTATATAGTGCTCCATATAGAATAATGGGCCCAATATAATGCTCCATATAGAATAATGGACCATATATAATGCTCCATAAAGAATAATGGGCCCAATATAATGCTCCATATAGAATAATGGAAACAATATTGTGCTCCATATAGAATAATGGACCTATATAATGCTCCATATAGAATAATGGACATTATATAAAACTCCATATAGAATAATGGAAATAATATGGAGATCAATATAGAATAATGGACCCCATATAATACTCCATATAGAATAATGGGCCCTATATAATATTTTATGTAGAATAAAGGGCCCTACATAATGCTCCATATAGAAGAATGGGCCCTATATAATGCTCCATATAGAATACTGGGCTCTATATAATGCTACATATAGAATAATGGAAACCATATAGTGCCCCATATAGAATAATGGGCCCTATAGTATGCTCCATCTAGAGTAATGTGCCCTATATAATGTTCAATATAGTATAATGGGCAAAATATAATGCTTCATATAAAATAATGGAAACCATATAGTGCTCCATATAGAATAATGGGCCCTATATAATGCTCCATATAGAATAATGGACCTTGTATAATGCTCCATATAGAATAATGGAAACCATGTAGTGTTCCGTATAGAATAATGGGCCCTATATAATGCTCCTTATAGAATAATGAAAACCATATAATGCTCCATATAGAATAATGGGCCGTATATAATGCTCCATATAGAATAATGGGCCCTATATAATGCTCCATATAGAATAATGGACATTATGTAATACTCCATATAGAATAATGGAAATCATATAGTGCTCCATATAGAATAATGTGCCCTATATAATGCTCCGTATAGATTAATGAGCCCTATATAATGCTCCACATAGATTAATGGGCCTTATATAGTTCTCCATATAGAATAATGGGCCCAATATAATGCTCCATATAGAATAATGGACCATATATAATGCTCCATAAAGAATAATGGGCCAAATATAATGCTCCATATAGAATAATGGAAACCATATTGTGCTCCATATAGAATAATGGACCTATATAATGCTCCATATAGAATAATGGACATTATATAAAACTCCATATAGAATAATGGAAATCATATGGAGATCAATATAGAATAATGGACCCCATATAATACTCCATGTAGAATAATGGGCCCTATATAATATTTCATGTAGAATAAAGGGCCCTATATAATGCTCCATATAGAACAATGGGCCCTATATAATGCTCCATATAGAATACTGGGCTCTATATAATGCTAGATATAGAATAATGGAAACCATATAGTGCTCCATATAGAATAATGGGCCCTATAGTATGCTCCATCTAGAGTAATGGGCCCTATATAATGTTCAATATAGTATAATGGGCCCAATATAATGCTCCATATAAAATAATGGAAACCATATAGTGCTCCATATAGAATAATGGGCCCTATATAATGCTACATATAGAATAATGGACATTATATAATACTCCATATAGAATAATGGAAATCATATAGTGCTCCATCTAGAATAATAGACCCTATATAATAGCCCATATAGAATAATGGGTCTTATATAATGCTTCATATAGAATAATGGGTCCTATATAATGCTCCATATAGAACAATGGGCCATATATAATGCTCCATAGAGAATAATGGAAACCATATAGTGTTACATATAGAATAATGGACCCAATATAATGCTCCATAAAGAATAATGGACCCTATATAATGCTCCATATAGAATAATGGGCCCTATATAACGCTCCATATAGAATAATGGAAACCATATAATGCTCCATATAGAGATTTGGGCCCAATATAATGCTCCATACAGAATAACAGGCCCTATATAATGGTCCATATAGAATAATGGGCCAACTATAATGCTCCATATAGAATAATGGAACCTATATAATGCCCCATATAGAATAGTGCACCCTATATAATGCTCTATATAGATTAATGGAAACCATATAGTGATCCATATAGAATAATGTGCCCTATATAATGCTCCATATAGAATAATGGAACCCATATAATGCTCCATACAGAATAATGGGCCTCATATAATGATCCATATAGAATAAAGGGCCCTATATAATGCTCCATATAGAATAATGGACCTTATATAATGCTCCATATAGAATAATGGAAACCATATAGTGCTCCATATAGAACAAAGGGCCCTTATATAATGCTCCATATAGAATAATAGAACCCATATAGTGCTCCAAAAAGTATAATGGGCCCTATATAATGCTCCACATAGAATAATGGGCCCTATATAGTGCTCCATATGGAATAATGGGCCCAATATAATGTTCCATGTAGAATAATGGATGCTATATAATGCTCCATATAGAATAATGGGCCCTAAATAATTCTCCATATAGAATAATGGGCCCTATATATTGCTCCACATAGAATAATGGGCCCTATATAGTGCTCCATATAGAATAATGGGCCCTATATAATGCTCCACATAGAATAATGGGCCCTATATAGTGCTCCATAAAGAGTAATGGGCCTCACACAATGTTCCATATAGAATAATGGGCCCAATATAATGCTTAATATAGAATAATGGACATTATATAAAACTCCATATAGAATAATGGAAATCATATAGGGATCAATATAGAATAATGGACCCTATATAATACTCCATATCGAATAATGGGCCCTATATAATATTTCATATAGAATAAAGGGCCCTATATAATGCTCCATATAGAACAATGGGCCCTATATAATGCTCCATATAGAATACTGGGCCCTATATAATGCTACATATAGAATAATGGGCCCTATATAATGCTCCATATAGAACAATGGTCCATATATAATGCTCCATAGAGAATAATGGAAACCATATAGTGCTACATATAGAATAATGGACCCAATATAATGCTTAATAAAGAATAATGGACCCTATATAATGCTCCATATAGAATAATGGGCCCTATATAACGCTCCATATAGAATAATGGAAACCATACAATGCTCCATATAGAATAATGGGCCCGATATAATGCTCCATACAAAATAATGGGCCCTATATAATGCTCCATATAGAATAATGTAAACCATATAGTGCTCCATATAGAATAATGGACCCTATATAATGTTCCATACAGAATAATAGGCCCTATATTATGCTCCATATGGAATAATGGGCCCTACATAATGCTACATATAGAATAATAGCAACCATATAGTGATCCATAAAGAATAATGGGCCCTATATAATGCTCCATATAGAATAATGTTACCCATATAATGCTCCATACAGAATAATGGGCCTCATAAAATGCTCCATATAGAATAATGGGCCCTATATAATGCTCCATATAGAATAATCAGCTTTATATAACGCTCCATATAGAATAATGGAAACCATATAATGCTCCATATAGAATAATGGACCCTATATAATGATCAATATCGAATAATGGACCTTGTATAATGCTACATATAGAATAATTGGCCTCATTTAATGCTCCATATAGAATAATGGGAACCATATAGGGTTCCATATAGAATAAAGGGCCCTATATAATGCCCCATATAGAATAATGGAACCCATATAGTGCTCCATATAGAATAATGGGCCTCACATAATACTCCATATAGAATAATGGGCGCTAAATAATGCTCCATATAGAATAATAAGCCCTATTTAATGCTCCATATAGAATAATGGGCCCTATATAATGCTCCACATAGAATAATGGGCCCTTTATAGTGCTCCATATAGAATGATGGGCCCAATATAATGCTCCATATAGAATAAAGGGCCCAATATAATGCTCTTTATAGAATAATGGAAACCATATTGTGCTCCATATAGAATAATGGGCCCTATATAATGCTCCATATAGAATAATGGACATTATGTAATACTCCATATAGAATAATGGAAATCATATAGTGCTCCATATAGAATAATGTGCCCTATATAATGCTCCGTATAGATTAATGAGCCCTATATAATGCTCCACATAGATTAATGGGCCTTATATAGTTCTCCATATAGAATAATGGGCCCAATATAATGCTCCATATAGAATAATGGACCATATATAATGCTCCATAAACAATAATGGGCCCAATATAATGCTCCATATAGAATAATGGAAACCATATTGTGCTCCATATAGAATAATGGACCTATATAATGCTCCATATAGAATAATGGACATTATATAAAACTCCATATAGAATAATGGAAATCATATGGAGATCAATATAGAATAATGGACCCCATATAATACTCCATGTAGAATAATGGGCCCTATATAATATTTCATGTAGAATAAAGGGCCCTATATAATGCTCCATATAGAACAATGGGCCCTATATAATGCTCCATATAGAATACTGGGCTCTATATAATGCTAGATATAGAATAATGGAAACCATATAGTGCTCCATATAGAATAATGGGCCCTATAGTATGCTCCATCTAGAGTAATGGGCCCTATATAATGTTCAATATAGTATAATGGGCCCAATATAATGCTCCATATAAAATAATGGAAACCATATAGTGCTCCATATAGAATAATGGGCCCTATATAATGCTACATATAGAATAATGGACATTATATAATACTCCATATAGAATAATGGAAATCATATAGTGCTACATCTAGAAAAATAGACCCTATATAATAGCCCATATAGAATAATGGGTCTTATATAATGCTTCATATAGAATAATGGGTCCTATATAATGCTCCATATAGAACAATGGGCCATATATAATGCTCCATAGAGAATAATGGAAACCATATAGTGCTACATATAGAATAATGGACCCAATATAATGCTCCATAAAGAATAATGGACCCTATATAATGCTCCATATAGAATAATGGGCCCTATATAACGCTCCATATAGAATAATGGAAACCATATAATGCACCATATAGAATAATGGGCCCGATATAATGCTCCATACAAAATAATGGGCCCTATATAATGCTCCATATAGAATAATGGAAACCAAATAGTGCTCCATATAGAATAATGGACCCTATATGATGTTCCATATAGAATAATGAATCCTATATAATGCTAAATATAGAATAATGGGCCCTATTTAATGCTCCATATAGAATAATAGAAACCATATAATGCTCCATATAGAGATTTGGGCCCTATATAATGCTCCATACAGAATAACGGGCCCTATATAATGGTCCATATAGAATAATGGGCCAACTATAATGCTCCATATAGAATAATGGAACCTATATAATGCCCCATATAGAATAGTGCACCCTATATAATGCTCTATATAGATTAATGGAAACCATATAGTGATCCATATAGAATAATGGGCCCTATATAATGCTCCATATAGAATAATGGAACCCATATAATGCTCCATACAGAATAATGGGCCTCATATAATGATCCATATAGAATAAAGGGCCCTATATAATGCTCCATATAGAATTATGGACCTTATATAATGCTCCATATAGAATAATGGAAACCATATAGTGTTCCATATAGAATAATGGACAGTATATAATGCTCCTTATAGAATAATGAAAACCATATAATGCTCCATATAGAATAATGGGCCGTATATAATGCTCCATAGATAATAATGGGCCATATATAATGCTCCATATAGAATAATGGGCCCAATATAATGCTCCATATAGAATAATTGACCCTATATGATGCTCCATATAGAATAATGGAAACCATATAGTGCCCCGTATTGAATAATGGGCCCTATATCATGCTCCATATAGAATAATGGGCCCTACATAATGTTCAATACAGAATAATAGGCCCTATATTATGCTTCATGTGGAATAATGGGCCCTACATAATGCTACATAGAGAATAATAGCAACCATATAGTGATCCATAAAGAATAATGGGCCCTATATAATGCCCCATATAGAATAATCAACTTTATATAACGCTCCATATAGAATAATGGAAACCATATAATGCTCCATATAGAATAATGGACCCTATATAATGTTCAATATCGAATAATGGACCCTATATAATGCTACATATAGAATAATGGGCCTCATTTAATGCTCCATATAGAATAATGGGAACCATATAGTGTTCCATATAGAATAAAGGGCTCTATATAATGCCTCATATAGAATAATAAAACCCATATAATGCTCCATATAGAATAATGGGCCCAATATAATGCTCCATATAGAATAATGGACCCTATATAATGCTTCATATAGAATAATGGGCCCAATATAATGCTCATTATAGAATAATGGAAACCATATTGTGCTCCATATAGAATAATGGGCCCTATATAATGCTCCATATAGAATAATGGACATTATGTAATACTCCATATAGAATAATGGAAATCATATAGTGCTCCATATAGAATAATGTGCCCTATATAATGCTCCGTATAGAATAATGGCCCTATATAATGCTCCACATAGATTAATGGGCCCTATATAGTGCTCCATATAGAATAATGGGCCCAATATAATGCTCCATATAGAATAATGGACCATATATAATGCTCCATAAAGAATAATGGGCCCAATATAATGCTCCATATAGAATAATGGAAACAATATTGTGCTCCATATAGAATAATGGACCTATATAATGCTCCATATAGAATAATGGACATTATATAAAACTCCATATAGAATAATGGAAATAATATGGAGATCAATATAGAATAATGGACCCCATATAATACTCCATATAGAATAATGGGCCCTATATAATATTTTATGTAGAATAAAGGGCCCTACATAATGCTCCATATAGAAGAATGGGCCCTATATAATGCTCCATATAGAATACTGGGCTCTATATAATGCTACATATAGAATAATGGAAACCATATAGTGCCCCATATAGAATAATGGGCCCTATAGTATGCTCCATCTAGAGTAATGTGCCCTATATAATGTTCAATATAGTATAATGGGCAAAATATAATGCTTCATATAAAATAATGGAAACCATATAGTGCTCCATATAGAATAATGGGCCCTATATAATGCTCCATATAGAATAATGGACCTTGTATAATGCTCCATATAGAATAATGGAAACCATGTAGTGTTCCGTATAGAATAATGGGCCCTATATAATGCTCCTTATAGAATAATGAAAACCATATAATGCTCCATATAGAATAATGGGCCGTATATAATGCTCCATAGAGAATAATGGGCCATATATAATGCTCCATATGGAATAATGTGCCCAATATAATGCTCCATATAGATTAATGGACCCTATATAATGCTCCATATAGAATAATGGGCCATATATAATGCTCCATATAGAACAATGGGCCCTATGTAATGCTCCATATAGAATACTGGGCTCTATATAATGCTACATATAGAATAATGGAAACCATATAGTGCTCCATATAGAATAATGGGCCCTATAGTATGCTCCATCTAGAGTAATGGGCCCTATATAATGTTCAATATAGTATAATGGGCCCAATATAATGCTCCATATAAAATAATGGAAACCATATAGTGCTCCATATAGAATAATGGGCCCTATATAATGCCACATATAGAATAATGGACATTATATAATACACCATATAGAATAATGGAAATCATATAGTGCTCCATCTAGAAGAATAGACCCTATATAATACTCCATATAGAATAATGGATCTTATATAATGCTCCGTATAGAATAATGGGTCCTATATAATGCTCCATATAGAACAATGGGCCATATATAATGCTCCATAGAGAATAATGGAAACCATATAGTGCTACATATAGACTAATGGACCCAATATAATGCTCCATAAAGAATAATGGACCATATATAATGCTCCATATAGAATAATGGGCCCTATATAATGCTTCATATAGAAAAATGGAAACCATATAATGCTCCATATAGAATATTGGCCCGATATAATGCTCCATACAAATTAATGGGCCCTATATAATGCTCCATATAGAATAATGGAAACCATATAGTGCTCCATATAGAATAATGGACCCTATATGATGTTCCATATAGAATAATGGGCCCTCTATAATGTTCCATATAGAATAATGGGCCCTATATTATGCTCCATATAGATTAATGGGATCTATATAATGCTACAAATAGAATAATGGAAAACATTTAGTGCATCATATACAATAATGGGCCTTATATAATGCTCCACATAGAATAATGGAACCCATATAATGTTCCATACAGAATAATGGGCCTCATATAACGCTTCATATACAATAATCGGCCCTAAATAATCCTCCATACAGAATAATGGACCCTATATAATGCTCCATATAGAATAATGGACCGTATATAATGCTTCATATAGAATAATGGGCCATATATAATGCTGTATATAGAATAATGGAAACCATGCAGAGCTCCATATAGATTAATGGACCCTATATAATGCTTCATATAGAATAATGAACCCTATATAATGCTCCATATAGAATAATGGGCCTTATATAATGCCCTATATAGAATAATGGAAACCATATAATGATCCATATAATTTAATGGGTCCTATATAATGCTCCATACAGAATAATGGGCCCTATATAATGCTCCATATAGAATAATGGAAACCATATGGTGCTCCATATAGAATAATGGACCCTATATGATGATCCATATAGAATAATGGATACTTTATAATGCTCCATATAGAATAATGGGCCCTATATAATGCTCCATGTAGAATAATGGAAACCATATAATGCTCCATATAGAATAATGGGCCCTATATAATGCTCCATATAGAATAATGGGCCAAATATAATGCTCCATATAGAATAATGGACCCTAAATAATGATCCATATAGAATAAAAACCCTATATAATGCTCCATATAGAATAATGGAAACCATATAGTGCTCCATATAGATTAATGGGCCCTATAGAGTGCTCCATATAGAATAATGGACCTTATATAATGTTCCATATAGAATAATGGAAACTATATATTGCACCATATAGAATAATGGACCCTATGTAATGCTCCATATAGAATAATGGAGACCATATAGTGCCCCATATAGAATAATGGGCCCTATATAATTCTTTATATTGAATAATGGGCCCTATATAATCCTTTATATAGAATAATGGGCCCTATATAATGTTCCATATAGAATAATAGGCCCTGTATTATGCTCCATATAGAATAATGGACCCTAAATAATGCTATATATAGAATAATGGAAACCATATAGTGATCCTTATAGAATAATGGGCCCGATATAATGATCCATATACAATAATGGAACCCATATAATGCTCCATACAGAATAATGGGCATCATGTAATGCTCCATATAGAATAATGGGCCCTATATAATGCTCCATATAGAATAATGGAAACCATGTAGTGTTCAGTATAGAATAATGGGCCCAATATAATGCTCCTTATAGAATAATGAAAACCATATAATGCTCCATATAGAATAATGGGCCGTATATAATGCTCCATAGAGAATAATGGGCCATATATAATGCTCCATATGGAATAATGTGCCCAATATAATGCTCCATATAGATTAATGGACCCTATATAATGCTCCATATAGAATAATGGGCCCTATATAATGCTCCATGTAGAATAATGGAAACCATATAATGCTCCATATAGAATAATGGGCCCTATATAATGCTCCATATAGAATAATGGATCCTAAATAATGATCCATATAGAATAAAAACCCTATATAATGCTCCATATAGAATAATGGAAACCATATAGTGCTACATATAGATTAATGGGCCCTATAGAATGCTCCATATAGAATAATGGAACCCATATAACGCTCCATACTGAATAATGGGCCTCATATAATGCTCCATATAGAATAATGGGCCCTCTATAATGCTCCATATAGAATAATGGACCTTATATAATGTTCCATATAGAATAATGGAAACTATATAGTGCACCATATAGAATAATGGACCATATATAATGCTCCATATAGAATAATGGAGACCATATAGTGCCCCATATAGAATAATGCGCCCTATATAACCCTTTAAATAGAATAATGGGCCCTATATAATGTTCCATATAGAATAATAGGCCCTGTATTATGCTCCATATAGAATAATGGACCCTAAATAATGCTACATATAGAATAATGGAAACCATATAGTGATCCTTATAGAATAATGGGCCCGATATAATGATCAATATAAAATAATGGAACCCATATAATGCTCCATACAGAATAAAGGGCATCATGTAATGCTCCATATAGAATAATCGGCCCTATATAATGCTACATATAGAATAATTGACCTTATATAACGCTCCATATAAAATAATGAAAACCATATAGTGCTCCATATAGAACAAAGGGCCCTTATATAATGCTCCATATAGAATAATGGAACCCATATAGTGCTCCATAAAGAATAATGGGCCCTATATAATGCTCCACATAGAATAATGGGCCCTATATAGTGCTCCATATGGAATAATGGGCCCAATATAATGTTCCATGTAGAATAATGGACCCTATGTAATGCTCCATATAGAATAATGGGCCCTAAATAATACTCCATATAGAATAATGGGCCCTATATATTGCTCCACATAGAATAATGGGCCCTATATAGTGCTCCATATAGAATAATGGGCCCTATATAATGCTCCACATAGAATAATGGGCCCTATATTGTGCTCCATAAAGAGTAATGGGCCTCACACAATGTTCCATATAGAATAATGGGCCCAGTATAATGCTCCATATAGAATAATGGAGAACATATTGTGCTCCATATAGAATAATGGGCCTATATAATGATCCATATAGAATAATGGACATTATATAAAACTTCATATAGAATAATGCAAATCATATAGAGATCAATATAGAATAATGGACCCTATATAATACTCCATATAGAATAATGGGCCCTATATAATATTTCATATAGAATAAATGCCCTATATAATGCTCCATATAGAACAATGGGCCCTATATAATGCTCCATATAGAATACTGGGCCCTATATAATGCTACATATAGAATAATGGAAACCACATAGTGCTCCATATAGAATAATGGGCCCTATAGTATGCTCCATCTAGAGTAATGGGCCCTATATAATGTTCAATATAGTATAATGGGCCCAATATAATGCTCCATATAAAATAATGGAAATCATATATTGCTCCATATAGAATAACGGGCCCTATATAATGCTCCATATAGAATAATGGACATTATATAATACTCCATATAGAATAATGGAAATCATATAGTGCTCCATCTAGAATAATGGACCGTATATAATACTCCATATAGAATAATGGTTCTTATATAATGCTCCGTATAGAATAATGGGCCCTATATAATGCTCCATATAGAACAATGGGCCATATATAATGCTCCATAGAGAATAATGGAAACCATATAGTGCTACATATAGAATAATGGACCCAATATAATGCTCCATAAAGAATAATGGACCCTATATAATGCTCCATATAGAATAATGGGCCCTATATAACGCTCCATATAGAATAATGGAAACCATATAATGCTCCATATAGAATAATGGGCCCGATATAATGCTCCATACAAAATAATGGGCCCTATATAATGCTCCATATAGAATAATGGAAACCATATAGTGCTCCATATAGTATAATGGACCCTATATGATGTTCCATATAGAATAATGAATCCTATATAATGCTCCATATAGAATAATAGAAACCATATAATGCTCCATATAGAGATTTGGGCCCTATATAATGCTCCATACAGAATAATGGGCCCTATATAATGCTCCATATAGAATAATGGGCCAACTATGATGCTCCATATAGAATAATGGAACCTATATAATGCCCCATATAGAATAGTGCACCCTATATAATGCTCCATATAGAATAATAGAAACCATATAATGCTCCATATAGAGATTTGGGCCCTATATAATGCTCCATATAGAATAATGGAACCCATATAATGCTCCATACAGAATAATGGGCCTCATATAATGATCCATATAGAATAAAGGGCCTTATATAATGCTCCATATAGAATAATGGACCTTATATAATGCTCCATATAGAATAATGGAAACCATATAGTGTTCCATATAGAATAATGGACAGTATATAATGCTCCTTATAGAATAATGAAAACCATATAATGCTCCATATAGAATAATGGGCCGTATATAATGCTCCATAGATAATAATGGGCCATATATAATGCTCCATATAGAATAATGGGCCCAATATAATGCTCCATATAGAATAATTGACCCTATATGATGCTCCATATAGAATAATGGAAACCATATAGTGCCCCGTATTGAATAATGGGCCCTATATCATGCTCCATATAGAATAATGGGCCCTACATAATGTTCCATACAGAATAATAGGCCCTATATTATGCTCCATATGGAATAATGGGCCCTACATAATGCTACATAGAGAATAATAGCAACCATATAGTGATCCATAAAGAATAATGGGCCCTATATAATGCCCCATATAGAATAATCAACTTTATATAATGCTCCATATAGAATAATGGAAACCATATAATGCTCCATATAGAATAATGGACCCTATATAATGTTCAATATCGAATAATGGACCCTATATAATGCTACATATAGAATAATGGGCCTCATTTAATGCTCCATATAGAATAATGGGAACCATATAGTGTTCCATATAGAATAAAGGGCCCTATATAATGCCTCATATAGAATAATGGAACCCATATAATGCTCCATATAGAATAATGGGCCCAATATAATGCTCCATATAGAATAATGGACCCTATATAATGCTTCATATAGAATAATGGGCCCAATATAATGCTCATTATAGAATAATGGAAACCATATTGTGCTCCATATAGAATAATGGGCCCTATATAATGCTCCATATAGAATAATGGACATTATGTAATACTCCATATAGAATCATGGAAATCATATAGTGCTCCATATAGAATAATGTGCCCTATATAATGCTCTGTATAGAATAATGGCCCTATATAATGCTCCACATAGATTAATGGGCCCTATATAGTGCTCCATATAGAAAAATGGGCCCAATATAATGCTCCATATAGAATAATGGACCATATATAATGCTCCATAAAGAATAATGGGCCCAATATAATGCTCCATATAGAATAATGGAAACCATATTGTGCTCCATATAGAATAATGGACCTATATAATGCTCCATATAGAATAATGGACATTATATAAAACTCCATATAGAATAATGGAAATAATATGGAGATCAATATAGAATAATGGACCCCATATAATACTCCATATAGAATAATAATCTTGTAAAAGAGATTCAGGCCCTGAAAACAAAAAAATTTCAACGCGATACACTGGATAAGTCCAATCATCAAGTGTACCGGTGGAGGTCATCGACTACTAATATAAGATCGAGATCTCGCAATAACTCCCTTGCACGATCTAGGTCTACTTCGATTGCCTCGGGAACTTCCAGTGAGGGTCAATTACCTGTCATGAACGTGGATTCTCAGGGTGCCTCGGCTGCTCGATCTACCGGATACATCCAAACGAGACCGAATAATCGGAGGAAACGGACGGTTCCGTTTCAGGTTGGTGATCCCTGTGGGGGGCTCCGTATCATGAACCTTACAAGTCATGTTTTGACCGGGACGCAGATGGAGGTCCTTGGTATGGGCCTATCATTTTCTCCAACATGCTCATTTGATTATTTTACGGCCCTCAAGGACCTCCATCTGTTTGCTCGGAAACTGATTTTGAAAAAACTCCATTTCAGGTCGGATGGTGATCAGGCTCCGATGGTGTCCGAGGAGGAGGCTTTGCAAAATCTGGAGGATCTCTTGGCCGAACAAACAACTCCTCCCACAGGTGGGTTACCACAGGCTAGGAATCCGAAGTCAACAAGGTTTCCTCCCCTGTCTATATGTCCGGCTGTGGAAATTTTTGTGAAATTAGTGGCGGAGGATTTCAGGAAGATTTCCACACGAAGAAGGATAGACAATCTGACCCTCGCCCAACGTGTGGCAATACAACAACTACAAACACTGAAGGATACAGTCATTAAGCCGGCTGACAAGGGAGGAAACATTGTCCTGTGGCCCCACCATAAATATGAGAGGGAGGCCCTGAGACAGTTAAGAGATAAGGACACGTATTCCAAGTTGTCATATAATCCCACTGCCTCCTTCTCTGCCACCCTGCAAGGTATCCTGGCCCGGGCCTGTGAGAGGGGTATGATAGACAAGAAGACTGTGGGGGCTCTGACTGTACGGTTCCCAAAAACTGCTACCTTTTATCTACTTCCCAAAGTACATAAAGATGCCACTAACCCTCCTGGACGTCCGATCGTGTCCGGTTTGGGAGGTCTTTGTGGTCCCATATCTCAATATGTTGATAGTCACCTCAGACCACTTGTTGAGACTCTCCCTTCCTATGTGCGGGACACGACGGACGTCCTTACTAGGGTTGATGGCATCTCTCTTGAACCTGGCACTATTATGGTCACGGCCGATGTTGAGAGTCTATACACCTGCATTGATCATAATCTTGGGCTGACCTCTGTCGAGCTCTTTCTTGGGGGTTCTGACCTGGACGGCCCCTCACGGGAATTCATCTTAGAGCTCCTCCGTTTTATCCTCTGCCATAATTATTTTCTTTTTAAAGATACGGTGTACCTGCAGCGACGTGGCACGGCCATGGGGGCGGCCTGCGCACCATCGTATGCAAACCTCTTCCTTGGCGCTTGGGAGAGGGTGATTTTTGGGGACGATGGTGTCCGGGGCGCTGACCGGGTCGTGGCATGGCTCAGGTACATCGATGATATCTTATTTTTTTGGCGGGGGACGACGGAGGAGCTCGATGACTTCATGGGGCGGCTTAATACCAACGAGTGGGGTATTAATTTAACATATACCCATAGCTTCACACGTTTGGACTCCCTGGACATCACTCTGATGGTGGACTCACACTCCCTCATTCAGACTGACGTCTTCAGGAAGCCAACGGCTGTGAACTCCTTGGTACACGCTGCCTCTGGTCATACCCCTTCCACCATCAGGGCCGTCCCGGTCGGACAATTCCTCAGGATTAGGCGCATTTGCTCGACGGAGGACAGCTTTGATAAGCAGGCGGCTGCTCTGACACAACGCTTTAGACAAAGAGGTTATAGTAACCGGTGTATCGGCCGTGGCTATGGTAGGGCCCGCAGTACCCCCCGCAGTAGTCTATTATACCCCCCTCCGAGATCGCCACCGTCTGAGTGTCCTGGGAGGACCCGCTTCATCTCCACCTATAATCATGGGTGGGATTCTATGAGGCGGGTCCTCTCGAGACACTGGAGTGTTCTTGGGGCGGAGCCCTCTTTGAGGGATGTTGTGGGACAATCTCCACTTATGACTGCTAGAAGAGCCAGGAATCTGGGGGACTTGGTCACCTCCAGTCACTACGTCCCACCAACACCCAACCCCTTTGGGTCGCGCGGTCCCAGGGTTGGATCCTATCCATGTGGCCATTGTGTAGCTTGCGCTAATGTGCTCCGTTGCTCCTCTTTTATGAATTCAGAGGGCTCCCGGACATACCGAATCCTCAAATATATTTCCTGTGGTACAACACACGTGGTGTATTACGCCACGTGTGGTTGTCACAAAATTTATGTAGGTCTTACTACAAGGGAATTGAGGATTCGGGTACGGGAGCATGTTCGGGATATTGGCGCGGCTAGATCTGTGTCGGACCCCCGGGAGCTCAGAACCTTGCCACGGCATTTTAAATTAGCCCATGACTGCGATCCGCGCAGTCTCATGGTGCGTGGAATTGACGTGGTGCATCTGGGCTCTCGGGGGGGTGACTATAAATTGTGCCTTGCACAAAAAGAGGCCAGATGGATTGGCATCCTGGATACCCTGGTACCGCGCGGCCTTAATGAAAATTTGAATTTTTCATCATTCCTGTGATTGGGCCCTTTCGGCTGTTGGTGCTCCCCCTCAGTGTTGAGTCTCTCCGATCCGTTGTCTGTGCCTCAGTTTTTAACTTCTGTTTTATTATATTTTTCTCTCACTTTTCCCTTTTTATACTTTTAGATTTATGGCTATGAACTCCTTATTATGTGCACCTTATGGACTCTGTTCTACTCAGTATTCAAGATGATCTACAGTTGACACTTTGGAGCATCTCCCAAGAACTCTCTGATGATTATCAGTCTTCAATCATTCTCTGTGGGGGAATGTGGCTTTATGTCGAATTATATTTATGTATACACCCTGTGATCCAGACCCTATTTGGGAATGTTCCTAATTACATATGTGATTATTTTGGGTCTTCTGTATTTTGATGCCCCAGTCATCTGTTATACTTATTGTTAAGGGACAGAGAATTTTCTACTTTATTGATGTCTCTCTATGCTCTTAGTGCCCTATGCACTTCTTTATCTGTTATTCTTACTTATTCATTGGTGGAACGCGGGTTCTCTAACCCTTGTCTTGCCTGCGCTTGTGTCTGGCTGCCTGTGTTCCCGGGCGCGACCCTGGGGGCGTTTCCTAGGCACGCCCCCGGGCGCGCGCTCTGGTGTTGGTGGCCGTGACGCGTGCGGCGGGGGGCGCGGTTTTGGGCACACGCGCCGCTTTACACCAATGAATTGCGTCCCTACCAGTCACGTGATTTATCACGTGACCGGTGGTGGGCGTATATATCCAGGTCCTGTTAGGTGCACTAAATAGCGCCTCTTGAAAAAGAAGAGCGAAACGCGCGTCGAGGCGCGTCTCTATCTGTTGGTACTCCCTTTGATCCCTCTGGCAGTCTGCAGGCTCTCCGTTGCCCGGTGTCTATCATCTGGGTGAGTTATTTTCTTTACTTCTTTGGCATTCCCTGTGCTTTTAGGCACTTCCTGGGTATATAGTAGTCAGGACTTCGATCTCTGTCATCCATACTATCTCTATATAGAGTTACTACTCTTTGAGCTTTGTGCTCATTATATGACCCCTCTTTGATTTGTTTCTTATAAGGGTCAATTACTGCTATTAAGCATGATTTGTATGTATGACCACCGGGAGTGTTCTTGGACTATATGGCCCTCCTTAGACATGTGCCCTATTAAGGGTTAACCATTATAATTATGCGTGGTTACTATGTACTGTCATTTGGAGGGTTTTTATATATGTACACTTAATGATGCCTTTTTTACCTGGGACTGCCTTGCAGTCTTACTGCCATGGGTCACGGGGTCTGGCACTGCTTTTTTAGATCCCTTTTGCCCTATTACTTTTTCTCTGTAATATTTTCTACTACTATGTTTTTGTATTATTAATAAATATATTTTTTGTTTTTTGCTATTATACTCGTGTGTCCTCTGGTTTTTTCATATCGTTTGAGAGTAGGCAATTTGAACCTGGTGCCGGACAACCTGTCCTAGCACCTTGTTCTATACCATAGTATTTATTTGGCCAGTTTTGTTTTCAATAATGGGCCCTATGTAATATTTCATGTAGAATAAAGGGCCCTACATAATGCTCCATATAGAACAATGGGCCCTATATAATGCTCCATATAGAATACTGGGCTCTATATAATGCTACATATAGAATAATGGAAACCATATAGTGCCCCATATAGAATAATGGGCCCTATAGTATGCTCCATCTAGAGTAATGTGCCCTATATAATGTTCAATATAGTATAATGGGCAAAATATAATGCTTCATATAAAATAATGGAAACCATATAGTGCTCCATATAGAATAATGGGCCCTATATAATGCTCCATATAGAATAATGGACCTTGTATAATGCTCCATATAGAATAATGGAAACCATGTAGTGTTCCGTATAGAATAATGGGCCCTATATAATGCTCCTTATAGAATAATGAAAACCATATAATGCTCCATATAGAATAATGGGCTGTATATAATGCTCCATAGAGAATAATGGGCCATATATAATGCTCCATATGGAATAATGTGCCCAATATAATGCTCCATATAGATTAATGGACCCTATATAATGCTCCATATAGAATAATGGGCCCTATATAATGCTCCATATAGAACAATGGGCCCTATGTAATGCTCCATATAGAATACTGGGCTCTATATAATGCTACATATAGAATAATGGAAACCATATAGTGCTCCATATAGAATAATGGGCCCTACAGTATGCTCCATCTAGAGTAATGGGCCCTATATAATGTTCAATATAGTATAATGGGCCCAATATAATGCTCCATATAAAATAATGGAAACCATATAGTGCTCCATATAGAATAATGGGCCCTATATAATGCCACATATAGAATAATGGACATTATATAATACACCATATAGAATAATGGAAATCATATAGTGCTCCATCTAGAAGAATAGACCCTATATAATACTCCATATAGAATAATGGATCTTATATAATGCTCCATATAGAATAATGGGTCCTATATAATGCTCCATATAGAACAATGGGCCATATATAATGCTCCATAGAGAATAATGGAAACCATATAGTGCTACATATAGACTAATGGACCCAATATAATGCTCCATAAAGAATAATGGACCCTATATAATGCTCCATATAGAATAATGGGCCCTATATAATGCTCCATATAGAAAAATGGAAACCATATAATGCTCCATATAGAATAATGGCCCGATATAATGCTCCATACAAATTAATGGGCCCTATATAATGCTCCATATAGAATAATGGAAACCATATAGTGCTCCATATAGAATAATGGACCCTATATGATGTTCCATATAGAATAATGGGCCCTCTATAATGTTCCATATAGAATAATGGGCCCTATATTATGCTCCATATAGATTAATGGGATCTATATAATGCTACAAATAGAATAATGGAAAACATTTAGTGCATCATATACAATAATGGGTCTTATATAATGCTCCACATAGAATAATGGAACCCATATAATGTTCCATACAGAATAATGGGCCTCATATAACGCTTCATATACAATAATCGGCCCTAAATAATGCTCCATACAGAATAATGGACCCTATATAATGCTCCATATAGAATAATGGACCGTATATAATGCTTCATATAGAATAATGGGCCATATATAATGCTGTATATAGAATAATGGAAACCATGCAGAGCTCCATATAGATTAATGGATCCTATATAATGCTTCATATAGAATAATGAACCCTATATAATGCTCCATATAGAATAATGGGCCTTATATAATGCCCTATATAGAATAATGGAAACCATATAATGATCCATATAATTTAATGGGCCCTATATAATGCTCCATACAGAATAATGGGCCCTATATAATGCTCCATATAGAATAATGGAAACCATATGGTGCTCCATATAGAATAATGGACCCTATATGATGATCCATATAGAATAATGGATACTTTACAATGCTCCATATAGAATAATGGGCCCTATATAATGCTCCATGTAGAATAATGGAAACCATATAATGCTCCATATAGAATAATGGGCCCTATATAATGCTCCATATAGAATAATGGGCCAAATATAATGCTCCATATAGAATAATGGACCCTAAATAATGATCCATATAGAATAAAAACCCTATATAATGCTCCATATAGAATAATGGAAACCATATAGTGCTCCATATAGATTAATGGGCCCTATAGAATGCTCCATATAGAATAATGGAACCCATATAACGCTCCATACAGAATAATGGGCCTCATATAATGCTCCATATAGAATAATGGGCCCTATATAATGCTCCATATAGAATAATGGACCTTATATAATGTTCCATATAGAATAATGGAAACTATATATTGCACCATATAGAATAATGGACCCTATGTAATGCTCCATATAGAATAATGGAGACCATATAGAATAATGGGCCCTATATAATTCTTTATATTGAATAATGGGCCCTATATAATCCTTTATATAGAATAATGGGCCCTATATAATGTTCCATATAGAATAATAGGCCCTGTATTATGCTCCATATAGAATAATGGACCCTAAATAATGCTACATATAGAATAATGGAAACCATATAGTGATCCTTATAGAATAATGTGCCCGATATAATGATCCATATACAATAATGGAACCCATATAATGCTCCATACAGAATAATGGGCATCATGTAATGCTCCATATAGAATAATGGGCCCTATATAATGCTCCATATAGAATAATGGAAACCATGTAGTGTTCAGTATAGAATAATGGGCCCAATATAATGCTCCTTATAGAATAATGAAAACCATATAATGCTCCATATAGAATAATGGGCCGTATATAATGCTCCATAGAGAATAATGGGCCATATATAATGCTCCATATGGAATAATGTGCCCAATATAATGCTCCATATAGATTAATGGACCCTATATAATGCTCCATATAGAATAATGGGCCCTATATAATGCTCCATGTAGAATAATGGAAACCATATAATGCTCCATATAGAATAATGGGCCCTATATAATGCTCCATATAGAATAATGGATCCTAAATAATGATCCATATAGAATAAAAACCCTATATAATGCTCCATATAGAATAATGGAAACCATATAGTGCTACATATAGATTAATGGGCCCTATAGAATGCTCCATATAGAATAATGTAACCCATATAACGCTCCATACTGAATAATGGGCCTCATATAATGCTCCATATAGAATAATGGGCCCTCTATAATGCTCCATATAGAATAATGGACCTTATATAATGTTCCATATAGAATAATGGAAACTATATAGTGCACCATATAGAATAATGGACCCTATATAATGCTCCATATAGAATAATGGAGACCATATAGTGCCCCATATAGAATAATGCGCCCTATATAACCCTTTATATAGAATAATGGGCCCTATATAATGTTCCATATAGAATAATAGGCCCTGTATTATGCTCCATATAGAATAATGGACCCTAAATAATGCTACATATAGAATAATGGAAACCATATAGTGATCCTTATAGAATAATGGGCCCGATATAATGATCCATATAAAATAATGGAACCCATATAATGCTCCATACAGAATAAAGGGCATCATGTAATGCTCCATATAGAATAATCGGCCCTATATAATGCTACGTATAGAATAATTGACCTTATATAACGCTCCATATAAAATAATGGAAACCATAGAGTGCTCCATATAGAACAAAGGGCCCTTATATAATGCTCCATATAGAATAATGGAACCCATATAGTGCTCCATAAAGAATAATGGGCCCTATATAATGCTCCACATAGAATAATGGGCCCTATATAGTGCTCCATATGGAATAATGGGCCCAATATAATGTTCCATGTAGAATAATGGACCCTATGTAATGCTCCATATAGAATAATGGGCCCTAAATAATACTCCATATAGAATAATGGGCCCTATATATTGCTCCACATAGAATAATGGGCCCTATATAGTGCTCTATATAGAATAATGGGCCCTATATAATGCTCCACATAGAATAATGGGCCCTATATAGTGCTCCATAAAGAGTAATGGGCCTCACACAATGTTCCATATAGAATAATGGGCCCAGTATAATGTTCCATATAGATTAATGGAGAACATATTGTGCTCCATATAGAATAATGGGCCTATATAATGATCCATATAGAATAATGGACATTATATAAAACTTCATATAGAATAATGCAAATCATATAGAGATCAATATAGAATAATGGACCCTATATAATACTCCATATAGAATAATGGGCCCTATATAATATTTCATATAGAATAAATGCCCTATATAATGCTCCATATAGAACAATGGGCCCTATATAATGCTCCATATAGAATACTGGGCCCTATATAATGCTACATATAGAATAATGGAAACAACATAGTGCTCCATATAGAATAATGGGCCCTATAGTATGCTCCATCTAGAGTAATGGGCCCTATATAATGATCAATATAGTATAATGGGCCCAATATATTGCTCCATATAAAATAATGGCAATCATATAGTGCTCCATATAGAATAACGGGCCCTATATAATGCTCCATATAGAATAATGGACATTATATAATACTCCATATAGAATAATGGAAATCATATAGTGCTCCATCTAGAATAATGGACCCTATATAATACTCCATATAGAATAATGGTTCTTATATAATGCTCCATATAGAATAATGGGCCCTATATAATGCTCCATATAGAACAATGGGCCATATATAATGCTCCATAGAGAATAATGGAAACCATATAGTGCTACATATAGAATAATGGACCCAATACAATGCTCCATAAAGAATAATGGACCCTATATAATGCTCCATATAGAATAATGGGCCCTATATAACGCTCCATATAGAATAATGGAAACCATATAATGCTCCATATAGAATAATGGGCCCGATATAATGCTCCATACAAAATAATGGACCCTATATAATGCTCCATATAGAATAATGGAAACCATATAGTGCTCCATATAGTATAATGGACCCTATATGATGTTCCATATAGAATAATGAATCCTATATAATGCTCCATATAGAATAATAGAAACCATATAATGCTCCATATAGAGATTTGGGCCCTATATAATGCTCCATACAGAATAATGGTCCCTATATAATGCTCCATATAGAATAATGGGCCAACTATGATGCTCCATATAGAATAATGGAACCTATATAATGCCCCATATAGAATAATGCACCCTATATAATCCTCTATATAGATTTATGGCAACCATATAGTGATCCATATAGCATAATGGGCCCTATATACTGCTCCATATAGAATAATGGAACCCATATAATGCTCCATACAGAATAATGGGCCTCATATAATGATCCATATAGAATAAAGGGCCCTATATAATGCTCCATATAGAATAATGGACCTTATATAATGCTCCATATAGAATAATGGAAACCATATAGTGTTCCATATAGAATAATGGACCCTATATAATGCTCCTTAGAGAATAATGAAAACCATATAATGCTCCATATAGAATAATGGGCAGTATATAATGCTCCATAGATAATAATGGGCCATATATAATGCTCCATATAGAATAATGGGCCCAATATAATGCTCCATATAGAATAATTGACCCTATATGATGCTCCATATAGAATAATGGAAACCATATAGTTCCCCGTATTGAATAATGGGCCCTATATCATGCTCCATATAGAATAATGGGCCCTATATAATGTTCCATACAGAATAATAGGCCCTATATTATGCTCCATATGGAATAATGGGCCCTACATAATGCTACATATAAAATAATAGCAACCATATAGTGATCCATAAAGAATAATGGGCCCTATATAATGCTCCATATAGAATAATGGTACCCATATAATGCTCCATACAGAATAATGGGCCTCATAAAATGCTCCATATAGAATAATGGGCCCTATATAAAGCTCCATATAGAATAATCAACTTTATATAACGCTCCATATAGAATAATGGAAACCATATAATGCTCCATATAGAATAATGGACCCTATATAATGTTCAATATCGAATAATGGACCCTGTATAATGCTCCATATAGAATAATGGGCCCTATATAATGCTCCATATAGAACAATGGGCCATATATAATGCTCCATAGAGAATAATGGAAACCATATAGTGCTACATATAGAATAATGGACCCAATATAATGCTCCATAAAGAATAATGGACCCTATATAATGCTCCATATAGAATAATGGGCCCTATATAACGCTCCATATAGAATAATGGAAACCATATAATGCTCCATATAGAATAATGGGCCCGATATAATGCTCCATACAAAATAATGGGCCCTATATAATGCTCCATATAGAATAATGGAAACCATATAGTGCTCCATATAGTATAATGGACCCTATATGATGTTCCATATAGAATAATGAATCCTATATAATGCTCCATATAGAATAATAGAAACCATATAATGCTCCATATAGAGATTTGGGCCCTATATAATGCTCCATACAGAATAATGGGCCCTATATAATGCTCCATATAGAATAATGGGCCAACTATGATGCTCCATATAGAATAATGGAACCTATATAAAGCCCCATATAGAATAATGCACCCTATATAATCCTCTATATAGATTAATGGCAACCATATAGTGATCCATATAGCATAATGGACCGTATATACTGCTCCATATAGAATAATGGAACCCATATAATGCTCCATACAGAATAATGGGCCTCATATAATGATCCATATAGAATAAAGGGCCCTATATAATGCTCCATATAGAATAATGGACCTTATATAATGCTCCATATAGAATAATGGAAACCATATAGTGTTCCATATAGAATAATGGACCCTATATAATGCTCCTTATAGAATAATGAAAACCATATAATGCTCCATATAGAATAATGGGCAGTATATAATGCTCCATGGATAATAATGGGCCATATATAATGCTCCATATAGAATAATGGGCCCAATATAATGCTCCATATAGAATAATTGACCCTATATGATACTCCATATAGAATAATGGAAACCATATAGTTCCCCGTATTGAATAATGGGCCCTATATCATGCTCCATATAGAATAATGGGCCCTATATAATGTTCCATACAGAATAATAGGCCCTATATTATGCTCCATATGGAATAATGGGCCCTACATAATGCTACATAGAGAATAATAGCAACCATATAGTGATCCATAAAGAATAATGGGCCCTATATAATGCTCCATATAGAATAATGGTACCCATATAATGCTCCATACAGAATAATGGGCCTCATAAAATGCTCCATATAGAATAATGGGCCCTATATAAAGCTCCATATAGAATAATCAACTTTATATAACGCTCCATATAGAATAATGGAAATCATATAATGCTCCATATAGAATAATGGACCCTATATAATGTTCAATATCGAATAATGGACCCTGTATAATGCTACATATAGAATAATGGGCCTCATTTAATGCTCCATATACAATAATGGGAACCATATAGTGTTCCATATAGAATAAAGGGCCCTATATAATGCCCCATATAGAATAATGGAACCCATATAGTGCTCCATATAGAATAATGGGCCTCACATAATACTCCATATAGAATAATGGGCGCTAAATAATGCTCCATATAGAATAATGGGCCCTATTTAATGCTCCATATAGAATAATGTGCCCTATATAATGCTCCATATAGAATAATAGAAACCATATAATGCTCCATATAGAGATTTGGGCCATATATAATGCTCCATACAGAATAACGGACCCTATATAATGGTCCATATAGAATAATGGGCCAACTATAATGCTCCATATAGAATAATGGAACCTATATAATGCCCCATATAGAATAGTGCACCCTATATAATGCTCTATATAGATTAATGGAAACCATATAGTGATCCATATAGAATAATGGGCCCTATATAATGCTCCATATAGAATAATGGAACCCATATAATGCTCCATACAGAATAATGGGCCTCATATAATGATCCATATAGAATAAAGGGCCTTATATAATGCTCCATATAGAATAATGGACCTTATATAATGCTCCATATAGAATAATGGAAACCATATAGTGTTCCATATAGAATAATGGACAGTATATAATGCTCCTTATAGAATAATGAAAACCATATAATGCTCCATATAGAATAATGGGCCGTATATAATGCTCCATAGATAATAATGGGCCATATATAATGCTCCATATAGAATAATGGGCCCAATATAATGCTCCATATAGAATAATTGACCCTATATGATGCTCCATATAGAATAATGGAAACCATATAGTGCCCCGTATTGAATAATGGGCCCTATATCATGCTCCATATAGAATAATGGGCCCTACATAATGTTCCATACAGAATAACAGGCCCTATATTATGCTCCATATGGAATAATGGGCCCTACATAATGCTACATAGAGAATAATAGCAACCATATAGTGATCCATAAAGAATAATGGGCCCTATATAATGCCCCATATAGAATAATCAACTTTATATAACGCTCCATATAGAATAATGGAAACCATATAATGCTCCATATAGAATAATGGACCCTATATAATGTTCAATATCGAATAATGGACCCTATATAATGCTCCATATAGAATAATGGGCCTCATATAATGATCCATATAGAATAAAGGGCCCTATATAGTGCTCCATATAGAATAATGGACCTTGTATAATGCTCCATATAGAATAATGGAAAACATATAGTGTTCCATGTAGAATAATGGGCCCTATATAATGCTCCTTAGAGAATAATGGGCCATATATAATGCTCCATATAGAATAATGTGCCCAATATAATGCTCCATATAGATTAATGGACCCTATATAATGCTCCATATAGAATAATGAACCCTATATAATGCTCCTTATAGAATAATGGGCCCTATATAATGCCCCATATAGAATAATGGAAACCATATAGTGCTCCATATAGAATAATGGGCCCTATATAATGCTACATATAGAATAATGGACATTATATAATACTCCATATAGAATAATGGAAATCATATAGTGATCCTTATAGAATAATGGGCCCGATATAATGATCCATATACAATAATGGAACCCATATAATGCTCTATACAGAATAATGGCCATCATGTAATGCTCCATATAGAATAATGGGCCCTATATAATGCTACATATAGAATAATTGACCTTATATAACGCTCCATATAAAATAATGGAAACCATATAGTGCTCCATATAGAACAAAGGGCCCTTATATAATGCTCCATATAGAATAATAGAACCCCTATAGTGCTCCATAAAGTATAATGGGCCCTATATAATGCTCCACATAGAATAATGGGCCCTATATAGTGCTCCATATGGAATAATGGGCCCAATATAATGTTCCATGTAGAATAATGGATGCTATATAATGCTCCATATAGAATAATGGGCCCTAAATAATACTCCATATAGAATAATGGGCCCTATATATTGCTCCACATAGAATAATGGGCCCTATATAGTGCTCCATATAGAATAATGGGCCCTATATAATGCTCCACATAGAATAATGGGCAATTTATAGTGCTCCATATAGAATAATGGGCCCAATATAATGCTCCATATAGAATAAAGGGCCCAATATAATGCTCTTTATAGAATAATGGAAACCATATTGTGCTCCATATAGAATAATGGGCCCTATATAATGCTCCATATAGAATAATGGACATTATGTAATACTCCATATAGAATAATGGAAATCATATAGTGCTCCATATATAATAATGTGCCCTATATAATGCTCCGTATGGATTAATGAGCCCTATATAATGCTCCACATAGATTAATGGGCCTTATATAGTTCTCCATATAGAATAATGGGCCCAATATAATGCTCCATATAGAATAATGGACCATATATAATGCTCCATAAAGAATAATGGGCCCAATATAATGCTCCATATAGAATAATGGAAACCATATTGTGCTCCATATAGAATAATGGACCTATATAATGCTCCATATAGAATAATGGACATTATATAAAACTCCATATAGAATAATGGAAATCTTATGGAGATCAATATAGAATAATGGACCCCATATAATACTCCATGTAGAATAATGGGCCCTATATAATATTTCATGTAGAATAAAGGGCCCTATATAATGCTCCATATAGAACAATGGGCCCTATATAATGCTCCATATAGAATACTTGGCTCTATATAATGCTAGATATATAATAATGGAAACCATATAGTGCTCCATATAGAATAATGGGCCCTATAGTATGCTCCATCTAGAGTAATGGGCCCTATATAATGTTCAATATAGTATAATGGGCCCAATATAATGCTCCATATAAAATAATGGAAACCATATAGTGCTCCATATAGAATAATGGGCCCTATATAATGCTACATATAGAATAATGGACATTATATAATACTCCATATAGAATAATGGAAATCATATAGTGCTACATCTAGAATAATAGACCCTATATAATAGCCCATATAGAATAATGGGTCTTATATAATGCTTCATATAGAATAATGGGTCCTATATAATGCTCCATATAGAACAATGGGCCATATATAAGGCTCCATAGAGAATAATGGAAACCATATAGTGCTACATATAGAATAATGGACCCAATATAATGCTCCATAAAGAATAATGGACCCTATATAATGCTCCATATAGAATAATGGGCCCTATATAACGCTCCATATAGAATAATGGAAACCATAAAATGCACCATATAGAATAATGGGCCCGATATAATGCTCCATACAAAATAATGGGCCCTATATAATGCTCCATATAGAATAATGGAAACCATATAGTGCTCCATATAGAGTAATGGACCCTATATGATGTTCCATATAGAATAATGAATCCTATATAATGCTCCATATAGAATAATGGGCCCTATATAATGCTCCATATAGAATAATAGAAACCATATAATGCTCCATATAGAGATTTGGGCCCTATATAATGCTCCATACAGAATAACGGGCCCTATATAATGGTCCATATAGAATAATGGGCCAACTATAGTGCTCCATATAGAATAATGGAACCTATATAATGCCCCATATAGAATAGTGCACCCTATATAATGCTCTATATAGATTAATGGAAACCATGTAGTGATCCATATAGAATAATGGGCCCTATATAATGCTCCATATAGAATAATGGAACCCATATAATGCTCCATACAGAATAATGGGCCTCATATAATGATCCATATAGAATAAAGGGCCCTATATAATGCTCCATATAGAATAATGGACCTTATATAATGCTCCATATAGAATAATGGAAACCATATAGTGTTCCATATAGAATAATGGACAGTATATAATGCTCCTTATAGAATAATGAAAACCATATAATGCTCCATATAGAATAATGGGCCGTATATAATGCTCCATAGATAATAATGGGCCATATATAATGCTCCATATAGAATAATGGGCCCAATATAATGCTCCATATAGAATAATTGACCCTATATGATGCTCCATATAGAATAATGGAAACCATATAGTGCCCCGTATTGAATAATGGGCCCTATATCATGCTCCATATAGAATAATGGGCCCTACATAATGTTCCATACAGAATAATAGGCCCTATATTATGCTCCATATGGAATAATGGGCCCTACATAATGCTACATAGAGAATAATAGCAACCATATAGTGATCCATAAAGAATAATGGGCCCTATATAATGCCCCATATAGAATAATCAACTTTATATAATGCTCCATATAGAATAATGGAAACCATATAATGCTCCATATAGAATAATGGACCCTATATAATGTTCAATATCGAATAATGGACCCTATATAATGCTACATATAGAATAATGGGCCTCATTTAATGATCCATATAGAATAATGGGAACCATATAGTGTTCCATATAGAATAAAGGGCCCTATATAATGCCTCATATAGAATAATGGAACCCATATAATGCTCCATATAGAATAATGGGCCCAATATAATGCTCCATATAGAATAATGGACCCTATATAATGCTTCATATAGAATAATGGGCCCAATATAATGCTCATTATAGAATAATGGAAACCATATTGTGCTCCATATAGAATAATGGGCCCTATATAATGCTCCATATAGAATAATGGACATTATGTAATACTCCATATAGAATAATGGAAATCATATAGTGCTCCATATAGAATAATGTGCCCTATATAATGCTCCGTATAGAATAATGGCCCTATATAATGCTCCACATAGATTAATGGGCCCTATATAGTGCTCCATATAGAATAATGGGCCCAATATAATGCTCCATATAGAATAATGGACCATATATAATGCTCCATAAAGAATAATGGGCCCAATATAATGCTCCATATAGAATAATGGAAACCATATTGTGCTCCATATAGAATAATGGACCTATATAATGCTCCATATAGAATAATGGACATTATATAAAACTCCATATAGAATAATGGAAATAATATGGAGATCAATATAGAATAATGGACCCCATATAATACTCCATATAGAATAATGGGCCCTATGTAATATTTCATGTAGAATAAAGGGCCCTACATAATGCTCCATATAGAACAATGGGCCCTATATAATGCTCCATATAGAATACTGGGCTCTATATAATGCTACATATAGAATAATGGAAACCATATAGTGCCCCATATAGAATAATGGGCCCTATAGTATGCTCCATCTAGAGTAATGTGCCCTATATAATGTTCAATATAGTATAATGGGCAAAATATAATGCTTCATATAAAATAATGGAAACCATATAGTGCTCCATATAGAATAATGGGCCCTATATAATGCTCCATATAGAATAATGGACCTTGTATAATGCTCCATATAGAATAATGGAAACCATGTAGTGTTCCGTATAGAATAATGGGCCCTATATAATGCTCCTTATAGAATAATGAAAACCATATAATGCTCCATATAGAATAATGGGCCGTATATAATGCTCCATAGAGAATAATGGGCCATATATAATGCTCCATATGGAATAATGTGCCCAATATAATGCTCCATATAGATTAATGGACCCTATATAATGCTCCATATAGAATAATGGGCCCTATATAATGCTCCATATAGAACAATGGGCCCTATGTAATGCTCCATATAGAATACTGGGCTCTATATAATGCTACATATAGAATAATGGAAACCATATAGTGCTCCATATAGAATAATGGGCCCTACAGTATGCTCCATCTAGAGTAATGGGCCCTATATAATGTTCAATATAGTATAATGGGCTCCATATAAAATAATGGAAACCATGTAGTGCTCCATATAGAATAATGGGCCCTATATAATGCCACATATAGAATAATGGACATTATATAATACACCATATAGAATAATGGAAATCATATAGTGCTCCATCTAGAAGAATAGACCCTATATAATACTCCATATAGAATAATGGATCTTATATAATGCTCCATATAGAATAATGGGTCCTATATAATGCTCCATATAGAACAATGGGCCATATATAATGCTCCATAGAGAATAATGGAAACCATATAGTGCTACATATAGACTAATGGACCCAATATAATGCTCCATAAAGAATAATGGACCCTATATAATGCTCCATATAGAATAATGGGCCCTATATAATGCTCCATATAGAAAAATGGAAACCATATAATGCTCCATATAGAATAATGGCCCGATATAATGCTCCATACAAATTAATGGGCCCTATATAATGCTCCATATAGAATAATGGAAACCATATAGTGCTCCATATAGAATAATGGACCCTATATGATGTTCCATATAGAATAATGGGCCCTCTATAATGTTCCATATAGAATAATGGGCCCTATATTATGCTCCATATAGATTAATGGGATCTATATAATGCTACAAATAGAATAATGGAAAACATTTAGTGCATCATATACAATAATGGGTCTTATATAATGCTCCACATAGAATAATGGAACCCATATAATGTTCCTACAGAATAATGGGCCTCATATAACGCTTCATATACAATAATCGACCCTAAATAATGCTCCATACAGAATAATGGACCCTATATAATGCTCCATATAGAATAATGGACCGTATATAATGCTTCATATAGAATAATGGGCCTCATTTAATGCTCCATATAGAATAATGGGAACCATATAGTGTTCCATATAGAATAAAGGGCCCTATATAATGCCTCATATAGAATAATGGAACCCATATAATGCTCCATATAGAATAATGGGCCCAATATAATGCTCCATATAGAATAATGGACCCTATATAATGCTTCATATAGAATAATGGGCCCAATATAATGCTCATTATAGAATAATGGAAACCATATTGTGCTCCATATAGAATAATGGGCCCTATATAATGCTCCATATAGAATAATGGACATTATGTAATACTCCATATAGAATAATGGAAATCATATAGTGCTCCATATAGAATAATGTGCCCTATATAATGCTCCGTATAGAATAATGGCCCTATATAATGCTCCACATAGATTAATGGGCCCTATATAGTGCTCCATATAGAATAATGGGCCCAATATAATGCTCCATATAGAATAATGGACCATATATAATGCTCCATAAAGAATAATGGGCCCAATATAATGCTCCATATAGAATAATGGAAACCATATTGTGCTCCATATAGAATAATGGACCTATATAATGCTCCATATAGAATAATGGACATTATATAAAACTCCATATAGAATAATGGAAATAATATGGAGATCAATATAGAATAATGGACCCCATATAATACTCCATATAGAATAATGGGCCCTATGTAATATTTCATGTAGAATAAAGGGCCCTACATAATGCTCCATATAGAACAATGGGCCCTATATAATGCTCCATATAGAATACTGGGCTCTATATAATGCTACATATAGAATAATGGAAACCATATAGTGCCCCATATAGAATAATGGGCCCTATAGTATGCTCCATCTAGAGTAATGTGCCCTATATAATGTTCAATATAGTATAATGGGCAAAATATAATGCTTCATATAAAATAATGGAAACCATATAGTGCTCCATATAGAATAATGGGCCCTATATAATGCTCCATATAGAATAATGGACCTTGTATAATGCTCCATATAGAATAATGGAAACCATGTAGTGTTCCGTATAGAATAATGGGCCCTATATAATGCTCCTTATAGAATAATGAAAACCATATAATGCTCCATATAGAATAATGGGCCGTATATAATGCTCCATAGAGAATAATGGGCCATATATAATGCTCCATATGGAATAATGTGCCCAATATAATGCTCCATATAGATTAATGGACCCTATATAATGCTCCATATAGAATAATGGGCCCTATATAATGCTCCATATAGAACAATGGGCCCTATGTAATGCTCCATATAGAATACTGGGCTCTATATAATGCTACATATAGAATAATGGAAACCATATAGTGCTCCATATAGAATAATGGGCCCTACAGTATGCTCCATCTAGAGTAATGGGCCCTATACAATGTTCAATATAGTATAATGGGCTCCATATAAAATAATGGAAACCATATAGTGCTCCATATAGAATAATGGGCCCTATATAATGCCACATATAGAATAATGAACTTTATATAATACACCATATAGAATAATGGAAATCATATAGTGCTCCATCTAGAAGAATAGACCCTATATAATACTCCATATAGAATAATGGATCTTATATAATGCTCCATATAGAATAATGGGTCCTATATAATGCTCCATATAGAACAATGGGCCATATATAATGCTCCATAGAGAATAATGGAAACCATATAGTGCTACATATAGACTAATGGACCCAATATAATGCTCCATAAAGAATAATGGACCCTATATAATGCTCCATATAGAATAATGGGCCCTATATAATGCTCCATATAGAAAAATGGAAACCATATAATGCTCCATATAGAATAATGGCCCGATATAATGCTCCATACAAATTAATGGGCCCTATATAATGCTCCATATAGAATAATGGAAACCATATAGTGCTCCATATAGAATAATGGACCCTATATGATGTTCCATATAGAATAATGGGCCCTCTATAATGTTCCATATAGAATAATGGGCCCTATATTATGCTCCATATAGATTAATGGGATCTATATAATGCTACAAATAGAATAATGGAAAACATTTAGTGCATCATATACAATAATGGGTCTTATATAATGCTCCACATAGAATAATGGAACCCATATAATGTTCCTACAGAATAATGGGCCTCATATAACGCTTCATATACAATAATCGACCCTAAATAATGCTCCATACAGAATAATGGACCCTATATAATGCTCCATATAGAATAATGGACCGTATATAATGCTTCATATAGAATAATGGGCCATATATAATGCTGTATATAGAATAATGGAAACCATGCAGAGCTCCATATAGATTAATGGATCCTATATAATGCTTCATATAGAATAATGAACCCTATATAATGCTCCATATAGAATAATGGGCCTTATATAATGCCCTATATAGAATAATGGAAACCATATAATGATCCATATAATTTAATGGGCCCTATATAATGCTCCATACAGAATAATGGGCCCTATATAATGCTCCATATAGAATAATGGAAACCATATGGTGCTCCATATAGAATAATGGACCCTATATGATGATCCATATAGAATAATGGATACTTTACAATGCTCCATATAGAATAATGGGCCCTATATAATGCTCCATGTAGAATAATGGAAACCATATAATGCTCCATATAGAATAATGGGCCCTATTTAATGCTCCATATAGAATAATGGGCCAAATATAATGCTCCATATAGAATAATGGACCCTAAATAATGATCCATATAGAATAAAAACCCTATATAATGCTCCATATAGAATAATGGAAACCATATGGTGCTCCATATAGAATAATGGACCCTATATGATGATCCATATATAATAATGGATACTTTACAATGCTCCATATAGAATAATGGGCCCTATATAATGCTCCATGTAGAATAATGGAAACCATATAATGCTCCATATAGAATAATGGGCCCTACATAATGCTCCATATAGAATAATGGGCCAAATATAATGCTCCATATAGAATAATGGACCCTAAATAATGATCCATATAGAATAAAAACCCTATATAATGCTCCATATAGAATAATGGAAACCATATAGTGCTCCATATAGATTAATGGGCCCTATAGAATGCTCCATATAGAATAATGGAACCCATATAACGCTCCATACAGAATAATGGGCCTCATATAATGCTCCATATAGAATAATGGACCTTATATAATGTTCCATATAGAATAATGGAAACTATATATTGCACCATATAGAATAATGGACCCTATGTAATGCTCCATATAGAATAATGGAGACCATATAGAATAATGGGCCCTATATAATTCTTTATATTGAATAATGGGCCCTATATAATCCTTTATATAGAATAATGGGCCCTATATAATGTTCCATATAGAATAATAGGCCCTGTATTATGCTCCATATAGAATAATGGACCCTAAATAATGCTACATATAGAATAATGGAAACCATATAGTGATCCTTATAGAATAATGTGCCCGATATAATGATCCATATACAATAATGGAACCCATATAATGCTCCATACAGAATAATGGGCATCATGTAATGCTCCATATAGAATAATGGGCCCTATATAATGCTCCATATAGAATAATGGAAACCATGTAGTGTTCAGTATAGAATAATGGGCCCAATATAATGCTCCTTATAGAATAATGAAAACCATATAATGCTCCATATAGAATAATGGGCCGTATATAATGCTCCATAGAGAATAATGGGCCATATATAATGCTCCATATGGAATAATGTGCCCAATATAATGCTCCATATAGATTAATGGACCCTATATAATGCTCCATATAGAATAATGGGCCCTATATAATGCTCCATGTAGAATAATGGAAACCATATAATGCTCCATATAGAATAATGGGCCCTATATAATGCTCCATGTAGAATAATGGATCCTAAATAATGATCCATATAGAATAAAAACCCTATATAATGCTCCATATAGAATAATGGAAACCATATAGTGCTACATATAGATTAATGGGCCCTATAGAATGCTCCATATAGAATAATGTAACCCATATAACGCTCCATACTGAATAATGGGCCTCATATAATGCTCCATATAGAATAATGGGCCCTCTATAATGCTCCATATAGAATAATGGACCTTATATAATGTTCCATATAGAATAATGGAAACTATATAGTGCACCATATAGAATAATGGACCCTATATAATGCTCCATATAGAATAATGGAGACCATATAGTGCCCCATATAGAATAATGCGCCCTATATAACCCTTTATATAGAATAATGGGCCCTATATAATGTTCCATATAGAATAATAGGCCCTGTATTATGCTCCATATAGAATAATGGACCCTAAATAATGCTACATATAGAATAATGGAAACCATATAGTGATCCTTATAGAATAATGGGCCCGATATAATGATCCATATAAAATAATGGAACCCATATAATGCTCCATACAGAATAAAGGGCATCATGTAATGCTCCATATAGAATAATCGGCCCTATATAATGCTACGTATAGAATAATTGACCTTATATAACGCTCCATATAAAATAATGGAAACCATAGAGTGCTCCATATAGAACAAAGGGCCCTTATATAATGCTCCATATAGAATAATGGAACCCATATAGTGCTCCATAAAGAATAATGGGCCCTATATAATGCTCCACATAGAATAATGGGCCCTATATAGTGCTCCATATGGAATAATGGGCCCAATATAATGTTCCATGTAGAATAATGGACCCTATGTAATGCTCCATATAGAATAATGGGCCCTAAATAATACTCCATATAGAATAATGGGCCCTATATATTGCTCCACATAGAATAATGGGCCCTATATAGTGCTCCATATAGAATAATGGGCCCTATATAATGCTCCACATAGAATAATGGGCCCTATATAGTGCTCCATAAAGAGTAATGGGCCTCACACAATGTTCCATATAGAATAATGGGCCCAGTATAATGCTCCATATAGAATAATGGAGAACATATTGTGCTCCATATAGAATAATGGGCCTATATAATGATCCATATAGAATAATGGACATTATATAAAACTTCATATAGAATAATGCAAATCATATAGAGATCAATATAGAATAATGGACCCTATATAATACTCCATATAGAATAATGGGCCCTATATAATATTTCATATAGAATAAATGCCCTATAAAATGCTCCATATAGAACAATGGGCCCTATATAATGCTCCATATAGAATACTGGGCCCTATATAATGCTACATATAGAATAATGGAAACCACATAGTGCTCCATATAGAATAATGGGCCCTATAGTATGCTCCATCTAGAGTAATGGGCCCTATATAATGATCAATATAGTATAATGGGCCCAATATATTGCTCCATATAAAATAATGGAAATCATATAGTGCTCCATATAGAATAACGGGCCCTATATAATGCTCCATATAGAATAATGGACATTATATAATACTCCATATAGAATAATGGAAATCATATAGTGCTCCATCTAGAATAATGGACCCTTTATAATACTCCATATAGAATAATGGTTCTTATATAATGCTCCATATAGAATAATGGGCCCTATATAATGCTCCATATAGAACAATGGGCCATATATAATGCTCCATAGAGAATAATGGAAACCATATAGTGCTACATATAGAATAATGGACCCAATACAATGCTCCATAAAGAATAATGGACCCTATATAATGCTCCATATAGAATAATGGGCCCTATATAACGCTCCATATAGAATAATGGAAACCATATAATGCTCCATATAGAATAATGGGCCCGATATAATGCTCCATACAAAATAATGGGCCCTATATAATGCTCCATATAGAATAATGGAAACCATATAGTGCTCCATATAGTATAATGGACCCTATATGATGTTCCATATAGAATAATGAATCCTATATAATGCTCCATATAGAATAATAGAAACCATATAATGCTCCATATAGAGATTTGGGCCCTATATAATGCTCCATACAGAATAATGGGCCCTATATAATGCTCCATATAGAATAATGGGCCAACTATGATGCTCCATATAGAATAATGGAACCTATATAATGCCCCATATAGAATAATGCACCCTATATAATCCTCTATATAGATTAATGGCAACCATATAGTGATCCATATAGCATAATGGGCCCTATATACTGCTCCATATAGAATAATGGAACCCATATAATGCTCCATACAGAATAATGGGCCTCATATAATGATCCATATAGAATAAAGGGCCCTATATAATGCTCCATATAGAATAATGGACCTTATATAATGCTCCATATAGAATAATGGAAACCATACAGTGTTCCATATAGAATAATGGACCCTATATAATGCTCCTTATAGAATAATGAAAACCATATAATGCTCCATATAGAATAATGGGCAGTATATAATGCTCCATAGATAATAATGGGCCATATATAATGCTCCATATAGAATAATGGGCCCAATATAATGCTCCATATAGAATAATTGACCCTATATGATGCTCCATATAGAATAATGGAAACCATATAGTTCCCCGTATTGAATAATGGGCCCTATATCATGCTCCATATAGAATAATGGGCCCTATATAATGTTCCATACAGAATAATAGGCCCTATATTATGCTCCATATGGAATAATGGGCCCTACATAATGCTACATATAAAATAATAGCAACCATATAGTGATCCATAAAGAATAATGGGCCCTATATAATGCTCCATATAGAATAATGGTACCCATATAATGCTCCATACAGAATAATGGGCCTCATAAAATGCTCCATATAGAATAATGGGCCCTATATAAAGCTCCATATAGAATAATCAACTTTATATAACGCTCCATATAGAATAATGGAAACCATATAATGCTCCATATAGAATAATGGACCCTATATAATGTTCAATATCGAATAATGGACCCTGTATAATGCTACATATAGAATAATGGGCCTCATTTAATGCTCCATATAGAATAATGGGAACCATATAGTGTTCCATATAGAATAAAGGGCCCTATATAATGCCCCATATAGAATAATGGAACCCATATAGTGCTCCATATAGAATAATGGGCCTCACATAATACTCCATATAGAATAATGGGCGCTAAATAATGCTCCATATAGAATAATGGGCCCTATTTAATGCTCCATATAGAATAATGGGCCCTATATAATGCTCCATATAGAATAATAGAAACCATATAATGCTCCATATAGAGATTTGGGCCATATATAATGCTCCATACAGAATAACGGGCCCTATATAATGGTCCATATAGAATAATGGGCCAACTATAATGCTCCATATAGAATAATGGAACCTATATAATGCCCCATATAGAATAGTGCACCCTATATAATGCTCTATATAGATTAATGGAAACCATATAGTGATCCATATAGAATAATGGGCCCTATATAATGCTCCATATAGAATAATGGAACCCATAAAATGCTCCATATAGAATAATGGGCCTCATATAATGATCCATATAGAATAAAGGGCCCTATATAATGCTCCATATAGAATAATGGACCTTATATAATGCTCCATATAGAATAATGGAAACCATATAGTGTTCCATATAGAATAATGGACAGTATATAATGCTCCTTATAGAATAATGAAAACCATATAATGCTCCATATAGAATAATGGGCCGTATATAATGCTCCATAGATAATAATGGGCCATATATAAGGCTCCATGTAGAATAATGGGCACAATATAATGCTCCATATAGAATAATTGACCCTATATGATGCTCCAAATAGAATAATGGAAACCATATAGTGCCCCGTATTGAATAATGGGCCCTATATCATGTTCCATATAGAATAATGGGCCCTACATAATGTTCCATACAGAATAATAGGCCCTATATTATGCTCCATATGGAATAATGGGCCCTACATAATGCTACATAGAGAATAATAGCAACCATATAGTGATCCATAAAGAATAATGGGCCCTATATAATGCTCCATATAGAATACTGGGCTCTATATAATGCTACATATAGAATAATGGAAACCATATAGTGCTCCATATAGAATAATGGGCCCTACAGTATGCTCCATCTAGAGTAATGGGCCCTATATAATGTTCAATATAGTATAATGGGCTCCATATAAAATAATGGAAACCATATAGTGCTCCATATAGAATAATGGGCCCTATATAATGCCACATATAGAATAATGGACATTATATAATACACCATATAGAATAATGGAAATCATATAGTGCTCCATCTAGAAGAATAGACCCTATATAATACTCCATATAGAATAATGGATCTTATATAATGCTCCATATAGAATAATGGGTCCTATATAATGCTCCATATAGAACAATGGGCCATATATAATGCTCCATAGAGAATAATGGAAACCATATAGTGCTACATATAGACTAATGGACCCAATATAATGCTCCATAAAGAATAATGGACCCTATATAATGCTCCATATAGAATAATGGGCCCTATATAATGCTCCATATAGAAAAATGGAAACCATATAATGCTCCATATAGAATAATGGCCCGATATAATGCTCCATAAAAATTAATGGGCCCTATATAATGCTCCATATAGAATAATGGAAACCATATAGTGCTCCATATAGAATAATGGACCCTATATGATGTTCCATATAGAATAATGGGCCCTCTATAATGTTCCATATAGAATAATGGGCCCTATATTATGCTCCATATAGATTAATGGGATCTATATAATGCTACAAATAGAATAATGGAAAACATTTAGTGCATCATATACAATAATGGGTCTTATATAATGCTCCACATAGAATAATGGAACCCATATAATGTTCCTACAGAATAATGGGCCTCATATAACGCTTCATATACAATAATCGACCCTAAATAATGCTCCATACAGAATAATGGACCCTATATAATGCTCCATATAGAATAATGGACCGTATATAATGCTTCATATAGAATAATGGGCCTCATTTAATGCTCCATATAGAATAATTGGAACCATATAGTGTTCCATATAGAATAAAGGGCCCTATATAATGCCTCATATAGAATAATGGAACCCATATAATGCTCCATATAGAATAATGGGCCCAATATAATGCTCCATATAGAATAATGGACCCTATATAATGCTTCATATAGAATAATGGGCCCAATATAATGCTCATTATAGAATAATGGAAACCATATTGTGCTCCATATAGAATAATGGGCCCTATATAATGCTCCATATAGAATAATGGACATTATGTAATACTCCATATAGAATAATGGAAATCATATAGTGCTCCATATAGAATAATGTGCCCTATATAATGCTCCGTATAGAATAATGGCCCTATATAATGCTCCACATAGATTAATGGGCCCTATATAGTGCTCCATATAGAATAATGGGCCCAATATAATGCTCCATATAGAATAATGGACCATATATAATGCTCCATAAAGAATAATGGGCCCAATATAATGCTCCATATAGAATAATGGAAACCATATTGTGCTCCATATAGAATAATGGACCTATATAATGCTCCATATAGAATAATGGACATTATATAAAACTCCATATAGAATAATGGAAATAATATGGAGATCAATATAGAATAATGGACCCCATATAATACTCCATATAGAATAATGGGCCCTATGTAATATTTCATGTAGAATAAAGGGCCCTACATAATGCTCCATATAGAACAATGGGCCCTATATAATGCTCCATATAGAATACTGGGCTCTATATAATGCTACATATAGAATAATGGAAACCATATAGTGCCCCATATAGAATAATGGGCCCTATAGTATGCTCCATCTAGAGTAATGTGCCCTATATAATGTTCAATATAGTATAATGGGCAAAATATAATGCTTCATATAAAATAATGGAAACCATATAGTGCTCCATATAGAATAATGGGCCCTATATAATGCTCCATATAGAATAATGGACCTTGTATAATGCTCCATATAGAATAATGGAAACCATGTAGTGTTCCGTATAGAATAATGGGCCCTATATAATGCTCCTTATAGAATAATGAAAACCATATAATGCTCCATATAGAATAATGGGCCGTATATAATGCTCCATAGAGAATAATGGGCCATATATAATGCTCCATATGGAATAATGTGCCCAATATAATGCTCCATATAGATTAATGGACCCTATATAATGCTCCATATAGAATAATGGGCCCTATATAATGCTCCATATAGAACAATGGGCCCTATGTAATGCTCCATATAGAATACTGGGCTCTATATAATGCTACATATAGAATAATGGAAACCATATAGTGCTCCATATAGAGTAATGGGCCCTACAGTATGCTCCATCTAGAGTAATGGGCCCTATATAATGTTCAATATAGTATAATGGGCTCCATATAAAATAATGGAAACCATATAGTGCTCCATATAGAATAATGGGCCCTATATAATGCCACATATAGAATAATGGACATTATATAATACACCATATAGAATAATGGAAATCATATAGTGCTCCATCTAGAAGAATAGACCCTATATAATACTCCATATAGAATAATGGATCTTATATAATGCTCCATATAGAATAATGGGTCCTATATAATGCTCCATATAGAACAATGGGCCATATATAATGCTCCATAGAGAATAATGGAAACCATATAGTGCTACATATAGACTAATGGACCCAATATAATGCTCCATAAAGAATAATGGACCCTATATAATGCTCCATATAGAATAATGGGCCCTATATAATGCTCCATATAGAAAAATGGAAACCATATAATGCTCCATATAGAATAATGGCCCGATATAATGCTCCATACAAATTAATGGGCCCTATATAATGCTCCATATAGAATAATGGAAACCATATAGTGCTCCATATAGAATAATGGACCCTATATGATGTTCCATATAGAATAATGGGCCCTCTATAATGTTCCATATAGAATAATGGGCCCTATATTATGCTCCATATAGATTAATGGGATCTATATAATGCTACAAATAGAATAATGGAAAACATTTAGTGCATCATATACAATAATGGGTCTTATATAATGCTCCACATAGAATAATGGAACCCATATAATGTTCCTACAGAATAATGGGCCTCATATAACGCTTCATATACAATAATCGACCCTAAATAATGCTCCATACAGAATAATGGACCCTATATAATGCTCCATATAGAATAATGGACCGTATATAATGCTTCATATAGAATAATGGGCCATATATAATGCTGTATATAGAATAATGGAAACCATGCAGAGCTCCATATAGATTAATGGATCCTATATAATGCTTCATATAGAATAATGAACCCTATATAATGCTCCATATAGAATAATGGGCCTTATATAATGCCCTATATAGAATAATGGAAACCATATAATGATCCATATAATTTAATGGGCCCTATATAATGCTCCATACAGAATAATGGGCCCTATATAATGCTCCATATAGAATAATGGAAACCATATGGTGCTCCATATAGAATAATGGACCCTATATGATGATCCATATAGAATAATGGATACTTTACAATGCTCCATATAGAATAATGGGCCCTATATAATGCTCCATGTAGAATAATGGAAACCATATAATGCTCCATATAGAATAATGGGCCCTATTTAATGCTCCATATAGAATAATGGGCCAAATATAATGCTCCATATAGAATAATGGACCCTAAATAATGATCCATATAGAATAAAAACCCTATATAATGCTCCATATAGAATAATGGAAACCATATGGTGCTCCATATAGAATAATGGACCCTATATGATGATCCATATAGAATAATGGATACTTTACAATGCTCCATATAGAATAATGGGCCCTATATAATGCTCCATGTAGAATAATGGAAACCATATAATGCTCCATATAGAATAATGGGCCCTACATAATGCTCCATATAGAATAATGGGCCAAATATAATGCTCCATATAGAATAATGGACCCTAAATAATGATCCATATAGAATAAAAACCCTATATAATGCTCCATATAGAATAATGGAAACCATATAGTGCTCCATATAGATTAATGGGCCCTATAGAATGCTCCATATAGAATAATGGAACCCCTATAACGCTCCATACAGAATAATGGGCCTCATATAATGCTCCATATAGAATAATGGACCTTATATAATGTTCCATATAGAATAATGGAAACTATATATTGCACCATATAGAATAATGGACCCTATGTAATGCTCCATATAGAATAATGGAGACCATATAGAATAATGGGCCCTATATAATTCTTTATATTGAATAATGGGCCCTATATAATCCTTTATATAGAATAATGGGCCCTATATAATGTTCCATATAGAATAATAGGCCCTGTATTATGCTCCATATAGAATAATGGACCCTAAATAATGCTACATATAGAATAATGGAAACCATATAGTGATCCTTATAGAATAATGTGCCCGATATAATGATCCATATACAATAATGGAACCCATATAATGCTCCATACAGAATAATGGGCATCATGTAATGCTCCATATAGAATAATGGGCCCTATATAATGCTCCATATAGAATAATGGAAACCATGTAGTGTTCAGTATAGAATAATGGGCCCAATATAATGCTCCTTATAGAATAATGAAAACCATATAATGCTCCATATAGAATAATGGGCCGTATATAATGCTCCATAGAGAATAATGGGCCATATATAATGCTCCATATGGAATAATGTGCCCAATATAATGCTCCATATAGATTAATGGACCCTATATAATGCTCCATATAGAATAATGGGCCCTATATAATGCTCCATGTAGAATAATGGAAACCATATAATGCTCCATATAGAATAATGGGCCCTATATAATGCTCCATGTAGAATAATGGATCCTAAATAATGATCCATATAGAATAAAAACCCTATATAATGCTCCATATAGAATAATGGAAACCATATAGTGCTACATATAGATTAATGGGCCCTATAGAATGCTCCATATAGAATAATGTAACCCATATAACGCTCCATACTGAATAATGGGCCTCATATAATGCTCCATATAGAATAATGGGCCCTCTATAATGCTCCATATAGAATAATGGACCTTATATAATGTTCCATATAGAATAATGGAAACTATATAGTGCACCATATAGAATAATGGACCCTATATAATGCTCCATATAGAATAATGGAGACCATATAGTGCCCCATATAGAATAATGCGCCCTATATAACCCTTTATATAGAATAATGGGCCCTATATAATGTTCCATATAGAATAATAGGCCCTGTATTATGCTCCATATAGAATAATGGACCCTAAATAATGCTACATATAGAATAATGGAAACCATATAGTGATCCTTATAGAATAATGGGCCCGATATAATGATCCATATAAAATAATGGAACCCATATAATGCTCCATACAGAATAAAGGGCATCATGTAATGCTCCATATAGAATAATCGGCCCTATATAATGCTACGTATAGAATAATTGACCTTATATAACGCTCCATATAAAATAATGGAAACCATAGAGTGCTCCATATAGAACAAAGGGCCCTTATATAATGCTCCATATAGAATAATGGAACCCATATAGTGCTCCATAAAGAATAATGGGCCCTATATAATGCTCCACATAGAATAATGGGCCCTATATAGTGCTCCATATGGAATAATGGGCCCAATATAATGTTCCATGTAGAATAATGGACCCTATGTAATGCTCCATATAGAATAATGGGCCCTAAATAATACTCCATATAGAATAATGGGCCCTATATATTGCTCCACATAGAATAATGGGCCCTATATAGTGCTCCATATAGAATAATGGGCCCTATATAATGCTCCACATAGAATAATGGGCCCTATATAGTGCTCCATAAAGAGTAATGGGCCTCACACAATGTTCCATATAGAATAATGGGCCCAGTATAATGCTCCATATAGAATAATGGAGAACATATTGTGCTCCATATAGAATAATGGGCCTATATAATGATCCATATAGAATAATGGACATTATATAAAACTTCATATAGAATAATGCAAATCATATAGAGATCAATATAGAATAATGGACCCTATATAATACTCCATATAGAATAATGGGCCCTATATAATATTTCATATAGAATAAATGCCCTATAAAATGCTCCATATAGAACAATGGGCCCTATATAATGCTCCATATAGAATACTGGGCCCTATATAATGCTACATATAGAATAATGGAAACCACATAGTGCTCCATATAGAATAATGGGCCCTATAGTATGCTCCATCTAGAGTAATGGGCCCTATATAATGATCAATATAGTATAATGGGCCCAATATATTGCTCCATATAAAATAATGGAAATCATATAGTGCTCCATATAGAATAACGGGCCCTATATAATGCTCCATATAGAATAATGGACATTATATAATACTCCATATAGAATAATGGAAATCATATAGTGCTCCATCTAGAATAATGGACCCTTTATAATACTCCATATAGAATAATGGTTCTTATATAATGCTCCATATAGAATAATGGGCCCTATATAATGCTCCATATAGAACAATGGGCCATATATAATGCTCCATAGAGAATAATGGAAACCATATAGTGCTACATATAGAATAATGGACCCAATACAATGCTCCATAAAGAATAATGGACCCTATATAATGCTCCATATAGAATAATGGGCCCTATATAACGCTCCATATAGAATAATGGAAACCATATAATGCTCCATATAGAATAATGGGCCCGATATAATGCTCCATACAAAATAATGGGCCCTATATAATGCTCCATATAGAATAATGGAAACCATATAGTGCTCCATATAGTATAATGGACCCTATATGATGTTCCATATAGAATAATGAATCCTATATAATGCTCCATATAGAATAATAGAAACCATATAATGCTCCATATAGAGATTTGGGCCCTATATAATGCTCCATACAGAATAATGGGCCCTATATAATGCTCCATATAGAATAATGGGCCAACTATGATGCTCCATATAGAATAATGGAACCTATATAATGCCCCATATAGAATAATGCACCCTATATAATCCTCTATATAGATTAATGGCAACCATATAGTGATCCATATAGCATAATGGGCCCTATATACTGCTCCATATAGAATAATGGAACCCATATAATGCTCCATACAGAATAATGGGCCTCATATAATGATCCATATAGAATAAAGGGCCCTATATAATGCTCCATATAGAATAATGGACCTTATATAATGCTCCATATAGAATAATGGAAACCATACAGTGTTCCATATAGAATAATGGACCCTATATAATGCTCCTTATAGAATAATGAAAACCATATAATGCTCCATATAGAATAATGGGCAGTATATAATGCTCCATAGATAATAATGGGCCATATATAATGCTCCATATAGAATAATGGGCCCAATATAATGCTCCATATAGAATAATTGACCCTATATGATGCTCCATATAGAATAATGGAAACCATATAGTTCCCCGTATTGAATAATGGGCCCTATATCATGCTCCATATAGAATAATGGGCCCTATATAATGTTCCATACAGAATAATAGGCCCTATATTATGCTCCATATGGAATAATGGGCCCTACATAATGCTACATATGAAATAATAGCAACCATATAGTGATCCATAAAGAATAATGGGCCCTATATAATGCTCCATATAGAATAATGGTACCCATATAATGCTCCATACAGAATAATGGGCCTCATAAAATGCTCCATATAGAATAATGGGCCCTATATAAAGCTCCATATAGAATAATCAACTTTATATAACGCTCCATATAGAATAATGGAAACCATATAATGCTCCATATAGAATAATGGACCCTATATAATGTTCAATATCGAATAATGGACCCTGTATAATGCTACATATAGAATAATGGGCCTCATTTAATGCTCCATATAGAATAATGGGAACCATATAGTGTTCCATATAGAATAAAGGGCCCTATATAATGCCCCATATAGAATAATGGAACCCATATAGTGCTCCATATAGAATAATGGGCCTCACATAATACTCCATATAGAATAATGGGCGCTAAATAATGCTCCATATAGAATAATGGGCCCTATTTAATGCTCCATATAGAATAATGGGCCCTATATAATGCTCCATATAGAATAATAGAAACCATATAATGCTCCATATAGAGATTTGGGCCATATATAATGCTCCATACAGAATAACGGGCCCTATATAATGGTCCATATAGAATAATGGGCCAACTATAATGCTCCATATAGAATAATGGAACCTATATAATGCCCCATATAGAATAGTGCACCCTATATAATGCTCTATATAGATTAATGGAAACCATATAGTGATCCATATAGAATAATGGGCCCTATATAATGCTCCATATAGAATAATGGAACCCATAAAATGCTCCATATAGAATAATGGGCCTCATATAATGATCCATATAGAATAAAGGGCCCTATATAATGCTCCATATAGAATAATGGACCTTATATAATGCTCCATATAGAATAATGGAAACCATATAGTGTTCCATATAGAATAATGGACAGTATATAATGCTCCTTATAGAATAATGAAAACCATATAATGCTCCATATAGAATAATGGGCCGTATATAATGCTCCATAGATAATAATGGGCCATATATAAGGCTCCATGTAGAATAATGGGCACAATATAATGCTCCATATAGAATAATTGACCCTATATGATGCTCCAAATAGAATAATGGAAACCATATAGTGCCCCGTATTGAATAATGGGCCCTATATCATGTTCCATATAGAATAATGGGCCCTACATAATGTTCCATACAGAATAATAGGCCCTATATTATGCTCCATATGGAATAATGGGCCCTACATAATGCTACATAGAGAATAATAGCAACCATATAGTGATCCATAAAGAATAATGGGCCCTATATAATGCTCCATATAGAATACTGGGCTCTATATAATGCTACATATAGAATAATGGAAACCATATAGTGCTCCATATAGAATAATGGGCCCTACAGTATGCTCCATCTAGAGTAATGGGCCCTATATAATGTTCAATATAGTATAATGGGCTCCATATAAAATAATGGAAACCATATAGTGCTCCATATAGAATAATGGGCCCTATATAATGCCACATATAGAATAATGGACATTATATAATACACCATATAGAATAATGGAAATCATATAGTGCTCCATCTAGAAGAATAGACCCTATATAATACTCCATATAGAATAATGGATCTTATATAATGCTCCATATAGAATAATGGGTCCTATATAATGCTCCATATAGAACAATGGGCCATATATAATGCTCCATAGAGAATAATGGAAACCATATAGTGCTACATATAGACTAATGGACCCAATATAATGCTCCATAAAGAATAATGGACCCTATATAATGCTCCATATAGAATAATGGGCCCTATATAATGCTCCATATAGAAAAATGGAAACCATATAATGCTCCATATAGAATAATGGCCCGATATAATGCTCCATAAAAATTAATGGGCCCTATATAATGCTCCATATAGAATAATGGAAACCATATAGTGCTCCATATAGAATAATGGACCCTATATGATGTTCCATATAGAATAATGGGCCCTCTATAATGTTCCATATAGAATAATGGGCCCTATATTATGCTCCATATAGATTAATGGGATCTATATAATGCTACAAATAGAATAATGGAAAACATTTAGTGCATCATATACAATAATGGGTCTTATATAATGCTCCACATAGAATAATGGAACCCATATAATGTTCCTACAGAATAATGGGCCTCATATAACGCTTCATATACAATAATCGACCCTAAATAATGCTCCATACAGAATAATGGACCCTATATAATGCTCCATATAGAATAATGGACCGTATATAATGCTTCATATAGAATAATGGGCCTCATTTAATGCTCCATATAGAATAATTGGAACCATATAGTGTTCCATATAGAATAAAGGGCCCTATATAATGCCTCATATAGAATAATGGAACCCATATAATGCTCCATATAGAATAATGGGCCCAATATAATGCTCCATATAGAATAATGGACCCTATATAATGCTTCATATAGAATAATGGGCCCAATATAATGCTCATTATAGAATAATGGAAACCATATTGTGCTCCATATAGAATAATGGGCCCTATATAATGCTCCATATAGAATAATGGACATTATGTAATACTCCATATAGAATAATGGAAATCATATAGTGCTCCATATAGAATAATGTGCCCTATATAATGCTCCGTATAGAATAATGGCCCTATATAATGCTCCACATAGATTAATGGGCCCTATATAGTGCTCCATATAGAATAATGGGCCCAATATAATGCTCCATATAGAATAATGGACCATATATAATGCTCCATAAAGAATAATGGGCCCAATATAATGCTCCATATAGAATAATGGAAACCATATTGTGCTCCATATAGAATAATGGACCTATATAATGCTCCATATAGAATAATGGACATTATATAAAACTCCATATAGAATAATGGAAATAATATGGAGATCAATATAGAATAATGGACCCCATATAATACTCCATATAGAATAATGGGCCCTATGTAATATTTCATGTAGAATAAAGGGCCCTACATAATGCTCCATATAGAACAATGGGCCCTATATAATGCTCCATATAGAATACTGGGCTCTATATAATGCTACATATAGAATAATGGAAACCATATAGTGCCCCATATAGAATAATGGGCCCTATAGTATGCTCCATCTAGAGTAATGTGCCCTATATAATGTTCAATATAGTATAATGGGCAAAATATAATGCTTCATATAAAATAATGGAAACCATATAGTGCTCCATATAGAATAATGGGCCCTATATAATGCTCCATATAGAATAATGGACCTTGTATAATGCTCCATATAGAATAATGGAAACCATGTAGTGTTCCGTATAGAATAATGGGCCCTATATAATGCTCCTTATAGAATAATGAAAACCATATAATGCTCCATATAGAATAATGGGCCGCATATAATGCTCCATAGAGAATAATGGGCCATATATAATGCTCCATATGGAATAATGTGCCCAATATAATGCTCCATATAGATTAATGGACCCTATATAATGCTCCATATAGAATAATGGGCCCTATATAATGCTCCATATAGAACAATGGGCCCTATGTAATGCTCCATATAGAATACTGGGCTCTATATAATGCTACATATAGAATAATGGAAACCATATAGTGCTCCATATAGAATAATGGGCCCTACAGTATGCTCCATCTAGAGTAATGGGCCCTATATAATGTTCAATATAGTATAATGGGCTCCATATAAAATAATGGAAACCATATAGTGCTCCATATAGAATAATGGGCCCTATATAATGCCACATATAGAATAATGGACATTATATAATACACCATATAGAATAATGGAAATCATATAGTGCTCCATCTAGAAGAATAGACCCTATATAATACTCCATATAGAATAATGGATCTTATATAATGCTCCATATAGAATAATGGGTCCTATATAATGCTCCATATAGAACAATGGGCCATATATAATGCTCCATAGAGAATAATGGAAACCATATAGTGCTACATATAGACTAATGGACCCAATATAATGCTCCATAAAGAATAATGGACCCTATATAATGCTCCATATAGAATAATGGGCCCTATATAATGCTCCATATAGAAAAATGGAAACCATATAATGCTCCATATAGAATAATGGCCCGATATAATGCTCCATACAAATTAATGGGCCCTATATAATGCTCCATATAGAATAATGGAAACCATATAGTGCTCCATATAGAATAATGGACCCTATATGATGTTCCATATAGAATAATGGGCCCTCTATAATGTTCCATATAGAATAATGGGCCCTATATTATGCTCCATATAGATTAATGGGATCTATATAATGCTACAAATAGAATAATGGAAAACATTTAGTGCATCATATACAATAATGGGTCTTATATAATGCTCCACATAGAATAATGGAACCCATATAATGTTCCTACAGAATAATGGGCCTCATATAACGCTTCATATACAATAATCGACCCTAAATAATGCTCCATACAGAATAATGGACCCTATATAATGCTCCATATAGAATAATGGACCGTATATAATGCTTCATATAGAATAATGGGCCATATATAATGCTGTATATAGAATAATGGAAACCATGCAGAGCTCCATATAGATTAATGGATCCTATATAATGCTTCATATAGAATAATGAACCCTATATAATGCTCCATATAGAATAATGGGCCTTATATAATGCCCTATATAGAATAATGGAAACCATATAATGATCCATATAATTTAATGGGCCCTATATAATGCTCCATACAGAATAATGGGCCCTATATAATGCTCCATATAGAATAATGGAAACCATATGGTGCTCCATATAGAATAATGGACCCTATATGATGATCCATATAGAATAATGGATACTTTACAATGCTCCATATAGAATAATGGGCCCTATATAATGCTCCATGTAGAATAATGGAAACCATATAATGCTCCATATAGAATAATGGGCCCTATATAATGCTCCATATAGAATAATGGGCCAAATATAATGCTCCATATAGAATAATGGACCCTAAATAATGATCCATATAGAATAAAAACCCTATATAATGCTCCATATAGAATAATGGAAACCATATGGTGCTCCATATAGAATAATGGACCCTATATGATGATCCATATAGAATAATGGATACTTTACAATGCTCCATATAGAATAATGGGCCCTATATAATGCTCCATGTAGAATAATGGAAACCATATAATGCTCCATATAGAATAATGGGCCCTATATAATGCTCCATATAGAATAATGGGCCAAATATAATGCTCCATATAGAATAATGGACCCTAAATAATGATCCATATAGAATAAAAACCCTATATAATGCTCCATATAGAATAATGGAAACCATATAGTGTTCCATATAGATTAATGGGCCCTATAGAATGCTCCATATAGAATAATGGAACCCATATAACGCTCCATACAGAATAATGGGCCTCATATAATGCTCCATATAGAATAATGGGCCCTATATAATGCTCCATATAGAATAATGGACCTTATTTAATGTTCCATATAGAATAATGGAAACTATATATTGCACCATATAGAATAATGGACCCTATGTAATGCTCCATATAGAATAATGGAGACCATATAGAATAATGGGCCCTATATAATTCTTTATATTGAATAATGGGCCCTATATAATCCTTTATATAGAATAATGGGCCCTATATAATGTTCCATATAGAATAATAGGCCCTGTATTATGCTCCATATAGAATAATGGACCCTAAATAATGCTACATATAGAATAATGGAAACCATATAGTGATCCTTATAGAATAATGTGCCCGATATAATGATCCATATACAATAATGGAACCCATATAATGCTCCATACAGAATAATGGGCATCATGTAATGCTCCATATAGAATAATGGGCCCTATATAATGCTCCATATAGAATAATGGAAACCATGTAGTGTTCAGTATAGAATAATGGGCCCAATATAATGCTCATTATAGAATAATGAAAACCATATAATGCTCCATATAGAATAATGGGCCGTATATAATGCTCCATAGAGAATAATGGGCCATATATAATGCTCCATATGGAATAATGTGCCCAATATAATGCTCCATATAGATTAATGGACCCTATATAATGCTCCATATAGAATAATGGGCCCTATATAATGCTCCATGTAGAATAATGGAAACCATATAATGCTCCATATAGAATAATGGGCCCTATATAATGCTCCATATAGAATAATGGATCCTAAATAATGATCCATATAGAATAAAAACCCTATATAATGCTCCATATAGAATAATGGAAACCATATAGTGCTACATATAGATTAATGGGCCCTATAGAATGCTCCATATAGAATAATGGAACCCATATAACGCTCCATACTGAATAATGGGCCTCATATAATGCTCCATATAGAATAATGGGCCCTCTATAATGCTCCATATAGAATAATGGACCTTATATAATGTTCCATATAGAATAATGGAAACTATATAGTGCACCATATAGAATAATGGACCCTATATAATGCTCCATATAGAATAATGGGCCCTATATAATGCTCCATATAGAACAATGGGCCCTATGTAATGCTCCATATAGAATACTGGGCTCTATATAATGCTACATATAGAATAATGGAAACCATATAGTGCTCCATATAGAATAATGGGCCCTACAGTATGCTCCATCTAGAGTAATGGGCCCTATACAATGTTCAATATAGTATAATGGGCTCCATATAAAATAATGGAAACCATATAGTGCTCCATATAGAATAATGGGCCCTATATAATGCCACATATAGAATAATGAACATTATATAATACACCATATAGAATAATGGAAATCATATAGTGCTCCATCTAGAAGAATAGACCCTATATAATACTCCATATAGAATAATGGATCTTATATAATGCTCCATATAGAATAATGGGTCCTATATAATGCTCCATATAGAACAATGGGCCATATATAATGCTCCATAGAGAATAATGGAAACCATATAGTGCTACATATAGACTAATGGACCCAATATAATGCTCCATAAAGAATAATGGACCCTATATAATGCTCCATATAGAATAATGGGCCCTATATAATGCTCCATATAGAAAAATGGAAACCATATAATGCTCCATATAGAATAATGGCCCGATATAATGCTCCATACAAATTAATGGGCCCTATATAATGCTCCATATAGAATAATGGAAACCATATAGTGCTCCATATAGAATAATGGACCCTATATGATGTTCCATATAGAATAATGGGCCCTCTATAATGTTCCATATAGAATAATGGGCCCTATATTATGCTCCATATAGATTAATGGGATCTATATAATGCTACAAATAGAATAATGGAAAACATTTAGTGCATCATATACAATAATGGGTCTTATATAATGCTCCACATAGAATAATGGAACCCATATAATGTTCCTACAGAATAATGGGCCTCATATAACGCTTCATATACAATAATCGACCCTAAATAATGCTCCATACAGAATAATGGACCCTATATAATGCTCCATATAGAATAATGGACCGTATATAATGCTTCATATAGAATAATGGGCCATATATAATGCTGTATATAGAATAATGGAAACCATGCAGAGCTCCATATAGATTAATGGATCCTATATAATGCTTCATATAGAATAATGAACCCTATATAATGCTCCATATAGAATAATGGGCCTTATATAATGCCCTATATAGAATAATGGAAACCATATAATGATCCATATAATTTAATGGGCCCTATATAATGCTCCATACAGAATAATGGGCCCTATATAATGCTCCATATAGAATAATGGAAACCATATGGTGCTCCATATAGAATAATGGACCCTATATGATGATCCATATAGAATAATGGATACTTTACAATGCTCCATATAGAATAATGGGCCCTATATAATGCTCCATGTAGAATAATGGAAACCATATAATGCTCCATATAGAATAATGGGCCCTATTTAATGCTCCATATAGAATAATGGGCCAAATATAATGCTCCATATAGAATAATGGACCCTAAATAATGATCCATATAGAATAAAAACCCTATATAATGCTCCATATAGAATAATGGAAACCATATGGTGCTCCATATAGAATAATGGACCCTATATGATGATCCATATAGAATAATGGATACTTTACAATGCTCCATATAGAATAATGGGCCCTATATAATGCTCCATGTAGAATAATGGAAACCATATAATGCTCCATATAGAATAATGGGCCCTATATAATGCTCCATATAGAATAATGGGCCAAATATAATGCTCCATATAGAATAATGGACCCTAAATAATGATCCATATAGAATAAAAACCCTATATAATGCTCCATATAGAATAATGGAAACCATATAGTGCTCCATATAGATTAATGGGCCCTATAGAATGCTCCATATAGAATAATGGAACCCATATAACGCTCCATACAGAATAATGGGCCTCATATAATGCTCCATATAGAATAATGGACCTTATATAATGTTCCATATAGAATAATGGAAACTATATATTGCACCATATAGAATAATGGACCCTATGTAATGCTCCATATAGAATAATGGAGACCATATAGAATAATGGGCCCTATATAATTCTTTATATTGAATAATGGGCCCTATATAATCCTTTATATAGAATAATGGGCCCTATATAATGTTCCATATAGAATAATAGGCCCTGTATTATGCTCCATATAGAATAATGGACCCTAAATAATGCTACATATAGAATAATGGAAACCATATAGTGATCCTTATAGAATAATGTGCCCGATATAATGATCCATATACAATAATGGAACCCATATAATGCTCCATACAGAATAATGGGCATCATGTAATGCTCCATATAGAATAATGGGCCCTATATAATGCTCCATATAGAATAATGGAAACCATGTAGTGTTCAGTATAGAATAATGGGCCCAATATAATGCTCCTTATAGAATAATGAAAACCATATAATGCTCCATATAGAATAATGGGCCGTATATAATGCTCCATAGAGAATAATGGGCCATATATAATGCTCCATATGGAATAATGTGCCCAATATAATGCTCCATATAGATTAATGGACCCTATATAATGCTCCATATAGAATAATGGGCCCTATATAATGCTCCATGTAGAATAATGGAAACCATATAATGCTCCATATAGAATAATGGGCCCTATATAATGCTCCATGTAGAATAATGGATCCTAAATAATGATCCATATAGAATAAAAACCCTATATAATGCTCCATATAGAATAATGGAAACCATATAGTGCTACATATAGATTAATGGGCCCTATAGAATGCTCCATATAGAATAATGTAACCCATATAACGCTCCATACTGAATAATGGGCCTCATATAATGCTCCATATAGAATAATGGGCCCTCTATAATGCTCCATATAGAATAATGGACCTTATATAATGTTCCATATAGAATAATGGAAACTATATAGTGCACCATATAGAATAATGGACCCTATATAATGCTCCATATAGAATAATGGAGACCATATAGTGCCCCATATAGAATAATGCGCCCTATATAACCCTTTATATAGAATAATGGGCCCTATATAATGTTCCATATAGAATAATAGGCCCTGTATTATGCTCCATATAGAATAATGGACCCTAAATAATGCTACATATAGAATAATGGAAACCATATAGTGATCCTTATAGAATAATGGGCCCGATATAATGATCCATATAAAATAATGGAACCCATATAATGCTCCATACAGAATAAAGGGCATCATGTAATGCTCCATATAGAATAATCGGCCCTATATAATGCTACGTATAGAATAATTGACCTTATATAACGCTCCATATAAAATAATGGAAACCATAGAGTGCTCCATATAGAACAAAGGGCCCTTATATAATGCTCCATATAGAATAATGGAACCCATATAGTGCTCCATAAAGAATAATGGGCCCTATATAATGCTCCACATAGAATAATGGGCCCTATATAGTGCTCCATATGGAATAATGGGCCCAATATAATGTTCCATGTAGAATAATGGACCCTATGTAATGCTCCATATAGAATAATGGGCCCTAAATAATACTCCATATAGAATAATGGGCCCTATATATTGCTCCACATAGAATAATGGGCCCTATATAGTGCTCCATATAGAATAATGGGCCCTATATAATGCTCCACATAGAATAATGGGCCCTATATAGTGCTCCATAAAGAGTAATGGGCCTCACACAATGTTCCATATAGAATAATGGGCCCAGTATAATGCTCCATATAGAATAATGGAGAACATATTGTGCTCCATATAGAATAATGGGCCTATATAATGATCCATATAGAATAATGGACATTATATAAAACTTCATATAGAATAATGCAAATCATATAGAGATCAATATAGAATAATGGACCCTATATAATACTCCATATAGAATAATGGGCCCTATATAATATTTCATATAGAATAAATGCCCTATATAATGCTCCATATAGAACAATGGGCCCTATATAATGCTCCATATAGAATACTGGGCCCTATATAATGCTACATATAGAATAATGGAAACCACATAGTGCTCCATATAGAATAATGGGCCCTATAGTATGCTCCATCTAGAGTAATGGGCCCTATATAATGATCAATATAGTATAATGGGCCCAATATATTGCTCCATATAAAATAATGGAAATCATATAGTGCTCCATATAGAATAACGGGCCCTATATAATGCTCCATATAGAATAATGGACATTATATAATACTCCATATAGAATAATGGAAATCATATAGTGCTCCATCTAGAATAATGGACCCTTTATAATACTCCATATAGAATAATGGTTCTTATATAATGCTCCATATAGAATAATGGGCCCTATATAATGCTCCATATAGAACAATGGGCCATATATAATGCTCCATAGAGAATAATGGAAACCATATAGTGCTACATATAGAATAATGGACCCAATACAATGCTCCATAAAGAATAATGGACCCTATATAATGCTCCATATAGAATAATGGGCCCTATATAACGCTCCATATAGAATAATGGAAACCATATAATGCTCCATATAGAATAATGGGCCCGATATAATGCTCCATACAAAATAATGGGCCCTATATAATGCTCCATATAGAATAATGGAAACCATATAGTGCTCCATATAGTATAATGGACCCTATATGATGTTCCATATAGAATAATGAATCCTATATAATGCTCCATATAGAATAATAGAAACCATATAATGCTCCATATAGAGATTTGGGCCCTATATAATGCTCCATACAGAATAATGGGCCCTATATAATGCTCCATATAGAATAATGGGCCAACTATGATGCTCCATATAGAATAATGGAACCTATATAATGCCCCATATAGAATAATGCACCCTATATAATCCTCTATATAGATTAATGGCAACCATATAGTGATCCATATAGCATAATGGGCCCTATATACTGCTCCATATAGAATAATGGAACCCATATAATGCTCCATACAGAATAATGGGCCTCATATAATGATCCATATAGAATAAAGGGCCCTATATAATGCTCCATATAGAATAATGGACCTTATATAATGCTCCATATAGAATAATGGAAACCATACAGTGTTCCATATAGAATAATGGACCCTATATAATGCTCCTTATAGAATAATGAAAACCATATAATGCTCCATATAGAATAATGGGCAGTATATAATGCTCCATAGATAATAATGGGCCATATATAATGCTCCATATAGAATAATGGGCCCAATATAATGCTCCATATAGAATAATTGACCCTATATGATGCTCCATATAGAATAATGGAAACCATATAGTTCCCCGTATTGAATAATGGGCCCTATATCATGCTCCATATAGAATAATGGGCCCTATATAATGTTCCATACAGAATAATAGGCCCTATATTATGCTCCATATGGAATAATGGGCCCTACATAATGCTACATATAAAATAATAGCAACCATATAGTGATCCATAAAGAATAATGGGCCCTATATAATGCTCCATATAGAATAATGGTACCCATATAATGCTCCATACAGAATAATGGGCCTCATAAAATGCTCCATATAGAATAATGGGCCCTATATAAAGCTCCATATAGAATAATCAACTTTATATAACGCTCCATATAGAATAATGGAAACCATATAATGCTCCATATAGAATAATGGACCCTATATAATGTTCAATATCGAATAATGGACCCTGTATAATGCTACATATAGAATAATGGGCCTCATTTAATGCTCCATATAGAATAATGGGAACCATATAGTGTTCCATATAGAATAAAGGGCCCTATATAATGCCCCATATAGAATAATGGAACCCATATAGTGCTCCATATAGAATAATGGGCCTCACATAATACTCCATATAGAATAATGGGCGCTAAATAATGCTCCATATAGAATAATGGGCCCTATTTAATGCTCCATATAGAATAATGGGCCCTATATAATGCTCCATATAGAATAATAGAAACCATATAATGCTCCATATAGAGATTTGGGCCATATATAATGCTCCATACAGAATAACGGGCCCTATATAATGGTCCATATAGAATAATGGGCCAACTATAATGCTCCATATAGAATAATGGAACCTATATAATGCCCCATATAGAATAGTGCACCCTATATAATGCTCTATATAGATTAATGGAAACCATATAGTGATCCATATAGAATAATGGGCCCTATATAATGCTCCATATAGAATAATGGAACCCATAAAATGCTCCATATAGAATAATGGGCCTCATATAATGATCCATATAGAATAAAGGGCCCTATATAATGCTCCATATAGAATAATGGACCTTATATAATGCTCCATATAGAATAATGGAAACCATATAGTGTTCCATATAGAATAATGGACAGTATATAATGCTCCTTATAGAATAATGAAAACCATATAATGCTCCATATAGAATAATGGGCCGTATATAATGCTCCATAGATAATAATGGGCCATATATAAGGCTCCATGTAGAATAATGGGCACAATATAATGCTCCATATAGAATAATTGACCCTATATGATGCTCCAAATAGAATAATGGAAACCATATAGTGCCCCGTATTGAATAATGGGCCCTATATCATGTTCCATATAGAATAATGGGCCCTACATAATGTTCCATACAGAATAATAGGCCCTATATTATGCTCCATATGGAATAATGGGCCCTACATAATGCTACATAGAGAATAATAGCAACCATATAGTGATCCATAAAGAATAATGGGCCCTATATAATGCTCCATATAGAATACTGGGCTCTATATAATGCTACATATAGAATAATGGAAACCATATAGTGCTCCATATAGAATAATGGGCCCTACAGTATGCTCCATCTAGAGTAATGGGCCCTATATAATGTTCAATATAGTATAATGGGCTCCATATAAAATAATGGAAACCATATAGTGCTCCATATAGAATAATGGGCCCTATATAATGCCACATATAGAATAATGGACATTATATAATACACCATATAGAATAATGGAAATCATATAGTGCTCCATCTAGAAGAATAGACCCTATATAATACTCCATATAGAATAATGGATCTTATATAATGCTCCATATAGAATAATGGGTCCTATATAATGCTCCATATAGAACAATGGGCCATATATAATGCTCCATAGAGAATAATGGAAACCATATAGTGCTACATATAGACTAATGGACCCAATATAATGCTCCATAAAGAATAATGGACCCTATATAATGCTCCATATAGAATAATGGGCCCTATATAATGCTCCATATAGAAAAATGGAAACCATATAATGCTCCATATAGAATAATGGCCCGATATAATGCTCCATAAAAATTAATGGGCCCTATATAATGCTCCATATAGAATAATGGAAACCATATAGTGCTCCATATAGAATAATGGACCCTATATGATGTTCCATATAGAATAATGGGCCCTCTATAATGTTCCATATAGAATAATGGGCCCTATATTATGCTCCATATAGATTAATGGGATCTATATAATGCTACAAATAGAATAATGGAAAACATTTAGTGCATCATATACAATAATGGGTCTTATATAATGCTCCACATAGAATAATGGAACCCATATAATGTTCCTACAGAATAATGGGCCTCATATAACGCTTCATATACAATAATCGACCCTAAATAATGCTCCATACAGAATAATGGACCCTATATAATGCTCCATATAGAATAATGGACCGTATATAATGCTTCATATAGAATAATGGGCCTCATTTAATGCTCCATATAGAATAATTGGAACCATATAGTGTTCCATATAGAATAAAGGGCCCTATATAATGCCTCATATAGAATAATGGAACCCATATAATGCTCCATATAGAATAATGGGCCCAATATAATGCTCCATATAGAATAATGGACCCTATATAATGCTTCATATAGAATAATGGGCCCAATATAATGCTCATTATAGAATAATGGAAACCATATTGTGCTCCATATAGAATAATGGGCCCTATATAATGCTCCATATAGAATAATGGACATTATGTAATACTCCATATAGAATAATGGAAATCATATAGTGCTCCATATAGAATAATGTGCCCTATATAATGCTCCGTATAGAATAATGGCCCTATATAATGCTCCACATAGATTAATGGGCCCTATATAGTGCTCCATATAGAATAATGGGCCCAATATAATGCTCCATATAGAATAATGGACCATATATAATGCTCCATAAAGAATAATGGGCCCAATATAATGCTCCATATAGAATAATGGAAACCATATTGTGCTCCATATAGAATAATGGACCTATATAATGCTCCATATAGAATAATGGACATTATATAAAACTCCATATAGAATAATGGAAATAATATGGAGATCAATATAGAATAATGGACCCCATATAATACTCCATATAGAATAATGGGCCCTATGTAATATTTCATGTAGAATAAAGGGCCCTACATAATGCTCCATATAGAACAATGGGCCCTATATAATGCTCCATATAGAATACTGGGCTCTATATAATGCTACATATAGAATAATGGAAACCATATAGTGCCCCATATAGAATAATGGGCCCTATAGTATGCTCCATCTAGAGTAATGTGCCCTATATAATGTTCAATATAGTATAATGGGCAAAATATAATGCTTCATATAAAATAATGGAAACCATATAGTGCTCCATATAGAATAATGGGCCCTATATAATGCTCCATATAGAATAATGGACCTTGTATAATGCTCCATATAGAATAATGGAAACCATGTAGTGTTCCGTATAGAATAATGGGCCCTATATAATGCTCCTTATAGAATAATGAAAACCATATAATGCTCCATATAGAATAATGGGCCGTATATAATGCTCCATAGAGAATAATGGGCCATATATAATGCTCCATATGGAATAATGTGCCCAATATAATGCTCCATATAGATTAATGGACCCTATATAATGCTCCATATAGAATAATGGGCCCTATATAATGCTCCATATAGAACAATGGGCCCTATGTAATGCTCCATATAGAATACTGGGCTCTATATAATGCTACATATAGAATAATGGAAACCATATAGTGCTCCATATAGAATAATGGGCCCTACAGTATGCTCCATCTAGAGTAATGGGCCCTATATAATGTTCAATATAGTATAATGGGCTCCATATAAAATAATGGAAACCATATAGTGCTCCATATAGAATAATGGGCCCTATATAATGCCACATATAGAATAATGGACATTATATAATACACCATATAGAATAATGGAAATCATATAGTGCTCCATCTAGAAGAATAGACCCTATATAATACTCCATATAGAATAATGGATCTTATATAATGCTCCATATAGAATAATGGGTCCTATATAATGCTCCATATAGAACAATGGGCCATATATAATGCTCCATAGAGAATAATGGAAACCATATAGTGCTACATATAGACTAATGGACCCAATATAATGCTCCATAAAGAATAATGGACCCTATATAATGCTCCATATAGAATAATGGGCCCTATATAATGCTCCATATAGAAAAATGGAAACCATATAATGCTCCATATAGAATAATGGCCCGATATAATGCTCCATACAAATTAATGGGCCCTATATAATGCTCCATATAGAATAATGGAAACCATATAGTGCTCCATATAGAATAATGGACCCTATATGATGTTCCATATAGAATAATGGGCCCTCTATAATGTTCCATATAGAATAATGGGCCCTATATTATGCTCCATATAGATTAATGGGATCTATATAATGCTACAAATAGAATAATGGAAAACATTTAGTGCATCATATACAATAATGGGTCTTATATAATGCTCCACATAGAATAATGGAACCCATATAATGTTCCTACAGAATAATGGGCCTCATATAACGCTTCATATACAATAATCGACCCTAAATAATGCTCCATACAGAATAATGGACCCTATATAATGCTCCATATAGAATAATGGACCGTATATAATGCTTCATATAGAATAATGGGCCATATATAATGCTGTATATAGAATAATGGAAACCATGCAGAGCTCCATATAGATTAATGGATCCTATATAATGCTTCATATAGAATAATGAACCCTATATAATGCTCCATATAGAATAATGGGCCTTATATAATGCCCTATATAGAATAATGGAAACCATATAATGATCCATATAATTTAATGGGCCCTATATAATGCTCCATACAGAATAATGGGCCCTATATAATGCTCCATATAGAATAATGGAAACCATATGGTGCTCCATATAGAATAATGGACCCTATATGATGATCCATATAGAATAATGGATACTTTACAATGCTCCATATAGAATAATGGGCCCTATATAATGCTCCATGTAGAATAATGGAAACCATATAATGCTCCATATAGAATAATGGGCCCTATATAATGCTCCATATAGAATAATGGGCCAAATATAATGCTCCATATAGAATAATGGACCCTAAATAATGATCCATATAGAATAAAAACCCTATATAATGCTCCATATAGAATAATGGAAACCATATGGTGCTCCATATAGAATAATGGACCCTATATGATGATCCATATAGAATAATGGATACTTTACAATGCTCCATATAGAATAATGGGCCCTATATAATGCTCCATGTAGAATAATGGAAACCATATAATGCTCCATATAGAATAATGGGCCCTATATAATGCTCCATATAGAATAATGGGCCAAATATAATGCTCCATATAGAATAATGGACCCTAAATAATGATCCATATAGAATAAAAACCCTATATAATGCTCCATATAGAATAATGGAAACCATATAGTGTTCCATATAGATTAATGGGCCCTATAGAATGCTCCATATAGAATAATGGAACCCATATAACGCTCCATACAGAATAATGGGCCTCATATAATGCTCCATATAGAATAATGGGCCCTATATAATGCTCCATATAGAATAATGGACCTTATTTAATGTTCCATATAGAATAATGGAAACTATATATTGCACCATATAGAATAATGGACCCTATGTAATGCTCCATATAGAATAATGGAGACCATATAGAATAATGGGCCCTATATAATTCTTTATATTGAATAATGGGCCCTATATAATCCTTTATATAGAATAATGGGCCCTATATAATGTTCCATATAGAATAATAGGCCCTGTATTATGCTCCATATAGAATAATGGACCCTAAATAATGCTACATATAGAATAATGGAAACCATATAGTGATCCTTATAGAATAATGTGCCCGATATAATGATCCATATACAATAATGGAACCCATATAATGCTCCATACAGAATAATGGGCATCATGTAATGCTCCATATAGAATAATGGGCCCTATATAATGCTCCATATAGAATAATGGAAACCATGTAGTGTTCAGTATAGAATAATGGGCCCAATATAATGCTCCTTATAGAATAATGAAAACCATATAATGCTCCATATAGAATAATGGGCCGTATATAATGCTCCATAGAGAATAATGGGCCATATATAATGCTCCATATGGAATAATGTGCCCAATATAATGCTCCATATAGATTAATGGACCCTATATAATGCTCCATATAGAATAATGGGCCCTATATAATGCTCCATGTAGAATAATGGAAACCATATAATGCTCCATATAGAATAATGGGCCCTATATAATGCTCCATATAGAATAATGGATCCTAAATAATGATCCATATAGAATAAAAACCCTATATAATGCTCCATATAGAATAATGGAAACCATATAGTGCTACATATAGATTAATGGGCCCTATAGAATGCTCCATATAGAATAATGGAACCCATATAACGCTCCATACTGAATAATGGGCCTCATATAATGCTCCATATAGAATAATGGGCCCTCTATAATGCTCCATATAGAATAATGGACCTTATATAATGTTCCATATAGAATAATGGAAACTATATAGTGCACCATATAGAATAATGGACCCTATATAATGCTCCATATAGAATAATGGAGACCATATAGTGCCCCATATAGAATAATGCGCCCTATATAACCCTTTATATAGAATAATGGGCCCTATATAATGTTCCATATAGAATAATAGGCCCTGTATTATGCTCCATATAGAATAATGGACCCTAAATAATGCTACATATAGAATAATGGAAACCATATAGTGATCCTTATAGAATAATGGGCCCGATATAATGATCCATATAAAATAATGGAACCCATATAATGCTCCATACAGAATAAAGGGCATCATGTAATGCTCCATATAGAATAATCGGCCCTATATAATGCTACGTATAGAATAATTGACCTTATATAACGCTCCATATAAAATAATGGAAACCATAGAGTGCTCCATATAGAACAAAGGGCCCTTATATAATGCTCCATATAGAATAATGGAACCCATATAGTGCTCCATAAAGAATAATGGGCCCTATATAATGCTCCACATAGAATAATGGGCCCTATATAGTGCTACATATGGAATAATGGGCCCAATATAATGTTCCATGTAGAATAATGGACCCTATGTAATTCTCCATATAGAATAATGGGCCCTAAATAATACTCCATATAGAATAATGGGCCCTATATATTGCTCCACATAGAATAATGGGCCCTATATAGTGCTCCATATAGAATAATGGGCCCTATATAATGCTCCACATAGAATAATGGGCCCTATATAGTGCTCCATAAAGAGTAATGGGCCTCACACAATGTTCCATATAGAATAATGGGCCCAGTATAATGCTCCATATAGAATAATGGAGAACATATTGTGCTCCATATAGAATAATGGGCCTATATAATGATCCATATAGAATAATGGACATTATATAAAACTTCATATAGAATAATGCAAATCATATAGAGATCAATATAGAATAATGGACCCTATATAATACTCCATATAGAATAATGGGCCCTATATAATATTTCATATAGAATAAATGCCCTATATAATGCTCCATATAGAACAATGGGCCCTATATAATGCTCCATATAGAATACTGGGCCCTATATAATGCTACATATAGAATAATGGAAACCACATAGTGCTCCATATAGAATAATGGGCCCTATAGTATGCTCCATCTAGAGTAATGGGCCCTATATAATGATCAATATAGTATAATGGGCCCAATATATTGCTCCATATAAAATAATGGAAATCATATAGTGCTCCATATAGAATAACGGGCCCTATATAATGCTCCATATAGAATAATGGACATTATATAATACTCCATATAGAATAATGGAAATCATATAGTGCTCCATCTAGAATAATGGACCCTATATAATACTCCATATAGAATAATGGTTCTTATATAATGCTCCATATAGAATAATGGGCCCTATATAATGCTCCATATAGAACAATGGGCCATATATAATGCTCCATAGAGAATAATGGAAACCATATAGTGCTACATATAGAATAATGGACCCAATACAATGCTCCATAAAGAATAATGGACCCTATATAATGCTCCATATAGAATAATGGGCCCTATATAACGCTCCATATAGAATAATGGAAACCATATAATGCTCCATATAGAATAATGGGCCCGATATAATGCTCCATACAAAATAATGGGCCCTATATAATGCTCCATATAGAATAATGGAAACCATATAGTGCTCCATATAGTATAATAGACCCTATATGATGTTCCATATAGAATAATGAATCCTATATAATGCTCCATATAGAATAATAGAAACCATATAATGCTCCATATAGAGATTTGGGCCCTATATAATGCTCCATACAGAATAATGGGCCCTATATAATGCTCCATATAGAATAATGGGCCAACTATGATGCTCCATATAGAATAATGGAACCTATATAATGCCCCATATAGAATAATGCACCCTATATAATCCTCTATATAGATTAATGGCAACCATATAGTGATCCATATAGCATAATGGGCCCTATATACTGCTCCATATAGAATAATGGAACCCATATAATGCTCCATACAGAATAATGGGCCTCATATAATGATCCATATAGAATAAAGGGCCCTATATAATGCTCCATATAGAATAATGGACCTTATATAATGCTCCATATAGAATAATGGAAACCATATAGTGTTCCATATAGAATAATGGACCCTATATAATGCTCCTTATAGAATAATGAAAACCATATAATGCTCCATATAGAATAATGGGCAGTATATAATGCTCCATAGATAATAATGGGCCATATATAATGCTCCATATAGAATAATGGGCCCAATATAATGCTCCATATAGAATAATTGACCCTATATGATGCTCCATATAGAATAATGGAAACCATATAGTTCCCCGTATTGAATAATGGGCCCTATATCATGCTCCATATAGAATAATGGGCCCTATATAATGTTCCATACAGAATAATAGGCCCTATATTATGCTCCATATGGAATAATGGGCCCTACATAATGCTACATATAAAATAATAGCAACCATATAGTGATCCATAAAGAATAATGGGCCCTATATAATGCTCCATATAGAATAATGGTACCCATATAATGCTCCATACAGAATAATGGGCCTCATAAAATGCTCCATATAGAATAATGGGCCCTATATAAAGCTCCATATAGAATAATCAACTTTATATAACGCTCCATATAGAATAATGGAAACCATATAATGCTCCATATAGAATAATGGACCCTATATAATGTTCAATATCGAATAATGGACCCTGTATAATGCTACATATAGAATAATGGGCCTCATTTAATGCTCCATATAGAATAATGGGAACCATATAGTGTTCCATATAGAATAAAGGGCCCTATATAATGCCCCATATAGAATAATGGAACCCATATAGTGCTCCATATAGAATAATGGGCCTCACATAATACTCCATATAGAATAATGGGCGCTAAATAATGCTCCATATAGAATAATGGGCCCTATTTAATGCTCCATATAGAATAATGGGCCCTATATAATGCTCCATATAGAATAATAGAAACCATATAATGCTCCATATAGAGATTTGGGCCATATATAATGCTCCATACAGAATAACGGGCCCTATATAATGGTCCATATAGAATAATGGGCCAACTATAATGCTCCATATAGAATAATGGAACCTATATAATGCCCCATATAGAATAGTGCACCCTATATAATGCTCTATATAGATTAATGGAAACCATATAGTGATCCATATAGAATAATGGGCCCTATATAATGCTCCATATAGAATAATGGAACCCATAAAATGCTCCATACAGAATAATGGGCCTCATATAATGATCCATATAGAATAAAGGGCCCTATATAATGCTCCATATAGAATAATGGACCTTATATAATGCTCCATATAGAATAATGGAAACCATATAGTGTTCCATATAGAATAATGGACAGTATATAATGCTCCTTATAGAATAATGAAAACCATATAATGCTCCATATAGAATAATGGGCCGTATATAATGCTCCATAGATAATAATGGGCCATATATAATGCTCCATATAGAATAATGGGCCCAATATAATGCTCCATATAGAATAATTGACCCTATATGATGCTCCATATAGAATAATGGAAACCATATAGTGCCCCGTATTGAATAATGGGCCCTATATCATGCTCCATATAGAATAATGGGCCCTACATAATGTTCCATACAGAATAATAGGCCCTATATTATGCTCCATATGGAATAATGGGCCCTACATAATGCTACATAGAGAATAATAGCAACCATATAGTGATCCATAAAGAATAATGGGCCCTATATAATGCCCCATATAGAATAATCAACTTTATATAATGCTCCATATAGAATAATGGAAACCATATAATGCTCCATATAGAATAATGGACCCTATATAATGTTCAATATCGAATAATGGACCCTATATAATGCTACATATAGAATAATGGGCCTCATTTAATGCTCCATATAGAATAATGGGAACCATATAGTGTTCCATATAGAATAAAGGGCCCTATATAATGCCTCATATAGAATAATGGAACCCATGTAATGCTCCATATAGAATAATGGGCCCAATATAATGCTCCATAAAGAATAATGGACCCTATATAATGCTTCATATAGAATAATGGGCCCAATATAATGCTAATTATAGAATAATGGAAACCATATTGTGCTCCATATAGAATAATGGGCCCTATATAATGCTCCATATAGAATAATGGACATTATGTAATACTCCATATAGAATAATGGAAATCATATAGTGCTCCATATAGAATAATGTGCCCTATATAATGCTCCGTATAGAATAATGGCCCTATATAATGCTCCACATAGATTAATGGGCCCTATATAGTGCTCCATATAGAATAATGGGCCCAATATAATGCTCCATATAGAATAATGGACCATATATAATGCTCCATAAGAAATAATGGGCCCAATATAATGCTCCATATAGAATAATGGAAACCATATTGTGCTCCATATAGAATAATGGACCTATATAATGCTCCATATAGAATAATGGACATTATATAAAACTCCATATAGAATAATGGAAATAATATGGAGATCAATATAGAATAATGGACCCCATATAATACTCCATATAGAATAATGGGCCCTATATAATATTTCATGTAGAATAAAGGGCCCTACATAATGCTCCATATAGAACAATGGGCCCTATATAACTCTCCATATAGAATACTGGGCTCTATATAATGCTACATATAGAATAATGGAAACCATATAGTGCTCCATATAGAATAATGGGCCCTATAGTATGCTCCATCTAGAGTAATGTGCCCTATATAATGTTCAATATAGTATAATGGGCAAAATATAATGCTTCATATAAAATAATGGAAACCATATAGTGCTCCATATAGAATAATGGGCCCTATATAATGCTCCATATAGAATAATGGACCTTGTATAATGCTCCATATAGAATAATGGAAACCATGTAGTGTTCCGTATAGAATAATGGGCCCTATGTAATGCTCCTTATAGAATAATGAAAACCATATAATGCTCCATATAGAATAATGGGCCGTATATAATGCTCCATAGAGAATAATGGGCCATATATAATGCTCCATATGGAATAATGTGCCCAATATAATGCTCCATATAGATTAATGGACCCTATATAATGCTCCATATAGAATAATGGGCCGTATATAATGCTCCATATAGAACAATGGGCCCTATGTAATGTTCCATATAGAATACTGGGCTCTATATAATGCTACATATAGAATAATGGAAACCATATAGTGCTCCATATAGAATAATGGGCCCTACAGTATGCTCCATCTAGAGTAATGGGCCCTATATAATGTTCAATATAGTATAATGGGCCCAATATAATGCTCCATATAAAATAATGGAAACCATATAGTGCTCCATATAGAATAATGGGCCCTATATAATGCCACATATAGAATAATGGACATTATATAATACACCATATAGAATAATGGAAATCATATAGTGCTCCATCTAGAAGAATAGACCCTATATAATACTCCATATAGAATAATGGATCTTATATAATGCTCCATATAGAATAATGGGTCCTATATAATGCTCCATGTAGAACAATGGGCCATATATAATGCTCCATAGAGAATAATGGAAACCATATAGTGCTACATATAGACTAATGGACCCAATATAATGCTCCATAAAGAATAATGGACCCTATATAATGCTCCATATAGAATAATGGGCCCTATATAATGCTCCATATAGAAAAATGGAAACCATATAATGCTCCATATAGAATAATGGCCCGATATAATGCTCCATACAAATTAATGGGCCCTATATAATGCTCCATATAGAATAATGGAAACCATATAGTGCTCCATATAGAATAATGGACCCTATATGATGTTCCATATAGAATAATGGGCCCTCTATAATGTTCCATATAGAATAATGGGCCCTATATTATGCTCCATATAGATTAATGGGATCTATATAATGCTACAAATAGAATAATGGAAAACATTTAGTGCATCATATACAATAATGGGCCTTATATAATGCTCCACATAGAATAATGGAACCCATATAATGTTCCATACAGAATAATGGGCCTCATATAACGCTTCATATACAATAATCGGCCCTAAATAATGCTCCATACAGAATAATGGACCCTATATAATGCTCCATATAGAATAATGGACCGTATATAATGCTTCATATAGAATAATGGGCCATATATAATGCTGTATATAGAATAATGGAAACCATGCAGAGCTCCATATAGATTAATGGACCCTATATAATGCTTCATATAGAATAATGAACCCTATATAATGCTCCATATAGAATAATGGGCCTTATATAATGCCCTATATAGAATAATGGAAACCATATAATGATCCATATAATTTAATGGGCCCTATATAATGCTCCATACAGAATAATGGGCCCTATATAATGCTCCATATAGAATAATGGAAACCATATGGTGCTCCATATAGAATAATGGACCCTATATGATGATCCATATCGAATAATGGATACTTTATAATGCTCCATATAGAATAATGGGCCCTATATAATGCTCCATGTAGAATAATGGAAACCATATAATGCTCCATATAGAATAATGGGCCCTATATAATGCTCCATATAGAATAATGGGCCAAATATAATGCTCCATATAGAATAATGTACCCTAAATAATGATCCATATAGAATAAAAACCCAATATAATGCTCCATATAGAATAATGGAAACCATATAGTGCTCCATATAGATTAATGGGCCCTATAGAATGCTTCATATAGAATAATGGAACCCATATAACGCTCCATACAGAATAATGGGCCTCATATAATGCTCCATATAGAATAATGGGCCCTATATAATGCTCCATATAGAATAATGGACCTTATATAATGTTCCATATAGAATAATGGAAACTATATATTGCACCATATAGAATAATGGACCCTATATAATGCTCCATATAGAATAATGGAGACCATATAGTGCCCCATATAGAATAATGGGCCCTATATAATCCTTTATATTGAATAATGGGCCCTATATAATCCTTTATATAGAATAATGGGCCCTATATAATGTTCCATATAGAATAATAGGCCCTGTATTATGCTCCATATAGAATAATGGACCCTAAATAATGCTACATATAGAATAATGGAAACCATATAGTGATCCTTATAGAATAATGGGCCCGATATAATGATCCATATACAATAATGGAACCCATATAATGCTCCATACAGAATAATGGGCATCATGTAATGCTCCATATAGAATAATGGGCCCTATATAATGCTCCATATAGAATAATGGAAACCATGTAGTGTTCCGTATAGAATAATGGGCCCAATATAATGCTCCTTATAGAATAATGAAAACCATATAATGCTCCATATAGAATAATGGGCCGTATATAATGCTCCATAGAGAATAATGGGCCATATATAATGCTCCATATGGAATAATGTGCCCAATATAATGTTCCATATAGATTAATGGACCCTATATAATGCTCCATATAGAATAATGGGCCCTATATAATGCCCCATATAGAATAATGGAAACCATATAATGATCCATATAAATTAATGGGCCCTATATAATGCTCCATACAGAATAATGGGCCCTATATAATGCTCCATATAGAATAATGGAAACCATATGGTGCTCCATATAGAATAATGGACCCTATATGATGATCCATATAGAATAATGGATACTTTATAATGCTCCATATAGAATAATGGACCCTATATAATGCTCCATGTAGAATAATGGAAACCATATAATGCTCCATATAGAATAATGGGCCCTATATAATGCTCCATATAGAATAATGGATCCTAAATAATAATCCATATAGAATAAAAACCCTATATAATGCTTCATATAGAATAATGGAAACCATATAGTGCTACATATAGATTAATGGGCCCTATAGAATGCTCCATATAGAATAATGTAACCCATATAACGCTCCATACTGAATAATGGGCCTCATATAATGCTCCATATAGAATAATGGGCCCTCTATAATGCTCCATATAGAATAATGGACCTTATATAATGTTCCATATAGAATAATGGAAACTATATAGTGCACCATATAGAATAATGGACCCTATATAATGCTCCATATAGAATAATGGAGACCATATAGTGCCCCATATAGAATAATGCGCCCTATATAACCCTTTATATAGAATAATGGGCCCTATATAATGTTCCATATAGAATAATAGGCCCTGTATTATGCTCCATATAGAATAATGGACCCTAAATAATGCTACATATAGAATAATGGAAACCATATAGTGATCCTTATAGAATAATGGGCCCGATATAATGATCCATATAAAATAATGGAACCCATATAATGCTCCATACAGAATAAAGGGCATCATGTAATGCTCCATATAGAATAATCAGCCCTATATAATGCTACATATAGAATAATTTACCTTATATAACGCTCCATATAAAATAATGGAAACCATATAGTGCTCCATATAGAACAAAGGGCCCTTATATAATGTTCCATATAGAATAATGGAACCCATATAGTGCTCCATAAAGAATAATGGGCCCTATATAATGCTCCACATAGAATAATGGGCCCTATATAGTGCTCCATATGGAATAATGGGCCCAATATAATGTTCCATGTAGAATAATGGACCCTATGTAATGCTCCATATAGAATAATGGGCCCTAAATAATACTCCATATAGAATAATGGGCCCTATATATTGCTCCACATAGAATAATGGGCCCTATATAGTGCTCCATATAGAATAATGGGCCCTATATAATGCTCCACATAGAATAATGGGCCCTATATAGTGCTCCATAAAGAGTAATGGGCCTCACACAATGTTCCATATAGAATAATGGGCCCAGTATAATGCTCCATATAGAATAATGGAGAACATATTGTGCTCCATATAGAATAATGGGCCTATATAATGATCTATATAGAATAATGGACATTATATAAAACTTCATATAGAATAATGCAAATCATATAGAGTTCAATATAGAATAATGGACCCTATATAATACTCCATATAGAATAATGGGCCCTATATAATATTTCATATAGAATAAATGCCCTATATAATGCTCCATATAGAACAATGGGCCCTATATAATGCTCCATATAGAATACTGGGCCCTATATAATGCTACATATAGAATAATGGAAACCACATAGTGCTCCATATAGAATAATGGGCCCTATAGTATGCTCCATCTAGAGTAATGGGCCCTATATAATGTTCAATATAGTATAATGGGCCCAATATAATGCTCCATATAAAATAATGGAAATCATATAGTGCTCCATATAGAATAACGGGCCCTATATAATGCTCCATATAGAATAATGGACATTATATAATACTCCATATAGAATAATGGAAATCATATAGTGCTCCATCTAGAATAATGGACCCTATATAATACTCCATATAGAATAATGGTTCTTATATAATGCTCCATATAGAATAATGGGCCCTATATAATGCTCCATATAGAACAATGGGCCATATATAATGCTCCATAGAGAATAATGGAAACCATATAGTGCTACATATAGAATAATGGACCCAATATAATGCTCCATAAAGAATAATGGACCCTATATAATGCTCCATATAGAATAATGGGCCCTATATAACGCTCCATATAGAATAATGGAAACCATATAATGCTCCATATAGAATAATGGGCCCGATATAATGCTCCATACAAAATAATGGGCCCTATATAATGCTCCATATAGAATAATGGAAACCATATAGTGCTCCATATAGTATAATGGACCCTATATGATGTTCCATATAGAATAATGAATCCTATATAATGCTCCATATAGAATAATAGAAACCATATAATGCTCCATATAGAGATTTGGGCCCTATATAATGCTCCATACAGAATAATGGGCCCTATATAATGCTCCATATAGAATAATGGGCCAACTATGATGCTCCATATAGAATAATGGAACCTATATAATGCCCCATATAGAATAATGCACCCTATATAATCCTCTATATAGATTAATGGCAACCATATAGTGATCCATATAGAATAATGGGCCCTATATACTGCTCCATATAGAATAATGGAACCCATATAATGCTCCATACAGAATAATGGGCCTCATATAATGATCCATATAGAATAAAGAGCCCTATATAATGCTCCATATAGAATAATGGACCTTATATAATGCTCCATATAGAATAATGGAAACCATATAGTGTTCCATATAGAATAATGGACCCTATATAATGCTCCTTATAGAATAATGAAACCCATATAATGCTCCATATAGAATAATGGGCAGTATATAATGCTCCATAGATAATAATGGGCCATATATAATGCTCCATATAGAATAATGGGCCCAATATAATGCTCCATATAGAATAATTGACCCTATATGATGCTCCATATAGAATAATGGAAACCATATAGTTCCCCGTATTGAATAATGGGCCCTATATCATGCTCCATGTAGAATAATGGGCCTTATATAATGTTCCATACAGAATAATAGGCCCTATATTATGCTCCATATGGAATAATGGGCCCTACATAATGCTACATATAGAATAATAGCAACCATATAGTAATCCATAAAGAATAATGGGCCCTATATAATGCTCCATATAGAATAATGGTACCCATATAATGCTCCATACAGAATAATGGGCCTCATAAAATCCTCCATATAGAATAATGGGCCCTATATAAAGCTCCATATAGAAAAATCAACTTTATATAACGCTCCATATAGAATAATGGAAACCATATAATGCTCCATATAGAATAATGGACCCTATATAATGTTCAATATCGAATAATGGACCCTGTATAATGCTACATATAGAATAATGGGCCTCATTTAATGCTCCATATAGAATAATGGGAACCATATAGTGTTCCATATAGAATAAAGGGCCCTATATAATGCCCCATATAGAATAATGGAACCCATATAGTGCTCCATATAGAATAATGGGCCTCACATAATACTCCATATAGAATAATGGGCGCTAAATAATGCTCCATATAGAATAATGGGCTCTATTTAATGCTCCATATAGAATAATGGGCCCTATAGAATGCTCCACATAGAATAATGGGCCCTTTATAGTGCTCCATATAGAATAATGGGCCCAATATAATGCTCCATATAGAATAATGGGCCCAATATAATGCTCATTATAGAATAATGGAAACCATATAGTGCTCCATATAGAATAAGGGGCCTCACATAATACTCCATATAGAATAATGGGCGCTAAATAATGCTCCATATAGAATAATGGGCTATATTTAATGCTCCATATAGAATAATGGGCCCTATATAATGCTCCACATAGAATAATGGGCCCTTTATAGTGCTCCATATAGAATAATGGGCCCAATATAATGCTCCATATAGAATAATGGACCCTATATAATGCTCCATATAGAATAATGGGCCCAATATAATGCTCATTATAGAATAATGGAAACCATATTGTGCTCCATATAGAATAATGGGCCCAATATAATGCTCCATATAGAATAATGGACATTATGTAATACTCCATAAAGAATAATGGAAATCATATAGTGCTCCATATAGAATAATGTGCCCTATATAATGCTCCGTATAGAATAATGTGCCCTATATTATGCTCCACATAGATTAATGGGCCCTATATAGTGCTCCATATAGAATATTGGGCCCAATATAATGCTCCATATAGAATAATGGACCATATATAATGCTCCATAAAGAATAATGGGCCCAATATAATGCTCCATATAGAATAATGGAAACCATATTAAGCTCCATATAGAATAATGGACCTATATAATGCTCCATATAGAATAATGGACATTATATTAAACTCCATATAGAATAATGGAAATCATATGGAGATCAATATAGAATAATGGACCCCATATAATACTCCATATAGAATAATAGGCCCTATATAATTTTTCATGTAGAATAAAGGGCCCTATATAATGCTCCATATAGAACAATGGGCCCTATATAATGCTCCATATAGAATACTGGGCTCTATATAATGCTACATATAGAATAATGGACATTATACAATACTCCATATAGAATAATGGAAATCATATAGTGCTCCATCTAGAATAATAGACCCTATATAATACTCCATATAGAATAATGGGCCCTATATAATGCTCCATATAGAATAATGGAAACCATATAATGCTCCATATAGAATAATGGGCCCGATATTATGCGCCATAAAAAATAATGGGCCCTATATAATGCTCCATATAGAATAATGGAAACCATATAGTGCTCCATATAGAATAATGGACCCTATATGATGTTCCAGATAGAATAATGAATCCTATATAATGCTCCATATAGAATAATGGGCCATATATAATGCTGTATATAGAATAATGGAAACCATGTAGTGCTCCATATAGATTAATGGACCCTATATAATGCTCCATATAGAATAATGAACCCTATATAATGCTCCCTATAGAATAATGGGCCCTATATAATGCCCCATATAGAATAATGGAAACCATATAATGATCCATATAAATTAATGGGCCCTATATAATGCTCCATACAGAATAATGGGCCCTATATAATGCTCCATATAGAATAATGGAAACCATATGGTGCTCCATATAGGATAATGGACCCTATATGATGATCCATATAGAATAATGAATACTTTATAATGCTCCATGTAGAATAATGGAAACCATATAATGCTCCATATAGAATAATGGGCCAAATATAATGCTCCATATAGAATAATGGGCCAAATATAATGCTCCATATAGAATAATGTACCCTAAATAATGATCCATATAGAATAAAAACCCTATATAATGCTCCATATAGAATAATGGAAACCATATAGTGCTCCATATAGATTAATGGACCCTATAGAATGCTCCATATAGAATAATGGAACCCATATAACGCTCCATACAGAATAATGGGCCTCATATAATGCTCCATATAGAATAATGGGCCCTATATAATGCTCCATATAGAATAATGGACTTTATATAATGTTCCATATAGAATAATGGAAACTATATAGTGCACCATATAGAATAATGGACCCTATATAATGCTCCATATAGAATAATGGAGACCATATATTGCCCCATATAGAATAATGGGCCCTATATAATCCTTTATATAGAATAATGGGCCCTATATAATGTTCCATATAGAATAATAGGCCCTGTATTATGCTCCATATAGAATAATGGACCCTAAATAATGCTGCATATAGAATAATGGAAACCATGTAGTGATAATTATAGAATAATGGGCCCGATATAATGATCCATATACAATAATGGAACCCATATAATGCTCCATACAGAATAATGGGCATCATGTAATGCTTCATATAGAATAATGAGCCCTATATAATGCTACATATAGAATAATTGAACTTATATAACGCTCCATATAAAATAATGGAAACCATATAGTGCTCCATATAGAACAAAGGTCCCTTATATAATGCTCCATATAGAATAATGGAACCCATATAGTGCTTCATAAAGAATAATGGGCCCTATATAATGCTCCACATAGAATAATGGGCCCTATATAGTGCTCCATATGGAATAATGGGCCCAATATAATGTTCCATGTAGAATAATGGGCCCGATATAATGCGCCATACAAAATAATGGGCCCTATATAATGCTCCATATAAAATAATGGAAACCATATAGTGCTCCATAAAGAATAATAGACACTATATGATGTTGCATATAGAATAAAGAATCCTATATAATGCTCCATATAGAATAATGGAACATATATAATGCTCCATATAGAATAATAGAAACCATATAATGCTCCATATAAAGATGTGGGCCCTATATAATGCTCCATACAGAATAATGGGCCCTATATAATGCTCCATATAGAATAATGGGCCAAATATAATGCTCCATATAGAATAATGGACCCTATATAATACCCCATATAGAATAATGCACCCTATATAATGCTCTATATAGATTAATGGAAACCATATAATGCTCCATATAGAATAATGGGCCTCATATAATGATCCACATAGAATAAAGGGCCCTATATAGTGCTCCATATAGAATAATGGACCTTGTATAATGCTCCATATAGAATAATGGAAAACATATAGTGTTCCATGTAGAATAATGGCCCCTATATAATGCTCCTTATAGAATAATGAAAACCACATAATGCTCCATATAGAATAATGGGCCGTATATAATGCTCCATAGAGAATAATGGGCCATATATAATGCTAAATATAGAATAATGTGCCCAATATAATGCTCCATATAGATTAATGGACCCTATATAATGCTCCATATAGAATAATGAACCCTATATAATGCTCCATATAGAATAATGGGCCCTATATAATGCCCCATATAGAATAATGGAAACCATATAGTGCTCCATATAGAATAATGGGCCCTATATAATGCTACATATAGAATAATGGACATTATATAATACTCCATATAGAATAATGGAAATCATATAGTGATCCTTATAGAATAATGGGCCCGATATAATGATCCATATACAATAATGGAACCCATATAATGCTCTATACAGAATAATGGCCATCATGTAATGCTCCATATAGAATAATGGGCCCTATATAATGCTACATATAGAATAATTGACCTTATATAACGCTCCATATAAAATAATGGAAACCATATAGTGCTCCATATAGAACAAAGGGCCCTTATATAATGCTCCATATAGAATAATAGAACCCATATAGTGCTCCATAAAGTATAATGGGCCCTATATAATGCTCCACATAGAATAATGGGCCCTATATAGTGCTCCATATGGAATAATGGGCCCAATATAATGTTCCATGTAGAATAATGGATGCTATATAATGCTCCATATAGAATAATGGGCCCTAAATAATACTCCATATAGAATAATGGGCCCTATATATTGCTCCACATAGAATAATGGGCCCTATATAGTGCTCCATATAGAATAATGGGCCCTATATAATGCTCCACATAGAATAATGGGCCCTATATAGTGCTCCATAAAGAGTAATGGGCCTCACACAATGTTCCATATAGAATAATGGGCCCAATATAATGCTTAATATAGAATAATGGAGAACATATTGTGCTCCATATAGAATAATGGGCCTATATAATGATCCATATAGAATAATGGACATTATATAAAACTCCATATAGAATAATGGAAATCATATAGGGATCAATATAGAATAATGGACTCTATATAATACTCCATATAGAATAATGGGCCCTATATAATATTTCATATAGAATAAAGGGCCCTATATAATGCTCCATATAGAACAATGGGCCCTATATAATGCTCCATATAGAATACTGGGCCCTATATAATGCTACATATAGAATAATGGGCCCTATATAATGCTCCATATAGAACAATGGTCCATATATAATGCTCCATAGAGAATAATCTAAACCATATAGTGCTACATATAGAATAATGGACCCAATATAATGCTCCATAAAGAATAATGGACCCTATATAATGCTCCATATAGAATAATGGGCCCTATATAACGCTCCATATAGAATAATGGAAACCATATAATGCTCCATATAGAATAATGGGCCCGATATAATGCTCCATACAAAATAATGGGCCCTATATAATGCTCCATATAGAAAATTGTAAACCATATAGTGCTCCATATAGAATAATGGACCCTATATAATGTTCCATACAGAATAATAGGCCCTATATTATGCTCCATATGGAATAATGGGCCCTACATAATGCTACATATAGAATAATAGCAACCATATAGTGATCCATAAAGAATAATGGGCCCTATATAATGCTCCATATAGAATAATGTTACCCATATAATGCTCCATACAGAATAATGGGCCTCATAAAATGCTCCATATAGAATAATGGGCCCTATATAATGCTCCATATAGAATAATCAGCTTTATATAACGCTCCATATAGAATAATGGAAACCATATAATGCTCCATGTAGAATAATGGACCCTATATAATGATCAATATCGAATAATGGACCTTGTATAATGCTACATATAGAATAATTGGCCTCATTTAATGCTCCATATAGAATAATGGGAACCATATATGGTTCCATATAGAATAAAGGGCCCTATATAATGCCCCATATAGAATAATGGAACCCATATAGTGCTCCATATAGAATAATGGGCCTCACATAATACTCCATATAGAATAATGGGCGCTAAATAATGCTCCATATAGAATAATAAGCCCTATTTAATGCTCCATATAGAATAATGGGCCCTATATAATGCTCCACATAGAATAATGGGCCCTTTATAGTGCTCCATATAGAATAATGCGCCCAATATAATGCTCCATATAGAATAAAGGGCCCAATATAATGCTCTTTATAGAATAATGGAAACCATATTGTGCTCCATATAGAATAATGGGCCCTATATAATGCTCCATATAGAATAATGGACATTATGTAATACTCCATATAGAATAATGGAAATCATATAGTGCTCCATATAGAATAATGTGCCCTATATAATGCTCCGTATAGATTAATGAGCCCTATATAATGCTCCACATAGATTAATGGGCCTTATACAGTTCTCCATATAGAATAATGGGCCCAATATAATGCTCCATATAGAATAATGGACCATATATAATGCTCCATAAAGAATAATGGGCCAAATATAATGCTCCATATAGAATAATGGAAACCATATTGTGCTCCATATAGAATAATGGACCTATATAATGCTCCATATAGAATAATGGACATTATATAAAACTCCATATAGAATAATGGAAATCATATGGAGATCAATATAGAATAATGGACCCCATATAATACTCCATGTAGAATAATGGGCCCTATATAATATTTCATGTAGAATAAAGGGCCCTATATAATGCTCCATATATAACAATGGGCCCTATATAATGCTCCATATAGAATACTGGGCTCTATATAATGCTAGATATAGAATAATGGAAACCATATAGTGCTCCATATAGAATAATGGGCCCTATAGTATGCTCCATCTAGAGTAATGGGCCCTATATAATGTTCAATATAGTATAATGGGCCCAATATAATGCTCCATATAAAATAATCGAAACCATATAGTGCTCCATATAGAATAATGGGCCCTATATAATGCTACATATAGAATAATGGACATTATATAATACTCCATATAGAATAATGGAAATCATATAGTGCTCCATCTAGAATAATAGACCCTATATAATAGCCCATATAGAATAATGGGTCTTATATAATGCTTCATATAAAATAATGGGTCCTATATAATGCTCCATATAGAACAATGGGCCATATATAATGCTCCATAGAGAATAATGGAAACCATATAGTGCTACATATAGAATAATGGACCCAATATAATGCTCCATAAAGAATAATGGACCCTATATAATGCTCCATATAGAATAATGGGCCCTATATAACGCTCCATATAGAATAATGGAAACCATATAATGCTCCATATAGAGATTTGGGCCCTATATAATGCTCCATACAGAATAACGGGCCCTATATAATGGTCCATATAGAATAATGGGCCAACTATAATGCTCCATATAGAATAATGGAACCTATATAATGCCCCATATAGAATAGTGCACCCTATATAATGCTCTATATAGATTAATGGAAACCATATAGTGATCCATATAGAATAATGGGCCCTATATAATGCTCCATATAGAATAATGGAACCCATATAATGCTCCATACAGAATAATGGGCCTCATATAATGATCCATATAGAATAAAGGGCCCTATATAATGCTCCATATAGAATAATGGACCTTATATAATGCTCCATATAGAATAATGGAAACCATATAGTGTTCCATATAGAATAATGGACAGTATATAATGCTCCTTATAGAATAATGAAAACCATATAATGCTCCATATAGAATAATGGGCCATATATAATGCTCCATAGAAAATAATGGGCCATATATAATGCTCCATATAGAATAATGGGACCAATATAATGCTCCATATAGAATAATTGACCCTATATGATGCTCCATATAGAATAATGGAAACCATATAGTGCCCCGTATTGAATAATGGGCCCTATATCATGCTCCATATAGAATGATGGGCCCTACATAATGTTCCATACAGAATAATAGGCCCTATATTATGCTCCATATGGAATAATGGGCCCTACATAATGCTACATAGAGAATAATAGCAACCATATAGTGATCCATAAAGAATAATGGGCCCTATATAATGCCCCATATAGAATAATCAACTTTATATAACGCTCCATATAGAATAATGGAAACCATATAATGCTCCATATAGAATAATGGACCCTATATAATGTTCAATATCGAATAATGGACCCTATATAATGCTACATATAGAATAATGGGCCTCATTTAATGCTCCATATAGAATAATGGGAACCATATAGTGTTCCATATAGAATAAAGGGCCCTATATAATGCCTCATATAGAATAATGGAACCCATATAATGCTCCATATAGAATAATGGGCCCAATATAATGCTCCATATAGAATAATGGACCCTATATAATGCTTCATATAGAATAATGGGCCCAATATAATGCTCATTATAGAATAATGGAAACCATATTGTGCTCCATATAGAATAATGGGCCCTATATAATGCTCCATATAGAATAATGGACATTATGTAATACTCCATATAGAATAATGGAAATCATATAGTGCTCCATATAGAATAATGTGCCCTATATAATGCTCCGTATAGAATAATGGCCCTATATAATGCTCCACATAGATTAATGGGCCCTATATAGTGCTCCATATAGAATAATGGGCCCAATATAATGCTCCATATAGAATAATGGACCATATATAATGCTCCATAAAGAATCATGGGCCCAATATAATGCTCCATATAGAATAATGGAAACCATATTGTGCTCCATATAGAATAATGGACCTATATAATGCTCCATATAGAATAATGGACATTATATAAAACTCCATATAGAATAATGGAAATAATATGGAGATCAATATAGAAAAATGGACCCCATATAATACTCCATATAGAATAATGGGCCCGATATAATATTTCATGTAGAATAAAGGGCCCTACATAATGCTCCATATAGAACAATGGGCCCTATATAATGCTCCATATAGAATACTGGGCTCTATATAATGCTACATATAGAATAATGGAAACCATATAGTGCCCCATATAGAATAATGGGCCCTATAGTATGCTCCATCTAGAGTAATGTGCCCTATATAATGTTCAATATAGTATAATGGGCAAAATATAATGCTTCATATAAAATAATGGAAACCATATAGTGCTCCATATAGAATAATGGGCCCTATATAATGCTCCATATAGAATAATGGACCTTGTATAATGCTCCATATAGAATAATGGAAACCATGTAGTGTTCCGTATAGAATAATGGGCCCTATATAATGCTCCTTATAGAATAATGAAAACCATATAATGCTCCATATAGAATAATGGGCCGTATATAATGCTCCATAGAGAATAATGGGCCATATATAATGCTCCATATGGAATAATGTGCCCAATATAATGCTCCATATAGATTAATGGACCCTATATAATGCTCCATATAGAATAATGGGCCCTATATAATGCTCCATATAGAACAATGGGCCCTATGTAATGCTCCATATAGAATACTGGGCTCTATATAATGCTACATATAGAATAATGGAAACCATATAGTGCTCCATATAGAATAATGGGCCCAATATAATGCTCCATATAAAATAATGGAAACCATATAGTGCTCCATATAGAATAATGGGCCCTATATAATGCCACATATAGAATAATGGACATTATATAATACACCATATAGAATAATGGAAATCATATAGTGCTCCATCTAGAAGAATAGACCCTATATAATACTCCATATAGAATAATGGATCTTATATAATGCTCCATATAGAATAATGGGTCCTATATAATGCTCCATATAGAACAATGGGCCATATATAATGCTCCATAGAGAATAATGGAAACCATATAGTGCTACATATAGACTAATGGACCCAATATAATGCTCCATAAAGAATAATGGACCCTATATAATGCTCCATATAGAATAATAGGCCCTATATAATGCTCCATATAGAAAAATGGAAACCATATAATGCTCCATATAGAATAATGGCCCGATATAATGCTCCATACAAATTAATGGGCCCTATATAATGCTCCATATAGAATAATGGAAACCATATAGTGCTCCATATAGAATAATGGACCCTATATGATGTTCCATATAGAATAATGGGCCCTCTATAATGTTCCATATAGAATAATGGGCCCTATATTATGCTCCATATAGATTAATGGGATCTATATAATGCTACAAATAGAATAATGGAAAACATTTAGTGCATCATATACAATAATGGGCCTTATATAATGCTCCACATAGAATAATGGAACCCATATAATGTTCCATACAGAATAATGGGCCTCATATAACGCTTCATATACAATAATTGGCCCTAAATAATGCTCCATACAGAATAATGGACCCTATATAATGCTCCATATAGAATAATGGACCGTATATAATGCTTCATATAGAATAATGGGCCATATATAATGCTGTATATAGAATAATGGAAACCATGCAGAGCTCCATATAGATTAATGGACCCTATGTAATGCTTCATATGGAATAATGAACCCTATATAATGCTCCATATAGAATAATGGGCCTTATATAATGCCCTATATAGAATAATGGAAACCATATAATGATCCATATAATTTAATGGGCCCTATATAATGCTCCATACAGAATAATGGGCCCTATATAATGCTCCATATAGAATAATGGAAACCATATGGTGCTCCATATAGAATAATGGACCCTATATGATGATCCATATAGAATAATGGATACTTTATAATGCTCCATATAGAATAATGGGCCCTATATAATGCTCCATGTAGAATAATGGAAACCATATAATGCTCCATATAGAATAATGGGCCCTATATAATGCTCCATATAGAATAATGGGCCAAATATAATGCTCCATATAGAATAATGGACCCTAAATAATGATCCATATAGAATAAAAACCCTATATAATGCTCCAGATAGAATAATGGAAACCATATAGTGCTCCATATAGATTAATGGGCCCTATAGAATGCTCCATATAGAATAATGGAACCCATATAACGCTCCATACAGAATAATGGGCCTCATATAATGCTCCATATAGAATAATGGGCCCTATATAATGCTCCATATAGAATAATGGACCTTATATAATGTTCCATATAGAATAATGGAAACTATATATTGCACCATATAGAATAATGGACCCTATATAATGCTCCATATAGAATAATGGAGACCATATAGTGCCCCATATAGAATAATGGGCCCTATATAATCCTTTATATTGAATAATGGGCCCTATATAATCCTTTATATAGAATAATGGGCCCTATATAATGTTCCATATAGAATAATAGGCCCTGTATTATGTTCTATATAGAATAATGGACCCTAAATAATGCTACATATAGAATAATGGAAACCATATAGTGATCCTTATAGAATAATGGGCCCGATATAATGATCCATATACAATAATGGAACCCATATAATGCTCCATACAGAATAATGGGCATCATGTAATGCTCCATATAGAATAATGGGCCCTATATAATGCTCCATATAGAATAATGGAAACCATGTAGTGTTCAGTATAGAATAATGGGCCCAATATAATGCTCCTTATAGAATAATGAAAACCATATAATGCTCCATATAGAATAATGGGCCGTATATAATGCTCCATAGAGAATAATGGGCCATATATAATGCTCCATATGGAATAATGTGCCCAATATAATGCTCCATATAGATTAATGGACCCTATATAATGCTCCATATAGAATAATGGGCCCTATATAATGCCCCATATAGAATAATGGAAACCATATAATGATCCATATAAATTAATGGGCTCTATATAATGCTCCATACAGAATAATGGGCCCTATATAATGCTCCATATAGAATAATGGAAACCATATGGTGCTCCATATAGGATAATGGACCCTATATGATGATCCATATAGAATAATGGATACTTTATCATGCTCCATATAGAATAATGGGCCCTATATAATGCTCCATGTAGAATAATGGAAACCATATAATGCTCCATATAGAATAATGGGCCCTATATAATGCTCCATGTAGAATAATGGAAACCATATAATGCTCCATATAGAATAATGGGCCCTATAGAATGCTCCATATAGAATAATGGAACCCATATAACGCTCCATACAGAATAATGGGCCTCATATAATGCTCCATATAGAATAATGGACCTTATATAATGTTCCATATAGAATAATGGAAACTATATATTGCACCATATAGAATAATGGACCCTATGTAATGCTCCATATAGAATAATGGAGACCATATAGAATAATGGGCCCTATATAATTCTTTATATTGAATAATGGGCCCTATATAATCCTTTATATAGAATAATGGGCCCTATATAATGTTCCATATAGAATAATAGGCCCTGTATTATGCTCCATATAGAATAATGGACCCTAAATAATGCTACATATAGAATAATGGAAACCATATAGTGATCCTTATAGAATAATGTGCCCGATATAATGATCCATATACAATAATGGAACCCATATAATGCTCCATACAGAATAATGGGCATCATGTAATGCTCCATATAGAATAATGGGCCCTATATAATGCTCCATATAGAATAATGGAAACCATGTAGTGTTCAGTATAGAATAATGGGCCCAATATAATGCTCCTTATAGAATAATGAAAACCATATAATGCTCCATATAGAATAATGGGCCGTATATAATGCTCCATAGAGAATAATGGGCCATATATAATGCTCCATATGGAATAATGTGCCCAATATAATGCTCCATATAGATTAATGGACCCTATATAATGCTCCATATAGAATAATGGGCCCTATATAATGCTCCATGTAGAATAATGGAAACCATATAATGCTCCATATAGAATAATGGGCCCTATATAATGCTCCATGTAGAATAATGGATCCTAAATAATGATCCATATAGAATAAAAACCCTATATAATGCTCCATATAGAATAATGGAAACCATATAGTGCTACATATAGATTAATGGGCCCTATAGAATGCTCCATATAGAATAATGTAACCCATATAACGCTCCATACTGAATAATGGGCCTCATATAATGCTCCATATAGAATAATGGGCCCTCTATAATGCTCCATATAGAATAATGGACCTTATATAATGTTCCATATAGAATAATGGAAACTATATAGTGCACCATATAGAATAATGGACCCTATATAATGCTCCATATAGAATAATGGAGACCATATAGTGCCCCATATAGAATAATGCGCCCTATATAACCCTTTATATAGAATGATGGGCCCTATATAATGTTCCATATAGAATAATAGGCCCTGTATTATGCTCCATATAGAATAATGGACCCTAAATAATGCTACATATAGAATAATGGAAACCATATAGTGATCCTTATAGAATAATGGGCCCGATATAATGATCCATATAAAATAATGGAACCCATATAATGCTCCATACAGAATAAAGGGCATCATGTAATGCTCCATATAGAATAATCGGCCCTATATAATGCTACGTATAGAATAATTGACCTTATATAACGCTCCATATAAAATAATGGAAACCATAGAGTGCTCCATATAGAACAAAGGGCCCTTATATAATGCTCCATATAGAATAATGGAACCCATATAGTGCTCCATAAAGAATAATGGGCCCTATATAATGCTCCACATAGAATAATGGGCCCTATATAGTGCTCCATATGGAATAATGGGCCCAATATAATGTTCCATGTAGAATAATGGACCCTATGTAATGCTCCATATAGAATAATGGGCCCTAAATAATACTCCATATAGAATAATGGGCCCTATATATTGCTCCACATAGAATAATGGGCCCTATATAGTGCTCCATATAGAATAATGGGCCCTATATAATGCTCCACATAGAATAATGGGCCCTATATAGTGCTCCATAAAGAGTAATGGGCCTCACACAATGTTCCATATAGAATAATGGGCCCAGTATAATGCTCCATATAGAATAATGGAGAACATATTGTGCTCCATATAGAATAATGGGCCTATATAATGATCCATATAGAATAATGGACATTATATAAAACTTCATATAGAATAATGCAAATCATATAGAGATCAATATAGAATAATGGACCCTATATAATACTCCATATAGAATAATGGGCCCTATATAATATTTCATATAGAATAAATGCCCTATATAATGCTCCATATAGAACAATGGGCCCTATATAATGCTCCATATAGAATACTGGGCCCTATATAATGCTACATATAGAATAATGGAAACCACATAGTGCTCCATATAGAATAATGGGCCCTATAGTATGCTCCATCTAGAGTAATGGGCCCTATATAATGATCAATATAGTATAATGGGCCCAATATATTGCTCCATATAAAATAATGGAAATCATATAGTGCTCCATATAGAATAACGGGCCCTATATAATGCTCCATATAGAATAATGGACATTATATAATACTCCATATAGAATAATGGAAATCATATAGTGCTCCATCTAGAATAATGGACCCTTTATAATACTCCATATAGAATAATGGTTCTTATATAATGCTCCATATAGAATAATGGGCCCTATATAATGCTCCATATAGAACAATGGGCCATATATAATGCTCCATAGAGAATAATGGAAACCATATAGTGCTACATATAGAATAATGGACCCAATACAATGCTCCATAAAGAATAATGGACCCTATATAATGCTCCATATAGAATAATGGGCCCTATATAACGCTCCATATAGAATAATGGAAACCATATAATGCTCCATATAGAATAATGGGCCCGATATAATGCTCCATACAAAATAATGGGCCCTATATAATGCTCCATATAGAATAATGGAAACCATATAGTGCTCCATATAGTATAATGGACCCTATATGATGTTCCATATAGAATAATGAATCCTATATAATGCTCCATATAGAATAATAGAAACCATATAATGCTCCATATAGAGATTTGGGCCCTATATAATGCTCCATACAGAATAATGGGCCCTATATAATGCTCCATATAGAATAATGGGCCAACTATGATGCTCCATATAGAATAATGGAACCTATATAATGCCCCATATAGAATAATGCACCCTATATAATCCTCTATATAGATTAATGGCAACCATATAGTGATCCATATAGCATAATGGGCCCTATATACTGCTCCATATAGAATAATGGAACCCATATAATGCTCCATACAGAATAATGGGCCTCATATAATGATCCATATAGAATAAAGGGCCCTATATAATGCTCCATATAGAATAATGGACCTTATATAATGCTCCATATAGAATAATGGAAACCATACAGTGTTCCATATAGAATAATGGACCCTATATAATGCTCCTTATAGAATAATGAAAACCATATAATGCTCCATATAGAATAATGGGCAGTATATAATGCTCCATAGATAATAATGGGCCATATATAATGCTCCATATAGAATAATGGGCCCAATATAATGCTCCATATAGAATAATTGACCCTATATGATGCTCCATATAGAATAATGGAAACCATATAGTTCCCCGTATTGAATAATGGGCCCTATATCATGCTCCATATAGAATAATGGGCCCTATATAATGTTCCATACAGAATAATAGGCCCTATATTATGCTCCATATGGAATAATGGGCCCTACATAATGCTACATATAAAATAATAGCAACCATATAGTGATCCATAAAGAATAATGGGCCCTATATAATGCTCCATATAGAATAATGGTACCCATATAATGCTCCATACAGAATAATGGGCCTCATAAAATGCTCCATATAGAATAATGGGCCCTATATAAAGCTCCATATAGAATAATCAACTTTATATAACGCTCCATATAGAATAATGGAAACCATATAATGCTCCATATAGAATAATGGACCCTATATAATGTTCAATATCGAATAATGGACCCTGTATAATGCTACATATAGAATAATGGGCCTCATTTAATGCTCCATATAGAATAATGGGAACCATATAGTGTTCCATATAGAATAAAGGGCCCTATATAATGCCCCATATAGAATAATGGAACCCATATAGTGCTCCATATAGAATAATGGGCCTCACATAATACTCCATATAGAATAATGGGCGCTAAATAATGCTCCATATAGAATAATGGGCCCTATTTAATGCTCCATATAGAATAATGGGCCCTATATAATGCTCCATATAGAATAATAGAAACCATATAATGCTCCATATAGAGATTTGGGCCATATATAATGCTCCATACAGAATAACGGGCCCTATATAATGGTCCATATAGAATAATGGGCCAACTATAATGCTCCATATAGAATAATGGAACCTATATAATGCCCCATATAGAATAGTGCACCCTATATAATGCTCTATATAGATTAATGGAAACCATATAGTGATCCATATAGAATAATGGGCCCTATATAATGCTCCATATAGAATAATGGAACCCATAAAATGCTCCATATAGAATAATGGGCCTCATATAATGATCCATATAGAATAAAGGGCCCTATATAATGCTCCATATAGAATAATGGACCTTATATAATGCTCCATATAGAATAATGGAAACCATATAGTGTTCCATATAGAATAATGGACAGTATATAATGCTCCTTATAGAATAATGAAAACCATATAATGCTCCATATAGAATAATGGGCCGTATATAATGCTCCATAGATAATAATGGGCCATATATAAGGCTCCATGTAGAATAATGGGCACAATATAATGCTCCATATAGAATAATTGACCCTATATGATGCTCCAAATAGAATAATGGAAACCATATAGTGCCCCGTATTGAATAATGGGCCCTATATCATGTTCCATATAGAATAATGGGCCCTACATAATGTTCCATACAGAATAATAGGCCCTATATTATGCTCCATATGGAATAATGGGCCCTACATAATGCTACATAGAGAATAATAGCAACCATATAGTGATCCATAAAGAATAATGGGCCCTATATAATGCTCCATATAGAATACTGGGCTCTATATAATGCTACATATAGAATAATGGAAACCATATAGTGCTCCATATAGAATAATGGGCCCTACAGTATGCTCCATCTAGAGTAATGGGCCCTATATAATGTTCAATATAGTATAATGGGCTCCATATAAAATAATGGAAACCATATAGTGCTCCATATAGAATAATGGGCCCTATATAATGCCACATATAGAATAATGGACATTATATAATACACCATATAGAATAATGGAAATCATATAGTGCTCCATCTAGAAGAATAGACCCTATATAATACTCCATATAGAATAATGGATCTTATATAATGCTCCATATAGAATAATGGGTCCTATATAATGCTCCATATAGAACAATGGGCCATATATAATGCTCCATAGAGAATAATGGAAACCATATAGTGCTACATATAGACTAATGGACCCAATATAATGCTCCATAAAGAATAATGGACCCTATATAATGCTCCATATAGAATAATGGGCCCTATATAATGCTCCATATAGAAAAATGGAAACCATATAATGCTCCATATAGAATAATGGCCCGATATAATGCTCCATAAAAATTAATGGGCCCTATATAATGCTCCATATAGAATAATGGAAACCATATAGTGCTCCATATAGAATAATGGACCCTATATGATGTTCCATATAGAATAATGGGCCCTCTATAATGTTCCATATAGAATAATGGGCCCTATATTATGCTCCATATAGATTAATGAGATCTATATAATGCTACAAATAGAATAATGGAAAACATTTAGTGCATCATATACAATAATGGGTCTTATATAATGCTCCACATAGAATAATGGAACCCATATAATGTTCCTACAGAATAATGGGCCTCATATAACGCTTCATATACAATAATCGACCCTAAATAATGCTCCATACAGAATAATGGACCCTATATAATGCTCCATATAGAATAATGGACCGTATATAATGCTTCATATAGAATAATGGGCCTCATTTAATGCTCCATATAGAATAATTGGAACCATATAGTGTTCCATATAGAATAAAGGGCCCTATATAATGCCTCATATAGAATAATGGAACCCATATAATGCTCCATATAGAATAATGGGCCCAATATAATGCTCCATATAGAATAATGGACCCTATATAATGCTTCATATAGAATAATGGGCCCAATATAATGCTCATTATAGAATAATGGAAACCATATTGTGCTCCATATAGAATAATGGGCCCTATATAATGCTCCATATAGAATAATGGACATTATGTAATACTCCATATAGAATAATGGAAATCATATAGTGCTCCATATAGAATAATGTGCCCTATATAATGCTCCGTATAGAATAATGGCCCTATATAATGCTCCACATAGATTAATGGGCCCTATATAGTGCTCCATATAGAATAATGGGCCCAATATAATGCTCCATATAGAATAATGGACCATATATAATGCTCCATAAAGAATAATGGGCCCAATATAATGCTCCATATAGAATAATGGAAACCATATTGTGCTCCATATAGAATAATGGACCTATATAATGCTCCATATAGAATAATGGACATTATATAAAACTCCATATAGAATAATGGAAATAATATGGAGATCAATATAGAATAATGGACCCCATATAATACTCCATATAGAATAATGGGCCCTATGTAATATTTCATGTAGAATAAAGGGCCCTACATAATGCTCCATATAGAACAATGGGCCCTATATAATGCTCCATATAGAATACTGGGCTCTATATAATGCTACATATAGAATAATGGAAACCATATAGTGCCCCATATAGAATAATGGGCCCTATAGTATGCTCCATCTAGAGTAATGTGCCCTATATAATGTTCAATATAGTATAATGGGCAAAATATAATGCTTCATATAAAATAATGGAAACCATATAGTGCTCCATATAGAATAATGGGCCCTATATAATGCTCCATATAGAATAATGGACCTTGTATAATGCTCCATATAGAATAATGGAAACCATGTAGTGTTCCGTATAGAATAATGGGCCCTATATAATGCTCCTTATAGAATAATGAAAACCATATAATGCTCCATATAGAATAATGGGCCGTATATAATGCTCCATAGAGAATAATGGGCCATATATAATGCTCCATATGGAATAATGTGCCCAATATAATGCTCCATATAGATTAATGGACCCTATATAATGCTCCATATAGAATAATGGGCCCTATATAATGCTCCATATAGAACAATGGGCCCTATGTAATGCTCCATATAGAATACTGGGCTCTATATAATGCTACATATAGAATAATGGAAACCATATAGTGCTCCATATAGAATAATGGGCCCTACAGTATGCTCCATCTAGAGTAATGGGCCCTATATAATGTTCAATATAGTATAATGGGCTCCATATAAAATAATGGAAACCATATAGTGCTCCATATAGAATAATGGGCCCTATATAATGCCACATATAGAATAATGGACATTATATAATACACCATATAGAATAATGGAAATCATATAGTGCTCCATCTAGAAGAATAGACCCTATATAATACTCCATATAGAATAATGGATCTTATATAATGCTCCATATAGAATAATGGGTCCTATATAATGCTCCATATAGAACAATGGGCCATATATAATGCTCCATAGAGAATAATGGAAACCATATAGTGCTACATATAGACTAATGGACCCAATATAATGCTCCATAAAGAATAATGGACCCTATATAATGCTCCATATAGAATAATGGGCCCTATATAATGCTCCATATAGAAAAATGGAAACCATATAATGCTCCATATAGAATAATGGCCCGATATAATGCTCCATACAAATTAATGGGCCCTATATAATGCTCCATATAGAATAATGGAAACCATATAGTGCTCCATATAGAATAATGGACCCTATATGATGTTCCATATAGAATAATGGGCCCTCTATAATGTTCCATATAGAATAATGGGCCCTATATTATGCTCCATATAGATTAATGGGATCTATATAATGCTACAAATAGAATAATGGAAAACATTTAGTGCATCATATACAATAATGGGTCTTATATAATGCTCCACATAGAATAATGGAACCCATATAATGTTCCTACAGAATAATGGGCCTCATATAACGCTTCATATACAATAATCGACCCTAAATAATGCTCCATACAGAATAATGGACCCTATATAATGCTCCATATAGAATAATGGACCGTATATAATGCTTCATATAGAATAATGGGCCATATATAATGCTGTATATAGAATAATGGAAACCATGCAGAGCTCCATATAGATTAATGGATCCTATATAATGCTTCATATAGAATAATGAACCCTATATAATGCTCCATATAGAATAATGGGCCTTATATAATGCCCTATATAGAATAATGGAAACCATATAATGATCCATATAATTTAATGGGCCCTATATAATGCTCCATACAGAATAATGGGCCCTATATAATGCTCCATATAGAATAATGGAAACCATATGGTGCTCCATATAGAATAATGGACCCTATATGATGATCCATATAGAATAATGGATACTTTACAATGCTCCATATAGAATAATGGGCCCTATATAATGCTCCATGTAGAATAATGGAAACCATATAATGCTCCATATAGAATAATGGGCCCTATATAATGCTCCATATAGAATAATGGGCCAAATATAATGCTCCATATAGAATAATGGACCCTAAATAATGATCCATATAGAATAAAAACCCTATATAATGCTCCATATAGAATAATGGAAACCATATGGTGCTCCATATAGAATAATGGACCCTATATGATGATCCATATAGAATAATGGATACTTTACAATGCTCCATATAGAATAATGGGCCCTATATAATGCTCCATGTAGAATAATGGAAACCATATAATGCTCCATATAGAATAATGGGCCCTATATAATGCTCCATATAGAATAATGGGCCAAATATAATGCTCCATATAGAATAATGGACCCTAAATAATGATCCATATAGAATAAAAACCCTATATAATGCTCCATATAGAATAATGGAAACCATATAGTGTTCCATATAGATTAATGGGCCCTATAGAATGCTCCATATAGAATAATGGAACCCATATAACGCTCCATACAGAATAATGGGCCTCATATAATGCTCCATATAGAATAATGGGCCCTATATAATGCTCCATATAGAATAATGGACCTTATTTAATGTTCCATATAGAATAATGGAAACTATATATTGCACCATATAGAATAATGGACCCTATGTAATGCTCCATATAGAATAATGGAGACCATATAGAATAATGGGCCCTATATAATTCTTTATATTGAATAATGGGCCCTATATAATCCTTTATATAGAATAATGGGCCCTATATAATGTTCCATATAGAATAATAGGCCCTGTATTATGCTCCATATAGAATAATGGACCCTAAATAATGCTACATATAGAATAATGGAAACCATATAGTGATCCTTATAGAATAATGTGCCCGATATAATGATCCATATACAATAATGGAACCCATATAATGCTCCATACAGAATAATGGGCATCATGTAATGCTCCATATAGAATAATGGGCCCTATATAATGCTCCATATAGAATAATGGAAACCATGTAGTGTTCAGTATAGAATAATGGGCCCAATATAATGCTCCTTATAGAATAATGAAAACCATATAATGCTCCATATAGAATAATGGGCCGTATATAATGCTCCATAGAGAATAATGGGCCATATATAATGCTCCATATGGAATAATGTGCCCAATATAATGCTCCATATAGATTAATGGACCCTATATAATGCTCCATATAGAATAATGGGCCCTATATAATGCTCCATGTAGAATAATGGAAACCATATAATGCTCCATATAGAATAATGGGCCCTATATAATGCTCCATATAGAATAATGGATCCTAAATAATGATCCATATAGAATAAAAACCCTATATAATGCTCCATATAGAATAATGGAAACCATATAGTGCTACATATAGATTAATGGGCCCTATAGAATGCTCCATATAGAATAATGGAACCCATATAACGCTCCATACTGAATAATGGGCCTCATATAATGCTCCATATAGAATAATGGGCCCTCTATAATGCTCCATATAGAATAATGGACCTTATATAATGTTCCATATAGAATAATGGAAACTATATAGTGCACCATATAGAATAATGGACCCTATATAATGCTCCATATAGAATAATGGAGACCATATAGTGCCCCATATAGAATAATGCGCCCTATATAACCCTTTATATAGAATAATGGGCCCTATATAATGTTCCATATAGAATAATAGGCCCTGTATTATGCTCCATATAGAATAATGGACCCTAAATAATGCTACATATAGAATAATGGAAACCATATAGTGATCCTTATAGAATAATGGGCCCGATATAATGATCCATATAAAATAATGGAACCCATATAATGCTCCATACAGAATAAAGGGCATCATGTAATGCTCCATATAGAATAATCGGCCCTATATAATGCTACGTATAGAATAATTGACCTTATATAACGCTCCATATAAAATAATGGAAACCATAGAGTGCTCCATATAGAACAAAGGGCCCTTATATAATGCTCCATATAGAATAATGGAACCCATATAGTGCTCCATAAAGAATAATGGGCCCTATATAATGCTCCACATAGAATAATGGGCCCTATATAGTGCTACATATGGAATAATGGGCCCAATATAATGTTCCATGTAGAATAATGGACCCTATGTAATTCTCCATATAGAATAATGGGCCCTAAATAATACTCCATATAGAATAATGGGCCCTATATATTGCTCCACATAGAATAATGGGCCCTATATAGTGCTCCATATAGAATAATGGGCCCTATATAATGCTCCACATAGAATAATGGGCCCTATATAGTGCTCCATAAAGAGTAATGGGCCTCACACAATGTTCCATATAGAATAATGGGCCCAGTATAATGCTCCATATAGAATAATGGAGAACATATTGTGCTCCATATAGAATAATGGGCCTATATAATGATCCATATAGAATAATGGACATTATATAAAACTTCATATAGAATAATGCAAATCATATAGAGATCAATATAGAATAATGGACCCTATATAATACTCCATATAGAATAATGGGCCCTATATAATATTTCATATAGAATAAATGCCCTATATAATGCTCCATATAGAACAATGGGCCCTATATAATGCTCCATATAGAATACTGGGCCCTATATAATGCTACATATAGAATAATGGAAACCACATAGTGCTCCATATAGAATAATGGGCCCTATAGTATGCTCCATCTAGAGTAATGGGCCCTATATAATGATCAATATAGTATAATGGGCCCAATATATTGCTCCATATAAAATAATGGAAATCATATAGTGCTCCATATAGAATAACGGGCCCTATATAATGCTCCATATAGAATAATGGACATTATATAATACTCCATATAGAATAATGGAAATCATATAGTGCTCCATCTAGAATAATGGACCCTATATAATACTCCATATAGAATAATGGTTCTTATATAATGCTCCATATAGAATAATGGGCCCTATATAATGCTCCATATAGAACAATGGGCCATATATAATGCTCCATAGAGAATAATGGAAACCATATAGTGCTACATATAGAATAATGGACCCAATACAATGCTCCATAAAGAATAATGGACCCTATATAATGCTCCATATAGAATAATGGGCCCTATATAACGCTCCATATAGAATAATGGAAACCATATAATGCTCCATATAGAATAATGGGCCCGATATAATGCTCCATACAAAATAATGGGCCCTATATAATGCTCCATATAGAATAATGGAAACCATATAGTGCTCCATATAGTATAATAGACCCTATATGATGTTCCATATAGAATAATGAATCCTATATAATGCTCCATATAGAATAATAGAAACCATATAATGCTCCATATAGAGATTTGGGCCCTATATAATGCTCCATACAGAATAATGGGCCCTATATAATGCTCCATATAGAATAATGGGCCAACTATGATGCTCCATATAGAATAATGGAACCTATATAATGCCCCATATAGAATAATGCACCCTATATAATCCTCTATATAGATTAATGGCAACCATATAGTGATCCATATAGCATAATGGGCCCTATATACTGCTCCATATAGAATAATGGAACCCATATAATGCTCCATACAGAATAATGGGCCTCATATAATGATCCATATAGAATAAAGGGCCCTATATAATGCTCCATATAGAATAATGGACCTTATATAATGCTCCATATAGAATAATGGAAACCATATAGTGTTCCATATAGAATAATGGACCCTATATAATGCTCCTTATAGAATAATGAAAACCATATAATGCTCCATATAGAATAATGGGCAGTATATAATGCTCCATAGATAATAATGGGCCATATATAATGCTCCATATAGAATAATGGGCCCAATATAATGCTCCATATAGAATAATTGACCCTATATGATGCTCCATATAGAATAATGGAAACCATATAGTTCCCCGTATTGAATAATGGGCCCTATATCATGCTCCATATAGAATAATGGGCCCTATATAATGTTCCATACAGAATAATAGGCCCTATATTATGCTCCATATGGAATAATGGGCCCTACATAATGCTACATATAAAATAATAGCAACCATATAGTGATCCATAAAGAATAATGGGCCCTATATAATGCTCCATATAGAATAATGGTACCCATATAATGCTCCATACAGAATAATGGGCCTCATAAAATGCTCCATATAGAATAATGGGCCCTATATAAAGCTCCATATAGAATAATCAACTTTATATAACGCTCCATATAGAATAATGGAAACCATATAATGCTCCATATAGAATAATGGACCCTATATAATGTTCAATATCGAATAATGGACCCTGTATAATGCTACATATAGAATAATGGGCCTCATTTAATGCTCCATATAGAATAATGGGAACCATATAGTGTTCCATATAGAATAAAGGGCCCTATATAATGCCCCATATAGAATAATGGAACCCATATAGTGCTCCATATAGAATAATGGGCCTCACATAATACTCCATATAGAATAATGGGCGCTAAATAATGCTCCATATAGAATAATGGGCCCTATTTAATGCTCCATATAGAATAATGGGCCCTATATAATGCTCCATATAGAATAATAGAAACCATATAATGCTCCATATAGAGATTTGGGCCATATATAATGCTCCATACAGAATAACGGGCCCTATATAATGGTCCATATAGAATAATGGGCCAACTATAATGCTCCATATAGAATAATGGAACCTATATAATGCCCCATATAGAATAGTGCACCCTATATAATGCTCTATATAGATTAATGGAAACCATATAGTGATCCATATAGAATAATGGGCCCTATATAATGCTCCATATAGAATAATGGAACCCATAAAATGCTCCATACAGAATAATGGGCCTCATATAATGATCCATATAGAATAAAGGGCCCTATATAATGCTCCATATAGAATAATGGACCTTATATAATGCTCCATATAGAATAATGGAAACCATATAGTGTTCCATATAGAATAATGGACAGTATATAATGCTCCTTATAGAATAATGAAAACCATATAATGCTCCATATAGAATAATGGGCCGTATATAATGCTCCATAGATAATAATGGGCCATATATAATGCTCCATATAGAATAATGGGCCCAATATAATGCTCCATATAGAATAATTGACCCTATATGATGCTCCATATAGAATAATGGAAACCATATAGTGCCCCGTATTGAATAATGGGCCCTATATCATGCTCCATATAGAATAATGGGCCCTACATAATGTTCCATACAGAATAATAGGCCCTATATTATGCTCCATATGGAATAATGGGCCCTACATAATGCTACATAGAGAATAATAGCAACCATATAGTGATCCATAAAGAATAATGGGCCCTATATAATGCCCCATATAGAATAATCAACTTTATATAATGCTCCATATAGAATAATGGAAACTATATAATGCTCCATATAGAATAATGGACCCTATATAATGTTCAATATCGAATAATGGACCCTATATAATGCTACATATAGAATAATGGGCCTCATTTAATGCTCCATATAGAATAATGGGAACCATATAGTGTTCCATATAGAATAAAGGGCCCTATATAATGCCTCATATAGAATAATGGAACCCATGTAATGCTCCATATAGAATAATGGGCCCAATATAATGCTCCATAAAGAATAATGGACCCTATATAATGCTTCATATAGAATAATGGGCCCAATATAATGCTAATTATAGAATAATGGAAACCATATTGTGCTCCATATAGAATAATGGGCCCTATATAATGCTCCATATAGAATAATGGACATTATGTAATACTCCATATAGAATAATGGAAATCATATAGTGCTCCATATAGAATAATGTGCCCTATATAATGCTCCGTATAGAATAATGGCCCTATATAATGCTCCACATAGATTAATGGGCCCTATATAGTGCTCCATATAGAATAATGGGCCCAATATAATGCTCCATATAGAATAATGGACCATATATAATGCTCCATAAGAAATAATGGGCCCAATATAATGCTCCATATAGAATAATGGAAACCATATTGTGCTCCATATAGAATAATGGGCCCTATATAATATTTCATGTAGAATAAAGGGCCCTACATAATGCTCCATATAGAACAATGGGCCCTATATAATTCTCCATATAGAATACTGGGCTCTATATAATGCTACATATAGAATAATGGAAACCATATAGTGCTCCATATAGAATAATGGGCCCTATAGTATGCTCCATCTAGAGTAATGTGCCCTATATAATGTTCAATATAGTATAATGGGCAAAATATAATGCTTCATATAAAATAATGGAAACCATATAGTGCTCCATATAGAATAATGGGCCCTATATAATGCTCCATATAGAATAATGGACCTTGTATAATGCTCCATATAGAATAATGGAAACCATGTAGTGTTCCGTATAGAATAATGGGCCCTATGTAATGCTCCTTATAGAATAATGAAAACCATATAATGCTCCATATAGAATAATGGGCCGTATATAATGCTCCATAGAGAATAATGGGCCATATATAATGCTCCATATGGAATAATGTGCCCAATATAATGCTCCATATAGATTAATGGACCCTATATAATGCTCCATATAGAATAATGGGCCGTATATAATGCTCCATATAGAACAATGGGCCCTATGTAATGTTCCATATAGAATACTGGGCTCTATATAATGCTACATATAGAATAATGGAAACCATATAGTGCTCCATATAGAATAATGGGCCCTACAGTATGCTCCATCTAGAGTAATGGGCCCTATATAATGTTCAATATAGTATAATGGGCCCAATATAATGCTCCATATAAAATAATGGAAACCATATAGTGCTCCATATAGAATAATGGGCCCTATATAATGCCACATATAGAATAATGGACATTATATAATACACCATATAGAATAATGGAAATCATATAGTGCTCCATCTAGAAGAATAGACCCTATATAATACTCCATATAGAATAATGGATCTTATATAATGCTCCATATAGAATAATGGGTCCTATATAATGCTCCATGTAGAACAATGGGCCATATATAATGCTCCATAGAGAATAATGGAAACCATATAGTGCTACATATAGACTAATGGACCCAATATAATGCTCCATAAAGAATAATGGACCCTATATAATGCTCCATATAGAATAATGGGCCCTATATAATGCTCCATATAGAAAAATGGAAACCATATAATGCTCCATATAGAATAATGGCCCGATATAATGCTCCATACAAATTAATGGGCCCTATATAATGCTCCATATAGAATAATGGAAACCATATAGTGCTCCATATAGAATAATGGACCCTATATGATGTTCCATATAGAATAATGGGCCCTCTATAATGTTCCATATAGAATAATGGGCCCTATATTATGCTCCATATAGATTAATGGGATCTATATAATGCTACAAATAGAATAATGGAAAACATTTAGTGCATCATATACAATAATGGGCCTTATATAATGCTCTACATAGAATAATGGAACCCATATAATGTTCCATACAGAATAATGGGCCTCATATAACGCTTCATATACAATAATCGGCCCTAAATAATGCTCCATACAGAATAATGGACCCTATATAATGCTCCATATAGAATAATGGACCGTATATAATGCTTCATATAGAATAATGGGCCATATATAATGCTGTATATAGAATAATGGAAACCATGCAGAGCTCCATATAGATTAATGGACCCTATATAATGCTTCATATAGAATAATGAACCCTATATAATGCTCCATATAGAATAATGGGCCTTATATAATGCCCTATATAGAATAATGGAAACCATATAATGATCCATATAATTTAATGGGCCCTATATAATGCTCCATACAGAATAATGGGCCCTATATAATGCTCCATATAGAATAATGGAAACCATATGGTGCTCCATATAGAATAATGGACCCTATATGATGATCCATATCGAATAATGGATACTTTATAATGCTCCATATAGAATAATGGGCCCTATATAATGCTCCATGTAGAATAATGGAAACCATATAATGCTCCATATAGAATAATGGGCCCTATATAATGCTCCATATAGAATAATGGGCCAAATATAATGCTCCATATAGAATAATGTACCCTAAATAATGATCCATATAGAATAAAAACCCTATATAATGCTCCATATAGAATAATGGAAACCATATAGTGCTCCATATAGATTAATGGGCCCTATAGAATGCTTCATATAGAATAATGGAACCCATATAACGCTCCATACAGAATAATGGGCCTCATATAATGCTCCATATAGAATAATGGGCCCTATATAATGCTCCATATAGAATAATGGACCTTATATAATGTTCCATATAGAATAATGGAAACTATATATTGCACCATATAGAATAATGGACCCTATATAATGCTCCATATAGAATAATGGAGACCATATAGTGCCCCATATAGAATAATGGGCCCTATATAATCCTTTATATTGAATAATGGGCCCTATATAATCCTTTATATAGAATAATGGGCCCTATATAATGTTCCATATAGAATAATAGGCCCTGTATTATGTTCTATATAGAATAATGGACCCTAAATAATGCTACATATAGAATAATGGAAACCATATAGTGATCCTTATAGAATAATGGGCCCGATATAATGATCCATATACAATAATGGAACCCATATAATGCTCCATACAGAATAATGGGCATCATGTAATGCTCCATATAGAATAATGGGCCCTATATAATGCTCCATATAGAATAATGGAAACCATGTAGTGTTCAGTATAGAATAATGGGCCCAATATAATGCTCCTTATAGAATAATGAAAACCATATAATGCTCCATATAGAATAATGGGCCGTATATAATGCTCCATAGAGAATAATGGGCCATATATAATGCTCCATATGGAATAATGTGCCCAATATAATGCTCCATATAGATTAATGGACCCTATATAATGCTCCATATAGAATAATGGGCCCTATATAATGCCCCATATAGAATAATGGAAACCATATAATGATCCATATAAATTAATGGGCTCTATATAATGCTCCATACAGAATAATGGGCCCTATATAATGCTCCATATAGAATAATGGAAACCATATGGTGCTCCATATAGGATAATGGACCCTATATGATGATCCATATAGAATAATGGATACTTTATCATGCTCCATATAGAATAATGGGCCCTATATAATGCTCCATGTAGAATAATGGAAACCATATAATGCTCCATATAGAATAATGGGCCCTATATAATGCTCCATGTAGAATAATGGAAACCATATAATGCTCCATATAGAATAATGGGCCCTATAGAATGCTCCATATAGAATAATGGAACCCATATAACGCTCCATACAGAATAATGGGCCTCATATAATGCTCCATATAGAATAATGGACCTTATATAATGTTCCATATAGAATAATGGAAACTATATATTGCACCATATAGAATAATGGACCCTATGTAATGCTCCATATAGAATAATGGAGACCATATAGAATAATGGGCCCTATATAATTCTTTATATTGAATAATGGGCCCTATATAATCCTTTATATAGAATAATGGGCCCTATATAATGTTCCATATAGAATAATAGGCCCTGTATTATGCTCCATATAGAATAATGGACCCTAAATAATGCTACATATAGAATAATGGAAACCATATAGTGATCCTTATAGAATAATGTGCCCGATATAATGATCCATATACAATAATGGAACCCATATAATGCTCCATACAGAATAATGGGCATCATGTAATGCTCCATATAGAATAATGGGCCCTATATAATGCTCCATATAGAATAATGGAAACCATGTAGTGTTCAGTATAGAATAATGGGCCCAATATAATGCTCCTTATAGAATAATGAAAACCATATAATGCTCCATATAGAATAATGGGCCGTATATAATGCTCCATAGAGAATAATGGGCCATATATAATGCTCCATATGGAATAATGTGCCCAATATAATGCTCCATATAGATTAATGGACCCTATATAATGCTCCATATAGAATAATGGGCCCTATATAATGCTCCATGTAGAATAATGGAAACCATATAATGCTCCATATAGAATAATGGGCCCTATATAATGCTCCATGTAGAATAATGGATCCTAAATAATGATCCATATAGAATAAAAACCCTATATAATGCTCCATATAGAATAATGGAAACCATATAGTGCTACATATAGATTAATGGGCCCTATAGAATGCTCCATATAGAATAATGTAACCCATATAACGCTCCATACTGAATAATGGGCCTCATATAATGCTCCATATAGAATAATGGGCCCTCTATAATGCTCCATATAGAATAATGGACCTTATATAATGTTCCATATAGAATAATGGAAACTATATAGTGCACCATATAGAATAATGGACCCTATATAATGCTCCATATAGAATAATGGAGACCATATAGTGCCCCATATAGAATAATGCGCCCTATATAACCCTTTATATAGAATAATGGGCCCTATATAATGTTCCATATAGAATAATAGGCCCTGTATTATGCTCCATATAGAATAATGGACCCTAAATAATGCTACATATAGAATAATGGAAACCATATAGTGATCCTTATAGAATAATGGGCCCGATATAATGATCCATATAAAATAATGGAACCCATATAATGCTCCATACAGAATAAAGGGCATCATGTAATGCTCCATATAGAATAATCGGCCCTATATAATGCTACGTATAGAATAATTGACCTTATATAACGCTCCATATAAAATAATGGAAACCATAGAGTGCTCCATATAGAACAAAGGGCCCTTATATAATGCTCCATATAGAATAATGGAACCCATATAGTGCTCCATAAAGAATAATGGGCCCTATATAATGCTCCACATAGAATAATGGGCCCTATATAGTGCTCCATATGGAATAATGGGCCCAATATAATGTTCCATGTAGAATAATGGACCCTATGTAATGCTCCATATAGAATAATGGGCCCTAAATACTACTCCATATAGAATAATGGGCCCTATATATTGCTCCACATAGAATAATGGGCCCTATATAGTGCTCCATATAGAATAATGGGCCCTATATAATGCTCCACATAGAATAATGGGCCCTATATAGTGCTCCATAAAGAGTAATGGGCCTCACACAATGTTCCATATAGAATAATGGGCCCAGTATAATGCTCCATATAGAATAATGGAGAACATATTGTGCTCCATATAGAATAATGGGCCTATATAATGATCCATATAGAATAATGGACATTATATAAAACTTCATATAGAATAATGCAAATCATATAGAGATCAATATAGAATAATGGACCCTATATAATACTCCATATAGAATAATGGGCCCTATATAATATTTCATATAGAATAAATGCCCTATATAATGCTCCATATAGAACAATGGGCCCTATATAATGCTCCATATAGAATACTGGGCCCTATATAATGCTACATATAGAATAATGGAAACCACATAGTGCTCCATATAGAATAATGGGCCCTATAGTATGCTCCATCTAGAGTAATGGGCCCTATATAATGATCAATATAGTATAATGGGCCCAATATATTGCTCCATATAAAATAATGGAAATCATATAGTGCTCCATATAGAATAACGGGCCCTATATAATGCTCCATATAGAATAATGGACATTATATAATACTCCATATAGAATAATGGAAATCATATAGTGCTCCATCTAGAATAATGGACCCTTTATAATACTCCATATAGAATAATGGTTCTTATATAATGCTCCATATAGAATAATGGGCCCTATATAATGCTCCATATAGAACAATGGGCCATATATAATGCTCCATAGAGAATAATGGAAACCATATAGTGCTACATATAGAATAATGGACCCAATACAATGCTCCATAAAGAATAATGGACCCTATATAATGCTCCATATAGAATAATGGGCCCTATATAACGCTCCATATAGAATAATGGAAACCATATAATGCTCCATATAGAATAATGGGCCCGATATAATGCTCCATACAAAATAATGGGCCCTATATAATGCTCCATATAGAATAATGGAAACCATATAGTGCTCCATATAGTATAATGGACCCTATATGATGTTCCATATAGAATAATGAATCCTATATAATGCTCCATATAGAATAATAGAAACCATATAATGCTCCATATAGAGATTTGGGCCCTATATAATGCTCCATACAGAATAATGGGCCCTATATAATGCTCCATATAGAATAATGGGCCAACTATGATGCTCCATATAGAATAATGGAACCTATATAATGCCCCATATAGAATAATGCACCCTATATAATCCTCTATATAGATTAATGGCAACCATATAGTGATCCATATAGCATAATGGGCCCTATATACTGCTCCATATAGAATAATGGAACCCATATAATGCTCCATACAGAATAATGGGCCTCATATAATGATCCATATAGAATAAAGGGCCCTATATAATGCTCCATATAGAATAATGGACCTTATATAATGCTCCATATAGAATAATGGAAACCATACAGTGTTCCATATAGAATAATGGACCCTATATAATGCTCCTTATAGAATAATGAAAACCATATAATGCTCCATATAGAATAATGGGCAGTATATAATGCTCCATAGATAATAATGGGCCATATATAATGCTCCATATAGAATAATGGGCCCAATATAATGCTCCATATAGAATAATTGACCCTATATGATGCTCCATATAGAATAATGGAAACCATATAGTTCCCCGTATTGAATAATGGGCCCTATATCATGCTCCATATAGAATAATGGGCCCTATATAATGTTCCATACAGAATAATAGGCCCTATATTATGCTCCATATGGAATAATGGGCCCTACATAATGCTACATATAAAATAATAGCAACCATATAGTGATCCATAAAGAATAATGGGCCCTATATAATGCTCCATATAGAATAATGGTACCCATATAATGCTCCATACAGAATAATGGGCCTCATAAAATGCTCCATATAGAATAATGGGCCCTATATAAAGCTCCATATAGAATAATCAACTTTATATAACGCTCCATATAGAATAATGGAAACCATATAATGCTCCATATAGAATAATGGACCCTATATAATGTTCAATATCGAATAATGGACCCTGTATAATGCTACATATAGAATAATGGGCCTCATTTAATGCTCCATATAGAATAATGGGAACCATATAGTGTTCCATATAGAATAAAGGGCCCTATATAATGCCCCATATAGAATAATGGAACCCATATAGTGCTCCATATAGAATAATGGGCCTCACATAATACTCCATATAGAATAATGGGCGCTAAATAATGCTCCATATAGAATAATGGGCCCTATTTAATGCTCCATATAGAATAATGGGCCCTATATAATGCTCCATATAGAATAATAGAAACCATATAATGCTCCATATAGAGATTTGGGCCATATATAATGCTCCATACAGAATAACGGGCCCTATATAATGGTCCATATAGAATAATGGGCCAACTATAATGCTCCATATAGAATAATGGAACCTATATAATGCCCCATATAGAATAGTGCACCCTATATAATGCTCTATATAGATTAATGGAAACCATATAGTGATCCATATAGAATAATGGGCCCTATATAATGCTCCATATAGAATAATGGAACCCATAAAATGCTCCATATAGAATAATGGGCCTCATATAATGATCCATATAGAATAAAGGGCCCTATATAATGCTCCATATAGAATAATGGACCTTATATAATGCTCCATATAGAATAATGGAAACCATATAGTGTTCCATATAGAATAATGGACAGTATATAATGCTCCTTATAGAATAATGAAAACCATATAATGCTCCATATAGAATAATGGGCCGTATATAATGCTCCATAGATAATAATGGGCCATATATAAGGCTCCATGTAGAATAATGGGCACAATATAATGCTCCATATAGAATAATTGACCCTATATGATGCTCCAAATAGAATAATGGAAACCATATAGTGCCCCGTATTGAATAATGGGCCCTATATCATGTTCCATATAGAATAATGGGCCCTACATAATGTTCCATACAGAATAATAGGCCCTATATTATGCTCCATATGGAATAATGGGCCCTACATAATGCTACATAGAGAATAATAGCAACCATATAGTGATCCATAAAGAATAATGGGCCCTATATAATGCTCCATATAGAATACTGGGCTCTATATAATGCTACATATAGAATAATGGAAACCATATAGTGCTCCATATAGAATAATGGGCCCTACAGTATGCTCCATCTAGAGTAATGGGCCCTATATAATGTTCAATATAGTATAATGGGCTCCATATAAAATAATGGAAACCATATAGTGCTCCATATAGAATAATGGGCCCTATATAATGCCACATATAGAATAATGGACATTATATAATACACCATATAGAATAATGGAAATCATATAGTGCTCCATCTAGAAGAATAGACCCTATATAATACTCCATATAGAATAATGGATCTTATATAATGCTCCATATAGAATAATGGGTCCTATATAATGCTCCATATAGAACAATGGGCCATATATAATGCTCCATAGAGAATAATGGAAACCATATAGTGCTACATATAGACTAATGGACCCAATATAATGCTCCATAAAGAATAATGGACCCTATATAATGCTCCATATAGAATAATGGGCCCTATATAATGCTCCATATAGAAAAATGGAAACCATATAATGCTCCATATAGAATAATGGCCCGATATAATGCTCCATACAAATTAATGGGCCCTATATAATGCTCCATATAGAATAATGGAAACCATATAGTGCTCCATATAGAATAATGGACCCTATATGATGTTCCATATAGAATAATGGGCCCTCTATAATGTTCCATATAGAATAATGGGCCCTATATTATGCTCCATATAGATTAATGAGATCTATATAATGCTACAAATAGAATAATGGAAAACATTTAGTGCATCATATACAATAATGGGTCTTATATAATGCTCCACATAGAATAATGGAACCCATATAATGTTCCTACAGAATAATGGGCCTCATATAACGCTTCATATACAATAATCGACCCTAAATAATGCTCCATACAGAATAATGGACCCTATATAATGCTCCATATAGAATAATGGACCGTATATAATGCTTCATATAGAATAATGGGCCTCATTTAATGCTCCATATAGAATAATTGGAACCATATAGTGTTCCATATAGAATAAAGGGCCCTATATAATGCCTCATATAGAATAATGGAACCCATATAATGCTCCATATAGAATAATGGGCCCAATATAATGCTCCATATAGAATAATGGACCCTATATAATGCTTCATATAGAATAATGGGCCCAATATAATGCTCATTATAGAATAATGGAAACCATATTGTGCTCCATATAGAATAATGGGCCCTATATAATGCTCCATATAGAATAATGGACATTATGTAATACTCCATATAGAATAATGGAAATCATATAGTGCTCCATATAGAATAATGTGCCCTATATAATGCTCCGTATAGAATAATGGCCCTATATAATGCTCCACATAGATTAATGGGCCCTATATAGTGCTCCATATAGAATAATGGGCCCAATATAATGCTCCATATAGAATAATGGACCATATATAATGCTCCATAAAGAATAATGGGCCCAATATAATGCTCCATATAGAATAATGGAAACCATATTGTGCTCCATATAGAATAATGGACCTATATAATGCTCCATATAGAATAATGGACATTATATAAAACTCCATATAGAATAATGGAAATAATATGGAGATCAATATAGAATAATGGACCCCATATAATACTCCATATAGAATAATGGGCCCTATGTAATATTTCATGTAGAATAAAGGGCCCTACATAATGCTCCATATAGAACAATGGGCCCTATATAATGCTCCATATAGAATACTGGGCTCTATATAATGCTACATATAGAATAATGGAAACCATATAGTGCCCCATATAGAATAATGGGCCCTATAGTATGCTCCATCTAGAGTAATGTGCCCTATATAATGTTCAATATAGTATAATGGGCAAAATATAATGCTTCATATAAAATAATGGAAACCATATAGTGCTCCATATAGAATAATGGGCCCTATATAATGCTCCATATAGAATAATGGACCTTGTATAATGCTCCATATAGAATAATGGAAACCATGTAGTGTTCCGTATAGAATAATGGGCCCTATATAATGCTCCTTATAGAATAATGAAAACCATATAATGCTCCATATAGAATAATGGGCCGTATATAATGCTCCATAGAGAATAATGGGCCATATATAATGCTCCATATGGAATAATGTGCCCAATATAATGCTCCATATAGATTAATGGACCCTATATAATGCTCCATATAGAATAATGGGCCCTATATAATGCTCCATATAGAACAATGGGCCCTATGTAATGCTCCATATAGAATACTGGGCTCTATATAATGCTACATATAGAATAATGGAAACCATATAGTGCTCCATATAGAATAATGGGCCCTACAGTATGCTCCATCTAGAGTAATGGGCCCTATATAATGTTCAATATAGTATAATGGGCTCCATATAAAATAATGGAAACCATATAGTGCTCCATATAGAATAATGGGCCCTATATAATGCCACATATAGAATAATGGACATTATATAATACACCATATAGAATAATGGAAATCATATAGTGCTCCATCTAGAAGAATAGACCCTATATAATACTCCATATAGAATAATGGATCTTATATAATGCTCCATATAGAATAATGGGTCCTATATAATGCTCCATATAGAACAATGGGCCATATATAATGCTCCATAGAGAATAATGGAAACCATATAGTGCTACATATAGACTAATGGACCCAATATAATGCTCCATAAAGAATAATGGACCCTATATAATGCTCCATATAGAATAATGGGCCCTATATAATGCTCCATATAGAAAAATGGAAACCATATAATGCTCCATATAGAATAATGGCCCGATATAATGCTCCATACAAATTAATGGGCCCTATATAATGCTCCATATAGAATAATGGAAACCATATAGTGCTCCATATAGAATAATGGACCCTATATGATGTTCCATATAGAATAATGGGCCCTCTATAATGTTCCATATAGAATAATGGGCCCTATATTATGCTCCATATAGATTAATGGGATCTATATAATGCTACAAATAGAATAATGGAAAACATTTAGTGCATCATATACAATAATGGGTCTTATATAATGCTCCACATAGAATAATGGAACCCATATAATGTTCCTACAGAATAATGGGCCTCATATAACGCTTCATATACAATAATCGACCCTAAATAATGCTCCATACAGAATAATGGACCCTATATAATGCTCCATATAGAATAATGGACCGTATATAATGCTTCATATAGAATAATGGGCCATATATAATGCTGTATATAGAATAATGGAAACCATGCAGAGCTCCATATAGATTAATGGATCCTATATAATGCTTCATATAGAATAATGAACCCTATATAATGCTCCATATAGAATAATGGGCCTTATATAATGCCCTATATAGAATAATGGAAACCATATAATGATCCATATAATTTAATGGGCCCTATATAATGCTCCATACAGAATAATGGGCCCTATATAATGCTCCATATAGAATAATGGAAACCATATGGTGCTCCATATAGAATAATGGACCCTATATGATGATCCATATAGAATAATGGATACTTTACAATGCTCCATATAGAATAATGGGCCCTATATAATGCTCCATGTAGAATAATGGAAACCATATAATGCTCCATATAGAATAATGGGCCCTATATAATGCTCCATATAGAATAATGGGCCAAATATAATGCTCCATATAGAATAATGGACCCTAAATAATGATCCATATAGAATAAAAACCCTATATAATGCTCCATATAGAATAATGGAAACCATATGGTGCTCCATATAGAATAATGGACCCTATATGATGATCCATATAGAATAATGGATACTTTACAATGCTCCATATAGAATAATGGGCCCTATATAATGCTCCATGTAGAATAATGGAAACCATATAATGCTCCATATAGAATAATGGGCCCTATATAATGCTCCATATAGAATAATGGGCCAAATATAATGCTCCATATAGAATAATGGACCCTAAATAATGATCCATATAGAATAAAAACCCTATATAATGCTCCATATAGAATAATGGAAACCATATAGTGTTCCATATAGATTAATGGGCCCTATAGAATGCTCCATATAGAATAATGGAACCCATATAACGCTCCATACAGAATAATGGGCCTCATATAATGCTCCATATAGAATAATGGGCCCTATATAATGCTCCATATAGAATAATGGACCTTATTTAATGTTCCATATAGAATAATGGAAACTATATATTGCACCATATAGAATAATGGACCCTATGTAATGCTCCATATAGAATAATGGAGACCATATAGAATAATGGGCCCTATATAATTCTTTATATTGAATAATGGGCCCTATATAATCCTTTATATAGAATAATGGGCCCTATATAATGTTCCATATAGAATAATAGGCCCTGTATTATGCTCCATATAGAATAATGGACCCTAAATAATGCTACATATAGAATAATGGAAACCATATAGTGATCCTTATAGAATAATGTGCCCGATATAATGATCCATATACAATAATGGAACCCATATAATGCTCCATACAGAATAATGGGCATCATGTAATGCTCCATATAGAATAATGGGCCCTATATAATGCTCCATATAGAATAATGGAAACCATGTAGTGTTCAGTATAGAATAATGGGCCCAATATAATGCTCCTTATAGAATAATGAAAACCATATAATGCTCCATATAGAATAATGGGCCGTATATAATGCTCCATAGAGAATAATGGGCCATATATAATGCTCCATATGGAATAATGTGCCCAATATAATGCTCCATATAGATTAATGGACCCTATATAATGCTCCATATAGAATAATGGGCCCTATATAATGCTCCATGTAGAATAATGGAAACCATATAATGCTCCATATAGAATAATGGGCCCTATATAATGCTCCATATAGAATAATGGATCCTAAATAATGATCCATATAGAATAAAAACCCTATATAATGCTCCATATAGAATAATGGAAACCATATAGTGCTACATATAGATTAATGGGCCCTATAGAATGCTCCATATAGAATAATGGAACCCATATAACGCTCCATACTGAATAATGGGCCTCATATAATGCTCCATATAGAATAATGGGCCCTCTATAATGCTCCATATAGAATAATGGACCTTATATAATGTTCCATATAGAATAATGGAAACTATATAGTGCACCATATAGAATAATGGACCCTATATAATGCTCCATATAGAATAATGGAGACCATATAGTGCCCCATATAGAATAATGCGCCCTATATAACCCTTTATATAGAATAATGGGCCCTATATAATGTTCCATATAGAATAATAGGCCCTGTATTATGCTCCATATAGAATAATGGACCCTAAATAATGCTACATATAGAATAATGGAAACCATATAGTGATCCTTATAGAATAATGGGCCCGATATAATGATCCATATAAAATAATGGAACCCATATAATGCTCCATACAGAATAAAGGGCATCATGTAATGCTCCATATAGAATAATCGGCCCTATATAATGCTACGTATAGAATAATTGACCTTATATAACGCTCCATATAAAATAATGGAAACCATAGAGTGCTCCATATAGAACAAAGGGCCCTTATATAATGCTCCATATAGAATAATGGAACCCATATAGTGCTCCATAAAGAATAATGGGCCCTATATAATGCTCCACATAGAATAATGGGCCCTATATAGTGCTACATATGGAATAATGGGCCCAATATAATGTTCCATGTAGAATAATGGACCCTATGTAATTCTCCATATAGAATAATGGGCCCTAAATAATACTCCATATAGAATAATGGGCCCTATATATTGCTCCACATAGAATAATGGGCCCTATATAGTGCTCCATATAGAATAATGGGCCCTATATAATGCTCCACATAGAATAATGGGCCCTATATAGTGCTCCATAAAGAGTAATGGGCCTCACACAATGTTCCATATAGAATAATGGGCCCAGTATAATGCTCCATATAGAATAATGGAGAACATATTGTGCTCCATATAGAATAATGGGCCTATATAATGATCCATATAGAATAATGGACATTATATAAAACTTCATATAGAATAATGCAAATCATATAGAGATCAATATAGAATAATGGACCCTATATAATACTCCATATAGAATAATGGGCCCTATATAATATTTCATATAGAATAAATGCCCTATATAATGCTCCATATAGAACAATGGGCCCTATATAATGCTCCATATAGAATACTGGGCCCTATATAATGCTACATATAGAATAATGGAAACCACATAGTGCTCCATATAGAATAATGGGCCCTATAGTATGCTCCATCTAGAGTAATGGGCCCTATATAATGATCAATATAGTATAATGGGCCCAATATATTGCTCCATATAAAATAATGGAAATCATATAGTGCTCCATATAGAATAACGGGCCCTATATAATGCTCCATATAGAATAATGGACATTATATAATACTCCATATAGAATAATGGAAATCATATAGTGCTCCATCTAGAATAATGGACCCTATATAATACTCCATATAGAATAATGGTTCTTATATAATGCTCCATATAGAATAATGGGCCCTATATAATGCTCCATATAGAACAATGGGCCATATATAATGCTCCATAGAGAATAATGGAAACCATATAGTGCTACATATAGAATAATGGACCCAATACAATGCTCCATAAAGAATAATGGACCCTATATAATGCTCCATATAGAATAATGGGCCCTATATAACGCTCCATATAGAATAATGGAAACCATATAATGCTCCATATAGAATAATGGGCCCGATATAATGCTCCATACAAAATAATGGGCCCTATATAATGCTCCATATAGAATAATGGAAACCATATAGTGCTCCATATAGTATAATAGACCCTATATGATGTTCCATATAGAATAATGAATCCTATATAATGCTCCATATAGAATAATAGAAACCATATAATGCTCCATATAGAGATTTGGGCCCTATATAATGCTCCATACAGAATAATGGGCCCTATATAATGCTCCATATAGAATAATGGGCCAACTATGATGCTCCATATAGAATAATGGAACCTATATAATGCCCCATATAGAATAATGCACCCTATATAATCCTCTATATAGATTAATGGCAACCATATAGTGATCCATATAGCATAATGGGCCCTATATACTGCTCCATATAGAATAATGGAACCCATATAATGCTCCATACAGAATAATGGGCCTCATATAATGATCCATATAGAATAAAGGGCCCTATATAATGCTCCATATAGAATAATGGACCTTATATAATGCTCCATATAGAATAATGGAAACCATATAGTGTTCCATATAGAATAATGGACCCTATATAATGCTCCTTATAGAATAATGAAAACCATATAATGCTCCATATAGAATAATGGGCAGTATATAATGCTCCATAGATAATAATGGGCCATATATAATGCTCCATATAGAATAATGGGCCCAATATAATGCTCCATATAGAATAATTGACCCTATATGATGCTCCATATAGAATAATGGAAACCATATAGTTCCCCGTATTGAATAATGGGCCCTATATCATGCTCCATATAGAATAATGGGCCCTATATAATGTTCCATACAGAATAATAGGCCCTATATTATGCTCCATATGGAATAATGGGCCCTACATAATGCTACATATAAAATAATAGCAACCATATAGTGATCCATAAAGAATAATGGGCCCTATATAATGCTCCATATAGAATAATGGTACCCATATAATGCTCCATACAGAATAATGGGCCTCATAAAATGCTCCATATAGAATAATGGGCCCTATATAAAGCTCCATATAGAATAATCAACTTTATATAACGCTCCATATAGAATAATGGAAACCATATAATGCTCCATATAGAATAATGGACCCTATATAATGTTCAATATCGAATAATGGACCCTGTATAATGCTACATATAGAATAATGGGCCTCATTTAATGCTCCATATAGAATAATGGGAACCATATAGTGTTCCATATAGAATAAAGGGCCCTATATAATGCCCCATATAGAATAATGGAACCCATATAGTGCTCCATATAGAATAATGGGCCTCACATAATACTCCATATAGAATAATGGGCGCTAAATAATGCTCCATATAGAATAATGGGCCCTATTTAATGCTCCATATAGAATAATGGGCCCTATATAATGCTCCATATAGAATAATAGAAACCATATAATGCTCCATATAGAGATTTGGGCCATATATAATGCTCCATACAGAATAACGGGCCCTATATAATGGTCCATATAGAATAATGGGCCAACTATAATGCTCCATATAGAATAATGGAACCTATATAATGCCCCATATAGAATAGTGCACCCTATATAATGCTCTATATAGATTAATGGAAACCATATAGTGATCCATATAGAATAATGGGCCCTATATAATGCTCCATATAGAATAATGGAACCCATAAAATGCTCCATACAGAATAATGGGCCTCATATAATGATCCATATAGAATAAAGGGCCCTATATAATGCTCCATATAGAATAATGGACCTTATATAATGCTCCATATAGAATAATGGAAACCATATAGTGTTCCATATAGAATAATGGACAGTATATAATGCTCCTTATAGAATAATGAAAACCATATAATGCTCCATATAGAATAATGGGCCGTATATAATGCTCCATAGATAATAATGGGCCATATATAATGCTCCATATAGAATAATGGGCCCAATATAATGCTCCATATAGAATAATTGACCCTATATGATGCTCCATATAGAATAATGGAAACCATATAGTGCCCCGTATTGAATAATGGGCCCTATATCATGCTCCATATAGAATAATGGGCCCTACATAATGTTCCATACAGAATAATAGGCCCTATATTATGCTCCATATGGAATAATGGGCCCTACATAATGCTACATAGAGAATAATAGCAACCATATAGTGATCCATAAAGAATAATGGGCCCTATATAATGCCCCATATAGAATAATCAACTTTATATAATGCTCCATATAGAATAATGGAAACCATATAATGCTCCATATAGAATAATGGACCCTATATAATGTTCAATATCGAATAATGGACCCTATATAATGCTACATATAGAATAATGGGCCTCATTTAATGCTCCATATAGAATAATGGGAACCATATAGTGTTCCATATAGAATAAAGGGCCCTATATAATGCCTCATATAGAATAATGGAACCCATGTAATGCTCCATATAGAATAATGGGCCCAATATAATGCTCCATAAAGAATAATGGACCCTATATAATGCTTCATATAGAATAATGGGCCCAATATAATGCTAATTATAGAATAATGGAAACCATATTGTGCTCCATATAGAATAATGGGCCCTATATAATGCTCCATATAGAATAATGGACATTATGTAATACTCCATATAGAATAATGGAAATCATATAGTGCTCCATATAGAATAATGTGCCCTATATAATGCTCCGTATAGAATAATGGCCCTATATAATGCTCCACATAGATTAATGGGCCCTATATAGTGCTCCATATAGAATAATGGGCCCAATATAATGCTCCATATAGAATAATGGACCATATATAATGCTCCATAAGAAATAATGGGCCCAATATAATGCTCCATATAGAATAATGGAAACCATATTGTGCTCCATATAGAATAATGGACCTATATAATGCTCCATATAGAATAATGGACATTATATAAAACTCCATATAGAATAATGGAAATAATATGGAGATCAATATAGAATAATGGACCCCATATAATACTCCATATAGAATAATGGGCCCTATATAATATTTCATGTAGAATAAAGGGCCCTACATAATGCTCCATATAGAACAATGGGCCCTATATAACTCTCCATATAGAATACTGGGCTCTATATAATGCTACATATAGAATAATGGAAACCATATAGTGCTCCATATAGAATAATGGGCCCTATAGTATGCTCCATCTAGAGTAATGTGCCCTATATAATGTTCAATATAGTATAATGGGCAAAATATAATGCTTCATATAAAATAATGGAAACCATATAGTGCTCCATATAGAATAATGGGCCCTATATAATGCTCCATATAGAATAATGGACCTTGTATAATGCTCCATATAGAATAATGGAAACCATGTAGTGTTCCGTATAGAATAATGGGCCCTATGTAATGCTCCTTATAGAATAATGAAAACCATATAATGCTCCATATAGAATAATGGGCCGTATATAATGCTCCATAGAGAATAATGGGCCATATATAATGCTCCATATGGAATAATGTGCCCAATATAATGCTCCATATAGATTAATGGACCCTATATAATGCTCCATATAGAATAATGGGCCGTATATAATGCTCCATATAGAACAATGGGCCCTATGTAATGTTCCATATAGAATACTGGGCTCTATATAATGCTACATATAGAATAATGGAAACCATATAGTGCTCCATATAGAATAATGGGCCCTACAGTATGCTCCATCTAGAGTAATGGGCCCTATATAATGTTCAATATAGTATAATGGGCCCAATATAATGCTCCATATAAAATAATGGAAACCATATAGTGCTCCATATAGAATAATGGGCCCTATATAATGCCACATATAGAATAATGGACATTATATAATACACCATATAGAATAATGGAAATCATATAGTGCTCCATCTAGAAGAATAGACCCTATATAATACTCCATATAGAATAATGGATCTTATATAATGCTCCATATAGAATAATGGGTCCTATATAATGCTCCATGTAGAACAATGGGCCATATATAATGCTCCATAGAGAATAATGGAAACCATATAGTGCTACATATAGACTAATGGACCCAATATAATGCTCCATAAAGAATAATGGACCCTATATAATGCTCCATATAGAATAATGGGCCCTATATAATGCTCCATATAGAAAAATGGAAACCATATAATGCTCCATATAGAATAATGGCCCGATATAATGCTCCATACAAATTAATGGGCCCTATATAATGCTCCATATAGAATAATGGAAACCATATAGTGCTCCATATAGAATAATGGACCCTATATGATGTTCCATATAGAATAATGGGCCCTCTATAATGTTCCATATAGAATAATGGGCCCTATATTATGCTCCATATAGATTAATGGGATCTATATAATGCTACAAATAGAATAATGGAAAACATTTAGTGCATCATATACAATAATGGGCCTTATATAATGCTCCACATAGAATAATGGAACCCATATAATGTTCCATACAGAATAATGGGCCTCATATAACGCTTCATATACAATAATCGGCCCTAAATAATGCTCCATACAGAATAATGGACCCTATATAATGCTCCATATAGAATAATGGACCGTATATAATGCTTCATATAGAATAATGGGCCATATATAATGCTGTATATAGAATAATGGAAACCATGCAGAGCTCCATATAGATTAATGGACCCTATATAATGCTTCATATAGAATAATGAACCCTATATAATGCTCCATATAGAATAATGGGCCTTATATAATGCCCTATATAGAATAATGGAAACCATATAATGATCCATATAATTTAATGGGCCCTATATAATGCTCCATACAGAATAATGGGCCCTATATAATGCTCCATATAGAATAATGGAAACCATATGGTGCTCCATATAGAATAATGGACCCTATATGATGATCCATATCGAATAATGGATACTTTATAATGCTCCATATAGAATAATGGGCCCTATATAATGCTCCATGTAGAATAATGGAAACCATATAATGCTCCATATAGAATAATGGGCCCTATATAATGCTCCATATAGAATAATGGGCCAAATATAATGCTCCATATAGAATAATGTACCCTAAATAATGATCCATATAGAATAAAAACCCTATATAATGCTCCATATAGAATAATGGAAACCATATAGTGCTCCATATAGATTAATGGGCCCTATAGAATGCTTCATATAGAATAATGGAACCCATATAACGCTCCATACAGAATAATGGGCCTCATATAATGCTCCATATAGAATAATGGGCCCTATATAATGCTCCATATAGAATAATGGACCTTATATAATGTTCCATATAGAATAATGGAAACTATATATTGCACCATATAGAATAATGGACCCTATATAATGCTCCATATAGAATAATGGAGACCATATAGTGCCCCATATAGAATAATGGGCCCTATATAATCCTTTATATTGAATAATGGGCCCTATATAATCCTTTATATAGAATAATGGGCCCTATATAATGTTCCATATAGAATAATAGGCCCTGTATTATGCTCCATATAGAATAATGGACCCTAAATAATGCTACATATAGAATAATGGAAACCATATAGTGATCCTTATAGAATAATGGGCCCGATATAATGATCCATATACAATAATGGAACCCATATAATGCTCCATACAGAATAATGGGCATCATGTAATGCTCCATATAGAATAATGGGCCCTATATAATGCTCCATATAGAATAATGGAAACCATGTAGTGTTCCGTATAGAATAATGGGCCCAATATAATGCTCCTTATAGAATAATGAAAACCATATAATGCTCCATATAGAATAATGGGCCGTATATAATGCTCCATAGAGAATAATGGGCCATATATAATGCTCCATATGGAATAATGTGCCCAATATAATGTTCCATATAGATTAATGGACCCTATATAATGCTCCATATAGAATAATGGGCCCTATATAATGCCCCATATAGAATAATGGAAACCATATAATGATCCATATAAATTAATGGGCCCTATATAATGCTCCATACAGAATAATGGGCCCTATATAATGCTCCATATAGAATAATGGAAACCATATGGTGCTCCATATAGAATAATGGACCCTATATGATGATCCATATAGAATAATGGATACTTTATAATGCTCCATATAGAATAATGGACCCTATATAATGCTCCATGTAGAATAATGGAAACCATATAATGCTCCATATAGAATAATGGGCCCTATATAATGCTCCATATAGAATAATGGATCCTAAATAATAATCCATATAGAATAAAAACCCTATATAATGCTTCATATAGAATAATGGAAACCATATAGTGCTACATATAGATTAATGGGCCCTATAGAATGCTCCATATAGAATAATGTAACCCATATAACGCTCCATACTGAATAATGGGCCTCATATAATGCTCCATATAGAATAATGGGCCCTCTATAATGCTCCATATAGAATAATGGACCTTATATAATGTTCCATATAGAATAATGGAAACTATATAGTGCACCATATAGAATAATGGACCCTATATAATGCTCCATATAGAATAATGGAGACCATATAGTGCCCCATATAGAATAATGCGCCCTATATAACCCTTTATATAGAATAATGGGCCCTATATAATGTTCCATATAGAATAATAGGCCCTGTATTATGCTCCATATAGAATAATGGACCCTAAATAATGCTACATATAGAATAATGGAAACCATATAGTGATCCTTATAGAATAATGGGCCCGATATAATGATCCATATAAAATAATGGAACCCATATAATGCTCCATACAGAATAAAGGGCATCATGTAATGCTCCATATAGAATAATCAGCCCTATATAATGCTACATATAGAATAATTTACCTTATATAACGCTCCATATAAAATAATGGAAACCATATAGTGCTCCATATAGAACAAAGGGCCCTTATATAATGTTCCATATAGAATAATGGAACCCATATAGTGCTCCATAAAGAATAATGGGCCCTATATAATGCTCCACATAGAATAATGGGCCCTATATAGTGCTCCATATGGAATAATGGGCCCAATATAATGTTCCATGTAGAATAATGGACCCTATGTAATGCTCCATATAGAATAATGGGCCCTAAATAATACTCCATATAGAATAATGGGCCCTATATATTGCTCCACATAGAATAATGGGCCCTATATAGTGCTCCATATAGAATAATGGGCCCTATATAATGCTCCACATAGAATAATGGGCCCTATATAGTGCTCCATAAAGAGTAATGGGCCTCACACAATGTTCCATATAGAATAATGGGCCCAGTATAATGCTCCATATAGAATAATGGAGAACATATTGTGCTCCATATAGAATAATGGGCCTATATAATGATCTATATAGAATAATGGACATTATATAAAACTTCATATAGAATAATGCAAATCATATAGAGTTCAATATAGAATAATGGACCCTATATAATACTCCATATAGAATAATGGGCCCTATATAATATTTCATATAGAATAAATGCCCTATATAATGCTCCATATAGAACAATGGGCCCTATATAATGCTCCATATAGAATACTGGGCCCTATATAATGCTACATATAGAATAATGGAAACCACATAGTGCTCCATATAGAATAATGGGCCCTATAGTATGCTCCATCTAGAGTAATGGGCCCTATATAATGTTCAATATAGTATAATGGGCCCAATATAATGCTCCATATAAAATAATGGAAATCATATAGTGCTCCATATAGAATAACGGGCCCTATATAATGCTCCATATAGAATAATGGACATTATATAATACTCCATATAGAATAATGGAAATCATATAGTGCTCCATCTAGAATAATGGACCCTATATAATACTCCATATAGAATAATGGTTCTTATATAATGCTCCATATAGAATAATGGGCCCTATATAATGCTCCATATAGAACAATGGGCCATATATAATGCTCCATAGAGAATAATGGAAACCATATAGTGCTACATATAGAATAATGGACCCAATATAATGCTCCATAAAGAATAATGGACCCTATATAATGCTCCATATAGAATAATGGGCCCTATATAACGCTCCATATAGAATAATGGAAACCATATAATGCTCCATATAGAATAATGGGCCCGATATAATGCTCCATACAAAATAATGGGCCCTATATAATGCTCCATATAGAATAATGGAAACCATATAGTGCTCCATATAGTATAATGGACCCTATATGATGTTCCATATAGAATAATGAATCCTATATAATGCTCCATATAGAATAATAGAAACCATATAATGCTCCATATAGAGATTTGGGCCCTATATAATGCTCCATACAGAATAATGGGCCCTATATAATGCTCCATATAGAATAATGGGCCAACTATGATGCTCCATATAGAATAATGGAACCTATATAATGCCCCATATAGAATAATGCACCCTATATAATCCTCTATATAGATTAATGGCAACCATATAGTGATCCATATAGAATAATGGGCCCTATATACTGCTCCATATAGAATAATGGAACCCATATAATGCTCCATACAGAATAATGGGCCTCATATAATGATCCATATAGAATAAAGAGCCCTATATAATGCTCCATATAGAATAATGGACCTTATATAATGCTCCATATAGAATAATGGAAACCATATAGTGTTCCATATAGAATAATGGACCCTATATAATGCTCCTTATAGAATAATGAAACCCATATAATGCTCCATATAGAATAATGGGCAGTATATAATGCTCCATAGATAATAATGGGCCATATATAATGCTCCATATAGAATAATGGGCCCAATATAATGCTCCATATAGAATAATTGACCCTATATGATGCTCCATATAGAATAATGGAAACCATATAGTTCCCCGTATTGAATAATGGGCCCTATATCATGCTCCATGTAGAATAATGGGCCTTATATAATGTTCCATACAGAATAATAGGCCCTATATTATGCTCCATATGGAATAATGGGCCCTACATAATGCTACATATAGAATAATAGCAACCATATAGTAATCCATAAAGAATAATGGGCCCTATATAATGCTCCATATAGAATAATGGTACCCATATAATGCTCCATACAGAATAATGGGCCTCATAAAATCCTCCATATAGAATAATGGGCCCTATATAAAGCTCCATATAGAAAAATCAACTTTATATAACGCTCCATATAGAATAATGGAAACCATATAATGCTCCATATAGAATAATGGACCCTATATAATGTTCAATATCGAATAATGGACCCTGTATAATGCTACATATAGAATAATGGGCCTCATTTAATGCTCCATATAGAATAATGGGAACCATATAGTGTTCCATATAGAATAAAGGGCCCTATATAATGCCCCATATAGAATAATGGAACCCATATAGTGCTCCATATAGAATAATGGGCCTCACATAATACTCCATATAGAATAATGGGCGCTAAATAATGCTCCATATAGAATAATGGGCTCTATTTAATGCTCCATATAGAATAATGGGCCCTATAGAATGCTCCACATAGAATAATGGGCCCTTTATAGTGCTCCATATAGAATAATGGGCCCAATATAATGCTCCATATAGAATAATGGGCCCAATATAATGCTCATTATAGAATAATGGAAACCATATAGTGCTCCATATAGAATAAGGGGCCTCACATAATACTCCATATAGAATAATGGGCGCTAAATAATGCTCCATATAGAATAATGGGCTATATTTAATGCTCCATATAGAATAATGGGCCCTATATAATGCTCCACATAGAATAATGGGCCCTTTATAGTGCTCCATATAGAATAATGGGCCCAATATAATGCTCCATATAGAATAATGGACCCTATATAATGCTCCATATAGAATAATGGGCCCAATATAATGCTCATTATAGAATAATGGAAACCATATTGTGCTCCATATAGAATAATGGGCCCAATATAATGCTCCATATAGAATAATGGACATTATGTAATACTCCATAAAGAATAATGGAAATCATATAGTGCTCCATATAGAATAATGTGCCCTATATAATGCTCCGTATAGAATAATGTGCCCTATATTATGCTCCACATAGATTAATGGGCCCTATATAGTGCTCCATATAGAATATTGGGCCCAATATAATGCTCCATATAGAATAATGGACCATATATAATGCTCCATAAAGAATAATGGGCCCAATATAATGCTCCATATAGAATAATGGAAACCATATTAAGCTCCATATAGAATAATGGATCTATATAATGCTCCATATAGAATAATGGACATTATATTAAACTCCATATAGAATAATGGAAATCATATGGAGATCAATATAGAATAATGGACCCCATATAATACTCCATATAGAATAATAGGCCCTATATAATTTTTCATGTAGAATAAAGGGCCCTATATAATGCTCCATATAGAACAATGGGCCCTATATAATGCTCCATATAGAATACTGGGCTCTATATAATGCTACATATAGAATAATGGACATTATACAATACTCCATATAGAATAATGGAAATCATATAGTGCTCCATCTAGAATAATAGACCCTATATAATACTCCATATAGAATAATGGGCCCTATATAATGCTCCATATAGAATAATGGAAACCATATAATGCTCCATATAGAATAATGGGCCCGATATTATGCGCCATAAAAAATAATGGGCCCTATATAATGCTCCATATAGAATAATGGAAACCATATAGTGCTCCATATAGAATAATGGACCCTATATGATGTTCCATATAGAATAATGAATCCTATATAATGCTCCATATAGAATAATGGGCCATATATAATGCTGTATATAGAATAATGGAAACCATGTAGTGCTCCATATAGATTAATGGACCCTATATAATGCTCCATATAGAATAATGAACCCTATATAATGCTCCCTATAGAATAATGGGCCCTATATAATGCCCCATATAGAATAATGGAAACCATATAATGATCCATATAAATTAATGGGCCCTATATAATGCTCCATACAGAATAATGGGCCCTATATAATGCTCCATATAGAATAATGGAAACCATATGGTGCTCCATATAGGATAATGGACCCTATATGATGATCCATATAGAATAATGAATACTTTATAATGCTCCATGTAGAATAATGGAAACCATATAATGCTCCATATAGAATAATGGGCCAAATATAATGCTCCATATAGAATAATGGGCCAAATATAATGCTCCATATAGAATAATGTACCCTAAATAATGATCCATATAGAATAAAAACCCTATATAATGCTCCATATAGAATAATGGAAACCATATAGTGCTCCATATAGATTAATGGACCCTATAGAATGCTCCATATAGAATAATGGAACCCATATAACGCTCCATACAGAATAATGGGCCTCATATAATGCTCCATATAGAATAATGGGCCCTATATAATGCTCCATATAGAATAATGGACTTTATATAATGTTCCATATAGAATAATGGAAACTATATAGTGCACCATATAGAATAATGGACCCTATATAATGCTCCATATAGAATAATGGAGACCATATATTGCCCCATATAGAATAATGGGCCCTATATAATCCTTTATATAGAATAATGGGCCCTATATAATGTTCCATATAGAATAATAGGCCCTGTATTATGCTCCATATAGAATAATGGACCCTAAATAATGCTGCATATAGAATAATGGAAACCATGTAGTGATAATTATAGAATAATGGGCCCGATATAATGATCCATATACAATAATGGAACCCATATAATGCTCCATACAGAATAATGGGCATCATGTAATGCTTCATATAGAATAATGAGCCCTATATAATGCTACATATAGAATAATTGAACTTATATAACGCTCCATATAAAATAATGGAAACCATATAGTGCTCCATATAGAACAAAGGTCCCTTATATAATGCTCCATATAGAATAATGGAACCCATATAGTGCTTCATAAAGAATAATGGGCCCTATATAATGCTCCACATAGAATAATGGGCCCTATATAGTGCTCCATATGGAATAATGGGCCCAATATAATGTTCCATGTAGAATAATGGGCCCGATATAATGCGCCATACAAAATAATGGGCCCTATATAATGCTCCATATAAAATAATGGAAACCATATAGTGCTCCATAAAGAATAATAGACACTATATGATGTTGCATATAGAATAAAGAATCCTATATAATGCTCCATATAGAATAATGGAACATATATAATGCTCCATATAGAATAATAGAAACCATATAATGCTCCATATAAAGATGTGGGCCCTATATAATGCTCCATACAGAATAATGGGCCCTATATAATGCTCCATATAGAATAATGGGCCAAATATAATGCTCCATATAGAATAATGGACCCTATATAATACCCCATATAGAATAATGCACCCTATATAATGCTCTATATAGATTAATGGAAACCATATAATGCTCCATATAGAATAATGGGCCTCATATAATGATCCACATAGAATAAAGGGCCCTATATAGTGCTCCATATAGAATAATGGACCTTGTATAATGCTCCATATAGAATAATGGAAAACATATAGTGTTCCATGTAGAATAATGGCCCCTATATAATGCTCCTTATAGAATAATGAAAACCACATAATGCTCCATATAGAATAATGGGCCGTATATAATGCTCCATAGAGAATAATGGGCCATATATAATGCTAAATATAGAATAATGTGCCCAATATAATGCTCCATATAGATTAATGGACCCTATATAATGCTCCATATAGAATAATGAACCCTATATAATGCTCCATATAGAATAATGGGCCCTATATAATGCCCCATATAGAATAATGGAAACCATATAGTGCTCCATATAGAATAATGGGCCCTATATAATGCTACATATAGAATAATGGACATTATATAATACTCCATATAGAATAATGGAAATCATATAGTGATCCTTATAGAATAATGGGCCCGATATAATGATCCATATACAATAATGGAACCCATATAATGCTCTATACAGAATAATGGCCATCATGTAATGCTCCATATAGAATAATGGGCCCTATATAATGCTACATATAGAATAATTGACCTTATATAACGCTCCATATAAAATAATGGAAACCATATAGTGCTCCATATAGAACAAAGGGCCCTTATATAATGCTCCATATAGAATAATAGAACCCATATAGTGCTCCATAAAGTATAATGGGCCCTATATAATGCTCCACATAGAATAATGGGCCCTATATAGTGCTCCATATGGAATAATGGGCCCAATATAATGTTCCATGTAGAATAATGGATGCTATATAATGCTCCATATAGAATAATGGGCCCTAAATAATACTCCATATAGAATAATGGGCCCTATATATTGCTCCACATAGAATAATGGGCCCTATATAGTGCTCCATATAGAATAATGGGCCCTATATAATGCTCCACATAGAATAATGGGCCCTATATAGTGCTCCATAAAGAGTAATGGGCCTCACACAATGTTCCATATAGAATAATGGGCCCAATATAATGCTTAATATAGAATAATGGAGAACATATTGTGCTCCATATAGAATAATGGGCCTATATAATGATCCATATAGAATAATGGACATTATATAAAACTCCATATAGAATAATGGAAATCATATAGGGATCAATATAGAATAATGGACTCTATATAATACTCCATATAGAATAATGGGCCCTATATAATATTTCATATAGAATAAAGGGCCCTATATAATGCTCCATATAGAACAATGGGCCCTATATAATGCTCCATATAGAATACTGGGCCCTATATAATGCTACATATAGAATAATGGGCCCTATATAATGCTCCATATAGAACAATGGTCCATATATAATGCTCCATAGAGAATAATCTAAACCATATAGTGCTACATATAGAATAATGGACCCAATATAATGCTCCATAAAGAATAATGGACCCTATATAATGCTCCATATAGAATAATGGGCCCTATATAACGCTCCATATAGAATAATGGAAACCATATAATGCTCCATATAGAATAATGGGCCCGATATAATGCTCCATACAAAATAATGGGCCCTATATAATGCTCCATATAGAAAATTGTAAACCATATAGTGCTCCATATAGAATAATGGACCCTATATAATGTTCCATACAGAATAATAGGCCCTATATTATGCTCCATATGGAATAATGGGCCCTACATAATGCTACATATAGAATAATAGCAACCATATAGTGATCCATAAAGAATAATGGGCCCTATATAATGCTCCATATAGAATAATGTTACCCATATAATGCTCCATACAGAATAATGGGCCTCATAAAATGCTCCATATAGAATAATGGGCCCTATATAATGCTCCATATAGAATAATCAGCTTTATATAACGCTCCATATAGAATAATGGAAACCATATAATGCTCCATGTAGAATAATGGACCCTATATAATGATCAATATCGAATAATGGACCTTGTATAATGCTACATATAGAATAATTGGCCTCATTTAATGCTCCATATAGAATAATGGGAACCATATATGGTTCCATATAGAATAAAGGGCCCTATATAATGCCCCATATAGAATAATGGAACCCATATAGTGCTCCATATAGAATAATGGGCCTCACATAATACTCCATATAGAATAATGGGCGCTAAATAATGCTCCATATAGAATAATAAGCCCTATTTAATGCTCCATATAGAATAATGGGCCCTATATAATGCTCCACATAGAATAATGGGCCCTTTATAGTGCTCCATATAGAATAATGCGCCCAATATAATGCTCCATATAGAATAAAGGGCCCAATATAATGCTCTTTATAGAATAATGGAAACCATATTGTGCTCCATATAGAATAATGGGCCCTATATAATGCTCCATATAGAATAATGGACATTATGTAATACTCCATATAGAATAATGGAAATCATATAGTGCTCCATATAGAATAATGTGCCCTATATAATGCTCCGTATAGATTAATGAGCCCTATATAATGCTCCACATAGATTAATGGGCCTTATACAGTTCTCCATATAGAATAATGGGCCCAATATAATGCTCCATATAGAATAATGGACCATATATAATGCTCCATAAAGAATAATGGGCCAAATATAATGCTCCATATAGAATAATGGAAACCATATTGTGCTCCATATAGAATAATGGACCTATATAATGCTCCATATAGAATAATGGACATTATATAAAACTCCATATAGAATAATGGAAATCATATGGAGATCAATATAGAATAATGGACCCCATATAATACTCCATGTAGAATAATGGGCCCTATATAATATTTCATGTAGAATAAAGGGCCCTATATAATGCTCCATATATAACAATGGGCCCTATATAATGCTCCATATAGAATACTGGGCTCTATATAATGCTAGATATAGAATAATGGAAACCATATAGTGCTCCATATAGAATAATGGGCCCTATAGTATGCTCCATCTAGAGTAATGGGCCCTATATAATGTTCAATATAGTATAATGGGCCCAATATAATGCTCCATATAAAATAATCGAAACCATATAGTGCTCCATATAGAATAATGGGCCCTATATAATGCTACATATAGAATAATGGACATTATATAATACTCCATATAGAATAATGGAAATCATATAGTGCTCCATCTAGAATAATAGACCCTATATAATAGCCCATATAGAATAATGGGTCTTATATAATGCTTCATATAAAATAATGGGTCCTATATAATGCTCCATATAGAACAATGGGCCATATATAATGCTCCATAGAGAATAATGGAAACCATATAGTGCTACATATAGAATAATGGACCCAATATAATGCTCCATAAAGAATAATGGACCCTATATAATGCTCCATATAGAATAATGGGCCCTATATAACGCTCCATATAGAATAATGGAAACCATATAATGCTCCATATAGAGATTTGGGCCCTATATAATGCTCCATACAGAATAACGGGCCCTATATAATGGTCCATATAGAATAATGGGCCAACTATAATGCTCCATATAGAATAATGGAACCTATATAATGCCCCATATAGAATAGTGCACCCTATATAATGCTCTATATAGATTAATGGAAACCATATAGTGATCCATATAGAATAATGGGCCCTATATAATGCTCCATATAGAATAATGGAACCCATATAATGCTCCATACAGAATAATGGGCCTCATATAATGATCCATATAGAATAAAGGGCCCTATATAATGCTCCATATAGAATAATGGACCTTATATAATGCTCCATATAGAATAATGGAAACCATATAGTGTTCCATATAGAATAATGGACAGTATATAATGCTCCTTATAGAATAATGAAAACCATATAATGCTCCATATAGAATAATGGGCCATATATAATGCTCCATAGAAAATAATGGGCCATATATAATGCTCCATATAGAATAATGGGACCAATATAATGCTCCATATAGAATAATTGACCCTATATGATGCTCCATATAGAATAATGGAAACCATATAGTGCCCCGTATTGAATAATGGGCCCTATATCATGCTCCATATAGAATGATGGGCCCTACATAATGTTCCATACAGAATAATAGGCCCTATATTATGCTCCATATGGAATAATGGGCCCTACATAATGCTACATAGAGAATAATAGCAACCATATAGTGATCCATAAAGAATAATGGGCCCTATATAATGCCCCATATAGAATAATCAACTTTATATAACGCTCCGTATAGAATAATGGAAACCATATAATGCTCCATATAGAATAATGGACCCTATATAATGTTCAATATCGAATAATGGACCCTATATAATGCTACATATAGAATAATGGGCCTCATTTAATGCTCCATATAGAATAATGGGAACCATATAGTGTTCCATATAGAATAAAGGGCCCTATATAATGCCTCATATAGAATAATGGAACCCATATAATGCTCCATATAGAATAATGGGCCCAATATAATGCTCCATATAGAATAATGGACCCTATATAATGCTTCATATAGAATAATGGGCCCAATATAATGCTCATTATAGAATAATGGAAACCATATTGTGCTCCATATAGAATAATGGGCCCTATATAATGCTCCATATAGAATAATGGACATTATGTAATACTCCATATAGAATAATGGAAATCATATAGTGCTCCATATAGAATAATGTGCCCTATATAATGCTCCGTATAGAATAATGGCCCTATATAATGCTCCACATAGATTAATGGGCCCTATATAGTGCTCCATATAGAATAATGGGCCCAATATAATGCTCCATATAGAATAATGGACCATATATAATGCTCCATAAAGAATCATGGGCCCAATATAATGCTCCATATAGAATAATGGAAACCATATTGTGCTCCATATAGAATAATGGACCTATATAATGCTCCATATAGAATAATGGACATTATATAAAACTCCATATAGAATAATGGAAATAATATGGAGATCAATATAGAAAAATGGACCCCATATAATACTCCATATAGAATAATGGGCCCGATATAATATTTCATGTAGAATAAAGGGCCCTACATAATGCTCCATATAGAACAATGGGCCCTATATAATGCTCCATATAGAATACTGGGCTCTATATAATGCTACATATAGAATAATGGAAACCATATAGTGCCCCATATAGAATAATGGGCCCTATAGTATGCTCCATCTAGAGTAATGTGCCCTATATAATGTTCAATATAGTATAATGGGCAAAATATAATGCTTCATATAAAATAATGGAAACCATATAGTGCTCCATATAGAATAATGGGCCCTATATAATGCTCCATATAGAATAATGGACCTTGTATAATGCTCCATATAGAATAATGGAAACCATGTAGTGTTCCGTATAGAATAATGGGCCCTATATAATGCTCCTTATAGAATAATGAAAACCATATAATGCTCCATATAGAATAATGGGCCGTATATAATGCTCCATAGAGAATAATGGGCCATATATAATGCTCCATATGGAATAATGTGCCCAATATAATGCTCCATATAGATTAATGGACCCTATATAATGCTCCATATAGAATAATGGGCCCTATATAATGCTCCATATAGAACAATGGGCCCTATGTAATGCTCCATATAGAATACTGGGCTCTATATAATGCTACATATAGAATAATGGAAACCATATAGTGCTCCATATAGAATAATGGGCCCAATATAATGCTCCATATAAAATAATGGAAACCATATAGTGCTCCATATAGAATAATGGGCCCTATATAATGCCACATATAGAATAATGGACATTATATAATACACCATATAGAATAATGGAAATCATATAGTGCTCCATCTAGAAGAATAGACCCTATATAATACTCCATATAGAATAATGGATCTTATATAATGCTCCATATAGAATAATGGGTCCTATATAATGCTCCATATAGAACAATGGGCCATATATAATGCTCCATAGAGAATAATGGAAACCATATAGTGCTACATATAGACTAATGGACCCAATATAATGCTCCATAAAGAATAATGGACCCTATATAATGCTCCATATAGAATAATAGGCCCTATATAATGCTCCATATAGAAAAATGGAAACCATATAATGCTCCATATAGAATAATGGCCCGATATAATGCTCCATACAAATTAATGGGCCCTATATAATGCTCCATATAGAATAATGGAAACCATATAGTGCTCCATATAGAATAATGGACCCTATATGATGTTCCATATAGAATAATGGGCCCTCTATAATGTTCCATATAGAATAATGGGCCCTATATTATGCTCCATATAGATTAATGGGATCTATATAATGCTACAAATAGAATAATGGAAAACATTTAGTGCATCATATACAATAATGGGCCTTATATAATGCTCCACATAGAATAATGGAACCCATATAATGTTCCATACAGAATAATGGGCCTCATATAACGCTTCATATACAATAATTGGCCCTAAATAATGCTCCATACAGAATAATGGACCCTATATAATGCTCCATATAGAATAATGGACCGTATATAATGCTTCATATAGAATAATGGGCCATATATAATGCTGTATATAGAATAATGGAAACCATGCAGAGCTCCATATAGATTAATGGACCCTATGTAATGCTTCATATGGAATAATGAACCCTATATAATGCTCCATATAGAATAATGGGCCTTATATAATGCCCTATATAGAATAATGGAAACCATATAATGATCCATATAATTTAATGGGCCCTATATAATGCTCCATACAGAATAATGGGCCCTATATAATGCTCCATATAGAATAATGGAAACCATATGGTGCTCCATATAGAATAATGGACCCTATATGATGATCCATATAGAATAATGGATACTTTATAATGCTCCATATAGAATAATGGGCCCTATATAATGCTCCATGTAGAATAATGGAAACCATATAATGCTCCATATAGAATAATGGGCCCTATATAATGCTCCATATAGAATAATGGGCCAAATATAATGCTCCATATAGAATAATGGACCCTAAATAATGATCCATATAGAATAAAAACCCTATATAATGCTCCAGATAGAATAATGGAAACCATATAGTGCTCCATATAGATTAATGGGCCCTATAGAATGCTCCATATAGAATAATGGAACCCATATAACGCTCCATACAGAATAATGGGCCTCATATAATGCTCCATATAGAATAATGGGCCCTATATAATGCTCCATATAGAATAATGGACCTTATATAATGTTCCATATAGAATAATGGAAACTATATATTGCACCATATAGAATAATGGACCCTATATAATGCTCCATATAGAATAATGGAGACCATATAGTGCCCCATATAGAATAATGGGCCCTATATAATCCTTTATATTGAATAATGGGCCCTATATAATCCTTTATATAGAATAATGGGCCCTATATAATGTTCCATATAGAATAATAGGCCCTGTATTATGTTCTATATAGAATAATGGACCCTAAATAATGCTACATATAGAATAATGGAAACCATATAGTGATCCTTATAGAATAATGGGCCCGATATAATGATCCATATACAATAATGGAACCCATATAATGCTCCATACAGAATAATGGGCATCATGTAATGCTCCATATAGAATAATGGGCCCTATATAATGCTCCATATAGAATAATGGAAACCATGTAGTGTTCAGTATAGAATAATGGGCCCAATATAATGCTCCTTATAGAATAATGAAAACCATATAATGCTCCATATAGAATAATGGGCCGTATATAATGCTCCATAGAGAATAATGGGCCATATATAATGCTCCATATGGAATAATGTGCCCAATATAATGCTCCATATAGATTAATGGACCCTATATAATGCTCCATATAGAATAATGGGCCCTATATAATGCCCCATATAGAATAATGGAAACCATATAATGATCCATATAAATTAATGGGCTCTATATAATGCTCCATACAGAATAATGGGCCCTATATAATGCTCCATATAGAATAATGGAAACCATATGGTGCTCCATATAGGATAATGGACCCTATATGATGATCCATATAGAATAATGGATACTTTATCATGCTCCATATAGAATAATGGGCCCTATATAATGCTCCATGTAGAATAATGGAAACCATATAATGCTCCATATAGAATAATGGGCCCTATATAATGCTCCATGTAGAATAATGGAAACCATATAATGCTCCATATAGAATAATGGGCCCTATAGAATGCTCCATATAGAATAATGGAACCCATATAACGCTCCATACAGAATAATGGGCCTCATATAATGCTCCATATAGAATAATGGACCTTATATAATGTTCCATATAGAATAATGGAAACTATATATTGCACCATATAGAATAATGGACCCTATGTAATGCTCCATATAGAATAATGGAGACCATATAGAATAATGGGCCCTATATAATTCTTTATATTGAATAATGGGCCCTATATAATCCTTTATATAGAATAATGGGCCCTATATAATGTTCCATATAGAATAATAGGCCCTGTATTATGCTCCATATAGAATAATGGACCCTAAATAATGCTACATATAGAATAATGGAAACCATATAGTGATCCTTATAGAATAATGTGCCCGATATAATGATCCATATACAATAATGGAACCCATATAATGCTCCATACAGAATAATGGGCATCATGTAATGCTCCATATAGAATAATGGGCCCTATATAATGCTCCATATAGAATAATGGAAACCATGTAGTGTTCAGTATAGAATAATGGGCCCAATATAATGCTCCTTATAGAATAATGAAAACCATATAATGCTCCATATAGAATAATGGGCCGTATATAATGCTCCATAGAGAATAATGGGCCATATATAATGCTCCATATGGAATAATGTGCCCAATATAATGCTCCATATAGATTAATGGACCCTATATAATGCTCCATATAGAATAATGGGCCCTATATAATGCTCCATGTAGAATAATGGAAACCATATAATGCTCCATATAGAATAATGGGCCCTATATAATGCTCCATGTAGAATAATGGATCCTAAATAATGATCCATATAGAATAAAAACCCTATATAATGCTCCATATAGAATAATGGAAACCATATAGTGCTACATATAGATTAATGGGCCCTATAGAATGCTCCATATAGAATAATGTAACCCATATAACGCTCCATACTGAATAATGGGCCTCATATAATGCTCCATATAGAATAATGGGCCCTCTATAATGCTCCATATAGAATAATGGACCTTATATAATGTTCCATATAGAATAATGGAAACTATATAGTGCACCATATAGAATAATGGACCCTATATAATGCTCCATATAGAATAATGGAGACCATATAGTGCCCCATATAGAATAATGCGCCCTATATAACCCTTTATATAGAATGATGGGCCCTATATAATGTTCCATATAGAATAATAGGCCCTGTATTATGCTCCATATAGAATAATGGACCCTAAATAATGCTACATATAGAATAATGGAAACCATATAGTGATCCTTATAGAATAATGGGCCCGATATAATGATCCATATAAAATAATGGAACCCATATAATGCTCCATACAGAATAAAGGGCATCATGTAATGCTCCATATAGAATAATCGGCCCTATATAATGCTACGTATAGAATAATTGACCTTATATAACGCTCCATATAAAATAATGGAAACCATAGAGTGCTCCATATAGAACAAAGGGCCCTTATATAATGCTCCATATAGAATAATGGAACCCATATAGTGCTCCATAAAGAATAATGGGCCCTATATAATGCTCCACATAGAATAATGGGCCCTATATAGTGCTCCATATGGAATAATGGGCCCAATATAATGTTCCATGTAGAATAATGGACCCTATGTAATGCTCCATATAGAATAATGGGCCCTAAATAATACTCCATATAGAATAATGGGCCCTATATATTGCTCCACATAGAATAATGGGCCCTATATAGTGCTCCATATAGAATAATGGGCCCTATATAATGCTCCACATAGAATAATGGGCCCTATATAGTGCTCCATAAAGAGTAATGGGCCTCACACAATGTTCCATATAGAATAATGGGCCCAGTATAATGCTCCATATAGAATAATGGAGAACATATTGTGCTCCATATAGAATAATGGGCCTATATAATGATCCATATAGAATAATGGACATTATATAAAACTTCATATAGAATAATGCAAATCATATAGAGATCAATATAGAATAATGGACCCTATATAATACTCCATATAGAATAATGGGCCCTATATAATATTTCATATAGAATAAATGCCCTATATAATGCTCCATATAGAACAATGGGCCCTATATAATGCTCCATATAGAATACTGGGCCCTATATAATGCTACATATAGAATAATGGAAACCACATAGTGCTCCATATAGAATAATGGGCCCTATAGTATGCTCCATCTAGAGTAATGGGCCCTATATAATGATCAATATAGTATAATGGGCCCAATATATTGCTCCATATAAAATAATGGAAATCATATAGTGCTCCATATAGAATAACGGGCCCTATATAATGCTCCATATAGAATAATGGACATTATATAATACTCCATATAGAATAATGGAAATCATATAGTGCTCCATCTAGAATAATGGACCCTTTATAATACTCCATATAGAATAATGGTTCTTATATAATGCTCCATATAGAATAATGGGCCCTATATAATGCTCCATATAGAACAATGGGCCATATATAATGCTCCATAGAGAATAATGGAAACCATATAGTGCTACATATAGAATAATGGACCCAATACAATGCTCCATAAAGAATAATGGACCCTATATAATGCTCCATATAGAATAATGGGCCCTATATAACGCTCCATATAGAATAATGGAAACCATATAATGCTCCATATAGAATAATGGGCCCGATATAATGCTCCATACAAAATAATGGGCCCTATATAATGCTCCATATAGAATAATGGAAACCATATAGTGCTCCATATAGTATAATGGACCCTATATGATGTTCCATATAGAATAATGAATCCTATATAATGCTCCATATAGAATAATAGAAACCATATAATGCTCCATATAGAGATTTGGGCCCTATATAATGCTCCATACAGAATAATGGGCCCTATATAATGCTCCATATAGAATAATGGGCCAACTATGATGCTCCATATAGAATAATGGAACCTATATAATGCCCCATATAGAATAATGCACCCTATATAATCCTCTATATAGATTAATGGCAACCATATAGTGATCCATATAGCATAATGGGCCCTATATACTGCTCCATATAGAATAATGGAACCCATATAATGCTCCATACAGAATAATGGGCCTCATATAATGATCCATATAGAATAAAGGGCCCTATATAATGCTCCATATAGAATAATGGACCTTATATAATGCTCCATATAGAATAATGGAAACCATACAGTGTTCCATATAGAATAATGGACCCTATATAATGCTCCTTATAGAATAATGAAAACCATATAATGCTCCATATAGAATAATGGGCAGTATATAATGCTCCATAGATAATAATGGGCCATATATAATGCTCCATATAGAATAATGGGCCCAATATAATGCTCCATATAGAATAATTGACCCTATATGATGCTCCATATAGAATAATGGAAACCATATAGTTCCCCGTATTGAATAATGGGCCCTATATCATGCTCCATATAGAATAATGGGCCCTATATAATGTTCCATACAGAATAATAGGCCCTATATTATGCTCCATATGGAATAATGGGCCCTACATAATGCTACATATAAAATAATAGCAACCATATAGTGATCCATAAAGAATAATGGGCCCTATATAATGCTCCATATAGAATAATGGTACCCATATAATGCTCCATACAGAATAATGGGCCTCATAAAATGCTCCATATAGAATAATGGGCCCTATATAAAGCTCCATATAGAATAATCAACTTTATATAACGCTCCATATAGAATAATGGAAACCATATAATGCTCCATATAGAATAATGGACCCTATATAATGTTCAATATCGAATAATGGACCCTGTATAATGCTACATATAGAATAATGGGCCTCATTTAATGCTCCATATAGAATAATGGGAACCATATAGTGTTCCATATAGAATAAAGGGCCCTATATAATGCCCCATATAGAATAATGGAACCCATATAGTGCTCCATATAGAATAATGGGCCTCACATAATACTCCATATAGAATAATGGGCGCTAAATAATGCTCCATATAGAATAATGGGCCCTATTTAATGCTCCATATAGAATAATGGGCCCTATATAATGCTCCATATAGAATAATAGAAACCATATAATGCTCCATATAGAGATTTGGGCCATATATAATGCTCCATACAGAATAACGGGCCCTATATAATGGTCCATATAGAATAATGGGCCAACTATAATGCTCCATATAGAATAATGGAACCTATATAATGCCCCATATAGAATAGTGCACCCTATATAATGCTCTATATAGATTAATGGAAACCATATAGTGATCCATATAGAATAATGGGCCCTATATAATGCTCCATATAGAATAATGGAACCCATAAAATGCTCCATATAGAATAATGGGCCTCATATAATGATCCATATAGAATAAAGGGCCCTATATAATGCTCCATATAGAATAATGGACCTTATATAATGCTCCATATAGAATAATGGAAACCATATAGTGTTCCATATAGAATAATGGACAGTATATAATGCTCCTTATAGAATAATGAAAACCATATAATGCTCCATATAGAATAATGGGCCGTATATAATGCTCCATAGATAATAATGGGCCATATATAAGGCTCCATGTAGAATAATGGGCACAATATAATGCTCCATATAGAATAATTGACCCTATATGATGCTCCAAATAGAATAATGGAAACCATATAGTGCCCCGTATTGAATAATGGGCCCTATATCATGTTCCATATAGAATAATGGGCCCTACATAATGTTCCATACAGAATAATAGGCCCTATATTATGCTCCATATGGAATAATGGGCCCTACATAATGCTACATAGAGAATAATAGCAACCATATAGTGATCCATAAAGAATAATGGGCCCTATATAATGCTCCATATAGAATACTGGGCTCTATATAATGCTACATATAGAATAATGGAAACCATATAGTGCTCCATATAGAATAATGGGCCCTACAGTATGCTCCATCTAGAGTAATGGGCCCTATATAATGTTCAATATAGTATAATGGGCTCCATATAAAATAATGGAAACCATATAGTGCTCCATATAGAATAATGGGCCCTATATAATGCCACATATAGAATAATGGACATTATATAATACACCATATAGAATAATGGAAATCATATAGTGCTCCATCTAGAAGAATAGACCCTATATAATACTCCATATAGAATAATGGATCTTATATAATGCTCCATATAGAATAATGGGTCCTATATAATGCTCCATATAGAACAATGGGCCATATATAATGCTCCATAGAGAATAATGGAAACCATATAGTGCTACATATAGACTAATGGACCCAATATAATGCTCCATAAAGAATAATGGACCCTATATAATGCTCCATATAGAATAATGGGCCCTATATAATGCTCCATATAGAAAAATGGAAACCATATAATGCTCCATATAGAATAATGGCCCGATATAATGCTCCATAAAAATTAATGGGCCCTATATAATGCTCCATATAGAATAATGGAAACCATATAGTGCTCCATATAGAATAATGGACCCTATATGATGTTCCATATAGAATAATGGGCCCTCTATAATGTTCCATATAGAATAATGGGCCCTATATTATGCTCCATATAGATTAATGAGATCTATATAATGCTACAAATAGAATAATGGAAAACATTTAGTGCATCATATACAATAATGGGTCTTATATAATGCTCCACATAGAATAATGGAACCCATATAATGTTCCTACAGAATAATGGGCCTCATATAACGCTTCATATACAATAATCGACCCTAAATAATGCTCCATACAGAATAATGGACCCTATATAATGCTCCATATAGAATAATGGACCGTATATAATGCTTCATATAGAATAATGGGCCTCATTTAATGCTCCATATAGAATAATTGGAACCATATAGTGTTCCATATAGAATAAAGGGCCCTATATAATGCCTCATATAGAATAATGGAACCCATATAATGCTCCATATAGAATAATGGGCCCAATATAATGCTCCATATAGAATAATGGACCCTATATAATGCTTCATATAGAATAATGGGCCCAATATAATGCTCATTATAGAATAATGGAAACCATATTGTGCTCCATATAGAATAATGGGCCCTATATAATGCTCCATATAGAATAATGGACATTATGTAATACTCCATATAGAATAATGGAAATCATATAGTGCTCCATATAGAATAATGTGCCCTATATAATGCTCCGTATAGAATAATGGCCCTATATAATGCTCCACATAGATTAATGGGCCCTATATAGTGCTCCATATAGAATAATGGGCCCAATATAATGCTCCATATAGAATAATGGACCATATATAATGCTCCATAAAGAATAATGGGCCCAATATAATGCTCCATATAGAATAATGGAAACCATATTGTGCTCCATATAGAATAATGGACCTATATAATGCTCCATATAGAATAATGGACATTATATAAAACTCCATATAGAATAATGGAAATAATATGGAGATCAATATAGAATAATGGACCCCATATAATACTCCATATAGAATAATGGGCCCTATGTAATATTTCATGTAGAATAAAGGGCCCTACATAATGCTCCATATAGAACAATGGGCCCTATATAATGCTCCATATAGAATACTGGGCTCTATATAATGCTACATATAGAATAATGGAAACCATATAGTGCCCCATATAGAATAATGGGCCCTATAGTATGCTCCATCTAGAGTAATGTGCCCTATATAATGTTCAATATAGTATAATGGGCAAAATATAATGCTTCATATAAAATAATGGAAACCATATAGTGCTCCATATAGAATAATGGGCCCTATATAATGCTCCATATAGAATAATGGACCTTGTATAATGCTCCATATAGAATAATGGAAACCATGTAGTGTTCCGTATAGAATAATGGGCCCTATATAATGCTCCTTATAGAATAATGAAAACCATATAATGCTCCATATAGAATAATGGGCCGTATATAATGCTCCATAGAGAATAATGGGCCATATATAATGCTCCATATGGAATAATGTGCCCAATATAATGCTCCATATAGATTAATGGACCCTATATAATGCTCCATATAGAATAATGGGCCCTATATAATGCTCCATATAGAACAATGGGCCCTATGTAATGCTCCATATAGAATACTGGGCTCTATATAATGCTACATATAGAATAATGGAAACCATATAGTGCTCCATATAGAATAATGGGCCCTACAGTATGCTCCATCTAGAGTAATGGGCCCTATATAATGTTCAATATAGTATAATGGGCTCCATATAAAATAATGGAAACCATATAGTGCTCCATATAGAATAATGGGCCCTATATAATGCCACATATAGAATAATGGACATTATATAATACACCATATAGAATAATGGAAATCATATAGTGCTCCATCTAGAAGAATAGACCCTATATAATACTCCATATAGAATAATGGATCTTATATAATGCTCCATATAGAATAATGGGTCCTATATAATGCTCCATATAGAACAATGGGCCATATATAATGCTCCATAGAGAATAATGGAAACCATATAGTGCTACATATAGACTAATGGACCCAATATAATGCTCCATAAAGAATAATGGACCCTATATAATGCTCCATATAGAATAATGGGCCCTATATAATGCTCCATATAGAAAAATGGAAACCATATAATGCTCCATATAGAATAATGGCCCGATATAATGCTCCATACAAATTAATGGGCCCTATATAATGCTCCATATAGAATAATGGAAACCATATAGTGCTCCATATAGAATAATGGACCCTATATGATGTTCCATATAGAATAATGGGCCCTCTATAATGTTCCATATAGAATAATGGGCCCTATATTATGCTCCATATAGATTAATGGGATCTATATAATGCTACAAATAGAATAATGGAAAACATTTAGTGCATCATATACAATAATGGGTCTTATATAATGCTCCACATAGAATAATGGAACCCATATAATGTTCCTACAGAATAATGGGCCTCATATAACGCTTCATATACAATAATCGACCCTAAATAATGCTCCATACAGAATAATGGACCCTATATAATGCTCCATATAGAATAATGGACCGTATATAATGCTTCATATAGAATAATGGGCCATATATAATGCTGTATATAGAATAATGGAAACCATGCAGAGCTCCATATAGATTAATGGATCCTATATAATGCTTCATATAGAATAATGAACCCTATATAATGCTCCATATAGAATAATGGGCCTTATATAATGCCCTATATAGAATAATGGAAACCATATAATGATCCATATAATTTAATGGGCCCTATATAATGCTCCATACAGAATAATGGGCCCTATATAATGCTCCATATAGAATAATGGAAACCATATGGTGCTCCATATAGAATAATGGACCCTATATGATGATCCATATAGAATAATGGATACTTTACAATGCTCCATATAGAATAATGGGCCCTATATAATGCTCCATGTAGAATAATGGAAACCATATAATGCTCCATATAGAATAATGGGCCCTATATAATGCTCCATATAGAATAATGGGCCAAATATAATGCTCCATATAGAATAATGGACCCTAAATAATGATCCATATAGAATAAAAACCCTATATAATGCTCCATATAGAATAATGGAAACCATATGGTGCTCCATATAGAATAATGGACCCTATATGATGATCCATATAGAATAATGGATACTTTACAATGCTCCATATAGAATAATGGGCCCTATATAATGCTCCATGTAGAATAATGGAAACCATATAATGCTCCATATAGAATAATGGGCCCTATATAATGCTCCATATAGAATAATGGGCCAAATATAATGCTCCATATAGAATAATGGACCCTAAATAATGATCCATATAGAATAAAAACCCTATATAATGCTCCATATAGAATAATGGAAACCATATAGTGTTCCATATAGATTAATGGGCCCTATAGAATGCTCCATATAGAATAATGGAACCCATATAACGCTCCATACAGAATAATGGGCCTCATATAATGCTCCATATAGAATAATGGGCCCTATATAATGCTCCATATAGAATAATGGACCTTATTTAATGTTCCATATAGAATAATGGAAACTATATATTGCACCATATAGAATAATGGACCCTATGTAATGCTCCATATAGAATAATGGAGACCATATAGAATAATGGGCCCTATATAATTCTTTATATTGAATAATGGGCCCTATATAATCCTTTATATAGAATAATGGGCCCTATATAATGTTCCATATAGAATAATAGGCCCTGTATTATGCTCCATATAGAATAATGGACCCTAAATAATGCTACATATAGAATAATGGAAACCATATAGTGATCCTTATAGAATAATGTGCCCGATATAATGATCCATATACAATAATGGAACCCATATAATGCTCCATACAGAATAATGGGCATCATGTAATGCTCCATATAGAATAATGGGCCCTATATAATGCTCCATATAGAATAATGGAAACCATGTAGTGTTCAGTATAGAATAATGGGCCCAATATAATGCTCCTTATAGAATAATGAAAACCATATAATGCTCCATATAGAATAATGGGCCGTATATAATGCTCCATAGAGAATAATGGGCCATATATAATGCTCCATATGGAATAATGTGCCCAATATAATGCTCCATATAGATTAATGGACCCTATATAATGCTCCATATAGAATAATGGGCCCTATATAATGCTCCATGTAGAATAATGGAAACCATATAATGCTCCATATAGAATAATGGGCCCTATATAATGCTCCATATAGAATAATGGATCCTAAATAATGATCCATATAGAATAAAAACCCTATATAATGCTCCATATAGAATAATGGAAACCATATAGTGCTACATATAGATTAATGGGCCCTATAGAATGCTCCATATAGAATAATGGAACCCATATAACGCTCCATACTGAATAATGGGCCTCATATAATGCTCCATATAGAATAATGGGCCCTCTATAATGCTCCATATAGAATAATGGACCTTATATAATGTTCCATATAGAATAATGGAAACTATATAGTGCACCATATAGAATAATGGACCCTATATAATGCTCCATATAGAATAATGGAGACCATATAGTGCCCCATATAGAATAATGCGCCCTATATAACCCTTTATATAGAATAATGGGCCCTATATAATGTTCCATATAGAATAATAGGCCCTGTATTATGCTCCATATAGAATAATGGACCCTAAATAATGCTACATATAGAATAATGGAAACCATATAGTGATCCTTATAGAATAATGGGCCCGATATAATGATCCATATAAAATAATGGAACCCATATAATGCTCCATACAGAATAAAGGGCATCATGTAATGCTCCATATAGAATAATCGGCCCTATATAATGCTACGTATAGAATAATTGACCTTATATAACGCTCCATATAAAATAATGGAAACCATAGAGTGCTCCATATAGAACAAAGGGCCCTTATATAATGCTCCATATAGAATAATGGAACCCATATAGTGCTCCATAAAGAATAATGGGCCCTATATAATGCTCCACATAGAATAATGGGCCCTATATAGTGCTACATATGGAATAATGGGCCCAATATAATGTTCCATGTAGAATAATGGACCCTATGTAATTCTCCATATAGAATAATGGGCCCTAAATAATACTCCATATAGAATAATGGGCCCTATATATTGCTCCACATAGAATAATGGGCCCTATATAGTGCTCCATATAGAATAATGGGCCCTATATAATGCTCCACATAGAATAATGGGCCCTATATAGTGCTCCATAAAGAGTAATGGGCCTCACACAATGTTCCATATAGAATAATGGGCCCAGTATAATGCTCCATATAGAATAATGGAGAACATATTGTGCTCCATATAGAATAATGGGCCTATATAATGATCCATATAGAATAATGGACATTATATAAAACTTCATATAGAATAATGCAAATCATATAGAGATCAATATAGAATAATGGACCCTATATAATACTCCATATAGAATAATGGGCCCTATATAATATTTCATATAGAATAAATGCCCTATATAATGCTCCATATAGAACAATGGGCCCTATATAATGCTCCATATAGAATACTGGGCCCTATATAATGCTACATATAGAATAATGGAAACCACATAGTGCTCCATATAGAATAATGGGCCCTATAGTATGCTCCATCTAGAGTAATGGGCCCTATATAATGATCAATATAGTATAATGGGCCCAATATATTGCTCCATATAAAATAATGGAAATCATATAGTGCTCCATATAGAATAACGGGCCCTATATAATGCTCCATATAGAATAATGGACATTATATAATACTCCATATAGAATAATGGAAATCATATAGTGCTCCATCTAGAATAATGGACCCTATATAATACTCCATATAGAATAATGGTTCTTATATAATGCTCCATATAGAATAATGGGCCCTATATAATGCTCCATATAGAACAATGGGCCATATATAATGCTCCATAGAGAATAATGGAAACCATATAGTGCTACATATAGAATAATGGACCCAATACAATGCTCCATAAAGAATAATGGACCCTATATAATGCTCCATATAGAATAATGGGCCCTATATAACGCTCCATATAGAATAATGGAAACCATATAATGCTCCATATAGAATAATGGGCCCGATATAATGCTCCATACAAAATAATGGGCCCTATATAATGCTCCATATAGAATAATGGAAACCATATAGTGCTCCATATAGTATAATAGACCCTATATGATGTTCCATATAGAATAATGAATCCTATATAATGCTCCATATAGAATAATAGAAACCATATAATGCTCCATATAGAGATTTGGGCCCTATATAATGCTCCATACAGAATAATGGGCCCTATATAATGCTCCATATAGAATAATGGGCCAACTATGATGCTCCATATAGAATAATGGAACCTATATAATGCCCCATATAGAATAATGCACCCTATATAATCCTCTATATAGATTAATGGCAACCATATAGTGATCCATATAGCATAATGGGCCCTATATACTGCTCCATATAGAATAATGGAACCCATATAATGCTCCATACAGAATAATGGGCCTCATATAATGATCCATATAGAATAAAGGGCCCTATATAATGCTCCATATAGAATAATGGACCTTATATAATGCTCCATATAGAATAATGGAAACCATATAGTGTTCCATATAGAATAATGGACCCTATATAATGCTCCTTATAGAATAATGAAAACCATATAATGCTCCATATAGAATAATGGGCAGTATATAATGCTCCATAGATAATAATGGGCCATATATAATGCTCCATATAGAATAATGGGCCCAATATAATGCTCCATATAGAATAATTGACCCTATATGATGCTCCATATAGAATAATGGAAACCATATAGTTCCCCGTATTGAATAATGGGCCCTATATCATGCTCCATATAGAATAATGGGCCCTATATAATGTTCCATACAGAATAATAGGCCCTATATTATGCTCCATATGGAATAATGGGCCCTACATAATGCTACATATAAAATAATAGCAACCATATAGTGATCCATAAAGAATAATGGGCCCTATATAATGCTCCATATAGAATAATGGTACCCATATAATGCTCCATACAGAATAATGGGCCTCATAAAATGCTCCATATAGAATAATGGGCCCTATATAAAGCTCCATATAGAATAATCAACTTTATATAACGCTCCATATAGAATAATGGAAACCATATAATGCTCCATATAGAATAATGGACCCTATATAATGTTCAATATCGAATAATGGACCCTGTATAATGCTACATATAGAATAATGGGCCTCATTTAATGCTCCATATAGAATAATGGGAACCATATAGTGTTCCATATAGAATAAAGGGCCCTATATAATGCCCCATATAGAATAATGGAACCCATATAGTGCTCCATATAGAATAATGGGCCTCACATAATACTCCATATAGAATAATGGGCGCTAAATAATGCTCCATATAGAATAATGGGCCCTATTTAATGCTCCATATAGAATAATGGGCCCTATATAATGCTCCATATAGAATAATAGAAACCATATAATGCTCCATATAGAGATTTGGGCCATATATAATGCTCCATACAGAATAACGGGCCCTATATAATGGTCCATATAGAATAATGGGCCAACTATAATGCTCCATATAGAATAATGGAACCTATATAATGCCCCATATAGAATAGTGCACCCTATATAATGCTCTATATAGATTAATGGAAACCATATAGTGATCCATATAGAATAATGGGCCCTATATAATGCTCCATATAGAATAATGGAACCCATAAAATGCTCCATACAGAATAATGGGCCTCATATAATGATCCATATAGAATAAAGGGCCCTATATAATGCTCCATATAGAATAATGGACCTTATATAATGCTCCATATAGAATAATGGAAACCATATAGTGTTCCATATAGAATAATGGACAGTATATAATGCTCCTTATAGAATAATGAAAACCATATAATGCTCCATATAGAATAATGGGCCGTATATAATGCTCCATAGATAATAATGGGCCATATATAATGCTCCATATAGAATAATGGGCCCAATATAATGCTCCATATAGAATAATTGACCCTATATGATGCTCCATATAGAATAATGGAAACCATATAGTGCCCCGTATTGAATAATGGGCCCTATATCATGCTCCATATAGAATAATGGGCCCTACATAATGTTCCATACAGAATAATAGGCCCTATATTATGCTCCATATGGAATAATGGGCCCTACATAATGCTACATAGAGAATAATAGCAACCATATAGTGATCCATAAAGAATAATGGGCCCTATATAATGCCCCATATAGAATAATCAACTTTATATAATGCTCCATATAGAATAATGGAAACCATATAATGCTCCATATAGAATAATGGACCCTATATAATGTTCAATATCGAATAATGGACCCTATATAATGCTACATATAGAATAATGGGCCTCATTTAATGCTCCATATAGAATAATGGGAACCATATAGTGTTCCATATAGAATAAAGGGCCCTATATAATGCCTCATATAGAATAATGGAACCCATGTAATGCTCCATATAGAATAATGGGCCCAATATAATGCTCCATAAAGAATAATGGACCCTATATAATGCTTCATATAGAATAATGGGCCCAATATAATGCTAATTATAGAATAATGGAAACCATATTGTGCTCCATATAGAATAATGGGCCCTATATAATGCTCCATATAGAATAATGGACATTATGTAATACTCCATATAGAATAATGGAAATCATATAGTGCTCCATATAGAATAATGTGCCCTATATAATGCTCCGTATAGAATAATGGCCCTATATAATGCTCCACATAGATTAATGGGCCCTATATAGTGCTCCATATAGAATAATGGGCCCAATATAATGCTCCATATAGAATAATGGACCATATATAATGCTCCATAAGAAATAATGGGCCCAATATAATGCTCCATATAGAATAATGGAAACCATATTGTGCTCCATATAGAATAATGGGCCCTATATAATATTTCATGTAGAATAAAGGGCCCTACATAATGCTCCATATAGAACAATGGGCCCTATATAATTCTCCATATAGAATACTGGGCTCTATATAATGCTACATATAGAATAATGGAAACCATATAGTGCTCCATATAGAATAATGGGCCCTATAGTATGCTCCATCTAGAGTAATGTGCCCTATATAATGTTCAATATAGTATAATGGGCAAAATATAATGCTTCATATAAAATAATGGAAACCATATAGTGCTCCATATAGAATAATGGGCCCTATATAATGCTCCATATAGAATAATGGACCTTGTATAATGCTCCATATAGAATAATGGAAACCATGTAGTGTTCCGTATAGAATAATGGGCCCTATGTAATGCTCCTTATAGAATAATGAAAACCATATAATGCTCCATATAGAATAATGGGCCGTATATAATGCTCCATAGAGAATAATGGGCCATATATAATGCTCCATATGGAATAATGTGCCCAATATAATGCTCCATATAGATTAATGGACCCTATATAATGCTCCATATAGAATAATGGGCCGTATATAATGCTCCATATAGAACAATGGGCCCTATGTAATGTTCCATATAGAATACTGGGCTCTATATAATGCTACATATAGAATAATGGAAACCATATAGTGCTCCATATAGAATAATGGGCCCTACAGTATGCTCCATCTAGAGTAATGGGCCCTATATAATGTTCAATATAGTATAATGGGCCCAATATAATGCTCCATATAAAATAATGGAAACCATATAGTGCTCCATATAGAATAATGGGCCCTATATAATGCCACATATAGAATAATGGACATTATATAATACACCATATAGAATAATGGAAATCATATAGTGCTCCATCTAGAAGAATAGACCCTATATAATACTCCATATAGAATAATGGATCTTATATAATGCTCCATATAGAATAATGGGTCCTATATAATGCTCCATGTAGAACAATGGGCCATATATAATGCTCCATAGAGAATAATGGAAACCATATAGTGCTACATATAGACTAATGGACCCAATATAATGCTCCATAAAGAATAATGGACCCTATATAATGCTCCATATAGAATAATGGGCCCTATATAATGCTCCATATAGAAAAATGGAAACCATATAATGCTCCATATAGAATAATGGCCCGATATAATGCTCCATACAAATTAATGGGCCCTATATAATGCTCCATATAGAATAATGGAAACCATATAGTGCTCCATATAGAATAATGGACCCTATATGATGTTCCATATAGAATAATGGGCCCTCTATAATGTTCCATATAGAATAATGGGCCCTATATTATGCTCCATATAGATTAATGGGATCTATATAATGCTACAAATAGAATAATGGAAAACATTTAGTGCATCATATACAATAATGGGCCTTATATAATGCTCTACATAGAATAATGGAACCCATATAATGTTCCATACAGAATAATGGGCCTCATATAACGCTTCATATACAATAATCGGCCCTAAATAATGCTCCATACAGAATAATGGACCCTATATAATGCTCCATATAGAATAATGGACCGTATATAATGCTTCATATAGAATAATGGGCCATATATAATGCTGTATATAGAATAATGGAAACCATGCAGAGCTCCATATAGATTAATGGACCCTATATAATGCTTCATATAGAATAATGAACCCTATATAATGCTCCATATAGAATAATGGGCCTTATATAATGCCCTATATAGAATAATGGAAACCATATAATGATCCATATAATTTAATGGGCCCTATATAATGCTCCATACAGAATAATGGGCCCTATATAATGCTCCATATAGAATAATGGAAACCATATGGTGCTCCATATAGAATAATGGACCCTATATGATGATCCATATCGAATAATGGATACTTTATAATGCTCCATATAGAATAATGGGCCCTATATAATGCTCCATGTAGAATAATGGAAACCATATAATGCTCCATATAGAATAATGGGCCCTATATAATGCTCCATATAGAATAATGGGCCAAATATAATGCTCCATATAGAATAATGTACCCTAAATAATGATCCATATAGAATAAAAACCCTATATAATGCTCCATATAGAATAATGGAAACCATATAGTGCTCCATATAGATTAATGGGCCCTATAGAATGCTTCATATAGAATAATGGAACCCATATAACGCTCCATACAGAATAATGGGCCTCATATAATGCTCCATATAGAATAATGGGCCCTATATAATGCTCCATATAGAATAATGGACCTTATATAATGTTCCATATAGAATAATGGAAACTATATATTGCACCATATAGAATAATGGACCCTATATAATGCTCCATATAGAATAATGGAGACCATATAGTGCCCCATATAGAATAATGGGCCCTATATAATCCTTTATATTGAATAATGGGCCCTATATAATCCTTTATATAGAATAATGGGCCCTATATAATGTTCCATATAGAATAATAGGCCCTGTATTATGTTCTATATAGAATAATGGACCCTAAATAATGCTACATATAGAATAATGGAAACCATATAGTGATCCTTATAGAATAATGGGCCCGATATAATGATCCATATACAATAATGGAACCCATATAATGCTCCATACAGAATAATGGGCATCATGTAATGCTCCATATAGAATAATGGGCCCTATATAATGCTCCATATAGAATAATGGAAACCATGTAGTGTTCAGTATAGAATAATGGGCCCAATATAATGCTCCTTATAGAATAATGAAAACCATATAATGCTCCATATAGAATAATGGGCCGTATATAATGCTCCATAGAGAATAATGGGCCATATATAATGCTCCATATGGAATAATGTGCCCAATATAATGCTCCATATAGATTAATGGACCCTATATAATGCTCCATATAGAATAATGGGCCCTATATAATGCCCCATATAGAATAATGGAAACCATATAATGATCCATATAAATTAATGGGCTCTATATAATGCTCCATACAGAATAATGGGCCCTATATAATGCTCCATATAGAATAATGGAAACCATATGGTGCTCCATATAGGATAATGGACCCTATATGATGATCCATATAGAATAATGGATACTTTATCATGCTCCATATAGAATAATGGGCCCTATATAATGCTCCATGTAGAATAATGGAAACCATATAATGCTCCATATAGAATAATGGGCCCTATATAATGCTCCATGTAGAATAATGGAAACCATATAATGCTCCATATAGAATAATGGGCCCTATAGAATGCTCCATATAGAATAATGGAACCCATATAACGCTCCATACAGAATAATGGGCCTCATATAATGCTCCATATAGAATAATGGACCTTATATAATGTTCCATATAGAATAATGGAAACTATATATTGCACCATATAGAATAATGGACCCTATGTAATGCTCCATATAGAATAATGGAGACCATATAGAATAATGGGCCCTATATAATTCTTTATATTGAATAATGGGCCCTATATAATCCTTTATATAGAATAATGGGCCCTATATAATGTTCCATATAGAATAATAGGCCCTGTATTATGCTCCATATAGAATAATGGACCCTAAATAATGCTACATATAGAATAATGGAAACCATATAGTGATCCTTATAGAATAATGTGCCCGATATAATGATCCATATACAATAATGGAACCCATATAATGCTCCATACAGAATAATGGGCATCATGTAATGCTCCATATAGAATAATGGGCCCTATATAATGCTCCATATAGAATAATGGAAACCATGTAGTGTTCAGTATAGAATAATGGGCCCAATATAATGCTCCTTATAGAATAATGAAAACCATATAATGCTCCATATAGAATAATGGGCCGTATATAATGCTCCATAGAGAATAATGGGCCATATATAATGCTCCATATGGAATAATGTGCCCAATATAATGCTCCATATAGATTAATGGACCCTATATAATGCTCCATATAGAATAATGGGCCCTATATAATGCTCCATGTAGAATAATGGAAACCATATAATGCTCCATATAGAATAATGGGCCCTATATAATGCTCCATGTAGAATAATGGATCCTAAATAATGATCCATATAGAATAAAAACCCTATATAATGCTCCATATAGAATAATGGAAACCATATAGTGCTACATATAGATTAATGGGCCCTATAGAATGCTCCATATAGAATAATGTAACCCATATAACGCTCCATACTGAATAATGGGCCTCATATAATGCTCCATATAGAATAATGGGCCCTCTATAATGCTCCATATAGAATAATGGACCTTATATAATGTTCCATATAGAATAATGGAAACTATATAGTGCACCATATAGAATAATGGACCCTATATAATGCTCCATATAGAATAATGGAGACCATATAGTGCCCCATATAGAATAATGCGCCCTATATAACCCTTTATATAGAATAATGGGCCCTATATAATGTTCCATATAGAATAATAGGCCCTGTATTATGCTCCATATAGAATAATGGACCCTAAATAATGCTACATATAGAATAATGGAAACCATATAGTGATCCTTATAGAATAATGGGCCCGATATAATGATCCATATAAAATAATGGAACCCATATAATGCTCCATACAGAATAAAGGGCATCATGTAATGCTCCATATAGAATAATCGGCCCTATATAATGCTACGTATAGAATAATTGACCTTATATAACGCTCCATATAAAATAATGGAAACCATAGAGTGCTCCATATAGAACAAAGGGCCCTTATATAATGCTCCATATAGAATAATGGAACCCATATAGTGCTCCATAAAGAATAATGGGCCCTATATAATGCTCCACATAGAATAATGGGCCCTATATAGTGCTCCATATGGAATAATGGGCCCAATATAATGTTCCATGTAGAATAATGGACCCTATGTAATGCTCCATATAGAATAATGGGCCCTAAATACTACTCCATATAGAATAATGGGCCCTATATATTGCTCCACATAGAATAATGGGCCCTATATAGTGCTCCATATAGAATAATGGGCCCTATATAATGCTCCACATAGAATAATGGGCCCTATATAGTGCTCCATAAAGAGTAATGGGCCTCACACAATGTTCCATATAGAATAATGGGCCCAGTATAATGCTCCATATAGAATAATGGAGAACATATTGTGCTCCATATAGAATAATGGGCCTATATAATGATCCATATAGAATAATGGACATTATATAAAACTTCATATAGAATAATGCAAATCATATAGAGATCAATATAGAATAATGGACCCTATATAATACTCCATATAGAATAATGGGCCCTATATAATATTTCATATAGAATAAATGCCCTATATAATGCTCCATATAGAACAATGGGCCCTATATAATGCTCCATATAGAATACTGGGCCCTATATAATGCTACATATAGAATAATGGAAACCACATAGTGCTCCATATAGAATAATGGGCCCTATAGTATGCTCCATCTAGAGTAATGGGCCCTATATAATGATCAATATAGTATAATGGGCCCAATATATTGCTCCATATAAAATAATGGAAATCATATAGTGCTCCATATAGAATAACGGGCCCTATATAATGCTCCATATAGAATAATGGACATTATATAATACTCCATATAGAATAATGGAAATCATATAGTGCTCCATCTAGAATAATGGACCCTTTATAATACTCCATATAGAATAATGGTTCTTATATAATGCTCCATATAGAATAATGGGCCCTATATAATGCTCCATATAGAACAATGGGCCATATATAATGCTCCATAGAGAATAATGGAAACCATATAGTGCTACATATAGAATAATGGACCCAATACAATGCTCCATAAAGAATAATGGACCCTATATAATGCTCCATATAGAATAATGGGCCCTATATAACGCTCCATATAGAATAATGGAAACCATATAATGCTCCATATAGAATAATGGGCCCGATATAATGCTCCATACAAAATAATGGGCCCTATATAATGCTCCATATAGAATAATGGAAACCATATAGTGCTCCATATAGTATAATGGACCCTATATGATGTTCCATATAGAATAATGAATCCTATATAATGCTCCATATAGAATAATAGAAACCATATAATGCTCCATATAGAGATTTGGGCCCTATATAATGCTCCATACAGAATAATGGGCCCTATATAATGCTCCATATAGAATAATGGGCCAACTATGATGCTCCATATAGAATAATGGAACCTATATAATGCCCCATATAGAATAATGCACCCTATATAATCCTCTATATAGATTAATGGCAACCATATAGTGATCCATATAGCATAATGGGCCCTATATACTGCTCCATATAGAATAATGGAACCCATATAATGCTCCATACAGAATAATGGGCCTCATATAATGATCCATATAGAATAAAGGGCCCTATATAATGCTCCATATAGAATAATGGACCTTATATAATGCTCCATATAGAATAATGGAAACCATACAGTGTTCCATATAGAATAATGGACCCTATATAATGCTCCTTATAGAATAATGAAAACCATATAATGCTCCATATAGAATAATGGGCAGTATATAATGCTCCATAGATAATAATGGGCCATATATAATGCTCCATATAGAATAATGGGCCCAATATAATGCTCCATATAGAATAATTGACCCTATATGATGCTCCATATAGAATAATGGAAACCATATAGTTCCCCGTATTGAATAATGGGCCCTATATCATGCTCCATATAGAATAATGGGCCCTATATAATGTTCCATACAGAATAATAGGCCCTATATTATGCTCCATATGGAATAATGGGCCCTACATAATGCTACATATAAAATAATAGCAACCATATAGTGATCCATAAAGAATAATGGGCCCTATATAATGCTCCATATAGAATAATGGTACCCATATAATGCTCCATACAGAATAATGGGCCTCATAAAATGCTCCATATAGAATAATGGGCCCTATATAAAGCTCCATATAGAATAATCAACTTTATATAACGCTCCATATAGAATAATGGAAACCATATAATGCTCCATATAGAATAATGGACCCTATATAATGTTCAATATCGAATAATGGACCCTGTATAATGCTACATATAGAATAATGGGCCTCATTTAATGCTCCATATAGAATAATGGGAACCATATAGTGTTCCATATAGAATAAAGGGCCCTATATAATGCCCCATATAGAATAATGGAACCCATATAGTGCTCCATATAGAATAATGGGCCTCACATAATACTCCATATAGAATAATGGGCGCTAAATAATGCTCCATATAGAATAATGGGCCCTATTTAATGCTCCATATAGAATAATGGGCCCTATATAATGCTCCATATAGAATAATAGAAACCATATAATGCTCCATATAGAGATTTGGGCCATATATAATGCTCCATACAGAATAACGGGCCCTATATAATGGTCCATATAGAATAATGGGCCAACTATAATGCTCCATATAGAATAATGGAACCTATATAATGCCCCATATAGAATAGTGCACCCTATATAATGCTCTATATAGATTAATGGAAACCATATAGTGATCCATATAGAATAATGGGCCCTATATAATGCTCCATATAGAATAATGGAACCCATAAAATGCTCCATATAGAATAATGGGCCTCATATAATGATCCATATAGAATAAAGGGCCCTATATAATGCTCCATATAGAATAATGGACCTTATATAATGCTCCATATAGAATAATGGAAACCATATAGTGTTCCATATAGAATAATGGACAGTATATAATGCTCCTTATAGAATAATGAAAACCATATAATGCTCCATATAGAATAATGGGCCGTATATAATGCTCCATAGATAATAATGGGCCATATATAAGGCTCCATGTAGAATAATGGGCACAATATAATGCTCCATATAGAATAATTGACCCTATATGATGCTCCAAATAGAATAATGGAAACCATATAGTGCCCCGTATTGAATAATGGGCCCTATATCATGTTCCATAAAGAATAATGGGCCCTACATAATGTTCCATACAGAATAATAGGCCCTATATTATGCTCCATATGGAATAATGGGCCCTACATAATGCTACATAGAGAATAATAGCAACCATATAGTGATCCATAAAGAATAATGGGCCCTATATAATGCTCCATATAGAATACTGGGCTCTATATAATGCTACATATAGAATAATGGAAACCATATAGTGCTCCATATAGAATAATGGGCCCTACAGTATGCTCCATCTAGAGTAATGGGCCCTATATAATGTTCAATATAGTATAATGGGCTCCATATAAAATAATGGAAACCATATAGTGCTCCATATAGAATAATGGGCCCTATATAATGCCACATATAGAATAATGGACATTATATAATACACCATATAGAATAATGGAAATCATATAGTGCTCCATCTAGAAGAATAGACCCTATATAATACTCCATATAGAATAATGGATCTTATATAATGCTCCATATAGAATAATGGGTCCTATATAATGCTCCATATAGAACAATGGGCCATATATAATGCTCCATAGAGAATAATGGAAACCATATAGTGCTACATATAGACTAATGGACCCAATATAATGCTCCATAAAGAATAATGGACCCTATATAATGCTCCATATAGAATAATGGGCCCTATATAATGCTCCATATAGAAAAATGGAAACCATATAATGCTCCATATAGAATAATGGCCCGATATAATGCTCCATACAAATTAATGGGCCCTATATAATGCTCCATATAGAATAATGGAAACCATATAGTGCTCCATATAGAATAATGGACCCTATATGATGTTCCATATAGAATAATGGGCCCTCTATAATGTTCCATATAGAATAATGGGCCCTATATTATGCTCCATATAGATTAATGAGATCTATATAATGCTACAAATAGAATAATGGAAAACATTTAGTGCATCATATACAATAATGGGTCTTATATAATGCTCCACATAGAATAATGGAACCCATATAATGTTCCTACAGAATAATGGGCCTCATATAACGCTTCATATACAATAATCGACCCTAAATAATGCTCCATACAGAATAATGGACCCTATATAATGCTCCATATAGAATAATGGACCGTATATAATGCTTCATATAGAATAATGGGCCTCATTTAATGCTCCATATAGAATAATTGGAACCATATAGTGTTCCATATAGAATAAAGGGCCCTATATAATGCCTCATATAGAATAATGGAACCCATATAATGCTCCATATAGAATAATGGGCCCAATATAATGCTCCATATAGAATAATGGACCCTATATAATGCTTCATATAGAATAATGGGCCCAATATAATGCTCATTATAGAATAATGGAAACCATATTGTGCTCCATATAGAATAATGGGCCCTATATAATGCTCCATATAGAATAATGGACATTATGTAATACTCCATATAGAATAATGGAAATCATATAGTGCTCCATATAGAATAATGTGCCCTATATAATGCTCCGTATAGAATAATGGCCCTATATAATGCTCCACATAGATTAATGGGCCCTATATAGTGCTCCATATAGAATAATGGGCCCAATATAATGCTCCATATAGAATAATGGACCATATATAATGCTCCATAAAGAATAATGGGCCCAATATAATGCTCCATATAGAATAATGGAAACCATATTGTGCTCCATATAGAATAATGGACCTATATAATGCTCCATATAGAATAATGGACATTATATAAAACTCCATATAGAATAATGGAAATAATATGGAGATCAATATAGAATAATGGACCCCATATAATACTCCATATAGAATAATGGGCCCTATGTAATATTTCATGTAGAATAAAGGGCCCTACATAATGCTCCATATAGAACAATGGGCCCTATATAATGCTCCATATAGAATACTGGGCTCTATATAATGCTACATATAGAATAATGGAAACCATATAGTGCCCCATATAGAATAATGGGCCCTATAGTATGCTCCATCTAGAGTAATGTGCCCTATATAATGTTCAATATAGTATAATGGGCAAAATATAATGCTTCATATAAAATAATGGAAACCATATAGTGCTCCATATAGAATAATGGGCCCTATATAATGCTCCATATAGAATAATGGACCTTGTATAATGCTCCATATAGAATAATGGAAACCATGTAGTGTTCCGTATAGAATAATGGGCCCTATATAATGCTCCTTATAGAATAATGAAAACCATATAATGCTCCATATAGAATAATGGGCCGTATATAATGCTCCATAGAGAATAATGGGCCATATATAATGCTCCATATGGAATAATGTGCCCAATATAATGCTCCATATAGATTAATGGACCCTATATAATGCTCCATATAGAATAATGGGCCCTATATAATGCTCCATATAGAACAATGGGCCCTATGTAATGCTCCATATAGAATACTGGGCTCTATATAATGCTACATATAGAATAATGGAAACCATATAGTGCTCCATATAGAATAATGGGCCCTACAGTATGCTCCATCTAGAGTAATGGGCCCTATATAATGTTCAATATAGTATAATGGGCTCCATATAAAATAATGGAAACCATATAGTGCTCCATATAGAATAATGGGCCCTATATAATGCCACATATAGAATAATGGACATTATATAATACACCATATAGAATAATGGAAATCATATAGTGCTCCATCTAGAAGAATAGACCCTATATAATACTCCATATAGAATAATGGATCTTATATAATGCTCCATATAGAATAATGGGTCCTATATAATGCTCCATATAGAACAATGGGCCATATATAATGCTCCATAGAGAATAATGGAAACCATATAGTGCTACATATAGACTAATGGACCCAATATAATGCTCCATAAAGAATAATGGACCCTATATAATGCTCCATATAGAATAATGGGCCCTATATAATGCTCCATATAGAAAAATGGAAACCATATAATGCTCCATATAGAATAATGGCCCGATATAATGCTCCATACAAATTAATGGGCCCTATATAATGCTCCATATAGAATAATGGAAACCATATAGTGCTCCATATAGAATAATGGACCCTATATGATGTTCCATATAGAATAATGGGCCCTCTATAATGTTCCATATAGAATAATGGGCCCTATATTATGCTCCATATAGATTAATGGGATCTATATAATGCTACAAATAGAATAATGGAAAACATTTAGTGCATCATATACAATAATGGGTCTTATATAATGCTCCACATAGAATAATGGAACCCATATAATGTTCCTACAGAATAATGGGCCTCATATAACGCTTCATATACAATAATCGACCCTAAATAATGCTCCATACAGAATAATGGACCCTATATAATGCTCCATATAGAATAATGGACCGTATATAATGCTTCATATAGAATAATGGGCCATATATAATGCTGTATATAGAATAATGGAAACCATGCAGAGCTCCATATAGATTAATGGATCCTATATAATGCTTCATATAGAATAATGAACCCTATATAATGCTCCATATAGAATAATGGGCCTTATATAATGCCCTATATAGAATAATGGAAACCATATAATGATCCATATAATTTAATGGGCCCTATATAATGCTCCATACAGAATAATGGGCCCTATATAATGCTCCATATAGAATAATGGAAACCATATGGTGCTCCATATAGAATAATGGACCCTATATGATGATCCATATAGAATAATGGATACTTTACAATGCTCCATATAGAATAATGGGCCCTATATAATGCTCCATGTAGAATAATGGAAACCATATAATGCTCCATATAGAATAATGGGCCCTATATAATGCTCCATATAGAATAATGGGCCAAATATAATGCTCCATATAGAATAATGGACCCTAAATAATGATCCATATAGAATAAAAACCCTATATAATGCTCCATATAGAATAATGGAAACCATATAGTGTTCCATATAGATTAATGGGCCCTATAGAATGCTCCATATAGAATAATGGAACCCATATAACGCTCCATACAGAATAATGGGCCTCATATAATGCTCCATATAGAATAATGGGCCCTATATAATGCTCCATATAGAATAATGGACCTTATTTAATGTTCCATATAGAATAATGGAAACTATATATTGCACCATATAGAATAATGGACCCTATGTAATGCTCCATATAGAATAATGGAGACCATATAGAATAATGGGCCCTATATAATTCTTTATATTGAATAATGGGCCCTATATAATCCTTTATATAGAATAATGGGCCCTATATAATGTTCCATATAGAATAATAGGCCCTGTATTATGCTCCATATAGAATAATGGACCCTAAATAATGCTACATATAGAATAATGGAAACCATATAGTGATCCTTATAGAATAATGTGCCCGATATAATGATCCATATACAATAATGGAACCCATATAATGCTCCATACAGAATAATGGGCATCATGTAATGCTCCATATAGAATAATGGGCCCTATATAATGCTCCATATAGAATAATGGAAACCATGTAGTGTTCAGTATAGAATAATGGGCCCAATATAATGCTCCTTATAGAATAATGAAAACCATATAATGCTCCATATAGAATAATGGGCCGTATATAATGCTCCATAGAGAATAATGGGCCATATATAATGCTCCATATGGAATAATGTGCCCAATATAATGCTCCATATAGATTAATGGACCCTATATAATGCTCCATATAGAATAATGGGCCCTATATAATGCTCCATGTAGAATAATGGAAACCATATAATGCTCCATATAGAATAATGGGCCCTATATAATGCTCCATATAGAATAATGGATCCTAAATAATGATCCATATAGAATAAAAACCCTATATAATGCTCCATATAGAATAATGGAAACCATATAGTGCTACATATAGATTAATGGGCCCTATAGAATGCTCCATATAGAATAATGGAACCCATATAACGCTCCATACTGAATAATGGGCCTCATATAATGCTCCATATAGAATAATGGGCCCTCTATAATGCTCCATATAGAATAATGGACCTTATATAATGTTCCATATAGAATAATGGAAACTATATAGTGCACCATATAGAATAATGGACCCTATATAATGCTCCATATAGAATAATGGAGACCATATAGTGCCCCATATAGAATAATGCGCCCTATATAACCCTTTATATAGAATAATGGGCCCTATATAATGTTCCATATAGAATAATAGGCCCTGTATTATGCTCCATATAGAATAATGGACCCTAAATAATGCTACATATAGAATAATGGAAACCATATAGTGATCCTTATAGAATAATGGGCCCGATATAATGATCCATATAAAATAATGGAACCCATATAATGCTCCATACAGAATAAAGGGCATCATGTAATGCTCCATATAGAATAATCGGCCCTATATAATGCTACGTATAGAATAATTGACCTTATATAACGCTCCATATAAAATAATGGAAACCATAGAGTGCTCCATATAGAACAAAGGGCCCTTATATAATGCTCCATATAGAATAATGGAACCCATATAGTGCTCCATAAAGAATAATGGGCCCTATATAATGCTCCACATAGAATAATGGGCCCTATATAGTGCTACATATGGAATAATGGGCCCAATATAATGTTCCATGTAGAATAATGGACCCTATGTAATTCTCCATATAGAATAATGGGCCCTAAATAATACTCCATATAGAATAATGGGCCCTATATATTGCTCCACATAGAATAATGGGCCCTATATAGTGCTCCATATAGAATAATGGGCCCTATATAATGCTCCACATAGAATAATGGGCCCTATATAGTGCTCCATAAAGAGTAATGGGCCTCACACAATGTTCCATATAGAATAATGGGCCCAGTATAATGCTCCATATAGAATAATGGAGAACATATTGTGCTCCATATAGAATAATGGGCCTATATAATGATCCATATAGAATAATGGACATTATATAAAACTTCATATAGAATAATGCAAATCATATAGAGATCAATATAGAATAATGGACCCTATATAATACTCCATATAGAATAATGGGCCCTATATAATATTTCATATAGAATAAATGCCCTATATAATGCTCCATATAGAACAATGGGCCCTATATAATGCTCCATATAGAATACTGGGCCCTATATAATGCTACATATAGAATAATGGAAACCACATAGTGCTCCATATAGAATAATGGGCCCTATAGTATGCTCCATCTAGAGTAATGGGCCCTATATAATGATCAATATAGTATAATGGGCCCAATATATTGCTCCATATAAAATAATGGAAATCATATAGTGCTCCATATAGAATAACGGGCCCTATATAATGCTCCATATAGAATAATGGACATTATATAATACTCCATATAGAATAATGGAAATCATATAGTGCTCCATCTAGAATAATGGACCCTATATAATACTCCATATAGAATAATGGTTCTTATATAATGCTCCATATAGAATAATGGGCCCTATATAATGCTCCATATAGAACAATGGGCCATATATAATGCTCCATAGAGAATAATGGAAACCATATAGTGCTACATATAGAATAATGGACCCAATACAATGCTCCATAAAGAATAATGGACCCTATATAATGCTCCATATAGAATAATGGGCCCTATATAACGCTCCATATAGAATAATGGAAACCATATAATGCTCCATATAGAATAATGGGCCCGATATAATGCTCCATACAAAATAATGGGCCCTATATAATGCTCCATATAGAATAATGGAAACCATATAGTGCTCCATATAGTATAATAGACCCTATATGATGTTCCATATAGAATAATGAATCCTATATAATGCTCCATATAGAATAATAGAAACCATATAATGCTCCATATAGAGATTTGGGCCCTATATAATGCTCCATACAGAATAACGGGCCCTATATAATGGTCCATATAGAATAATGGGCCAACTATAATGCTCCATATAGAATAATGGAACCTATATAATGCCCCATATAGAATAGTGCACCCTATATAATGCTCTATATAGATTAATGGAAACCATATAGTGATCCATATAGAATAATGGGCCCTATATAATGCTCCATATAGAATAATGGAACCCATAAAATGCTCCATATAGAATAATGGGCCTCATATAATGATCCATATAGAATAAAGGGCCCTATATAATGCTCCATATAGAATAATGGACCTTATATAATGCTCCATATAGAATAATGGAAACCATATAGTGTTCCATATAGAATAATGGACAGTATATAATGCTCCTTATAGAATAATGAAAACCATATAATGCTCCATATAGAATAATGGGCCGTATATAATGCTCCATAGATAATAATGGGCCATATATAAGGCTCCATGTAGAATAATGGGCACAATATAATGCTCCATATAGAATAATTGACCCTATATGATTCTCCAAATAGAATAATGGAAACCATATAGTGCCCCGTATTGAATAATGGGCCCTATATCATGTTCCATATAGAATAATGGGCCCTACATAATGTTCCATACAGAATAATAGGCCCTATATTATGCTCCATATGGAATAATGGGCCCTACATAATGCTACATAGAGAATAATAGCAACCATATAGTGATCCATAAAGAATAATGGGCCCTATATAATGCTCCATATAGAATACTGGGCTCTATATAATGCTACATATAGAATAATGGAAACCATATAGTGCTCCATATAGAATAATGGGCCCTACAGTATGCTCCATCTAGAGTAATGGGCCCTATATAATGTTCAATATAGTATAATGGGCTCCATATAAAATAATGGAAACCATATAGTGCTCCATATAGAATAATGGGCCCTATATAATGCCACATATAGAATAATGGACATTATATAATACACCATATAGAATAATGGAAATCATATAGTGCTCCATCTAGAAGAATAGACCCTATATAATACTCCATATAGAATAATGGATCTTATATAATGCTCCATATAGAATAATGGGTCCTATATAATGCTCCATATAGAACAATGGGCCATATATAATGCTCCATAGAGAATAATGGAAACCATATAGTGCTACATATAGACTAATGGACCCAATATAATGCTCCATAAAGAATAATGGACCCTATATAATGCTCCATATAGAATAATGGGCCCTATATAATGCTCCATATAGAAAAATGGAAACCATATAATGCTCCATATAGAATAATGGCCCGATATAATGCTCCATACAAATTAATGGGCCCTATATAATGCTCCATATAGAATAATGGAAACCATATAGTGCTCCATATAGAATAATGGACCCTATATGATGTTCCATATAGAATAATGGGCCCTCTATAATGTTCCATATAGAATAATGGGCCCTATATTATGCTCCATATAGATTAATGAGATCTATATAATGCTACAAATAGAATAATGGAAAACATTTAGTGCATCATATACAATAATGGGTCTTATATAATGCTCCACATAGAATAATGGAACCCATATAATGTTCCTACAGAATAATGGGCCTCATATAACGCTTCATATACAATAATCGACCCTAAATAATGCTCCATACAGAATAATGGACCCTATATAATGCTCCATATAGAATAATGGACCGTATATAATGCTTCATATAGAATAATGGGCCTCATTTAATGCTCCATATAGAATAATTGGAACCATATAGTGTTCCATATAGAATAAAGGGCCCTATATAATGCCTCATATAGAATAATGGAACCCATATAATGCTCCATATAGAATAATGGGCCCAATATAATGCTCCATATAGAATAATGGACCCTATATAATGCTTCATATAGAATAATGGGCCCAATATAATGCTCATTATAGAATAATGGAAACCATATTGTGCTCCATATAGAATAATGGGCCCTATATAATGCTCCATATAGAATAATGGACATTATGTAATACTCCATATAGAATAATGGAAATCATATAGTGCTCCATATAGAATAATGTGCCCTATATAATGCTCCGTATAGAATAATGGCCCTATATAATGCTCCACATAGATTAATGGGCCCTATATAGTGCTCCATATAGAATAATGGGCCCAATATAATGCTCCATATAGAATAATGGACCATATATAATGCTCCATAAAGAATAATGGGCCCAATATAATGCTCCATATAGAATAATGGAAACCATATTGTGCTCCATATAGAATAATGGACCTATATAATGCTCCATATAGAATAATGGACATTATATAAAACTCCATATAGAATAATGGAAATAATATGGAGATCAATATAGAATAATGGACCCCATATAATACTCCATATAGAATAATGGGCCCTATGTAATATTTCATGTAGAATAAAGGGCCCTACATAATGCTCCATATAGAACAATGGGCCCTATATAATGCTCCATATAGAATACTGGGCTCTATATAATGCTACATATAGAATAATGGAAACCATATAGTGCCCCATATAGAATAATGGGCCCTATAGTATGCTCCATCTAGAGTAATGTGCCCTATATAATGTTCAATATAGTATAATGGGCAAAATATAATGCTTCATATAAAATAATGGAAACCATATAGTGCTCCATATAGAATAATGGGCCCTATATAATGCTCCATATAGAATAATGGACCTTGTATAATGCTCCATATAGAATAATGGAAACCATGTAGTGTTCCGTATAGAATAATGGGCCCTATATAATGCTCCTTATAGAATAATGAAAACCATATAATGCTCCATATAGAATAATGGGCCGTATATAATGCTCCATAGAGAATAATGGGCCATATATAATGCTCCATATGGAATAATGTGCCCAATATAATGCTCCATATAGATTAATGGACCCTATATAATGCTCCATATAGAATAATGGGCCCTATATAATGCTCCATATAGAACAATGGGCCCTATGTAATGCTCCATATAGAATACTGGGCTCTATATAATGCTACATATAGAATAATGGAAACCATATAGTGCTCCATATAGAATAATGGGCCCTACAGTATGCTCCATCTAGAGTAATGGGCCCTATATAATGTTCAATATAGTATAATGGGCTCCATATAAAATAATGGAAACCATATAGTGCTCCATATAGAATAATGGGCCCTATATAATGCCACATATAGAATAATGGACATTATATAATACACCATATAGAATAATGGAAATCATATAGTGCTCCATCTAGAAGAATAGACCCTATATAATACTCCATATAGAATAATGGATCTTATATAATGCTCCATATAGAATAATGGGTCCTATATAATGCTCCATATAGAACAATGGGCCATATATAATGCTCCATAGAGAATAATGGAAACCATATAGTGCTACATATAGACTAATGGACCCAATATAATGCTCCATAAAGAATAATGGACCCTATATAATGCTCCATATAGAATAATGGGCCCTATATAATGCTCCATATAGAAAAATGGAAACCATATAATGCTCCATATAGAATAATGGCCCGATATAATGCTCCATACAAATTAATGGGCCCTATATAATGCTCCATATAGAATAATGGAAACCATATAGTGCTCCATATAGAATAATGGACCCTATATGATGTTCCATATAGAATAATGGGCCCTCTATAATGTTCCATATAGAATAATGGGCCCTATATTATGCTCCATATAGATTAATGGGATCTATATAATGCTACAAATAGAATAATGGAAAACATTTAGTGCATCATATACAATAATGGGTCTTATATAATGCTCCACATAGAATAATGGAACCCATATAATGTTCCTACAGAATAATGGGCCTCATATAACGCTTCATATACAATAATCGACCCTAAATAATGCTCCATACAGAATAATGGACCCTATATAATGCTCCATATAGAATAATGGACCGTATATAATGCTTCATATAGAATAATGGGCCATATATAATGCTGTATATAGAATAATGGAAACCATGCAGAGCTCCATATAGATTAATGGATCCTATATAATGCTTCATATAGAATAATGAACCCTATATAATGCTCCATATAGAATAATGGGCCTTATATAATGCCCTATATAGAATAATGGAAACCATATAATGATCCATATAATTTAATGGGCCCTATATAATGCTCCATACAGAATAATGGGCCCTATATAATGCTCCATATAGAATAATGGAAACCATATGGTGCTCCATATAGAATAATGGACCCTATATGATGATCCATATAGAATAATGGATACTTTACAATGCTCCATATAGAATAATGGGCCCTATATAATGCTCCATGTAGAATAATGGAAACCATATAATGCTCCATATAGAATAATGGGCCCTATATAATGCTCCATATAGAATAATGGGCCAAATATAATGCTCCATATAGAATAATGGACCCTAAATAATGATCCATATAGAATAAAAACCCTATATAATGCTCCATATAGAATAATGGAAACCATATGGTGCTCCATATAGAATAATGGACCCTATATGATGATCCATATAGAATAATGGATACTTTACAATGCTCCATATAGAATAATGGGCCCTATATAATGCTCCATGTAGAATAATGGAAACCATATAATGCTCCATATAGAATAATGGGCCCTATATAATGCTCCATATAGAATAATGGGCCAAATATAATGCTCCATATAGAATAATGGACCCTAAATAATGATCCATATAGAATAAAAACCCTATATAATGCTCCATATAGAATAATGGAAACCATATAGTGTTCCATATAGATTAATGGGCCCTATAGAATGCTCCATATAGAATAATGGAACCCATATAACGCTCCATACAGAATAATGGGCCTCATATAATGCTCCATATAGAATAATGGGCCCTATATAATGCTCCATATAGAATAATGGACCTTATTTAATGTTCCATATAGAATAATGGAAACTATATATTGCACCATATAGAATAATGGACCCTATGTAATGCTCCATATAGAATAATGGAGACCATATAGAATAATGGGCCCTATATAATTCTTTATATTGAATAATGGGCCCTATATAATCCTTTATATAGAATAATGGGCCCTATATAATGTTCCATATAGAATAATAGGCCCTGTATTATGCTCCATATAGAATAATGGACCCTAAATAATGCTACATATAGAATAATGGAAACCATATAGTGATCCTTATAGAATAATGTGCCCGATATAATGATCCATATGCAATAATGGAACCCATATAATGCTCCATACAGAATAATGGGCATCATGTAATGCTCCATATAGAATAATGGGCCCTATATAATGCTCCATATAGAATAATGGAAACCATGTAGTGTTCAGTATAGAATAATGGGCCCAATATAATGCTCCTTATAGAATAATGAAAACCATATAATGCTCCATATAGAATAATGGGCCGTATATAATGCTCCATAGAGAATAATGGGCCATATATAATGCTCCATATGGAATAATGTGCCCAATATAATGCTCCATATAGATTAATGGACCCTATATAATGCTCCATATAGAATAATGGGCCCTATATAATGCTCCATGTAGAATAATGGAAACCATATAATGCTCCATATAGAATAATGGGCCCTATATAATGCTCCATATAGAATAATGGATCCTAAATAATGATCCATATAGAATAAAAACCCTATATAATGCTCCATATAGAATAATGGAAACCATATAGTGCTACATATAGATTAATGGGCCCTATAGAATGCTCCATATAGAATAATGGAACCCATATAACGCTCCATACTGAATAATGGGCCTCATATAATGCTCCATATAGAATAATGGGCCCTCTATAATGCTCCATATAGAATAATGGACCTTATATAATGTTCCATATAGAATAATGGAAACTATATAGTGCACCATATAGAATAATGGACCCTATATAATGCTCCATATAGAATAATGGAGACCATATAGTGCCCCATATAGAATAATGCGCCCTATATAACCCTTTATATAGAATAATGGGCCCTATATAATGTTCCATATAGAATAATAGGCCCTGTATTATGCTCCATATAGAATAATGGACCCTAAATAATGCTACATATAGAATAATGGAAACCATATAGTGATCCTTATAGAATAATGGGCCCGATATAATGATCCATATAAAATAATGGAACCCATATAATGCTCCATACAGAATAAAGGGCATCATGTAATGCTCCATATAGAATAATCGGCCCTATATAATGCTACGTATAGAATAATTGACCTTATATAACGCTCCATATAAAATAATGGAAACCATAGAGTGCTCCATATAGAACAAAGGGCCCTTATATAATGCTCCATATAGAATAATGGAACCCATATAGTGCTCCATAAAGAATAATGGGCCCTATATAATGCTCCACATAGAATAATGGGCCCTATATAGTGCTACATATGGAATAATGGGCCCAATATAATGTTCCATGTAGAATAATGGACCCTATGTAATTCTCCATATAGAATAATGGGCCCTAAATAATACTCCATATAGAATAATGGGCCCTATATATTGCTCCACATAGAATAATGGGCCCTATATAGTGCTCCATATAGAATAATGGGCCCTATATAATGCTCCACATAGAATAATGGGCCCTATATAGTGCTCCATAAAGAGTAATGGGCCTCACACAATGTTCCATATAGAATAATGGGCCCAGTATAATGCTCCATATAGAATAATGGAGAACATATTGTGCTCCATATAGAATAATGGGCCTATATAATGATCCATATAGAATAATGGACATTATATAAAACTTCATATAGAATAATGCAAATCATATAGAGATCAATATAGAATAATGGACCCTATATAATACTCCATATAGAATAATGGGCCCTATATAATATTTCATATAGAATAAATGCCCTATATAATGCTCCATATAGAACAATGGGCCCTATATAATGCTCCATATAGAATACTGGGCCCTATATAATGCTACATATAGAATAATGGAAACCACATAGTGCTCCATATAGAATAATGGGCCCTATAGTATGCTCCATCTAGAGTAATGGGCCCTATATAATGATCAATATAGTATAATGGGCCCAATATATTGCTCCATATAAAATAATGGAAATCATATAGTGCTCCATATAGAATAACGGGCCCTATATAATGCTCCATATAGAATAATGGACATTATATAATACTCCATATAGAATAATGGAAATCATATAGTGCTCCATCTAGAATAATGGACCCTATATAATACTCCATATAGAATAATGGTTCTTATATAATGCTCCATATAGAATAATGGGCCCTATATAATGCTCCATATAGAACAATGGGCCATATATAATGCTCCATAGAGAATAATGGAAACCATATAGTGCTACATATAGAATAATGGACCCAATACAATGCTCCATAAAGAATAATGGACCCTATATAATGCTCCATATAGAATAATGGGCCCTATATAACGCTCCATATAGAATAATGGAAACCATATAATGCTCCATATAGAATAATGGGCCCGATATAATGCTCCATACAAAATAATGGGCCCTATATAATGCTCCATATAGAATAATGGAAACCATATAGTGCTCCATATAGTATAATAGACCCTATATGATGTTCCATATAGAATAATGAATCCTATATAATGCTCAATATAGAATAATAGAAACCATATAATGCTCCATATAGAGATTTGGGCCCTATATAATGCTCCATACAGAATAATGGGCCCTATATAATGCTCCATATAGAATAATGGGCCAACTATGATGCTCCATATAGAATAATGGAACCTATATAATGCCCCATATAGAATAATGCACCCTATATAATCCTCTATATAGATTAATGGCAACCATATAGTGATCCATATAGCATAATGGGCCCTATATACTGCTCCATATAGAATAATGGAACCCATATAATGCTCCATACAGAATAATGGGCCTCATATAATGATCCATATAGAATAAAGGGCCCTATATAATGCTCCATATAGAATAATGGACCTTATATAATGCTCCATATAGAATAATGGAAACCATATAGTGTTCCATATAGAATAATGGACCCTATATAATGCTCCTTATAGAATAATGAAAACCATATAATGCTCCATATAGAATAATGGGCAGTATATAATGCTCCATAGATAATAATGGGCCATATATAATGCTCCATATAGAATAATGGGCCCAATATAATGCTCCATATAGAATAATTGACCCTATATGATGCTCCATATAGAATAATGGAAACCATATAGTTCCCCGTATTGAATAATGGGCCCTATATCATGCTCCATATAGAATAATGGGCCCTATATAATGTTCCATACAGAATAATAGGCCCTATATTATGCTCCATATGGAATAATGGGCCCTACATAATGCTACATATAAAATAATAGCAACCATATAGTGATCCATAAAGAATAATGGGCCCTATATAATGCTCCATATAGAATAATGGTACCCATATAATGCTCCATACAGAATAATGGGCCTCATAAAATGCTCCATATAGAATAATGGGCCCTATATAAAGCTCCATATAGAATAATCAACTTTATATAACGCTCCATATAGAATAATGGAAACCATATAATGCTCCATATAGAATAATGGACCCTATATAATGTTCAATATCGAATAATGGACCCTGTATAATGCTACATATAGAATAATGGGCCTCATTTAATGCTCCATATAGAATAATGGGAACCATATAGTGTTCCATATAGAATAAAGGGCCCTATATAATGCCCCATATAGAATAATGGAACCCATATAGTGCTCCATATAGAATAATGGGCCTCACATAATACTCCATATAGAATAATGGGCGCTAAATAATGCTCCATATAGAATAATGGGCCCTATTTAATGCTCCATATAGAATAATGGGCCCTATATAATGCTCCATATAGAATAATAGAAACCATATAATGCTCCATATAGAGATTTGGGCCATATATAATGCTCCATACAGAATAACGGGCCCTATATAATGGTCCATATAGAATAATGGGCCAACTATAATGCTCCATATAGAATAATGGAACCTATATAATGCCCCATATAGAATAGTGCACCCTATATAATGCTCTATATAGATTAATGGAAACCATATAGTGATCCATATAGAATAATGGGCCCTATATAATGCTCCATATAGAATAATGGAACCCATAAAATGCTCCATACAGAATAATGGGCCTCATATAATGATCCATATAGAATAAAGGGCCCTATATAATGCTCCATATAGAATAATGGACCTTATATAATGCTCCATATAGAATAATGGAAACCATATAGTGTTCCATATAGAATAATGGACAGTATATAATGCTCCTTATAGAATAATGAAAACCATATAATGCTCCATATAGAATAATGGGCCGTATATAATGCTCCATAGATAATAATGGGCCATATATAATGCTCCATATAGAATAATGGGCCCAATATAATGCTCCATATAGAATAATTGACCCTATATGATGCTCCATATAGAATAATGGAAACCATATAGTGCCCCGTATTGAATAATGGGCCCTATATCATGCTCCATATAGAATAATGGGCCCTACATAATGTTCCATACAGAATAATAGGCCCTATATTATGCTCCATATGGAATAATGGGCCCTACATAATGCTACATAGAGAATAATAGCAACCATATAGTGATCCATAAAGAATAATGGGCCCTATATAATGCCCCATATAGAATAATCAACTTTATATAATGCTCCATATAGAATAATGGAAACCATATAATGCTCCATATAGAATAATGGACCCTATATAATGTTCAATATCGAATAATGGACCCTATATAATGCTACATATAGAATAATGGGCCTCATTTAATGCTCCATATAGAATAATGGGAACCATATAGTGTTCCATATAGAATAAAGGGCCCTATATAATGCCTCATATAGAATAATGGAACCCATGTAATGCTCCATATAGAATAATGGGCCCAATATAATGCTCCATAAAGAATAATGGACCCTATATAATGCTTCATATAGAATAATGGGCCCAATATAATGCTAATTATAGAATAATGGAAACCATATTGTGCTCCATATAGAATAATGGGCCCTATATAATGCTCCATATAGAATAATGGACATTATGTAATACTCCATATAGAATAATGGAAATCATATAGTGCTCCATATAGAATAATGTGCCCTATATAATGCTCCGTATAGAATAATGGCCCTATATAATGCTCCACATAGATTAATGGGCCCTATATAGTGCTCCATATAGAATAATGGGCCCAATATAATGCTCCATATAGAATAATGGACCATATATAATGCTCCATAAGAAATAATGGGCCCAATATAATGCTCCATATAGAATAATGGAAACCATATTGTGCTCCATATAGAATAATGGGCCCTATATAATATTTCATGTAGAATAAAGGGCCCTACATAATGCTCCATATAGAACAATGGGCCCTATATAATTCTCCATATAGAATACTGGGCTCTATATAATGCTACATATAGAATAATGGAAACCATATAGTGCTCCATATAGAATAATGGGCCCTATAGTATGCTCCATCTAGAGTAATGTGCCCTATATAATGTTCAATATAGTATAATGGGCAAAATATAATGCTTCATATAAAATAATGGAAACCATATAGTGCTCCATATAGAATAATGGGCCCTATATAATGCTCCATATAGAATAATGGACCTTGTATAATGCTCCATATAGAATAATGGAAACCATGTAGTGTTCCGTATAGAATAATGGGCCCTATGTAATGCTCCTTATAGAATAATGAAAACCATATAATGCTCCATATAGAATAATGGGCCGTATATAATGCTCCATAGAGAATAATGGGCCATATATAATGCTCCATATGGAATAATGTGCCCAATATAATGCTCCATATAGATTAATGGACCCTATATAATGCTCCATATAGAATAATGGGCCGTATATAATGCTCCATATAGAACAATGGGCCCTATGTAATGTTCCATATAGAATACTGGGCTCTATATAATGCTACATATAGAATAATGGAAACCATATAGTGCTCCATATAGAATAATGGGCCCTACAGTATGCTCCATCTAGAGTAATGGGCCCTATATAATGTTCAATATAGTATAATGGGCCCAATATAATGCTCCATATAAAATAATGGAAACCATATAGTGCTCCATATAGAATAATGGGCCCTATATAATGCCACATATAGAATAATGGACATTATATAATACACCATATAGAATAATGGAAATCATATAGTGCTCCATCTAGAAGAATAGACCCTATATAATACTCCATATAGAATAATGGATCTTATATAATGCTCCATATAGAATAATGGGTCCTATATAATGCTCCATGTAGAACAATGGGCCATATATAATGCTCCATAGAGAATAATGGAAACCATATAGTGCTACATATAGACTAATGGACCCAATATAATGCTCCATAAAGAATAATGGACCCTATATAATGCTCCATATAGAATAATGGGCCCTATATAATGCTCCATATAGAAAAATGGAAACCATATAATGCTCCATATAGAATAATGGCCCGATATAATGCTCCATACAAATTAATGGGCCCTATATAATGCTCCATATAGAATAATGGAAACCATATAGTGCTCCATATAGAATAATGGACCCTATATGATGTTCCATATAGAATAATGGGCCCTCTATAATGTTCCATATAGAATAATGGGCCCTATATTATGCTCCATATAGATTAATGGGATCTATATAATGCTACAAATAGAATAATGGAAAACATTTAGTGCATCATATACAATAATGGGCCTTATATAATGCTCCACATAGAATAATGGAACCCATATAATGTTCCATACAGAATAATGGGCCTCATATAACGCTTCATATACAATAATCGGCCCTAAATAATGCTCCATACAGAATAATGGACCCTATATAATGCTCCATATAGAATAATGGACCGTATATAATGCTTCATATAGAATAATGGGCCATATATAATGCTGTATATAGAATAATGGAAACCATGCAGAGCTCCATATAGATTAATGGACCCTATATAATGCTTCATATAGAATAATGAACCCTATATAATGCTCCATATAGAATAATGGGCCTTATATAATGCCCTATATAGAATAATGGAAACCATATAATGATCCATATAATTTAATGGGCCCTATATAATGCTCCATACAGAATAATGGGCCCTATATAATGCTCCATATAGAATAATGGAAACCATATGGTGCTCCATATAGAATAATGGACCCTATATGATGATCCATATCGAATAATGGATACTTTATAATGCTCCATATAGAATAATGGGCCCTATATAATGCTCCATGTAGAATAATGGAAACCATATAATGCTCCATATAGAATAATGGGCCCTATATAATGCTCCATATAGAATAATGGGCCAAATATAATGCTCCATATAGAATAATGTACCCTAAATAATGATCCATATAGAATAAAAACCCTATATAATGCTCCATATAGAATAATGGAAACCATATAGTGCTCCATATAGATTAATGGGCCCTATAGAATGCTTCATATAGAATAATGGAACCCATATAACGCTCCATACAGAATAATGGGCCTCATATAATGCTCCATATAGAATAATGGGCCCTATATAATGCTCCATATAGAATAATGGACCTTATATAATGTTCCATATAGAATAATGGAAACTATATATTGCACCATATAGAATAATGGACCCTATATAATGCTCCATATAGAATAATGGAGACCATATAGTGCCCCATATAGAATAATGGGCCCTATATAATCCTTTATATTGAATAATGGGCCCTATATAATCCTTTATATAGAATAATGGGCCCTATATAATGTTCCATATAGAATAATAGGCCCTGTATTATGCTCCATATAGAATAATGGACCCTAAATAATGCTACATATAGAATAATGGAAACCATATAGTGATCCTTATAGAATAATGGGCCCGATATAATGATCCATATACAATAATGGAACCCATATAATGCTCCATACAGAATAATGGGCATCATGTAATGCTCCATATAGAATAATGGGCCCTATATAATGCTCCATATAGAATAATGGAAACCATGTAGTGTTCCGTATAGAATAATGGGCCCAATATAATGCTCCTTATAGAATAATGAAAACCATATAATGCTCCATATAGAATAATGGGCCGTATATAATGCTCCATAGAGAATAATGGGCCATATATAATGCTCCATATGGAATAATGTGCCCAATATAATGTTCCATATAGATTAATGGACCCTATATAATGCTCCATATAGAATAATGGGCCCTATATAATGCCCCATATAGAATAATGGAAACCATATAATGATCCATATAAATTAATGGGCCCTATATAATGCTCCATACAGAATAATGGGCCCTATATAATGCTCCATATAGAATAATGGAAACCATATGGTGCTCCATATAGAATAATGGACCCTATATGATGATCCATATAGAATAATGGATACTTTATAATGCTCCATATAGAATAATGGACCCTATATAATGCTCCATGTAGAATAATGGAAACCATATAATGCTCCATATAGAATAATGGGCCCTATATAATGCTCCATATAGAATAATGGATCCTAAATAATAATCCATATAGAATAAAAACCCTATATAATGCTTCATATAGAATAATGGAAACCATATAGTGCTACATATAGATTAATGGGCCCTATAGAATGCTCCATATAGAATAATGTAACCCATATAACGCTCCATACTGAATAATGGGCCTCATATAATGCTCCATATAGAATAATGGGCCCTCTATAATGCTCCATATAGAATAATGGACCTTATATAATGTTCCATATAGAATAATGGAAACTATATAGTGCACCATATAGAATAATGGACCCTATATAATGCTCCATATAGAATAATGGAGACCATATAGTGCCCCATATAGAATAATGCGCCCTATATAACCCTTTATATAGAATAATGGGCCCTATATAATGTTCCATATAGAATAATAGGCCCTGTATTATGCTCCATATAGAATAATGGACCCTAAATAATGCTACATATAGAATAATGGAAACCATATAGTGATCCTTATAGAATAATGGGCCCGATATAATGATCCATATAAAATAATGGAACCCATATAATGCTCCATACAGAATAAAGGGCATCATGTAATGCTCCATATAGAATAATCAGCCCTATATAATGCTACATATAGAATAATTTACCTTATATAACGCTCCATATAAAATAATGGAAACCATATAGTGCTCCATATAGAACAAAGGGCCCTTATATAATGTTCCATATAGAATAATGGAACCCATATAGTGCTCCATAAAGAATAATGGGCCCTATATAATGCTCCACATAGAATAATGGGCCCTATATAGTGCTCCATATGGAATAATGGGCCCAATATAATGTTCCATGTAGAATAATGGACCCTATGTAATGCTCCATATAGAATAATGGGCCCTAAATAATACTCCATATAGAATAATGGGCCCTATATATTGCTCCACATAGAATAATGGGCCCTATATAGTGCTCCATATAGAATAATGGGCCCTATATAATGCTCCACATAGAATAATGGGCCCTATATAGTGCTCCATAAAGAGTAATGGGCCTCACACAATGTTCCATATAGAATAATGGGCCCAGTATAATGCTCCATATAGAATAATGGAGAACATATTGTGCTCCATATAGAATAATGGGCCTATATAATGATCTATATAGAATAATGGACATTATATAAAACTTCATATAGAATAATGCAAATCATATAGAGTTCAATATAGAATAATGGACCCTATATAATACTCCATATAGAATAATGGGCCCTATATAATATTTCATATAGAATAAATGCCCTATATAATGCTCCATATAGAACAATGGGCCCTATATAATGCTCCATATAGAATACTGGGCCCTATATAATGCTACATATAGAATAATGGAAACCACATAGTGCTCCATATAGAATAATGGGCCCTATAGTATGCTCCATCTAGAGTAATGGGCCCTATATAATGTTCAATATAGTATAATGGGCCCAATATAATGCTCCATATAAAATAATGGAAATCATATAGTGCTCCATATAGAATAACGGGCCCTATATAATGCTCCATATAGAATAATGGACATTATATAATACTCCATATAGAATAATGGAAATCATATAGTGCTCCATCTAGAATAATGGACCCTATATAATACTCCATATAGAATAATGGTTCTTATATAATGCTCCATATAGAATAATGGGCCCTATATAATGCTCCATATAGAACAATGGGCCATATATAATGCTCCATAGAGAATAATGGAAACCATATAGTGCTACATATAGAATAATGGACCCAATATAATGCTCCATAAAGAATAATGGACCCTATATAATGCTCCATATAGAATAATGGGCCCTATATAACGCTCCATATAGAATAATGGAAACCATATAATGCTCCATATAGAATAATGGGCCCGATATAATGCTCCATACAAAATAATGGGCCCTATATAATGCTCCATATAGAATAATGGAAACCATATAGTGCTCCATATAGTATAATGGACCCTATATGATGTTCCATATAGAATAATGAATCCTATATAATGCTCCATATAGAATAATAGAAACCATATAATGCTCCATATAGAGATTTGGGCCCTATATAATGCTCCATACAGAATAATGGGCCCTATATAATGCTCCATATAGAATAATGGGCCAACTATGATGCTCCATATAGAATAATGGAACCTATATAATGCCCCATATAGAATAATGCACCCTATATAATCCTCTATATAGATTAATGGCAACCATATAGTGATCCATATAGAATAATGGGCCCTATATACTGCTCCATATAGAATAATGGAACCCATATAATGCTCCATACAGAATAATGGGCCTCATATAATGATCCATATAGAATAAAGAGCCCTATATAATGCTCCATATAGAATAATGGACCTTATATAATGCTCCATATAGAATAATGGAAACCATATAGTGTTCCATATAGAATAATGGACCCTATATAATGCTCCTTATAGAATAATGAAACCCATATAATGCTCCATATAGAATAATGGGCAGTATATAATGCTCCATAGATAATAATGGGCCATATATAATGCTCCATATAGAATAATGGGCCCAATATAATGCTCCATATAGAATAATTGACCCTATATGATGCTCCATATAGAATAATGGAAACCATATAGTTCCCCGTATTGAATAATGGGCCCTATATCATGCTCCATGTAGAATAATGGGCCTTATATAATGTTCCATACAGAATAATAGGCCCTATATTATGCTCCATATGGAATAATGGGCCCTACATAATGCTACATATAGAATAATAGCAACCATATAGTAATCCATAAAGAATAATGGGCCCTATATAATGCTCCATATAGAATAATGGTACCCATATAATGCTCCATACAGAATAATGGGCCTCATAAAATCCTCCATATAGAATAATGGGCCCTATATAAAGCTCCATATAGAAAAATCAACTTTATATAACGCTCCATATAGAATAATGGAAACCATATAATGCTCCATATAGAATAATGGACCCTATATAATGTTCAATATCGAATAATGGACCCTGTATAATGCTACATATAGAATAATGGGCCTCATTTAATGCTCCATATAGAATAATGGGAACCATATAGTGTTCCATATAGAATAAAGGGCCCTATATAATGCCCCATATAGAATAATGGAACCCATATAGTGCTCCATATAGAATAATGGGCCTCACATAATACTCCATATAGAATAATGGGCGCTAAATAATGCTCCATATAGAATAATGGGCTCTATTTAATGCTCCATATAGAATAATGGGCCCTATAGAATGCTCCACATAGAATAATGGGCCCTTTATAGTGCTCCATATAGAATAATGGGCCCAATATAATGCTCCATATAGAATAATGGGCCCAATATAATGCTCATTATAGAATAATGGAAACCATATAGTGCTCCATATAGAATAAGGGGCCTCACATAATACTCCATATAGAATAATGGGCGCTAAATAATGCTCCATATAGAATAATGGGCTATATTTAATGCTCCATATAGAATAATGGGCCCTATATAATGCTCCACATAGAATAATGGGCCCTTTATAGTGCTCCATATAGAATAATGGGCCCAATATAATGCTCCATATAGAATAATGGACCCTATATAATGCTCCATATAGAATAATGGGCCCAATATAATGCTCATTATAGAATAATGGAAACCATATTGTGCTCCATATAGAATAATGGGCCCAATATAATGCTCCATATAGAATAATGGACATTATGTAATACTCCATAAAGAATAATGGAAATCATATAGTGCTCCATATAGAATAATGTGCCCTATATAATGCTCCGTATAGAATAATGTGCCCTATATTATGCTCCACATAGATTAATGGGCCCTATATAGTGCTCCATATAGAATATTGGGCCCAATATAATGCTCCATATAGAATAATGGACCATATATAATGCTCCATAAAGAATAATGGGCCCAATATAATGCTCCATATAGAATAATGGAAACCATATTAAGCTCCATATAGAATAATGGACCTATATAATGCTCCATATAGAATAATGGACATTATATTAAACTCCATATAGAATAATGGAAATCATATGGAGATCAATATAGAATAATGGACCCCATATAATACTCCATATAGAATAATAGGCCCTATATAATTTTTCATGTAGAATAAAGGGCCCTATATAATGCTCCATATAGAACAATGGGCCCTATATAATGCTCCATATAGAATACTGGGCTCTATATAATGCTACATATAGAATAATGGACATTATACAATACTCCATATAGAATAATGGAAATCATATAGTGCTCCATCTAGAATAATAGACCCTATATAATACTCCATATAGAATAATGGGCCCTATATAATGCTCCATATAGAATAATGGAAACCATATAATGCTCCATATAGAATAATGGGCCCGATATTATGCGCCATAAAAAATAATGGGCCCTATATAATGCTCCATATAGAATAATGGAAACCATATAGTGCTCCATATAGAATAATGGACCCTATATGATGTTCCATATAGAATAATGAATCCTATATAATGCTCCATATAGAATAATGGGCCATATATAATGCTGTATATAGAATAATGGAAACCATGTAGTGCTCCATATAGATTAATGGACCCTATATAATGCTCCATATAGAATAATGAACCCTATATAATGCTCCCTATAGAATAATGGGCCCTATATAATGCCCCATATAGAATAATGGAAACCATATAATGATCCATATAAATTAATGGGCCCTATATAATGCTCCATACAGAATAATGGGCCCTATATAATGCTCCATATAGAATAATGGAAACCATATGGTGCTCCATATAGGATAATGGACCCTATATGATGATCCATATAGAATAATGAATACTTTATAATGCTCCATGTAGAATAATGGAAACCATATAATGCTCCATATAGAATAATGGGCCAAATATAATGCTCCATATAGAATAATGGGCCAAATATAATGCTCCATATAGAATAATGTACCCTAAATAATGATCCATATAGAATAAAAACCCTATATAATGCTCCATATAGAATAATGGAAACCATATAGTGCTCCATATAGATTAATGGACCCTATAGAATGCTCCATATAGAATAATGGAACCCATATAACGCTCCATACAGAATAATGGGCCTCATATAATGCTCCATATAGAATAATGGGCCCTATATAATGCTCCATATAGAATAATGGACTTTATATAATGTTCCATATAGAATAATGGAAACTATATAGTGCACCATATAGAATAATGGACCCTATATAATGCTCCATATAGAATAATGGAGACCATATATTGCCCCATATAGAATAATGGGCCCTATATAATCCTTTATATAGAATAATGGGCCCTATATAATGTTCCATATAGAATAATAGGCCCTGTATTATGCTCCATATAGAATAATGGACCCTAAATAATGCTGCATATAGAATAATGGAAACCATGTAGTGATAATTATAGAATAATGGGCCCGATATAATGATCCATATACAATAATGGAACCCATATAATGCTCCATACAGAATAATGGGCATCATGTAATGCTTCATATAGAATAATGAGCCCTATATAATGCTACATATAGAATAATTGAACTTATATAACGCTCCATATAAAATAATGGAAACCATATAGTGCTCCATATAGAACAAAGGTCCCTTATATAATGCTCCATATAGAATAATGGAACCCATATAGTGCTTCATAAAGAATAATGGGCCCTATATAATGCTCCACATAGAATAATGGGCCCTATATAGTGCTCCATATGGAATAATGGGCCCAATATAATGTTCCATGTAGAATAATGGGCCCGATATAATGCGCCATACAAAATAATGGGCCCTATATAATGCTCCATATAAAATAATGGAAACCATATAGTGCTCCATAAAGAATAATAGACACTATATGATGTTGCATATAGAATAAAGAATCCTATATAATGCTCCATATAGAATAATGGAACATATATAATGCTCCATATAGAATAATAGAAACCATATAATGCTCCATATAAAGATGTGGGCCCTATATAATGCTCCATACAGAATAATGGGCCCTATATAATGCTCCATATAGAATAATGGGCCAAATATAATGCTCCATATAGAATAATGGACCCTATATAATACCCCATATAGAATAATGCACCCTATATAATGCTCTATATAGATTAATGGAAACCATATAATGCTCCATATAGAATAATGGGCCTCATATAATGATCCACATAGAATAAAGGGCCCTATATAGTGCTCCATATAGAATAATGGACCTTGTATAATGCTCCATATAGAATAATGGAAAACATATAGTGTTCCATGTAGAATAATGGCCCCTATATAATGCTCCTTATAGAATAATGAAAACCACATAATGCTCCATATAGAATAATGGGCCGTATATAATGCTCCATAGAGAATAATGGGCCATATATAATGCTAAATATAGAATAATGTGCCCAATATAATGCTCCATATAGATTAATGGACCCTATATAATGCTCCATATAGAATAATGAACCCTATATAATGCTCCATATAGAATAATGGGCCCTATATAATGCCCCATATAGAATAATGGAAACCATATAGTGCTCCATATAGAATAATGGGCCCTATATAATGCTACATATAGAATAATGGACATTATATAATACTCCATATAGAATAATGGAAATCATATAGTGATCCTTATAGAATAATGGGCCCGATATAATGATCCATATACAATAATGGAACCCATATAATGCTCTATACAGAATAATGGCCATCATGTAATGCTCCATATAGAATAATGGGCCCTATATAATGCTACATATAGAATAATTGACCTTATATAACGCTCCATATAAAATAATGGAAACCATATAGTGCTCCATATAGAACAAAGGGCCCTTATATAATGCTCCATATAGAATAATAGAACCCATATAGTGCTCCATAAAGTATAATGGGCCCTATATAATGCTCCACATAGAATAATGGGCCCTATATAGTGCTCCATATGGAATAATGGGCCCAATATAATGTTCCATGTAGAATAATGGATGCTATATAATGCTCCATATAGAATAATGGGCCCTAAATAATACTCCATATAGAATAATGGGCCCTATATATTGCTCCACATAGAATAATGGGCCCTATATAGTGCTCCATATAGAATAATGGGCCCTATATAATGCTCCACATAGAATAATGGGCCCTATATAGTGCTCCATAAAGAGTAATGGGCCTCACACAATGTTCCATATAGAATAATGGGCCCAATATAATGCTTAATATAGAATAATGGAGAACATATTGTGCTCCATATAGAATAATGGGCCTATATAATGATCCATATAGAATAATGGACATTATATAAAACTCCATATAGAATAATGGAAATCATATAGGGATCAATATAGAATAATGGACTCTATATAATACTCCATATAGAATAATGGGCCCTATATAATATTTCATATAGAATAAAGGGCCCTATATAATGCTCCATATAGAACAATGGGCCCTATATAATGCTCCATATAGAATACTGGGCCCTATATAATGCTACATATAGAATAATGGGCCCTATATAATGCTCCATATAGAACAATGGTCCATATATAATGCTCCATAGAGAATAATCTAAACCATATAGTGCTACATATAGAATAATGGACCCAATATAATGCTCCATAAAGAATAATGGACCCTATATAATGCTCCATATAGAATAATGGGCCCTATATAACGCTCCATATAGAATAATGGAAACCATATAATGCTCCATATAGAATAATGGGCCCGATATAATGCTCCATACAAAATAATGGGCCCTATATAATGCTCCATATAGAAAATTGTAAACCATATAGTGCTCCATATAGAATAATGGACCCTATATAATGTTCCATACAGAATAATAGGCCCTATATTATGCTCCATATGGAATAATGGGCCCTACATAATGCTACATATAGAATAATAGCAACCATATAGTGATCCATAAAGAATAATGGGCCCTATATAATGCTCCATATAGAATAATGTTACCCATATAATGCTCCATACAGAATAATGGGCCTCATAAAATGCTCCATATAGAATAATGGGCCCTATATAATGCTCCATATAGAATAATCAGCTTTATATAACGCTCCATATAGAATAATGGAAACCATATAATGCTCCATGTAGAATAATGGACCCTATATAATGATCAATATCGAATAATGGACCTTGTATAATGCTACATATAGAATAATTGGCCTCATTTAATGCTCCATATAGAATAATGGGAACCATATATGGTTCCATATAGAATAAAGGGCCCTATATAATGCCCCATATAGAATAATGGAACCCATATAGTGCTCCATATAGAATAATGGGCCTCACATAATACTCCATATAGAATAATGGGCGCTAAATAATGCTCCATATAGAATAATAAGCCCTATTTAATGCTCCATATAGAATAATGGGCCCTATATAATGCTCCACATAGAATAATGGGCCCTTTATAGTGCTCCATATAGAATAATGCGCCCAATATAATGCTCCATATAGAATAAAGGGCCCAATATAATGCTCTTTATAGAATAATGGAAACCATATTGTGCTCCATATAGAATAATGGGCCCTATATAATGCTCCATATAGAATAATGGACATTATGTAATACTCCATATAGAATAATGGAAATCATATAGTGCTCCATATAGAATAATGTGCCCTATATAATGCTCCGTATAGATTAATGAGCCCTATATAATGCTCCACATAGATTAATGGGCCTTATATAGTTCTCCATATAGAATAATGGGCCCAATATAATGCTCCATATAGAATAATGGACCATATATAATGCTCCATAAAGAATAATGGGCCAAATATAATGCTCCATATAGAATAATGGAAACCATATTGTGCTCCATATAGAATAATGGACCTATATAATGCTCCATATAGAATAATGGACATTATATAAAACTCCATATAGAATAATGGAAATCATATGGAGATCAATATAGAATAATGGACCCCATATAATACTCCATGTAGAATAATGGGCCCTATATAATATTTCATGTAGAATAAAGGGCCCTATATAATGCTCCATATATAACAATGGGCCCTATATAATGCTCCATATAGAATACTGGGCTCTATATAATGCTAGATATAGAATAATGGAAACCATATAGTGCTCCATATAGAATAATGGGCCCTATAGTATGCTCCATCTAGAGTAATGGGCCCTATATAATGTTCAATATAGTATAATGGGCCCAATATAATGCTCCATATAAAATAATCGAAACCATATAGTGCTCCATATAGAATAATGGGCCCTATATAATGCTACATATAGAATAATGGACATTATATAATACTCCATATAGAATAATGGAAATCATATAGTGCTCCATCTAGAATAATAGACCCTATATAATAGCCCATATAGAATAATGGGTCTTATATAATGCTTCATATAAAATAATGGGTCCTATATAATGCTCCATATAGAACAATGGGCCATATATAATGCTCCATAGAGAATAATGGAAACCATATAGTGCTACATATAGAATAATGGACCCAATATAATGCTCCATAAAGAATAATGGACCCTATATAATGCTCCATATAGAATAATGGGCCCTATATAACGCTCCATATAGAATAATGGAAACCATATAATGCTCCATATAGAGATTTGGGCCCTATATAATGCTCCATACAGAATAACGGGCCCTATATAATGGTCCATATAGAATAATGGGCCAACTATAATGCTCCATATAGAATAATGGAACCTATATAATGCCCCATATAGAATAGTGCACCCTATATAATGCTCTATATAGATTAATGGAAACCATATAGTGATCCATATAGAATAATGGGCCCTATATAATGCTCCATATAGAATAATGGAACCCATATAATGCTCCATACAGAATAATGGGCCTCATATAATGATCCATATAGAATAAAGGGCCCTATATAATGCTCCATATAGAATAATGGACCTTATATAATGCTCCATATAGAATAATGGAAACCATATAGTGTTCCATATAGAATAATGGACAGTATATAATGCTCCTTATAGAATAATGAAAACCATATAATGCTCCATATAGAATAATGGGCCATATATAATGCTCCATAGAAAATAATGGGCCATATATAATGCTCCATATAGAATAATGGGACCAATATAATGCTCCATATAGAATAATTGACCCTATATGATGCTCCATATAGAATAATGGAAACCATATAGTGCCCCGTATTGAATAATGGGCCCTATATCATGCTCCATATAGAATGATGGGCCCTACATAATGTTCCATACAGAATAATAGGCCCTATATTATGCTCCATATGGAATAATGGGCCCTACATAATGCTACATAGAGAATAATAGCAACCATATAGTGATCCATAAAGAATAATGGGCCCTATATAATGCCCCATATAGAATAATCAACTTTATATAACGCTCCATATAGAATAATGGAAACCATATAATGCTCCATATAGAATAATGGACCCTATATAATGTTCAATATCGAATAATGGACCCTATATAATGCTACATATAGAATAATGGGCCTCATTTAATGCTCCATATAGAATAATGGGAACCATATAGTGTTCCATATAGAATAAAGGGCCCTATATAATGCCTCATATAGAATAATGGAACCCATATAATGCTCCATATAGAATAATGGGCCCAATATAATGCTCCATATAGAATAATGGACCCTATATAATGCTTCATATAGAATAATGGGCCCAATATAATGCTCATTATAGAATAATGGAAACCATATTGTGCTCCATATAGAATAATGGGCCCTATATAATGCTCCATATAGAATAATGGACATTATGTAATACTCCATATAGAATAATGGAAATCATATAGTGCTCCATATAGAATAATGTGCCCTATATAATGCTCCGTATAGAATAATGGCCCTATATAATGCTCCACATAGATTAATGGGCCCTATATAGTGCTCCATATAGAATAATGGGCCCAATATAATGCTCCATATAGAATAATGGACCATATATAATGCTCCATAAAGAATCATGGGCCCAATATAATGCTCCATATAGAATAATGGAAACCATATTGTGCTCCATATAGAATAATGGACCTATATAATGCTCCATATAGAATAATGGACATTATATAAAACTCCATATAGAATAATGGAAATAATATGGAGATCAATATAGAAAAATGGACCCCATATAATACTCCATATAGAATAATGGGCCCGATATAATATTTCATGTAGAATAAAGGGCCCTACATAATGCTCCATATAGAACAATGGGCCCTATATAATGCTCCATATAGAATACTGGGCTCTATATAATGCTACATATAGAATAATGGAAACCATATAGTGCCCCATATAGAATAATGGGCCCTATAGTATGCTCCATCTAGAGTAATGTGCCCTATATAATGTTCAATATAGTATAATGGGCAAAATATAATGCTTCATATAAAATAATGGAAACCATATAGTGCTCCATATAGAATAATGGGCCCTATATAATGCTCCATATAGAATAATGGACCTTGTATAATGCTCCATATAGAATAATGGAAACCATGTAGTGTTCCGTATAGAATAATGGGCCCTATATAATGCTCCTTATAGAATAATGAAAACCATATAATGCTCCATATAGAATAATGGGCCGTATATAATGCTCCATAGAGAATAATGGGCCATATATAATGCTCCATATGGAATAATGTGCCCAATATAATGCTCCATATAGATTAATGGACCCTATATAATGCTCCATATAGAATAATGGGCCCTATATAATGCTCCATATAGAACAATGGGCCCTATGTAATGCTCCATATAGAATACTGGGCTCTATATAATGCTACATATAGAATAATGGAAACCATATAGTGCTCCATATAGAATAATGGGCCCAATATAATGCTCCATATAAAATAATGGAAACCATATAGTGCTCCATATAGAATAATGGGCCCTATATAATGCCACATATAGAATAATGGACATTATATAATACACCATATAGAATAATGGAAATCATATAGTGCTCCATCTAGAAGAATAGACCCTATATAATACTCCATATAGAATAATGGATCTTATATAATGCTCCATATAGAATAATGGGTCCTATATAATGCTCCATATAGAACAATGGGCCATATATAATGCTCCATAGAGAATAATGGAAACCATATAGTGCTACATATAGACTAATGGACCCAATATAATGCTCCATAAAGAATAATGGACCCTATATAATGCTCCATATAGAATAATAGGCCCTATATAATGCTCCATATAGAAAAATGGAAACCATATAATGCTCCATATAGAATAATGGCCCGATATAATGCTCCATACAAATTAATGGGCCCTATATAATGCTCCATATAGAATAATGGAAACCATATAGTGCTCCATATAGAATAATGGACCCTATATGATGTTCCATATAGAATAATGGGCCCTCTATAATGTTCCATATAGAATAATGGGCCCTATATTATGCTCCATATAGATTAATGGGATCTATATAATGCTACAAATAGAATAATGGAAAACATTTAGTGCATCATATACAATAATGGGCCTTATATAATGCTCCACATAGAATAATGGAACCCATATAATGTTCCATACAGAATAATGGGCCTCATATAACGCTTCATATACAATAATTGGCCCTAAATAATGCTCCATACAGAATAATGGACCCTATATAATGCTCCATATAGAATAATGGACCGTATATAATGCTTCATATAGAATAATGGGCCATATATAATGCTGTATATAGAATAATGGAAACCATGCAGAGCTCCATATAGATTAATGGACCCTATGTAATGCTTCATATGGAATAATGAACCCTATATAATGCTCCATATAGAATAATGGGCCTTATATAATGCCCTATATAGAATAATGGAAACCATATAATGATCCATATAATTTAATGGGCCCTATATAATGCTCCATACAGAATAATGGGCCCTATATAATGCTCCATATAGAATAATGGAAACCATATGGTGCTCCATATAGAATAATGGACCCTATATGATGATCCATATAGAATAATGGATACTTTATAATGCTCCATATAGAATAATGGGCCCTATATAATGCTCCATGTAGAATAATGGAAACCATATAATGCTCCATATAGAATAATGGGCCCTATATAATGCTCCATATAGAATAATGGGCCAAATATAATGCTCCATATAGAATAATGGACCCTAAATAATGATCCATATAGAATAAAAACCCTATATAATGCTCCATATAGAATAATGGAAACCATATAGTGCTCCATATAGATTAATGGGCCCTATAGAATGCTCCATATAGAATAATGGAACCCATATAACGCTCCATACAGAATAATGGGCCTCATATAATGCTCCATATAGAATAATGGGCCCTATATAATGCTCCATATAGAATAATGGACCTTATATAATGTTCCATATAGAATAATGGAAACTATATATTGCACCATATAGAATAATGGACCCTATATAATGCTCCATATAGAATAATGGAGACCATATAGTGCCCCATATAGAATAATGGGCCCTATATAATCCTTTATATTGAATAATGGGCCCTATATAATCCTTTATATAGAATAATGGGCCCTATATAATGTTCCATATAGAATAATAGGCCCTGTATTATGTTCTATATAGAATAATGGACCCTAAATAATGCTACATATAGAATAATGGAAACCATATAGTGATCCTTATAGAATAATGGGCCCGATATAATGATCCATATACAATAATGGAACCCATATAATGCTCCATACAGAATAATGGGCATCATGTAATGCTCCATATAGAATAATGGGCCCTATATAATGCTCCATATAGAATAATGGAAACCATGTAGTGTTCAGTATAGAATAATGGGCCCAATATAATGCTCCTTATAGAATAATGAAAACCATATAATGCTCCATATAGAATAATGGGCCGTATATAATGCTCCATAGAGAATAATGGGCCATATATAATGCTCCATATGGAATAATGTGCCCAATATAATGCTCCATATAGATTAATGGACCCTATATAATGCTCCATATAGAATAATGGGCCCTATATAATGCCCCATATAGAATAATGGAAACCATATAATGATCCATATAAATTAATGGGCTCTATATAATGCTCCATACAGAATAATGGGCCCTATATAATGCTCCATATAGAATAATGGAAACCATATGGTGCTCCATATAGGATAATGGACCCTATATGATGATCCATATAGAATAATGGATACTTTATCATGCTCCATATAGAATAATGGGCCCTATATAATGCTCCATGTAGAATAATGGAAACCATATAATGCTCCATATAGAATAATGGGCCCTATATAATGCTCCATATAGAATAATGGATCCTAAATAATGATCCATATAGAATAAAAACCCTATATAATGCTCCATATAGAATAATGGAAACAATATAGTGCTGCATATAGATTAATGGGCCCTATAGAATGCTCCATATAGAATAATGTAACCCATATAACGCTCCATACTGAATAATGGGCCTCATATAATGCTCCATATAGAATAATGGGCCCTCTATAATGCTCCATATAGAATAATGGACCTTATATAATGTTCCATATAGAATAATGGAAACTATATAGTGCACCATATAGAATAATGGACCCTATATAATGCTCCATATAGAATAATGGAGACCATATAGTGCCCCATATAGAATAATGCGCCCTATATAACCCTTTATATAGAATAATGGGCCCTATATAATGTTCCATATAGAATAATAGGCCCTGTATTATGCTCCATATAGAATAATGGACCCTAAATAATGCTACATATAGAATAATGGAAACCATATAGTGATCCTTATAGAATAATGGGCCCGATATAATGATCCATATAAAATAATGGAACCCATATAATGCTCCATACAGAATAAAGGGCATCATGTAATGCTCCATATAGAATAATCGGCCCTATATAATGCTACATATAGAATAATTGACCTTATATAACGCTCCATATAAAATAATGGAAACCATATAGTGCTCCATATAGAACAAAGGACCCTTATATAATGCTCCATATAGAATAATGGAACCCATATAGTGCTCCATAAAGAATAATGGGCCCTATATAATGCTCCACATAGAATAATGGGCCCTATATAGTGCTCCATATGGAATAATGGGCCCAATATAATTTTCCATGTAGAATAATGGACCCTATGTAATGCTCCATATAGAATAATGGGCCCTAAATAATACTCCATATAGAATAATGGGCCCTATATATTGCTCCACATAGAATAATGGGCCCTATATAGTGCTCCATATAGAATAATGGGCCCTATATAATGCTCCACATAGAATAATGGGCCCAATATAGTGCTCCATAAAGAGTAATGGGCCTCACACAATGTTCCATATGGAATAATGGGCCCAGTATAATGCTCCATATAGAATAATGGAGAACATGTTGTGCTCCATATAGAATAATGGGCCTATATAATGATCCATATAGAATAATGGACATTATATAAAACTTCATATAGAATAATGCAAATCATATAGAGATCAATATAGAATAATGGACCCTATATAATACTCCATATAGAATAATGGGCCCTATATAATATTTCATATAGAATAAATGCCCTATATAATGCTCCATATAGAACAATGGGCCCTATATAATGCTCCATATAGAATACTGGGCCCTATATAATGCTACATATAGAATAATGGAAACCACATAGTGCTCCATATAGAATAATGGGCCCTATAGTATGCTCCATCTAGAGTAATGGGCCCTATATAATGTTCAATATAGTATAATGGGCCCAATATAATGCTCCATATAAAATAATGGAAATCATATAGTGCTCCATATAGAATAACGGGCCCTATATAATGCTCCATATAGAATAATGGACATTATATAATACTCCATATAGAATAATGGAAATCATATAGTGCTCCATCTAGAATAATGGACCCTATATAATACTCCATATAGAATAATGGTTCTTATATAATGCTCCATATAGAATAATGGGCCCTATATAATGCTCCATATAGAACAATGGGTAATATATAATGCTCCATAGAGAATAAGGGAGACCATATAGTGCTACATATAGAATAATGGACCCAATATAATGCTCCATAAAGAATAATGGACCCTATATAATGCTCCATATAGAATAATGGGCCCTATAAAACGCTCCATATAGAATAATGGAAACCATATAATGCTCCATATAGAATAATGGGCCCGATATAATGCTCCATACAAAATAATGGGCCCTATATAATGCTCCATATAGAATAATGGAAACCATATAGTGCTCCATATAGAATAATGGACCCTATATGATGTTCCATATAGAATAATGGGCCCTCTATAATGTTCCATATAGAATAATGGGCCCTATATTATGCTCCATATAGATTAATGGGATCTATATAATGCTACAAATAGAATAATGGAAAACATTTAGTGCATCATATACAATAATGGGCCTTATATAATGCTCCACATAGAATAATGGAACCCATATAATGTTCCATACAGAATAATGGGCCTCATATAACGCTTCATATACAATAATGGGCCCTAAATAATGCTCCATACAGAATAATGGACCCTATATAATGCTCCATATAGAATAATTGACCCTATATGGTGCTCCATATAGAATAATGGAAACCATATAGTGCCCCGCATTGAATAATGGGCCCTATATCATGCTCCATATAGAATAATGGGCCCTATATAATGTTCCATACAGAATAATAGGCCCTATATTATGCTCCATATGGATTAATGGGCCCTACATAATGCTACATATAGAATAATAGCAACCATATAGTGATCCATAAAGAATAATGGGCCCTATATAATGCTCCATATAGAATAATGGTACCCATATAATGCTCCATACAGAATAATGGGCCTCATAAAATGCTCCATATAGAATAATGGGCCCTATATAATGCTCCATATAGAATAATCAACTTTATATAACGCTCCAAATAGAATAGTGGAAACCATATAATGCTCCATATAGAATAATGGACCCTATTTAATGTTAATATCGAATAATGGACCCTATATAATGCTAAATATAGAATAATGGAATCCATGTATTGCTCCATATAGAATAATGGGCCTCATTTAATGCTCCATATAGAATAATGGGAACCATATAGTGTTCCATATAGAATAAAGGGCCCTATATAATGCCCCATATAGAATAATGGAACCCATATAGTGCTCCATATAGAATAATGGGCCTCACATAATACTCCATATAGAATAATGGGCGCTAAATAATGCTCCATATAGAATAATGGGCCCTATTTATTGCTCCATATAGAATAATGGGCCCTATATAATGCTCCACATAGAATAATTGGCCCTTTATATTGCTCCATATAGAATAATGGGCCCAATATCATGCTCCATATAGAATAATGGACCCTATATAATGCTCCATATAGAATAATGGGCCCAATATAATGCTCATTATAGAATAATGGAAACCATATTGTGCTCCATATAGAATAATGGGCCCTATATAATGATTCATATAGAATACTGGACATTATGTAATACTCCATATAGAATAATGGAAATCATATAGTGCTCCATATAGAATAATGTGCCCTATATAATGCTCCGTATAGAATAATGGGCCCTATATAATGCTCCACATAGATTAATGGGCCCTATATTTTGCTCCATATAGAATAATGGGCCCAATATAATGCTCCATATAGAATAATGGACCATATATAATGCTCCATAAAGAATAATGGGCCCAATATAATGCTCCATATAGAATAATGGAAAACATATTGTGCTCCATATAGAATAATGGACCTATATAATGCTCCATATAGAATAATGGACATTATATAAAACTCCATATAGAATAATGGAAATCATATAGAGATCAATATAGAATAATGGACCCATATAATACTCCATATAGAATAATGGGCCCTATATAATATTTCATATAGAATAAAGGGCCCTATATAATGCTCCATATAGAGCAATGGGCCCTATATAATGCTCCATATAGAATACTGGGCTCTATATAATGCTACATATAGAATAATGGAAACCATATAGTGCTCCATATAGAAAAATGGGCCCTACAGTATGCTCCATCTAGAGTAATGGGCCCTATATAATGTTCAATATAGTATAATGGGCCCAATATAATGCTCCATATAAAATAATGGAAACCATATAGTGCTCCATATAGAATAATGGGCCCTATATAATGCCACACATAGAATAATGGACATTATATAATACACCATATAGAATAATGGAAATCATATAGTGCTCCATCTAGAATAATAGACCCTATATAATACTCCATATAGAATAATGGATCTTATATAATGCTCCATATAGAATAATGGGTCCTATATAATGCTCCATGTAGAATAATGGGCCATATATAATGCTCCATAGAGAATAATGGAAACCATATAGTGCTACATATAGAATAATGGACCCAATATAATGCTCCATAAAGAATAATGGACCCTATATAATGTTCCATATAGAATAATGGGCCCTATATAACGCTCCATATAGAATAATGGAAACCATATAATGCTCCATATAGAATAATGGGCCCGATATAATGCTCCATACAAAATAATGGGCCCTATATAATGCTCCATATAGAATAATGGAAACCATATAGTGCTCCATATAGAATAATGGACCCTATATGATGTTCCATATAGAATAATGGGCCCTCTATAATGTTCCATATAGAATAATGGGCCCTATATTATGCTCCATATAGATTAATGGGATCTATATAATGCTACAAATAGAATAATGGAAAACATTTAGTGCATCATATACAATAATGGGCCTTATATAATGCTCCACATAGAATAATGGAACCCATATAATGTTCCATACAGAATAATGGGCCTCATATAACGCTTCATATACAATAATGGGCCCTAAATAATGCTCCATACAGAATAATGGACCCTATATAATGCTCCATATAGAATAATGGACCGTATATAATGCTTCATACAGAATAATGGGCCATATATAATACTGTATATAGAATAATGGAAACCATGTAGTGCTCCATATAGATTAATGGACCCTATATAATGCTCCATATAGAATAATGAACCCTATATAATGCTCCATATAGAATAATGGGCCCTATATAATGCCCTATATAGAATAATGGAAACCATATAATGATCCATATAAATTAATGGGCCCTATATAATGCTCCATACAGAATAATGGGCCCTATATAATGCTTCATATAGAATAATTTAAACCATATGGTGCTCCATATAGAATAATGGACCCTATATGATGATCCATATAGAATAATGGATAATTTATAATGCCCCATATAGAATAATGGGCCCTATATAATGCTCCATGTAGAATAATGGAAACCATATAATGCTCCATATAGAATAATGGGCCCTATATAATGCTCCATATAGAATAATGGGCCAAATATAATACTCCATATAGAATAATGGACCCTAAATAATGATCCATATAGAATAAAAACCCTATATAATGCTCCATATAGAATAATGGAAACCATATAGTGCTCCATATAGATTAATGGGCCCTATAGAATGCTCCATATAGAATAATGGAACCCATATAACGCTCCATACAGAATAATGGGCCTCATATAATGTTCCATATAGAATAATGGGCCCTATATAATGCTCCATATAGAATAATGGACCTTATATAATGTTCCATATAGAACAATGGAAACTATATATTGCACCATATAGAATAATGGACCCTATATAATGCTCCATATAGAATAATGGAGACCATATAGTGCCCCATATAGAATAATGGGCCCTATATAATCCTTGATATAGAATAATGGGCCCTATATAATGTTCCATATAGAATAATAGGCCCTGTATTATGCTCCATATAGAATAATGGACCCTAAATAATGCTACATATAGAATAATGGAAACCATATAGTGATCCTTATAGAATAATGGGCCCGATATAATGATCCATATACAATAATGGAACCCATATAATGCTCCATACAGAATAAGGGGCATCATGTAATGCTCCATATAGAATAATGGGCCCTATATAATACTACATATAGAATAATTGACCGTATATAACGCTCCATATAAAATAATGGAAACCATATAGTGCTCCATATAGAACAAAGTGCCCTTATATAATGCTCCATATAGAATAATGGAACCCATATAGTGCTCCATAAAGTATAATGGGCCCTATATAATGCTCCACATAGAATAAGGGGCCCTATATAGTGCTCCATATGGAATAATGGGCCCAATATAATGTTCCATGTAGAATAATGGACGCTATATAATGCTCCATATAGAATAATGGGCCCTAAATAATACTCCATATAGAATAATGGGCCCTATATATTGCTCCACATAGAATAATGGGCCCTATATAGTGCTCCATATAGAATAATGGGCCCTATATAATGCTCCACATAGAATAATGGGCCCTATATAGTGCTCCATAAAGAGTAATGGGCCTCACACAATGTTCCATATAGAATAATGGGCCCAATATAATGCTTAATATAGAATAATGGAGAACATATTGTGCTCCATATAGAATAATGGGCCTATATAATGATCCATATAGAATAATGGACATTATATAAAACTCCATATAGAATAATGGAAATCATATAGGGATCAATATAGAATAATGGACCCTATATAATACTCCATATAGAATAATGGGCCCTATATAATATTTCATATAGAATAAAGGGCCCTATATAATGCTCCAATTAGAACAATGGGCCCTATATAATGCTCCACATAGAATACTGGGCCCTATATAATGCCACATATAGAATAATGGAAACCATATCATGCTCCATATAGAATAATGGGCCCTATAGTATGCTCCATCTAGAGTAATGGGCCCTATATAATGTTCAATATAGTATAATGGGCCCAATATAATGCTCCATATAAAATAATGGAAACCATATAGTGCTCCATATAGAATAATGGGCCCTATATAATGCTTCATATAGAGTAATGGACATTATATAATACTCCATATAGAATAATGGAAATCATATAGTGCTCCATCTAGAATAATGGACCCTATATAATACTCCATATAGAATAATGGGTCTTATATAATGCTCCATATAGAATAATGGGCCCTATATAATGCTCCATATAGAAAAATGGGCCATATATAATGCTCCATAGAGAATAATGGAAACCATATAGTGCTACATATAGAATAATGGACCCAATATAATGCTCCATAAAGAATAATGGACCCTATATAATGCTCCATATAGAATAATGGGCCCTATATAACACTCCATATAGAATAATGGAAACCATATAATGCTCCATATAGAATAATGGGCCCGATATAATGCTCCATACAAAATAATGGGCCCTATATAATGCTCCATATAAAATAATGGAAACCATATAGTGCTCCATATAGAATAAGGGACCCTATATGATGTTCCATATAGAATAATGAATCCTATATAATGCTCCATATAGAATAATGGGCCCTATATAATGCTCCATATAGAATAATAGAAACCATATAATGCTCCATATAGAGATTTGGGCCCTATATAATGCTCCATACAGAATAATGGGCCCTATATAATGCTCCATATAGAATAATGGGCCAACTATGATGCTCCATATAGAATAATGGAACCTATATAATGCCCCATATAGAATAATGCACCCTATATAATCCTCTATATAGATTAATGGCAACCATATAGTGATCCATATAGAATAATGGGCCCTATATACTGCTCCATATAGAATAATGGAACCCATATAATGCTCCATACAGAATAATGGGCCTCATATAATGATCCATATAGAATAAAGGGCCCTATATAATGCTCCATATAGAATAATGGACCTTATATAATGCTCCATATAGAATAATGGAAACCATATAGTGTTCCATATAGAATAATGGGCCCTATATACTGCTCCATATAGAATAATGGAACCCATATAATGCTCCATATAGAATAATGGGCAGTATATAATGCTCCATAGATAATAATGGGCCATATATATTGCTCCATATAGAATAATGGGCCCAATATAATGCTCCATATAGAATAATTGACCCTATATGATGCTCCATATAGAATAATGGAAACCATATAATGCCCCGTATTGAATAATGGGCCCTGTATCATGCTCCATATAGAATAATGGGCCCTATATAATGTTCCATACAGAATAATAGGCCCTATATTATGCTCCATATGGAATAATGGGCCCTACATAATGCTACATATAGAATAATAGCAACCATATAGTGATCCATAAAGAATAATGGGCCCTATATAATGCTCCATATAGAATAATGGTACCCATATAATGCTCCATACAGAATAATGGGCCTCATAAAATGCTCCATATAGAATAATGGGCCCTATATAATGCTCCATATAGAATAATCAACTTTATATAACGCTCCATATAGAATAATGGAAACCATATAATGCTCCATATAGAATAATGGACCCTATATAATGTTCAATATCGAATAATGGACCCTGTATAATGCTACATATAGAATAATGGGCCTCATTTAATGCTCCATATAGAATAATGGGAACCATATAGTGTTCCATATAGAATAAAGGGCCCTATATAATGCCCCATATAGAATAATGGAACCCATATAGTGCTCCATATAGAATAAGGGGCCTCACATAATACTCCATATAGAATAATGGGCGCTAAATAATGCTCCATATAGAATAATGGGCTATATTTAATGCTCCATATAGAATAATGGGCCCTATATAATGCTCCACATAGAATAATGGGCCCTTTATAGTGCTCCATATAGAATAATGGGCCCAATATAATGCTCCATATAGAATAATGGACCCTATATAATGCTCCATATAGAATAATGGGCCCAATATAATGCTCATTATAGAATAATGGAAACCATATTGTGCTCCATATAGAATAATGGGCCCAATATAATGCTCCATATAGAATAATGGACATTATGTAATACTCCATAAAGAATAATGGAAATCATATAGTGCTCCATATAGAATAATGTGCCCTATATAATGCTCCGTATAGAATAATGTGCCCTATATTATGCTCCACATAGATTAATGGGCCCTATATAGTGCTCCATATAGAATAATGGGCCCAATATAATGCTCCATATAGAATAATGGACCATATATAATGCTCCATAAAGAATAATGGGCCCAATATAATGCTCCATATAGAATAATGGAAACCATATTAAGCTCCATATAGAATAATGGACCTATATAATGCTCCATATAGAATAATGGACATTATATTAAACTCCATATAGAATAACGGAAATCATATGGAGATCAATATAGAATAATGGACCCCATATAATACTCCATATAGAATAATAGGCCCTATATAATTTTTCATGTAGAATAAAGGGCCCTATATAATGCTCCATATAGAACAATGGGCCCTATATAATGCTCCATATAGAATACTGGGCTCTATATAATGCTACATATAGAATAATGGACATTATACAATACTCCATATAGAATAATGGAAATCATATAGTGCTCCATCTAGAATAATAGACCCTATATAATACTCCATATAGAATAATGGGCCCTATATAATGCTCCATATAGAATAATGGAAACCATATAATGCTCCATATAGAATAATGGGCCCGATATAATGCGCCATAAAAAATAATGGGCCCTATATAATGCTCCATATAGAATAATGGAAACCATATAGTGCTCCATATAGAATAATGGACCCTATATGATGTTCCATATAGAATAATGAATCCTATATAATGCTCCATATAGAATAATGGGCCATATATAATGCTGTATATAGAATAATGGAAACCATGTAGTGCTCCATATAGATTAATGGACCCTATATAATGCTCCATATAGAATAATGAACACTATATAATGCTCCCTATAGAATAATGGGCCCTATATAATGCCCCATATAGAATAATGGAAACCATATAATGATCCATATAAATTAATGGGCCCTATATAATGCTCCATACAGAATAATGGGCCCTATATAATGCTCCATATAGAATAATGGAAACCATATGGTGCTCCATATAGGATAATGGACCCTATATGATGATCCATATAGAATAATGAATACTTTATAATGCTCCATGTAGAATAATGGAAACCATATAATGCTCCATATAGAATAATGGGCCAAATATAATGCTCCATATAGAATAATGGGCCAAATATAATGCTCCATATAGAATAATGGACCCTAAATAATGATCCATATAGAATAAAAACCCTATATAATGCTCCATATAGAATAATGGAAACCATATAGTGCTCCATATACATTAATGGACCCTATAGAATGCTCCATATAGAATAATGGAACTCATATAACGCTCCATACAGAATAATGGGCCTCATATAATGCTCCATATAGAATAATGGGCCCTATATAATGCTCCATATAGAATAATGGACCTTATATAATGTTCCATATAGAATAATGGAAACTATATAGTGCACCATATAGAATAATGGACCCTATATAATGCTCCATATAGAATAATGGAGACCATATATTGCCCCATATAGAATAATGGGCCCTATATAATCCTTTATATAGAATAATGGGCCCTATATAATGTTCCATATAGAATAATAGGCCCTGTATTATGCTCCATATAGAATAATGGACCCTAAATAATGCTGCATATAGAATAATGGAAACCATATAGTGATAATTATAGAATAATGGGCCCGATATAATGATCCATATACAATAATGGAACCCATATAATGCTCCATACAGAATAATGGGCATCATGTAATGCTCCATATAGAATAATGAGCCCTATATAATGCTACATATAGAATAATTGAACTTATATAACGCTCCATATAAAATAATGGAAACCATATAGTGCTCCATATAGAACAAAGGTCCCTTATATAATGCTCCATATAGAATAATGGAACCCATATAGTGCTCCATAAAGAATAATGGGCCCTATATAATGCTCCACATAGAATAATGGGCCCTATATAGTGCTCCATATGGAATAATGGGCCCAATATAATGTTCCATGTAGAATAATGGGCCCGATATAATGCGCCATACAAAATAATGGGCCCTATATAATGCTCCATATAAAATAAAGGAAACCATATAGTGCTCCATAAAGAATAATAGACACTATATGATGTTGCATATAGAATAAAGAATCCTATATAATGCTCCATATAGAATAATGGGACATATATAATGCTCCATATAGAATAATAGAAACCATATAATGCTCCATATAAAGATGTGGGCCCTATATAATGCTCCATACAGAATAATGGGCCCTATATAATGCTCCATATAGAATAATGGGCCAAATATAATGCTCCATATAGAATAATGGACCCTATATAATACCCCATATAGAATAATGCACCCTATATAATGCTCTATATAGATTAATGGAAACCATATAATGCTCCATATAGAATAATGGGCCTCATATAATGATCCACATAGAATAAAGGGCCCTATATAGTGCTCCATATAGAATAATGGACCTTGTATAATGCTCCATATAGAATAATGGAAAACATATAGTGTTCCATGTAGAATAATGGGCCCTATATAATGCTCCTTATAGAACAATGAAAACCACATAATGCTCCATATAGAATAATGGGCCGTATATAATGCTCCATAGAGAATAATGGGCCATATATAATGCTAAATATAGAATAATGTGCCCAATATAATGCTCCATATAGATTAATGGACCCTATATAATGCTCCATATAGAATAATGAACCCTATATAATGCTCCATATAGAATAATGGGCCCTATATAATGCCCCATATAGAATAATGGAAACCATATAGTGCTCCATATAGAATAATGGGCCCTATATAATGCTACATATAGAATAATGGACATTATATAATACTCCATATAGAATAATGGAAATCATATAGTGATCCTTATAGAATAATGGGCCCGATATAATGATCCATATACAATAATGGAACCCATATAATGCTCTATACAGAATAATGGCCATCATGTAATGCTCCATATAGAATAATGGGCCCTATATAATGCTACATATAGAATAATTGACCTTATATAACGCTCCATATAAAATAATGGAAACCATATAGTGCTCCATATAGAACAAAGGGCCCTTATATAATGCTCCATATAGAATAATAGAACCCATATAGTGCTCCATAAAGTATAATGGGCCCTATATAATGCTCCACATAGAATAATGGGCCCTATATAGTGCTCCATATGGAATAATGGGCCCAATATAATGTTCCATGTAGAATAATGGATGCTATATAATGCTCCATATAGAATAATGGGCCCTAAATAATACTCCATATAGAATAATGGGCCCTATATATTGCTCCACATAGAATAATGGGCCCTATATAGTGCTCCATATAGAATAATGGGCCCTATATAATGCTCCACATAGAATAATGGGCCCTATATAGTGCTCCATAAAGAGTAATGGGCCTCACACAATGTTCCATATAGAATAATGGGCCCAATATAATGCTTAATATAGAATAATGGAGAACATATTGTGCTCCATATAGAATAATGGGCCTATATAATGATCCATATAGAATAATGGACATTATATAAAACTCCATATAGAATAATGGAAATCATATAGGGATCAATATAGAATAATGGACTCTATATAATACTCCATATAGAATAATGGGCCCTATATAATATTTCATATAGAATAAAGGGCCCTATATAATGCTCCATATAGAACAATGGGCCCTATATAATGCTCCATATAGAATACTGGGCCCTATATAATGCTACATATAGAATAATGGGCCCTATATAATGCTCCATATAGAACAATGGTCCATATATAATGCTCCATAGAGAATAATCTAAACCATATAGTGCTACATATAGAATAATGGACCCAATATAATGCTCCATAAAGAATAATGGACCCTATATAATGCTCCATATAGAATAATGGGCCCTATATAACGCTCCATATAGAATAATGGAAACCATATAATGCTCCATATAGAATAATGGGCCCGATATAATGCTCCATACAAAATAATGGGCCCTATATAATGCTCCATATAGAAAATTGTAAACCATATAGTGCTCCATATAGAATAATGGACCCTATATAATGTTCCATACAGAATAATAGGCCCTATATTATGCTCCATATGGAATAATGGGCCCTACATAATGCTACATATAGAATAATAGCAACCATATAGTGATCCATAAAGAATAATGGGCCCTATATAATGCTCCATATAGAATAATGTTACCCATATAATGCTCCATACAGAATAATGGGCCTCATAAAATGCTCCATATAGAATAATGGGCCCTATATAATGCTCCATATAGAATAATCAGCTTTATATAACGCTCCATATAGAATAATGGAAACCATATAATGCTCCATGTAGAATAATGGACCCTATATAATGATCAATATCGAATAATGGACCTTGTATAATGCTACATATAGAATAATTGGCCTCATTTAATGCTCCATATAGAATAATGGGAACCATATATGGTTCCATATAGAATAAAGGGCCCTATATAATGCCCCATATAGAATAATGGAACCCATATAGTGCTCCATATAGAATAATGGGCCTCACATAATACTCCATATAGAATAATGGGCGCTAAATAATGCTCCATATAGAATAATAAGCCCTATTTAATGCTCCATATAGAATAATGGGCCCTATATAATGCTCCACATAGAATAATGGGCCCTTTATAGTGCTCCATATAGAATAATGCGCCCAATATAATGCTCCATATAGAATAAAGGGCCCAATATAATGCTCTTTATAGAATAATGGAAACCATATTGTGCTCCATATAGAATAATGGGCCCTATATAATGCTCCATATAGAATAATGGACATTATGTAATACTCCATATAGAATAATGGAAATCATATAGTGCTCCATATAGAATAATGTGCCCTATATAATGCTCCGTATAGATTAATGAGCCCTATATAATGCTCCACATAGATTAATGGGCCTTATATAGTTCTCCATATAGAATAATGGGCCCAATATAATGCTCCATATAGAATAATGGACCATATATAATGCTCCATAAAGAATAATGGGCCAAATATAATGCTCCATATAGAATAATGGAAACCATATTGTGCTCCATATAAAATAATGGACCTATATAATGCTCCATATAGAATAATGGACATTATATAAAACTCCATATAGAATAATGGAAATCATATGGAGATCAATATAGAATAATGGACCCCATATAATACTCCATGTAGAATAATGGGCCCTATATAATATTTCATGTAGAATAAAGGGCCCTATATAATGCTCCATATATAACAATGGGCCCTATATAATGCTCCATATAGAATACTGGGCTCTATATAATGCTAGATATAGAATAATGGAAACCATATAGTGCTCCATATAGAATAATGGGCCCTATAGTATGCTCCATCTAGAGTAATGGGCCCTATATAATGTTCAATATAGTATAATGGGCCCAATATAATGCTCCATATAAAATAATCGAAACCATATAGTGCTCCATATAGAATAATGGGCCCTATATAATGCTACATATAGAATAATGGACATTATATAATACTCCATATAGAATAATGGAAATCATATAGTGCTCCATCTAGAATAATAGACCCTATATAATAGCCCATATAGAATAATGGGTCTTATATAATGCTTCATATAAAATAATGGGTCCTATATAATGCTCCATATAGAACAATGGGCCATATATAATGCTCCATAGAGAATAATGGAAACCATATAGTGCTACATATAGAATAATGGACCCAATATAATGCTCCATAAAGAATAATGGACCCTATATAATGCTCCATATAGAATAATGGGCCCTATATAACGCTCCATATAGAATAATGGAAACCATATAATGCTCCATATAGAGATTTGGGCCCTATATAATGCTCCATACAGAATAACGGGCCCTATATAATGGTCCATATAGAATAATGGGCCAACTATAATGCTCCATATAGAATAATGGAACCTATATAATGCCCCATATAGAATAGTGCACCCTATATAATGCTCTATATAGATTAATGGAAACCATATAGTGATCCATATAGAATAATGGGCCCTATATAATGCTCCATATAGAATAATGGAACCCATATAATGCTCCATACAGAATAATGGGCCTCATATAATGATCCATATAGAATAAAGGGCCCTATATAATGCTCCATATAGAATAATGGACCTTATATAATGCTCCATATAGAATAATGGAAACCATATAGTGTTCCATATAGAATAATGGACAGTATATAATGCTCCTTATAGAATAATGAAAACCATATAATGCTCCATATAGAATAATGGGCCATATATAATGCTCCATAGAAAATAATGGGCCATATATAATGCTCCATATAGAATAATGGGACCAATATAATGCTCCATATAGAATAATTGACCCTATATGATGCTCCATATAGAATAATGGAAACCATATAGTGCCCCGTATTGAATAATGGGCCCTATATCATGCTCCATATAGAATGATGGGCCCTACATAATGTTCCATACAGAATAATAGGCCCTATATTATGCTCCATATGGAATAATGGGCCCTACATAATGCTACATAGAGAATAATAGCAACCATATAGTGATCCATAAAGAATAATGGGCCCTATATAATGCCCCATATAGAATAATCAACTTTATATAACGCTCCATATAGAATAATGGAAACCATATAATGCTCCATATAGAATAATGGACCCTATATAATGTTCAATATCGAATAATGGACCCTATATAAAGCTACATATAGAATAATGGGCCTCATTTAATGCTCCATATAGAATAATGGGAACCATATAGTGTTCCATATAGAATAAAGGGCCCTATATAATGCCTCATATAGAATAATGGAACCCATATAATGCTCCATATAGAATAATGGGCCCAATATAATGCTCCATATAGAATAATGGACCCTATATAATGCTTCATATAGAATAATGGGCCCAATATAATGCTCATTATAGAATAATGGAAACCATATTGTGCTCCATATAGAATAATGGGCCCTATATAATGCTCCATATAGAATAATGGACATTATGTAATACTCCATATAGAATAATGGAAATCATATAGTGCTCCATATAGAATAATGTGCCCTATATAATGCTCCGTATAGAATAATGGCCCTATATAATGCTCCACATAGATTAATGGGCCCTATATAGTGCTCCATATAGAATAATGGGCCCAATATAATGCTCCATATAGAATAATGGACCATATATAATGCTCCATAAAGAATAATGGGCCCAATATAATGCTCCATATAGAATAATGGAAACCATATTGTGCTCCATATAGAATAATGGACCTATATAATGCTCCATATAGAATAATGGACATTATATAAAACTCCATATAGAATAATGGAAATAATATGGAGATCAATATAGAATAATGGACCCCATATAATACTCCATATAGAATAATGGGCCCTATATAATATTTCATGTAGAATAAAGGGCCCTACATAATGCTCCATATAGAACAATGGGCCCTATATAATGCTCCATATAGAATACTGGGCTCTATATAATGCTACATATAGAATAATGGAAACCATATAGTGCCCCATATAGAATAATGGGCCCTATAGTATGCTCCATCTAGAGTAATGTGCCCTATATAATGTTCAATATAGTATAATGGGCAAAATAAATCATATAAAATAATGGAAACCATATAGTGCTCCATATAGAATAATGGGCCCTATATAATGCTCCATATAGAATAATGGGCCCTTTATAGTGCTCCATATAGAATAATGGGCCCAATATAATGCTCCATATAGAATAATGGACCCTATATAATGCTCCATATAGAATAATGGGCCCAATATAATGCTCATTATAGAATAATGGAAACCATATTGTGCTCCATATAGAATAATGGGCCCAATATAATGCTCCATATAGAATAATGGACATTATGTAATACTCCATAAAGAATAATGGAAATCATATAGTGCTCCATATAGAATAATGTGCCCTATATAATGCTCCGTATAGAATAATGTGCCCTATATTATGCTCCACATAGATTAATGGGCCCTATATAGTGCTCCATATAGAATAATGGGCCCAATATAATGCTCCATATAGAATAATGGACCATATATAATGCTCCATAAAGAATAATGGGCCCAATATAATGCTCCATATAGAATAATGGAAACCATATTAAGCTCCATATAGAATAATGGACCTATATAATGCTCCATATAGAATAATGGACATTATATTAAACTCCATATAGAATAACGGAAATCATATGGAGATCAATATAGAATAATGGACCCCATATAATACTCCATATAGAATAATAGGCCCTATATAATTTTTCATGTAGAATAAAGGGCCCTATATAATGCTCCATATAGAACAATGGGCCCTATATAATGCTCCATATAGAATACTGGGCTCTATATAATGCTACATATAGAATAATGGACATTATACAATACTCCATATAGAATAATGGAAATCATATAGTGCTCCATCTAGAATAATAGACCCTATATAATACTCCATATAGAATAATGGGCCCTATATAATGCTCCATATAGAATAATGGAAACCATATAATGCTCCATATAGAATAATGGGCCCGATATAATGCGCCATAAAAAATAATGGGCCCTATATAATGCTCCATATAGAATAATGGAAACCATATAGTGCTCCATATAGAATAATGGACCCTATATGATGTTCCATATAGAATAATGAATCCTATATAATGCTCCATATAGAATAATGGGCCATATATAATGCTGTATATAGAATAATGGAAACCATGTAGTGCTCCATATAGATTAATGGACCCTATATAATGCTCCATATAGAATAATGAACCCTATATAATGCTCCCTATAGAATAATGGGCCCTATATAATGCCCCATATAGAATAATGGAAACCATATAATGATCCATATAAATTAATGGGCCCTATATAATGCTCCATACAGAATAATGGGCCCTATATAATGCTCCATATAGAATAATGGAAACCATATGGTGCTCCATATAGGATAATGGACCCTATATGATGATCCATATAGAATAATGAATACTTTATAATGCTCCATGTAGAATAATGGAAACCATATAATGCTCCATATAGAATAATGGGCCAAATATAATGCTCCATATAGAATAATGGGCCAAATATAATGCTCCATATAGAATAATGGACCCTAAATAATGATCCATATAGAATAAAAACCCTATATAATGCTCCATATAGAATAATGGAAACCATATAGTGCTCCATATACATTAATGGACCCTATAGAATGCTCCATATAGAATAATGGAACTCATATAACGCTCCATACAGAATAATGGGCCTCATATAATGCTCCATATAGAATAATGGGCCCTATATAATGCTCCATATAGAATAATGGACCTTATATAATGTTCCATATAGAATAATGGAAACTATATAGTGCACCATATAGAATAATGGACCCTATATAATGCTCCATATAGAATAATGGAGACCATATATTGCCCCATATAGAATAATGGGCCCTATATAATCCTTTATATAGAATAATGGGCCCTATATAATGTTCCATATAGAATAATAGGCCCTGTATTATGCTCCATATAGAATAATGGACCCTAAATAATGCTGCATATAGAATAATGGAAACCATATAGTGATAATTATAGAATAATGGGCCCGATATAATGATCCATATACAATAATGGAACCCATATAATGCTCCATACAGAATAATGGGCATCATGTAATGCTCCATATAGAATAATGAGCCCTATATAATGCTACATATAGAATAATTGAACTTATATAACGCTCCATATAAAATAATGGAAACCATATAGTGCTCCATATAGAACAAAGGTCCCTTATATAATGCTCCATATAGAATAATGGAACCCATATAGTGCTCCATAAAGAATAATGGGCCCTATATAATGCTCCACATAGAATAATGGGCCCTATATAGTGCTCCATATGGAATAATGGGCCCAATATAATGTTCCATGTAGAATAATGGGCCCGATATAATGCGCCATACAAAATAATGGGCCCTATATAATGCTCCATATAAAATAAAGGAAACCATATATTGCTCCATAAAGAATAATAGACACTATATGATGTTGCATATAGAATAAAGAATCCTATATAATGCTCCATATAGAATAATGGGACATATATAATGCTCCATATAGAATAATAGAAACCATATAATGCTCCATATAAAGATGTGGGCCCTATATAATGCTCCATACAGAATAATGGGCCCTATATAATGCTCCATATAGAATAATGGGCCAAATATAATGCTCCATATAGAATAATGGACCCTATATAATACCCCATATAGAATAATGCACCCTATATAATGCTCTATATAGATTAATGGAAACCATATAATGCTCCATATAGAATAATGGGCCTCATATAATGATCCACATAGAATAAAGGGCCCTATATAGTGCTCCATATAGAATAATGGACCTTGTATAATGCTCCATATAGAATAATGGAAAACATATAGTGTTCCATGTAGAATAATGGGCCCTATATAATGCTCCTTATAGAACAATGAAAACCACATAATGCTCCATATAGAATAATGGGCCGTATATAATGCTCCATAGAGAATAATGGGCCATATATAATGCTAAATATAGAATAATGTGCCCAATATAATGCTCCATATAGATTAATGGACCCTATATAATGCTCCATATAGAATAATGAACCCTATATAATGCTCCATATAGAATAATGGGCCCTATATAATGCCCCATATAGAATAATGGAAACCATATAGTGCTCCATATAGAATAATGGGCCCTATATAATGCTACATATAGAATAATGGACATTATATAATACTCCATATAGAATAATGGAAATCATATAGTGATCCTTATAGAATAATGGGCCCGATATAATGATCCATATACAATAATGGAACCCATATAATGCTCTATACAGAATAATGGCCATCATGTAATGCTCCATATAGAATAATGGGCCCTATATAATGCTACATATAGAATAATTGACCTTATATAACGCTCCATATAAAATAATGGAAACCATATAGTGCTCCATATAGAACAAAGGGCCCTTATATAATGCTCCATATAGAATAATAGAACCCATATAGTGCTCCATAAAGTATAATGGGCCCTATATAATGCTCCACATAGAATAATGGGCCCTATATAGTGCTCCATATGGAATAATGGGCCCAATATAATGTTCCATGTAGAATAATGGATGCTATATAATGCTCCATATAGAATAATGGGCCCTAAATAATACTCCATATAGAATAATGGGCCCTATATATTGCTCCACATAGAATAATGGGCCCTATATAGTGCTCCATATAGAATAATGGGCCCTATATAATGCTCCACATAGAATAATGGGCCCTATATAGTGCTCCATAAAGAGTAATGGGCCTCACACAATGTTCCATATAGAATAATGGGCCCAATATAATGCTTAATATAGAATAATGGAGAACATATTGTGCTCCATATAGAATAATGGGCCTATATAATGATCCATATAGAATAATGGACATTATATAAAACTCCATATAGAATAATGGAAATCATATAGGGATCAATATAGAATAATGGACTCTATATAATACTCCATATAGAATAATGGGCCCTATATAATATTTCATATAGAATAAAGGGCCCTATATAATGCTCCATATAGAACAATGGGCCCTATATAATGCTCCATATAGAATACTGGGCCCTATATAATGCTACATATAGAATAATGGGCCCTATATAATGCTCCATATAGAACAATGGTCCATATATAATGCTCCATAGAGAATAATCTAAACCATATAGTGCTACATATAGAATAATGGACCCAATATAATGCTCCATAAAGAATAATGGACCCTATATAATGCTCCATATAGAATAATGGGCCCTATATAACGCTCCATATAGAATAATGGAAACCATATAATGCTCCATATAGAATAATGGGCCCGATATAATGCTCCATACAAAATAATGGGCCCTATATAATGCTCCATATAGAAAATTGTAAACCATATAGTGCTCCATATAGAATAATGGACCCTATATAATGTTCCATACAGAATAATAGGCCCTATATTATGCTCCATATGGAATAATGGGCCCTACATAATGCTACATATAGAATAATAGCAACCATATAGTGATCCATAAAGAATAATGGGCCCTATATAATGCTCCATATAGAATAATGTTACCCATATAATGCTCCATACAGAATAATGGGCCTCATAAAATGCTCCATATAGAATAATGGGCCCTATATAATGCTCCATATAGAATAATCAGCTTTATATAACGCTCCATATAGAATAATGGAAACCATATAATGCTCCATGTAGAATAATGGACCCTATATAATGATCAATATCGAATAATGGACCTTGTATAATGCTACATATAGAATAATTGGCCTCATTTAATGCTCCATATAGAATAATGGGAACCATATATGGTTCCATATAGAATAAAGGGCCCTATATAATGCCCCATATAGAATAATGGAACCCATATAGTGCTCCATATAGAATAATGGGCCTCACATAATACTCCATATAGAATAATGGGCGCTAAATAATGCTCCATATAGAATAATAAGCCCTATTTAATGCTCCATATAGAATAATGGGCCCTATATAATGCTCCACATAGAATAATGGGCCCTTTATAGTGCTCCATATAGAATAATGCGCCCAATATAATGCTCCATATAGAATAAAGGGCCCAATATAATGCTCTTTATAGAATAATGGAAACCATATTGTGCTCCATATAGAATAATGGGCCCTATATAATGCTCCATATAGAATAATGGACATTATGTAATACTCCATATAGAATAATGGAAATCATATAGTGCTCCATATAGAATAATGTGCCCTATATAATGCTCCGTATAGATTAATGAGCCCTATATAATGCTCCACATAGATTAATGGGCCTTATATAGTTCTCCATATAGAATAATGGGCCCAATATAATGCTCCATATAGAATAATGGACCATATATAATGCTCCATAAAGAATAATGGGCCAAATATAATGCTCCATATAGAATAATGGAAACCATATTGTGCTCCATATAAAATAATGGACCTATATAATGCTCCATATAGAATAATGGACATTATATAAAACTCCATATAGAATAATGGAAATCATATGGAGATCAATATAGAATAATGGACCCCATATAATACTCCATGTAGAATAATGGGCCCTATATAATATTTCATGTAGAATAAAGGGCCCTATATAATGCTCCATATATAACAATGGGCCCTATATAATGCTCCATATAGAATACTGGGCTCTATATAATGCTAGATATAGAATAATGGAAACCATATAGTGCTCCATATAGAATAATGGGCCCTATAGTATGCTCCATCTAGAGTAATGGGCCCTATATAATGTTCAATATAGTATAATGGGCCCAATATAATGCTCCATATAAAATAATCGAAACCATATAGTGCTCCATATAGAATAATGGGCCCTATATAATGCTACATATAGAATAATGGACATTATATAATACTCCATATAGAATAATGGAAATCATATAGTGCTCCATCTAGAATAATAGACCCTATATAATAGCCCATATAGAATAATGGGTCTTATATAATGCTTCATATAAAATAATGGGTCCTATATAATGCTCCATATAGAACAATGGGCCATATATAATGCTCCATAGAGAATAATGGAAACCATATAGTGCTACATATAGAATAATGGACCCAATATAATGCTCCATAAAGAATAATGGACCCTATATAATGCTCCATATAGAATAATGGGCCCTATATAACGCTCCATATAGAATAATGGAAACCATATAATGCTCCATATAGAGATTTGGGCCCTATATAATGCTCCATACAGAATAACGGGCCCTATATAATGGTCCATATAGAATAATGGGCCAACTATAATGCTCCATATAGAATAATGGAACCTATATAATGCCCCATATAGAATAGTGCACCCTATATAATGCTCTATATAGATTAATGGAAACCATATAGTGATCCATATAGAATAATGGGCCCTATATAATGCTCCATATAGAATAATGGAACCCATATAATGCTCCATACAGAATAATGGGCCTCATATAATGATCCATATAGAATAAAGGGCCCTATATAATGCTCCATATAGAATAATGGACCTTATATAATGCTCCATATAGAATAATGGAAACCATATAGTGTTCCATATAGAATAATGGACAGTATATAATGCTCCTTATAGAATAATGAAAACCATATAATGCTCCATATAGAATAATGGGCCATATATAATGCTCCATAGAAAATAATGGGCCATATATAATGCTCCATATAGAATAATGGGACCAATATAATGCTCCATATAGAATAATTGACCCTATATGATGCTCCATATAGAATAATGGAAACCATATAGTGCCCCGTATTGAATAATGGGCCCTATATCATGCTCCATATAGAATGATGGGCCCTACATAATGTTCCATACAGAATAATAGGCCCTATATTATGCTCCATATGGAATAATGGGCCCTACATAATGCTACATAGAGAATAATAGCAACCATATAGTGATCCATAAAGAATAATGGGCCCTATATAATGCCCCATATAGAATAATCAACTTTATATAACGCTCCATATAGAATAATGGAAACCATATAATGCTCCATATAGAATAATGGACCCTATATAATGTTCAATATCGAATAATGGACCCTATATAAAGCTACATATAGAATAATGGGCCTCATTTAATGCTCCATATAGAATAATGGGAACCATATAGTGTTCCATATAGAATAAAGGGCCCTATATAATGCCTCATATAGAATAATGGAACCCATATAATGCTCCATATAGAATAATGGGCCCAATATAATGCTCCATATAGAATAATGGACCCTATATAATGCTTCATATAGAATAATGGGCCCAATATAATGCTCATTATAGAATAATGGAAACCATATTGTGCTCCATATAGAATAATGGGCCCTATATAATGCTCCATATAGAATAATGGACATTATGTAATACTCCATATAGAATAATGGAAATCATATAGTGCTCCATATAGAATAATGTGCCCTATATAATGCTCCGTATAGAATAATGGCCCTATATAATGCTCCACATAGATTAATGGGCCCTATATAGTGCTCCATATAGAATAATGGGCCCAATATAATGCTCCATATAGAATAATGGACCATATATAATGCTCCATAAAGAATAATGGGCCCAATATAATGCTCCATATAGAATAATGGAAACCATATTGTGCTCCATATAGAATAATGGACCTATATAATGCTCCATATAGAATAATGGACATTATATAAAACTCCATATAGAATAATGGAAATAATATGGAGATCAATATAGAATAATGGACCCCATATAATACTCCATATAGAATAATGGGCCCTATATAATATTTCATGTAGAATAAAGGGCCCTACATAATGCTCCATATAGAACAATGGGCCCTATATAATGCTCCATATAGAATACTGGGCTCTATATAATGCTACATATAGAATAATGGAAACCATATAGTGCCCCATATAGAATAATGGGCCCTATAGTATGCTCCATCTAGAGTAATGTGCCCTATATAATGTTCAATATAGTATAATGGGCAAAATAAATCATATAAAATAATGGAAACCATATAGTGCTCCATATAGAATAATGGGCCCTATATAATGCTCCATATAGAATAATGGGCCCTTTATAGTGCTCCATATAGAATAATGGGCCCAATATAATGCTCCATATAGAATAATGGACCCTATATAATGCTCCATATAGAATAATGGGCCCAATATAATGCTCATTATAGAATAATGGAAACCATATTGTGCTCCATATAGAATAATGGGCCCAATATAATGCTCCATATAGAATAATGGACATTATGTAATACTCCATAAAGAATAATGGAAATCATATAGTGCTCCATATAGAATAATGTGCCCTATATAATGCTCCGTATAGAATAATGTGCCCTATATTATGCTCCACATAGATTAATGGGCCCTATATAGTGCTCCATATAGAATAATGGGCCCAATATAATGCTCCATATAGAATAATGGACCATATATAATGCTCCATAAAGAATAATGGGCCCAATATAATGCTCCATATAGAATAATGGAAACCATATTAAGCTCCATATAGAATAATGGACCTATATAATGCTCCATATAGAATAATGGACATTATATTAAACTCCATATAGAATAACGGAAATCATATGGAGATCAATATAGAATAATGGACCCCATATAATACTCCATATAGAATAATAGGCCCTATATAATTTTTCATGTAGAATAAAGGGCCCTATATAATGCTCCATATAGAACAATGGGCCCTATATAATGCTCCATATAGAATACTGGGCTCTATATAATGCTACATATAGAATAATGGACATTATACAATACTCCATATAGAATAATGGAAATCATATAGTGCTCCATCTAGAATAATAGACCCTATATAATACTCCATATAGAATAATGGGCCCTATATAATGCTCCATATAGAATAATGGAAACCATATAATGCTCCATATAGAATAATGGGCCCGATATAATGCGCCATAAAAAATAATGGGCCCTATATAATGCTCCATATAGAATAATGGAAACCATATAGTGCTCCATATAGAATAATGGACCCTATATGATGTTCCATATAGAATAATGAATCCTATATAATGCTCCATATAGAATAATGGGCCATATATAATGCTGTATATAGAATAATGGAAACCATGTAGTGCTCCATATAGATTAATGGACCCTATATAATGCTCCATATAGAATAATGAACCCTATATAATGCTCCCTATAGAATAATGGGCCCTATATAATGCCCCATATAGAATAATGGAAACCATATAATGATCCATATAAATTAATGGGCCCTATATAATGCTCCATACAGAATAATGGGCCCTATATAATGCTCCATATAGAATAATGGAAACCATATGGTGCTCCATATAGGATAATGGACCCTATATGATGATCCATATAGAATAATGAATACTTTATAATGCTCCATGTAGAATAATGGAAACCATATAATGCTCCATATAGAATAATGGGCCAAATATAATGCTCCATATAGAATAATGGGCCAAATATAATGCTCCATATAGAATAATGGACCCTAAATAATGATCCATATAGAATAAAAACCCTATATAATGCTCCATATAGAATAATGGAAACCATATAGTGCTCCATATACATTAATGGACCCTATAGAATGCTCCATATAGAATAATGGAACTCATATAACGCTCCATACAGAATAATGGGCCTCATATAATGCTCCATATAGAATAATGGGCCCTATATAATGCTCCATATAGAATAATGGACCTTATATAATGTTCCATATAGAATAATGGAAACTATATAGTGCACCATATAGAATAATGGACCCTATATAATGCTCCATATAGAATAATGGAGACCATATATTGCCCCATATAGAATAATGGGCCCTATATAATCCTTTATATAGAATAATGGGCCCTATATAATGTTCCATATAGAATAATAGGCCCTGTATTATGCTCCATATAGAATAATGGACCCTAAATAATGCTGCATATAGAATAATGGAAACCATATAGTGATAATTATAGAATAATGGGCCCGATATAATGATCCATATACAATAATGGAACCCATATAATGCTCCATACAGAATAATGGGCATCATGTAATGCTCCATATAGAATAATGAGCCCTATATAATGCTACATATAGAATAATTGAACTTATATAACGCTCCATATAAAATAATGGAAACCATATAGTGCTCCATATAGAACAAAGGTCCCTTATATAATGCTCCATATAGAATAATGGAACCCATATAGTGCTCCATAAAGAATAATGGGCCCTATATAATGCTCCACATAGAATAATGGGCCCTATATAGTGCTCCATATGGAATAATGGGCCCAATATAATGTTCCATGTAGAATAATGGGCCCGATATAATGCGCCATACAAAATAATGGGCCCTATATAATGCTCCATATAAAATAAAGGAAACCATATAGTGCTCCATAAAGAATAATAGACACTATATGATGTTGCATATAGAATAAAGAATCCTATATAATGCTCCATATAGAATAATGGGACATATATAATGCTCCATATAGAATAATAGAAACCATATAATGCTCCATATAAAGATGTGGGCCCTATATAATGCTCCATACAGAATAATGGGCCCTATATAATGCTCCATATAGAATAATGGGCCAAATATAATGCTCCATATAGAATAATGGACCCTATATAATACCCCATATAGAATAATGCACCCTATATAATGCTCTATATAGATTAATGGAAACCATATAATGCTCCATATAGAATAATGGGCCTCATATAATGATCCACATAGAATAAAGGGCCCTATATAGTGCTCCATATAGAATAATGGACCTTGTATAATGCTCCATATAGAATAATGGAAAACATATAGTGTTCCATGTAGAATAATGGGCCCTATATAATGCTCCTTATAGAATAATGAAAACCACATAATGCTCCATATAGAATAATGGGCCGTATATAATGCTCCATAGAGAATAATGGGCCATATATAATGCTAAATATAGAATAATGTGCCCAATATAATGCTCCATATAGATTAATGGACCCTATATAATGCTCCATATAGAATAATGAACCCTATATAATGCTCCATATAGAATAATGGGCCCTATATAATGCCCCATATAGAATAATGGAAACCATATAGTGCTCCATATAGAATAATGGGCCCTATATAATGCTACATATAGAATAATGGACATTATATAATACTCCATATAGAATAATGGAAATCATATAGTGATCCTTATAGAATAATGGGCCCGATATAATGATCCATATACAATAATGGAACCCATATAATGCTCTATACAGAATAATGGCCATCATGTAATGCTCCATATAGAATAATGGGCCCTATATAATGCTACATATAGAATAATTGACCTTATATAACGCTCCATATAAAATAATGGAAACCATATAGTGCTCCATATAGAACAAAGGGCCCTTATATAATGCTCCATATAGAATAATAGAACCCATATAGTGCTCCATAAAGTATAATGGGCCCTATATAATGCTCCACATAGAATAATGGGCCCTATATAGTGCTCCATATGGAATAATGGGCCCAATATAATGTTCCATGTAGAATAATGGATGCTATATAATGCTCCATATAGAATAATGGGCCCTAAATAATACTCCATATAGAATAATGGGCCCTATATATTGCTCCACATAGAATAATGGGCCCTATATAGTGCTCCATATAGAATAATGGGCCCTATATAATGCTCCACATAGAATAATGGGCCCTATATAGTGCTCCATAAAGAGTAATGGGCCTCACACAATGTTCCATATAGAATAATGGGCCCAATATAATGCTTAATATAGAATAATGGAGAACATATTGTGCTCCATATAGAATAATGGGCCTATATAATGATCCATATAGAATAATGGACATTATATAAAACTCCATATAGAATAATGGAAATCATATAGGGATCAATATAGAATAATGGACTCTATATAATACTCCATATAGAATAATGGGCCCTATATAATATTTCATATAGAATAAAGGGCCCTATATAATGCTCCATATAGAACAATGGGCCCTATATAATGCTCCATATAGAATACTGGGCCCTATATAATGCTACATATAGAATAATGGGCCCTATATAATGCTCCATATAGAACAATGGTCCATATATAATGCTCCATAGAGAATAATCTAAACCATATAGTGCTACATATAGAATAATGGACCCAATATAATGCTCCATAAAGAATAATGGACCCTATATAATGCTCCATATAGAATAATGGGCCCTATATAACGCTCCATATAGAATAATGGAAACCATATAATGCTCCATATAGAATAATGGGCCCGATATAATGCTCCATACAAAATAATGGGCCCTATATAATGCTCCATATAGAAAATTGTAAACCATATAGTGCTCCATATAGAATAATGGACCCTATATAATGTTCCATACAGAATAATAGGCCCTATATTATGCTCCATATGGAATAATGGGCCCTACATAATGCTACATATAGAATAATAGCAACCATATAGTGATCCATAAAGAATAATGGGCCCTATATAATGCTCCATATAGAATAATGTTACCCATATAATGCTCCATACAGAATAATGGGCCTCATAAAATGCTCCATATAGAATAATGGGCCCTATATAATGCTCCATATAGAATAATCAGCTTTATATAACGCTCCATATAGAATAATGGAAACCATATAATGCTCCATGTAGAATAATGGACCCTATATAATGATCAATATCGAATAATGGACCTTGTATAATGCTACATATAGAATAATTGGCCTCATTTAATGCTCCATATAGAATAATGGGAACCATATATGGTTCCATATAGAATAAAGGGCCCTATATAATGCCCCATATAGAATAATGGAACCCATATAGTGCTCCATATAGAATAATGGGCCTCACATAATACTCCATATAGAATAATGGGCGCTAAATAATGCTCCATATAGAATAATAAGCCCTATTTAATGCTCCATATAGAATAATGGGCCCTATATAATGCTCCACATAGAATAATGGGCCCTTTATAGTGCTCCATATAGAATAATGCGCCCAATATAATGCTCCATATAGAATAAAGGGCCCAATATAATGCTCTTTATAGAATAATGGAAACCATATTGTGCTCCATATAGAATAATGGGCCCTATATAATGCTCCATATAGAATAATGGACATTATGTAATACTCCATATAGAATAATGGAAATCATATAGTGCTCCATATAGAATAATGTGCCCTATATAATGCTCCGTATAGATTAATGAGCCCTATATAATGCTCCACATAGATTAATGGGCCTTATATAGTTCTCCATATAGAATAATGGGCCCAATATAATGCTCCATATAGAATAATGGACCATATATAATGCTCCATAAAGAATAATGGGCCAAATATAATGCTCCATATAGAATAATGGAAACCATATTGTGCTCCATATAAAATAATGGACCTATATAATGCTCCATATAGAATAATGGACATTATATAAAACTCCATATAGAATAATGGAAATCATATGGAGATCAATATAGAATAATGGACCCCATATAATACTCCATGTAGAATAATGGGCCCTATATAATATTTCATGTAGAATAAAGGGCCCTATATAATGCTCCATATATAACAATGGGCCCTATATAATGCTCCATATAGAATACTGGGCTCTATATAATGCTAGATATAGAATAATGGAAACCATATAGTGCTCCATATAGAATAATGGGCCCTATAGTATGCTCCATCTAGAGTAATGGGCCCTATATAATGTTCAATATAGTATAATGGGCCCAATATAATGCTCCATATAAAATAATCGAAACCATATAGTGCTCCATATAGAATAATGGGCCCTATATAATGCTACATATAGAATAATGGACATTATATAATACTCCATATAGAATAATGGAAATCATATAGTGCTCCATCTAGAATAATAGACCCTATATAATAGCCCATATAGAATAATGGGTCTTATATAATGCTTCATATAAAATAATGGGTCCTATATAATGCTCCATATAGAACAATGGGCCATATATAATGCTCCATAGAGAATAATGGAAACCATATAGTGCTACATATAGAATAATGGACCCAATATAATGCTCCATAAAGAATAATGGACCCTATATAATGCTCCATATAGAATAATGGGCCCTATATAACGCTCCATATAGAATAATGGAAACCATATAATGCTCCATATAGAGATTTGGGCCCTATATAATGCTCCATACAGAATAACGGGCCCTATATAATGGTCCATATAGAATAATGGGCCAACTATAATGCTCCATATAGAATAATGGAACCTATATAATGCCCCATATAGAATAGTGCACCCTATATAATGCTCTATATAGATTAATGGAAACCATATAGTGATCCATATAGAATAATGGGCCCTATATAATGCTCCATATAGAATAATGGAACCCATATAATGCTCCATACAGAATAATGGGCCTCATATAATGATCCATATAGAATAAAGGGCCCTATATAATGCTCCATATAGAATAATGGACCTTATATAATGCTCCATATAGAATAATGGAAACCATATAGTGTTCCATATAGAATAATGGACAGTATATAATGCTCCTTATAGAATAATGAAAACCATATAATGCTCCATATAGAATAATGGGCCATATATAATGCTCCATAGAAAATAATGGGCCATATATAATGCTCCATATAGAATAATGGGACCAATATAATGCTCCATATAGAATAATTGACCCTATATGATGCTCCATATAGAATAATGGAAACCATATAGTGCCCCGTATTGAATAATGGGCCCTATATCATGCTCCATATAGAATGATGGGCCCTACATAATGTTCCATACAGAATAATAGGCCCTATATTATGCTCCATATGGAATAATGGGCCCTACATAATGCTACATAGAGAATAATAGCAACCATATAGTGATCCATAAAGAATAATGGGCCCTATATAATGCCCCATATAGAATAATCAACTTTATATAACGCTCCATATAGAATAATGGAAACCATATAATGCTCCATATAGAATAATGGACCCTATATAATGTTCAATATCGAATAATGGACCCTATATAAAGCTACATATAGAATAATGGGCCTCATTTAATGCTCCATATAGAATAATGGGAACCATATAGTGTTCCATATAGAATAAAGGGCCCTATATAATGCCTCATATAGAATAATGGAACCCATATAATGCTCCATATAGAATAATGGGCCCAATATAATGCTCCATATAGAATAATGGACCCTATATAATGCTTCATATAGAATAATGGGCCCAATATAATGCTCATTATAGAATAATGGAAACCATATTGTGCTCCATATAGAATAATGGGCCCTATATAATGCTCCATATAGAATAATGGACATTATGTAATACTCCATATAGAATAATGGAAATCATATAGTGCTCCATATAGAATAATGTGCCCTATATAATGCTCCGTATAGAATAATGGCCCTATATAATGCTCCACATAGATTAATGGGCCCTATATAGTGCTCCATATAGAATAATGGGCCCAATATAATGCTCCATATAGAATAATGGACCATATATAATGCTCCATAAAGAATAATGGGCCCAATATAATGCTCCATATAGAATAATGGAAACCATATTGTGCTCCATATAGAATAATGGACCTATATAATGCTCCATATAGAATAATGGACATTATATAAAACTCCATATAGAATAATGGAAATAATATGGAGATCAATATAGAATAATGGACCCCATATAATACTCCATATAGAATAATGGGCCCTATATAATATTTCATGTAGAATAAAGGGCCCTACATAATGCTCCATATAGAACAATGGGCCCTATATAATGCTCCATATAGAATACTGGGCTCTATATAATGCTACATATAGAATAATGGAAACCATATAGTGCCCCATATAGAATAATGGGCCCTATAGTATGCTCCATCTAGAGTAATGTGCCCTATATAATGTTCAATATAGTATAATGGGCAAAATAAATCATATAAAATAATGGAAACCATATAGTGCTCCATATAGAATAATGGGCCCTATATAATGCTCCATATAGAATAATGGGCCCTTTATAGTGCTCCATATAGAATAATGGGCCCAATATAATGCTCCATATAGAATAATGGACCCTATATAATGCTCCATATAGAATAATGGGCCCAATATAATGCTCATTATAGAATAATGGAAACCATATTGTGCTCCATATAGAATAATGGGCCCAATATAATGCTCCATATAGAATAATGGACATTATGTAATACTCCATAAAGAATAATGGAAATCATATAGTGCTCCATATAGAATAATGTGCCCTATATAATGCTCCGTATAGAATAATGTGCCCTATATTATGCTCCACATAGATTAATGGGCCCTATATAGTGCTCCATATAGAATAATGGGCCCAATATAATGCTCCATATAGAATAATGGACCATATATAATGCTCCATAAAGAATAATGGGCCCAATATAATGCTCCATATAGAATAATGGAAACCATATTAAGCTCCATATAGAATAATGGACCTATATAATGCTCCATATAGAATAATGGACATTATATTAAACTCCATATAGAATAACGGAAATCATATGGAGATCAATATAGAATAATGGACCCCATATAATACTCCATATAGAATAATAGGCCCTATATAATTTTTCATGTAGAATAAAGGGCCCTATATAATGCTCCATATAGAACAATGGGCCCTATATAATGCTCCATATAGAATACTGGGCTCTATATAATGCTACATATAGAATAATGGACATTATACAATACTCCATATAGAATAATGGAAATCATATAGTGCTCCATCTAGAATAATAGACCCTATATAATACTCCATATAGAATAATGGGCCCTATATAATGCTCCATATAGAATAATGGAAACCATATAATGCTCCATATAGAATAATGGGCCCGATATAATGCGCCATAAAAAATAATGGGCCCTATATAATGCTCCATATAGAATAATGGGCCCTATATAATGCTCCACATAGAATAATGGGCCCTATATAGTGCTCCATAAAGAGTAATGGGCCTCACACAATGTTCCATATAGAATAATGGGCCCAATATAATGCTTAATATAGAATAATGGAGAACATATTGTGCTCCATATAGAATAATGGGCCTATATAATGATCCATATAGAATAATGGACATTATATAAAACTCCATATAGAATAATGGAAATCATATAGGGATCAATATAGAATAATGGACTCTATATAATACTCCATATAGAATAATGGGCCCTATATAATATTTCATATAGAATAAAGGGCCCTATATAATGCTCCATATAGAACAATGGGCCCTATATAATGCTCCATATAGAATACTGGGCCCTATATAATGCTACATATAGAATAATGGGCCCTATATAATGCTCCATATAGAACAATGGTCCATATATAATGCTCCATAGAGAATAATCTAAACCATATAGTGCTACATATAGAATAATGGACCCAATATAATGCTCCATAAAGAATAATGGACCCTATATAATGCTCCATATAGAATAATGGGCCCTATATAACGCTCCATATAGAATAATGGAAACCATATAATGCTCCATATAGAATAATGGGCCCGATATAATGCTCCATACAAAATAATGGGCCCTATATAATGCTCCATATAGAAAATTGTAAACCATATAGTGCTCCATATAGAATAATGGACCCTATATAATGTTCCATACAGAATAATAGGCCCTATATTATGCTCCATATGGAATAATGGGCCCTACATAATGCTACATATAGAATAATAGCAACCATATAGTGATCCATAAAGAATAATGGGCCCTATATAATGCTCCATATAGAATAATGTTACCCATATAATGCTCCATACAGAATAATGGGCCTCATAAAATGCTCCATATAGAATAATGGGCCCTATATAATGCTCCATATAGAATAATCAGCTTTATATAACGCTCCATATAGAATAATGGAAACCATATAATGCTCCATGTAGAATAATGGACCCTATATAATGATCAATATCGAATAATGGACCTTGTATAATGCTACATATAGAATAATTGGCCTCATTTAATGCTCCATATAGAATAATGGGAACCATATATGGTTCCATATAGAATAAAGGGCCCTATATAATGCCCCATATAGAATAATGGAACCCATATAGTGCTCCATATAGAATAATGGGCCTCACATAATACTCCATATAGAATAATGGGCGCTAAATAATGCTCCATATAGAATAATAAGCCCTATTTAATGCTCCATATAGAATAATGGGCCCTATATAATGCTCCACATAGAATAATGGGCCCTTTATAGTGCTCCATATAGAATAATGCGCCCAATATAATGCTCCATATAGAATAAAGGGCCCAATATAATGCTCTTTATAGAATAATGGAAACCATATTGTGCTCCATATAGAATAATGGGCCCTATATAATGCTCCATATAGAATAATGGACATTATGTAATACTCCATATAGAATAATGGAAATCATATAGTGCTCCATATAGAATAATGTGCCCTATATAATGCTCCGTATAGATTAATGAGCCCTATATAATGCTCCACATAGATTAATGGGCCTTATATAGTTCTCCATATAGAATAATGGGCCCAATATAATGCTCCATATAGAATAATGGACCATATATAATGCTCCATAAAGAATAATGGGCCAAATATAATGCTCCATATAGAATAATGGAAACCATATTGTGCTCCATATAAAATAATGGACCTATATAATGCTCCATATAGAATAATGGACATTATATAAAACTCCATATAGAATAATGGAAATCATATGGAGATCAATATAGAATAATGGACCCCATATAATACTCCATGTAGAATAATGGGCCCTATATAATATTTCATGTAGAATAAAGGGCCCTATATAATGCTCCATATATAACAATGGGCCCTATATAATGCTCCATATAGAATACTGGGCTCTATATAATGCTAGATATAGAATAATGGAAACCATATAGTGCTCCATATAGAATAATGGGCCCTATAGTATGCTCCATCTAGAGTAATGGGCCCTATATAATGTTCAATATAGTATAATGGGCCCAATATAATGCTCCATATAAAATAATCGAAACCATATAGTGCTCCATATAGAATAATGGGCCCTATATAATGCTACATATAGAATAATGGACATTATATAATACTCCATATAGAATAATGGAAATCATATAGTGCTCCATCTAGAATAATAGACCCTATATAATAGCCCATATAGAATAATGGGTCTTATATAATGCTTCATATAAAATAATGGGTCCTATATAATGCTCCATATAGAACAATGGGCCATATATAATGCTCCATAGAGAATAATGGAAACCATATAGTGCTACATATAGAATAATGGACCCAATATAATGCTCCATAAAGAATAATGGACCCTATATAATGCTCCATATAGAATAATGGGCCCTATATAACGCTCCATATAGAATAATGGAAACCATATAATGCTCCATATAGAGATTTGGGCCCTATATAATGCTCCATACAGAATAACGGGCCCTATATAATGGTCCATATAGAATAATGGGCCAACTATAATGCTCCATATAGAATAATGGAACCTATATAATGCCCCATATAGAATAGTGCACCCTATATAATGCTCTATATAGATTAATGGAAACCATATAGTGATCCATATAGAATAATGGGCCCTATATAATGCTCCATATAGAATAATGGAACCCATATAATGCTCCATACAGAATAATGGGCCTCATATAATGATCCATATAGAATAAAGGGCCCTATATAATGCTCCATATAGAATAATGGACCTTATATAATGCTCCATATAGAATAATGGAAACCATATAGTGTTCCATATAGAATAATGGACAGTATATAATGCTCCTTATAGAATAATGAAAACCATATAATGCTCCATATAGAATAATGGGCCATATATAATGCTCCATAGAAAATAATGGGCCATATATAATGCTCCATATAGAATAATGGGACCAATATAATGCTCCATATAGAATAATTGACCCTATATGATGCTCCATATAGAATAATGGAAACCATATAGTGCCCCGTATTGAATAATGGGCCCTATATCATGCTCCATATAGAATGATGGGCCCTACATAATGTTCCATACAGAATAATAGGCCCTATATTATGCTCCATATGGAATAATGGGCCCTACATAATGCTACATAGAGAATAATAGCAACCATATAGTGATCCATAAAGAATAATGGGCCCTATATAATGCCCCATATAGAATAATCAACTTTATATAACGCTCCATATAGAATAATGGAAACCATATAATGCTCCATATAGAATAATGGACCCTATATAATGTTCAATATCGAATAATGGACCCTATATAAAGCTACATATAGAATAATGGGCCTCATTTAATGCTCCATATAGAATAATGGGAACCATATAGTGTTCCATATAGAATAAAGGGCCCTATATAATGCCTCATATAGAATAATGGAACCCATATAATGCTCCATATAGAATAATGGGCCCAATATAATGCTCCATATAGAATAATGGACCCTATATAATGCTTCATATAGAATAATGGGCCCAATATAATGCTCATTATAGAATAATGGAAACCATATTGTGCTCCATATAGAATAATGGGCCCTATATAATGCTCCATATAGAATAATGGACATTATGTAATACTCCATATAGAATAATGGAAATCATATAGTGCTCCATATAGAATAATGTGCCCTATATAATGCTCCGTATAGAATAATGGCCCTATATAATGCTCCACATAGATTAATGGGCCCTATATAGTGCTCCATATAGAATAATGGGCCCAATATAATGCTCCATATAGAATAATGGACCATATATAATGCTCCATAAAGAATAATGGGCCCAATATAATGCTCCATATAGAATAATGGAAACCATATTGTGCTCCATATAGAATAATGGACCTATATAATGCTCCATATAGAATAATGGACATTATATAAAACTCCATATAGAATAATGGAAATAATATGGAGATCAATATAGAATAATGGACCCCATATAATACTCCATATAGAATAATGGGCCCTATATAATATTTCATGTAGAATAAAGGGCCCTACATAATGCTCCATATAGAACAATGGGCCCTATATAATGCTCCATATAGAATACTGGGCTCTATATAATGCTACATATAGAATAATGGAAACCATATAGTGCCCCATATAGAATAATGGGCCCTATAGTATGCTCCATCTAGAGTAATGTGCCCTATATAATGTTCAATATAGTATAATGGGCAAAATAAATCATATAAAATAATGGAAACCATATAGTGCTCCATATAGAATAATGGGCCCTATATAATGCTCCATATAGAATAATGGACCTTGTATAATGCTCCATATAGAATAATGGAAACCATGTAGTGTTCCGTATAGAATAATGGGCCCTATATAATGCTCCTTATAGAATAATGAAAACCATATAATGCTCCATATAGAATAATGGGCCGTATATAATGCTCCATAGAGAATAATGGGCCATATATAATGCTCCATATGGAATAATGTGCCCAATATAATGCTCCATATAGATTAATGGACCCTATATAATGCTCCATATAGAATAATGGGCCCTATATAATGCTCCATATAGAACAATGGGCCCTATGTAATGCTCCATATAGAATACTGGGCTCTATATAATGCTACATATAGAATAATGGAAACCATATAGTGCTCCATATAGAAAAATGGGCCCTACAGTATGCTCCATCTAGAGTAATGGGCCCTATATAATGTTCAATATAGTATAATGGGCCCAATATAATGCTCCATATAAAATAATGGAAACCATATAGTGCTCCATATAGAATAATAGGCCCTATATAATGCCACACATAGAATAATGGACATTATATAATACACCATATAGAATAATGGAAATCATATAGTGCTCCATCTAGAATAATAGACCCTATATAATACTCCATATAGAATAATGGATCTTATATAATGCTCCATATAGAATAATGGGTCCTATATAATGCTCCATGTAGAATAATGGGCCATATATAATGCTCCATAGAGAATAATGGAAACCATATAGTGCTACATATAGAATAATGGACCCAATATAATGCTCCATAAAGAATAATGGACCCTATATAATGCTCCATATAGAATAATGGGCCCTTTATAACGCTCCATATAGAATAATGGAAACCATATAATGCTCCATATAGAATAATGGGCCCGATATAATGCTCCATACAAAATAATGGGCCCTATATAATGCTCCATATAGAATAATGGAAACCATATAGTGCTCCATATAGAATAATGGACCCTATATGATGTTCCATATAGAATAATGGGCCCTCTATAATGTTCCATATAGAATAATGGGCCCTATATTATGCTCCATATAGATTAATGGGATCTATATAATGCTACAAATAGAATAATGGAAAACATTTAGTGCATCATATACAATAATGGGCCTTATATAATGCTCCACATAGAATAATGGAACCCATATAATGTTCCATACAGAATAATGGGCCTCATATAACGCTTCATATACAATAATGGGCCCTAAATAATGCTCCATACAGAATAATGGACCCTATATAATGCTCCATATAGAATAATGGACCGTATATAATGCTTCATATAGAATAATGGGCCATATATAATACTGTATATAGAATAATGGAAACCATGTAGTGCTCCATATAGATTAATGGACCCTATATAATGCTCCATATAGAATAATGAACCCTATATAATGCTCCATATAGAATAATGGCCCTATATAATGCCCTATATAGAATAATGGAAACCATATAATGATCCATATAAATTAATGGGCCCTATATAATGCTCCATACAGAATAATGGGCCCTATATAATGCTTCATATAGAATAATTTAAACCATATGGTGCTCCATATAGAATAATGGACCCTATATGATGATCCATATAGAATAATGGATAATTTATAATGCCCCATATAGAATAATGGGCCCTATATAATGCTCCATGTAGAATAATGGAAACCATATAATGCTCCATATAGAATAATGGGCCCTATATAATGCTCCATATAGAATAATGGGCCAAATATAATACTCCATATAGAATAATGGACCCTAAATAATGATCCATATAGAATAAAAACCCTATATAATGCTCCATATAGAATAATGGAAACCATATAGTGCTCCATATAGATTAATGGGCCCTATAGAATGCTCCATATAGAATAATGGAACCCATATAACGCTCCATACAGAATAATGGGCCTCATATAATGTTCCATATAGAATAATGGGCCCTATATAATGCTCCATATAGAATAATGGACCTTATATAATGTTCCATATAGAACAATGGAAACTATATATTGCACCATATAGAATAATGGACCCTATATAATGCTCCATATAGAATAATGGAGACCATATAGTGCCCCATATAGAATAATGGGCCCTATATAATCCTTTATATAGAATAATGGGCCCTATATAATGTTCCATATAGAATAATAGGCCCTGTATTATGCTCCATATAGAATAATGGACCCTAAATAATGCTACATATAGAATAATGGAAACCATATAGTGATCCTTATAGAATAATGGGCCCGATATAATGATCCATATACAATAATGGAACCCATATAATGCTCCATACAGAATAAGGGGCATCATGTAATGCTCCATATAGAATAATGGGCCCTATATAATACTACATATAGAATAATTGACCGTATATAACGCTCCAAATAAAATAATGGAAACCATATAGTGCTCCATATAGAACAAAGTGCCCTTATATAATGCTCCATATAGAATAATGGAACCCATATAGTGCTCCATAAAGTATAATGGGCCCTATATAATGCTCCACATAGAATAATGGGCCCTATATAGTGCTCCATATGGAATAATGGGCCCAATATAATGTTCCATGTAGAATAATGGACGCTATATAATGCTCCATATAGAATAATGGGCCCTAAATAATACTCCATATAGAATAATGGGCCCTATATATTGCTCCACATAGAATAATGGGCCCTATATAGTGCTCCATATAGAATAATGGGCCCTATATAATGCTCCACATAGAATAATGGGCAGTATATAGTGCTCCATAAAGAGTAATGGGCCTCACACAATGTTCCATATAGAATAATGGGCCCAATATAATGCTTAATATAGAATAATGGAGAACATATTGTGCTCCATATAGAATAATGGGCCTATATAATGATCCATATAGAATAATGGACATTATATAAAACTCCATATAGAATAATGGAAATCATATAGGGATCAATATAGAATAATGGACCCTATATAATACTCCATATAGAATAATGGGCCCTATATAATATTTCATATAGAATAAAGGGCCCTATATAATGCTCCAATTAGAACAATGGGCCCTATATAATGCTCCACATAGAATACTGGGCCCTATATAATGCCACATATAGAATAATGGAAACCATATCATGCTCCATATAGAATAATGGGCCCTATAGTATGCTCCATCTAGAGTAATGGGCCCTATATAATGTTCAATATAGTATAATGGGCCCAATATAATGCTCCATATAAAATAATGGAAACCATATAGTGCTCCATATAGAATAATGGGCCCTATATAATGCTTCATATAGAGTAATGGACATTATATAATACTCCATATAGAATAATGGAAATCATATAGTGCTCCATCTAGAATAATGGACCCTATATAATACTCCATATAGAATAATGGGTCTTATATAATGCTCCATATAGAATAATGGGCCCTATATAATGCTCCATATAGAAAAATGGGCCATATATAATGCTCCATAGAGAATAATGGAAACCATATAGTGCTACATATAGAATAATGGACCCAATATAATGCTCCATAAAGAATAATGGACCCTATATAATGCTCCATATAGAATAATGGGCCCTATATAACACTCCATATAGAATAATGGAAACCATATAATGCTCCATATAGAATAATGGGCCCGATATAATGCTCCATACAAAATAATGGGCCATATATAATGCTCCATATAAAATAATGGAAACCATATAGTGCTCCATATAGAATAAGGGACCCTATATGATGTTCCATATAGAATAATGAATCCTATATAATGCTCCATATAGAATAATGGGCCCTATATAATGCTCCATATAGAATAATAGAAACCATATAATGCTCCATATAGAGATTTGGGCCCTATATAATGCTCCATACAGAATAATGGGCCCTATATAATGCTCCATATAGAATAATGGGCCAACTATGATGCTCCATATAGAATAATGGAACCTATATAATGCCCCATATAGAATAATGCACCCTATATAATCCTCTATATAGATTAATGGCAACCATATAGTGATCCATATAGAATAATGGGCCCTATATACTGCTCCATATAGAATAATGGAACCCATATAATGCTCCATACAGAATAATGGGCCTCATATAATGATCCATATAGAATAAAGGGCCCTATATAATGCTCCATATAGAATAATGGACCTTATATAATGCTCCATATAGAATAATGGAAACCATATAGTGTTCCATATAGAATAATGGGCCCTATATACTGCTCCATATAGAATAATGGAACCCATATAATGCTCCATATAGAATAATGGGCAGTATATAATGCTCCATAGATAATAATGGGCCATATATAATGCTCCATATAGAATAATGGGCCCAATATAATGCTCCATATAGAATAATTGACCCTATATGATGCTCCATATAGAATAATGGAAACCATATAATGCCCCGTATTGAATAATGGGCCCTGTATCATGCTCCATATAGAATAATGGGCCCTATATAATGTTGCATACAGAATAATAGGCCCTATATTATGCTCCATATGGAATAATGGGCCCTACATAATGCTACATATAGAATAATAGCAACCATATAGTGATCCATAAAGAATAATGGGCCCTATATAATGCTCCATATAGAATAATGGTACCCATATAATGCTCCATACAGAATAATGGGCCTCATAAAATGCTCCATATAGAATAATCGGCCCTATATAATGCTCCATATAGAATAATCAACTTTATATAACGCTCCATATAGAATAATGGAAACCATATAATGCTCCATATAGAATAATGGACCCTATATAATGTTCAATATCGAATAATGGACCCTGTATAATGCTACATATAGAATAATGGGCCTCATTTAATGCTCCATATAGAATAATGGGAACCATATAGTGTTCCATATAGAATAAAGGGCCCTATATAATGCCCCATATAGAATAATGGAACCCATATAGTGCTCCATATAGAATAAGGGGCCTCACATAATACTCCATATAGAATAATGGGCGCTAAATAATGCTCCATATAGAATAATGGGCTATATTTAATGCTCCATATAGAATAATGGGCCCTATATAATGCTCCACATAGAATAATGGGCCCTTTATAGTGCTCCATATAGAATAATGGGCCCAATATAATGCTCCATATAGAATAATGGACCCTATATAATGCTCCATATAGAATAATGGGCCCAATATAATGCTCATTATAGAATAATGGAAACCATATTGTGCTCCATATAGAATAATGGGCCCAATATAATGCTCCATATAGAATAATGGACATTATGTAATACTCCATAAAGAATAATGGAAATCATATAGTGCTCCATATAGAATAATGTGCCCTATATAATGCTCCGTATAGAATAATGTGCCCTATATTATGCTCCACATAGATTAATGGGCCCTATATAGTGCTCCATATAGAATAATGGGCCCAATATAATGCTCCATATAGAATAATGGACCATATATAATGCTCCATAAAGAATAATGGGCCCAATATAATGCTCCATATAGAATAATGGAAACCATATTAAGCTCCATATAGAATAATGGACCTATATAATGCTCCATATAGAATAATGGACATTATATTAAACTCCATATAGAATAACGGAAATCATATGGAGATCAATATAGAATAATGGACCCCATATAATACTCCATATAGAATAATAGGCCCTATATAATTTTTCATGTAGAATAAAGGGCCCTATATAATGCTCCATATAGAACAATGGGCCCTATATAATGCTCCATATAGAATACTGGGCTCTATATAATGCTACATATAGAATAATGGACATTATACAATACTCCATATAGAATAATGGAAATCATATAGTGCTCCATCTAGAATAATAGACCCTATATAATACTCCATATAGAATAATGGGCCCTATATAATGCTCCATATAGAATAATGGAAACCATATAATGCTCCATATAGAATAATGGGCCCGATATAATGCGCCATAAAAAATAATGGGCCCTATATAATGCTCCATATAGAATAATGGAAACCATATAGTGCTCCATATAGAATAATGGACCCTATATGATGTTCCATATAGAATAATGAATCCTATATAATGCTCCATATAGAATAATGGGCCATATATAATGCTGTATATAGAATAATGGAAACCATGTAGTGCTCCATATAGATTAATGGACCCTATATAATGCTCCATATAGAATAATGAACCCTGTATAATGCTCCCTATAGAATAATGGGCCCTATATAATGCCCCATATAGAATAATGGAAACCATATAATGATCCATATAAATTAATGGGCCCTATATAATGTTCCATGCAGAATAATGGGCCCTATATAATGCTCCATATAGAATAATGGAAACCATATGGTGCTCCATATAGGATAATGGACCCTATATGATGATCCATATAGAATAATGAATACTTTATAATGCTCCATGTAGAATAATGGAAACCATATAATGCTCCATATAGAATAATGGGCCAAATATAATGCTCCATATAGAATAATGGGCCAAATATAATGCTCCATATAGAATAATGGACCCTAAATAATGATCCATATAGAATAAAAACCCTATATAATGCTCCATATAGAATAATGGAAACCATATAGTGCTCCATATACATTAATGGACCCTATAGAATGCTCCATATAGAATAATGGAACTCATATAACGCTCCATACAGAATAATGGGCCTCATATAATGCTCCATATAGAATAATGGGCCCTATATAATGCTCCATATAGAATAATGGACCTTATATAATGTTCCATATAGAATAATGGAAACTATATAGTGCACCATATAGAATAATGGACCCTATATAATGCTCCATATAGAATAATGGAGACCATATATTGCCCCATATAGAATAATGGGCCCTATATAATCCTTTATATAGAATAATGGGCCCTATATAATGTTCCATATAGAATAATAGGCCCTGTATTATGCTCCATATAGAATAATGGACCCTAAATAATGCTGCATATAGAATAATGGAAACCATATAGTGATAATTATAGAATAATGGGCCCGATATAATGATCCATATACAATAATGGAACCCATATAATGCTCCATACAGAATAATGGGCATCATGTAATGCTCCATATAGAATAATGAGCCCTAGATAATGCTACATATAGAATAATTGAACTTATATAACGCTCCATATAAAATAATGGAAACCATATAGTGCTCCATATAGAACAAAGGTCCCTTATATAATGCTCCATATAGAATAATGGAACCCATATAGTGCTCCATAAAGAATAATGGGCCCTATATAATGCTCCACATAGAATAATGGGCCCTATATAGTGCTCCATATGGAATAATGGGCCCAATATAATGTTCCATGTAGAATAATGGGCCCGATATAATGCGCCATACAAAATAATGGGCCCTATATAATGCTCCATATAAAATAAAGGAAACCATATAGTGCTCCATAAAGAATAATAGACACTATATGATGTTGCATATAGAATAAAGAATCCTATATAATGCTCCATATAGAATAATGGGACATATATAATGCTCCATATAGAATAATAGAAACCATATAATGCTCCATATAAAGATGTGGGCCCTATATAATGCTCCATACAGAATAATGGGCCCTATATAATGCTCCATATAGAATAATGGGCCAAATATAATGCTCCATATAGAATAATGGACCCTATATAATACCCCATATAGAATAATGCACCCTATATAATGCTCTATATAGATTAATGGAAACCATATAATGCTCCATATAGAATAATGGGCCTCATATAATGATCCACATAGAATAAAGGGCCCTATATAGTGCTCCATATAGAATAATGGACCTTGTATAATGCTCCATATAGAATAATGGAAAACATATAGTGTTCCATGTAGAATAATGGGCCCTATATAATGCTCCTTATAGAATAATGAAAACCACATAATGCTCCATATAGAATAATGGGCCGTATATAATGCTCCATAGAGAATAATGGGCCATATATAATGCTAAATATAGAATAATGTGCCCAATATAATGCTCCATATAGATTAATGGACCCTATATAATGCTCCATATAGAATAATGAACCCTATATAATGCTCCATATAGAATAATGGGCCCTATATAATGCCCCATATAGAATAATGGAAACCATATAGTGCTCCATATAGAATAATGGGCCCTATATAATGCTACATATAGAATAATGGACATTATATAATACTCCATATAGAATAATGGAAATCATATAGTGATCCTTATAGAATAATGGGCCCGATATAATGATCCATATACAATAATGGAACCCATATAATGCTCTATACAGAATAATGGCCATCATGTAATGCTCCATATAGAATAATGGGCCCTATATAATGCTACATATAGAATAATTGACCTTATATAACGCTCCATATAAAATAATGGAAACCATATAGTGCTCCATATAGAACAAAGGGCCCTTATATAATGCTCCATATAGAATAATAGAACCCATATAGTGCTCCATAAAGTATAATGGGCCCTATATAATGCTCCACATAGAATAATGGGCCCTATATAGTGCTCCATATGGAATAATGGGCCCAATATAATGTTCCATGTAGAATAATGGATGCTATATAATGCTCCATATAGAATAATGGGCCCTAAATAATACTCCATATAGAATAATGGGCCCTATATATTGCTCCACATAGAATAATGGGCCCTATATAGTGCTCCATATAGAATAATGGGCCCTATATAATGCTCCACATAGAATAATGGGCCCTATATAGTGCTCCATAAAGAGTAATGGGCCTCACACAATGTTCCATATAGAATAATGGGCCCAATATAATGCTTAATATAGAATAATGGAGAACATATTGTGCTCCATATAGAATAATGGGCCTATATAATGATCCATATAGAATAATGGACATTATATAAAACTCCATATAGAATAATGGAAATCATATAGGGATCAATATAGAATAATGGACTCTATATAATACTCCATATAGAATAATGGGCCCTATATAATATTTCATATAGAATAAAGGGCCCTATATAATGCTCCATATAGAACAATGGGCCCTATATAATGCTCCATATAGAATACTGGGCCCTATATAATGCTACATATAGAATAATGGGCCCTATATAATGCTCCATATAGAACAATGGTCCATATATAATGCTCCATAGAGAATAATCTAAACCATATAGTGCTACATATAGAATAATGGACCCAATATAATGCTCCATAAAGAATAATGGACCCTATATAATGCTCCATATAGAATAATGGGCCCTATATAACGCTCCATATAGAATAATGGAAACCATATAATGCTCCATATAGAATAATGGGCCCGATATAATGCTCCATACAAAATAATGGGCCCTATATAATGCTCCATATAGAAAATTGTAAACCATATAGTGCTCCATATAGAATAATGGACCCTATATAATGTTCCATACAGAATAATAGGCCCTATATTATGCTCCATATGGAATAATGGGCCCTACATAATGCTACATATAGAATAATAGCAACCATATAGTGATCCATAAAGAATAATGGGCCCTATATAATGCTCCATATAGAATAATGTTACCCATATAATGCTCCATACAGAATAATGGGCCTCATAAAATGCTCCATATAGAATAATGGGCCCTATATAATGCTCCATATAGAATAATCAGCTTTATATAACGCTCCATATAGAATAATGGAAACCATATAATGCTCCATGTAGAATAATGGACCCTATATAATGATCAATATCGAATAATGGACCTTGTATAATGCTACATATAGAATAATTGGCCTCATTTAATGCTCCATATAGAATAATGGGAACCATATATGGTTCCATATAGAATAAAGGGCCCTATATAATGCCCCATATAGAATAATGGAACCCATATAGTGCTCCATATAGAATAATGGGCCTCACATAATACTCCATATAGAATAATGGGCGCTAAATAATGCTCCATATAGAATAATAAGCCCTATTTAATGCTCCATATAGAATAATGGGCCCTATATAATGCTCCACATAGAATAATGGGCCCTTTATAGTGCTCCATATAGAATAATGCGCCCAATATAATGCTCCATATAGAATAAAGGGCCCAATATAATGCTCTTTATAGAATAATGGAAACCATATTGTGCTCCATATAGAATAATGGGCCCTATATAATGCTCCATATAGAATAATGGACATTATGTAATACTCCATATAGAATAATGGAAATCATATAGTGCTCCATATAGAATAATGTGCCCTATATAATGCTCCGTATAGATTAATGAGCCCTATATAATGCTCCACATAGATTAATGGGCCTTATATAGTTCTCCATATAGAATAATGGGCCCAATATAATGCTCCATATAGAATAATGGACCATATATAATGCTCCATAAAGAATAATGGGCCAAATATAATGCTCCATATAGAATAATGGAAACCATATTGTGCTCCATATAAAATAATGGACCTATATAATGCTCCATATAGAATAATGGACATTATATAAAACTCCATATAGAATAATGGAAATCATATGGAGATCAATATAGAATAATGGACCCCATATAATACTCCATGTAGAATAATGGGCCCTATATAATATTTCATGTAGAATAAAGGGCCCTATATAATGCTCCATATATAACAATGGGCCCTATATAATGCTCCATATAGAATACTGGGCTCTATATAATGCTAGATATAGAATAATGGAAACCATATAGTGCTCCATATAGAATAATGGGCCCTATAGTATGCTCCATCTAGAGTAATGGGCCCTATATAATGTTCAATATAGTATAATGGGCCCAATATAATGCTCCATATAAAATAATCGAAACCATATAGTGCTCCATATAGAATAATGGGCCCTATATAATGCTACATATAGAATAATGGACATTATATAATACTCCATATAGAATAATGGAAATCATATAGTGCTCCATCTAGAATAATAGACCCTATATAATAGCCCATATAGAATAATGGGTCTTATATAATGCTTCATATAAAATAATGGGTCCTATATAATGCTCCATATAGAACAATGGGCCATATATAATGCTCCATAGAGAATAATGGAAACCATATAGTGCTACATATAGAATAATGGACCCAATATAATGCTCCATAAAGAATAATGGACCCTATATAATGCTCCATATAGAATAATGGGCCCTATATAACGCTCCATATAGAATAATGGAAACCATATAATGCTCCATATAGAGATTTGGGCCCTATATAATGCTCCATACAGAATAACGGGCCCTATATAATGGTCCATATAGAATAATGGGCCAACTATAATGCTCCATATAGAATAATGGAACCTATATAATGCCCCATATAGAATAGTGCACCCTATATAATGCTCTATATAGATTAATGGAAACCATATAGTGATCCATATAGAATAATGGGCCCTATATAATGCTCCATATAGAATAATGGAACCCATATAATGCTCCATACAGAATAATGGGCCTCATATAATGATCCATATAGAATAAAGGGCCCTATATAATGCTCCATATAGAATAATGGACCTTATATAATGCTCCATATAGAATAATGGAAACCATATAGTGTTCCATATAGAATAATGGACAGTATATAATGCTCCTTATAGAATAATGAAAACCATATAATGCTCCATATAGAATAATGGGCCATATATAATGCTCCATAGAAAATAATGGGCCATATATAATGCTCCATATAGAATAATGGGACCAATATAATGCTCCATATAGAATAATTGACCCTATATGATGCTCCATATAGAATAATGGAAACCATATAGTGCCCCGTATTGAATAATGGGCCCTATATCATGCTCCATATAGAATGATGGGCCCTACATAATGTTCCATACAGAATAATAGGCCCTATATTATGCTCCATATGGAATAATGGGCCCTACATAATGCTACATAGAGAATAATAGCAACCATATAGTGATCCATAAAGAATAATGGGCCCTATATAATGCCCCATATAGAATAATCAACTTTATATAACGCTCCATATAGAATAATGGAAACCATATAATGCTCCATATAGAATAATGGACCCTATATAATGTTCAATATCGAATAATGGACCCTATATAAAGCTACATATAGAATAATGGGCCTCATTTAATGCTCCATATAGAATAATGGGAACCATATAGTGTTCCATATAGAATAAAGGGCCCTATATAATGCCTCATATAGAATAATGGAACACATATAATGCTCCATATAGAATAATGGGCCCAATATAATGCTCCATATAGAATAATGGACCCTATATAATGCTCCATATAGAATAATGGGCCCTATATAATGCTCCATATAGAATAATGGACATTATGTAATACTCCATATAGAATAATGGAAATCATATAGTGCTCCATATAGAATAATGTGCCCTATATAATGCTCCGTATAGAATAATGGCCCTATATAATGCTCCACATAGATTAATGGGCCCTATATAGTGCTCCATATAGAATAATGGGCCCAATATAATGCTCCATATAGAATAATGGACCATATATAATGCTCCATAAAGAATAATGGGCCCAATATAATGCTCCATATAGAATAATGGAAACCATATTGTGCTCCATATAGAATAATGGACCTATATAATGCTCCATATAGAATAATGGACATTATATAAAACTCCATATAGAATAATGGAAATAATATGGAGATCAATATAGAATAATGGACCCCATATAATACTCCATATAGAATAATGGGCCCTATATAATATTTCATGTAGAATAAAGGGCCCTACATAATGCTCCATATAGAACAATGGGCCCTATATAATGCTCCATATAGAATACTGGGCTCTATATAATGCTACATATAGAATAATGGAAACCATATAGTGCCCCATATAGAATAATGGGCCCTATAGTATGCTCCATCTAGAGTAATGTGCCCTATATAATGTTCAATATAGTATAATGGGCAAAATAAATCATATAAAATAATGGAAACCATATAGTGCTCCATATAGAATAATGGGCCCTATATAATGCTCCATATAGAATAATGGACCTTGTATAATGCTCCATATAGAATAATGGAAACCATGTAGTGTTCCGTATAGAATAATGGGCCCTATATAATGCTCCTTATAGAATAATGAAAACCATATAATGCTCCATATAGAATAATGGGCCGTATATAATGCTCCATAGAGAATAATGGGCCATATATAATGCTCCATATGGAATAATGTGCCCAATATAATGCTCCATATAGATTAATGGACCCTATATAATGCTCCATATAGAATAATGGGCCCTATATAATGCTCCATATAGAACAATGGGCCCTATGTAATGCTCCATATAGAATACTGGGCTCTATATAATGCTACATATAGAATAATGGAAACCATATAGTGCTCCATATAGAAAAATGGGCCCTACAGTATGCTCCATCTAGAGTAATGGGCCCTATATAATGTTCAATATAGTATAATGGGCCCAATATAATGCTCCATATAAAATAATGGAAACCATATAGTGCTCCATATAGAATAATAGGCCCTATATAATGCCACACATAGAATAATGGACATTATATAATACACCATATAGAATAATGGAAATCATATAGTGCTCCATCTAGAATAATAGACCCTATATAATACTCCATATAGAATAATGGATCTTATATAATGCTCCATATAGAATAATGGGTCCTATATAATGCTCCATGTAGAATAATGGGCCATATATAATGCTCCATAGAGAATAATGGAAACCATATAGTGCTACATATAGAATAATGGACCCAATATAATGCTCCATAAAGAATAATGGACCCTATATAATGCTCCATATAGAATAATGGGCCCTTTATAACGCTCCATATAGAATAATGGAAACCATATAATGCTCCATATAGAATAATGGGCCCGATATAATGCTCCATACAAAATAATGGGCCCTATATAATGCTCCATATAGAATAATGGAAACCATATAGTGCTCCATATAGAATAATGGACCCTATATGATGTTCCATATAGAATAATGGGCCCTCTATAATGTTCCATATAGAATAATGGGCCCTATATTATGCTCCATATAGATTAATGGGATCTATATAATGCTACAAATAGAATAATGGAAAACATTTAGTGCATCATATACAATAATGGGCCTTATATAATGCTCCACATAGAATAATGGAACCCATATAATGTTCCATACAGAATAATGGGCCTCATATAACGCTTCATATACAATAATGGGCCCTAAATAATGCTCCATACAGAATAATGGACCCTATATAATGCTCCATATAGAATAATGGACCGTATATAATGCTTCATATAGAATAATGGGCCATATATAATACTGTATATAGAATAATGGAAACCATGTAGTGCTCCATATAGATTAATGGACCCTATATAATGCTCCATATAGAATAATGAACCCTATATAATGCTCCATATAGAATAATGGGCCCTATATAATGCCCTATATAGAATAATGGAAACCATATAATGATCCATATAAATTAATGGGCCCTATATAATGCTCCATACAGAATAATGGGCCCTATATAATGCTTCATATAGAATAATTTAAACCATATGGTGCTCCATATAGAATAATGGACCCTATATGATGATCCATATAGAATAATGGATAATTTATAATGCCCCATATAGAATAATGGGCCCTATATAATGCTCCATGTAGAATAATGGAAACCATATAATGCTCCATATAGAATAATGGGCCCTATATAATGCTCCATATAGAATAATGGGCCAAATATAATACTCCATATAGAATAATGGACCCTAAATAATGATCCATATAGAATAAAAACCCTATATAATGCTCCATATAGAATAATGGAAACCATATAGTGCTCCATATAGATTAATGGGCCCTATAGAATGCTCCATATAGAATAATGGAACCCATATAACGCTCCATACAGAATAATGGGCCTCATATAATGTTCCATATAGAATAATGGGCCCTATATAATGCTCCATATAGAATAATGGACCTTATATAATGTTCCATATAGAACAATGGAAACTATATATTGCACCATATAGAATAATGGACCCTATATAATGCTCCATATAGAATAATGGAGACCATATAGTGCCCCATATAGAATAATGGGCCCTATATAATCCTTTATATAGAATAATGGGCCCTATATAATGTTCCATATAGAATAATAGGCCCTGTATTATGCTCCATATAGAATAATGGACCCTAAATAATGCTACATATAGAATAATGGAAACCATATAGTGATCCTTATAGAATAATGGGCCCGATATAATGATCCATATACAATAATGGAACCCATATAATGCTCCATACAGAATAAGGGGCATCATGTAATGCTCCATATAGAATAATGGGCCCTATATAATACTACATATAGAATAATTGACCGTATATAACGCTCCAAATAAAATAATGGAAACCATATAGTGCTCCATATAGAACAAAGTGCCCTTATATAATGCTCCATATAGAATAATGGAACCCATATAGTGCTCCATAAAGTATAATGGGCCCTATATAATGCTCCACATAGAATAATGGGCCCTATATAGTGCTCCATATGGAATAATGGGCCCAATATAATGTTCCATGTAGAATAATGGACGCTATATAATGCTCCATATAGAATAATGGGCCCTAAATAATACTCCATATAGAATAATGGGCCCTATATATTGCTCCACATAGAATAATGGGCCCTATATAGTGCTCCATATAGAATAATGGGCCCTATATAATGCTCCACATAGAATAATGGGCAGTATATAGTGCTCCATAAAGAGTAATGGGCCTCACACAATGTTCCATATAGAATAATGGGCCCAATATAATGCTTAATATAGAATAATGGAGAACATATTGTGCTCCATATAGAATAATGGGCCTATATAATGATCCATATAGAATAATGGACATTATATAAAACTCCATATAGAATAATGGAAATCATATAGGGATCAATATAGAATAATGGACCCTATATAATACTCCATATAGAATAATGGGCCCTATATAATATTTCATATAGAATAAAGGGCCCTATATAATGCTCCAATTAGAACAATGGGCCCTATATAATGCTCCACATAGAATACTGGGCCCTATATAATGCCACATATAGAATAATGGAAACCATATCATGCTCCATATAGAATAATGGGCCCTATAGTATGCTCCATCTAGAGTAATGGGCCCTATATAATGTTCAATATAGTATAATGGGCCCAATATAATGCTCCATATAAAATAATGGAAACCATATAGTGCTCCATATAGAATAATGGGCCCTATATAATGCTTCATATAGAGTAATGGACATTATATAATACTCCATATAGAATAATGGAAATCATATAGTGCTCCATCTAGAATAATGGACCCTATATAATACTCCATATAGAATAATGGGTCTTATATAATGCTCCATATAGAATAATGGGCCCTATATAATGCTCCATATAGAAAAATGGGCCATATATAATGCTCCATAGAGAATAATGGAAACCATATAGTGCTACATATAGAATAATGGACCCAATATAATGCTCCATAAAGAATAATGGACCCTATATAATGCTCCATATAGAATAATGGGCCCTATATAACACTCCATATAGAATAATGGAAACCATATAATGCTCCATATAGAATAATGGGCCCGATATAATGCTCCATACAAAATAATGGGCCATATATAATGCTCCATATAAAATAATGGAAACCATATAGTGCTCCATATAGAATAAGGGACCCTATATGATGTTCCATATAGAATAATGAATCCTATATAATGCTCCATATAGAATAATGGGCCCTATATAATGCTCCATATAGAATAATAGAAACCATATAATGCTCCATATAGAGATTTGGGCCCTATATAATGCTCCATACAGAATAATGGGCCCTATATAATGCTCCATATAGAATAATGGGCCAACTATGATGCTCCATATAGAATAATGGAACCTATATAATGCCCCATATAGAATAATGCACCCTATATAATCCTCTATATAGATTAATGGCAACCATATAGTGATCCATATAGAATAATGGGCCCTATATACTGCTCCATATAGAATAATGGAACCCATATAATGCTCCATACAGAATAATGGGCCTCATATAATGATCCATATAGAATAAAGGGCCCTATATAATGCTCCATATAGAATAATGGACCTTATATAATGCTCCATATAGAATAATGGAAACCATATAGTGTTCCATATAGAATAATGGGCCCTATATACTGCTCCATATAGAATAATGGAACCCATATAATGCTCCATATAGAATAATGGGCAGTATATAATGCTCCATAGATAATAATGGGCCATATATAATGCTCCATATAGAATAATGGGCCCAATATAATGCTCCATATAGAATAATTGACCCTATATGATGCTCCATATAGAATAATGGAAACCATATAATGCCCCGTATTGAATAATGGGCCCTGTATCATGCTCCATATAGAATAATGGGCCCTATATAATGTTGCATACAGAATAATAGGCCCTATATTATGCTCCATATGGAATAATGGGCCCTACATAATGCTACATATAGAATAATAGCAACCATATAGTGATCCATAAAGAATAATGGGCCCTATATAATGCTCCATATAGAATAATGGTACCCATATAATGCTCCATACAGAATAATGGGCCTCATAAAATGCTCCATATAGAATAATCGGCCCTATATAATGCTCCATATAGAATAATCAACTTTATATAACGCTCCATATAGAATAATGGAAACCATATAATGCTCCATATAGAATAATGGACCCTATATAATGTTCAATATCGAATAATGGACCCTGTATAATGCTACATATAGAATAATGGGCCTCATTTAATGCTCCATATAGAATAATGGGAACCATATAGTGTTCCATATAGAATAAAGGGCCCTATATAATGCCCCATATAGAATAATGGAACCCATATAGTGCTCCATATAGAATAAGGGGCCTCACATAATACTCCATATAGAATAATGGGCGCTAAATAATGCTCCATATAGAATAATGGGCTATATTTAATGCTCCATATAGAATAATGGGCCCTATATAATGCTCCACATAGAATAATGGGCCCTTTATAGTGCTCCATATAGAATAATGGGCCCAATATAATGCTCCATATAGAATAATGGACCCTATATAATGCTCCATATAGAATAATGGGCCCAATATAATGCTCATTATAGAATAATGGAAACCATATTGTGCTCCATATAGAATAATGGGCCCAATATAATGCTCCATATAGAATAATGGACATTATGTAATACTCCATAAAGAATAATGGAAATCATATAGTGCTCCATATAGAATAATGTGCCCTATATAATGCTCCGTATAGAATAATGTGCCCTATATTATGCTCCACATAGATTAATGGGCCCTATATAGTGCTCCATATAGAATAATGGGCCCAATATAATGCTCCATATAGAATAATGGACCATATATAATGCTCCATAAAGAATAATGGGCCCAATATAATGCTCCATATAGAATAATGGAAACCATATTAAGCTCCATATAGAATAATGGACCTATATAATGCTCCATATAGAATAATGGACATTATATTAAACTCCATATAGAATAACGGAAATCATATGGAGATCAATATAGAATAATGGACCCCATATAATACTCCATATAGAATAATAGGCCCTATATAATTTTTCATGTAGAATAAAGGGCCCTATATAATGCTCCATATAGAACAATGGGCCCTATATAATGCTCCATATAGAATACTGGGCTCTATATAATGCTACATATAGAATAATGGACATTATACAATACTCCATATAGAATAATGGAAATCATATAGTGCTCCATCTAGAATAATAGACCCTATATAATACTCCATATAGAATAATGGGCCCTATATAATGCTCCATATAGAATAATGGAAACCATATAATGCTCCATATAGAATAATGGGCCCGATATAATGCGCCATAAAAAATAATGGGCCCTATATAATGCTCCATATAGAATAATGGAAACCATATAGTGCTCCATATAGAATAATGGACCCTATATGATGTTCCATATAGAATAATGAATCCTATATAATGCTCCATATAGAATAATGGGCCATATATAATGCTGTATATAGAATAATGGAAACCATGTAGTGCTCCATATAGATTAATGGACCCTATATAATGCTCCATATAGAATAATGAACCCTGTATAATGCTCCCTATAGAATAATGGGCCCTATATAATGCCCCATATAGAATAATGGAAACCATATAATGATCCATATAAATTAATGGGCCCTATATAATGTTCCATGCAGAATAATGGGCCCTATATAATGCTCCATATAGAATAATGGAAACCATATGGTGCTCCATATAGGATAATGGACCCTATATGATGATCCATATAGAATAATGAATACTTTATAATGCTCCATGTAGAATAATGGAAACCATATAATGCTCCATATAGAATAATGGGCCAAATATAATGCTCCATATAGAATAATGGGCCAAATATAATGCTCCATATAGAATAATGGACCCTAAATAATGATCCATATAGAATAAAAACCCTATATAATGCTCCATATAGAATAATGGAAACCATATAGTGCTCCATATACATTAATGGACCCTATAGAATGCTCCATATAGAATAATGGAACTCATATAACGCTCCATACAGAATAATGGGCCTCATATAATGCTCCATATAGAATAATGGGCCCTATATAATGCTCCATATAGAATAATGGACCTTATATAATGTTCCATATAGAATAATGGAAACTATATAGTGCACCATATAGAATAATGGACCCTATATAATGCTCCATATAGAATAATGGAGACCATATATTGCCCCATATAGAATAATGGGCCCTATATAATCCTTTATATAGAATAATGGGCCCTATATAATGTTCCATATAGAATAATAGGCCCTGTATTATGCTCCATATAGAATAATGGACCCTAAATAATGCTGCATATAGAATAATGGAAACCATATAGTGATAATTATAGAATAATGGGCCCGATATAATGATCCATATACAATAATGGAACCCATATAATGCTCCATACAGAATAATGGGCATCATGTAATGCTCCATATAGAATAATGAGCCCTAGATAATGCTACATATAGAATAATTGAACTTATATAACGCTCCATATAAAATAATGGAAACCATATAGTGCTCCATATAGAACAAAGGTCCCTTATATAATGCTCCATATAGAATAATGGAACCCATATAGTGCTCCATAAAGAATAATGGGCCCTATATAATGCTCCACATAGAATAATGGGCCCTATATAGTGCTCCATATGGAATAATGGGCCCAATATAATGTTCCATGTAGAATAATGGGCCCGATATAATGCGCCATACAAAATAATGGGCCCTATATAATGCTCCATATAAAATAAAGGAAACCATATAGTGCTCCATAAAGAATAATAGACACTATATGATGTTGCATATAGAATAAAGAATCCTATATAATGCTCCATATAGAATAATGGGACATATATAATGCTCCATATAGAATAATAGAAACCATATAATGCTCCATATAAAGATGTGGGCCCTATATAATGCTCCATACAGAATAATGGGCCCTATATAATGCTCCATATAGAATAATGGGCCAAATATAATGCTCCATATAGAATAATGGACCCTATATAATACCCCATATAGAATAATGCACCCTATATAATGCTCTATATAGATTAATGGAAACCATATAATGCTCCATATAGAATAATGGGCCTCATATAATGATCCACATAGAATAAAGGGCCCTATATAGTGCTCCATATAGAATAATGGACCTTGTATAATGCTCCATATAGAATAATGGAAAACATATAGTGTTCCATGTAGAATAATGGGCCCTATATAATGCTCTTTATAGAATAATGAAAACCACATAATGCTCCATATAGAATAATGGGCCGTATATAATGCTCCATAGAGAATAATGGGCCATATATAATGCTAAATATAGAATAATGTGCCCAATATAATGCTCCATATAGATTAATGGACCCTATATAATGCTCCATATAGAATAATGAACCCTATATAATGCTCCATATAGAATAATGGGCCCTATATAATGCCCCATATAGAATAATGGAAACCATATAGTGCTCCATATAGAATAATGGGCCCTATATAATGCTACATATAGAATAATGGACATTATATAATACTCCATATAGAATAATGGAAATCATATAGTGATCCTTATAGAATAATGGGCCCGATATAATGATCCATATACAATAATGGAACCCATATAATGCTCTATACAGAATAATGGCCATCATGTAATGCTCCATATAGAATAATGGGCCCTATATAATGCTACATATAGAATAATTGACCTTATATAACGCTCCATATAAAATAATGGAAACCATATAGTGCTCCATATAGAACAAAGGGCCCTTATATAATGCTCCATATAGAATAATAGAACCCATATAGTGCTCCATAAAGTATAATGGGCCCTATATAATGCTCCACATAGAATAATGGGCCCTATATAGTGCTCCATATGGAATAATGGGCCCAATATAATGTTCCATGTAGAATAATGGATGCTATATAATGCTCCATATAGAATAATGGGCCCTAAATAATACTCCATATAGAATAATGGGCCCTATATATTGCTCCACATAGAATAATGGGCCCTATATAGTGCTCCATATAGAATAATGGGCCCTATATAATGCTCCACATAGAATAATGGGCCCTATATAGTGCTCCATAAAGAGTAATGGGCCTCACACAATGTTCCATATAGAATAATGGGCCCAATATAATGCTTAATATAGAATAATGGAGAACATATTGTGCTCCATATAGAATAATGGGCCTATATAATGATCCATATAGAATAATGGACATTATATAAAACTCCATATAGAATAATGGAAATCATATAGGGATCAATATAGAATAATGGACTCTATATAATACTCCATATAGAATAATGGGCCCTATATAATATTTCATATAGAATAAAGGGCCCTATATAATGCTCCATATAGAACAATGGGCCCTATATAATGCTCCATATAGAATACTGGGCCCTATATAATGCTACATATAGAATAATGGGCCCTATATAATGCTCCATATAGAACAATGGTCCATATATAATGCTCCATAGAGAATAATCTAAACCATATAGTGCTACATATAGAATAATGGACCCAATATAATGCTCCATAAAGAATAATGGACCCTATATAATGCTCCATATAGAATAATGGGCCCTATATAACGCTCCATATAGAATAATGGAAACCATATAATGCTCCATATAGAATAATGGGCCCGATATAATGCTCCATACAAAATAATGGGCCCTATATAATGCTCCATATAGAAAATTGTAAACCATATAGTGCTCCATATAGAATAATGGACCCTATATAATGTTCCATACAGAATAATAGGCCCTATATTATGCTCCATATGGAATAATGGGCCCTACATAATGCTACATATAGAATAATAGCAACCATATAGTGATCCATAAAGAATAATGGGCCCTATATAATGCTCCATATAGAATAATGTTACCCATATAATGCTCCATACAGAATAATGGGCCTCATAAAATGCTCCATATAGAATAATGGGCCCTATATAATGCTCCATATAGAATAATCAGCTTTATATAACGCTCCATATAGAATAATGGAAACCATATAATGCTCCATGTAGAATAATGGACCCTATATAATGATCAATATCGAATAATGGACCTTGTATAATGCTACATATAGAATAATTGGCCTCATTTAATGCTCCATATAGAATAATGAGAACCATATATGGTTCCATATAGAATAAAGGGCCCTATATAATGCCCCATATAGAATAATGGAACCCATATAGTGCTCCATATAGAATAATGGGCCTCACATAATACTCCATATAGAATAATGGGCGCTAAATAATGCTCCATATAGAATAATAAGCCCTATTTAATGCTCCATATAGAATAATGGGCCCTATATAATGCTCCACATAGAATAATGGGCCCTTTATAGTGCTCCATATAGAATAATGCGCCCAATATAATGCTCCATATAGAATAAAGGGCCCAATATAATGCTCTTTATAGAATAATTGAAACCATATTGTGCTCCATATAGAATAATGGGCCCTATATAATGCTCCATATAGAATAATGGACATTATGTAATACTCCATATAGAATAATGGAAATCATATAGTGCTCCATATAGAATAATGTGCCCTATATAATGCTCCGTATAGATTAATGAGCCCTATATAATGCTCCACATAGATTAATGGGCCTTATATAGTTCTCCATATAGAATAATGGGCCCAATATAATGCTCCATATAGAATAATGGACCATATATAATGCTCCATAAAGAATAATGGGCCAAATATAATGCTCCATATAGAATAATGGAAACCATATTGTGCTCCATATAAAATAATGGACCTATATAATGCTCCATATAGAATAATGGACATTATATAAAACTCCATATAGAATAATGGAAATCATATGGAGATCAATATAGAATAATGGACCCCATATAATACTCCATGTAGAATAATGGGCCCTATATAATATTTCATGTAGAATAAAGGGCCCTATATAATGCTCCATATATAACAATGGGCCCTATATAATGCTCCATATAGAATACTGGGCTCTATATAATGCTAGATATAGAATAATGGAAACCATATAGTGCTCCATATAGAATAATGGGCCCTATAGTATGCTCCATCTAGAGTAATGGGCCCTATATAATGTTCAATATAGTATAATGGGCCCAATATAATGCTCCATATAAAATAATCGAAACCATATAGTGCTCCATATAGAATAATGGGCCCTATATAATGCTACATATAGAATAATGGACATTATATAATACTCCATATAGAATAATGGAAATCATATAGTGCTCCATCTAGAATAATAGACACTATATAATAGCCCATATAGAATAATGGGTCTTATATAATGCTTCATATAAAATAATGGGTCCTATATAATGCTCCATATAGAACAATGGGCCATATATAATGCTCCATAGAGAATAATGGAAACCATATAGTGCTACATATAGAATAATGGCCCCTATATAATGCTCCATAAAGAATAATGGACCCTATATAATGCTCCATATAGAATAATGGGCCCTATATAACGCTCCATATAGAATAATGGAAACCATATAATGCTCCATATAGAGATTTGGGCCCTATATAATGCTCCATACAGAATAACGGGCCCTATATAATGGTCCATATAGAATAATGGGCCAACTATAATGCTCCATATAGAATAATGGAACCTATATAATGCCCCATATAGAATAGTGCACCCTATATAATGCTCTATATAGATTAATGGAAACCATATAGTGATCCATATAGAATAATGGGCCCTATATAATGCTCCATATAGAATAATGGAACCCATATAATGCTCCATACAGAATAATGGGCCTCATATAATGATCCATATAGAATAAAGGGCCCTATATAATGCTCCATATAGAATAATGGACCTTATATAATGCTCCATATAGAATAATGGAAACCATATAGTGTTCCATATAGAATAATGGACAGTATATAATGCTCCTTATAGAATAATGAAAACCATATAATGCTCCATATAGAATAATGGGCCATATATAATGCTCCATAGAAAATAATGGGCCATATATAATGCTCCATATAGAATAATGGGACCAATATAATGCTCCATATAGAATAATTGACCCTATATGATGCTCCATATAGAATAATGGAAACCATATAGTGCCCCGTATTGAATAATGGGCCCTATATCATGCTCCATATAGAATGATGGGCCCTACATAATGTTCCATACAGAATAATAGGCCCTATATTATGCTCCATATGGAATAATGGGCCCTACATAATGCTACATAGAGAATAATAGCAACCATATAGTGATCCATAAAGAATAATGGGCCCTATATAATGCCCCATATAGAATAATCAACTTTATATAACGCTCCATATAGAATAATGGAAACCATATAATGCTCCATATAGAATAATGGACCCTATATAATGTTCAATATCGAATAATGGACCCTATATAATGCTACATATATAATAATGGGCCTCATTTAATGCTCCATATAGAATAATGGGAACCATATAGTGTTCCATATAGAATAAAGGGCCCTATATAATGCCTCATATAGAATAATGGAACCCATATAATGCTCCATATAGAATAATGGGCCCAATATAATGCTCCATATAGAATAATGGACCCTATATAATGCTTCATATAGAATAATGGGCCCAATATAATGCTCATTATAGAATAATGGAAACCATATTGTGCTCCATATAGAATAATGGGCCCTATATAATGCTCCATATAGAATAATGGACATTATGTAATACTCCATATAGAATAATGGAAATCATATAGTGCTCCATATAGAATAATGTGCCCTATATAATGCTCCGTATAGAATAATGGCCCTATATAATGCTCCACATAGATTAATGGGCCCTATATAGTGCTCCATATAGAATAATGGGCCCAATATAATGCTCCATATAGAATAATGGACCATATATAATGCTCCATAAAGAATAATGGGCCCAATATAATGCTCCATATAGAATAATGGAAACCATATTGTGCTCCATATAGAATAATGGACCTATATAATGCTCCATATAGAATAATGGACATTATATAAAACTCCATATAGAATAATGGAAATAATATGGAGATCAATATAGAATAATGGACCCCATATAATACTCCATATAGAATAATGGGCCCTATATAATATTTCATGTAGAATAAAGGGCCCTACATAATGCTCCATATAGAACAATGGGCCCTATATAATGCTCCATATAGAATACTGGGCTCTATATAATGCTACATATAGAATAATGGAAACCATATAGTGCCCCATATAGAATAATGGGCCCTATAGTATGCTCCATCTAGAGTAATGTGCCCTATATAATGTTCAATATAGTATAATGGGCAAAATAAATCATATAAAATAATGGAAACCATATAGTGCTCCATATAGAATAATGGGCCCTATATAATGCTCCATATAGAATAATGGACCTTGTATAATGCTCCATATAGAATAATGGAAACCATGTAGTGTTCCGTATAGAATAATGGGCCCTATATAATGCTCCTTATAGAATAATGAAAACCATATAATGCTCCAAATAGAATAATGGGCCGTATATAATGCTCCATAGAGAATAATGGGCCATATATAATGCTCCATATGGAATAATGTGCCCAATATAATGCTCCATATAGATTAATGGACCCTATATAATGCTCCATATAGAATAATGGGCCCTATATAATGCTCCATATAGAACAATGGGCCCTATGTAATGCTCCATATAGAATACTGGGCTCTATATAATGCTACATATAGAATAATGGAAACCATATAGTGCTCCATATAGAATAATGGGCCCTACAGTATGCTCCATCTAGAGTAATGGGCCCTATATAATGTTCAATATAGTATAATGGGCCCAATATAATGCTCCATATAAAATAATGGAAACCATATAGTGCTCCATATAGAATAATGGGCCCTATATAATGCCACATATAGAATAATGGACATTATATAATACACCATATAGAATAATGGAAATCATATAGTGCTCCATCTAGAAGAATAGACCCTATATAATACTCCATATAGAATAATGGATCTTATATAATGCTCCATATAGAATAATGGGTCCTATATAATGCTCCATATAGAACAATGGGCCATATATAATGCTCCATAGAGAATAATGGAAACCATATAGTGCTACATATAGACTAATGGACCCAATATAATGCTCCATAAAGAATAATGGACCCTATATAATGCTCCATATAGAATAATAGGCACTATATAATGCTCCATATAGAAAAATGGAAACCATATAATGCTCCATATAGAATAATGGCCCGATATAATGCTCCATACAAATTAATGGGCCCTATATAATGCTCCATATAGAATAATGGAAACCATATAGTGCTCCATATAGAATAATGGACCCTATATGATGTTCCATATAGAATAATGGGCCCTCTATAATGTTCCATATAGAATAATGGGCCCTATATTATGCTCCATATAGATTAATGGGATCTATATAATGCTACAAATAGAATAATGGAAAACATTTAGTGCATCATATACAATAATGGGCCTTATATAATGCTCCACATAGAATAATGGAACCCATATAATGTTCCATACAGAATAATGGGCCTCATATAACGCTTCATATACAATAATTGGCCCTAAATAATGCTCCATACAGAATAATGGACCCTATATAATGCTCCATATAGAATAATGGACCGTATATAATGCTTCATATAGAATAATGGGCCATATATAATGCTGTATATAGAATAATGGAAACCATGCAGAGCTCCATATAGATTAATGGACCCTATATAATGCTTCATATAGAATAATGAACCCTATATAATGCTCCATATAGAATAATGGGCCTTATATAATGCCCTATATAGAATAATGGAAACCATATAATGATCCATATAATTTAATGGGCCCTATATAATGCTCCATACAGAATAATGGGCCCTATATAATGCTCCATATAGAATAATGGAAACCATATGGTGCTCCATATAGAATAATGGACCCTATATGATGATCCATATAGAATAATGGATACTTTATAATGCTCCATATAGAATAATGGGCCCTATATAATGCTCCATGTAGAATAATGGAAACCATATAATGCTCCATATAGAATAATGGGCCCTATATAATGCTCCATATAGAATAATGGGCCAAATATAATGCTCCATATAGAATAATGGACCCTAAATAATGATCCATATATAATAAAAACCCTATATGATGCTCCATATAGAATAATGGAAACCATATAGTGCTCCATATAGATTAATGGGCCCTATAGAATGCTCCATATAGAATAATGGAACCCATATAACGCTCCATACAGAATAATGGGCCTCATATAATGCTCCATATAGAATAATGGGCCCTATATAATGCTCCATATAGAATAATGGACCTTATATAATGTTCCATATAGAATAATGGAAACTATATATTGCACCATATAGAATAATGGACCCTATATAATGCTCCATATAGAATAATGGAGACCATATAGTGCCCCATATAGAATAATGGGCCCTATATAATCCTTTATATTGAATAATGGGCCCTATATAATCCTTTATATAGAATAATGGGCCCTATATAATGTTCCATATAGAATAATAGGCCCTGTATTATGTTCTATATAGAATAATGGACCCTAAATAATGCTACATATAGAATAATGGAAACCATATAGTGATCCTTATAGAATAATGGGCCCGATATAATGATCCATATAGAATAATGGAACCCATATAATGCTCCATACAGAATAATGGGCATCATGTAATGCTCCATATAGAATAATGGGCCCTATATAATGCTCCATATAGAATAATGGAAACCATGTAGTGTTCAGTATAGAATAATGGGCCCAATATAATGCTCCTTATAGAATAATGAAAACCATATAATGCTCCATATAGAATAATGGGCCGTATATAATGCTCCATAGAGAATAATGGGCCATATATAATGCTCCATATGGAATAATGTGCCCAATATAATGCTCCATATAGATTAATGGACCCTATATAATGCTCCATATAGAATAATGGGCCCTATATAATGCCCCATATAGAATAATGGAAACCATATAATGATCCATATAAATTAATGGGCCCTATATAATGCTCCATACAGAATAATGGGCCCTATATAATGCTCCATATAGAATAATGGAAACCATATGGTGCTCCATATAGGATAATGGACCCTATATGATGATCCATATAGAATAATGGATACTTTATCATGCTCCATATAGAATAATGGGCCCTATATAATGCTCCATGTAGAATAATGGAAACCATATAATGCTCCATATAGAATAATGGGCCCTATATAATGCTCCATATAGAATAATGGATCCTAAATAATGATCCATATAGAATAAAAACCCTATATAATGCTCCATATAGAATAATGGAAACCATATAGTGCTGCATATAGATTAATGGGCCCTATAGAATGCTCCATATAGAATAATGTAACCCATATAACGCTCCATACTGAATAATGGGCCTCATATAATGCTCCATATAGAATAATGGGCCCTCTATAATGCTCCATATAGAATAATGGACCTTATATAATGTTCCATATAGAATAATGGAAACTATATAGTGCACCATATAGAATAATGGACCCTATATAATGCTCCATATAGAATAATGGAGACCATATAGTGCCCCATATAGAATAATGCGCCCTATATAACCCTTTATATAGAATAATGGGCCCTATATAATGTTCCATATAGAATAATAGGCATTGTATTATGCTCCATATAGAATAATGGACCCTAAATAATGCTACATATAGAATAATGGAAACCATATAGTGATCCTTATAGAATAATGGGCCCGATATAATGATCCATATAAAATAATGGAACCCATATAATGCTCCATACAGAATAAAGGGCATCATGTAATGCTCCATATAGAATAATCGGCCCTATATAATGCTACATATAGAATAATTGACCTTATATAACGCTCCATATAAAATAATGGAAACCATATAGTGCTCCATATAGAACAAAGGACCCTTATATAATGCTCCATATAGAATAATGGAACCCATATAGTGCTCCATAAAGAATAATGGGCCCTATATAATGCTCCACATAGAATAATGGGCCCTATATAGTGCTCCATATGGAATAATGGGCCCAATATAATTTTCCATGTAGAATAATGGACCCTATGTAATGCTCCATATAGAATAATGGGCCCTAAATAATACTCCATATAGAATAATGGGCCCTATATATTGCTCCACATAGAATAATGGGCCCTATATAGTGCTCCATATAGAATAATGGGCCCTATATAATGCTCCACATAGAATAATGGGCCCAATATAGTGCTCCATAAAGAGTAATGGGCCTCACACAATGTTCCATATGGAATAATGGGCCCAGTATAATGCTCCATATAGAATAATGGAGAACATGTTGTGCTCCATATAGAATAATGGGCCTATATAATGATCCATATAGAATAATGGACATTATATAAAACTTCATATAGAATAATGCAAATCATATAGAGATCAATATAGAATAATGGACCCTATATAATACTCCATATAGAATAATGGGCACTATATAATATTTCATATAGAATAAATGCCCTATATAATGCTCCATATAGAACAATGGGCCCTATATAATGCTCCATATAGAATACTGGGCCCTATATAATGCTACATATAGAATAATGGAAACCACATAGTGCTCCATATAGAATAATGGGCCCTATAGTATGCTCCATCTAGAGTAATGGGCCCTATATAATGTTCAATATAGTATAATGGGCCCAATATAATGCTCCATATAAAATAATGGAAATCATATAGTGCTCCATATAGAATAACGGGCCCTATATAATGCTCCATATAGAATAATGGACATTATATAATACTCCATATAGAATAATGGAAATCATATAGTGCTCCATCTAGAATAATGGACCCTATATAATACTCCATATAGAATAATGGTTCTTATATAATGCTCCATATAGAATAATGGGCCCTATATAATGCTCCATATAGAACAATGGGCCATATATAATGCTCCATAGAGAATAATGGAAACCATATAGTGCTACATATAGAATAATGGACCCAATATAATGCTCCATAAAGAATAATGGACCCTATATAATGCTCCATATAGAATAATGGGCCCTATAAAACGCTCCATATAGAATAATGGAAACCATATAATGCTCCATATAGAATAATGGGCCCGATATAATGCTCCATACAAAATAATGGGCCCTATATAATGCTCCATATAGAATAATGGAAACCATATAGTGCTCCATATAGAATAATGGACCCTATATGATGTTCCATATAGAATAATGGGCCCTCTATAATGTTCCATATAGAATAATGGGCCCTATATTATGCTCCATATAGATTAATGGGATCTATATAATGCTACAAATAGAATAATGGAAAACATTTAGTGCATCATATACAATAATGGGCCTTATATAATGCTCCACATAGAATAATGGAACCCATATAATGTTCCATACAGAATAATGGGCCTCATATAACGCTTCATATACAATAATGGGCCCTAAATAATGCTCCATACAGAATAATGGACCCTATATAATGCTCCATATAGAATAATTGACCCTATATGGTGCTCCATATAGAATAATGGAAACCATATAGTGCCCCGTATTGAATAATGGGCCCTATATCATGCTCCATATAGAATAATGGGCCCTATATAATGTTCCATACAGAATAATAGGCCCTATATTATGCTCCATATGGATTAATGGGCCCTACATAATGCTACATATAGAATAATAGCAACCATATAGTGATCCATAAAGAATAATGGGCCCTATATAATGCTCCATATAGAATAATGGTACCCATATAATGCTCCATACAGAATAATGGGCCTCATAAAATGCTCCATATAGAATAATGGGCCCTATATAATGCTCCATATAGAATAATCAACTTTATATAACGCTCCAAATAGAATAGTGGAAACCATATAATGCTCCATATAGAATAATGGACCCTATTTAATGTTCAATATCGAATAATGGACCCTATATAATGCTAAATATAGAATAATGGAATCCATGTATTGCTCCATATAGAATAATGGGCCTCATTTAATGCTCCATATAGAATAATGGGAACCATATAGTGTTCCATATAGAATAAAGGGCCCTATATAATGCCCCATATAGAATAATGGAACCCATATAGTGCTCCATATAGAATAATGGGCCTCACATAATACTCCATATAGAATAATGGGCGCTAAATAATGCTCCATATAGAATAATGGGCCCTATTTATTGCTCCATATAGAATAATGGGCCCTATATAATGCTCCACATAGAATAATTGGCCCTTTATATTGCTCCATATAGAATAATGGGCCCAATATCATGCTCCATATAGAATAATGGACCCTATATAATGCTCCATATAGAATAATGGGCCCAATATAATGCTCATTATAGAATAATGGAAACCATATTGTGCTCCATATAGAATAATGGGCCCTATATAATGATTCATATAGAATACTGGACATTATGTAATACTCCATATAGAATAATGGAAATCATATAGTGCTCCATATAGAATAATGTGCCCTATATAATGCTCCGTATAGAATAATGGGCCCTATATAATGCTCCACATAGATTAATGGGCCCTATATTTTGCTCCATATAGAATAATGGGCCCAATATAATGCTCCATATAGAATAATGGACCATATATAATGCTCCATAAAGAATAATGGGCCCAATATAATGCTCCATATAGAATAATGGAAAACATATTGTGCTACATATAGAATAATGAACCTATATAATGCTCCATATAGAATAATGGACATTATATAAAACTCCATATAGAATAATGGAAATCATATAGAGATCAATATAGAATAATGGACCCATATAATACTCCATATAGAATAATGGGCCCTATATAATATTTCATATAGAATAAAGGGCCCTATATAATGCTCCATATAGAGCAATGGGCCCTATATAATGCTCCATATAGAATACTGGGCTCTATATAATGCTACATATAGAATAATGGAAACCATATAGTGCTCCATATAGAAAAATGGGCCCTACAGTATGCTCCATCTAGAGTAATGGGCCCTATATAATGTTCAATATAGTATAATGGGCCCAATATAATGCTCCATATAAAATAATGGAAACCATATAGTGCTCCATATAGAATAATGGGCCCTATATAATGCCACACATAGAATAATGGACATTATATAATACACCATATAGAATAATGGAAATCATATAGTGCTCCATCTAGAATAATAGACCCTATATAATACTCCATATAGAATAATGGATCTTATATAATGCTCCATATAGAATAATGGGTCCTATATAATGCTCCATGTAGAATAATGGGCCATATATAATGCTCCATAGAGAATAATGGAAACCATATAGTGCTACATATAGAATAATGGACCCAATATAATGCTCCATAAAGAATAATGGACCCTATATAATGCTCCATATAGAATAATGGGCCCTATATAACGCTCCATATAGAATAATGGAAACCATATAATGCTCCATATAGAATAATGGGCCCGATATAATGCTCCATACAAAATAATGGGCCCTATATAATGCTCCATATAGAATAATGGAAACCATATAGTGCTCCATATAGAATAATGGACCCTATATGATGTTCCATATAGAATAATGGGCCCTCTATAATGTTCCATATAGAATAATGGGCCCTATATTATGCTCCATATAGATTAATGGGATCTATATAATGCTACAAATAGAATAATGGAAAACATTTAGTGCATCATATACAATAATGGGCCTTATATAATGCTCCACATAGAATAATGGAACCCATATAATGTTCCATACAGAATAATGGGCCTCATATAACGCTTCATATACAATAATTGGCCCTAAATAATGCTCCATACAGAATAATGGACCCTATATAATGCTCCATATAGAATAATGGACCGTATATAATGCTTCATATAGAATAATGGGCCATATATAATGCTGTATATAGAATAATGGAAACCATGCAGAGCTCCATATAGATTAATGGACCCTATATAATGCTTCATATAGAATAATGAACCCTATATAATGCTCCATATAGAATAATGGGCCTTATATAATGCCCTATATAGAATAATGGAAACCATATAATGATCCATATAATTTAATGGGCCCTATATAATGCTCCATACAGAATAATGGGCCCTATATAATGCTCCATATAGAATAATGGAAACCATATGGTGCTCCATATAGAATAATGGACCCTATATGATGATCCATATAGAATAATGGATACTTTATAATGCTCCATATAGAATAATGGGCCCTATATAATGCTCCATGTAGAATAATGGAAACCATATAATGCTCCATATAGAATAATGGGCCCTATATAATGCTCCATATAGAATAATGGGCCAAATATAATGCTCCATATAGAATAATGGACCCTAAATAATGATCCATATATAATAAAAACCCTATATGATGCTCCATATAGAATAATGGAAACCATATAGTGCTCCATATAGATTAATGGGCCCTATAGAATGCTCCATATAGAATAATGGAACCCATATAACGCTCCATACAGAATAATGGGCCTCATATAATGCTCCATATAGAATAATGGGCCCTATATAATGCTCCATATAGAATAATGGACCTTATATAATGTTCCATATAGAATAATGGAAACTATATATTGCACCATATAGAATAATGGACCCTATATAATGCTCCATATAGAATAATGGAGACCATATAGTGCCCCATATAGAATAATGGGCCCTATATAATCCTTTATATTGAATAATGGGCCCTATATAATCCTTTATATAGAATAATGGGCCCTATATAATGTTCCATATAGAATAATAGGCCCTGTATTATGTTCTATATAGAATAATGGACCCTAAATAATGCTACATATAGAATAATGGAAACCATATAGTGATCCTTATAGAATAATGGGCCCGATATAATGATCCATATAGAATAATGGAACCCATATAATGCTCCATACAGAATAATGGGCATCATGTAATGCTCCATATAGAATAATGGGCCCTATATAATGCTCCATATAGAATAATGGAAACCATGTAGTGTTCAGTATAGAATAATGGGCCCAATATAATGCTCCTTATAGAATAATGAAAACCATATAATGCTCCATATAGAATAATGGGCCGTATATAATGCTCCATAGAGAATAATGGGCCATATATAATGCTCCATATGGAATAATGTGCCCAATATAATGCTCCATATAGATTAATGGACCCTATATAATGCTCCATATAGAATAATGGGCCCTATATAATGCCCCATATAGAATAATGGAAACCATATAATGATCCATATAAATTAATGGGCCCTATATAATGCTCCATACAGAATAATGGGCCCTATATAATGCTCCATATAGAATAATGGAAACCATATGGTGCTCCATATAGGATAATGGACCCTATATGATGATCCATATAGAATAATGGATACTTTATCATGCTCCATATAGAATAATGGGCCCTATATAATGCTCCATGTAGAATAATGGAAACCATATAATGCTCCATATAGAATAATGGGCCCTATATAATGCTCCATATAGAATAATGGATCCTAAATAATGATCCATATAGAATAAAAACCCTATATAATGCTCCATATAGAATAATGGAAACCATATAGTGCTGCATATAGATTAATGGGCCCTATAGAATGCTCCATATAGAATAATGTAACCCATATAACGCTCCATACTGAATAATGGGCCTCATATAATGCTCCATATAGAATAATGGGCCCTCTATAATGCTCCATATAGAATAATGGACCTTATATAATGTTCCATATAGAATAATGGAAACTATATAGTGCACCATATAGAATAATGGACCCTATATAATGCTCCATATAGAATAATGGAGACCATATAGTGCCCCATATAGAATAATGCGCCCTATATAACCCTTTATATAGAATAATGGGCCCTATATAATGTTCCATATAGAATAATAGGCATTGTATTATGCTCCATATAGAATAATGGACCCTAAATAATGCTACATATAGAATAATGGAAACCATATAGTGATCCTTATAGAATAATGGGCCCGATATAATGATCCATATAAAATAATGGAACCCATATAATGCTCCATACAGAATAAAGGGCATCATGTAATGCTCCATATAGAATAATCGGCCCTATATAATGCTACATATAGAATAATTGACCTTATATAACGCTCCATATAAAATAATGGAAACCATATAGTGCTCCATATAGAACAAAGGACCCTTATATAATGCCCCATATAGAATAATGGAACCCATATAGTGCTCCATAAAGAATAATGGGCCCTATATAATGCTCCACATAGAATAATGGGCCCTATATAGTGCTCCATATGGAATAATGGGCCCAATATAATTTTCCATGTAGAATAATGGACCCTATGTAATGCTCCATATAGAATAATGGGCCCTAAATAATACTCCATATAGAATAATGGGCCCTATATATTGCTCCACATAGAATAATGGGCCCTATATAGTGCTCCATATAGAATAATGGGCCCTATATAATGCTCCACATAGAATAATGGGCCCAATATAGTGCTCCATAAAGAGTAATGGGCCTCACACAATGTTCCATATGGAATAATGGGCCCAGTATAATGCTCCATATAGAATAATGGAGAACATGTTGTGCTCCATATAGAATAATGGGCCTATATAATGATCCATATAGAATAATGGACATTATATAAAACTTCATATAGAATAATGCAAATCATATAGAGATCAATATAGAATAATGGACCCTATATAATACTCCATATAGAATAATGGGCACTATATAATATTTCATATAGAATAAATGCCCTATATAATGCTCCATATAGAACAATGGGCCCTATATAATGCTCCATATAGAATACTGGGCCCTATATAATGCTACATATAGAATAATGGAAACCACATAGTGCTCCATATAGAATAATGGGCCCTATAGTATGCTCCATCTAGAGTAATGGGCCCTATATAATGTTCAATATAGTATAATGGGCCCAATATAATGCTCCATATAAAATAATGGAAATCATATAGTGCTCCATATAGAATAACGGGCCCTATATAATGCTCCATATAGAATAATGGACATTATATAATACTCCATATAGAATAATGGAAATCATATAGTGCTCCATCTAGAATAATGGACCCTATATAATACTCCATATAGAATAATGGTTCTTATATAATGCTCCATATAGAATAATGGGCCCTATATAATGCTCCATATAGAACAATGGGCCATATATAATGCTCCATAGAGAATAATGGAAACCATATAGTGCTACATATAGAATAATGGACCCAATATAATGCTCCATAAAGAATAATGGACCCTATATAATGCTCCATATAGAATAATGGGCCCTATAAAACGCTCCATATAGAATAATGGAAACCATATAATGCTCCATATAGAATAATGGGCCCGATATAATGCTCCATACAAAATAATGGGCCCTATATAATGCTCCATATAGAATAATGGAAACCATATAGTGCTCCATATAGAATAATGGACCCTATATGATGTTCCATATAGAATAATGGGCCCTCTATAATGTTCCATATAGAATAATGGGCCCTATATTATGCTCCATATAGATTAATGGGATCTATATAATGCTACAAATAGAATAATGGAAAACATTTAGTGCATCATATACAATAATGGGCCTTATATAATGCTCCACATAGAATAATGGAACCCATATAATGTTCCATACAGAATAATGGGCCTCATATAACGCTTCATATACAATAATGGGCCCTAAATAATGCTCCATACAGAATAATGGACCCTATATAATGCTCCATATAGAATAATTGACCCTATATGGTGCTCCATATAGAATAATGGAAACCATATAGTGCCCCGTATTGAATAATGGGCCCTATATCATGCTCCATATAGAATAATGGGCCCTATATAATGTTCCATACAGAATAATAGGCCCTATATTATGCTCCATATGGATTAATGGGCCCTACATAATGCTACATATAGAATAATAGCAACCATATAGTGATCCATAAAGAATAATGGGCCCTATATAATGCTCCATATAGAATAATGGTACCCATATAATGCTCCATACAGAATAATGGGCCTCATAAAATGCTCCATATAGAATAATGGGCCCTATATAATGCTCCATATAGAATAATCAACTTTATATAACGCTCCAAATAGAATAGTGGAAACCATATAATGCTCCATATAGAATAATGGACCCTATTTAATGTTCAATATCGAATAATGGACCCTATATAATGCTAAATATAGAATAATGGAATCCATGTATTGCTCCATATAGAATAATGGGCCTCATTTAATGCTCCATATAGAATAATGGGAACCATATAGTGTTCCATATAGAATAAAGGGCCCTATATAATGCCCCATATAGAATAATGGAACCCATATAGTGCTCCATATAGAATAATGGGCCTCACATAATACTCCATATAGAATAATGGGCGCTAAATAATGCTCCATATAGAATAATGGGCCCTATTTATTGCTCCATATAGAATAATGGGCCCTATATAATGCTCCACATAGAATAATTGGCCCTTTATATTGCTCCATATAGAATAATGGGCCCAATATCATGCTCCATATAGAATAATGGACCCTATATAATGCTCCATATAGAATAATGGGCCCAATATAATGCTCATTATAGAATAATGGAAACCATATTGTGCTCCATATAGAATAATGGGCCCTATATAATGATTCATATAGAATACTGGACATTATGTAATACTCCATATAGAATAATGGAAATCATATAGTGCTCCATATAGAATAATGTGCCCTATATAATGCTCCGTATAGAATAATGGGCCCTATATAATGCTCCACATAGATTAATGGGCCCTATATTTTGCTCCATATAGAATAATGGGCCCAATATAATGCTCCATATAGAATAATGGACCATATATAATGCTCCATAAAGAATAATGGGCCCAATATAATGCTCCATATAGAATAATGGAAAACATATTGTGCTACATATAGAATAATGAACCTATATAATGCTCCATATAGAATAATGGACATTATATAAAACTCCATATAGAATAATGGAAATCATATAGAGATCAATATAGAATAATGGACCCATATAATACTCCATATAGAATAATGGGCCCTATATAATATTTCATATAGAATAAAGGGCCCTATATAATGCTCCATATAGAGCAATGGGCCCTATATAATGCTCCATATAGAATACTGGGCTCTATATAATGCTACATATAGAATAATGGAAACCATATAGTGCTCCATATAGAAAAATGGGCCCTACAGTATGCTCCATCTAGAGTAATGGGCCCTATATAATGTTCAATATAGTATAATGGGCCCAATATAATGCTCCATATAAAATAATGGAAACCATATAGTGCTCCATATAGAATAATGGGCCCTATATAATGCCACACATAGAATAATGGACATTATATAATACACCATATAGAATAATGGAAATCATATAGTGCTCCATCTAGAATAATAGACCCTATATAATACTCCATATAGAATAATGGATCTTATATAATGCTCCATATAGAATAATGGGTCCTATATAATGCTCCATGTAGAATAATGGGCCATATATAATGCTCCATAGAGAATAATGGAAACCATATAGTGCTACATATAGAATAATGGACCCAATATAATGCTCCATAAAGAATAATGGACCCTATATAATGCTCCATATAGAATAATGGGCCCTATATAACGCTCCATATAGAATAATGGAAACCATATAATGCTCCATATAGAATAATGGGCCCGATATAATGCTCCATACAAAATAATGGGCCCTATATAATGCTCCATATAGAATAATGGAAACCATATAGTGCTCCATATAGAATAATGGACCCTATATGATGTTCCATATAGAATAATGGGCCCTCTATAATGTTCCATATAGAATAATGGGCCCTATATTATGCTCCATATAGATTAATGGGATCTATATAATGCTACAAATAGAATAATGGAAAACATTTAGTGCATCATATACAATAATGGGCCTTATATAATGCTCCACATAGAATAATGGAACCCATATAATGTTCCATACAGAATAATGGGCCTCATATAACGCTTCATATACAATAATGGGCCCTAAATAATGCTCCATACAGAATAATGGACCCTATATAATGCTCCATATAGAATAATGGACCGTATATAATGCTTCATATAGAATAATGGGCCATATATAATACTGTATATAGAATAATGGAAACCATGTAGTGCTCCATATAGATTAATGGACCCTATATAATGCTCCATATAGAATAATGAACCCTATATAATGCTCCATATAGAATAATGGGCCCTATATAATGCCCTATATAGAATAATGGAAACCATATAATGATCCATATAAATTAATGGGCCCTATATAATGCTCCATACAGAATAATGGGCCCTATATAATGCTTCATATAGAATAATTTAAACCATATGGTGCTCCATATAGAATAATGGACCCTATATGATGATCCATATAGAATAATGGATAATTTATAATGCCCCATATAGAATAATGGGCCCTATATAATGCTCCATGTAGAATAATGGAAACCATATAATGCTCCATATAGAATAATGGGCCCTATATAATGCTCCATATAGAATAATGGGCCAAATATAATACTCCATATAGAATAATGGACCCTAAATAATGATCCATATAGAATAAAAACCCTATATAATGCTCCATATAGAATAATGGAAACCATATAGTGCTCCATATAGATTAATGGGCCCTATAGAATGCTCCATATAGAATAATGGAACCCATATAACGCTCCATACAGAATAATGGGCCTCATATAATGTTCCATATAGAATAATGGGCCCTATATAATGCTCCATATAGAATAATGGACCTTATATAATGTTCCATATAGAACAATGGAAACTATATATTGCACCATATAGAATAATGGACCCTATATAATGCTCCATATAGAATAATGGAGACCATATAGTGCCCCATATAGAATAATGGGCCCTATATAATCCTTTATATAGAATAATGGGCCCTATATAATGTTCCATATAGAATAATAGGCCCTGTATTATGCTCCATATAGAATAATGGACCCTAAATAATGCTACATATAGAATAATGGAAACCATATAGTGATCCTTATAGAATAATGGGCCCGATATAATGATCCATATACAATAATGGAACCCATATAATGCTCCATACAGAATAAGGGGCATCATGTAATGCTCCATATAGAATAATGGGCCCTATATAATACTACATATAGAATAATTGACCGTATATAACGCTCCATATAAAATAATGGAAACCATATAGTGCTCCATATAGAACAAAGTGCCCTTATATAATGCTCCATATAGAATAATGGAACCCATATAGTGCTCCATAAAGTATAATGGGCCCTATATAATGCTCCACATAGAATAATGGGCCCTATATAGTGCTCCATATGGAATAATGGGCCCAATATAATGTTCCATGTAGAATAATGGACGCTATATAATGCTCCATATAGAATAATGGGCCCTAAATAATACTCCATATAGAATAATGGGCCCTATATATTGCTCCACATAGAATAATGGGCCCAATATAGTGCTCCATATAGAATAATGGGCCCTATATAATGCTCCACATAGAATAATGGGCCCTATATAGTGCTCCATAAAGAGTAATGGGCCTCACACAATGTTCCATATAGAATAATGGGCCCAATATAATGCTTAATATAGAATAATGGAGAACATATTGTGCTCCATATAGAATAATGGGCCTATATAATGATCCATATAGAATAATGGACATTATATAAAACTCCATATAGAATATTGGAAATCATATAGGGATCAATATAGAATAATGGACCCTATATAATACTCCATATAGAATAATGGGCCCTATATAATATTTCATATAGAATAAAGGGCCCTATATAATGCTCCAATTAGAACAATGGGCCCTATATAATGCTCCACATAGAATACTGGGCCCTATATAATGCCACATATAGAATAATGGAAACCATATCATGCTCCATATAGAATAATGGGCCCTATAGTATGCTCCATCTAGAGTAATGGGCCCTATATAATGTTCAATATAGTATAATGGGCCCAATATAATGCTCCATATAAAATAATGGAAACCATATAGTGCTCCATATAGAATAATGGGCCCTATATAATGCTTCATATAGAGTAATGGACATTATATAATACTCCATATAGAATAATGGAAATCATATAGTGCTCCATCTAGAATAATGGACCCTATATAATACTCCATATAGAATAATGGGTCTTATATAATGCTCCATATAGAATAATGGGCCCTATATAATGCTCCATATAGAAAAATGGGCCATATATAATGCTCCATAGAGAATAATGGAAACCATATAGTGCTACATATAGAATAATGGACCCAATATAATGCTCCATAAAGAATAATGGACCCTATATAATGCTCCATATAGAATAATGGGCCCTATATAACACTCCATATAGAATAATGGAAACCATATAATGCTCCATATAGAATAATGGGCCCGATATAATGCTCCATACAAAATAATGGGCCCTATATAATGCTCCATATAAAATAATGGAAACCATATAGTGCTCCATATAGAATAAGGGACCCTATATGATGTTCCATATAGAATAATGAATCCTATATAATGCTCCATATAGAATAATGGGCCCTATATAATGCTCCATATAGAATAATAGAAACCATATAATGCTCCATATAGAGATTTGGGCCCTATATAATGCTCCATACAGAATAATGGGCCCTATATAATGCTCCATATAGAATAATGGGCCAACTATGATGCTCCATATAGAATAATGGAACCTATATAATGCCCCATATAGAATAATGCACCCTATATAATCCTCTATATAGATTAATGGCAACCATATAGTGATCCATATAGAATAATGGGCCCTATATACTGCTCCATATAGAATAATGGAACCCATATAATGCTCCATACAGAATAATGGGCCTCATATAATGATCCATATAGAATAAAGGGCCCTATATAATGCTCCATATAGAATAATGGACCTTATATAATGCTCCATATAGAATAATGGAAACCATATAGTGTTCCATATAGAATAATGGGCCCTATATACTGCTCCATATAGAATAATGGAACCCATATAATGCTCCATATAGAATAATGGGCAGTATATAATGCTCCATAGATAATAATGGGCCATATATAATGCTCCATATAGAATAATGGGCCCAATATAATGCTCCATATAGAATAATTGACCCTATATGATGCTCCATATAGAATAATGGAAACCATATAATGCCCCGTATTGAAAAATGGGCCCTGTATCATGCTCCATATAGAATAATGGGCCCTATATAATGTTCCATACAGAATAATAGGCCCTATATTATGCTCCATATGGAATAATGGGCCCTACATAATGCTACATATAGAATAATAGCAACCATATAGTGATCCATAAAGAATAATGGGCCCTATATAATGCTCCATATAGAATAATGGTACCCATATAATGCTCCATACAGAATAATGGGCCTCATAAAATGCTCCATATAGAATAATGGGCCCTATATAATGCTCCATATAGAATAATCAACTTTATATAACGCTCCATATAGAATAATGGAAACCATATAATGCTCCATATAGAATAATGGACCCTATATAATGTTCAATATCGAATAATGGACCCTGTATAATGCTACATATAGAATAATGGGCCTCATTTAATGCTCCATATAGAATAATGGGAACCATATAGTGTTCCATATAGAATAAAGGGCCCTATATAATGCCCCATATAGAATAATGGAACCCATATAGTGCTCCATATAGAATAAGGGGCCTCACATAATACTCCATATAGAATAATGGGCGCTAAATAATGCTCCATATAGAATAATGGGCTATATTTAATGCTCCATATAGAATAATGGGCCCTATATAATGCTCCACATAGAATAATGGGCCCTTTATAGTGCTCCATATAGAATAATGGGCCCAATATAATGCTCCATATAGAATAATGGACCCTATATAATGCTCCATATAGAATAATGGGCCCAATATAATGCTCATTATAGAATAATGGAAACCATATTGTGCTCCATATAGAATAATGGGCCCAATATAATGCTCCATATAGAATAATGGACATTATGTAATACTCCATAAAGAATAATGGAAATCATATAGTGCTCCATATAGAATAATGTGCCCTATATAATGCTCCGTATAGAATAATGTGCCCTATATTATGCTCCACATAGATTAATGGGCCCTATATAGTGCTCCATATAGAATAATGGGCCCAATATAATGCTCCATATAGAATAATGGACCATATATAATGCTCCATAAAGAATAATGGGCCCAATATAATGCTCCATATAGAATAATGGAAACCATATTAAGCTCCATATAGAATAATGGACCTATATAATGCTCCATATAGAATAATGGACATTATATTAAACTCCATATAGAATAATGGAAATCATATGGAGATCAATATAGAATAATGGACCCCATATAATACTCCATATAGAATAATAGGCCCTATATAATTTTTCATGTAGAATAAAGGGCCCTATATAATGCTCCATATAGAACAATGGGCCCTATATAATGCTCCATATAGAATACTGGGCTCTATATAATGCTACATATAGAATAATGGACATTATACAATACTCCATATAGAATAATGGAAATCATATAGTGCTCCATCTAGAATAATAGACCCTATATAATACTCCATATAGAATAATGGGCCCTATATAATGCTCCATATAGAATAATGGAAACCATATAATGCTCCATATAGAATAATGGGCCCGATATAATGCGCCATAAAAAATAATGGGCCCTATATAATGCTCCATATAGAATAATGGAAACCATATAGTGCTCCATATAGAATAATGGACCCTATATGATGTTCCATATAGAATAATGAATCCTATATAATGCTCCATATAGAATAATGGGCCATATATAATGCTGTATATAGAATAATGGAAACCATGTAGTGCTCCATATAGATTAATGGACCCTATATAATGCTCCATATAGAATAATGAACCCTATATAATGCTCCCTATACAATAATGGGCCCTATATAATGCCCCATATAGAATAATGGAAACCATATAATGATCCATATAAATTAATGGGCCCTATATAATGCTCCATACAGAATAATGGGCCCTATATAATGCTCCATATAGAATAATGGAAACCATATGGTGCTCCATATAGGATAATGGACCCTATATGATGATCCATATAGAATAATGAATACTTTATAATGCTCCATGTAGAATAATGGAAACCATATAATGCTCCATATAGAATAATGGGCCAAATATAATGCTCCATATAGAATAATGGGCCAAATATAATGCTCCATATAGAATAATGTACCCTAAATAATGATCCATATAGAATAAAAACCCTATATAATGCTCCATATAGAATAATGGAAACCATATAGTGCTCCATAGAGATTAATGGACCCTATAGAATGCTCCATATAGAATAATGGAACCCATATAACGCTCCATACAGAATAATGGGCCTCATATAATGCTCCATATAGAATAATGGGCCCTATATAATGCTCCATATAGAATAATGGACCTTATATAATGTTCCATATAGAATAATGGAAACTATATAGTGCACCATATAGAATAATGGACCCTATATAATGCTCCATATAGAATAATGGAGACCATATATTGCCCCATATAGAATAATGGGCCCTATATAATCCTTTATATAGAATAATGGGCCCTATATAATGTTCCATATAGAATAATAGGCCCTGTATTATGCTCCATATAGAATAATGGACCCTAAATAATGCTGCATATAGAATAATGGAAACCATATAGTGATAATTATAGAATAATGGGCCCGATATAATGATCCATATACAATAATGGAACCCATATAATGCTCCATACAGAATAATGGGCATCATGTAATGCTCCATATAGAATAATGAGCCCTATATAATGCTACATATAGAATAATTGAACTTATATAACGCTCCATATAAAATAATGGAAACCATATAGTGCTCCATATAGAACAAAGGTCCCTTATATAATGCTCCATATAGAATAATGGAACCCATATAGTGCTCCATAAAGAATAATGGGCCCTATATAATGCTCCACATAGAATAATGGGCCCTATATAGTGCTCCATATGGAATAATGGGCCCAATATAATGTTCCATGTAGAATAATGGGCCCGATATAATGCGCCATACAAAATAATGGGCCCTATATAATGCTCCATATAAAATAAAGGAAACCATATAGTGCTCCATAAAGAATAATAGACACTATATGATGTTGCATATAGAATAAAGAATCCTATATAATGCTCCATATAGAATAATGGGACATATATAATGCTCCATATAGAATAATAGAAACCATATAATGCTCCATATAAAGATGTGGGCCCTATATAATGCTCCATACAGAATAATGGGCCCTATATAATGCTCCATATAGAATAATGGGCCAAATATAATGCTCCATATAGAATAATGGACCCTATATAATACCCCATATAGAATAATGCACCCTATATAATGCTCTATATAGATTAATGGAAATGATATAATGCTCCATATAGAATAATGGGCCTCATATAATGATCCACATAGAATAAAGGGCCCTATATAGTGCTCCATATAGAATAATGGACCTTGTATAATGCTCCATATAGAATAATGGAAAACATATAGTGTTCCATGTAGAATAATGGGCCCTATATAATGCTCCTTATAGAATAATGAAAACCACATAATGCTCCATATAGAATAATGGGCCGTATATAATGCTCCATAGAGAATAATGGGCCATATATAATGCTAAATATAGAATAATGTGCCCAATATAATGCTCCATATAGATTAATGGACCCTATATAATGCTCCATATAGAATAATGAACCTTATATAATGCTCCATATAGAATAATGGGCCCTATATAATGCCCCATATAGAATAATGGAAACCATATAGTGCTCCATATAGAATAATGGGCCCTATATAATGCTACATATAGAATAATGGACATTATATAATACTCCATATAGAATAATGGAAATCATATAGTGATCCTTATAGAATAATGGGCCCGATATAATGATCCATATACAATAATGGAACCCATATAATGCTCTATACAGAATAATGGCCATCATGTAATGCTCCATATAGAATAATGGGCCCTATATAATGCTACATATAGAATAATTGACCTTATATAACGCTCCATATAAAATAATGGAAACCATATAGTGCTCCATATAGAACAAAGGGCCCTTATATAATGCTCCATATAGAATAATAGAACCCATATAGTGCTCCATAAAGTATAATGGGCCCTATATAATGCTCCACATAGAATAATGGGCCCTATGTAGTGCTCCATATGGAATAATGGGCCCAATATAATGTTCCATGTAGAATAATGGATGCTATATAATGCTCCATATAGAATAATGGGCCCTAAATAATACTCCATATAGAATAATGGGCCCTATATATTGCTCCACATAGAATAATGGGCCCTATATAGTGCTCCATATAGAATAATGGGCCCTATATAATGCTCCACATAGAATAATGGGCCCTACATAGTGCTCCATAAAGAGTAATGGGCCTCACACAATGTTCCATATAGAATAATGGGCCCAATATAATGCTTAATATAGAATAATGGAGAACATATTGTGCTCCATATAGAATAATGGGCCTATATAATGATCCATATAGAATAATGGACATTATATAAAACTCCATATAGAATAATGGAAATCATAGGGGGATCAATATAGAATAATGGACTCTATATAATACTCCATATAGATTAATGGGCCCTATATAATATTTCATATAGAATAAAGGGCCCTATATAATGCTCCATATAGAACAATGGGCCCTATATAATGCTCCATATAGAATACTGGGCCCTATATAATGCTACATATAGAATAATGGGCCCTATATAATGCTCCATATAGAACAATGGTCCATATATAATGCTCCATAGAGAATAATCTAAACCATATAGTGCTACATATAGAATAATGGACCCAATATAATGCTCCATAAAGAATAATGGACCCTATATAATGCTCCATATAGAATAATGGGCCCTATATAACGCTCCATATAGAATAATGGAAACCATATAATGCTCCATATAGAATAATGGGCCCGATATAATGCTCCATACAAAATAATGGGCCCTATATAATGCTCCATATAGAATAATGTAAACCATATAGTGCTCCATATAGAATAATGGACCCTATATAATGTTCCATACAGAATAATAGGCCCTATATTATGCTCCATATGGAATAATGGGCCCTACATAATGCTACATATAGAATAATAGCAACCATATAGTGATCCATAAAGAATAATGGGCCCTATATAATGCTCCATATAGAATAATGTTACCCATATAATGCTCCATACAGAATAATGGGCCTCATAAAATGCTCCATATAGAATAATGGGCCCTATATAATGCTCCATATAGAATAATCAGCTTTATATAACGCTCCATATAGAATAATGGAAACCATATAATGCTCCATATAGAATAATGGACCCTATATAATGATCAATATCGAATAATGGACCTTGTATAATGCTACATATAGAATAATTGGCCTCATTTAATGCTCCATATAGAATAATGGGAACCATATATGGTTCCATATAGAATAAAGGGCCCTATATAATGCCCCATATAGAATAATGGAACCCATATAGTGCTCCATATAGAATAATGGGCCTCACATAATACTCCATATAGAATAATGGGCGCTAAATAATGCTCCATATAGAATAATAAGCCCTATTTAATGCTCAATATAGAATAATGGGCCCTATATAATGCTCCACATAGAAGAATGGGCCCTTTATAGTGCTCCATATAGAATAATGCGCCCAATATAATGCTCCATATAGAATAAAGGGCCCAATATAATGCTCTTTATAGAATAATGGAAACCATATTGTGCTCCATATAGAATAATGGGCCCTATATAATGCTCCATATAGAATAATGGACATTATGTAATACTCCATATAGAATAATGGAAATCATATAGTGCTCCATATAGAATAATGTGCCCTATATAATGCTCCGTATAGATTAATGAGCCCTATATAATGCTCCACATAGATTAATGGGCCTTATATAGTTCTCCATATAGAATAATGGGCCCAATATAATGCTCCATATAGAATAATGGACCATATATAATGCTCCATAAAGAATAATGGGCCAAATATAATGCTCCATATAGAATAATGGAAACCATATTGTGCTCCATATAGAATAATGGACCTATATAATGCTCCATATAGAATAATGGACATTATATAAAACTCCATATAGAATAATGGAAATCATATGGAGATCAATATAGAATAATGGACCCCATATAATACTCCATGTAGAATAATGGGCCCTATATAATATTTCATGTAGAATAAAGGGCCCTATATAATGCTCCATATAGAACAATGGGCCCTATATAATGCTCCATATAGAATACTGGGCTCTATATAATGCTAGATATAGAATAATGGAAACCATATAGTGCTCCATATAGAATAATGGGCCCTATAGTATGCTCCATCTAGAGTAATGGGCCCTATATAATGTTCAATATAGTATAATGGGCCCAATATAATGCTCCATATAAAATAATGGAAACCATATAGTGCTCCATATAGAATAATGGGCCCTATATAATGCTACATATAGAATAATGGACATTATATAATACTCCATATAGAATAATGGAAATCATATAGTGCTCCATCTAGAATAATAGACCCTATATAATAGCCCATATAGAATAATGGGTCTTTTATAATGCTTCATATAGAATAATGGGTCCTATATAATGCTCCATATAGAACAATGGGCCATATATAATGCTCCATAGAGAATAATGGAAACCATATAGTGTTACATATAGAATAATGGACCCAATATAATGCTCCATAAAGAATAATGGACCCTATATAATGCTCCATATAGAATAATGGGCCCTATATAACGCTCCATATAGAATAATGGAAACCATATAATGCTCCATATAGAGATTTGGGCCCAATATAATGCTCCATACAGAATAACGGGCCCTATATAATGGTCCATATAGAATAATGGGCCAACTATAATGCTCCATATAGAATAATGGAACCTATATAATGCCCCATATAGAATAGTGCACCCTATATAATGCTCTATATAGATTAATGGAAACCATATAGTGATCCATATAGAATAATGTGCCCTATATAATGCTCCATATAGAATAATGGAACCCATATAATGCTCCATACAGAATAATGGGCCTCATATAATGATCCATATAGAATAAAGGGCCCTATATAATGCTCCATATAGAATAATGGACCTTATATAATGCTCCATATAGAATAATGGAAACCATATAGTGCTCCATATAGAACAAAGGGCCCTTATATAATGCTCCATATAGAATAATAGAACCCATATAGTGCTCCAAAAAGTATAATGGGCCCTATATAATGCTCCACATAGAATAATGGGCCCTATATAGTGCTCCATATGGAATAATGGGCCCAATATAATGTTCCATGTAGAATAATGGATGCTATATAATGCTCCATATAGAATAATGGGCCCTAAATAATTCTCCATATAGAATAATGGGCCCTATATATTGCTCCACATAGAATAATGGGCCCTATATAGTGCTCCATATAGAATAATGGGCCCTATATAATGCTCCACATAGAATAATGGGCCCTATATAGTGCTCCATAAAGAGTAATGGGCCTCACACAATGTTCCATATAGAATAATGGGCCCAATATAATGCTTAATATAGAATAATGGACATTATATAAAACTCCATATAGAATAATGGAAATCATATAGGGATCAATATAGAATAATGGACCCTATATAATACTCCATATCGAATAATGGGCCCTATATAATATTTCATATAGAATAAAGGGCCCTATATAATGCTCCATATAGAACAATGGGCCCTATATAATGCTCCATATAGAATACTGGGCCCTATATAATGCTACATATAGAATAATGGGCCCTATATAATGCTCCATATAGAACAATGGTCCATATATAATGCTCCATAGAGAATAATGGAAACCATATAGTGCTACATATAGAATAATGGACCCAATATAATGCTTAATAAAGAATAATGGACCCTATATAATGCTCCATATAGAATAATGGGCCCTATATAACGCTCCATATAGAATAATGGAAACCATACAATGCTCCATATAGAATAATGGGCCCGATATAATGCTCCATACAAAATAATGGGCCCTATATAATGCTCCATATAGAATAATGTAAACCATATAGTGCTCCATATAGAATAATGGACCCTATATAATGTTCCATACAGAATAATAGGCCCTATATTATGCTCCATATGGAATAATGGGCCCTACATAATGCTACATATAGAATAATAGCAACCATATAGTGATCCATAAAGAATAATGGGCCCTATATAATGCTCCATATAGAATAATGTTACCCATATAATGCTCCATACAGAATAATGGGCCTCATAAAATGCTCCATATAGAATAATGGGCCCTATATAATGCTCCATATAGAATAATCAGCTTTATATAACGCTCCATATAGAATAATGGAAACCATATAATGCTCCATATAGAATAATGGACCCTATATAATGATCAATATCGAATAATGGACCTTGTATAATGCTACATATAGAATAATTGGCCTCATTTAATGCTCCATATAGAATAATGGGAACCATATAGGGTTCCATATAGAATAAAGGGCCCTATATAATGCCCCATATAGAATAATGGAACCCATATAGTGCTCCATATAGAATAATGGGCCTCACATAATACTCCATATAGAATAATGGGCGCTAAATAATGCTCCATATAGAATAATAAGCCCTATTTAATGCTCCATATAGAATAATGGGCCCTATATAATGCTCCACATAGAATAATGGGCCCTTTATAGTGCTCCATATAGAATAATGGGCCCAATATAATGCTCCATATAGAATAAAGGGCCCAATATAATGCTCTTTATAGAATAATGGAAACCATATTGTGCTCCATATAGAATAATGGGCCCTATATAATGCTCCATATAGAATAATGGACATTATGTAATACTCCATATAGAATAATGGAAATCATATAGTGCTCCATATAGAATAATGTGCCCTATATAATGCTCCGTATAGATTAATGAGCCCTATATAATGCTCCACATAGATTAATGGGCCTTATATAGTTCTCCATATAGAATAATGGGCCCAATATAATGCTCCATATAGAATAATGGACCATATATAATGCTCCATAAACAATAATGGGCCCAATATAATGCTCCATATAGAATAATGGAAACCATATTGTGCTCCATATAGAATAATGGACCTATATAATGCTCCATATAGAATAATGGACATTATATAAAACTCCATATAGAATAATGGAAATCATATGGAGATCAATATAGAATAATGGACCCCATATAATACTCCATGTAGAATAATGGGCCCTATATAATATTTCATGTAGAATAAAGGGCCCTATATAATGCTCCATATAGAACAATGGGCCCTATATAATGCTCCATATAGAATACTGGGCTCTATATAATGCTAGATATAGAATAATGGAAACCATATAGTGCTCCATATAGAATAATGGGCCCTATAGTATGCTCCATCTAGAGTAATGGGCCCTATATAATGTTCAATATAGTATAATGGGCCCAATATAATGCTCCATATAAAATAATGGAAACCATATAGTGCTCCATATAGAATAATGGGCCCTATATAATGCTACATATAGAATAATGGACATTATATAATACTCCATATAGAATAATGGAAATCATATAGTGCTACATCTAGAAAAATAGACCCTATATAATAGCCCATATAGAATAATGGGTCTTATATAATGCTTCATATAGAATAATGGGTCCTATATAATGCTCCATATAGAACAATGGGCCATATATAATGCTCCATAGAGAATAATGGAAACCATATAGTGCTACATATAGAATAATGGACCCAATATAATGCTCCATAAAGAATAATGGACCCTATATAATGCTCCATATAGAATAATGGGCCCTATATAACGCTCCATATAGAATAATGGAAACCATATAATGCACCATATAGAATAATGGGCCCGATATAATGCTCCATACAAAATAATGGGCCCTATATAATGCTCCATATAGAATAATGGAAACCAAATAGTGCTCCATATAGAATAATGGACCCTATATGATGTTCCATATAGAATAATGAATCCTATATAATGCTAAATATAGAATAATGGGCCCTATTTAATGCTCCATATAGAATAATAGAAACCATATAATGCTCCATATAGAGATTTGGGCCCTATATAATGCTCCATACAGAATAACGGGCCCTATATAATGGTCCATATAGAATAATGGGCCAACTATAATGCTCCATATAGAATAATGGAACCTATATAATGCCCCATATAGAATAGTGCACCCTATATAATGCTCTATATAGATTAATGGAAACCATATAGTGATCCATATAGAATAATGGGCCCTATATAATGCTCCATATAGAATAATGGAACCCATATAATGCTCCATACAGAATAATGGGCCTCATATAATGATCCATATAGAATAAAGGGCCCTATATAATGCTCCATATAGAATTATGGACCTTATATAATGCTCCATATAGAATAATGGAAACCATATAGTGTTCCATATAGAATAATGGACAGTATATAATGCTCCTTATAGAATAATGAAAACCATATAATGCTCCATATAGAATAATGGGCCGTATATAATGCTCCATAGATAATAATGGGCCATATATAATGCTCCATATAGAATAATGGGCCCAATATAATGCTCCATATAGAATAATTGACCCTATATGATGCTCCATATAGAATAATGGAAACCATATAGTGCCCCGTATTGAATAATGGGCCCTATATCATGCTCCATATAGAATAATGGGCCCTACATAATGTTCAATACAGAATAATAGGCCCTATATTATGCTTCATGTGGAATAATGGGCCCTACATAATGCTACATAGAGAATAATAGCAACCATATAGTGATCCATAAAGAATAATGGGCCCTATATAATGCCCCATATAGAATAATCAACTTTATATAACGCTCCATATAGAATAATGGAAACCATATAATGCTCCATATAGAATAATGGACCCTATATAATGTTCAATATCGAATAATGGACCCTATATAATGCTACATATAGAATAATGGGCCTCATTTAATGCTCCATATAGAATAATGGGAACCATATAGTGTTCCATATAGAATAAAGGGCTCTATATAATGCCTCATATAGAATAATAAAACCCATATAATGCTCCATATAGAATAATGGGCCCAATATAATGCTCCATATAGAATAATGGACCCTATATAATGCTTCATATAGAATAATGGGCCCAATATAATGCTCATTATAGAATAATGGAAACCATATTGTGCTCCATATAGAATAATGGGCCCTATATAATGCTCCATATAGAATAATGGACATTATGTAATACTCCATATAGAATAATGGAAATCATATAGTGCTCCATATAGAATAATGTGCCCTATATAATGCTCCGTATAGAATAATGGCCCTATATAATGCTCCACATAGATTAATGGGCCCTATATAGTGCTCCATATAGAATAATGGGCCCAATATAATGCTCCATATAGAATAATGGACCATATATAATGCTCCATAAAGAATAATGGGCCCAATATAATGCTCCATATAGAATAATGGAAACCATATTGTGCTCCATATAGAATAATGGACCTATATAATGCTCCATATAGAATAATGGACATTATATAAAACTCCATATAGAATAATGGAAATAATATGGAGATCAATATAGAATAATGGACCCCATATAATACTCCATATAGAATAATGGGCCCTATATAATATTTTATGTAGAATAAAGGGCCCTACATAATGCTCCATATAGAACAATGGGCCCTATATAATGCTCCATATAGAATACTGGGCTCTATATAATGCTACATATAGAATAATGGAAACCATATAGTGCCCCATATAGAATAATGGGCCCTATAGTATGCTCCATCTAGAGTAATGTGCCCTATATAATGTTCAATATAGTATAATGGGCAAAATATAATGCTTCATATAAAATAATGGAAACCATATAGTGCTCCATATAGAATAATGGGCCCTATATAATGCTCCATATAGAATAATGGACCTTGTATAATGATCCATATAGAATAATGGAAACCATGTAGTGTTCCGTATAGAATAATGGGCCCTATATAATGCTCCTTATAGAATAATGAAAATCATATAATGCTCCATATAGAATAATGGGCCGTATATAATGCTCCATAGAGAATAATGGGCCATATATAATGCTCCATATGGAATAATGTGCCCAATATAATGCTCCATATAGATTAATGGACCCTATATAATGCTCCATATAGAATAATGGGCCATATATAATGCTCCATATAGAACAATGGGCCCTATGTAATGCTCCATATAGAATACTGGGCTCTATATAATGCTACATATAGAATAATGGAAACCATATAGTGCTCCATATAGAATAATGGGCCCTATAGTATGCTCCATCTAGAGTAATGGGCCCTATATAATGTTCAATATAGTATAATGGGCCCAATATAATGCTCCATATAAAATAATGGAAACCATATAGTGCTCCATATAGAATAATGGGCCCTATATAATGCCACATATAGAATAATGGACATTATATAATACACCATATAGAATAATGGAAATCATATAGTGCTCCATCTAGAAGAATAGACCCTATATAATACTCCATATAGAATAATGGATCTTATATAATGCTCCGTATAGAATAATGGGTCCTATATAATGCTCCATATAGAACAATGGGCCATATATAATGCTCCATAGAGAATAATGGAAACCATATAGTGCTACATATAGACTAATGGACCCAATATAATGCTCCATAAAGAATAATGGACCATATATAATGCTCCATATAGAATAATGGGCCCTATATAATGCTTCATATAGAAAAATGGAAACCATATAATGCTCCATATAGAATATTGGCCCGATATAATGCTCCATACAAATTAATGGGCCCTATATAATGCTCCATATAGAATAATGGAAACCATATAGTGCTCCATATAGAATAATGGACCCTATATGATGTTCCATATAGAATAATGGGCCCTCTATAATGTTCCATATAGAATAATGGGCCCTATATTATGCTCCATATAGATTAATGGGATCTATATAATGCTACAAATAGAATAATGGAAAACATTTAGTGCATCATATACAATAATGGGCCTTATATAATGCTCCACATAGAATAATGGAACCCATATAATGTTCCATACAGAATAATGGGCCTCATATAACGCTTCATATACAATAATCGGCCCTAAATAATCCTCCATACAGAATAATGGACCCTATATAATGCTCCATATAGAATAATGGACCGTATATAATGCTTCATATAGAATAATGGGCCATATATAATGCTGTATATAGAATAATGGAAACCATGCAGAGCTCCATATAGATTAATGGACCCTATATAATGCTTCATATAGAATAATGAACCCTATATAATGCTCCATATAGAATAATGGGCCTTATATAATGCCCTATATAGAATAATGGAAACCATATAATGATCCATATAATTTAATGGGTCCTATATAATGCTCCATACAGAATAATGGGCCCTATATAATGCTCCATATAGAATAATGGAAACCATATGGTGCTCCATATAGAATAATGGACCCTATATGATGATCCATATAGAATAATGGATACTTTATAATGCTCCATATAGAATAATGGGCCCTATATAATGCTCCATGTAGAATAATGGAAACCATATAATGCTCCATATAGAATAATGGGCCCTATATAATGCTCCATATAGAATAATGGGCCAAATATAATGCTCCATATAGAATAATGGACCCTAAATAATGATCCATATAGAATAAAAACCCTATATAATGCTCCATATAGAATAATGGAAACCATATAGTGCTCCATATAGATTAATGGGCCCTATAGAATGCTCCATATAGAATAATGGACCTTATATAATGTTCCATATAGAATAATGGAAACTATATATTGCACCATATAGAATAATGGACCCTATGTAATGCTCCATATAGAATAATGGAGACCATATAGTGCCCCATATAGAATAATGGGCCCTATATAATTCTTTATATTGAATAATGGGCCCTATATAATCCTTTATATAGAATAATGGGCCCTATATAATGTTCCATATAGAATAATAGGCCCTGTATTATGCTCCATATAGAATAATGGACCCTAAATAATGCTATATATAGAATAATGGAAACCATATAGTGATCCTTATAGAATAATGGGCCCGATATAATGATCCATATACAATAATGGAACCCATATAATGCTCCATACAGAATAATGGGCATCATGTAATGCTCCATATAGAATAATGGGCCCTATATAATGCTCCATATAGAATAATGGAAACCATGTAGTGTTCAGTATAGAATAATGGGCCCAATATAATGCTCCTTATAGAATAATGAAAACCATATAATGCTCCATATAGAATAATGGGCCGTATATAATGCTCCATAGAGAATAATGGGCCATATATATTGCTCCATATGGAATAATGTGCCCAATATAATGCTCCATATAGATTAATGGACCCTATATAATGCTCCATATAGAATAATGGGCCCTATATAATGCTCCATGTAGAATAATGGAAACCATATAATGCTCCATATAGAATAATGGGCCCTATATAATGCTCCATATAGAATAATGGATCCTAAATAATGATCCATATAGAATAAAAACCCTATATAATGCTCCATATAGAATAATGGAAACCATATAGTGCTACATATAGATTAATGGGCCCTATAGAATGCTCCATATAGAATAATGGAACCCATATAACGCTCCATACTGAATAATGGGCCTCATATAATGCTCCATATAGAATAATGGGCCCTCTATAATGCTCCATATAGAATAATGGACCTTATATAATGTTCCATATAGAATAATGGAAACTATATAGTGCACCATATAGAATAATGGACCCTATATAATGCTCCATATAGAATAATGGAGACCATATAGTGCCCCATATAGAATAATGCGCCCTATATAACCCTTTAAATAGAATAATGGGCCCTATATAATGTTCCATATAGAATAATAGGCCCTGTATTATGCTCCATATAGAATAATGGACCCTAAATAATGCTACATATAGAATAATGGAAACCATATAGTGATCCTTATAGAATAATGGGCCCGATATAATGATCAATATAAAATAATGGAACCCATATAATGCTCCATACAGAATAAAGGGCATCATGTAATGCTCCATATAGAATAATCGGCCCTATATAATGCTACATATAGAATAATTGACCTTATATAACGCTCCATATAAAATAATGAAAACCATATAGTGCTCCATATAGAACAAAGGGCCCTTATATAATGCTCCATATAGAATAATGGAACCCATATAGTGCTCCATAAAGAATAATGGGCCCTATATAATGCTCCACATAGAATAATGGGCCCTATATAGTGCTCCATATGGAATAATGGGCCCAATATAATGTTCCATGTAGAATAATGGACCCTATGTAATGCTCCATATAGAATAATGGGCCCTAAATAATACTCCATATAGAATAATGGGCCCTATATATTGCTCCACATAGAATAATGGGCCCTATATAGTGCTCCATATAGAATAATGGGCCCTATATAATGCTCCACATAGAATAATGGGCCCTATATTGTGCTCCATAAAGAGTAATGGGCCTCACACAATGTTCCATATAGAATAATGGGCCCAGTATAATGCTCCATATAGAATAATGGAGAACATATTGTGCTCCATATAGAATAATGGGCCTATATAATGATCCATATAGAATAATGGACATTATATAAAACTTCATATAGAATAATGCAAATCATATAGAGATCAATATAGAATAATGGACCCTATATAATACTCCATATAGAATAATGGGCCCTATATAATATTTCATATAGAATAAATGCCCTATATAATGCTCCATATAGAACAATGGGCCCTATATAATGCTCCATATAGAATACTGGGCCCTATATAATGCTACATATAGAATAATGGAAACCACATAGTGCTCCATATAGAATAATGGGCCCTATAGTATGCTCCATCTAGAGTAATGGGCCCTATATAATGTTCAATATAGTATAATGGGCCCAATATAATGCTCCATATAAAATAATGGAAATCATATATTGCTCCATATAGAATAACGGGCCCTATATAATGCTCCATATAGAATAATGGACATTATATAATACTCCATATAGAATAATGGAAATCATATAGTGCTCCATCTAGAATAATGGACCGTATATAATACTCCATATAGAATAATGGTTCTTATATAATGCTCCGTATAGAATAATGGGCCCTATATAATGCTCCATATAGAACAATGGGCCATATATAATGCTCCATAGAGAATAATGGAAACCATATAGTGCTACATATAGAATAATGGACCCAATATAATGCTCCATAAAGAATAATGGACCCTATATAATGCTCCATATAGAATAATGGGCCCTATATAACGCTCCATATAGAATAATGGAAACCATATAATGCTCCATATAGAATAATGGGCCCGATATAATGCTCCATACAAAATAATGGGCCCTATATAATGCTCCATATAGAATAATGGAAACCATATAGTGCTTCATATAGTATAATGGACCCTATATGATGTTCCATATAGAATAATGAATCCTATATAATGCTCCATATAGAATAATAGAAACCATATAATGCTCCATATAGAGATTTGGGCCCTATATAATGCTCCATACAGAATAATGGGCCCTATATAATGCTCCATATAGAATAATGGGCCAACTATGATGCTCCATATAGAATAATGGAACCTATATAATGCCCCATATAGAATAATGCACCCTATATAATCCTCTATATAGATTAATGGCAACCATATAGTGATCCATATAGCATAATGGGCCCTATATACTGCTCCATATAGAATAATGGAACCCATATAATGCTCCATACAGAATAATGGGCCTCATATAATGATCCATATAGAATAAAGGGCCCTATATAATGCTCCATATAGAATAATGGACCTTATATAATGCTCCATATAGAATAATGGAAACCATATAGTGTTCCATATAGAATAATGGACCCTATATAATGCTCCTTATAGAATAATGAAAACCATATAATTCTCCATATAGAATAATGGGCAGTATATAATGCTCCATGGATAATAATGGGCCATATATAATGCTCCATATACAATAATGTCCCCAATATAATGCTCCATATAGAATAATTGACCCTATATGATGCTCCATATAGAATAATGGAAACCATATAGTTCCCCGTATTGAATAATGGGCCCTATATCATGCTCCATATAGAATAATGGGCCCTATATAATGTTCCATACAGAATAATAGGCCCTATATTATGCTCCATATGGAATAATGGGCCCTACATAATGCTACATATAGAATAATAGCAACCATATAGTGATCCATAAAGAATAATGGGCCCTATATAATGCTCCATATAGAATAATGGTACCCATATAATGCTCCATACAGAATAATGGGCCTCATAAAATGCTCCATATAGAATAATGGGCCCTATATAAAGCTCCATATAGAATAATCAACTTTATATAACGCTCCATATAGAATAATGGAAACCATATAATGCTCCATATAGAATAATGGACCCTATATAATGTTCAATATCGAATAATGGACCCTGTATAATGCTACATATAGAATAATGGGCCTCATTTAATGCTCCATATAGAATAATGGGAACCATATAGTGTTCCATATAGAATAAAGGGCCCTATATAATGCCCCATATAGAATAATGGAACCCATATAGTGCTCCATATAGAATAATGGGCCTCACATAATACTCCATATAGAATAATGGGCGCTAAATAATGCTCCATATAGAATAATGGGCCCTATTTAATGCTCCATATAGAATAATGGGCCCTATATAATGCTCCATATAGAATAATAGAAACCATATAATGCTCCATATAGAGATTTGGGCCACATATAATGCTCCATACAGAATAACGGACCCTATATAATGGTCCATATAGAATAATGGGCCAACTATAATGCTCCATATAGAATAATGGAACCTATATAATGCCCCATATAGAATAGTGCACCCTATATAATGCTCTATATAGATTAATGGAAACCATATAGTGATCCATATAGAATAATGGGCCCTATATAATGCTCCATATAGAATAATGGAACCCATATAATGCTCCATACAGAATAATGGGCCTCATATAATGATCCATATAGAATAAAGGGCCTTATATAATGCTGCATATAGAATAATGGACCTTATATAATGCTCCATATAGAATAATGGAAACCATATAGTGTTCCATATAGAATAATGGACAGTATATAATGCTCCTTATAGAATAATGAAAACCATATAATGCTCCATATAGAATAATGGGCCGTATATAATGCTCCATAGATAATAATGGGCCATATATAATGCTCCATATAGAATAATGGGCCCAATATAATGCTCCATATAGAATAATTGACCCTATATGATGCTCCATATAGAATAATGGAAACCATATAGTGCCCCGTATTGAATAATGGGCCCTATATCATGCTCCATATAGAATAATGGGCCCTACATAATGTTCCATACAGAATAATAGGCCCTATATTATGCTCCATATGGAATAATGGGCCCTACATAATGCTACATAGAGAATAATAGCAACCATATAGTGATCCATAAAGAATAATGGGCCCTATATAATGCCCCATATAGAATAATCAACTTTATATAACGCTCCATATAGAATAATGGAAACCATATAATGCTCCATATAGAATAATATCGAATAATGGACCCTATATAATGCTCCATATAGAATAATGGGCCTCATATAATGATCCATATAGAATAAAGGGCCCTATATAGTGCTCCATATAGAATAATGGACCTTGTATAATGCTCCATATAGAATAATGGAAAACATATAGTGTTCCATGTAGAATAATGGGCCCTATATAATGCTCCTTATAGAATAATGAAAACCATATAATGCTCCATATAGAATAATGGGCCGTATATAATGCTCCATAGAGAATAATGGGCCATATATAATGTTCCATATAGAATAATGTGCCCAATATAATGCTCCATATAGATTAATGGACCCTATATAATGCTCCATATAGAATAATGAACCCTATATAATGCTCCATATAGAATAATGGGCCCTATATAATGCCCCATATAGAATAATGGAACCATATAGTGCTCCATATAGAATAATGGGCCCTATATAATGCTACATATAGAATAATGGACATTATATAATACTCCATATAGAATAATGGAAATCATATAGTGATCCTTATAGAATAATGGGCCCGATATAATGATCCATATACAATAATGGAACCCATATAATGCTCTATACAGAATAATGGCCATCATGTAATGCTCCATATAGAATAATGGGCCCTATATAATGCTACATATAGAATAATTGACCTTATATAACGCTCCATATAAAATAATGGAAACCATATAGTGCTCCATATAGAACAAAGGGCCCTTATATAATACTCCATATAGAATAATAGAACCCATATAGTGCTCCATAAAGTATAATGGGCCCTATATAATGCTCCACATAGAATAATGGGCCCTATATAGTGCTCCATATGGAATAATGGGCCCAATATAATGTTCCATGTAGAATAATGGATGCTATATAATGCTCCATATAGAATAATGGGCCCTAAATAATACTCCATATAGAATAACGGGCCCTATATATTGCTCCACATAGAATAATGGGCCCTATATAGTGCTCCATATAGAATAATGGGCCCTATATAATGCTCCATATAGAATAATGGAAACCACATTGTGCTCCATATAGAATAATGGACCTATATAATGCTCCATATAGAATAATGGACATTATATAAAACTCCATATAGAATAATGGAAATCATATGGAGATCAATATAGAATAATGGACCCCATATAATACTCCATGTAGAATAATGGGCCCTATATAATATTTCATGTAGAATAAAGGGCCCTATATAATGCTCCATATAGAACAATGGGCCCTATATAATGCTCCATATAGAATACTGGGCTCTATATAATGCTAGATATATAATAATGGAAACCATATAGTGCTCCATATAGAATAATGGGCCCTATAGTATGCTCCATCTAGAGTAATGGGCCCTATATAATGTTCAATATAGTATAATGGGCCCAATATAATGCTCCATATAAAATAATGGAAACCATATAGTGCTCCATATAGAATAATGGGCCCTATATAATGCTACATATAGAATAATGGACATTATATAATACTCCATATAGAATAATGGAAATCATATAGTGCTACATCTAGAATAATAGACCCTATATAATAGCCCATATAGAATAATGGGTCTTATATAATGCTTCATATAGAATAATGGGTCCTATATAATGCTCCATATAGAACAATGGGCCATATATAATGCTCCATAGAGAATAATGGAAACAATATAGTGCTACATATAGAATAATGGACCCAATATAATGCTCCATAAAGAATAATGGACCCTATATAATGCTCCATATAGAATAATGGGCCCTATATAACGCTCCATATAGAATAATGGAAACCATATAATGCACCATATAGAATAATGGGCCCGATATAATGCTCCATACAAAATAATGGGCCCTATATAATGCTCCATATAGAATAATGGAAACCATATAGTGCTCCATATAGAATAATGGACCCTATATGATGTTCCATATAAAATAATGAATCCTATATAATGCTCCATATAGAATAATGGGCCCTATATAATGCTCCATATAGAATAATATAAACCATATAATGCTCCATATAGAGATTTGGGCCCTATATAATGCTCCATACAGAATAACGGGTACTATATAATGGTCCATATAGAATAATGGGCCAACTATAATGCTCCATATAGAATAATGGAACCTATATAATGCCCCATATAGAATAGTGCACCCTATATAATGCTCTATATAGATTAATGGAAACCATGTAGTGATCCATATAGAATAATGGGCCCTATATAATGCTCCATATAGAATAATGGAACCCATATAATGCTCCATACAGAATAATGGGCCTCATATAATGATCCATATAGAATAAAGGGCCTTATATAATGCTCCATATAGAATAATGGACCTTATATAATGCTCCATATAGAATAATGGAAACCATATAGTGTTCCATATAGAATAATGGACAGTATATAATGCTCCTTATAGAATAATGAAAACCATATAATGCTCCATATAGAATAATGGGCCGTATATAATGCTCCATAGATAATAATGGGCCATATATAATGCTCCATATAGAATAATGGGCCCAATATAATGCTCCATATAGAATAATTGACCCTATATGATGCTCCATATAGAATAATGGAAACCATATAGTGCCCCGTATTGAATAATGGGCCCTATATCATGCTCCATATAGAATAATGGGCCCTACATAATGTTCCATACAGAATAATAGGCCCTATATTATGCTCCATATGGAATAATGGGCCCTACATAATGCTACATAGAGAATAATAGCAACCATATAGTGATCCATAAAGAATAATGGGCCCTATATAATGCCCCATATAGAATAATCAACTTTATATAATGCTCCATATAGAATAATGGAAACCATATAATGCTCCATATAGAATAATGGACCCTATATAATGTTCAATATCGAATAATGGACCCTATATAATGCTACATATAGAATAATGGGCCTCATTTAATGCTCCATATAGAATAATGGGAACCATATAGTGTTCCATATAGAATAAAGGGCCCTATATAATGCCTCATATAGAATAATGGAACCCATATAATGCTCCATATAGAATAATGGGCCCAATATAATGCTCCATATAGAATAATGGACCCTATATAATGCTTCATATAGAATAATGGGCCCAATATAATGCTCATTATAGAATAATGGAAACCATATTGTGCTCCATATAGAATAATGGGCCCTATATAATGCTCCATATAGAATAATGGACATTATGTAATACTCCATATAGAATCATGGAAATCATATAGTGCTCCATATAGAATAATGTGCCCTATATAATGCTCCGTATAGAATAATGGCCCTATATAATGCTCCACATAGATTAATGGGCCCTATATAGTGCTCCATATAGAAAAATGGGCCCAATATAATGCTCCATATAGAATAATGGACCATATATAATGCTCCATAAAGAATAATGGGCCCAATATAATGCTCCATATAGAATAATGGAAACCATATTGTGCTCCATATAGAATAATGGACCTATATAATGCTCCATATAGAATAATGGACATTATATAAAACTCCATATAGAATAATGGAAATAATATGGAGATCAATATAGAATAATGGACCCCATATAATACTCCATATAGAATAATAATCTTGTAAAAGAGATTCAGGCCCTGAAAACAAAAAAATTTCAACGCGATACACTGGATAAGTCCAATCATCAAGTGTACCGGTGGAGGTCATCGACTACTAATATAAGATCGAGATCTCGCAATAACTCCCTTGCACGATCTAGGTCTACTTCGATTGCCTCGGGAACTTCCAGTGAGGGTCAATTACCTGTCATGAACGTGGATTCTCAGGGTGCCTCGGCTGCTCGATCTACCGGATACATCCAAACGAGACCGAATAATCGGAGGAAACGGACGGTTCCGTTTCAGGTTGGTGATCCCTGTGGGGGGCTCCGTATCATGAACCTTACAAGTCATGTTTTGACCGGGACGCAGATGGAGGTCCTTGGTATGGGCCTATCATTTTCTCCAACATGCTCATTTGATTATTTTACGGCCCTCAAGGACCTCCATCTGTTTGCTCGGAAACTGATTTTGAAAAAACTCCATTTCAGGTCGGATGGTGATCAGGCTCCGATGGTGTCCGAGGAGGAGGCTTTGCAAAATCTGGAGGATCTCTTGGCCGAACAAACAACTCCTCCCACAGGTGGGTTACCACAGGCTAGGAATCCGAAGTCAACAAGGTTTCCTCCCCTGTCTATATGTCCGGCTGTGGAAATTTTTGTGAAATTAGTGGCGGAGGATTTCAGGAAGATTTCCACACGAAGAAGGATAGACAATCTGACCCTCGCCCAACGTGTGGCAATACAACAACTACAAACACTGAAGGATACAGTCATTAAGCCGGCTGACAAGGGAGGAAACATTGTCCTGTGGCCCCACCATAAATATGAGAGGGAGGCCCTGAGACAGTTAAGAGATAAGGACACGTATTCCAAGTTGTCATATAATCCCACTGCCTCCTTCTCTGCCACCCTGCAAGGTATCCTGGCCCGGGCCTGTGAGAGGGGTATGATAGACAAGAAGACTGTGGGGGCTCTGACTGTACGGTTCCCAAAAACTGCTACCTTTTATCTACTTCCCAAAGTACATAAAGATGCCACTAACCCTCCTGGACGTCCGATCGTGTCCGGTTTGGGAGGTCTTTGTGGTCCCATATCTCAATATGTTGATAGTCACCTCAGACCACTTGTTGAGACTCTCCCTTCCTATGTGCGGGACACGACGGACGTCCTTACTAGGGTTGATGGCATCTCTCTTGAACCTGGCACTATTATGGTCACGGCCGATGTTGAGAGTCTATACACCTGCATTGATCATAATCTTGGGCTGACCTCTGTCGAGCTCTTTCTTGGGGGTTCTGACCTGTACGGCCCCTCACGGGAATTCATCTTAGAGCTCCTCCGTTTTATCCTCTGCCATAATTATTTTCTTTTTAAAGATACGGTGTACCTGCAGCGACGTGGCACGGCCATGGGGGCGGCCTGCGCACCATCGTATGCAAACCTCTTCCTTGGCGCTTGGGAGAGGGTGATTTTTGGGGACGATGGTGTCCGGGGCGCTGACCGGGTCGTGGCATGGCTCAGGTACATCGATGATATCTTATTTTTTTGGCGGGGGACGACGGAGGAGCTCGATGACTTCATGGGGCGGCTTAATACCAACGAGTGGGGTATTAATTTAACATATACCCATAGCTTCACACGTTTGGACTCCCTGGACATCACTCTGATGGTGGACTCACACTCCCTCATTCAGACTGACGTCTTCAGGAAGCCAACGGCTGTGAACTCCTTGGTACACGCTGCCTCTGGTCATACCCCTTCCACCATCAGGGCCGTCCCGGTCGGACAATTCCTCAGGATTAGGCGCATTTGCTCGACGGAGGACAGCTTTGATAAGCAGGCGGCTGCTCTGACACAACGCTTTAGACAAAGAGGTTATAGTAACCGGTGTATCGGCCGTGGCTATGGTAGGGCCCGCAGTACCCCCCGCAGTAGTCTATTATACCCCCCTCCGAGATCGCCACCGTCTGAGTGTCCTGGGAGGACCCGCTTCATCTCCACCTATAATCATGGGTGGGATTCTATGAGGCGGGTCCTCTCGAGACACTGGAGTGTTCTTGGGGCGGAGCCCTCTTTGAGGGATGTTGTGGGACAATCTCCACTTATGACTGCTAGAAGAGCCAGGAATCTGGGGGACTTGGTCACCTCCAGTCACTACGTCCCACCAACACCCAACCCCTTTGGGTCGCGCGGTCCCAGGGTTGGATCCTATCCATGTGGCCATTGTGTAGCTTGCGCTAATGTGCTCCGTTGCTCCTCTTTTATGAATTCAGAGGGCTCCCGGACATACCGAATCCTCAAATATATTTCCTGTGGTACAACACACGTGGTGTATTACGCCACGTGTGGTTGTCACAAAATTTATGTAGGTCTTACTACAAGGGAATTGAGGATTCGGGTACGGGAGCATGTTCGGGATATTGGCGCGGCTAGATCTGTGTCGGACCCCCGGGAGCTCAGAACCTTGCCACGGCATTTTAAATTAGCCCATGACTGCGATCCGCGCAGTCTCATGGTGCGTGGAATTGACGTGGTGCATCTGGGCTCTCGGGGGGGTGACTATAAATTGTGCCTTGCACAAAAAGAGGCCAGATGGATTGGCATCCTGGATACCCTGGTACCGCGCGGCCTTAATGAAAATTTGAATTTTTCATCATTCCTGTGATTGGGCCCTTTCGGCTGTTGGTGCTCCCCCTCAGTGTTGAGTCTCTCCGATCCGTTGTCTGTGCCTCAGTTTTTAACTTCTGTTTTATTATATTTTTCTCTCACTTTTCCCTTTTTATACTTTTAGATTTATGGCTATGAACTCCTTATTATGTGCACCTTATGGACTCTGTTCTACTCAGTATTCAAGATGATCTACAGTTGACACTTTGGAGCATCTCCCAAGAACTCTCTGATGATTATCAGTCTTCAATCATTCTCTGTGGGGGAATGTGGCTTTATGTCGAATTATATTTATGTATACACCCTGTGATCCAGACCCTATTTGGGAATGTTCCTAATTACATATGTGATTATTTTGGGTCTTCTGTATTTTGATGCCCCAGTCATCTGTTATACTTATTGTTAAGGGACAGAGAATTTTCTACTTTATTGATGTCTCTCTATGCTCTTAGTGCCCTATGCACTTCTTTATCTGTTATTCTTACTTATTCATTGGTGGAACGCGGGTTCTCTAACCCTTGTCTTGCCTGCGCTTGTGTCTGGCTGCCTGTGTTCCCGGGCGCGACCCTGGGGGCGTTTCCTAGGCACGCCCCCGGGCGCGCGCTCTGGTGTTGGTGGCCGTGACGCGTGCGGCGGGGGGCGCGGTTTTGGGCACACGCGCCGCTTTACACCAATGAATTGCGTCCCTACCAGTCACGTGATTTATCACGTGACCGGTGGTGGGCGTATATATCCAGGTCCTGTTAGGTGCACTAAATAGCGCCTCTTGAAAAAGAAGAGCGAAACGCGCGTCGAGGCGCGTCTCTATCTGTTGGTACTCCCTTTGATCCCTCTGGCAGTCTGCAGGCTCTCCGTTGCCCGGTGTCTATCATCTGGGTGAGTTATTTTCTTTACTTCTTTGGCATTCCCTGTGCTTTTAGGCACTTCCTGGGTATATAGTAGTCAGGACTTCGATCTCTGTCATCCATACTATCTCTATATAGAGTTACTACTCTTTGAGCTTTGTGCTCATTATATGACCCCTCTTTGATTTGTTTCTTATAAGGGTCAATTACTGCTATTAAGCATGATTTGTATGTATGACCACCGGGAGTGTTCTTGGACTATATGGCCCTCCTTAGACATGTGCCCTATTAAGGGTTAACCATTATAATTATGCGTGGTTACTATGTACTGTCATTTGGAGGGTTTTTATATATGTACACTTAATGATGCCTTTTTTACCTGGGACTGCCTTGCAGTCTTACTGCCATGGGTCACGGGGTCTGGCACTGCTTTTTTAGATCCCTTTTGCCCTATTACTTTTTCTCTGTAATATTTTCTACTACTATGTTTTTGTATTATTAATAAATATATTTTTTGTTTTTTGCTATTATACTCGTGTGTCCTCTGGTTTTTTCATATCGTTTGAGAGTAGGCAATTTGAACCTGGTGCCGGACAACCTGTCCTAGCACCTTGTTCTATACCATAGTATTTATTTGGCCAGTTTTGTTTTCAATAATGGGCCCTATGTAATATTTCATGTAGAATAAAGGGCCCTACATAATGCTCCATATAGAACAATGGGCCCTATATAATGCTCCATATAGAATACTGGGCTCTATATAATGCTACATATAGAATAATGGAAACCATATAGTGCCCCATATAGAATAATGGGCCCTATAGTATGCTCCATCTAGAGTAATGTGCCCTATATAATGTTCAATATAGTATAATGGGCAAAATATAATGCTTCATATAAAATAATGGAAACCATATAGTGCTCCATATAGAATAATGGGCCCTATATAATGCTCCATATAGAATAATGAACCTTGTATAATGCTCCATATAGAATAATGGAAACCATGTAGTGTTCCGTATAGAATAATGGGCCCTATATAATGCTCCTTATAGAATAATGAAAACCATATAATGCTCCATATAGAATAATGGGCTGTATATAATGCTCCATAGAGAATAATGGGCCATATATAATGCTCCATATGGAATAATGTGCCCAATATAATGCTCCATATAGATTAATGGACCCTATATAATGCTCCATATAGAATAATGGGCCCTATATAATGCTCCATATAGAACAATGGGCCCTATGTAATGCTCCATATAGAATACTGGGCTCTATATAATGCTACATATAGAATAATGGAAACCATATAGTGCTCCATATAGAATAATGGGCCCTACAGTATGCTCCATCTAGAGTAATGGGCCCTATATAATGTTCAATATAGTATAATGGGCCCAATATAATGCTCCATATAAAATAATGGAAACCATATAGTGCTCCATATAGAATAATGGGCCCTATATAATGCCACATATAGAATAATGGACATTATATAATACACCATATAGAATAATGGAAATCATATAGTGCTCCATCTAGAAGAATAGACCCTATATAATACTCCATATAGAATAATGGATCTTATATAATGCTCCATATAGAATAATGGGTCCTATATAATGCTCCATATAGAACAATGGGCCATATATAATGCTCCATAGAGAATAATGGAAACCATATAGTGCTACATATAGACTAATGGACCCAATATAATGCTCCATAAAGAATAATGGACCCTATATAATGCTCCATATAGAATAATGGGCCCTATATAATGCTCCATATAGAAAAATGGAAACCATATAATGCTCCATATAGAATAATGGCCCGATATAATGCTCCATACAAATTAATGGGCCCTATATAATGCTCCATATAGAATAATGGAAACCATATAGTGCTCCATATAGAATAATGGACCCTATATGATGTTCCATATAGAATAATGGGCCCTCTATAATGTTCCATATAGAATAATGGGCCCTATATTATGCTCCATATAGATTAATGGGATCTATATAATGCTACAAATAGAATAATGGAAAACATTTAGTGCATCATATACAATAATGGGTCTTATATAATGCTCCACATAGAATAATGGAACCCATATAATGTTCCATACAGAATAATGGGCCTCATATAACGCTTCATATACAATAATCGGCCCTAAATAATGCTCCATACAGAATAATGGACCCTATATAATGCTCCATATAGAATAATGGACCGTATATAATGCTTCATATAGAATAATGGGCCATATATAATGCTGTATATAGAATAATGGAAACCATGCAGAGCTCCATATAGATTAATGGATCCTATATAATGCTTCATATAGAATAATGAACCCTATATAATGCTCCATATAGAATAATGGGCCTTATATAATGCCCTATATAGAATAATGGAAACCATATAATGATCCATATAATTTAATGGGCCCTATATAATGCTCCATACAGAATAATGGGCCCTATATAATGCTCCATATAGAATAATGGAAACCATATGGTGCTCCATATAGAATAATGGACCCTATATGATGATCCATATAGAATAATGGATACTTTACAATGCTCCATATAGAATAATGGGCCCTATATAATGCTCCATGTAGAATAATGGAAACCATATAATGCTCCATATAGAATAATGGGCCCTATATAATGCTCCATATAGAATAATGGGCCAAATATAATGCTCCATATAGAATAATGGACCCTAAATAATGATCCATATAGAATAAAAACCCTATATAATGCTCCATATAGAATAATGGAAACCATATAGTGCTCCATATAGATTAATGGGCCCTATAGAATGCTCCATATAGAATAATGGAACCCATATAACGCTCCATACAGAATAATGGGCCTCATATAATGCTCCATATAGAATAATGGGCCCTATATAATGCTCCATATAGAATAATGGACCTTATATAATGTTCCATATAGAATAATGGAAACTATATATTGCACCATATAGAATAATGGACCCTATGTAATGCTCCATATAGAATAATGGAGACCATATAGAATAATGGGCCCTATATAATTCTTTATATTGAATAATGGGCCCTATATAATCCTTTATATAGAATAATGGGCCCTATATAATGTTCCATATAGAATAATAGGCCCTGTATTATGCTCCATATAGAATAATGGACCCTAAATAATGCTACATATAGAATAATGGAAACCATATAGTGATCCTTATAGAATAATGTGCCCGATATAATGATCCATATACAATAATGGAACCCATATAATGCTCCATACAGAATAATGGGCATCATGTAATGCTCCATATAGAATAATGGGCCCTATATAATGCTCCATATAGAATAATGGAAACCATGTAGTGTTCAGTATAGAATAATGGGCCCAATATAATGCTCCTTATAGAATAATGAAAACCATATAATGCTCCATATAGAATAATGGGCCGTATATAATGCTCCATAGAGAATAATGGGCCATATATAATGCTCCATATGGAATAATGTGCCCAATATAATGCTCCATATAGATTAATGGACCCTATATAATGCTCCATATAGAATAATGGGCCCTATATAATGCTCCATGTAGAATAATGGAAACCATATAATGCTCCATATAGAATAATGGGCCCTATATAATGCTCCATATAGAATAATGGATCCTAAATAATGATCCATATAGAATAAAAACCCTATATAATGCTCCATATAGAATAATGGAAACCATATAGTGCTACATATAGATTAATGGGCCCTATAGAATGCTCCATATAGAATAATGTAACCCATATAACGCTCCATACTGAATAATGGGCCTCATATAATGCTCCATATAGAATAATGGGCCCTCTATAATGCTCCATATAGAATAATGGACCTTATATAATGTTCCATATAGAATAATGGAAACTATATAGTGCACCATATAGAATAATGGACCCTATATAATGCTCCATATAGAATAATGGAGACCATATAGTGCCCCATATAGAATAATGCGCCCTATATAACCCTTTATATAGAATAATGGGCCCTATATAATGTTCCATATAGAATAATAGGCCCTGTATTATGCTCCATATAGAATAATGGACCCTAAATAATGCTACATATAGAATAATGGAAACCATATAGTGATCCTTATAGAATAATGGGCCCGATATAATGATCCATATAAAATAATGGAACCCATATAATGCTCCATACAGAATAAAGGGCATCATGTAATGCTCCATATAGAATAATCGGCCCTATATAATGCTACGTATAGAATAATTGACCTTATATAACGCTCCATATAAAATAATGGAAACCATAGAGTGCTCCATATAGAACAAAGGGCCCTTATATAATGCTCCATATAGAATAATGGAACCCATATAGTGCTCCATAAAGAATAATGGGCCCTATATAATGCTCCACATAGAATAATGGGCCCTATATAGTGCTCCATATGGAATAATGGGCCCAATATAATGTTCCATGTAGAATAATGGACCCTATGTAATGCTCCATATAGAATAATGGGCCCTAAATAATACTCCATATAGAATAATGGGCCCTATATATTGCTCCACATAGAATAATGGGCCCTATATAGTGCTCTATATAGAATAATGGGCCCTATATAATGCTCCACATAGAATAATGGGCCCTATATAGTGCTCCATAAAGAGTAATGGGCCTCACACAATGTTCCATATAGAATAATGGGCCCAGTATAATGTTCCATATAGATTAATGGAGAACATATTGTGCTCCATATAGAATAATGGGCCTATATAATGATCCATATAGAATAATGGACATTATATAAAACTTCATATAGAATAATGCAAATCATATAGAGATCAATATAGAATAATGGACCCTATATAATACTCCATATAGAATAATGGGCCCTATATAATATTTCATATAGAATAAATGCCCTATATAATGCTCCATATAGAACAATGGGCCCTATATAATGCTCCATATAGAATACTGGGCCCTATATAATGCTACATATAGAATAATGGAAACAACATAGTGCTCCATATAGAATAATGGGCCCTATAGTATGCTCCATCTAGAGTAATGGGCCCTATATAATGATCAATATAGTATAATGGGCCCAATATATTGCTCCATATAAAATAATGGCAATCATATAGTGCTCCATATAGAATAACGGGCCCTATATAATGCTCCATATAGAATAATGGACATTATATAATACTCCATATAGAATAATGGAAATCATATAGTGCTCCATCTAGAATAATGGACCCTATATAATACTCCATATAGAATAATGGTTCTTATATAATGCTCCATATAGAATAATGGGCCCTATATAATGCTCCATATAGAACAATGGGCCATATATAATGCTCCATAGAGAATAATGGAAACCATATAGTGCTACATATAGAATAATGGACCCAATACAATGCTCCATAAAGAATAATGGACCCTATATAATGCTCCATATAGAATAATGGGCCCTATATAACGCTCCATATAGAATAATGGAAACCATATAATGCTCCATATAGAATAATGGGCCCGATATAATGCTCCATACAAAATAATGGACCCTATATAATGCTCCATATAGAATAATGGAAACCATATAGTGCTCCATATAGTATAATGGACCCTATATGATGTTCCATATAGAATAATGAATCCTATATAATGCTCCATATAGAATAATAGAAACCATATAATGCTCCATATAGAGATTTGGGCCCTATATAATGCTCCATACAGAATAATGGTCCCTATATAATGCTCCATATAGAATAATGGGCCAACTATGATGCTCCATATAGAATAATGGAACCTATATAATGTCCCATATAGAATAATGCACCCTATATAATCCTCTATATAGATTAATGGCAACCATATAGTGATCCATATAGCATAATGGGCCCTATATACTGCTCCATATAGAATAATGGAACCCATATAATGCTCCATACAGAATAATGGGCCTCATATAATGATCCATATAGAATAAAGGGCCCTATATAATGCTCCATATAGAATAATGGACCTTATATAATGCTCCATATAGAATAATGGAAACCATATAGTGTTCCATATAGAATAATGGACCCTATATAATGCTCCTTAGAGAATAATGAAAACCATATAATGCTCCATATAGAATAATGGGCAGTATATAATGCTCCATAGATAATAATGGGCCATATATAATGCTCCATATAGAATAATGGGCCCAATATAATGCTCCATATAGAATAATTGACCCTATATGATGCTCCATATAGAATAATGGAAACCATATAGTTCCCCGTATTGAATAATGGGCCCTATATCATGCTCCATATAGAATAATGGGCCCTATATAATGTTCCATACAGAATAATAGGCCCTATATTATGCTCCATATGGAATAATGGGCCCTACATAATGCTACATATAAAATAATAGCAACCATATAGTGATCCATAAAGAATAATGGGCCCTATATAATGCTCCATATAGAATAATGGTACCCATATAATGCTCCATACAGAATAATGGGCCTCATAAAATGCTCCATATAGAATAATGGGCCCTATATAAAGCTCCATATAGAATAATCAACTTTATATAACGCTCCATATAGAATAATGGAAACCATATAATGCTCCATATAGAATAATGGACCCTATATAATGTTCAATATCGAATAATGGACCCTGTATAATGCTCCATATAGAATAATGGGCCCTATATAATGCTCCATATAGAACAATGGGCCATATATAATGCTCCATAGAGAATAATGGAAACCATATAGTGCTACATATAGAATAATGGACCCAATATAATGCTCCATAAAGAATAATGGACCCTATATAATGCTCCATATAGAATAATGGGCCCTATATAACGCTCCATATAGAATAATGGAAACCATATAATGCTCCATATAGAATAATGGGCCCGATATAATGCTCCATACAAAATAATGGGCCCTATATAATGCTCCATATAGAATAATGGAAACCATATAGTGCTCCATATAGTATAATGGACCCTATATGATGTTCCATATAGAATAATGAATCCTATATAATGCTCCATATAGAATAATAGAAACCATATAATGCTCCATATAGAGATTTGGGCCCTATATAATGCTCCATACAGAATAATGGGCCCTATATAATGCTCCATATAGAATAATGGGCCAACTATGATGCTCCATATAGAATAATGGAACCTATATAAAGCCCCATATAGAATAATGCACCCTATATAATCCTCTATATAGATTAATGGCAACCATATAGTGATCCATATAGCATAATGGACCCTATATACTGCTCCATATAGAATAATGGAACCCATATAATGCTCCATACAGAATAATGGGCCTCATATAATGATCCATATAGAATAAAGGGCCTTATATAATGCTCCATATAGAATAATGGACCTTATATAATGCTCCATATAGAATAATGGAAACCATATAGTGTTCCATATAGAATAATGGACAGTATATAATGCTCCTTATAGAATAATGAAAACCATATAATGCTCCATATAGAATAATGGGCCGTATATAATGCTCCATAGATAATAATGGGCCATATATAATGCTCCATATAGAATAATGGGCCCAATATAATGCTCCATATAGAATAATTGACCCTATATGATGCTCCATATAGAATAATGGAAACCATATAGTGCCCCGTATTGAATAATGGGCCCTATATCATGCTCCATATAGAATAATGGGCCCTACATAATGTTCCATACAGAATAACAGGCCCTATATTATGCTCCATATGGAATAATGGGCCCTACATAATGCTACATAGAGAATAATAGCAACCATATAGTGATCCATAAAGAATAATGGGCCCTATATAATGCCCCATATAGAATAATCAACTTTATATAACGCTCCATATAGAATAATGGAAACCATATAATGCTCCATATAGAATAATGGACCCTATATAATGTTCAATATCGAATAATGGACCCTATATAATGCTCCATATAGAATAATGGGCCTCATATAATGATCCATATAGAATAAAGGGCCCTATATAGTGCTCCATATAGAATAATGGACCTTGTATAATGCTCCATATAGAATAATGGAAAACATATAGTGTTCCATGTAGAATAATGGGCCCTATATAATGCTCCTTAGAGAATAATGGGCCATATATAATGCTCCATATAGAATAATGTGCCCAATATAATGCTCCATATAGATTAATGGACCCTATATAATGCTCCATATAGAATAATGAACCCTATATAATGCTCCATATAGAATAATGGGCCCTATATAATGCCCCATATAGAATAATGGAAACCATATAGTGCTCCATATAGAATAATGGGCCCTATATAATGCTACATATAGAATAATGGACATTATATAATACTCCATATAGAATAATGGAAATCATATAGTGATCCTTATAGAATAATGGGCCCGATATAATGATCCATATACAATAATGGAACCCATATAATGCTCTATACAGAATAATGGCCATCATGTAATGCTCCATATAGAATAATGGGCCCTATATAATGCTACATATAGAATAATTGACCTTATATAACGCTCCATATAAAATAATGGAAACCATATAGTGCTCCATATAGAACAAAGGGCCCTTATATAATGCTCCATATAGAATAATAGAACCCATATAGTGCTCCATAAAGTATAATGGGCCCTATATAATGCTCCACATAGAATAATGGGCCCTATATAGTGCTCCATATGGAATAATGGGCCCAATATAATGTTCCATGTAGAATAATGGATGCTATATAATGCTCCATATAGAATAATGGGCCCTAAATAATACTCCATATAGAATAATGGGCCCTATATATTGCTCCACATAGAATAATGGGCCCTATATAGTGCTCCATATAGAATAATGGGCCCTATATAATGCTCCACATAGAATAATGGGCCCTTTATAGTGCTCCATATAGAATAATGGGCCCAATATAATGCTCCATATAGAATAAAGGGCCCAATATAATGCTCTTTATAGAATAATGGAAACCATATTGTGCTCCATATAGAATAATGGGCCCTATATAATGCTCCATATAGAATAATGGACATTATGTAATACTCCATATAGAATAATGGAAATCATATAGTGCTCCATATATAATAATGTGCCCTATATAATGCTCCGTATGGATTAATGAGCCCTATATAATGCTCCACATAGATTAATGGGCCTTATATAGTTCTCCATATAGAATAATGGGCCCAATATAATGCTCCATATAGAATAATGGACCATATATAATGCTCCATAAAGAATAATGGGCCCAATATAATGCTCCATATAGAATAATGGAAACCATATTGTGCTCCATATAGAATAATGGACCTATATAATGCTCCATATAGAATAATGGACATTATATAAAACTCCATATAGAATAATGGAAATCTTATGGAGATCAATATAGAATAATGGACCCCATATAATTCTCCATGTAGAATAATGGGCCCTATATAATATTTCATGTAGAATAAAGGGCCCTATATAATGCTCCATATAGAACAATGGGCCCTATATAATGCTCCATATAGAATACTGGGCTCTATATAATGCTAGATATATAATAATGGAAACCATATAGTGCTCCATATAGAATAATGGGCCCTATAGTATGCTCCATCTAGAGTAATGGGCCCTATATAATGTTCAATATAGTATAATGGGCCCAATATAATGCTCCATATAAAATAATGGAAACCATATAGTGCTCCATATAGAATAATGGGCCCTATATAATGCTACATATAGAATAATGGACATTATATAATACTCCATATAGAATAATGGAAATCATATAGTGCTACATCTAGAATAATAGACCCTATATAATAGCCCATATAGAATAATGGGTCTTATATAATGCTTCATATAGAATAATGGGTCCTATATAATGCTCCATATAGAACAATGGGCCATATATAATGCTCCATAGAGAATAATGGAAACCATATAGTGCTACATATAGAATAATGGACCCAATATAATGCTCCATAAAGAATAATGGACCCTATATAATGCTCCATATAGAATAATGGGCCCTATATAACGCTCCATATAGAATAATGGAAACCATAAAATGCACCATATAGAATAATGGGCCCGATATAATGCTCCATACAAAATAATGGGCCCTATATAATGCTCCATATAGAATAATGGAAACCATATAGTGCTCCATATAGAGTAATGGACCCTATATGATGTTCCATATAGAATAATGAATCCTATATAATGCTCCATATAGAATAATGGGCCCTATATAATGCTCCATATAGAATAATAGAAACCATATAATGCTCCATATAGAGATTTGGGCCCTATATAATGCTCCATACAGAATAACGGGCCCTATATAATGGTCCATATAGAATAATGGGCCAACTATAGTGCTCCATATAGAATAATGGAACCTATATAATGCCCCATATAGAATAGTGCACCCTATATAATGCTCTATATAGATTAATGGAAACCATGTAGTGATCCATATAGAATAATGGGCCCTATATAATGCTCCATATAGAATAATGGAACCCATATAATGCTCCATACAGAATAATGGGCCTCATATAATGATCCATATAGAATAAAGGGCCCTATATAATGCTCCATATAGAATAATGGACCTTATATAATGCTCCATATAGAATAATGGAAACCATATAGTGTTCCATATAGAATAATGGACAGTATATAATGCTCCTTATAGAATAATGAAAACCATATAATGCTCCATATAGAATAATGGGCCGTATATAATGCTCCATAGATAATAATGGGCCATATATAATGCTCCATATAGAATAATGGGCCCAATATAATGCTCCATATAGAATAATTGACCCTATATGATGCTCCATATAGAATAATGGAAACCATATAGTGCCCCGTATTGAATAATGGGCCCTATATCATGCTCCATATAGAATAATGGGCCCTACATAATGTTCCATACAGAATAATAGGCCCTATATTATGCTCCATATGGAATAATGGGCCCTACATAATGCTACATAGAGAATAATAGCAACCATATAGTGATCCATAAAGAATAATGGGCCCTATATAATGCCCCATATAGAATAATCAACTTTATATAATGCTCCATATAGAATAATGGAAACCATATAATGCTCCATATAGAATAATGGACCCTATATAATGTTCAATATCGAATAATGGACCCTATATAATGCTACATATAGAATAATGGGCCTCATTTAATGATCCATATAGAATAATGGGAACCATATAGTGTTCCATATAGAATAAAGGGCCCTATATAATGCCTCATATAGAATAATGGAACCCATATAATGCTCCATATAGAATAATGGGCCCAATATAATGCTCCATATAGAATAATGGACCCTATATAATGCTTCATATAGAATAATGGGCCCAATATAATGCTCATTATAGAATAATGGAAACCATATTGTGCTCCATATAGAATAATGGGCCCTATATAATGCTCCATATAGAATAATGGACATTATGTAATACTCCATATAGAATAATGGAAATCATATAGTGCTCCATATAGAATAATGTGCCCTATATAATGCTCCGTATAGAATAATGGCCCTATATAATGCTCCACATAGATTAATGGGCCCTATATAGTGCTCCATATAGAATAATGGGCCCAATATAATGCTCCATATAGAATAATGGACCATATATAATGCTCCATAAAGAATAATGGGCCCAATATAATGCTCCATATAGAATAATGGAAACCATATTGTGCTCCATATAGAATAATGGACCTATATAATGCTCCATATAGAATAATGGACATTATATAAAACTCCATATAGAATAATGGAAATAATATGGAGATCAATATAGAATAATGGACCCCATATAATACTCCATATAGAATAATGGGCCCTATGTAATATTTCATGTAGAATAAAGGGCCCTACATAATGCTCCATATAGAACAATGGGCCCTATATAATGCTCCATATAGAATACTGGGCTCTATATAATGCTACATATAGAATAATGGAAACCATATAGTGCCCCATATAGAATAATGGGCCCTATAGTATGCTCCATCTAGAGTAATGTGCCCTATATAATGTTCAATATAGTATAATGGGCAAAATATAATGCTTCATATAAAATAATGGAAACCATATAGTGCTCCATATAGAATAATGGGCCCTATATAATGCTCCATATAGAATAATGGACCTTGTATAATGCTCCATATAGAATAATGGAAACCATGTAGTGTTCCGTATAGAATAATGGGCCCTATATAATGCTCCTTATAGAATAATGAAAACCATATAATGCTCCATATAGAATAATGGGCCGTATATAATGCTCCTTAGAGAATAATGGGCCATATATAATGCTCCATATGGAATAATGTGCCCAATATAATGCTCCATATAGATTAATGGACCCTATATAATGCTCCATATAGAATAATGGGCCCTATATAATGCTCCATATAGAACAATGGGCCCTATGTAATGCTCCATATAGAATACTGGGCTCTATATAATGCTACATATAGAATAATGGAAACCATATAGTGCTCCATATAGAATAATGGGCCCTACAGTATGCTCCATCTAGAGTAATGGGCCCTATATAATGTTCAATATAGTATAATGGGCTCCATATAAAATAATGGAAACCATATAGTGCTCCATATAGAATAATGGGCCCTATATAATGCCACATATAGAATAATGGACATTATATAATACACCATATAGAATAATGGAAATCATATAGTGCTCCATCTAGAAGAATAGACCCTATATAATACTCCATATAGAATAATGGATCTTATATAATGCTCCATATAGAATAATGGGTCCTATATAATGCTCCATATAGAACAATGGGCCATATATAATGCTCCATAGAGAATAATGGAAACCATATAGTGCTACATATAGACTAATGGACCCAATATAATGCTCCATAAAGAATAATGGACCCTATATAATGCTCCATATAGAATAATGGGCCCTATATAATGCTCCATATAGAAAAATGGAAACCATATAATGCTCCATATAGAATAATGGCCCGATATAATGCTCCATACAAATTAATGGGCCCTATATAATGCTCCATATAGAATAATGGAAACCATATAGTGCTCCATATAGAATAATGGACCCTATATGATGTTCCATATAGAATAATGGGCCCTCTATAATGTTCCATATAGAATAATGGGCCCTATATTATGCTCCATATAGATTAATGGGATCTATATAATGCTACAAATAGAATAATGGAAAACATTTAGTGCATCATATACAATAATGGGTCTTATATAATGCTCCACATAGAATAATGGAACCCATATAATGTTCCTACAGAATAATGGGCCTCATATAACGCTTCATATACAATAATCGACCCTAAATAATGCTCCATACAGAATAATGGACCCTATATAATGCTCCATATAGAATAATGGACCGTATATAATGCTTCATATAGAATAATGGGCCTCATTTAATGCTCCATATAGAATAATGGGAACCATATAGTGTTCCATATAGAATAAAGGGCCCTATATAATGCCTCATATAGAATAATGGAACCCATATAATGCTCCATATAGAATAATGGGCCCAATATAATGCTCCATATAGAATAATGGACCCTATATAATGCTTCATATAGAATAATGGGCCCAATATAATGCTCATTATAGAATAATGGAAACCATATTGTGCTCCATATAGAATAATGGGCCCTATATAATGCTCCATATAGAATAATGGACATTATGTAATACTCCATATAGAATAATGGAAATCATATAGTGCTCCATATAGAATAATGTGCCCTATATAATGCTCCGTATAGAATAATGGCCCTATATAATGCTCCACATAGATTAATGGGCCCTATATAGTGCTCCATATAGAATAATGGGCCCAATATAATGCTCCATATAGAATAATGGACCATATATAATGCTCCATAAAGAATAATGGGCCCAATATAATGCTCCATATAGAATAATGGAAACCATATTGTGCTCCATATAGAATAATGGACCTATATAATGCTCCATATAGAATAATGGACATTATATAAAACTCCATATAGAATAATGGAAATAATATGGAGATCAATATAGAATAATGGACCCCATATAATACTCCATATAGAATAATGGGCCCTATGTAATATTTCATGTAGAATAAAGGGCCCTACATAATGCTCCATATAGAACAATGGGCCCTATATAATGCTCCATATAGAATACTGGGCTCTATATAATGCTACATATAGAATAATGGAAACCATATAGTGCCCCATATAGAATAATGGGCCCTATAGTATGCTCCATCTAGAGTAATGTGCCCTATATAATGTTCAATATAGTATAATGGGCAAAATATAATGCTTCATATAAAATAATGGAAACCATATAGTGCTCCATATAGAATAATGGGCCCTATATAATGCTCCATATAGAATAATGGACCTTGTATAATGCTCCATATAGAATAATGGAAACCATGTAGTGTTCCGTATAGAATAATGGGCCCTATATAATGCTCCTTATAGAATAATGAAAACCATATAATGCTCCATATAGAATAATGGGCCGTATATAATGCTCCATAGAGAATAATGGGCCATATATAATGCTCCATATGGAATAATGTGCCCAATATAATGCTCCATATAGATTAATGGACCCTATATAATGCTCCATATAGAATAATGGGCCCTATATAATGCTCCATATAGAACAATGGGCCCTATGTAATGCTCCATATAGAATACTGGGCTCTATATAATGCTACATATAGAATAATGGAAACCATATAGTGCTCCATATAGAATAATGGGCCCTACAGTATGCTCCATCTAGAGTAATGGGCCCTATACAATGTTCAATATAGTATAATGGGCTCCATATAAAATAATGGAAACCATATAGTGCTCCATATAGAATAATGGGCCCTATATAATGCCACATATAGAATAATGAACTTTATATAATACACCATATAGAATAATGGAAATCATATAGTGCTCCATCTAGAAGAATAGACCCTATATAATACTCCATATAGAATAATGGATCTTATATAATGCTCCATATAGAATAATGGGTCCTATATAATGCTCCATATAGAACAATGGGCCATATATAATGCTCCATAGAGAATAATGGAAACCATATAGTGCTACATATAGACTAATGGACCCAATATAATGCTCCATAAAGAATAATGGACCCTATATAATGCTCCATATAGAATAATGGGCCCTATATAATGCTCCATATAGAAAAATGGAAACCATATAATGCTCCATATAGAATAATGGCCCGATATAATGCTCCATACAAATTAATGGGCCCTATATAATGCTCCATATAGAATAATGGAAACCATATAGTGCTCCATATAGAATAATGGACCCTATATGATGTTCCATATAGAATAATGGGCCCTCTATAATGTTCCATATAGAATAATGGGCCCTATATTATGCTCCATATAGATTAATGGGATCTATATAATGCTACAAATAGAATAATGGAAAACATTTAGTGCATCATATACAATAATGGGTCTTATATAATGCTCCACATAGAATAATGGAACCCATATAATGTTCCTACAGAATAATGGGCCTCATATAACGCTTCATATACAATAATCGACCCTAAATAATGCTCCATACAGAATAATGGACCCTATATAATGCTCCATATAGAATAATGGACCGTATATAATGCTTCATATAGAATAATGGGCCATATATAATGCTGTATATAGAATAATGGAAACCATGCAGAGCTCCATATAGATTAATGGATCCTATATAATGCTTCATATAGAATAATGAACCCTATATAATGCTCCATATAGAATAATGGGCCTTATATAATGCCCTATATAGAATAATGGAAACCATATAATGATCCATATAATTTAATGGGCCCTATATAATGCTCCATACAGAATAATGGGCCCTATATAATGCTCCATATAGAATAATGGAAACCATATGGTGCTCCATATAGAATAATGGACCCTATATGATGATCCATATAGAATAATGGATACTTTACAATGCTCCATATAGAATAATGGGCCCTATATAATGCTCCATGTAGAATAATGGAAACCATATAATGCTCCATATAGAATAATGGGCCCTATTTAATGCTCCATATAGAATAATGGGCCAAATATAATGCTCCATATAGAATAATGGACCCTAAATAATGATCCATATAGAATAAAAACCCTATATAATGCTCCATATAGAATAATGGAAACCATATGGTGCTCCATATAGAATAATGGACCCTATATGATGATCCATATAGAATAATGGATACTTTACAATGCTCCATATAGAATAATGGGCCCTATATAATGCTCCATGTAGAATAATGGAAACCATATAATGCTCCATATAGAATAATGGGCCCTACATAATGCTCCATATAGAATAATGGACCTTATATAATGTTCCATATAGAATAATGGAAACTATATATTGCACCATATAGAATAATGGACCCTATGTAATGCTCCATATAGAATAATGGAGACTATATAGAATAATGGGCCCTATATAATTCTTTATATTGAATAATGGGCCCTATATAATCCTTTATATAGAATAATGGGCCCTATATAATGTTCCATATAGAATAATAGGCCCTGTATTATGCTCCATATAGAATAATGGACCCTAAATAATGCTACATATAGAATAATGGAAACCATATAGTGATCCTTATAGAATAATGTGCCCGATATAATGATCCATATACAATAATGGAACCCATATAATGCTCCATACAGAATAATGGGCATCATGTAATGCTCCATATAGAATAATGGGCCCTATATAATGCTCCATATAGAATAATGGAAACCATGTAGTGTTCAGTATAGAATAATGGGCCCAATATAATGCTCCTTATAGAATAATGAAAACCATATAATGCTCCATATAGAATAATGGGCCGTATATAATGCTCCATAGAGAATAATGGGCCATATATAATGCTCCATATGGAATAATGTGCCCAATATAATGCTCCATATAGATTAATGGACCCTATATAATGCTCCATATAGAATAATGGGCCCTATATAATGCTCCATGTAGAATAATGGAAACCATATAATGCTCCATATAGAATAATGGACCCTATATAATGCTCCATGTAGAATAATGGATCCTAAATAATTATCCATATAGAATAAAAACCCTATATAATGCTCCATATAGAATAATGGAAACCATATAGTGCTACATATAGATTAATGGGCCCTATAGAATGCTCCATATAGAATAATGTAACCCATATAACGCTCCATACTGAATAATGGGCCTCATATAATGCTCCATATAGAATAATGGGCCCTCTATAATGCTCCATATAGAATAATGGACCTTATATAATGTTCCATATAGAATAATGGAAACTATATAGTGCACCATATAGAATAATGGACCCTATATAATGCTCCATATAGAATAATGGAGACCATATAGTGCCCCATATAGAATAATGCGCCCTATATAACCCTTTATATAGAATAATGGGCCCTATATAATGTTCCATATAGAATAATAGGCCCTGTATTATGCTCCATATAGAATAATGGACCCTAAATAATGCTACATATAGAATAATGGAAACCATATAGTGATCCTTATAGAATAATGGGCCCGATATAATGATCCATATAAAATAATGGAACCCATATAATGCTCCATACAGAATAAAGGGCATCATGTAATGCTCCATATAGAATAATCGGCCCTATATAATGCTACGTATAGAATAATTGACCTTATATAACGCTCCATATAAAATAATGGAAACCATAGAGTGCTCCATATAGAACAAAGGGCCCTTATATAATGCTCCATATAGAATAATGGAACCCATATAGTGCTCCATAAAGAATAATGGGCCCTATATAATGCTCCACATAGAATAATGGGCCCTATATAGTGCTCCATATGGAATAATGGGCCCAATATAATGTTCCATGTAGAATAATGGACCCTATGTAATGCTCCATATAGAATAATGGGCCCTAAATAATACTCCATATAGAATAATGGGCCCTATATATTGCTCCACATAGAATAATGGGCCCTATATAGTGCTCCATATAGAATAATGGGCCCTATATAATGCTCCACATAGAATAATGGGCCCTATATAGTGCTCCATAAAGAGTAATGGGCCTCACACAATGTTCCATATAGAATAATGGGCCCAGTATAATGCTCCATATAGAATAATGGAGAACATATTGTGCTCCATATAGAATAATGGGCCTATATAATGATCCATATAGAATAATGGACATTATATAAAACTTCATATAGAATAATGCAAATCATATAGAGATCAATATAGAATAATGGACCCTATATAATACTCCATATAGAATAATGGGCCCTATATAATATTTCATATAGAATAAATGCCCTATATAATGCTCCATATAGAACAATGGGCCCTATATAATGCTCCATATAGAATACTGGGCCCTATATAATGCTACATATAGAATAATGGAAACCACATAGTGCTCCATATAGAATAATGGGCCCTATAGTATGCTCCATCTAGAGTAATGGGCCCTATATAATGATCAATATAGTATAATGGGCCCAATATATTGCTCCATATAAAATAATGGAAATCATATAGTGCTCCATATAGAATAACGGGCCCTATATAATGCTCCATATAGAATAATGGACATTATATAATACTCCATATAGAATAATGGAAATCATATAGTGCTCCATCTAGAATAATGGACCCTTTATAATACTCCATATAGAATAATGGTTCTTATATAATGCTCCATATAGAATAATGGGCCCTATATAATGCTCCATATAGAACAATGGGCCATATATAATGCTCCATAGAGAATAATGGAAACCATATAGTGCTACATATAGAATAATGGACCCAATACAATGCTCCATAAAGAATAATGGACCCTATATAATGCTCCATATAGAATAATGGGCCCTATATAACGCTCCATATAGAATAATGGAAACCATATAATGCTCCATATAGAATAATGGGCCCGATATAATGCTCCATACAAAATAATGGGCCCTATATAATGCTCCATATAGAATAATGGAAACCATATAGTGCTCCATATAGTATAATGGACCCTATATGATGTTCCATATAGAATAATGAATCCTATATAATGCTCCATATAGAATAATAGAAACCATATAATGCTCCATATAGAGATTTGGGCCCTATATAATGCTCCATACAGAATAATGGGCCCTATATAATGCTCCATATAGAATAATGGGCCAACTATGATGCTCCATATAGAATAATGGAACCTATATAATGCCCCATATAGAATAATGCACCCTATATAATCCTCTATATAGATTAATGGCAACCATATAGTGATCCATATAGCATAATGGGCCCTATATACTGCTCCATATAGAATAATGGAACCCATATAATGCTCCATACAGAATAATGGGCCTCATATAATGATCCATATAGAATAAAGGGCCCTATATAATGCTCCATATAGAATAATGGACCTTATATAATGCTCCATATAGAATAATGGAAACCATACAGTGTTCCATATAGAATAATGGACCCTATATAATGCTCCTTATAGAATAATGAAAACCATATAATGCTCCATATAGAATAATGGGCAGTATATAATGCTCCATAGATAATAATGGGCCATATATAATGCTCCATATAGAATAATGGGCCCAATATAATGCTCCATATAGAATAATTGACCCTATATGATGCTCCATATAGAATAATGGAAACCATATAGTTCCCCGTATTGAATAATGGGCCCTATATCATGCTCCATATAGAATAATTTGCCCTATATAATGTTCCATACAGAATAATAGGCCCTATATTATGCTCCATATGGAATAATGGGCCCTACATAATGCTACATATAAAATAATAGCAACCATATAGTGATCCATAAAGAATAATGGGCCCTATATAATGCTCCATATAGAATAATGGTACCCATATAATGCTCCATACAGAATAATGGGCCTCATAAAATGCTCCATATAGAATAATGGGCCCTATATAAAGCTCCATATAGAATAATCAACTTTATATAACGCTCCATATAGAATAATGGAAACCATATAATGCTCCATATAGAATAATGGACCCTATATAATGTTCAATATCGAATAATGGACCCTGTATAATGCTACATATAGAATAATGGGCCTCATTTAATGCTCCATATAGAATAATGGGAACCATATAGTGTTCCATATAGAATAAAGGGCCCTATATAATGCCCCATATAGAATAATGGAACCCATATAGTGCTCCATATAGAATAATGGGCCTCACATAATACTCCATATAGAATAATGGGCGCTAAATAATGCTCCATATAGAATAATGGGCCCTATTTAATGCTCCATATAGAATAATGGGCCCTATATAATGCTCCATATAGAATAATAGAAACCATATAATGCTCCATATAGAGATTTGGGCCATATATAATGCTCCATACAGAATAACGGGCCCTATATAATGGTCCATATAGAATAATGGGCCAACTATAATGCTCCATATAGAATAATGGAACCTATATAATGCCCCATATAGAATAGTGCACCCTATATAATGCTCTATATAGATTAATGGAAACCATATAGTGATCCATATAGAATAATGGGCCCTATATAATGCTCCATATAGAATAATGGAACCCATAAAATGCTCCATATAGAATAATGGGCCTCATATAATGATCCATATAGAATAAAGGGCCCTATATAATGCTCCATATAGAATAATGGACCTTATATAATGCTCCATATAGAATAATGGAAACCATATAGTGTTCCATATAGAATAATGGACAGTATATAATGCTCCTTATAGAATAATGAAAACCATATAATGCTCCATATAGAATAATGGGCCGTATATAATGCTCCATAGATAATAATGGGCCATATATAAGGCTCCATGTAGAATAATGGGCACAATATAATGCTCCATATAGAATAATTGACCCTATATGATGCTCCAAATAGAATAATGGAAACCATATAGTGCCCCGTATTGAATAATGGGCCCTATATCATGTTCCATATAGAATAATGGGCCCTACATAATGTTCCATACAGAATAATAGGCCCTATATTATGCTCCATATGGAATAATGGGCCCTACATAATGCTACATAGAGAATAATAGCAACCATATAGTGATCCATAAAGAATAATGGGCCCTATATAATGCTCCATATAGAATACTGGGCTCTATATAATGCTACATATAGAATAATGGAAACCATATAGTGCTCCATATAGAATAATGGGCCCTACAGTATGCTCCATCTAGAGTAATGGGCCCTATATAATGTTCAATATAGTATAATGGGCTCCATATAAAATAATGGAAACCATATAGTGCTCCATATAGAATAATGGGCCCTATATAATGCCACATATAGAATAATGGACATTATATAATACACCATATAGAATAATGGAAATCATATAGTGCTCCATCTAGAAGAATAGACCCTATATAATACTCCATATAGAATAATGGATCTTATATAATGCTCCATATAGAATAATGGGTCCTATATAATGCTCCATATAGAACAATGGGCCATATATAATGCTCCATAGAGAATAATGGAAACCATATAGTGCTACATATAGACTAATGGACCCAATATAATGCTCCATAAAGAATAATGGACCCTATATAATGCTCCATATAGAATAATGGGCCCTATATAATGCTCCATATAGAAAAATGGAAACCATATAATGCTCCATATAGAATAATGGCCCGATATAATGCTCCATAAAAATTAATGGGCCCTATATAATGCTCCATATAGAATAATGGAAACCATATAGTGCTCCATATAGAATAATGGACCCTATATGATGTTCCATATAGAATAATGGGCCCTCTATAATGTTCCATATAGAATAATGGGCCCTATATTATGCTCCATATAGATTAATGGGATCTATATAATGCTACAAATAGAATAATGGAAAACATTTAGTGCATCATATACAATAATGGGTCTTATATAATGCTCCACATAGAATAATGGAACCCATATAATGTTCCTACAGAATAATGGGCCTCATATAACGCTTCATATACAATAATCGACCCTAAATAATGCTCCATACAGAATAATGGACCCTATATAATGCTCCATATAGAATAATGGACCGTATATAATGCTTCATATAGAATAATGGGCCTCATTTAATGCTCCATATAGAATAATTGGAACCATATAGAGTTCCATATAGAATAAAGGGCCCTATATAATGCCTCATATAGAATAATGGAACCCATATAATGCTCCATATAGAATAATGGGCCCAATATAATGCTCCATATAGAATAATGGACCCTATATAATGCTTCATATAGAATAATGGGCCCAATATAATGCTCATTATAGAATAATGGAAACCATATTGTGCTCCATATAGAATAATGGGCCCTATATAATGCTCCATATAGAATAATGGACATTATGTAATACTCCATATAGAATAATGGAAATCATATAGTGCTCCATATAGAATAATGTGCCCTATATAATGCTCCGTATAGAATAATGGCCCTATATAATGCTCCACATAGATTAATGGGCCCTATATAGTGCTCCATATAGAATAATGGGCCCAATATAATGCTCCATATAGAATAATGGACCATATATAATGCTCCATAAAGAATAATGGGCCCAATATAATGCTCCATATAGAATAATGGAAACCATATTGTGCTCCATATAGAATAATGGACCTATATAATGCTCCATATAGAATAATGGACATTATATAAAACTCCATATAGAATAATGGAAATAATATGGAGATCAATATAGAATAATGGACCCCATATAATACTCCATATAGAATAATGGGCCCTATGTAATATTTCATGTAGAATAAAGGGCCCTACATAATGCTCCATATAGAACAATGGGCCCTATATAATGCTCCATATAGAATACTGGGCTCTATATAATGCTACATATAGAATAATGGAAACCATATAGTGCCCCATATAGAATAATGGGCCCTATAGTATGCTCCATCTAGAGTAATGTGCCCTATATAATGTTCAATATAGTATAATGGGCAAAATATAATGCTTCATATAAAATAATGGAAACCATATAGTGCTCCATATAGAATAATGGGCCCTATATAATGCTCCATATAGAATAATGGACCTTGTATAATGCTCCATATAGAATAATGGAAACCATGTAGTGTTCCGTATAGAATAATGGGCCCTATATAATGCTCCTTATAGAATAATGAAAACCATATAATGCTCCATATAGAATAATGGGCCGTATATAATGCTCCATAGAGAATAATGGGCCATATATAATGCTCCATATGGAATAATGTGCCCAATATAATGCTCCATATAGATTAATGGACCCTATATAATGCTCCATATAGAATAATGGGCCCTATATAATGCTCCATATAGAACAATGGGCCCTATGTAATGCTCCATATAGAATACTGGGCTCTATATAATGCTACATATAGAATAATGGAAACCATATAGTGCTCCATATAGAATAATGGGCCCTACAGTATGCTCCATCTAGAGTAATGGGCCCTATATAATGTTCAATATAGTATAATGGGCTCCATATAAAATAATGGAAACCATATAGTGCTCCATATAGAATAATGGGCCCTATATAATGCCACATATAGAATAATGGACATTATATAATACACCATATAGAATAATGGAAATCATATAGTGCTCCATCTAGAAGAATAGACCCTATATAATACTCCATATAGAATAATGGATCTTATATAATGCTCCATATAGAATAATGGGTCCTATATAATGCTCCATATAGAACAATGGGCCATATATAATGCTCCATAGAGAATAATGGAAACCATATAGTGCTACATATAGACTAATGGACCCAATATAATGCTCCATAAAGAATAATGGACCCTATATAATGCTCCATATAGAATAATGGGCCCTATATAATGCTCCATATAGAAAAATGGAAACCATATAATGCTCCATATAGAATAATGGCCCGATATAATGCTCCATACAAATTAATGGGCCCTATATAATGCTCCATATAGAATAATGGAAACCATATAGTGCTCCATATAGAATAATGGACCCTATATGATGTTCCATATAGAATAATGGGCCCTCTATAATGTTCCATATAGAATAATGGGCCCTATATTATGCTCCATATAGATTAATGGGATCTATATAATGCTACAAATAGAATAATGGAAAACATTTAGTGCATCATATACAATAATGGGTCTTATATAATGCTCCACATAGAATAATGGAACCCATATAATGTTCCTACAGAATAATGGGCCTCATATAACGCTTCATATACAATAATCGACCCTAAATAATGCTCCATACAGAATAATGGACCCTATATAATGCTCCATATAGAATAATGGACCGTATATAATGCTTCATATAGAATAATGGGCCATATATAATGCTGTATATAGAATAATGGAAACCATGCAGAGCTCCATATAGATTAATGGATCCTATATAATGCTTCATATAGAATAATGAACCCTATATAATGCTCCATATAGAATAATGGGCCTTATATAATGCCCTATATAGAATAATGGAAACCATATAATGATCCATATAATTTAATGGGCCCTATATAATGCTCCATACAGAATAATGGGCCCTATATAATGCTCCATATAGAATAATGGAAACCATATGGTGCTCCATATAGAATAATGGACCCTATATGATGATCCATATAGAATAATGGATACTTTACAATGCTCCATATAGAATAATGGGCCCTATATAATGCTCCATGTAGAATAATGGAAACCATATAATGCTCCATATAGAATAATGGGCCCTATATAATGCTCCATATAGAATAATGGGCCAAATATAATGCTCCATATAGAATAATGGACCCTAAATAATGATCCATATAGAATAAAAACCCTATATAATGCTCCATATAGAATAATGGAAACCATATGGTGCTCCATATAGAATAATGGACCCTATATGATGATCCATATAGAATAATGGATACTTTACAATGCTCCATATAGAATAATGGGCCCTATATAATGCTCCATGTAGAATAATGGAAACCATATAATGCTCCATATAGAATAATGGGCCCTATATAATGCTCCATATAGAATAATGGGCCAAATATAATGCTCCATATAGAATAATGGACCCTAAATCATGATCCATATAGAATAAAAACCCTATATAATGCTCCATATAGAATAATGGAAACCATATAGTGTTCCATATAGATTAATGGGCCCTATAGAATGCTCCATATAGAATAATGGAACCCATATAACGCTCCATACAGAATAATGGGCCTCATATAATGCTCCATATAGAATAATGGGCCCTATATAATGCTCCATATAGAATAATGGACCTTATTTAATGTTCCATATAGAATAATGGAAACTATATATTGCACCATATAGAATAATGGACCCTATGTAATGCTCCATATAGAATAATGGAGACCATATAGAATAATGGGCCCTATATAATTCTTTATATTGAATAATGGGCCCTATATAATCCTTTATATAGAATAATGGGCCCTATATAATGTTCCATATAGAATAATAGGCCCTGTATTATGCTCCATATAGAATAATGGACCCTAAATAATGCTACATATAGAATAATGGAAACCATATAGTGATCCTTATAGAATAATGTGCCCGATATAATGATCCATATACAATAATGGAACCCATATAATGCTCCATACAGAATAATGGGCATCATGTAATGCTCCATATAGAATAATGGGCCCTATATAATGCTCCATATAGAATAATGGAAACCATGTAGTGTTCAGTATAGAATAATGGGCCCAATATAATGCTCCTTATAGAATAATGAAAACCATATAATGCTCCATATAGAATAATGGGCCGTATATAATGCTCCATAGAGAATAATGGGCCATATATAATGCTCCATATGGAATAATGTGCCCAATATAATGCTCCATATAGATTAATGGACCCTATATAATGCTCCATATAGAATAATGGGCCCTATATAATGCTCCATGTAGAATAATGGAAACCATATAATGCTCCATATAGAATAATGGGCCCTATATAATGCTCCATATAGAATAATGGATCCTAAATAATGATCCATATAGAATAAAAACCCTATATAATGCTCCATATAGAATAATGGAAACCATATAGTGCTACATATAGATTAATGGGCCCTATAGAATGCTCCATATAGAATAATGGAACCCATATAACGCTCCATACTGAATAATGGGCCTCATATAATGCTCCATATAGAATAATGGGCCCTCTATAATGCTCCATATAGAATAATGGACCTTATATAATGTTCCATATAGAATAATGGAAACTATATAGTGCACCATATAGAATAATGGACCCTATATAATGCTCCATATAGAATAATGGAGACCATATAGTGCCCCATATAGAATAATGCGCCCTATATAACCCTTTATATAGAATAATGGGCCCTATATAATGTTCCATATAGAATAATAGGCCCTGTATTATGCTCCATATAGAATAATGGACCCTAAATAATGCTACATATAGAATAATGGAAACCATATAGTGATCCTTATAGAATAATGGGCCCGATATAATGATCCATATAAAATAATGGAACCCATATAATGCTCCATACAGAATAAAGGGCATCATGTAATGCTCCATATAGAATAATCGGCCCTATATAATGCTACGTATAGAATAATTGACCTTATATAACGCTCCATATAAAATAATGGAAACCATAGAGTGCTCCATATAGAACAAAGGGCCCTTATATAATGCTCCATATAGAATAATGGAACCCATATAGTGCTCCATAAAGAATAATGGGCCCTATATAATGCTCCACATAGAATAATGGGCCCTATATAGTGCTACATATGGAATAATGGGCCCAATATAATGTTCCATGTAGAATAATGGACCCTATGTAATTCTCCATATAGAATAATGGGCCCTAAATAATACTCCATATAGAATAATGGGCCCTATATATTGCTCCACATAGAATAATGGGCCCTATATAGTGCTCCATATAGAATAATGGGCCCTATATAATGCTCCACATAGAATAATGGGCCCTATATAGTGCTCCATAAAGAGTAATGGGCCTCACACAATGTTCCATATAGAATAATGGGCCCAGTATAATGCTCCATATAGAATAATGGAGAACATATTGTGCTCCATATAGAATAATGGGCCTATATAATGATCCATATAGAATAATGGACATTATATAAAACTTCATATAGAATAATGCAAATCATATAGAGATCAATATAGAATAATGGACCCTATATAATACTCCATATAGAATAATGGGCCCTATATAATATTTCATATAGAATAAATGCCCTATATAATGCTCCATATAGAACAATGGGCCCTATATAATGCTCCATATAGAATACTGGGCCCTATATAATGCTACATATAGAATAATGGAAACCACATAGTGCTCCATATAGAATAATGGGCCCTATAGTATGCTCCATCTAGAGTAATGGGCCCTATATAATGATCAATATAGTATAATGGGCCCAATATATTGCTCCATATAAAATAATGGAAATCATATAGTGCTCCATATAGAATAACGGGCCCTATATAATGCTCCATATAGAATAATGGACATTATATAATACTCCATATAGAATAATGGAAATCATATAGTGCTCCATCTAGAATAATGGACCCTATATAATACTCCATATAGAATAATGGTTCTTATATAATGCTCCATATAGAATAATGGGCCCTATATAATGCTCCATATAGAACAATGGGCCATATATAATGCTCCATAGAGAATAATGGAAACCATATAGTGCTACATATAGAATAATGGACCCAATACAATGCTCCATAAAGAATAATGGACCCTATGTAATGCTCCATATAGAATAATGGGCCCTATATAACGCTCCATATAGAATAATGGAAACCATATAATGCTCCATATAGAATAATGGGCCCGATATAATGCTCCATACAAAATAATGGGCCCTATATAATGCTCCATATAGAATAATGGAAACCATATAGTGCTCCATATAGTATAATAGACCCTATATGATGTTCCATATAGAATAATGAATCCTATATAATGCTCCATATAGAATAATAGAAACCATATAATGCTCCATATAGAGATTTGGGCCCTATATAATGCTCCATACAGAATAATGGGCCCTATATAATGCTCCATATAGAATAATGGGCCAACTATGATGCTCCATATAGAATAATGGAACCTATATAATGCCCCATATAGAATAATGCACCCTATATAATCCTCTATATAGATTAATGGCAACCATATAGTGATCCATATAGCATAATGGGCCCTATATACTGCTCCATATAGAATAATGGAACCCATATAATGCTCCATACAGAATAATGGGCCTCATATAATGATCCATATAGAATAAAGGGCCCTATATAATGCTCCATATAGAATAATGGACCTTATATAATGCTCCATATAGAATAATGGAAACCATATAGTGTTCCATATAGAATAATGGACCCTATATAATGCTCCTTATAGAATAATGAAAACCATATAATGCTCCATATAGAATAATGGGCAGTATATAATGCTCCATAGATAATAATGGGCCATATATAATGCTCCATATAGAATAATGGGCCCAATATAATGCTCCATATAGAATAATTGACCCTATATGATGCTCCATATAGAATAATGGAAACCATATAGTTCCCCGTATTGAATAATGGGCCCTATATCATGCTCCATATAGAATAATGGGCCCTATATAATGTTCCATACAGAATAATAGGCCCTATATTATGCTCCATATGGAATAATGGGCCCTACATAATGCTACATATAAAATAATAGCAACCATATAGTGATCCATAAAGAATAATGGGCCCTATATAATGCTCCATATAGAATAATGGTACCCATATAATGCTCCATACAGAATAATGGGCCTCATAAAATGCTCCATATAGAATAATGGGCCCTATATAAAGCTCCATATAGAATAATCAACTTTATATAACGCTCCATATAGAATAATGGAAACCATATAATGCTCCATATAGAATAATGGACCCTATATAATGTTCAATATCGAATAATGGACCCTGTATAATGCTACATATAGAATAATGGGCCTCATTTAATGCTCCATATAGAATAATGGGAACCATATAGTGTTCCATATAGAATAAAGGGCCCTATATAATGCCCCATATAGAATAATGGAACCCATATAGTGCTCCATATAGAATAATGGGCCTCACATAATACTCCATATAGAATAATGGGCGCTAAATAATGCTCCATATAGAATAATGGGCCCTATTTAATGCTCCATATAGAATAATGGGCCCTATATAATGCTCCATATAGAATAATAGAAACCATATAATGCTCCATATAGAGATTTGGGCCATATATAATGCTCCATACAGAATAACGGGCCCTATATAATGGTCCATATAGAATAATGGGCCAACTATAATGCTCCATATAGAATAATGGAACCTATATAATGCCCCATATAGAATAGTGCACCCTATATAATGCTCTATATAGATTAATGGAAACCATATAGTGATCCATATAGAATAATGGGCCCTATATAATGCTCCATATAGAATAATGGAACCCATAAAATGCTCCATACAGAATAATGGGCCTCATATAATGATCCATATAGAATAAAGGGCCCTATATAATGCTCCATATAGAATAATGGACCTTATATAATGCTCCATATAGAATAATGGAAACCATATAGTGTTCCATATAGAATAATGGACAGTATATAATGCTCCTTATAGAATAATGAAAACGATATAATGCTCCATATAGAATAATGGGCCGTATATAATGCTCCATTGATAATAATGGGCCATATATAATGCTCCATATAGAATAATGGGCCCAATATAATGCTCCATATAGAATAATTGACCCTATATGATGCTCCATATAGAATAATGGAAACCATATAGTGCCCCGTATTGAATAATGGGCCCTATATCATGCTCCATATAGAATAATGGGCCCTACATAATGTTCCATACAGAATAATAGGCCCTATATTATGCTCCATATGGAATAATGGGCCCTACATAATGCTACATAGAGAATAATAGCAACCATATAGTGATCCATAAAGAATAATGGGCCCTATATAATGCCCCATATAGAATAATCAACTTTATATAATGCTCCATATAGAATAATGGAAACCATATAATGCTCCATATAGAATAATGGACCCTATATAATGTTCAATATCGAATAATGGACCCTATATAATGCTACATATAGAATAATGGGCCTCATTTAATGCTCCATATAGAATAATGGGAACCATATAGTGTTCCATATAGAATAAAGGGCCCTATATAATGCCTCATATAGAATAATGGAACCCATGTAATGCTCCATATAGAATAATGGGCCCAATATAATGCTCCATAAAGAATAATGGACCCTATATAATGCTTCATATAGAATAATGGGCCCAATATAATGCTAATTATAGAATAATGGAAACCATATTGTGCTCCATATAGAATAATGGGCCCTATATAATGCTCCATATAGAATAATGGACATTATGTAATACTCCATATAGAATAATGGAAATCATATAGTGCTCCATATAGAATAATGTGCCCTATATAATGCTCCGTATAGAATAATGGCCCTATATAATGCTCCACATAGATTAATGGGCCCTATATAGTGCTCCATATAGAATAATGGGCCCAATATAATGCTCCATATAGAATAATGGACCATATATAATGCTCCATAAGAAATAATGGGCCCAATATAATGCTCCATATAGAATAATGGAAACCATATTGTGCTCCATATAGAATAATGGACCTATATAATGCTCCATATAGAATAATGGACATTATATAAAACTCCATATAGAATAATGGAAATAATATGGAGATCAATATAGAATAATGGACCCCATATAATACTCCATATAGAATAATGGGCCCTATATAATATTTCATGTAGAATAAAGGGCCCTACATAATGCTCCATATAGAACAATGGGCCCTATATAATTCTCCATATAGAATACTGGGCTCTATATAATGCTACATATAGAATAATGGAAACCATATAGTGCTCCATATAGAATAATGGGCCCTATAGTATGCTCCATCTAGAGTAATGTGCCCTATATAATGTTCAATATAGTATAATGGGCAAAATATAATGCTTCATATAAAATAATGGAAACCATATAGTGCTCCATATAGAATAATGGGCCCTATATAATGCTCCATATAGAATAATGGACCTTGTATAATGCTCCATATAGAATAATGGAAACCATGTAGTGTTCCGTATAGAATAATGGGCCCTATGTAATGCTCCTTATAGAATAATGAAAACCATATAATGCTCCATATAGAATAATGGGCCGTATATAATGCTCCATAGAGAATAATGGGCCATATATAATGCTCCATATGGAATAATGTGCCCAATATAATGCTCCATATAGATTAATGGACCCTATATAATGCTCCATATAGAATAATGGGCCGTATATAATGCTCCATATAGAACAATGGGCCCTATGTAATGTTCCATATAGAATACTGGGCTCTATATAATGCTACATATAGAATAATGGAAACCATATAGTGCTCCATATAGAATAATGGGCCCTACAGTATGCTCCATCTAGAGTAATGGGCCCTATATAATGTTCAATATAGTATAATGGGCCCAATATAATGCTCCATATAAAATAATGGAAACCATATAGTGCTCCATATAGAATAATGGGCCCTATATAATGCCACATATAGAATAATGGACATTATATAATACACCATATAGAATAATGGAAATCATATAGTGCTCCATCTAGAAGAATAGACCCTATATAATACTCCATATAGAATAATGGATCTTATATAATGCTCCATATAGAATAATGGGTCCTATATAATGCTCCATGTAGAACAATGGGCCATATATAATGCTCCATAGAGAATAATGGAAACCATATAGTGCTACATATAGACTAATGGACCCAATATAATGCTCCATAAAGAATAATGGACCCTATATAATGCTCCATATAGAATAATGGGCCCTATATAATGCTCCATATAGAAAAATGGAAACCATATAATGCTCCATATAGAATAATGGCCCGATATAATGCTCCATACAAATTAATGGGCCCTATATAATGCTCCATATAGAATAATGGAAACCATATAGTGCTCCATATAGAATAATGGACCCTATATGATGTTCCATATAGAATAATGGGCCCTCTATAATGTTCCATATAGAATAATGGGCCCTATATTATGCTCCATATAGATTAATGGGATCTATATAATGCTACAAATAGAATAATGGAAAACATTTAGTGCATCATATACAATAATGGGCCTTATATAATGCTCCACATAGAATAATGGAACCCATATAATGTTCCATACAGAATAATGGGCCTCATATAACGCTTCATATACAATAATCGGCCCTAAATAATGCTCCATACAGAATAATGGACCCTATATAATGCTCCATATAGAATAATGGACCGTATATAATGCTTCATATAGAATAATGGGCCATATATAATGCTGTATATAGAATAATGGAAACCATGCAGAGCTCCATATAGATTAATGGACCCTATATAATGCTTCATATAGAATAATGAACCCTATATAATGCTCCATATAGAATAATGGGCCTTATATAATGCCCTATATAGAATAATGGAAACCATATAATGATCCATATAATTTAATGGGCCCTATATAATGCTCCATACAGAATAATGGGCCCTATATAATGCTCCATATAGAATAATGGAAACCATATGGTGCTCCATATAGAATAATGGACCCTATATGATGATCCATATCGAATAATGGATACTTTATAATGCTCCATATAGAATAATGGGCCCTATATAATGCTCCATGTAGAATAATGGAAACCATATAATGCTCCATATAGAATAATGGGCCCTATATAATGCTCCATATAGAATAATGGGCCAAATATAATGCTCCATATAGAATAATGTACCCTAAATAATGATCCATATAGAATAAAAACCCTATATAATGCTCCATATAGAATAATGGAAACCATATAGTGCTCCATATAGATTAATGGGCCCTATAGAATGCTTCATATAGAATAATGGAACCCATATAACGCTCCATACAGAATAATGGGCCTCATATAATGCTCCATATAGAATAATGGGCCCTATATAATGCTCCATATAGAATAATGGACCTTATATAATGTTCCATATAGAATAATGGAAACTATATATTGCACCATATAGAATAATGGACCCTATATAATGCTCCATATAGAATAATGGAGACCATATAGTGCCCCATATAGAATAATGGGCCCTATATAATCCTTTATATTGAATAATGGGCCCTATATAATCCTTTATATAGAATAATGGGCCCTATATAATGTTCCATATAGAATAATAGGCCCTGTATTATGCTCCATATAGAATAATGGACCCTAAATAATGCTACATATAGAATAATGGAAACCATATAGTGATCCTTATAGAATAATGGGCCCGATATAATGATCCATATACAATAATGGAACCCATATAATGCTCCATACAGAATAATGGGCATCATGTAATGCTCCATATAGAATAATGGGCCCTATATAATGCTCCATATAGAATAATGGAAACCATGTAGTGTTCCGTATAGAATAATGGGCCCAATATAATGCTCCTTATAGAATAATGAAAACCATATAATGCTCCATATAGAATAATGGGCCGTATATAATGCTCCATAGAGAATAATGGGCCATATATAATGCTCCATATGGAATAATGTGCCCAATATAATGTTCCATATAGATTAATGGACCCTATATAATGCTCCATATAGAATAATGGGCCCTATATAATGCCCCATATAGAATAATGGAAACCATATAATGATCCATATAAATTAATGGGCCCTATATAATGCTCCATACAGAATAATGGGCCCTATATAATGCTCCATATAGAATAATGGAAACCATATGGTGCTCCATATAGAATAATGGACCCTATATGATGATCCATATAGAATAATGGATACTTTATAATGCTCCATATAGAATAATGGACCCTATATAATGCTCCATGTAGAATAATGGAAACCATATAATGCTCCATATAGAATAATGGGCCCTATATAATGCTCCATATAGAATAATGGATCCTAAATAATAATCCATATAGAATAAAAACCCTATATAATGCTTCATATAGAATAATGGAAACCATATAGTGCTACATATAGATTAATGGGCCCTATAGAATGCTCCATATAGAATAATGTAACCCATATAACGCTCCATACTGAATAATGGGCCTCATATAATGCTCCATATAGAATAATGGGCCCTCTATAATGCTCCATATAGAATAATGGACCTTATATAATGTTCCATATAGAATAATGGAAACTATATAGTGCACCATATAGAATAATGGACCCTATATAATGCTCCATATAGAATAATGGAGACCATATAGTGCCCCATATAGAATAATGCGCCCTATATAACCCTTTATATAGAATAATGGGCCCTATATAATGTTCCATATAGAATAATAGGCCCTGTATTATGCTCCATATAGAATAATGGACCCTAAATAATGCTACATATAGAATAATGGAAACCATATAGTGATCCTTATAGAATAATGGGCCCGATATAATGATCCATATAAAATAATGGAACCCATATAATGCTCCATACAGAATAAAGGGCATCATGTAATGCTCCATATAGAATAATCAGCCCTATATAATGCTACATATAGAATAATTTACCTTATATAACGCTCCATATAAAATAATGGAAACCATATAGTGCTCCATATAGAACAAAGGGCCCTTATATAATGTTCCATATAGAATAATGGAACCCATATAGTGCTCCATAAAGAATAATGGGCCCTATATAATGCTCCACATAGAATAATGGGCCCTATATAGTGCTCCATATGGAATAATGGGCCCAATATAATGTTCCATGTAGAATAATGGACCCTATGTAATGCTCCATATAGAATAATGGGCCCTAAATAATACTCCATATAGAATAATGGGCCCTATATATTGCTCCACATAGAATAATGGGCCCTATATAGTGCTCCATATAGAATAATGGGCCCTATATAATGCTCCACATAGAATAATGGGCCCTATATAGTGCTCCATAAAGAGTAATGGGCCTCACACAATGTTCCATATAGAATAATGGGCCCAGTATAATGCTCCATATAGAATAATGGAGAACATATTGTGCTCCATATAGAATAATGGGCCTATATAATGATCTATATAGAATAATGGACATTATATAAAACTTCATATAGAATAATGCAAATCATATAGAGTTCAATATAGAATAATGGACCCTATATAATACTCCATATAGAATAATGGGCCCTATATAATATTTCATATAGAATAAATGCCCTATATAATGCTCCATATAGAACAATGGGCCCTATATAATGCTCCATATAGAATACTGGGCCCTATATAATGCTACATATAGAATAATGGAAACCACATAGTGCTCCATATAGAATAATGGGCCCTATAGTATGCTCCATCTAGAGTAATGGGCCCTATATAATGTTCAATATAGTATAATGGGCCCAATATAATGCTCCATATAAAATAATGGAAATCATATAGTGCTCCATATAGAATAACGGGCCCTATATAATGCTCCATATAGAATAATGGACATTATATAATACTCCATATAGAATAATGGAAATCATATAGTGCTCCATCTAGAATAATGGACCCTATATAATACTCCATATAGAATAATGGTTCTTATATAATGCTCCATATAGAATAATGGGCCCTATATAATGCTCCATATAGAACAATGGGCCATATATAATGCTCCATAGAGAATAATGGAAACCATATAGTGCTACATATAGAATAATGGACCCAATATAATGCTCCATAAAGAATAATGGACCCTATATAATGCTCCATATAGAATAATGGGCCCTATATAACGCTCCATATAGAATAATGGAAACCATATAATGCTCCATATAGAATAATGGGCCCGATATAATGCTCCATACAAAATAATGGGCCCTATATAATGCTCCATATAGAATAATGGAAACCATATAGTGCTCCATATAGTATAATGGACCCTATATGATGTTCCATATAGAATAATGAATCCTATATAATGCTCCATATAGAATAATAGAAACCATATAATGCTCCATATAGAGATTTGGGCCCTATATAATGCTCCATACAGAATAATGGGCCCTATATAATGCTCCATATAGAATAATGGGCCAACTATGATGCTCCATATAGAATAATGGAACCTATATAATGCCCCATATAGAATAATGCACCCTATATAATCCTCTATATAGATTAATGGCAACCATATAGTGATCCATATAGAATAATGGGCCCTATATACTGCTCCATATAGAATAATGGAACCCATATAATGCTCCATACAGAATAATGGGCCTCATATAATGATCCATATAGAATAAAGAGCCCTATATAATGCTCCATATAGAATAATGGACCTTATATAATGCTCCATATAGAATAATGGAAACCATATAGTGTTCCATATAGAATAATGGACCCTATATAATGCTCCTTATAGAATAATGAAACCCATATAATGCTCCATATAGAATAATGGGCAGTATATAATGCTCCATAGATAATAATGGGCCATATATAATGCTCCATATAGAATAATGGGCCCAATATAATGCTCCATATAGAATAATTGACCCTATATGATGCTCCATATAGAATAATGGAAACCATATAGTTCCCCGTATTGAATAATGGGCCCTATATCATGCTCCATGTAGAATAATGGGCCTTATATAATGTTCCATACAGAATAATAGGCCCTATATTATGCTCCATATGGAATAATGGGCCCTACATAATGCTACATATAGAATAATAGCAACCATATAGTAATCCATAAAGAATAATGGGCCCTATATAATGCTCCATATAGAATAATGGTACCCATATAATGCTCCATACAGAATAATGGGCCTCATAAAATCCTCCATATAGAATAATGGGCCCTATATAAAGCTCCATATAGAAAAATCAACTTTATATAACGCTCCATATAGAATAATGGAAACCATATAATGCTCCATATAGAATAATGGACCCTATATAATGTTCAATATCGAATAATGGACCCTGTATAATGCTACATATAGAATAATGGGCCTCATTTAATGCTCCATATAGAATAATGGGAACCATATAGTGTTCCATATAGAATAAAGGGCCCTATATAATGCCCCATATAGAATAATGGAACCCATATAGTGCTCCATATAGAATAATGGGCCTCACATAATACTCCATATAGAATAATGGGCGCTAAATAATGCTCCATATAGAATAATGGGCTCTATTTAATGCTCCATATAGAATAATGGGCCCTATAGAATGCTCCACATAGAATAATGGGCCCTTTATAGTGCTCCATATAGAATAATGGGCCCAATATAATGCTCCATATAGAATAATGGGCCCAATATAATGCTCATTATAGAATAATGGAAACCATATAGTGCTCCATATAGAATAAGGGGCCTCACATAATACTCCATATAGAATAATGGGCGCTAAATAATGCTCCATATAGAATAATGGGCTATATTTAATGCTCCATATAGAATAATGGGCCCTATATAATGCTCCACATAGAATAATGGGCCCTTTATAGTGCTCCATATAGAATAATGGGCCCAATATAATGCTCCATATAGAATAATGGACCCTATATAATGCTCCATATAGAATAATGGGCCCAATATAATGCTCATTATAGAATAATGGAAACCATATTGTGCTCCATATAGAATAATGGGCCCAATATAATGCTCCATATAGAATAATGGACATTATGTAATACTCCATAAAGAATAATGGAAATCATATAGTGCTCCATATAGAATAATGTGCCCTATATAATGCTCCGTATAGAATAATGTGCCCTATATTATGCTCCACATAGATTAATGGGCCCTATATAGTGCTCCATATAGAATATTGGGCCCAATATAATGCTCCATATAGAATAATGGACCATATATAATGCTCCATAAAGAATAATGGGCCCAATATAATGCTCCATATAGAATAATGGAAACCATATTAAGCTCCATATAGAATAATGGACCTATATAATGCTCCATATAGAATAATGGACATTATATTAAACTCCATATAGAATAATGGAAATCATATGGAGATCAATATAGAATAATGGACCCCATATAATACTCCATATAGAATAATAGGCCCTATATAATTTTTCATGTAGAATAAAGGGCCCTATATAATGCTCCATATAGAACAATGGGCCCTATATAATGCTCCATATAGAATACTGGGCTCTATATAATGCTACATATAGAATAATGGACATTATACAATACTCCATATAGAATAATGGAAATCATATAGTGCTCCATCTAGAATAATAGACCCTATATAATACTCCATATAGAATAATGGGCCCTATATAATGCTCCATATAGAATAATGGAAACCATATAATGCTCCATATAGAATAATGGGCCCGATATTATGCGCCATAAAAAATAATGGGCCCTATATAATGCTCCATATAGAATAATGGAAACCATATAGTGCTCCATATAGAATAATGGACCCTATATGATGTTCCATATAGAATAATGAATCCTATATAATGCTCCATATAGAATAATGGGCCATATATAATGCTGTATATAGAATAATGGAAACCATGTAGTGCTCCATATAGATTAATGGACCCTATATAATGCTCCATATAGAATAATGAACCCTATATAATGCTCCCTATAGAATAATGGGCCCTATATAATGCCCCATATAGAATAATGGAAACCATATAATGATCCATATAAATTAATGGGCCCTATATAATGCTCCATACAGAATAATGGGCCCTATATAATGCTCCATATAGAATAATGGAAACCATATGGTGCTCCATATAGGATAATGGACCCTATATGATGATCCATATAGAATAATGAATACTTTATAATGCTCCATGTAGAATAATGGAAACCATATAATGCTCCATATAGAATAATGGGCCAAATATAATGCTCCATATAGAATAATGGGCCAAATATAATGCTCCATATAGAATAATGTACCCTAAATAATGATCCATATAGAATAAAAACCCTATATAATGCTCCATATAGAATAATGGAAACCATATAGTGCTCCATATAGATTAATGGACCCTATAGAATGCTCCATATAGAATAATGGAACCCATATAACGCTCCATACAGAATAATGGGCCTCATATAATGCTCCATATAGAATAATGGGCCCTATATAATGCTCCATATAGAATAATGGACTTTATATAATGTTCCATATAGAATAATGGAAACTATATAGTGCACCATATAGAATAATGGACCCTATATAATGCTCCATATAGAATAATGGAGACCATATATTGCCCCATATAGAATAATGGGCCCTATATAATCCTTTATATAGAATAATGGGCCCTATATAATGTTCCATATAGAATAATAGGCCCTGTATTATGCTCCATATAGAATAATGGACCCTAAATAATGCTGCATATAGAATAATGGAAACCATGTAGTGATAATTATAGAATAATGGGCCCGATATAATGATCCATATACAATAATGGAACCCATATAATGCTCCATACAGAATAATGGGCATCATGTAATGCTTCATATAGAATAATGAGCCCTATATAATGCTACATATAGAATAATTGAACTTATATAACGCTCCATATAAAATAATGGAAACCATATAGTGCTCCATATAGAACAAAGGTCCCTTATATAATGCTCCATATAGAATAATGGAACCCATATAGTGCTTCATAAAGAATAATGGGCCCTATATAATGCTCCACATAGAATAATGGGCCCTATATAGTGCTCCATATGGAATAATGGGCCCAATATAATGTTCCATGTAGAATAATGGGCCCGATATAATGCGCCATACAAAATAATGGGCCCTATATAATGCTCCATATAAAATAATGGAAACCATATAGTGCTCCATAAAGAATAATAGACACTATATGATGTTGCATATAGAATAAAGAATCCTATATAATGCTCCATATAGAATAATGGAACATATATAATGCTCCATATAGAATAATAGAAACCATATAATGCTCCATATAAAGATGTGGGCCCTATATAATGCTCCATACAGAATAATGGGCCCTATATAATGCTCCATATAGAATAATGGGCCAAATATAATGCTCCATATAGAATAATGGACCCTATATAATACCCCATATAGAATAATGCACCCTATATAATGCTCTATATAGATTAATGGAAACCATATAATGCTCCATATAGAATAATGGGCCTCATATAATGATCCACATAGAATAAAGGGCCCTATATAGTGCTCCATATAGAATAATGGACCTTGTATAATGCTCCATATAGAATAATGGAAAACATATAGTGTTCCATGTAGAATAATGGCCCCTATATAATGCTCCTTATAGAATAATGAAAACCACATAATGCTCCATATAGAATAATGGGCCGTATATAATGCTCCATAGAGAATAATGGGCCATATATAATGCTAAATATAGAATAATGTGCCCAATATAATGCTCCATATAGATTAATGGACCCTATATAATGCTCCATATAGAATAATGAACCCTATATAATGCTCCATATAGAATAATGGGCCCTATATAATGCCCCATATAGAATAATGGAAACCATATAGTGCTCCATATAGAATAATGGGCCCTATATAATGCTACATATAGAATAATGGACATTATATAATACTCCATATAGAATAATGGAAATCATATAGTGATCCTTATAGAATAATGGGCCCGATATAATGATCCATATACAATAATGGAACCCATATAATGCTCTATACAGAATAATGGCCATCATGTAATGCTCCATATAGAATAATGGGCCCTATATAATGCTACATATAGAATAATTGACCTTATATAACGCTCCATATAAAATAATGGAAACCATATAGTGCTCCATATAGAACAAAGGGCCCTTATATAATGCTCCATATAGAATAATAGAACCCATATAGTGCTCCATAAAGTATAATGGGCCCTATATAATGCTCCACATAGAATAATGGGCCCTATATAGTGCTCCATATGGAATAATGGGCCCAATATAATGTTCCATGTAGAATAATGGATGCTATATAATGCTCCATATAGAATAATGGGCCCTAAATAATACTCCATATAGAATAATGGGCCCTATATATTGCTCCACATAGAATAATGGGCCCTATATAGTGCTCCATATAGAATAATGGGCCCTATATAATGCTCCACATAGAATAATGGGCCCTATATAGTGCTCCATAAAGAGTAATGGGCCTCACACAATGTTCCATATAGAATAATGGGCCCAATATAATGCTTAATATAGAATAATGGAGAACATATTGTGCTCCATATAGAATAATGGGCCTATATAATGATCCATATAGAATAATGGACATTATATAAAACTCCATATAGAATAATGGAAATCATATAGGGATCAATATAGAATAATGGACTCTATATAATACTCCATATAGAATAATGGGCCCTATATAATATTTCATATAGAATAAAGGGCCCTATATAATGCTCCATATAGAACAATGGGCCCTATATAATGCTCCATATAGAATACTGGGCCCTATATAATGCTACATATAGAATAATGGGCCCTATATAATGCTCCATATAGAACAATGGTCCATATATAATGCTCCATAGAGAATAATCTAAACCATATAGTGCTACATATAGAATAATGGACCCAATATAATGCTCCATAAAGAATAATGGACCCTATATAATGCTCCATATAGAATAATGGGCCCTATATAACGCTCCATATAGAATAATGGAAACCATATAATGCTCCATATAGAATAATGGGCCCGATATAATGCTCCATACAAAATAATGGGCCCTATATAATGCTCCATATAGAATAATGTAAACCATATAGTGCTCCATATAGAATAATGGACCCTATATAATGTTCCATACAGATTAATAGGCCCTATATTATGCTCCATATGGAATAATGGGCCCTACATAATGCTACATATAGAATAATAGCAACCATATAGTGATCCATAAAGAATAATGGGCCCTATATAATGCTCCATATAGAATAATGTTACCCATATAATGCTCCATACAGAATAATGGGCCTCATAAAATGCTCCATATAGAATAATGGGCCCTATATAATGCTCCATATAGAATAATCAGCTTTATATAACGCTCCATATAGAATAATGGAAACCATATAATGCTCCATATAGAATAATGGACCCTATATAATGATCAATATCGAATAATGGACCTTGTATAATGCTACATATAGAATAATTGGCCTCATTTAATGCTCCATATAGAATAATGGGAACCATATATGGTTCCATATAGAATAAAGGGCCCTATATAATGCCCCATATAGAATAATGGAACCCATATAGTGCTCCATAGAGAATAATGGGCCTCACATAATACTCCATATAGAATAATGGGCGCTAAATAATGCTCCATATAGAATAATAAGCCCTATTTAATGCTCCATATAGAATAATGGGCCCTATATAATGCTCCACATAGAATAATGGGCCCTTTATAGTGCTCCATATAGAATAATGCGCCCAATATAATGCTCTTTATAGAATAATGGAAACCATATTGTGCTCCATATAGAATAATGGGCCCTATATAATGCTCCATATAGAATAATGGACATTATGTAATACTCCATATAGAATAATGGAAATCATATAGTGCTCCATATAGAATAATGTGCCCTATATAATGCTCCGTATAGATTAATGAGCCCTATATAATGCTCCACATAGATTAATGGGCCTTATATAGTTCTCCATATAGAATAATGGGCCCAATATAATGCTCCATATAGAATAATGGACCATATATAATGCTCCATAAAGAATAATGGGCCAAATATAATGCTCCATATACAATAATGGAAACCATATTGTGCTCCATATAGAATAATGGACCTATATAATGCTCCATATAGAATAATGGACATTATATAAAACTCCATATAGAATAATGGAAATCATATGGAGATCAATATAGAATAATGGACCCCATATAATACTCCATGTAGAATAATGGGCCCTATATAATATTTCATGTAGAATAAAGGGCCCTATATAATGCTCCATATAGAACAATGGGCCCTATATAATGCTCCATATAGAATACTGGGCTCTATATAATGCTAGATATAGAATAATGGAAACCATATAGTGCTCCATATAGAATAATGGGCCCTATAGTATGCTCAATCTAGAGTAATGGGCCCTATATAATGTTCAATATAGTATAATGGGCCCAATATAATGCTCCATATAAAATAATGGAAACCATATAGTGCTCCATATAGAATAATGGGCCCTATATAATGCTACATATAGAATAATGGACATTATATAATGCTCCATATAGAATAATGGAAATCAGATAGTGCTCCATCTAGAATAATAGACCCTATATAATAGCCCATATAGAATAATGGGTCTTATATAATGCTTCATATAGAATAATGGGTCCTATATAATGCTCCATATAGAACAATGGGCCATATATAATGTTCCATAGAGAATAATGGAAACCATATAGTGCTACATATAGAATAATGGACCCAATATAATGCTCCATAAAGAATAATGGACCCTATATAATGCTCCATATAGAATAATGGGCCCTATATAATGCTCCATATAGAATAATGGAAACCATATAAAGCTCCATATAGAGATTTGGGCCCTATATAATGCTCCATACAGAATAACGGGCCCTATATAATGGTCCATATAGAATAATGGGCCAACTATAATGCTCCATATAGAATAATGGAACCTATATAATGCCCCATATAGAATAGTGCACCCTATATAATGCTCTATATAGATTAATGGAAACCATATAGTGATCCATATAGAATAATGGGCCCTATATAATGCTCCATATAGAATAATGGAACCCATATAATGCTCCATACAGAATAATGGGCCTCATATAATGATCCATATAGAATAAAGGGCCCTATATAATGCTCCATATAGAATAATGAACCCTATATAATGCTCCATATAGAATAATGGGCCCTATATAATGCCCCATATAGAATAATGGAAACCATATAGTGCTCCAAATAGTATAATGGGCCCTATATAATGCTACATATAGAATAATGGACATTATATAATACTCCATATAGAATAATGGAAATCATATAGTGCTCCATCTAGAATAATGGACCCTATATAATACTCCATATAGAATAATGGTTCTTATATAATGCTCCATATAGAATAATGGGCCCTATATAATGCTCCATATAGAACAATGGGCCATATATAATGCTCCATAGAGAATAATGGAAACCATATAGTGCTACATATAGAATAATGGACCCAATATAATGCTCCATAAAGAATAATGGACCCTATATAATGCTCCATATAGAATAATGGGCCCTATATAACGCTCCATATAGAATAATGGAAACCATATAATGCTCCATATAGAATAATGGGCCCGATATAATGCTCCATACAAAATAATGGGCCCTATATAATGCTCCATATAGAATAATGGAAACCATATAGTGCTCCATATAGTATAATGGACCCTATATGATGTTCCATATAGAATAATGAATCCTATATAATGCTCCATATAGAATAATAGAAACCATATAATGCTCCATATAGAGATTTGGGCCCTATATAATGCTCCATACAGAATAATGGGCCCTATATAATGCTCCATATAGAATAATGGGCCAACTATGATGCTCCATATAGAATAGTGGAACCTATATAATGCCCCATATAGAATAATGCACCCTATATAATCCTCTATATAGATTAATGGCAACCATATAGTGATCCATATAGAATAATGGAACCCATATAATGCTCCATACAGAATAATGGGCCTCATATAATGATCCATATAGAATAAAGGGCCCTATATAATGCTCCATATCGAATAATGGACCTTATATAATGCTCCATATAGAATAATGGAAACCATATAGTGTTCCATATAGAATAATGTACCCTATATAATGCTCCTTATAGAATAATGAAAACCATATAATGCTCCATATAGAATAATGGGCAGTATATAATGCTCCATAGATAATAATGGGCCATATATAATGCTCCATATAGAATAATGGGCCCAATATAATGCTCCATATAGAATAATTGACCCTATATGATGCTCCATATAGAATAATGGAAACCATATAGTTCCCCGTATTGAATAATGGGCCCTATATCATGCTCCATATAGAATAATGGGCCTTATATAATGTTCCATACAGAATAATAGGCCCTATATTATGCTCCATATGGAATAATGGGCCCTACATAATGCTACATATAGAATAATAGCAACCATATAGTGATCCATAAAGAATAATGGGCCCTATATAATGCTCCATATAGAATAATGGTACCCATATAATGCTCCATACAGAATAATGGGCCTCATAAAATGCTCCATATAGAATAATGGGCCCTATATAAAGCTCCATATAGAATAATCAACTTTATATAACGCTCCATATAGAATAATGGAAACCATATAATGCTCCATATAGAATAATGGACCCTATATAATGTTCAATATCGAATAATGGACCCTGTATAATGCTACATATAGAATAATGGGCCTCATTTAATGCTCCATATAGAATAATGGGAACCATATAGTGTTCCATATAGAATAAAGGGCCCTATATAATGCCCCATATAGAATAATGGAACCCATATAGTGCTCCATATAGAATAATGGGCCTCACATAATACTCCATATAGAATAATGGGCGCTAAATAATGCTCCATATAGAATAATGGGCCCTATTTAATGCTCCATATAGAATAATGGGCCCTATAGAATGCTCCACATAGAATAATGGGCCCTTTATAGTGCTCCATATAGAATAATGGGCCCAATATAATGCTCCATATAGAATAATGGGCCCAATATAATGCCACATATAGAATAATGAACTTTATATAATACACCATATAGAATAATGGAAATCATATAGTGCTCCATCTAGAAGAATAGACCCTATATAATACTCCATATAGAATAATGGATCTTATATAATGCTCCATATAGAATAATGGGTCCTATATAATGCTCCATATAGAACAATGGGCCATATATAATGCTCCATAGAGAATAATGGAAACCATATAGTGCTACATATAGACTAATGGACCCAATATAATGCTCCATAAAGAATAATGGACCCTATATAATGCTCCATATAGAATAATGGGCCCTATATAATGCTCCATATAGAAAAATGGAAACCATATAATGCTCCATATAGAATAATGGCCCGATATAATGCTCCATACAAATTAATGGGCCCTATATAATGCTCCATATAGAATAATGGAAACCATATAGTGCTCCATATAGAATAATGGACCCTATATGATGTTCCATATAGAATAATGGGCCCTCTATAATGTTCCATATAGAATAATGGGCCCTATATTATGCTCCATATCGATTAATGGGATCTATATAATGCTACAAATAGAATAATGGAAAACATTTAGTGCATCATATACAATAATGGGTCTTATATAATGCTCCACATAGAATAATGGAACCCATATAATGTTCCTACAGAATAATGGGCCTCATATAACGCTTCATATACAATAATCGACCCTAAATAATGCTCCATACAGAATAATGGACCCTATATAATGCTCCATATAGAATAATGGACCGTATATAATGCTTCATATAGAATAATGGGCCATATATAATGCTGTATATAGAATAATGGAAACCATGCAGAGCTCCATATAGATTAATGGATCCTATATAATGCTTCATATAGAATAATGAACCCTATATAATGCTCCATATAGAATAATGGGCCTTATATAATGCCCTATATAGAATAATGGAAACCATATAATGATCCATATAATTTAATGGGCCCTATATAATGCTCCATACAGAATAATGGGCCCTATATAATGCTCCATATAGAATAATGGAAACCATATGGTGCTCCATATAGAATAATGGACCCTATATGATGATCCATATAGAATAATGGATACTTTACAATGCTCCATATAGAATAATGGGCCCTATATAATGCTCCATGTAGAATAATGGAAACCATATAATGCTCCATATAGAATAATGGGCCCTATTTAATGCTCCATATAGAATAATGGGCCAAATATAATGCTCCATATAGAATAATGGACCCAAAATAATGATCCATATAGAATAAAAACCCTATATAATGCTCCATATAGAATAATGGAAACCATATGGTGCTCCATATAGAATAATGGACCCTATATGATGATCCATATAGAATAATGGATACTTTACAATGCTCCATATAGAATAATGGGCCCTATATAATGCTCCATGTAGAATAATGGAAACCATATAATGCTCCATATAGAATAATGGGCCCTACATAATGCTCCATATAGAATAATGGACCTTATATAATGTTCCATATAGAATAATGGAAACTATATATTGCACCATATAGAATAATGGACCCTATGTAATGCTCCATATAGAATAATGGAGACCATATAGAATAATGGGCCCTATATAATTCTTTATATTGAATAATGGGCCCTATATAATCCTTTATATAGAATAATGGGCCCTATATAATGTTCCATATAGAATAATAGGCCCTGTATTATGCTCCATATAGAATAATGGACCCTAAATAATGCTACATATAGAATAATGGAAACCATATAGTGATCCTTATAGAATAATGTGCCCGATATAATGATCCATATACAATAATGGAACCCATATAATGCTCCATACAGAATAATGGGCATCATGTAATGCTCCATATAGAATAATGGGCCCTATATAATGCTCCATATAGAATAATGGAAACCATGTAGTGTTCAGTATAGAATAATGGGCCCAATATAATGCTCCTTATAGAATAATGAAAACCATATAATGCTCCATATAGAATAATGGGCCGTATATAATGCTCCATAGAGAATAATGGGCCATATATAATGCTCCATATGGAATAATGTGCCCAATATAATGCTCCATATAGATTAATGGACCCTATATAATGCTCCATATAGAATAATGGGCCCTATATAATGCTCCATGTAGAATAATGGAAACCATATAATGCTCCATATAGAATAATGGGCCCTATATAATGCTCCATGTAGAATAATGGATCCTAAATAATGATCCATATAGAATAAAAACCCTATATAATGCTCCATATAGAATAATGGAAACCATATAGTGCTACATATAGATTAATGGGCCCTATAGAATGCTCCATATAGAATAATGTAACCCATATAACGCTCCATACTGAATAATGGGCCTCATATAATGCTCCATATAGAATAATGGGCCCTCTATAATGCTCCATATAGAATAATGGACCTTATATAATGTTCCATATAGAATAATGGAAACTATATAGTGCACCATATAGAATAATGGACCCTATATAATGCTCCATATAGAATAATGGAGACCATATAGTGCCCCATATAGAATAATGCGCCCTATATAACCCTTTATATAGAATAATGGGCCCTATATAATGTTCCATATAGAATAATAGGCCCTGTATTATGCTCCATATAGAATAATGGACCCTAAATAATGCTACATATAGAATAATGGAAACCATATAGTGATCCTTATAGAATAATGGGCCCGATATAATGATCCATATAAAATAATGGAACCCATATAATGCTCCATACAGAATAAAGGGCATCATGTAATGCTCCATATAGAATAATCGGCCCTATATAATGCTACGTATAGAATAATTGACCTTATATAACGCTCCATATAAAATAATGGAAACCATAGAGTGCTCCATATAGAACAAAGGGCCCTTATATAATGCTCCATATAGAATAATGGAACCCATATAGTGCTCCATAAAGAATAATGGGCCCTATATAATGCTCCACATAGAATAATGGGCCCTATATAGTGCTCCATATGGAATAATGGGCCCAATATAATGTTCCATGTAGAATAATGGACCCTATGTAATGCTCCATATAGACTAATGGGCCCTAAATAATACTCCATATAGAATAATGGGCCCTATATATTGCTCCACATAGAATAATGGGCCCTATATAGTGCTCCATATAGAATAATGGGCCCTATATAATGCTCCACATAGAATAATGGGCCCTATATAGTGCTCCATAAAGAGTAATGGGCCTCACACAATGTTCCATATAGAATAATGGGCCCAGTATAATGCTCCATATAGAATAATGGAGAACATATTGTGCTCCATATAGAATAATGGGCCTATATAATGATCCATATAGAATAATGGACATTATATAAAACTTCATATAGAATAATGCAAATCATATAGAGATCAATATAGAATAATGGACCCTATATAATACTCCATATAGAATAATGGGCCCTATATAATATTTCATATAGAATAAATGCCCTATATAATGCTCCATATAGAACAATGGGCCCTATATAATGCTCCATATAGAATACTGGGCCCTATATAATGCTACATATAGAATAATGGAAACCACATAGTGCTCCATATAGAATAATGGGCCCTATAGTATGCTCCATCTAGAGTAATGGGCCCTATATAATGATCAATATAGTATAATGGGCCCAATATATTGCTCCATATAAAATAATGGAAATCATATAGTGCTCCATATAGAATAACGGGCCCTATATAATGCTCCATATAGAATAATGGACATTATATAATACTCCATATAGAATAATGGAAATCATATAGTGCTCCATCTAGAATAATGGACCCTTTATAATACTCCATATAGAATAATGGTTCTTATATAATGCTCCATATAGAATAATGGGCCCTATATAATGCTCCATATAGAACAATGGGCCATATATAATGCTCCATAGAGAATAATGGAAACCATATAGTGCTACATATAGAATAATGGACCCAATACAATGCTCCATAAAGAATAATGGACCCTATATAATGCTCCATATAGAATAATGGGCCCTATATAACGCTCCATATAGAATAATGGAAACCATATAATGCTCCATATAGAATAATGGGCCCGATATAATGCTCCATACAAAATAATGGGCCCTATATAATGCTCCATATAGAATAATGGAAACCATATAGTGCTCCATATAGTATAATGGACCCTATATGATGTTCCATATAGAATAATGAATCCTATATAATGCTCCATATAGAATAATAGAAACCATATAATGCTCCATATAGAGATTTGGGCCCTATATAATGCTCCATACAGAATAATGGGCCCTATATAATGCTCCATATAGAATAATGGGCCAACTATGATGCTCCATATAGAATAATGGAACCTATATAATGCCCCATATAGAATAATGCACCCTATATAATCCTCTATATAGATTAATGGCAACCATATAGTGATCCATATAGCATAATGGGCCCTATATACTGCTCCATATAGAATAATGGAACCCATATAATGCTCCATACAGAATAATGGGCCTCATATAATGATCCATATAGAATAAAGGGCCCTATATAATGCTCCATATAGAATAATGGACCTTATATAATGCTCCATATAGAATAATGGAAACCATACAGTGTTCCATATAGAATAATGGACCCTATATAATGCTCCTTATAGAATAATGAAAACCATATAATGCTCCATATAGAATAATGGGCAGTATATAATGCTCCATAGATAATAATGGGCCATATATAATGCTCCATATAGAATAATGGGCCCAATATAATGCTCCATATAGAATAATTGACCCTATATGATGCTCCATATAGAATAATGGAAACCATATAGTTCCCCGTATTGAATAATGGGCCCTATATCATGCTCCATATAGAATAATTTGCCCTATATAATGTTCCATACAGAATAATAGGCCCTATATTATGCTCCATATGGAATAATGGGCCCTACATAATGCTACATATAAAATAATAGCAACCATATAGTGATCCATAAAGAATAATGGGCCCTATATAATGCTCCATATAGAATAATGGTACCCATATAATGCTCCATACAGAATAATGGGCCTCATAAAATGCTCCATATAGAATAATGGGCCCTATATAAAGCTCCATATAGAATAATCAACTTTATATAACGCTCCATATAGAATAATGGAAACCATATAATGCTCCATATAGAATAATGGACCCTATATAATGTTCAATATCGAATAATGGACCCTGTATAATGCTACATATAGAATAATGGGCCTCATTTAATGCTCCATATAGAATAATGGGAACCATATAGTGTTCCATATAGAATAAAGGGCCCTATATAATGCCCCATATAGAATAATGGAACCCATATAGTGCTCCATATAGAATAATGGGCCTCACATAATACTCCATATAGAATAATGGGCGCTAAATAATGCTCCATATAGAATAATGGGCCCTATTTAATGCTCCCTATAGAATAATGGGCCCTATATAATGCTCCATATAGAATAATAGAAACCATATAATGCTCCATATAGAGATTTGGGCCATATATAATGCTCCATACAGAATAACGGGCCCTATATAATGGTCCATATAGAATAATGGGCCAACTATAATGCTCCATATAGAATAATGGAACCTATATAATGCCCCATATAGAATAGTGCACCCTATATAATGCTCTATATAGATTAATGGAAACCATATAGTGATCCATATAGAATAATGGGCCCTATATAATGCTCCATATAGAATAATGGAACCCATAAAATGCTCCATATAGAATAATGGGCCTCATATAATGATCCATATAGAATAAAGGGCCCTATATAATGCTCCATATAGAATAATGGACCTTATATAATGCTCCATATAGAATAATGGAAACCATATAGTGTTCCATATAGAATAATGGACAGTATATAATGCTCCTTATAGAATAATGAAAACCATATAATGCTCCATATAGAATAATGGGCCGTATATAATGCTCCATAGATAATAATGGGCCATATATAAGGCTCCATGTAGAATAATGGGCACAATATAATGCTCCATATAGAATAATTGACCCTATATGATGCTCCAAATAGAATAATGGAAACCATATAGTGCCCCGTATTGAATAATGGGCCCTATATCATGTTCCATATAGAATAATGGGCCCTACATAATGTTCCATACAGAATAATAGGCCCTATATTATGCTCCATATGGAATAATGGGCCCTACATAATGCTACATAGAGAATAATAGCAACCATATAGTGATCCATAAAGAATAATGGGCCCTATATAATGCTCCATATAGAATACTGGGCTCTATATAATGCTACATATAGAATAATGGAAACCATATAGTGCTCCATATAGAATAATGGGCCCTACAGTATGCTCCATCTAGAGTAATGGGCCCTATATAATGTTCAATATAGTATAATGGGCTCCATATAAAATAATGGAAACCATATAGTGCTCCATATAGAATAATGGGCCCTATATAATGCCACATATAGAATAATGGACATTATATAATACACCATATAGAATAATGGAAATCATATAGTGCTCCATCTAGAAGAATAGACCCTATATAATACTCCATATAGAATAATGGATCTTATATAATGCTCCATATAGAATAATGGGTCCTATATAATGCTCCATATAGAACAATGGGCCATATATAATGCTCCATAGAGAATAATGGAAACCATATAGTGCTACATATAGACTAATGGACCCAATATAATGCTCCATAAAGAATAATGGACCCTATATAATGCTCCATATAGAATAATGGGCCCTATATAATGCTCCATATAGAAAAATGGAAACCATATAATGCTCCATATAGAATAATGGCCCGATATAATGCTCCATAAAAATTAATGGGCCCTATATAATGCTCCATATAGAATAATGGAAACCATATAGTGCTCCATATAGAATAATGGACCCTATATGATGTTCCATATAGAATAATGGGCCCTCTATAATGTTCCATATAGAATAATGGGCCCTATATTATGCTCCATATAGATTAATGGGATCTATATAATGCTACAAATAGAATAATGGAAAACATTTAGTGCATCATATACAATAATGGGTCTTATATAATGCTCCACATAGAATAATGGAACCCATATAATGTTCCTACAGAATAATGGGCCTCATATAACGCTTCATATACAATAATCGACCCTAAATAATGCTCCATACAGAATAATGGACCCTATATAATGCTCCATATAGAATAATGGACCGTATATAATGCTTCATATAGAATAATGGGCCTCATTTAATGCTCCATATAGAATAATTGGAACCATATAGTGTTCCATATAGAATAAAGGGCCCTATATAATGCCTCATATAGAATAATGGAACCCATATAATGCTCCATATAGAATAATGGGCCCAATATAATGCTCCATATAGAATAATGGACCCTATATAATGCTTCATATAGAATAATGGGCCCAATATAATGCTCATTATAGAATAATGGAAACCATATTGTGCTCCATATAGAATAATGGGCCCTATATAATGCTCCATATAGAATAATGGACATTATGTAATACTCCATATAGAATAATGGAAATCATATAGTGCTCCATATAGAATAATGTGCCCTATATAATGCTCCGTATAGAATAATGGCCCTATATAATGCTCCACATAGATTAATGGGCCCTATATAGTGCTCCATATAGAATAATGGGCCCAATATAATGCTCCATATAGAATAATGGACCATATATAATGCTCCATAAAGAATAATGGGCCCAATATAATGCTCCATATAGAATAATGGAAACCATATTGTGCTCCATATAGAATAATGGACCTATATAATGCTCCATATAGAATAATGGACATTATATAAAACTCCATATAGAATAATGGAAATAATATGGAGATCAATATAGAATAATGGACCCCATATAATACTCCATATAGAATAATGGGCCCTATGTAATATTTCATGTAGAATAAAGGGCCCTACATAATGCTCCATATAGAACAATGGGCCCTATATAATGCTCCATATAGAATACTGGGCTCTATATAATGCTACATATAGAATAATGGAAACCATATAGTGCCCCATATAGAATAATGGGCCCTATAGTATGCTCCATCTAGAGTAATGTGCCCTATATAATGTTCAATATAGTATAATGGGCAAAATATAATGCTTCATATAAAATAATGGAAACCATATAGTGCTCCATATAGAATAATGGGCCCTATATAATGCTCCATATAGAATAATGGACCTTGTATAATGCTCCATATAGAATAATGGAAACCATGTAGTGTTCCGTATAGAATAATGGGCCCTATATAATGCTCCTTATAGAATAATGAAAACCATATAATGCTCCATATAGAATAATGGGCCGTATATAATGCTCCATAGAGAATAATGGGCCATATATAATGCTCCATATGGAATAATGTGCCCAATATAATGCTCCATATAGATTAATGGACCCTATATAATGCTCCATATAGAATAATGGGCCCTATATAATGCTCCATATAGAACAATGGGCCCTATGTAATGCTCCATATAGAATACTGGGCTCTATATAATGCTACATATAGAATAATGGAAACCATATAGTGCTCCATATAGAATAATGGGCCCTACAGTATGCTCCATCTAGAGTAATGGGCCCTATATAATGTTCAATATAGTATAATGGGCTCCATATAAAATAATGGAAACCATATAGTGCTCCATATAGAATAATGGGCCCTATATAATGCCACATATAGAATAATGGACATTATATAATACACCATATAGAATAATGGAAATCATATAGTGCTCCATCTAGAAGAATAGACCCTATATAATACTCCATATAGAATAATGGATCTTATATAATGCTCCATATAGAATAATGGGTCCTATATAATGCTCCATATAGAACAATGGGCCATATATAATGCTCCATAGAGAATAATGGAAACCATATAGTGCTACATATAGACTAATGGACCCAATATAATGCTCCATAAAGAATAATGGACCCTATATAATGCTCCATATAGAATAATGGGCCCTATATAATGCTCCATATAGAAAAATGGAAACCATATAATGCTCCATATAGAATAATGGCCCGATATAATGCTCCATACAAATTAATGGGCCCTATATAATGCTCCATATAGAATAATGGAAACCATATAGTGCTCCATATAGAATAATGGACCCTATATGATGTTCCATATAGAATAATGGGCCCTCTATAATGTTCCATATAGAATAATGGGCCCTATATTATGCTCCATATAGATTAATGGGATCTATATAATGCTACAAATAGAATAATGGAAAACATTTAGTGCATCATATACAATAATGGGTCTTATATAATGCTCCACATAGAATAATGGAACCCATATAATGTTCCTACAGAATAATGGGCCTCATATAACGCTTCATATACAATAATCGACCCTAAATAATGCTCCATACAGAATAATGGACCCTATATAATGCTCCATATAGAATAATGGACCGTATATAATGCTTCATATAGAATAATGGGCCATATATAATGCTGTATATAGAATAATGGAAACCATGCAGAGCTCCATATAGATTAATGGATCCTATATAATGCTTCATATAGAATAATGAACCCTATATAATGCTCCATATAGAAAAATGGGCCTTATATAATGCCCTATATAGAATAATGGAAACCATATAATGATCCATATAATTTAATGGGCCCTATATAATGCTCCATACAGAATAATGGGCCCTATATAATGCTCCATATAGAATAATGGAAACCATATGGTGCTCCATATAGAATAATGGACCCTATATGATGATCCATATAGAATAATGGATACTTTACAATGCTCCATATAGAATAATGGGCCCTATATAATGCTCCATGTAGAATAATGGAAACCATATAATGCTCCATATAGAATAATGGGCCCTATATAATGCTCCATATAGAATAATGGGCCAAATATAATGCTCCATATAGAATAATGGACCCTAAATAATGATCCATATAGAATAAAAACCCTATATAATGCTCCATATAGAATAATGGAAACCATATGGTGCTCCATATAGAATAATGGACCCTATATGATGATCCATATAGAATAATGGATACTTTACAATGCTCCATATAGAATAATGGGCCCTATATAATGCTCCATGTAGAATAATGGAAACCATATAATGCTCCATATAGAATAATGGGCCCTATATAATGCTCCATATAGAATAATGGGCCAAATATAATGCTCCATATAGAATAATGGACCCTAAATAATGATCCATATAGAATAAAAACCCTATATAATGCTCCATATAGAATAATGGAAACCATATAGTGTTCCATATAGATTAATGGGCCCTATAGAATGCTCCATATAGAATAATGGAACCCATATAACGCTCCATACAGAATAATGGGCCTCATATAATGCTCCATATAGAATAATGGGCCCTATATAATGCTCCATATAGAATAATGGACCTTATTTAATGTTCCATATAGAATAATGGAAACTATATATTGCACCATATAGAATAATGGACCCTATGTAATGCTCCATATAGAATAATGGAGACCATATAGAATAATGGGCCCTATATAATTCTTTATATTGAATAATGGGCCCTATATAATCCTTTATATAGAATAATGGGCCCTATATAATGTTCCATATAGAATAATAGGCCCTGTATTATGCTCCATATAGAATAATGGACCCTAAATAATGCTACATATAGAATAATGGAAACCATATAGTGATCCTTATAGAATAATGTGCCCGATATAATGATCCATATACAATAATGGAACCCATATAATGCTCCATACAGAATAATGGGCATCATGTAATGCTCCATATAGAATAATGGGCCCTATATAATGCTCCATATAGAATAATGGAAACCATGTAGTGTTCAGTATAGAATAATGGGCCCAATATAATGCTCCTTATAGAATAATGAAAACCATATAATGCTCCATATAGAATAATGGGCCGTATATAATGCTCCATAGAGAATAATGGGCCATATATAATGCTCCATATGGAATAATGTGCCCAATATAATGCTCCATATAGATTAATGGACCCTATATAATGCTCCATATAGAATAATGGGCCCTATATAATGCTCCATGTAGAATAATGGAAACCATATAATGCTCCATATAGAATAATGGGCCCTATATAATGCTCCATATAGAATAATGGATCCTAAATAATGATCCATATAGAATAAAAACCCTATATAATGCTCCATATAGAATAATGGAAACCATATAGTGCTACATATAGATTAATGGGCCCTATAGAATGCTCCATATAGAATAATGGAACCCATATAACGCTCCATACTGAATAATGGGCCTCATATAATGCTCCATATAGAATAATGGGCCCTCTATAATGCTCCATATAGAATAATGGACCTTATATAATGTTCCATATAGAATAATGGAAACTATATAGTGCACCATATAGAATAATGGACCCTATATAATGCTCCATATAGAATAATGGAGACCATATAGTGCCCCATATAGAATAATGCGCCCTATATAACCCTTTATATAGAATAATGGGCCCTATATAATGTTCCATATAGAATAATAGGCCCTGTATTATGCTCCATATAGAATAATGGGCCCTAAATAATGCTACATATAGAATAATGGAAACCATATAGTGATCCTTATAGAATAATGGGCCCGATATAATGATCCATATAAAATAATGGAACCCATATAATGCTCCATACAGAATAAAGGGCATCATGTAATGCTCCATATAGAATAATCGGCCCTATATAATGCTACGTATAGAATAATTGACCTTATATAACGCTCCATATAAAATAATGGAAACCATAGAGTGCTCCATATAGAACAAAGGGCCCTTATATAATGCTCCATATAGAATAATGGAACCCATATAGTGCTCCATAAAGAATAATGGGCCCTATATAATGCTCCACATAGAATAATGGGCCCTATATAGTGCTACATATGGAATAATGGGCCCAATATAATGTTCCATGTAGAATAATGGACCCTATGTAATTCTCCATATAGAATAATGGGCCCTAAATAATACTCCATATAGAATAATGGGCCCTATATATTGCTCCACATAGAATAATGGGCCCTATATAGTGCTCCATATAGAATAATGGGCCCTATATAATGCTCCACATAGAATAATGGGCCCTATATAGTGCTCCATAAAGAGTAATGGGCCTCACACAATGTTCCATATAGAATAATGGGCCCAGTATAATGCTCCATATAGAATAATGGAGAACATATTGTGCTCCATATAGAATAATGGGCCTATATAATGATCCATATAGAATAATGGACATTATATAAAACTTCATATAGAATAATGCAAATCATATAGAGATCAATATAGAATAATGGACCCTATATAATACTCCATATAGAATAATGGGCCCTATATAATATTTCATATAGAATAAATGCCCTATATAATGCTCCATATAGAACAATGGGCCCTATATAATGCTCCATATAGAATACTGGGCCCTATATAATGCTACATATAGAATAATGGAAACCACATAGTGCTCCATATAGAATAATGGGCCCTATAGTATGCTCCATCTAGAGTAATGGGCCCTATATAATGATCAATATAGTATAATGGGCCCAATATATTGCTCCATATAAAATAATGGAAATCATATAGTGCTCCATATAGAATAACGGGCCCTATATAATGCTCCATATAGAATAATGGACATTATATAATACTCCATATAGAATAATGGAAATCATATAGTGCTCCATCTAGAATAATGGACCCTATATAATACTCCATATAGAATAATGGTTCTTATATAATGCTCCATATAGAATAATGGGCCCTATATAATGCTCCATATAGAACAATGGGCCATATATAATGCTCCATAGAGAATAATGGAAACCATATAGTGCTACATATAGAATAATGGACCCAATACAATGCTCCATAAAGAATAATGGACCCTATATAATGCTCCATATAGAATAATGGGCCCTATATAACGCTCCATATAGAATAATGGAAACCATATAATGCTCCATATAGAATAATGGGCCCGATATAATGCTCCATACAAAATAATGGGCCCTATATAATGCTCCATATAGAATAATGGAAACCATATAGTGCTCCATATAGTATAATAGACCCTATATGATGTTCCATATAGAATAATGAATCCTATATAATGCTCCATATAGAATAATAGAAACCATATAATGCTCCATATAGAGATTTGGGCCCTATATAATGCTCCATACAGAATAATGGGCCCTATATAATGCTCCATATAGAATAATGGGCCAACTATGATGCTCCATATAGAATAATGGAACCTATATAATGCCCCATATAGAATAATGCACCCTATATAATCCTCTATATAGATTAATGGCAACCATATAGTGATCCATATAGCATAATGGGCCCTATATACTGCTCCATATAGAATAATGGAACCCATATAATGCTCCATACAGAATAATGGGCCTCATATAATGATCCATATAGAATAAAGGGCCCTATATAATGCTCCATATAGAATAATGGACCTTATATAATGCTCCATATAGAATAATGGAAACCATATAGTGTTCCATATAGAATAATGGACCCTATATAATGCTCCTTATAGAATAATGAAAACCATATAATGCTCCATATAGAATAATGGGCAGTATATAATGCTCCATAGATAATAATGGGCCATATATAATGCTCCATATAGAATAATGGGCCCAATATAATGCTCCATATAGAATAATTGACCCTATATGATGCTCCATATAGAATAATGGAAACCATATAGTTCCCCGTATTGAATAATGGGCCCTATATCATGCTCCATATAGAATAATGGGCCCTATATAATGTTCCATACAGAATAATAGGCCCTATATTATGCTCCATATGGAATAATGGGCCCTACATAATGCTACATATAAAATAATAGCAACCATATAGTGATCCATAAAGAATAATGGGCCCTATATAATGCTCCATATAGAATAATGGTACCCATATAATGCTCCATACAGAATAATGGGCCTCATAAAATGCTCCATATAGAATAATGGGCCCTATATAAAGCTCCATATAGAATAATCAACTTTATATAACGCTCCATATAGAATAATGGAAACCATATAATGCTCCATATAGAATAATGGACCCTATATAATGTTCAATATCGAATAATGGACCCTGTATAATGCTACATATAGAATAATGGGCCTCATTTAATGCTCCATATAGAATAATGGGAACCATATAGTGTTCCATATAGAATAAAGGGCCCTATATAATGCCCCATATAGAATAATGGAACCCATATAGTGCTCCATATAGAATAATGGGCCTCACATAATACTCCATATAGAATAATGGGCGCTAAATAATGCTCCATATAGAATAATGGGCCCTATTTAATGCTCCATATAGAATAATGGGCCCTATATAATGCTCCATATAGAATAATAGAAACCATATAATGCTCCATATAGAGATTTGGGCCATATATAATGCTCCATACAGAATAACGGGCCCTATATAATGGTCCATATAGAATAATGGGCCAACTATAATGCTCCATATAGAATAATGGAACCTATATAATGCCCCATATAGAATAGTGCACCCTATATAATGCTCTATATAGATTAATGGAAACCATATAGTGATCCATATAGAATAATGGGCCCTATATAATGCTCCATATAGAATAATGGAACCCATAAAATGCTCCATACAGAATAATGGGCCTCATATAATGATCCATATAGAATAAAGGGCCCTATATAATGCTCCATATAGAATAATGGACCTTATATAATGCTCCATATAGAATAATGGAAACCATATAGTGTTCCATATAGAATAATGGACAGTATATAATGCTCCTTATAGAATAATGAAAACGATATAATGCTCCATATAGAATAATGGGCCGTATATAATGCTCCATAGATAATAATGGGCCATATATAATGCTCCATATAGAATAATGGGCCCAATATAATGCTCCATATAGAATAATTGACCCTATATGATGCTCCATATAGAATAATGGAAACCATATAGTGCCCCGTATTGAATAATGGGCCCTATATCATGCTCCATATAGAATAATGGGCCCTACATAATGTTCCATACAGAATAATAGGCCCTATATTATGCTCCATATGGAATAATGGGCCCTACATAATGCTACATAGAGAATAATAGCAACCATATAGTGATCCATAAAGAATAATGGGCCCTATATAATGCCCCATATAGAATAATCAACTTTATATAATGCTCCATATAGAATAATGGAAACCATATAATGCTCCATATAGAATAATGGACCCTATATAATGTTCAATATCGAATAATGGACCCTATATAATGCTACATATAGAATAATGGGCCTCATTTAATGCTCCATATAGAATAATGGGAACCATATAGTGTTCCATATAGAATAAAGGGCCCTATATAATGCCTCATATAGAATAATGGAACCCATGTAATGCTCCATATAGAATAATGGGCCCAATATAATGCTCCATAAAGAATAATGGACCCTATATAATGCTTCATATAGAATAATGGGCCCAATATAATGCTAATTATAGAATAATGGAAACCATATTGTGCTCCATATAGAATAATGGGCCCTATATAATGCTCCATATAGAATAATGGACATTATGTAATACTCCATATAGAATAATGGAAATCATATAGTGCTCCATATAGAATAATGTGCCCTATATAATGCTCCGTATAGAATAATGGCCCTATATAATGCTCCACATAGATTAATGGGCCCTATATAGTGCTCCATATAGAATAATGGGCCCAATATAATGCTCCATATAGAATAATGGACCATATATAATGCTCCATAAGAAATAATGGGCCCAATATAATGCTCCATATAGAATAATGGAAACCATATTGTGCTCCATATAGAATAATGGACCTATATAATGCTCCATATAGAATAATGGACATTATATAAAACTCCATATAGAATAATGGAAATAATATGGAGATCAATATAGAATAATGGACCCCATATAATACTCCATATAGAATAATGGGCCCTATATAATATTTCATGTAGAATAAAGGGCCCTACATAATGCTCCATATAGAACAATGGGCCCTATATAATTCTCCATATAGAATACTGGGCTCTATATAATGCTACATATAGAATAATGGAAACCATATAGTGCTCCATATAGAATAATGGGCCCTATAGTATGCTCCATCTAGAGTAATGTGCCCTATATAATGTTCAATATAGTATAATGGGCAAAATATAATGCTTCATATAAAATAATGGAAACCATATAGTGCTCCATATAGAATAATGGGCCCTATATAATGCTCCATATAGAATAATGGACCTTGTATAATGCTCCATATAGAATAATGGAAACCATGTAGTGTTCCGTATAGAATAATGGGCCCTATGTAATGCTCCTTATAGAATAATGAAAACCATATAATGCTCCATATAGAATAATGGGCCGTATATAATGCTCCATAGAGAATAATGGGCCATATATAATGCTCCATATGGAATAATGTGCCCAATATAATGCTCCATATAGATTAATGGACCCTATATAATGCTCCATATAGAATAATGGGCCGTATATAATGCTCCATATAGAACAATGGGCCCTATGTAATGTTCCATATAGAATACTGGGCTCTATATAATGCTACATATAGAATAATGGAAACCATATAGTGCTCCATATAGAATAATGGGCCCTACAGTATGCTCCATCTAGAGTAATGGGCCCTATATAATGTTCAATATAGTATAATGGGCCCAATATAATGCTCCATATAAAATAATGGAAACCATATAGTGCTCCATATAGAATAATGGGCCCTATATAATGCCACATATAGAATAATGGACATTATATAATACACCATATAGAATAATGGAAATCATATAGTGCTCCATCTAGAAGAATAGACCCTATATAATACTCCATATAGAATAATGGATCTTATATAATGCTCCATATAGAATAATGGGTCCTATATAATGCTCCATGTAGAACAATGGGCCATATATAATGCTCCATAGAGAATAATGGAAACCATATAGTGCTACATATAGACTAATGGACCCAATATAATGCTCCATAAAGAATAATGGACCCTATATAATGCTCCATATAGAATAATGGGCCCTATATAATGCTCCATATAGAAAAATGGAAACCATATAATGCTCCATATAGAATAATGGCCCGATATAATGCTCCATACAAATTAATGGGCCCTATATAATGCTCCATATAGAATAATGGAAACCATATAGTGCTCCATATAGAATAATGGACCCTATATGATGTTCCATATAGAATAATGGGCCCTCTATAATGTTCCATATAGAATAATGGGCCCTATATTATGCTCCATATAGATTAATGGGATCTATATAATGCTACAAATAGAATAATGGAAAACATTTAGTGCATCATATACAATAATGGGCCTTATATAATGCTCCACATAGAATAATGGAACCCATATAATGTTCCATACAGAATAATGGGCCTCATATAACGCTTCATATACAATAATCGGCCCTAAATAATGCTCCATACAGAATAATGGACCCTATATAATGCTCCATATAGAATAATGGACCGTATATAATGCTTCATATAGAATAATGGGCCATATATAATGCTGTATATAGAATAATGGAAACCATGCAGAGCTCCATATAGATTAATGGACCCTATATAATGCTTCATATAGAATAATGAACCCTATATAATGCTCCATATAGAATAATGGGCCTTATATAATGCCCTATATAGAATAATGGAAACCATATAATGATCCATATAATTTAATGGGCCCTATATAATGCTCCATACAGAATAATGGGCCCTATATAATGCTCCATATAGAATAATGGAAACCATATGGTGCTCCATATAGAATAATGGACCCTATATGATGATCCATATCGAATAATGGATACTTTATAATGCTCCATATAGAATAATGGGCCCTATATAATGCTCCATGTAGAATAATGGAAACCATATAATGCTCCATATAGAATAATGGGCCCTATATAATGCTCCATATAGAATAATGGGCCAAATATAATGCTCCATATAGAATAATGTACCCTAAATAATGATCCATATAGAATAAAAACCCTATATAATGCTCCATATAGAATAATGGAAACCATATAGTGCTCCATATAGATTAATGGGCCCTATAGAATGCTTCATATAGAATAATGGAACCCATATAACGCTCCATACAGAATAATGGGCCTCATATAATGCTCCATATAGAATAATGGGCCCTATATAATGCTCCATATAGAATAATGGACCTTATATAATGTTCCATATAGAATAATGGAAACTATATATTGCACCATATAGAATAATGGACCCTATATAATGCTCCATATAGAATAATGGAGACCATATAGTGCCCCATATAGAATAATGGGCCCTATATAATCCTTTATATTGAATAATGGGCCCTATATAATCCTTTATATAGAATAATGGGCCCTATATAATGTTCCATATAGAATAATAGGCCCTGTATTATGCTCCATATAGAATAATGGACCCTAAATAATGCTACATATAGAATAATGGAAACCATATAGTGATCCTTATAGAATAATGGGCCCGATATAATGATCCATATACAATAATGGAACCCATATAATGCTCCATACAGAATAATGGGCATCATGTAATGCTCCATATAGAATAATGGGCCCTATATAATGCTCCATATAGAATAATGGAAACCATGTAGTGTTCCGTATAGAATAATGGGCCCAATATAATGCTCCTTATAGAATAATGAAAACCATATAATGCTCCATATAGAATAATGGGCCGTATATAATGCTCCATAGAGAATAATGGGCCATATATAATGCTCCATATGGAATAATGTGCCCAATATAATGTTCCATATAGATTAATGGACCCTATATAATGCTCCATATAGAATAATGGGCCCTATATAATGCCCCATATAGAATAATGGAAACCATATAATGATCCATATAAATTAATGGGCCCTATATAATGCTCCATACAGAATAATGGGCCCTATATAATGCTCCATATAGAATAATGGAAACCATATGGTGCTCCATATAGAATAATGGACCCTATATGATGATCCATATAGAATAATGGATACTTTATAATGCTCCATATAGAATAATGGACCCTATATAATGCTCCATGTAGAATAATGGAAACCATATAATGCTCCATATAGAATAATGGGCCCTATATAATGCTCCATATAGAATAATGGATCCTAAATAATAATCCATATAGAATAAAAACCCTATATAATGCTTCATATAGAATAATGGAAACCATATAGTGCTACATATAGATTAATGGGCCCTATAGAATGCTCCATATAGAATAATGTAACCCATATAACGCTCCATACTGAATAATGGGCCTCATATAATGCTCCATATAGAATAATGGGCCCTCTATAATGCTCCATATAGAATAATGGACCTTATATAATGTTCCATATAGAATAATGGAAACTATATAGTGCACCATATAGAATAATGGACCCTATATAATGCTCCATATAGAATAATGGAGACCATATAGTGCCCCATATAGAATAATGCGCCCTATATAACCCTTTATATAGAATAATGGGCCCTATATAATGTTCCATATAGAATAATAGGCCCTGTATTATGCTCCATATAGAATAATGGACCCTAAATAATGCTACATATAGAATAATGGAAACCATATAGTGATCCTTATAGAATAATGGGCCCGATATAATGATCCATATAAAATAATGGAACCCATATAATGCTCCATACAGAATAAAGGGCATCATGTAATGCTCCATATAGAATAATCAGCCCTATATAATGCTACATATAGAATAATTTACCTTATATAACGCTCCATATAAAATAATGGAAACCATATAGTGCTCCATATAGAACAAAGGGCCCTTATATAATGTTCCATATAGAATAATGGAACCCATATAGTGCTCCATAAAGAATAATGGGCCCTATATAATGCTCCACATAGAATAATGGGCCCTATATAGTGCTCCATATGGAATAATGGGCCCAATATAATGTTCCATGTAGAATAATGGACCCTATGTAATGCTCCATATAGAATAATGGGCCCTAAATAATACTCCATATAGAATAATGGGCCCTATATATTGCTCCACATAGAATAATGGGCCCTATATAGTGCTCCATATAGAATAATGGGCCCTATATAATGCTCCACATAGAATAATGGGCCCTATATAGTGCTCCATAAAGAGTAATGGGCCTCACACAATGTTCCATATAGAATAATGGGCCCAGTATAATGCTCCATATAGAATAATGGAGAACATATTGTGCTCCATATAGAATAATGGGCCTATATAATGATCTATATAGAATAATGGACATTATATAAAACTTCATATAGAATAATGCAAATCATATAGAGTTCAATATAGAATAATGGACCCTATATAATACTCCATATAGAATAATGGGCCCTATATAATATTTCATATAGAATAAATGCCCTATATAATGCTCCATATAGAACAATGGGCCCTATATAATGCTCCATATAGAATACTGGGCCCTATATAATGCTACATATAGAATAATGGAAACCACATAGTGCTCCATATAGAATAATGGGCCCTATAGTATGCTCCATCTAGAGTAATGGGCCCTATATAATGTTCAATATAGTATAATGGGCCCAATATAATGCTCCATATAAAATAATGGAAATCATATAGTGCTCCATATAGAATAACGGGCCCTATATAATGCTCCATATAGAATAATGGACATTATAAAATACTCCATATAGAATAATGGAAATCATATAGTGCTCCATCTAGAATAATGGACCCTATATAATACTCCATATAGAATAATGGTTCTTATATAATGCTCCATATAGAATAATGGGCCCTATATAATGCTCCATATAGAACAATGGGCCATATATAATGCTCCATAGAGAATAATGGAAACCATATAGTGCTACATATAGAATAATGGACCCAATATAATGCTCCATAAAGAATAATGGACCCTATATAATGCTCCATATAGAATAATGGGCCCTATATAACGCTCCATATAGAATAATGGAAACCATATAATGCTCCATATAGAATAATGGGCCCGATATAATGCTCCATACAAAATAATGGGCCCTATATAATGCTCCATATAGAATAATGGAAACCATATAGTGCTCCATATAGTATAATGGACCCTATATGATGTTCCATATAGAATAATGAATCCTATATAATGCTCCATATAGAATAATAGAAACCATATAATGCTCCATATAGAGATTTGGGCCCTATATAATGCTCCATACAGAATAATGGGCCCTATATAATGCTCCATATAGAATAATGGGCCAACTATGATGCTCCATATAGAATAATGGAACCTATATAATGCCCCATATAGAATAATGCACCCTATATAATCCTCTATATAGATTAATGGCAACCATATAGTGATCCATATAGAATAATGGGCCCTATATACTGCTCCATATAGAATAATGGAACCCATATAATGCTCCATACAGAATAATGGGCCTCATATAATGATCCATATAGAATAAAGAGCCCTATATAATGCTCCATATAGAATAATGGACCTTATATAATGCTCCATATAGAATAATGGAAACCATATAGTGTTCCATATAGAATAATGGACCCTATATAATGCTCCTTATAGAATAATGAAACCCATATAATGCTCCATATAGAATAATGGGCAGTATATAATGCTCCATAGATAATAATGGGCCATATATAATGCTCCATATAGAATAATGGGCCCAATATAATGCTCCTTATAGAATAATTGACCCTATATGATGCTCCATATAGAATAATGGAAACCATATAGTTCCCCGTATTGAATAATGGGCCCTATATCATGCTCCATGTAGAATAATGGGCCTTATATAATGTTCCATACAGAATAATAGGCCCTATATTATGCTCCATATGGAATAATGGGCCCTACATAATGCTACATATAGAATAATAGCAACCATATAGTAATCCATAAAGAATAATGGGCCCTATATAATGCTCCATATAGAATAATGGTACCCATATAATGCTCCATACAGAATAATGGGCCTCATAAAATCCTCCATATAGAATAATGGGCCCTATATAAAGCTCCATATAGAAAAATCAACTTTATATAACGCTCCATATAGAATAATGGAAACCATATAATGCTCCATATAGAATAATGGACCCTATATAATGTTCAATATCGAATAATGGACCCTGTATAATGCTACATATAGAATAATGGGCCTCATTTAATGCTCCATATAGAATAATGGGAACCATATAGTGTTCCATATAGAATAAAGGGCCCTATATAATGCCCCATATAGAATAATGGAACCCATATAGTGCTCCATATAGAATAATGGGCCTCACATAATACTCCATATAGAATAATGGGCGCTAAATAATGCTCCATATAGAATAATGGGCTCTATTTAATGCTCCATATAGAATAATGGGCCCTATAGAATGCTCCACATAGAATAATGGGCCCTTTATAGTGCTCCATATAGAATAATGGGCCCAATATAATGCTCCATATAGAATAATGGGCCCAATATAATGCTCATTATAGAATAATGGAAACCATATAGTGCTCCATATAGAATAAGGGGCCTCACATAATACTCCATATAGAATAATGGGCGCTAAATAATGCTCCATATAGAATAATGGGCTATATTTAATGCTCCATATAGAATAATGGGCCCTATATAATGCTCCACATAGAATAATGGGCCCTTTATAGTGCTCCATATAGAATAATGGGCCCAATATAATGCTCCATATAGAATAATGGACCCTATATAATGCTCCATATAGAATAATGGGCCCAATATAATGCTCATTATAGAATAATGGAAACCATATTGTGCTCCATATAGAATAATGGGCCCAATATAATGCTCCATATAGAATAATGGACATTATGTAATACTCCATAAAGAATAATGGAAATCATATAGTGCTCCATATAGAATAATGTGCCCTATATAATGCTCCGTATAGAATAATGTGCCCTATATTATGCTCCACATAGATTAATGGGCCCTATATAGTGCTCCATATAGAATATTGGGCCCAATATAATGCTCCATATAGAATAATGGACCATATATAATGCTCCATAAAGAATAATGGGCCCAATATAATGCTCCATATAGAATAATGGAAACCATATTAAGCTCCATATAGAATAATGGACCTATATAATGCTCCATATAGAATAATGGACATTATATTAAACTCCATATAGAATAATGGAAATCATATGGAGATCAATATAGAATAATGGACCCCATATAATACTCCATATAGAATAATAGGCCCTATATAATTTTTCATGTAGAATAAAGGGCCCTATATAATGCTCCATATAGAACAATGGGCCCTATATAATGCTCCATATAGAATACTGGGCTCTATATAATGCTACATATAGAATAATGGACATTATACAATACTCCATATAGAATAATGGAAATCATATAGTGCTCCATCTAGAATAATAGACCCTATATAATACTCCATATAGAATAATGGGCCCTATATAATGCTCCATATAGAATAATGGAAACCATATAATGCTCCATATAGAATAATGGGCCCGATATTATGCGCCATAAAAAATAATGGGCCCTATATAATGCTCCATATAGAATAATGGAAACCATATAGTGCTCCATATAGAATAATGGACCCTATATGATGTTCCATATAGAATAATGAATCCTATATAATGCTCCATATAGAATAATGGGCCATATATAATGCTGTATATAGAATAATGGAAACCATGTAGTGCTCCATATAGATTAATGGACCCTATATAATGCTCCATATAGAATAATGAACCCTATATAATGCTCCCTATAGAATAATGGGCCCTATATAATGCCCCATATAGAATAATGGAAACCATATAATGATCCATATAAATTAATGGGCCCTATATAATGCTCCATACAGAATAATGGGCCCTATATAATGCTCCATATAGAATAATGGAAACCATATGGTGCTCCATATAGGATAATGGACCCTATATGATGATCCATATAGAATAATGAATACTTTATAATGCTCCATGTAGAATAATGGAAACCATATAATGCTCCATATAGAATAATGGGCCAAATATAATGCTCCATATAGAATAATGGGCCAAATATAATGCTCCATATAGAATAATGTACCCTAAATAATGATCCATATAGAATAAAAACCCTATATAATGCTCCATATAGAATAATGGAAACCATATAGTGCTCCATATAGATTAATGGACCCTATAGAATGCTCCATATAGAATAATGGAACCCATATAACGCTCCATACAGAATAATGGGCCTCATATAATGCTCCATATAGAATAATGGGCCCTATATAATGCTCCATATAGAATAATGGACTTTATATAATGTTCCATATAGAATAATGGAAACTATATAGTGCACCATATAGAATAATGGACCCTATATAATGCTCCATATAGAATAATGGAGACCATATATTGCCCCATATAGAATAATGGGCCCTATATAATCCTTTATATAGAATAATGGGCCCTATATAATGTTCCATATAGAATAATAGGCCCTGTATTATGCTCCATATAGAATAATGGACAATAAATAATGCTGCATATAGAATAATGGAAACCATGTAGTGATAATTATAGAATAATGGGCCCGATATAATGATCCATATACAATAATGGAACCCATATAATGCTCCATACAGAATAATGGGCATCATGTAATGCTTCATATAGAATAATGAGCCCTATATAATGCTACATATAGAATAATTGAACTTATATAACGCTCCATATAAAATAATGGAAACCATATAGTGCTCCATATAGAACAAAGGTCCCTTATATAATGCTCCATATAGAATAATGGAACCCATATAGTGCTTCATAAAGAATAATGGGCCCTATATAATGCTCCACATAGAATAATGGGCCCTATATAGTGCTCCATATGGAATAATGGGCCCAATATAATGTTCCATGTAGAATAATGGGCCCGATATAATGCGCCATACAAAATAATGGGCCCTATATAATGCTCCATATAAAATAATGGAAACCATATAGTGCTCCATAAAGAATAATAGACACTATATGATGTTGCATATAGAATAAAGAATCCTATATAATGCTCCATATAGAATAATGGAACATATATAATGCTCCATATAGAATAATAGAAACCATATAATGCTCCATATAAAGATGTGGGCCCTATATAATGCTCCATACAGAATAATGGGCCCTATATAATGCTCCATATAGAATAATGGGCCAAATATAATGCTCCATATAGAATAATGGACCCTATATAATACCCCATATAGAATAATGCACCCTATATAATGCTCTATATAGATTAATGGAAACCATATAATGCTCCATATAGAATAATGGGCCTCATATAATGATCCACATAGAATAAAGGGCCCTATATAGTGCTCCATATAGAATAATGGACCTTGTATAATGCTCCATATAGAATAATGGAAAACATATAGTGTTCCATGTAGAATAATGGCCCCTATATAATGCTCCTTATAGAATAATGAAAACCACATAATGCTCCATATAGAATAATGGGCCGTATATAATGCTCCATAGAGAATAATGGGCCATATATAATGCTAAATATAGAATAATGTGCCCAATATAATGCTCCATATAGATTAATGGACCCTATATAATGCTCCATATAGAATAATGAACCCTATATAATGCTCCATATAGAATAATGGGCCCTATATAATGCCCCATATAGAATAATGGAAACCATATAGTGCTCCATATAGAATAATGGGCCCTATATAATGCTACATATAGAATAATGGACATTATATAATACTCCATATAGAATAATGGAAATCATATAGTGATCCTTATAGAATAATGGGCCCGATATAATGATCCATATACAATAATGGAACCCATATAATGCTCTATACAGAATAATGGCCATCATGTAATGCTCCATATAGAATAATGGGCCCTATATAATGCTACATATAGAATAATTGACCTTATATAACGCTCCATATAAAATAATGGAAACCATATAGTGCTCCATATAGAACAAAGGGCCCTTATATAATGCTCCATATAGAATAATAGAACCCATATAGTGCTCCATAAAGTATAATGGGCCCTATATAATGCTCCACATAGAATAATGGGCCCTATATAGTGCTCCATATGGAATAATGGGCCCAATATAATGTTCCATGTAGAATAATGGATGCTATATAATGCTCCATATAGAATAATGGGCCCTAAATAATACTCCATATAGAATAATGGGCCCTATATATTGCTCCACATAGAATAATGGGCCCTATATAGTGCTCCATATAGAATAATGGGCCCTATATAATGCTCCACATAGAATAATGGGCCCTATATAGTGCTCCATAAAGAGTAATGGGCCTCACACAATGTTCCATATAGAATAATGGGCCCAATATAATGCTTAATATAGAATAATGGAGAACATATTGTGCTCCATATAGAATAATGGGCCTATATAATGATCCATATAGAATAATGGACATTATATAAAACTCCATATAGAATAATGGAAATCATATAGGGATCAATATAGAATAATGGACTCTATATAATACTCCATATAGAATAATGGGCCCTATATAATATTTCATATAGAATAAAGGGCCCTATATAATGCTCCATATAGAACAATGGGCCCTATATAATGCTCCATATAGAATACTGGGCCCTATATAATGCTACATATAGAATAATGGGCCCTATATAATGCTCCATATAGAACAATGGTCCATATATAATGCTCCATAGAGAATAATCTAAACCATATAGTGCTACATATAGAATAATGGACCCAATATAATGCTCCATAAAGAATAATGGACCCTATATAATGCTCCATATAGAATAATGGGCCCTATATAACGCTCCATATAGAATAATGGAAACCATATAATGCTCCATATAGAATAATGGGCCCGATATAATGCTCCATACAAAATAATGGGCCCTATATAATGCTCCATATAGAATAATGTAAACCATATAGTGCTCCATATAGAATAATGGACTCTATATAATGTTCCATACAGATTAATAGGCCCTATATTATGCTCCATATGGAATAATGGGCCCTACATAATGCTACATATAGAATAATAGCAACCATATAGTGATCCATAAAGAATAATGGGCCCTATATAATGCTCCATATAGAATAATGTTACCCATATAATGCTCCATACAGAATAATGGGCCTCATAAAATGCTCCATATAGAATAATGGGCCCTATATAATGCTCCATATAGAATAATCAGCTTTATATAACGCTCCATATAGAATAATGGAAACCATATAATGCTCCATATAGAATAATGGACCCTATATAATGATCAATATCGAATAATGGACCTTGTATAATGCTACATATAGAATAATTGGCCTCATTTAATGCTCCATATAGAATAATGGGAACCATATATGGTTCCATATAGAATAAAGGGCCCTATATAATGCCCCATATAGAATAATGGAACCCATATAGTGCTCCATAGAGAATAATGGGCCTCACATAATACTCCATATAGAATAATGGGCGCTAAATAATGCTCCATATAGAATAATAAGCCCTATTTAATGCTCCATATAGAATAATGGGCCCTATATAATGCTCCACATAGAATAATGGGCCCTTTATAGTGCTCCATATAGAATAATGCGCCCAATATAATGCTCTTTATAGAATAATGGAAACCATATTGTGCTCCATATAGAATAATGGGCCCTATATAATGCTCCATATAGAATAATGGACATTATGTAATACTCCATATAGAATAATGGAAATCATATAGTGCTCCATATAGAATAATGTGCCCTATATAATGCTCCGTATAGATTAATGAGCCCTATATAATGCTCCACATAGATTAATGGGCCTTATATAGTTCTCCATATAGAATAATGGGCCCAATATAATGCTCCATATAGAATAATGGACCATATATAATGCTCCATAAAGAATAATGGGCCAAATATAATGCTCCATATACAATAATGGAAACCATATTGTGCTCCATATAGAATAATGGACCTATATAATGCTCCATATAGAATAATGGACATTATATAAAACTCCATATAGAATAATGGAAATCATATGGAGATCAATATAGAATAATGGACCCCATATAATACTCCATGTAGAATAATGGGCCCTATATAATATTTCATGTAGAATAAAGGGCCCTATATAATGCTCCATATAGAACAATGGGCCCTATATAATGCTCCATATAGAATACTGGGCTCTATATAATGCTAGATATAGAATAATGGAAACCATATAGTGCTCCATATAGAATAATGGGCCCTATAGTATGCTCAATCTAGAGTAATGGGCCCTATATAATGTTCAATATAGTATAATGGGCCCAATATAATGCTCCATATAAAATAATGGAAACCATATAGTGCTCCATATAGAATAATGGGCCCTATATAATGCTACATATAGAATAATGGACATTATATAATGCTCCATATAGAATAATGGAAATCAGATAGTGCTCCATCTAGAATAATAGACCCTATATAATAGCCCATATAGAATAATGGGTCTTATATAATGCTTCATATAGAATAATGGGTCCTATATAATGCTCCATATAGAACAATGGGCCATATATAATGTTCCATAGAGAATAATGGAAACCATATAGTGCTACATATAGAATAATGGACCCAATATAATGCTCCATAAAGAATAATGGACCCTATATAATGCTCCATATAGAATAATGGGCCCTATATAATGCTCCATATAGAATAATGGAAACCATATAAAGCTCCATATAGAGATTTGGGCCCTATATAATGCTCCATACAGAATAACGGGCCCTATATAATGGTCCATATAGAATAATGGGCCAACTATAATGCTCCATATAGAATAATGGAACCTATATAATGCCCCATATAGAATAGTGCACCCTATATAATGCTCTATATAGATTAATGGAAACCATATAGTGATCCATATAGAATAATGGGCCCTATATAATGCTCCATATAGAATAATGGAACCCATATAATGCTCCATACAGAATAATGGGCCTCATATAATGATCCATATAGAATAAAGGGCCCTATATAATGCTCCATATAGAATAATGAACCCTATATAATGCTCCATATAGAATAATGGGCCCTATATAATGCCCCATATAGAATAATGGAAACCATATAGTGCTCCAAATAGTATAATGGGCCCTATATAATGCTACATATAGAATAATGGACATTATATAATACTCCATATAGAATAATGGAAATCATATAGTGCTCCATCTAGAATAATGGACCCTATATAATACTCCATATAGAATAATGGTTCTTATATAATGCTCCATATAGAATAATGGGCCCTATATAATGCTCCATATAGAACAATGGGCCATATATAATGCTCCATAGAGAATAATGGAAACCATATAGTGCTACATATAGAATAATGGACCCAATATAATGCTCCATAAAGAATAATGGACCCTATATAATGCTCCATATAGAATAATGGGCCCTATATAACGCTCCATATAGAATAATGGAAACCATATAATGCTCCATATAGAATAATGGGCCCGATATAATGCTCCATACAAAATAATGGGCCCTATATAATGCTCCATATAGAATAATGGAAACCATATAGTGCTCCATATAGTATAATGGACCCTATATGATGTTCCATATAGAATAATGAATCCTATATAATGCTCCATATAGAATAATAGAAACTATATAATGCTCCATATAGAGATTTGGGCCCTATATAATGCTCCATACAGAATAATGGGCCCTATATAATGCTCCATATAGAATAATGGGCCAACTATGATGCTCCATATAGAATAGTGGAACCTATATAATGCCCCATATAGAATAATGCACCCTATATAATCCTCTATATAGATTAATGGCAACCATATAGTGATCCATATAGAATAATGGAACCCATATAATGCTCCATACAGAATAATGGGCCTCATATAATGATCCATATAGAATAAAGGGCCCTATATAATGCTCCATATCGAATAATGGACCTTATATAATGCTCCATATAGAATAATGGAAACCATATAGTGTTCCATATAGAATAATGTACCCTATATAATGCTCCTTATAGAATAATGAAAACCATATAATGCTCCATATAGAATAATGGGCAGTATATAATGCTCCATAGATAATAATGGGCCATATATAATGCTCCATATAGAATAATGGGCCCAATATAATGCTCCATATAGAATAATTGACCCTATATGATGCTCCATATAGAATAATGGAAACCATATAGTTCCCCGTATTGAATAATGGGCCCTATATCATGCTCCATATAGAATAATGGGCCTTATATAATGTTCCATACAGAATAATAGGCCCTATATTATGCTCCATATGGAATAATGGGCCCTACATAATGCTACATATAGAATAATAGCAACCATATAGTGATCCATAAAGAATAATGGGCCCTATATAATGCTCCATATAGAATAATGGTACCCATATAATGCTCCATACAGAATAATGGGCCTCATAAAATGCTCCATATAGAATAATGGGCCCTATATAAAGCTCCATATAGAATAATCAACTTTATATAACGCTCCATATAGAATAATGGAAACCATATAATGCTCCATATAGAATAATGGACCCTATATAATGTTCAATATCGAATAATGGACCCTGTATAATGCTACATATAGAATAATGGGCCTCATTTAATGCTCCATATAGAATAATGGGAACCATATAGTGTTCCATATAGAATAAAGGGCCCTATATAATGCCCCATATAGAATAATGGAACCCATATAGTGCTCCATATAGAATAATGGGCCTCACATAATACTCCATATAGAATAATGGGCGCTAAATAATGCTCCATATAGAATAATGGGCCCTATTTAATGCTCCATATAGAATAATGGGCCCTATAGAATGCTCCACATAGAATAATGGGCCCTTTATAGTGCTCCATATAGAATAATGGGCCCAATATAATGCTCCATATAGAATAATGGGCCCAATATAATGCTCATTATAGAATAATGGAAACCATATAGTGCTCCATATAGAATAAGGGGCCTCACATAATACTCCATATAGAATAATGGGCGCTAAATAATGCTCCATATAGAATAATGGGCTATATTTAATGCTCCATATAGAATAATGGGCCCTATATAATGCTCCACATAGAATAATGGGCCCTTTATAGTGCTCCATATAGAATAATGGGCCCAATATAATGCTCCATATAGAATAATGGGCCCAATATAATGCTCCATATAGAATAATGGGCCCAATATAATGCTCATTATAGAATAATGGAAACCATATTGTGCTCCATATAGAATAATGGGCCCAATATAATGCTCCATATAGAATAATGGACATTATGTAATACTCCATAAAGAATAATGGAAATCATATAGTGCTCCATATAGAATAATGTGCCCTATATAATGCTCCGTATAGAATAATGTGCCCTATATTATGCTCCACATAGATTAATGGGCCCTATATAGTGCTCCATATAGAATAATGGGCCCAATATAATGCTCCATATAGAATAATGGACCATATATAATGCTCCATAAAGAATAATGGGCCCAATATAATGCTCCATATAGAATAATGGAAACCATATTAAGCTCCATATAGAATAATGGACCTATATAATGCTCCATATAGAATAATGGACATTATATTAAACTCCATATAGAATAATGGAAATCATATGGAGATCAATATAGAATAATGGACCCCATATAATACTCCATATAGAATAATAGGCCCTATATAATTTTTCATGTAGAATAAAGGGCCCTATATAATGCTCCATATAGAACAATGGGCCCTATATAATGCTCCATATAGAATACTGGGCTCTATATAATGCTACATATAGAATAATGGACATTATACAATACTCCATATAGAATAATGGAAATCATATAGTGCTCCATCTAGAATAATAGACCCTATATAATACTCCATATAGAATAATGGGCCCTATATAATGCTCCATATAGAATAATGGAAACCATATAATGCTCCATATAGAATAATGGGCCCGATATTATGCGCCATAAAAAATAATGGGCCCTATATAATGCTCCATATAGAATAATGGAAACCATATAGTGCTCCATATAGAATAATGGACCCTATATGATGTTCCATATAGAATAATGAATCCTATATAATGCTCCATATAGAATAATGGGCCATATATAATGCTGTATATAGAATAATGGAAACCATGTAGTGCTCCATATAGATTAATGGACCCTATATAATGCTCCATATAGAATAATGAACCCTATATAATGCTCCCTATAGAATAATGGGCCCTATATAATGCCCCATATAGAATAATGGAAACCATATAATGATCCATATAAATTAATGGGCCCTATATAATGCTCCATACAGAATAATGGGCCCTATATAATGCTCCATATAGAATAATGGAAACCATATGGTGCTCCATATAGGATAATGGACCCTATATGATGATCCATATAGAATAATGAATACTTTATAATGCTCCATGTAGAATAATGGAAACCATATAATGCTCCATATAGAATAATGGGCCAAATATAATGCTCCATATAGAATAATGGGCCAAATATAATGCTCCATATAGAATAATGTACCCTAAATAATGATCCATATAGAATAAAAACCCTATATAATGCTCCATATAGAATAATGGAAACCATATAGTGCTCCATATAGATTAATGGACCCTATAGAATGCTCCATATAGAATAATGGAACCCATATAACGCTCCATACAGAATAATGGGCCTCATATAATGCTCCATATAGAATAATGGGCCCTATATAATGCTCCATATAGAATAATGGACTTTATATAATGTTCCATATAGAATAATGGAAACTATATAGTGCACCATATAGAATAATGGACCCTATATAATGCTCCATATAGAATAATGGAGACCATATATTGCCCCATATAGAATAATGGGCCCTATATAATCCTTTATATAGAATAATGGGCCCTATATAATGTTCCATATAGAATAATAGGCCCTGTATTATGCTCCATATAGAATAATGGACCCTAAATAATGCTGCATATAGAATAATGGAAACCATGTAGTGATAATTATAGAATAATGGGCCCGATATAATGATCCATATACAATAATGGAACCCATATAATGCTCCATACAGAATAATGGGCATCATGTAATGCTTCATATAGAATAATGAGCCCTATATAATGCTACATATAGAATAATTGAACTTATATAACGCTCCATATAAAATAATGGAAACCATATAGTGCTCCATATAGAACAAAGGTCCCTTATATAATGCTCCATATAGAATAATGGAACCCATATAGTGCTTCATAAAGAATAATGGGCCCTATATAATGCTCCACATAGAATAATGGGCCCTATATAGTGCTCCATATGGAATAATGGGCCCAATATAATGTTCCATGTAGAATAATGGGCCCGATATAATGCGCCATACAAAATAATGGGCCCTATATAATGCTCCATATAAAATAATGGAAACCATATAGTGCTCCATAAAGAATAATAGACACTATATGATGTTGCATATAGAATAAAGAATCCTATATAATGCTCCATATAGAATAATGGGACATATATAATGCTCCATATAGAATAATAGAAACCATATAATGCTCCATATAAAGATGTGGGCCCTATATAATGCTCCATACAGAATAATGGGCCCTATATAATGCTCCATATAGAATAATGGGCCAAATATAATGCTCCATATAGAATAATGGACCCTATATAATACCCCATATAGAATAATGCACCCTATATAATGCTCTATATAGATTAATGGAAACCATATAATGCTCCATATAGAATAATGGGCCTCATATAATGATCCACATAGAATAAAGGGCCCTATATAGTGCTCCATATAGAATAATGGACCTTGTATAATGCTCCATATAGAATAATGGAAAACATATAGTGTTCCATGTAGAATAATGGGCCCTATATAATGCTCCTTATAGAATAATGAAAACCACATAATGCTCCATATAGAATAATGGGCCGTATATAATGCTCCATAGAGAATAATGGGCCATATATAATGCTAAATATAGAATAATGTGCCCAATATAATGCTCCATATAGATTAATGGACCCTATATAATGCTCCATATAGAATAATGAACCCTAAATAATGCTCCATATAGAATAATGGGCCCTATATAATGCCCCATATAGAATAATGGAAACCATATAGTGCTCCATATAGAATAATGGGCCCTATATAATGCTACATATAGAATAATGGACATTATATAATACTCCATATAGAATAATGGAAATCATATAGTGATCCTTATAGAATAATGGGCCCAATATAATGATCCATATACAATAATGGAACCCATATAATGCTCTATACAGAATAATGGCCATCATGTAATGCTCCATATAGAATAATGGGCCCTATATAATGCTACATATAGAATAATTGACCTTATATAACGCTCCATATAAAATAATGGAAACCATATAGTGCTCCATATAGAACAAAGGGCCCTTATATAATGCTCCATATAGAATAATAGAACCCATATAGTGCTCCATAAAGTATAATGGGCCCTATATAATGCTCCACATAGAATAATGGGCCCTATATAGTGCTCCATATGGAATAATGGGCCCAATATAATGTTCCATGTAGAATAATGGATGCTATATAATGCTCCATATAGAATAATGGGTCCTAAATAATACTCCATATAGAATAATGGGCCCTATATATTGCTCCACATAGAATAATGGGCCCTATATAGTGCTCCATATAGAATAATGGGCCCTATATAATGCTCCACATAGAATAATGGGCCCTATATAGTGCTCCATAAAGAGTAATGGGCCTCACACAATGTTCCATATAGAATAATGGGCCCAATATAATGCTTAATATAGAATAATGGAGAACATATTGTGCTCCATATAGAATAATGGGCCTATATAATGATCCATATAGAATAATGGACATTATATAAAACTCCATATAGAATAATGGAAATCATATAGGGATCAATATAGAATAATGGACTCTATATAATACTCCATATAGAATAATGGGCCCTATATAATATTTCATATAGAATAAAGGGCCCTATATAATGCTCCATATAGAACAATGGGCCCTATATAATGCTCCATATAGAATACTGGGCCCTATATAATGCTACATATAGAATAATGGGCCCTATATAATGCTCCATATAGAACAATGGTCCATATATAATGCTCCATAGAGAATAATCTAAACCATATAGTGCTACATATAGAATAATGGACCCAATATAATGCTCCATAAAGAATAATGGACCCTATATAATGCTCCATATAGAATAATGGGCCCTATATAACGCTCCATATAGAATAATGGAAACCATATAATGCTCCATATAGAATAATGGGCCCGATATAATGCTCCATACAAAATAATGGGCCCTATATAATGCTCCATATAGAATAATGTAAACCATATAGTGCTCCATATAGAATAATGGACCCTATATAATGTTCCATACAGATTAATATGCCCTATATTATGCTCCATATGGAATAATGGGCCCTACATAATGCTACATATAGAATAATAGCAACCATATAGTGATCCATAAAGAATAATGGGCCCTATATAATGCTCCATATAGAATAATGTTACCCATATAATGCTCCATACAGAATAATGGGCCTCATAAAATGCTCCATATAGAATAATGGGCCCTATATAATGCTCCATATAGAATAATCAGCTTTATATAACGCTCCATATAGAATAATGGAAACCATATAATGCTCCATATAGAATAATGGACCCTATATAATGATCAATATCGAATAATGGACCTTGTATAATGCTACATATAGAATAATTGGCCTCATTTAATGCTCCATATAGAATAATGGGAACCATATATGGTTCCATATAGAATAAAGGGCCCTATATAATGCCCCATATAGAATAATGGAACCCATATAGTGCTCCATAGAGAATAATGGGCCTCACATAATACTCCATATAGAATAATGGGCGCTAAATAATGCTCCATATAGAATAATAAGCCCTATTTAATGCTCCATATAGAATAATGGGCCCTATATAATGCTCCACATAGAATAATGGGCCCTTTATAGTGCTCCATATAGAATAATGCGCCCAATATAATGCTCTTTATAGAATAATGGAAACCATATTGTGCTCCATATAGAATAATGGGCCCTATATAATGCTCCATATAGAATAATGGACATTATGTAATACTCCATATAGAATAATGGAAATCATATAGTGCTCCATATAGAATAATGTGCCCTATATAATGCTCCGTATAGATTAATGAGCCCTATATAATGCTCCACATAGATTAATGGGCCTTATATAGTTCTCCATATAGAATAATGGGCCCAATATAATGCTCCATATAGAATAATGGACCATATATAATGCTCCATAAAGAATAATGGGCCAAATATAATGCTCCATATACAATAATGGAAACCATATTGTGCTCCATATAGAATAATGGACCTATATAATGCTCCATATAGAATAATGGACATTATATAAAACTCCATATAGAATAATGGAAATCATATGGAGATCAATATAGAATAATGGACCCCATATAATACTCCATGTAGAATAATGGGCCCTATATAATATTTCATGTAGAATAAAGGGCCCTATATAATGCTCCATATAGAACAATGGGCCCTATATAATGCTCCATATAGAATACTGGGCTCTATATAATGCTAGATATAGAATAATGGAAACCATATAGTGCTCCATATAGAATAATGGGCCCTATAGTATGCTCAATCTAGAGTAATGGGCCCTATATAATGTTCAATATAGTATAATGGGCCCAATATAATGCTCCATATAAAATAATGGAAACCATATAGTGCTCCATATAGAATAATGGGCCCTATATAATGCTACATATAGAATAATGGACATTATATAATGCTCCATATAGAATAATGGAAATCAGATAGTGCTCCATCTAGAATAATAGACCCTATATAATAGCCCATATAGAATAATGGGTCTTATATAATGCTTCATATAGAATAATGGGTCCTATATAATGCTCCATATAGAACAATGGGCCATATATAATGTTCCATAGAGAATAATGGAAACCATATAGTGCTACATATAGAATAATGGACCCAATATAATGCTCCATAAAGAATAATGGACCCTATATAATGCTCCATATAGAATAATGGGCCCTATATAATGCTCCATATAGAATAATGGAAACCATATAAAGCTCCATATAGAGATTTGGGCCCTATATAATGCTCCATACAGAATAACGGGCCCTATATAATGGTCCATATAGAATAATGGGCCAACTATAATGCTCCATATAGAATAATGGAACCTATATAATGCCCCATATAGAATAGTGCACCCTATATAATGCTCTATATAGATTAATGGAAACCATATAGTGATCCATATAGAATAATGGGCCCTATATAATGCTCCATATAGAATAATGGAACCCATATAATGCTCCATACAGAATAATGGGCCTCATATAATGATCCATATAGAATAAAGGGCCCTATATAATGCTCCATATAGAATAATGAACCCTATATAATGCTCCATATAGAATAATGGGCCCTATATAATGCCCCATATAGAATAATGGAAACCATATAGTGCTCCAAATAGTATAATGGGCCCTATATAATGCTACATATAGAATAATGGACATTATATAATACTCCATATAGAATAATGGAAATCATATAGTGCTCCATCTAGAATAATGGACCCTATATAATACTCCATATAGAATAATGGTTCTTATATAATGCTCCATATAGAATAATGGGCCCTATATAATGCTCCATATAGAACAATGGGCCATATATAATGCTCCATAGAGAATAATGGAAACCATATAGTGCTACATATAGAATAATGGACCCAATATAATGCTCCATAAAGAATAATGGACCCTATATAATGCTCCATATAGAATAATGGGCCCTATATAACGCTCCATATAGAATAATGGAAACCATATAATGCTCCATATAGAATAATGGGCCCGATATAATGCTCCATACAAAATAATGGGCCCTATATAATGCTCCATATAGAATAATGGAAACCATATAGTGCTCCATATAGTATAATGGACCCTATATGATGTTCCATATAGAATAATGAATCCTATATAATGCTCCATATAGAATAATAGAAACCATATAATGCTCCATATAGAGATTTGGGCCCTATATAATGCTCCATACAGAATAATGGGCCCTATATAATGCTCCATATAGAATAATGGGCCAACTATGATGCTCCATATAGAATAGTGGAACCTATATAATGCCCCATATAGAATAATGCACCCTATATAATCCTCTATATAGATTAATGGCAACCATATAGTGATCCATATAGAATAATGGAACCCATATAATGCTCCATACAGAATAATGGGCCTCATATAATGATCCATATAGAATAAAGGGCCCTATATAATGCTCCATATCGAATAATGGACCTTATATAATGCTCCATATAGAATAATGGAAACCATATAGTGTTCCATATAGAATAATGTACCCTATATAATGCTCCTTATAGAATAATGAAAACCATATAATGCTCCATATAGAATAATGGGCAGTATATAATGCTCCATAGATAATAATGGGCCATATATAATGCTCCATATAGAATAATGGGCCCAATATAATGCTCCATATAGAATAATTGACCCTATATGATGCTCCATATAGAATAATGGAAACCATATAGTTCCCCGTATTGAATAATGGGCCCTATATCATGCTCCATATAGAATAATGGGCCTTATATAATGTTCCATACAGAATAATAGGCCCTATATTATGCTCCATATGGAATAATGGGCCCTACATAATGCTACATATAGAATAATAGCAACCATATAGTGATCCATAAAGAATAATGGGCCCTATATAATGCTCCATATAGAATAATGGTACCCATATAATGCTCCATACAGAATAATGGGCCTCATAAAATGCTCCATATAGAATAATGGGCCCTATATAAAGCTCCATATAGAATAATCAACTTTATATAACGCTCCATATAGAATAATGGAAACCATATAATGCTCCATATAGAATAATGGACCCTATATAATGTTCAATATCGAATAATGGACCCTGTATAATGCTACATATAGAATAATGGGCCTCATTTAATGCTCCATATAGAATAATGGGAACCATATAGTGTTCCATATAGAATAAAGGGCCCTATATAATGCCCCATATAGAATAATGGAACCCATATAGTGCTCCATATAGAATAATGGGCCTCACATAATACTCCATATAGAATAATGGGCGCTAAATAATGCTCCATATAGAATAATGGGCCCTATTTAATGCTCCATATAGAATAATGGGCCCTATAGAATGCTCCACATAGAATAATGGGCCCTTTATAGTGCTCCATATGGAATAATGGGCCCAATATAATGCTCCATATAGAATAATGGGCCCAATATAATGCTCATTATAGAATAATGGAAACCATATAGTGCTCCATATAGAATAAGGGGCCTCACATAATACTCCATATAGAATAATGGGCGCTAAATAATGCTCCATATAGAATAATGGGCTATATTTAATGCTCCATATAGAATAATGGGCCCTATATAATGCTCCACATAGAATAATGGGCCCTTTATAGTGCTCCATATAGAATAATGGGCCCAATATAATGCTCCATATAGAATAATGGGCCCAATATAATGCTCCATATAGAATAATGGGCCCAATATAATGCTCATTATAGAATAATGGAAACCATATTGTGCTCCATATAGAATAATGGGCCCAATATAATGCTCCATATAGAATAATGGACATTATGTAATACTCCATAAAGAATAATGGAAATCATATAGTGCTCCATATAGAATAATGTGCCCTATATAATGCTCCGTATAGAATAATGTGCCCTATATTATGCTCCACATAGATTAATGGGCCCTATATAGTGCTCCATATAGAATAATGGGCCCAATATAATGCTCCATATAGAATAATGGACCATATATAATGCTCCATAAAGAATAATGGGCCCAATATAATGCTCCATATAGAATAATGGAAACCATATTAAGCTCCATATAGAATAATGGACCTATATAATGCTCCATATAGAATAATGGACATTATATTAAACTCCATATAGAATAATGGAAATCATATGGAGATCAATATAGAATAATGGACCCCATATAATACTCCATATAGAATAATAGGCCCTATATAATTTTTCATGTAGAATAAAGGGCCCTATATAATGCTCCATATAGAACAATGGGCCCTATATAATGCTCCATATAGAATACTGGGCTCTATATAATGCTACATATAGAATAATGGACATTATACAATACTCCATATAGAATAATGGAAATCATATAGTGCTCCATCTAGAATAATAGACCCTATATAATACTCCATATAGAATAATGGGCCCTATATAATGCTCCATATAGAATAATGGAAACCATATAATGCTCCATATAGAATAATGGGCCCGATATTATGCGCCATAAAAAATAATGGGCCCTATATAATGCTCCATATAGAATAATGGAAACCATATAGTGCTCCATATAGAATAATGGACCCTATATGATGTTCCATATAGAATAATGAATCCTATATAATGCTCCATATAGAATAATGGGCCATATATAATGCTGTATATAGAATAATGGAAACCATGTAGTGCTCCATATAGATTAATGGACCCTATATAATGCTCCATATAGAATAATGAACCCTATATAATGCTCCCTATAGAATAATGGGCCCTATATAATGCCCCATATAGAATAATGGAAACCATATAATGATCCATATAAATTAATGGGCCCTATATAATGCTCCATACAGAATAATGGGCCCTATATAATGCTCCATATAGAATAATGGAAACCATATGGTGCTCCATATAGGATAATGGACCCTATATGATGATCCATATAGAATAATGAATACTTTATAATGCTCCATGTAGAATAATGGAAACCATATAATGCTCCATATAGAATAATGGGCCAAATATAATGCTCCATATAGAATAATGGGCCAAATATAATGCTCCATATAGAATAATGTACCCTAAATAATGATCCATATAGAATAAAAACCCTATATAATGCTCCATATAGAATAATGGAAACCATATAGTGCTCCATATAGATTAATGGACCCTATAGAATGCTCCATATAGAATAATGGAACCCATATAACGCTCCATACAGAATAATGGGCCTCATATAATGCTCCATATAGAATAATGGGCCCTATATAATGCTCCATATAGAATAATGGACTTTATATAATGTTCCATATAGAATAATGGAAACTATATAGTGCACCATATAGAATAATGGACCCTATATAATGCTCCATATAGAATAATGGAGACCATATATTGCCCCATATAGAATAATGGGCCCTATATAATCCTTTATATAGAATAATGGGCCCTATATAATGTTCCATATAGAATAATAGGCCCTGTATTATGCTCCATATAGAATAATGGACCCTAAATAATGCTGCATATAGAATAATGGAAACCATGTAGTGATAATTATAGAATAATGGGCCCGATATAATGATCCATATACAATAATGGAACCCATATAATGCTCCATACAGAATAATGGGCATCATGTAATGCTTCATATAGAATAATGAGCCCTATATAATGCTACATATAGAATAATTGAACTTATATAACGCTCCATATAAAATAATGGAAACCATATAGTGCTCCATATAGAACAAAGGTCCCTTATATAATGCTCCATATAGAATAATGGAACCCATATAGTGCTTCATAAAGAATAATGGGCCCTATATAATGCTCCACATAGAATAATGGGCCCTATATAGTGCTCCATATGGAATAATGGGCCCAATATAATGTTCCATGTAGAATAATGGGCCCGATATAATGCGCCATACAAAATAATGGGCCCTATATAATGCTCCATATAAAATAATGGAAACCATATAGTGCTCCATAAAGAATAATAGACACTATATGATGTTGCATATAGAATAAAGAATCCTATATAATGCTCCATATAGAATAATGGGACATATATAATGCTCCATATAGAATAATAGAAACCATATAATGCTCCATATAAAGATGTGGGCCCTATATAATGCTCCATACAGAATAATGGGCCCTATATAATGCTCCATATAGAATAATGGGCCAAATATAATGCTCCATATAGAATAATGGACCCTATATAATACCCCATATAGAATAATGCACCCTATATAATGCTCTATATAGATTAATGGAAACCATATAATGCTCCATATAGAATAATGGGCCTCATATAATGATCCACATAGAATAAAGGGCCCTATATAGTGCTCCATATAGAATAATGGACCTTGTATAATGCTCCATATAGAATAATGGAAAACATATAGTGTTCCATGTAGAATAATGGGCCCTATATAATGCTCCTTATAGAATAATGAAAACCACATAATGCTCCATATAGAATAATGGGCCGTATATAATGCTCCATAGAGAATAATGGGCCATATATAATGCTAAATATAGAATAATGTGCCCAATATAATGCTCCATATAGATTAATGGACCCTATATAATGCTCCATATAGAATAATGAACCCTAAATAATGCTCCATATAGAATAATGGGCCCTATATAATGCCCCATATAGAATAATGGAAACCATATAGTGCTCCATATAGAATAATGGGCCCTATATAATGCTACATATAGAATAATGGACATTATATAATACTCCATATAGAATAATGGAAATCATATAGTGATCCTTATAGAATAATGGGCCCGATATAATGATCCATATACAATAATGGAACCCATATAATGCTCTATACAGAATAATGGCCATCATGTAATGCTCCATATAGAATAATGGGCCCTATATAATGCTACATATAGAATAATTGACCTTATATAACGCTCCATATAAAATAATGGAAACCATATAGTGCTCCATATAGAACAAAGGGCCCTTATATAATGCTCCATATAGAATAATAGAACCCATATAGTGCTCCATAAAGTATAATGGGCCCTATATAATGCTCCACATAGAATAATGGGCCCTATATAGTGCTCCATATGGAATAATGGGCCCAATATAATGTTCCATGTAGAATAATGGATGCTATATAATGCTCCATATAGAATAATGGGCCCTAAATAATACTCCATATAGAATAATGGGCCCTATATATTGCTCCACATAGAATAATGGGCCCTATATAGTGCTCCATATAGAATAATGGGCCCTATATAATGCTCCACATAGAATAATGGGCCCTATATAGTGCTCCATAAAGAGTAATGGGCCTCACACAATGTTCCATATAGAATAATGGGCCCAATATAATGCTTAATATAGAATAATGGAGAACATATTGTGCTCCATATAGAATAATGGGCCTATATAATGATCCATATAGAATAATGGACATTATATAAAACTCCATATAGAATAATGGAAATCATATAGGGATCAATATAGAATAATGGACTCTATATAATACTCCATATAGAATAATGGGCCCTATATAATATTTCATATAGAATAAAGGGCCCTATATAATGCTCCATATAGAACAATGGGCCCTATATAATGCTCCATATAGAATACTGGGCCCTATATAATGCTACATATAGAATAATGGGCCCTATATAATGCTCCATATAGAACAATGGTCCATATATAATGCTCCATAGAGAATAATCTAAACCATATAGTGCTACATATAGAATAATGGACCCAATATAATGCTCCATAAAGAATAATGGACCCTATATAATGCTCCATATAGAATAATGGGCCCTATATAACGCTCCATATAGAATAATGGAAACCATATAATGCTCCATATAGAATAATGGGCCCGATATAATGCTCCATACAAAATAATGGGCCCTATATAATGCTCCATATAGAATAATGTAAACCATATAGTGCTCCATATAGAATAATGGACCCTATATAATGTTCCATACAGATTAATAGGCCCTATATTATGCTCCATATGGAATAATGGGCCCTACATAATGCTACATATAGAATAATAGCAACCATATAGTGATCCATAAAGAATAATGGGCCCTATATAATGCTCCATATAGAATAATGTTACCCATATAATGCTCCATACAGAATAATGGGCCTCATAAAATGCTCCATATAGAATAATGGGCCCTATATAATGCTCCATATAGAATAATCAGCTTTATATAACGCTCCATATAGAATAATGGAAACCATATAATGCTCCATATAGAATAATGGACCCTATATAATGATCAATATCGAATAATGGACCTTGTATAATGCTACATATAGAATAATTGGCCTCATTTAATGCTCCATATAGAATAATGGGAACCATATATGGTTCCATATAGAATAAAGGGCCCTATATAATGCCCCATATAGAATAATGGAACCCATATAGTGCTCCATAGAGAATAATGGGCCTCACATAATACTCCATATAGAATAATGGGCGCTAAATAATGCTCCATATAGAATAATAAGCCCTATTTAATGCTCCATATAGAATAATGGGCCCTATATAATGCTCCACATAGAATAATGGGCCCTTTATAGTGCTCCATATAGAATAATGCGCCCAATATAATGCTCTTTATAGAATAATGGAAACCATATTGTGCTCCATATAGAATAATGGGCCCTATATAATGCTCCATATAGAATAATGGACATTATGTAATACTCCATATAGAATAATGGAAATCATATAGTGCTCCATATAGAATAATGTGCCCTATATAATGCTCCGTATAGATTAATGAGCCCTATATAATGCTCCACATAGATTAATGGGCCTTATATAGTTCTCCATATAGAATAATGGGCCCAATATAATGCTCCATATAGAATAATGGACCATATATAATGCTCCATAAAGAATAATGGGCCAAATATAATGCTCCATATAGAATAATGGAAACCATATTGTGCTCCATATAGAATAATGGACCTATATAATGCTCCATATAGAATAATGGACATTATATAAAACTCCATATAGAATAATGGAAATCATATGGAGATCAATATAGAATAATGGACCCCATATAATACTCCATGTAGAATAATGGGCCCTATATAATATTTCATGTAGAATAAAGGGCCCTATATAATGCTCCATATAGAACAATGGGCCCTATATAATGCTCCATATAGAATACTGGGCTCTATATAATGCTAGATATAGAATAATGGAAACCATATAGTGCTCCATATAGAATAATGGGCCCTATAGTATGCTCAATCTAGAGTAATGGGCCCTATATAATGTTCAATATAGTATAATGGGCCCAATATAATGCTCCATATAAAATAATGGAAACCATATAGTGCTCCATATAGAATAATGGGCCCTATATAATGCTACATATAGAATAATGGACATTATATAATGCTCCATATAGAATAATGGAAATCAGATAGTGCTCCATCTAGAATAATAGACCCTATATAATAGCCCATATAGAATAATGGGTCTTATATAATGCTTCATATAGAATAATGGGTCCTATATAATGCTCCATATAGAACAATGGGCCATATATAATGTTCCATAGAGAATAATGGAAACCATATAGTGCTACATATAGAATAATGGACCCAATATAATGCTCCATAAAGAATAATGGACCCTATATAATGCTCCATATAGAATAATGGGCCCTATATAATGCTCCATATAGAATAATGGAAACCATATAAAGCTCCATATAGAGATTTGGGCCCTATATAATGCTCCATACAGAATAACGGGCCCTATATAATGGTCCATATAGAATAATGAGCCAACTATAATGCTCCATATAGAATAATGGAACCTATATAATGCCCCATATAGAATAGTGCACCCTATATAATGCTCTATATAGATTAATGGAAACCATATAGTGATCCATATAGAATAATGGGCCCTATATAATGCTCCATATAGAATAATGGAACCCATATAATGCTCCATACAGAATAATGGGCCTCATATAATGATCCATATAGAATAAAGGGCCCTATATAATGCTCCATATAGAATAATGAACCCTATATAATGCTCCATATAGAATAATGGGCCCTATATAATGCCCCATATAGAATAATGGAAACCATATAGTGCTCCAAATAGTATAATGGGCCCTATATAATGCTACATATAGAATAATGGACATTATATAATACTCCATATAGAATAATGGAAATCATATAGTGCTCCATCTAGAATAATGGACCCTATATAATACTCCATATAGAATAATGGTTCTTATATAATGCTCCATATAGAATAATGGGCCCTATATAATGCTCCATATAGAACAATGGGCCATATATAATGCTCCATAGAGAATAATGGAAACCATATAGTGCTACATATAGAATAATGGACCCAATATAATGCTCCATAAAGAATAATGGACCCTATATAATGCTCCATATAGAATAATGGGCCCTATATAACGCTCCATATAGAATAATGGAAACCATATAATGCTCCATATAGAATAATGGGCCCGATATAATGCTCCATACAAAATAATGGGCCCTATATAATGCTCCATATAGAATAATGGAAACCATATAGTGCTCCATATAGTATAATGGACCCTATATGATGTTCCATATAGAATAATGAATCCTATATAATGCTCCATATAGAATAATAGAAACCATATAATGCTCCATATAGAGATTTGGGCCCTATATAATGCTCCATACAGAATAATGGGCCCTATATAATGCTCCATATAGAATAATGGGCCAACTATGATGCTCCATATAGAATAGTGGAACCTATATAATGCCCCATATAGAATAATGCACCCTATATAATCCTCTATATAGATTAATGGCAACCATATAGTGATCCATATAGAATAATGGAACCCATATAATGCTCCATATAGAATAATGGAACCCATATAATGCTCCATACAGAATAATGGGCCTCATATAATGATCCATATAGAATAAAGGGCCCTATATAATGCTCCATATAGAATAATGAACCCTATATAATGCTCCATATAGAATAATGGGCCCTATATAATGCCCCATATAGAATAATGGAAACCATATAGTGCTCCAAATAGTATAATGGGCCCTATATAATGCTACATATAGAATAATGGACATTATATAATACTCCATATAGAATAATGGAAATCATATAGTGCTCCATCTAGAATAATGGACCCTATATAATACTCCATATAGAATAATGGTTCTTATATAATGCTCCATATAGAATAATGGGCCCTATATAATGCTCCATATAGAACAATGGGCCATATATAATGCTCCATAGAGAATAATGGAAACCATATAGTGCTACATATAGAATAATGGACCCAATATAATGCTCCATAAAGAATAATGGACCCTATATAATGCTCCATATAGAATAATGGGCCCTATATAACGCTCCATATAGAATAATGGAAACCATATAATGCTCCATATAGAATAATGGGCCCGATATAATGCTCCATACAAAATAATGGGCCCTATATAATGCTCCATATAGAATAATGGAAACCATATAGTGCTCCATATAGTATAATGGACCCTATATGATGTTCCATATAGAATAATGAATCCTATATAATGCTCCATATAGAATAATAGAAACCATATAATGCTCCATATAGAGATTTGGGCCCTATATAATGCTCCATACAGAATAATGGGCCCTATATAATGCTCCATATAGAATAATGGGCCAACTATGATGCTCCATATAGAATAGTGGAACCTATATAATGCCCCATATAGAATAATGCACCCTATATAATCCTCTATATAGATTAATGGCAACCATATAGTGATCCATATAGAATAATGGAACCCATATAATGCTCCATACAGAATAATGGGCCTCATATAATGATCCATATAGAATAAAGGGCCCTATATAATGCTCCATATCGAATAATGGACCTTATATAATGCTCCATATAGAATAATGGAAACCATATAGTGTTCCATATAGAATAATGTACCCTATATAATGCTCCTTATAGAATAATGAAAACCATATAATGCTCCATATAGAATAATGGGCAGTATATAATGCTCCATAGATAATAATGGGCCATATATAATGCTCCATATAGAATAATGGGCCCAATATAATGCTCCATATAGAATAATTGACCCTATATGATGCTCCATATAGAATAATGGAAACCATATAGTTCCCCGTATTGAATAATGGGCCCTATATCATGCTCCATATAGAATAATGGGCCTTATATAATGTTCCATACAGAATAATAGGCCCTATATTATGCTCCATATGGAATAATGGGCCCTACATAATGCTACATATAGAATAATAGCAACCATATAGTGATCCATAAAGAATAATGGGCCCTATATAATGCTCCATATAGAATAATGGTACCCATATAATGCTCCATACAGAATAATGGGCCTCATAAAATGCTCCATATAGAATAATGGGCCCTATATAAAGCTCCATATAGAATAATCAACTTTATATAACGCTCCATATAGAATAATGGAAACCATATAATGCTCCATATAGAATAATGGACCCTATATAATGTTCAATATCGAATAATGGACCCTGTATAATGCTACATATAGAATAATGGGCCTCATTTAATGCTCCATATAGAATAATGGGAACCATATAGTGTTCCATATAGAATAAAGGGCCCTATATAATGCCCCATATAGAATAATGGAACCCATATAGTGCTCCATATAGAATAATGGGCCTCACATAATACTCCATATAGAATAATGGGCGCTAAATAATGCTCCATATAGAATAATGGGCCCTATTTAATGCTCCATATAGAATAATGGGCCCTATAGAATGCTCCACATAGAATAATGGGCCCTTTATAGTGCTCCATATAGAATAATGGGCCCAATATAATGCTCCATATAGAATAATGGGCCCAATATAATGCTCATTATAGAATAATGGAAACCATATAGTGCTCCATATAGAATAAGGGGCCTCACATAATACTCCATATAGAATAATGGGCGCTAAATAATGCTCCATATAGAATAATGGGCTATATTTAATGCTCCATATAGAATAATGGGCCCTATATAATGCTCCACATAGAATAATGGGCCCTTTATAGTGCTCCATATAGAATAATGGGCCCAATATAATGCTCCATATAGAATAATGGACCCTATATAATGCTCCATATAGAATAATGGGCCCAATATAATGCTCATTATAGAATAATGGAAACCATATTGTGCTCCATATAGAATAATGGGCCCAATATAATGCTCCATATAGAATAATGGACATTATGTAATACTCCATAAAGAATAATGGAAATCATATAGTGCTCCATATAGAATAATGTGCCCTATATAATGCTCCGTATAGAATAATGTGCCCTATATTATGCTCCACATAGATTAATGGGCCCTATATAGTGCTCCATATAGAATAATGGGCCCAATATAATGCTCCATATAGAATAATGGACCATATATAATGCTCCATAAAGAATAATGGGCCCAATATAATGCTCCATATAGAATAATGGAAACCATATTAAGCTCCATATAGAATAATGGACCTATATAATGCTCCATATAGAATAATGGACATTATATTAAACTCCATATAGAATAATGGAAATCATATGGAGATCAATATAGAATAATGGACCCCATATAATACTCCATATAGAATAATAGGCCCTATATAATTTTTCATGTAGAATAAAGGGCCCTATATAATGCTCCATATAGAACAATGGGCCCTATATAATGCTCCATATAGAATACTGGGCTCTATATAATGCTACATATAGAATAATGGACATTATACAATACTCCATATAGAATAATGGAAATCATATAGTGCTCCATCTAGAATAATAGACCCTATATAATACTCCATATAGAATAATGGGCCCTATATAATGCTCCATATAGAATAATGGAAACCATATAATGCTCCATATAGAATAATGGGCCCGATATAATGCGCCATAAAAAATAATGGGCCCTATATAATGCTCCATATAGAATAATGGAAACCATATAGGGCTCCATATAGAATAATGGACCCTATATGATGTTCCATATAGAATAATGAATCCTATATAATGCTCCATATAGAATAATGGGCCATATATAATGCTGTATATAGAATAATGGAAACCATGTAGTGCTCCATATAGATTAATGGACCCTATATAATGCTCCATATAGAAGAATGAACCCTATATAATGCTCCCTATAGAATAATGGGCCCTATATAATGCCCCGTATAGAATAATGGAAACCATATAATGATCCATATAAATTAATGGGCCCTATATAATGCTCCATACAGAATAATGGGCCCTATATAATGCTCCATATAGAATAATGGAAACCATATGGTGCTCCATATAGGATAATGGACCCTATATGATGATCCATATAGAATAATGAATACTTTATAATGCTCCATGTAGAATAATGGAAACCATATAATGCTCCATATAGAATAATGGGCCAAATATAATGCTCCATATAGAATAATGGGCCAAATATAATGCTCCATATAGAATAATGTACCCTAAATAATGATCCATATAGAATAAAAACCCTATATAATGCTCCATATAGAATAATGGAAACCATATAGTGCTCCATATAGATTAATGGACCCTATAGAATGCTCCATATAGAATAATGGAACCCATATAACGCTCCATACAGAATAATGGGCCTCATATAATGCTCCATATAGAATAATGGGCCCTATATAATGCTCCATATAGAATAATGGACTTTATATAATGTTCCATATAGAATAATGGAAACTATATAGTGCACCATATAGAATAATGGACCCTATATAATGCTCCATATAGAATAATGGAGACCATATATTGCCCCATATAGAATAATGGGCCCTATATAATCCTTTATATAGAATAATGGGCCCTATATAATGTTCCATATAGAATAATAGGCCCTGTATTATGCTCCATATAGAATACTGGACCCTAAATAATGCTGCATATAGAATAATGGAAACCATGTAGTGATAATTATAGAATAATGGGCCCGATATAATGATCCATATACAATAATGGAACCCATATAATGCTCCATACAGAATAATGGGCATCATGTAATGCTCCATATAGAATAATGAGCCCTATATAATGCTACATATAGAATAATTGAACTTATATAACGCTCCATATAAAATAATGGAAACCATATAGTGCTCCATATAGAACAAAGGTCCCTTATATAATGCTCCATATAGAATAATGGAACCCATATAGTGCTCCATATGGAATAATGGGCCCAATATAATGTTCCATGTAGAATAATGGGCCCGATATAATGCGCCATACAAAATAATGGGCCCTATATAATGCTCCATATAAAATAATGGAAACCATATAGTGCTCCATAAAGAATAATAGACACTATATGATGTTGCATATAGAATAAAGAATCCTATATAATGCTCCATATAGAATAATGGGACATATATAATGCTCCATAAAGAATAATAGAAACCATATAATGCTCCATATAAAGATGTGGGCCCTATATAATGCTCCATACAGAATAATGGGCCCTATATAATGCTCCATATAGAATAATGGGCCAAATATAATGCTCCATATAGAATAATGGACCCTATATAATACCCCATATAGAATAATGCACCCTATATAATGCTCTATATAGATTAATGGAAACCATATAATGCTCAATATAGAATAATGGGCCTCATATAATGATCTACATAGAATAAAGGGCCCTATATAGTGCTCCATATAGAATAATGGACCTTGTATAATGCTCCATATAGAATAATGGAAAACATATAGTGTTCCATGTAGAATAATGGGCCCTATATAATGCTCCATAGAGAATAATGGGCCATATATAATGCTAAATATAGAATAATGTGCCCAATATAATGCTCCATATAGATTAATGGACCCTATATAATGCTCCATATAGAATAATGAACCCTATATAATGCTCCATATAGAATAATGGGCCCTATATAATGCCCCATATAGAATAATGGAAACCATATAGTGCTCCATATAGAATAATGGGCCCTATATAATGCTACATATAGAATAATGGACATTATATAATACTCCATATAGAATAATGGAAATCATATAGTGATCCTTATAGAATAATGGGCCCGATATAATGATCCATATACAATAATGGAACCCATATAATGCTCTATACAGAATAATGGCCATCATGTAATGCTCCATATAGAATAATGGGCCCTATATAATGCTACATATAGAATAATTGACCTTATATAACGCTCCATATAAAATAATGGAAACCATATAGTGCTCCATATAGAACAAAGGGCCCTTATATAATGCTCCATATAGAATAATAGAACCCATATAGTGCTCCATAAAGTATAATGGGCCCTATATAATGCTCCACATAGAATAATGGGCCCTATATAGTGCTCCATATGGAATAATGGGCCCAATATAATGTTCCATGTAGAATAATGGATGCTATATAATGCTCCATATAGAATAATGGGCCCTAAATAATACTCCATATAGAATAATGGGCCCTATATATTGCTCCACATAGAATAATGGGCCCTATATAGTGCTCCATATAGAATAATGGGCCCTATATAATGCTCCACATAGAATAATGGGCCCTATATAGTGCTCCATAAAGAGTAATGGGCCTCACACAATGTTCCATATAGAATAATGGGCCCAATATAATGCTTAATATAGAATAATGGAGAACATATTGTGCTCCATATAGAATAATGGGCCTATATAATGATCCATATAGAATAATGGACATTATATAAAACTCCATATAGAATAATGGAAATCATATAGGGATCAATATAGAATAATGGACTCTATATAATACTCCATATAGAATAATGGGCCCTATATAATATTTCATATAGAATAAAGGGCCCTATATAATGCTCCATATAGAACAATGGGCCCTATATAATGCTCCATATAGAATACTGGGCCCTATATAATGCTACATATAGAATAATGGGCCCTATATAATGTTCCATATAGAACAATGGTCCATATATAATGCTCCATAGAGAATAATCTAAACCATATAATGCTCCATATAGAATAATGGGCCCTATATAATGCTCCATATAGAATAATGGACTTTATATAATGTTCCATATAGAATAATGGAAACTATATAGTGCACCATATAGAATAATGGACCCTATATAATGCTCCATATAGAATAATGGAGACCATATATTGCCCCATATAGAATAATGGGCCCTATATAATCCTTTATATAGAATAATGGGCCCTATATAATGTTCCATATAGAATAATATACCCTGTATTATGCTCCATATAGAATAATGGACCCTAAATAATGCTGCATATAGAATAATGGAAACCATGTAGTGATAATTATAGAATAATGGGCCCGATATAATGATCCATATACAATAATGGAACCCATATAATGCTCCATACAGAATAATGGGCATCATGTAATGCTTCATATAGAATAATGAGCCCTATATAATGCTACATATAGAATAATTGAACTTATATAACGCTCCATATAAAATAATGGAAACCATATAGTGCTCCATATAGAACAAAGGTCCCTTATATAATGCTCCATATAGAATAATGGAACCCATATAGTGCTCCATAAAGAATAATGGGCCCTATATAATGCTCCACATAGAATAATGGGCCCTATATAGTGCTCCATATGGAATAATGGGCCCAATATAATGTTCCATGTAGAATAATGGGCCCGATATAATGCGCCATACAAAATAATGGGCCCTATATAATGCTCCATATAAAATAATGGAAACCATATAGTGCTCCATAAAGAATAATAGACACTATATGATGTTGCATATAGAATAAAGAATCCTATATAATGCTCCATATAGAATAATGGGACATATATAATGCTCCATATAGAATAATAGAAACCATATAATGCTCCATATAAAGATGTGGGCCCTATATAATGCTCCATACAGAATAATGGGCCCTATATAATGCTCCATATAGAATAATGGGCCAAATATAATGCTCCATATAGAATAATGGACCCTATATAATACCCCATATAGAATAATGCACCCTATATAATGCTCTATATAGATTAATGGAAACCATATAATGCTCCATATAGAATAATGGGCCTCATATAATGATCCACATAGAATAAAGGGCCCTATATAGTGCTCCATATAGAATAATGGACCTTGTATAATGCTCCATATAGAATAATGGAAAACATATAGTGTTCCATGTAGAATAATGGGCCCTATATAATGCTCCTTATAGAATAATGAAAACCACATAATGCTCCATATAGAATAATGGGCCGTATATAATGCTCCATAGAGAATAATGGGCCATATATAATGCTAAATATAGAATAATGTGCCCAATATAATGCTCCATATAGATTAATGGACCCTATATAATGCTCCATATAGAATAATGAACCCTATATAATGCTCCATATAGAATAATGGGCCCTATATAATGCCCCATATAGAATAATGGAAACCATATAGTGCTCCATATAGAATAATGGGCCCTATATAATGCTACATATAGAATAATGGACATTATATAATACTCCATATAGAATAATGGAAATCATATAGTGATCCTTATAGAATAATGGGCCCGATATAATGATCCATATACAATAATGGAACCCATATAATGCTCTATACAGAATAATGGCCATCATGTAATGCTCCATATAGAATAATGGGCCCTATATAATGCTACATATAGAATAATTGACCTTATATAACGCTCCATATAAAATAATGGAAACCATATAGTGCTCCATATAGAACAAAGGGCCCTTATATAATGCTCCATATAGAATAATAGAACCCATATAGTGCTCCATAAAGTATAATGGGCCCTATATAATGCTCCACATAGAATAATGGGCCCTATATAGTGCTCCATATGGAATAATGGGCCCAATATAATGTTCCATGTAGAATAATGGATGCTATATAATGCTCCATATAGAATAATGGGCCCTAAATAATACTCCATATAGAATAATGGGCCCTATATATTGCTCCACATAGAATAATGGGCCCTATATAGTGCTCCATATAGAATAATGGGCCCTATATAATGCTCCACATAGAATAATGGGCCCTATATAGTGCTCCATAAAGAGTAATGGGCCTCACACAATGTTCCATATAGAATAATGGGCCCAATATAATGCTTAATATAGAATAATGGAGAACATATTGTGCTCCATATAGAATAATGGGCCTATATAATGATCCATATAGAATAATGGACATTATATAAAACTCCATATAGAATAATGGAAATCATATAGGGATCAATATAGAATAATGGACTCTATATAATACTCCATATAGAATAATGGGCCCTATATAATATTTCATATAGAATAAAGGGCCCTATATAATGCTCCATATAGAACAATGGGCCCTATATAATGCTCCATATAGAATACTGGGCCCTATATAATGCTACATATAGAATAATGGGCCCTATATAATGCTCCATATAGAACAATGGTCCATATATAATGCTCCATAGAGAATAATCTAAACCATATAGTGCTACATATAGAATAATGGACCCAATATAATGCTCCATAAAGAATAATGGACCCTATATAATGCTCCATATAGAATAATGGGCCCTATATAACGCTCCATATAGAATAATGGAAACCATATAATGCTCCATATAGAATAATGGGCCCGATATAATGCTCCATACAAAATAATGGGCCCTATATAATGCTCCATATAGAATAATGTAAACCATATAGTGCTCCATATAGAATAATGGACCCTATATAATGTTCCATACAGAATAATAGGCCCTATATTATGCTCCATATGGAATAATGGGCCCTACATAATGCTACATATAGAATAATAGCAACCATATAGTGATCCATAAAGAATAATGGGCCCTATATAATGCTCCATATAGAATAATGTTACCCATATAATGCTCCATACAGAATAATGGGCCTCATAAAATGCTCCATATAGAATAATGGGCCCTATATAATGCTCCATATAGAATAATCAGCTTTATATAACGCTCCATATAGAATAATGGAAACCATATAATGCTCCATATAGAATAATGGACCCTATATAATGATCAATATCGAATAATGGACCTTGTATAATGCTACATATAGAATAATTGGCCTCATTTAATGCTCCATATAGAATAATGGGAACCATATATGGTTCCATATAGAATAAAGGGCCCTATATAATGCCCCATATAGAATAATGGAACCCATATAGTGCTCCATAGAGAATAATGGGCCTCACATAATACTCCATATAGAATAATGGGCGCTAAATAATGCTCCATATAGAATAATAAGCCCTATTTAATGCTCCATATAGAATAATGGGCCCTATATAATGCTCCACATAGAATAATGGGCCCTTTATAGTGCTCCATATAGAATAATGCGCCCAATATAATGCTCCATATAGAATAAAGGGCCCAATATAATGCTCTTTATAGAATAATGGAAACCATATTGTGCTCCATATAGAATAATGGGCCCTATATAATGCTCCATATAGAATAATGGACATTATGTAATACTCCATATAGAATAATGGAAATCATATAGTGCTCCATATAGAATAATGTGCCCTATATAATGCTCCGTATAGATTAATGAGCCCTATATAATGCTCCACATAGATTAATGGGCCTTATATAGTTCTCCATATAGAATAATGGGCCCAATATAATGCTCCATATAGAATAATGGACCATATATAATGCTCCATAAAGAATAATGGGCCAAATATAATGCTCCATATAGAATAATGGAAACCATATTGTGCTCCATATAGAATAATGGACCTATATAATGCTCCATATAGAATAATGGACATTATATAAAACTCCATATAGAATAATGGAAATCATATGGAGATCAATATAGAATAATGGACCCCATATAATACTCCATGTAGAATAATGGGCCCTATATAATATTTCATGTAGAATAAAGGGCCCTATATAATGCTCCATATAGAACAATGGGCCCTATATAATGCTCCATATAGAATACTGGGCTCTATATAATGCTAGATATAGAATAATGGAAACCATATAGTGCTCCATATAGAATAATGGGCCCTATAGTATGCTCAATCTAGAGTAATGGGCCCTATATAATGTTCAATATAGTATAATGGGCCCAATATAATGCTCCATATAAAATAATGGAAACCATATAGTGCTCCATATAGAATAATGGGCCCTATATAATGCTACATATAGAATAATGGACATTATATAATGCTCCATATAGAATAATGGAAATCAGATAGTGCTCCATCTAGAATAATAGACCCTATATAATAGCCCATATAGAATAATGGGTCTTATATAATGCTTCATATAGAATAATGGGTCCTATATAATGCTCCATATAGAACAATGGGCCATATATAATGTTCCATAGAGAATAATGGAAACCATATAGTGCTACATATAGAATAATGGACCCAATATAATGCTCCATAAAGAATAATGGACCCTATATAATGCTCCATATAGAATAATGGGCCCTATATAATGCTCCATATAGAATAATGGAAACCATATAAAGCTCCATATAGAGATTTGGGCCCTATATAATGCTCCATACAGAATAACGGGCCCTATATAATGGTCCATATAGAATAATGGGCCAACTATAATGCTCCATATAGAATAATGGAACCTATATAATGCCCCATATAGAATAGTGCAACTTATATAATGCTCTATATAGATTAATGGAAACCATATAGTGATCCATATAGAATAATGGGCCCTATATAATGCTCCATATAGAATAATGGAACCCATATAATGCTCCATACAGAATAATGGGCCTCATATAATGATCCATATAGAATAAAGGGCCCTATATAATGCTCCATATAGAATAATGAACCCTATATAATGCTCCATATAGAATAATGGGCCCTATATAATGCCCCATATAGAATAATGGAAACCATATAGTGCTCCAAATAGTATAATGGGCCCTATATAATGCTACATATAGAATAATGGACATTATATAATACTCCATATAGAATAATGGAAATCATATAGTGCTCCATCTAGAATAATGGACCCTATATAATACTCCATATAGAATAATGGTTCTTATATAATGCTCCATATAGAATAATGGGCCCTATATAATGCTCCATATAGAACAATGGGCCATATATAATGCTCCATAGAGAATAATGGAAACCATATAGTGCTACATATAGAATAATGGACCCAATATAATGCTCCATAAAGAATAATGGACCCTATATAATGCTCCATATAGAATAATGGGCCCTATATAACGCTCCATATAGAATAATGGAAACCATATAATGCTCCATATAGAATAATGGGCCCGATATAATGCTCCATACAAAATAATGGGCCCTATATAATGCTCCATATAGAATAATGGAAACCATATAGTGCTCCATATAGTATAATGGACCCTATATGATGTTCCATATAGAATAATGAATCCTATATAATGCTCCATATAGAATAATAGAAACCATATAATGCTCCATATAGAGATTTGGGCCCTATATAATGCTCCATACAGAATAATGGGCCCTATATAATGCTCCATATAGAATAATGGGCCAACTATGATGCTCCATATAGAATAGTGGAACCTATATAATGCCCCATATAGAATAATGCACCCTATATAATCCTCTATATAGATTAATGGCAACCATATAGTGATCCATATAGAATAATGGAACCCATATAATGCTCCATACAGAATAATGGGCCTCATATAATGATCCATATAGAATAAAGGGCCCTATATAATGCTCCATATCGAATAATGGACCTTATATAATGCTCCATATAGAATAATGGAAACCATATAGTGTTCCATATAGAATAATGGACCCTATATAATGCTCCTTATAGAATAATGAAAACCATATAATGCTCCATATAGAATAATGGGCAGTATATAATGCTCCATAGATAATAATGGGCCATATATAATGCTCCATATAGAATAATGGGCCCAATATAATGCTCCATATAGAATAATTGACCCTATATGATGCTCCATATAGAATAATGGAAACCATATAGTTCCCCGTATTGAATAATGGGCCCTATATCATGCTCCATATAGAATAATGGGCCTTATATAATGTTCCATACAGAATAATAGGCCCTATATTATGCTCCATATGGAATAATGGGCCCTACATAATGCTACATATAGAATAATAGCAACCATATAGTGATCCATAAAGAATAATGGGCCCTATATAATGCTCCATATAGAATAATGGTACCCATATAATGCTCCATACAGAATAATGGGCCTCATAAAATGCTCCATATAGAATAATGGGCCCTATATAAAGCTCCATATAGAATAATCAACTTTATATAACGCTCCATATAGAATAATGGAAACCATATAATGCTCCATATAGAATAATGGACCCTATATAATGTTCAATATCGAATAATGGACCCTGTATAATGCTACATATAGAATAATGGGCCTCATTTAATGCTCCATATAGAATAATGGGAACCATATAGTGTTCCATATAGAATAAAGGGCCCTATATAATGCCCCATATAGAATAATGGAACCCATATAGTGCTCCATATAGAATAATGGGCCTCACATAATACTCCATATAGAATAATGGGCGCTAAATAATGCTCCATATAGAATAATGGGCCCTATTTAATGCTCCATATAGAATAATGGGCCCTATAGAATGCTCCACATAGAATAATGGGCCCTTTATAGTGCTCCATATAGAATAATGGGCCCAATATAATGCTCCATATAGAATAATGGGCCCAATATAATGCTCATTATAGAATAATGGAAACCATATAGTGCTCCATATAGAATAAGGGGCCTCACATAATACTCCATATAGAATAATGGGCGCTAAATAATGCTCCATATAGAATAATGGGCTATATTTAATGCTCCATATAGAATAATGGGCCCTATATAATGCTCCACATAGAATAATGGGCCCTTTATAGTGCTCCATATAGAATAATGGGCCCAATATAATGCTCCATATAGAATAATGGACCCTATATAATGCTCCATATAGAATAATGGGCCCAATATAATGCTCATTATAGAATAATGGAAACCATATTGTGCTCCATATAGAATAATGGGCCCAATATAATGCTCCATATAGAATAATGGACATTATGTAATACTCCATAAAGAATAATGGAAATCATATAGTGCTCCATATAGAATAATGTGCCCTATATAATGCTCCGTATAGAATAATGTGCCCTATATTATGCTCCACATAGATTAATGGGCCCTATATAGTGCTCCATATAGAATAATGGGCCCAATATAATGCTCCATATAGAATAATGGACCATATATAATGCTCCATAAAGAATAATGGGCCCAATATAATGCTCCATATAGAATAATGGAAACCATATTAAGCTCCATATAGAATAATGGACCTATATAATGCTCCATATAGAATAATGGACATTATATTAAACTCCATATAGAATAATGGAAATCATATGGAGATCAATATAGAATAATGGACCCCATATAATACTCCATATAGAATAATAAGCCCTATATAATTTTTCATGTAGAATAAAGGGCCCTATATAATGCTCCATATAGAACAATGGGCCCTATATAATGCTCCATATAGAATACTGGGCTCTATATAATGCTACATATAGAATAATGGACATTATACAATACTCCATATAGAATAATGGAAATCATATAGTGCTCCATCTAGAATAATAGACCCTATATAATACTCCATATAGAATAATGGGCCCTATATAATGCTCCATATAGAATAATGGAAACCATATAATGCTCCATATAGAATAATGGGCCCGATATAATGCGCCATAAAAAATAATGGGCCCTATATAATGCTCCATATAGAATAATGGAAACCATATAGTGCTCCATATAGAATAATGGACCCTATATGATGTTCCATATAGAATAATGAATCCTATATAATGCTCCATATAGAATAATGGGCCATATATAATGCTGTATATAGAATAATGGAAACCATGTAGTGCTCCATATAGATTAATGGACCCTATATAATGCTCCATATAGAATAATGAACCCTATATAATGCTCCCTATAGAATAATGGGCCCTATATAATGCCCCGTATAGAATAATGGAAACCATATAATGATCCATATAAATTAATGGGCCCTATATAATGCTCCATACAGAATAATGGGCCCTATATAATGCTCCATATAGAATAATGGAAACCATATGGTGCTCCATATAGGATAATGGACCCTATATGATGATCCATATAGAATAATGAATACTTTATAATGCTCCATGTAGAATAATGGAAACCATATAATGCTCCATATAGAATAATGGGCCAAATATAATGCTCCATATAGAATAATGGGCCAAATATAATGCTCCATATAGAATAATGTACCCTAAATAATGATCCATATAGAATAAAAACCCTATATAATGCTCCATATAGAATAATGGAAACCATATAGTGCTCCATATAGATTAATGGACCCTATAGAATGCTCCATATAGAATAATGGAACCCATATAACGCTCCATACAGAATAATGGGCCTCATATAATGCTCCATATAGAATAATGGGCCCTATATAATGCTCCATATAGAATAATGGACTTTATATAATGTTCCATATAGAATAATGGAAACTATATAGTGCACCATATAGAATAATGGACCCTATATAATGCTCCATATAGAATAATGGAGACCATATATTGCCCCATATAGAATAATGGGCCCTATATAATCCTTTATATAGAATAATGGGCCCTATATAATGTTCCATATAGAATAATAGGCCCTGTATTATGCTCCATATAGAATAATGGACCCTAAATAATGCTGCATATAGAATAATGGAAACCATGTAGTGATAATTATAGAATAATGGGCCCGATATAATGATCCATATACAATAATGGAACCCATATAATGCTCCATACAGAATAATGGGCATCATGTAATGCTCCATATAGAATAATGAGCCCTATATAATGCTACATATAGAATAATTGAACTTATATAACGCTCCATATAAAATAATGGAAACCATATAGTGCTCCATATAGAACAAAGGTCCCTTATATAATGCTCCATATAGAATAATGGAACCCATATAGTGCTCCATAAAGAATAATGGGCCCTATATAATGCTCCACATAGAATAATGGGCCCTATATAGTGCTCCATATGGAATAATGGGCCCAATATAATGTTCCATGTAGAATAATGGGCCCGATATAATGTGCCATACAAAATAATGGGCCCTATATAATGCTCCATATAAAATAATGGAAACCATATAGTGCTCCATAAAGAATAATAGACACTATATGATGTTGCATATAGAATAAAGAATCCTATATAATGCTCCATATAGAATAATGGGACATATATAATGCTCCATATAGAATAATAGAAACCATATAATGCTCCATATAAAGATGTGGGCCCTATATAATGCTCCATACAGAATAATGGGCCCTATATAATGCTCCATATAGAATAATGGGCCAAATATAATGCTCCATATAGAATAATGGACCCTATATAATACCCCATATAGAATAATGCACCCTATATAATGCTCTATATAGATTAATGGAAACCATATAATGCTCAATATAGAATAATGGGCCTCATATAATGATCCACATAGAATAAAGGGCCCTATATAGTGCTCCATATAGAATAATGGACCTTGTATAATGCTCCATATAGAATAATGGAAAACATATAGTGTTCCATGTAGAATAATGGGCCCTATATAATGCTCCATAGAGAATAATGGGCCATATATAATGCTAAATATAGAATAATGTGCCCAATATAATGCTCCATATAGATTAATGGACCCTATATAATGCTCCATATAGAATAATGAACCCTATATAATGCTCCATATAGAATAATGGGCCCTATATAATGCCCCATATAGAATAATGGAAACCATATAGTGCTCCATATAGAATAATGGGCCCTATATAATGCTACATATAGAATAATGGACATTATATAATACTCCATATAGAATAATGGAAATCATATAGTGATCCTTATAGAATAATGGGCCCGATATACTGATCCATATACAATAATGGAACCCATATAATGCTCTATACAGAATAATGGCCATCATGTAATGCTCCATATAGAATAATGGGCCCTATATAATGCTACATATAGAATAATTGACCTTATATAACGCTCCATATAAAATAATGGAAACCATATAGTGCTCCATATAGAACAAAGGGCCCTTATATAATGCTCCATATAGAATAATAGAACCCATATAGTGCTCCATAAAGTATAATGGGCCCTATATAATGCTCCACATAGAATAATGGGCCCTATATAGTGCTCCATATGGAATAATGGGCCCAATATAATGTTCCATGTAGAATAATGGATGCTATATAATGCTCCATATAGAATAATGGGCCCTAAATAATACTCCATATAGAATAATGGGCCCTATATATTGCTCCACATAGAATAATGGGCCCTATATAGTGCTCCATATAGAATAATGGGCCCTATATAATGCTCCACATAGAATAATGGGCCCTATATAGTGCTCCATAAAGAGTAATGGGCCTCACACAATGTTCCATATAGAATAATGGGCCCAATATAATGCTTAATATAGAATAATGGAGAACATATTGTGCTCCATATAGAATAATGGGCCTATATAATGATCCATATAGAATAATGGACATTATATAAAACTCCATATAGAATAATGGAAATCATATAGGGATCAATATAGAATAATGGACTCTATATAATACTCCATATAGAATAATGGGCCCTATATAATATTTCATATAGAATAAAGGGCCCTATATAATGCTCCATATAGAACAATGGGCCCTATATAATGCTCCATATAGAATACTGGGCCCTATATAATGCTACATATAGAATAATGGGCCCTATATAATGTTCCATATAGAACAATGGTCCATATATAATGCTCCATAGAGAATAATCTAAACCATATAATGCTCCATATAGAATAATGGGCCCTATATAATGCTCCATATAGAATAATGGACTTTATATAATGTTCCATATAGAATAATGGAAACTATATAGTGCACCATATAGAATAATGGACCCTATATAATGCTCCATATAGAATAATGGAGACCATATATTGCCCCATATAGAATAATGGGCCCTATATAATCCTTTATATAGAATAATGGGCCCTATATAATGTTCCATATAGAATAATATACCCTGTATTATGCTCCATATAGAATAATGGACCCTAAATAATGCTGCATATAGAATAATGGAAACCATGTAGTGATAATTATAGAATAATGGGCCCGATATAATGATCCATATACAATAATGGAACCCATATAATGCTCCATACAGAATAATGGGCATCATGTAATGCTTCATATAGAATAATGAGCCCTATATAATGCTACATATAGAATAATTGAACTTATATAACGCTCCATATAAAATAATGGAAACCATATAGTGCTCCATATAGAACAAAGGTCCCTTATATAATGCTCCATATAGAATAATGGAACCCATATAGTGCTCCATAAAGAATAATGGGCCCTATATAATGCTCCACATAGAATAATGGGCCCTATATAGTGCTCCATATGGAATAATGGGCCCAATATAATGTTCCATGTAGAATAATGGGCCCGATATAATGCGCCATACAAAATAATGGGCCCTATATAATGCTCCATATAAAATAATGGAAACCATATAGTGCTCCATAAAGAATAATAGACACTATATGATGTTGCATATAGAATAAAGAATCCTATATAATGCTCCATATAGAATAATGGGACATATATAATGCTCCATATAGAATAATAGAAACCATATAATGCTCCATATAAAGATGTGGGCCCTATATAATGCTCCATACAGAATAATGGGCCCTATATAATGCTCCATATAGAATAATGGGCCAAATATAATGCTCCATATAGAATAATGGACCCTATATAATACCCCATATAGAATAATGCACCCTATATAATGCTCTATATAGATTAATGGAAACCATATAATGCTCCATATAGAATAATGGGCCTCATATAATGATCCACATAGAATAAAGGGCCCTATATAGTGCTCCATATAGAATAATGGACCTTGTATAATGCTCCATATAGAATAATGGAAAACATATAGTGTTCCATGTAGAATAATGGGCCCTATATAATGCTCCTTATAGAATAATGAAAACCACATAATGCTCCATATAGAATAATGGGCCGTATATAATGCTCCATAGAGAATAATGGGCCATATATAATGCTAAATATAGAATAATGTGCCCAATATAATGCTCCATATAGATTAATGGACCCTATATAATGCTCCATATAGAATAATGAACCCTATATAATGCTCCATATAGAATAATGGGCCCTATATAATGCCCCATATAGAATAATGGAAACCATATAGTGCTCCATATAGAATAATGGGCCCTATATAATGCTACATATAGAATAATGGACATTATATAATACTCCATATAGAATAATGGAAATCATATAGTGATCCTTATAGAATAATGGGCCCGATATAATGATCCATATACAATAATGGAACCCATATAATGCTCTATACAGAATAATGGCCATCATGTAATGCTCCATATAGAATAATGGGCCCTATATAATGCTACATATAGAATAATTGACCTTATATAACGCTCCATATAAAATAATGGAAACCATATAGTGCTCCATATAGAACAAAGGGCCCTTATATAATGCTCCATATAGAATAATAGAACCCATATAGTGCTCCATAAAGTATAATGGGCCCTATATAATGCTCCACATAGAATAATGGGCCCTATATAGTGCTCCATATGGAATAATGGGCCCAATATAATGTTCCATGTAGAATAATGGATGCTATATAATGCTCCATATAGAATAATGGGCCCTAAATAATACTCCATATAGAATAATGGGCCCTATATATTGCTCCACATAGAATAATGGGCCCTATATAGTGCTCCATATAGAATAATGGGCCCTATATAATGCTCCACATAGAATAATGGGCCCTATATAGTGCTCCATAAAGAGTAATGGGCCTCACACAATGTTCCATATAGAATAATGGGCCCAATATAATGCTTAATATAGAATAATGGAGAACATATTGTGCTCCATATAGAATAATGGGCCTATATAATGATCCATATAGAATAATGGACATTATATAAAACTCCATATAGAATAATGGAAATCATATAGGGATCAATATAGAATAATGGACTCTATATAATACTCCATATAGAATAATGGGCCCTATATAATATTTCATATAGAATAAAGGGCCCTATATAATGCTCCATATAGAACAATGGGCCCTATATAATGCTCCATATAGAATACTGGGCCCTATATAATGCTACATATAGAATAATGGGCCCTATATAATGCTCCATATAGAACAATGGTCCATATATAATGCTCCATAGAGAATAATCTAAACCATATAGTGCTACATATAGAATAATGGACCCAATATAATGCTCCATAAAGAATAATGGACCCTATATAATGCTCCATATAGAATAATGGGCCCTATATAACGCTCCATATAGAATAATGGAAACCATATAATGCTCCATATAGAATAATGGGCCCGATATAATGCTCCATACAAAATAATGGGCCCTATATAATGCTCCATATAGAATAATGTAAACCATATAGTGCTCCATATAGAATAATGGACCCTATATAATGTTCCATACAGAATAATAGGCCCTATATTATGCTCCATATGGAATAATGGGCCCTACATAATGCTACATATAGAATAATAGCAACCATATAGTGATCCATAAAGAATAATGGGCCCTATATAATGCTCCATATAGAATAATGTTACCCATATAATGCTCCATACAGAATAATGGGCCTCATAAAATGCTCCATATAGAATAATGGGCCCTATATAATGCTCCATATAGAATAATCAGCTTTATATAACGCTCCATATAGAATAATGGAAACCATATAATGCTCCATATAGAATAATGGACCCTATATAATGATCAATATCGAATAATGGACCTTGTACAATGCTACATATAGAATAATTGGCCTCATTTAATGCTCCATATAGAATAATGGGAACCATATATGGTTCCATATAGAATAAAGGGCCCTATATAATGCCCCATATAGAATAATGGAACCCATATAGTGCTCCATAGAGAATAATGGGCCTCACATAATACTCCATATAGAATAATGGGCGCTAAATAATGCTCCATATAGAATAATAAGCCCTATTTAATGCTCCATATAGAATAATGGGCCCTATATAATGCTCCACATAGAATAATGGGCCCTTTATAGTGCTCCATATAGAATAATGCGCCCAATATAATGCTCCATATAGAATAAAGGGCCCAATATAATGCTCTTTATAGAATAATGGAAACCATATTGTGCTCCATATAGAATAATGGGCCCTATATAATGCTCCATATAGAATAATGGACATTATGTAATACTCCATATAGAATAATGGAAATCATATAGTGCTCCATATAGAATAATGTGCCCTATATAATGCTCCGTATAGATTAATGAGCCCTATATAATGCTCCACATAGATTAATGGGCCTTATATAGTTCTCCATATAGAATAATGGGCCCAATATAATGCTCCATATAGAATAATGGACCATATATAATGCTCCATAAAGAATAATGGGCCAAATATAATGCTCCATATAGAATAATGGAAACCATATTGTGCTCCATATAGAATAATGGACCTATATAATGCTCCATATAGAATAATGGACATTATATAAAACTCCATATAGAATAATGGAAATCATATGGAGATCAATATAGAATAATGGACCCCATATAATACTCCATGTAGAATAATGGGCCCTATATAATATTTCATGTAGAATAAAGGGCCCTATATAATGCTCCATATAGAACAATGGGCCCTATATAATGCTCCATATAGAATACTGGGCTCTATATAATGCTAGATATAGAATAATGGAAACCATATAGTGCTCCATATAGAATAATGGGCCCTATAGTATGCTCAATCTAGAGTAATGGGCCCTATATAATGTTCAATATAGTATAATGGGCCCAATATAATGCTCCATATAAAATAATGGAAACCATATAGTGCTCCATATAGAATAATGGGCCCTATATAATGCTACATATAGAATAATGGACATTATATAATGCTCCATATAGAATAATGGAAATCAGATAGTGCTCCATCTAGAATAATGGACCCTATATAATACTCCATATAGAATAATGGTTCTTATATAATGCTCCATATAGAATAATGGGCCCTATATAATGCTCCATATAGAACAATGGGCCATATATAATGCTCCATAGAGAATAATGGAAACCATATAGTGCTACATATAGAATAATGGACCCAATATAATGCTCCATAAAGAATAATGGACCCTATATAATGCTCCATATAGAATAATGGGCCCTATATAACGCTCCATATAGAATAATGGAAACCATATAATGCTCCATATAGAATAATGGGCCCGATATAATGCTCCATACAAAATAATGGGCCCTATATAATGCTCCATATAGAATAATGGAAACCATATAGTGCTCCATATAGTATAATGGACCCTATATGATGTTCCATATAGAATAATGAATCCTATATAATGCTCCATATAGAATAATAGAAACCATATAATGCTCCATATAGAGATTTGGGCCCTATATAATGCTCCATACAGAATAATGGGCCCTATATAATGCTCCATATAGAATAATGGGCCAACTATGATGCTCCATATAGAATAGTGGAACCTATATAATGCCCCATATAGAATAATGCACCCTATATAATCCTCTATATAGATTAATGGCAACAATATAGTGATCCATATAGAATAATGGAACCCATATAATGCTCCATACAGAATAATGGGCCTCATATAATGATCCATATAGAATAAAGGGCCCTATATAATGCTCCATATCGAATAATGGACCTTATATAATGCTCCATATAGAATAATGGAAACCATATAGTGTTCCATATAGAATAATGGACCCTATATAATGCTCCTTATAGAATAATGAAAACCATATAATGCTCCATATAGAATAATGGGCAGTATATAATGCTCCATAGATAATAATGGGCCATATATAATGCTCCATATAGAATAATGGGCCCAATATAATGCTCCATATAGAATAATTGACCCTATATGATGCTCCATATAGAATAATGGAAACCATATAGTTCCCCGTATTGAATAATGGGCCCTATATCATGCTCCATATAGAATAATGGGCCTTATATAATGTTCCATACAGAATAATAGGCCCTATATTATGCTCCATATGGAATAATGGGCCCTACATAATGCTACATATAGAATAATAGCAACCATATAGTGATCCATAAAGAATAATGGGCCCTATATAATGCTCCATATAGAATAATGGTACCCATATAATGCTCCATACAGAATAATGGGCCTCATAAAATGCTCCATATAGAATAATGGGCCCTATATAAAGCTCCATATAGAATAATCAACTTTATATAACGCTCCATATAGAATAATGGAAACCATATAATGCTCCATATAGAATAATGGACCCTATATAATGTTCAATATCGAATAATGGACCCTGTATAATGCTACATATAGAATAATGGGCCTCATTTAATGCTCCATATAGAATAATGGGAACCATATAGTGTTCCATATAGAATAAAGGGCCCTATATAATGCCCCATATAGAATAATGGAACCCATATAGTGCTCCATATAGAATAATGGGCCTCACATAATACTCCATATAGAATAATGGGCGCTAAATAATGCTCCATATAGAATAATGGGCCCTATTTAATGCTCCATATAGAATAATGGGCCCTATAGAATGCTCCACATAGAATAATGGGCCCTTTATAGTGCTCCATATAGAATAATGGGCCCAATATTATGCTCCATATAGAATAATGGGCCCAATATAATGCTCATTATAGAATAATGGAAACCATATAGTGCTCCATATAGAATAAGGGGCCTCACATAATACTCCATATAGAATAATGGGCGCTAAATAATGCTCCATATAGAATAATGGGCTATATTTAATGCTCCATATAGAATAATGGGCCCTATATAATGCTCCACATAGAATAATGGGCCCTTTATAGTGCTCCATATAGAATAATGGGCCCAATATAATGCTCCATATAGAATAATGGACCCTATATAATGCTCCATATAGAATAATGGGCCCAATATAATGCTCATTATAGAATAATGGAAACCATATTGTGCTCCATATAGAATAATGGGCCCAATATAATGCTCCATATAGAATAATGGACATTATGTAATACTCCATAAAGAATAATGGAAATCATATAGTGCTCCATATAGAATAATGTGCCCTATATAATGCTCCGTATAGAATAATGTGCCCTATATTATGCTCCACATAGATTAATGGGCCCTATATAGTGCTCCATATAGAATAATGGGCCCAATATAATGCTCCATATAGAATAATGGACCATATATAATGCTCCATAAAGAATAATGGGCCCAATATAATGCTCCATATAGAATAATGGAAACCATATTAAGCTCCATATAGAATAATGGACCTATATAATGCTCCATATAGAATAATGGACATTATATTAAACTCCATATAGAATAATGGAAATCATATGGAGATCAATATAGAATAATGGACCCCATATAATACTCCATATAGAATAATAGGCCCTATATAATTTTTCATGTAGAATAAAGGGCCCTATATAATGCTCCATATAGAACAATGGGCCCTATATAATGCTCCATATAGAATACTGGGCTCTATATAATGCTACATATAGAATAATGGACATTATACAATACTCCATATAGAATAATGGAAATCATATAGTGCTCCATCTAGAATAATAGACCCTATATAATACTCCATATAGAATAATGGGCCCTATATAATGCTCCATATAGAATAATGGAAACCATATAATGCTCCATATAGAATAATGGGCCCGATATAATGCGCCATAAAAAATAATGGGCCCTATATAATGCTCCATATAGAATAATGGAAACCATATAGGGCTCCATATAGAATAATGGACCCTATATGATGTTCCATATAGAATAATGAATCCTATATAATGCTACATATAGAATAATGGGCCATATATAATGCTGTATATAGAATAATGGAAACCATGTAGTGCTCCATATAGATTAATGGACCCTATATAATGCTCCATATAGAATAATGAACCCTATATAATGCTCCCTATAGAATAATGGGCCCTATATAATGCCCCGTATAGAATAATGGAAACCATATAATGATCCATATAAATTAATGGGCCCTATATAATGCTCCATACAGAATAATGGGCCCTATATAATGCTCCATATAGAATAATGGAAACCATATGGTGCTCCATATAGGATAATGGACCCTATATGATGATCCATATAGAATAATGAATACTTTATAATGCTCCATGTAGAATAATGGAAACCATATAATGCTCCATATAGAATAATGGGCCAAATATAATGCTCCATATAGAATAATGGGCCAAATATAATGCTCCATATAGAATAATGTACCCTAAATAATGATCCATATAGAATAAAAACCCTATATAATGCTCCATATAGAATAATGGAAACCATATAGTGCTCCATATAGATTAATGGACCCTATAGAATGCTCCATATAGAATAATGGAACCCATATAACGCTCCATACAGAATAATGGGCCTCATATAATGCTCCATATAGAATAATGGGCCCTATATAATGCTCCATATAGAATAATGGACTTTATATAATGTTCCATATAGAATAATGGAAACTATATAGTGCACCATATAGAATAATGGACCCTATATAATGCTCCATATAGAATAATGGAGACCATATATTGCCCCATATAGAATAATGGGCCCTATATAATCCTTTATATATAATAATGGGCCCTATATAATGTTCCATATAGAATAATAGGCCCTGTATTATGCTCCATATAGAATAATGGACCCTAAATAATGCTGCATATAGAATAATGGAAACCATGTAGTGATAATTATAGAATAATGGGCCCGATATAATGATCCATATACAATAATGGAACCCATATAATGCTCCATACAGAATAATGGGCATCATGTAATGCTCCATATAGAATAATGAGCCCTATATAATGCTACATATAGAATAATTGAACTTATATAACGCTCCATATAAAATAATGGAAACCATATAGTGCTCCATATAGAACAAAGGTCCCTTATATAATGCTCCATATAGAATAATGGAACCCATATAGTGCTCCATAAAGAATAATGGGCCCTATATAATGCTCCACATAGAATAATGGGCCCTATATAGTGCTCCATATGGAATAATGGGCCCAATATAATGTTCCATGTAGAATAATGGGCCCGATATAATGCGCCATACAAAATAATGGGCCCTATATAATGCTCCATATAAAATAATGGAAACCATATAGTGCTCCATAAAGAATAATAGACACTATATGATGTTGCATATAGAATAAAGAATCCTATATAATGCTCCATATAGAATAATGGGACATATATAATGCTCCATATAGAATAATAGAAACCATATAATGCTCCATATAAAGATGTGGGCCCTATATAATGCTCCATACAGAATAATGGGCCCTATATAATGCTCCATATAGAATAATGGGCCAAATATAATGCTCCATATAGAATAATGGACCCTATATAATACCCCATATAGAATAATGCACCCTATATAATGCTCTATATAGATTAATGGAAACCATATAATGCTCAATATAGAATAATGGGCCTCATATAATGATCCACATAGAATAAAGGGCCCTATATAGTGCTCCATATAGAATAATGGACCTTGTATAATGCTCCATATAGAATAATGGAAAACATATAGTGTTCCATGTAGAATAATGGGCCGTATATAATGCTCCATAGAGAATAATGGGCCATATATAATGCTAAATATAGAATAATGTGCCCAATATAATGCTCCATATAGATTAATGGACCCTATATAATGCTCCATATAGAATAATGAACCCTATATAATGCTCCATATAGAATAATGGGCCCTATATAATGCCCCATATAGAATAATGGAAACCATATAGTGCTCCATATAGAATAATGGGCCCTATATAATGCTACATATAGAATAATGGACATTATATAATACTCCATATAGAATAATGGAAATCATATAGTGATCCTTATAGAATAATGGGCCCGATATAATGATCCATATACAATAATGGAACCCATATAATGCTCTATACAGAATAATGGCCATCATGTAATGCTCCATATAGAATAATGGGCCCTATATAATGCTACATATAGAATAATTGACCTTATATAACGCTCCATATAAAATAATGGAAACCATATAGTGCTCCATATAGAACAAAGGGCCCTTATATAATGCTCCATATAGAATAATAGAACCCATATAGTGCTCCATAAAGTATAATGGGCCCTATATAATGCTCCACATAGAATAATGGGCCCTATATAGTGCTCCATATGGAATAATGGGCCCAATATAATGTTCCATGTAGAATAATGGATGCTATATAATGCTCCATATAGAATAATGGGCCCTAAATAATACTCCATATAGAATAATGGGCCCTATATATTGCTCCACATAGAATAATGGGCCCTATATAGTGCTCCATATAGAATAATGGGCCCTATATAATGCTCCACATAGAATAATGGGCCCTATATAGTGCTCCATAAAGAGTAATGGGCCTCACACAATGTTCCATATAGAATAATGGGCCCAATATAATGCTTAATATAGAATAATGGAGAACATATTGTGCTCCATATAGAATAATGGGCCTATATAATGATCCATATAGAATAATGGACATTATATAAAACTCCATATAGAATAATGGAAATCATATAGGGATCAATATAGAATAATGGACTCTATATAATACTCCATATAGAATAATGGGCCCTATATAATATTTCATATAGAATAAAGGGCCCTATATAATGCTCCATATAGAACAATGGGCCCTATATAATGCTCCATATAGAATACTGGGCCCTATATAATGCTACATATAGAATAATGGGCCCTATATAATGCTCCATATAGAACAATGGTCCATATATAATGCTCCATAGAGAATAATCTAAACCATATAGTGCTACATATAGAATAATGGACCCAATATAATGCTCCATAAAGAATAATGGACCCTATATAATGCTCCATATAGAATAATGGGCCCTATATAACGCTCCATATAGAATAATGGAAACCATATAATGCTCCATATAGAATAATGGGCCCGATATAATGCTCCATACAAAATAATGGGCCCTATATAATGCTCCATATAGAATAATGTAAACCATATAGTGCTCCATATAGAATAATGGACCCTATATAATGTTCCATACAGAATAATAGGCCCTATATTATGCTCCATATGGAATAATGGGCCCTACATAATGCTACATATAGAATAATAGCAACCATATAGTGATCCATAAAGAATAATGGGCCCTATATAATGCTCCATATAGAATAATCAGCTTTATATAACGCTCCATATAGAATAATGGAAACCATATAATGCTCCATATAGAATAATGGACCCTATATAATGATCAATATCGAATAATGGACCTTGTATAATGCTACATATAGAATAATTGGCCTCATTTAATGCTCCATATAGAATAATGGGAACCATATATGGTTCCATATAGAATAAAGGGCCCTATATAATGCCCCATATAGAATAATGGAACCCATATAGTGCTCCATAGAGAATAATGGGCCTCACATAATACTCCATATAGAATAATGGGCGCTAAATAATGCTCCATATAGAATAATAAGCCCTATTTAATGCTCCATATAGAATAATGGGCCCTATATAATGCTCCACATAGAATAATGGGCCCTTTATAGTGCTCCATATAGAATAATGCGCCCAATATAATGCTCCATATAGAATAAAGGGCCCAATATAATGCTCTTTATAGAATAATGGAAACCATATTGTGCTCCATATAGAATAATGGGCCCTATATAATGCTCCATATAGAATAATGGACATTATGTAATACTCCATATAGAATAATGGAAATCATATAGTGCTCCATATAGAATAATGTGCCCTATATAATGCTCCGTATAGATTAATGAGCCCTATATAATGCTCCACATAGATTAATGGGCCTTATATAGTTCTCCATATAGAATAATGGGCCCAATATAATGCTCCATATAGAATAATGGACCATATATAATGCTCCATAAAGAATAATGGGCCAAATATAATGCTCCATATAGAATAATGGAAACCATATTGTGCTCCATATAGAATAATGGACCTATATAATGCTCCATATAGAATAATGGACATTATATAAAACTCCATATAGAATAATGGAAATCATATGGAGATCAATATAGAATAATGGACCCCATATAATACTCCATGTAGAATAATGGGCCCTATATAATATTTCATGTAGAATAAAGGGCCCTATATAATGCTCCATATAGAACAATGGGCCCTATATAATGCTCCATATAGAATACTGGGCTCTATATAATGCTAGATATAGAATAATGGAAACCATATAGTGCTCCATATAGAATAATGGGCCCTATAGTATGCTCAATCTAGAGTAATGGGCCCTATATAATGTTCAATATAGTATAATGGGCCCAATATAATGCTCCATATAAAATAATGGAAACCATATAGTGCTCCATATAGAATAATGGGCCCTATATAATGCTACATATAGAATAATGGACATTATATAATGCTCCATATAGAATAATGGAAATCAGATAGTGCTCCATCTAGAATAATAGACCCTATATAATAGCCCATATAGAATAATGGGTCTTATATAATGCTTCATATAGAATAATGGGTCCTATATAATGCTCCATATAGAACAATGGGCCATATATAATGTTCCATAGAGAATAATGGAAACCATATAGTGCTACATATAGAATAATGGACCCAATATAATGCTCCATAAAGAATAATGGACCCTATATAATGCTCCATATAGAATAATGGGCCCTATATAATGCTCCATATAGAATAATGGAAACCATATAAAGCTCCATATAGAGATTTGGGCCCTATATAATGCTCCATACAGAATAACGGGCCCTATATAATGGTCCATATAGAATAATGGGCCAACTATAATGCTCCATATAGAATAATGGAACCTATATAATGCCCCATATAGAATAGTGCAACTTATATAATGCTCTATATAGATTAATGGAAACCATATAGTGATCCATATAGAATAATGGGCCCTATATAATGCTCCATATAGAATAATGGAACCCATATAATGCTCCATACAGAATAATGGGCCTCATATAATGATCCATATAGAATAAAGGGCCCTATATAATGCTCCATATAGAATAATGAACCCTATATAATGCTCCATATAGAATAATGGGCCCTATATAATGCCCCATATAGAATAATGGAAACCATATAGTGCTCCAAATAGTATAATGGGCCCTATATAATGCTACATATAGAATAATGGACATTATATAATACTCCATATAGAATAATGGAAATCATATAGTGCTCCATCTAGAATAATGGACCCTATATAATACTCCATATAGAATAATGGTTCTTATATAATGCTCCATATAGAATAATGGGCCCTATATAATGCTCCATATAGAACAATGGGCCATATATAATGCTCCATAGAGAATAATGGAAACCATATAGTGCTACATATAGAATAATGGACCCAATATAATGCTCCATAAAGAATAATGGACCCTATATAATGCTCCATATAGAATAATGGGCCCTATATAACGCTCCATATAGAATAATGGAAACCATATAATGCTCCATATAGAATAATGGGCCCGATATAATGCTCCATACAAAATAATGGGCCCTATATAATGCTCCATATAGAATAATGGAAACCATATAGTGCTCCATATAGTATAATGGACCCTATATGATGTTCCATATAGAATAATGAATCCTATATAATGCTCCATATAGAATAATAGAAACCATATAATGCTCCATATAGAGATTTGGGCCCTATATAATGCTCCATACAGAATAATGGGCCCTATATAATGCTCCATATAGAATAATGGGCCAACTATGATGCTCCATATAGAATAGTGGAACCTATATAATGCCCCATATAGAATAATGCACCCTATATAATCCTCTATATAGATTAATGGCAACCATATAGTGATCCATATAGAATAATGGAACCCATATAATGCTCCATACAGAATAATGGGCCTCATATAATGATCCATATAGAATAAAGGGCCCTATATAATGCTCCATATCGAATAATGGACCTTATATAATGCTCCATATAGAATAATGGAAACCATATAGTGTTCCATATAGAATAATGGACCCTATATAATGCTCCTTATAGAATAATGAAAACCATATAATGCTCCATATAGAATAATGGGCAGTATATAATGCTCCATAGATAATAATGGGCCATATATAATGCTCCATATAGAATAATGGGCCCAATATAATGCTCCATATAGAATAATTGACCCTATATGATGCTCCATATAGAATAATGGAAACCATATAGTTCCCCGTATTGAATAATGGGCCCTATATCATGCTCCATATAGAATAATGGGCCTTATATAATGTTCCATACAGAATAATAGGCCCTATATTATGCTCCATATGGAATAATGGGCCCTACATAATGCTACATATAGAATAATAGCAACCATATAGTGATCCATAAAGAATAATGGGCCCTATATAATGCTCCATATAGAATAATGGTACCCATATAATGCTCCATACAGAATAATGGGCCTCATAAAATGCTCCATATAGAATAATGGGCCCTATATAAAGCTCCATATAGAATAATCAACTTTATATAACGCTCCATATAGAATAATGGAAACCATATAATGCTCCATATAGAATAATGGACCCTATATAATGTTCAATATCGAATAATGGACCCTGTATAATGCTACATATAGAATAATGGGCCTCATTTAATGCTCCATATAGAATAATGGGAACCATATAGTGTTCCATATAGAATAAAGGGCCCTATATAATGCCCCATATAGAATAATGGAACCCATATAGTGCTCCATATAGAATAATGGGCCTCACATAATACTCCATATAGAATAATGGGCGCTAAATAATGCTCCATATAGAATAATGGGCCCTATTTAATGCTCCATATAGAATAATGGGCCCTATAGAATGCTCCACATAGAATAATGGGCCCTTTATAGTGCTCCATATAGAATAATGGGCCCAATATAATGCTCCATATAGAATAATGGGCCCAATATAATGCTCATTATAGAATAATGGAAACCATATAGTGCTCCATATAGAATAAGGGGCCTCACATAATACTCCATATAGAATAATGGGCGCTAAATAATGCTCCATATAGAATAATGGGCTATATTTAATGCTCCATATAGAATAATGGGCCCTATATAATGCTCCACATAGAATAATGGGCCCTTTATAGTGCTCCATATAGAATAATGGGCCCAATATAATGCTCCATATAGAATAATGGACCCTATATAATGCTCCATATAGAATAATGGGCCCAATATAATGCTCATTATAGAATAATGGAAACCATATTGTGCTCCATATAGAATAATGGGCCCAATATAATGCTCCATATAGAATAATGGACATTATGTAATACTCCATAAAGAATAATGGAAATCATATAGTGCTCCATATAGAATAATGTGCCCTATATAATGCTCCGTATAGAATAATGTGCCCTATATTATGCTCCACATAGATTAATGGGCCCTATATAGTGCTCCATATAGAATAATGGGCCCAATATAATGCTCCATATAGAATAATGGACCATATATAATGCTCCATAAAGAATAATGGGCCCAATATAATGCTCCATATAGAATAATGGAAACCATATTAAGCTCCATATAGAATAATGGACCTATATAATGCTCCATATAGAATAATGGACATTATATTAAACTCCATATAGAATAATGGAAATCATATGGAGATCAATATAGAATAATGGACCCCATATAATACTCCATATAGAATAATAAGCCCTATATAATTTTTCATGTAGAATAAAGGGCCCTATATAATGCTCCATATAGAACAATGGGCCCTATATAATGCTCCATATAGAATACTGGGCTCTATATAATGCTACATATAGAATAATGGACATTATACAATACTCCATATAGAATAATGGAAATCATATAGTGCTCCATCTAGAATAATAGACCCTATATAATACTCCATATAGAATAATGGGCCCTATATAATGCTCCATATAGAATAATGGAAACCATATAATGCTCCATATAGAATAATGGGCCCGATATAATGCGCCATAAAAAATAATGGGCCCTATATAATGCTCCATATAGAATAATGGAAACCATATAGTGCTCCATATAGAATAATGGACCCTATATGATGTTCCATATAGAATAATGAATCCTATATAATGCTCCATATAGAATAATGGGCCATATATAATGCTGTATATAGAATAATGGAAACCATGTAGTGCTCCATATAGATTAATGGACCCTATATAATGCTCCATATAGAATAATGAACCCTATATAATGCTCCCTATAGAATAATGGGCCCTATATAATGCCCCGTATAGAATAATGGAAACCATATAATGATCCATATAAATTAATGGGCCCTATATAATGCTCCATACAGAATAATGGGCCCTATATAATGCTCCATATAGAATAATGGAAACCATATGGTGCTCCATATAGGATAATGGACCCTATATGATGATCCATATAGAATAATGAATACTTTATAATGCTCCATGTAGAATAATGGAAACCATATAATGCTCCATATAGAATAATGGGCCAAATATAATGCTCCATATAGAATAATGGGCCAAATATAATGCTCCATATAGAATAATGTACCCTAAATAATGATCCATATAGAATAAAAACCCTATATAATGCTCCATATAGAATAATGGAAACCATATAGTGCTCCATATAGATTAATGGACCCTATAGAATGCTCCATATAGAATAATGGAACCCATATAACGCTCCATACAGAATAATGGGCCTCATATAATGCTCCATATAGAATAATGGGCCCTATATAATGCTCCATATAGAATAATGGACTTTATATAATGTTCCATATAGAATAATGGAAACTATATAGTGCACCATATAGAATAATGGACCCTATATAATGCTCCATATAGAATAATGGAGACCATATATTGCCCCATATAGAATAATGGGCCCTATATAATCCTTTATATAGAATAATGGGCCCTATATAATGTTCCATATAGAATAATAGGCCCTGTATTATGCTCCATATAGAATAATGGACCCTAAATAATGCTGCATATAGAATAATGGAAACCATGTAGTGATAATTATAGAATAATGGGCCCGATATAATGATCCATATACAATAATGGAACCCATATAATGCTCCATACAGAATAATGGGCATCATGTAATGCTCCATATAGAATAATGAGCCCTATATAATGCTACATATAGAATAATTGAACTTATATAACGCTCCATATAAAATAATGGAAACCATATAGTGCTCCATATAGAACAAAGGTCCCTTATATAATGCTCCATATAGAATAATGGAACCCATATAGTGCTCCATAAAGAATAATGGGCCCTATATAATGCTCCACATAGAATAATGGGCCCTATATAGTGCTCCATATGGAATAATGGGCCCAATATAATGTTCCATGTAGAATAATGGGCCCGATATAATGTGCCATACAAAATAATGGGCCCTATATAATGCTCCATATAAAATAATGGAAACCATATAGTGCTCCATAAAGAATAATAGACACTATATGATGTTGCATATAGAATAAAGAATCCTATATAATGCTCCATATAGAATAATGGGACATATATAATGCTCCATATAGAATAATAGAAACCATATAATGCTCCATATAAAGATGTGGGCCCTATATAATGCTCCATACAGAATAATGGGCCCTATATAATGCTCCATATAGAATAATGGGCCAAATATAATGCTCCATATAGAATAATGGACCCTATATAATACCCCATATAGAATAATGCACCCTATATAATGCTCTATATAGATTAATGGAAACCATATAATGCTCAATATAGAATAATGGGCCTCATATAATGATCCACATAGAATAAAGGGCCCTATATAGTGCTCCATATAGAATAATGGACCTTGTATAATGCTCCATATAGAATAATGGAAAACATATAGTGTTCCATGTAGAATAATGGGCCCTATATAATGCTCCATAGAGAATAATGGGCCATATATAATGCTAAATATAGAATAATGTGCCCAATATAATGCTCCATATAGATTAATGGACCCTATATAATGCTCCATATAGAATAATGAACAGTATATAATGCTCCATATAGAATAATGGGCCCTATATAATGCCCCATATAGAATAATGGAAACCATATAGTGCTCCATATAGAATAATGGGCCCTATATAATGCTACATATAGAATAATGGACATTATATAATACTCCATATAGAATAATGGAAATCATATAGTGATCCTTATAGAATAATGGGCCCGATATACTGATCCATATACAATAATGGAACCCATATAATGCTCTATACAGAATAATGGCCATCATGTAATGCTCCATATAGAATAATGGGCCCTATATAATGCTACATATAGAATAATTGACCTTATATAACGCTCCATATAAAATAATGGAAACCATATAGTGCTCCATATAGAACAAAGGGCCCTTATATAATGCTCCATATAGAATAATAGAACCCATATAGTGCTCCATAAAGTATAATGGGCCCTATATAATGCTCCACATAGAATAATGGGCCCTATATAGTGCTCCATATGGAATAATGGGCCCAATATAATGTTCCATGTAGAATAATGGATGCTATATAATGCTCCATATAGAATAATGGGCCCTAAATAATACTCCATATAGAATAATGGGCCCTATATATTGCTCCACATAGAATAATGGGCCCTATATAGTGCTCCATATAGAATAATGGGCCCTATATAATGCTCCACATAGAATAATGGGCCCTATATAGTGCTCCATAAAGAGTAATGGGCCTCACACAATGTTCCATATAGAATAATGGGCCCAATATAATGCTTAATATAGAATAATGGAGAACATATTGTGCTCCATATAGAATAATGGGCCTATATAATGATCCATATAGAATAATGGACATTATATAAAACTCCATATAGAATAATGGAAATCATATAGGGATCAATATAGAATAATGGACTCTATATAATACTCCATATAGAATAATGGGCCCTATATAATATTTCATATAGAATAAAGGGCCCTATATAATGCTCCATATAGAACAATGGGCCCTATATAATGCTCCATATAGAATACTGGGCCCTATATAATGCTACATATAGAATAATGGGCCCTATATAATGTTCCATATAGAACAATGGTCCATATATAATGCTCCATAGAGAATAATCTAAACCATATAATGCTCCATATAGAATAATGGGCCCTATATAATGCTCCATATAGAATAATGGACTTTATATAATGTTCCATATAGAATAATGGAAACTATATAGTGCACCATATAGAATAATGGACCCTATATAATGCTCCATATAGAATAATGGAGACCATATATTGCCCCATATAGAATAATGGGCCCTATATAATCCTTTATATAGAATAATGGGCCCTATATAATGTTCCATATAGAATAATATACCCTGTATTATGCTCCATATAGAATAATGGACCCTAAATAATGCTGCATATAGAATAATGGAAACCATGTAGTGATAATTATAGAATAATGGGCCCGATATAATGATCCATATACAATGATGGAACCCATATAATGCTCCATACAGAATAATGGGCATCATGTAATGCTTCATATAGAATAATGAGCCCTATATAATGCTACATATAGAATAATTGAACTTATATAACGCTCCATATAAAATAATGGAAACCATATAGTGCTCCATATAGAACAAAGGTCCCTTATATAATGCTCCATATAGAATAATGGAACCCATATAGTGCTCCATAAAGAATAATGGGCCCTATATAATGCTCCACATAGAATAATGGGCCCTATATAGTGCTCCATATGGAATAATGGGCCCAATATAATGTTCCATGTAGAATAATGGGCCCGATATAATGCGCCATACAAAATAATGGGCCCTATATAATGCTCCATATAAAATAATGGAAACCATATAGTGCTCCATAAAGAATAATAGACACTATATGATGTTGCATATAGAATAAAGAATCCTATATAATGCTCCATATAGAATAATGGGACATATATAATGCTCCATATAGAATAATAGAAACCATATAATGCTCCATATAAAGATGTGGGCCCTATATAATGCTCCATACAGAATAATGGGCCCTATATAATGCTCCATATAGAATAATGGGCCAAATATAATGCTCCATATAGAATAATGGACCCTATATAATACCCCATATAGAATAATGCACCCTATATAATGCTCTATATAGATTAATGGAAACCATATAATGCTCCATATAGAATAATGGGCCTCATATAATGATCCACATAGAATAAAGGGCCCTATATAGTGCTCCATATAGAATAATGGACCTTGTATAATGCTCCATATAGAATAATGGAAAACATATAGTGTTCCATGTAGAATAATGGGCCCTATATAATGCTCCTTATAGAATAATGAAAACCACATAATGCTCCATATAGAATAATGGGCCGTATATAATGCTCCATAGAGAATAATGGGCCATATATAATGCTAAATATAGAATAATGTGCCCAATATAATGCTCCATATAGATTAATGGACCCTATATAATGCTCCATATAGAATAATGAACCCTATATAATGCTCCATATAGAATAATGGGCCCTATATAATGCCCCATATAGAATAATGGAAACCATATAGTGCTCCATATAGAATAATGGGCCCTATATAATGCTACATATAGAATAATGGACATTATATAATACTCCATATAGAATAATGGAAATCATATAGTGATCCTTATAGAATAATGGGCCCGATATAATGATCCATATACAATAATGGAACCCATATAATGCTCTATACAGAATAATGGCCATCATGTAATGCTCCATATAGAATAATGGGCCCTATATAATGCTACATATAGAATAATTGACCTTATATAACGCTCCATATAAAATAATGGAAACCATATAGTGCTCCATATAGAACAAAGGGCCCTTATATAATGCTCCATATAGAATAATAGAACCCATATAGTGCTCCATAAAGTATAATGGGCCCTATATAATGCTCCACATAGAATAATGGGCCCTATATAGTGCTCCATATGGAATAATGGGCCCAATATAATGTTCCATGTAGAATAATGGATGCTATATAATGCTCCATATAGAATAATGGGCCCTAAATAATACTCCATATAGAATAATGGGCCCTATATATTGCTCCACATAGAATAATGGGCCCTATATAGTGCTCCATATAGAATAATGGGCCCTATATAATGCTCCACATAGAATAATGGGCCCTATATAGTGCTCCATAAAGAGTAATGGGCCTCACACAATGTTCCATATAGAATAATGGGCCCAATATAATGCTTAATATAGAATAATGGAGAACATATTGTGCTCCATATAGAATAATGGGCCTATATAATGATCCATATAGAATAATGGACATTATATAAAACTCCATATAGAATAATGGAAATCATATAGGGATCAATATAGAATAATGGACTCTATATAATACTCCATATAGAATAATGGGCCCTATATAATATTTCATATAGAATAAAGGGCCCTATATAATGCTCCATATAGAACAATGGGCCCTATATAATGCTCCATATAGAATACTGGGCCCTATATAATGCTACATATAGAATAATGGGCCCTATATAATGCTCCATATAGAACAATGGTCCATATATAATGCTCCATAGAGAATAATCTAAACCATATAGTGCTACATATAGAATAATGGACCCAATATAATGCTCCATAAAGAATAATGGACCCTATATAATGCTCCATATAGAATAATGGGCCCTATATAACGCTCCATATAGAATAATGGAAACCATATAATGCTCCATATAGAATAATGGGCCCGATATAATGCTCCATACAAAATAATGGGCCCTATATAATGCTCCATATAGAATAATGTAAACCATATAGTGCTCCATATAGAATAATGGACCCTATATAATGTTCCATACAGAATAATAGGCCCTATATTATGCTCCATATGGAATAATGGGCCCTACATAATGCTACATATAGAATAATAGCAACCATATAGTGATCCATAAAGAATAATGGGCCCTATATAATGCTCCATATAGAATAATGTTACCCATATAATGCTCCATACAGAATAATGGGCCTCATAAAATGCTCCATATAGAATAATGGGCCCTATATAATGCTCCATATAGAATAATCAGCTTTATATAACGCTCCATATAGAATAATGGAAACCATATAATGCTCCATATAGAATAATGGACCCTATATAATGATCAATATCGAATAATGGACCTTGTATAATGCTACATATAGAATAATTGGCCTCATTTAATGCTCCATATAGAATAATGGGAACCATATATGGTTCCATATAGAATAAAGGGCCCTATATAATGCCCCATATAGAATAATGGAACCCATATAGTGCTCCATAGAGAATAATGGGCCTCACATAATACTCCATATAGAATAATGGGCGCTAAATAATGCTCCATATAGAATAATAAGCCCTATTTAATGCTCCATATAGAATAATGGGCCCTATATAATGCTCCACATAGAATAATGGGCCCTTTATAGTGCTCCATATAGAATAATGCGCCCAATATAATGCTCCATATAGAATAAAGGGCCCAATATAATGCTCTTTATAGAATAATGGAAACCATATTGTGCTCCATATAGAATAATGGGCCCTATATAATGCTCCATATAGAATAATGGACATTATGTAATACTCCATATAGAATAATGGAAATCATATAGTGCTCCATATAGAATAATGTGCCCTATATAATGCTCCGTATAGATTAATGAGCCCTATATAATGCTCCACATAGATTAATGGGCCTTATATAGTTCTCCATATAGAATAATGGGCCCAATATAATGCTCCATATAGAATAATGGACCATATATAATGCTCCATAAAGAATAATGGGCCAAATATAATGCTCCATATAGAATAATGGAAACCATATTGTGCTCCATATAGAATAATGGACCTATATAATGCTCCATATAGAATAATGGACATTATATAAAACTCCATATAGAATAATGGAAATCATATGGAGATCAATATAGAATAATGGACCCCATATAATACTCCATGTAGAATAATGGGCCCTATATAATATTTCATGTAGAATAAAGGGCCCTATATAATGCTCCATATAGAACAATGGGCCCTATATAATGCTCCATATAGAATACTGGGCTCTATATAATGCTAGATATAGAATAATGGAAACCATATAGTGCTCCATATAGAATAATGGGCCCTATAGTATGCTCAATCTAGAGTAATGGGCCCTATATAATGTTCAATATAGTATAATGGGCCCAATATAATGCTCCATATAAAATAATGGAAACCATATAGTGCTCCATATAGAATAATGGGCCCTATATAATGCTACATATAGAATAATGGACATTATATAATGCTCCATATAGAATAATGGAAATCAGATAGTGCTCCATCTAGAATAATGGACCCTATATAATACTCCATATAGAATAATGGTTCTTATATAATGCTCCATATAGAATAATGGGCCCTATATAATGCTCCATATAGAACAATGGGCCATATATAATGCTCCATAGAGAATAATGGAAACCATATAGTGCTACATATAGAATAATGGACCCAATATAATGCTCCATAAAGAATAATGGACCCTATATAATGCTCCATATAGAATAATGGGCCCTATATAACGCTCCATATAGAATAATGGAAACCATATAATGCTCCATATAGAATAATGGGCCCGATATAATGCTCCATACAAAATAATGGGCCCTATATAATGCTCCATATAGAATAATGGAAACCATATAGTGCTCCATATAGTATAATGGACCCTATATGATGTTCCATATAGAATAATGAATCCTATATAATGCTCCATATAGAATAATAGAAACCATATAATGCTCCATATAGAGATTTGGGCCCTATATAATGCTCCATACAGAATAATGGGCCCTATATAATGCTCCATATAGAATAATGGGCCAACTATGATGCTCCATATAGAATAGTGGAACCTATATAATGCCCCATATAGAATAATGCACCCTATATAATCCTCTATATAGATTAATGGCAACAATATAGTGATCCATATAGAATAATGGAACCCATATAATGCTCCATACAGAATAATGGGCCTCATATAATGATCCATATAGAATAAAGGGCCCTATATAATGCTCCATATCGAATAATGGACCTTATATAATGCTCCATATAGAATAATGGAAACCATATAGTGTTCCATATAGAATAATGGACCCTATATAATGCTCCTTATAGAATAATGAAAACCATATAATGCTCCATATAGAATAATGGGCAGTATATAATGCTCCATAGATAATAATGGGCCATATATAATGCTCCATATAGAATAATGGGCCCAATATAATGCTCCATATAGAATAATTGACCCTATATGATGCTCCATATAGAATAATGGAAACCATATAGTTCCCCGTATTGAATAATGGGCCCTATATCATGCTCCATATAGAATAATGGGCCTTATATAATGTTCCATACAGAATAATAGGCCCTATATTATGCTCCATATGGAATAATGGGCCCTACATAATGCTACATATAGAATAATAGCAACCATATAGTGATCCATAAAGAATAATGGGCCCTATATAATGCTCCATATAGAATAATGGTACCCATATAATGCTCCATACAGAATAATGGGCCTCATAAAATGCTCCATATAGAATAATGGGCCCTATATAAAGCTCCATATAGAATAATCAACTTTATATAACGCTCCATATAGAATAATGGAAACCATATAATGCTCCATATAGAATAATGGACCCTATATAATGTTCAATATCGAATAATGGACCCTGTATAATGCTACATATAGAATAATGGGCCTCATTTAATGCTCCATATAGAATAATGGGAACCATATAGTGTTCCATATAGAATAAAGGGCCCTATATAATGCCCCATATAGAATAATGGAACCCATATAGTGCTCCATATAGAATAATGGGCCTCACATAATACTCCATATAGAATAATGGGCGCTAAATAATGCTCCATATAGAATAATGGGCCCTATTTAATGCTCCATATAGAATAATGGGCCCTATAGAATGCTCCACATAGAATAATGGGCCCTTTATAGTGCTCCATATAGAATAATGGGCCCAATATAATGCTCCATATAGAATAATGGGCCCAATATAATGCTCATTATAGAATAATGGAAACCATATAGTGCTCCATATAGAATAAGGGGCCTCACATAATACTCCATATAGAATAATGGGCGCTAAATAATGCTCCATATAGAATAATGGGCTATATTTAATGCTCCATATAGAATAATGGGCCCTATATAATGCTCCACATAGAATAATGGGCCCTTTATAGTGCTCCATATAGAATAATGGGCCCAATATAATGCTCCATATAGAATAATGGACCCTATATAATGCTCCATATAGAATAATGGGCCCAATATAATGCTCATTATAGAATAATGGAAACCATATTGTGCTCCATATAGAATAATGGGCCCAATATAATGCTCCATATAGAATAATGGACATTATGTAATACTCCATAAAGAATAATGGAAATCATATAGTGCTCCATATAGAATAATGTGCCCTATATAATGCTCCGTATAGAATAATGTGCCCTATATTATGCTCCACATAGATTAATGGGCCCTATATAGTGCTCCATATAGAATAATGGGCCCAATATAATGCTCCATATAGAATAATGGACCATATATAATGCTCCATAAAGAATAATGGGCCCAATATAATGCTCCATATAGAATAATGGAAACCATATTAAGCTCCATATAGAATAATGGACCTATATAATGCTCCATATAGAATAATGGACATTATATTAAACTCCATATAGAATAATGGAAATCATATGGAGATCAATATAGAATAATGGACCCCATATAATACTCCATATAGAATAATAGGCCCTATATAATTTTTCATGTAGAATAAAGGGCCCTATATAATGCTCCATATAGAACAATGGGCCCTATATAATGCTCCATATAGAATACTGGGCTCTATATAATGCTACATATAGAATAATGGACATTATACAATACTCCATATAGAATAATGGAAATCATATAGTGCTCCATCTAGAATAATAGACCCTATATAATACTCCATATAGAATAATGGGCCCTATATAATGCTCCATATAGAATAATGGAAACCATATAATGCTCCATATAGAATAATGGGCCCGATATAATGCGCCATAAAAAATAATGGGCCCTATATAATGCTCCATATAGAATAATGGAAACCATATAGGGCTCCATATAGAATAATGGACCCTATATGATGTTCCATATAGAATAATGAATCCTATATAATGCTACATATAGAATAATGGGCCATATATAATGCTGTATATAGAATAATGGAAACCATGTAGTGCTCCATATAGATTAATGGACCCTATATAATGCTCCATATAGAATAATGAACCCTATATAATGCTCCCTATAGAATAATGGGCCCTATATAATGCCCCGTATAGAATAATGGAAACCATATAATGATCCATATAAATTAATGGGCCCTATATAATGCTCCATACAGAATAATGGGCCCTATATAATGCTCCATATAGAATAATGGAAACCATATGGTGCTCCATATAGGATAATGGACCCTATATGATGATCCATATAGAATAATGAATACTTTATAATGCTCCATGTAGAATAATGGAAACCATATAATGCTCCATATAGAATAATGGGCCAAATATAATGCTCCATATAGAATAATGGGCCAAATATAATGCTCCATATAGAATAATGTACCCTAAATAATGATCCATATAGAATAAAAACCCTATATAATGCTCCATATAGAATAATGGAAACCATATAGTGCTCCATATAGATTAATGGACCCTATAGAATGCTCCATATAGAATAATGGAACCCATATAACGCTCCATACAGAATAATGGGCCTCATATAATGCTCCATATAGAATAATGGGCCCTATATAATGCTCCATATAGAATAATGGACTTTATATAATGTTCCATATAGAATAATGGAAACTATATAGTGCACCATATAGAATAATGGACCCTATATAATGCTCCATATAGAATAATGGAGACCATATATTGCCCCATATAGAATAATGGGCCCTATATAATCCTTTATATAGAATAATGGGCCCTATATAATGTTCCATATAGAATAATAGGCCCTGTATTATGCTCCATATAGAATAATGGACCCTAAATAATGCTGCATATAGAATAATGGAAACCATGTAGTGATAATTATAGAATAATGGGCCCGATATAATGATCCATATACAATAATGGAACCCATATAATGCTCCATACAGAATAATGGGCATCATGTAATGCTCCATATAGAATAATGAGCCCTATATAATGCTACATATAGAATAATTGAACTTATATAACGCTCCATATAAAATAATGGAAACCATATAGTGCTCCATATAGAACAAAGGTCCCTTATATAATGCTCCATATAGAATAATGGAACCCATATAGTGCTCCATAAAGAATAATGGGCCCTATATAATGCTCCACATAGAATAATGGGCCCTATATAGTGCTCCATATGGAATAATGGGCCCAATATAATGTTCCATGTAGAATAATGGGCCCGATATAATGCGCCATACAAAATAATGGGCCCTATATAATGCTCCATATAAAATAATGGAAACCATATAGTGCTCCATAAAGAATAATAGACACTATATGATGTTGCATATAGAATAAAGAATCCTATATAATGCTCCATATAGAATAATGGGACATATATAATGCTCCATATAGAATAATAGAAACCATATAATGCTCCATATAAAGATGTGGGCCCTATATAATGCTCCATACAGAATAATGGGCCCTATATAATGCTCCATATAGAATAATGGGCCAAATATAATGCTCCATATAGAATAATGGACCCTATATAATACCCCATATAGAATAATGCACCCTATATAATGCTCTATATAGATTAATGGAAACCATATAATGCTCAATATAGAATAATGGGCCTCATATAATGATCCACATAGAATAAAGGGCCCTATATAGTGCTCCATATAGAATAATGGACCTTGTATAATGCTCCATATAGAATAATGGAAAACATATAGTGTTCCATGTAGAATAATGGGCCCTATATAATGCTCCATAGAGAATAATGGGCCATATATAATGCTAAATATAGAATAATGTGCCCAATATAATGCTCCATATAGATTAATGGACCCTATATAATGCTCCATATAGAATAATGAATCCTATATAATGCTCCATATAGAATAATGGGCCCTATATAATGCCCCATATAGAATAATGGAAACCATATAGTGCTCCATATAGAATAATGGGCCCTATATAATGCTACATATAGAATAATGGACATTATATAATACTCCATATAGAATAATGGAAATCATATAGTGATCCTTATAGAATAATGGGCCCGATATAATGATCCATATACAATAATGGAACCCATATAATGCTCTATACAGAATAATGGCCATCATGTAATGCTCCATATAGAATAATGGGCCCTATATAATGCTACATATAGAATAATTGACCTTATATAACGCTCCATATAAAATAATGGAAACCATATAGTGCTCCATATAGAACAAAGGGCCCTTATATAATGCTCCATATAGAATAATAGAACCCATATAGTGCTCCATAAAGTATAATGGGCCCTATATAATGCTCCACATAGAATAATGGGCCCTATATAGTGCTCCATATGGAATAATGGGCCCAATATAATGTTCCATGTAGAATAATGGATGCTATATAATGCTCCATATAGAATAATGGGCCCTAAATAATACTCCATATAGAATAATGGGCCCTATATATTGCTCCACATAGAATAATGGGCCCTATATAGTGCTCCATATAGAATAATGGGCCCTATATAATGCTCCACATAGAATAATGGGCCCTATATAGTGCTCCATAAAGAGTAATGGGCCTCACACAATGTTCCATATAGAATAATGGGCCCAATATAATGCTTAATATAGAATAATGGAGAACATATTGTGCTCCATATAGAATAATGGGCCTATATAATGATCCATATAGAATAATGGACATTATATAAAACTCCATATAGAATAATGGAAATCATATAGGGATCAATATAGAATAATGGACTCTATATAATACTCCATATAGAATAATGGGCCCTATATAATATTTCATATAGAATAAAGGGCCCTATATAATGCTCCATATAGAACAATGGGCCCTATATAATGCTCCATATAGAATACTGGGCCCTATATAATGCTACATATAGAATAATGGGCCCTATATAATGCTCCATATAGAACAATGGTCCATATATAATGCTCCATAGAGAATAATCTAAACCATATAGTGCTACATATAGAATAATGGACCCAATATAATGCTCCATAAAGAATAATGGACCCTATATAATGCTCCATATAGAATAATGGGCCCTATATAACGCTCCATATAGAATAATGGAAACCATATAATGCTCCATATAGAATAATGGGCCCGATATAATGCTCCATACAAAATAATGGGCCCTATATAATGCTCCATATAGAATAATGTAAACCATATAGTGCTCCATATAGAATAATGGACCCTATATAATGTTCCATACAGAATAATAGGCCCTATATTATGCTCCATATGGAATAATGGGCCCTACATAATGCTACATATAGAATAATAGCAACCATATAGTGATCCATAAAGAATAATGGGCCCTATATAATGCTCCATATAGAATAATCAGCTTTATATAACGCTCCATATAGAATAATGGAAACCATATAATGCTCCATATAGAATAATGGACCCTATATAATGATCAATATCGAATAATGGACCTTGTATAATGCTACATATAGAATAATTGGCCTCATTTAATGCTCCATATAGAATAATGGGAACCATATATGGTTCCATATAGAATAAAGGGCCCTATATAATGCCCCATATAGAATAATGGAACCCATATAGTGCTCCATAGAGAATAATGGGCCTCACATAATACTCCATATAGAATAATGGGCGCTAAATAATGCTCCATATAGAATAATAACCCCTATTTAATGCTCCATATAGAATAATGGGCCCTATATAATGCTCCACATAGAATAATGGGCCCTTTATAGTGCTCCATATAGAATAATGCGCCCAATATAATGCTCCATATAGAATAAAGGGCCCAATATAATGCTCTTTATAGAATAATGGAAACCATATTGTGCTCCATATAGAATAATGGGCCCTATATAATGCTCCATATAGAATAATGGACATTATGTAATACTCCATATAGAATAATGGAAATCATATAGTGCTCCATATAGAATAATGTGCCCTATATAATGCTCCGTATAGATTAATGAGCCCTATATAATGCTCCACATAGATTAATGGGCCTTATATAGTTCTCCATATAGAATAATGGGCCCAATATAATGCTCCATATAGAATAATGGACCATATATAATGCTCCATAAAGAATAATGGGCCAAATATAATGCTCCATATAGAATAATGGAAACCATATTGTGCTCCATATAGAATAATGGACCTATATAATGCTCCATATAGAATAATGGACATTATATAAAACTCCATATAGAATAATGGAAATCATATGGAGATCAATATAGAATAATGGACCCCATATAATACTCCATGTAGAATAATGGGCCCTATATAATATTTCATGTAGAATAAAGGGCCCTATATAATGCTCCATATAGAACAATGGGCCCTATATAATGCTCCATATAGAATACTGGGCTCTATATAATGCTAGATATAGAATAATGGAAACCATATAGTGCTCCATATAGAATAATGGGCCCTATAGTATGCTCAATCTAGAGTAATGGGCCCTATATAATGTTCAATATAGTATAATGGGCCCAATATAATGCTCCATATAAAATAATGGAAACCATATAGTGCTCCATATAGAATAATGGGCCCTATATAATGCTACATATAGAATAATGGACATTATATAATGCTCCATATAGAATAATGGAAATCAGATAGTGCTCCATCTAGAATAATAGACCCTATATAATAGCCCATATAGAATAATGGGTCTTATATAATGCTTCATATAGAATAATGGGTCCTATATAATGCTCCATATAGAACAATGGGCCATATATAATGTTCCATAGAGAATAATGGAAACCATATAGTGCTACATATAGAATAATGGACCCAATATAATGCTCCATAAAGAATAATGGACCCTATATAATGCTCCATATAGAATAATGGGCCCTATATAATGCTCCATATAGAATAATGGAAACCATATAAAGCTCCATATAGAGATTTGGGCCCTATATAATGCTCCATACAGAATAACGGGCCCTATATAATGGTCCATATAGAATAATGGGCCAACTATAATGCTCCATATAGAATAATGGAACCTATATAATGCCCCATATAGAATAGTGCACCCTATATAATGCTCTATATAGATTAATGGAAACCATATAGTGATCCATATAGAATAATGGGCCCTATATAATGCTCCATATAGAATAATGGAACCCATATAATGCTCCATACAGAATAATGGGCCTCATATAATGATCCATATAGAATAAAGGGCCCTATATAATGCTCCATATAGAATAATGAACCCTATATAATGCTCCATATAGAATAATGGGCCCTATATAATGCCCCATATAGAATAATGGAAACCATATAGTGCTCCAAATAGTATAATGGGCCCTATATAATGCTACATATAGAATAATGGACATTATATAATACTCCATATAGAATAATGGAAATCATATAGTGCTCCATCTAGAATAATGGACCCTATATAATACTCCATATAGAATAATGGTTCTTATATAATGCTCCATATAGAATAATGGGCCCTATATAATGCTCCATATAGAACAATGGGCCATATATAATGCTCCATAGAGAATAATGGAAACCATATAGTGCTACATATAGAATAATGGACCCAATATAATGCTCCATAAAGAATAATGGACCCTATATAATGCTCCATATAGAATAATGGGCCCTATATAACGCTCCATATAGAATAATGGAAACCATATAATGCTCCATATAGAATAATGGGCCCGATATAATGCTCCATACAAAATAATGGGCCCTATATAATGCTCCATATAGAATAATGGAAACCATATAGTGCTCCATATAGTATAATGGACCCTATATGATGTTCCATATAGAATAATGAATCCTATATAATGCTCCATATAGAATAATAGAAACCATATAATGCTCCATATAGAGATTTGGGCCCTATATAATGCTCCATACAGAATAATGGGCCCTATATAATGCTCCATATAGAATAATGGGCCAACTATGATGCTCCATATAGAATAGTGGAACCTATATAATGCCCCATATAGAATAATGCACCCTATATAATCCTCTATATAGATTAATGGCAACCATATAGTGATCCATATAGAATAATGGAACCCATATAATGCTCCATACAGAATAATGGGCCTCATATAATGATCCATATAGAATAAAGGGCCCTATATAATGCTCCATATCGAATAATGGACCTTATATAATGCTCCATATAGAATAATGGAAACCATATAGTGTTCCATATAGAATAATGGACCCTATATAATGCTCCTTATAGAATAATGAAAACCATATAATGCTCCATATAGAATAATGGGCAGTATATAATGCTCCATAGATAATAATGGGCCATATATAATGCTCCATATAGAATAATGGGCCCAATATAATGCTCCATATAGAATAATTGACCCTATATGATGCTCCATATAGAATAATGGAAACCATATAGTTCCCCGTATTGAATAATGGGCCCTATATCATGCTCCATATAGAATAATGGGCCTTATATAATGTTCCATACAGAATAATAGGCCCTATATTATGCTCCATATGGAATAATGGGCCCTACATAATGCTACATATAGAATAATAGCAACCATATAGTGATCCATAAAGAATAATGGGCCCTATATAATGCTCCATATAGAATAATGGTACCCATATAATGCTCCATACAGAATAATGGGCCTCATAAAATGCTCCATATAGAATAATGGGCCCTATATAAAGCTCCATATAGAATAATCAACTTTATATAACGCTCCATATAGAATAATGGAAACCATATAATGCTCCATATAGAATAATGGACCCTATATAATGTTCAATATCGAATAATGGACCCTGTATAATGCTACATATAGAATAATGGGCCTCATTTAATGCTCCATATAGAATAATGGGAACCATATAGTGTTCCATATAGAATAAACGGCCCTATATAATGCCCCATATAGAATAATGGAACCCATATAGTGCTCCATATAGAATAATGGGCCTCACATAATACTCCATATAGAATAAACGGCCCTATATAATGCCCCATATAGAATAATGGAACCCATATAGTGCTCCATATAGAATAATGGGCCTCACATAATACTCCATATAGAATAATGGGCGCTAAATAATGCTCCATATAGAATAATGGGCCCTATTTAATGCTCCATATAGAATAATGGGCCCTATAGAATGCTCCACATAGAATAATGGGCCCTTTATAGTGCTCCATATAGAATAAGGGGCCTCACATAATACTCCATATAGAATAATGGGCGCTAAATAATGCTCCATATAGAATAATGGGCTATATTTAATGCTCCATATAGAATAATGGGCCCTATATAATGCTCCACATAGAATAATGGGCCCTTTATAGTGCTCCATATAGAATAATGGGCCCAATATAATGCTCCATATAGAATAATGGACCCTATATAATGCTCCATATAGAATAATGGGCCCAATATAATGCTCATTATAGAATAATGGAAACCATATTGTGCTCCATATAGAATAATGGGCCCAATATAATGCTCCATATAGAATAATGAACATTATGTAATACTCCATAAAGAATAATGGAAATCATATAGTGCTCCATATAGAATAATGTGCCCTATATAATGCTCCGTATAGAATAATGTGCCCTATATTATGCTCCACATAGATTAATGGGCCCTATATAGTGCTCCATATAGAATAATGGGCCCAATATAATGCTCCATATAGAATAATGGACCATATATAATGCTCCATAAAGAATAATGGGCCCAATATAATGCTCCATATAGAATAATGGAAACCATATTAAGCTCCATATAGAATAATGGACCTATATAATGCTCCATATAGAATAATGGACATTATATTAAACTCCATATAGAATAATGGAAATCATATGGAGATCAATATAGAATAATGGACCCCATATAATACTCCATATAGAATAATAGGCCCTATATAATTTTTCATGTAGAATAAAGGGCCCTATATAATGCTCCATATAGAACAATGGGCCCTATATAATGCTCCATATAGAATACTGGCTCTATATAATGCTACATATAGAATAATGGACATTATACAATACTCCATATAGAATAATGGAAATCATATAGTGCTCCATCTAGAATAATAGACCCTATATAATACTCCATATAGAATAATGGGCCCTATATAATGCTCCATATAGAATAATGGAAACCATATAATGCTCCATATAGAATAATGGGCCCGATATTATGCGCCATAAAAAATAATGGGCCCTATATAATGCTCCATATAGAATAATGGAAACCATATAGTGCTCCATATAGAATAATGGACCCTATATGATGTTCCATATAGAATAATGAATCCTATATAATGCTCCATATAGAATAATGGGCCATATATAATGCTGTATATAGAATAATGGAAACCATGTAGTGCTCCATATAGATTAATGGACCCTATATAATGCTCCATATAGAATAATGAACCCTATATAATGCTCCCTATAGAATAATGGGCCCTATATAATGCCCCATATAGAATAATGGAAACCATATAATGATCCATATAAATTAATGGGCCCTATATAATGCTCCATACAGAATAATGGGCCCTATATAATGCTCCATATAGAATAATGGAAACCATATGGTGCTCCATATAGGATAATGGACCCTATATGATGATCCATATAGAATAATGAATACTTTATAATGCTCCATGTAGAATAATGGAAACCATATAATGCTCCATATAGAATAATGGGCCAAATATAATGCTCCATATAGAATAATGGGCCAAATATAATGCTCCATATAGAATAATGTACCCTAAATAATGATCCATATAGAATAAAAACCCTATATAATGCCCCATATAGAATAATGGAAACCATATAGTGCTCCATATAGATTAATGGACCCTATAGAATGCTCCATATAGAATAATGGAACCCATATAACGCTCCATACAGAATAATGGGCCTCATATAATGCTCCATATAGAATAATGGGCCCTATATAATGCTCCATATAGAATAATGGACTTTATATAATGTTCCATATAGAATAATGGAAACTATATAGTGCACCATATAGAATAATGGACCCTATATAATGCTCCATATAGAATAATGGAGACCATATATTGCCCCATATAGAATAATGGGCCCTATATAATCCTTTATATAGAATAATGGGCCCTATATAATGTTCCATATAGAATAATAGGCCCTGTATTATGCTCCATATAGAATAATGGACCCTAAATAATGCTGCATATAGAATAATGGAAACCATGTAGTGATAATTATAGAATAATGGGCCCGATATAATGATCCATATACAATAATGGAACCCATATAATGCTCCATACAGAATAATGGGCATCATGTAATGCTCCATATAGAATAATGAGCCCTATATAATGCTACATATAGAATAATTGAACTTATATAACGCTCCATATAAAATAATGGAAACCATATAGTGCTCCATATAGAACAAAGGTCCCTTATATAATGCTCCATATAGAATAATGGAACCCATATAGTGCTCCATAAAGAATAATGGGCCCTATATAATGCTCCACATAGAATAATGGGCCCTATATAGTGCTCCATATGGAATAATGGGCCCAATATAATGTTCCATGTAGAATAATGGGCCCGATATAATGTGCCATACAAAATAATGGGCCCTATATAATGCTCCATATAAAATAATGGAAACCATATAGTGCTCCATAAAGAATAATAGACACTATATGATGTTGCATATAGAATAAAGAATCCTATATAATGCTCCATATAGAATAATGGGACATATATAATGCTCCATATAGAATAATAGAAACCATATAATGCTCCATATAAAGATGTGGGCCCTATATAATGCTCCATACAGAATAATGGGCCCTATATAATGCTCCATATAGAATAATGGGCCAAATATAATGCTCCATATAGAATAATGGACCCTATATAATACCCCATATAGAATAATGCACCCTATATAATGCTCTATATAGATTAATGGAAACCATATAATGCTCAATATAGAATAATGGGCCTCATATAATGATCCACATAGAGTAAAGGGCCCTATATAGTGCTCCATATAGAATAATGGACCTTGTATAATGCTCCATATAGAATAATGGAAAACATATAGTGTTCCATGTAGAATAATGGGCCCTATATAATGCTCCATAGAGAATAATGGGCCATATATAATGCTAAATATAGAATAATGTGCCCAATATAATGCTCCATATAGATTAATGGACCCTATATAATGCTCCATATAGAATAATGAACCCTATATAATGCTCCATATAGAATAATGGGCCCTATATAATGCCCCATATAGAATAATGGAAACCATATAGTGCTCCATATAGAATAATGGGCCCTATATAATGCTACATATAGAATAATGGACATTATATAATACTCCATATAGAATAATGGAAATCATATAGTGATCCTTATAGAATAATGGGCCCGATATAATGATCCATATACAATAATGGAACCCATATAATGCTCTATACAGAATAATGGCCATCATGTAATGCTCCATATAGAATAATGGGCCCTATATAATGCTACATATAGAATAATTGACCTTATATAACGCTCCATATAAAATAATGGAAACCATATAGTGCTCCATATAGAACAAAGGGCCCTTATATAATGCTCCATATAGAATAATAGAACCCATATAGTGCTCCATAAAGTATAATGGGCCCTATATAATGCTCCACATAGAATAATGGGCCCTATATAGTGCTCCATATGGAATAATGGGCCCAATATAATGTTCCATGTAGAATAATGGATGCTATATAATGCTCCATATAGAATAATGGGCCCTAAATAATACTCCATATAGAATAATGGGCCCTATATATTGCTCCACATAGAATAATGGGCCCTATATAGTGCTCCATATAGAATAATGGGCCCTATATAATGCTCCACATAGAATAATGGGCCCTATATAGTGCTCCATAAAGAGTAATGGGCCTCACACAATGTTCCATATAGAATAATGGGCCCAATATAATGCTTAATATAGAATAATGGAGAACATATTGTGCTCCATATAGAATAATGGGCCTATATAATGATCCATATAGAATAATGGACATTATATAAAACTCCATATAGAATAATGGAAATCATATAGGGATCAATATAGAATAATGGACTCTATATAATACTCCATATAGAATAATGGGCCCTATATAATATTTCATATAGAATAAAGGGCCCTATATAATGCTCCATATAGAACAATGGGCCCTATATAATGCTCCATATAGAATACTGGGCCCTATATAATGCTACATATAGAATAATGGGCCCTATATAATGTTCCATATAGAACAATGGTCCATATATAATGCTCCATAGAGAATAATCTAAACCATATAGTGCTACATATAGAATAATGGACCCAATATAATGCTCCATAAAGAATAATGGACCCAATATAATGCTCCATATAGAATAATGGGCCCTATATAACGCTCCATATAGAATAATGGAAACCATATAATGCTCCATATAGAATCATGGGCCCGATATAATGCTCCATACAAAATAATGGGCCCTATATAATGCTCCATATAGAATAATGTAAACCATATAGTGCTCCATATAGAATAATGGACCCTATATAATGTTCCATACAGAATAATAGGCCCTATATTATGCTCCATATGGAATAATGGGCCCTACATAATGCTACATATAGAATAATAGCAACCATATAGTGATCCATAAAGAATAATGGGCCCTATATAATGCTCCATATAGAATAATGTTACCCATATAATGCTCCATACAGAATAATGGGCCTCATAAAATGCTCCATATAGAATATTGGGCTCTATATAATGCTCCATATAGAATAATCAGCTTTATATAACGCTCCATATAGAATAATGGAAACCATATAATGCTCCATATAGAATAATGGATCCTATATAATGATCAATATCGAATAATGGACCTTGTATAATGCTACATATAGAATAATTGGCCTCATTTAATGCTCCATATAGAATAATGGGAACCATATATGGTTCCATATAGAATAAAGGGCCCTATATAATGCCCCATATAGAATAATGGAACCCATATAGTGCTCCATATAGAATAATGGGCCTCACATAATACTCCATATAGAATAATGGGCGCTAAATAATGCTCCATATAGAATAATAAGCCCTATTTAATGCTCCATATAGAATAATGGGCCCTATATAATGCTCCACATAGAATAATGGGCCCTTTATAGTGCTCCATATAGAATAATGCGCCCAATATAATGCTCCATATAGAATAAAGGGCCCAATATAATGCTCTTTATAGAATAATGGAAACCATATTGTGCTCCATATAGAATAATGGGCCCTATATAATGCTCCATATAGAATAATGGACATTATGTAATACTCCATATAGAATAATGGAAATCATATAGTGCTCCATATAGAATAATGTGCCCTATATAATGCTCCGTATAGATTAATGAGCCCAATATAATGCTCCACATAGATTAATGGGCCTTATATAGTTCTCCATATAGAATAATGGGCCCAATATAATGCTCCATATAGAATAATGGACCATATGTAATGCTCCATAAAGAATAATGGGCCAAATATAATGCTCCATATAGAATAATGGAAACCATATTGTGCTCCATATAGAATAATGGACCTATATAATGCTCCATATAGAATAATGGACATTATATAAAACTCCATATAGAATAATGGAAATCATATGGAGATCAATATAGAATAATGGACCCCATATAATACTCCATGTAGAATAATGGGCCCTATATAATATTTCATGTAGAATAAAGGGCCCTATATAATGCTCCATATAGAACAATGGGCCCTATATAATGCTCCATATAGAATACTGGGCTCTATATAATGCTAGATATAGAATAATGGAAACCATATAGTGCTCCATATAGAATAATGGGCCCTATAGTATGCTCCATCTAGAGTAATGGGCCCTATATAATGTTCAATATAGTATAATGGGCCCAATATAATGTTCAATATAGTATAATGGGCCCAATATAATGCTCCATATAAAATAATGGAAACCATATAGTGCTCCATATAGAATAATGGGCCCTATATAATGCTACATATAGAATAATGGACATTATATAATACTCCATGTAGAATAATGGAAATCATATAGTGCTCCATCTAGAATAATAGACCCTATATAATAGCCCATATAGAATAATGGGTCTTATATAATGCTTCATATAGAATAATGGGTCCTATATAATGCTCCATATAGAACAATGGGCCATATATAATGCTCCATAGAGAATAATGGAAACCATATAGTGCTACATATAGAATAATGGACCCAATATAATGCTCCATAAAGAATAATGGACCCTATATAATGCTCCATATAGAATAATGGGCCCTATATAACGCTCCATATAGAATAATGGAAACCATATAATGCTCCATATAGAGATTTGGGCCCTATATAATGCTCCATACAGAATAACGGGCCCTATATAATGGTCCATATAGAATAATGGGCCAACTATAATGCTCCATATAGAATAATGGAACCTATATAATGCCCCATGTAGAATAGTGCACCCTATATAATGCTCTATATAGATTAATGGAAACCATATAGTGATCCATATAGAATAATGGGCCCTATATAATGCTCCATATAGAATAATGGAACCCATATAATGCTCCATACAGAATAATGGGCCTCATATAATGATCCATATAGAATAAAGGGCCCTATATAATGCTCCATATAGAATAATGGACCTTATATAATGCTCCATATAGAATAATGGAAACCATATAGTGTTCCATATAGAATAATGGACAGTATATAATGCTCCTTATAGAATAATGAAAACCATATAATGCTCCATATAGAATAATGGGCCGTATATAATGCTCCATAGAAAATAATGGGCCATATATAATGCTCCATATAGAATAATGGGCCCAATATAATGCTCCATATAGAATAATTGACCCTATATGATGCTCCATATAGAATAATGGAAACCATATAGTGCCCCGTATTGAATAATGGGCCCTATATCATGCTCCATATAGAATAATGGGCCCTACATAATGTTCCACACAGAATAATAGGCCCTATATTATGCTCCATATGGAATAATGGGCCCTACATAATGCTACATAGAGAATAATAGCAACCATATAGTGATCCATAAAGAATAATGGGCCCTATATAATGCCCCATATAGAATAATCAACTTTATATAACGCTCCATATAGAATAATGGAAACCATGTAATGCTCCATATAGAATAATGGACCCTATATAATGTTCATTATCGAATAATGGACCCTATATAATGCTACATATAGAATAATGGGCCTCATTTAATGCTCCATATAGAATAATGGGAACCATATAGTGTTCCATATAGAATAAAGGGCCCTATATAATGCCTCATATAGAATAATGGAACCCATATAATGCTCCATATAGAATAATGGGCCCAATATAATGCTCCATATAGAATAATGGACCATATATAATGCTCCATAAAGAATAATGGGCCCAATATAATGCTCCATATAGAATAATGGAAACCATATTGTGCTCCATATAGAATAATGGACCTATATAATGCTCCATATAGAATAATGGACATTATATAAAACTCCATATAGAATAATGGAAATAATATGGAGATCAATATAGAATAATGGACCCCATATAATACTCCATGTAGAATAATGGGCCCTATATAATATTTCATGTAGAATAAAGGGCCCTACATAATGCTCCATATAGAACAATGGGCCCTATATAATGCTCCATATAGAATACTGGGCTCTATATAATGCTACATATAGAATAATGGAAACCATATAGTGCCCCATATAGAATAATGGGCCCTATAGTATGCTCCATCTAGAGTAATGTGCCCTATATAATGTTCAATATAGTATAATGGGCAAAATATAATGCTTCATATAAAATAATGGAAACCATATAGTGCTCCATATAGAATAATGGGCCCTATATAATGCTCCATATAGAATAATGGACCTTGTATAATGCTCCATATAGAATAATGGAAACCATGTAGTGTTCCGTATAGAATAATGGGCCCTATATAATGCTCCTTATAGAATAATGAAAACCATATAATGCTCCATATAGAATAATGGGCCGTATATAATGCTCCATAGAGAAAAATGGGCCATATATAATGCTCCATATGGAATAATGTGCCCAATATAATGCTCCATATAGATTAATGGACCCTATATAATGCTCCATATAGAATAATGGGCCCTATATAATGCTCCATATAGAACAATGGGCCCTATGTAATGCTCCATATAGAATACTGGGCTCTATATAATGCTACATATAGAATAATGGAAACCATATAGTGCTCCATATAGAATAATGGGCCCTACAGTATGCTCCATCTAGAGTAATGGGCCCTATATAATGTTCAATATAGTATAATGGGCCCAATATAATGCTCCATATAAAATAATGGAAACCATATAGTGCTCCATATAGAATAATGGGCCCTATATAATGCCACATATAGAATAATGGACATTATATAATAAACCATATAGAATAATGGAAATCATATAGTGCTCCATCTAGAAGAATAGACCCTATATAATACTCCATATAGAATAATGGATCTTATATAATGCTCCATATAGAATAATGGGTCCTATATAATGCTCCATATAGAGCAATGGGCCATATATAATGCTCCATAGAGAATAATGGAAACCATATAGTGCTACATATAGACTAATGGACCCAATATAATGCTCCATAAAGAATAATGGACCCTATATAATGCTCCATATAGAATAATAGGCCCTATATAATGCTCCATATAGAAAAATGGAAACCATATAATGCTCCATATAGAATAATGGCCCGATATAATGCTCCATACAAATTAATGGGCCCTATATAATGCTCCATATAGAATAATGGAAACCATATAGTGCTCCATATAGAATAATGGACCCTATATGATGTTCCATATAGAATAATGGGCCCTCTATAATGTTCCATATAGAATAATGGGCCCTATATTGTGCTCCATATAGATTAATGGGATCTATATAATGCTACAAATAGAATAATGGAAAACATTTAGTGCATCATATACATTAATGGGCCTTATATAATGCTCCACATAGAATAATGGAACCCATATAATGTTCCATACAGAATAATGGGCCTCATATAACGCTTCATATACAATAATTGGCCCTAAATAATGCTCCATACAGAATAATGGACCCTATATAATGCTCCATATAGAATAATGGACCGTATATAATGCTTCATATAGAATAATGGGCCATATATAATGCTGTATATAGAATAATGGAAACCATGCAGAGCTCCATATAGATTAATGGACCCTATATAATGCTTCATATAGAATAATGAACCCTATATAATGCTCCATATAGAATAATGGGCCTTATATAATGCCCTATATAGAATAATGGAAACCATATAATGATCCATATAATTTAATGGGCCCTATATAATGCTCCATACAGAATAATGGGCCCTATATAATGCTCCAAATAGAATAATGGAAACCATATGGTGCTCCATATAGAATAATGGACCCTATATGATGATCGATATAGAATAATGGATACTTTATAATGCTCCATATAGAATAATGGGCCCTATACAATGCTCCATGTAGAATAATGGAAACCATATAATGCTCCATATAGAATAATGGGCCCTATATAATGCTCCATATAGAATAATGGGCCAAATATAATGCTCCATATAGAATAATGGACCCTAAATAATGATCCATATAGAATAAAAACCCTATATAATGCTCCATATAGAATAATGGAAACCATATAGTGCTCCATATTGATTAATGGGCCCTATATAATCCTTTATATAGAATAATGGGCCCTATATAATGTTCCATATAGAATAATAGGCCCTGTATTATGCTCCATATAGAATAATGGACCCTAAATAATGCTACATATAGAATAATGGAAACCATATAGTGATCCTTATAGAATAATGGGCCCGATATAATGATCCATATACAATAATGGAACCCATATAATGCTCCATACAGAATAATGGGCATCATGTAATGCTCCATATAGAATAATGGGCCCTATATAATGCTCCATATAGAATAATGGAAACCATGTAGTGTTCAGTATAGAATAATGGGCCCAATATAATGCTCCTTATAGAATAATGAAAACCATATAATGCTCCATATAGAATAATGGGCCGTATATAATGCTCCATAGAGAATAATGGGCCATATATAATGCTCCATATGGAATAATGTGCCCAATATAATGCTCCATATAGATTAATGGACCCTATATAATGCTCCATATAGAATAATGGGCCCTATATAATGCCCCATATAGAATAATGGAAACCATATGATGATCCATATAAATTAATGGGCCCTATATAATGCTCCATACAGAATAAAGGGCCCTATATAATGCTCCATATAGAATAATGGAAACCATATGGTGCTCCATATAGGATAATGGACCCTATATGATGATCCATATAGAATAATGGATACTTTATCATGCTCCATATAGAATAATGGGCCCTATATAATGCTCCATGTAGAATAATGGAAACCATATAATGCTCCATATAGAATAATGGGCCCTATATAATGCTCCATATAGAATAATGGATCCTAAATAATGATCCATATAGAATAAAAACCCTATATAATGCTCCATATAGAATAATGGAAACCATATAGTGCTCCATATAGAATAATGGGCCCTATATAATGCTACATATAGAATAATGGACATTATATAATACTCCATATAGAATAATGGAAATCATATAGTGCTACATCTAGAAAAATAGACCCTATATAATAGCCCATATAGAATAATGGGTCTTATATAATGCTTCATATAGAATAATGGGTCCTATATAATGCTCCATATAGAACAATGGGCCATATATAATGCTCCATAGAGAATAATGGAAACCATATAGTGCTACATATAGAATAATGGACCCAATATAATGCTCCATAAAGAATAATGGACCCTATATAATGCTCCATATAGAATAATGGGCCCTATATAACGCTCCATATAGAATAATGGAAACCATATAATGCACCATATAGAATAATGGGCCCGATATAATGCTCCATACAAAATAATACGCCCTATATAATGCTCCATATAGAATAATGGAAACCATATAGTGCTCCATATAGAATAATGGACCCTATATGATGTTCCATATAGAATAATGAATCCTATATAATGCTCCATATAGAATAATGGGCCCTATTTAATGCTCCATATAGAATAATAGAAACCATATAATGCTCCATATAGAGATTTGGGCCCTATATAATGCTCCATACAGAATAACGGGCCCTATATAATGGTCCATATAGAATAATGGGCCAACTATAATGCTCCATATAGAATAATGGAACCTATATAATGCCCCATATAGAATAGTGCACCCTATATAATGCTCTATATAGATTAATGGAAACCATATAGTGATCCATATAGAATAATGGGCCCTATATAATGCTCCATATAGAATAATGGAACCCATATAATGCTCCATACAGAATAATGGGCCTCATATAATGATCCATATAGAATAAAGGGTCCTATATAATGCTCCATATAGAATAATGGACCTTATATAATGCTCCATATAGAATAATGGAAACCATATAGTGTTCCATATAGAATAATGGACAGTATATAATGATCCTTATAGAATAATGAAAACCATATAATGCTCCATATAGAATAATGGGCCGTATATAATGCTCCATAGATAATAATGGGCCATATATAATGCTCCATATAGAACAATGGGCCCAATATAATGCTCCATATAGAATAATTGACCCTATATGATGCTCCATATAGAATAATGGAAACCATATAGTGCCCCGTATTGAATAATGGGCCCTATATCATGCTCCATATAGAATAATGGGCCCTACATAATGTTCAATACAGAATAATAGGCCCTATATTATGCTCCATATGGAATAATGGGCCCTACATAATGCTACATAGAGAATAATAGCAACCATATAGTGATCCATAAAGAATAATGGGCCCTATATAATGCCCCATATAGAATAATCAACTTTATATAACGCTCCATATAGAATAATGGAAACCATATAATGCTCCATATAGAATAATGGACCCTATATAATGTTCAATATCGAATAATGGACCCTATATAATGCTACATATAGAATAATGGGCCTCATTTAATGCTCCATATAGAATAATGGGAACCATATAGTGTTCCATATAGAATAAAGGGCCCTATATAATGCCTCATATAGAATAACGGAACCCATATAATGCTCCATATAGAATAATGGGCCCAATATAATGCTCCATATAGAATAATGGACCGTATATAATGCTTCATATAGAATAATGGGCCCAATATAATGCTCATTATAGAATAATGGAAACCATATTGTGCTCCATATAGAATAATGGGCCCTATATAATGCTCCATATAGAATAATGGACATTATGTAATACTCCATATAGAATAATGGAAATCATATAGTGCTCCATATAGAATAATGTGCCCTATATAATGCTCCGTATAGAATAATGGCCCTATATAATGCTCCACATAGATTAATGGGCCCTATATAGTGCTCCATATAGAATAATGGGCCCAATATAATGCTCCATATAGAATAATGGACCATATATAATGCTCCATAAAGAATAATGGGCCCAATATAATGCTCCATATAGAATAATGGAAACCATATTGTGCTCCATATAGAATAATGGACCTATATAATGCTCCATATAGAATAATGGACATTATATAAAACTCCATATAGAATAATGGAAATAATATGGAGATCAATATAGAATAATGGACCCCATATAATACTCCATATAGAATAATGGGCCCTATATAATATTTCATGTAGAATAAAGGGCCCTACATAATGCTCCATATAGAACAATGGGCCCTATATAATGCTCCATATAGAATACTGGGCTCTATATAATGCTACATATAGAATAATGGAAACCATATAGTGCCCCATATAGAATAATGGGCCCTATAGTATGCTCCATCTAGAGTAATGTGCCCTATATAATGTTCAATATAGTATAATGGGCAAAATATAATGCTTCATATAAAATAATGGAAACCATATAGTGCTCCATATAGAATAATGGGCCCTATATAATGCTCCATATAGAATAATGGACCTTGTATAATGCTCCATATAGAATAATGGAAACCATGTAGTGTTCCGTATAGAATAATGGGCCCTATATAATGCTCCTTATAGAATAATGAAAACCATATAATGCTCCATATAGAATAATGGGCCGTATATAATGCTCCATAGAGAATAATGGGCCATATATAATGCTCCATATGGAATAATGTGCCCAATATAATGCTCCATATAGATTAATGGACCCTATATAATGCTCCATATAGAATAATGGGCCATATATAATGCTCCATATAGAACAATGGGCCCTATGTAATGCTCCATATAGAATACTGGGCTCTATATAATGCTACATATAGAATAATGGAAACCATATAGTGCTCCATATAGAATAATGGGCCCTACAGTATGCTCCATCTAGAGTAATGGGCCCTATATAATGTTCAATATAGTATAATGGGCCCAATATAATGCTCCATATAAAATAATGGAAACCATATAGTGCTCCATATAGAATAATGGGCCCTATATAATGCCACATATAGAATAATGGTCATTATATAATACACCATATAGAATAATGGAAATCATATAGTGCTCCATCTAGAAGAATAGACCCTATATAATACTCCATATAGAATAATGGATCTTATATAATGCTCCATATAGAATAATGGGTCCTATATAATGCTCCATATAGAACAATGGGCCATATATAATGCTCCATAGAGAATAATGGAAACCATATAGTGCTACATATAGACTAATGGACCCAATATAATGCTCCATAAAGAATAATGGACCCTATATAATGCTCCATATAGAATAATGGGCCCTATATAATGCTCCATATAGAAAAATGGAAACCATATAATGCTCCATATAGAATATTGGCCCGATATAATGCTCCATACAAATTAATGGGCCCTATATAATGCTCCATATAGAATAATGGAAACCATATAGTGCTCCATATAGAATAATGGACCCTATATGATGTTCCATATAGAATAATGGGCCGTCTATAATGTTCCATATAGAATAATGGGCCCTATATTATGCTCCATATAGATTAATGGGATCTATATAATGCTACAAATAGAATAATGGAAAACATTTAGTGCATCATATACAATAATGGGCCTTATATAATGCTCCACATAGAATAATGCAACCCATATAATGTTCCATACAGAATAATGGGCCTCATATAACGCTTCATATACAATAATCGGCCCTAAATAATGCTCCATACAGAATAATGGACCCTATATAATGCTCCATATAGAATAATGGACCGTATATAATGCTTCATATAGAATAATGGGCCATATATAATGCTGTATATAGAATAATGGAAACCATGCAGAGCTCCATATAGATTAATGGACCCTATATAATGCTTCATATAGAATAATGAACCCTATATAATGCTCCATATAGAATAATGGGCCTTATATAATGCCCTATATAGAATAATGGAAACCATATAATGATCCATATAATTTAATGGGCCCTATATAATGCTCCATACAGAATAATGGGCCCTATATAATGCTCCATATAGAATAATGGAAACCATATGGTGCTCCATATAGAATAATGGACCCTATATGATGATCCATATAGAATAATGGATACTTTATAATGCTCCATATAGAATAATGGGCCCTATATAATGCTCCATGTAGAATAATGGAAACCATATAATGCTCCATATAGAATAATGGGCCCAATATAATGCTCCATATAGAATAATGGGCCAAATATAATGCTCCATATAGAATAATGGACCCTAAATAATGATCCATATAGAATAAAAACCCTATATAATGCTCCATATAGAATAATGGAAACCATATAGTGCTCCATATAGATTAATGGGCCCTATAGAATGCTCCATATAGAATAATGGAACCCATATAACGCTCCATACAGAATAATGGGCCTCATATAATGCTCCATATAGAATAATGGGCCCTATATAATGCTCCATATAGAATAATGGACCTTATATAATGTTCCATATAGAATAATGGAAACTATATATTGCACCATATAGAATAATGGACCCTATGTAATGCTCCATATAGAATAATGGAGACCATATAGTGCCCCATATAGAATAATGGGCCCTATATAATTCTTTATATTGAATAATGGGCCCTATATAATCCTTTATATAGAATAATGGGCCCTATATAATGTTCCATATAGAATAATAGGCCCTGTATTATGCTCCATATAGAATAATGGACCCTAAATAATGCTACATATAGAATAATGGAAACCATATAGTGATCCTTATAGAATAATGGGCCCGATATAATGATCCATATACAATAATGGAACCCATATAATGCTCCATACAGAATAATGGGCATCATGTAATGCTCCATATAGAATAATGGGCCCTATATAATGCTCCATATAGAATAATGGAAACCATGTAGTGTTCAGTATAGAATAATGGGCCCAATATAATGCTCCTTATAGAATAATGAAAACCATATAATGCTCCATATAGAATAATGGGCCGTATATAATGCTCCATAGAGAATAATGGGCCATATATAATGCTCCATATAGAATAATGGACCTTATATAATGTTCCATATAGAATAATGGAAACTATATAGTGCACCATATAGAATAATGGACCCTATATAATGCTCCATATAGAATAATGGAGACCATATATTGCCCCATATAGAATAATGGGCCCTATATAATCCTTTATATAGAATAATTGGCCCTATATAATGTTCCATATAGAATAATAGGCCCTGTATTATGCTCCATATAGAATAATGGACCCTAAACAATGCTACATATAGAATAATGGAAACCATATAGTGATAATTATAGAATAATGGGCCCGATATAATGATCCATATACAATAATGGAACCCATATAATGCTCCATACAGAATAATGGGCATCATGTAATGCTCCATATAGAATAATGAGCCCTATATAATGCTACATATAGAATAATTGAACTTATATAACGCTCCATATAAAATAATGGAAACCATATAGTGCTCCATATAGAACAAAGGTCCCTTATATAATGCTCCATATAGAATAATGGAACCCATATAGTGCTCCATAAAGAATAATGGGCCCTACATAATGCTCCACATAGAATAATGGGCCCTATATAGTGCTCCATATGGAATAATGGGCCCAATATAATGTTCCATGTAGAATAATGGGCCCGATATAATGCGCCATACAAAATAATGGGCCCTATATAATGCTCCATATAAAATAATGGAAACCATATAGTGCTCCATAAAGAATAATAGACACTATATGATGTTCCATATAGAATAAAGAATCTTATATAATGCTCCATATAGAATAATGGGACATATATAATGCTCCATATAGAATAATAGAAACCATATAATGCTCCATATAAAGATGTGGGCCCTATATAATGCTCCATACAGAATAATGGGCCCTATATAATGCTCCATATAGAATAATGGACCCTATATAATACCCCATATAGAATAATGCACCCTATATAATGCTCTATATAGATTAATGGAAACCATATAATGCTCCATATAGAATAATGGGCCTCATATAATGATCCATATAGAATAAAGGGCCCTATATAGTGCTCCATATAGAATAATGGGCCCTATATAATGCTCCATATAGAATAATCAGCTTTATATAACGCTCCATATAGAATAATGGAAACCATATAATGCTCCATATAGAATAATGGACCCTATATAATGATCAATATCGAATAATGGACCTTGTATAATGCTATATATAGAATAATTGGCCTCATTTAATGCTCCATATAGAATAATGGGAACCATATAGGGTTCCATATAGAATAAAGGGCCCTATATAATGCCCCATATAGAATAATGGAACCCATATAGTGCTCCATATAGAATAATGGGCCTCACATAATACTCCATATAGAATAATGGGCGCTAAATAATGCTCCATATAGAATAATAAGCCCTATTTAATGCTCCATATAGAATAATGGGCCCTATATAATGCTCCACATAGAATAATGGGCCCTTTATAGTGCTCCATATAGAATAATGGGCCCAATATAATGCTCCATATAGAATAAAGGGCCCAATATAATGCTCTTTATAGAATAATGGAAACCATATTGTGCTCCATATAGAATAATGGGCCCTATATAATGCTCCATATAGAATAATGGACATTATGTAATACTCCATATAGAATAATGGAAATCATATAGTGCTCCATATAGAATAATGTGCCCTATATAATGCTCCGTATAGATTAATGAGCCCTATATAATGCTCCACATAGATTAATGGGCCTTATATAGTTCTCCATATAGAATAATGGGCCCAATATAATGCTCCATATAGAATAATGGACCATATATAATGCTCCATAAACAATAATGGGCCCAATATAATGCTCCATATAGAATAATGGAAACCATATTGTGCTCCATATAGAATAATGGACCTATATAATGCTCCATATAGAATAATGGACATTATATAAAACTCCATATAGAATAATGGAAATCATATGGAGATCAATATAGAATAATGGACCCCATATAATACTCCATGTAGAATAATGGGCCCTATATAATATTTCATGTAGAATAAAGGGCCCTATTTAATGCTCCATATAGAACAATGGGCCCTATATAATGCTCCATATAGAATACTGGGCTCTATATAATGCTAGATATAGAATAATGGAAACCATATAGTGCTCCATATAGAATAATGGGCCCTATAGTATGCTCCATCTAGAGTAATGGGCCCTATATAATGTTCAATATAGTATAATGGGCCCAATATAATGCTCCATATAAAATAATGGAAACCATATAGTGCTCCATATAGAATAATGGGCCCTCTATAATGCTACATATAGAATAATGGACATTATATAATACTCCATATAGAATAATGGAAATCATATAGTGCTACATCTAGAAAAATAGACCCTATATAATAGCCCATATAGAATAATGGGTCTTATATAATGCTTCATATAGAATAATGGGTCCTATATAATGCTCCATATAGAACAATGGGCCATATATAATGCTCCATAGAGAATAATGGAAACCATATAGTGCTACATATAGAATAATGGACCCAATATAATGCTCCATAAAGAATAATGGACCCTATATAATGCTCCATATAGAATAATGGGCCCTATATAACGCTCCATATAGAATAATGGAAACCATATAATGCACCATATAGAATAATGGGCCCGATATAATGCTCCATACAAAATAATACGCCCTATATAATGCTCCATATAGAATAATGGAAACCATATAGTGCTCCATATAGAATAATGGACCCTATATGATGTTCCATATAGAATAATGAATCCTATATAATGCTCCATATAGAATAATGGGCCCTATTTAATGCTCCATATAGAATAATAGAAACCATATAATGCTCCATATAGAGATTTGGGCCCTATATAATGCTCCATACAGAATAACGGGCCCTATATAATGGTCCATATAGAATAATGGGCCAACTATAATGCTCCATATAGAATAATGGAACCTATATAATGCCCCATATAGAATAGTGCACCCTATATAATGCTCTATATAGATTAATGGAAACCATATAGTGATCCATATAGAATAATGGGCCCTATATAATGCTCCATATAGAATAATGGAACCCATATAATGCTCCATACAGAACAATGGGCCTCATATAATGATCCATATAGAATAAAGGGCCCTATATAATGCTCCATATAGAATAATGGACCTTATATAATGCTCCATATAGAATAATGGAAACCATATAGTGTTCCATATAGAATAATGGACAGTATATAATGCTCCTTATAGAATAATGAAAACCATATAATGCTCCATATAGAATAATGGGCCGTATATAATGCTCCATAGATAATAATGGGCCATATATAATGCTCCATATAGAATAATGGGCCCAATATAATGCTCCATATAGAATAATTGACCCTATATGATGCTCCATATAGAATAATGGAACCCATATAGTGCTCCATAAAGAATAATGGGCCCTACATAATGCTCCACATAGAATAATGGGCCCTATATAGTGCTCCATATGGAATAATAGGCCCAATATAATGTTCCATGTAGAATAATGGGCCCGATATAATGCGCCATACAAAATAATGGGGACTATATAATGCTCCATATAAAATAATGGAAACCATATAGTGCTCCATAAAGAATAATAGACACTATATGATGTTCCATATAGAATAAAGAATCCTATATAATGCTCCATATAGAATAATGGGACATATATAATGCTCCATATAGAATAATAGAAACCATATAATGCTCCATATAAAGATGTGGGCCCTATATAATGCTCCATACAGAATAATGGGCCCTATATAATGCTCCATATAGAATAATGGACCCTATATAATACCCCATATAGAATAATGCACCCTATATAATGCTCTATATAGATTAATGGAAACCATATAATGCTCCATATAGAATATTGGGCCTCATATAATGATCCATATAGAATAAAGGGCCCTATATAGTGCTCCATATAGAATAATGGACCTTGTATAATGCTCCATATAGAATAATGGAAAACATATAGTGTTCCATGTAGAATAATGGGCCCTATATAATGCTCCTTATAGAATAATGAAAACCATATAATGCTCCATATAGAATAATGGGCCATATATAATGCTCCATAGAGAATAATGGGCCATATATAATGCTCCATATAGAATAATGTGCCCAATATAATGCTCCATATAGATTAATGGACCCTATATAATGCTCCATATAGAATAATGAACCCTACATAATGCTCCATATAGAATAATGGGCCCTATATAATGCCCCATATAGAATAATGGAAACCATATAGTGCTCCATATAGAATAATGGGCCCTATATAATGCTACATATACAATAATGGACATTATATAATACTCCATATAGAATAATGGAAATCATATAGTGATCCTTATAGAATAATGGGCCCGATATAATGATCCATATACAATAATGGAACCCATATAATGCTCTATACAGAATAATGGCCATCATGTAATGCTCCATATAGAATAATGGGCCCTATATAATGCTACATATAGAATAATTGACCTTATATAACGCTCCATATAAAATAATGGAAACCATATAGTGCTCCATATAGAACAAAGGGCCCTTATATAATGCTCCATATAGAATAATAGAACCCATATAGTGCTCCATAAAGTATAATGGGCCCTATATAATGCTCCACATAGAATAATGGGCCCTATATAGTGCTCCATATGGAATAATGGGCCCAATATAATGTTCCATGTAGAATAATGGATGCTATATAATGCTCCATATAGAATAATGGGCCCTAAATAATACTCCATATAGAATAATGGGCCCTATATATTGCTCCACATAGAATAATGGGCCATATATAGTGCTCCATATAGAATAATGGGCCCTATATAATGCTCCACATAGAATAATGGGCCCTATATAGTGCTCCATAAAGAGTAATGGGCCTCACACAATGTTCCATATAGAATAATGGGCCCAATATAATGCTTAATATAGAATAATGGACATTATATAAAACTCCATATAGAATAATGGAAATCATATAGGGATCAATATAGAATAATGGACCCTATATAATACTCCATATAGAATAATGGGCCCTATATAATATTTCATATAGAATAAAGGGCCCTATATAATGCTCCATATAGAACAATGGGCCCTATATAATGCTCCATATAGAATACTGGGCCCTATATAATGCTACATATAGAATAATGGGCCCTATATAATGCTCCATATAGAACAATGGTCCATATATAATGCTCCATAGAGAATAATGGAAACCATATAGTGCTACATATAGAATAATGTGCCCAATATAATGCTCCATATAGATTAATGGACCCTATATAATGCTCCATATAGAATAATGAACCCTACATAATGCTCCATATAGAATAATGGGCCCTATATAATGCCCCATATAGAATAATGGAAACCATATAGTGCTCCATATAGAATAATGGGCCCTATATAATGCTACATATACAATAATGGACATTATATAATACTCCATATAGAATAATGGAAATCATATAGTGATCCTTATAGAATAATGGGCCCGATATAATGATCCATATACAATAATGGAACCCATATAATGCTCTATACAGAATAATGGCCATCATGTAATGCTCCATATAGAATAATGGGCCCTATATAATGCTACATATAGAATAATTGACCTTATATAACGCTCCATATAAAATAATGGAAACCATATAGTGCTCCATATAGAACAAAGGGCCCTTATATAATGCTCCATATAGAATAATAGAACCCATATAGTGCTCCATAAAGTATAATGGGCCCTATATAATGCTCCACATAGAATAATGGGCCCTATATAGTGCTCCATATGGAATAATGGGCCCAATATAATGTTCCATGTAGAATAATGGATGCTATATAATGCTCCATATAGAATAATGGGCCCTAAATAATACTCCATATAGAATAATGGGCCCTATATATTGCTCCACATAGAATAATGGGCCATATATAGTGCTCCATATAGAATAATGGGCCCTATATAATGCTCCACATAGAATAATGGGCCCTATATAGTGCTCCATAAAGAGTAATGGGCCTCACACAATGTTCCATATAGAATAATGGGCCCAATATAATGCTTAATATAGAATAATGGACATTATATAAAACTCCATATAGAATAATGGAAATCATATAGGGATCAATATAGAATAATGGACCCTATATAATACTCCATATAGAATAATGGGCCCTATATAATATTTCATATAGAATAAAGGGCCCTATATAATGCTCCATATAGAACAATGGGCCCTATATAATGCTCCATATAGAATACTGGGCCCTATATAATGCTACATATAGAATAATGGGCCCTATATAATGCTCCATATAGAACAATGGTCCATATATAATGCTCCATAGAGAATAATGGAAACCATATAGTGCTACATATAGAATAATGGACCCAATATAATGCTCCATAAAGAATAATGGACCCTATATAATGCTCCATATAGAATAATGGGCCCTATATAACGCTCCATATAGAATAATGGAAACCATATAATGCTCCATATAGAATAATGGGCCCGATATAATGCTCCATACAAAATAATGGGCCCTATATAATGCTCCATATAGAATAATGTAAACCATATAGTGCTCCATATAGAATAATGGACCCTGTATAATGTTCCATACAGAATAATAGGCCCTATATTATGCTCCATATGGAATAATGGGCCCTACATAATGCTACATATAGAATAATAGCAACCATATAGTGATCCATAAAGAATAATGGGCCCTATATAATGCCCCATATAGAATAATGGAACCCATATAGTGCTCCATATAGAATAATGGGCCTCACATAATACTCCATATAGAATAATGGGCGCTAAATAATGCTCCATATAGAATAATAAGCCCTATTTAATGCTCCATATAGAATAATGGGCCCTATATAATGCTCCACATAGAATAATGGGCCCTTTATAGTGCTCCATATAGAATAATGGGCCCAATATAATGCTCCATATAGAATAAAGGGCCCAATATAATGCTCTTTATAGAATAATGGAAACCATATTGTGCTCCATATAGAATAATGGGCCCTATATAATGCTCCATATAGAATAATGGACATTATGTAATACTCCATATAGAATAATGGAAATCATATAGTGCTCCATATAGAATAATGTGCCCTATATAATGCTCCGTATAGATTAATGAGCCCTATATAATGCTCCACATAGATTAATGGGCCTTATATAGTTCTCCATATAGAATAATGGGCCCAATATAATGCTCCATATAGAATAATGGACCATATATAATGCTCCATAAACAATAATGGGCCCAATATAATGCTCCATATAGAATAATGGAAACCATATTGTGCTCCATATAGAATAATGGACCTATATAATGCTCCATATAGAATAATGGACATTATATAAAACTCCATATAGAATAATGGAAATCATATGGAGATCAATATAGAATAATGGACCCCATATAATACTCCATGTAGAATAATGGACCCTATATAATATTTCATGTAGAATAAAGGGCCCTATATAATGCTCCATATAGAACAATGGGCCCTATATAATGCTCCATATAGAATACTGGGCTCTATATAATGCTAGATATAGAATAATGGAAACCATATAGTGCTCCATATAGAATAATGGGCCCTATAGTATGCTCCATCTAGAGTAATGGGCCCTATATAATGTTCAATATAGTATAATGGGCCCAATATAATGCTCCATATAAAATAATGGAAACCATATAGTGCTCCATATAGAATAATGGGCCCTATATAATGCTACATATAGAATAATGGACATTATATAATACTCCATATAGAATAATGGAAATCATATAGTGCTACATCTAGAAAAATAGACCCTATATAATAGCCCATATAGAATAATGGGTCTTATATAATGCTTCATATAGAATAATGGGTCCTATATAATGCTCCATATAGAACAATGGGCCATATATAATGCTCCATAGAGAATAATGGAAACCATATAGTGCTACATATAGAATAATGGACCCAATATAATGCTCCATAAAGAATAATGGACCCTATATAATGCTCCATATAGAATAATGGGCCCTATATAACGCTCCATATAGAATAATGGAAACCATATAATGCACCATATAGAATAATGGGCCCGATATAATGCTCCATACAAAATAATGGGCCCTATATAATGCTCCATATAGAATAATGGAAACCATGTAGTGCTCCATATAGAATAATGGACCCTATATGATGTTCCATATAGAATAATGAATCCTATATAATGCTCCATATAGAATAATGGGCCCTATTTAATGCTCCATATAGAATAATAGAAACCATATAATGCTCCATATAGAGATTTGGGCCCTATATAATGCCCCATACAGAATAACGGGCCCTATATAATGGTCCATATAGAATAATGGTCCAACTATAATGCTCCATATAGAATAATGGAACCTATATAATGCCCCATATAGAATAGTGCACCCTATATAATGCTCTATATAGATTAATGGAAACCATATAGTGATCCATATAGAATAATGGGCCCTATATAATGCTCCATATAGAATAATGGAACCCATATAATGCTCCATACAGAATAATGGGCCTCATATAATGATCCATATAGAATAAAGGGCCCTATATAATGCTCCATATAGAATAATGGACCTTATATAATGCTCCATATAGAATAATGGAAACCATATAGTGTTCCATATAGAATAATGGACAGTATATAATGCTCCTTATAGAATAATGAAAACCATATAATGCTCCATATAGAATAATGGGCCGTATATAATGCTCCATAGATAATAATGGGCCATATATAATGCTCCATATAGAATAATGGGCCCAATATAATGCTCCATATAGAATAATTGACCCTATATGATGCTCCATATAGAATAATGGAAACCATATAGTGCCCCGTATTGAATAATGGGCCCTATATCATGCTCCATATAGAATAATGGGCCCTACATAATGTTCAATACAGAATAATAGGCCCTATATTATGCTCCATATGGAATAATGGGCCCTACATAATGCTACATAGAGAATAATAGCAACCATATAGTGATCCATAAAGAATAATGGGCCCTATATAATGCCCCATATAGAATAATCAACTTTATATAACGCTCCATATAGAATAATGGAAACCATATAATGCTCCATATAGAATAATGGACCCTATATAATGTTCAATATCGAATAATGGACCCTATATAATGCTACATATAGAATAATGGGCCTCATTTATTGCTCCATATAGAATAATGGGAACCATATAGTGTTCCATATAGAATAAAGGGCCCTATATAATGCCTCATATAGAATAATGGAACCCATATAATGCTCCATATAGAATAATGGGCCCAATATAATGCTCCATATAGAATAATGGACCCTATATAATGCTTCATATAGAATAATGGGCCCAATATAATGCTCATTATAGAATAATGGAAACCATATTGTGCTCCATATAGAATAATGGGCCCTATATAATGCTCCATATAGAATAATGGACATTATGTAATACTCCATATAGAATAATGGAAATCATATAGTGCTCCATATAGAATAATGTTCCCTATATAATGCTCCGTATAGAATAATGGCCCTATATAATGCTCCACATAGATTAATGGGCCCTATATAGTGCTCCATATAGAATAATGGGCCCAATATAATGCTCCATATAGAATAATGGACCATATATAATGCTCCATAAAGAATAATGGGCCCAATATAATGCTCCATATAGAATAATGGAAACCATATTGTGCTCCATATAGAATAATGGACCTATATAATGCTCCATATAGAATAATGGACATTATATAAAACTCCATATAGAATAATGGAAATAATATGGAGATCTATATAGAATAATGGACCCCATATAATACTCCATATAGAATAATGGGCCCTATATAATATTTCATGTAGAATAAAGGGCCCTACATAATGCTCCATATAGAACAATGGGCCCTATATAATGCTCCATATAGAATACTGGGCTCTATATAATGCTACATATAGAATAATGGAAACCATATAGTGCCCCATATAGAATAATGGGCCCTATAGTATGCTCCATCTAGAGTAATGTGCCCTATATAATGTTCAATATAGTATAATGGGCAAAATATAATGCTTCATATAAAATAATGGAAACCATATAGTGCTCCATATAGAATAATGGGCCCTATATAATGCTCCATATAGAATAATGGACCTTGTATAATGCTCCATATAGAATAATGGAAACCATGTAGTGTTCCGTATAGAATAATGGGCCCTATATAATGCTCCTTATAGAATAATGAAAACCATATAATGCTCCATATAGAATAATGGGCCGTATATAATGCTCCATAGAGAATAATGGGCCATATATAATGCTCCATATGGAATAATGTGCCCAATATAATGCTCCATATATATTAATGGACCCTATATAATGCTCCATATAGAATAATGGGCCATATATAATGCTCCATATAGAACAATGGGCCCTATGTAATGCTCCATATAGAATACTGGGCTCTATATAATGCTACATATAGAATAATGGAAACCATATAGTGCTCCATATAGAATAATGGGCCCTACAGTATGCTCCATCTAGAGTAATGGGCCCTATATAATGTTCAATATAGTATAATGGGCCCAATATAATGCTCCATATAAAATAATGGAAACCATATAGTGCTCCATATAGAATAATGGGCCCTATATAATGCCACATATAGAATAATGGACATTATATAATACACCATATAGAATAATGGAAATCATATAGTGCTCCATCTAGAAGAATAGACCCTATATAATACTCCATATAGAATAATGGATCTTATATAATGCTCCATATAGAATAATGGGTCCTATATAATGCTCCATATAGAACAATGGGCCATATATAATGCTCCATAGAGAATAATGGAAACCATATAGTGCTACATATAGACTAATGGACCCAATATAATGCTCCATAAAGAATAATGGACCCTATATAATGCTCCATATAGAATAATGGGCCCTATATAATGCTCCATATAGAAAAATGGAAACCATATAATGCTCCATATAGAATATTGGCCCGATATAATGCTCCATACAAATTAATGGGCCCTATATAATGCTCCATATAGAATAATGGAAACCATATAGTGCTCCATATAGAATAATGGACCCTATATGATGTTCCATATAGAATAATGGGCCGTCTATAATGTTCCATATAGAATAATGGGCCCTATATTATGCTCCATATAGATTAATGGGATCTATATAATGCTACAAATAGAATAATGGAAAACATTTAGTGCATCATATACAATAATGGGCCTTATATAATGCTCCACATAGAATAATGGAACCCATATAATGTTCCATACAGAATAATGGGCCTCATATAACGCTTCATATACAATAATCGGCCCTAAATAATCCTCCATACAGAATAATGGACCCTATATAATGCTCCATATAGAATAATGGACCGTATATAATGCTTCATATAGAATAATGGGCCATATATAATGCTGTATATAGAATAATGGAAACCATGCAGAGCTCCATATAGATTAATGGACCCTATATAATGCTTCATATAGAATAATGAACCCTATATAATGTTCCATATAGAATAATGGGCCTTATATAATGCCCTATATAGAATAATGGAAACCATATAATGATCCATATAATTTAATGGGCCCTATATAATGCTCCATACAGAATAATGGGCCCTATATAATGCTCCATATAGAATAATGGAAACCATATGGTGCTCCATATAGAATAATGGACCCTATATGATGATCCATATAGAATAATGGATACTTTATAATGCTCCATATAGAATAATGGGCCCTATATAATGCTCCATGTAGAATAATGGAAACCATATAATGCTCCATATAGAATAATGGGCCCTATATAATGCTCCATATAGAATAATGGGCCAAATATAATGCTCCATATAGAATAATGGACCCTAAATAATGATCCATATAGAATAAAAACCCTATATAATGCTCCATATAGAATAATGGAAACCATATAGTGCTCCATATAGATTAATGGGCCCTATAGAATGCTCCATATAGAATAATGGAACCCATATAACGCTCCATACAGAATAATGGGCCTCATATAATGCTCCATATAGAATAATGGGCCCTATATAATGCTCCATATAGAATAATGGACCTTATATAATGTTCCATATAGAATAATGGAAACTATATATTGCACCATATAGAATAATGGACCCTATGTAATGCTCCATATAGAATAATGGAGACCATATAGTGCCCCATATAGAATAATGGGCCCTATATAATTCTTTATATTGAATAATGGGCCCTATATAATCCTTTATATAGAATAATGGGCCCTATATAATGTTCCATATAGAATAATAGGCCCTGTATTATGCTCCATATAGAATAATGGACCCTAAATAATGCTACATATAGAATAATGGAAACCATATAGTGATCCTTATAGAATAATGGGCCCGATATAATGATCCATATACAAAAATGGAACCCATATAATGCTCCATACAGAATAATGGGCATCATGTAATGCTCCATATAGAATAATGGGCCCTATATAATGCTCCATATAGAATAATGGAAACCATGTAGTGTTCAGTATAGAATAATGGGCCCAATATAATGCTCCTTATAGAATAATGAAAACCATATAATGCTCCATATAGAATAATGGGCCGTATATAATGCTCCATAGAGAATAATGGGCCATATATAATGCTCCATATGGAATAATGTGCCCAATATAATGCTCCATATAGATTAATGGACCCTATATAATGCTCCATATAGAATAATGGGCCCTATATAATGCTCCATGTAGAATAATGGAAACCATATAATGCTCCATATAGAATAATGGGCCCTATATAATGCTCCATATAGAATAATGGATCCTAAATAATGATCCATATAGAATAAAAACCCTATATAATGCTCCATATAGAATAATGGAAGCCATATAGTGCTACATATAGATTAATGGGCCCTATAGAATGCTCCATATAGAATAATGTAACCCATATAACGCTCCATACTGAATAATGGGCCTCATATAATGCTCCATATAGAATAATGGGCCCTCTATAATGCTCCATAGAGAATAATGGACCTTATATAATGTTCCATATAGAATAATGGAAACTATATAGTGCACCATATAGAATAATGGACCCTATATAATGCTCCATATAGAATAATGGAGACCATATAGTGCCCCATATATAATAATGCGCCCTATATAACCCTTTATATAGAATAATGGGCCCTATATAATGTTCCATATAGAATAATAGGCCCTGTAATATGCTCCATATAGAATAATGGACCCTAAATAATGCTACATATAGAATAATGGAAACCATATAGTGATCCTTATAGAATAATGGGCCCGATATAATGATCCATATAAAATAATGGAACCCATATAATGCTCCATACAGAATAAAGGGCATCATGTAATGCTCCATATAGAATAATCGGCCCTATATAATGCTACATATAGAATAATTGACCTTATATAACGCTCCATATAAAATAATGAAAACCATATAGTGCTCCATATAGAACAAAGGGCCCTTATATAATGCTCCATATAGAATAATGGAACCCATATAGTGCTCCATAAAGAATAATGGGCCCTATATAATGCTCCACATAGAATAATGGGCCCTATATAGTGCTCCATATGGAATAATGGGCCCAATATAATGTTCCATGTAGAATAATGGACCCTATGTAATGCTCCATATAGAATAATGGGCCCTAAATAATACTCCATATAGAATAATGGGCCCTATATATTGCTCCACATAGAATAATGGGCCCTATATAGTGCTCCATATAGAATAATGGGCCCTATATAATGCTCCACATAGAATAATGGGCCCTATATTGTGCTCCATAAAGAGTAATGGGCCTCACACAATGTTCCATATAGAATAATGGGCCCAGTATAATGCTCCATATAGAATAATGGAGAACATATTGTGCTCCATATAGAATAATGGGCCTATATAATGATCCATATAGAATAATGGACATTATATAAAACTTCATATAGAATAATGCAAATCATATAGAGATCAATATAGAATAATGGACCCTATATAATACTCCACATAGAATAATGGGCCCTATATAATATTTCATATAGAATAAATGCCCTATATAATGCTCCATATAGAACAATGGGCCCTATATAATGCTCCATATAGAATACTGGGCCCTATATAATGCTACATATAGAATAATGGAAACCACATAGTGCTCCATATAGAATAACGGGCCCTATATAATGTTCCATATAGAATAATGGACATTATATAATACTCCATATAGAATAATGGAAATCATATAGTGCTCCATCTAGAATAATGGACCCTATATAATACTCCATATAGAATAATGGTTCTTATATAATGCTCCATATAGAATAATGGGCCCTATATAATGCTCCATATAGAACAATGGGCCATATATAATGCTCCATAGAGAATAATGGAAACCATATAGTGCTACATATAGAATAATGGACCCAATATAATGCTCCATAAAGAATAATGGACCCTATATAATGCTCCATATAGAATAATGGGCCCTATATAATGCTCCATATAGAATAATGGAAACCATATAATGCTCCATATAGAATAATGGGCCCGATATAATGCTCCATACAAAATAATGGGCCCTATATAATGCTCCATATAGAATAATGGAAACCATATAGTGCTCCATATAGTATAATGGACCCTATATGATGTTCCATATAGAATAATGAATCCTATATAATGCTCCATATAGAATAATAGAAACCATATAATGCTCCATATAGAGATTTGGGCCCTATATAATGCTCCATACAGAATAATGGGCCCTATATAATGCTCCATATAGAATAATGGGCCAACTATGATGCTCCATATAGAATAATGGAACCTATATAATGCCCCATATAGAATAATGCACCCTATATAATCCTCTATATAGATTAATGGCAACCATATAGTGATCCATATAGCATAATGGGCCCTATATACTGCTCCATATAGAATAATGGAACCCATATAATGCTCCATACAGAATAATGGGCCTCATATAATGATCCATATAGAATAAAGGGCCCTATATAATGCTCCATATAGAATAATGGACCTTATATAATGCTCCATATAGAATAATGGAAACCATATAGTGTTCCATATAGAATAATGGACCCTATATAATGCTCCTTATAGAATAATGAAAACCATATAATGCTCCATATAGAATAATGGGCAGTATATAATGCTCCATGGATAATAATGGGCCATATATAATGCTCCATATAGAATAATGGGCCCAATATAATGCTCCATATAGAATAATTGACCCTATATGATGCTCCATATAGAATAATGGAAACCATATAGTTCCCCGTATTGAATAATGGGCCCTATATCATGCTCCATATAGAATAATGGGCCCTATATAATGTTCCATACAGAATAATAGGCCCTATATTATGCTCCATATGGAATAATGGGCCCTACATAATGCTACATATAGAATAATAGCAACCATATAGTGATCCATAAAGAATAATGGGCCCTATATAATGCTCCATATAGAATAATGGTACCCATATAATGCTCCATACAGAATAATGGGCCTCATAAAATGCTCCATATAGAATAATGGGCCCTATATAAAGCTCCATATAGAATAATCAACTTTATATAACGCTCCATATAGAATAATGGAAACCATATAATGCTCCATATAGAATAATGGACCCTATATAATGTTCAATATCGAATAATGGACCCTGTATAATGCTACATATAGAATAATGGGCCTCATTTAATGCTCCATATAGAATAATGGGAACCATATAGTGTTCCATATAGAATAAAGGGCCCTATATAATGCCCCATATAGAATAATGGAACCCATATAGTGCTCCATATAGAATAATGGGCCTCACATAATACTCCATATAGAATAATGGGCGCTAAATAATGCTCCATATAGAATAATGGGCCCTATTTAATGCTCCATATAGAATAATGGGCCCTATATAATGCTCCATATAGAATAATAGAAACCATATAATGCTCCATATAGAGATTTGGGCCATATATAATGCTCCATACAGAATAACGGACCCTATATAATGGTCCATATAGAATAATGGGCCAACTATAATGCTCCATATAGAATAATGGAACCTATATAATGCCCCATATAGAATAGTGCACCCTATATAATGCTCTATATAGATTAATGGAAACCATATAGTGATCCATATAGAATAATGGGCCCTATATAATGCTCCATATAGAATAATGGAACCCATATAATGCTCCATACAGAATAATGGGCCTCATATAATGATCCATATAGAATAAAGGGCCTTATATAATGCTCCATATAGAATAATGGACCTTATATAATGCTCCATATAGAATAATGGAAACCATATAGTGTTCCATATAGAATAATGGACAGTATATAATGCTCCTTATAGAATAATGAAAACCATATAATGATCCATATAGAATAATGGGCCGTATATAATGCTCCATAGATAATAATGGGCCATATATAATGCTCCATATAGAATAATGGGCCCAATATAATGCTCCATATAGAATAATTGACCCTATATGATGCTCCATATAGAATAATGGAAACCATATAGTGCCCCGTATTGAATAATGGGCCCTATATCATGCTCCATATAGAATAATGGGCCCTACATAATGTTCCATACAGAATAATAGGCCCTATATTATGCTCCATATGGAATAATGGGCCCTACATAATGCTACATAGAGAATAATAGCAACCATATAGTGATCCATAAAGAATAATGGGCCCTATATAATGCCCCATATAGAATAATCAACTTTATATAACGCTCCATATAGAATAATGGAAACCATATAATGCTCCATATAGAATAATGGACCCTATATAATGTTCAATATCGAATAATGGACCCTATATAATGCTCCATATAGAATGATGGGCCTCATATAATGATCCATATAGAATAAAGGGCCCTATATAGTGCTCCATATAGAATAATGGACCTTGTATAATGCTCCATATAGAATAATGGAAATCATATAGTGTTCCATGTAGAATAATGGGCCCTATATAATGCTCCTTATAGAATAATGAAAACCATATAATGCTCCATATAGAATAATGGGCCGTATATAATGCTCCATAGAGAATAATGGGCCATATATAATGCTCCATATAGAATAATGTGCCCATTATAATGCTCCATATAGATTAATGGACCCTATATAATGCTCCATATAGAATAATGAACCCTATATAATGCTCAATATAGAATAATGGGCCCTATATAATGCCCCATATAGAATAATGGAAACCATATAGTGCTCCATATAGAATAATGGGCCCTATATAATGCTACATATAGAATAATGGACATTATATAATACTCCATATAGAATAATGGAAATCATATAGTGATCCTTATAGAATAATGGGCCCGATATAATGATCCATATACAATAATGGAACCCATATAATGCTCTATACAGAATAATGGCCATCATGTAATGCTCCATATAGAATAATGGGCCCTATATAATGCTACATATAGAATAATTGACCTTATATAACGCTCCATATAAAATAATGGAAACCATATAGTGCTCCATATAGAACAAAGGGCCCTTATATAATGCTCCATATAGAATAATAGAACCCATATAGTGCTCCATAAAGTATAATGGGCCCTATATAATGCTCCACATAGAATAATGGGCCCTATATAGTGCTCCATATGGAATAATGGGCCCAATATAATGTTCCATGTAGAATAATGGATGCTATATAATGCTCCATATAGAATAATGGGCCCTAAATAATACTCCATATAGAATAATGGGCCCTATATATTGCTCCACATAGAATAATGGGCCCTATATAGTGCTCCATATAGAATAATGGGCCCTATATAATGCTCCACATAGAATAATGGGCCCTTTATAGTGCTCCATATAGAATAATGGGCCCAATATAATGCTCCATATAGAATAAAGGGCCCAATATAATGCTCTTTATAGAATAATGGAAACCATATTGTGCTCCATATAGAATAATGGGCCCTATATAATGCTCCATATAGAATAATGGACATTATGTAATACTCCATATAGAATAATGGAATTCATATAGTGCTCCATATAGAATAATGTGCCCTATATAATGCTCCGTATGGATTAATGAGCCCTATATAATGCTCCACATAGATTAATGGGCCTTATATAGTTCTCCATATAGAATAATGGGCCCAATATAATGCTCCATATAGAATAATGGACCATATATAATGCTCCAAAAAGAATAATGGGCCCAATATAATGCTCCATATAGAATAATGGAAACCATATTGTGCTCCATATAGAATAATGGACCTATATAATGCTCCATATAGAATAATGGACATTATATAAAACTCCATATAGAATAATGGAAATCATATGGAGATCAATATAGAATAATGGAACCCATATAATACTCCATGTAGAATAATGGGCCCTATATAATATTTCATGTAGAATAAAGGGCCCTATATAATGCTCCATATAGAACAATGGGCCCTATATAATCCTCCATATAGAATACTGGGCTCTATATAATGCTAGATATATAATAATGGAAACCATATAGTGCTCCATATAGAATAATGGGCCCTATAGTATGCTCCATCTAGAGTAATGGGCCCTATATAATGTTCAATATAGTATAATGGGCCCAATATAATGCTCCATATAAAATAATGGAAACCATATAGTGCTCCATATAGAATAATGGGCCCTATATAATGCTACATATAGAATAATGGACATTATATAATACTCCATATAGAATAATGGAAATCATATAGTGCTAGATCTAGAATAATAGACCCTATATAATAGCCCATATAGAATAATGGGTCTTATATAATGCTTCATATAGAATAATGGGTCCTATATAATGCTCCATATAGAACAATGGGCCATATATAATGCTCCATAGAGAATAATGGAAACCATATAGTGCTACATATAGAATAATGGACCCAATATAATGCTCCATAAAGAATAATGGACCCTATATAATGCTCCATATAGAATAATGGGCCCTATATAACGCTCCATATAGAATAATGGAAACCATATAATGCACCATATAGAATAATGGGCCCGATATAATGCTCCATACAAAATAATGGGCCCTATATAATGCTCCATATAGAATAATGGAAACCATATAGTGCTCCATATAGAATAATGGACCCTATATGATGTTCCATATAGAATAATGAATCCTATATAATGCTCCATATAGAATAATGGGCCCTATATAATGCTCCATATAGAATAATAGAAACCATATAATGCTCCATATAGAGATTTGGGCCCTATATAATGCTCCATACAGAATAACGGGCCCTATATAATGGTCCATATAGAATAATGGGCCAACTATAATGCTCCATATAGAATAATGGAACCTATATAATGCCCCATATAGAATAGTGCACCCTATATAATGCTCTATATAGATTAATGGAAACCATGTAGTGATCCATATAGAATAATGGGCCCTATATAATGCTCCATATAGAATAATGGAACCCATATAATGCTCCATACAGAATAATGGGCCTCATATAATGATCCATATAGAATAAAGGGCCCTATATAATGCTCCATATAGAATAATGGACCTTATATAATGCTCCATATAGAATAATGGAAACCATATAGTGTTCCATATAGAATAATGGACAGTATATAATGCTCCTTATAGAATAATGAAAACCATATAATGCTCCATATAGAATAATGGGCCGTATATAATGCTCCATAGATAATAATGGGCTATATATAATGCTCCATATAGAATAATGGGCCCAATATAATGCTCCATATAGAATAATTGACCCTATATGATGCTCCATATAGAATAATGGAAACCATATAGTGCCCCGTATTGAATAATGGGCCCTATATCATGCTCCATATAGAATAATGGGCCCTACATAATGTTCCATACAGAATAATAGGCCCTATATTATGCTCCATATGGAATAATGGGCCCTACATAATGCTACATAGAGAATAATAGCAACCATATAGTGATCCATAAAGAATAATGGGCCCTATATAATGCCCCATATAGAATAATCAACATTATATAATGCTCCATATAGAATAATGGAAACCATATAATGCTCCATATAGAATAATGGACCCTATATAATGTTCAATATCGAATAATGGACCCTATATAATGCTACATATAGAATAATGGGCCTCATTTAATGCTCCATATAGAATAATGGGAACCATATAGTGTTCCATATAGAATAAAGGGCCCTATATAATGCCTCATATAGAATAATGGAACCCATATAATGCTCCATATAGAATAATGGGCCCAATATAATGCTCCATATAGAATAATGGACCCTATATAATGCTTCATATAGAATAATGGGCCCAATATAATGCTCATTATAGAATAATGGAAACCATATTGTGCTCCATATAGAATAATGGGCCCTATATAATGCTCCATATAGAATAATGGACATTATGTAATACTCCATATAGAATAATGGAAATCATATAGTGCTCCATATAGAATAATGTGCCCTATATAATGCTCCGTATAGAATAATGGCCCTATATAATGCTCCACATAGATTAATGGGCCCTATATAGTGCTCCATATAGAATAATGGGCCCAATATAATGCTCCATATAGAATAATGGACCATATATAATGCTCCATAAAGAATAATGGGCCCAATATAATGCTCCATATAGAATAATGGAAACCATATTGTGCTCCATATAGAATAATGGACCTATATAATGCTCCATATAGAATAATGGACATTATATAAAACTCCATATAGAATAATGGGAATAATATGGAGATCAATATAGAATAATGGACCCCATATAATACTCCATATAGAATAATGGGCCCTATGTAATATTTCATGTAGAATAAAGGGCCCTACATAATGCTCCATATAGAACAATGGGCCCTATATAATGCTCCATATAGAATACTGGGCTCTATATAATGCTACATATAGAATAATGGAAACCATATAGTGCCCCATATAGAATAATGGGCCCTATAGTATGCTCCATCTAGAGTAATGTGCCCTATATAATGTTCAATATAGTATAATGGGCAAAATATAATGCTTCATATAAAATAATGGAAACCATATAGTGCTCCATATAGAATAATGGGCCCTATATAATGCTCCATACAGAATAATGGGCCCTATATAATGCTCCATATAGAATAATGGAAACCATATGGTGCTCCATATAGGATAATGGACCCTATATGATGATCCATATAGAATAATGGATACTTTATCATGCTCCATATAGAATAATGGGCCCTATATAATGCTCCATGTAGAATAATGGAAACCATATAATGCTCCATATAGAATAATGGGCCCTATATAATGCTCCATATAGAATAATGGATCCTAAATAATGATCCATATAGAATAAAAACCCTATATAATGCTCCATATTGAATAATGGAAACCATATAGTGCTGCATATAGATTAATGGGCCCTATAGAATGCTCCATATAGAATAATGTAACCCATATAACGCTCCATACTGAATAATGGGCCTCATATAATGCTCCATATAGAATAATTGGCCCTCTATAATGCTCCATATAGAATAATGGACCTTATATAATGTTCCATATAGAATAATGGAAACTATATAGTGCACCATATAGAATAATGGACCCTATATAATGCTCCATATAGAATAATGGAGACCATATAGTGCCCCATATAGAATAATGCGCCCTATATAACCCTTTATATAGAATAATGGGCCCTATATAATGTTCCATATAGAATAATAGACCCTGTATTATGCTCCATATAGAATAATGGACCCTAAATAATGCTACATATAGAATAATGGAAACCATATAGTGATCCTTATAGAATAATGGGCCCGATATAATGATCCATATAAAATAATGGAACCCATATAATGCTCCATACAGAATAAAGGGCATCATGTAATGCTCCATATAGAATAATCGGCCCTATATAATGCTACATATAGAATAATTGACCTTATATAACGCTCCATATAAAATAATGGAAACCATATAGTGCTCCATATAGAACAAAGGGCCCTTATATAATGCTCCATATAGAATAATGGAACCCATATAGTGCTCCATAAAGAATAATGGGCCCTATATAATGCTCCACATAGAATAATGGGCCCTATATAGTGCTCCATATGGAATAATGGGCCCAATATAATGTTCCATGTAGAATAATGGACCATATGTAATGCTCCATATAGAATAATGGGCCCTAAATAATACTCCATATAGAATAATGGGCCCTATATATTGCTCCACATAGAATAATGGGCCCTATATAGTGCTCCATATAGAATAATGGGCCCTATATAATGCTCCACATAGAATAATGGGCCCAATATAGTGCTCCATAAAGAGTAATGGACCTCACACAATGTTCCATATGGAATAATGGGCCCAGTATAATGCTCCATATAGAATAATGGAGAACATGTTGTGCTCCATATAGAATAATGGGCCTATATAATGATCCATATAGAATAATGGACATTATATAAAACTTCATATAGAATAATGCAAATCATATAGAGATCAATATAGAATAATGGACCCTATATAATACTCCATATAGAATAATGGGCCCTATATAATATTTCATATAGAATAAATGCCCTATATAATGCTCCATATAGAACAATGGGCCCTATATAATGCTCCATATAGAATACTGGGCCCTATATAATGCTACATATAGAATAATGGAAACCACATAGTGCTCCATATAGAATAATGGGCCCTATAGTATGCTCCATCTAGAGTAATGGGCCCTATATAATGTTCAATATAGTATAATGGGCCCAATATAATGCTCCATATAAAATAATGGAAATCATATAGTGCTCCATATAGAATAACGGGCCCTATATAATGCTCCATATAGAATAATGGACATTATATAATACTCCATATAGAATAATGGAAATCATATAGTGCTCCATCTAGAATAATGGACCCTATATAATACTCCATATAGAATAATGGTTCTTATATAATGCTCCATATAGAATAATGGGCCCTATATAATGCTCCATATAGAACAATGGGCCATATATAATGCTCCATAGAGAATAATGGAAACCATATAGTGCTACATATAGAATAATGGACCCAATATAATGCTCCATAAAGAATAATGGACCCTATATAATGCTCCATATAGAATAATGGGCCCTATAAAACGCTCCATATAGAATAATGGAAACCATATAATGCTCCATATAGAATAATGGGCCCGATATAATGCTCCATACAAAATAATGGGCCCTATATAATGCTCCATATAGAATAATGGAAACCATATAGTGCTCCATATAGAATAATGGACCCTATATGATGTTCCATATAGAATAATGGGCCCTCTATAATGTTCCATATAGAATAATGGGCCCTATATTATGCTCCATATAGATTAATGGGATCTATATAATGCTACAAATAGAATAATGGAAAACATTTAGTGCATCATATACAATAATGGGCCTTATATAATGCTCCACATAGAATAATGGAACCCATATAATGTTCCATACAGAATAATGGGCCTCATATAACGCTTCATATACAATAATGGGCCCTAAATAATGCTCCATACAGAATAATGGACCCTATATAATGCTCCATATAGAATAATGGACCGTATATAATGCTTCATATAGAATAATGGGCCATATATAATACTGTATATAGAATAATGGAAACCATGTAGTGCTCCATATAGATTAATGGACCCTATATAATGCTCCATATAGAATAATGAACCCTATATAATGCTCCATATAGAATAATGGGCCCTATATAATGCCCTATATAGAATAATGGAAACCATATAATGATCCATATAAATTAATGGGCCCTATATAATGCTCCATACAGAATAATGGGCCCTATATAATGCTTCATATAGAATAATTTAAACCATATGGTGCTCCATAGAGAATAATGGACCCTATATGATAATCCATATAGAATAATGGATACTTTATAATGCTCCATATAGAATAATGGGCCCTATATAATGCTCCATGTAGAATAATGGAAACCATATAATGCTCCATATAGAATAATGGGCCCTATATAATGCTCCATATAGAATAATGGGCCAAATATAATACTCCATATAGAATAATGGACCCTAAATAATGATCCATATAGAATAAAAACCCTATATAATGCTTCATATAGAATAATGGAAACCATATAGTGCTCCATATAGATTAATGGGCCCTATAGAATGCTCCATATAGAATAATGGAACCCATATAACGCTCCATACAGAATAATGGGCCTCATATAATGTTCCATATAGAATAATGGGCCCTATATAATGCTCCATATAGAATAATGGACCTTATATAATGTTCCATATAGAACAATGGAAACTATATATTGCACCATATAGAATAATGGACCCTATATGATGCTCCATATAGAATAATGGAGACCATATAGTGCCCCATATAGAATAATGGGCCCTATATAATCCTTTATATAGAATAATGGGCCCTATATAATGTTCCATATAGAATAATAGGCCCTGTATTATGCTCCATATAGAATAATGGACCCTAAATAATGCTACATATAGAATAATGGAAACCATATAGTGATCCTTGTAGAATAATGGGCCCGATATAATGATCCATATACAATAATCGAACCCATATAATGCTCCATACAGAATAATGGGCATCATGTAATGCTCCATATAGAATAATGGGCCCTATATAATACTACATATAGAATAATTGACCGTATATAACGCTCCATATAAAATAATGGAAACCATATAGTGCTCCATATAGAACAAAGGGCCCTTATATAATGCTCCATATAGAATAATGGAACCCATATAGTGCTCCATAAAGAATAATGGGCCCTATATAATGCTCCACATAGAATAATGGGCCCTATATAGTGCTCCATATGGAATAATGGGCCCAATATAATGTTCCATGTAGAATAATGGACGCTATATAATGCTCCATATAGAATAATGGGCCCTAAATAATACTCCATATAGAATAATGGGCCCTATATATTGCTCCACATAGAATAATGGGCCCTATATAGTGCTCCATATAGAATAATGGGCCCTATATAATGCTCCACATAGAATAATGGGCCCTATATAGTGCTCCATAAAGAGTAATGGGCCTCACACAATGTTCCATATAGAATAATGGGCCCAATATAATGCTTAATATAGAATAATGGAGAACATATTGTTCTCCATATAGAATAATGGGCCTATATAATGATCCATATAGAATAATGGACATTATATAAAACTCCATATAGAATAATGGAAATCATATAGGGATCAATATAGAATAATGGACCCTATATAATACTCCATATAGAATAATGGGCCCTATATAATATTTCATATAGAATAAAGGGCCCTATATAATGCTCCAATTAGAACAATGGGCCCTATATAATGCTCCACATAGAATACTGGGCCCTATATAATGCCACATATAGAATAATGGAAACCATGTCATGCTCCATATAGAATAATGGGCCCTATAGTATGCTACATCTAGAGTAATGGGCCCTATATAATGTTCAATATAGTATAATGGGCCCAATATAATGCTCCATATAAAATAATGGAAACCATATAGTGCTCCATATAGAATAATGGGCCCTATATAATGCTTCATATAGAGTAATGGACATTATATAATACTCCATATAGAATAATGGAAATCATATAGTGCTCCATCTAGAATAATGGACCCTATATAATACTCCATATAGAATAATGGTTCTTATATAATGCTCCATATAGAATAATGGGCCCTATATAATGCTCCATATAGAAAAATGGGCCATATATAATGCTCCATAGAGAATAATGGAAACCATATAGTGCTACATATAGAATAATGGACCCAATATAATGCTCCATAAAGAATAATGGACCCTATATAATGCTCCATATAGAATAATGGGCCCTATATAACGCTCCATATAGAATAATGGAAACCATATAATGCTCCATATAGAATAATGGGCCCGATATAATGCTCCATACAAAATAATGGGCCCTATATAATGCTCCATATAAAATAATGGAAACCATATAGTGCTCCATATAGAATAAGGGACCCTATATGATGTTCCATATAGAATAATGAATCCTATATAATGCTCCATATAGAATAATGGGCCCTATATAATGCTCCATATAGAATAATAGAAACCATATAATGCTCCATATAGAGATTTGGGCCCTATATAATGTTCCATACAGAATAATGGGCCCTATATAATGCTCCAGATAGAATAATGGGCCAACTATGATGCTCCATATAGAATAATGGAACCTATATAATGCCCCATATAGAATAATGCACCCTATATAATCCTCTATATAGATTAATGGCAACCATATAGTGATCCATATAGAATAATGGGCCCTATATACTGCTCCATATAGAATAATGGAACCCATATAATGCTCCATACAGAATAATGGGCCTCATATAATGATCCATATAGAATAAAGGGCCCTATATAATGCTCCATATAGAATAATGGACCTTATATAATGCTCCATATAGAATAATGGAAACCATATAGTGTTCCATATAGAATAATGGACCCTATATAATGCTCCTTATAGAATAATGAAAACCATATAATGCTCCATATAGAATAATGGGCAGTATATAATGCTCCATAGATAATAATGGGCCATATATAATGCTCCATATAGAATAATGGACCCAATATAATGCTCCATATAGAATAATTGACCCTATATGATGCTCCATATAGAATAATGGAAACCATATAATGCCCCGTATTGAATAATGGGCCCTGTATCATGCTCCATATAGAATAATGGGCCCTATATAATGTTCCATACAGAATAATAGGCCCTATATTATGCTCCATATGGAATAATGGGCCCTACATAATGCTACATATAGAATAATAGCAACCATATAGTGATCCATAAAGAATAATGGGCCCTATATAATGCTCCATATAGAATAATGGTACCCATATAATGCTCCATACAGAATAATGGGCCTCATAAAATGCTCCATATAGAATAATGGGCCCTATATAAAGCTCCATATAGAATAATCAACTTTATATAACGCTCCATATAGAATAATGGAAACCATATAATGCTCCATATAGAATAATGGACCCTATATAATGTTCAATATCGAATAATGGACCCTGTATAATGCTACATATAGAATAATGGGCCTCATTTAATGCTCCATATAGAATAATGGGAACCATATAGTGTTCCATATAGAATAAAGGGCCCTATATAATGCCCCATATAGAATAATGGAACCCATATAGTGCTCCATATAGAATAATGGGCCTCACATAATACTCCATATAGAATAATGGGCGCTAAATAATGCTCCATATAGAATAATGGGCCCTATTTAATGCTCCATATAGAATAATGGGCCCTATATAATGCTCCATATAGAATAATAGAAACCATATAATGCTCCATATAGAGATTTGGGCCATATATAATGCTCCATACAGAATAACGGACCCTATATAATGGTCCATATAGAATAATGGGCCAACTATAATGCTCCATATAGAATAATGGAACCTATATAATGCCCCATATAGAATAGTGCACCCTATATAATGCTCTATATAGATTAATGGAAACCATATAGTGATCCATATAGAATAATGGGCCCTATATAATGCTCCATATAGAATAATGGAACCCATATAATGCTCCATACAGAATAATGGGCCTCATATAATGATCCATATAGAATAAAGGGCCTTATATAATGCTCCATATAGAATAATGGACCTTATATAATGCTCCATATAGAATAATGGAAACCATATAGTGTTCCATATAGAATAATGGACAGTATATAATGCTCCTTATAGAATAATGAAAACCATATAATGATCCATATAGAATAATGGGCCGTATATAATGCTCCATAGATAATAATGGGCCATATATAATGCTCCATATAGAATAATGGGCCCAATATAATGCTCCATATAGAATAATTGACCCTATATGATGCTCCATATAGAATAATGGAAACCATATAGTGCCCCGTATTGAATAATGGGCCCTATATCATGCTCCATATAGAATAATGGGCCCTACATAATGTTCCATACAGAATAATAGGCCCTATATTATGCTCCATATGGAATAATGGGCCCTACATAATGCTACATAGAGAATAATAGCAACCATATAGTGATCCATAAAGAATAATGGGCCCTATATAATGCCCCATATAGAATAATCAACTTTATATAACGCTCCATATAGAATAATGGAAACCATATAATGCTCCATATAGAATAATGGACCCTATATAATGTTCAATATCGAATAATGGACCCTATATAATGCTCCATATAGAATGATGGGCCTCATATAATGATCCATATAGAATAAAGGGCCCTATATAGTGCTCCATATAGAATAATGGACCTTGTATAATGCTCCATATAGAATAATGGAAATCATATAGTGTTCCATGTAGAATAATGGGCCCTATATAATGCTCCTTATAGAATAATGAAAACCATATAATGCTCCATATAGAATAATGGGCCGTATATAATGCTCCATAGAGAATAATGGGCCATATATAATGCTCCATATAGAATAATGTGCCCATTATAATGCTCCATATAGATTAATGGACCCTATATAATGCTCCATATAGAATAATGAACCCTATATAATGCTCAATATAGAATAATGGGCCCTATATAATGCCCCATATAGAATAATGGAAACCATATAGTGCTCCATATAGAATAATGGGCCCTATATAATGCTACATATAGAATAATGGACATTATATAATACTCCATATAGAATAATGGAAATCATATAGTGATCCTTATAGAATAATGGGCCCGATATAATGATCCATATACAATAATGGAACCCATATAATGCTCTATACAGAATAATGGCCATCATGTAATGCTCCATATAGAATAATGGGCCCTATATAATGCTACATATAGAATAATTGACCTTATATAACGCTCCATATAAAATAATGGAAACCATATAGTGCTCCATATAGAACAAAGGGCCCTTATATAATGCTCCATATAGAATAATAGAACCCATATAGTGCTCCATAAAGTATAATGGGCCCTATATAATGCTCCACATAGAATAATGGGCCCTATATAGTGCTCCATATGGAATAATGGGCCCAATATAATGTTCCATGTAGAATAATGGATGCTATATAATGCTCCATATAGAATAATGGGCCCTAAATAATACTCCATATAGAATAATGGGCCCTATATATTGCTCCACATAGAATAATGGGCCCTATATAGTGCTCCATATAGAATAATGGGCCCTATATAATGCTCCACATAGAATAATGGGCCCTTTATAGTGCTCCATATAGAATAATGGGCCCAATATAATGCTCCATATAGAATAAAGGGCCCAATATAATGCTCTTTATAGAATAATGGAAACCATATTGTGCTCCATATAGAATAATGGGCCCTATATAATGCTCCATATAGAATAATGGACATTATGTAATACTCCATATAGAATAATGGAATTCATATAGTGCTCCATATAGAATAATGTGCCCTATATAATGCTCCGTATGGATTAATGAGCCCTATATAATGCTCCACATAGATTAATGGGCCTTATATAGTTCTCCATATAGAATAATGGGCCCAATATAATGCTCCATATAGAATAATGGACCATATATAATGCTCCAAAAAGAATAATGGGCCCAATATAATGCTCCATATAGAATAATGGAAACCATATTGTGCTCCATATAGAATAATGGACCTATATAATGCTCCATATAGAATAATGGACATTATATAAAACTCCATATAGAATAATGGAAATCATATGGAGATCAATATAGAATAATGGAACCCATATAATACTCCATGTAGAATAATGGGCCCTATATAATATTTCATGTAGAATAAAGGGCCCTATATAATGCTCCATATAGAACAATGGGCCCTATATAATCCTCCATATAGAATACTGGGCTCTATATAATGCTAGATATATAATAATGGAAACCATATAGTGCTCCATATAGAATAATGGGCCCTATAGTATGCTCCATCTAGAGTAATGGGCCCTATATAATGTTCAATATAGTATAATGGGCCCAATATAATGCTCCATATAAAATAATGGAAACCATATAGTGCTCCATATAGAATAATGGGCCCTATATAATGCTACATATAGAATAATGGACATTATATAATACTCCATATAGAATAATGGAAATCATATAGTGCTAGATCTAGAATAATAGACCCTATATAATAGCCCATATAGAATAATGGGTCTTATATAATGCTTCATATAGAATAATGGGTCCTATATAATGCTCCATATAGAACAATGGGCCATATATAATGCTCCATAGAGAATAATGGAAACCATATAGTGCTACATATAGAATAATGGACCCAATATAATGCTCCATAAAGAATAATGGACCCTATATAATGCTCCATATAGAATAATGGGCCCTATATAACGCTCCATATAGAATAATGGAAACCATATAATGCACCATATAGAATAATGGGCCCGATATAATGCTCCATACAAAATAATGGGCCCTATATAATGCTCCATATAGAATAATGGAAACCATATAGTGCTCCATATAGAATAATGGACCCTATATGATGTTCCATATAGAATAATGAATCCTATATAATGCTCCATATAGAATAATGGGCCCTATATAATGCTCCATATAGAATAATAGAAACCATATAATGCTCCATATAGAGATTTGGGCCCTATATAATGCTCCATACAGAATAACGGGCCCTATATAATGGTCCATATAGAATAATGGGCCAACTATAATGCTCCATATAGAATAATGGAACCTATATAATGCCCCATATAGAATAGTGCACCCTATATAATGCTCTATATAGATTAATGGAAACCATGTAGTGATCCATATAGAATAATGGGCCCTATATAATGCTCCATATAGAATAATGGAACCCATATAATGCTCCATACAGAATAATGGGCCTCATATAATGATCCATATAGAATAAAGGGCCCTATATAATGCTCCATATAGAATAATGGACCTTATATAATGCTCCATATAGAATAATGGAAACCATATAGTGTTCCATATAGAATAATGGACAGTATATAATGCTCCTTATAGAATAATGAAAACCATATAATGCTCCATATAGAATAATGGGCCGTATATAATGCTCCATAGATAATAATGGGCTATATATAATGCTCCATATAGAATAATGGGCCCAATATAATGCTCCATATAGAATAATTGACCCTATATGATGCTCCATATAGAATAATGGAAACCATATAGTGCCCCGTATTGAATAATGGGCCCTATATCATGCTCCATATAGAATAATGGGCCCTACATAATGTTCCATACAGAATAATAGGCCCTATATTATGCTCCATATGGAATAATGGGCCCTACATAATGCTACATAGAGAATAATAGCAACCATATAGTGATCCATAAAGAATAATGGGCCCTATATAATGCCCCATATAGAATAATCAACATTATATAATGCTCCATATAGAATAATGGAAACCATATAATGCTCCATATAGAATAATGGACCCTATATAATGTTCAATATCGAATAATGGACCCTATATAATGCTACATATAGAATAATGGGCCTCATTTAATGCTCCATATAGAATAATGGGAACCATATAGTGTTCCATATAGAATAAAGGGCCCTATATAATGCCTCATATAGAATAATGGAACCCATATAATGCTCCATATAGAATAATGGGCCCAATATAATGCTCCATATAGAATAATGGACCCTATATAATGCTTCATATAGAATAATGGGCCCAATATAATGCTCATTATAGAATAATGGAAACCATATTGTGCTCCATATAGAATAATGGGCCCTATATAATGCTCCATATAGAATAATGGACATTATGTAATACTCCATATAGAATAATGGAAATCATATAGTGCTCCATATAGAATAATGTGCCCTATATAATGCTCCGTATAGAATAATGGCCCTATATAATGCTCCACATAGATTAATGGGCCCTATATAGTGCTCCATATAGAATAATGGGCCCAATATAATGCTCCATATAGAATAATGGACCATATATAATGCTCCATAAAGAATAATGGGCCCAATATAATGCTCCATATAGAATAATGGAAACCATATTGTGCTCCATATAGAATAATGGACCTATATAATGCTCCATATAGAATAATGGACATTATATAAAACTCCATATAGAATAATGGGAATAATATGGAGATCAATATAGAATAATGGACCCCATATAATACTCCATATAGAATAATGGGCCCTATGTAATATTTCATGTAGAATAAAGGGCCCTACATAATGCTCCATATAGAACAATGGGCCCTATATAATGCTCCATATAGAATACTGGGCTCTATATAATGCTACATATAGAATAATGGAAACCATATAGTGCCCCATATAGAATAATGGGCCCTATAGTATGCTCCATCTAGAGTAATGTGCCCTATATAATGTTCAATATAGTATAATGGGCAAAATATAATGCTTCATATAAAATAATGGAAACCATATAGTGCTCCATATAGAATAATGGGCCCTATATAATGCTCCATACAGAATAATGGGCCCTATATAATGCTCCATATAGAATAATGGAAACCATATGGTGCTCCATATAGGATAATGGACCCTATATGATGATCCATATAGAATAATGGATACTTTATCATGCTCCATATAGAATAATGGGCCCTATATAATGCTCCATGTAGAATAATGGAAACCATATAATGCTCCATATAGAATAATGGGCCCTATATAATGCTCCATATAGAATAATGGATCCTAAATAATGATCCATATAGAATAAAAACCCTATATAATGCTCCATATTGAATAATGGAAACCATATAGTGCTGCATATAGATTAATGGGCCCTATAGAATGCTCCATATAGAATAATGTAACCCATATAACGCTCCATACTGAATAATGGGCCTCATATAATGCTCCATATAGAATAATTGGCCCTCTATAATGCTCCATATAGAATAATGGACCTTATATAATGTTCCATATAGAATAATGGAAACTATATAGTGCACCATATAGAATAATGGACCCTATATAATGCTCCATATAGAATAATGGAGACCATATAGTGCCCCATATAGAATAATGCGCCCTATATAACCCTTTATATAGAATAATGGGCCCTATATAATGTTCCATATAGAATAATAGACCCTGTATTATGCTCCATATAGAATAATGGACCCTAAATAATGCTACATATAGAATAATGGAAACCATATAGTGATCCTTATAGAATAATGGGCCCGATATAATGATCCATATAAAATAATGGAACCCATATAATGCTCCATACAGAATAAAGGGCATCATGTAATGCTCCATATAGAATAATCGGCCCTATATAATGCTACATATAGAATAATTGACCTTATATAACGCTCCATATAAAATAATGGAAACCATATAGTGCTCCATATAGAACAAAGGGCCCTTATATAATGCTCCATATAGAATAATGGAACCCATATAGTGCTCCATAAAGAATAATGGGCCCTATATAATGCTCCACATAGAATAATGGGCCCTATATAGTGCTCCATATGGAATAATGGGCCCAATATAATGTTCCATGTAGAATAATGGACCATATGTAATGCTCCATATAGAATAATGGGCCCTAAATAATACTCCATATAGAATAATGGGCCCTATATATTGCTCCACATAGAATAATGGGCCCTATATAGTGCTCCATATAGAATAATGGGCCCTATATAATGCTCCACATAGAATAATGGGCCCAATATAGTGCTCCATAAAGAGTAATGGACCTCACACAATGTTCCATATGGAATAATGGGCCCAGTATAATGCTCCATATAGAATAATGGAGAACATGTTGTGCTCCATATAGAATAATGGGCCTATATAATGATCCATATAGAATAATGGACATTATATAAAACTTCATATAGAATAATGCAAATCATATAGAGATCAATATAGAATAATGGACCCTATATAATACTCCATATAGAATAATGGGCCCTATATAATATTTCATATAGAATAAATGCCCTATATAATGCTCCATATAGAACAATGGGCCCTATATAATGCTCCATATAGAATACTGGGCCCTATATAATGCTACATATAGAATAATGGAAACCACATAGTGCTCCATATAGAATAATGGGCCCTATAGTATGCTCCATCTAGAGTAATGGGCCCTATATAATGTTCAATATAGTATAATGGGCCCAATATAATGCTCCATATAAAATAATGGAAATCATATAGTGCTCCATATAGAATAACGGGCCCTATATAATGCTCCATATAGAATAATGGACATTATATAATACTCCATATAGAATAATGGAAATCATATAGTGCTCCATCTAGAATAATGGACCCTATATAATACTCCATATAGAATAATGGTTCTTATATAATGCTCCATATAGAATAATGGGCCCTATATAATGCTCCATATAGAACAATGGGCCATATATAATGCTCCATAGAGAATAATGGAAACCATATAGTGCTACATATAGAATAATGGACCCAATATAATGCTCCATAAAGAATAATGGACCCTATATAATGCTCCATATAGAATAATGGGCCCTATAAAACGCTCCATATAGAATAATGGAAACCATATAATGCTCCATATAGAATAATGGGCCCGATATAATGCTCCATACAAAATAATGGGCCCTATATAATGCTCCATATAGAATAATGGAAACCATATAGTGCTCCATATAGAATAATGGACCCTATATGATGTTCCATATAGAATAATGGGCCCTCTATAATGTTCCATATAGAATAATGGGCCCTATATTATGCTCCATATAGATTAATGGGATCTATATAATGCTACAAATAGAATAATGGAAAACATTTAGTGCATCATATACAATAATGGGCCTTATATAATGCTCCACATAGAATAATGGAACCCATATAATGTTCCATACAGAATAATGGGCCTCATATAACGCTTCATATACAATAATGGGCCCTAAATAATGCTCCATACAGAATAATGGACCCTATATAATGCTCCATATAGAATAATGGACCGTATATAATGCTTCATATAGAATAATGGGCCATATATAATACTGTATATAGAATAATGGAAACCATGTAGTGCTCCATATAGATTAATGGACCCTATATAATGCTCCATATAGAATAATGAACCCTATATAATGCTCCATATAGAATAATGGGCCCTATATAATGCCCTATATAGAATAATGGAAACCATATAATGATCCATATAAATTAATGGGCCCTATATAATGCTCCATACAGAATAATGGGCCCTATATAATGCTTCATATAGAATAATTTAAACCATATGGTGCTCCATAGAGAATAATGGACCCTATATGATAATCCATATAGAATAATGGATACTTTATAATGCTCCATATAGAATAATGGGCCCTATATAATGCTCCATGTAGAATAATGGAAACCATATAATGCTCCATATAGAATAATGGGCCCTATATAATGCTCCATATAGAATAATGGGCCAAATATAATACTCCATATAGAATAATGGACCCTAAATAATGATCCATATAGAATAAAAACCCTATATAATGCTTCATATAGAATAATGGAAACCATATAGTGCTCCATATAGATTAATGGGCCCTATAGAATGCTCCATATAGAATAATGGAACCCATATAACGCTCCATACAGAATAATGGGCCTCATATAATGTTCCATATAGAATAATGGGCCCTATATAATGCTCCATATAGAATAATGGACCTTATATAATGTTCCATATAGAACAATGGAAACTATATATTGCACCATATAGAATAATGGACCCTATATGATGCTCCATATAGAATAATGGAGACCATATAGTGCCCCATATAGAATAATGGGCCCTATATAATCCTTTATATAGAATAATGGGCCCTATATAATGTTCCATATAGAATAATAGGCCCTGTATTATGCTCCATATAGAATAATGGACCCTAAATAATGCTACATATAGAATAATGGAAACCATATAGTGATCCTTGTAGAATAATGGGCCCGATATAATGATCCATATACAATAATCGAACCCATATAATGCTCCATACAGAATAATGGGCATCATGTAATGCTCCATATAGAATAATGGGCCCTATATAATACTACATATAGAATAATTGACCGTATATAACGCTCCATATAAAATAATGGAAACCATATAGTGCTCCATATAGAACAAAGGGCCCTTATATAATGCTCCATATAGAATAATGGAACCCATATAGTGCTCCATAAAGAATAATGGGCCCTATATAATGCTCCACATAGAATAATGGGCCCTATATAGTGCTCCATATGGAATAATGGGCCCAATATAATGTTCCATGTAGAATAATGGACGCTATATAATGCTCCATATAGAATAATGGGCCCTAAATAATACTCCATATAGAATAATGGGCCCTATATATTGCTCCACATAGAATAATGGGCCCTATATAGTGCTCCATATAGAATAATGGGCCCTATATAATGCTCCACATAGAATAATGGGCCCTATATAGTGCTCCATAAAGAGTAATGGGCCTCACACAATGTTCCATATAGAATAATGGGCCCAATATAATGCTTAATATAGAATAATGGAGAACATATTGTTCTCCATATAGAATAATGGGCCTATATAATGATCCATATAGAATAATGGACATTATATAAAACTCCATATAGAATAATGGAAATCATATAGGGATCAATATAGAATAATGGACCCTATATAATACTCCATATAGAATAATGGGCCCTATATAATATTTCATATAGAATAAAGGGCCCTATATAATGCTCCAATTAGAACAATGGGCCCTATATAATGCTCCACATAGAATACTGGGCCCTATATAATGCCACATATAGAATAATGGAAACCATGTCATGCTCCATATAGAATAATGGGCCCTATAGTATGCTACATCTAGAGTAATGGGCCCTATATAATGTTCAATATAGTATAATGGGCCCAATATAATGCTCCATATAAAATAATGGAAACCATATAGTGCTCCATATAGAATAATGGGCCCTATATAATGCTTCATATAGAGTAATGGACATTATATAATACTCCATATAGAATAATGGAAATCATATAGTGCTCCATCTAGAATAATGGACCCTATATAATACTCCATATAGAATAATGGTTCTTATATAATGCTCCATATAGAATAATGGGCCCTATATAATGCTCCATATAGAAAAATGGGCCATATATAATGCTCCATAGAGAATAATGGAAACCATATAGTGCTACATATAGAATAATGGACCCAATATAATGCTCCATAAAGAATAATGGACCCTATATAATGCTCCATATAGAATAATGGGCCCTATATAACGCTCCATATAGAATAATGGAAACCATATAATGCTCCATATAGAATAATGGGCCCGATATAATGCTCCATACAAAATAATGGGCCCTATATAATGCTCCATATAAAATAATGGAAACCATATAGTGCTCCATATAGAATAAGGGACCCTATATGATGTTCCATATAGAATAATGAATCCTATATAATGCTCCATATAGAATAATGGGCCCTATATAATGCTCCATATAGAATAATAGAAACCATATAATGCTCCATATAGAGATTTGGGCCCTATATAATGTTCCATACAGAATAATGGGCCCTATATAATGCTCCAGATAGAATAATGGGCCAACTATGATGCTCCATATAGAATAATGGAACCTATATAATGCCCCATATAGAATAATGCACCCTATATAATCCTCTATATAGATTAATGGCAACCATATAGTGATCCATATAGAATAATGGGCCCTATATACTGCTCCATATAGAATAATGGAACCCATATAATGCTCCATACAGAATAATGGGCCTCATATAATGATCCATATAGAATAAAGGGCCCTATATAATGCTCCATATAGAATAATGGACCTTATATAATGCTCCATATAGAATAATGGAAACCATATAGTGTTCCATATAGAATAATGGACCCTATATAATGCTCCTTATAGAATAATGAAAACCATATAATGCTCCATATAGAATAATGGGCAGTATATAATGCTCCATAGATAATAATGGGCCATATATAATGCTCCATATAGAATAATGGACCCAATATAATGCTCCATATAGAATAATTGACCCTATATGATGCTCCATATAGAATAATGGAAACCATATAATGCCCCGTATTGAATAATGGGCCCTGTATCATGCTCCATATAGAATAATGGGCCCTATATAATGTTCCATACAGAATAATAGGCCCTATATTATGCTCCATATGGAATAATGGGCCCTACATAATGCTACATATAGAATAATAGCAACCATATAGTGATCCATAAAGAATAATGGGCCCTATATAATGCTCCATATAGAATAATGGTACCCATATAATGCTCCATACAGAATAATGGGCCTCATAAAATGCTCCATATAGAATAATGGGCCCTATATAATGCTCCATATAGAATAATAAACTTTATATAACGCTCCATATAGAATAATGGAAACCATATAATGCTCCATATAGAATAATGGACCCTATATAATGTTCAATATCGAATAATGGACCCTGTATAATGCTACATATAGAATAATGGGCCTCATTTAATGCTCCATATAGAATAATAGGAACCATATAGTGTTCCATATAGAATAAAGGGCCCTATATAATGCCCCATATAGAATAATGGAACCCATATAGTGCTCCATATAGAATAATGGGCCTCACATAATACTCCATATAGAATAATGGGCGCTAAATAATGCTCCATATAGAATAATGGGCCCTATTTAATGCTCCATATAGAATAATGGGCCCTATATAATGCTCCACATAGAATAATGGGCCCTATATAATGCTCCACATAGAATAATGGGCCCTTTATAGTGCTCCATATAGAATAATGGGCCCAATATAATGATCCATATAGAATAATGGACCCTATATAATGCTCCATATAGAATAATGGGCCCAATATAATGCTCATTATAGAATAATGGAAACCATATTGTGCTCCATATAGAATAATGGGCCCATTATAATGCTCCATATAGAATAATGGACATTATGTAATACTCCATAAAGAATAATGGAAATCATATAGTGCTCCATATAGAATAATGTGCCCTATATAATGCTCCGTATAGAATAATGTGCCCTATATAATGCTCCACATAGATTAATGGGCCCTATATAGTGCTCCATATAGATTAATGGGCCCAATATAATGCTCCATATAGAATAATGGACCATATATAATGCTCCATAAAGAATAATGGGCCCAATATAATGCTCCATATAGAATAATGGAAACCATATTAAGCTCCATATAGAATAATGGACCTATATAATGCTCCATATAGAATAATGGACATTATATTAAACTCCATATAGAATAATGGAAATCATATGGAGATCAATATAGAATAATGGACCCCATATAATACTCCATATAGAATAATAGGCCCTATATAATTTTTCATGTAGAATAAAGGGCCCTATATAATGCTCCATATAGAACAGTGGGCCCTATATAATGCTCCATATAGAATACTGGGCTCTATATAATGCTACATATAGAATAATGGACATTATACAATACTCCATATAGAATAATGGAAATCATATAGTGCTCCATTTAGAATAATAGACCCTATATAATACTCCATATAGAATAATGGGCCCTATATAATGCTCCATATATAATAATGGAAACCATATAATGCTCCATATAGAATAATGGGCCCGATATAATGCGCCATAAAAAATAATGGGCCCTATATAATGCTCCATATAGAATAATGGAAACCATATATTGCTCCATATAGAATAATGGACCCTATATGATGTTCCATATATAATAATGAATCCTATATAATGCTCCATATAGAATAATGGGCCATATATAATGCTGTATATAGAATAATGGAAACCATGTAGTGCTCCATATAGATTAATGGACCCTATATAATGCTCCATATAGAATAATGAACCCTATATAATGCTCCCTATAGAATAATGGGCCCTATATAATGCCCCATATAGAATAATGGAAACCATATAATGATCCATATAAATTAATGGGCCCTATATAATGCTCCATACAGAATAATGGGCCCTATATAATGCTCCATATAGAATAATGGAAACCATATGGCGCTCCATATAGGATAATGGACCCTATATGATGATCCATATAGAATAATGAATACTTTATAATGCTCCATGTAGAATAATGGAAACCAAATAATGATCCATATAGAATAATGGGCCAAATATAATGCTCCATATAGAATAATGGACCCTAAATAATGATCCATATAGAATAAAAACCCTATATAATGCTCCATATAGAATAATGGAAACCATATAGTGCTCCATATAGATTAATGGACCCTATAGAATGCTCCATATAGAATAATGGAACCCATATAACGCTCCATACAGAATAATGGGCCTCATATAATGCTCCATATAGAATAATGGGCCCTCTATAATGCTCCATATAGAATAATGGACCTTATATAATGTTCCATATAGAATAATGGAAACTATATAGTGCACCATATAGAATAATGGACCCTATATAATGCTCCATATAGAATAATGGAGACCATATATTGCCCCATATAGAATAATGGGCCCTATATAATCCTTTATATAGAATAATGGACCCTATATAATGTTCCATATAGAATAATAGGCCCTGTATTATGCTCCATATAGAATAATGGACCCTAAATAATGCTACATATAGAATAATGGAAACCATATAGTGATAATTATAGAATAATGGGCCCGATATAATGATCCATATACAATAATGGAACCCATATAATGCTCCATACAGAATAATGGGCATCATGTAATGCTCCATATAGAATAATGAGCCCTATATAATGCTATATATAGAATAATTGAACTTATATAACGCTCCATATAAAATAATGGAAACCATATAGTGCTCCATATAGAACAAAGGTCCCTTATATAATGCTCCATATAGAATAATGGAACCCATATAGTGCTCCATAAAGAATAATGGGCCCTATATAATGCTCCACATAGAATAATGGGCCCTATATAGTGCTCCATATGGAATAATGGGCCCAATATAATGTTCCATGTAGAATAATGGGCCCGATATAATGCGCCATACAAAATAATGGGCCCTATATAATGCTCCATATAAAATAATGGAAACCATATACTGCTCCATAAAGAATAATAGACACTATATGATGTTCCATATAGAATAAAGAATCCTATATAATGCTCCATATAGAATAATGGGACATATATAATGATCCATATAGAATAATGGACATTATGTAATACTCCATAAAGAATAATGGAAATCATATAGTGCTCCATATAGAATAATGTGCCCTATATAATGCTCCGTATAGAATAATGTGCCCTATATAATGCTCCACATAGATTAATGGGCCCTATATAGTGCTCCATATAGAATAATGGGCCCAATATAATGCTCCATATAGAATAATGGACCATATATAATGCTCCATAAAGAATAATGGGCCCAATATAATGCTCCATATAGAATAATGGAAACCATATTAAGCTCCATATAGAATAATGGACCTATATAATGCTCCATATAGAATAATGGACATTATATTAAACTCCATATAGAATAATGGAAATCATATGGAGATCAATATAGAATAATGGACCCCATATAATACTCCATATAGAATAATAGGCCCTATATAATTTTTCATGTAGAATAAAGGGCCCTATATAATGCTCCATATAGAACAATGGGCCCTATATAATGCTCCATATAGAATACTGGGCTCTATATAATGCTACATATAGAATAATGGACATTATACAATACTCCATATAGAATAATGGAAATCATATAGTGATCCATCTAGAATAATAGACCCTATATAATACTCCATATAGAATAATGGGCCCTATATAATGCTCCATATAGAATAATGGAAACCATATAATGCTCCATATAGAATAATGGGCCCGATATAATGCGCCATAAAAAATAATGGGCCCTATATAATGCTCCATATAGAATAATGGAAACCATATAGTGCTCCATATAGAATAATGGACCCTATATGATGTTCCATATAGAATAATGAATCTTATATAATGCTCCATATAGAATAATGGGCCATATATAATGCTGTATATAGAATAATGGAAACCATGTAGTGCTCCATATAGATTAATGGACCCTATATAATGCTCCATATAGAATAATGAACCCTATATAATGTTCCCTATAGAATAATGGGCCCTATATAATGCCCCATATAGAATAATGGAAACCATATAATGATCCATATAAATTAATATGCCCTATATAATGCTCCATACAGAATAATGGGCCCTATATAATGCTCCATATAGAATAATGGAAACCATATGGTGCTCCATATAGGATAATGGACCCTATATGATGATCCATATAGAATAATGAATCCTTAATAATGCTCCATGTAGAATAATGGAAACCATATAATGCTCCATATAGAATAATGGGCCAAATATAATGCTCCATATAGAATAATGGACCCTAAATAATGATCCATATAGAATAAAAACCCTATATAATGCTCCATATAGAATAATGGAAACCAGATAGTGCTCCATATAGATTAATGGACCCTATAGAATGCTCCATATAGAATAATGGAACCCATATAACGCTCCATACAGAATAATGGGCCTCATATAATGCTCCATATAGAATAATGGGCCCTATATAATGCTCCATATAGAATAATGGACCTTATATAATGTTCCATATAGAATAATGGAAACTATATAGTGCACCATATAGAATAATGGACCCTATATAATGCTCCATATAGAATAATGGAGACCATATATTGCCCCATATAGAATAATGGGCCCTATATAATCCTTTATATAGAATAATGGGCCCTATATAATGTTCCATATAGAATAATATACCCTGTATTATGCTCCATATAGAATAATGGACCCTAAATAATGCTACATATAGAATAATGGAAACCATATAGTGATAATTATAGAATAATGGGCCCGATATAATGATCCATATACAATAATGGAACCCATATAATGCTCCATACAGAATAATGGGCATCATGTAATGCTCCATATAGAATAATGAGCCCTATATAATGCTACATATAGAATAATTGAACTTATATAACGCTCCATATAAAATAATGGAAACCATATAGTGCTCCATATAGAACAAAGGTCCCTTATATAATGCTCCATATAGAATAATGGAACCCATATAGTGCTCCATAAAGAATAATGGGCCCTACATAATGCTCCACATAGAATAATGGGCCCTATATAGTGCTCCATATGGAATAATGGGCCCAATATAATGTTCCATGTAGAATAATGGGCCCGATATAATGCGCCATACAAAATAATGGGCCCTATATAATGCTCCATATAAAATAATGGAAACCATATAGTGCTCCATAAAGAATAATAGACACTATATGATGTTCCATATAGAATAAAGAATCCTATATAATGATCCATATAGAATAATGGGACATATATAATGCTCCATATAGAATAATAGAAACCATATAATGCTCCATATAAAGATGTGGGCCCTATATAATGCTCCATACAGAATAATGGGCCCTATATAATGCTCCATATAGAATAATGGACCCTATATAATACCCCATATAGAATAATGCACCCTATATAATGCTCTATATAGATTAATGGAAACCATATAATGCTCCATATAGAATAATGGGCCTCATATAATGATCCATATAGAATAAAGGGCCCTATATAGTGCTCCATATAGAATAATGGACCTTGTATAATGCTCCATATAGAATAATGGAAAACATATAGTGTTCCATGTAGAATAATGGGCCCTATATAATGCTCCTTATAGAATAATGAAAACCATATAATGCTCCATATAGAATAATGGGCCGTATATAATGCTCCATAGAGAATAATGGGCCATATATAATGCTCCATATAGAATAATGTGCCCAATATAATGCTCCATATAGATTAATGGACCCTATATAATGCTCCATATAGAATAATGAACCCTACATAATGCTCCATATAGAATAATGGGCCCTATATAATGCCCCATATAGAATAATGGAAACCATATAGTGCTCCATATAGAATAATGGCCCTATATAATGCTACATATAGAATAATGGACATTATATAATACTCCATATAGAATAATGGAAATCATATAGTGATCCTTATAGAATAATGGGCCCGATATAATGATCCATATACAATAATTTAACCCATATAATGCTCTATACAGAATAATGGCCATCATGTAATGCTCCATATAGAATAATGGGCCCTATATAATGCTACATATAGAATAATTGACCTTATATAACGCTCCATATAAAATAATGGAAACCATATAGTGCTCCATATAGAACAAAGGGCCCTTATATAATGCTCCATATAGAATAATAGAACCCATATAGTGCTCCATAAAGTATAATGGGCCCTATATAATGCTCCACATAGAATAATGGCCCCTATATAGTGCTCCATATGGAATAATGGGCCCAATATAATGTTCCATGTAGAATAATGGATGCTATATAATGCTCCATATAGAATAATGGGCCCTAAATAATACTCCATATAGAATAATGGGCCCTATATATTGCTCCACATAGAATAATGGGCCCTATATAGTGCTCCATATAGAATAATGGGCCCTATATAATGCTCCACATAGAATAATGGGCCCTATATAGTGCTCCATAAAGAGTAATGGGCCTCACACAATGTTCCATATAGAATAATGGGCCCAATATAATGCTTAATATAGAATAATGGACATTATATAAAACTCCATATAGAATAATGGAAATCATATAGGGATCAATATAGAATAATGGACCCTATATAATACTCCATATAGAATAATGGGCCCTATATAATATTTCATATAGAATAAAGGGCCCTATATAATGCTCCATATAGAACAATGGGCCCTATATAATGCTCCATATAGAATACTGGGCCCTATATAATGCTACATATAGAATAATGGGCCCTATATAATGCTCCATATAGAACAATGGTCCATATATAATGCTCCATAGAGAATAATGGAAACCATATAGTGCTACATATAGAATAATGGACCCAATATAATGCTCCATAAAGAATAATGGACCCTATATAATGCTCCATATAGAATAATGGGCCCTATATAACGCTCCATATAGAATAATGGAAACCATATAATGCTCCATATTGAATAATGGGCCCGATATAATGCTCCATACAAAATAATGGGCCCTATATAATGCTCCATATAGAATAATGTAAACCATATAGTGCTTTATATAGAATAATGGACCCTATATAATGTTCCATACAGAATAATAGGCCCTATATTATGCTCCATATGGAATAATGGGCCCTACATAATGCTACATATAGAATAATAGCAACCATATAGTGATCCATAAAGAATAATGGGCCCTATATAATGCTCCATATAGAATAATGGTACCCATATAATGCTCCATACAGAATAATGGGCCTCATAAAATGCTCCATATAGAATAATGGGCCCTATATAATGCTCCATATAGAATAATCAGCTTTATATAACGCTCCATATAGAATAATGGAAACCATATAATGCTCCATATAGAATAATGGACCCTATATAATGATCAATATCGAATAATGGACCTTGTATAATGCTACATATAGAATAATTGGCCTCATTTAATGCTCCATATAGAATAATGGGAACCATATAGGGTTCCATATAGAATAAAGGGCCCTATATAATGCCCCATATAGAATAATGGAACCCATATAGTGCTCCATATAGAATAATGGGCCTCACATAATACTCCATATAGAATAATGGGCGCTAAATAATGCTCCATATAGAATAATAAGCCCTATTTAATGCTCCATATAGAATAATGGGCCCTATATAATGCTCCACATAGAATAATGGGCCCTTTATAGTGCTCCATATAGAATAATGGGCCCAATATAATGCTCCATATAGAATAAAGGGCCCAATATAATGCTCTTTATAGAATAATGGAAACCATATTGTGCTCCATATAGAATAATGGGCCCTATATAATGCTCCATATAGAATAATGGACATTATGTAATACTCCATATAGAATAATGGAAATCATATAGTGCTCCATATAGAATAATGTGCCCTATATAATGCTCCGTATAGATTAATGAGCCCTATATAATGCTCCACATAGATTAATGGGCCTTATATAGTTCTCCATATAGAATAATGGGCCCAATATAATGCTCCATATAGAATAATGGACCATATATAATGCTCCATAAACAATAATGGGCCCAATATAATGCTCCATATAGAATAATGGAAACCATATTGTGCTCCATATAGAATAATGGACCTATATAATGCTCCATATAGAATAATGGACATTATATAAAACTCCATATAGAATAATGGAAATCATATGGAGATCAATATAGAATAATGGACCCCATATAATACTCCATGTAGAATAATGGGCCCTATATAATATTTCATGTAGAATAAAGGGCCCTATATAATGCTCCATATAGAACAATGGGCCCTATATAATGCTCCATATAGAATACTGGGCTCTATATAATGCTAGATATATAATAATGGAAACCATATAGTGCTCCATATAGAATAATGGGCCCTATAGTATGCTCCATCTAGAGTAATGGGCCCTATATAATGTTCAATATAGTATAATGGGCCCAATATAATGCTCCATATAAAATAATGGAAACCATATAGTGCTCCATATAGAATAATGGGCCCTATATAATGCTACATATAGAATAATGGACATTATATAATACTCCATATAGAATAATGGAAATCATATAGTGCTACATCTAGAAAAATAGACCCTATATAATAGCCCATATAGAATAATGGGTCTTATATAATGCTTCATATAGAATAATGGGTCCTATATAATGCTCCATATAGAACAATGGGCCATATATAATGCTCCATAGAGAATAATGGAAACCATATAGTGCTACATATAGAATAATGGACCCAATATAATGCTCCATAAAGAATAATGGACCCTATATAATGCTCCATATAGAATAATGGACCCTATATAACGCTCCATATAGAATAATGGAAACCATATAATGCACCATATAGAATAATGGGCACGATATAATGCTCCATACAAAATAATGGGCCCTATATAATGCTCCATATAGAATAATGGAAACCATATAGTGCTCCATATAGAATAATGGACCCTATATGATGTTCCATATAGAATAATGAATCCTATATAATGCTCCATATAGAATAATGGGCCCTATTTAATGCTCCATATAGAATAATAGAAACCATATAATGCTCCATATAGAGATTTGGGCCCTATATAATGCTCCATTAAGAATAACGGGCCCTATATAATGGTCCATATAGAATAATGGGCCAACTATAATGCTCCATATAGAATAATGGAACCTATATAATGCCCCATATAGAATAGTGCACCCTATATAATGCTCTATATAGATTAATGGAAACCATATAGTGATCCATATAGAATAATGGGCCCTATATAATGCTCCATATAGAATAATGGAACCCATATAATGCTCCATACAGAATAATGGGCCTCATATAATGATCCATATAGAATAAAGGGCCCTATATAATGCTCCATATAGAATAATGGACCTTATATAATGCTCCATATAGAATAATGGAAACCATATAGTGTTCCATATAGAATAATGGACAGTATATAATGCTCCTTATAGAATAATGAAAACCATATAATGCTCCATATAGAATAATGGGCCGTATATAATGCTCCATAGATAATAATGGGCCCAATATAATGCTCCATATAGAATAATGGGCCCAATATAATGCTCCATATAGAATAATTGACCCTATATGATGCTCCATATAGAATAATGGAAACCATATAGTGCCCCGTATTGAATAATGGGCCCTATATCATGCTCCATATAGAATAATGGGCCCTACATAATGTTCAATACAGAATAATAGGCCCTATATTATGCTCCATATGGAATAATGGGCCCTACATAATGCTACATAGAGAATAATAGCAACCATATAGTGATCCATAAAGAATAATGGGCCCTATATAATGCCCCATATAGAATAATCAACTTTATATAACGCTCCATATAGAATAATGGAAACCATATAATGCTCCATATAGAATAATGGACCCTATATAATGTTCAGTATCGAATAATGGACCCTATATAATGCTACATATAGAATAATGGGCCTCATTTAATGCTCCATATAGAATAATGGGAACCATATAGTGTTCCATATAGAATAAAGGGCCCTATATAATGCCTCATATAGAATAATGGAACCCATATAATGCTCCATATAGAATAATGGGCCCAATATAATGCTCCATATAGAATAATGGACCCTATATAATGCTTCATATAGAATAATGGGCCCAATATAATGCTCATTATAGAATAATGGAAACCATATTGTGCTCCATATAGAATAATGGGCCCTATATAATGCTCCATATAGAATAATGGACATTATGTAATACTCCATATAGAATAATGGAAATCATATAGTGCTCCATATAGAATAATGTGCCCTATATAATGCTCCGTATAGAATAATGGCCCTATATAATGCTCCACATAGATTAATGGGCCCTATATAGTGCTCCATATAGAATAATGGGCCCAATATAATGCTCCATATAGAATAATGGACCATATATAATGCTCCATAAAGAATAATGGGCCCAATATAATGCTCCATATAGAATAATGGAAACCATATTGTGCTCCATATAGAATAATGGACCTATATAATGCTCCATATAGAATAATGGACATTATATAAAACTCCATATAGAATAATGGAAATAATATGGAGATCAATATAGAATAATGGACCCCATATAATACTCCATATAGAATAATGGGCCCTATATAATATTTCATGTAGAATAAAGGGCCCTACATAATGCTCCATATAGAACAATGGGCCCTATATAATGCTCCATATAGAATACTGGGCTCTATATAATGCTACATATAGAATAATGGAAACCATATAGTGCCCCATATAGAATAATGGGCCCTATAGTATGCTCCATCTAGAGTAATGTGTCCTATATAATGTTCAATATAGTATAATGGGCAAAATATAATGCTTCATATAAAATAATGGAAACCATATAGTGCTCCATATAGAATAATGGGCCCTATATAATGCTCCATATAGAATAATGGACCTTGTATAATGCTCCATATAGAATAATGGAAACCATGTAGTGTTCCGTATAGAATAATGGGCCCTATATAATGCTCCTTATAGAATAATGAAAACCATATAATGCTCCATATAGAATAATGGGCCGTATATAATGCTCCATAGAGAATAATGGGCCATATATAATGCTCCATATGGAATAATGTGCCCAATATAATGCTCCATATAGATTAATGGACCCTATATAATGCTCCATATAGAATAATGGGCCATATATAATGCTCCATATAGAACAATGGGCCCTATGTAATGCTCCATATAGAATACTGGGCTCTATATAATGCTACATATAGAATAATGGAAACCATATAGTGCTCCATATAGAATAATGGGCCCTACAGTATGCTCCATCTAGAGTAATGGGCCCTATATAATGTTCAATATAGTATAATGGGCCCAATATAATGCTCCATATAAAATAATGGAAACCATATAGTGCTCCATATAGAATAATGGGCCCTATATAATGCCACATATAGAATAATGGACATTATATAATACACCATATAGAATAATGGAAATCATATAGTGCTCCATCTAGAAGAATAGACCCTATATAATACTCCATATAGAATAATGGATCTTATATAATGCTCCATATAGAATAATGGGTCCTATATAATGCTCCATATAGAACAATGGGCCATATATAATGCTCCATAGAGAATAATGGAAACCATATAGTGCTACATATAGACTAATGGACCCAATATAATGCTCCATAAAGAATAATGGACCCTATATAATGCTCCATATAGAATAATGGGCCCTATATAATGCTCCATATAGAAAAATGGAAACCATATAATGCTCCATATAGAATATTGGCCCGATATAATGCTCCATACAAATTAATGGGCCCTATATAATGCTCCATATAGAATAATGGAAACCATATAGTGCTCCATATAGAATAATGGACCCTATATGATGTTCCATATAGAATAATGGGCCCTCTATAATGTTCCATATAAAATAATGGGCCCTATATTATGCTCCATATAGATTAATGGGATCTATATAATGCTACAAATAGAATAATGGAAAACATTTAGTGCATCATATACAATAATGGGCCTTATATAATGCTCCACATAGAATAATGGAACCCATATAATGTTCCATACAGAATAATGGGCCTCATATAACGCTTCATATACAATAATCGGCCCTAAATAATGCTCCATACAGAATAATGGACCCTATATAATGCTCCATATAGAATAATGGACCGTATATAATGCTTCATATAGAATAATGGGCCATATATAATGCTGTATATAGAATAATGGAAACCATGCAGAGCTCCATATAGATTAATGGACCCTATATAATGCTTCATATAGAATAATGAACCCTATATAATGCTCCATATAGAATAATGGGCCTTATATAATGCCCTATATAGAATAATGGAAACCATATAATGATCCATATAATTTAATGGGCCCTATATAATGCTCCATACAGAATAATGGGCCCTATATAATGCTCCATATAGAATAATGGAAACCATATGGTGCTCCATATAGAATAATGGACCCTATATGATGATCCATATAGAATAATGGATACTTTATAATGCTCCATATAGAATAATGGGCCCTATATAATGCTCCATGTAGAATAATGGAAACCATATAATGCTCCATATAGAATAATGGGCCCTATATAATGCTCCATATAGAATAATGGGCCAAATATAATGCTCCATATAGAATAATGGACCCTAAATAATGATCCATATAGAATAAAAACCCTATATAATGCTCCATATAGAATAATGGAAACCATATAGTGCTCCATATAGATTAATGGGCCCTATAGAATGCTCCATATAGAATAATGGAACCCATATAACGCTCCATACAGAATAATGGGCCTCATATAATGCTCCATATAGAATAATGGGCCCTATATAATGCTCCATATAGAATAATGGACCTTATATAATGCTCCATATAGAATAATGGAAACCATATAGTGTTCCATATAGAATAATAGACCCTATATAATGCTCCTTATAGAATAATGAAAACCATATAATGCTCCATATAGAATAATGGGCAGTATATAATGCTCCATGGATAATAATGGGCCATATATAATGCTCCATATAGAATAATGGGCCCAATATAATGCTCCATATAGAATAATTGACCCTATATGATGCTCCATATAGAATAATGGAAACCATATAGTTCCCCGTATTGAATAATGGGCCCTATATCATGCTCCATATAGAATAATGGGCCCTATATAATGTTCCATACAGAATAATAGGCCCTATATTATGCTCCATATGGAATAATGGGCCCTACATAATGCTACATATAGAATAATAGCAACCATATAGTGATCCATAAAGAATAATGGGCCCTATATAATGCTCCATATAGAATAATGGTACCCATATAATGCTCCATACAGAATAATGGGCCTCATAAAATGCTCCATATAGAATAATGGGCCCTATATAAAGCTCCATATAGAATAATCAACTTTATATAACGCTCCATATAGAATAATGGAAACCATATAATGCTCCATATAGAATAATGGAACCTATATAATGTTCAATATCGAATAATGGACCCTGTATAATGCTACATATAGAATAATGGGCCTCATTTAATGCTCCATATAGAATAATGGGAACCATATAGGGTTCCATATAGAATAAAGGGCCCTATATAATGCCCCATATAGAATAATGGAACCCATATAGTGCTCCATATAGAATAATGGGCCTCACATAATACTCCATATAGAATAATGGGCGCTAAATAATGCTCCATATAGAATAATAAGCCCTATTTAATGCTCCATATAGAATAATGGGCCCTATATAATGCTCCACATAGAATAATGGGCCCTTTATAGTGCTCCATATAGAATAATGGGCCCAATATAATGCTCCATATAGAATAAAGGGCCCAATATAATGCTCTTTATAGAATAATGGAAACCATATTGTGCTCCATATAGAATAATGGGCCCTATATAATGCTCCATATAGAATAATGGACATTATGTAATACTCCATATAGAATAATGGAAATCATATAGTGCTCCATATAGAATAATGTGCCCTATATAATGCTCCGTATAGATTAATGAGCCCTATATAATGCTCCACATAGATTAATGGGCCTTATATAGTTCTCCATATAGAATAATGGGCCCAATATAATGCTCCATATAGAATAATGGACCATATATAATGCTCCATAAACAATAATGGGCCCAATATAATGCTCCATATAGAATAATGGAAACCATATTGTGCTCCATATAGAATAATGGACCTATATAATGCTCCATATAGAATAATGGACATTATATAAAACTCCATATAGAATAATGGAAATCATATGGAGATCAATATAGAATAATGGACCCCATATAATACTCCATGTAGAATAATGGGCCCTATATAATATTTCATGTAGAATAAAGGGCCCTATATAATGCTCCATATAGAACAATGGGCCCTATATAATGCTCCATATAGAATACTGGGCTCTATATAATGCTAGATATAGAATAATGGAAACCATATAGTGCTCCATATAGAATAATGGGCCCTATAGTATGCTCCATCTAGAGTAATGGGCCCTATATAATGTTCAATATAGTATAATGGGCCCAATATAATGCTCCATATAAAATAATGGAAACCATATAGTGCTCCATATAGAATAATGGGCCCTATATAATGCTACATATAGAATAATGGACATTATATAATACTCCATATAGAATAATGGAAATCATATAGTGCTACATGTAGAAAAATAGACCCTATATAATAGCCCATATAGAATAATGGGTCTTATATAATGCTTCATATAGAATAATGGGTCCTATATAATGCTCCATATAGAACAATGGGCCATATATAATGCTCCATAGAGAATAATGGAAACCATATAGTGCTACATATAGAATAATGGACCCAATATAATGCTCCATAAAGAATAATGGACCCTATATAATGCTCCATATAGAATAATGGGCCCTATATAACGCTCCATATAGAATAATGGAAACCATATAATGCACCATATAGAATAATGGGCACGATATAATGCTCCATACAAAATAATGGGCCCTATATAATGCTCCATATAGAATAATGGAAACCATATAGTGCTCCATATAGAATAATGGACCCTATATGATGTTCCATATAGAATAATGAATCCTATATAATGCTCCATATAGAATAATGGGCCCTATTTAATGCTCCATATAGAATAATAGAAACCATATAATGCTCCATATAGAGATTTGGGCCCTATATAATGCTCCATTAAGAATAACGGGCCCTATATAATGGTCCATATAGAATAATGGGCCAACTATAATGCTCCATATAGAATAATGGAACCTATATAATGCCCCATATAGAATAGTGCACCCTATATAATGCTCTATATAGATTAATGGAAACCATATAGTGATCCATATAGAATAATGGGCCCTATATAATGCTCCATATAGAATAATGGAACCCATATAATGCTCCATACAGAATAATGGGCCTCATATAATGATCCATATAGAATAAAGGGCCCTATATAATGCTCCATATAGAATAATGGACCTTATATAATGCTCCATATAGAATAATGGAAACCATATAGTGTTCCATATAGAATAATGGACAGTATATAATGCTCCTTATAGAATAATGAAAACCATATAATGCTCCATATAGAATAATGGGCCGTATATAATGCTCCATAGATAATAATGGGCCATATATAATGCTCCATATAGAATAATGGGCCCAATATAATGCTCCATATAGAATAATTGACCCTATATGATGCTCCATATAGAATAATGGAAACCATATAGTGCCCCGTATTGAATAATGGGCCCTATATCATGCTCCATATAGAATAATGGGCCCTACATAATGTTCAATACAGAATAATAGGCCCTATATTATGCTCCATATGGAATAATGGGCCCTACATAATGCTACATAGAGAATAATAGCAACCATATAGTGATCCATAAAGAATAATGGGCCCTATATAATGCCCCATATAGAATAATCAACTTTATATAACGCTCCATATAGAATAATGGAAACCATATAATGCTCCATATAGAATAATGGACCCTATATAATGTTCAGTATCGAATAATGGACCCTATATAATGCTACATATAGAATAATGGGCCTCATTTAATGCTCCATATAGAATAATGGGAACCATATAGTGTTCCATATAGAATAAAGGGCCCTATATAATGCCTCATATAGAATAATGGAACCCATATAATGCTCCATATAGAATAATGGGCCCAATATAATGCTCCATATAGAATAATGGACCCTATATAATGCTTCATATAGAATAATGGGCCCAATATAATGCTCATTATAGAATAATGGAAACCATATTGTGCTCCATATAGAATAATGGGCCCTATATAATGCTCCATATAGAATAATGGACATTATGTAATACTCCATATAGAATAATGGAAATCATATAGTGCTCCATATAGAATAATGTGCCCTATATAATGCTCCGTATAGAATAATGGCTCTATATAATGCTCCACATAGATTAATGGGCCCTATATAGTGCTCCATATAGAATAATGGGCCCAATATAATGCTCCATATAGAATAATGGACCATATATAATGCTCCATAAAGAATAATGGGCCCAATATAATGCTCCATATAGAATAATGGAAACCATATTGTGCTCCATATAGAATAATGGACCTATATAATGCTCCATATAGAATAATGGACATTATATAAAACTCCATATAGAATAATGGAAATAATATGGAGATCAATATAGAATAATGGATCCCATATAATACTCCATAGAGAATAATGGGCCCTATATAATATTTCATGTAGAATAAAGGGCCCTACATAATGCTCCATATAGAACAATGGGCCCTATATAATGCTCCATATAGAATACTGGGCTCTATATAATGCTACATATAGAATAATGGAAACCATATAGTGCCCCACATAGAATAATGGGCCCTATAGTATGCTCCATCTAGAGTAATGTGTCCTATATAATGTTCAATATAGTATAATGGGCAAAATATAATGCTTCATATAAAATAATGGAAACCATATAGTGCTCCATATAGAATAATGGGCCCTATATAATGCTCCATATAGAATAATGGACCTTGTATAATGCTCCATATAGAATAATGGAAACCATGTAGTGTTCCGTATAGAATAATGGGCCCTATATAATGCTCCTTATAGAATAATGAAAACCATATAATGCTCCATATAGAATAATGGGCCGTATATAATGCTCCATAGAGAATAATGGGCCATATATAATGCTCCATATGGAATAATGTGCCCAATATAATGCTCCATATAGATTAATGGACCCTATATAATGCTCCATATAGAATAATGGGCCATATATAATGCTCCATATAGAACAATGGGCCCTATGTAATGCTCCATATAGAATACTGGGCTCTATATAATGCTACATATAGAATAATGGAAACCATATAGTGCTCCATATAGAATAATGGGCCCTACAGTATGCTCCATCTAGAGTAATGGGCCCTATATAATGTTCAATATAGTATAATGGGCCCAATATAATGCTCCATATAAAATAATGGAAACCATATAGTGCTCCATATAGAATAATGGGCCCTATATAATGCCACATATAGAATAATGGACATTATATAATACACCATATAGAATAATGGAAATCATATAGTGCTCCATCTAGAAGAATAGACCCTATATAATACTCCATATAGAATAATGGATCTTATATAATGCTCCATATAGAATAATGGGTCCTATATAATGCTCCATATAGAACAATGGGCCATATATAATGCTCCATAGAGAATAATGGAAACCATATAGTGCTACATATAGACTAATGGACCCAATATAATGCTCCATAAAGAATAATGGACCCTATATAATGCTCCATATAGAATAATGGGCCCTATATAATGCTCCATATAGAAAAATGGAAACCATATAATGCTCCATATAGAATATTGGCCCGATATAATGCTCCATACAAATTAATGGGCCCTATATAATGCTCCATATAGAATAATGGAAACCATATAGTGCTCCATATAGAATAATGGACCCTATATGATGTTCCATATAGAATAATGGGCCCTCTATAATGTTCCATATAAAATAATGGGCCCTATATTATGCTCCATATAGATTAATGGGATCTATATAATGCTACAAATAGAATAATGGAAAACATTTAGTGCATCATATACAATAATGGGCCTTATATAATGCTCCACATAGAATAATGGAACCCATATAATGTTCCATACAGAATAATGGGCCTCATATAACGCTTCATATACAATAATCGGCCCTAAATAATGCTCCATACAGAATAATGGACCCTATATAATGCTCCATATAGAATAATGGACCGTATATAATGCTTCATATAGAATAATGGGCCATATATAATGCTGTATATAGAATAATGGAAACCATGCAGAGCTCCATATAGATTAATGGACCCTATATAATGCTTCATATAGAATAATGAACCCTATATAATGCTCCATATAGAATAATGGGCCTTATATAATGCCCTATATAGAATAATGGAAACCATATAATGATCCATATAATTTAATGGGCCCTATATAATGCTCCATACAGAATAATGGGCTCTATATAATGCTCCATATAGAATAATGGAAACCATATGGTGCTCCATATAGAATAATGGACCCTATATGATGATCCATATAGAATAATGGATACTTTATAATGCTCCATATAGAATAATGGGCCCTATATAATGCTCCATGTAGAATAATGGAAACCATATAATGCTCCATATAGAATAATGGGCCCTATATAATGCTCCATATAGAATAATGGGCCAAATATAATGCTCCATATAGAATAATGGACCCTAAATAATGATCCATATAGAATAAAAACCCTATATAATGCTCCATATAGAATAATGGAAACCATATAGTGCTCCATATAGATTAATGGGCCCTATAGAATGCTCCATATAGAATAATGGAACCCATATAACGCTCCATACAGAATAATGGGCCTCATATAATGCTCCATATAGAATAATGGGCCCTATATAATGCTCCATATAGAATAATGGACCTTATATAATGTTCCATATAGAATAATGGAAACTATATATTGCACCATATAGAATAATGGACCCTATGTAATGCTCCATATAGAATAATGGAGACCATATAGTGCCCCATATAGAATAATGGGCCCTATATAATTCTTTATATTGAATAATGGGCCCTATATAATCCTTTATATAGAATAATGGGCCCTATATAATGTTCCATATAGAATAATAGGCCCTGTATTATGCTCCATATAGAATAATGGACCCTAAATAATGCTACATATAGAATAATGGAAACCATATAGTGATCCTTATAGAATAATGGGCCCGATATAATGATCCATATACAATAATGGAACCCATATAATGCTCCATACAGAATAATGGGCATCATGTAATGCTCCATATAGAATAATGGGCCCTATATAATGCTCCATATAGAATAATGGAAACCATGTAGTGTTCAGTATAGAATAATGGGCCCAATATAATGCTCCTTATAGAATAATGAAAACCATATAATGCTCCATATAGAATAATGGGCCGTATATAATGCTCCATAGAGAATAATGGGCCATATATAATGCTCCATATGGAATAATGTGCCCAATATAATGCTCCATATAGATTAATGGACCCTATATAATGCTCCATATAGAATAATGGGCCCTATATAATGCTCCATGTAGAATAATGGAAACCATATAATGCTCCATATAGAATAATGGGCCCTATATAATGCTCCATATAGAATAATGGATCCTAAATAATGATCCATATAGAATAAAAACCCTATATAATGCTCCATATAGAATAATGGAAACCATATAGTGCTACATATAGATTAATGGGCCCTATAGAATGCTCCATATAGAATAATGTAACCCATATAACGCTCCATACTGAATAATGGGCCTCATATAATGCTCCATATAGAATAATGGGCCCTCTATAATGCTCCATATAGAATAATGGACCTTATATAATGTTCCATATAGAATAATGGAAACTATATAGTGCACCATATAGAATAATGGACCCTATATAATGCTCCATATAGAATAATGGAGACCATATAGTGCCCCATATAGAATAATGCGCCCTATATAACCCTTTATATAGAATAATGGGCCCTATATAATGTTCCATATAGAATAATAGGCCCTGTAATATGCTCCATATAGAATAATGGACCCTAAATAATGCTACATATAGAATAATGGAAACCATATAGTGATCCTTATAGAATAATGGGCCCGATATAATGATCCATATAAAATAATGGAACCCATATAATGCTCCATACAGAATAAAGGGCATCATGTAATGCTCCATATAGAATAATCGGCCCTATATAATGCTACATATAGAATAATTGACCTTATATAACGCTCCATATAAAATAATGAAAACCATATAGTGCTCCATATAGAACAAAGGGCCCTTATATAATGCTCCATATAGAATAATGGAACCCATATAGTGCTCCATAAAGAATAATGGGCCCTATATAATGCTCCACATAGAATAATGGGCCCTATATAGTGCTCCATATGGAATAATGGGCCCAATATAATGTTCCATGTAGAATAATGGACCCTATGTAATGCTCCATATAGAATAATGGGCCCTAAATAATACTCCATATAGAATAATGGGCCCTATATATTGCTCCACATAGAATAATGGGCCCTATATAGTGCTCCATATAGAATAATGGGCCCTATATAATGCTCCACATAGAATAATGGGCCCTATATTGTGCTCCATAAAGAGTAATGGGCCTCACACAATGTTCCATATAGAATAATGGGCCCAGTATAATGCTCCATATAGAATAATGGAGAACATATTGTGCTCCATATAGAATAATGGGCCTATATAATGATCCATATAGAATAATGGACATTATATAAAACTTCATATAGAATAATGCAAATCATATAGAGATCAATATAGAATAATGGACCCTATATAATACTCCATATAGAATAATGGGCCCTATATAATATTTCATATAGAATAAATGCCCTATATAATGCTCCATATAGAACAATGGGCCCTATATAATGCTCCATATAGAATACTGGGCCCTATATAATGCTACATATAGAATAATGGAAACCACATAGTGCTCCATATAGAATAATGGGCCCTATAGTATGCTCCATCTAGAGTAATGGGCCCTATATAATGTTCAATATAGTATAATGGGCCCAATATAATGCTCCATATAAAATAATGGAAATCATATAGTGCTCCATATAGAATAACGGGCCCTATATAATGCTCCATATAGAATAATGGACATTATATAATACTCCATATAGAATAATGGAAATCATATAGTGCTCCATCTAGAATAATGGACCCTATATAATACTCCATATAAAATAATGGTTCTTATATAATGCTCCATATAGAATAATGGGCCCTATATAATGCTCCATATAGAACAATGGGCCATATATAATGCTCCATAGAGAATAATGGAAACCATATAGTGCTACATATAGAATAATGGACCCAATATAATGCTCCATAAAGAATAATGGACCCTATATAATGCTCCATATAGAATAATGGGCCCTATATAATGCTCCATATAGAATAATGGAAACCATATAATGCTCCATATAGAATAATGGGCCCGATATAATGCTCCATACAAAATAATGGGCCCTATATAATGCTCCATATAGAATAATGGAAACCATATAGTGCTCCATATAGTATAATGGACCCTATATGATGTTCCATATAGAATAATGAATCCTATATAATGCTCCATATAGAATAATAGAAACCATATAATGCTCCATATAGAGATTTGGGCCCTATATAATGCTCCATACAGAATAATGGGCCCTATATAATGCTCCATATAGAATAATGGGCCAACTATGATGCTCCATATAGAATAATGGAACCTATATAATGCCCCATATAGAATAATGCACCCTATATAATCCTCTATATAGATTAATGGCAACCATATAGTGATCCATATAGCATAATGGGCCCTATATACTGCTCCATATAGAATAATGGAACCCATATAATGCTCCATACAGAATAATGGGCCTCATATAATGATCCATATAGAATAAAGGGCCCTATATAATGCTCCATATAGAATAATGGACCTTATATAATGCTCCATATAGAATAATGGAAACCATATAGTGTTCCATATAGAATAATGGACCCTATATAATGCTCCTTATAGAATAATGAAAACCATATAATGCTCCATATAGAATAATGGGCAGTATATAATGCTCCATGGATAATAATGGGCCATATATAATGCTCCATATAGAATAATGGGCCCAATATAATGCTCCATATAGAATAATTGACCCTATATGATGCTCCATATAGAATAATGGAAACCATATAGTTCCCCGTATTGAATAATGGGCCCTATATCATGCTCCATATAGAATAATGGGCCCTATATAATGTTCCATACAGAATAATAGGCCCTATATTATGCTCCATATGGAATAATGGGCCCTACATAATGCTACATATAGAATAATAGCAACCATATAGTGATCCATAAAGAATAATGGGCCCTATATAATGCTCCATATAGAATAATGGTACCCATATAATGCTCCATACAGAATAATGGGCCTCATAAAATGCTCCATATAGAATAATGGGCCCTATATAAAGCTCCATATAGAATAATCAACTTTATATAACGCTCCATATAGAATAATGGAAACCATATAATGCTCCATATAGAATAATGGAACCTATATAATGTTCAATATCGAATAATGGACCCTGTATAATGCTACATATAGAATAATGGGCCTCATTTAATGCTCCATATAGAATAATGGGAACCATATAGTGTTCCATATAGAATAAAGGGCCCTATATAATGCCCCATATAGAATAATGGAACCCATATAGTGCTCCATATAGAATAATGGGCCTCACATAATACTCCATATAGAATAATGGGCGCTAAATAATGCTCCATATAGAATAATGGGCCCTATTTAATGCTCCATATAGAATAATGGGCCCTATATAATGCTCCATATAGAATAATAGAAACCATATAATGCTCCATATAGAGATTTGGGCCATATATAATGCTCCATACAGAATAACGGACCCTATATAATGGTCCATATAGAATAATGGGCCAACTATAATGCTCCATATAGAATAATGGAACCTATATAATGCCCCATATAGAATAGTGCACCCTATATAATGCTCTATATAGATTAATGGAAACCATATAGTGATCCATATAGAATAATGGGCCCTATATAATGCTCCATATAGAATAATGGAACCCATATAATGCTCCATACAGAATAATGGGCCTCATATAATGATCCATATAGAATAAAGGGCCTTATATAATGCTCCATATAGAATAATGGACCTTATATAATGCTCCATATAGAATAATGGAAACCATATAGTGTTCCATATAGAATAATGGACAGTATATAATGCTCCTTATAGAATAATGAAAACCATATAATGCTCCATATAGAATAATGGGCCGTATATAATGCTCCATAGATAATAATGGGCCATATATAATGCTCCATATAGAATAATGGGCCCAATATAATGCTCCATATAGAATAATTGACCCTATATGATGCTCCATATAGAATAATGGAAACCATATAGTGCCCCGTATTGAATAATGGGCCCTATATCATGCTCCATATAGAATAATGGGCCCTACATAATGTTCCATACAGAATAATAGGCCCTATATTATGCTCCATATGGAATAATGGGCCCTACATAATGCTACATAGAGAATAATAGCAACCATATAGTGATCCATAAAGAATAATGGGCCCTATATAATGCCCCATATAGAATAATCAACTTTATATAACGCTCCATATAGAATAATGGAAACCATATAATGCTCCATATAGAATAATGGACCCTATATAGTGTTCAATATCGAATAATGGACCCTATATAATGCTCCATATAGAATAATGGGCCTCATATAATGATCCATATAGAATAAAGGGCCCTATATAGTGCTCCATATAGAATAATGGACCTTGTATAATGCTCCATATAGAATAATGGAAATCATATAGTGTTCCATGTAGAATAATGGGCCCTATATAATGCTCCTTATAGAATAATGAAAACCATATAATGCTCCATATAGAATAATGGGCCGTATATAATGCTCCATAGAGAATAATGGGCCATATATAATGCTCCATATAGAATAATGTGCCCAATATAATGCTCCATATAGATTAATGGACCCTATATAATGCTCCATATAGAATAATGAACCCTATATAATGCTCCATATAGAATAATGGGCCCTATATAATGCCCCATATAGAATAATGGAAACCATATAGTGCTCCATATAGAATAATGGGCCCTATATAATGCTACATATAGAATAATGGACATTATATAATACTCCATATAGAATAATGGAAATCATATAGTGATCCTTATAGAACAATGGGCCCGATATAATGATCCATATACAATAATGGAACCCATATAATGCTCTATACAGAATAATGGCCATCATGTAATGCTCCATATAGAATAATGGGCCCTATATAATGCTACATATAGAATAATTGACCTTATATAACGCTCCATATAAAATAATGGAAACCATATAGTGCTCCATATAGAACAAAGGGCCCTTATATAATGCTCCATATAGAATAATAGAACCCATATAGTGCTCCATAAAGTATAATGGGCCCTATATAATGCTCCACATAGAATAATGGGCCCTATATAGTGCTCCATATGGAATAATGGGCCCAATATAATGTTCCATGTAGAATAATGGATGCTATATAATGCTCCATATAGAATAATGGGCCCTAAATAATACTCCATATAGAATAATGGGCCCTATATATTGCTCCACATAGAATAATGGGCCCTATATAGTGCTCCATATAGAATAATGGGCCCTATATAATGCTCCACATAGAATAATGGGCCCTTTATAGTGCTCCATATAGAATAATGGGCCCAATATAATGCTCCATATAGAATAAAGGGCCCAATATAATGCTCTTTATAGAATAATGGAAACCATATTGTGCTCCATATAGAATAATGGGCCCTATATAATGCTCCATATAGAATAATGGACATTATGTAATACTCCATATAGAATAATGGAATTCATATAGTGCTCCATATAGAATAATGTGCCCTATATAATGCTCCGTATGGATTAATGAGCCCTATATAATGCTCCACATAGATTAATGGGCCTTATATAGTTCTCCATATAGAATAATGGGCCCAATATAATGCTCCATATAGAATAATGGACCATATATAATGCTCCATAAAGAATAATGGGCCCAATATAATGCTCCATATAGAATAATGGAAACCATATTGTGCTCCATATAGAATAATGGACCTATATAATGCTCCATATAGAATAATGGACATTATATAAAACTCCATATAGAATAATGGAAATCATATGGAGATCAATATAGAATAATGGACCCCATATAATACTCCATGTAGAATAATGGGCCCTATATAATATTTCATGTAGAATAAAGGGCCCTATATAATGCTCCATATAGAACAATGGGCCCTATATAATGCTCCATATAGAATACTGGGCTCTATATAATGCTAGATATATAATAATGGAAACCATATAGTGCTCCATATAGAATAATGGGCCCTATAGTATGCTCCATCTAGAGTAATGGACCCTATATAATGTTCAATATAGTATAATGGGCCCAATATAATGCTCCATATAAAATAATGGAAACCATATAGTGCTCCATATAGAATAATGGGCCCTATATAATGCTACATATAGAATAATGGACATTATATAATACTCCATATAGAATAATGGAAATCATATAGTGCTACATCTAGAATAATAGACCCTATATAATAGCCCATATAGAATAATGGGTCTTATATAATGCTTCATATAGAATAATGGGTCCTATATAATGCTCCATATAGAACAATGGGCCATATATAATGCTCCATAGAGAATAATGGAAACCATATAGTGCTACATATAGAATAATGGACCCAATATAATGCTCCATAAAGAATAATGGACCCTATATAATGCTCCATATAGAATAATGGGCCCTATATAACGCTCCATATAGAATAATGGAAACCATATAATGCACCATATAGAATAATGGGCCCGATATAATGCTCCATACAAAATAATGGGCCCTATATAATGCTCCATATAGAATAATGGAAACCATATAGTGCTCCATATAGAATAATGGACCCTATATGATGTTCCATATAGAATAATGAATCCTATATAATGCTCCATATAGAATAATGGGCCCTATATAATGCTCCATATAGAATAATAGAAACCATATAATGCTCCATATAGAGATTTGGGCCTTATATAATGCTCCATACAGAATAACGGGCCCTATATAATGGTCCATATAGAATAATGGGCCAACTATAATGCTCCATATAGAATAATGGAACCTATATAATGCCCCATATAGAATAGTGCACCCTATATAATGCTCTATATAGATTAATGGAAACCATGTAGTGATCCATATAGAATAATGGGCCCTATATAATGCTCCATATAGAATAATGGAACCCATATAATGCTCCATACAGAATAATGGGCCTCATATAATGATCCATATAGAATAAAGGGCCCTATATAATGCTCCATATAGAATAATGGACCTTATATAATGCTCCATATAGAATAATGGAAACCATATAGTGTTCCATATAGAATAATGGACAGTATATAATGCTCCTTATAGAATAATGAAAACCATATAATGCTCCATATAGAATAATGGGCCGTATATAATGCTCCATAGATAATAATGGGCCATATATAATGCTCCATATAGAATAATGGGCCCAATATAATGCTCCATATAGAATAATTGACCCTATATGATGCTCCATATAGAATAATGGAAACCATATAGTGCCCCGTATTGAATAATGGGCCCTATATCATGCTCCATATAGAATAATGGGCCCTACATAATGTTCCATACAGAATAATAGGCCCTATATTATGCTCCATATGGAATAATGGGCCCTACATAATGCTACATAGAGAATAATAGCAACCATATAGTGATCCATAAAGAATAATGGGCCCTATATAATGCCCCATATAGAATAATCAACTTTATATAATGCTCCATATAGAATAATGGAAACCATATAATGCTCCATATAGAATAATGGACCCTATATAATGTTCAATATCGAATAATGGACCCTATATAATGCTACATATAGAATAATGGGCCTCATTTAATGCTCCATATAGAATAATGGGAACCATATAGTGTTCCATATAGAATAAAGGGCCCTATATAATGCCTCATATAGAATAATGGAACCCATATAATGCTCCATATAGAATAATGGGCCCAATATAATGCTCCATATAGAATAATGGACCCTATATAATGCTTCATATAGAATAATGGGCCCAATATAATGCTCATTATAGAATAATGGAAACCATATTGTGCTCCATATAGAATAATGGGCCCTATATAATGCTCCATATAGAATAATGGACATTATGTAATACTCCATATAGAATAATGGAAATCATATAGTGCTCCATATAGAATAATGTGCCCTATATAATGCTCCGTATAGAATAATGGCCCTATATAATGCTCCACATAGATTAATGGGCCCTATATAGTGCTCCATATAGAATAATGGGCCCAATATAATGCTCCATATAGAATAATGGACCATATATAATGCTCCATAAAGAATAATGGGCCCAATATAATGCTCCATATAGAATAATGGAAACCATATTGTGCTCCATATAGAATAATGGACTTATATAATGCTCCATATAGAATAATGGACATTATATAAAACTCCATATAGAATAATGGAAATAATATGGAGATCAATATAGAATAATGGACCCCATATAATACTCCATATAGAATAATGGGCCCTATGTAATATTTCATGTAGAATAAAGGGCCCTACATAATGCTCCATATAGAACAATGGGCCCTATATAATGCTCCATATAGAATACTGGGCTCTATATAATGCTACATATAGAATAATGGAAACCATATAGTGCCCCATATAGAATAATGGGCCCTATAGTATGCTCCATCTAGAGTAATGTGCCCTATATAATGTTCAATATAGTATAATGGGCAAAATATAATGCTTCATATAAAATAATGGAAACCATATAGTGCTCCATATAGAATAATGGGCCCTATATAATGCTCCATACAGAATAATGGGCCCTATATAATGCTCCATATAGAATAATGGAAACCATATGGTGCTCCATATAGGATAATGGACCCTATATGATGATCCATATAGAATAATGGATACTTTATCATGCTCCATATAGAATAATGGGCCCTATATAATGCTCCATGTAGAATAATGGAAACCATATAATGCTCCATATAGAATAATGGGCCCTATATAATGCTCCATATAGAATAATGGATCCTAAATAATGATCCATATAGAATAAAAACCCTATATAATGCTCCATATAGAATAATGGAAACCATATAGTGCTGCATATAGATTAATGGGCCCTATAGAATGCTCCATATAGAATAATGTAACCCATATAACGCTCCATACTGAATAATGGGCCTCATATAATGCTCCATATAGAATAATGGGCCCTCTATAATGCTCCATATAGAATAATGGACCTTATATAATGTTCCATATAGAATAATGGAAACTATATAGTGCACCATATAGAATAATGGACCCTATATAATGCTCCATATAGAATAATGGAGACCATATAGTGCCCCATATAGAATAATGCGCCCTATATAACCCTTTATATAGAATAATGGGCCCTATATAATGTTCCATATAGAATAATAGACCCTGTATTATGCTCCATATAGAATAATGGACCCTAAATAATGCTACATATAGAATAATGGAAACCATATAGTGATCCTTATAGAATAATGGGCCCGATATAATGATCCATATAAAATAATGGAACCCATATAATGCTCCATACAGAATAAAGGGCATCATGTAATGCTCCATATAGAATAATCGGCCCTATATAATGCTACATATAGAATAATTGACCTTATATAACGCTCCATATAAAATAATGGAAACCATATAGTGCTCCATATAGAACAAAGGGCCTTATATAATGCTCCATATAGAATAATGGAACCCATATAGTGCTCCATAAAGAATAATGGGCCCTATATAATGCTCCACATAGAATAATGGGCCCTATATAGTGCTCCATATGGAATAATGGGCCCAATATAATGTTCCATGTAGAATAATGGACCCTATGTAATGCTCCATATAGAATAATGGGCCCTAAATAATACTCCATATAGAATAATGGGCCCTATATATTGCTCCACATAGAATAATGGGCCCTATATAGTGCTCCATATAGAATAATGGGCCCTATATAATGCTCCACATAGAATAATGGGCCCAATATAGTGCTCCATAAAGAGTAATGGGCCTCACACAATGTTCCATATGGAATAATGGGCCCAGTATAATGCTCCATATAGAATAATGGAGAACATGTTGTGCTCCATATAGAATAATGGGCCTATATAATGATCCATATAGAATAATGGACATTATATAAAACTTCATATAGAATAATGGAAATCATATAGAGATCAATATAGAATAATGGACCCTATATAATACTCCATATAGAATAATGGGCCCTATATAATATTTCATATAGAATAAATGCCCTATATAATGCTCCATATAGAACAATGGGCCCTATATAATGCTCCATATAGAATACTGGGCCCTATATAATGCTACATATAGAATAATGGAAACAACATAGTGCTCCATATAGAATAATGGGCCCTATAGTATGCTCCATCTAGAGTAATGGGCCCTATATAATGTTCAATATAGTATAATGGGCCCAATATAATGCTCCATATAAAATAATGGAAATCATATAGTGCTCCATATAGAATAACGGGCCCTATATAATGCTCCATATAGAATAATGGACATTATATAATACTCCATATAGAATAATGGAAATCATATAGTGCTCCATCTAGAATAATGGACCCTATATAATACTCCATATAGAATAATGGTTCTTATATAATGCTCCATATAGAATAATGGGCCCTATATAATGCTCCATATAGAACAATGGGCCATATATAATGCTCCATAGAGAATAATGGAAACCATATAGTGCTACATATAGAATAATGGACCCAATATAATGCTCCATAAAGAATAATGGACCCTATATAATGCTCCATATAGAATAATGGGCCCTATAAAACGCTCCATATAGAATAATGGAAACCATATAATGCTCCATATAGAATAATGGGCCCGATATAATGCTCCATACAAAATAATGGGCCCTATATAATGCTCCATATAGAATAATGGAAACCATATAGTGCTCCATATAGAATAATGGACCCTATATGATGTTCCATATAGAATAATGGGCCCTCTATAATGTTCCATATAGAATAATGGGCCCTATATTATGCTCCATATAGATTAATGGGATCTATATAATGCTACAAATAGAATAATGGAAAACATTTAGTGCATCATATACAATAATGGGCCTTATATAATGCTCCACATAGAATAATGGAACCCATATAATGTTCCATACAGAATAATGGGCCTCATATAACGCTTCATATACAATAATGGGCCCTAAATAATGCTCCATACAGAATAATGGACCCTATATAATGCTCCATATAGAATAATGGACCGTATATAATACTTCATATAGAATAATGGGCCATATATAATACTGTATATAGAATAATGGAAACCATGTAGTGCTCCATATAGATTAATGGACCCTATATAATGCTCCATATAGAATAATGAACCCTATATAATGCTCCATATAGAATAATGGGCCCTATATAATGCCCTATATAGAATAATGGAAACCATATAATGATCCATATAAATTAATGGGCCCTATATAATGCTCCATACAGAATAATGGGCCCTATATAATGCTTCATATAGAATAATTTAAACCATATGGTGCTCCATAGAGAATAATGGACCCTATATGATAATCCATATAGAATAATGGATACTTTATAATGCTCCATATAGAATAATGGGCCCTATATAATGCTCCATGTAGAATAATGGAAACCATATAATGCTCCATATAGAATAATGGGCCCTATATAATGCTCCATATAGAATAATGGGCCAAATATAATACTCCATATAGAATAATGGACCCTAAATAATGATCCATATAGAATAAAAACCCTATATAATGCTTCATATAGAATAATGGAAACCATATAGTGCTCCATATAGATTAATGGGCCCTATAGAATGCTCCATATAGAATAATGGAACCCATATAACGCTCCATACAGAATAATGGGCCTCATATAATGTTCCATATAGAATAATGGGCCCTATATAATGCTCCATATAGAATAATGGACCTTATATAATGTTCCATATAGAACAATGGAAACTATATATTGCACCATATAGAATAATGGACCCTATATGATGCTCCATATAGAATAATGGAGACCATATAGTGCCCCATATAGAATAATGGGCCCTATATAATCCTTTATATAGAATAATGGGCCCTATATAATGTTCCATATAGAATAATAGGCCCTGTATTATGCTCCATATAGAATAATGGACCCTAAATAATGCTACATATAGAATAATGGAAACCATATAGTGATCCTTGTAGAATAATGGGCCCGATATAATGATCCATATACAATAATGGAACCCATATAATGCTCCATACAGAATAATGGGCATCATGTAATGCTCCATATAGAATAATGGCCCCTATATAATAATACATATAGAATAATTGACCGTATATAACGCTCCATATAAAATAATGGAAACCATATAGTGCTCCATATAGAACAAAGGGCCCTTATATAATGCTCCATATAGAATAATGGAACCCATATAGTGCTCCATAAAGAATAATGGGCCCTATATAATGCTCCACATAGAATAATGGGCCCTATATAGTGCTCCATATGGAATAATGGGCCCAATATAATGTTCCATGTAGAATAATGGACGCTATATAATGCTCCATATAGAATAATGGGCCCTAAATAATACTCCATATAGAATAATGGGCCCTATATATTGCTCCACATAGAATAATGGGCCCTATATAGTGCTCCATATAGAATAATGGGCCCTATATAATGCTCCACATAGAATAATGGGCCCTATATAGTGCTCCATAAAGAGTAATGGGCCTCACACAATGTTCCATATAGAATAATGGGCCCAATATAATGCTTAATATAGAATAATGGAGAACATATTGTTCTCCATATAGAATAATGGGCCTATATAATGATCCATATAGAATAATGTACATTATATAAAACTCCATATAGAATAATGGAAATCATATAGGGATCAATATAGAATAATGGACCCTATATAATACTCCATATAGAATAATGGGCCCTATATAATATTTCATATAGAATAAAGGGCCCTATATAATGCTCCAATTAGAACAATGGGCCCTATATAATGCTCCACATAGAATACTGGGCCCTATATAATGCCACATATAGAATAATGGAAACCATGTCATGCTCCATATAGAATAATGGGCCCTATAGTATGCTACATCTAGAGTAATGGGCCCTATATAATGTTCAATATAGTATAATGGGCCCAATATAATGCTCCATATAAAATAATGGAAACCATATAGTGCTCCATATAGAATAATGGGCCCTATATAATGCTTCATATAGAGTAATGGACATTATATAATACTCCATATAGAATAATGGAAATCATATAGTGCTCCATCTAGAATAATGGACCCTATATAATACTCCATATAGAATAATGGTTCTTATATAATGCTCCATATAGAATAATGGGCCCTATATAATGCTCCATATAGAAAAATGGGCCATATATAATGCTCCATAGAGAATAATGGAAACCATATAGTGCTACATATAGAATAATGGACCCAATATAATGCTCCATAAAGAATAATGGACCCTATTTAATGCTCCATATAGAATAATGGGCCCTATATAACACTCCATATAGAATAATGGAAACCATATAATGCTCCATATAGAATAATGGGCCCGATATAATGCTCCATACAAAATAATGGGCCCTATATAATGCTCCATATAAAATAATGGAAACCATATAGTGCTCCATATAGAATAAGGGACCCTATATGATGTTCCATATAGAATAATGAATCCTATATAATGCTCCATATAGAATAATGGGCCCTATATAATGCTCCATATAGAATAATAGAAACCATATAATGCTCCATATAGAGATTTGGGCCCTATATAATGTTCCATACAGAATAATGGGCCCTATATAATGCTCCATATAGAATAATGGGCCAACTATGATGCTCCATATAGAATAATGGAACCTATATAATGCCCCATATAGAATAATGCACCCTATATAATCCTCTATATAGATTAATGGCAACCATATAGTGATCCATATAGAATAATGGGCCCTATATACTGCTCCATATAGAATAATGGAACCCATATAATGCTCCATACAGAATAATGGGCCTCATATAATGATCCATATAGAATAAAGGGCCCTATATAATGCTCCATATAGAATAATGGACCTTATATAATGCTCCATATAGAATAATGGAAACCATATAGTGTTCCATATAGAATAATGGACCCTATATAATGCTCCTTATAGAATAATGAAAACCATATAATGCTCCATATAGAATAATGGGCAGTATATAATGCTCCATAGATAATAATGGGCCATATATAATGCTCCATATAGAATAATGGACCCAATATAATGCTCCATATAGAATAATTGACACTATATGATGCTCCATATAGAATAATGGAAACCATATAATGCCCCGTATTGAATAATGGGCCCTGTATCATGCTCCATATAGAATAATGGGCCCTATATAATGTTCCATACAGAATAATAGGCCCTATATTATGCTCCATATGGAATAATGGGCCCTACATAATGCTACATATAGAATAATAGCAACCATATAGTGATCCATAAAGAATAATGGGCCCTATATAATGCTCCATATAGAATAACGGTACCCATATAATGCTCCATACAGAATAATGGGCCTCATAAAATGCTCCATATAGAATAATGGGCCCTATATAATGCTCCATATAGAATAATAAACTTTATATAACGCTCCATATAGAATAATGGAAACCATATAATGCTCCATATAGAATAATGGACCCTATATAATGTTCAATATCGAATAATGGACCCTGTATAATGCTACATATAGAATAATGGGCCTCATTTAATGCTCCATATAGAATAATAGGAACCATATAGTGTTCCATATAGAATAAAGGGCCCTATATAATGCCCCATATAGAATAATGGAACCCATATAGTGCTCCATATAGAATAATGGGCCTCACATAATACTCCATATAGAATAATGGGCGCTAAATAATGCTCCATATAGAATAATGGGCCCTATTTAATGCTCCATATAGAATAATGGGCCCTATATAATGCTCCACATAGAATAATGGGCCCTTTATAGTGCTCCATATAGAATAATGGGCCCAATATAATGCTCCATATAGAATAATGGACCCTATATAATGCTCCATATAGAATAATGGGCCCAATATAATGCTCATTATAGAATAATGGAAACCATATTGTGCTCCATATAGAATAATGGGCCCAATATAATGCTCCATATAGAATAATGGACATTATGTAATACTCCATAAAGAATAATGGAAATCATATAGTGCTCCATATAGAATAATGTGCCCTATATAATGCTCCGTATAGAATAATGTGCCCTATATAATGCTCCACATAGATTAATGGGCCCTATATAGTGCTCCATATAGAATAATGGGCCCAATATAACGCTCCATATAGAATAATGGACCATATATAATGCTCCATAAAGAATAATGGGCCCAATATAATGCTCCATATAGAATAATGGAAACCATATTAAGCTCCATATAGAATAATGGACCTATATAATGCTCCATATAGAATAATGGACATTATATTAAACTCCATATAGAATAATGGAAATCATAGGGAGATCAATATAGAATAATGGACCCCATATAATACTCCATATAGAATAATAGGCCCTATATAATTTTTCATGTAGAATAAAGGGCCCTATATAATGATCCATATAGAACAGTGGGCCCTATATAATGCTCCATATAGAATATTGGGCTCTTTATAATGCTACATATAGAATAATGGACATTATACAATACTCCATATAGAATAATGGAAATCATATAGTGCTCCATCTAGAATAATAGACCCTATATAATACTCCATATAGAATAATGGGCCCTATATAATGCTCCATATAGAATAATGGAAACCATATAATGCTCCATATAGAATAATGGGCCCGATATAATGCGCCATAAAAAATAATGGGCCCTATATAATGCTCCATATAGAATAATGGAAACCATATAGTGCTCCATATAGAATAATGGACCCTATATGATGTTCCATATAGAATAATGAATCCTATATAATGCTCCATATAGAATAATGGGCCATATATAATGCTGTATATAGAATAATGGAACCCATGTAGTGCTCCATATAGATTAATGGACCCTATATAATGCTCCATATAGAATAATGAACCCTATATAATGCTCCCTATAGAATAATGGGCCCTATATAATGCCCCATATAGAATAATGGAAACCATATAATGATCCATATAAATTAATGGGCCCTATATAATGCTCCATACAGAATAATGGGCCCTATATAATGCTCCATATAGAATAATGGAAACCATATGGTGCTCCATATAGGATAATGGACCCTATATGATGATCCATATAGAATAATGAATACTTTATAATGCTCCATGTAGAATAATGGAAACCAAATAATGATCCATATAGAATAATGGGCCAAATATAATGCTCCATATAGAATAATGGACCCTAAATAATGATCCATATAGAATAAAAACCCTATATAATGCTCCATATAGAATAATGGAAACCATATAGTGCTCCATATAGATTAATGGACCCTATAGAATGCTCCATATAGAATAATGGAACCCATATAACGCTCCATACAGAATAATGGGCCTCATATAATTCTCCATATAGAATAATGGGCCCTCTATAATGCTCCATATAGAATAATGGACCTTATATAATGTTCCATATAGAATAATGGAAACTATATAGTGCACCATATAGAATAATGGACCCTATATAATGCTCCATATAGAATAATGGAGACCATATATTGCCCCATATAGAATAATGGGCCCTATATAATCCTTTATATAGAATAATGGACCCTATATAATGTTCCATATAGAATAATAGGCCCTGTATTATGCTCCATATAGAATAATGGACCCTAAATAATGCTACATATAGAATAATGGAAACCATATAGTGATAATTATAGAATAATGGGCCCGATATAATGATCCATATACAATAATGGAACCCATATAATGCTCCATACAGAATAATGGGCATCATGTAATGCTCCATATAGAATATTGAGCCCTATATAATGCTACATATAGAATAATTGAACTTATATAACGCTCCATATAAAATAATGGAAACCATATAGTGCTCCATATAGAACAAAGGTCCCTTATATAATGCTCCATATAGAATAATGGAACCCATATAGTGCTCCATAAAGAATAATGGGCCCTATATAATGCTCCACATAGAATAATGGGCCCTATATAGTGCTCCATATGGAATAATGGGCCCAATATAATGTTCCATGTAGAATAATGGGCCCGATATAATGCGCCATACAAAATAATGGGCCCTATATAATGCTCCATATAAAATAATGGAAACCATATAGTGCTCCATAAAGAATAATAGACACTATATGATGTTCCATATAGAATAAAGAATCCTATATAATGCTCCATATAGAATAATGGGACATATATAATGCTCCATATAGAATAATGGACATTATGTAATACTCCATAAAGAATAATGGAAATCATATAGTGCTCCATATAGAATAATGTGCCCTATATAATGCTCCGTATAGAATAATGTGCCCTATATAATGCTCCACATAGATTAATGGGCCCTATATAGTGCTCCATATAGAATAATGGGCCCAATATAATGCTCCATATAGAATAATGGACCATATATAATGCTCCATAAAGAATAATGGGCCCAATATAATGCTCCATATAGAATAATGGAAACCATATTAAGCTCCATATAGAATAATGGACCTATATAATGCTCCATATAGAATAATGGACATTATATTAAACTCCATATAGAATAATGGAAATCATATGGAGATCAATATAGAATAATGGACCCCATATAATACTCCATATAGAATAATAGGCCCTATATAATTTTTCATGTAGAATAAAGGGCCCTATATAATGCTCCATATAGAACAATGGGCCCTATATAATGCTCCATATAGAATACTGGGCTCTATATAATGCTACATATAGAATAATGGACATTATACAATACTCCATATAGAATAATGGAAATCATATAGTGCTCCATCTAGAATAATAGACCCTATATAATACTCCATATAGAATAATGGGCCCTATATAATGCTCCATATAGAATAATGGAAACCATATAATGCTCCATATAGAATAATGGGCCCGATATAATGCGCCATAAAAAATAATGGGCCCTATATAATGCTCCATATAGAATAATGGAAACCATATAGTGCTCCATATAGAATAATGGACCCTATATGATGTTCCATATAGAATAATGAATCCTGTATAATGCTCCATATAGAATAATGGGCCATATATAATGCTGTATATAGAATAATGGAAACCATGTAGTGCTCCATATAGATTAATGGACCCTATATAATGCTCCATATAGAATAATGAACCCTATATAATGTTCCCTATAGAATAATGGGCCCTATATAATGCCCCATATAGAATAATGGAAACCATATAATGATCCATATAAATTAATGGGCCCTATATAATGCTCCATACAGAATAATGGGCCCTATATAATGCTCCATATAGAATAATGGAAACCATATGGTGCTCCATATAGGATAATGGACCCTATATGATGATCCATATAGAATAATGAATACTTTATAATGCTCCATGTAGAATAATGGAAACCATATAATGCTCCATATAGAATAATGGGCCAAATATAATGCTCCATATAGAATAATGGACCCTAAATAATGATCCATATAGAATAAAAACCCTATATAATGCTCCATATAGAATAATGGAAACCATATAGTGCTCCATATAGATTAATGGACCCTATAGAATGCTCCATATAGAATAATGGAACCCATATAACGCTCCATACAGAATAATGGGCCTCATATAATGCTCCATATAGAATAATGGGCCCTATATAATGCTCCATATAGAATAATGGACCTTATATAATGTTCCATATAGAATAATGGAAACTATATAGTGCACCATATAGAATAATGGACCCTATATAATGCTCCATATAGAATAATGGAGACCATATATTGCCCCATATAGAATAGTGGGCCCTATATAATCCTTTATATAGAATAATGGGCCCTATATAATGTTCCATATAGAATAATATACCCTGTATTATGCTCCATATAGAATAATGGACCCTAAATAATGCTACATATAGAATAATGGAAACCATATAGTGATAATTATAGAATAATGGGCCCGATATAATGATCCATATACAATAATGGAACCCATATAATGCTCCATACAGAATAATGGGCATCATGTAATGCTCCATATAGAATAATGAGCCCTATATAATGCTACATATAGAATAATTGAACTTATATAACGCTCCATATAAAATAATGGAAACCATATAGTGCTCCATATAGAACAAAGGTCCCTTATATAATGCTCCATATAGAATAATGGAACCCATATAGTGCTCCATAAAGAATAATGGGCCCTACATAATGCTCCACATAGAATAATGGGCCCTATATAGTGCTCCATATGGAATAATGGGCCCAATATAATGTTCCATGTAGAATAATGGGCCCGATATAATGCGCCATACAAAATAATGGGCCCTATATAATGCTCCATATAAAATAATGGAAACCATATAGTGCTCCATATAGAATAATAGACACTATATGATGTTCCATATAGAATAAAGAATCCTATATAATGCTCCATATAGAATAATGGGACATATATAATGCTCCATATAGAATAATAGAAACCATATAATGCTCCATATAAAGATGTGGGCCCTATATAATGCTCCATACAGAATAATGGGCCCTATATAATGCTCCATATAGAATAATGGACCCTATATAATACCCCATATAGAATAATGCACCCTATATAATGCTCTATATAGATTAATGGAAACCATATAATGCTCCATATAGAATAATGGGCCTCATATAATGATCCATATAGAATAAAGGGCCCTATATAGTGCTCCATATAGAATAATGGACCTTGTATAATGCTCCATATAGAATAATGGAAAACATATAGTGTTCCATGTAGAATAATGGGCCCTATATAATGCTCCTTATAGAATAATGAAAACCATATAATGCTCCATATAGAATAATGGGCCGTATATAATGCTCCATAGAGAATAATGGGCCATATATAATGCTCCATATAGAATAATGTGCCCAATATAATGCTCCATATAGATTAATGGACCCTATATAATGCTCCATATAGAATAATGAACCCTACATAATGCTCCATATAGAATAATGGACCCTATATAATGCCCCATATAGAATAATGGAAACCATATAGTGCTCCATATAGAATAATGGGCCCTATATAATGCTACATATAGAATAATGGACATTATATAATACTCCATATAGAATAATGGAAATCATATAGTGATCCTTATAGAATAATGGGCCCGATATAATGATCCATATACAATAATGGAACCCATATAATGCTCTATACAGAATAATGGCCATCATGTAATGCTCCATATAGAATATTGGGCCCTATATAATGCTACATATAGAATAATTGACCTTATATAACGCTCCATATAAAATAATGGAAACCATATAGTGCTCCATATAGAACAAAGGGCCCTTATATAATGCTCCATATAGAATAATAGAACCCATATAGTGCTCCATAAAGTATAATGGGCCCTATATAATGCTCCACATAGAATAATGGGCCCTATATAGTGCTCCATATGGAATAATGGGCCCAATATAATGTTCCATGTAGAATAATGGATGCTATATAATGCTCCATATAGAATAATGGGCCCTAAATAATACTCCATATAGAATAATGGGCCCTATATATTGCTCCACATAGAATAATGGGCCCTATATAGTGCTCCATATAGAATAATGGGCCCTATATAATGCTCCACATAGAATAATGGGCCCTATATAGTGCTCCATAAAGAGTAATGGGCCTCACACAATGTTCCATATAGAATAATGGGCCCAATATAATGCTTAATATAGAATAATGGACATTATATAAAACTCCATATAGAATAATGGAAATCATATAGGGATCAATATAGAATAATGGACCCTATATAATACTCCATATAGAATAATGGGCCCTATATAATATTTCATATAGAATAAAGGGCCCTATATAATGCTCCATATAGAACAATGGGCCCTATATAATGCTCCATATAGAATACTGGGCCCTATATAATGCTACATATAGAATAATGGGCCCTATATAATGCTCCATATAGAACAATGGTCCATATATAATGCTCCATAGAGAATAATGGAAACCATATAGTGCTACATATAGAATAATGGACCCAATATAATGCTCCATAAAGAATAATGGACCCTATATAATGCTCCATATAGAATAATGGGCCCTATATAACGCTCCATATAGAATAATGGAAACCATATAATGCTCCATATAGAATAATGGGCCCGATATAATGCTCCATACAAAATAATGGGCCCTATATAATGCTCCATATAGAATAATGTAAACCATATAGTGCTCCATATAGAATAATGGACCCTATATAATGTTCCATACAGAATAATAGGCCCTATATTATGCTCCATATGGAATAATGGGCCCTACATAATGCTACATATAGAATAATAGCAACCATATAGTGATCCATAAAGAATAATGGGCCCTATATAATGCTCCATATAGAATAATGTTACCCATATAATGCTCCATACAGAATAATGGGCCTCATAAAATGCTCCATATAGAATAATGGGCCCTATATAATGCTCCATATAGAATAATCAGCTTTATATAACGCTCCATATAGAATAATGGAAACCATATAATGCTCCATATAGAATAATGGACCCTATATAATGATCAATATCGAATAATGGACCTTGTATAATGCTACATATAGAATAATTGGCCTCATTTAATGCTCCATATAGAATAATGGGAACCATATAGGGTTCCATATAGAATAAAGGGCCCTATATAATGCCCCATATAGAATAATGGAACCCATATAGTGCTCCATATAGAATAATGGGCCTCACATAATACTCCATATAGAATAATGGGCGCTAAATAATGCTCCATATAGAATAATAAGCCCTATTTAATGCTCCATATAGAATAATGGGCCCTATATAATGCTCCACATAGAATAATGGGCCCTTTATAGTGCTCCATATAGAATAATGGGCCCAATATAATGCTCCATATAGAATAAAGGGCCCAATATAATGCTCTTTATAGAATAATGGAAACCATATTGTGCTCCATATAGAATAATGGGCCCTATATAATGCTCCATATAGAATAATGGACATTATGTAATACTCCATATAGAATAATGGAAATCATATAGTGCTCCATATAGAATAATGTGCCCTATATAATGCTCCGTATAGATTAATGAGCCCTATATAATGCTCCACATAGATTAATGGGCCTTATATAGTTCTCCATATAGAATAATGGGCCCAATATAATGCTCCATATAGAATAATGGACCATATATAATGCTCCATAAACAATAATGGGCCCAATATAATGCTCCATATAGAATAATGGAAACCATATTGTGCTCCATATAGAATAATGGACCTATATAATGCTCCATATAGAATAATGGACATTATATAAAACTCCATATAGAATAATGGAAATCATATGGAGATCAATATAGAATAATGGACCCCATATAATACTCCATGTAGAATAATGGGCCCTATATAATATTTCATGTAGAATAAAGGGCCCTATATAATGCTCCATATAGAACAATGGGCCCTATATAATGCTCCATATAGAATATTGGGCTCTATATAATGCTAGATATAGAATAATGGAAACCATATAGTGCTCCATATAGAATAATGGGCCCTATAGTATGCTCCATCTAGAGTAATGGGCCCTATATAATGTTCAATATAGTATAATGGGCCCAATATAATGCTCCATATAAAATAATGGAAACCATATAGTGCTCCATATAGAATAATGGGCCCTATATAATGCTACATATAGAATAATGGACATTATATAATACTCCATATAGAATAATGGAAATCATATAGTGCTACATCTAGAAAAATAGACCCTATATAATAGCCCATATAGAATAATGGGTCTTATATAATGCTTCATATAGAATAATGGGTCCTATATAATGCTCCATATAGAACAATGGGCCATATATAATGCTCCATAGAGAATAATGGAAACCATATAGTGCTACATATAGAATAATGGACCCAATATAATGCTCCATAAAGAATAATGGACCCTATATAATGCTCCATATAGAATAATGGGCCCTATATAACGCTCCATATAGAATAATGGAAACCATATAATGCACCATATAGAATAATGGGCCCGATATAATGCTCCATACAAAATAATGGGCCCTATATAATGCTCCATATAGAATAATGGAAACCATATAGTGCTCCATATAGAATAATGGACCCTATATGATGTTCCATATAGAATAATGAATCCTATATAATGCTACATATAGAATAATGGGCCCTATTTAATGCTCCATATAGAATAATAGAAACCATATAATGCTCCATATAGAGATTTGGGCCCTATATAATGCTCCATACAGAATAACGGGCCCTATATAATGGTCCATATAGAATAATGGGCCAACTATAATGCTCCATATAGAATAATGGAACCTATATAATGCCCCATATAGAATAGTGCACCCTATATAATGCTCTATATAGATTAATGGAAACCATATAGTGATCCATATAGAATAATGGGCCCTATATAATGCTCCATATAGAATAATGGAACCCATATAATGCTCCATACAGAATAATGGGCCTCATATAATGATCCATATAGAATAAAGGGCCCTATATAATGCTCCATATAGAATAATGGACCTTATATAATGCTCCATATAGAATAATGGAAACCATATAGTGTTCCATATAGAATAATGGACAGTATATAATGCTCCTTATAGAATAATGAAAACCATATAATGCTCCATATAGAATAATGGGCCGTATATAATGCTCCATAGATAATAATGGGCCATATATAATGCTCCATATAGAATAATTGACCCTATATGATGCTCCATATAGAATAATTGACCCTATATGATGCTCCATATAGAATAATGCAAACCATATAGTGCCCCGTATTGAATAATGGGCCCTATATCATGCTCCATATAGAATAATGGGCCCTACATAATGTTCAATACAGAATAATAGGCCCTATATTATGCTCCATATGGAATAATGGGCCCTACATAATGCTACATAGAGAATAATAGCAACCATATAGTGATCCATAAAGAATAATGGGCCCTATATAATGCCCCATATAGAATAATCAACTTTATATAACGCTCCATATAGAATAATGGAAACCATATAATGCTCCATATAGAATAATGGACCCTATATAATGTTCAATATCGAATAATGGACCCTATATAATGCTACATATAGAATAATGGGCCTCATTTAATGCTCCATATAGAATAATGGGAACCATATAGTGTTCCATATAGAATAAAGGGCCCTATATAATGCCTCATATAGAATAATGGAACCCATATAATGCTCCATATAGAATAATGGGCCCAATATAATGCTCCATATAGAATAATGGACCCTATATAATGCTTCATATAGAATAATGGGCCCAATATAATGCTCATTATAGAATAATGGAAACCATATTGTGCTCCATATAGAATAATGGGCCCTATATAATGCTCCATATAGAATAATGGACATTATGTAATACTCCATATAGAATAATGGAAATCATATAGTGCTCCATATAGAATAATGTGCCCTATATAATGCTCCGTATAGAATAATGGCCCTATATAATGCTCCACATAGATTAATGGGCCCTATATAGTGCTCCATATAGAATAATGGGCCCAATATAATGCTCCATATAGAATAATGGACCATATATAATGCTCCATAAAGAATAATGGGCCCAATATAATGCTCCATATAGAATAATGGAAACCATATTGTGCTCCATATAGAATAATGGACCTATATAATGCTCCATATAGAATAATGGACATTATATAAAACTCCATATAGAATAATGGAAATAATATGGAGATCAATATAGAATAATGGACCCCATATAATACTCCATATAGAATAATGGGCCCTATATAATATTTCATGTAGAATAAAGGGCCCTACATAATGCTCCATATAGAACAATGGGCCCTATATAATGCTCCATATAGAATACTGGGCTCTATATAATGCTACATATAGAATAATGGAAACCATATAGTGCCCCATATAGAATAATGGGCCCTATAGTATGCTCCATCTAGAGTAATGTGCCCTATATAATGTTCAATATAGTATAATGGGCAAAATATAATGCTTCATATAAAATAATGGAAACCATATAGTGCTCCATATAGAATAATGGGCCCTATATAATGCTCCATATAGAATAATGGACCTTGTATAATGCTCCATATAGAATAATGGAAACCATGTAGTGTTCCGTATAGAATAATGGGCCCTATATAATGCTCCTTATAGAATAATGAAAACCATATAATGCTCCATATAGAATAATGGGCCGTATATAATGCTCCATAGAGAATAATGGGCCATATATAATGCTCCATATGGAATAATGGGCCATATATAATGCTCCATATGGAATAATGTGCCCAATATAATGCTTCATATAGATTAATGAACCCTATATAATGCTCCATATAGAATAATGGGCCATATATAATGCTCCATATAGAACAATGGGCCCTATGTAATGCTCCATATAGAATACTGGGCTCTATATAATGCTACATATAGAATAATGGAAACCATATAGTGCTCCATATAGAATAATGGGCCCTACAGTATGCTCCATCTAGAGTAATGGGCCCTATATAATGTTCAATATAGTATAATGGGCCCAATATAATGCTCCATATAAAATAATGGAAACCATATAGTGCTCCATGTAGAATAATGGGCCCTATATAATGCCACATATAGAATAATGGACATTATATAATACACCATATAGAATAATGGAAATCATATAGTGCTCCATCTAGAAGAATAGACCCTATATAATACTCCATATAGAATAATGGATCTTATATAATGCTCCATATAGAATAATGGGTCCTATATAATGCTCCATATAGAACAATGGGCCATATATAATGCTCCATAGAGAATAATGGAAACCATATAGTGCTACATATAGACTAATGGACCCAATATAATGCTCCATAAAGAATAATGGACCCTATATAATGCTCCATATAGAATAATGGGCCCTATATTATGCTCCATATAGAAAAATGGAAACCATATAATGCTCCATATAGAATATTGGCCCGATATAATGCTCCATACAAATTAATGGGCCCTATATAATGCTCCATATAGAATAATGGAAACCATATAGTGCTCCATATAGAATAATGGACCCTATATGATGTTCCATATAGAATAATGGGCCCTCTATAATGTTCCATTTAGAATAATGGGCCCTATATTATACTCCATATAGATTAATGGGATCTATATAATGCTACAAATAGAATAATGGAAAACATTTAGTGCATCATATACAATAATGGGCCTTATATAATGCTCCACATAGAATAATGGAACCCATATAATGTTCCATACAGAATAATGGGCCTCATATAACGCTTCATATACAATAATCGGCCCTAAATAATGCTCCATACAGAATAATGGACCCTATATAATGCTCCATATAGAATAATGGACCGTATATAATGCTTCATATAGAATAATGGGCCATATATAATGCTGTATATAGAATAATGGAAACCATGCAGAGCTCCATATAGATTAATGGACCCTATATAATGCTTCATATAGAATAATGAACCCTATATAATGCTCCATATAGAATAATGGGCCTTATATAATGCCCTATATAGAATAATGGAAACCATATAATGATCCATATAATTTAATGGGCCCTATATAATGCTCCATACAGAATAATGGGCCCTATATAATGCTCCATATAGAATAATGGAAACCATATGGTGCTCCATATAGAATAATGGACCCTATATGATGATCCATATAGAATAATGGATACTTTATAATGCTCCATATAGAATAATGGGCCCTATATAATGCTCCATGTAGAATAATGGAAACCATATAATGCTCCATATAGAATAATGGGCCCTATATAATGCTCCATATAGAATAATGGGCCAAATATAATGCTCCATATAGAATAATGGACCCTAAATAATGAACCATATAGAATAAAAACCCTATATAATGCTCCATATAGAATAATGGAAACCATATAGTGCTCCATATAGATTAATGGGCCCTATAGAATGCTCCATATAGAATAATGGAACCCATATAACGCTCCATACAGAATAATGGGCCTCATATAATGCTCCATATAGAATAATGGGCCCTATATAATGATCCATATAGAATAATGGACCTTATATAATGTTCCATATAGAATAATGGAAACTATATATTGCACCATATAGAATAATGGACCCTATGTAATGCTCCATATAGAATAATGGAGACCATATAGTGCCCCATATAGAATAATGGGCCCTATATAATTCTTTATATTGAATAATGGGCCCTATATAATCCTTTATATAGAATAATGGGCCCTATATAATGTTCCATATAGAATAATAGGCCCTGTATTATGCTCCATATAGAATAATGGACCCTAAATAATGCTACATATAGAATAATGGAAACCATATAGTGATCCTTATAGAATAATGTGCCCGATATAATGATCCATATACAATAATGGAACCCATATAATGCTCCATACAGAATAATGGGCATCATGTAATGCTCCATATAGAATAATGGGCCCTATATAATGCTCCATATAGAATAATGGAAACCATGTAGTGTTCAGTATAGAATAATGGGCCCAATATAATGCTCCTTATAGAATAATGAAAACCATATAATGCTCCATATAGAATAATGGGCCGTATATAATGCTCCATAGAGAATAATGGGCCATATATAATGCTCCATATGGAATAATGTGCCCAATATAATGCTCCATATAGATTAATGGACCCTATATAATGCTCCATATAGAATAATGGGCCCTATATAATGCTCCATGTAGAATAATGGAAACCATATAATGCTCCATATAGAATAATGGGCCCTATATAATGCTCCATATAGAATAATGGATCCTAAATAATGATCCATATAGAATAAAAACCCTATATAATGCTCCATATAGAATAATGGAAACCATATAGTGCTACATATAGATTAATGGGCCCAATAGAATGCTCCATATAGAATAATGTAACCCATATAACGCTCCATACTGAATAATGGGCCTCATATAATGCTCCATATAGAATAATGGGCCCTCTATAATGCTCCATATAGAATAATGGACCTTATATAATGTTCCATATAGAATAATGGAAACTATATAGTGCACCATATAGAATAATGGACCCTATATAATGCTCCATATAGAATAATGGAGACCATATAGTGCCCCATATAGAATAATGCGCCCTATATAACCCTTTATATAGAATAATGGGCCCTATATAATATTCCATATAGAATAATAGGCCCTGTATTATGCTCCATATAGAATAATGGACCCTAAATAATGCTACATATAGAATAATGGAAACCATATAGTGATCCTTATAGAATAATGGGCCCGATATAATGATCCATATAAAATAATGGAACCCATATAATGCTCCATACAGAATAAAGGGCATCATGTAATGCTCCATATAGAATAATCGGCCCTATATAATGCTACGTATAGAATAATTGACCTTATATAACGCTCCATATAAAATAATGGAAATCATAGAGTGCTCCATATAGAACAAAGGGCCCTTATATAATGCTCCATATAGAATAATGGAACCCATATAGTGCTCCATAAAGAATAATGGGCCCTATATAATGCTCCACATAGAATAATGGGCCCTATATAGTGCTCCATATGGAATAATGGGCCCAATATAATGTTCCATGTAGAATAATGGACCCTATGTAATGCTCCATATAGAATAATGGGCCCTAAATAATACTCCATATAGAATAATGGGCCCTATATATTGCTCCACATAGAATAATGGGCCCTATATAGTGCTCCATATAGAATAATGGGCCCTATATAATGCTCCACATAGAATAATGGGCCCTATATAGTGCTCCATAAAGAGTAATGGGCCTCACACAATGTTCCATATAGAATAATGGGCCCAGTATAATGCTCCATATAGATTAATGGAGAACATATTGTGCTCCATATAGAATAATGGGCCTATATAATGATCCATATAGAATAATGGACATTATATAAAACTTCATATAGAATAATGCAAATCATATAGAGATCAATATAGAATAATGGACCCTATATAATACTCCATATAGAATAATGGGCCCTATATAATATTTCATATAGAATAAATGCCCTATATAATGCTCCATATAGAACAATGGGCCCTATATAATGCTCCATATAGAATACTGGGCCCTATATAATGCTACATATAGAATAATGGAAACCACATAGTGCTCCATATAGAATAATGGGCCCTATAGTATGCTCCATCTAGAGTAATGGGCCCTATATAATGATCAATATAGTATAATGGGCCCAATATATTGCTCCATATAAAATAATGGAAATCATATAGTGCTCCATATAGAATAACGGGCCCTATATAATGCTCCATATAGAATAATGGAAATCATATAGTGCTCCATCTAGAATAATGGACCCTATATAATACTCCATATAGAATAATGGTTCTTATATAATGCTCCATATAGAATAATGGGCCCTATATAATGCTCCATATAGAACAATGGGCCATATATAAATCTCCATAGAGAATAATGGAAACCATATAGTGCTACATATAGAATAATGGACCCAATACAATGCTCCATAAAGAATAATGGACCCTATATAATGCTCCATATAGAATAATGGGCCCTATATAACGCTCCATATAGAATAATGGAAACCATATAATGCTCCATATAGAATAATGGGCCCGATATAATGCTCCATACAAAATAATGGGCCCTATATAATGCTCCATATAGAATAATGGAAACCATATAGTGCTCCATATAGTATAATGGACCCTATATGATGTTCCATATAGAATAATGAATCCTATATAATGCTCCATATAGAATAATAGAAACCATATAATGCTCCATATAGAGATTTGGGCCCTATATAATGCTCCATACAGAATAATGGGCCCTATATAATGCTCCATATAGAATAATGGGCCAACTATGATGCTCCATATAGAATAATGGAACCTATATAATGCCCCATATAGAATAATGCACCCTATATAATCCTCTATATAGATTAATGGCAACCATATAGTGATCCATATAGCATAATGGGCCCTATATACTGCTCCATATAGAATAATGGAACCCATATAATGCTCCATACAGAATAATGGGCCTCATATAATGATCCATATAGAATAAAGGGCCCTATATAATGCTCCATATAGAATAATGGACCTTATATAATGCTCCATATAGAATAATGGAAACCATATAGTGTTCCATATAGAATAATGGACCCTATATAATGCTACATATAGAATAATGGACATTATATAATACTCCATATAGAATAATGGAAATCATATAGTGATCCTTATAGAATAATGGGCCCGATATAATGATCCATATACAATAATGGAACCCATATAATGCTCTATACAGAATAATGGCCATCATGTAATGCTCCATATAGAATATTGGGCCCTATATAATGCTACATATAGAATAATTGACCTTATATAACGCTCCATATAAAATAATGGAAACCATATAGTGCTCCATATAGAACAAAGGGCCCTTATATAATGCTCCATATAGAATAATAGAACCCATATAGTGCTCCATAAAGTATAATGGGCCCTATATAATGCTCCACATAGAATAATGGGCCCTATATAGTGCTCCATATGGAATAATGGGCCCAATATAATGTTCCATGTAGAATAATGGATGCTATATAATGCTCCATATAGAATAATGGGCCCTAAATAATACTCCATATAGAATAATGGGCCCTATATATTGCTCCACATAGAATAATGGGCCCTATATAGTGCTCCATATAGAATAATGGGCCCTATATAATGCTCCACATAGAATAATGGGCCCTATATAGTGCTCCATAAAGAGTAATGGGCCTCACACAATGTTCCATATAGAATAATGGGCCCAATATAATGCTTAATATAGAATAATGGACATTATATAAAACTCCATATAGAATAATGGAAATCATATAGGGATCAATATAGAATAATGGACCCTATATAATACTCCATATAGAATAATGGGCCCTATATAATATTTCATATAGAATAAAGGGCCCTATATAATGCTCCATATAGAACAATGGGCCCTATATAATGCTCCATATAGAATACTGGGCCCTATATAATGCTACATATAGAATAATGGGCCCTATATAATGCTCCATATAGAACAATGGTCCATATATAATGCTCCATAGAGAATAATGGAAACCATATAGTGCTACATATAGAATAATGGACCCAATATAATGCTCCATAAAGAATAATGGACCCTATATAATGCTCCATATAGAATAATGGGCCCTATATAACGCTCCATATAGAATAATGGAAACCATATAATGCTCCATATAGAATAATGGGCCCGATATAATGCTCCATACAAAATAATGGGCCCTATATAATGCTCCATATAGAATAATGTAAACCATATAGTGCTCCATATAGAATAATGGACCCTATATAATGTTCCATACAGAATAATAGGCCCTATATTATGCTCCATATGGAATAATGGGCCCTACATAATGCTACATATAGAATAATAGCAACCATATAGTGATCCATAAAGAATAATGGGCCCTATATAATGCTCCATATAGAATAATGTTACCCATATAATGCTCCATACAGAATAATGGGCCTCATAAAATGCTCCATATAGAATAATGGGCCCTATATAATGCTCCATATAGAATAATCAGCTTTATATAACGCTCCATATAGAATAATGGAAACCATATAATGCTCCATATAGAATAATGGACCCTATATAATGATCAATATCGAATAATGGACCTTGTATAATGCTACATATAGAATAATTGGCCTCATTTAATGCTCCATATAGAATAATGGGAACCATATAGGGTTCCATATAGAATAAAGGGCCCTATATAATGCCCCATATAGAATAATGGAACCCATATAGTGCTCCATATAGAATAATGGGCCTCACATAATACTCCATATAGAATAATGGGCGCTAAATAATGCTCCATATAGAATAATAAGCCCTATTTAATGCTCCATATAGAATAATGGGCCCTATATAATGCTCCACATAGAATAATGGGCCCTTTATAGTGCTCCATATAGAATAATGGGCCCAATATAATGCTCCATATAGAATAAAGGGCCCAATATAATGCTCTTTTGTAGAATAATGGAAACCATATTGTGCTCCATATAGAATAATGGGCCCTATATAATGCTCCATATAGAATAATGGACATTATGTAATACTCCATATAGAATAATGGAAATCATATAGTGCTCCATATAGAATAATGTGCCCTATATAATGCTCCGTATAGATTAATGAGCCCTATATAATGCTCCACATAGATTAATGGGCCTTATATAGTTCTCCATATAGAATAATGGGCCCAATATAATGCTCCATATAGAATAATGGACCATATATAATGCTCCATAAACAATAATGGGCCCAATATAATGCTCCATATAGAATAATGGAAACCATATTGTGCTCCATATAGAATAATGGACCTATATAATGCTCCATATAGAATAATGGACATTATATAAAACTCCATATAGAATAATGGAAATCATATGGAGATCAATATAGAATAATGGACCCCATATAATACTCCATGTAGAATAATGGGCCCTATATAATATTTCATGTAGAATAAAGGGCCCTATATAATGCTCCATATAGAACAATGGGCCCTATATAATGCTCCATATAGAATACTGGGCTCTATATAATGCTAGATATAGAATAATGGAAACCATATAGTGCTCCATATAGAATAATGGGCCCTATAGTATGCTCCATCTAGAGTAATGGGCCCTATATAATGTTCAATATAGTATAATGGGCCCAATATAATGCTCCATATAAAATAATGGAAACCATATAGTGCTCCATATAGAATAATGGGCCCTATATAATGCTACATATAGAATAATGGACATTATATAATACTCCATATAGAATAATGGAAATCATATAGTGCTACATCTAGAAAAATAGACCCTATATAATAGCCCATATAGAATAATGGGTCTTATATAATGCTTCATATAGAATAATGGGTCCTATATAATGCTCCATATAGAACAATGGGCCATATATAATGCTCCATAGAGAATAATGGAAACCATATAGTGCTACATATAGAATAATGGACCCAATATAATGCTCCATAAAGAATAATGGACCCTATATAATGCTCCATATAGAATAATGGGCCCTATATAACGCTCCATATAGAATAATGGAAACCATATAATGCACCATATAGAATAATGGGCCCGATATAATGCTCCATACAAAATAATGGGCCCTATATAATGCTCCATATAGAATAATGGAAACCATATAGTGCTCCATATAGAATAATGGACCCTATATGATGTTCCATATAGAATAATGAATCCTATATAATGCTCCATATAGAATAATGGGCCCTATTTAATGCTCCATATAGAATAATAGAAACCATATAATGCTCCATATAGAGATTTGGGCCCTATATAATGCTCCATACAGAATAACGGGCCCTATATAATGGTCCATATAGAATAATGGGCCAACTATAATGCTCCATATAGAATAATGGAACCTATATAATGCCCCATATAGAATAGTGCACCCTATATAATGCTCTATATAGATTAATGGAAACCATATAGTGATCCATATAGAATAATGGGCCCTATATAATGCTCCATATAGAATAATGGAACCCATATAATGCTCCATACAGAATAATGGGCCTCATATAATGATCCATATAGAATAAAGGGCCCTATATAATGCTCCATATAGAATAATGGACCTTATATAATGCTCCATATAGAATAATGGAAACCATATAGTGTTCCATATAGAATAATGGACAGTATATAATGCTCCTTATAGAATAATGAAAACCATATAATGCTCCATATAGAATAATGGGCCGTATATAATGCTCCATAGATAATAATGGGCCATATATAATGCTCCATATAGAATAATTGACCCTATATGATGCTCCATATAGAATAATTGACCCTATATGATGCTCCATATAGAATAATGCAAACCATATAGTGCCCCGTATTGAATAATGGGCCCTATATCATGCTCCATATAGAATAATGGGCCCTACATAATGTTCAATACAGAATAATAGGCCCTATATTATGCTCCATATGGAATAATGGTCCCTACATAATGCTACATAGAGAATAATAGCAACCATATAGTGATCCATAAAGAATAATGGGCCCTATATAATGCCCCATATAGAATAATCAACTTTATATAACGCTCCATATAGAATAATGGAAACCATATAATGCTCCATATAGAAGAATGGACCCTATATAATGTTCAATATCGAATAAAGGACCCTATATAATGCTACATATAGAATAATGGGCCTCATTTAATGCTCCATATAGAATAATGGGAACCATATAGTGTTCCATATAGAATAAAGGGCCCTATATAATGCCTCATATAGAATAATGGAACCCATATAATGCTCCATATAGAATAATGGGCCCAATATAATGCTCCATATAGAATAATGGACCCTATATAATGCTTCATATAGAATAATGGGCCCAATATAATGCTCATTATAGAATAATGGAAACCATATTGTGCTCCATATAGAATAATGGGCCCTATATAATGCTCCATATAGAATAATGGACATTATGTAATACTCCATATAGAATAATGGAAATCATATAGTGCTCCATATAGAATAATGTGCCCTATATAATGCTCCGTATAGAATAATGGCCCTATATAATGCTCCACATAGATTAATGGGCCCTATATAGTGCTCCATATAGAATAATGGGCCCAATATAATGCTCCATATAGAATAATGGACCATATATAATGCTCCATAAAGAATAATGGGCCCAATATAATGCTCCATATAGAATAATGGAAACCATATTGTGCTCCATATAGAATAATGGACCTATATAATGCTCCATATAGAATAATGGACATTATATAAAACTCCATATAGAATAATGGAAATAATATGGAGATCAATATAGAATAATGGACCCCATATAATACTCCATATAGAATAATGGGCCCTATATAATATTTCATGTAGAATAAAGGGCCCTACATAATGCTCCATATAGAACAATGGGCCCTATATAATGCTCCATATAGAATACTGGGCTCTATATAATGCTACATATAGAATAATGGAAACCATATAGTGCCCCATATAGAATAATGGGCCCTATAGTATGCTCCATCTAGAGTAATGTGCCCTATATAATGTTCAATATAGTATAATGGGCAAAATATAATGCTTCATATAAAATAATGGAAACCATATAGTGCTCCATATAGAATAATGGGCCCTATATAATGCTCCATATAGAATAATGGACCTTGTATAATGCTCCATATAGAATAATGGAAACCATGTAGTGTTCCGTATAGAATAATGGGCCCTATATAATGCTCCTTATAGAATAATGAAAACCATATAATGCTCCATATAGAATAATGGGCCGTATATAATGCTCCATAGAGAATAATGGGCCATATATAATGCTCCATATGGAATAATGGGCCATATATAATGCTCCATATGGAATAATGTGCCCAATATAATGCTTCATATAGATTAATGGACCCTATATAATGCTCCATATAGAATAATGGGCCATATATAATGCTCCATATAGAACAATGGGCCCTATGTAATGCTCCATATAGAATACTGGGCTCTATATAATGCTACATATAGAATAATGGAAACCATATAGTGCTCCATATAGAATAATGGGCCCTACAGTATGCTCCATCTAGAGTAATGGGCCCTATATAATGTTCAATATAGTATAATGGGCCCAATATAATGCTCCATATAAAATAATGGAAACCATATAGTGCTCCATGTAGAATAATGGGCCCTATATAATGCCACATATAGAATAATGGACATTATATAATACACCATATAGAATAATGGAAATCATATAGTGCTCCATCTAGAAGAATAGACCCTATATAATACTCCATATAGAATAATGGATCTTATATAATGCTCCATATAGAATAATGGGTCCTATATAATGCTCCATATAGAACAATGGGCCATATATAATGCTCCATAGAGAATAATGGAAACCATATAGTGCTACATATAGACTAATGGACCCAATATAATGCTCCATAAAGAATAATGGACCCTATATAATGCTCCATATAGAATAATGGGCCCTATATTATGCTCCATATAGAAAAATGGAAACCATATAATGCTCCATATAGAATATTGGCCCGATATAATGCTCCATACAAATTAATGGGCCCTATATAATGCTCCATATAGAATAATGGAAACCATATAGTGCTCCATATAGAATAATGGACCCTATATGATGTTCCATATAGAATAATGGGCCCTCTATAATGTTCCATTTAGAATAATGGGCCCTATATTATACTCCATATAGATTAATGGGATCTATATAATGCTACAAATAGAATAATGGAAAACATTTAGTGCATCATATACAATAATGGGCCTTATATAATGCTCCACATAGAATAATGGAACCCATATAATGTTCCATACAGAATAATGGGCCTCATATAACGCTTCATATACAATAATCGGCCCTAAATAATGCTCCATACAGAATAATGGACCCTATATAATGCTCCATATAGAATAATGGACCGTATATAATGCTTCATATAGAATAATGGGCCATATATAATGCTGTATATAGAATAATGGAAACCATGCAGAGCTCCATATAGATTAATGGACCCTATATAATGCTTCATATAGAATAATGAACCCTATATAATGCTCCATATAGAATAATGGGCCTTATATAATGCCCTATATAGAATAATAGAAACCATATAATGATCCATATAATTTAATGGGCCCTATATAATGCTCCATACAGAATAATGGGCCCTATATAATGCTCCATATAGAATAATGGAAACCATATGGTGCTCCATATAGAATAATGGACCCTATATGATGATCCATATAGAATAATGGATACTTTATAATGCTCCATATAGAATAATGGGCCCTATATAATGCTCCATGTAGAATAATGGAAACCATATAATGCTCCATATAGAATAATGGGCCCTATATAATGCTCCATATAGAATAATGGGCCAAATATAATGCTCCATATAGAATAATGGACCCTAAATAATGAACCATATAGAATAAAAACCCTATATAATGCTCCATATAGAATAATGGAAACCATATAGTGCTCCATATAGATTAATGGGCCCTATAGAATGCTCCATATAGAATAATGGAACCCATATAACGCTCCATACAGAATAATGGGCCTCATATAATGCTCCATATAGAATAATGGGCCCTATATAATGATCCATATAGAATAATGGACCTTATATAATGTTCCATATAGAATAATGGAAACTATATATTGCACCATATAGAATAATGGACCCTATGTAATGCTCCATATAGAATAATGGAGACCATATAGTGCCCCATATAGAATAATGGGCCCTATATAATTCTTTATATTGAATAATGGGCCCTATATAATCCTTTATATAGAATAATGGGCCCTATATAATGTTCCATATAGAATAATAGGCCCTGTATTATGCTCCATATAGAATAATGGACCCTAAATAATGCTACATATAGAATAATGGAAACCATATAGTGATCCTTATAGAATAATGTGCCCGATATAATGATCCATATACAATAATGGAACCCATATAATGCTCCATACAGAATAATGGGCATCATGTAATGCTCCATATAGAATAATGGGCCCTATATAATGCTCCATATAGAATAATGGAAACCATGTAGTGTTCAGTATAGAATAATGGGCCCAATATAATGCTCCTTATAGAATAATGAAAACCATATAATGCTCCATATAGAATAATGGGCCGTATATAATGCTCCATAGAGAATAATGGGCCATATATAATGCTCCATATGGAATAATGTGCCCAATATAATGCTCCATATAGATTAATGGACCCTATATAATGCTCCATATAGAATAATGGGCCCTATATAATGCTCCATGTAGAATAATGGAAACCATATAATGCTCCATATAGAATAATGGGCCCTATATAATGCTCCATATAGAATAATGGATCCTAAATAATGATCCATATAGAATAAAAACCCTATATAATGCTCCATATAGAATAATGGAAACCATATAGTGCTACATATAGATTAATGGGCCCAATAGAATGCTCCATATAGAATAATGTAACCCATATAACGCTCCATACTGAATAATGGGCCTCATATAATGCTCCATATAGAATAATGGGCCCTCTATAATGCTCCATATAGAATAATGGACCTTATATAATGTTCCATATAGAATAATGGAAACTATATAGTGCACCATATAGAATAATGGACCCTATATAATGCTCCATATAGAATAATGGAGACCATATAGTGCCCCATATAGAATAATGCGCCCTATATAACCCTTTATATAGAATAATGGGCCCTATATAATGTTCCATATAGAATAATAGGCCCTGTATTATGCTCCATATAGAATAATGGACCCTAAATAATGCTACATATAGAATAATGGAAACCATATAGTGATCCTTATAGAATAATGGGCCCGATATAATGATCCATATAAAATAATGGAACCCATATAATGCTCCATACAGAATAAAGGGCATCATGTAATGCTCCATATAGAATAATCGGCCCTATATAATGCTACGTATAGAATAATTGACCTTATATAACGCTCCATATAAAATAATGGAAACCATAGAGTGCTCCATATAGAACAAAGGGCCCTTATATAATGCTCCATATAGAATAATGGAACCCATATAGTGCTCCATAAAGAATAATGGGCCCTATATAATGCTCCACATAGAATAATGGGCCCTATATAGTGCTCCATATGGAATAATGGGCCCAATATAATGTTCCATGTAGAATAATGGACCCTATGTAATGCTCCATATAGAATAATGGGCCCTAAATAATACTCCATATAGAATAATGGGCCCTATATATTGCTCCACATAGAATAATGGGCCCTATATAGTGCTCCATATAGAATAATGGGCCCTATATAATGCTCCACATAGAATAATGGGCCCTATATAGTGCTCCATAAAGAGTAATGGGCCTCACACAATGTTCCATATAGAATAATGGGCCCAGTATAATGCTCCATATAGATTAATGGAGAACATATTGTGCTCCATATAGAATAATGGGCCTATATAATGATCCATATAGAATAATGGACATTATATAAAACTTCATATAGAATAATGCAAATCATATAGAGATCAATATAGAATAATGGACCCTATATAATACTCCATATAGAATAATGGGCCCTATATAATATTTCATATAGAATAAATGCCCTATATAATGCTCCATATAGAACAATGGGCCCTATATAATGCTCCATATAGAATACTGGGCCCTATATAATGCTACATATAGAATAATGGAAACCACATAGTGCTCCATATAGAATAATGGGCCCTATAGTATGCTCCATCTAGAGTAATGGGCCCTATATAATGATCAATATAGTATAATGGGCCCAATATATTGCTCCATATAAAATAATGGAAATCATATAGTGCTCCATATAGAATAACGGGCCCTATATAATGCTCCATATAGAATAATGGAAATCATATAGTGCTCCATCTAGAATAATGGACCCTATATAATACTACATATAGAATAATGGTTCTTATATAATGCTCCATATAGAATAATGGGCCCTATATAATGCTCCATATAGAACAATGGGCCATATATAATGCTCCATAGAGAATAATGGAAACCATATAGTGCTACATATAGAATAATGGACCCAATACAATGCTCCATAAAGAATAATGGACCCTATATAATGCTCCATATAGAATAATGGGCCCTATATAACGCTCCATATAGAATAATGGAAACCATATAATGCTCCATATAGAATAATGGGCCCGATATAATGCTCCATACAAAATAATGGGCCCTATATAATGCTCCATATAGAATAATGGAAACCATATAGTGCTCCATATAGTATAATGGACCCTATATGATGTTCCATATAGAATAATGAATCCTATATAATGCTCCATATAGAATAATAGAAACCATATAATGCTCCATATAGAGATTTGGGCCCTATATAATGCTCCATACAGAATAATGGGCCCTATATAATGCTCCATATAGAATAATGGGCCAACTATGATGCTCCATATAGAATAATGGAACCTATATAATGCCCCATATAGAATAATGCACCCTATATAATCCTCTATATAGATTAATGGCAACCATATAGTGATCCATATAGCATAATGGGCCCTATATACTGCTCCATATAGAATAATGGAACCCATATAATGCTCCATACAGAATAATGGGCCTCATATAATGATCCATATAGAATAAAGGGCCCTATATAATGCTCCATATAGAATAATGGACCTTATATAATGCTCCATATAGAATAATGGAAACCATATAGTGTTCCATATAGAATAATGGACCCTATATAATGCTCCTTATAGAATAATGAAAACCATATAATGCTCCATATAGAATAATGGGCAGTATATAATGCTCCATGGATAATAATGGGCCATATATAATGCTCCATATAGAATAATGGGCCCAATATAATGCTCCATATAGAATAATTGACCCTATATGATGCTCCATATAGAATAATGGAAACCATATAGTTCCCCGTATTGAATAATGGGCCCTATATCATGCTCCATATAGAATAATGGGCCCTATATAATGTTCCATACAGAATAATAGGCCCTATATTATGCTCCATATGGAATAATGGGCCCTACATAATGCTACATATAGAATAATAGCAACCATATAGTGATCCATAAAGAATAATGGGCCCTATATAATGCTCCATATAGAATAATGGTACCCATATAATGCTCCATACAGAATAATGGGCCTCATAAAATGCTCCATATAGAATAATCAACTTTATATAACGTTCCATATAGAATAATGGAAATCATATAATGCTCCATATAGAATAATGGACCCTATATAATGTTCAATATCGAATAATGGACCCTGTATAATGCTACATATAGAATAATGGGCCTCATTTAATGCTCCATATACAATAATGGGAACCATATAGTGTTCCATATAGAATAAAGGGCCCTATATAATGCCCCATATAGAATAATGGAACCCATATAGTGCTCCATATAGAATAATGGGCCTCACATAATACTCCATATAGAATAATGGGCGCTAAATAATGCTCCATATAGAATAATGGGCCCTATTTATTGCTCCATATAGAATAATGGGCCCTATATAATGCTCCATATAGAATAATAGAAACCATATAATGCTCCATATAGAGATTTGGGCCATATATAATGCTCCATACAGAATAACGGACCCTATATAATGGTCCATATAGAATAATGGGCCAACTATAATGTTCCATATAGAATAATGGAACCTATATAATGCCCCATATAGAATAGTGCACCCTATATAATGCTCTATATAGATTAATGGAAACCATATAGTGATCCATATAGAATAATGGGCCCAATATAATGCTCCATATAGAATAATGGGCCCAATATAATGCTCCATATAGAATAATTGACCCTATATGATGCTCCATATAGAATAATGGAAACCATATAGTGCCCCGTATTGAATAATGGGCCCTATATCATGCTCCATATAGAATAATGGGCCCTACATAATGTTCAATACAGAATAATAGGCCCTATATTAAGCTCCATATGGAATAATGGGCCCTACATAATGCTACATAGAGAATAATAGCAACCATATAGTGATCCATAAAGAATAATGGGCCCTATATAATGCCCCATATAGAATAATCAACTTTATATAACGCTCCATATAGAATAATGGAAACCATATAATGCTCCATATAGAATAATGGACCCTATATAATGTTCAATATCGAATAATGGACCCTATATAATGCTCCATATAGAATAATGGGCCTCATATAATGATCCATATAGAATAAAGGGCCCTATATAGTGCTCCATATAGAATAATGGACCTTGTATAATTCTCCATATAGAATAATGGAAAACATATAGTGTTCCATGTAGAATAATGGGCCCTATATAATGCTCCTTATAGAATAATGAAAACCATATAATGCTCCATATAGAATAATGGGCCGTATATAATGCTCCATAGAGAATAATGGGCCATATATAATGCTCCATATAGAATAATGTGCCCAATATAATGCTCCATATAGATTAATGGACCCTATATAATGCTCCATATAGAATAATGAACCCTATATAATGCTCCATATAGAATAATGGGCCCTATATAATGCCCCATATAGAATAATGGAAACCATATAGTGCTCCATATAGAATAATGGGCCCTATATAATGCTACATATAGAATAATGGACATTATATAATACTCCATATAGAATAATGGAAACCATATAGTGCCCCGTATTGAATAATGGGCCCTATATCATGCTCCATATAGAATAATGGGCCCTACATAATGTTCCATACAGAATAATAGGCCCTATATTATGCTCCATATGGAATAATGGGCCCTACATAATGCTACATAGAGAATAATAGCAACCATATAGTGATCCATAAAGAATAATGGGCCCTATATAATGCCCCATATAGAATAATCAACTTTATATAATGCTCCATATAGAATAATGGAAACCATATAATGCTCCATATAGAATAGTGGACCCTATATAATGTTCAATATCGAATAATGGACCCTATATAATGCTACATATAGAATAATGGGCCTCATTTAATGCTCCATATAGAATAATGGGAACCATATAGTGTTCCATATAGAATAAAGGGCCCTATATAATGCCTCATATAGAATAATGGAACCCATATAATGCTCCATATAGAATAATGGGCCCAATATAATGCTCCATATAGAATAATGGACCCTATATAATGCTTCATATAGAATAATGGGCCCAATATAATGCTCATTATAGAATAATGGAAACCATATTGTGCTCCATATAGAAAAATGGGCCCTATATAATGCTCCATATAGAATAATGGACATTATGTAATACTCCATATAGAATAATGGAAATCATATAGTGCTCCATATAGAATAATGTGCCCTATATAATGCTCCGTATAGAATAATGGCCCTATATAATGCTCCACATAGATTAATGGGCCCTATATAGTGCTCCATATAGAATAATGGGCCCAATATAATGCTCCATATAGAATAATGGACCATATATAATGCTCCATAAAGAATAATGGGCCCAATATAATGCTCCATATAGAATAATGGAAACCATATTGTGCTCCATATAGAATAATGGACCTATATAATGCTCCATATAGAATAATGGACATTATATAAAACTCCATATAGAATAATGGAAATAATATGGAGATCAATATAGAATAATGGACCCCATATAATACTCCATATAGAATAATGGGCCCTATGTAATATTTCATGTAGAATAAAGGGCCCTACATAATGCTCCATATAGAACAATGGGCCCTATATAATGCTCCATATAGAATACTGGGCTCTATATAATGCTACATATAGAATAATGGAAACCATATAGTGCCCCATATAGAATAATGGGCCCTATAGTATGCTCCATCTAGAGTAATGTGCCCTATATAATGTTCAATATATTATAATGGGCAAAATATAATGCTTCATATAAAATAATGGAAACCATATAGTGCTCCATATAGAATAATGGGCCCTATATAATGCTCCATATAGAATAATGGACCTTGTATAATGCTCCATATAGAATAATGGAAACCATGTAGTGTTCCGTATAGAATAATGGGCCCTATATAATGCTCCTTATAGAATAATGAAAACCATATAATGCTCCATATAGAATAATGGGCCGTATATAATGCTCCATAGAGAATAATGGGCCATATATAATGCTCCATATGGAATAATGTGCCCAATATAATGCTCCATATAGATTAATGGACCCTATATAATGCTCCATATAGAATAATGGGCCCTATATAATGCTCCATATAGAACAATGGGCCCTATGTAATGCTCCATATAGAATACTGGGCTCTATATAATGCTACATATAGAATAATGGAAACCATATAGTGCTCCATATAGAATAATGGGCCCTACAGTATGCTCCATCTAGAGTAATGGGCCCTATATAATGTTCAATATAGTATAATGGGCCCAATATAATGCTCCATATAAAATAATGGAAACCATATAGTGCTCCATATAGAATAATGGGCCCTATATAATGCCACATATAGAATAATGGACATTATATAATACACCATATAGAATAATGGAAATCATATAGTGCTCCATCTAGAAGAATAGACCCTATATAATACTCCATATAGAATAATGGATCTTATATAATGCTCCATATAGAATAATGGGTCCTATATAATGCTCCATATAGAACAATGGGCCATATATAATGCTCCATAGAGAATAATGGAAACCATATAGTGCTACATATAGACTAATGGACCCAATATAATGCTCCATAAAGAATAATGGACCCTATATAATGCTCCATATAGAATAATGGGCCCTATATAATGCTCCATATAGAAAAATGGAAACCATATAATGCTCCATATAGAATAATGGCCCGATATAATGCTCCATACAAATTAATGGGCCTTATATAATGCTCCATATAGAACAATGGAAACCATATAGTGCTCCATATAGAATAATGGACCCTATATGATGTTCCATATAGAATAATGGGCCCTCTATAATGTTCCATATAGAATAATGGGCCCTATATTATGCTCCATATAGATTAATGGGATCTATATAATGCTACAAATAGAATAATGGAAAACATTTAGTGCATCATATACAATAATGGGTCTTATATAATGCTCCACATAGAATAATGGAACCCATATAATGTTCCTACAGAATAATGGGCCTCATATAACGCTTCATATACAATAATCGGCCCTAAGTAATGCTCCATACAGAATAATGGACCCTATATAATGCTCCATATAGAATAATGGACCGTATATAATGCTTCATATAGAATAATGGGCCATATATAATGCTGTATATAGAATAATGGAAACCATGCAGAGCTCCATATAGATTAATGGATCCTATATAATGCTTCATATAGAATAATGAACCCTATATAATGCTCCATATAGAATAATGGGCCTTATATAATGCCCTATATAGAATAATAGAAACCATATAATGATCCATATAATTTAATGGGCCCTATATAATGCTCCATACAGAATAATGGGCCCTATATAATGCTCCATATAGAATAATGGAAACCATATGGTGCTCCATATAGAATAATGGACCCTATATGATGATCCATATAGAATAATGGATACTTTACAATGCTCCATATAGAATAATGGGCCCTATATAATGCTCCATGTAGAATAATGGAAACCATATAATGCTCCATATAGAATAATGGGCCCTATATAATGCTCCATATAGAATAATGGGCCAAATATAATGCTCCATATAGAATAATGGACCCTAAATAATGATCCATATAGAATAAAAACCCTATATAATGCTCCATATAGAATAATGGAAACCATATGGTGCTCCATATAGAATAATGGACCCTATATGATGATCCATATAGAATAATGGATACTTTACAATGCTCCATATAGAATAATGGGCCCTATATAATGCTCCATGTAGAATAATGGAAACCATATAATGCTCCATATAGAATAATGGGCCCTATATAATGCTCCATATAGAATAATGGGCCAAATATAATGCTCCATATAGAATAATGGACCCTAAATAATGATCCATATAGAATAAAAACCCTATATAATGCTCCATATAGAATAATGGAAACCATATAGTGCTCCATATAGATTAATGGGCCCTATAGAATGCTCCATATAGAATAATGGAACCCATATAACGCTCCATACAGAATAATGGGCCTCATATAATGCTCCATATAGAATAATGGGCCCTATATAATGCTCCATATAGAATAATGGACCTTATATAATGTTCCATATAGAATAATGGAAACTATATATTGCACCATATAGAATAATGGACCCTATGTAATGCTCCATATAGAATAATGGAGACCATATAGAATAATGGGCCCTATATAATTCTTTATATTGAATAATGGGCCCTATATAATCCTTTATATAGAATAATGGGCCCTATATAATGTTCCATATAGAATAATAGGCCCTGTATTATGCTCCATATAGAATAATGGACCCTAAATAATGCTACATATAGAATAATGGAAACCATATAGTGATCCTTATAGAATAATGTGCCCGATATAATGATCCATATACAATAATGGAACCCATATAATGCTCCATACAGAATAATGGGCATCATGTAATGCTCCATATAGAATAATGGGCCCTATATAATGCTCCATATAGAATAATGGAAACCATGTAGTGTTCAGTATAGAATAATGGGCCCAATATAATGCTCCTTATAGAATAATGAAAACCATATAATGCTCCATATAGAATAATGGGCCGTATATAATGCTCCATAGAGAATAATGGGCCATATATAATGCTCCATATGGAATAATGTGCCCAATATAATGCTCCATATAGATTAATGGACCCTATATAATGCTCCATATAGAATAATGGGCCCTATATAATGCTCCATGTAGAATAATGGAAACCATATAATGCTCCATATAGAATAATGGGCCCTATATAATGCTCCATATAGAATAATGGATCCTAAATAATGATCCATATAGAATAAAAACCCTATATAATGCTCCATATAGAATAATGGAAACCATATAGTGCTACATATAGATTAATGGGCCCTATAGAATGCTCCATATAGAATAATGTAACCCATATAACGCTCCATACTGAATAATGGGCCTCATATAATGCTCCATATAGAATAATGGGCCCTCTATAATGCTCCATATAGAATAATGGACCTTATATAATGTTCCATATAGAATAATGGAAACTATATAGTGCACCATATAGAATAATGGACCCTATATAATGATCCATATAGAATAATGGAGACCATATAGTGCCCCATATAGAATAATGCGCCCTATATAACCCTTTATATAGAATAATGGGCCCTATATAATGTTCCATATAGAATAATAGGCCCTGTATTATGCTCCATATAGAATAATGGACCCTAAATAATGCTACATATAGAATAATGGAAACCATATAGTGATCCTTATAGAATAATGGGCCCGATATAATGATCCATATAAAATAATGGAACCCATATAATGCTCCATACAGAATAAAGGGCATCATGTAATGCTCCATATAGAATAATCGGCCCTATATAATGCTACGTATAGAATAATTGACCTTATATAACGCTCCATATAAAATAATGGAAACCATAGAGTGCTCCATATAGAACAAAGGGCCCTTATATAATGCTCCATATAGAATAATGGAACCCATATAGTGCTCCATAAAGAATAATGGGCCCTATATAATGCTCCACATAGAATAATGGGCCCTATATAGTGCTCCATATGGAATAATGGGCCCAATATAATGTTCCATGTAGAATAATGGACCCTATGTAATGCTCCATATAGAATAATGGGCCCTAAATAATACTCCATATAGAATAATGGGCCCTATATATTGCTCCACATAGAATAATGGGCCCTATATAGTGCAGCATATAGAATAATGGGCCATATATAATGCTCCACATAGAATAATGGGCCCTATATAGTGCTCCATAAAGAGTAATGGGCCTCACACAATGTTCCATATAGAATAATGGGCCCAGTATAATGCTCCATATAGAATAATGGAGAACATATTGTGCTCCATATAGAATAATGGGCCTATATAATGATCCATATAGAATAATGGACATTATATAAAACTTCATATAGAATAATGCAAATCATATAGAGATCAATATAGAATAATGGACCCTATATAATACTCCATATAGAATAATGGGCCCTATATAATATTTCATATAGAATAAATGCCCTATATAATGCTCCATATAGAACAATGGGCCCTATATAATGCTCCATATAGAATACTGGGCCCTATATAATGCTACATATAGAATAATGGAAACCACATAGTGCTCCATATAGAATAATGGGCCCTATAGTATGCTCCATCTAGAGTAATGGGCCCTATATAATGATCAATATAGTATAATGGGCCCAATATATTGCTCCATATAAAATAATGGAAATCATATAGTGCTCCATATAGAATAACGGGCCCTATATAATGCTCCATATAGAATAATGGACATTATATAATACTCCATATAGAATAATGGAAATCATATAGTGCTCCATCTAGAATAATGGACCCTATATAATACTCCATATAGAATAATGGTTCTTATATAATGCTCCATATAGAATAATGGGCCCTATATAATGCTCCATATAGAACAATGGGCCATATATAATGCTCCATAGAGAATAATGGAAACCATATAGTGCTACATATAGAATAATGGACCCAATACAATGCTCCATAAAGAATAATGGACCCTATATAATGCTCCATATAGAATAATGGGCCCTATATAACGCTCCATATAGAATAATGGAAACCATATAATGCTCCATATAGAATAATGGGCCCGATATAATGCTCCATACAAAATAATGGGCCCTATATAATGCTCCATATAGAATAATGGAAACCATATAGTGCTCCATATAGTATAATGGACCCTATATGATGTTCCATATAGAATAATGAATCCTATATAATGCTCCATATAGAATAATAGAAACCATATAATGCTCCATATAGAGATTTGGACCCTATATAATGCTCCATACAGAATAATGGGCCCTATATAATGCTCCATATAGAATAATGGGCCAACTATGATGCTCCATATAGAATAATGGAACCTATATAATGCCCCATATAGAATAATGCACCCTATATAATCCTCTATATAGATTAATGGCAACCATATAGTGATCCATATAGCATAATGGGCCCTATATACTGCTCCATATAGAATAATGGAACCCATATAATGCTCCATACAGAATAATGGGCCTCATATAATGATCCATATAGAATAAAGGGCCCTATGTAATGCTCCATATAGAATAATGGGCCCTATATAATGCTCCATATAGAATAATGGACCTTATATAATGCTCCATATAGAATAATGGAAACCATATAGTGTTCCATATAGAATAATGGACCCTATATAATGCTCCTTATAGAATAATGAAAACCATATAATGCTCCATATAGAATAATGGGCAGTATATAATGCTCCATAGATAATAATGGGCCATATATAATGCTCCATATAGAATAATGGGCCCAATATAATGCTCCATATAGAATAATTGACCCTATATGATGCTCCATATAGAATAATGGAAACCATATAGTTCCCCGTATTGAATAATGGGCCCTATATCATGCTCCATATAGAATAATGGGCCCTATATAATGTTCCATACAGAATAATAGGCCCTATATTATGCTCCATATGGAATAATGGGCCCTACATAATGCTACATATAAAATAATAGCAACCATATAGTGATCCATAAAGAATAATGGGCCCTATATAATGCTCCATATAGAATAATGGTACCCATATAATGCTCCATACAGAATAATGGGCCTCATAAAATGCTCCATATAGAATAATGGGCCCTATATAAAGCTCCATATAGAATAATCAACTTTATATAACGCTCCATATAGAATAATGGAAACCATATAATGCTCCATATAGAATAATGGACCCTATATAATGTTCAATATCGAATAATGGACCCTGTATAATGCTACATATAGAATAATGGGCCTCATTTAATGCTCCATATAGAATAATGGGAACCATATAGTGTTCCATATAGAATAAAGGGCCCTATATAATGCCCCATATAGAATAATGGAACCCATATAGTGCTCCATATAGAATAATGGGCCTCACATAATACTCCATATAGAATAATGGGCGCTAAATAATGCTCCATATAGAATAATGGGCCCTATTTAATGCTCCATATAGAATAATGGGCCCTATATAATGCTCCATATAGAATAATAGAAACCATATAATGCTCCATATAGAGATTTGGGCCCTATATAATGCTCCATACAGAATAACGGGCCCTATATAATGGTCCATATAGAATAATGGGCCAACTATAATGCTCCATATAGAATAATGGAACCTATATAATGCCCCATATAGAATAGTGCACCCTATATAATGCTCTATATAGATTAATGGAAACCATATAGTGATCCATATAGAATAATGGGACCTATATAATGCTCCATATAGAATAATGGAACCCATATAATGCTCCATACAGAATAATGGGCCTCATATAATGATCCATATAGAATAAAGGGCCCTATATAATGCTCCATATAGAATAATGGACCTTATATAATGCTCCATATAGAATAATGGAAACCATATAGTGTTCCATATAGAATAATGGACAGTATATAATGCTCCTTATAGAATAATGAAAACCATATAATGCTCCATATAGAATAATGGGCCGTATATAATGCTCCATAGATAATAATGGGCCATATATAAGGCTCCATATAGAATAATGGGCACAATATAATGCTCCATATAGAATAATTGACCCTATATGATGCTCCATATAGAATAATGGAAACCATATAGTGCCCCGTATTGAATAATGGGCCCTATATCATGTTCCATATAGAATAATGGGCCCTACATAATGTTCCATACAGAATAATAGGCCCTATATTATGCTCCATATGGAATAATGGGCCCTACATAATGCTACATAGAGAATAATAGCAACCATATAGTGATCCATAAAGAATAATGGGCCCTATATAATGCCCCATATAGAATAATCAACTTTATATAACGCTCCATATAGAATAATGGAAACCATATAATGCTCCATATAGAATAATGGACCCTATATAATGTTCAATATCGAATAATGGACCCTATATAATGCTACATATAGAATAATGGGCCTCATTTAATGCTCCATATAGAATAATGGGAACCATATAGTGTTCCATATAGAATAAAGGGCCCTATATAATGCCTCATATAGAATAATGGAACCCATATAATGCTCCATATAGAATAATGGGCCCAATATAATGCTCCATAAAGAATAATGGACCCTATATAATGCTTCATATAGAATAATGGGCCCAATATAATGCTAATTATAGAATAATGGAAACCATATTGTGCTCCATATAGAATAATGGGCCCTATATAATGCTCCATATAGAATAATGGACATTATGTAATACTCCATATAGAATAATGGAAATCATATAGTGCTCCATATAGAATAATGTGCCCTATATAATGCTCCGTATAGAATAATGGCCCTATATAATGCTCCACATAGATTAATGGGCCCTATATAGTGCTCCATATAGAATAATGGGCCCAATATAATGCTCCATATAGAATAATGGACCATATATAATGCTCCATAAAGAATAATGGGCCCAATATAATGCTCCATATAGAATAATGGAAACCATATTGTGCTCCATATAGAATAATGGACCTATATAATGCTCCATATAGAATAATGGACATTATATAAAACTCCATATAGAATAATGGAAATAATATGGAGATCAATATAGAATAATGGACCCCATATAATACTCCATATAGAATAATGGGCCCTATATAATATTTCATGTAGAATAAAGGGCCCTACATAATGCTCCATATAGAACAATGGGCCCTATATAATTCTCCATATAGAATACTGGGCTCTATATAATGCTACATATAGAATAATGGAAACCATATAGTGCTCCATATAGAATAATGGGCCCTATAGTATGCTCCATCTAGAGTAATGTGCCCTATATAATGTTCAATATAGTATAATGGGCAAAATATAATGCTTCATATAAAATAATGGAAACCATATAGTGCTCCATATAGAATAATGGGCCCTATATAATGCTCCATATAGAATAATGGACCTTGTATAATGCTCCATATAGAATAATGGAAACCATGTAGTGTTCCGTATAGAATAATGGGCCCTATATAATGCTCCTTATAGAATAATGAAAACCATATAATGCTCCATATAGAATAATGGGCCGTATATAATGCTCCATAGAGAATAATGGGCCATATATAATGCTCCATAAGGAATAATGTGCCAAATATAATGCTCCATATAGATTAATGGACCCTATATAATGCTCCATATAGAATAATGGGCCGTATATAATGCTCCATATAGAACAATGGGCCCTATGTAATGTTCCATATAGAATACGGGGCTCTATATAATGCTACATATAGAATAATGGAAACCATATAGTGCTCCATATAGAATAATGGGCCCTACAGTATGCTCCATCTAGAGTAATGGGCCCTATATAATGTTCAATATAGTATAATGGGCCCAATATAATGCTCCATATAAAATAATGGAAACCATATAGTGCTCCATATAGAATAATGGGCCCTATATAATGCCACATATAGAATAATGGACATTATATAATACACCATATAGAATAATGGAAATCATATAGTGCTCCATCTAGAAGAATAGACCCTATATAATACTCCATATAGAATAATGGATCTTATATAATGCTCCATATAGAATAATGGGTCCTATATAATGCTCCATATAGAACAATGGGCCATATATAATGCTCCATAGAGAATAATGGAAACCATATAGTGCTACATATAGACTAATGGACCCAATATAATGCTCCATAAAGAATAATGGACCCTATATAATGCTCCATATAGAATAATGGGCCCTATATAATGCTCCATATAGAAAAATGGAAACCATATAATGCTCCATATAGAATAATGGCCCGATATAATGCTCCATACAAATTAATGGGCCCTATATAATGCTCCATATAGAATAATGGAAACCATATAGTGCTCCATATAGAATAATGGACCCTATATGATGTTCCATATAGAATAATGGGCCCTCTATAATGTTCCATATAGAATAATGGGCCCTATATTATGCTCCATATAGATTAATGGGATCTATATAATGCTACAAATAGAATAATGGAAAACATTTAGTGCATCATATACAATAATGGGCCTTATATAATGCTCCACATAGAATAATGGAACCCATATAATGTTCCATACAGAATAATGGGCCTCATATAACGCTTCATATACAATAATCGGCCCTAAATAATGCTCCATACAGAATAATGGACCCTATATAATGCTCCATATAGAATAATGGACCGTATATAATGCTTCATATAGAATAATGGGCCATATATAATGCTGTATATAGAATAATGGAAACCATGCAGAGCTCCATATAGATTAATGGACCCTATATAATGCTTCATATAGAATAATGAACCCTATATAATGCTCCATATAGAATAATGGGCCTTATATAATACCCTATATAGAATAATGGAAACCATATAATGATCCATATAATTTAATGGGCCCTATATAATGCTCCATACAGAATAATGGGCCCTATATAATGCTCCATATAGAATAATGGAAACCATATGGTGCTCCATATAGAATAATGGACCCTATATGATGATCCATATCGAATAATGGATACTTTATAATGCTCCATATAGAATAATGGGCCCTATATAATGCTCCATGTAGAATAATGGAAACCATATAATGCTCCATATAGAATAATGGGCCCTATATAATGCTCCATATAGAATAATGGGCCAAATATAATGCTCCATATAGAATAATGTACCCTAAATAATGATCCATATAGAATAAAAACCCTATATAATGCTCCATATAGAATAATGGAAACCATATAGTGCTCCATATAGATTAATGGGCCCTATAGAATGCTTCATATAGAATAATGGAACCCATATAACGCTCCATACAGAATAATGGGCCTCATATAATGCTCCATATAGAATAATGGGCCCTATATAATGCTCCATATAGAATAATGGACCTTATATAATGTTCCATATAGAATAATGGAAACTATATATTGCACCATATAGAATAATGGACCCTATATAATGCTCCATATAGAATAATGGAGACCATATAGTGCCCCATATAGAATAATGGGCCCTATATAATCCTTTATATTGAATAATGGGCCCTATATAATCTTTTATATAGAATAATGGGCCCTATATAATGTTCCATATAGAATAATAGGCCCTGTATTATGCTCCATATAGAATAATGGACCCTAAATAATGCTACATATAGAATAATGGAAACCATATAGTGATCCTTATAGAATAATGGGCCCGATATAATGATCCATATACAATAATGGAACCCATATAATGCTCCATACAGAATAATGGGCATCATGTAATGCTCCATATAGAATAATGGGCCCTATATAATGCTCCATATAGAATAATGGAAACCATGTAGTGTTCCGTATAGAATAATGTGCCCAATACAATGCTCCTTATAGAATAATGAAAACCATATAATGCTCCATATAGAATAATGGGCCGTATATAATGCTCCATAGAGAATAATGGGCCATATATAATGCTCCATATGGAATAATGTGCCCAATATAATGTTCCATATAGATTAATGGACCCTATATAATGCTCCATATAGAATAATGGGCCCTATATAATGCCCCATATAGAATAATGGAAACCATATAATGATCCATATAAATTAATGGGCCCTATATAATGCTCCATACAGAATAATGGGCCCTATATAATGCTCCATATAGAATAATGGAAACCATATGGTGCTCCATATAGAATAATGGACCCTATATGATGATCCATATAGAATAATGGATACTTTATAATGCTCCATATAGAATAATGGACCCTATATAATGCTCCATGTAGAATAATGGAAACCATATAATGCTCCATATAGAATAATGGGCCCTATATAATGCTCCATATAGAATAATGGATCCTAAATAATAATCCATATAGAATAAAAACCCTATATAATGCTTCATATAGAATAATGGAAACCATATAGTGCTACATATAGATTAATGGGCCCTATAGAATGCTCCATATAGAATAATGTAACCCATATAACGCTCCATACTGAATAATGGGCCTCATATAATGCTCCATATAGAATAATGGGCCCTCTATAATGCTCCATATAGAATAATGGACCTTATATAATGTTCCATATAGAATAATGGAAACTATATAGTGCACCATATAGAATAATGGACCCTATATAATGCTCCATATAGAATAATGGAGACCATATAGTGCCCCATATAGAATAATGCGCCCTATATAACCCTTTATATAGAATAATGGGCCCAATATAATGTTCCATATAGAATAATAGGCCCTGTATTATGCTCCATATAGAATAATGGACCCTAAATAATGCTACATATAGAATAATGGAAACCATATAGTGATCCTTATAGAATAATGGGCCCGATATAATGATCCATATAAAATAATGGAACCCATATAATGCTCCATACAGAATAAAGGGCATCATGTAATGCTCCATATAGAATAATCGGCCCTATATAATGCTACATATAGAATAATTTACCTTATATAACGCTCCATATAAAATAATGGAAACCATATAGTGCTCCATATAGAACAAAGGGCCCTTATATAATGTTCCATATAGAATAATGGAACCCATATAGTGCTCCATAAAGAATAATGGGCCCTATATAATGCTCCACATAGAATAATGGGCCCTATATAGTGCTCCATATGGAATAATGGGCCCAATATAATGTTCCATGTAGAATAATGGACCCTATGTAATGCTCCATATAGAATAATGGGCCCTAAATAATACTCCATATAGAATAATGGGCCCTATATATTGCTCCACATAGAATAATGGGCCCTATATAGTGCTCCATATAGAATAATGGGCCCTATATAATGCTCCACATAGAATAATGGGCCCTATATAGTGCTCCATAAAGAGTAATGGGCCTCACACAATGTTCCATATAGAATAATGGGCCCAGTATAATACTCCATATAGAATAATGGAGAACATATTGTGCTCCATATAGAATAATGGGCCTATATAATGATCTATATAGAATAATGGACATTATATAAAACTTCATATAGAATAATGCAAATCATATAGAGATCAATATAGAATAATGGACCCTATATAATACTCCATATAGAATAATGGGCCCTATATAATATTTCATATAGAATAAATGCCCTATATAATGCTCCATATAGAACAATGGGCCCTATATAATGCTCCATATAGAATACTGGGCCCTATATAATGCTACATATAGAATAATGGAAACCACATAGTGCTCCATATAGAATAATGGGCCCTATAGTATGCTCCATCTAGAGTAATGGGCCCTATATAATGTTCAATATAGTATAATGGGCCCAATATAATGCTCCATATAAAATAATGGAAATCATATAGTGCTCCATATAGAATAACGGGCCCTATATAATGCTCCATATAGAATAATGGACATTATATAATACTCCATATAGAATAATGGAAATCATATAGTGCTCCATCTAGAATAATGGACCCTATATAATACTCCATATAGAATAATGGTTCTTATATAATGCTCCATATAGAATAATGGGCCCTATATAATGCTCCATATAGAACAATGGGCCATATATAATGCTCCATAGAGAATAATGGAAACCATATAGTGCTACATATAGAATAATGGACCCAATATAATGCTCCATAAAGAATAATGGACCCTATATAATGCTCCATATAGAATAATGGGCCCTATATAACGCTCCATATAGAATAATGGAAACCATATAATGCTCCATATAGAATAATGGGCCCGATATAATGCTCCATACAAAATAATGGGCCCTATATAATGCTCCATATAGAATAATGGAAACCATATAGTGCTCCATATAGTATAATGGACCCTATATGATGTTCCATATAGAATAATGAATCCTATATAATGCTCCATATAGAATAATAGAAACCATATAATGCTCCATATAGAGATTTGGGCCCTATATGATGCTCCATACAGAATAATGGGCCCTATATAATGCTCCATATAGAATAATGGGCCAACTATGATGCTCCATATAGAATAATGGAACCTATATAATGCCCCATATAGAATAATGCACCCTATATAATCCTCTATATAGATTAATGGCAACCATATAGTGATCCATATAGCATAATGGGCCCTATATACTGCTCCATATAGAATAATGGAACCCATATAATGCTCCATACAGAATAATGGGCCTCATATAATGATCCATATAGAATAAAGGGCCCTATATAATGCTCCATATAGAATAATGGACCTTATATAATGCTCCATATAGAATAATGGAAACCATATAGTGTTCCATATAGAATAATGGACCCTATATAATGCTCCTTATAGAATAATGAAAACCATATAATGCTCCATATAGAATAATGGGCAGTATATAATGCTCCATGGATAATAATGGGCCATATATAATGCTCCATATAGAATAATGGGCCCAATATAATGCTCCATATAGAATAATTGACCCTATATAATGCTCCATATAGAATAATGGAAACCATATAGTTCCCCGTATTGAATAATGGGCCCTATATCATGCTCCATATAGAATAATGGGCCCTATATAATGTTCCATACAGAATAATAGGCCCTATATTATGCTCCATATGGAATAATGGGCCCTACATAATGCTACATATAGAATAATAGCAACCATATAGTGATCCATAAAGAATAATGGGCCCTATATAATGCTCCATATAGAATAATGGTACCCATATAATGCTCCATACAGAATAATGGGCCTCATAAAATGCTCCATATAGAATAATCAACTTTATATAACGTTCCATATAGAATAATGGAAATCATATAATGCTCCATATAGAATAATGGACCCTATATAATGTTCAATATCGAATAATGGACCCTGTATAATGCTACATATAGAATAATGGGCCTCATTTAATGCTCCATATACAATAATGGGAACCATATAGTGTTCCATATAGAATAAAGGGCCCTATATAATGCCCCATATAGAATAATGGAACCCATATAGTGCTCCATATAGAATAATGGGCCTCACATAATACTCCATATAGAATAATGGGCGCTAAATAATGCTCCATATAGAATAATGGGCCCTATTTATTGCTCCATATAGAATAATGGGCCCTATATAATGCTCCATATAGAATAATAGAAACCATATAATGCTCCATATAGAGATTTGGGCCATATATAATGCTCCATACAGAATAACGGACCCTATATAATGGTCCATATAGAATAATGGGCCAACTATAATGTTCCATATAGAATAATGGAACCTATATAATGCCCCATATAGAATAGTGCACCCTATATAATGCTCTATATAGATTAATGGAAACCATATAGTGATCCATATAGAATAATGGGCCCTATATAATGCTCCATATAGAATAATGGAACCCATATAATGCTCCATACAGAATAATGGGCCTCATATAATGATCCATATAGAATAAAGGGCCTTATATAATGCTCCATATAGAATAATGGACCTTATATAATGCTCCATATAGAATAATGGAAACCATATAGTGTTCCATATAGAATAATGGACAGTATATAATGCTCCTTATAGAATAATGAAAACCATATAATGCTCCATATAGAATAATGGGCCGTATATAATGCTCCATAGATAATAATGGGCCATATATAATGCTCCATATAGAATAATGGGCCCAATATAATGCTCCATATAGAATAATTGACCCTATATGATGCTCCATATAGAATAATGGAAACCATATAGTGCCCCGTATTGAATAATGGGCCCTATATCATGCTCCATATAGAATAATGGGCCCTACATAATGTTCCATACAGAATAACAGGCCCTATATTATGCTCCATATGGAATAATGGGCCCTACATAATGCTACATAGAGAATAATAGCAACCATATAGTGATCCATAAAGAATAATGGGCCCTATATAATGCCCCATATAGAATAATCAACTTTATATAACGCTCCATATAGAATAATGGAAACCATATAATGCTCCATATAGAATAATGGACCCTATATAATGTTCAATATCGAATAATGGACCCTATATAATGCGCCATATAGAATAATGGGCCTCATATAATGATCCATATAGAATAAAGGGCCCTATATAGTGCTCCATATAGAATAATGGACCTTGTATAATGCTCCATATAGAATAATGGAAAACATATAGTGTTCCATGTAGAATAATGGGCCCTATATAATGCTCCTTATAGAATAATGAAAACCATATAATGCTCCATATAGAATAATGGGCCGTATATAATGCTCCATAGAGAATAATGGGCCATATATAATGCTCCATATAGAATAATGTGCCCAATATAATGCTCCATATAGATTAATGGACCCTATATAATGCTCCATATAGAATAATGAACCCTATATAATGCTCCATATAGAATAATGGGCCCTATATAATGCCCCATATAGAATAATGGAAACCATATAGTGCTCCATATAGAATAATGGGCCCTATATAATGCTACATATAGAATAATGGACATTATATAATACTCCATATAGAATAATGGAAATCATATAGTGATCCTTATAGAATAATGGGCCCGATATAATGATCCATATACAATAATGGAACCCATATAATGCTCTATACAGAATAATGGCCATCATGTAATGCTCCATATAGAATAATGGGCCCTATATAATGCTACATATAGAATAATTGACCTTATATAACGCTCCATATAAAATAATGGAAACCATATAGTGCTCCATATAGAACAAAGGGCCCTTATATAATGCTCCATATAGAATAATAGAACCCATATAGTGCTCCATAAAGTATAATGGGCCCTATATAATGCTCCACATAGAATAATGGGCCCTATATAGTGCTCCATATGGAATAATGGGCCCAATATAATGTTCCATGTAGAATAATGGATGCTATATAATGCTCCATATAGAATAATGGGCCCTAAATAATACTCCATATAGAATAATGGGCCCTATATATTGCTCCACATAGAATAATGGGCCCTATATAGTGCTCCATATAGAATAATGGGCCCTATATAATGCTCCACATAGAATAATGGGCCCTTTATAGTGCTCCATATAGAATAATGGGCCCAATATAATGCTCCATATAGAATAAAGGGCCCAATATAATGCTCTTTATAGAATAATGGAAACCATATTGTGCTCCATATAGAATAATGGGCCCTATATAATGCTCCATATAGAATAATGGACATTATGTAATACTCCATATAGAATAATGGAAATCATATAGTGCTCCATATAGAATAATGTGCCCTATATAATGCTCCGTATGGATTAATGAGCCCTATATAATGCTCCACATAGATTAATGGGCCTTATATAGTTCTCCATATAGAATAATGGGCCCAATATAATGCTCCATATAGAATAATGGACCATATATAATGCTCCATAAAGAATAATGGGCCCAATATAATGCTCCATATAGAATAATGGAAACCATATTGTGCTCCATATAGAATAATGGACCTATATAATGCTCCATATAGAATAATGGACATTATATAAAACTCCATATAGAATAATGGAAATCATATGGAGATCAATATAGAATAATGGACCCCATATAATACTCCATGTAGAATAATGGGCCCTATATAATGTTTCATGTAGAATAAAGGGCCCTATATAATGCTCCATATAGAACAATGGGCTCTATATAATGCTAGATATATAATAATGGAAACCATATAGTGCTCCATATAGAATAATGGGCCCTATAGTATGCTCCATCTAGAGTAATGGGCCCTATATAATGTTCAATATAGTATAATGGGCCCAATATAATGCTCCATATAAAATAATGGAAACCATATAGTGCTCCATATAGAATAATGGGCCCTATATAATGCTACATATAGAATAATGGACATTATATAATACTCCATATAGAATAATGGAAATCATATAGTGCTACATCTAGAATAATAGACCCTTTATAATAGCCCATATAGAATAATGGGTCTTATATAATGCTTCATATAGAATAATGGGTCCTATATAATGCTCCATATAGAACAATGGGCCATATATAATGCTCCATAGAGAATAATGGAAACCATATAGTGCTACATATAGAATAATGGACCCAATATAATGCTCCATAAAGAATAATGGACCCTATATAATGCTCCATATAGAATAATAGGCCCTATATAACGCTCCATATAGAATAATGGAAACCATATAATGCACCATATAGAATAATGGGCCCGATATAATGCTCCATACAAAATAATGGGCCCTATATAATGCTCCATATAGAATAATGGAAACCATATAGTGCTCCATATAGAATAATGGACCCTATATGATGTTCCATATAGAATAATGAATCCTATATAATGCTCCATATAGAATAATGGGCCCTATATAATGCTCCATATAGAATAATAGAAACCATATAATGCTCCATATAGAGATTTGGGCCCTATATAATGCTCCATACAGAATAACGGGCCCTATATAATGGTCCATATAGAATAATGGGCCAACTATAATGCTCCATATAGAATAATGGAACCTATATAATGCCCCATATAGAATAGTGCACCCTATATAATGCTCTATATAGATTAATGGAAACCATGTAGTGATCCATATAGAATAATGGGCCCTATATAATGCTCCATATAGAATAATGGAACCCATATAATGCTCCATACAGAATAATGGGCCTCATATAATGATCCATATAGAATAAAGGGCCCTATATAATGCTCCATATAGAATAATGGACCTTATATAATGCTCCATATAGAATAATGGAAACCATATAGTGTTCCATATAGAATAATGGACAGTATATAATGCTCCTTATAGAATAATGAAAACCATATAATGCTCCATATAGAATAATGGGCCGTATATAATGCTCCATAGATAATAATGGGCCATATATAATGCTCCATATAGAATAATGGGCCCAATATAATGCTCCATATAGAATAATTGACCCTATATGATGCTCCATATAGAATAATGGAAACCATATAGTGCCCCGTATTGAATAATGGGCCCTATATCATGCTCCATATAGAATAATGGGCCCTACATAATGTTCCATACAGAATAATAGGCCCTATATTATGCTCCATATGGAATAATGGGCCCTACATAATGCTACATAGAGAATAATAGCAACCATATAGTGATCCATAAAGAATAATGGGCCCTATATAATGCCCCATATAGAATAATCAACTTTATATAATGCTCCATATAGAATAATGGAAACCATATAATGCTCCATATAGAATAGTGGACCCTATATAATGTTCAATATCGAATAATGGACCCTATATAATGCTACATATAGAATAATGGGCCTCATTTAATGCTCCATATAGAATAATGGGAACCATATAGTGTTCCATATAGAATAAAGGGCCCTATATAATGCCTCATATAGAATAATGGAACCCATATAATGCTCCATATAGAATAATGGGCCCAATATAATGCTCCATATAGAATAATGGACCCTATATAATGCTTCATATAGAATAATGGGCCCAATATAATGCTCATTATAGAATAATGGAAACCATATTGTGCTCCATATAGAATAATGGGCCCTATATAATGCTCCATATAGAATAATGGACATTATGTAATACTCCATATAGAATAATGGAAATCATATAGTGCTCCATATAGAATAATGTGCCCTATATAATGCTCCGTATAGAATAATGGCCCTATATAATGCTCCACATAGATTAATGGGCCCTATATAGTGCTCCATATAGAATAATGGGCCCAATATAATGCTCCATATAGAATAATGGACCATATATAATGCTCCATAAAGAATAATGGGCCCAATATAATGCTCCATATAGAATAATGGAAACCATATTGTGCTCCATATAGAATAATGGACCTATATAATGCTCCATATAGAATAATGGACATTATATAAAACTCCATATAGAATAATGGAAATAATATGGAGATCAATATAGAATAATGGACCCCATATAATACTCCATATAGAATAATGGGCCCTATGTAATATTTCATGTAGAATAAAGGGCCCTACATAATGCTCCATATAGAACAATGGGCCCTATATAATGCTCCATATAGAATACTGGGCTCTATATAATGCTACATATAGAATAATGGAAACCATATAGTGCCCCATATAGAATAATGGGCCCTATAGTATGCTCCATCTAGAGTAATGTGCCCTATATAATGTTCAATATAGTATAATGGGCAAAATATAATGCTTCATATAAAATAATGGAAACCATATAGTGCTCCATATAGAATAATGGGCCCTATATAATGCTCCATATAGAATAATGGACCTTGTATAATGCTCCATATAGAATAATGGAAACCATGTAGTGTTCCGTATAGAATAATGGGCCCTATATAATGCTCCTTATAGAATAATGAAAACCATATAATGCTCCATATAGAATAATGGGCCGTATATAATGCTCCATAGAGAATAATGGGCCATATATAATGCTCCATATGGAATAATGTGCCCAATATAATGCTCCATATAGATTAATGGACCCTATATAATGCTCCATATAGAATAATGGGCCCTATATAATGCTCCATATAGAACAATGGGCCCTATGTAATGCTCCATATAGAATACTGGGCTCTATATAATGCTACATATAGAATAATGGAAACCATATAGTGCTCCATATAGAATAATGGGCCCTACAGTATGCTCCATCTAGAGTAATGGGCCCTATATAATGTTCAATATAGTATAATGGGCCCAATATAATGCTCCATATAAAATAATGGAAACCATATAGTGCTCCATATAGAATAATGGGCCCTATATAATGCCACATATAGAATAATGGACATTATATAATACACCATATAGAATAATGGAAATCATATAGTGCTCCATCTAGAAGAATAGACCCTATATAATACTCCATATAGAATAATGGATCTTATATAATGCTCCATATAGAATAATGGGTCCTATATAATGCTCCATATAGAACAATGGGCCATATATAATGCTCCATAGAGAATAATGGAAACCATATAGTGCTACATATAGACTAATGGACCCAATATAATGCTCCATAAAGAATAATGGACCCTATATAATGCTCCATATAGAATAATGGGCCCTATATAATGCTCCATATAGAAAAATGGAAACCATATAATGCTCCATATAGAATAATGGCCCGATATAATGCTCCATACAAATTAATGGGCCTTATATAATGCTCCATATAGAACAATGGAAACCATATAGTGCTCCATATAGAATAATGGACCCTATATGATGTTCCATATAGAATAATGGGCCCTCTATAATGTTCCATATAGAATAATGGGCCCTATATTATGCTCCATATAGATTAATGGGATCTATATAATGCTACAAATAGAATAATGGAAAACATTTAGTGCATCATATACAATAATGGGTCTTATATAATGCTCCACATAGAATAATGGAACCCATATAATGTTCCTACAGAATAATGGGCCTCATATAACGCTTCATATACAATAATCGGCCCTAAGTAATGCTCCATACAGAATAATGGACCCTATATAATGCTCCATATAGAATAATGGACCGTATATAATGCTTCATATAGAATAATGGGCCATATATAATGCTGTATATAGAATAATGGAAACCATGCAGAGCTCCATATAGATTAATGGATCCTATATAATGCTTCATATAGAATAATGAACCCTATATAATGCTCCATATAGAATAATGGGCCTTATATAATGCCCTATATAGAATAATAGAAACCATATAATGATCCATATAATTTAATGGGCCCTATATAATGCTCCATACAGAATAATGGGCCCTATATAATGCTCCATATAGAATAATGGAAACCATATGGTGCTCCATATAGAATAATGGACCCTATATGATGATCCATATAGAATAATGGATACTTTACAATGCTCCATATAGAATAATGGGCCCTATATAATGCTCCATGTAGAATAATGGAAACCATATAATGCTCCATATAGAATAATGGGCCCTATATAATGCTCCATATAGAATAATGGGCCAAATATAATGCTCCATATAGAATAATGGACCCTAAATAATGATCCATATAGAATAAAAACCCTATATAATGCTCCATATAGAATAATGGAAACCATATGGTGCTCCATATAGAATAATGGACCCTATATGATGATCCATATAGAATAATGGATACTTTACAATGCTCCATATAGAATAATGGGCCCTATATAATGCTCCATGTAGAATAATGGAAACCATATAATGCTCCATATAGAATAATGGGCCCTATATAATGCTCCATATAGAATAATGGGCCAAATATAATGCTCCATATAGAATAATGGACCCTAAATAATGATCCATATAGAATAAAAACCCTATATAATGCTCCATATAGAATAATGGAAACCATATAGTGCTCCATATAGATTAATGGGCCCTATAGAATGCTCCATATAGAATAATGGAACCCATATAACGCTCCATACAGAATAATGGGCCTCATATAATGCTCCATATAGAATAATGGGCCCTATATAATGCTCCATATAGAATAATGGACCTTATATAATGTTCCATATAGAATAATGGAAACTATATATTGCACCATATAGAATAATGGACCCTATGTAATGCTCCATATAGAATAATGGAGACCATATAGAATAATGGGCCCTATATAATTCTTTATATTGAATAATGGGCCCTATATAATCCTTTATATAGAATAATGGGCCCTATATAATGTTCCATATAGATTAATAGGCCCTGTATTATGCTCCATATAGAATAATGGACCCTAAATAATGCTACATATAGAATAATGGAAACCATATAGTGATCCTTATAGAATAATGTGCCCGATATAATGATCCATATACAATAATGGAACCCATATAATGCTCCATACAGAATAATGGGCATCATGTAATGCTCCATATAGAATAATGGGCCCTATATAATGCTCCATATAGAATAATGGAAACCATGTAGTGTTCAGTATAGAATAATGGGCCCAATATAATGCTCCTTATAGAATAATGAAAACCATATAATGCTCCATATAGAATAATGGGCCGTATATAATGCTCCATAGAGAATAATGGGCCATATATAATGCTCCATATGGAATAATGTGCCCAATATAATGCTCCATATAGATTAATGGACCCTATATAATGCTCCATATAGAATAATGGGCCCTATATAATGCTCCATGTAGAATAATGGAAACCATATAATGCTCCATATAGAATAATGGGCCCTATATAATGCTCCATATAGAATAATGGATCCTAAATAATGATCCATATAGAATAAAAACCCTATATAATGCTCCATATAGAATAATGGAAACCATATAGTGCTACATATAGATTAATGGGCCCTATAGAATGCTCCATATAGAATAATGTAACCCATATAACGCTCCATACTGAATAATGGGCCTCATATAATGCTCCATATAGAATAATGGGCCCTCTATAATGCTCCATATAGAATAATGGACCTTATATAATGTTCCATATAGAATAATGGAAACTATATAGTGCACCATATAGAATAATGGACCCTATATAATGATCCATATAGAATAATGGAGACCATATAGTGCCCCATATAGAATAATGCGCCCTATATAACCCTTTATATAGAATAATGGGCCCTATATAATGTTCCATATAGAATAATAGGCCCTGTATTATGCTCCATATAGAATAATGGACCCTAAATAATGCTACATATAGAATAATGGAAACCATATAGTGATCCTTATAGAATAATGGGCCCGATATAATGATCCATATAAAATAATGGAACCCATATAATGCTCCATACAGAATAAAGGGCATCATGTAATGCTCCATATAGAATAATCGGCCCTATATAATGCTACGTATAGAATAATTGACCTTATATAACGCTCCATATAAAATAATGGAAACCATAGAGTGCTCCATATAGAACAAAGGGCCCTTATATAATGCTCCATATAGAATAATGGAACCCATATAGTGCTCCATAAAGAATAATGGGCCCTATATAATGCTCCACATAGAATAATGGGCCCTATATAGTGCTCCATATGGAATAATGGGCCCAATATAATGTTCCATGTAGAATAATGGACCCTATGTAATGCTCCATATAGAATAATGGGCCCTAAATAATACTCCATATAGAATAATGGGCCCTATATATTGCTCCACATAGAATAATGGGCCCTATATAGTGCAGCATATAGAATAATGGGCCATATATAATGCTCCACATAGAATAATGGGCCCTATATAGTGCTCCATAAAGAGTAATGGGCCTCACACAATGTTCCATATAGAATAATGGGCCCAGTATAATGCTCCATATAGAATAATGGAGAACATATTGTGCTCCATATAGAATAATGGGCCTATATAATGATCCATATAGAATAATGGACATTATATAAAACTTCATATAGAATAATGCAAATCATATAGAGATCAATATAGAATAATGGACCCTATATAATACTCCATATAGAATAATGGGCCCTATATAATATTTCATATAGAATAAATGCCCTATATAATGCTCCATATAGAACAATGGGCCCTATATAATGCTCCATATAGAATACTGGGCCCTATATAATGCTACATATAGAATAATGGAAACCACATAGTGCTCCATATAGAATAATGGGCCCTATAGTATGCTCCATCTAGAGTAATGGGCCCTATATAATGATCAATATAGTATAATGGGCCCAATATATTGCTCCATATAAAATAATGGAAATCATATAGTGCTCCATATAGAATAACGGGCCCTATATAATGCTCCATATAGAATAATGGACATTATATAATACCCCATATAGAATAATGGAAATCATATAGTGCTCCATCTAGAATAATGGACCCTATATAATACTCCATATAGAATAATGGTTCTTATATAATGCTCCATATAGAATAATGGGCCCTATATAATGCTCCATATAGAACAATGGGCCATATATAATGCTCCATAGAGAATAATGGAAACCATATAGTGCTACATATAGAATAATGGACCCAATACAATGCTCCATAAAGAATAATGGACCCTATATAATGCTCCATATAGAATAATGGGCCCTATATAACGCTCCATATAGAATAATGGAAACCATATAATGCTCCATATAGAATAATGGGCCCGATATAATGCTCCATACAAAATAATGGGCCCTATATAATGCTCCATATAGAATAATGGAAACCATATAGTGCTCCATATAGTATAATGGACCCTATATGATGTTCCATATAGAATAATGAATCCTATATAATGCTCCATATAGAATAATAGAAACCATATAATGCTCCATATAGAGATTTGGGCCCTATATAATGCTCCATACAGAATAATGGGCCCTATATAATGCTCCATATAGAATAATGGGCCAACTATGATGCTCCAAATAGAATAATGGAACCTATATAATGCCCCATATAGAATAATGCACCCTATATAATCCTCTATATAGATTAATGGCAACCATATAGTGATCCATATAGCATAATGGGCCCTATATACTGCTCCATATAGAATAATGGAACCCATATAATGCTCCATACAGAATAATGGGCCTCATATAATGATCCATATAGAATAAAGGGCCCTATGTAATGCTCCATATAGAATAATGGGCCCTATATAATGCTCCATATAGAATAATGGACCTTATATAATGCTCCATATAGAATAATGGAAACCATATAGTGTTCCATATAGAATAATGGACCCTATATAATGCTCCTTATAGAATAATGAAAACCATATAATGCTCCATATAGAATAATGGGCAGTATATAATGCTCCATGGATAATAATGGGCCATATATAATGCTCCATATAGAATAATGGGCCCAATATAATGCTCCATATAGAATAATTGACCCTATATGATGCTCCATATAGAATAATGGAAACCATATAGTTCCCCGTATTGAATAATGGGCCCTATATCATGCTCCATATAGAATAATGGGCCCTATATAATGTTCCATACAGAATAATAGGCCCTATATTATGCTCCATATGGAATAATGGGCCCTACATAATGCTACATATAGAATAATAGCAACCATATAGTGATCCATAAAGAATAATGGGCCCTATATAATGCTCCATATAGAATAATGGTACCCATATAATGCTCCATACAGAATAATGGGCCTCATAAAATGCTCCATATAGAATAATCAACTTTATATAACGTTCCATATAGAATAATGGAAATCATATAATGCTCCATATAGAATAATGGACCCTATATAATGTTCAATATCGAATAATGGACCCTGTATAATGCTACATATAGAATAATGGGCCTCATTTAATGCTCCATATACAATAATGGGAACCATATAGTGTTCCATATAGAATAATGGGCCCTATATAATGCCCCATATAGAATAATGGAACCCATATAGTGCTCCATATAGAATAATGGGCCTCACATAATACTCCATATAGAATAATGGGCGCTAAATAATGCTCCATATAGAATAATGGGCCCTATTTATTGCTCCATATAGAATAATGGGCCCTATATAATGCTCCATATAGAATAATAGAAACCATATAATGCTCCATATAGAGATTTGGGCCATATATAATGCTCCATACAGAATAACGGACCCTATATAATGGTCCATATAGAATAATGGGCCAACTATAATGTTCCATATAGAATAATGGAACCTATATAATGCCCCATATAGAATAGTGCACCCTATATAATGCTCTATATAGATTAATGGAAACCATATAGTGATCCATATAGAATAATGGGCCCTATATAATGCTCCATATAGAATAATGGAACCCATATAATGCTCCATACAGAATAATGGGCCTCATATAATGATCCATATAGAATAAAGGGCCTTATATAATGCTCCATATAGAATAATGGACCTTATATAATGCTCCATATAGAATAATGGAAACCATATAGTGTTCCATATAGAATAATGGACAGTATATAATGCTCCTTATAGAATAATGAAAACCATATAATGCTCCATATAGAATAATGGGCCGTATATAATGCTCCATAGATAATAATGGGCCATATATAATGCTCCATATAGAATAATGGGCCCAATATAATGCTCCATATAGAATAATTGACCCTATATGATGCTCCATATAGAATAATGGAAACCATATAGTGCCCCGTATTGAATAATGGGCCCTATATCATGCTCCATATAGAATAATGGGCCCTACATAATGTTCCATACAGAATAACAGGCCCTATATTATGCTCCATATGGAATAATGGGCCCTACATAATGCTACATAGAGAATAATAGCAACCATATAGTGATCCATAAAGAATAATGGGCCCTATATAATGCCCCATATAGAATAATCAACTTTATATAACGCTCCATATAGAATAATGGAAACCATATAATGCTCCATATAGAATAATGGACCCTATATAATGTTCAATATCGAATAATGGACCCTATATAATGCTCCATATAGAATAATGGGCCTCATATAATGATCCATATAGAATAAAGGGCCCTATATAGTGCTCCATATAGAATAATGGACCTTGTATAATGCTCCATATAGAATAATGGAAAACATATAGTGTTCCATGTAGAATAATGGGCCCTATATAATGCTCCTTATAGAATAATGAAAACCATATAATGCTCCATATAGAATAATGGGCCGTATATAATGCTCCATAGAGAATAATGGGCCATATATAATGCTCCATATAGAATAATGTGCCCAATATAATGCTCCATATAGATTAATGGACCCTATATAATGCTCCATATAGAATAATGAACCCTATATAATGCTCCATATAGAATAATGGGCCCTATATAATGCCCCATATAGAATAATGGAAACCATATAGTGCTCCATATAGAATAATGGGCCCTATATAATGCTACATATAGAATAATGGACATTATATAATACTCCATATAGAATAATGGAAATCATATAGTGATCCTTATAGAATAATGGGCCCGATATAATGATCCATATACAATAATGGAACCCATATAATGCTCTATACAGAATAATGGCCATCATGTAATGCTCCATATAGAATAATGGGCCCTATATAATGCTACATATAGAATAATTGACCTTATATAACGCTCCATATAAAATAATGGAAACCATATAGTGCTCCATATAGAACAAAGGGCCCTTATATAATGCTCCATATAGAATAATAGAACCCATATAGTGCTCCATAAAGTATAATGGGCCCTATATAATGCTCCACATAGAATAATGGGCCCTATATAGTGCTCCATATGGAATAATGGGCCCAATATAATGTTCCATGTAGAATAATGGATGCTATATAATGCTCCATATAGAATAATGGGCCCTAAATAATACTCCATATAGAATAATGGGCCCTATATATTGCTCCACATAGAATAATGGGCCCTATATAGTGCTCCATATAGAATAATGGGCCCTATATAATGCTCCACATAGAATAATGGGCCCTTTATAGTGCTCCATATAGAATAATGGGCCCAATATAATGCTCCATATAGAATAAAGGGCCCAATATAATGCTCTTTATAGAATAATGGAAACCATATTGTGCTCCATATAGAATAATGGGCCCTATATAATGCTCCATATAGAATAATGGACATTATGTAATACTCCATATAGAATAATGGAAATCATATAGTGCTCCATATAGAATAATGTGCCCTATATAATGCTCCGTATGGATTAATGAGCCCTATATAATGCTCCACATAGATTAATGGGCCTTATATAGTTCTCCATATAGAATAATGGGCCCAATATAATGCTCCATATAGAATAATGGACCATATATAATGCTCCATAAAGAATAATGGGCCCAATATAATGCTCCATATAGAATAATGGAAACCATATTGTGCTCCATATAGAATAATGGACCTATATAATGCTCCATATAGAATAATGGACATTATATAAAACTCCATATAGAATAATGGAAATCATATGGAGATCAATATAGAATAATGGACCCCATATAATACTCCATGTAGAATAATGGGCCCTATATAATGTTTCATGTAGAATAAAGGGCCCTATATAATGCTCCATATAGAACAATGGGCCCTATATAATGCTCCATATAGAATACTGGGCTCTATATAATGCTAGATATATAATAATGGAAACCATATAGTGCTCCATATAGAATAATGGGCCCTATAGTATGCTCCATCTAGAGTAATGGTCCCTATATAATGTTCAATATAGTATAATGGGCCCAATATAATGCTCCATATAAAATAATGGAAACCATATAGTGCTCCATATAGAATAATGGGCCCTATATAATGCTACATATAGAATAATGGACATTATATAATACTCCATATAGAATAATGGAAATCATATAGTGCTACATCTAGAATAATAGACCCTTTATAATAGCCCATATAGAATAATGGGTCTTATATAATGCTTCATATAGAATAATGGGTCCTATATAATGCTCCATATAGAACAATGGGCCATATATAATGCTCCATAGAGAATAATGGAAACCATATAGTGCTACATATAGAATAATGGACCCAATATAATGCTCCATAAAGAATAATGGACCCTATATAATGCTCCATATAGAATAATGGGCCCTATATAACGCTCCATATAGAATAATGGAAACCATATAATGCACCATATAGAATAATGGGCCCGATATAATGCTCCATACAAAATAATGGGCCCTATATAATGCTCCATATAGAATAATGGAAACCATATAGTGCTCCATATAGAATAATGGACCCTATATGATGTTCCATATAGAATAATGAATCCTATATAATGCTCCATATAGAATAATGGGCCCTATATAATGCTCCATATAGAATAATAGAAACCATATAATGCTCCATATAGAGATTTGGGCCCTATATAATGCTCCATACAGAATAACGGGCCCTATATAATGGTCCATATAGAATAATGGGCCAACTATAATGCTCCATATAGAATAATGGAACCTATATAATGCCCCATATAGAATAGTGCACCCTATATAATGCTCTATATAGATTAATGGAAACCATGTAGTGATCCATATAGAATAATGGGCCCTATATAATGCTCCATATAGAATAATGGAACCCATATAATGCTCCATACAGAATAATGGGCCTCATATAATGATCCATATAGAATAAAGGGCCCTATATAATGCTCCATATAGAATAATGGACCTTATATAATGCTCCATATAGAATAATGGAAACCATATAGTGTTCCATATAGAATAATGGACAGTATATAATGCTCCTTATAGAATAATGAAAACCATATAATGCTCCATATAGAATAATGGGCCGTATATAATGCTCCATAGATAATAATGGGCCATATATAATGCTCCATATAGAATAATGGGCAAAATATAATGCTCCATATAGAATAATTGACCCTATATGATGCTCCATATAGAATAATGGAAACCATATAGTGCCCCGTATTGAATAATGGGCCCTATATCATGCTCCATATAGAATAATGGGCCCTACATAATGTTCCATACAGAATAATAGGCCCTATATTATGCTCCATATGGAATAATGGGCCCTACATAATGCTACATAGAGAATAATAGCAACCATATAGTGATCCATAAAGAATAATGGGCCCTATATAATGCCCCATATAGAATAATCAACTTTATATAATGCTCCATATAGAATAATGGAAACCATATAATGCTCCATATAGAATAGTGGACCCTATATAATGTTCAATATCGAATAATGGACCCTATATAATGCTACATATAGAATAATGGGCCTCATTTAATGCTCCATATAGAATAATGGGAACCATATAGTGTTCCATATAGAATAAAGGGCCCTATATAATGCCTCATATAGAATAATGGAACCCATATAATGCTCCATATAGAATAATGGGCCCAATATAATGCTCCATATAGAATAATGGACCCTATATAATGCTTCATATAGAATAATGGGCCCAATATAATGCTCATTATAGAATAATGGAAACCATATTGTGCTCCATATAGAATAATGGGCCCTATATAATGCTCCATATAGAATAATGGACATTATGTAATACTCCATATAGAATAATGGAAATCATATAGTGCTCCATATAGAATAATGTGCCCTATATAATGCTCCGTATAGAATAATGGCCCTATATAATGCTCCACATAGATTAATGGGCCCTATATAGTGCTCCATATGGAATAATGGGCCCAATATAATGCTCCATATAGAATAATGGACCATATATAATGCTCCATAAAGAATAATGGGCCCAATATAATGCTCCATATAGAATAATGGAAACCATATTGTGCTCCATATACAATAATGGACCTATATAATGCTCCATATAGAATAATGGACATTATATAAAACTCCATATAGAATAATGGAAATAATATGGAGATCAATATAGAATAATGGACCCCATATAATACTCCATATAGAATAATGGGCCCTATATAATATTTCATGTAGAATAAAGGGCCCTACATAATGCTCCATATAGAACAATGGGCCCTATATAATGCTCCATATAGAATACTGGGCTCTATATAATGCTACATATAGAATAATGGAAACCATATAGTGCCCCATATAGAATAATGGGCCCTATAGTATGCTCCATCTAGAGTAATGTGCCCTATATAATGTTCAATATAGTATAATGGGCAAAATATAATGCTTCATATAAAATAATGGAAACCATATAGTGCTCCATATAGAATAATGGGCCCTATATAATGCTCCATATAGAATAATGGACCTTGTATAATGCTCCATATAGAATAATGGAAACCATGTAGTGTTCCGTATAGAATAATGGGCCCTATATAATGCTCCTTATAGAATAATGAAAACCATATAATGCTCCATATAGAATAATGGGCCGTATATAATGCTCCATAGAGAATAATGGGCCATATATAATGCTCCATATGGAATAATGTGCCCAATATAATGCTCCATATAGATTAATGGACCCTATATAATGCTCCATATAGAATAATGGGCCCTATATAATGCTCCATATAGAACAATGGGCCCTATGTAATGCTCCATATAGAATACTGGGCTCTATATAATGCTACATATAGAATAATGGAAACCATATAGTGCTCCATATAGAATAATGGGCCCTACAGTATGCTCCATCTAGAGTAATGGGCCCTATATAATGTTCAATATAGTATAATGGGCCCAATATAATGCTCCATATAAAATAATGGAAACCATATAGTGCTCCATATAGAATAATGGGCCCTATATAATGCCACATATAGAATAATGGACATTATATAATACACCATATAGAATAATGGAAATCATATAGTGCTCCATCTAGAAGAATAGACCCTATATAATACTCCATATAGAATAATGGATCTTATATAATGCTCCATATAGAATAATGGGTCCTATATAATGCTCCATATAGAACAATGGGCCATATATAATGCTCCATAGAGAATAATGGAAACCATATAGTGCTACATATAGACTAATGGACCCAATATAATGCTCCATAAAGAATAATGGACCCTATATAATGCTCCATATAGAATAATGGGCCCTATATAATGCTCCATATAGAAAAATGGAAACCATATAATGCTCCATATAGAATAATGGCCCGATATAATGCTCCATACAAATTAATGGGCCTTATATAATGCTCCATATAGAACAATGGAAACCATATAGTGCTCCATATAGAATAATGGACCCTATATGATGTTCCATATAGAATAATGGGCCCTCTATAATGTTCCATATAGAATAATGGGCCCTATATTATGCTCCATATAGATTAAAGGGATCTATATAATGCTACAAATAGAATAATGGAAAACATTTAGTGCATCATATACAATAATGGGTCTTATATAATGCTCCACATAGAATAATGGAACCCATATAATGTTCCTACAGAATAATGGGCCTCATATAACGCTTCATATACAATAATCGGCCCTAAGTAATGCTCCATACAGAATAATGGACCCTATATAATGCTCCATATAGAATAATGGACCGTATATAATGCTTCATATAGAATAATGGGCCATATCTAATGCTGTATATAGAATAATGGAAACCATGCAGAGCTCCATATAGATTAATGGATCCTATATAATGCTTCATATAGAATAATGAACCCTATATAATGCTCCATATAGAATAATGGGCCTTATATAATGCCCTATATAGAATAATAGAAACCATATAATGATCCATATAATTTAATGGGCCCTATATAATGCTCCATACAGAATAATGGGCCCTATATAATGCTCCATATAGAATAATGGAAACCATATGGTGCTCCATATAGAATAATGGACCCTATATGATGATCCATATAGAATAATGGATACTTTACAATGCTCCATATAGAATAATGGGCCCTATATAATGCTCCATGTAGAATAATGGAAACCATATAATGCTCCATATAGAATAATGGGCCCTATATAATGCTCCATATAGAATAATGGGCCAAATATAATGCTCCATATAGAATAATGGACCCTAAATAATGATCCATATAGAATAAAAACCCTATATAATGCTCCATATAGAATAATGGAAACCATATGGTGCTCCATATAGAATAATGGACCCTATATGATGATCCATATAGAATAATGGATACTTTACAATGCTCCATATAGAATAATGGGCCCTATATAATGCTCCATGTAGAATAATGGAAACCATATAATGCTCCATATAGAATAATGGGCCCTATATAATGCTCCATATAGAATAATGGGCCAAATATAATGCTCCATATAGAATAATGGACCCTAAATAATGATCCATATAGAATAAAAACCCTATATAATGCTCCATATAGAATAATGGAAACCATATAGTGCTCCATATAGATTAATGGGCCCTATAGAATGCTCCATATAGAATAATGGAACCCATATAACGCTCCATACAGAATAATGGGCCTCATATAATGCTCCATATAGAATAATGGGCCCTATATAATGCTCCATATAGAATAATGGACCTTATATAATGTTCCATATAGAATAATGGAAACTATATATTGCACCATATAGAATAATGGACCCTATGTAATGCTCCATATAGAATAATGGAGACCATATAGAATAATGGGCCCTATATAATTCTTTATATTGAATAATGGGCCCTATATAATCCTTTATATAGAATAATGGGCCCTATATAATGTTCCATATAGAATAATAGGCCCTGTATTATGCTCCATATAGAATAATGGACCCTAAATAATGCTACATATAGAATAATGGAAACCATATAGTGATCCTTATAGAATAATGTGCCCGATATAATGATCCATATACAATAATGGAACCCATATAATGCTCCATACAGAATAATGGGCATCATGTAATGCTCCATATAGAATAATGGGCCCTATATAATGCTCCATATAGAATAATGGAAACCATGTAGTGTTCAGTATAGAATAATGGGCCCAATATAATGCTCCTTATAGAATAATGAAAACCATATAATGCTCCATATAGAATAATGGGCCGTATATAATGCTCCATAGAGAATAATGGGCCATATATAATGCTCCATATGGAATAATGTGCCCAATATAATGCTCCATATAGATTAATGGACCCTATATAATGCTCCATATAGAATAATGGGCCCTATATAATGCTCCATGTAGAATAATGGAAACCATATAATGCTCCATATAGAATAATGGGCCCTATATAATGCTCCATATAGAATAATGGATCCTAAATAATGATCCATATAGAATAAAAACCCTATATAATGCTCCATATAGAATAATGGAAACCATATAGTGCTACATATAGATTAATGGGCCCTATAGAATGCTCCATATAGAATAATGTAACCCATATAACGCTCCATACTGAATAATGGGCCTCATATAATGCTCCATATAGAATAATGGGCCCTCTATAATGCTCCATATAGAATAATGGACCTTATATAATGTTCCATATAGAATAATGGAAACTATATAGTGCACCATATAGAATAATGGACCCTATATAATGATCCATATAGAATAATGGAGACCATATAGTGCCCCATATAGAATAATGCGCCCTATATAACCCTTTATATAGAATAATGGGCCCTATATAATGTTCCATATAGAATAATAGGCCCTGTATTATGCTCCATATAGAATAATGGACCCTAAATAATGCTACATATAGAATAATGGAAACCATATAGTGATCCTTATAGAATAATGGGCCCGATATAATGATCCATATAAAATAATGGAACCCATATAATGCTCCATACAGAATAAAGGGCATCATGTAATGCTCCATATAGAATAATCGGCCCTATATAATGCTACGTATAGAATAATTGACCTTATATAACGCTCCATATAAAATAATGGAAACCATAGAGTGCTCCATATAGAACAAAGGGCCCTTATATAATGCTCCATATAGAATAATGGAACCCATATAGTGCTCCATAAAGAATAATGGGCCCTATATAATGCTCCACATAGAATAATGGGCCCTATATAGTGCTCCATATGGAATAATGGGCCCAATATAATGTTCCATGTAGAATAATGGACCCTATGTAATGCTCCATATAGAATAATGGGCCCTAAATAATACTCCATATAGAATAATGGGCCCTATATATTGCTCCACATAGAATAATGGGCCCTATATAGTGCAGCATATAGAATAATGGGCCATATATAATGCTCCACATAGAATAATGGGCCCTATATAGTGCTCCATAAAGAGTAATGGGCCTCACACAATGTTCCATATAGAATAATGGGCCCAGTATAATGCTCCATATAGAATAATGGAGAACATATTGTGCTCCATATAGAATAATGGGCCTATATAATGATCCATATAGAATAATGGACATTATATAAAACTTCATATAGAATAATGCAAATCATATAGAGATCAATATAGAATAATGGACCCTATATAATACTCCATATAGAATAATGGGCCCTATATAATATTTCATATAGAATAAATGCCCTATATAATGCTCCATATAGAACAATGGGCCCCTTATAATGCTCCATATAGAATACTGGGCCCTATATAATGCTACATATAGAATAATGGAAACCACATAGTGCTCCATATAGAATAATGGGCCCTATAGTATGCTCCATCTAGAGTAATGGGCCCTATATAATGATCAATATAGTATAATGGGCCCAATATATTGCTCCATATAAAATAATGGAAATCATATAGTGCTCCATATAGAATAACGGGCCCTATATAATGCTCCATATAGAATAATGGACATTATATAATACTCCATATAGAATAATGGAAATCATATAGTGCTCCATCTAGAATAATGGACCCTATATAATACTCCATATAGAATAATGGTTCTTATATAATGCTCCATATAGAATAATGGGCCCTATATAATGCTCCATATAGAACAATGGGCCATATATAATGCTCCATAGAGAATAATGGAAACCATATAGTGCTACATATAGAATAATGGACCCAATACAATGCTCCATAAAGAATAATGGACCCTATATAATGCTCCATATAGAATAATGGGCCCTATATAACGCTCCATATAGAATAATGGAAACCATATAATGCTCCATATAGAATAATGGGCCCGATATAATGCTCCATACAAAATAATGGGCCCTATATAATGCTCCATATAGAATAATGGAAACCATATAGTGCTCCATATAGTATAATGGACCCTATATGATGTTCCATATAGAATAATGAATCCTATATAATGCTCCATATAGAATAATAGAAACCATATAATGCTCCATATAGAGATTTGGGCCCTATATAATGCTCCATACAGAATAATGGGCCCTATATAATGCTCCATATAGAATAATGGGCCAACTATGATGCTCCATATAGAATAATGGAACCTATATAATGCCCCATATAGAATAATGCACCCTATATAATCCTCTATATAGATTAATGGCAACCATATAGTGATCCATATAGCATAATGGGCCCTATATACTGCTCCATATAGAATAATGGAACCCATATAATGCTCCATACAGAATAATGGGCCTCATATAATGATCCATATAGAATAAAGGGCCCTATGTAATGCTCCATATAGAATAATGGGCCCTATATAATGCTCCATATAGAATAATGGACCTTATATAATGCTCCATATAGAATAATGGAAACCATATAGTGTTCCATATAGAATAATGGACCCTATATAATGCTCCTTATAGAATAATGAAAACCATATAATGCTCCATATAGAATAATGGGCAGTATATAATGCTCCATAGATAATAATGGGCCATATATAATGCTCCATATAGAATAATGGGCCCAATATAATGCTCCATATAGAATAATTGACCCTATATGATGCTCCATATAGAATAATGGAAACCATATAGTTCCCCGTATTGAATAATGGGCCCTATATCATGCTCCATATAGAATAATGGGAACCATATAGTGTTCCATATAGAATAAAGGGCCCTATATAATGCCTCATATAGAATAATGGAACCCATATAATGCTCCATATAGAATAATGGGCCCAATATAATGCTCCATATAGAATAATGGACCCTATATAATGCTTCATATAGAATAATGGGCCCAATATAATGCTCATTATAGAATAATGGAAACCATATTGTGCTCCATATAGAATAATGGGCCCTATATAATGCTCCATATAGAATAATGGACATTATGTAATACTCCATATAGAATAATGGAAATCATATAGTGCTCCATATAGAATAATGTGCCCTATATAATGCTCCGTATAGAATAATGGCCCTATATAATGCTCCACATAGATTAATGGGCCCTATATAGTGCTCCATATGGAATAATGGGCCCAATATAATGCTCCATATAGAATAATGGACCATATATAATGCTCCATAAAGAATAATGGGCCCAATATAATGCTCCATATAGAATAATGGAAACCATATTGTGCTCCATATACAATAATGGACCTATATAATGCTCCATATAGAATAATGGACATTATATAAAACTCCATATAGAATAATGGAAATAATATGGAGATCAATATAGAATAATGGACCCCATATAATACTCCATATAGAATAATGGGCCCTATATAATATTTCATGTAGAATAAAGGGCCCTACATAATGCTCCATATAGAACAATGGGCCCTATATAATGCTCCATATAGAATACTGGGCTCTATATAATGCTACATATAGAATAATGGAAACCATATAGTGCCCCATATAGAATAATGGGCCCTATAGTATGCTCCATCTAGAGTAATGTGCCCTATATAATGTTCAATATAGTATAATGGGCAAAATATAATGCTTCATATAAAATAATGGAAACCATATAGTGCTCCATATAGAATAATGGGCCCTATATAATGCTCCATATAGAATAATGGACCTTGTATAATGCTCCATATAGAATAATGGAAACCATGTAGTGTTCCGTATAGAATAATGGGCCCTATATAATGCTCCTTATAGAATAATGAAAACCATATAATGCTCCATATAGAATAATGGGCCGTATATAATGCTCCATAGAGAATAATGGGCCATATATAATGCTCCATATGGAATAATGTGCCCAATATAATGCTCCATATAGATTAATGGACCCTATATAATGCTCCATATAGAATAATGGGCCCTATATAATGCTCCATATAGAACAATGGGCCCTATGTAATGCTCCATATAGAATACTGGGCTCTATATAATGCTACATATAGAATAATGGAAACCATATAGTGCTCCATATAGAATAATGGGCCCTACAGTATGCTCCATCTAGAGTAATGGGCCCTATATAATGTTCAATATAGTATAATGGGCCCAATATAATGCTCCATATAAAATAATGGAAACCATATAGTGCTCCATATAGAATAATGGGCCCTATATAATGCCACATATAGAATAATGGACATTATATAATACACCATATAGAATAATGGAAATCATATAGTGCTCCATCTAGAAGAATAGACCCTATATAATACTCCATATAGAATAATGGATCTTATATAATGCTCCATATAGAATAATGGGTCCTATATAATGCTCCATATAGAACAATGGGCCATATATAATGCTCCATAGAGAATAATGGAAACCATATAGTGCTACATATAGACTAATGGACCCAATATAATGCTCCATAAAGAATAATGGACCCTATATAATGCTCCATATAGAATAATGGGCCCTATATAATGCTCCATATAGAAAAATGGAAACCATATAATGCTCCATATAGAATAATGGCCCGATATAATGCTCCATACAAATTAATGGGCCTTATATAATGCTCCATATAGAACAATGGAAACCATATAGTGCTCCATATAGAATAATGGACCCTATATGATGTTCCATATAGAATAATGGGCCCTCTATAATGTTCCATATAGAATAATGGGCCCTATATTATGCTCCATATAGATTAAAGGGATCTATATAATGCTACAAATAGAATAATGGAAAACATTTAGTGCATCATATACAATAATGGGTCTTATATAATGCTCCACATAGAATAATGGAACCCATATAATGTTCCTACAGAATAATGGGCCTCATATAACGCTTCATATACAATAATCGGCCCTAAGTAATGCTCCATACAGAATAATGGACCCTATATAATGCTCCATATAGAATAATGGACCGTATATAATGCTTCATATAGAATAATGGGCCATATCTAATGCTGTATATAGAATAATGGAAACCATGCAGAGCTCCATATAGATTAATGGATCCTATATAATGCTTCATATAGAATAATGAACCCTATATAATGCTCCATATAGAATAATGGGCCTTATATAATGCCCTATATAGAATAATAGAAACCATATAATGATCCATATAATTTAATGGGCCCTATATAATGCTCCATACAGAATAATGGGCCCTATATAATGCTCCATATAGAATAATGGAAACCATATGGTGCTCCATATAGAATAATGGACCCTATATGATGATCCATATAGAATAATGGATACTTTACAATGCTCCATATAGAATAATGGGCCCTATATAATGCTCCATGTAGAATAATGGAAACCATATAATGCTCCATATAGAATAATGGGCCCTATATAATGCTCCATATAGAATAATGGGCCAAATATAATGCTCCATATAGAATAATGGACCCTAAATAATGATCCATATAGAATAAAAACCCTATATAATGCTCCATATAGAATAATGGAAACCATATGGTGCTCCATATAGAATAATGGACCCTATATGATGATCCATATAGAATAATGGATACTTTACAATGCTCCATATAGAATAATGGGCCCTATATAATGCTCCATGTAGAATAATGGAAACCATATAATGCTCCATATAGAATAATGGGCCCTATATAATGCTCCATATAGAATAATGGGCCAAATATAATGCTCCATATAGAATAATGGACCCTAAATAATGATCCATATAGAATAAAAACCCTATATAATGCTCCATATAGAATAATGGAAACCATATAGTGCTCCATATAGATTAATGGGCCCTATAGAATGCTCCATATAGAATAATGGAACCCATATAACGCTCCATACAGAATAATGGGCCTCATATAATGCTCCATATAGAATAATGGGCCCTATATAATGCTCCATATAGAATAATGGACCTTATATAATGTTCCATATAGAATAATGGAAACTATATATTGCACCATATAGAATAATGGACCCTATGTAATGCTCCATATAGAATAATGGAGACCATATAGAATAATGGGCCCTATATAATTCTTTATATTGAATAATGGGCCCTATATAATCCTTTATATAGAATAATGGGCCCTATATAATGTTCCATATAGAATAATAGGCCCTGTATTATGCTCCATATAGAATAATGGACCCTAAATAATGCTACATATAGAATAATGGAAACCATATAGTGATCCTTATAGAATAATGTGCCCGATATAATGATCCATATACAATAATGGAACCCATATAATGCTCCATACAGAATAATGGGCATCATGTAATGCTCCATATAGAATAATGGGCCCTATATAATGCTCCATATAGAATAATGGAAACCATGTAGTGTTCAGTATAGAATAATGGGCCCAATATAATGCTCCTTATAGAATAATGAAAACCATATAATGCTCCATATAGAATAATGGGCCGTATATAATGCTCCATAGAGAATAATGGGCCATATATAATGCTCCATATGGAATAATGTGCCCAATATAATGCTCCATATAGATTAATGGACCCTATATAATGCTCCATATAGAATAATGGGCCCTATATAATGCTCCATGTAGAATAATGGAAACCATATAATGCTCCATATAGAATAATGGGCCCTATATAATGCTCCATATAGAATAATGGATCCTAAATAATGATCCATATAGAATAAAAACCCTATATAATGCTCCATATAGAATAATGGAAACCATATAGTGCTACATATAGATTAATGGGCCCTATAGAATGCTCCATATAGAATAATGTAACCCATATAACGCTCCATACTGAATAATGGGCCTCATATAATGCTCCATATAGAATAATGGGCCCTCTATAATGCTCCATATAGAATAATGGACCTTATATAATGTTCCATATAGAATAATGGAAACTATATAGTGCACCATATAGAATAATGGACCCTATATAATGATCCATATAGAATAATGGAGACCATATAGTGCCCCATATAGAATAATGCGCCCTATATAACCCTTTATATAGAATAATGGGCCCTATATAATGTTCCATATAGAATAATAGGCCCTGTATTATGCTCCATATAGAATAATGGACCCTAAATAATGCTACATATAGAATAATGGAAACCATATAGTGATCCTTATAGAATAATGGGCCCGATATAATGATCCATATAAAATAATGGAACCCATATAATGCTCCATACAGAATAAAGGGCATCATGTAATGCTCCATATAGAATAATCGGCCCTATATAATGCTACGTATAGAATAATTGACCTTATATAACGCTCCATATAAAATAATGGAAACCATAGAGTGCTCCATATAGAACAAAGGGCCCTTATATAATGCTCCATATAGAATAATGGAACCCATATAGTGCTCCATAAAGAATAATGGGCCCTATATAATGCTCCACATAGAATAATGGGCCCTATATAGTGCTCCATATGGAATAATGGGCCCAATATAATGTTCCATGTAGAATAATGGACCCTATGTAATGCTCCATATAGAATAATGGGCCCTAAATAATACTCCATATAGAATAATGGGCCCTATATATTGCTCCACATAGAATAATGGGCCCTATATAGTGCAGCATATAGAATAATGGGCCATATATAATGCTCCACATAGAATAATGGGCCCTATATAGTGCTCCATAAAGAGTAATGGGCCTCACACAATGTTCCATATAGAATAATGGGCCCAGTATAATGCTCCATATAGAATAATGGAGAACATATTGTGCTCCATATAGAATAATGGGCCTATATAATGATCCATATAGAATAATGGACATTATATAAAACTTCATATAGAATAATGCAAATCATATAGAGATCAATATAGAATAATGGACCCTATATAATACTCCATATAGAATAATGGGCCCTATATAATATTTCATATAGAATAAATGCCCTATATAATGCTCCATATAGAACAATGGGCCCCTTATAATGCTCCATATAGAATACTGGGCCCTATATAATGCTACATATAGAATAATGGAAACCACATAGTGCTCCATATAGAATAATGGGCCCTATAGTATGCTCCATCTAGAGTAATGGGCCCTATATAATGATCAATATAGTATAATGGGCCCAATATATTGCTCCATATAAAATAATGGAAATCATATAGTGCTCCATATAGAATAACGGGCCCTATATAATGCTCCATATAGAATAATGGACATTATATAATACTCCATATAGAATAATGGAAATCATATAGTGCTCCATCTAGAATAATGGACCCTATATAATACTCCATATAGAATAATGGTTCTTATATAATGCTCCATATAGAATAATGGGCCCTATATAATGCTCCATATAGAACAATGGGCCATATATAATGCTCCATAGAGAATAATGGAAACCATATAGTGCTACATATAGAATAATGGACCCAATACAATGCTCCATAAAGAATAATGGACCCTATATAATGCTCCATATAGAATAATGGGCCCTATATAACGCTCCATATAGAATAATGGAAACCATATAATGCTCCATATAGAATAATGGGCCCGATATAATGCTCCATACAAAATAATGGGCCCTATATAATGCTCCATATAGAATAATGGAAACCATATAGTGCTCCATATAGTATAATGGACCCTATATGATGTTCCATATAGAATAATGAATCCTATATAATGCTCCATATAGAATAATAGAAACCATATAATGCTCCATATAGAGATTTGGGCCCTATATAATGCTCCATACAGAATAATGGGCCCTATATAATGCTCCATATAGAATAATGGGCCAACTATGATGCTCCATATAGAATAATGGAACCTATATAATGCCCCATATAGAATAATGCACCCTATATAATCCTCTATATAGATTAATGGCAACCATATAGTGATCCATATAGCATAATGGGCCCTATATACTGCTCCATATAGAATAATGGAACCCATATAATGCTCCATACAGAATAATGGGCCTCATATAATGATCCATATAGAATAAAGGGCCCTATGTAATGCTCCATATAGAATAATGGGCCCTATATAATGCTCCATATAGAATAATGGACCTTATATAATGCTCCATATAGAATAATGGAAACCATATAGTGTTCCATATAGAATAATGGACCCTATATAATGCTCCTTATAGAATAATGAAAACCATATAATGCTCCATATAGAATAATGGGCAGTATATAATGCTCCATAGATAATAATGGGCCATATATAATGCTCCATATAGAATAATGGGCCCAATATAATGCTCCATATAGAATAATTGACCCTATATGATGCTCCATATAGAATAATGGAAACCATATAGTTCCCCGTATTGAATAATGGGCCCTATATCATGCTCCATATAGAATAATGGGCCCTATATAATGTTCCATACAGAATAATAGGCCCTATATTATGCTCCATATGGAATAATGGGCCCTACATAATGCTACATATAAAATAATAGCAACCATATAGTGATCCATAAAGAATAATGGGCCCTATATAATGCTCCATATAGAATAATGGTACCCATATAATGCTCCATACAGAATAATGGGCCTCATAAAATGCTCCATATAGAATAATGGGCCCTATATAAAGCTCCATATAGAATAATCAACTTTATATAACGCTCCATATAGAATAATGGAAACCATATAATGCTCCATATAGAATAATGGACCCTATATAATGTTCAATATCGAATAATGGACCCTGTATAATGCTACATATAGAATAATGGGCCTCATTTAATGCTCCATATAGAATAATGGGAACCATATAGTGTTCCATATAGAATAAAGGGCCCTATATAATGCCCCATATAGAATAATGGAACCCATATAGTGCTCCATATAGAATAATGGGCCTCACATAATACTCCATATAGAATAATGGGCGCTAAATAATGCTCCATATAGAATAATGGGCCCTATTTAATGCTCCATATAGAATAATGGGCCCTATATAATGCTCCATATAGAATAATAGAAACCATATAATGCTCCATATAGAGATTTGGGCCCTATATAATGCTCCATACAGAATAACGGGCCCTATATAATGGTCCATATAGAATAATGGGCCAACTATAATGCTCCATATAGAATAATGAAACCTATATAATGCCCCATATAGAATAGTGCACCCTATATAATGCTCTATATAGATTAATGGAAACCATATAGTGATCCATATAGAATAATGGGACCTATATAATGCTCCATATAGAATAATGGAACCCATATAATGCTCCATACAGAATAATGGGCCTCATATAATGATCCATATAGAATAAAGGGCCCTATATAACGCTCCATATAGAATAATGGAAACCATATAATGCTCCATATAGAATAATGGGCCCGATATAATGCTCCATACAAAATAATGGGCCCTATATAATGCTCCATATAGAATAATGGAAACCATATAGTGCTCCATATAGTATAATGGACCCTATATGATGTTCCATATAGAATAATGAATCCTATATAATGCTCCATATAGAATAATAGAAACCATATAATGCTCCATATAGAGATTTGGGCCCTATATAATGCTCCATACAGAATAATGGGCCCTATATAATGCTCCATATAGAATAATGGGCCAACTATGATGCTCCATATAGAATAATGGAACCTATATAATGCCCCATATAGAATAATGCACCCTATATAATCCTCTATATAGATTAATGGCAACCATATAGTGATCCATATAGCATAATGGGCCCTATATACTGCTCCATATAGAATAATGGAACCCATTTAATGCTCCATACAGAATAATGGGCCTCATATAATGATCCATATAGAATAAAGGGCCCTATATAATGCTCCATATAGAATAATGGACCTTATATAATGCTCCATATAGAATAATGGAAACCATATAGTGTTCCATATAGAATAATGGACCCTATATAATGCTCCTTATAGAATAATGAAAACCATATAATGCTCCATATAGAATAATGGGCAGTATATAATGCTCCATTGATAATAATGGGCCATATATAATGCTCCATATAGAATAATGGGCCCAATATAATGCTCCATATAGAATAATTGACCCTATATGATGCTCCATATAGAATAATGGAAACCATATAGTTCCCCGTATTGAATAATGGGCCCTATATCATGCTCCATATAGAATAATGGGCCCTATATAATGTTCCATACAGAATAATAGGCCCTATATTATGCTCCATATGGAATAATGGGCCCTACATAATGCTACATATAGAATAATAGCAACCATATAGTGATCCATAAAGAATAATGGGCCCTATATAATGCTCCATATAGAATAATGGTACCCATATAATGCTCCATACAGAATAATGGGCCTCATAAAATGCTCCATATAGAATAATCAACTTTATATAACGTTCCATATAGAATAATGGAAATCATATAATGCTCCATATAGAATAATGGACCCTATATAATGTTCAATATCGAATAATGGACCCTGTATAATGCTACATATAGAATAATGGGCCTCATTTAATGCTCCATATACAATAATGGGAACCATATAGTGTTCCATATAGAATAAAGGGCCCTATATAATGCCCCATATAGAATAATGGAACCCATATAGTGCTCCATATAGAATAATGGGCCTCACATAATACTCCATATAGAATAATGGGCGCTAAATAATGCTCCATATAGAATAATGGGCCCTATTTATTGCTCCATATAGAATAATGGGCCCTATATAATGCTCCATATAGAATAATAGAAACCATATAATGCTCCATATAGAGATTTGGGCCATATATAATGCTCCATACAGAATAACGGACCCTATATAATGGTCCATATAGAATAATGGGCCAACTATAATGTTCCATATAGAATAATGGAACCTATATAATGCCCCATATAGAATAGTGCACCTTATATAATGCTCTATATAGATTAATGGAAACCATATAGTGATCCATATAGAATAATGGGCCCTATATAATGCTCCATATAGAATAATGGAACCCATATAATGCTCCATACAGAATAATGGGCCTCATATAATGATCCATATAGAATAAAGGGCCTTATATAATGCTCCATATAGAATAATGGACCTTATATAATGCTCCATATAGAATAATGGAAACCATATAGTGTTCCATATAGAATAATGGACAGTATATAATGCTCCTTATAGAATAATGAAAACCATATAATGCTCCATATAGAATAATGGGCCGTATATAATGCTCCATAGATAATAATGGGCCATATATAATGCTCCATATAGAATAATGGGCCCAATATAATGCTCCATATAGAATAATTGACCCTATATGATGCTCCATATAGAATAATGGAAACCATATAGTGCCCCGTATTGAATAATGGGCCCTATATCATGCTCCATATAGAATAATGGGCCCTACATAATGTTCCATACAGAATAACAGGCCCTATATTATGCTCCATATGGAATAATGGGCCCTACATAATGCTACATAGAGAATAATAGCAACCATATAGTGATCCATAAAGAATAATGGGCCCTATATAATGCCCCATATAGAATAATCAACTTTATATAACGCTCCATATAGAATAATGGAAACCATATAATGCTCCATATAGAATAATGGACCCTATATAATGTTCAATATCGAATAATGGACCCTATATAATGCTCCATATAGAATAATGGGCCTCATATAATGATCCATATAGAATAAAGGGCCCTATATAGTGCTCCATATAGAATAATGGACCTTGTATAATGCTCCATATAGAATAATGGAAAACATATAGTGTTCCATGTAGAATAATGGGCCCTATATAATGCTCCTTATAGAATAATGAAAACCATATAATGCTCCATATAGAATAATGGGCCGTATATAATGCTCCATAGAGAATAATGGGCCATATATAATGCTCCATATAGAATAATGTGCCCAATATAATGCTCCATATAGATTAATGGACCCTATATAATGCTCCATATAGAATAATGAACCCTATATAATGCTCCATATAGAATAATGGGCCCTATATAATGCCCCATATAGAATAATGGAAACCATATAGTGCTCCATATAGAATAATGGGCCCTATATAATGCTACATATAGAATAATGGACATTATATAATACTCCATATAGAATAATGGAAATCATATAGTGATCCTTATAGAATAATGGGCCCGATATAATGATCCATATACAATAATGGAACCCATATAATGCTCTATACAGAATAATGGCCATCATGTAATGCTCCATATAGAATAATGGGCCCTATATAATGCTACATATAGAATAATTGACCTTATATAACGCTCCATATAAAATAATGGAAACCATATAGTGCTCCATATAGAACAAAGGGCCCTTATATAATGCTCCATATAGAATAATAGAACCCATATAGTGCTCCATAAAGTATAATGGGCCCTATATAATGCTCCACATAGAATAATGGGCCCTATATAGTGCTCCATATGGAATAATGGGCCCAATATAATGTTCCATGTAGAATAATGGATGCTATATAATGCTCCATATAGAATAATGGGCCCTAAATAATACTCCATATAGAATAATGGGCCCTATATATTGCTCCACATAGAATAATGGGCCCTATATAGTGCTCCATATAGAATAATGGGCCCTATATAATGCTCCACATAGAATAATGGGCCCTTTATAGTGCTCCATATAGAATAATGGGCCCAATATAATGCTCCATATAGAATAAAGGGCCCAATATAATGCTCTTTATAGAATAATGGAAACCATATTGTGCTCCATATAGAATAATGGGCCCTATATAATGCTCCATATAGAATAATGGACATTATGTAATACTCCATATAGAATAATGGAAATCATATAGTGCTCCATATAGAATAATGTGCCCTATATAATGCTCCGTATGGATTAATGAGCCCTATATAATGCTCCACATAGATTAATGGGCCTTATATAGTTCTCCATATAGAATAATGGGCCCAATATAATGCTCCATATAGAATAATGGACCATATATAATGCTCCATAAAGAATAATGGGCCCAATATAATGCTCCATATAGAATAATGGAAACCATATTGTGCTCCATATAGAATAATGGACCTATATAATGCTCCATATAGAATAATGGACATTATATAAAACTCCATATAGAATAATGGAAATCATATGGAGATCAATATAGAATAATGGACCCCATATAATACTCCATGTAGAATAATGGGCCCTATATAATGTTTCATGTAGAATAAAGGGCCCTATATAATGCTCCATATAGAACAATGGGCCCTATATAATGCTCCATATAGAATACTGGGCTCTATATAATGCTAGATATATAATAATGGAAACCATATAGTGCTCCATATAGAATAATGGGCCCTATAGTATGCTCCATCTAGAGTAATGGGCCCTATATAATGTTCAATATAGTATAATGGGCCCAATATAATGCTCCATATAAAATAATGGAAACCATATAGTGCTCCATATAGAATAATGGGCCCTATATAATGCTACATATAGAATAATGGACATTATATAATACTCCATATAGAATAATGGAAATCATATAGTGCTACATCTAGAATAATAGACCCTTTATAATAGCCCATATAGAATAATGGGTCTTATATAATGCTTCATATAGAATAATGGGTCCTATATAATGCTCCATATAGAACAATGGGCCATATATAATGCTCCATAGAGAATAATGGAAACCATATAGTGCTACATATAGAATAATGGACCCAATATAATGCTCCATAAAGAATAATGGACCCTATATAATGCTCCATATAGAATAATGGGCCCTATATAACGCTCCATATAGAATAATGGAAACCATATAATGCACCATATAGAATAATGGGCCCGATATAATGCTCCATACAAAATAATGGGCCCTATATAATGCTCCATATAGAATAATGGAAACCATATAGTGCTCCATATAGAATAATGGACCCTATATGATGTTCCATATAGAATAATGAATCCTATATAATGCTCCATATAGAATAATGGGCCCTATATAATGCTCCATATAGAATAATAGAAACCATATAATGCTCCATATAGAGATTTGGGCCCTATATAATGCTCCATACAGAATAACGGGCCCTATATAATGGTCCAAATAGAATAATGGGCCAACTATAATGCTCCATATAGAATAATGGAACCTATATAATGCCCCATATAGAATAGTGCACCCTATATAATGCTCTATATAGATTAATGGAAACCATGTAGTGATCCACATAGAATAATGGGCCCTATATAATGCTCCATATAGAATAATGGAACCCATATAATGCTCCATACAGAATAATGGGCCTCATATAATGATCCATATAGAATAAAGGGCCCTATATAATGCTCCATATAGAATAATGGACCTTATATAATGCTCCATATAGAATAATGGAAACCATATAGTGTTCCATATAGAATAATGGACAGTATATAATGCTCCTTATAGAATAATGAAAACCATATAATGCTCCATATAGAATAATGGGCCGTATATAATGCTCCATAGATAATAATGGGCCATATATAATGCTCCATATAGAATAATGGGACCAATATAATGCTCCATATAGAATAATTGACCCTATATGATGCTCCATATAGAATAATGGAAACCATATAGTGCCCCGTATTGAATAATGGGCCCTATATCATGCTCCATATAGAATAATGGGCCCTACATAATGTTCCATACAGAATAATAGGCCCTATATTATGCTCCATATGGAATAATGGGCCCTACATAATGCTACATAGAGAATAATAGCAACCATATAGTGATCCATAAAGAATAATGGGCCCTATATAATGCCCCATATAGAATAATCAACTTTATATAATGCTCCATATAGAATAATGGAAACCATATAATGCTCCATATAGAATAGTGGACCCTATATAATGTTCAATATCGAATAATGGACCCTATATAATGCTACATATAGAATAATGGGCCTCATTTAATGCTCCATATAGAATAATGGGAACCATATAGTGTTCCATATAGAATAAAGGGCCCTATATAATGCCTCATATAGAATAATGGAACCCATATAATGCTCCATATAGAATAATGGGCCCAATATAATGCTCCATATAGAATAATGGACCCTATATAATGCTTCATATAGAATAATGGGCCCAATATAATGCTCATTATAGAATAATGGAAACCATATTGTGCTCCATATAGAATAATGGGCCCTATATAATGCTCCATATAGAATAATGGACATTATGTAATACTCCATATAGAATAATGGAAATCATATAGTGCTCCATATAGAATAATGTGCCCTATATAATGCTCCGTATAGAATAATGGCCCTATATAATGCTCCACATAGATTAATGGGCCCTATATAGTGCTCCATATAGAATAATGGGCCCAATATAATGCTCCATATAGAATAATGGACCATATATAATGCTCCATAAAGAATAATGGGCCCAATATAATGCTCCATATAGAATAATGGAAACCATATTGTGCTCCATATAGAATAATGGACCTATATAATGCTCCATATAGAATAATGGACATTATATAAAACTCCATATAGAATAATGGAAATAATATGGAGATCAATATAGAATAATGGACCCCATATAATACTCCATATAGAATAATGGGCCCTATGTAATATTTCATGTAGAATAAAGGGCCCTACATAATGCTCCATATAGAACAATGGGCCCTATATAATGCTCCATATAGAATACTGGGCTCTATATAATGCTACATATAGAATAATGGAAACCATATAGTGCCCCATATAGAATAATGGGCCCTATAGTATGCTCCATCTAGAGTAATGTGCCCTATATAATGTTCAATATAGTATAATGGGCAAAATATAATGCTTCATATAAAATAATGGAAACCATATAGTGCTCCATATAGAATAATGGGCCCTATATAATGCTCCATATAGAATAATGGACCTTGTATAATGCTCCATATAGAATAATGGAAACCATGTAGTGTTCCGTATAGAATAATGGGCCCTATATAATGCTCCTTATAGAATAATGAAAACCATATAATGCTCCATATAGAATAATGGGCCGTATATAATGCTCCATAGAGAATAATGGGCCATATATAATGCTCCATATGGAATAATGTGCCCAATATAATGCTCCATATAGATTAATGGACCCTATATAATGCTCCATATAGAATAATGGGCCCTATATAATGCTCCATATAGAACAATGGGCCCTATGTAATGCTCCATATAGAATACTGGGCTCTATATAATGCTACATATAGAATAATGGAAACCATATAGTGCTCCATATAGAATAATGGGCCCTACAGTATGCTCCATCTAGAGTAATGGGCCCTATATAATGTTCAATATAGTATAATGGGCCCAATATAATGCTCCATATAAAATAATGGAAACCATATAGTGCTCCATATAGAATAATGGGCCCTATATAATGCCACATATAGAATAATGGACATTATATAATACACCATATAGAATAATGGAAATCATATAGTGCTCCATCTAGAAGAATAGACCCTATATAATACTCCATATAGAATAATGGATCTTATATAATGCTCCATATAGAATAATGGGTCCTATATAATGCTCCATATAGAACAATGGGCCATATATAATGCTCCATAGAGAATAATGGAAACCATATAGTGCTACATATAGACTAATGGACCCAATATAATGCTCCATAAAGAATAATGGACCCTATATAATGCTCCATATAGAATAATGGGCCCTATATAATGCTCCATATAGAAAAATGGAAACCATATAATGCTCCATATAGAATAATGGCCCGATATAATGCTCCATACAAATTAATGGGCCTTATATAATGCTCCATATAGAACAATGGAAACCATATAGTGCTCCATATAGAATAATGGACCCTATATGATGTTCCATATAGAATAATGGGCCCTCTATAATGTTCCATATAGAATAATGGGCCCTATATTATGCTCCATATAGATTAAAGGGATCTATATAATGCTACAAATAGAATAATGGAAAACATTTAGTGCATCATATACAATAATGGGTCTTATATAATGCTCCACATAGAATAATGGAACCCATATAATGTTCCTACAGAATAATGGGCCTCATATAACGCTTCATATACAATAATCGGCCCTAAGTAATGCTCCATACAGAATAATGGACCCTATATAATGCTCCATATAGAATAATGGACCGTATATAATGCTTCATATAGAATAATGGGCCATATCTAATGCTGTATATAGAATAATGGAAACCATGCAGAGCTCCATATAGATTAATGGATCCTATATAATGCTTCATATAGAATAATGAACCCTATATAATGCTCCATATAGAATAATGGGCCTTATATAATGCCCTATATAGAATAATAGAAACCATATAATGATCCATATAATTTAATGGGCCCTATATAATGCTCCATACAGAATAATGGGCCCTATATAATGCTCCATATAGAATAATGGAAACCATATGGTGCTCCATATAGAATAATGGACCCTATATGATGATCCATATAGAATAATGGATACTTTACAATGCTCCATATAGAATAATGGGCCCTATATAATGCTCCATGTAGAATAATGGAAACCATATAATGCTCCATATAGAATAATGGGCCCTATATAATGCTCCATATAGAATAATGGGCCAAATATAATGCTCCATATAGAATAATGGACCCTAAATAATGATCCATATAGAATAAAAACCCTATATAATGCTCCATATAGAATAATGGAAACCATATGGTGCTCCATATAGAATAATGGACCCTATATGATGATCCATATAGAATAATGGATACTTTACAATGCTCCATATAGAATAATGGGCCCTATATAATGCTCCATGTAGAATAATGGAAACCATATAATGCTCCATATAGAATAATGGGCCCTATATAATGCTCCATATAGAATAATGGGCCAAATATAATGCTCCATATAGAATAATGGACCCTAAATAATGATCCATATAGAATAAAAACCCTATATAATGCTCCATATAGAATAATGGAAACCATATAGTGCTCCATATAGATTAATGGGCCCTATAGAATGCTCCATATAGAATAATGGAACCCATATAACGCTCCATACAGAATAATGGGCCTCATATAATGCTCCATATAGAATAATGGGCCCTATATAATGCTCCATATAGAATAATGGACCTTATATAATGTTCCATATAGAATAATGGAAACTATATATTGCACCATATAGAATAATGGACCCTATGTAATGCTCCATATAGAATAATGGAGACCATATAGAATAATGGGCCCTATATAATTCTTTATATTGAATAATGGGCCCTATATAATCCTTTATATAGAATAATGGGCCCTATATAATGTTCCATATAGAATAATAGGCCCTGTATTATGCTCCATATAGAATAATGGACCCTAAATAATGCTACATATAGAATAATGGAAACCATATAGTGATCCTTATAGAATAATGTGCCCGATATAATGATCCATATACAATAATGGAACCCATATAATGCTCCATACAGAATAATGGGCATCATGTAATGCTCCATATAGAATAATGGGCCCTATATAATGCTCCATATAGAATAATGGAAACCATGTAGTGTTCAGTATAGAATAATGGGCCCAATATAATGCTCCTTATAGAATAATGAAAACCATATAATGCTCCATATAGAATAATGGGCCGTATATAATGCTCCATAGAGAATAATGGGCCATATATAATGCTCCATATGGAATAATGTGCCCAATATAATGCTCCATATAGATTAATGGACCCTATATAATGCTCCATATAGAATAATGGGCCCTATATAATGCTCCATGTAGAATAATGGAAACCATATAATGCTCCATATAGAATAATGGGCCCTATATAATGCTCCATATAGAATAATGGATCCTAAATAATGATCCATATAGAATAAAAACCCTATATAATGCTCCATATAGAATAATGGAAACCATATAGTGCTACCTATAGATTAATGGGCCCTATAGAATGCTCCATATAGAATAATGTAACCCATATAACGCTCCATACTGAATAATGGGCCTCATATAATGCTCCATATAGAATAATGGGCCGTCTATAATGCTCCATATAGAATAATGGACCTTATATAATGTTCCATATAGAATAATGGAAACTATATAGTGCACCATATAGAATAATGGACCCTATATAATGCTCCATATAGAATAATGGAGACCATATAGTGCCCCATATAGAATAATGCGCCCTATATAACCCTTTATATAGAATAATGGGCCCTATATAATGTTCCATATAGAATAATAGGCCCTGTATTATGCTCCATATAGAATAATGGACCCTAAATAATGCTACATATAGAATAATGGAAACCATATAGTGATCCTTATAGAATAATGGGCCCGATATAATGATCCATATAAAATAATGGAACCCATATAATGCTCCATACAGAATAAAGGGCATCATGTAATGCTCCATATAGAATAATCGGCCCTATATAATGCTACGTATAGAATAATTGACCTTATATAACGCTCCATATAAAATAATGGAAACCATAGAGTGCTCCATATAGAACAAAGGGCCCTTATATAATGCTCCATATAGAATAATGGAACCCATATAGTGCTCCATAAAGAATAATGGGCCCTATATAATGCTCCACATAGAATAATGGGCCCTATATAGTGCTCCATATGGAATAATGGGCCCAATATAATGTTCCATGTAGAATAATGGACCCTATGTAATGCTCCATATAGAATAATGGGCCCTAAATAATACTCCATATAGAATAATGGGCCCTATATATTGCTCCACATAGAATAATGGGCCCTATATAGTGCAGCATATAGAATAATGGGCCATATATAATGCTCCACATAGAATAATGGGCCCTATATAGTGCTCCATAAAGAGTAATGGGCCTCACACAATGTTCCATATAGAATAATGGGCCCAGTATAATGCTCCATATAGAATAATGGAGAACATATTGTGCTCCATATAGAATAATGGGCCTATATAATGATCCATATAGAATAATGGACATTATATAAAACTTCATATAGAATAATGCAAATCATATAGAGATCAATATAGAATAATGGACCCTATATAATACTCCATATAGAATAATGGGCCCTATATAATATTTCATATAGAATAAATGCCCTATATAATGCTCCATATAGAACAATGGGCCCCTTATAATGCTCCATATAGAATACTGGGCCCTATATAATGCTACATATAGAATAATGGAAACCACATAGTGCTCCATATAGAATAATGGGCCCTATAGTATGCTCCATCTAGAGTAATGGGCCCTATATAATGATCAATATAGTATAATGGGCCCAATATATTGCTCCATATAAAATAATGGAAATCATATAGTGCTCCATATAGAATAACGGGCCCTATATAATGCTCCATATAGAATAATGGACATTATATAATACTCCATATAGAATAATGGAAATCATATAGTGCTCCATCTAGAATAATGGACCCTATATAATACTCCATATAGAATAATGGTTCTTATATAATGCTCCATATAGAATAATGGGCCCTATATAATGCTCCATATAGAACAATGGGCCATATATAATGCTCCATAGAGAATAATGGAAACCATATAGTGCTACATATAGAATAATGGACCCAATACAATGCTCCATAAAGAATAATGGACCCTATATAATGCTCCATATAGAATAATGGGCCCTATATAACGCTCCATATAGAATAATGGAAACCATATAATGCTCCATATAGAATAATGGGCCCGATATAATGCTCCATACAAAATAATGGGCCCTATATAATGCTCCATATAGAATAATGGAAACCATATAGTGCTCCATATAGTATAATGGACCCTATATGATGTTCCATATAGAATAATGAATCCTATATAATGCTCCATATAGAATAATAGAAACCATATAATGCTCCATATAGAGATTTGGGCCCTATATAATGCTCCATACAGAATAATGGGCCCTATATAATGCTCCATATAGAATAATGGGCCAACTATGATGCTCCATATAGAATAATGGAACCTATATAATGCCCCATATAGAATAATGCACCCTATATAATCCTCTATATAGATTAATGGCAACCATATAGTGATCCATATAGCATAATGGGCCCTATATACTGCTCCATATAGAATAATGGAACCCATATAATGCTCCATACAGAATAATGGGCCTCATATAATGATCCATATAGAATAAAGGGCCCTATGTAATGCTCCATATAGAATAATGGGCCCTATATAATGCTCCATATAGAATAATGGACCTTATATAATGCTCCATATAGAATAATGGAAACCATATAGTGTTCCATATAGAATAATGGACCCTATATAATGCTCCTTATAGAATAATGAAAACCATATAATGCTCCATATAGAATAATGGGCAGTATATAATGCTCCATAGATAATAATGGGCCATATATAATGCTCCATATAGAATAATGGGCCCAATATAATGCTCCATATAGAATAATTGACCCTATATGATGCTCCATATAGAATAATGGAAACCATATAGTTCCCCGTATTGAATAATGGGCCCTATATCATGCTCCATATAGAATAATGGGAACCATATAGTGTTCCATATAGAATAAAGGGCCCTATATAATGCCTCATATAGAATAATGGAACCCATATAATGCTCCATATAGAATAATGGGCCCAATATAATGCTCCATATAGAATAATGGACCCTATATAATGCTTCATATAGAATAATGGGCCCAATATAATGCTCATTATAGAATAATGGAAACCATATTGTGCTCCATATAGAATAATGGGCCCTATATAATGCTCCATATAGAATAATGGACATTATGTAATACTCCATATAGAATAATGGAAATCATATAGTGCTCCATATAGAATAATGTGCCCTATATAATGCTCCGTATAGAATAATGGCCCTATATAATGCTCCACATAGATTAATGGGCCCTATATAGTGCTCCATATGGAATAATGGGCCCAATATAATGCTCCATATAGAATAATGGACCATATATAATGCTCCATAAAGAATAATGGGCCCAATATAATGCTCCATATAGAATAATGGAAACCATATTGTGCTCCATATACAATAATGGACCTATATAATGCTCCATATAGAATAATGGACATTATATAAAACTCCATATAGAATAATGGAAATAATATGGAGATCAATATAGAATAATGGACCCCATATAATACTCCATATAGAATAATGGGCCCTATATAATATTTCATGTAGAATAAAGGGCCCTACATAATGCTCCATATAGAACAATGGGCCCTATATAATGCTCCATATAGAATACTGGGCTCTATATAATGCTACATATAGAATAATGGAAACCATATAGTGCCCCATATAGAATAATGGGCCCTATAGTATGCTCCATCTAGAGTAATGTGCCCTATATAATGTTCAATATAGTATAATGGGCAAAATATAATGCTTCATATAAAATAATGGAAACCATATAGTGCTCCATATAGAATAATGGGCCCTATATAATGCTCCATATAGAATAATGGACCTTGTATAATGCTCCATATAGAATAATGGAAACCATGTAGTGTTCCGTATAGAATAATGGGCCCTATATAATGCTCCTTATAGAATAATGAAAACCATATAATGCTCCATATAGAATAATGGGCCGTATATAATGCTCCATAGAGAATAATGGGCCATATATAATGCTCCATATGGAATAATGTGCCCAATATAATGCTCCATATAGATTAATGGACCCTATATAATGCTCCATATAGAATAATGGGCCCTATATAATGCTCCATATAGAACAATGGGCCCTATGTAATGCTCCATATAGAATACTGGGCTCTATATAATGCTACATATAGAATAATGGAAACCATATAGTGCTCCATATAGAATAATGGGCCCTACAGTATGCTCCATCTAGAGTAATGGGCCCTATATAATGTTCAATATAGTATAATGGGCCCAATATAATGCTCCATATAAAATAATGGAAACCATATAGTGCTCCATATAGAATAATGGGCCCTATATAATGCCACATATAGAATAATGGACATTATATAATACACCATATAGAATAATGGAAATCATATAGTGCTCCATCTAGAAGAATAGACCCTATATAATACTCCATATAGAATAATGGATCTTATATAATGCTCCATATAGAATAATGGGTCCTATATAATGCTCCATATAGAACAATGGGCCATATATAATGCTCCATAGAGAATAATGGAAACCATATAGTGCTACATATAGACTAATGGACCCAATATAATGCTCCATAAAGAATAATGGACCCTATATAATGCTCCATATAGAATAATGGGCCCTATATAATGCTCCATATAGAAAAATGGAAACCATATAATGCTCCATATAGAATAATGGCCCGATATAATGCTCCATACAAATTAATGGGCCTTATATAATGCTCCATATAGAACAATGGAAACCATATAGTGCTCCATATAGAATAATGGACCCTATATGATGTTCCATATAGAATAATGGGCCCTCTATAATGTTCCATATAGAATAATGGGCCCTATATTATGCTCCATATAGATTAAAGGGATCTATATAATGCTACAAATAGAATAATGGAAAACATTTAGTGCATCATATACAATAATGGGTCTTATATAATGCTCCACATAGAATAATGGAACCCATATAATGTTCCTACAGAATAATGGGCCTCATATAACGCTTCATATACAATAATCGGCCCTAAGTAATGCTCCATACAGAATAATGGACCCTATATAATGCTCCATATAGAATAATGGACCGTATATAATGCTTCATATAGAATAATGGGCCATATCTAATGCTGTATATAGAATAATGGAAACCATGCAGAGCTCCATATAGATTAATGGATCCTATATAATGCTTCATATAGAATAATGAACCCTATATAATGCTCCATATAGAATAATGGGCCTTATATAATGCCCTATATAGAATAATAGAAACCATATAATGATCCATATAATTTAATGGGCCCTATATAATGCTCCATACAGAATAATGGGCCCTATATAATGCTCCATATAGAATAATGGAAACCATATGGTGCTCCATATAGAATAATGGACCCTATATGATGATCCATATAGAATAATGGATACTTTACAATGCTCCATATAGAATAATGGGCCCTATATAATGCTCCATGTAGAATAATGGAAACCATATAATGCTCCATATAGAATAATGGGCCCTATATAATGCTCCATATAGAATAATGGGCCAAATATAATGCTCCATATAGAATAATGGACCCTAAATAATGATCCATATAGAATAAAAACCCTATATAATGCTCCATATAGAATAATGGAAACCATATGGTGCTCCATATAGAATAATGGACCCTATATGATGATCCATATAGAATAATGGATACTTTACAATGCTCCATATAGAATAATGGGCCCTATATAATGCTCCATGTAGAATAATGGAAACCATATAATGCTCCATATAGAATAATGGGCCCTATATAATGCTCCATATAGAATAATGGGCCAAATATAATGCTCCATATAGAATAATGGACCCTAAATAATGATCCATATAGAATAAAAACCCTATATAATGCTCCATATAGAATAATGGAAACCATATAGTGCTCCATATAGATTAATGGGCCCTATAGAATGCTCCATATAGAATAATGGAACCCATATAACGCTCCATACAGAATAATGGGCCTCATATAATGCTCCATATAGAATAATGGGCCCTATATAATGCTCCATATAGAATAATGGACCTTATATAATGTTCCATATAGAATAATGGAAACTATATATTGCACCATATAGAATAATGGACCCTATGTAATGCTCCATATAGAATAATGGAGACCATATAGAATAATGGGCCCTATATAATTCTTTATATTGAATAATGGGCCCTATATAATCCTTTATATAGAATAATGGGCCCTATATAATGTTCCATATAGAATAATAGGCCCTGTATTATGCTCCATATAGAATAATGGACCCTAAATAATGCTACATATAGAATAATGGAAACCATATAGTGATCCTTATAGAATAATGTGCCCGATATAATGATCCATATACAATAATGGAACCCATATAATGCTCCATACAGAATAATGGGCATCATGTAATGCTCCATATAGAATAATGGGCCCTATATAATGCTCCATATAGAATAATGGAAACCATGTAGTGTTCAGTATAGAATAATGGGCCCAATATAATGCTCCTTATAGAATAATGAAAACCATATAATGCTCCATATAGAATAATGGGCCGTATATAATGCTCCATAGAGAATAATGGGCCATATATAATGCTCCATATGGAATAATGTGCCCAATATAATGCTCCATATAGATTAATGGACCCTATATAATGCTCCATATAGAATAATGGGCCCTATATAATGCTCCATGTAGAATAATGGAAACCATATAATGCTCCATATAGAATAATGGGCCCTATATAATGCTCCATATAGAATAATGGATCCTAAATAATGATCCATATAGAATAAAAACCCTATATAATGCTCCATATAGAATAATGGAAACCATATAGTGCTACATATAGATTAATGGGCCCTATAGAATGCTCCATATAGAATAATGTAACCCATATAACGCTCCATACTGAATAATGGGCCTCATATAATGCTCCATATAGAATAATGGGCCCTCTATAATGCTCCATATAGAATAATGGACCTTATATAATGTTCCATATAGAATAATGGAAACTATATAGTGCACCATATAGAATAATGGACCCTATATAATGATCCATATAGAATAATGGAGACCATATAGTGCCCCATATAGAATAATGCGCCCTATATAACCCTTTATATAGAATAATGGGCCCTATATAATGTTCCATATAGAATAATAGGCCCTGTATTATGCTCCATATAGAATAATGGACCCTAAATAATGCTACATATAGAATAATGGAAACCATATAGTGATCCTTATAGAATAATGGGCCCGATATAATGATCCATATAAAATAATGGAACCCATATAATGCTCCATACAGAATAAAGGGCATCATGTAATGCTCCATATAGAATAATCGGCCCTATATAATGCTACGTATAGAATAATTGACCTTATATAACGCTCCATATAAAATAATGGAAACCATAGAGTGCTCCATATAGAACAAAGGGCCCTTATATAATGCTCCATATAGAATAATGGAACCCATATAGTGCTCCATAAAGAATAATGGGCCCTATATAATGCTCCACATAGAATAATGGGCCCTATATAGTGCTCCATATGGAATAATGGGCCCAATATAATGTTCCATGTAGAATAATGGACCCTATGTAATGCTCCATATAGAATAATGGGCCCTAAATAATACTCCATATAGAATAATGGGCCCTATATATTGCTCCACATAGAATAATGGGCCCTATATAGTGCAGCATATAGAATAATGGGCCATATATAATGCTCCACATAGAATAATGGGCCCTATATAGTGCTCCATAAAGAGTAATGGGCCTCACACAATGTTCCATATAGAATAATGGGCCCAGTATAATGCTCCATATAGAATAATGGAGAACATATTGTGCTCCATATAGAATAATGGGCCTATATAATGATCCATATAGAATAATGGACATTATATAAAACTTCATATAGAATAATGCAAATCATATAGAGATCAATATAGAATAATGGACCCTATATAATACTCCATATAGAATAATGGGCCCTATATAATATTTCATATAGAATAAATGCCCTATATAATGCTCCATATAGAACAATGGGCCCCTTATAATGCTCCATATAGAATACTGGGCCCTATATAATGCTACATATAGAATAATGGAAACCACATAGTGCTCCATATAGAATAATGGGCCCTATAGTATGCTCCATCTAGAGTAATGGGCCCTATATAATGATCAATATAGTATAATGGGCCCAATATATTGCTCCATATAAAATAATGGAAATCATATAGTGCTCCATATAGAATAACGGGCCCTATATAATGCTCCATATAGAATAATGGACATTATATAATACTCCATATAGAATAATGGAAATCATATAGTGCTCCATCTAGAATAATGGACCCTATATAATACTCCATATAGAATAATGGTTCTTATATAATGCTCCATATAGAATAATGGGCCCTATATAATGCTCCATATAGAACAATGGGCCATATATAATGCTCCATAGAGAATAATGGAAACCATATAGTGCTACATATAGAATAATGGACCCAATACAATGCTCCATAAAGAATAATGGACCCTATATAATGCTCCATATAGAATAATGGGCCCTATATAACGCTCCATATAGAATAATGGAAACCATATAATGCTCCATATAGAATAATGGGCCCGATATAATGCTCCATACAAAATAATGGGCCCTATATAATGCTCCATATAGAATAATGGAAACCATATAGTGCTCCATATAGTATAATGGACCCTATATGATGTTCCATATAGAATAATGAATCCTATATAATGCTCCATATAGAATAATAGAAACCATATAATGCTCCATATAGAGATTTGGGCCCTATATAATGCTCCATACAGAATAATGGGCCCTATATAATGCTCCATATAGAATAATGGGCCAACTATGATGCTCCATATAGAATAATGGAACCTATATAATGCCCCATATAGAATAATGCACCCTATATAATCCTCTATATAGATTAATGGCAACCATATAGTGATCCATATAGCATAATGGGCCCTATATACTGCTCCATATAGAATAATGGAACCCATATAATGCTCCATACAGAATAATGGGCCTCATATAATGATCCATATAGAATAAAGGGCCCTATGTAATGCTCCATATAGAATAATGGGCCCTATATAATGCTCCATATAGAATAATGGACCTTATATAATGCTCCATATAGAATAATGGAAACCATATAGTGTTCCATATAGAATAATGGACCCTATATAATGCTCCTTATAGAATAATGAAAACCATATAATGCTCCATATAGAATAATGGGCAGTATATAATGCTCCATAGATAATAATGGGCCATATATAATGCTCCATATAGAATAATGGGCCCAATATAATGCTCCATATAGAATAATTGACCCTATATGATGCTCCATATAGAATAATGGAAACCATATAGTTCCCCGTATTGAATAATGGGCCCTATATCATGCTCCATATAGAATAATGGGCCCTATATAATGTTCCATACAGAATAATAGGCCCTATATTATGCTCCATATGGAATAATGGGCCCTACATAATGCTACATATAAAATAATAGCAACCATATAGTGATCCATAAAGAATAATGGGCCCTATATAATGCTCCATATAGAATAATGGTACCCATATAATGCTCCATACAGAATAATGGGCCTCATAAAATGCTCCATATAGAATAATGGGCCCTATATAAAGCTCCATATAGAATAATCAACTTTATATAACGCTCCATATAGAATAATGGAAACCATATAATGCTCCATATAGAATAATGGACCCTATATAATGTTCAATATCGAATAATGGACCCTGTATAATGCTACATATAGAATAATGGGCCTCATTTAATGCTCCATATAGAATAATGGGAACCATATAGTGTTCCATATAGAATAAAGGGCCCTATATAATGCCCCATATAGAATAATGGAACCCATATAGTGCTCCATATAGAATAATGGGCCTCACATAATACTCCATATAGAATAATGGGCGCTAAATAATGCTCCATATAGAATAATGGGCCCTATTTAATGCTCCATATAGAATAATGGGCCCTATATAATGCTCCATATAGAATAATAGAAACCATATAATGCTCCATATAGAGATTTGGGCCCTATATAATGCTCCATACAGAATAACGGGCCCTATATAATGGTCCATATAGAATAATGGGCCAACTATAATGCTCCATATAGAATAATGAAACCTATATAATGCCCCATATAGAATAGTGCACCCTATATAATGCTCTATATAGATTAATGGAAACCATATAGTGATCCATATAGAATAATGGGACCTATATAATGCTCCATATAGAATAATGGAACCCATATAATGCTCCATACAGAATAATGGGCCTCATATAATGATCCATATAGAATAAAGGGCCCTATATAACGCTCCATATAGAATAATGGAAACCATATAATGCTCCATATAGAATAATGGGCCCGATATAATGCTCCATACAAAATAATGGGCCCTATATAATGCTCCATATAGAATAATGGAAACCATATAGTGCTCCATATAGTATAATGGACCCTATATGATGTTCCATATAGAATAATGAATCCTATATAATGCTCCATATAGAATAATAGAAACCATATAATGCTCCATATAGAGATTTGGGCCCTATATAATGCTCCATACAGAATAATGGGCCCTATATAATGCTCCATATAGAATAATGGGCCAACTATGATGCTCCATATAGAATAATGGAACCTATATAATGCCCCATATAGAATAATGCACCCTATATAATCCTCTATATAGATTAATGGCAACCATATAGTGATCCATATAGCATAATGGGCCCTATATACTGCTCCATATAGAATAATGGAACCCATTTAATGCTCCATACAGAATAATGGGCCTCATATAATGATCCATATAGAATAAAGGGCCCTATATAATGCTCCATATAGAATAATGGACCTTATATAATGCTCCATATAGAATAATGGAAACCATATAGTGTTCCATATAGAATAATGGACCCTATATAATGCTCCTTATAGAATAATGAAAACCATATAATGCTCCATATAGAATAATGGGCAGTATATAATGCTCCATTGATAATAATGGGCCATATATAATGCTCCATATAGAATAATGGGCCCAATATAATGCTCCATATAGAATAATTGACCCTATATGATGCTCCATATAGAATAATGGAAACCATATAGTTCCCCGTATTGAATAATGGGCCCTATATCATGCTCCATATAGAATAATGGGCCCTATATAATGTTCCATACAGAATAATAGGCCCTATATTATGCTCCATATGGAATAATGGGCCCTACATAATGCTACATATAGAATAATAGCAACCATATAGTGATCCATAAAGAATAATGGGCCCTATATAATGCTCCATATAGAATAATGGTACCCATATAATGCTCCATACAGAATAATGGGCCTCATAAAATGCTCCATATAGAATAATCAACTTTATATAACGTTCCATATAGAATAATGGAAATCATATAATGCTCCATATAGAATAATGGACCCTATATAATGTTCAATATCGAATAATGGACCCTGTATAATGCTACATATAGAATAATGGGCCTCATTTAATGCTCCATATACAATAATGGGAACCATATAGTGTTCCATATAGAATAAAGGGCCCTATATAATGCCCCATATAGAATAATGGAACCCATATAGTGCTCCATATAGAATAATGGGCCTCACATAATACTCCATATAGAATAATGGGCGCTAAATAATGCTCCATATAGAATAATGGGCCCTATTTATTGCTCCATATAGAATAATGGGCCCTATATAATGCTCCATATAGAATAATAGAAACCATATAATGCTCCATATAGAGATTTGGGCCATATATAATGCTCCATACAGAATAACGGACCCTATATAATGGTCCATATAGAATAATGGGCCAACTATAATGTTCCATATAGAATAATGGAACCTATATAATGCCCCATATAGAATAGTGCACCTTATATAATGCTCTATATAGATTAATGGAAACCATATAGTGATCCATATAGAATAATGGGCCCTATATAATGCTCCATATAGAATAATGGAACCCATATAATGCTCCATACAGAATAATGGGCCTCATATAATGATCCATATAGAATAAAGGGCCTTATATAATGCTCCATATAGAATAATGGACCTTATATAATGCTCCATATAGAATAATGGAAACCATATAGTGTTCCATATAGAATAATGGACAGTATATAATGCTCCTTATAGAATAATGAAAACCATATAATGCTCCATATAGAATAATGGGCCGTATATAATGCTCCATAGATAATAATGGGCCATATATAATGCTCCATATAGAATAATGGGCCCAATATAATGCTCCATATAGAATAATTGACCCTATATGATGCTCCATATAGAATAATGGAAACCATATAGTGCCCCGTATTGAATAATGGGCCCTATATCATGCTCCATATAGAATAATGGGCCCTACATAATGTTCCATACAGAATAACAGGCCCTATATTATGCTCCATATGGAATAATGGGCCCTACATAATGCTACATAGAGAATAATAGCAACCATATAGTGATCCATAAAGAATAATGGGCCCTATATAATGCCCCATATAGAATAATCAACTTTATATAACGCTCCATATAGAATAATGGAAACCATATAATGCTCCATATAGAATAATGGACCCTATATAATGTTCAATATCGAATAATGGACCCTATATAATGCTCCATATAGAATAATGGGCCTCATATAATGATCCATATAGAATAAAGGGCCCTATATAGTGCTCCATATAGAATAATGGACCTTGTATAATGCTCCATATAGAATAATGGAAAACATATAGTGTTCCATGTAGAATAATGGGCCCTATATAATGCTCCTTATAGAATAATGAAAACCATATAATGCTCCATATAGAATAATGGGCCGTATATAATGCTCCATAGAGAATAATGGGCCATATATAATGCTCCATATAGAATAATGTGCCCAATATAATGCTCCATATAGATTAATGGACCCTATATAATGCTCCATATAGAATAATGAACCCTATATAATGCTCCATATAGAATAATGGGCCCTATATAATGCCCCATATAGAATAATGGAAACCATATAGTGCTCCATATAGAATAATGGGCCCTATATAATGCTACATATAGAATAATGGACATTATATAATACTCCATATAGAATAATGGAAATCATATAGTGATCCTTATAGAATAATGGGCCCGATATAATGATCCATATACAATAATGGAACCCATATAATGCTCTATACAGAATAATGGCCATCATGTAATGCTCCATATAGAATAATGGGCCCTATATAATGCTACATATAGAATAATTGACCTTATATAACGCTCCATATAAAATAATGGAAACCATATAGTGCTCCATATAGAACAAAGGGCCCTTATATAATGCTCCATATAGAATAATAGAACCCATATAGTGCTCCATAAAGTATAATGGGCCCTATATAATGCTCCACATAGAATAATGGGCCCTATATAGTGCTCCATATGGAATAATGGGCCCAATATAATGTTCCATGTAGAATAATGGATGCTATATAATGCTCCATATAGAATAATGGGCCCTAAATAATACTCCATATAGAATAATGGGCCCTATATATTGCTCCACATAGAATAATGGGCCCTATATAGTGCTCCATATAGAATAATGGGCCCTATATAATGCTCCACATAGAATAATGGGCCCTTTATAGTGCTCCATATAGAATAATGGGCCCAATATAATGCTCCATATAGAATAAAGGGCCCAATATAATGCTCTTTATAGAATAATGGAAACCATATTGTGCTCCATATAGAATAATGGGCCCTATATAATGCTCCATATAGAATAATGGACATTATGTAATACTCCATATAGAATAATGGAAATCATATAGTGCTCCATATAGAATAATGTGCCCTATATAATGCTCCGTATGGATTAATGAGCCCTATATAATGCTCCACATAGATTAATGGGCCTTATATAGTTCTCCATATAGAATAATGGGCCCAATATAATGCTCCATATAGAATAATGGACCATATATAATGCTCCATAAAGAATAATGGGCCCAATATAATGCTCCATATAGAATAATGGAAACCATATTGTGCTCCATATAGAATAATGGACCTATATAATGCTCCATATAGAATAATGGACATTATATAAAACTCCATATAGAATAATGGAAATCATATGGAGATCAATATAGAATAATGGACCCCATATAATACTCCATGTAGAATAATGGGCCCTATATAATGTTTCATGTAGAATAAAGGGCCCTATATAATGCTCCATATAGAACAATGGGCCCTATATAATGCTCCATATAGAATACTGGGCTCTATATAATGCTAGATATATAATAATGGAAACCATATAGTGCTCCATATAGAATAATGGGCCCTATAGTATGCTCCATCTAGAGTAATGGGCCCTATATAATGTTCAATATAGTATAATGGGCCCAATATAATGCTCCATATAAAATAATGGAAACCATATAGTGCTCCATATAGAATAATGGGCCCTATATAATGCTACATATAGAATAATGGACATTATATAATACTCCATATAGAATAATGGAAATCATATAGTGCTACATCTAGAATAATAGACCCTTTATAATAGCCCATATAGAATAATGGGTCTTATATAATGCTTCATATAGAATAATGGGTCCTATATAATGCTCCATATAGAACAATGGGCCATATATAATGCTCCATAGAGAATAATGGAAACCATATAGTGCTACATATAGAATAATGGACCCAATATAATGCTCCATAAAGAATAATGGACCCTATATAATGCTCCATATAGAATAATGGGCCCTATATAACGCTCCATATAGAATAATGGAAACCATATAATGCACCATATAGAATAATGGGCCCGATATAATGCTCCATACAAAATAATGGGCCCTATATAATGCTCCATATAGAATAATGGAAACCATATAGTGCTCCATATAGAATAATGGACCCTATATGATGTTCCATATAGAATAATGAATCCTATATAATGCTCCATATAGAATAATGGGCCCTATATAATGCTCCATATAGAATAATAGAAACCATATAATGCTCCATATAGAGATTTGGGCCCTATATAATGCTCCATACAGAATAACGGGCCCTATATAATGGTCCAAATAGAATAATGGGCCAACTATAATGCTCCATATAGAATAATGGAACCTATATAATGCCCCATATAGAATAGTGCACCCTATATAATGCTCTATATAGATTAATGGAAACCATGTAGTGATCCACATAGAATAATGGGCCCTATATAATGCTCCATATAGAATAATGGAACCCATATAATGCTCCATACAGAATAATGGGCCTCATATAATGATCCATATAGAATAAAGGGCCCTATATAATGCTCCATATAGAATAATGGACCTTATATAATGCTCCATATAGAATAATGGAAACCATATAGTGTTCCATATAGAATAATGGACAGTATATAATGCTCCTTATAGAATAATGAAAACCATATAATGCTCCATATAGAATAATGGGCCGTATATAATGCTCCATAGATAATAATGGGCCATATATAATGCTCCATATAGAATAATGGGACCAATATAATGCTCCATATAGAATAATTGACCCTATATGATGCTCCATATAGAATAATGGAAACCATATAGTGCCCCGTATTGAATAATGGGCCCTATATCATGCTCCATATAGAATAATGGGCCCTACATAATGTTCCATACAGAATAATAGGCCCTATATTATGCTCCATATGGAATAATGGGCCCTACATAATGCTACATAGAGAATAATAGCAACCATATAGTGATCCATAAAGAATAATGGGCCCTATATAATGCCCCATATAGAATAATCAACTTTATATAATGCTCCATATAGAATAATGGAAACCATATAATGCTCCATATAGAATAGTGGACCCTATATAATGTTCAATATCGAATAATGGACCCTATATAATGCTACATATAGAATAATGGGCCTCATTTAATGCTCCATATAGAATAATGGGAACCATATAGTGTTCCATATAGAATAAAGGGCCCTATATAATGCCTCATATAGAATAATGGAACCCATATAATGCTCCATATAGAATAATGGGCCCAATATAATGCTCCATATAGAATAATGGACCCTATATAATGCTTCATATAGAATAATGGGCCCAATATAATGCTCATTATAGAATAATGGAAACCATATTGTGCTCCATATAGAATAATGGGCCCTATATAATGCTCCATATAGAATAATGGACATTATGTAATACTCCATATAGAATAATGGAAATCATATAGTGCTCCATATAGAATAATGTGCCCTATATAATGCTCCGTATAGAATAATGGCCCTATATAATGCTCCACATAGATTAATGGGCCCTATATAGTGCTCCATATAGAATAATGGGCCCAATATAATGCTCCATATAGAATAATGGACCATATATAATGCTCCATAAAGAATAATGGGCCCAATATAATGCTCCATATAGAATAATGGAAACCATATTGTGCTCCATATAGAATAATGGACCTATATAATGCTCCATATAGAATAATGGACATTATATAAAACTCCATATAGAATAATGGAAATAATATGGAGATCAATATAGAATAATGGACCCCATATAATACTCCATATAGAATAATGGGCCCTATGTAATATTTCATGTAGAATAAAGGGCCCTACATAATGCTCCATATAGAACAATGGGCCCTATATAATGCTCCATATAGAATACTGGGCTCTATATAATGCTACATATAGAATAATGGAAACCATATAGTGCCCCATATAGAATAATGGGCCCTATAGTATGCTCCATCTAGAGTAATGTGCCCTATATAATGTTCAATATAGTATAATGGGCAAAATATAATGCTTCATATAAAATAATGGAAACCATATAGTGCTCCATATAGAATAATGGGCCCTATATAATGCTCCATATAGAATAATGGACCTTGTATAATGCTCCATATAGAATAATGGAAACCATGTAGTGTTCCGTATAGAATAATGGGCCCTATATAATGCTCCTTATAGAATAATGAAAACCATATAATGCTCCATATAGAATAATGGGCCGTATATAATGCTCCATAGAGAATAATGGGCCATATATAATGCTCCATATGGAATAATGTGCCCAATATAATGCTCCATATAGATTAATGGACCCTATATAATGCTCCATATAGAATAATGGGCCCTATATAATGCTCCATATAGAACAATGGGCCCTATGTAATGCTCCATATAGAATACTGGGCTCTATATAATGCTACATATAGAATAATGGAAACCATATAGTGCTCCATATAGAATAATGGGCCCTACAGTATGCTCCATCTAGAGTAATGGGCCCTATATAATGTTCAATATAGTATAATGGGCCCAATATAATGCTCCATATAAAATAATGGAAACCATATAGTGCTCCATATAGAATAATGGGCCCTATATAATGCCACATATAGAATAATGGACATTATATAATACACCATATAGAATAATGGAAATCATATAGTGCTCCATCTAGAAGAATAGACCCTATATAATACTCCATATAGAATAATGGATCTTATATAATGCTCCATATAGAATAATGGGTCCTATATAATGCTCCATATAGAACAATGGGCCATATATAATGCTCCATAGAGAATAATGGAAACCATATAGTGCTACATATAGACTAATGGACCCAATATAATGCTCCATAAAGAATAATGGACCCTATATAATGCTCCATATAGAATAATGGGCCCTATATAATGCTCCATATAGAAAAATGGAAACCATATAATGCTCCATATAGAATAATGGCCCGATATAATGCTCCATACAAATTAATGGGCCTTATATAATGCTCCATATAGAACAATGGAAACCATATAGTGCTCCATATAGAATAATGGACCCTATATGATGTTCCATATAGAATAATGGGCCCTCTATAATGTTCCATATAGAATAATGGGCCCTATATTATGCTCCATATAGATTAATGGGATCTATATAATGCTACAAATAGAATAATGGAAAACATTTAGTGCATCATATACAATAATGGGTCTTATATAATGCTCCACATAGAATAATGGAACCCATATAATGTTCCTACAGAATAATGGGCCTCATATAACGCTTCATATACAATAATCGGCCCTAAGTAATGCTCCATACAGAATAATGGACCCTATATAATGCTCCATATAGAATAATGGACCGTATATAATGCTTCATATAGAATAATGGGCCATATATAATGCTGTATATAGAATAATGGAAACCATGCAGAGCTCCATATAGATTAATGGATCCTATATAATGCTTCATATAGAATAATGAACCCTATATAATGCTCCATATAGAATAATGGGCCTTATATAATGCCCTATATAGAATAATAGAAACCATATAATGATCCATATAATTTAATGGGCCCTATATAATGCTCCATACAGAATAATGGGCCCTATATAATGCTCCATATAGAATAATGGAAACCATATGGTGCTCCATATAGAATAATGGACCCTATATGATGATCCATATAGAATAATGGATACTTTACAATGCTCCATATAGAATAATGGGCCCTATATAATGCTCCATGTAGAATAATGGAAACCATATAATGCTCCATATAGAATAATGGGCCCTATATAATGCTCCATATAGAATAATGGGCCAAATATAATGCTCCATATAGAATAATGGACCCTAAATAATGATCCATATAGAATAAAAACCCTATATAATGCTCCATATAGAATAATGGAAACCATATGGTGCTCCATATAGAATAATGGACCCTATATGATGATCCATATAGAATAATGGATACTTTACAATGCTCCATATAGAATAATGGGCCCTATATAATGCTCCATGTAGAATAATGGAAACCATATAATGCTCCATATAGAATAATGGGCCCTATATAATGCTCCATATAGAATAATGGGCCAAATATAATGCTCCATATAGAATAATGGACCCTAAATAATGATCCATATAGAATAAAAACCCTATATAATGCTCCATATAGAATAATGGAAACCATATAGTGCTCCATATAGATTAATGGGCCCTATAGAATGCTCCATATAGAATAATGGAACCCATATAACGCTCCATACAGAATAATGGGCCTCATATAATGCTCCATATAGAATAATGGGCCCTATATAATGCTCCATATAGAATAATGGACCTTATATAATGTTCCATATAGAATAATGGAAACTATATATTGCACCATATAGAATAATGGACCCTATGTAATGCTCCATATAGAATAATGGAGACCATATAGAATAATGGGCCCTATATAATTCTTTATATTGAATAATGGGCCCTATATAATCCTTTATATAGAATAATGGGCCCTATATAATGTTCCATATAGAATAATAGGCCCTGTATTATGCTCCATATAGAATAATGGACCCTAAATAATGCTACATATAGAATAATGGAAACCATATAGTGATCCTTATAGAATAATGTGCCCGATATAATGATCCATATACAATAATGGAACCCATATAATGCTCCATACAGAATAATGGGCATCATGTAATGCTCCATATAGAATAATGGGCCCTATATAATGCTCCATATAGAATAATGGAAACCATGTAGTGTTCAGTATAGAATAATGGGCCCAATATAATGCTCCTTATAGAATAATGAAAACCATATAATGCTCCATATAGAATAATGGGCCGTATATAATGCTCCATAGAGAATAATGGGCCATATATAATGCTCCATATGGAATAATGTGCCCAATATAATGCTCCATATAGATTAATGGACCCTATATAATGCTCCATATAGAATAATGGGCCCTATATAATGCTCCATGTAGAATAATGGAAACCATATAATGCTCCATATAGAATAATGGGCCCTATATAATGCTCCATATAGAATAATGGATCCTAAATAATGATCCATATAGAATAAAAACCCTATATAATGCTCCATATAGAATAATGGAAACCATATAGTGCTACCTATAGATTAATGGGCCCTATAGAATGCTCCATATAGAATAATGTAACCCATATAACGCTCCATACTGAATAATGGGCCTCATATAATGCTCCATATAGAATAATGGGCCGTCTATAATGCTCCATATAGAATAATGGACCTTATATAATGTTCCATATAGAATAATGGAAACTATATAGTGCACCATATAGAATAATGGACCCTATATAATGCTCCATATAGAATAATGGAGACCATATAGTGCCCCATATAGAATAATGCGCCCTATATAACCCTTTATATAGAATAATGGGCCCTATATAATGTTCCATATAGAATAATAGGCCCTGTATTATGCTCCATATAGAATAATGGACCCTAAATAATGCTACATATAGAATAATGGAAACCATATAGTGATCCTTATAGAATAATGGGCCCGATATAATGATCCATATAAAATAATGGAACCCATATAATGCTCCATACAGAATAAAGGGCATCATGTAATGCTCCATATAGAATAATCGGCCCTATATAATGCTACGTATAGAATAATTGACCTTATATAACGCTCCATATAAAATAATGGAAACCATAGAGTGCTCCATATAGAACAAAGGGCCCTTATATAATGCTCCATATAGAATAATGGAACCCATATAGTGCTCCATAAAGAATAATGGGCCCTATATAATGCTCCACATAGAATAATGGGCCCTATATAGTGCTCCATATGGAATAATGGGCCCAATATAATGTTCCATGTAGAATAATGGACCCTATGTAATGCTCCATATAGAATAATGGGCCCTAAATAATACTCCATATAGAATAATGGGCCCTATATATTGCTCCACATAGAATAATGGGCCCTATATAGTGCAGCATATAGAATAATGGGCCATATATAATGCTCCACATAGAATAATGGGCCCTATATAGTGCTCCATAAAGAGTAATGGGCCTCACACAATGTTCCATATAGAATAATGGGCCCAGTATAATGCTCCATATAGAATAATGGAGAACATATTGTGCTCCATATAGAATAATGGGCCTATATAATGATCCATATAGAATAATGGACATTATATAAAACTTCATATAGAATAATGCAAATCATATAGAGATCAATATAGAATAATGGACCCTATATAATATTTCATATAGAATAAATGCCCTATATAATGCTCCATATAGAACAATGGGCCCTATATAATGCTCCATATAGAATACTGGGCCCTATATAATGCTACATATAGAATAATGGAAACCACATAGTGCTCCATATAGAATAATGGGCCCTATAGTATGCTCCATCTAGAGTAATGGGCCCTATATAATGATCAATATAGTATAATGGGCCCAATATATTGCTCCATATAAAATAATGGAAATCATATAGTGCTCCATATAGAATAACGGGCCCTATATAATGCTCCATATAGAATAATGGACATTATATAATACTCCATATAGAATAATGGAAATCATATAGTGCTCCATCTAGAATAATGGACCCTATATAATACTCCATATAGAATAATGGAAACCATATAATGCTCCATATAGAATAATGGGCCCGATATAATGCTCCATACAAAATAATGGGCCCTATATAATGCTCCATATAGAATAATGGAAACCATATAGTGCTCCATATAGTATAATGGACCCTATATGATGTTCCATATAGAATAATGAATCCTATATAATGCTCCATATAGAATAATAGAAACCATATAATGCTCCATATAGAGATTTGGGCCTTATATAATGCTCCATACAGAATAATGGGCCCTATATAATGCTCCATATAGAATAATGGGCTAACTATGATGCTCCATATAGAATAATGGAACCTATATAATGCCCCATATAGAATAATGCACCCTATATAATCCTCTATATAGATTAATGGCAACCATATAGTGATCCATATAGCATAATGGGCCCTATATACTGCTCCATATAGAATAATGGAACCCATATAATGCTCCATACAGAATAATGGGCCTCATATAATGATCCATATAGAATAAAGGGCCCTATGTAATGCTCCATATAGAATAATGGGCCCTATATAATGCTCCATATAGAATAATGGACCTTATATAATGCTCCATATAGAATAATGGAAACCATATAGTGTTCCATATAGAATAATGGACCCTATATAATGCTCCTTATAGAATAATGAAAACCATATAATGCTCCATATAGAATAATGGGCAGTATATAATGCTCCATAGATAATAATGGGCCATATATAATGCTCCATATAGAATAATGGGCCCAATATAATGCTCCATATAGAATAATTGACCCTATATGATGCTCCATATAGAATAATGGAAACCATATAGTTCCCCGTATTGAATAATGGGCCCTATATCATGCTCCATATAGAATAATGGGCCCTATATAATGTTCCATACAGAATAATAGGCCCTATATTATACTCCATATGGAATAATGGGCCCTACATAATGCTACATATAAAATAATAGCAACCATATAGTGATCCATAAAGAATAATGGGCCCTATATAATGCTCCATATAGAATAATGGTACCCATATAATGCTCCATACAGAATAATGGGCCTCATAAAATGCTCCATATAGAATAATGGGCCCTATATAAAGCTCCATATAGAATAATCAACTTTATATAACGCTCCATATAGAATAATGGAAACCATATAATGCTCCATATAGAATAATGGACCCTATATAATGTTCAATATCGAATAATGGACCCTGTATAATGCTACATATAGAATAATGGGCCTCATTTAATGCTCCATATAGAATAATGGGAACCATATAGTGTTCCATATAGAATAAAGGGCCCTATATAATGCCCCATATAGAATAATGGAACCCATATAGTGCTCCATATAGAATAATGGGCCTCACATAATACTCCATATAGAATAATGGGCGCTAAATAATGCTCCATATAGAATAATGGGCCCTATTTAATGCTCCATATAGAATAATGGGCCCTATATAATGCTCCATATAGAATAATAGAAACCATATAATGCTCCATATAGAGATTTGGGCCCTATATAATGCTCCATACAGAATAACGGGCCCTATATAATGGTCCATATAGAATAATGGGCCAACTATAATGCTCCATATAGAATAATGGAACCTATATAATGCCCCATATAGAATAGTGCACCCTATATAATGCTCTATATAGATTAATGGAAACCATATAGTGATCCATATAGAATAATGGGACCTATATAATGCTCCATATAGAATAATGGAACCCATATAATGCTCCATACAGAATAATGGGCCTCATATAATGATCCATATAGAATAAAGGGCCCTATATAATGCTCCATATAGAATAATGGACCTTATATAATGCTCCATATAGAATAATGGAAACCATATAGTGTTCCATATAGAATAATGGACAGTATATAATGCTCCTTATAGAATAATGAAAACCATATAATGCTCCATATAGAATAATGGGCCGTATATAATGCTCCATAGATAATAATGGGCCATATATAAGGCTCCATATAGAATAATGGGCACAATATAATGCTCCATATAGAATAATTGACCCTATATGATGCTCCATATAGAATAATGGAAACCATATAGTGCCCCGTATTGAATAATGGGCCCTATATCATGTTCCATATAGAATAATGGGCCCTACATAATGTTCCATACAGAATAATAGGCCCTATATTATGCTCCATATGGAATAATGGGCCCTACATAATGCTACATAGAGAATAATAGCAACCATATAGTGATCCATAAAGAATAATGGGCCCTATATAATGCCCCATATAGAATAATCAACTTTATATAACGCTCCATATAGAATAATGGAAACCATATAATGCTCCATATAGAATAATGGACCCTATATAATGTTCAATATCGAATAATGGACCCTATATAATGCTACATATAGAATAATGGGCCTCATTTAATGCTCCATATAGAATAATGGGAACCATATAGTGTTCCATATAGAATAAAGGGCCCTATATAATGCCTCATATAGAATAATGGAACCCATATAATGCTCCATATAGAATAATGGGCCCAATATAATGCTCCATAAAGAATAATGGACCCTATATAATGCTTCATATAGAATAATGGGCCCAATATAATGCTAATTATAGAATAATGGAAACCATATTGTGCTCCATATAGAATAATGGGCCCTATATAATGCTCCATATAGAATAATGGACATTATGTAATACTCCATATAGAATAATGGAAATCATATAGTGCTCCATATAGAATAATGTGCCCTATATAATGCTCCGTATAGAATAATGGCCCTATATAATTCTCCACATAGATTAATGGGCCCTATATAGTGCTCCATATAGAATAATGGGCCCAATATAATGCTCCATATAGAATAATGGACCATATATAATGCTCCATAAAGAATAATGGGCCCAATATAATGCTCCATATAGAATAATGGAAACCATATTGTGCTCCATATAGAATAATGGACCTATATAATGCTCCATATAGAATAATGGACATTATATAAAACTCCATATAGAATAATGGAAATAATATGGAGATCAATATAGAATAATGGACCCCATATAATACTCCATATAGAATAATGGGCCCTATATAATATTTCATGTAGAATAAAGGGCCCTACATAATGCTCCATATAGAACAATGGGCCCTATATAATTCTCCATATAGAATACTGGGCTCTATATAATGCTACATATAGAATAATGGAAACCATACAGTGCTCCATATAGAATAATGGGCCCTATAGTATGCTCCATCTAGAGTAATGTGCCCTATATAATGTTCAATATAGTATAATGGGCAAAATATAATGCTTCATATAAAATAATGGAAACCATATAGTGCTCCATATAGAATAATGGGCCCTATATAATGCTCCATATAGAATAATGGACCTTGTATAATGCTCCATATAGAATAATGGAAACCATGTAGTGTTCCGTATAGAATAATGGGCCCTATATAATGCTCCTTATAGAATAATGAAAACCATATAATGCTCCATATAGAATAATGGGCCGTATATAATGCTCCATAGAGAATAATGGGCCATATATAATGCTCCATAAGGAATAATGTGCCCAATATAATGCTCCATATAGATTAATGGACCCTATATAATGCTCCATATAGAATAATGGGCCGTATATAATGCTCCATATAGAACAATGGGCCCTATGTAATGTTCCATATAGAATACGGGGCTCTATATAATGCTACATATAGAATAATGGAAACCATATAGTGCTCCATATAGAATAATGGGCCCTACAGTATGCTCCATCTAGAGTAATGGGCCCTATATAATGTTCAATATAGTATAATGGGCCCAATATAATGCTCCATATAAAATAATGGAAACCATATAGTGCTCCATATAGAATAATGGGCCCTATATAATGCCACATATAGAATAATGGACATTATATAATACACCATATAGAATAATGGAAATCATATAGTGCTCCATCTAGAAGAATAGACCCTATATAATACTCCATATAGAATAATGGATCTTATATAATGCTCCATATAGAATAATGGGTCCTATATAATGCTCCATGTAGAACAATGGGCCATATATAATGCTCCATAGAGAATAATGGAAACCATATAGTGCTACATATAGACTAATGGACCCAATATAATGCTCCATAAAGAATAATGGACCCTATATAATGCTCCATATAGAATAATGGGCCCTATATAATGCTCCATATAGAAAAATGGAAACCATATAATGCTCCATATAGAATAATGGCCCGATATAATGCTCCATACAAATTAATGGGCCCTATATAATGCTCCATATAGAATAATGGAAACCATATAGTGCTCCATATAGAATAATGGACCCTATATGATGTTCCATATAGAATAATGGGCCCTCTATAATGTTCCATATAGAATAATGGGCCCTATATTATGCTCCATATAGATTAATGGGATCTATTAATAGAATAATGGAAAACATTTAGTGCATCATATACAATAATGGGCCTTATATAATGCTCCACATAGAATAATGGAACCCATATAATGTTCCATACAGAATAATGGGCCTCATATAACGCTTCATATACAATAATCGGCCCTAAATAATGCTCCATACAGAATAATGGACCCTATATAATGCTCCATATAGAATAATGGACCGTATATAATGCTTCATATAGAATAATGGGCCATATATAATGCTGTATATAGAATAATGGAAACCATGCAGAGCTCCATATAGATTAATGGACCCTATATAATGCTTCATAAAGAATAATGAACCCTATATAATGCTCCATATAGAATAATGGGCCTTATATAATACCCTATATAGAATAATGGAAACCATATAATGATCCATATAATTTAATGGGCCCTATATAATGCTCCATACAGAATAATGGGCCCTATATAATGCTCCATATAGAATAATGGAAACCATATGGTGCTCCATATAGAATAATGGACCCTATATAATGTTCAATATCGAATAATGGACCCTGTATAATGCTACATATAGAATAATGGGCCTCATTTAATGCTCCATATACAATAATGGGAACCATATAGTGTTCCATATAGAATAAAGGGCCCTATATAATGCCCCATATAGAATAATGGAACCCATATAGTGCTCCATATAGAATAATGGGCCTCACATAATACTCCATATAGAATAATGGGCGCTAAATAATGCTCCATATAGAATAATGGGCCCTATTTATTGCTCCATATAGAATAATGGGCCCTATATAATGCTCCATATAGAATAATAGAAACCATATAATGCTCCATATAGAGATTTGGGCCATATATAATGCTCCATACAGAATAACGGACCCTATATAATGGTCCATATAGAATAATGGGCCAACTATAATGTTCCATATAGAATAATGGAACCTATATAATGCCCCATATAGAATAGTGCACCTTATATAATGCTCTATATAGATTAATGGAAACCATATAGTGATCCATATAGAATAATGGGCCCTATATAATGCTCCATATAGAATAATGGAACCCATATAATGCTCCATACAGAATAATGGGCCTCATATAATGATCCATATAGAATAAAGGGCCTTATATAATGCTCCATATAGAATAATGGACCTTATATAATGCTCCATATAGAATAATGGAAACCATATAGTGTTCCATATAGAATAATGGACAGTATATAATGCTCCTTATAGAATAATGAAAACCATATAATGCTCCATATAGAATAATGGGCCGTATATAATGCTCCATAGATAATAATGGGCCATATATAATGCTCCATATAGAATAATGGGCCCAATATAATGCTCCATATAGAATAATTGACCCTATATGATGCTCCATATAGAATAATGGAAACCATATAGTGCCCCGTATTGAATAATGGGCCCTATATCATGCTCCATATAGAATAATGGGCCCTACATAATGTTCCATACAGAATAACAGGCCCTATATTATGCTCCATATGGAATAATGGGCCCTACATAATGCTACATAGAGAATAATAGCAACCATATAGTGATCCATAAAGAATAATGGGCCCTATATAATGCCCCATATAGAATAATCAACTTTATATAACGCTCCATATAGAATAATGGAAACCATATAATGCTCCATATAGAATAATGGACCCTATATAATGTTCAATATCGAATAATGGACCCTATATAATGCTCCATATAGAATAATGGGCCTCATATAATGATCCATATAGAATAAAGGGCCCTATATAGTGCTCCATATAGAATAATGGACCTTGTATAATGCTCCATATAGAATAATGGAAAACATATAGTGTTCCATGTAGAATAATGGGCCCTATATAATGCTCCTTATAGAATAATGAAAACCATATAATGCTCCATATAGAATAATGGGCCGTATATAATGCTCCATAGAGAATAATGGGCCATATATAATGCTCCATATAGAATAATGTGCCCAATATAATGCTCCATATAGATTAATGGACCCTATATAATGCTCCATATAGAATAATGAACCCTATATAATGCTCCATATAGAATAATGGGCCCTATATAATGCCCCATATAGAATAATGGAAACCATATAGTGCTCCATATAGAATAATGGGCCCTATATAATGCTACATATAGAATAATGGACATTATATAATACTCCATATAGAATAATGGAAATCATATAGTGATCCTTATAGAATAATGGGCCCGATATAATGATCCATATACAATAATGGAACCCATATAATGCTCTATACAGAATAATGGCCATCATGTAATGCTCCATATAGAATAATGGGCCCTATATAATGCTACATATAGAATAATTGACCTTATATAACGCTCCATATAAAATAATGGAAACCATATAGTGCTCCATATAGAACAAAGGGCCCTTATATAATGCTCCATATAGAATAATAGAACCCATATAGTGCTCCATAAAGTATAATGGGCCCTATATAATGCTCCACATAGAATAATGGGCCCTATATAGTGCTCCATATGGAATAATGGGCCCAATATAATGTTCCATGTAGAATAATGGATGCTATATAATGCTCCATATAGAATAATGGGCCCTAAATAATACTCCATATAGAATAATGGGCCCTATATATTGCTCCACATAGAATAATGGGCCCTATATAGTGCTCCATATAGAATAATGGGCCCTATATAATGCTCCACATAGAATAATGGGCCCTTTATAGTGCTCCATATAGAATAATGGGCCCAATATAATGCTCCATATAGAATAAAGGGCCCAATATAATGCTCTTTATAGAATAATGGAAACCATATTGTGCTCCATATAGAATAATGGGCCCTATATAATGCTCCATATAGAATAATGGACATTATGTAATACTCCATATAGAATAATGGAAATCATATAGTGCTCCATATAGAATAATGTGCCCTATATAATGCTCCGTATGGATTAATGAGCCCTATATAATGCTCCACATAGATTAATGGGCCTTATATAGTTCTCCATATAGAATAATGGGCCCAATATAATGCTCCATATAGAATAATGGACCATATATAATGCTCCATAAAGAATAATGGGCCCAATATAATGCTCCATATAGAATAATGGAAACCATATTGTGCTCCATATAGAATAATGGACCTATATAATGCTCCATATAGAATAATGGACATTATATAAAACTCCATATAGAATAATGGAAATCATATGGAGATCAATATAGAATAATGGACCCCATATAATACTCCATGTAGAATAATGGGCCCTATATAATGTTTCATGTAGAATAAAGGGCCCTATATAATGCTCCATATAGAACAATGGGCCCTATATAATGCTCCATATAGAATACTGGGCTCTATATAATGCTAGATATATAATAATGGAAACCATATAGTGCTCCATATAGAATAATGGGCCCTATAGTATGCTCCATCTAGAGTAATGGGCCCTATATAATGTTCAATATAGTATAATGGGCCCAATATAATGCTCCATATAAAATAATGGAAACCATATAGTGCTCCATATAGAATAATGGGCCCTATATAATGCTACATATAGAATAATGGACATTATATAATACTCCATATAGAATAATGGAAATCATATAGTGCTACATCTAGAATAATAGACCCTTTATAATAGCCCATATAGAATAATGGGTCTTATATAATGCTTCATATAGAATAATGGGTCCTATATAATGCTCCATATAGAACAATGGGCCATATATAATGCTCCATAGAGAATAATGGAAACCATATAGTGCTACATATAGAATAATGGACCCAATATAATGCTCCATAAAGAATAATGGACCCTATATAATGCTCCATATAGAATAATGGGCCCTATATAACGCTCCATATAGAATAATGGAAACCATATAATGCACCATATAGAATAATGGGCCCGATATAATGCTCCATACAAAATAATGGGCCCTATATAATGCTCCATATAGAATAATGGAAACCATATAGTGCTCCATATAGAATAATGGACCCTATATGATGTTCCATATAGAATAATGAATCCTATATAATGCTCCATATAGAATAATGGGCCCTATATAATGCTCCATATAGAATAATAGAAACCATATAATGCTCCATATAGAGATTTGGGCCCTATATAATGCTCCATACAGAATAACGGGCCCTATATAATGGTCCAAATAGAATAATGGGCCAACTATAATGCTCCATATAGAATAATGGAACCTATATAATGCCCCATATAGAATAGTGCACCCTATATAATGCTCTATATAGATTAATGGAAACCATGTAGTGATCCACATAGAATAATGGGCCCTATATAATGCTCCATATAGAATAATGGAACCCATATAATGCTCCATACAGAATAATGGGCCTCATATAATGATCCATATAGAATAAAGGGCCCTATATAATGCTCCATATAGAATAATGGACCTTATATAATGCTCCATATAGAATAATGGAAACCATATAGTGTTCCATATAGAATAATGGACAGTATATAATGCTCCTTATAGAATAATGAAAACCATATAATGCTCCATATAGAATAATGGGCCGTATATAATGCTCCATAGATAATAATGGGCCATATATAATGCTCCATATAGAATAATGGGACCAATATAATGCTCCATATAGAATAATTGACCCTATATGATGCTCCATATAGAATAATGGAAACCATATAGTGCCCCGTATTGAATAATGGGCCCTATATCATGCTCCATATAGAATAATGGGCCCTACATAATGTTCCATACAGAATAATAGGCCCTATATTATGCTCCATATGGAATAATGGGCCCTACATAATGCTACATAGAGAATAATAGCAACCATATAGTGATCCATAAAGAATAATGGGCCCTATATAATGCCCCATATAGAATAATCAACTTTATATAATGCTCCATATAGAATAATGGAAACCATATAATGCTCCATATAGAATAGTGGACCCTATATAATGTTCAATATCGAATAATGGACCCTATATAATGCTACATATAGAATAATGGGCCTCATTTAATGCTCCATATAGAATAATGGGAACCATATAGTGTTCCATATAGAATAAAGGGCCCTATATAATGCCTCATATAGAATAATGGAACCCATATAATGCTCCATATAGAATAATGGGCCCAATATAATGCTCCATATAGAATAATGGACCCTATATAATGCTTCATATAGAATAATGGGCCCAATATAATGCTCATTATAGAATAATGGAAACCATATTGTGCTCCATATAGAATAATGTGCCCTATATAATGCTCCATATAGAATAATGGACATTATGTAATACTCCATATAGAATAATGGAAATCATATAGTGCTCCATATAGAATAATGTGCCCTATATAATGCTCCGTATAGAATAATGGCCCTATATAATGCTCCACATAGATTAATGGGCCCTATATAGTGCTCCATATAGAATAATGGGCCCAATATAATGCTCCATATAGAATAATGGACCATATATAATGCTCCATAAAGAATAATGGGCCCAATATAATGCTCCATATAGAATAATGGAAACCATATTGTGCTCCATATAGAATAATGGACCTATATAATGCTCCATATAGAATAATGGACATTATATAAAACTCCATATAGAATAATGGAAATAATATGGAGATCAATATAGAATAATGGACCCCATATAATACTCCATATAGAATAATGGGCCCTATGTAATATTTCATGTAGAATAAAGGGCCCTACATAATGCTCCATATAGAACAATGGGCCCTATATAATGCTCCATATAGAATACTGGGCTCTATATAATGCTACATATAGAATAATGGAAACCATATAGTGCCCCATATAGAATAATGGGCCCTATAGTATGCTCCATCTAGAGTAATGTGCCCTATATAATGTTCAATATAGTATAATGGGCAAAATATAATGCTTCATATAAAATAATGGAAACCATATAGTGCTCCATATAGAATAATGGGCCCTATATAATGCTCCATATAGAATAATGGACCTTGTATAATGCTCCATATAGAATAATGGAAACCATGTAGTGTTCCGTATAGAATAATGGGCCCTATATAATGCTCCTTATAGAATAATGAAAACCATATAATGCTCCATATAGAATAATGGGCCGTATATAATGCTCCATAGAGAATAATGGGCCATATATAATGCTCCATATGGAATAATGTGCCCAATATAATGCTCCATATAGATTAATGGACCCTATATAATGCTCCATATAGAATAATGGGCCCTATATAATGCTCCATATAGAACAATGGGCCCTATGTAATGCTCCATATAGAATACTGGGCTCTATATAATGCTACATATAGAATAATGGAAACCATATAGTGCTCCATATAGAATAATGGGCCCTACAGTATGCTCCATCTAGAGTAATGGGCCCTATATAATGTTCAATATAGTATAATGGGCCCAATATAATGCTCCATATAAAATAATGGAAACCATATAGTGCTCCATATAGAATAATGGGCCCTATATAATGCCACATATAGAATAATGGACATTATATAATACACCATATAGAATAATGGAAATCATATAGTGCTCCATCTAGAAGAATAGACCCTATATAATACTCCATATAGAATAATGGATCTTATATAATGCTCCATATAGAATAATGGGTCCTATATAATGCTCCATATAGAACAATGGGCCATATATAATGCTCCATAGAGAATAATGGAAACCATATAGTGCTACATATAGACTAATGGACCCAATATAATGCTCCATAAAGAATAATGGACCCTATATAATGCTCCATATAGAATAATGGGCCCTATATAATGCTCCATATAGAAAAATGGAAACCATATAATGCTCCATATAGAATAATGGCCCGATATAATGCTCCATACAAATTAATGGGCCTTATATAATGCTCCATATAGAACAATGGAAACCATATAGTGCTCCATATAGAATAATGGACCCTATATGATGTTCCATATAGAATAATGGGCCCTCTATAATGTTCCATATAGAATAATGGGCCCTATATTATGCTCCATATAGATTAATGGGATCTATATAATGCTACAAATAGAATAATGGAAAACATTTAGTGCATCATATACAATAATGGGTCTTATATAATGCTCCACATAGAATAATGGAACCCATATAATGTTCCTACAGAATAATGGGCCTCATATAACGCTTCATATACAATAATCGGCCCTAAGTAATGCTCCATACAGAATAATGGACCCTATATAATGCTCCATATAGAATAATGGACCGTATATAATGCTTCATATAGAATAATGGGCCATATATAATGCTGTATATAGAATAATGGAAACCATGCAGAGCTCCATATAGATTAATGGATCCTATATAATGCTTCATATAGAATAATGAACCCTATATAATGCTCCATATAGAATAATGGGCCTTATATAATGCCCTATATAGAATAATAGAAACCATATAATGATCCATATAATTTAATGGGCCCTATATAATGCTCCATACAGAATAATGGGCCCTATATAATGCTCCATATAGAATAATGGAAACCATATGGTGCTCCATATAGAATAATGGACCCTATATGATGATCCATATAGAATAATGGATACTTTACAATGCTCCATATAGAATAATGGGCCCTATATAATGCTCCATGTAGAATAATGGAAACCATATAATGCTCCATATAGAATAATGGGCCCTATATAATGCTCCATATAGAATAATGGGCCAAATATAATGCTCCATATAGAATAATGGACCCTAAATAATGATCCATATAGAATAAAAACCCTATATAATGCTCCATATAGAATAATGGAAACCATATGGTGCTCCATATAGAATAATGGACCCTATATGATGATCCATATAGAATAATGGATACTTTACAATGCTCCATATAGAATAATGGGCCCTATATAATGCTCCATGTAGAATAATGGAAACCATATAATGCTCCATATAGAATAATGGGCCCTATATAATGCTCCATATAGAATAATGGGCCAAATATAATGCTCCATATAGAATAATGGACCCTAAATAATGATCCATATAGAATAAAAACCCTATATAATGCTCCATATAGAATAATGGAAACCATATAGTGCTCCATATAGATTAATGGGCCCTATAGAATGCTCCATATAGAATAATGGAACCCATATAACGCTCCATACAGAATAATGGGCCTCATATAATGCTCCATATAGAATAATGGGCCCTATATAATGCTCCATATAGAATAATGGACCTTATATAATGTTCCATATAGAATAATGGAAACTATATATTGCACCATATAGAATAATGGACCCTATGTAATGCTCCATATAGAATAATGGAGACCATATAGAATAATGGGCCCTATATAATTCTTTATATTGAATAATGGGCCCTATATAATCCTTTATATAGAATAATGGGCCCTATATAATGTTCCATATAGAATAATAGGCCCTGTATTATGCTCCATATAGAATAATGGACCCTAAATAATGCTACATATAGAATAATGGAAACCATATAGTGATCCTTATAGAATAATGTGCCCGATATAATGATCCATATACAATAATGGAACCCATATAATGCTCCATACAGAATAATGGGCATCATGTAATGCTCCATATAGAATAATGGGCCCTATATAATGCTCCATATAGAATAATGGAAACCATGTAGTGTTCAGTATAGAATAATGGGCCCAATATAATGCTCCTTATAGAATAATGAAAACCATATAATGCTCCATATAGAATAATGGTCCGTATATAATGCTCCATAGAGAATAATGGGCCATATATAATGCTCCATATGGAATAATGTGCCCAATATAATGCTCCATATAGATTAATGGACCCTATATAATGCTCCATATAGAATAATGGGCCCTATATAATGCTCCATGTAGAATAATGGAAACCATATAATGCTCCATATAGAATAATGGGCCCTATATAATGCTCCATATAGAATAATGGATCCTAAATAATGATCCATATAGAATAAAAACCCTATATAATGCTCCATATAGAATAATGGAAACCATATAGTGCTACCTATAGATTAATGGGCCCTATAGAATGCTCCATATAGAATAATGTAACCCATATAACGCTCCATACTGAATAATGGGCCTCATATAATGCTCCATATAGAATAATGGGCCGTCTATAATGCTCCATATAGAATAATGGACCTTATATAATGTTCCATATAGAATAATGGAAACTATATAGTGCACCATATAGAATAATGGACCCTATATAATGCTCCATATAGAATAATGGAGACCATATAGTGCCCCATATAGAATAATGCGCCCTATATAACCCTTTATATAGAATAATGGGCCCTATATAATGTTCCATATAGAATAATAGGCCCTGTATTATGCTCCATATAGAATAATGGACCCTAAATAATGCTACATATAGAATAATGGAAACCATATAGTGATCCTTATAGAATAATGGGCCCGATATAATGATCCATATAAAATAATGGAACCCATATAATGCTCCATACAGAATAAAGGGCATCATGTAATGCTCCATATAGAATAATCGGCCCTATATAATGCTACGTATAGAATAATTGACCTTATATAACGCTCCATATAAAATAATGGAAACCATAGAGTGCTCCATATAGAACAAAGGGCCCTTATATAATGCTCCATATAGAATAATGGAACCCATATAGTGCTCCATATAGAATAATGGGCTAACTATGATGCTCCATATAGAATAATGGAACCTATATAATGCCCCATATAGAATAATGCACCCTATATAATCCTCTATATAGATTAATGGCAACCATATAGTGATCCATATAGCATAATGGGCCCTATATACTGCTCCATATAGAATAATGGAACCCATATAATGCTCCATACAGAATAATGGGCCTCATATAATGATCCATATAGAATAAAGGGCCCTATGTAATGCTCCATATAGAATAATGGGCCCTATATAATGCTCCATATAGAATAATGGACCTTATATAATGCTCCATATAGAATAATGGAAACCATATAGTGTTCCATATAGAATAATGGACCCTATATAATGCTCCTTATAGAATAATGAAAACCATATAATGCTCCATATAGAATAATGGGCAGTATATAATGCTCCATAGATAATAATGGGCCATATATAATGCTCCATATAGAATAATGGGCCCAATATAATGCTCCATATAGAATAATTGACCCTATATGATGCTCCATATAGAATAATGGAAACCATATAGTTCCCCGTATTGAATAATGGGCCCTATATCATGCTCCATATAGAATAATGGGCCCTATATAATGTTCCATACAGAATAATAGGCCCTATATTATGCTCCATATGGAATAATGGGCCCTACATAATGCTACATATAAAATAATAGCAACCATATAGTGATCCATAAAGAATAATGGGCCCTATATAATGCTCCATATAGAATAATGGTACCCATATAATGCTCCATACAGAATAATGGGCCTCATAAAATGCTCCATATAGAATAATGGGCCCTATATAAAGCTCCATATAGAATAATCAACTTTATATAACGCTCCATATAGAATAATGGAAACCATATAATGCTCCATATAGAATAATGGACCCTATATAATGTTCAATATCGAATAATGGACCCTGTATAATGCTACATATAGAATAATGGGCCTCATTTAATGCTCCATATAGAATAATGGGAACCATATAGTGTTCCATATAGAATAAAGGGCCCTATATAATGCCCCATATAGAATAATGGAACCCATATAGTGCTCCATATAGAATAATGGGCCTCACATAATACTCCATATAGAATAATGGGCGCTAAATAATGCTCCATATAGAATAATGGGCCCTATTTAATGCTCCATATAGAATAATGGGCCCTATATAATGCTCCATATAGAATAATAGAAACCATATAATGCTCCATATAGAGATTTGGGCCCTATATAATGCTCCATACAGAATAACGGGCCCTATATAATGGTCCATATAGAATAATGGGCCAACTATAATGCTCCATATAGAATAATGGAACCTATATAATGCCCCATATAGAATAGTGCACCCTATATAATGCTCTATATAGATTAATGGAAACCATATAGTGATCCATATAGAATAATGGGACCTATATAATGCTCCATATAGAATAATGGAACCCATATAATGCTCCATACAGAATAATGGGCCTCATATAATGATCCATATAGAATAAAGGGCCCTATATAATGCTCCATATAGAATAATGGACCTTATATAATGCTCCATATAGAATAATGGAAACCATATAGTGTTCCATATAGAATAATGGACAGTATATAATGCTCCTTATAGAATAATGAAAACCATATAATGCTCCATATAGAATAATGGGCCGTATATAATGCTCCATAGATAATAATGGGCCATATATAAGGCTCCATATAGAATAATGGGCACAATATAATGCTCCATATAGAATAATTGACCCTATATGATGCTCCATATAGAATAATGGAAACCATATAGTGCCCCGTATTGAATAATGGGCCCTATATCATGTTCCATATAGAATAATGGGCCCTACATAATGTTCCATACAGAATAATAGGCCCTATATTATGCTCCATATGGAATAATGGGCCCTACATAATGCTACATAGAGAATAATAGCAACCATATAGTGATCCATAAAGAATAATGGGCCCTATATAATGCCCCATATAGAATAATCAACTTTATATAACGCTCCATATAGAATAATGGAAACCATATAATGCTCCATATAGAATAATGGACCCTATATAATGTTCAATATCGAATAATGGACCCTATATAATGCTACATATAGAATAATGGGCCTCATTTAATGCTCCATATAGAATAATGGGAACCATATAGTGTTCCATATAGAATAAAGGGCCCTATATAATGCCTCATATAGAATAATGGAACCCATATAATGCTCCATATAGAATAATGGGCCCAATATAATGCTCCATAAAGAATAATGGACCCTATATAATGCTTCATATAGAATAATGGGCCCAATATAATGCTAATTATAGAATAATGGAAACCATATTGTGCTCCATATAGAATAATGGGCCCTATATAATGCTCCATATAGAATAATGGACATTATGTAATACTCCATATAGAATAATGGAAATCATATAGTGCTCCATATAGAATAATGTGCCCTATATAATGCTCCGTATAGAATAATGGCCCTATATAATTCTCCACATAGATTAATGGGCCCTATATAGTGCTCCATATAGAATAATGGGCCCAATATAATGCTCCATATAGAATAATGGACCATATATAATGCTCCATAAAGAATAATGGGCCCAATATAATGCTCCATATAGAATAATGGAAACCATATTGTGCTCCATATAGAATAATGGACCTATATAATGCTCCATATAGAATAATGGACATTATATAAAACTCCATATAGAATAATGGAAATAATATGGAGATCAATATAGAATAATGGACCCCATATAATACTCCATATAGAATAATGGGCCCTATATAATATTTCATGTAGAATAAAGGGCCCTACATAATGCTCCATATAGAACAATGGGCCCTATATAATTCTCCATATAGAATACTGGGCTCTATATAATGCTACATATAGAATAATGGAAACCATACAGTGCTCCATATAGAATAATGGGCCCTATAGTATGCTCCATCTAGAGTAATGTGCCCTATATAATGTTCAATATAGTATAATGGGCAAAATATAATGCTTCATATAAAATAATGGAAACCATATAGTGCTCCATATAGAATAATGGGCCCTATATAATGCTCCATATAGAATAATGGACCTTGTATAATGCTCCATATAGAATAATGGAAACCATGTAGTGTTCCGTATAGAATAATGGGCCCTATATAATGCTCCTTATAGAATAATGAAAACCATATAATGCTCCATATAGAATAATGGGCCGTATATAATGCTCCATAGAGAATAATGGGCCATATATAATGCTCCATAAGGAATAATGTGCCCAATATAATGCTCCATATAGATTAATGGACCCTATATAATGCTCCATATAGAATAATGGGCCGTATATAATGCTCCATATAGAACAATGGGCCCTATGTAATGTTCCATATAGAATACGGGGCTCTATATAATGCTACATATAGAATAATGGAAACCATATAGTGCTCCATATAGAATAATGGGCCCTACAGTATGCTCCATCTAGAGTAATGGGCCCTATATAATGTTCAATATAGTATAATGGGCCCAATATAATGCTCCATATAAAATAATGGAAACCATATAGTGCTCCATATAGAATAATGGGCCCTATATAATGCCACATATAGAATAATGGACATTATATAATACACCATATAGAATAATGGAAATCATATAGTGCTCCATCTAGAAGAATAGACCCTATATAATACTCCATATAGAATAATGGATCTTATATAATGCTCCATATAGAATAATGGGTCCTATATAATGCTCCATGTAGAACAATGGGCCATATATAATGCTCCATAGAGAATAATGGAAACCATATAGTGCTACATATAGACTAATGGACCCAATATAATGCTCCATAAAGAATAATGGACCCTATATAATGCTCCATATAGAATAATGGGCCCTATATAATGCTCCATATAGAAAAATGGAAACCATATAATGCTCCATATAGAATAATGGCCCGATATAATGCTCCATACAAATTAATGGGCCCTATATAATGCTCCATATAGAATAATGGAAACCATATAGTGCTCCATATAGAATAATGGACCCTATATGATGTTCCATATAGAATAATGGGCCCTCTATAATGTTCCATATAGAATAATGGGCCCTATATTATGCTCCATATAGATTAATGGGATCTATTAATAGAATAATGGAAAACATTTAGTGCATCATATACAATAATGGGCCTTATATAATGCTCCACATAGAATAATGGAACCCATATAATGTTCCATACAGAATAATGGGCCTCATATAACGCTTCATATACAATAATCGGCCCTAAATAATGCTCCATACAGAATAATGGACCCTATATAATGCTCCATATAGAATAATGGACCGTATATAATGCTTCATATAGAATAATGGGCCATATATAATGCTGTATATAGAATAATGGAAACCATGCAGAGCTCCATATAGATTAATGGACCCTATATAATGCTTCATAAAGAATAATGAACCCTATATAATGCTCCATATAGAATAATGGGCCTTATATAATACCCTATATAGAATAATGGAAACCATATAATGATCCATATAATTTAATGGGCCCTATATAATGCTCCATACAGAATAATGGGCCCTATATAATGCTCCATATAGAATAATGGAAACCATATGGTGCTCCATATAGAATAATGGACCCTATATGATGATCCATATCGAATAATGGATACTTTATAATGCTCCATATAGAATAATGGGCCCTATATAATGCTCCATGTAGAATAATGGAAACCATATAATGCTCCATATAGAATAATGGGCCCTATATAATGCTCCATATAGAATAATGGGCCAAATATAATGCTCCATATAGAATAATGTACCCTAAATAATGATCCATATAGAATAAAAACCCTACATAATGCTCCATATAGAATAATGGAAACCATATAGTGCTCCATATAGATTAATGGGCCCTATAGAATGCTTCATATAGAATAATGGAACCCATATAACGCTCCATACAGAATAATGGGCCTCATATAATGCTCCATATAGAATAATGGGCCCTATATAATGCTCCATATAGAATAATGGACCTTATATAATGTTCCATATAGAATAATGGAAACTATATATTGCACCATATAGAATAATGGACCCTATATAATGCTCCATATAGAATAATGGAGACCATATAGTGCCCCATATAGAATAATGGGCCCTATATAATCCTTTATATTGAATAATGGGCCCTATATAATCTTTTATATAGAATAATGGGCCCTATATAATGTTCCATATAGAATAATAGGCCCTGTATTATGCTCCATATAGAATAATGGACCCTAAATAATGCTACATATAGAATAATGGAAACCATATAGTGATCCTTATAGAATAATGGGCCCGATATAATGATCCATATACAATAATGGAACCCATATAATGCTCCATACAGAATAATGGGCATCATGTAATGCTCCATATAGAATAATGGGCCCTATATAATGCTCCATATAGAATAATGGAAACCATGTAGTGTTCCGTATAGAATAATGGGCCCAATACAATGCTCCTTATAGAATAATGAAAACCATATAATGCTCCATATAGAATAATGGGCCGTATATAATGCTCCATAGAGAATAATGGGCCATATATAATGCTCCATATGGAATAATGTGCCCAATATAATGTTCCATATAGATTAATGGACCCTATATAATGCTCCATATAGAATAATGGGCCCTATATAATGCCCCATATAGAATAATGGAAACCATATAATGATCCATATAAATTAATGGGCCCTATATAATGCTCCATACAGAATAATGGGCCCTATATAATGCTCCATATAGAATAATGGAAACCATATGGTGCTCCATATAGAATAATGGACCCTATATGATGATCCATATAGAATAATGGATACTTTATAATGCTCCATATAGAATAATGGACCCTATATAATGCTCCATGTAGAATAATGGAAACCATATAATGCTCCATATAGAATAATGGGCCCTATATAATGCTCCATATAGAATAATGGATCCTAAATAATAATCCATATAGAATAAAAACCCTATATAATGCTTCATATAGAATAATGGAAACCATATAGTGCTACATATAGATTAATGGGCCCTATAGAATGCTCCATATAGAATAATGTAACCCATATAACGCTCCATACTGAATAATGGGCCTCATATAATGCTCCATATAGAATAATGGGCCCTCTATAATGCTCCATATAGAATAATGGACCTTATATAATGTTCCATATAGAATAATGGAAACTATATAGTGCACCATATAGAATAATGGACCCTATATAATGCTCCATATAGAATAATGGAGACCATATAGTGCCCCATATAGAATAATGCGCCCTATATAACCCTTTATATAGAATAATGGGCCCTATATAATGTTCCATATAGAATAATAGGCCCTGTATTATGCTCCATATAGAATAATGGACCCTAAATAATGCTACATATAGAATAATGGAAACCATATAGTGATCCTTATAGAATAATGGGCCCGATATAATGATCCATATAAAATAATGGAACCCATATAATGCTCCATACAGAATAAAGGGCATCATGTAATGCTCCATATAGAATAATCGGCCCTATATAATGCTACATATAGAATAATTTACCTTATATAACGCTCCATATAAAATAATGGAAACCATATAGTGCTCCATATAGAACAAAGGGCCCTTATATAATGTTCCATATAGAATAATGGAACCCATATAGTGCTCCATAAAGAATAATGGGCCCTATATAATGCTCCACATAGAATAATGGGCCCTATATAGTGCTCCATATGGAATAATGGGCCCAATATAATGTTCCATGTAGAATAATGGACCCTATGTAATGCTCCATATAGAATAATGGGCCCTAAATAATACTCCATATAGAATAATGGGCCCTATATATTGCTCCACATAGAATAATGGGCCCTATATAGTGCTCCATATAGAATAATGGGCCCTATATAATGCTCCACATAGAATAATGGGCCCTATATAGTGCTCCATAAAGAGTAATGGGCCTCACACAATGTTCCATATAGAATAATGGGCCCAGTATAATACTCCATATAGAATAATGGAGAACATATTGTGCTCCATATAGAATAATGGGCCTATATAATGATCTATATAGAATAATGGACATTATATAAAACTTCATATAGAATAATGCAAATCATATAGAGATCAATGTAGAATAATGGACCCTATATAATACTCCATATAGAATAATGGGCCCTATATAATATTTCATATAGAATAAATGCCCTATATAATGCTCCATATAGAACAATGGGCCCTATATAATGCTCCATATAGAATACTGGGCCCTATATAATGCTACATATAGAATAATGGAAACCACATAGTGCTCCATATAGAATAATGGGCCCTATAGTATGCTCCATCTAGAGTAATGGGCCCTATATAATGTTCAATATAGTATAATGGGCCCAATATAATGCTCCATATAAAATAATGGAAATCATATAGTGCTCCATATAGAATAACGGGCCCTATATAATGCTCCATATAGAATAATGGACATTATATAATACTCCATATAGAATAATGGAAATCATATAGTGCTCCATCTAGAATAATGGACCCTATATAATACTCCATATAGAATAATGGTTCTTATATAATGCTCCATATAGAATAATGGGCCCTATATAATGCTCCATATAGAACAATGGGCCATATATAATGCTCCATAGAGAATAATGGAAACCATATAGTGCTACATATAGAATAATGGACCCAATATAATGCTCCATAAAGAATAATGGACCCTATATAATGCTCCATATAGAATAATGGGCCCTATATAACGCTCCATATAGAATAATGGAAACCATATAATGCTCCATATAGAATAATGGGCCCGATATAATGCTCCATACAAAATAATGGGCCCTATATAATGCTCCATATAGAATAATGGAAACCATATAGTGCTCCATATAGTATAATGGACCCTATATGATGTTCCATATAGAATAATGAATCCTATATAATGCTCCATATAGAATAATAGAAACCATATAATGCTCCATATAGAGATTTGGGCCCTATATAATGCTCCATACAGAATAATGGGCCCTATATAATGCTCCATATAGAATAATGGGCCAACTATGATGCTCCATATAGAATAATGGAACCTATATAATGCCCCATATAGAATAATGCACCCTATATAATCCTCTATATAGATTAATGGCAACCATATAGTGATCCATATAGAATAATGGGCCCTATATACTGCTCCATATAGAATAATGGAACCCATATAATGCTCCATACAGAATAATGGGCCTCATATAATGATCCATATAGAATAAAGGGCCCTATATAATGCTCCATATAGAATAATGGACCTTATATAATGCTCCATATAGAATAATGGAAACCATATAGTGTTCCATATAGAATAATGGACCCTATATAATGCTCCTTATAGAATAATGAAAACCATATAATGCTCCATATAGAATAATGGGCAGTATATAATGCTCCATAGATAATAATGGGCCATATATAATGCTCCATATAGAATAATGGGCCCAATATTATGCTCCATATAGAATAATTGACCCTATATGATGCTCCATATAGAATAATGGAAACCATATAGTTCCCCGTATTGAATAATGGGCCCTATATCATGCTCCATATAGAATAATGGGCCTTATATAATGTTCCATACAGAATAATAGGCCCTATATTATGCTCCATATGGAATAATGGGCCCTACATAATGCTACATATAGAATAATAGCAACCATATAGTGATCCATAAAGAATAATGGGCCCTATATAATGCTCCATATAGAATAATGGTACCCATATAATGCTCCATACAGAATAATGGGCCTCATAAAATGCTCCATATAGAATAATGGGCCCTATATAAAGCTCCATATAGAATAATCAACTTTATATAACGCTCCATATAGAATAATGGAAACCATATAATGCTCCATATAGAATAATGGACCCTATATAATGTTCAATATCGAATAATGGACCCTGTATAATGCTACATATAGAATAATGGGCCTCATTTAATGCTCCATATAGAATAATGGGAACCATATAGTGTTCCATATAGAATAAAGGGCCCTATATAATGCCCCATATAGAATAATGGAACCCATATAGTGCTCCATATAGAATAATGGGCCTCACATAATACTCCATATAGAATAATGGGCGCTAAATAATGCTCCATATAGAATAATGGGCCCTATTTAATGCTCCATATAGAATAATGGGCCCTATAGAATGCTCCACATAGAATAATGGGCCCTTTATAGTGCTCCATATAGAATAATGGGCCCAATATAATGCTCCATATAGAATAATGGGCCCAATATAATGCTCATTATAGAATAATGGAAACCATATAGTGCTCCATATAGAATAAGGGGCCTCACATAATACTCCATATAGAATAATGGGCGCTAAATAATGCTCCATATAGAATAATGGGCTATATTTAATGCTCCATATAGAATAATGGGCCCTATATAATGCTCCACATAGAATAATGGGCCCTTTATAGTGCTCCATATAGAATAATGGGCCCAATATAATGCTCCATATAGAATAATGGACCCTATATAATGCTCCATATAGAATAATGGGCCCAATATAATGCTCATTATAGAATAATGGAAACCATATTGTGCTCCATATAGAATAATGGGCCCAATATAATGCTCCATATAGAATAATGGACATTATGTAATACTCCATAAAGAATAATGGAAATCATATAGTGCTCCATATAGAATAATGTGCCCTATATAATGCTCCGTATAGAATAATGTGCCCTATATAATGCTCCACATAGATTACTGGGCCCTATATAGTGCTCCATATAGAATAATGGGCCCAATATAATGCTCCATATAGAATAATGGACCATATATAATGCTCCATAAAGAATAATGGGCCCAATATAATGCTCCATATAGAATAATGGAAACCATATTAAGCTCCATATAGAATAATGGACTTATATAATGCTCCATATAGAATAATGGACATTATATTAAACTCCATATAGAATAATGGAAATCATATGGAGATCAATATAGAATAATGGACCCCATATAATACTCCATATAGAATAATAGGCCCTATATAATTTTTCATGTAGAATAAAGGGCCCTATATAATGCTCCATATAGAACAATGGGCCCTATATAATGCTCCATATAGAATACTGGGCTCTATATAATGCTACATATAGAATAATGGACATTATACAATACTCCATATAGAATAATGGAAATCATATAGTGCTCCATCTAGAATAATAGACCCTATATAATACTCCATATAGAATAATGGGCCCTATATAATGCTCCATATAGAATAATGGAAACCATATAATGCTCCATATAGAATAATGGGCCCGATATAATGCGCCATAAAAAATAATGGGCCCTATATAATGCTCCATATAGAATAATGGAAACCATATAGTGCTCCATATAGAATAATGGACCCTATATGATGTTTCATATAGAATAATGAATCCTATATAATGCTCCATATAGAATAATGGGCCATATATAATGCTGTATATAGAATAATGGAAACCATGTAGTGCTCCATATAGATTAATGGACCCTATATAATGCTCCATATAGAATAATGAACCCTATATAATGCTCCCTATAGAATAATGGGCCCTATATAATGCCCCATATAGAATAATGGAAACCATATAATGATCCATATAAATTAATGGGCCCTATATAATGCTCCATACAGAATAATGGGCCCTATATAATGCTCCATATAGAATAATGGAAACCATATGGTGCTCCATATAGGATAATGGACCCTATATGATGATCCATATAGAATAATGAATACTTTATAATGCTCCATGTAGAATAATGGAAACCATATAATGCTCCATATAGAATAATGGGCCAAATATAATGCTCCATATAGAATAATGGGCCAAATATAATGCTCCATATAGAATAATGGACCCTAAATAATGATCCATATAGAATAAAAACCCTATATAATGCTCCATATAGAATAATGGAAACCATATAGTGCTCCATATAGATTAATGGACCCTATAGAATGCTCCATATAGAATAATGGAACCCATATAACGCTCCATACAGAATAATGGGCCTCATATAATGCTCCATATAGAATAATGGGCCCTATATAATGCTCCATATAGAATAATGGACCTTATATAATGTTCCATATAGAATAATGGAAACTATATAGTGCACCATATAGAATAATGGACCCTATATAATGCTCCATATAGAACAATGGAGACCATATATTGCCCCATATAGTATAATGGGCCCTATATAATCCTTTATATAGAATAATGGGCCCTATATAATGTTCCATATAGAATAATAGGCCCTGTATTATGCTCCATATAGAATAATGGACCCTAAATAATGCTGCATATAGAATAATGGAAACCATATAGTGATAATTATAGAATAATGGGCCCGATATAATGATCCATATACAATAATGGAACCCATATAATGCTCCATACAGAATAATGGGCATCATGTAATGCTCCATATAGAATAATGAGCCCTATATAATGCTACATATAGAATAATTGAACTTATATAACGCTCCATATAAAATAATGGAAACCATATAGTGCTCCATATAGAACAAAGGTCCCTTATATAATGCTCCATATAGAATAATGGAACCCATATAGTGCTCCATAAAGAATAATGGGCCCTATATAATGCTCCACATAGAATAATGGGCCCTATATAGTGCTCCATATGGAATAATGGGCCCAATAAAATGTTCCATGTAGAATAATGGGCCCGATATAATGCGCCATACAAAATAATGGGCCCTATATAATGCTCCATATAAAATAATGGAAACCATATAGTGCTCCATAAAGAATAATAGACACTATATGATGTTGCATATAGAATAAAGAATCCTATATAATGCTCCATATAGAATAATGGGACATATATAATGCTCCATATAGAATAATAGAAACCATATAATGCTCCATATAAAGATGTGGGCCCTATATAATGCTCCATACAGAATAATGGGCCCTATATAATGCTCCATATAGAATAATGGGCCAAATATAATGCTCCATATAGAATAATGGACCCTATATAATACCCCATATAGAATAATGCACCCTATATAATGCTCTATATAGATTAATGGAAACCATATAATGCTCCATATAGAATAATGGGCCTCATATAATGATCCACATAGAATAAAGGGCCCTATATAGTGCTCCATATAGAATAATGGACCTTGTATAATGCTCCATATAGAATAATGGAAAACATATAGTGTTCCATGTAGAATAATGGGCCCTATATAATGCTCCTTATAGAATAATGAAAACCACATAATGCTCCATATAGAATAATGGGCCGTATATAATGCTCCATAGAGAATAATGGGCCATATATAATGCTAAATATAGAATAATGTGCCCAATATAATGCTCCATATAGATTAATGGACCCTATATAATGCTCCATATAGAATAATGAACCCTATATAATGCTCCATATAGAATAATGGGCCCTATATAATGCCCCATATAGAATAATGGAAACCATATAGTGCTCCATATAGAATAATGGGCCCTATATAATGCTACATATAGAATAATGGACATTATATAATACTCCATATAGAATAATGGAAATCATATAGTGCTCCATCTAGAATAATGGACCCTATATAATACTCCATATAGAATAATGGTTCTTATATAATGCTCCATATAGAATAATGGGCCCTATATAATGCTCCATATAGAACAATGGGCCATATATAATGCTCCATAGAGAATAATGGAAACCATATAGTGCTACATATAGAATAATGGACCCAATAGAATGCTCCATAAAGAATAATGGACCCTATATAATGCTCCATATAGAATAATGGGCCCTATATAACGCTCCATATAGAATATTGGAAACCATATAATGCTCCATATAGAATAATGGGCCCGATATAATGCTCCATACAAAATAATGGGCCCTATATAATGCTCCATATAGAATAATGGAAACCATATAGTGCTCCATATAGTATAATGGACCCTATATGATGTTCCATATAGAATAATGAATCCTATATAATGCTCCATATAGAATAATAGAAACCATATAATGCTCCATATAGAGATTTGGGCCCTATATAATGCTCCATACAGAATAATGGGCCCTATATAATGCTCCATATAGAATAATGGGCCAACTATGATGCTCCATATAGAATAATGGAACCTATATAATGCCCCATATAGAATAATGCACCCTATATAATCCTATATATAGATTAATGGCAACCATATAGTGATCCATATAGAATAATGGGCCCTATATACTGCTCCATATAGAATAATGGAACCCATATAATGCTCCATACAGAATAATGGGCCTCATATAATGATCCATATAGAATAAAGGGCCCTATATAATGCTCCATATAGAATAATGGACCTTATATAATGCTCCATATAGAATAATGGAAACCATATAGTGTTCCATATAGAATAATGGACCCTATATAATGCTCCTTATAGAATAATGAAACCCATATAATGCTCCATATAGAATAATGGGCAGTATATAATGCTCCATAGATAATAATGGGCCATATATAATGCTCCATATAGAATAATGGGCCCAATATAATGCTCCATATAGAATAATTGACCCTATATGATGCTCCATATAGAATAATGGAAACCATATAGTTCCCCGTATTGAATAATGGGCCCTATATCATGCTCCATATAGAATAATGGGCCTTATATAATGTTCCATACAGAATAATAGGCCCTATATTATGCTCCATATGGAATAATGGGCCCTACATAATGCTACATACAGAATAATAGCAACCATATAGTGATCCATAAAGAATAATGGGCCCTATATAATGCTCCATATAGAATAATGGTACCCATATAATGCTCCATACAGAATAATGGGCCTCATAAAATGCTCCATATAGAATAATGGGCCCTATATAAAGCTCCATATAGAAAAATCAACTTTATATAACGCTCCATATAGAATAATGGAAACCATATAATGCTCCATATAGAATAATGGACCCTATATAATGTTCAATATCGAATAATGGACCCTGTATAATGCTACATATAGAATAATGGGCCTCATTTAATGCTCCATATAGAATAATGGGAACCATATAGTGTTCCATATAGAATAAAGGGCCCTATATAATGCCCCATATAGAATAATGGAACCCATATAGTGCTCCATATAGAATAATGGGCCTCACATAATACTCCATATAGAATAATGGGCGCTAAATAATGCTCCATATAGAATAATGGGCCCTATTTAATGCTCCATATAGAATAATGGGCCCTATAGAATGCTCCACATAGAATAATGGGCCCTTTATAGTGCTCCATATAGAATAATGGGCCCAATATAATGCTCCATATAGAATAATGGGCCCAATATAATGCTCATTATAGAATAATGGAAACCATATAGTGCTCCATATAGAATAAGGGGCCTCACATAATACTCCATATAGAATAATGGGCGCTAAATAATGCTCCATATAGAATAATGGGCTATATTTAATGCTCCATATAGAATAATGGGCCCTATATAATGCTCCACATAGAATAATGGGCCCTTTATAGTGCTCCATATAGAATAATGGGCCCAATATAATGCTCCATATAGAATAATGGACCCTATATAATGCTCCATATAGAATAATGGGCCCAATATAATGCTCATTATAGAATAATGGAAACCATATTGTGCTCCATATAGAATAATGGGCCCAATATAATGCTCCATATAGAATAATGGACATTATGTAATACTCCATAAAGAATAATGGAAATCATATAGTGCTCCATATAGAATAATGTGCCCTATATAATGCTCCGTATAGAATAATGTGCCCTATATTATGCTCCACATAGATTAATGGGCCCTATATAGTGCTCCATATAGAATAATGGGCACAATATAATGCTCCATATAGAATAATGGACCATATATAATGCTCCATAAAGAATAATGGGCCCAATATAATGCTCCATATAGAATAATGGAAACCATATTAAGCTCCATATAGAATAATGGACCTATATAATGCTCCATATAGAATAATGGACATTATATTAAACTCCATATAGAATAATGGAAATCATATGGAGATCAATATAGAATAATGGACCCCATATAATACTCCATATAGAATAATAGGCCCTATATAATTTTTCATGTAGAATAAAGGGCCCTATATAATGCTCCATATAGAACAATGGGCCCTATATAATGCTCCATATAGAATACTGGGCTCTATATAATGCTACATATAGATTAATGGACATTATACAATACTCCATATAGAATAATGGAAATCATATAGTGCTCCATCTAGAATAATAGACCCTATATAATACTCCATATAGAATAATGGGCCCTATATAATGCTCCATATAGAATAATGGAAACCATATAATGCTCCATATAGAATAATGGGCCCGATATTATGCGCCATAAAAAATAATGGGCCCTATATAATGCTCCATATAGAATAATGGAAACCATATAGTTCTCCATATAGAATAATGGACCCTATATGATGTTCCATATAGAATAATGAATCCTATATAATGCTCCATATAGAATAATGGGCCATATATAATGCTGTATATAGAATAATGGAAACCATGTAGTGCTCCATATAGATTAATGGACCCTATATAATGCTCCATATAGAATAATGAACCCTATATAATGCTCCCTATAGAATAATGGGCCCTATATAATGCCCCATATAGAATAATGGAAACCATATAATGATCCATATAAATTAATGGGCCCTATATAATGCTCCATACAGAATAATGGGCCCTATATAATGCTCCATATAGAATAATGGAAACCATATGGTGCTCCATATAGGATAATGGACCCTATATGATGATCCATATAGAATAATGAATACTTTATAATGCTCCATGTAGAATAATGGAAACCATATAATGCTCCATATAGAATAATGGGCCAAATATAATGCTCCATATAGAATAATGGGCCAAATATAATGCTCCATATAGAATAATGTACCCTAAATAATGATCCATATAGAATAAAAACCCTATATAATGCTCCATATAGAATAATGGAAACCATATAGTGCTCCATATAGATTAATGGACCCTATAGAATGCTCCATATAGAATAATGGAACCCATATAACGCTCCATACAGAATAATGGGCCTCGTATAATGCTCCATATAGAATAATGGGCCCTATATAATGCTCCATATAGAATAATGGACTTTATATAATGTTCCATATAGAATAATGGAAACTATATAGTGCACCATATAGAATAATGGACCCTATATAATGCTCCATATAGAATAATGGAGACCATATATTGCCCCATATAGAATAATGGGCCCTATATAATCCTTTATATAGAATAATGGGCCCTATATAATGTTCCATATAGAATAATAGGCCCTGTATTATGCTCCATATAGAATAATGGACCCTAAATAATGCTGCATATAGAATAATGGAAACCATGTAGTGATAATTATAGAATAATGGGCCCGATATAATGATCCATATACAATAATGGAACCCATATAATGCTCCATACAGAATAATGGGCATCATGTAATGCTCCATATAGAATAATGAGCCCTATATAATGCTACATATAGAATAATTGAACTTATATAACGCTCCATATAAAATAATGGAAACCATATAGTGCTCCATATAGAACAAAGGTCCCTTATATAATGCTCCATATAGAATAATGGAACCCATATAGTGCTCCATAAAGAATAATGGGCCCTACATAATGCTCCACATAGAATAATGGGCCCTATATAGTGCTCCATATGGAATAATGGGCCCAATATAATGTTCCATGTAGAATAATGGGCCCGATATAATGCGCCATACAAAATAATGGGCCCTATATAATGCTCCATATAAAATAATGGAAACCATATAGTGCTCCATAAAGAATAATAGACACTATATGATGTTGCATATAGAATAAAAAATCCTATATAATGCTCCATATAGAATAATGGGACATATATAATGCTCCATATAGAATAATAGAAACCATATAATGCTCCATATAAAGATGTGGGCCCTATATAATGCTCCATACAGAATAATGGGCCCTATATAATGCTCCATATAGAATAATGGGCCAAATATAATGCTCCATATAGAATAATGGACCCTATATAATACCCCATATAGAATAATGCACCCTATATAATGCTCTATATAGATTAATGGAAACCATATAATGCTCCATATAGAATAATGGGCCTCATATAATGATCCACATAGAATAAAGGGCCCTATATAGTGCTCCATATAGAATAATGGACCTTGTATAATGCTCCATATAGAATAATGGAAAACATATAGTGTTCCATGTAGAATAATGGGCCCTATATAATGCTCCTTATAGAATAATGAAAACCACATAATGCTCCATATAGAATAATGGGCCATATATAATGCTCCATAGAGAATAATGGGCCATATATAATGCTAAATATAGAATAATGTGCCCAATATAATGCTCCATATAGATTAATGGACCCTATATAATGCTCCATATAGAATAATGAACCCTATATAATGCTCCATATAGAATAATGGGCCCTATATAATGCCCCATATAGAATAATGGAAACCATATAGTGCTCCATATAGAATAATGGGCCCTATATAATGCTACATATAGAATAATGGACATTATATAATACTCCATATAGAATAATGGAAATCATATAGTGATCCTTATAGAATAATGGGCCCGATATAATGATCCATATACAAAAATGGAACCCATATAATGCTCTATACAGAATAATGGCCATCATGTAATGCTCCATATAGAGTAATGGGCCCTATATAATGCTACATATAGAATAATTGACCTTATATAACGCTCCATATAAAATAATGGAAACCATATAGTGCTCCATATAGAACAAAGGGCCCTTATATAATGCTCCATATAGAATAATAGAACCCATATAGTGCTCCATAAAGTATAATGGGCCCTATATAATGCTCCACATAGAATAATGGGCCCTATATAGTGCTCCATATGGAATAATGGGCCCAATATAATGTTCCATGTAGAATAATGGATGCTATATAATGCTCCATATAGAATAATGGGCCCTAAATAATACTCCATATAGAATAATGGGCCCTATATATTGCTCCACATAGAATAATGGGCCCTATATAGTGCTCCATATAGAATAATGGGCCCTATATAATGCTCCACATAGAATAATGGGCCCTATATAGTGCTCCATAAAGAGTAATGGGCCTCACACAATGTTCCATATAGAATAATGGGCCCAATATAATGCTTAATATAGAATAATGGAGAACATATTGTGCTCCATATAGAATAATGGGCCTATATAATGATCCATATAGAATAATGGACATTATATAAAACTCCATATAGAATAATGGAAATCATATAGGGATCAATATAGAATAATGGACTCTATATAATACTCCATATAGAATAAAGGGCCCTATATAATATTTCATATAGAATAAAGGGCCCTATATAATGCTCCATATAGAACAATGGGCCCTATATAATGCTCCATATAGAATACTGGGCCCTATATAATGCTACATATAGAATAATGGGCCCTATATAATGCTCCATATAGAACAATGGTCCATATATAATGCTCCATAGAGAATAATCTAAACCATATAGTGCTACATATAGAATAATGGACCCAATATAATGCTCCATAAAGAATAATGGACCCTATATAATGCTCCATATAGAATAATGGGCCCTATATAACGCTCCATATAGAATAATGGAAACCATATAATGCTCCATATAGAATAATGGGCCCGATATAATGCTCCATACAAAATAATGGGCCCTATATAATGCTCCATATAGAATAATGTAAACCATATAGTGCTCCATATAGAATAATGGACCCTATATAATGTTCCATACAGAATAATAGGCCCTATATTATGCTCCATATGGAATAATGGGCCCTACATAATGCTACATATAGAATAATAGCAACCATATAGTGATCCATAAAGAATAATGGGCCCTATATAATGCTCCATATAGAATAATGTTACCCATATAATGCTCCATACAGAATAATGGGCCTCATAAAATGCTCCATATAGAATAATGGGCCCTATATAATGCTCCATATAGAATAATCAGCTTTATATAACGCTCCATATAGAATAATGGAAACCATATAATGCTCCATATAGAATAATGGACCCTATATAATGATCAATATCGAATAATGGACCTTGTATAATGCTACATATAGAATAATTGGCCTCATTTAATGCTCCATATAGAATAATGGGAACCATATATGGTTCCATATAGAATAAAGGGCCCTATATAATGCCCCATATAGAATAATGGAACCCATATAGTGCTCCATATAGAATAATGGGCCTCACATAATACCCCATATAGAATAATGGGCGCTAAATAATGCTCCATATAGAATAATAAGCCCTATTTAATGCTCCATATAGAATAATGGGCACTATATAATGCTCCACATAGAATAATGGGCCCTTTATAGTGCTCCATATAGAATAATGCGCCCAATATAATGCTCCATATAGAATAAAGGGCCCAATATAATGCTCTTTATAGAATAATGGAAACCATATTGTGCTCCATATAGAATAATGGGCCCTATATAATGCTCCATATAGAATAATGGACATTATGTAATACTCCATATAGAATAATGGAAATCATATAGTGCTCCATATAGAATAATGTGCCCTATATAATGCTCCGTATAGATTAATGAGCCCTATATAATGCTCCACATAGATTAATGGGCCAAATATAATGCTCCATATAGAATAATGGAAACCATATTGTGCTCCATATAGAATAATGGACCTATATAATGCTCCATATAGAATAATGGACATTATATAAAACTCCATATAGAATAATGGAAATCATATGGAGATCAATATAGAATAATGGACCCCATATAATACTCCATGTAGAATAATGGGCCCTATATAATATTTCATGTAGAATAAAGGGCCCTATATAATGCTCCATATAGAACAATGGGCCCTATATAATGCTCCATATAGAATACTGGGCTCTATATAATGCTAGATATAGAATAATGGAAACCATATAGTGCTCCATATAGAATAATGGGCCCTATAGTATGCTCAATCTAGAGTAATGGGCCCTATATAATGTTCAATATAGTATAATGGGCCCAATATAATGCTCCATATAAAATAATGGAAACCATATAGTGCTCCATATAGAATAATGGGCCCTATATAATGCTACATATAGAATAATGGACATTATATAATACTCCATATAGAATAATGGAAATCAGATAGTGCTCCATCTAGAATAATAGACCCTATATAATAGCCCATATAGAATAATGGGTCTTATATAATGCTTCATATAGAATAATGGGTCCTATATAATGCTCCATATAGAACAATGGGCCATATATAATGCTCCATAGAGAATAATGGAAACCATATAGTGCTACATATAGAATAATGGACCCAATATAATGCTCCATAAAGAATAATGGACCCTATATAATGCTCCATATAGAATAATGGGCCCTATATAACGCTCCATATAGAATAATGGAAACCATATAATGCTCCATATAGAGATTTGGGCCCTATATAATGCTCCATACAGAATAACGGGCCCTATATAATGGTCCATATAGAATAATGGGCCAACTATAATGCTCCATATAGAATAATGGAACCTATATAATGCCCCATATAGAATAGTGCACCCTATATAATGCTCTATATAGATTAATGGAAACCATATAGTGATCCATATAGAATAATGGGCCCTATATAATGCTCCATATAGAATAATGGAACCCATATAATGCTCCATACAGAATAATGGACCTCATATAATGATCCATATAGAATAAAGGGCCCTATATAATGCTCCATATAGAATAATGGACCTTATATAATGCTCCATATAGAATAATGGAAACCATATAGTGTTCCATATAGAATAATGGACAGTATATAATGCTCCTTATAGAATAATGAAAACCATATAATGCTCCATATAGAATAATGGGCCGTATATAATGCTCCATAGAAAATAATGGGCCATATATAATGCTCCATATAGAATAATGGGCCCAATATAATGCTCCATATAGAATAATTGACCCTATATGATGCTCCATATAGAATAATGGAAACCATATAGTGCCCCGTGTCATGAAAACAACACCCACTCTTGGGTCAGACCTTGCAGCTCTCTGGCGCCCCCTTATCCTGCTGGTCAAACACGGTATTGACAGAGGATAAGCACGGGTGCAGCTGCTCTATTTTATGTCGACTATTGTGGCACGTGATGTGACAGGACGTATATATACCACCAGTTCCTTCCAGGAACGTATATATACCTCCGACCAGCCACCCTCAAACCACAATATCACATAAATACTGGTATACTGCCACCACCGATCGCTTAACAGGTGGATCGGGTACCTGGTAGGTAACGTGAATTAGCGGGTGAGGAACGTGTTTGCTCGACATAGGACAAGAAGAAAGAAACTGGTAAATAATTAATGATTTACTCCCAAAAGGGGGGCAGTGTTTACAAAATATATACAAGATATTATAAAGGAGACAATTTACATATATGCATAAACAGTTATTAAAATAAAAGGGATAAGTAATAGCAAAACCTGCTTCACAAGGTGATGGTCTCAGATTCTGTGGGGGGGACGGCTCCCCAGAAATTAGACTTGATTCCTTCACGCAGCGTGTAGTGCATGCGTCGGCGTCCCTGGTTGGAATGACCTGAAAATGGCCGATTTGCTTTTTAGTAAGCAGCCAAAACTCTGGGGAACACCCCTTATTTACCTTACAAGGGGGGCTCGGCTTTGCGAGCCCACCCAGCTGCAGAAGACCAAAAATCCTTCAGATTCCATATCTTGGTGTGGGGGGGTCCCACATCCAAGAGGGAGACATCATCTTGACCGTCAGCAATATTCATGAAGATAGATATTAAATATGAAACCTCTATGACGCTCAGAATCTCAGAATCCATTATCTCAGTTCCCGGTCCTTCCTCAGTTATGCAAGTTATACTATTGTAATGGGAAAAAGGTGAGCATTCAAAAAACGTGGTTCCGATGTTTCTGTCAGACCTGTGCGTGATTAAAATTGGCATAAAACGTTTGTACAATTAAACAATGGGATTTTTGGAGGGATATTCTGGTTTGTACCAGCGCTTGCCCTGGACTGAGGTTTTATGGCGGGTCATAAAAATTCCTGGTTTGGGGGAAAGCAAAAGTGAATTCTATGTCTTCACTTACAAACAGATAGGGGGTGGGGTTTTTTTTTTTCCTTTTTTAAAACATCTCTCATTTTTAAAAACTCGGGCAGAAATACCTTTTGCCTGACACCTCCCCCTTTTTGACTGCGCTATGGAGGTAGGACCTTCTGGTACTCCTCCAAGCGTATGTCGGGAGGCTCCCCTCGCCGGGACAACCCATCGGCATTGCCATGCTCGCTGCCCTTGCGGTGTTGAACGGTAAAGTCGTACTGCTGGAGTGTGAGGCTCCAGCGTAACAACCTTCCGTTGGCACCTGACATGGTGTGCAGCCAACTCAGGGGGTTGTGGTCAGTCACGACAGTGAAGGGGCGCCCGTACAAGTAAGGCTGTAAGCGGTTGAGGGCCCATACAATGGCCAGGCACTCCTTCTCTATGGTGGAATAGGCCACTTCCCTCGGCAGCAGTTTCCGGCTTAGGTACAACACGGGGTGTTCTTGGTTCCCCGAGTCGACCTGGCTGAGTACAGCACCGAGGCCAAACTCACTGGCGTCGGTCTGTACTAAGAGTGGCCGTGTGCCGTCGACCGCCTTTAGTACAGGAGAGCTGCTCAGGGCAGTCTTCAAAGCCCTAAAGGCCACCTCGCATTCATCCGTCCATTTGACGGAATGGGGTAGGCTCTTCCTGGTGAGGTCTGTCAAGGGCTTCGCAAGGCTACTATAGTCCTGCACAAAGCGTCTATAGTACCCTGCGGTGCCCAAGAAGGACTGCACCTGCTTCTTGGTCCTGGGGGTGGGCCAGGACACGATAGCGTCCACCTTCCCAGGCTCTGGCTTCAGAGTACCCCCACCTACCCGGTGCCCCAGGTAGTGGACCTCGTTCATGCCCATCTGGCACTTTCCCGGCTTGATGGTCAAGCCCGCCTGGTGAATGCGCCCGAGCACCTGCTGCAGATGCTCGAGGTGATCCTCCCAGGTGGGACTGAAGATGGCAATGTCATCCAGGTACGCCACTGCGTACCTCTCCAGTCCCTGGAGCAGGTGGTTGACCATTCGCTGGAACGTGGCAGGGGCATTTTTCATGCCGAAGGGCATGACCGTGGATTCATACAATCCGAAGGGGGTGATAAAGGCGGACTTCTCCTGGGCCCCGGGGCTCAAGGGAATCTGCCAATATCCCCGACTCAAATCCATAATGGAGAGATAGCTCGCGCTGGCTAACCGCTCCAGCAGCTCCTCAATGCGTGGCATGGGTTGTGCGTCAGAGGCGGTGATAGCGTTGAGCCCCCTGTAGTCCACACAGAACCGGGTGGTCCGGTCCTTCTTAGGCACCAGGACTACAGGTGAGGCCCACGCGCTCTTGGACCGCTTAATCACCCCCAACTGCAGCATCTCCTCGACCTCCTGGCGCATGACATGCTGCACCTCGTCGGAGATTCGATAGGCTGTCCGCCGGAGTGGGGCATGATTCCCGGTGTCCACTTCATGGACCGCCACTTCAGTCCTGCCAGGCAGGTTGGTGAACACTGCTTGGAAGGGTTTCAGCACTGCTTGCATCTGAGACCTCTGGTCTGCGGATAGCAAGTCGCTTAGCTCTACATCCTCTAGGGACCCGCTGGCCTTCGCTTGGGCGAGCATGTCCAAGAGAGGGTCATCCTCCCCATCCTCGGGCAGGTTGCAGACCGGTAGGACGCAGGTTCCACGTTCTTGATGAGCCTTCATCATATTAACGTGAAACGCCTTCCGCCTACCCCGCTCGTGGTCAAGTGTGATCACGTAGGTGACCGGGTTGAGCTGTTGGTGAATGACGTACGGGCCTTCCCAGGCCGCCTGAAGCTTGTCCTTTGGTACGGGGACCAGCACCCACACCTTCTGACCCACCTGGTAGGTCCGTTCTCGGGCGTTCTGGTCGTACCAATGCTTCTGGTCAGCCTGGGCTTGCGCCATGTTGTCATGCACCAACTGCGTCAAGGTCTGCATCTTGTCACGGAAGCGCATGACATACTCCACGATGGACACTCCTGGGGAGCTCGGCTCTTCTTCCCAGAATTCCCTTATCAACCCAAGGGGTCCTCGGACACGCCTGCCATACAGGAGCTCAAAGGGGGAGAACCCCGTCGAGGCCTGTGGAACCTCTCTGTAAGCAAATAGCAGGTGGGGGAGGTAACGCTCCCAGTCGCGACCCTGGGTCTCAACCAGCATTTTTAACATCTGTTTGAGGGTACCGTTGAATCGCTCACACAAACCATTGGTCTGTGGGTGATACGCACTCGATACCAAATGCTGCACCTGCATTTTCTTACATAGGGCCTCCATTAAGCGTGACATGAACTGAGTCCCCTGGTCGGTAAGCATCTCCCTGGGAAATCCTACTCGCGAAAAGATGGCCAAGAGGGCGTCCGCCACCTTATCCGCCCTAATTGAGGACAGGGCTACTGCCTCCGGATACCGGGTAGCATAGTCTACCACGGTAAGGATGAAACGTTTTCCAGAGCTGCTGGGTGTGGCCAGTGGTCCCACAATGTCCACAGCAATCCTCTGGAAAGGCTCCTCTATCACTGGCAAAGAGATCAGGGGGGCTTTGGGGGCCGGCCCTGACTTTCCCACTCTTTGACACGTGGTACAGGAGCGACAGTAGTTCACCACATCTGTCCTCATTTTGGGCCAATAAAAGTGATGAGACAGCCGGGCCTTGGTTTTGCTAACCCCCAAGTGTCCAGCGAGTGGAATTTCATGGGCGATCCGCAACAACTCGTCCCTGAATTGGTAGGGGACGACCAGCTGTCTTTCCCTCAGCCACTCCTGTTGGGGTGTACAGGGAACTGTCTCCCGGTACAACCTCCCTTGGTCCCAGAATACCCTCTCCTTATCAGACTCGGAGGTGGGCTTCTCAGCGAGGCTCCTTAACGTCTCCAGGCTAGCATCTGAGTGCAGAGCTGCCTGAATCTCCTGGCTAGAGGAAGCCAGAAGTGAGGTTAAGGCCACGTCCTCACTAGGACCCTCTGGGACCGGCTCTGGGTCCATACCTGATCCTGTTATTCCTCTGTCCGAGGAGGGTCCAGAAGGCAGGGCGTTACTTGCATTCTGGGCACTCTGACTGCGGGTAACAGCGGCTATATAGGCCGTCTCCCCGGGGAATAACACCGTCTCATTAGCCTGAGAGGCCATGAGAACTACTTCTCCATCATCCTCCATTACCTCAGGCACAGTGCTACGTATGCGGCAGCTACCATCAGCCAGGTCACCTTCTGTTGTGACACTGGTCACTGGCACAGCACCACCTGCTTCATGGTCCTCGTGCCTCTCCCCATTACCCTTGGCACTGACATTTGCTCCTGCTAGGGGATCCTCAGCAACATCACCCCGCAGAGTGACATGGCTGAGTTCTCCTGCACCTTCCAATACTACAACATTATCATCATCATCATCATCATCATCATCATCATCATCATCATCATCATCATCATCATCATGTAAAGCATTGACATTCACATTATCAGCATTAACCTTACCAACCATATCAGATCGGGGAGGGGTGTCAGGGACATAATAAGCAAACATCCTCCCCAAATCAGTTCCCAACAAAACATTTGCAGGTAGGTTTTTGGATACTCCCACTTCCTTCACCCCACTCCCCGCACCCCAATCAATAAAAACCCGGGCCATGGGCAAGGGGCATCGGACGCCCCCAATCCCAGTGACAGTCAGGGTCTTTCCTGGAATAAGCGCTTCAGGGGACACCAGTTCGGGTCGGATGAGGGTTCGTTCGGCCCCAGTGTCCTTGAGGCCTACAGTGAGAGTGTCCCCCACCCTGACAGACTGAAAGTTTTCACAGGCCCTCCCAACCGGCCCACCCACCAAAAGAACTGAGGCATTAGGCCCTGGGGCCTTGGATGGGGGGTTCTTCCTCTGCTTCTCTGGGCAAGTGGCGCTGAGATGACCAGTCTGGTTGCAGGAATAACACCTGCGGGCATCGGATGCAGGCAGGGCCTTGGCAACGGGAAAAAGGCCTCCGGAAGGTCGGCTGGCAGGGGCAGGGATGGTGGTTGATGGCTTACCCCCTTTCCAGCTGGCGACGACCGGCTTCCGCACCTCTGGTCTCCGGTTGGCCTCGTAGGTGTCTGCGATCTGCGCTGCTTTATTGGCATCAGGTGGCTCCCGATCCATCACGAACTGCCGTACCTCAGTCGGACACAGATGCAGGAACTGGTCTTTCACCATCAGGTCCTTTAGCTGCTCAAAGGTGGTCGCTGACAGTCCTTGGATCCACTGCTCAAAGTTGGTTCTGAGCCCGTCTACCACATCACGGTAGGTGTCCTGTGGTCCACGTTGGAGGGTTCTGAATTTTTTCCGGTAAACCTCCGGAGTCAGCTGGTACTTTTTTATCAGGGCCTGCTTGACGGCCTCATAGTCTCCATCCTGCTCTCGAGGGAGGGAAGCAAACACCTCCAAAGCTTTTCCTCGGAGCCCTGGAGTCAAATATCTTGCCCATTGGTCGATGGGCAGCTGATACTGCCTGCAGGCCTTTTCAAAGCCTCGCAGAAATGTGTCCAAGTCCCCATCCTTTTCCATCACAGGGAAGTGCTCAGGACGAGGTTTAAAGCAGCTGGCACTGTTGGACTCACGGGTCTGCGTAGAGGGCGACTCCTTCTGAATCCGGGCTAGCTCCAGCTGGTGTTGTCGGTCAGCTTGTCGCTCAGCAGCCTCTCGGTCAGCTTGTCGCTCAGCCCGCTCCTGGAATTTCAGGATCAGCTCCAGTCGTCCATCATGATTGTCTGTGGCGAGCTCCTCCAAGGCCATCTGCAGGTGGGGGTCCACACTACCCTGGTTGCGGGTATGGCTGGCAATCACCGGTTGGACCCCGGCAGCAACACCATCCGGGCCCTGGCTGGCCGCCCCCTCATCAGGGCTCTGCTGTCGGACGGGCTCTGCAGCACCTTGTAACAGTTCAGAAATCATTTGTTCTTTGCTTTTGCCGTGGGGGTCAATGCCTTTGGTTATACATATTCCAGTAAGAGTGTCCTTTTTCTGCTGGTGATACCAGGACTCCCCAACTACGACCATGATCACCAAAATAAAAATAGAAAAGAAAAAGCGAAGAAGGGTAGGGGTAACTGCTACACATACAGTATTGTCTCAGATCTAATAAACACTGAGTTCGATCTTCAAAACTTTTGTGCAAGTTTTTAGTGAGAGGAATGATTGCTCAAACCAGATCACTAATGTCCTATGATCCCACCGCTTGCCACCAATTTGTCATGAAAACAACACCCACTCTTGGGTCAGACCTTGCAGCTCTCTGGCGCCCCCTTATCCTGCTGGTCAAACACGGTATTGACAGAGGATAAGCACGGGTGCAGCTGCTCTATTTTATGTCGACTATTGTGGCACGTGATGTGACAGGACGTATATATACCACCAGTTCCTTCCAGGAACGTATATATACCTCCGACCAGCCACCCTCAAACCACAATATCACATAAATACTGGTATACTGCCACCACCGATCGCTTAACAGGTGGATCGGGTACCTGGTAGGTAACGTGAATTAGCGGGTGAGGAACGTGTTTGCTCGACATAGGACAAGAAGAAAGAAACTGGTAAATAATTAATGATTTACTCCCAAAAGGGGGGCAGTGTTTACAAAATATATACAAGATATTATAAAGGAGACAATTTACATATATGCATAAACAGTTATTAAAATAAAAGGGATAAGTAATAGCAAAACCTGCTTCACAAGGTGATGGTCTCAGATTCTGTGGGGGGGACGGCTCCCCAGAAATTAGACTTGATTCCTTCACGCAGCGTGTAGTGCATGCGTCGGCGTCCCTGGTTGGAATGACCTGAAAATGGCCGATTTGCTTTTTAGTAAGCAGCCAAAACTCTGGGGAACACCCCTTATTTACCTTACAAGGGGGGCTCGGCTTTGCGAGCCCACCCAGCTGCAGAAGACCAAAAATCCTTCAGATTCCATATCTTGGTGTGGGGGGGTCCCACATCCAAGAGGGAGACATCATCTTGACCGTCAGCAATATTCATGAAGATAGATATTAAATATGAAACCTCTATGACGCTCAGAATCTCAGAATCCATTATCTCAGTTCCCGGTCCTTCCTCAGTTATGCAAGTTATACTATTGTAATGGGAAAAAGGTGAGCATTCAAAAAACGTGGTTCCGATGTTTCTGTCAGACCTGTGCGTGATTAAAATTGGCATAAAACGTTTGTACAATTAAACAATGGGATTTTTGGAGGGATATTCTGGTTTGTACCAGCGCTTGCCCTGGACTGAGGTTTTATGGCGGGTCATAAAAATTCCTGGTTTGGGGGAAAGCAAAAGTGAATTCTATGTCTTCACTTACAAACAGATAGGGGGTGGGGTTTTTTTTTTTCCTTTTTTAAAACATCTCTCATTTTTAAAAACTCGGGCAGAAATACCTTTTGCCTGACACCCCGTATTGAATAATGGGCCCTATATCATGCTCCATATAGAATAATGGGCCCTACATAATGTTCCATACAGAATAATAGGCCCTATATTATGCTCCATATGGAATAATGGGCCCTACATAATGCTACATAGAGAATAATAGCAACCATATAGTGATCCATAAAGAATAATGGGCCCTATATAATGCCCCATATAGAATAATCAACTTTATATAACGCTCCATATAGAATAATGGAAACCATATAATGCTCCATAAAAAATAATGGACCCTATATAATGTTCAATATCGAATAATGGACCCTATATAATGCTACATATAGAATAATGGGCCTCATTTAATGCTCCATATAGAATAATTCGAACCATATAGTGTTCCATATAGAATAAAGGGCCCTATATAATGCCTCATATAGAATAATGGAACCCATATAATGCTCCATATAGAATAATGGGCCCAATATAATGCTCCATATAGAATAATGGACCCTATATAATGCTTCATATAGAATAATGGGCCCAATATAATGCTCATTATAGAATAATGGAAACCATATTGTGCTCCATATAGAATAATGGGCCCTATATAATGCTCCATATAGAATAATGGACATTATGTAATACTCCATATAGAATAATGGAAATCATATAGTGCTCCATATAGAATAATGTGCCCTATATAATGCTCTGTATAGAATAATGGCCCTATATAATGCTCCACATAGATTAATGGGCCCTATATAGTGCTCCATATAGAATAATGGGCCCAATATAATGCTCCATATAGAATAATGGACCATATATAATGCTCCATAAAGAATAATGGGCCCAATATAATGCTCCATATAGAATAATGGAAACCATATTGTGCTCCATATAGAATAATGGACCTATATAATGCTCCATATAGAATAATGGACATTATATAAAACTCCATACAGAATAATGGAAATAATTTGGAGATCAATATAGAATAATGGACCCCATATAATACTCCATATAGAATAATGGGCCCTATATAATATTTCATGTAGAATAAAGGGCCCTACATAATGCTCCATATAGAACAATGGGCCCTATATAATGCTCCATATAGAATACTGGGCTCTATATAATGCTACATATAGAATAATGGAAACCATATAGTGCCCCATATAGAATAATGGGCCCTATAGTATGCTCCATCTAGAGTAATGTGCCCTATATAATGTTCAATATAGTATAATGGGCAAAATATAATGCTTCATATAAAATAATGGAAACCATATAGTGCTCCATATAGAATAATGGGCCCTATATAATGCTCCATATAGAATAATGGACCTTGTATAATGCTCCATATAGAATAATGGAAACCATGTAGTGTTCCGTATAGAATAATGGGCCCTATATAATGCTCCTTATAGAATAATGAAAACCATATAATGCTCCATATAGAATAATGGGCCGTATATAATGCTCCATAGAGAATAATGGGCCATATATAATGCTCCATATGGAATAATGTGCCCAATATAATGCTCCATATAGATTAATGGACCCTATATAATGCTCCATATAGAATAATGGGCCATATATAATGCTCCATATAGAACAATGGGCCCTATGTAATGCTCCATATAGAATACTGGGCTCTATATAATGCTACATATAGAATAATGGAAACCATATAGTGCTTCATATAGAATAATGGGCCCTACAGTATGCTCCATCTAGAGTAATGGGCCCTATATAATGTTCAATATAGTATAATGGGCCCAATATAATGCTCCATATAAAATAATGGAAACCATATAGTGCTCCATATAGAATAATGGGCCCTATATAATGCCACATATAGAATAATGGACATTATATAATACACCATATAGAATAATGGAAATCATATAGTGCTCCATCTAGAAGAATAGACCCTATATAATACTCCATATAGAATAATGGATCTTATATAATGCTCCATATAGAATAATGGGTCCTATATAATGCTCCATATAGAGCAATGGGCCATATATAATGCTCCATAGAGAATAATGGAAACCATATAGTGCTACATATAGACTAATGGCCCCAATATAATGCTCCATAAAGAATAATGGACCCTATATAATGCTCCATATAGAATAATAGGCCCTATATAATGCTCCATATAGAAAAATGGAAACCATATAATGCTCCATATAGAATAATGGCCCGATATAATGCTCCATACAAATTAATGGGCCCTATATAATGTTCCATATAGAATAATGGAAACCATATAGTGCTCCATATAGAATAATGGACCCTATATGATGTTCCATATAGAATAATGGGCCCTCTATAATGTTCCATATAGAATAATGGGCCCTATATTATGCTCCATATAGATTAATGGGATCTATATAATGCTACAAATAGAATAATGGGCCAAATATAATGCTCCATATAGAATAATGGGCCAAATATAATGCTCCATATAGAATAATGTACCCTAAATAATGATCCATATAGAATAAAAACCCTATATAATGCTCCATATAGAATAATGGAAACCATATAGTGCTCCATATAGATTAATGGACCCTATAGAATGCTCCATATAGAATAATGGAACCCATATAACGCTCCATACAGAATAATGGGCCTCATATAATGCTCCATATAGAATAATGGGCCCTATATAATGCTCCATATAGAATAATGGACTTTATATAATGTTCCATATAGAATAATGGAAACTATATAGTGCACCATATAGAATAATGGACCCTATATAATGCTCCATATAGAATAATGGAGACCATATATTGCCCCATATAGAATAATGGGCCCTATATAATCCTTTATATAGAATAATGGGCCCTATATAATGTTCCATATAGAATAATAGGCCCTGTATTATGCTCCATATAGAATAATGGACCCTAAATAATGCTGCATATAGAATAATGGAAACCATGTAGTGATAATTATAGAATAATGGGCCCGATATAATGATCCATATACAATAATGGAACCCATATAATGCTCCATACAGAATAATGGGCATCATGTAATGCTCCATATAGAATAATGAGCCCTATATAATGCTACATATAGAATAATTGAACTTATATAACGCTCCATATAAAATAATGGAAACCATATAGTGCTCCATATAGAACAAAGGTCCCTTATATAATGCTCCATATAGAATAATGGAACCCATATAGTGCTCCATAAAGAATAATGGGCCCTATATAATGCTCCACATAGAATAATGGGCCCTATATAGTGCTCCATATGGAATAATGGGCCCAATATAATGTTCCATGTAGAATAATGGGCCCGATATAATGCGCCATACAAAATAATGGGCCCTATATAATGCTCCATATAAAATAATGGAAACCATATAGTGCTCCATAAAGAATAATAGACACTATATGATGTTGCATATAGAATAAAGAATCCTATATAATGCTCCATATAGAATAATGGGACATATATAATGCTCCATATAGAATAATAGAAACCATATAATGCTCCATATAAAGATGTGGGCCCTATATAATGCTCCATACAGAATAATGGGCCCTATATAATGCTCCATATAGAATAATGGGCCAAATATAATGCTCCATATAGAATAATGGACCCTATATAATACCCCATATAGAATAATGCACCCTATATAATGCTCTATATAGATTAATGGAAACCATATAATGCTCCATATAGAATAATGGGCCTCATATAATGATCCACATAGAATAAAGGGCCCTATATAGTGCTCCATATAGAATAATGGACCTTGTATAATGCTCCATATAGAATAATGGAAAACATATAGTGTTCCATGTAGAATAATGGGCCCTATATAATGCTCCTTATAGAATAATGAAAACCACATAATGCTCCATATAGAATAATGGGCCGTATATAATGCTCCATAGAGAATAATGGGCCATATATAATGCTAAATATAGAATAATGTGCCCAATATAATGCTCCATATAGATTAATGGACCCTATATAATGCTCCATATAGAATAATGAACCCTATATAATGCTCCATATAGAATAATGGGCCCTATATAATGCCCCATATAGAATAATGGAAACCATATAGTGCTCCATATAGAATAATGGGCCCTATATAATGCTACATATAGAATAATGGACATTATATAATACTCCATATAGAATAATGGAAATCATATAGTGATCCTTATAGAATAATGGGCCCGATATAATGATCCATATACAAAAATGGAACCCATATAATGCTCTATACAGAATAATGGCCATCATGTAATGCTCCATATAGAATAATGGGCCCTATATAATGCTACATATAGAATAATTGACCTTATATAACGCTCCATATAAAATAATGGAAACCATATAGTGCTCCATATAGAACAAAGGGCCCTTATATAATGCTCCATATAGAATAATAGAACCCATATAGTGCTCCATAAAGTATAATGGGCCCTATATAATGCTCCACATAGAATAATGGGCCCTATATAGTGCTCCATATGGAATAATGGGCCCAATATAATGTTCCATGTAGAATAATGGATGCTATATAATGCTCCATATAGAATAATGGGCCCTAAATAATACTCCATATAGAATAATGGGCCCTATATATTGCTCCACATAGAATAATGGGCCCTATATAGTGCTCCATATAGAATAATGGGCCCTATATAATGCTCCACATAGAATAATGGGCCCTATATAGTGCTCCATAAAGAGTAATGGGCCTCACACAATGTTCCATATAGAATAATGGGCCCAATATAATGCTTAATATAGAATAATGGAGAACATATTGTGCTCCATATAGAATAATGGGCCTATATAATGATCCATATAGAATAATGGACATTATATAAAACTCCATATAGAATAATGGAAATCATATAGGGATCAATATAGAATAATGGACTCTATATAATACTCCATATAGAATAATGGGCCCTATATAATATTTCATATAGAATAAAGGGCCCTATATAATGCTCCATATAGAACAATGGGCCCTATATAATGCTCCATATAGAATACTGGGCCCTATATAATGCTACATATAGAATAATGGGCCCTATATAATGCTCCATATAGAACAATGGTCCATATATAATGCTCCATAGAGAATAATCTAAACCATATAGTGCTACATATAGAATAATGGACCCAATATAATGCTCCATAAAGAATAATGGACCCTATATAATGCTCCATATAGAATAATGGGCCCTATATAACGCTCCATATAGAATAATGGAAACCATATAATGCTCCATATAGAATAATGGGCCCGATATAATGCTCCATACAAAATAATGGGCCCTATATAATGCTCCATATAGAATAATGTAAACCATATAGTGCTCCATATAGAATAATGGACCCTATATAATGTTCCATACAGAATAATAGGCCCTATATTATGCTCCATATGGAATAATGGGCCCTACATAATGCTACATATAGAATAATAGCAACCATATAGTGATCCATAAAGAATAATGGGCCCTATATAATGCTCCATATAGAATAATGTTACCCATATAATGCTCCATACAGAATAATGGGCCTCATAAAATGCTCCATATAGAATAATGGGCCCTATATAATGCTCCATATAGAATAATCAGCTTTATATAACGCTCCATATAGAATAATGGAAACCATATAATGCTCCATATAGAATAATGGACCCTATATAATGATCAATATCGAATAATGGACCTTGTATAATGCTACATATAGAATAATTGGCCTCATTTAATGCTCCATATAGAATAATGGGAACCATATAGGGTTCCATATAGAATAAAGGGCCCTATATAATGCCCCATATAGAATAATGGAACCCATATAGTGCTCCATATAGAATAATGGGCCTCACATAATACTCCATATAGAATAATGGACCTATATAATGCTCCATATAGAATAATGGACATTATATAAAACTCCATACAGAATAATGGAAATAATTTGGAGATCAATATAGAATAATGGACCCCATATAATACTCCATATAGAATAATGGGCCCTATATAATATTTCATGTAGAATAAAGGGCCCTACATAATGCTCCATATAGAACAATGGGCCCTATATAATGCTCCATATAGAATACTGGGCTCTATATAATGCTACATATAGAATAATGGAAACCATATAGTGCCCCATATAGAATAATGGGCCCTATAGTATGCTCCATCTAGAGTAATGTGCCCTATATAATGTTCAATATAGTATAATGGGCAAAATATAATGCTTCATATAAAATAATGGAAACCATATAGTGCTCCATATAGAATAATGGGCCCTATATAATGCTCCATATAGAATAATGGACCTTGTATAATGCTCCATATAGAATAATGGAAACCATGTAGTGTTCCGTATAGAATAATGGGCCCTATATAATGCTCCTTATAGAATAATGAAAACCATATAATGCTCCATATAGAATAATGGGCCGTATATAATGCTCCATAGAGAATAATGGGCCATATATAATGCTCCATATGGAATAATGTGCCCAATATAATGCTCCATATAGATTAATGGACCCTATATAATGCTCCATATAGAATAATGGGCCATATATAATGCTCCATATAGAACAATGGGCCCTATGTAATGCTCCATATAGAATACTGGGCTCTATATAATGCTACATATAGAATAATGGAAACCATATAGTGCTTCATATAGAATAATGGGCCCTACAGTATGCTCCATCTAGAGTAATGGGCCCTATATAATGTTCAATATAGTATAATGGGCCCAATATAATGCTCCATATAAAATAATGGAAACCATATAGTGCTCCATATAGAATAATGGGCCCTATATAATGCCACATATAGAATAATGGACATTATATAATACACCATATAGAATAATGGAAATCATATAGTGCTCCATCTAGAAGAATAGACCCTATATAATACTCCATATAGAATAATGGATCTTATATAATGCTCCATATAGAATAATGGGTCCTATATAATGCTCCATATAGAGCAATGGGCCATATATAATGCTCCATAGAGAATAATGGAAACCATATAGTGCTACATATAGACTAATGGCCCCAATATAATGCTCCATAAAGAATAATGGACCCTATATAATGCTCCATATAGAATAATAGGCCCTATATAATGCTCCATATAGAAAAATGGAAACCATATAATGCTCCATATAGAATAATGGCCCGATATAATGCTCCATACAAATTAATGGGCCCTATATAATGTTCCATATAGAATAATGGAAACCATATAGTGCTCCATATAGAATAATGGACCCTATATGATGTTCCATATAGAATAATGGGCCCTCTATAATGTTCCATATAGAATAATGGGCCCTATATTATGCTCCATATAGATTAATGGGATCTATATAATGCTACAAATAGAATAATGGGCCAAATATAATGCTCCATATAGAATAATGGGCCAAATATAATGCTCCATATAGAATAATGTACCCTAAATAATGATCCATATAGAATAAAAACCCTATATAATGCTCCATATAGAATAATGGAAACCATATAGTGCTCCATATAGATTAATGGACCCTATAGAATGCTCCATATAGAATAATGGAACCCATATAACGCTCCATACAGAATAATGGGCCTCATATAATGCTCCATATAGAATAATGGGCCCTATATAATGCTCCATATAGAATAATGGACTTTATATAATGTTCCATATAGAATAATGGAAACTATATAGTGCACCATATAGAATAATGGACCCTATATAATGCTCCATATAGAATAATGGAGACCATATATTGCCCCATATAGAATAATGGGCCCTATATAATCCTTTATATAGAATAATGGGCCCTATATAATGTTCCATATAGAATAATAGGCCCTGTATTATGCTCCATATAGAATAATGGACCCTAAATAATGCTGCATATAGAATAATGGAAACCATGTAGTGATAATTATAGAATAATGGGCCCGATATAATGATCCATATACAATAATGGAACCCATATAATGCTCCATACAGAATAATGGGCATCATGTAATGCTCCATATAGAATAATGAGCCCTATATAATGCTACATATAGAATAATTGAACTTATATAACGCTCCATATAAAATAATGGAAACCATATAGTGCTCCATATAGAACAAAGGTCCCTTATATAATGCTCCATATAGAATAATGGAACCCATATAGTGCTCCATAAAGAATAATGGGCCCTATATAATGCTCCACATAGAATAATGGGCCCTATATAGTGCTCCATATGGAATAATGGGCCCAATATAATGTTCCATGTAGAATAATGGGCCCGATATAATGCGCCATACAAAATAATGGGCCCTATATAATGCTCCATATAAAATAATGGAAACCATATAGTGCTCCATAAAGAATAATAGACACTATATGATGTTGCATATAGAATAAAGAATCCTATATAATGCTCCATATAGAATAATGGGACATATATAATGCTCCATATAGAATAATAGAAACCATATAATGCTCCATATAAAGATGTGGGCCCTATATAATGCTCCATACAGAATAATGGGCCCTATATAATGCTCCATATAGAATAATGGGCCAAATATAATGCTCCATATAGAATAATGGACCCTATATAATACCCCATATAGAATAATGCACCCTATATAATGCTCTATATAGATTAATGGAAACCATATAATGCTCCATATAGAATAATGGGCCTCATATAATGATCCACATAGAATAAAGGGCCCTATATAGTGCTCCATATAGAATAATGGACCTTGTATAATGCTCCATATAGAATAATGGAAAACATATAGTGTTCCATGTAGAATAATGGGCCCTATATAATGCTCCTTATAGAATAATGAAAACCACATAATGCTCCATATAGAATAATGGGCCGTATATAATGCTCCATAGAGAATAATGGGCCATATATAATGCTAAATATAGAATAATGTGCCCAATATAATGCTCCATATAGATTAATGGACCCTATATAATGCTCCATATAGAATAATGAACCCTATATAATGCTCCATATAGAATAATGGGCCCTATATAATGCCCCATATAGAATAATGGAAACCATATAGTGCTCCATATAGAATAATGGGCCCTATATAATGCTACATATAGAATAATGGACATTATATAATACTCCATATAGAATAATGGAAATCATATAGTGATCCTTATAGAATAATGGGCCCGATATAATGATCCATATACAAAAATGGAACCCATATAATGCTCTATACAGAATAATGGCCATCATGTAATGCTCCATATAGAATAATGGGCCCTATATAATGCTACATATAGAATAATTGACCTTATATAACGCTCCATATAAAATAATGGAAACCATATAGTGCTCCATATAGAACAAAGGGCCCTTATATAATGCTCCATATAGAATAATAGAACCCATATAGTGCTCCATAAAGTATAATGGGCCCTATATAATGCTCCACATAGAATAATGGGCCCTATATAGTGCTCCATATGGAATAATGGGCCCAATATAATGTTCCATGTAGAATAATGGATGCTATATAATGCTCCATATAGAATAATGGGCCCTAAATAATACTCCATATAGAATAATGGGCCCTATATATTGCTCCACATAGAATAATGGGCCCTATATAGTGCTCCATATAGAATAATGGGCCCTATATAATGCTCCACATAGAATAATGGGCCCTATATAGTGCTCCATAAAGAGTAATGGGCCTCACACAATGTTCCATATAGAATAATGGGCCCAATATAATGCTTAATATAGAATAATGGAGAACATATTGTGCTCCATATAGAATAATGGGCCTATATAATGATCCATATAGAATAATGGACATTATATAAAACTCCATATAGAATAATGGAAATCATATAGGGATCAATATAGAATAATGGACTCTATATAATACTCCATATAGAATAATGGGCCCTATATAATATTTCATATAGAATAAAGGGCCCTATATAATGCTCCATATAGAACAATGGGCCCTATATAATGCTCCATATAGAATACTGGGCCCTATATAATGCTACATATAGAATAATGGGCCCTATATAATGCTCCATATAGAACAATGGTCCATATATAATGCTCCATAGAGAATAATCTAAACCATATAGTGCTACATATAGAATAATGGACCCAATATAATGCTCCATAAAGAATAATGGACCCTATATAATGCTCCATATAGAATAATGGGCCCTATATAACGCTCCATATAGAATAATGGAAACCATATAATGCTCCATATAGAATAATGGGCCCGATATAATGCTCCATACAAAATAATGGGCCCTATATAATGCTCCATATAGAATAATGTAAACCATATAGTGCTCCATATAGAATAATGGACCCTATATAATGTTCCATACAGAATAATAGGCCCTATATTATGCTCCATATGGAATAATGGGCCCTACATAATGCTACATATAGAATAATAGCAACCATATAGTGATCCATAAAGAATAATGGGCCCTATATAATGCTCCATATAGAATAATGTTACCCATATAATGCTCCATACAGAATAATGGGCCTCATAAAATGCTCCATATAGAATAATGGGCCCTATATAATGCTCCATATAGAATAATCAGCTTTATATAACGCTCCATATAGAATAATGGAAACCATATAATGCTCCATATAGAATAATGGACCCTATATAATGATCAATATCGAATAATGGACCTTGTATAATGCTACATATAGAATAATTGGCCTCATTTAATGCTCCATATAGAATAATGGGAACCATATAGGGTTCCATATAGAATAAAGGGCCCTATATAATGCCCCATATAGAATAATGGAACCCATATAGTGCTCCATATAGAATAATGGGCCTCACATAATACTCCATATAGAATAATGGGCGCTAAATAATGCTCCATATAGAATAATAAGCCCTATTTAATGCTCCATATAGAATAATGGGCCCTATATAATGCTCCACATAGAATAATGGGCCCTTTATAGTGCTCCATATAGAATAATGCGCCCAATATAATGCTCCATATAGAATAAAGGGCCCAATATAATGCTCTTAATAGAATAATGGAAACCATATTGTGCTCCATATAGAATAATGGACCTATATAATGCTCCATATAGAATAATGGACATTATATAAAACTCCATACAGAATAATGGAAATAATTTGGAGATCAATATAGAATAATGGACCCCATATAATACTCCATATAGAATAATGGGCCCTATATAATATTTCATGTAGAATAAAGGGCCCTACATAATGCTCCATATAGAACAATGGGCCCTATATAATGCTCCATATAGAATACTGGGCTCTATATAATGCTACATATAGAATAATGGAAACCATATAGTGCCCCATATAGAATAATGGGCCCTATAGTATGCTCCATCTAGAGTAATGTGCCCTATATAATGTTCAATATAGTATAATGGGCAAAATATAATGCTTCATATAAAATAATGGAAACCATATAGTGCTCCATATAGAATAATGGGCCCTATATAATGCTCCATATAGAATAATGGACCTTGTATAATGCTCCATATAGAATAATGGAAACCATGTAGTGTTCCGTATAGAATAATGGGCCCTATATAATGCTCCTTATAGAATAATGAAAACCATATAATGCTCCATATAGAATAATGGGCCGTATATAATGCTCCATAGAGAATAATGGGCCATATATAATGCTCCATATGGAATAATGTGCCCAATATAATGCTCCATATAGATTAATGGACCCTATATAATGCTCCATATAGAATAATGGGCCATATATAATGCTCCATATAGAACAATGGGCCCTATGTAATGCTCCATATAGAATACTGGGCTCTATATAATGCTACATATAGAATAATGGAAACCATATAGTGCTTCATATAGAATAATGGGCCCTACAGTATGCTCCATCTAGAGTAATGGGCCCTATATAATGTTCAATATAGTATAATGGGCCCAATATAATGCTCCATATAAAATAATGGAAACCATATAGTGCTCCATATAGAATAATGGGCCCTATATAATGCCACATATAGAATAATGGACATTATATAATACACCATATAGAATAATGGAAATCATATAGTGCTCCATCTAGAAGAATAGACCCTATATAATACTCCATATAGAATAATGGATCTTATATAATGCTCCATATAGAATAATGGGTCCTATATAATGCTCCATATAGAGCAATGGGCCATATATAATGCTCCATAGAGAATAATGGAAACCATATAGTGCTACATATAGACTAATGGCCCCAATATAATGCTCCATAAAGAATAATGGACCCTATATAATGCTCCATATAGAATAATAGGCCCTATATAATGCTCCATATAGAAAAATGGAAACCATATAATGCTCCATATAGAATAATGGCCCGATATAATGCTCCATACAAATTAATGGGCCCTATATAATGTTCCATATAGAATAATGGAAACCATATAGTGCTCCATATAGAATAATGGACCCTATATGATGTTCCATATAGAATAATGGGCCCTCTATAATGTTCCATATAGAATAATGGGCCCTATATTATGCTCCATATAGATTAATGGGATCTATATAATGCTACAAATAGAATAATGGGCCAAATATAATGCTCCATATAGAATAATGGGCCAAATATAATGCTCCATATAGAATAATGTACCCTAAATAATGATCCATATAGAATAAAAACCCTATATAATGCTCCATATAGAATAATGGAAACCATATAGTGCTCCATATAGATTAATGGACCCTATAGAATGCTCCATATAGAATAATGGAACCCATATAACGCTCCATACAGAATAATGGGCCTCATATAATGCTCCATATAGAATAATGGGCCCTATATAATGCTCCATATAGAATAATGGACTTTATATAATGTTCCATATAGAATAATGGAAACTATATAGTGCACCATATAGAATAATGGACCCTATATAATGCTCCATATAGAATAATGGAGACCATATATTGCCCCATATAGAATAATGGGCCCTATATAATCCTTTATATAGAATAATGGGCCCTATATAATGTTCCATATAGAATAATAGGCCCTGTATTATGCTCCATATAGAATAATGGACCCTAAATAATGCTGCATATAGAATAATGGAAACCATGTAGTGATAATTATAGAATAATGGGCCCGATATAATGATCCATATACAATAATGGAACCCATATAATGCTCCATACAGAATAATGGGCATCATGTAATGCTCCATATAGAATAATGAGCCCTATATAATGCTACATATAGAATAATTGAACTTATATAACGCTCCATATAAAATAATGGAAACCATATAGTGCTCCATATAGAACAAAGGTCCCTTATATAATGCTCCATATAGAATAATGGAACCCATATAGTGCTCCATAAAGAATAATGGGCCCTATATAATGCTCCACATAGAATAATGGGCCCTATATAGTGCTCCATATGGAATAATGGGCCCAATATAATGTTCCATGTAGAATAATGGGCCCGATATAATGCGCCATACAAAATAATGGGCCCTATATAATGCTCCATATAAAATAATGGAAACCATATAGTGCTCCATAAAGAATAATAGACACTATATGATGTTGCATATAGAATAAAGAATCCTATATAATGCTCCATATAGAATAATGGGACATATATAATGCTCCATATAGAATAATAGAAACCATATAATGCTCCATATAAAGATGTGGGCCCTATATAATGCTCCATACAGAATAATGGGCCCTATATAATGCTCCATATAGAATAATGGGCCAAATATAATGCTCCATATAGAATAATGGACCCTATATAATACCCCATATAGAATAATGCACCCTATATAATGCTCTATATAGATTAATGGAAACCATATAATGCTCCATATAGAATAATGGGCCTCATATAATGATCCACATAGAATAAAGGGCCCTATATAGTGCTCCATATAGAATAATGGACCTTGTATAATGCTCCATATAGAATAATGGAAAACATATAGTGTTCCATGTAGAATAATGGGCCCTATATAATGCTCCTTATAGAATAATGAAAACCACATAATGCTCCATATAGAATAATGGGCCGTATATAATGCTCCATAGAGAATAATGGGCCATATATAATGCTAAATATAGAATAATGTGCCCAATATAATGCTCCATATAGATTAATGGACCCTATATAATGCTCCATATAGAATAATGAACCCTATATAATGCTCCATATAGAATAATGGGCCCTATATAATGCCCCATATAGAATAATGGAAACCATATAGTGCTCCATATAGAATAATGGGCCCTATATAATGCTACATATAGAATAATGGACATTATATAATACTCCATATAGAATAATGGAAATCATATAGTGATCCTTATAGAATAATGGGCCCGATATAATGATCCATATACAATAATGGAACCCATATAATGCTCTATACAGAATAATGGCCATCATGTAATGCTCCATATAGAATAATGGGCCCTATATAATGCTACATATAGAATAATTGACCTTATATAACGCTCCATATAAAATAATGGAAACCATATAGTGCTCCATATAGAACAAAGGGCCCTTATATAATGCTCCATATAGAATAATAGAACCCATATAGTGCTCCATAAAGTATAATGGGCCCTATATAATGCTCCACATAGAATAATGGGCCCTATATAGTGCTCCATATGGAATAATGGGCCCAATATAATGTTCCATGTAGAATAATGGATGCTATATAATGCTCCATATAGAATAATGGGCCCTAAATAATACTCCATATAGAATAATGGGCCCTATATATTGCTCCACATAGAATAATGGGCCCTATATAGTGCTCCATATAGAATAATGGGCCCTATATAATGCTCCACATAGAATAATGGGCCCTATATAGTGCTCCATAAAGAGTAATGGGCCTCACACAATGTTCCATATAGAATAATGGGCCCAATATAATGCTTAATATAGAATAATGGAGAACATATTGTGCTCCATATAGAATAATGGGCCTATATAATGATCCATATAGAATAATGGACATTATATAAAACTCCATATAGAATAATGGAAATCATATAGGGATCAATATAGAATAATGGACTCTATATAATACTCCATATAGAATAATGGGCCCTATATAATATTTCATATAGAATAAAGGGCCCTATATAATGCTCCATATAGAATACTGGGCCCTATATAATGCTACATATAGAATAATGGGCCCTATATAATGCTCCATATAGAACAATGGTCCATATATAATGCTCCATAGAGAATAATCTAAACCATATAGTGCTACATATAGAATAATGGACCCAATATAATGCTCCATAAAGAATAATGGACCCTATATAATGCTCCATATAGAATAATGGGCCCTATATAACGCTCCATATAGAATAATGGAAACCATATAATGCTCCATATAGAATAATGGGCCCGATATAATGCTCCATACAAAATAATGGGCCCTATATAATGCTCCATATAGAATAATGTAAACCATATAGTGCTCCATATAGAATAATGGACCCTATATAATGTTCCATACAGAATAATAGGCCCTATATTATGCTCCATATGGAATAATGGGCCCTACATAATGCTACATATAGAATAATAGCAACCATATAGTGATCCATAAAGAATAATGGGCCCTATATAATGCTCCATATAGAATAATGTTACCCATATAATGCTCCATACAGAATAATGGGCCTCATAAAATGCTCCATATAGAATAATGGGCCCTATATAATGCTCCATATAGAATAATCAGCTTTATATAATGCTCCATATAGAATAATGGAAACCATATAATGCTCCATATAGAACAATGGACCCTATATAATGATCAATATCGAATAATGGACCTTGTATAATGCTACATATAGAATAATTGGCCTCATTTAATGCTCCATATAGAATAATGGGAACCATATAGGGTTCCATATAGAATAAAGGGCCCTATATAATGCCCCATATAGAATAATGGAACCCATATAGTGCTCCATATAGAATAATGGGCCTCACATAATACTCCATATAGAATAATGGGCGCTAAATAATGCTCCATATAGAATAATAAGCCCTATTTAATGCTCCATATAGAATAATGGGCCCTATATAATGCTCCACATAGAATAATGGGCCCTTTATAGTGCTCCATATAGAATAATGCGCCCAATATAATGCTCCATATAGAATAAAGGGCCCAATATAATGCTCTTTATAGAATAATGGAAACCATATTGTGCTCCATATAGAATAATGGGCCCTATATAATGCTCCATATAGAATAATGGACATTATGTAATACTCCATATAGAATAATGGAAATCATATAGTGCTCCATATAGAATAATGTGCCCTATATAATGCTCCGTATAGATTAATGAGCCCTATATAATGCTCCACATAGATTAATGGGCCTTATATAGTTCTCCATATAGAATAATGGGCCCAATATAATGCTCCATATAGAATAATGGACCATATATAATGCTCCATAAAGAATAATGGGCCAAATATAATGCTCCATATAGAATAATGGAAACCATATTGTGCTCCATATAGAATAATGGACCTATATAATGCTCCATATAGAATAATGGACATTATATAAAACTCCATATAGAATAATGGAAATCATATGGAGATCAATATAGAATAATGGACCCCATATAATACTCCATGTAGAATAATGGGCCCTATATAATATTTCATGTAGAATAAAGGGCCCTATATAATGCTCCATATAGAACAATGGGCCCTATATAATGCTCCATATAGAATACTGGGCTCTATATAATGCTAGATATAGAATAATGGAAACCATATAGTGCTCCATATAGAATAATGGGCCCTATAGTATGCTCAATCTAGAGTAATGGGCCCTATATAATGTTCAATATAGTATAATGGGCCCAATATAATGCTCCATATAAAATAATGGAAACCATATAGTGCTCCATATAGAATAATGGGCCCTATATAATGCTACATATAGAATAATGGACATTATATAATACTCCATATAGAATAATGGAAATCAGATAGTGCTCCATCTAGAATAATAGACCCTATATAATAGCCCATATAGAATAATGGGTCTTATATAATGCTTCATATAGAATAATGGGTCCTATATAATGCTCCATATAGAACAATGGGCCATATATAATGCTCCATAGAGAATAATGGAAACCATATAGTGCTACATATAGAATAATGGACCCAATATAATGCTCCATAAAGAATAATGGACCCTATATAATGCTCCATATAGAATAATGGGCCCTATATAACGCTCCATATAGAATAATGGAAACCATATAATGCTCCATATAGAGATTTGGGCCCTATATAATGCTCCATACAGAATAACGTGCCCTATATAATGGTCTATATAGAATAATGGGCCAACTATAATGCTCCATATAGAATAATGGAACCTATATAATGCCCCATATAGAATAGTGCACCCTATATAATGCTCTATATAGATTAATGGAAACCATATAGTGATCCATATAGAATAATGGGCCCTATATAATGCTCCATATAGAATAATGGAACCCATATAATGCTCCATACAGAATAATGGGCCTCATATAATGATCCATATAGAATAAAGGGCCCTATATAATGCTCCATATAGAATAATGGACCTTATATAATGCTCCATATAGAATAATGGAAACCATATAGTGTTCCATATAATAATGGACAGTATATAATGCTCCTTATAGAATAATGAAAACCATATAATGCTCCATATAGAATAATGGGCCGTATATAATGCTCCATAGAAAATAATGGGCCATATATAATGCTCCATATAGAATAATGGGCCCAATATAATGCTCCATATAGAATAATTGACCCTATATGATGCTCCATATAGAATAATGGAAACCATATAGTGCCCCGTATTGTATAATGGGCCCTATATCATGCTCCATATAGAATAATGGGCCCTACATAATGTTCCATACAGAATAATAGGCCCTATATTATGCTCCATATGGAATAATGAGCCCTACATAATGCTACATAGAGAATAATAGCAACCATATAGTGATCCATAAAGAATAATGGGCCCTATATAATGCCCCATATAGAATAATCAACTTTATATAACGCTCCATATAGAATAATGGGAACCATATAATGCTCCATATAGAATAATGGACCCTATATAATGTTCAATATCGAATAATGGACCCTATATAATGCTACATATAGAATAATGGGCCTCATTTAATGCTCCATATAGAATAATGGGAACCATATAGTGTTCCATATAGAATAAAGGGCCCTATATAATGCCTCATATAGAATAATGGAACCCATATAATGCTCCATATAGAATAATGGGCCCAATATAATGCTCCATATAGAATAATGGACCCTATATAATGCTTCATATAGAATAATGGGCCCAATATAATGCTCATTATAGAATAATGGAAACCATATTGTGCTCCATATAGAATAATGGGCCCTATATAATGCTCCATATAGAATAATGGACATTATGTAATACTCCATATAGAATAATGGAAATCATATAGTGCTCCATATAGAATAATGTGCCCTATATAATGCTCCGTATAGAATAATGGCCCTATATAATGCTCCACATAGATTAATGGGCCCTATATAGTGCTCCATATAGAATAATGGGCCCAATATAATGCTCCATATAGAATAATGGACCATATATAATGCTCCATAAAGAATAATGGGCCCAATATAATGCTCCATATAGAATAATGGAAACCATATTGTGCTCCATATAGAATAATGGACCTATATAATGCTCCATATAGAATAATGGACATTATATAAAACTCCATATAGAATAATGGAAATAATATGGAGATCAATATAGAATAATGGACCCCATATAATACTCCATATAGAATAATGGGCCCTATATAATATTTCATGTAGAATAAAGGGCCCTACATAATGCTCCATATAGAACAATGGGCCCTATATAATGCTCCATATAGAATACTGGGCTCTATATAATGCTACATATAGAATAATGGAAACCATATAGTGCCCCATATAGAATAATGGGCCCTATAGTATGCTCCATCTAGAGTAATGTGCCCTATATAATGTTCAATATAGTATAATGGGCAAAATATAATGCTTCATATAAAATAATGGAAACCATATAGTGCTCCATATAGAATAATGGGCCCTATATAATGCTCCATATAGAATAATGGACCTTGTATAATGCTCCATATAGAATAATGGAAACCATGTAGTGTTCCGTATAGAATAATGGGCCCTATATAATGCTCCTTATAGAATAATGAAAACCATATAATGCTCCATATAGAATAATGGGCCGTATATAATGCTCCATAGAGAATAATGGGCCATATATAATGCTCCATATGGAATAATGTGCCCAATATAATGCTCCATATAGATTAATGGACCCTATATAATGCTCCATATAGAATAATGGGCCATATATAATGCTCCATATAGAACAATGGGCCCTATGTAATGCTCCATATAGAATACTAGGCTCTATATAATGCTACATATAGAATAATGGAAACCATATAGTGCTCCATATAGAATAATGGGCCCTACAGTATGCTCCATCTAGAGTAATGGGCCCTATATAATGTTCAATATAGTATAATGGGCCCAATATAATGCTCCATATAAAATAATGGAAACCATATAGTGCTCCATATAGAATAATGGGCCCTATATAATGCCACATATAGAATAATGGACATTATATAATACACCATATAGAATAATGGAAATCATATAGTGCTCCATCTAGAAGAATAGACCCTATATAATACTCCATATAGAATAATGGATCTTATATAATGCTCCATATAGAATAATGGGTCCTATATAATGCTCCATATAGAGCAATGGGCCATATATAATGCTCCATAGAGAATAATGGAAACCATATAGTGCTACATATAGACTAATGGACCCAATATAATGCTCCATAAAGAATAATGGACCCTATATAATGCTCCATATAGAATAATAGGCCCTATATAATGCTCCATATAGAAAAATGGAAACCATATAATGCTCCATATAGAATAATGGCCCGATATAATGCTCCATACAAATTAATGGGCCCTATATAATGCTCCATATAGAATAATGGAAACCATATAGTGCTCCATATAGAATAATGGACCCTATATGATGTTCCATATAGAATAATGGGCCCTCTATAATGTTCCATATAGAATAATGGGCCCTATATTATGCTCCATATAGATTAATGGGATCTATATAATGCTACAAATAGAATAATGGAAAACATTTAGTGCATCATATACAATAATGGGCCTTATATAATGCTCCACATAGAATAATGGAACCCATATAATGTTCCATACAGAATAATGGGCCTCATATAACGCTTCATATACAATAATTGGCCCTAAATAATGCTCCATACAGAATAATGGACCCTATATAATGCTCCATATAGAATAATGGACCGTATATAATGCTTCATATAGAATAATGGGCCATATATAATGCTGTATATAGAATAACGGAAACCATGCAGAGCTCCATATAGATTAATGGACCCTATATAATGCTTCATATAGAATAATGAACCCTATATAATGCTCCATATTGAATAATGGGCCTTATATAATGCCCTATATAGAATAATGGAAACCATATAATGATCCATATAATTTAATGGGCCCTATATAATGCTCCATACAGAATAATGGGCCCTATATAATGCTCCATATAGAATAATGGAAACCATATGGTGCTCCATATAGAATAATGGACCCTATATGATGATCGATATAGAATAATGGATACTTTATAATGCTCCATATAGAATAATGGGCCCTATACAATGCTCCATGTAGAATAATGGAAACCATATAATGCTCCATATAGAATAATGGGCCCTATATAATGCTCCATATAGAATAATGGGCCAAATATAATGCTCCATATAGAATAATGTACCCTAAATAATGGTCCATATAGAATAAAAACCCTATATAATGCTCCATATAGAATAATGGAAACCATATAGTGCTCCATATAGAATAATGGGCCCTATATAATCCTTTATATAGAATAATGGGCCCTATATAATGTTCCATATAGAATAATAGGCCCTGTATTATGCTCCATATAGAATAATGGACCCTAAATAATGCTACATATAGAATAATGGAAACCATATAGTGATCCTTATAGAATAATGGGCCTGATATAATGATCCATATACAATAATGGAACCCATATAATGCTCCATACAGAATAATGGGCATCATGTAATGCTCCATATAGAATAATGGGCCCTATATAATGCTCCATATAGAATAATGGAAACCATGTAGTGTTCAGTATAGAATAATGGGCCCAATATAATGCTCCTTATAGAATAATGAAAACCATATAATGCTCCATATAGAATAATGGGCCGTATATAATGCTCCATAGAGAATAATGGGCCATATATAATGCTCCATATGGAATAATGTGCCCAATATAATGCTCCATGTAGATTAATGGACCCTATATAATGCTCCATATAGAATAATGGGCCCTATATAATGCCCCATATAGAATAATGGAAACCATATAATGATCCATATAAATTAATGGGCCCTATATAATGCTCCATACAGAATAATGGGCCCTATATAATGCTCCATATAGAATAATGGAAACCATATGGTGCTCCATATAGGATAATGGACCCTATATGATGATCCATATAGAATAATGGATACTTTATCATGCTCCATATAGAATAATGGGCCCTATATAATGCTCCATGTAGAATAATGGAAACCATATAATGCTCCATATAGAATAATGGGCCCTATATAATGCTCCATATAGAATAATGGATCCTAAATAATGATCCATATAGAATAAAAACCCTATATAATGCTCCATATAGAATAATGGAAACCATATAGTGCTGCATATAGATTAATGGGCCCTATAGAATGCTCCATATAGAATAATGTAACCCATATAACGCTCCATACTGAATAATGGGCCTCATATAATGCTCCATATAGAATAATGGGCCCTCTATAATGCTCCATATAGAATAATGGACCTTATATAATGTTCCATATAGAATAATGGAAACTATATAGTGCACCATATAGAATAATGGACCCTATATATTGCTCCATATAGAATAATGGAGACCATATAGTGCCCCATATAGAATAATGCGCCCTATATAACCCTTTATATAGAATAATGGGCCCTATATAATGTTCCATATAGAATAATAGGCCCTGTATTATGCTCCATATAGAATAATGGACCCTAAATAATGCTACATATAGAATAATGGAAACCATATAGTGATCCTTATAGAATAATGGGCCCGATATAATGATCCATATAAAATAATGGAACCCATATAATGCTCCATACAGAATAAAGGGCATCATGTAATGCTCCATATAGAATAATCGGCCCTATATAATGCTACATATAGAATAATTTACCTTATGTAACGCTCCATATAAAATAATGGAAACCATATAGTGCTCCATATAGAACAAAGGGCCCTTATATAATGCTCCATATAGAATAATGGAACCCATATAGTGCTCCATAAAGAATAATGGGCCCTATATAATGCTCCACATAGAATAATGGGCCCTATATAGTGCTCCATATGGAATAATGGGCCCAATATAATGTTCCATGTAGAATAATGGACCCTATGTAATGCTCCATATAGAATAATGGGCCCTAAATAATACTCCATATAGAATAATGGGCCCTATATATTGCTCCACATAGAATAATGGGCCCTATATAGTGCTCCATATAGAATAATGGGCCCTATATAATGCTCCACATAGAATAATGGGCCCAATATAGTGCTCCATAAAGAGTAATGGGCCTCACACAATGTTCCATATGGAATAATGGGCCCAGTATAATGCTCCATATAGAATAATGGAGAACATGTTGTGCTCCATATAGAATAATGGGCCTATATAATGATCCATATAGAATAATGGACATTATATAAAACTTCATATAGAATAATGCAAATCATATAGAGATCAATATAGAATAATGGACCCTATATAATACTCCATATAGAATAATGGGCCCTATATAATATTTCATATAGAATAAATGCCCTATATAATGCTCCATATAGAACAATGGGCCCTATATAATGCTCCATATAGAATACTGGGCCCTATATAATGCTACATATAGAATAATGGAAACCACATAGTGCTCCATATAGAATAATGGGCCCTATAGTATGCTCCATCTAGAGTAATGGGCCCTATATAATGTTCAATATAGTATAATGGGCCCAATATAATGCTCCATATAAAATAATGGAAATCATATAGTGCTCCATATAGAATAACGGGCCCTATATAATGCTCCATATAGAATAATGGACATTATATAATACTCCATATAGAATAATGGAAATCATATAGTGCTCCATCTAGAATAATGGACCCTATATAATACTCCATATAGAATAATGGTTCTTATATAATGCTCCATATAGAATAATGGGCCCTATATAATGCTCCATATAGAACAATGGGCCATATATAATGCTCCATAGAGAATAATGGAAACCATATAGTGCTACATATAGAATAATGGACCCAATATAATGCTCCATAAAGAATAATGGACCCTATATAATGCTCCATATAGAATAATGGGCCCTATAAAACGCTCCATATAGAATAATGGAAACCATATAATGCTCCATATAGAATAATGGGCCCGATATAATGCTCCATACAAAATAATGGGCCCTATATAATGCTCCATATAGAATAATGGAAACCATATAGTGCTCCATATAGAATAATGGACCCTATATGATGTTCCATATAGAATAATGGGCCCTCTATAATGTTCCATATAGAATAATGGGCCCTATATTATGCTCCATATAGATTAATGGGATCTATATAATGCTACAAATAGAATAATGGAAAACATTTAGTGCATCATATACAATAATGGGCCTTATATAATGCTCCACATAGAATAATGGAACCCATATAATGTTCCATACAGAATAATGGGCCTCATATAACGCTTCATATACAATAATGGGCCCTAAATAATGCTCCATACAGAATAATGGACCCTATATAATGCTCCATATAGAATAATGGACCGTATATAATGCTTCATATAGAATAATGGGCCATATATAATACTGTATATAGAATAATGGAAACCATGTAGTGCTCCATATAGATTAATGGACCCTATATAATGCTCCATATAGAATAATGAACCCTATATAATGCTCCATATAGAATAATGGGCCCTATATAATGCCCTATATAGAATAATGGAAACCATATAATGATCCATATAAATTAATGGGCCCTATATAATGCTCCATACAGAATAATGGGCCCTATATAATGCTTCATATAGAATAATTTAAACCATATGGTGCTCCATAGAGAATAATGGACCCTATATGATAATCCATATAGAATAATGGATACTTTATAATGCTCCATATAGAATAATGGGCCCTAAATAATGCTCCATGTAGAATAATGGAAACCATATAATGCTCCATATAGAATAATGGGCCCTATATAATGCTCCATATAGAATAATGGGCCAAATATAATACTCCATATAGAATAATGGACCCTAAATAATGATCCATATAGAATAAAAACCCTATATAATGCTTCATATAGAATAATGGAAACCATATAGTGCTCCATATAGATTAATGGGCCCTATAGAATGCTCCATATAGAATAATGGAACCCATATAACGCTCCATACAGAATAATGGGCCTCATATAATGTTCCATATAGAATAATGGGCCCTATATAATGCTCCATATAGAATAATGGACCTTATATAATGTTCCATATAGAACAATGGAAACTATATATTGCACCATATAGAATAATGGACCCTATATGATGCTCCATATAGAATAATGGAGACCATATAGTGCCCCATATAGAATAATGGGCCCTATATAATCCTTTATATAGAATAATGGGCCCTATATAATGTTCCATATAGAATAATAGGCCCTGTATTATGCTCCATATAGAATAATGGACCCTAAATAATGCTACATATAGAATAATGGAAACCATATAGTGATCCTTGTAGAATAATGGGCCCGATATAATGATCCATATACAATAATGGAACCCATATAATGCTCCATACAGAATAATGGGCATCATGTAATGCTCCATATAGAATAATGGGCCCTATATAATACTACATATAGAATAATTGACCGTATATAACGCTCCATATAAAATAATGGAAACCATATAGAGCTCCATATAGAACAAAGGGCCCTTATATAATGCTCCATATAGAATAATGGAACCCATATAGTGCTCCATAAAGAATAATGGGCCCTATATAATGCTCCACATAGAATAATGGGCCCTATATAGTGCTCCATATGGAATAATGGGCCCAATATAATGTTCCATGTAGAATAATGGACGCTATATATTGCTCCACATAGAATAATGGGCCCTATATAGTGCTCCATATAGAATAATGGGCCCTATATAATGCTCCACATAGAATAATGGGCCCTATATAGTGCTCCATAAAGAGTAATGGGCCTCACACAATGTTCCATATAGAATAATGGGCCCAATATAATGCTTAATATAGAATAATGGAGAACATATTGTTCTCCATATAGAATAATGGGCCTATATAATGATCCATATAGAATAATGGACATTATATAAAACTCCATATAGAATAATGGAAATCATATAGGGATCAATATAGAATAATGGACATTATATAATACTCCATATAGAATAATGGACCCTATATAATATTTCATATAGAATAAAGGGCCCTATATAATGCTCCAATTAGAACAATGGGCCCTATATAATGCTCCACATAGAATACTGGGCCCTATATAATGCCACATATAGAATAATGGAAACCATGTCATGCTCCATATAGAATAATGGGCCCTATAGTATGCTACATCTAGAGTAATGGGCCCTATATAATGTTCAATATAGTATAATGGGCCCAATATAATGCTCCATATAAAATAATGGAAACCATATAGTGCTCCATATAGAATAATGGGCCCTATATAATGCTTCATATAGAGTAATGGACATTATATAATACTCCATATAGAATAATGGAAATCATATAGTGCTCCATCTAGAATAATGGACCCTATATAATACTCCATATAGAATAATGGTTCTTATATAATGCTCCATATAGAATAATGGGCCCTATATAATGCTCCATATAGAAAAATGGGCCATATATAATGCTCCATAGAGAATAATGGAAACCATATAGTGCTACATATAGAATAATGGACCCAATATAATGCTCCATAAAGAATAATGGACCCTATATAATGCTCCATATAGAATAATGGGCCCTATATAACGCTCCATATAGAATAATGGAAACCATATAATGCTCCATATAGAGATTTGGGCCCTATATAATGCTCCATACAGAATAACGGGCCCTATATAATGGTCCATATAGAATAATGGGCCAACTATAATGCTCCATATAGAATAATGGAACTTATATAATGCCCCATATAGAATAGTGCACCCTATATAATGCTCTATATAGATTAATGGAAACCATATAGTGATCCATATAGAATAATGGGCCCTATATAATGCTCCATATAGAATAATGGAACCCATATAATGCTCCATACAGAATAATGGGCCTCATATAATGATCCATATAGAATAAAGGGCCCTATATAATGCTCCGTATAGAATAATGGACCTTATATAATGCTCCATATAGAATAATGGAAACCATATAGTGTTCCATATAGAATAATGGACAGTATATAATGCTCCTTATAGAATAATGAAAACCATATAATGCTCCATATAGAATAATGGGCCGTATATAATGCTCCATAGAAAATAATGGGCCATATATAATGCTCCATATAGAATAATGGGCCCAATATAATGCTCCATATAGAATAATTGACCCTATATGATGCTCCATATAGAATAATGGAAACCATATAGTGCCCCGTATTGAATAATGGGCCCTATATCATGCTCCATATAGAATAATGGGCCCTACATAATGTTCCATACAGAATAATAGGCCCTATATTATGCTCCATATGGAATAATGGGCCCTACATAATGCTACATAGAGAATAATAGCAACCATATAGTGATCCATAAAGAATAATGGGCCCTATATAATGCCCCATATAGAATAATCAACTTTATATAACGCTCCATATAGAATAATGGAAACCATATAATGCTCCATAAAAAATAATGGACCCTATATAATGTTCAATATCGAATAATGGACCCTATATAATGCTACATATAGAATAATCGGCCTCATTTAATGCTCCATATAGAATAATTCGAACCATATAGTGTTCCATATAGAATAAAGGGCCCTATATAATGCCTCATATAGAATAATGGAACCCATATAATGCTCCATATAGAATAATGGGCCCAATATAATGCTCCATATAGAATAATGGACCCTATATAATGCTTCATATAGAATAATGGGCCCAATATAATGCTCATTATAGAATAATGGAAACCATATTGTGCTCCATATAGAATAATGGGCCCTATATAATGCTCCATATAGAATAATGGACATTATGTAATACTCCATATAGAATAATGGAAATCATATAGTGCTCCATATAGAATAATGTGCCCTATATAATGCTCCGTATAGAATAATGGCCCTATATAATGCTCCACATAGATTAATGGGCCCTATATAGTGCTCCATATAGAATAAAGGGCCCAATATAATGCTCCATATAGAATAATGGACCATATATAATGCTCCATAAAGAATAATGGGCCCAATATAATGCTCCATATAGAATAATGGAAACCATATTGTGCTCCATATAGAATAATGGACCTATATAATGCTCCATATAGAATAATGGACATTATATAAAACTCCATATAGAATAATGGAAATAATTTGGAGATCAATATAGAATAATGGACCCCATATAATACTCCATATAGAATAATGGGCCCTATATAATATTTCATGTAGAATAAAGGGCCCTACATAATGCTCCATATAGAACAATGGGCCCTATATAATGCTCCATATAGAATACTGGGCTCTATATAATGCTACATATAGAATAATGGAAACCATATAGTGCCCCATATAGAATAATGGGCCCTATAGTATGCTCCATCTAGAGTAATGTGCCCTATATAATGTTCAATATAGTATAATGGGCAAAATATAATGCTTCATATAAAATAATGGAAACCATATAGTGCTCCATATAGAATAATGGGCCCTATATAATGCTCCATATAGAATAATGGACCTTGTATAATGCTCCATATAGAATAATGGAAACCATGTAGTGTTCCGTATAGAATAATGGGCCCTATATAATGCTCCTTATAGAATAATGAAAACCATATAATGCTCCATATAGAATAATGGGCCGTATATAATGCTCCATAGAGAATAATGGGCCATATATAATGCTCTATATGGAATAATGTGCCCAATATAATGCTCCATATAGATTAATGGACCCTATATAATGCTCCATATAGAATAATGGGCCATATATAATGCTCCATATAGAACAATGGGCCCTATGTAATGCTCCATATAGAATACTGGGCTCTATATAATGCTACATATAGAATAATGGAAACCATATAGTGCTTCATATAGAATAATGGGCCCTACAGTATGCTCCATCTAGAGTAATGGGCCCTATATAATGTTCAATATAGTATAATGGGCCCAATATAATGCTCCATATAAAATAATGGAAACCATATAGTGCTCCATATAGAATAATGGGCCCTATATAATGCCACATATAGAATAATGGACATTATATAATACACCATATAGAATAATGGAAATCATATAGTGCTCCATCTAGAAGAATAGACCCTATATAATACTCCATATAGAATAATGGATCTTATATAATGCTCCATATAGAATAATGGGTCCTATATAATGCTCCATATAGAGCAATGGGCCATATATAATGCTCCATAGAGAATAATGGAAACCATATAGTGCTACATATAGACTAATGGCCCCAATATAATGCTCCATAAAGAATAATGGACCCTATATAATGCTCCATATAGAATAATAGGCCCTATATAATGCTCCATATAGAAAAATGGAAACCATATAATGCTCCATATAGAATAATGGCCCGATATAATGCTCCATACAAATTAATGGGCCCTATATAATGTTCCATATAGAATAATGGAAACCATATAGTGCTCCATATAGAATAATGGACCCTATATGATGTTCCATATAGAATAATGGGCCCTCTATAATGTTCCATATAGAATAATGGGCCCTATATTATGCTCCATATAGATTAATGGGATCTATATAATGCTACAAATAGAATAATGGGCCAAATATAATGCTCCATATAGAATAATGGGCCAAATATAATGCTCCATATAGAATAATGTACCCTAAATAATGATCCATATAGAATAAAAACCCTATATAATGCTCCATATAGAATAATGGAAACCATATAGTGCTCCATATAGATTAATGGACCCTATAGAATGCTCCATATAGAATAATGGAACCCATATAACGCTCCATACAGAATAATGGGCCTCATATAATGCTCCATATAGAATAATGGGCCCTATATAATGCTCCATATAGAATAATGGACTTTATATAATGTTCCATATAGAATAATGGAAACTATATAGTGCACCATATAGAATAATGGACCCTATATAATGCTCCATATAGAATAATGGAGACCATATATTGCCCCATATAGAATAATGGGCCCTATATAATCCTTTATATAGAATAATGGGCCCTATATAATGTTCCATATAGAATAATAGGCCCTGTATTATGCTCCATATAGAATAATGGACCCTAAATAATGCTGCATATAGAATAATGGAAACCATGTAGTGATAATTATAGAATAATGGGCCCGATATAATGATCCATATACAATAATGGAACCCATATAATGCTCCATACAGAATAATGGGCATCATGTAATGCTCCATATAGAATAATGAGCCCTATATAATGCTACATATAGAATAATTGAACTTATATAACGCTCCATATAAAATAATGGAAACCATATAGTGCTCCATATAGAACAAAGGTCCCTTATATAATGCTCCATATAGAATAATGGAACCCATATAGTGCTCCATAAAGAATAATGGGCCCTATATAATGCTCCACATAGAATAATGGGCCCTATATAGTGCTCCATATGGAATAATGGGCCCAATATAATGTTCCATGTAGAATAATGGGCCCGATATAATGCGCCATACAAAATAATGGGCCCTATATAATGCTCCATATAAAATAATGGAAACCATATAGTGCTCCATAAAGAATAATAGACACTATATGATGTTGCATATAGAATAAAGAATCCTATATAATGCTCCATATAGAATAATGGGACATATATAATGCTCCATATAGAATAATAGAAACCATATAATGCTCCATATAAAGATGTGGGCCCTATATAATGCTCCATACAGAATAATGGGCCCTATATAATGCTCCATATAGAATAATGGGCCAAATATAATGCTCCATATAGAATAATGGACCCTATATAATACCCCATATAGAATAATGCACCCTATATAATGCTCTATATAGATTAATGGAAACCATATAATGCTCCATATAGAATAATGGGCCTCATATAATGATCCACATAGAATAAAGGGCCCTATATAGTGCTCCATATAGAATAATGGACCTTGTATAATGCTCCATATAGAATAATGGAAAACATATAGTGTTCCATGTAGAATAATGGGCCCTATATAATGCTCCTTATAGAATAATGAAAACCACATAATGCTCCATATAGAATAATGGGCCGTATATAATGCTCCATAGAGAATAATGGGCCATATATAATGCTAAATATAGAATAATGTGCCCAATATAATGCTCCATATAGATTAATGGACCCTATATAATGCTCCATATAGAATAATGAACCCTATATAATGCTCCATATAGAATAATGGGCCCTATATAATGCCCCATATAGAATAATGGAAACCATATAGTGCTCCATATAGAATAATGGGCCCTATATAATGCTACATATAGAATAATGGACATTATATAATACTCCATATAGAATAATGGAAATCATATAGTGATCCTTATAGAATAATGGGCCCGATATAATGATCCATATACAATAATGGAACCCATATAATGCTCTATACAGAATAATGGCCATCATGTAATGCTCCATATAGAATAATGGGCCCTATATAATGCTACATATAGAATAATTGACCTTATATAACGCTCCATATAAAATAATGGAAACCATATAGTGCTCCATATAGAACAAAGGGCCCTTATATAATGCTCCATATAGAATAATAGAACCCATATAGTGCTCCATAAAGTATAATGGGCCCTATATAATGCTCCACATAGAATAATGGGCCCTATATAGTGCTCCATATGGAATAATGGGCCCAATATAATGTTCCATGTAGAATAATGGATGCTATATAATGCTCCATATAGAATAATGGGCCCTAAATAATACTCCATATAGAATAATGGGCCCTATATATTGCTCCACATAGAATAATGGGCCCTATATAGTGCTCCATATAGAATAATGGGCCCTATATAATGCTCCACATAGAATAATGGGCCCTATATAGTGCTCCATAAAGAGTAATGGGCCTCACACAATGTTCCATATAGAATAATGGGCCCAATATAATGCTTAATATAGAATAATGGAGAACATATTGTGCTCCATATAGAATAATGGGCCTATATAATGATCCATATAGAATAATGGACATTATATAAAACTCCATATAGAATAATGGAAATCATATAGGGATCAATATAGAATAATGGACTCTATATAATACTCCATATAGAATAATGGGCCCTATATAATATTTCATATAGAATAAAGGGCCCTATATAATGCTCCATATAGAACAATGGGCCCTATATAATGCTCCATATAGAATACTGGGCCCTATATAATGCTACATATAGAATAATGGGCCCTATATAATGCTCCATATAGAACAATGGTCCATATATAATGCTCCATAGAGAATAATCTAAACCATATAGTGCTACATATAGAATAATGGACCCAATATAATGCTCCATAAAGAATAATGGACCCTATATAATGCTCCATATAGAATAATGGGCCCTATATAACGCTCCATATAGAATAATGGAAACCATATAATGCTCCATATAGAATAATGGGCCCGATATAATGCTCCATACAAAATAATGGGCCCTATATAATGCTCCATATAGAATAATGTAAACCATATAGTGCTCCATATAGAATAATGGACCCTATATAATGTTCCATACAGAATAATAGGCCCTATATTATGCTCCATATGGAATAATGGGCCCTACATAATGCTACATATAGAATAATAGCAACCATATAGTGATCCATAAAGAATAATGGGCCCTATATAATGCTCCATATAGAATAATGTTACCCATATAATGCTCCATACAGAATAATGGGCCTCATAAAATGCTCCATATAGAATAATGGGCCCTATATAATGCTCCATATAGAATAATCAGCTTTATATAATGCTCCATATAGAATAATGGAAACCATATAATGCTCCATATAGAATAATGGACCCTATATAATGATCAATATCGAATAATGGACCTTGTATAATGCTACATATAGAATAATTGGCCTCATTTAATGCTCCATATAGAATAATGGGAACCATATAGGGTTCCATATAGAATAAAGGGCCCTATATAATGCCCCATATAGAATAATGGAACCCATATAGTGCTCCATATAGAATAATGGGCCTCACATAATACTCCATATAGAATAATGGGCGCTAAATAATGCTCCATATAGAATAATAAGCCCTATTTAATGCTCCATATAGAATAATGGGCCCTATATAATGCTCCACATAGAATAATGGGCCCTTTATAGTGCTCCATATAGAATAATGCGCCCAATATAATGCTCCATATAGAATAAAGGGCCCAATATAATGCTCTTTATAGAATAATGGAAACCATATTGTGCTCCATATAGAATAATGGGCCCTATATAATGCTCCATATAGAATAATGGACATTATGTAATACTCCATATAGAATAATGGAAATCATATAGTGCTCCATATAGAATAATGTGCCCTATATAATGCTCCGTATAGATTAATGAGCCCTATATAATGCTCCACATAGATTAATGGGCCTTATATAGTTCTCCATATAGAATAATGGGCCCAATATAATGCTCCATATAGAATAATGGACCATATATAATGCTCCATAAAGAATAATGGGCCAAATATAATGCTCCATATAGAATAATGGAAACCATATTGTGCTCCATATAGAATAATGGACCTATATAATGCTCCATATAGAATAATGGACATTATATAAAACTCCATATAGAATAATGGAAATCATATGGAGATCAATATAGAATAATGGACCCCATATAATACTCCATGTAGAATAATGGGCCCTATATAATATTTCATGTAGAATAAAGGGCCCTATATAATGCTCCATATAGAACAATGGGCCCTATATAATGCTCCATATAGAATACTGGGCTCTATATAATGCTAGATATAGAATAATGGAAACCATATAGTGCTCCATATAGAATAATGGGCCCTATAGTATGCTCAATCTAGAGTAATGGGCCCTATATAATGTTCAATATAGTATAATGGGCCCAATATAATGCTCCATATAAAATAATGGAAACCATATAGTGCTCCATATAGAATAATGGGCCCTATATAATGCTACATATAGAATAATGGACATTATATAATACTCCATATAGAATAATGGAAATCAGATAGTGCTCCATCTAGAATAATAGACCCTATATAATAGCCCATATAGAATAATGGGTCTTATATAATGCTTCATATAGAATAATGGGTCCTATATAATGCTCCATATAGAACAATGGGCCATATATAATGCTCCATAGAGAATAATGGAAACCATATAGTGCTACATATAGAATAATGGACCCAATATAATGCTCCATAAAGAATAATGGACCCTATATAATGCTCCATATAGAATAATGGGCCCTATATAACGCTCCATATAGAATAATGGAAACCATATAATGCTCCATATAGAGATTTGGGCCCTATATAATGCTCCATACAGAATAACGTGCCCTATATAATGGTCTATATAGAATAATGGGCCAACTATAATGCTCCATATAGAATAATGGAACCTATATAATGCCCCATATAGAATAGTGCACCCTATATAATGCTCTATATAGATTAATGGAAACCATATAGTGATCCATATAGAATAATGGGCCCTATATAATGCTCCATATAGAATAATGGAACCCATATAATGCTCCATACAGAATAATGGGCCTCATATAATGATCCATATAGAATAAAGGGCCCTATATAATGCTCCATATAGAATAATGGACCTTATATAATGCTCCATATAGAATAATGGAAACCATATAGTGTTCCATATAATAATGGACAGTATATAATGCTCCTTATAGAATAATGAAAACCATATAATGCTCCATATAGAATAATGGGCCGTATATAATGCTCCATAGAAAATAATGGGCCATATATAATGCTCCATATAGAATAATGGGCCCAATATAATGCTCCATATAGAATAATTGACCCTATATGATGCTCCATATAGAATAATGGAAACCATATAGTGCCCCGTATTGTATAATGGGCCCTATATCATGCTCCATATAGAATAATGGGCCCTACATAATGTTCCATACAGAATAATAGGCCCTATATTATGCTCCATATGGAATAATGAGCCCTACATAATGCTACATAGAGAATAATAGCAACCATATAGTGATCCATAAAGAATAATGGGCCCTATATAATGCCCCATATAGAATAATCAACTTTATATAACGCTCCATATAGAATAATGGGAACCATATAATGCTCCATATAGAATAATGGACCCTATATAATGTTCAATATCGAATAATGGACCCTATATAATGCTACATATAGAATAATGGGCCTCATTTAATGCTCCATATAGAATAATGGGAACCATATAGTGTTCCATATAGAATAAAGGGCCCTATATAATGCCTCATATAGAATAATGGAACCCATATAATGCTCCATATAGAATAATGGGCCCAATATAATGCTCCATATAGAATAATGGACCCTATATAATGCTTCATATAGAATAATGGGCCCAATATAATGCTCATTATAGAATAATGGAAACCATATTGTGCTCCATATAGAATAATGGGCCCTATATAATGCTCCATATAGAATAATGGACATTATGTAATACTCCATATAGAATAATGGAAATCATATAGTGCTCCATATAGAATAATGTGCCCTATATAATGCTCCGTATAGAATAATGGCCCTATATAATGCTCCACATAGATTAATGGGCCCTATATAGTGCTCCATATAGAATAATGGGCCCAATATAATGCTCCATATAGAATAATGGACCATATATAATGCTCCATAAAGAATAATGGGCCCAATATAATGCTCCATATAGAATAATGGAAACCATATTGTGCTCCATATAGAATAATGGACCTATATAATGCTCCATATAGAATAATGGACATTATATAAAACTCCATATAGAATAATGGAAATAATATGGAGATCAATATAGAATAATGGACCCCATATAATACTCCATATAGAATAATGGGCCCTATATAATATTTCATGTAGAATAAAGGGCCCTACATAATGCTCCATATAGAACAATGGGCCCTATATAATGCTCCATATAGAATACTGGGCTCTATATAATGCTACATATAGAATAATGGAAACCATATAGTGCCCCATATAGAATAATGGGCCCTATAGTATGCTCCATCTAGAGTAATGTGCCCTATATAATGTTCAATATAGTATAATGGGCAAAATATAATGCTTCATATAAAATAATGGAAACCATATAGTGCTCCATATAGAATAATGGGCCCTATATAATGCTCCATATAGAATAATGGACCTTGTATAATGCTCCATATAGAATAATGGAAACCATGTAGTGTTCCGTATAGAATAATGGGCCCTATATAATGCTCCTTATAGAATAATGAAAACCATATAATGCTCCATATAGAATAATGGGCCGTATATAATGCTCCATAGAGAATAATGGGCCATATATAATGCTCCATATGGAATAATGTGCCCAATATAATGCTCCATATAGATTAATGGACCCTATATAATGCTCCATATAGAATAATGGGCCATATATAATGCTCCATATAGAACAATGGGCCCTATGTAATGCTCCATATAGAATACTAGGCTCTATATAATGCTACATATAGAATAATGGAAACCATATAGTGCTCCATATAGAATAATGGGCCCTACAGTATGCTCCATCTAGAGTAATGGGCCCTATATAATGTTCAATATAGTATAATGGGCCCAATATAATGCTCCATATAAAATAATGGAAACCATATAGTGCTCCATATAGAATAATGGGCCCTATATAATGCCACATATAGAATAATGGACATTATATAATACACCATATAGAATAATGGAAATCATATAGTGCTCCATCTAGAAGAATAGACCCTATATAATACTCCATATAGAATAATGGATCTTATATAATGCTCCATATAGAATAATGGGTCCTATATAATGCTCCATATAGAGCAATGGGCCATATATAATGCTCCATAGAGAATAATGGAAACCATATAGTGCTACATATAGACTAATGGACCCAATATAATGCTCCATAAAGAATAATGGACCCTATATAATGCTCCATATAGAATAATAGGCCCTATATAATGCTCCATATAGAAAAATGGAAACCATATAATGCTCCATATAGAATAATGGCCCGATATAATGCTCCATACAAATTAATGGGCCCTATATAATGCTCCATATAGAATAATGGAAACCATATAGTGCTCCATATAGAATAATGGACCCTATATGATGTTCCATATAGAATAATGGGCCCTCTATAATGTTCCATATAGAATAATGGGCCCTATATTATGCTCCATATAGATTAATGGGATCTATATAATGCTACAAATAGAATAATGGAAAACATTTAGTGCATCATATACAATAATGGGCCTTATATAATGCTCCACATAGAATAATGGAACCCATATAATGTTCCATACAGAATAATGGGCCTCATATAACGCTTCATATACAATAATTGGCCCTAAATAATGCTCCATACAGAATAATGGACCCTATATAATGCTCCATATAGAATAATGGACCGTATATAATGCTTCATATAGAATAATGGGCCATATATAATGCTGTATATAGAATAACGGAAACCATGCAGAGCTCCATATAGATTAATGGACCCTATATAATGCTTCATATAGAATAATGAACCCTATATAATGCTCCATATTGAATAATGGGCCTTATATAATGCCCTATATAGAATAATGGAAACCATATAATGATCCATATAATTTAATGGGCCCTATATAATGCTCCATACAGAATAATGGGCCCTATATAATGCTCCATATAGAATAATGGAAACCATATGGTGCTCCATATAGAATAATGGACCCTATATGATGATCGATATAGAATAATGGATACTTTATAATGCTCCATATAGAATAATGGGCCCTATACAATGCTCCATGTAGAATAATGGAAACCATATAATGCTCCATATAGAATAATGGGCCCTATATAATGCTCCATATAGAATAATGGGCCAAATATAATGCTCCATATAGAATAATGTACCCTAAATAATGGTCCATATAGAATAAAAACCCTATATAATGCTCCATATAGAATAATGGAAACCATATAGTGCTCCATATAGAATAATGGGCCCTATATAATCCTTTATATAGAATAATGGGCCCTATATAATGTTCCATATAGAATAATAGGCCCTGTATTATGCTCCATATAGAATAATGGACCCTAAATAATGCTACATATAGAATAATGGAAACCATATAGTGATCCTTATAGAATAATGGGCCTGATATAATGATCCATATACAATAATGGAACCCATATAATGCTCCATACAGAATAATGGGCATCATGTAATGCTCCATATAGAATAATGGGCCCTATATAATGCTCCATATAGAATAATGGAAACCATGTAGTGTTCAGTATAGAATAATGGGCCCAATATAATGCTCCTTATAGAATAATGAAAACCATATAATGCTCCATATAGAATAATGGGCCGTATATAATGCTCCATAGAGAATAATGGGCCATATATAATGCTCCATATGGAATAATGTGCCCAATATAATGCTCCATGTAGATTAATGGACCCTATATAATGCTCCATATAGAATAATGGGCCCTATATAATGCCCCATATAGAATAATGGAAACCATATAATGATCCATATAAATTAATGGGCCCTATATAATGCTCCATACAGAATAATGGGCCCTATATAATGCTCCATATAGAATAATGGAAACCATATGGTGCTCCATATAGGATAATGGACCCTATATGATGATCCATATAGAATAATGGATACTTTATCATGCTCCATATAGAATAATGGGCCCTATATAATGCTCCATGTAGAATAATGGAAACCATATAATGCTCCATATAGAATAATGGGCCCTATATAATGCTCCATATAGAATAATGGATCCTAAATAATGATCCATATAGAATAAAAACCCTATATAATGCTCCATATAGAATAATGGAAACCATATAGTGCTGCATATAGATTAATGGGCCCTATAGAATGCTCCATATAGAATAATGTAACCCATATAACGCTCCATACTGAATAATGGGCCTCATATAATGCTCCATATAGAATAATGGGCCCTCTATAATGCTCCATATAGAATAATGGACCTTATATAATGTTCCATATAGAATAATGGAAACTATATAGTGCACCATATAGAATAATGGACCCTATATATTGCTCCATATAGAATAATGGAGACCATATAGTGCCCCATATAGAATAATGCGCCCTATATAACCCTTTATATAGAATAATGGGCCCTATATAATGTTCCATATAGAATAATAGGCCCTGTATTATGCTCCATATAGAATAATGGACCCTAAATAATGCTACATATAGAATAATGGAAACCATATAGTGATCCTTATAGAATAATGGGCCCGATATAATGATCCATATAAAATAATGGAACCCATATAATGCTCCATACAGAATAAAGGGCATCATGTAATGCTCCATATAGAATAATCGGCCCTATATAATGCTACATATAGAATAATTTACTTTATGTAACGCTCCATATAAAATAATGGAAACCATATAGTGCTCCATATAGAACAAAGGGCCCTTATATAATGCTCCATATAGAATAATGGAACCCATATAGTGCTCCATAAAGAATAATGGGCCCTATATAATGCTCCACATAGAATAATGGGCCCTATATAGTGCTCCATATGGAATAATGGGCCCAATATAATGTTCCATGTAGAATAATGGACCCTATGTAATGCTCCATATAGAATAATGGGCCCTAAATAATACTCCATATAGAATAATGGGCCCTATATATTGCTCCACATAGAATAATGGGCCCTATATAGTGCTCCATATAGAATAATGGGCCCTATATAATGCTCCACATAGAATAATGGGCCCAATATAGTGCTCCATAAAGAGTAATGGGCCTCACACAATGTTCCATATGGAATAATGGGCCCAGTATAATGCTCCATATAGAATAATGGAGAACATGTTGTGCTCCATATAGAATAATGGGCCTATATAATGATCCATATAGAATAATGGACATTATATAAAACTTCATATAGAATAATGCAAATCATATAGAGATCAATATAGAATAATGGACCCTATATAATACTCCATATAGAATAATGGGCCCTATATAATATTTCATATAGAATAAATGCCCTATATAATGCTCCATATAGAACAATGGGCCCTATATAATGCTCCATATAGAATACTGGGCCCTATATAATGCTACATATAGAATAATGGAAACCACATAGTGCTCCATATAGAATAATGGGCCCTATAGTATGCTCCATCTAGAGTAATGGGCCCTATATAATGTTCAATATAGTATAATGGGCCCAATATAATGCTCCATATAAAATAATGGAAATCATATAGTGCTCCATATAGAATAACGGGCCCTATATAATGCTCCATATAGAATAATGGACATTATATAATACTCCATATAGAATAATGGAAATCATATAGTGCTCCATCTAGAATAATGGACCCTATATAATACTCCATATAGAATAATGGTTCTTATATAATGCTCCATATAGAATAATGGGCCCTATATAATGCTCCATATAGAACAATGGGCCATATATAATGCTCCATAGAGAATAATGGAAACCATATAGTGCTACATATAGAATAATGGACCCAATATAATGCTCCATAAAGAATAATGGACCCTATATAATGCTCCATATAGAATAATGGGCCCTATAAAACGCTCCATATAGAATAATGGAAACCATATAATGCTCCATATAGAATAATGGGCCCGATATAATGCTCCATACAAAATAATGGGCCCTATATAATGCTCCATATAGAATAATGGAAACCATATAGTGCTCCATATAGAATAATGGACCCTATATGATGTTCCATATAGAATAATGGGCCCTCTATAATGTTCCATATAGAATAATGGGCCCTATATTATGCTCCATATAGATTAATGGGATCTATATAATGCTACAAATAGAATAATGGAAAACATTTAGTGCATCATATACAATAATGGGCCTTATATAATGCTCCACATAGAATAATGGAACCCATATAATGTTCCATACAGAATAATGGGCCTCATATAACGCTTCATATACAATAATGGGCCCTAAATAATCCTCCATACAGAATAATGGACCCTATATAATGCTCCATATAGAATAATGGACCGTATATAATGCTTCATATAGAATAATGGGCCATATATAATACTGTATATAGAATAATGGAAACCATGTAGTGCTCCATATAGATTAATGGACCCTATATAATGCTCCATATAGAATAATGAACCCTATATAATGCTCCATATAGAATAATGGGCCCTATATAATGCCCTATATAGAATAATGGAAACCATATAATGATCCATATAAATTAATGGGCCCTATATAATGCTCCATACAGAATAATGGGCCCTATATAATGCTTCATATAGAATAATTTAAACCATATGGTGCTCCATAGAGAATAATGGACCCTATATGATAATCCATATAGAATAATGGATACTTTATAATGCTCCATATAGAATAATGGGCCCTAAATAATGCTCCATGTAGAATAATGGAAACCATATAATGCTCCATATAGAATAATGGGCCCTATATAATGCTCCATATAGAATAATGGGCCAAATATAATACTCCATATAGAATAATGGACCCTAAATAATGATCCATATAGAATAAAAACCCTATATAATGCTTCATATAGAATAATGGAAACCATATAGTGCTCCATATAGATTAATGGGCCCTATAGAATGCTCCATATAGAATAATGGAACCCATATAACGCTCCATACAGAATAATGGGCCTCATATAATGTTCCATATAGAATAATGGGCCCTATATAATGCTCCATATAGAATAATGGACCTTATATAATGTTCCATATAGAACAATGGAAACTATATATTGCACCATATAGAATAATGGACCCTATATGATGCTCCATATAGAATAATGGAGACCATATAGTGCCCCATATAGAATAATGGGCCCTATATAATCCTTTATATAGAATAATGGGCCCTATATAATGTTCCATATAGAATAATAGGCCCTGTATTATGCTCCATATAGAATAATGGACCCTAAATAATGCTACATATAGAATAATGGAAACCATATAGTGATCCTTGTAGAATAATGGGCCCGATATAATGATCCATATACAATAATGGAACCCATATAATGCTCCATACAGAATAATGGGCATCATGTAATGCTCCATATAGAATAATGGGCCCTATATAATACTACATATAGAATAATTGACCGTATATAACGCTCCATATAAAATAATGGAAACCATATAGAGCTCCATATAGAACAAAGGGCCCTTATATAATGCTCCATATAGAATAATGGAACCCATATAGTGCTCCATAAAGAATAATGGGCCCTATATAATGCTCCACATAGAATAATGGGCCCTATATAGTGCTCCATATGGAATAATGGGCCCAATATAATGTTCCATGTAGAATAATGGACGCTATATATTGCTCCACATAGAATAATGGGCCCTATATAGTGCTCCATATAGAATAATGGGCCCTATATAATGCTCCACATAGAATAATGGGCCCTATATAGTGCTCCATAAAGAGTAATGGGCCTCACACAATGTTCCATATAGAATAATGGGCCCAATATAATGCTTAATATAGAATAATGGAGAACATATTGTTCTCCATATAGAATAATGGGCCTATATAATGATCCATATAGAATAATGGACATTATATAAAACTCCATATAGAATAATGGAAATCATATAGGGATCAATATAGAATAATGGACATTATATAATACTCCATATAGAATAATGGGCCCTATATAATATTTCATATAGAATAAAGGGCCCTATATAATGCTCCAATTAGAACAATGGGCCCTATATAATGCTCCACATAGAATACTGGGCCCTATATAATGCCACATATAGAATAATGGAAACCATGTCATGCTCCATATAGAATAATGGGCCCTATAGTATGCTACATCTAGAGTAATGGGCCCTATATAATGTTCAATATAGTATAATGGGCCCAATATAATGCTCCATATAAAATAATGGAAACCATATAGTGCTCCATATAGAATAATGGGCCCTATATAATGCTTCATATAGAGTAATGGACATTATATAATACTCCATATAGAATAATGGAAATCATATAGTGCTCCATCTAGAATAATGGACCCTATATAATACTCCATATAGAATAATGGTTCTTATATAATGCTCCATATAGAATAATGGGCCCTATATAATGCTCCATATAGAAAAATGGGCCATATATAATGCTCCATAGAGAATAATGGAAACCATATAGTGCTACATATAGAATAATGGACCCAATATAATGCTCCATAAAGAATAATGGACCCTATATAATGCTCCATATAGAATAATGGGCCCTATATAACGCTCCATATAGAATAATGGAAACCATATAATGCTCCATATAGAGATTTGGGCCCTATATAATGCTCCATACAGAATAACGGGCCCTATATAATGGTCCATATAGAATAATGGGCCAACTATAATGCTCCATATAGAATAATGGAACTTATATAATGCCCCATATAGAATAGTGCACCCTATATAATGCTCTATATAGATTAATGGAAACCATATAGTGATCCATATAGAATAATGGGCCCTATATAATGCTCCATATAGAATAATGGAACCCATATAATGCTCCATACAGAATAATGGGCCTCATATAATGATCCATATAGAATAAAGGGCCCTATATAATGCTCCGTATAGAATAATGGACCTTATATAATGCTCCATATAGAATAATGGAAACCATATAGTGTTCCATATAGAATAATGGACAGTATATAATGCTCCTTATAGAATAATGAAAACCATATAATGCTCCATATAGAATAATGGGCCGTATATAATGCTCCATAGAAAATAATGGGCCATATATAATGCTCCATATAGAATAATGGGCCCAATATAATGCTCCATATAGAATAATTGACCCTATATGATGCTCCATATAGAATAATGGAAACCATATAGTGCCCCGTATTGAATAATGGGCCCTATATCATGCTCCATATAGAATAATGGGCCCTACATAATGTTCCATACAGAATAATAGGCCCTATATTATGCTCCATATGGAATAATGGGCCCTACATAATGCTACATAGAGAATAATAGCAACCATATAGTGATCCATAAAGAATAATGGGCCCTATATAATGCCCCATATAGAATAATCAACTTTATATAACGCTCCATATAGAATAATGGAAACCATATAATGCTCCATAAAAAATAATGGACCCTATATAATGTTCAATATCGAATAATGGACCCTATATAATGCTACATATAGAATAATCGGCCTCATTTAATGCTCCATATAGAATAATTCGAACCATATAGTGTTCCATATAGAATAAAGGGCCCTATATAATGCCTCATATAGAATAATGGAACCCATATAATGCTCCATATAGAATAATGGGCCCAATATAATGCTCCATATAGAATAATGGACCCTATATAATGCTTCATATAGAATAATGGGCCCAATATAATGCTCATTATAGAATAATGGAAACCATATTGTGCTCCATATAGAATAATGGGCCCTATATAATGCTCCATATAGAATAATGGACATTATGTAATACTCCATATAGAATAATGGAAATCATATAGTGCTCCATATAGAATAATGTGCCCTATATAATGCTCCGTATAGAATAATGGCCCTATATAATGCTCCACATAGATTAATGGGCCCTATATAGTGCTCCATATAGAATAAAGGGCCCAATATAATGCTCCATATAGAATAATGGACCATATATAATGCTCCATAAAGAATAATGGGCCCAATATAATGCTCCATATAGAATAATGGAAACCATATTGTGCTCCATATAGAATAATGGACCTATATAATGCTCCATATAGAATAATGGACATTATATAAAACTCCATATAGAATAATGGAAATAATTTGGAGATCAATATAGAATAATGGACCCCATATAATACTCCATATAGAATAATGGGCCCTATATAATATTTCATGTAGAATAAAGGGCCCTACATAATGCTCCATATAGAACAATGGGCCCTATATAATGCTCCATATAGAATACTGGGCTCTATATAATGCTACATATAGAATAATGGAAACCATATAGTGCCCCATATAGAATAATGGGCCCTATAGTATGCTCCATCTAGAGTAATGTGCCCTATATAATGTTCAATATAGTATAATGGGCAAAATATAATGCTTCATATAAAATAATGGAAACCATATAGTGCTCCATATAGAATAATGGGCCCTATATAATGCTCCATATAGAATAATGGACCTTGTATAATGCTCCATATAGAATAATGGAAACCATGTAGTGTTCCGTATAGAATAATGGGCCCTATATAATGCTCCTTATAGAATAATGAAAACCATATAATGCTCCATATAGAATAATGGGCCGTATATAATGCTCCATAGAGAATAATGGGCCATATATAATGCTCTATATGGAATAATGTGCCCAATATAATGCTCCATATAGATTAATGGACCCTATATAATGCTCCATATAGAATAATGGGCCATATATAATGCTCCATATAGAACAATGGGCCCTATGTAATGCTCCATATAGAATACTGGGCTCTATATAATGCTACATATAGAATAATGGAAACCATATAGTGCTTCATATAGAATAATGGGCCCTACAGTATGCTCCATCTAGAGTAATGGGCCCTATATAATGTTCAATATAGTATAATGGGCCCAATATAATGCTCCATATAAAATAATGGAAACCATATAGTGCTCCATATAGAATAATGGGCCCTATATAATGCCACATATAGAATAATGGACATTATATAATACACCATATAGAATAATGGAAATCATATAGTGCTCCATCTAGAAGAATAGACCCTATATAATACTCCATATAGAATAATGGATCTTATATAATGCTCCATATAGAATAATGGGTCCTATATAATGCTCCATATAGAGCAATGGGCCATATATAATGCTCCATAGAGAATAATGGAAACCATATAGTGCTACATATAGACTAATGGCCCCAATATAATGCTCCATAAAGAATAATGGACCCTATATAATGCTCCATATAGAATAATAGGCCCTATATAATGCTCCATATAGAAAAATGGAAACCATATAATGCTCCATATAGAATAATGGCCCGATATAATGCTCCATACAAATTAATGGGCCCTATATAATGTTCCATATAGAATAATGGAAACCATATAGTGCTCCATATAGAATAATGGACCCTATATGATGTTCCATATAGAATAATGGGCCCTCTATAATGTTCCATATAGAATAATGGGCCCTATATTATGCTCCATATAGATTAATGGGATCTATATAATGCTACAAATAGAATAATGGGCCAAATATAATGCTCCATATAGAATAATGGGCCAAATATAATGCTCCATATAGAATAATGTACCCTAAATAATGATCCATATAGAATAAAAACCCTATATAATGCTCCATATAGAATAATGGAAACCATATAGTGCTCCATATAGATTAATGGACCCTATAGAATGCTCCATATAGAATAATGGAACCCATATAACGCTCCATACAGAATAATGGGCCTCATATAATGCTCCATATAGAATAATGGGCCCTATATAATGCTCCATATAGAATAATGGACTTTATATAATGTTCCATATAGAATAATGGAAACTATATAGTGCACCATATAGAATAATGGACCCTATATAATGCTCCATATAGAATAATGGAGACCATATATTGCCCCATATAGAATAATGGGCCCTATATAATCCTTTATATAGAATAATGGGCCCTATATAATGTTCCATATAGAATAATAGGCCCTGTATTATGCTCCATATAGAATAATGGACCCTAAATAATGCTGCATATAGAATAATGGAAACCATGTAGTGATAATTATAGAATAATGGGCCCGATATAATGATCCATATACAATAATGGAACCCATATAATGCTCCATACAGAATAATGGGCATCATGTAATGCTCCATATAGAATAATGAGCCCTATATAATGCTACATATAGAATAATTGAACTTATATAACGCTCCATATAAAATAATGGAAACCATATAGTGCTCCATATAGAACAAAGGTCCCTTATATAATGCTCCATATAGAATAATGGAACCCATATAGTGCTCCATAAAGAATAATGGGCCCTATATAATGCTCCACATAGAATAATGGGCCCTATATAGTGCTCCATATGGAATAATGGGCCCAATATAATGTTCCATGTAGAATAATGGGCCCGATATAATGCGCCATACAAAATAATGGGCCCTATATAATGCTCCATATAAAATAATGGAAACCATATAGTGCTCCATAAAGAATAATAGACACTATATGATGTTGCATATAGAATAAAGAATCCTATATAATGCTCCATATAGAATAATGGGACATATATAATGCTCCATATAGAATAATAGAAACCATATAATGCTCCATATAAAGATGTGGGCCCTATATAATGCTCCATACAGAATAATGGGCCCTATATAATGCTCCATATAGAATAATGGGCCAAATATAATGCTCCATATAGAATAATGGACCCTATATAATACCCCATATAGAATAATGCACCCTATATAATGCTCTATATAGATTAATGGAAACCATATAATGCTCCATATAGAATAATGGGCCTCATATAATGATCCACATAGAATAAAGGGCCCTATATAGTGCTCCATATAGAATAATGGACCTTGTATAATGCTCCATATAGAATAATGGAAAACATATAGTGTTCCATGTAGAATGATGGGCCCTATATAATGCTCCTTATAGAATAATGAAAACCACATAATGCTCCATATAGAATAATGGGCCGTATATAATGCTCCATAGAGAATAATGGGCCATATATAATGCTAAATATAGAATAATGTGCCCAATATAATGCTCCATATAGATTAATGGACCCTATATAATGCTCCATATAGAATAATGAACCCTATATAATGCTCCATATAGAATAATGGGCCCTATATAATGCCCCATATAGAATAATGGAAACCATATAGTGCTCCATATAGAATAATGGGCCCTATATAATGCTACATATAGAATAATGGACATTATATAATACTCCATATAGAATAATGGAAATCATATAGTGATCCTTATAGAATAATGGGCCCGATATAATTATCCATATACAAAAATGGAACCCATATAATGCTCTATACAGAATAATGGCCATCATGTAATGCTCCATATAGAATAATGGGCCCTATATAATGCTACATATAGAATAATTGACCTTATATAACGCTCCATATAAAATAATGGAAACCATATAGTGCTCCATATAGAACAAAGGGCCCTTATATAATGCTCCATATAGAATAATAGAACCCATATAGTGCTCCATAAAGTATAATGGGCCCTATATAATGCTCCACATAGAATAATGGGCCCTATATAGTGCTCCATATGGAATAATGGGCCCAATATAATGTTCCATGTAGAATAATGGATGCTATATAATGCTCCATATAGAATAATGGGCCCTAAATAATACTCCATATAGAATAATGGGCCCTATATATTGCTCCACATAGAATAATGGGCCCTATATAGTGCTCCATATAGAATAATGGGCCCTATATAATGCTCCACATAGAATAATGGGCCCTATATAGTGCTCCATAAAGAGTAATGGGCCTCACACAATGTTCCATATAGCATAATGGGCCCAATATAATGCTTAATATAGAATAATGGAGAACATATTGTGCTCCATATAGAATAATGGGCCTATATAATGATCCATATAGAATAATGGACATTATATAAAACTCCATATAGAATAATGGAAATCATATAGGGATCAATATAGAATAATGGACTCTATATAATACTCCATATAGAATAATGGGCCCTATATAATATTTCATATAGAATAAAGGGCCCTATATAATGCTCCATATAGAACAATGGGCCCTATATAATGCTCCATATAGAATACTGGGCCCTATATAATGCTACATATAGAATAATGGGCCCTATATAATGCTCCATATAGAACAATGGTCCATATATAATGCTCCATAGAGAATAATCTAAACCATATAGTGCTACATATAGAATAATGGACCCAATATAATGCTCCATAAAGAATAATGGACCCTATATAATGCTCCATATAGAATAATGGGCCCTATATAACGCTCCATATAGAATAATGGAAACCATATAATGCTCCATATAGAATAATGGGCCCGATATAATGCTCCATACAAAATAATGGGCCCTATATAATGCTCCATATAGAATAATGTAAACCATATAGTGCTCCATATAGAATAATGGACCCTATATAATGTTCCATACAGAATAATAGGCCCTATATTATGCTCCATATGGAATAATGGGCCCTACATAATGCTACATATAGAATAATAGCAACCATATAGTGATCCATAAAGAATAATGGGCCCTATATAATGCTCCATATAGAATAATGTTACCCATATAATGCTCCATACAGAATAATGGGCCTCATAAAATGCTCCATATAGAATAATGGGCCCTATATAATGCTCCATATAGAATAATCAGCTTTATATAACGCTCCATATAGAATAATGGAAACCATATAATGCTCCATATAGAATAATGGACCCTATATAATGATCAATATCGAATAATGGACCTTGTATAATGCTACATATAGAATAATTGGCCTCATTTAATGCTCCATATAGAATAATGGGAACCATATAGGGTTCCATATAGAATAAAGGGCCCTATATAATGCCCCATATAGAATAATGGAACCCATATAGTGCTCCATATAGAATAATGGGCCTCACATAATACTCCATATAGAATAATGGGCGCTAAATAATGCTCCATATAGAATAATAAGCCCTATTTAATGCTCCATATAGAATAATGGGCCCTATATAATGCTCCACATAGAATAATGGGCCCTTTATAGTGCTCCATATAGAATAATGCGCCCAATATAATGCTCCATATAGAATAAAGGGCCCAATATAATGCTCTTTATAGAATAATGGAAACCATATTGTGCTCCATATAGAATAATGGGCCCTATATAATGCTCCATATAGAATAATGGACATTATGTAATACTCCATATAGAATAATGGAAATCATATAGTGCTCCATATAGAATAATGTGCCCTATATAATGCTCCGTATAGATTAATGAGCCCTATATAATGCTCCACATAGATTAATGGGCCTTATATAGTTCTCCATATAGAATAATGGGCCCAATATAATGCTCCATATAGAATAATGGACCATATATAATGCTCCATAAAGAATAATGGGCCAAATATAATGCTCCATATAGAATAATGGAAACCATATTGTGCTCCATATAGAATAATGGACCTATATAATGCTCCATATAGAATAATGGACATTATATAAAACTCCATATAGAATAATGGAAATCATATGGAGATCAATATAGAATAATGGACCCCATATAATACTCCATGTAGAATAATGGGCCCTATATAATATTTCATGTAGAATAAAGGGCCCTATATAATGCTCCATATAGAACAATGGGCCCTATATAATGCTCCATATAGAATACTGGGCTCTATATAATGCTAGATATAGAATAATGGAAACCATATAGTGCTCCATATAGAATAATGGGCCCTATAGTATGCTCAATCTAGAGTAATGGGCCCTATATAATGTTCAATATAGTATAATGGGCCCAATATAATGCTCCATATAAAATAATGGAAACCATATAGTGCTCCATATAGAATAATGGGCCCTATATAATGCTACATATAGAATAATGGACATTATATAATACTCCATATAGAATAATGGAAATCAGATAGTGCTCCATCTAGAATAATAGACCCTATATAATAGCCCATATAGAATAATGGGTCTTATATAATGCTTCATATAGAATAATGGGTCCTATATAATGCTCCATATAGAACAATGGGCCATATATAATGCTCCATAGAGAATAATGGAAACCATATAGTGCTACATATAGAATAATGGACCCAATATAATGCTCCATAAAGAATAATGGACCCTATATAATGCTCCATATAGAATAATGGGCCCTATATAACGCTCCATATAGAATAATGGAAACCATATAATGCTCCATATAGAGATTTGGGCCCTATATAATGCTCCATACAGAATAACGTGCCCTATATAATGGTCTATATAGAATAATGGGCCAACTATAATGCTCCATATAGAATAATGGAACCTATATAATGCCCCATATAGAATAGTGCACCCTATATAATGCTCTATATAGATTAATGGAAACCATATAGTGATCCATATAGAATAATGGGCCCTATATAATGCTCCATATAGAATAATGGAACCCATATAATGCTCCATACAGAATAATGGGCCTCATATAATGATCCATATAGAATAAAGGGCCCTATATAATGCTCCATATAGAATAATGGACCTTATATAATGCTCCATATAGAATAATGGAAACCATATAGTGTTCCATATAGAATAATGGACAGTATATAATGCTCCTTATAGAATAATGAAAACCATATAATGCTCCATATAGAATAATGGGCCGTATATAATGCTCCATAGAAAATAATGGGCCATATATAATGCTCCATATAGAATAATGGGCCCAATATAATGCTCCATATAGAATAATTGACCCTATATGATGCTCCATATAGAATAATGGAAACCATATAGTGCCCCGTATTGTATAATGGGCCCTATATCATGCTCCATATAGAATAATGGGCCCTACATAATGTTCCATACAGAATAATAGGCCCTATATTATGCTCCATATGGAATAATGGGCCCTACATAATGCTACATAGAGAATAATAGCAACCATATAGTGATCCATAAAGAATAATGGGCCCTATATAATGCCCCATATAGAATAATCAACTTTATATAACGCTCCATATAGAATAATGGGAACCATATAATGCTCCATATAGAATAATGGACCCTATATAATGTTCAATATCGAATAATGGACCCTATATAATGCTACATATAGAATAATGGGCCTCATTTAATGCTCCATATAGAATAATGGGAACCATATAGTGTTCCATATAGAATAAAGGGCCCTATATAATGCCTCATATAGAATAATGGAACCCATATAATGCTCCATATAGAATAATGGGCCCAATATAATGCTCCATATAGAATAATGGACCCTATATAATGCTTCATATAGAATAATGGGCCCAATATAATGCTCATTATAGAATAATGGAAACCATATTGTGCTCCATATAGAATAATGGGCCCTATATAATGCTCCATATAGAATAATGGACATTATGTAATACTCCATATAGAATAATGGAAATCATATAGTGCTCCATATAGAATAATGTGCCCTATATAATGCTCCGTATAGAATAATGGCCCTATATAATGCTCCACATAGATTAATGGGCCCTATATAGTGCTCCATATAGAATAATGGGCCCAATATAATGCTCCATATAGAATAATGGACCATATATAATGCTCCATAAAGAATAATGGGCCCAATATAATGCTCCATATAGAATAATGGAAACCATATTGTGCTCCATATAGAATAATGGACCTATATAATGCTCCATATAGAATAATGGACATTATATAAAACTCCATATAGAATAATGGAAATAATATGGAGATCAATATAGAATAATGGACCCCATATAATACTCCATATAGAATAATGGGCCCTATATAATATTTCATGTAGAATAAAGGGCCCTACATAATGCTCCATATAGAACAATGGGCCCTATATAATGCTCCATATAGAATACTGGGCTCTATATAATGCTACATATAGAATAATGGAAACCATATAGTGCCCCATATAGAATAATGGGCCCTATAGTATGCTCCATCTAGAGTAATGTGCCCTATATAATGTTCAATATAGTATAATGGGCAAAATATAATGCTTCATATAAAATAATGGAAACCATATAGTGCTCCATATAGAATAATGGGCCCTATATAATGCTCCATATAGAATAATGGACCTTGTATAATGCTCCATATAGAATAATGGAAACCATGTAGTGTTCCGTATAGAATAATGGGCCCTATATAATGCTCCTTATAGAATAATGAAAACCATATAATGCTCCATATAGAATAATGGGCCGTATATAATGCTCCATAGAGAATAATGGGCCATATATAATGCTCCATATGGAATAATGTGCCCAATATAATGCTCCATATAGATTAATGGACCCTATATAATGCTCCAAATAGAATAATGGGCCATATATAATGCTCCATATAGAACAATGGGCCCTATGTAATGCTCCATATAGAATACTGGGCTCTATATAATGCTACATATAGAATAATGGAAACCATATAGTGCTCCATATAGAATAATGGGCCCTACAGTATGCTCCATCTAGAGTAATGGGCCCTATATAATGTTCAATATAGTATAATGGGCCCAATATAATGCTCCATATAAAATAATGGAAACCATATAGTGCTCCATATAGAATAATGGGCCCTATATAATGCCACATATAGAATAATGGACATTATATAATACACCATATAGAATAATGGAAATCATATAGTGCTCCATCTAGAAGAATAGACCCTATATAATACTCCATATAGAATAATGGATCTTATATAATGCTCCATATAGAATAATGGGTCCTATATAATGCTCCATATAGAGCAATGGGCCATATATAATGCTCCATAGAGAATAATGGAAACCATATAGTGCTACATATAGACTAATGGACCCAATATAATGCTCCATAAAGAATAATGGACCCTATATAATGCTCCATATAGAATAATAGGCCCTATATAATGCTCCATATAGAAAAATGGAAACCATATAATGCTCCATATAGAATAATGGCCCGATATAATGCTCCATACAAATTAATGGGCCCTATATAATGCTCCATATAGAATAATGGAAACCATATAGTGCTCCATATAGAATAATGGACCCTATATGATGTTCCATATAGAATAATGGGCCCTCTATAATGTTCCATATAGAATAATGGGCCCTATATTATGCTCCATATAGATTAATGGGATCTATATAATGCTACAAATAGAATAATGGAAAACATTTAGTGCATCATATACAATAATGGGCCTTATATAATGCTCCACATAGAATAATGGAACCCATATAATGTTCCATACAGAATAATGGGCCTCATATAACGCTTCATATACAATAATTGGCCCTAAATAATGCTCCATACAGAATAATGGACCCTATATAATGCTCCATATAGAATAATGGACCGTATATAATGCTTCATATAGAATAATGGGCCATATATAATGCTCTATATAGAATAACGGAAACCATGCAGAGCTCCATATAGATTAATGGACCCTATATAATGCTTCATATAGAATAATGAACCCTATATAATGCTCCATATTGAATAATGGGCCTTATATAATGCCCTATATAGAATAATGGAAACCATATAATGATCCATATAATTTAATGGGCCCTATATAATGCTCCATACAGAATAATGGGCCCTATATAATGCTCCATATAGAATAATGGAAACCATATGGTGCTCCATATAGAATAATGGACCCTATATGATGATCGATATAGAATAATGGATACTTTATAATGCTCCATATAGAATAATGGGCCCTATACAATGCTCCATGTAGAATAATGGAAACCATATAATGCTCCATATAGAATAATGGGCCCTATATAATGCTCCATATAGAATAATGGGCCAAATATAATGCTCCATATAGAATAATGTACCCTAAATAATGGTCCATATAGAATAAAAACCCTATATAATGCTCCATATAGAATAATGGAAACCATATAGTGCTCCATATAGAATAATGGGCCCTATATAATCCTTTATATAGAATAATGGGCCCTATATAATGTTCCATATAGAATAATAGGCCCTGTATTATGCTCCATATAGAATAATGGACCCTAAATAATGCTACATATAGAATAATGGAAACCATATAGTGATCCTTATAGAATAATGGGCCTGATATAATGATCCATATACAATAATGGAACCCATATAATGCTCCATACAGAATAATGGGCATCATGTAATGCTCCATATAGAATAATGGGCCCTATATAATGCTCCATATAGAATAATGGAAACCATGTAGTGTTCAGTATAGAATAATGGGCCCAATATAATGCTCCTTATAGAATAATGAAAACCATATAATGCTCCATATAGAATAATGGGCCGTATATAATGCTCCATAGAGAATAATGGGCCATATATAATGCTCCATATGGAATAATGTGCCCAATATAATGCTCCATATAGATTAATGGACCCTATATAATGCTCCATATAGAATAATGGGCCCTATATAATGCCCCATATAGAATAATGGAAACCATATAATGATCCATATAAATTAATGGGCCCTATATAATGCTCCATACAGAATAATGGGCCCTATATAATGCTCCATATAGAATAATGGAAACCATATGGTGCTCCATATAGGATAATGGACCCTATATGATGATCCATATAGAATAATGGATACTTTATCATGCTCCATATAGAATAATGGGCCCTATATAATGCTCCATGTAGAATAATGGAAACCATATAATGCTCCATATAGAATAATGGGCCCTATATAATGCTCCATATAGAATAATGGATCCTAAATAATGATCCATATAGAATAAAAACCCTATATAATGCTCCATATAGAATAATGGAAACCATATAGTGCTGCATATAGATTAATGGGCCCTATAGAATGCTCCATATAGAATAATGTAACCCATATAACGCTCCATACTGAATAATGGGCCTCATATAATGCTCCATATAGAATAATGGGCCCTCTATAATGCTCCATATAGAATAATGGACCTTATATAATGTTCCATATAGAATAATGGAAACTATATAGTGCACCATATAGAATAATGGACCCTATATAATGCTCCATATAGAATAATGGAGACCATATAGTGCCCCATATAGAATAATGCGCCCTATATAACCCTTTATATAGAATAATGGGCCCTATATAATGTTCCATATAGAATAATAGGCCCTGTATTATGCTCCATATAGAATAATGGACCCTAAATAATGCTACATATAGAATAATGGAAACCATATAGTGATCCTTATAGAATAATGGGCCCGATATAATGATCCATATAAAATAATGGAACCCATATAATGCTCCATACAGAATAAAGGGCATCATGTAATGCTCCATATAGAATAATCGGCCCTATATAATGCTACATATAGAATAATTTACCTTATGTAACGCTCCATATAAAATAATGGAAACCATATAGTGCTCCATATAGAACAAAGGGCCCTTATATAATGCTCCATATAGAATAATGGAACCCATATAGTGCTCCATAAAGAATAATGGGCCCTATATAATGCTCCACATAGAATAATGGGCCCTATATAGTGCTCCATATGGAATAATGGGCCCAATATAATGTTCCATGTAGAATAATGGACCCTATGTAATGCTCCATATAGAATAATGGGCCCTAAATAATACTCCATATAGAATAATGGGCCCTATATATTGCTCCACATAGAATAATGGGCCCTATATAGTGCTCCATATAGAATAATGGGCCCTATATAATGCTCCACATAGAATAATGGGCCCAATATAGTGCTCCATAAAGAGTAATGGGCCTCACACAATGTTCCATATGGAATAATGGGCCCAGTATAATGCTCCATATAGAATAATGGAGAACATGTTGTGCTCCATATAGAATAATGGGCCTATATAGTGATCCATATAGAATAATGGACATTATATAAAACTTCATATAGAATAATGCAAATCATATAGAGATCAATATAGAATAATGGACCCTATATAATACTCCATATAGAATAATGGGCCCTATATAATATTTCATATAGAATAAATGCCCTATATAATGCTCCATATAGAACAATGGGCCCTATATAATGCTCCATATAGAATACTGGGCCCTATATAATGCTACATATAGAATAATGGAAACCACATAGTGCTCCATATAGAATAATGGGCCCTATAGTATGCTCCATCTAGAGTAATGGGCCCTATATAATGTTCAATATAGTATAATGGGCCCAATATAATGCTCCATATAAAATAATGGAAATCATATAGTGCTCCATATAGAATAACGGGCCCTATATAATGCTCCATATAGAATAATGGACATTATATAATACTCCATATAGAATAATGGAAATCATATAGTGCTCCATCTAGAATAATGGACCCTATATAATACTCCATATAGAATAATGGTTCTTATATAATGCTCCATATAGAATAATGGGCCCTATATAATGCTCCATATAGAACAATGGGCCATATATAATGCTCCATAGAGAATAATGGAAACCATATAGTGCTACATATAGAATAATGGACCCAATATAATGCTCCATAAAGAATAATGGACCCTATATAATGCTCCATATAGAATAATGGGCCCTATAAAATGCTCCATATAGAATAATGGAAACCATATAATGCTCCATATAGAATAATGGGCCCGATATAATGCTCCATACAAAATAATGGGCCCTATATAATGCTCCATATAGAATAATGGAAACCATATAGTGCTCCATATAGAATAATGGACCCTATATGATGTTCCATATAGAATAATGGGCCCTCTATAATGTTCCATATAGAATAATGGGCCCTATATTATGCTCCATATAGATTAATGGGATCTATATAATGCTACAAATAGAATAATGGAAAACATTTAGTGCATCATATACAATAATGGGCCTTATATAATGCTCCACATAGAATAATGGAACCCATATAATCTTCCATACAGAATAATGGGCCTCATATAACGCTTCATATACAATAATGGGCCCTAAATAATCCTCCATACAGAATAATGGACCCTATATAATGCTCCATATAGAATAATGGACCGTATATAATGCTTCATATAGAATAATGGGCCATATATAATACTGTATATAGAATAATGGAAACCATGTAGTGCTCCATATAGATTAATGGACCCTATATAATGCTCCATATAGAATAATGAACCCTATATAATGCTCCATATAGAATAATGGGCCCTATATAATGCCCTATATAGAATAATGGAAACCATATAATGATCCATATAAATTAATGGGCCCTATATAATGCTCCATACAGAATAATGGGCCCTATATAATGCTTCATATAGAATAATTTAAACCATATGGTGCTCCATAGAGAATAATGGACCCTATATGATAATCCATATAGAATAATGGATACTTTATAATGCTCCATATAGAATAATGGGCCCTAAATAATGCTCCATGTAGAATAATGGAAACCATATAATGCTCCATATAGAATAATGGGCCCTATATAATGCTCCATATAGAATAATGGGCCAAATATAATACTCCATATAGAATAATGGACCCTAAATAATGATCCATATAGAATAAAAACCCTATATAATGCTTCATATAGAATAATGGAAACCATATAGTGCTCCATATAGATTAATGGGCCCTATAGAATGCTCCATATAGAATAATGGAACCCATATAACGCTCCATACAGAATAATGGGCCTCATATAATGTTCCATATAGAATAATGGGCCCTATATAATGCTCCATATAGAATAATGGACCTTATATAATGTTCCATATAGAACAATGGAAACTATATATTGCACCATATAGAATAATGGACCCTATATGATGCTCCATATAGAATAATGGAGACCATATAGTGCCCCATATAGAATAATGGGCCCTATATAATCCTTTATATAGAATAATGGGCCCTATATAATGTTCCATATAGAATAATAGGCCCTGTATTATGCTCCATATAGAATAATGGACCCTAAATAATGCTACATATAGAATAATGGAAACCATATAGTGATCCTTGTAGAATAATGGGCCCGATATAATGATCCATATACAATAATGGAACCCATATAATGCTCCATACAGAATAATGGGCATCATGTAATGCTCCATATAGAATAATGGGCCCTATATAATACTACATATAGAATAATTGACCGTATATAACGCTCCATATAAAATAATGGAAACCATATAGAGCTCCATATAGAACAAAGGGCCCTTATATAATGCTCCATATAGAATAATGGAACCCATATAGTGCTCCATAAAGAATAATGGGCCCTATATAATGCTCCACATAGAATAATGGGCCCTATATAGTGCTCCATATGGAATAATGGGCCCAATATAATGTTCCATGTAGAATAATGGACGCTATATATTGCTCCACATAGAATAATGGGCCCTATATAGTGCTCCATATAGAATAATGGGCCCTATATAATGCTCCACATAGAATAATGGGCCCTATATAGTGCTCCATAAAGAGTAATGGGCCTCACACAATGTTCCATATAGAATAATGGGCCCAATATAATGCTTAATATAGAATAATGGAGAACATATTGTTCTCCATATAGAATAATGGGCCTATATAATGATCCATATAGAATAATGGACATTATATAAAACTCCATATAGAATAATGGAAATCATATAGGGATCAATATAGAATAATGGACATTATATAATACTCCATATAGAATAATGGGCCCTATATAATATTTCATATAGAATAAAGGGCCCTATATAATGCTCCAATTAGAACAATGGGCCCTATATAATGCTCCACATAGAATACTGGGCCCTATATAATGCCACATATAGAATAATGGAAACCATGTCATGCTCCATATAGAATAATGGGCCCTATAGTATGCTACATCTAGAGTAATGGGCCCTATATAATGTTCAATATAGTATAATGGGCCCAATATAATGCTCCATATAAAATAATGGAAACCATATAGTGCTCCATATAGAATAATGGGCCCTATATAATGCTTCATATAGAGTAATGGACATTATATAATACTCCATATAGAATAATGGAAATCATATAGTGCTCCATCTAGAATAATGGACCCTATATAATACTCCATATAGAATAATGGTTCTTATATAATGCTCCATATAGAATAATGGGCCCTATATAATGCTCCATATAGAAAAATGGGCCATATATAATGCTCCATAGAGAATAATGGAAACCATATAGTGCTACATATAGAATAATGGACCCAATATAATGCTCCATAAAGAATAATGGACCCTATATAATGCTCCATATAGAATAATGGGCCCTATATAACGCTCCATATAGAATAATGGAAACCATATAATGCTCCATATAGAATAATGGGCCCGATATAATGCTCCATACAAAATAATGGGCCCTATATAATGCTCCATATAAAATAATGGAAACCATATAGTGCTCCATATAGAATAAGGGACCCTATATGATGTTCCATATAGAATAATGAATCCTATATAATGCTCCATATAGAATAATGGGCCCTATATAATGCTCCATATAGAATAATAGAAACCATATAATGCTCCATATAGAGATTTGGGCCCTATATAATGTTCCATACAGAATAATGGGCCCTATATAATGCTCCATATAGAATAATGGGCCAACTATGATGCTCCATATAGAATAATGGAACCTATATAATGCCCCATATAGAATAATGCACCCTATATAATCCTCTATATAGATTAATGGCAACCATATAGTGATCCATATAGAATAATGGGCCCTATATACTGCTCCATATAGAATAATGGAACCCATATAATGCTCCATACAGAATAATGGGCCTCATATAATGATCCATATAGAATAAAGGGCCCTATATAATGCTCCATATAGAATAATGGACCTTATATAATGCTCCATATAGAATAATGGAAACCATATAGTGTTCCATATAGAATAATGGACCCTATATAATGCTCCTTATAGAATAATGAAAACCATATAATGCTCCATATAGAATAATGGGCAGTATATAATGCTCCATAGATAATAATGGGCCATATATAATGCTCCATATAGAATAATGGGCCCAATATAATGCTCCATATAGAATAATTGACCCTATATGATGCTCCATATAGAATAATGGAAACCATATAATGCCCCGTATTGAATAATGGGCCCTGTATCATGCTCCATATAGAATAATGGGCCCTATATAATGTTCCATACAGAATAATAGGCCCTATATTATGCTCCATATGGAATAATGGGCCCTACATAATGCTACATATAGAATAATAGCAACCATATAGTGATCCATAAAGAATAATGGGCCCTATATAATGCTCCATATAGAATAATGGTACCCATATAATGCTCCATACAGAATAATGGGCCTCATAAAATGCTCCATATAGAATAATGGGCCCTATATAATGCTCCATATAGAATAATAAACTTTATATAACGCTCCATATAGAATAATGGAAACCATATAATGCTCCATATAGAATAATGGACCCTATATAATGTTCAATATCGAATAATGGACCCTGTATAATGCTACATATAGAATAATGGGCCTCATTTAATGCTCCATATAGAATAATGGGAACCATATAGTGTTCCATATAGAATAAAGGGCCCTATATAATGCCCCATATAGAATAATGGAACCCATATAGTGCTCCATATAGAATAATGGGCCTCACATAATACTCCATATAGAATAATGGGCGCTAAATAATGCTCCATATAGAATAATGGGCCCTATTTAATGCTCCATATAGAATAATGGGCCCTATATAATGCTCCACATAGAATAATGGGCCCTTTATAGTGCTCCATATAGAATAATGGGCCCAATATAATGCTCCATATAGAATAATGGACCCTATATAATGCTCCATATAGAATAATGGGCCCAATATAATGCTCATTATAGAATAATGGAAACCATATTGTGCTCCATATAGAATAATGGGCCCAATATAATGCTCCATATAGAATAATGGACATTATGTAATACTCCATAAAGAATAATGGAAATCATATAGTGCTCCATATAGAAAAATGTGCCCTTTATAATGCTCCGTATAGAATAATGTGCCCTATATAATGCTCCACATAGATTAATGGGCCCTATATAGTGCTCCATATAGAATAATGGGCCCAATATAATGCTCCATATAGAATAATGGACCATATATAATGCTCCATAAAGAATAATGGGCCCAATATAATGCTCCATATAGAATAATGGAAACCATATTAAGCTCCATATAGAATAATGGACCTATATAATGCTCCATATAGAATAATGGACATTATATTAAACTCCATATAGAATAATGGAAATCATATGGAGATCAATATAGAATAATGGACCCCATATAATACTCCATATAGAATAATGGGCCCTATATAATTTTTCATGTAGAATAAAGGGCCCTATATAATGCTCCATATAGAACAGTGGGCCCTATATAATGCTCCATATAGAATACTGGGCTCTATATAATGCTACATATAGAATAATGGACATTATACAATACTCCATATAGAATAATGGAAATCATATAGTGCTCCATCTAGAATAATAGACCCTATATAATACTCCATATAGAATAATGGGCCCTATATAATGCTCCATATAGAATAATGGAAACCATATAATGCTCCATATAGAATAATGGGCCCGATATAATGCACCATAAAAAATAATGGGCCCTATATAATGCTCCATATAGAATAATGGAAACCATATAGTGCTCCATATAGAATAATGGACCCTATATGATGTTCCATATAGAATAATGAATCCTATATAATGCTCCATATAGAATAATGGGCCATATATAATGCTGTATATAGAATAATGGGAACGATGTAGTGCTCCATATAGATTAATGGACCCTATATAATGCTCCATATAGAATAATGAACCCTATATAATGCTCCCTATAGAATAATGGGCCCTATATAATGCCCCATATAGAATAATGGAAACCATATAATGATCCATATAAATTAATGGGCCCTATATAATGCTCCATACAGAATAATGGGCCCTATATAATGCTCCATATAGAATAATGGAAACCATATGGTGCTCCATATAGGATAATGGACCCTATATGATGATCCATATAGAATAATGAATACTTTATAATGCTCCATGTAGAATAATGGAAACCATATAATGCTCCATATAGAATAATGGGCCAAATATAATGCTCCATATAGAATAATGGACCCTAAATAATGATCCATATAGAATAAAAACCCTATATAATGCTCCATATAGAATAATGGAAACCATATAGTGCTCCATATAGATTAATGGACCCTATAGAATGCTCCATATAGAATAATGGAACCCATATAACGCTCCATACAGAATAATGGGCCTCATATAATGCTCCATATAGAATAATGGGCCCTCTATAATGCTCCATATAGAATAATGGACCTTATATAATGTTCCATATAGAATAATGGAAACTATATAGTGCACCATATAGAATAATGGACCCTATATAATGCTCCATATAGAATAATGGAGACCATATATTGCCCCATATAGAATAATGGGCCCTATATAATCCTTTATATAGAATAATGGACCCTATATAATGTTCCATATAGAATAATAGGCCCTGTATTATGCTCCATATAGAATAATGGACCCTAAATAATGCTACATATAGAATAATGGAAACCATATAGTGATAATTATAGAATAATGGGCCCGATATAATGATCCATATACAATAATGGAACCCATATAATGCTCCATACAGAATAATGGGCATCATGTAATGCTCCATATAGAATAATGAGCCCTATATAATGCTACATATAGAATAATTGAACTTATATAACGCTCCATATAAAATAATGGAAACCATATAGTGCTCCATATAGAACAAAGGTCCCTTATATAATGCTCCATATAGAATAATGGAACCCATATAGTGCTCCATAAAGAATAATGGGCCCTATATAATGCTCCACATAGAATAATGGGCCCTATATAGTGCTCCATATGGAATAATGGGCCCAATATAATGTTCCATGTAGAATAATGGGCCCGATATAATGCGCCATACAAAATAATGGGCCCTATATAATGCTCCATATAAAATAATGGAAACCATATAGTGCTCCATAAAGAATAATAGACACTATATGATGTTCCATATAGAATAAAGAATCCTATATAATGCTCCATATAGAATAATGGGACATATATAATGCTCCATATAGAATAATGGACATTATGTAATACTCCATAAAGAATAATGGAAATCATATAGTGCTCCATATAGAATAATGTGCCCTATATAATGCTCCGTATAGAATAATGTGCCCTATATAATGCTCCACATAGATTAATGGGCCCTATATAGTGCTCCATATAGAATAATGGGCCCAATATAATGCTCCATATAGAATAATGGACCATATATAATGCTCCATAAAGAATAATGGGCCCACTATAATGCTCCATATAGAATAATGGAAACCATATTAAGCTCCATATAGAATAATGGACCTATATAATGCTCCATATAGAATAATGGACATTATATTAAACTCCATATAGAATAATGGAAATCATATGGAGATCAATATAGAATAATGGACCCCATATAATACTCCATATAGAATAATAGGCCCTATATAATTTTTCATGTAGAATAAAGGGCCCTATATAATGCTCCATATAGAACAATGGGCCCTATATAATGCTCCATATAGAATACTGGGCTCTATATAATGCTACGTATAGAATAATGGACATTATACAATACTCCATATAGAATAATGGAAATCATATAGTGATCCATCTAGAATAATAGACCCTATATAATACTCCATATAGAATAATGGGCCCTATATAATGCTCCATATAGAATAATGGAAACCATATAATGCTCCATATAGAATAATGGGCCCGATATAATGCGCCATAAAAAATAATGGGCCCTATATAATGCTCCATATAGAATAATGGAACCCATATAATGCTCTATACAGAATAATGGCCATCATGTAATGCTCCATATAGAATAATGAGCCCTATATAATGCTACATATAGAATAATTGAACTTATATAACGCTCCATATAAAATAATGGAAACCATATAGTGCTCCATATAGAACAAAGGTCCCTTATATAATGCTCCATATAGAATAATGGAACCCATATAGTGCTCCATAAAGAATAATGGGCCCTACATAATGCTCCACATAGAATAATGGGCCCTATATAGTGCTCCATATGGAATAATGGGCCCAATATAATGTTCCATGTAGAATAATGGGCCCGATATAATGCGCCATACAAAATAATGGGCCCTATATAATGCTCCATATAAAATAATGGAAACCATATAGTGCTCCATAAAGAATAATAGACACTATATGATGTTCCATATAGAATAAAGAATCCTATATAATGCTCCATATAGAATAATGGGACATATATAATGCTCCATATAGAATAATAGAAACCATATAATGCTCCATATAAAGATGTGGGCCCTATATAATGCTCCATACAGAATAATGGGCCCTATATAATGCTCCATATAGAATAATGGACCCTATATAATACCCCATATAGAATAATGCACCCTATATAATGCTCTATATAGATTAATGGAAACCATATAATGCTCCATATAGAATAATGGGCCTCATATAATGATCCATATAGAATAAAGGGCCCTATATAGTGCTCCATATAGAATAATGGACCTTGTATAATGCTCCATATAGAATAATGGAAAACATATAGTGTTCCATGTAGAATAATGGGCCCTATATAATGCTCCTTATAGAATAATGAAAACCATATAATGCTCCATATAGAATAATGGGCCGTATATAATGCTCCATAGAGAATAATGGGCCATATATAATGCTCCATATAGAATAATGTGCCCAATATAATGCTCCATATAGATTAATGGACCCTATATAATGCTCCATATAGAATAATGAACCCTACATAATGCTCCATATAGAATAATGGGCCATATATAATGCCCCATATAGAATAATGGAAACCATATAGTGCTCCATATAGAATAATGGGCCCTATATATTGCTACATATAGAATAATGGACATTATATAATACTCCATATAGAATAATGGAAATCATATAGTGATCCTTATAGAATAATGGGCCCGATATAATGATCCATATACAATAATGGAACCCATATAATGCTCTATACAGAATAATGGCCATCATGTAATGCTCCATATAGAATAATGGGCCCTATATAATGCTACATATAGAATAATTGACCTTATATAACGCTCCATATAAAATAATGGAAACCATATAGTGCTCCATATAGAACAAAGGGCCCTTATATAATGCTCCATATAGAATAATAGAACCCATATAGTGCTCCATAAAGTATAATGGGCCCTATATAATGCTCCACATAGAATAATGGGCCCTATATAGTGCTCCATATGGAATAATGGGCCCAATATAATGTTCCATGTAGAATAATGGATGCTATATAATGCTACATATAGAATAATGGGCCCTAAATAATACTCCATATAGAATAATGGGCCCTATATATTGCTCCACATAGAATAATGGGCCCTATATAGTGCTCCATATAGAATAATGGGCCCTATATAATGCTCCACATAGAATAATGGGCCCTATATAGTGCTCCATAAAGAGTAATGGGCCTCACACAATGTTCCATATAGAATAATGGGCCCAATATAATGCTTAATATAGAATAATGGACATTATATAAAACTCCATATAGAATAATGGAAATCATATAGGGATCAATATAGAATAATGGACCCTATATAATACTCCATATAGAATAATGGGCCCTATATAATATTTCATATAGAATAAAGGGCCCTATATAATGCTCCATATAGAACAATTGGCCCTATATAATGCTCCATATAGAATACTGGGCCCTATATAATGCTACATATAGAATAATGGGCCCTATATAATGCTCCATATAGAACAATGGTCCATATATAATGCTCCATAGAGAATAATGGAAACCATATAGTGCTACATATAGAATAATGGACCCAATATAATGCTCCATAAAGAATAATGGACCCTATATAATGCTCCATATAGAATAATGGGCCCTATATAACGCTCCATATAGAATAATGGAAACCATATAATGCTCCATATAGAATAATGGGCCCGATATAATGCTCCATACAAAATAATGGGCCCTATATAATGCTCCATATAGAATAATGTAAACCATATAGTGCTCCATATAGAATAATGGACCCTATATAATGTTCCATACAGAATAATAGGCCCTATATTATGCTCCATATGGAATAATGGGCCCTACATAATGCTACATATAGAATAATAGCAACCATATAGTGATCCATAAAGAATAATGGGCCCTATATAATGCTCCATATAGAATAATGTTACCCATATAATGCTCCATACAGAATAATGGGCCTCATAAAATGCTCCATATAGAATAATGGGCCCTATATAATGCTCCATATAGAATAATCAGCTTTATATAACGCTCCATATAGAATAATGGAAACCATATAATGATCCATATAGAATAATGGACCCTATATAATGATCAATATCGAATAATGGACCTTGTATAATGCTACATATAGAATAATTGGCCTCATTTAATGCTCCATATAGAATAATGGGAACCATATAGGGTTCCATATAGAACAAAGGGCCCTATATAATGCCCCATATAGAATAATGGAACCCATATAGTGCTCCATATAGAATAATGGGCCTCACATAATACTACATATAGAATAATGGGCGCTAAATAATGCTCCATATAGAATAATAAGCCCTATTTAATGCTCCATATAGAATAATGGGCCCTATATAATGCTCCACATAGAATAATGGGCCCTTTATAGTGCTCCATATAGAATAATGGGCCCAATATAATGCTCCATATAGAATAAAGGGCCCAATATAATGCTCTTTATAGAATAATGGAAACCATATTGTGCTCCATATAGAATAATGGGCCCTATATAATGCTCCATATAGAAAAATGGACATTATGTAATACTCCATATAGAATAATGGAAATCATATAGTGCTCCATATAGAATAATGTGCCCTATATAATGCTCCGTATAGATTAATGAGCCCTATATAATGCTCCACATAGATTAATGGGCCTTATATAGTTCTCCATAAAGAATAATGGGCCCAATATAATGCTCCATATAGAATAATGGACCATATATAATGCTCCATAAACAATAATGGGCCCAATATAATGCTCCATATAGAATAATGGAAACCATATTGTGCTCCATATAGAATAATGGACCTATATAATGCTCCATATAGAATAATGGACATTATATAAAACTCCATATAGAATAATGGAAATCATATGGAGATCAATATAGAATAATGGACCCCATATAATACTCCATGTAGAATAATGGGCCCTATATAATATTTCATGTAGAATAAAGGGCCCTATATAATGCTCCATATAGAACAATGGGCCCTATATAATGCTCCATATAGAATACTGGGCTCTATATAATGCTAGATATAGAATAATGGAAACCATATAGTGCTCCATATAGAATAATGGGCCCTATAGTATGCTCCATCTAGAGTAATGGGCCCTATATAATGTTCAATATAGTATAATGGGCCCAATATAATGCTCCATATAAAATAATGGAAACCATATAGTGCTCCATATAGAATAATGGGCCCTATATAATGCTACATATAGAATAATGGACATTATATAATACTCCATATAGAATAATGGAAATCATATAGTGCTACATCTAGAAAAATAGACCCTATATAATAGCCCATATAGAATAATGGGTCTTATATAATGCTTCATATAGAATAATGGGTCCTATATAATGCTCCATATAGAACAATGGGCCATATATAATGCTCCATAGAGAATAATGGAAACCATATAGTGCTACATATAGAATAATGGACCCAATATAATGCTCCATAAAGAATAATGGGCCCTATATAATGCTCCACATAGAATAATGGGCCCTATATAGTGCTCCATGTGGAATAATGGGCCCAATATAATGTTCCATGTAGAATAATGGACGCTATATAATGCTCCATATAGAATAATGGGCCCTAAATAATACTCCATATAGAATAATGGGCCCTATATATTGCTCCACATAGAATAATGGGCCCTATATAGTGCTCCATATAGAATAATGGGCCCTATATAATGCTCCACATAGAATAATGGGCCCTATATAGTGCTCCATAAAGAGTAATGGGCCTCACACAATGTTCCATATAGAATAATGGGCCCAATATAATGCTTAATATAGAATAATGGAGAACATATTGTTCTCCATATAGAATAATGGGCCTATATAATGATCCATATAGAATAATGGACATTATATAAAACTCCATATAGAATAATGGAAATCATATAGGGATCAATATAGAATAATGGACATTATATAATACTCCATATAGAATAATGGGCCCTATATAATATTTCATATAGAATAAAGGGCCCTATATAATGCTCCAATTAGAACAATGGGCCCTATATAATGCTCCACATAGAATACTGGGCCCTATATAATGCCACATATAGAATAATGGAAACCATGTCATGCTCCATATAGAATAATGGGCCCTATAGTATGCTACATCTAGAGTAATGGGCCCTATATAATGTTCAATATAGTATAATGGGCCCAATATAATGCTCCATATAAAATAATGGAAACCATATAGTGCTCCATATAGAATAATGGGCCCTATATAATGCTTCATATAGAGTAATGGACATTATATAATACTCCATATAGAATAATGGAAATCATATAGTGCTCCATCTAGAATAATGGACCCTATATAATACTCCATATAGAATAATGGTTCTTATATAATGCTCCATATAGAATAATGGGCCCTATATAATGCTCCATATAGAAAAATGGGCCATATATAATGCTCCATAGAGAATAATGGAAACCATATAGTGCTACATATAGAATAATGGACCCAATATAATGCTCCATAAAGAATAATGGACCCTATATAATGCTCCATATAGAATAATGGGCCCTATATAACGCTCCATATAGAATAATGGAAACCATATAATGCTCCATATAGAATAATGGGCCCGATATAATGCTCCATACAAAATAATGGGCCCTATATAATGCTCCATATAAAATAATGGAAACCATATAGTGCTCCATATAGAATAAGGGACCCTATATGATGTTCCATATAGAATAATGAATCCTATATAATGCTCCATATAGAATAATGGGCCCTATATAATGCTCCATATAGAATAATAGAAACCATATAATGCTCCATATAGAGATTTGGGCCCTATATAATGTTCCATACAGAATAATGGGCCCTATATAATGCTCCATATAGAATAATGGGCCAACTATGATGCTCCATATAGAATATTGGAACCTATATAATGCCCCATATAGAATAATGCACCCTATATAATCCTCTATATAGATTAATGGCAACCATATAGTGATCCATATAGAATAATGGGCCCTATATACTGCTCCATATAGAATAATGGAACCCATATAATGCTCCATACAGAATAATGGGCCTCATATAATGATCCATATAGAATAAAGGGCCCTATATAATGCTCCATATAGAATAATGGACCTTATATAATGCTCCATATAGAATAATGGAAACCATGTAGTGTTCCATATAGAATAATGGACCCTATATAATGCTCCTTATAGAATAATGAAAACCATATAATGCTCCATATAGAATAATGGGCAGTATATAATGCTCCATAGATAATAATGGGCCATATATAATGCTCCATATAGAATAATGGGCCCAATATAATGCTCCATATAGAATAATTGACCCAATATGATGCTCCATATAGAATAATGGAAACCATATAATGCCCCGTATTGAATAATGGGCCCTGTATCATGCTCCATATAGAATAATGGGCCCTATATAATGTTCCATACAGAATAATAGGCCCTATATTATGCTCCATATGGAATAATGGGCCCTACATAATGCTACATATAGAATAATAGCAACCATATAGTGATCCATAAAGAATAATGGGCCCTATATAATGCTCCATATAGAATAATGGTACCCATATAATGCTCCATACAGAATAATGGGCCTCATAAAATGCTCCATATAGAATAATGGGCCCTATATAATGCTCCATATAGAATAATAAACTTTATATAACGCTCCATATAGAATAATGGAAACCATATAATGCTCCATATAGAATAATGGACCCTATATAATGTTCAATATCGAATAATGGACCCTGTATAATGCTACATATAGAATAATGGGCCTCATTTAATGCTCCATATAGAATAATGGAAACCATATAGTGTTCCATATAGAATAAAGGGCCCTATATAATGCCCCATATAGAATAATGGAACCCATATAGTGCTCCATATAGAATAATGGGCCTCACATAATACTCCATATAGAATAATGGGCGCTAAATAATGCTCCATATAGAATAATGGGCCCTATTTAATGCTCCATATAGAATAATGGGCCCTATATAATGCTCCACATAGAATAATGGGCCCTTTATAGTGCTCCATATAGAATAATGGGCCCTATATAATGCTCCATATAGAATAATGGACCCTATATAATGCTCCATATAGAATAATGGGCCCAATATAATGCTCATTATAGAATAATGGAAACCATATTGTGCTCCATATAGAATAATGGGCCCAATATAATGCTCCATATAGAATAATGGACATTATGTAATACTCCATAAAGAATAATGGAAATCATATAGTGCTCCATATAGAATAATGTGCCCTATATAATGCTCCGTATAGAATAATGTGCCCTATATAATGCTCCACATAGATTAATGGGCCCTATATAGTGCTCCATATAGAATAATGGGCCCAATATAATGCTCCATATAGAATAATGGACCATATATAATGCTCCATAAAGAATAATGGGCCCAATATAATGCTCCATATAGAATAATGGAAACCATATTAAGCTCCATATAGAATAATGGACCTATATAATGCTCCATATAGAATAATGGACATTATATTAAACTCCATATAGAATAATGGAAATCATATGGAGATCAATATAGAATAATGGACCCCATATAATACTCCATATAGAATAATAGGCCCTATATAATTTTTCATGTAGAATAAAGGACCCTATATAATGCTCCATATAGAACAGTGGGCCCTATATAATGCTCCATATAGAATACTGGGCTCTATATAATGCTACATATAGAATAATGGACATTATACAATACTCCATATAGAATAATGGAAATCATATAGTGCTCCATCTAGAATAATAGACCCTATATAATACTCCATATAGAATAATGGGCCCTATATAATGCTCCATATAGAATAATGGAAACCATATAATGCTCCATATAGAATAATGGGCCCGATATAATGCGCCATAAAAAATAATGGGCCCTATATAATGCTCCATATAGAATAATGGAAACCATATAGTGCTCCATATAGAATAATGAACCCTATATGATGTTCCATATAGAATAATGAATCCTATATAATGCTCCATATAGAATAATGGGCCATATATAATGCTGTATATAGAATAATGGAAGCCATGTAGTGCTCCATATAGATTAATGGACCCTATATAATGCTCCATATAGAATAATGAACCCTATATAATGCTCCCTATAGAATAATGGGCCCTATATAATGCCCCATATAGAATAATGGAAACCATATAATGATCCATATAAATTAATGGGCCCTATATAATGCTCCATACAGAATAATGGGCCCTATATAATGCTCCATATACAATAATGGAAACCATATGGTGCTCCATATAGGATAATGGACCCTATATGATGATCCATATAGAATAATGAATACTTTATAATGCTCCATGTAGAATAATGGAAACCATATAATGCTCCATATAGAATAATGGGCCAAATATAATGCTCCATATAGAATAATGGACCCTAAATAATGATCCATATAGAATAAAAACCCTATATAATGCTCCATATAGAATAATGGAAACCATATAGTGCTCCATATAGATTAATGGACCCTATAGAATGCTCCATATAGAATAATGGAACCCATATAACGCTCCATACAGAATAATGGGCCTCATATAATGCTCCATATAGAATAATGGGCCCTATATAATGCTCCATATAGAATAATGGACCTTATATAATGTTCCATATAGAATAATGGAAACTATATAGTGCACCATATAGAATAATGGACCCTATATAATGCTCCATATAGAATAATGGAGACCATATATTGCCCCATATAGAATAATGGGCCCTATATAATCCTTTATATAGAATAATGGACCCTATATAATGTTCCATATAGAATAATAGGCCCTGTATTATGCTCCATATAGAATAATGGACCCTAAATAATGCTACATATAGAATAATGGAAACCATATAGTGATAATTATAGAATAATGGGCCCGATATAATGATCCATATACAATAATGGAACCCATATAATGCTCCATACAGAATAATGGGCATCATGTAATGCTCCATATAGAATAATGAGCCCTATATAATGCTACATATAGAATAATTGAACTTATATAACGCTCCATATAAAATAATGGAAACCATATAGTGCTCCATATAGAACAAAGGTCCCTTATATAATGCTCCATATAGAATAATGGAACCCATATAGTGCTCCATAAAGAATAATGGGCCCTATATAATGCTCCACAAAGAATAATGGGCCCCATATAGTGCTCCATATGGAATAATGGGCCCAATATAATGTTCCATGTAGAATAATGGGCCCGATATAATGCGCCATACAAAATAATGGGCCCTATATAATGCTCCATATAAAATAATGGAAACCATATAGTGCTCCATAAAGAATAATAGACATTATATGATGTTCCATATAGAATAAAGAATCCTATATAATGCTCCATATAGAATAATGGGACATATATAATGCTCCATATAGAATAATGGACATTATGTAATACTCCATAAAGAATAATGGAAATCATATAGTGCTCCATATAGAATAATGTGCCCTATATAATGCTCCGTATAGAATAATGTGCCCTATATAATGCTCCACATAGATTAATGGGCCCTATATAGTGCTCCATATAGAATAATGGGCCCAATATAATGCTCCATATAGAATAATGGACCATATATAATGCTCCTAAAGAATAATGGGCCCAATATAATGCTCCATATAGAATAATGGAAACCATATTAAGCTCCATATAGAATAATGGACCTATATAATGCTCCATATAGAATAATGGACATTATATTAAACTCCATATAGAATAATGGAAATCATTTGGAGATCAATATAGAATAATGGACCCCATATAATACTCCATATAGAATAATAGGCCCTATATAATTTTTCATGTAGAATAAAGGGCCCTATATAATGCTCCATATAGAACAATGGGCCCTATATAATGCTTCATATAGAATACTGGGCTCTATATAATGCTACATATAGAATAATGGACATTATACAATACTCCATATAGAATAATGGAAATCATATAGTGATCCATCTAGAATAATAGACCCTATATAATACTCCATATAGAATAATGGGCCCTATATAATGCTCCATATAGAATAATGGAAACCATATAATGCTCCATATAGAATAATGGGCCCGATATAATGCGCCATAAAAAATAATGGGCCCTATATAATGCTCCATATAGAATAATGGAAACCATATAGTGCTCCATATAGAATAATGGACCCTATATGATGTTCCATATAGAATAATGAATCCTATATAATGCTCCATATAGAATAATGGGCCATATATAATGCTGTATATAGAATAATGGAAACCATGTAGTGCTCCATATAGATTAATGGACCCTATATAATGCTCCATATAGAATAATGAACCCTATATAATGTTCCCTATAGAATAATGGGCCCTATATAATGCCCCATATAGAATAATGGAAACCATATAATGATCCATATAAATTAATGGGCCCTATATAATGCTCCATACAGAATAATGGGCCCTATATAATGCTCCATATAGAATAATGGAAACCATATGGTGCTCCATATAGGATAATGGACCCTATATGATGATCCATATAGAATAATGAATACTTTATAATGCTCCATGTAGAATAATGGAAACCATATAATGCTCCATATAGAATAATGGGCCAAATATAATGCTCCATATAGAATAATGGACCCTAAATAATGATCCATATAGAATAAAAACCCTATATAATGCTCCATATAGAATAATGGAAACCATATAGTGCTCCATATAGATTAATGGACCCTATAGAATGCTCCATATAGAATAATGGAACCCATATAACGCTCCATACAGAATAATGGGCCTCATATAATGCTCCATATAGAATAATGGGCCCTATATAATGCTCCATATAGAATAATGGACTTTATATAATGTTCCATATAGAATAATGGAAACTATATAGTGCACCATATAGAATAATGGACCCTATATAATGATCCATATAGAATAATGGAGACCATATATTGCCCCATATAGAATAATGGGCCCTATATAATCCTTTATATAGAATAATGGGCCCTATATAATGTTCCATATAGAATAATAGGCCCTGTATTATGCTCCATATAGAATAATGGACCCTAAATAATGCTACATATAGAATAATGGAAACCATATAGTGATAATTATAGAATAATGGGCCCGATATAATGATCCATATACAATAATGGAACCCATATAATGCTCCATACAGAATAATGGGCATCATGTAATGCTCCATATAGAATAATGAGCCCTATATAATGCTACATATAGAATAATTGAACTTATATAACGCTCCATATAAAATAATGGAAACCATATAGTGCTCCATATAGAACAAAGGTCCCTTATATAATGCTCCATATAGAATAATGGAACCCATATAGTGCTCCATAAAGAATAATGGGCCCTACATAATGCTCCACATAGAATAATGGGCCCTATATAGTGCTCCATATGGAATAATGGGCCCAATATAATGTTCCATGTAGAATAATGGGCCCGATATAATGCGCCATACAAAATAATGGGCCCTATATAATGCTCCATATAAAATAATGGAAACCATATAGTGCTCCATAAAGAATAATAGACACTATATGATGTTCCATATAGAATAAAGAATCCTATATAATGCTCCATATAGAATAATGGGACATATATAATGCTCCATATAGAATAATAGAAACCATATAATGCTCCATATAAAGATGTGGGCCCTATATAATGCTCCATACAGAATAATGGGCCCTATATAATGCTCCATATAGAATAATGGACCCTATATAATACCCCATATAGAATAATGCACCCTATATAATGCTCTATATAGATTAATGGAAACCATATAATGCTCCATATAGAATAATGGGCCTCATATAATGATCCATATAGAATAAAGGGCCCTATATAGTGCTCCATATAGAATAATGGACCTTGTATAATGCTCCATATAGAATAATGGAAAACATATAGTGTTCCATGTAGAATAATGGGCCCTATATAATGCTCCTTATAGAATAATGAAAACCATATAATGCTCCATATAGAATAATGGGCCATATATAATGCTCCATATAGAATAATGTGCCCAATATAATGCTCCATATAGATTAATGGACCCTATATAATGCTCCATATAGAATAATGAACCCTACATAATGCTCCATATAGAATAATGGGCCCTATATAATGCCCCATATAGAATAATGGAAACCATATAGTGCTCCATATAGAATAATGGGCCCTATATAATGCTACATATAGAATAATGGACATTATATAATACTCCATATAGAATAATGGAAATCATATAGTGATCCTTATAGAATAATGGGCCCGATATAATGATCCATATACAATAATGGAACCCATATAATGCTCTATACAGAATAATGGCCATCATGTAATGCTCCATATAGAATAATGGGCCCTATATAATGCTACATATAGAATAATTGACCTTATATAACGCTCCATATAAAATAATGGAAACCATATAGTGCTCCATATAGAACAAAGGGCCCTTATATAATGCTCCATATAGAATAATAGAACCCATATAGTGCTCCATAAAGTATAATGGGCCCTATATAATGCTCCACATAGAATAATGGGCCCTATATAGTGCTCCATATGGAATAATGGGCCCAATATAATGTTCCATGTAGAATAATGGATGCTATATAATGCTCCATATAGAATAATGGGCCCTAAATAATACTCCATATAGAATAATGGGCCCTATATATTGCTCCACATAGAATAATGGGCCCTATATAGTGCTCCATATAGAATAATGGGCCCTATATAATGCTCCACATAGAATAATGGGCCCTATATAGTGCTCCATAAAGAGTAATGGGCCTCACACAATGTTCTATATAGAATAATGGGCCCAATATAATGCTTAATATAGATTAATGGACATTATATAAAACTCCATATAGAATAATGGAAATCATATAGGGATCAATATAGAATAATGGACCCTATATAATACTCCATATAGAATAATGGGCCCTATATAATATTTCATATAGAATAAAGGGCCCTATATAATGCTCCATATAGAACAATGGGCCCTATACAATGCTCCATATAGAATACTGGGCCCTATATAATGCTACATATAGAATAATGGGCCCTATATAATGCTCCATATAGAACAATGGTCCATATATAATGCTCCATAGAGAATAATGGAAACCATATAGTGCTACATATAGAATAATGGACCCAATATAATGCTCCATAAAGAATAATGGACCCTATATAATGCTCCATATAGAATAATGGGCCCTATATAACGCTCCATATAGAATAATGGAAACCATATAATGCTCCATATAGAATAATGGGCCCGATATAATGCTCCATACAAAATAATGGGCCCTATATAATGCTCCATCTAGAATAATGTAAACCATATAGTGCTCCATATAGAATAATGGACCCTATATAATGTTCCATACAGAATAATAGGCCCTATATTATGCTCCATATGGAATAATGGGCCCTACATAATGCTACATATAGAATAATAGCAACCATATAGTGATCCATAAAGAATAATGGGCCCTATATAATGCTCCATAAAGAATAATGGTACCCATATAATGCTCCATACAGAATAATGGGCCTCATAAAATGCTCCATATAGAATAATGGGCCCTATATAATGCTCCATATAGAATAATCAGCTTTATATAACGCTCCATATAGAATAATGGAAACCATATAATGCTCCATATAGAATAATGGACCCTATATAATGATCAATATCGAATAATGGACCTTGTATAATGCTACATATAGAATAATTGGCCTCAATTAATGCTCCATATAGAATAATGGGAACCATATAGGGTTCCATATAGAATAAAGGGCCCTATATAATGCCCCATATAGAATAATGGAACCCATATAGTGCTCCATATAGAATAATGGGCCTCACATAATACTCCATATAGAATAATGGGCGCTAAATAATGCTCCATATAGAATAATAAGCCCTATTTAATGCTCCATATAGAATAATGGGCCCTATATAATGCTCCACATAGAATAATGGGCCCTTTATAGTGCTCCATATAGAATAATGGGCCCAATATAATGCTCCATATAGAATAAAGGGCCCAATATAATGCTCTTTATAGAATAATGGAAACCATATTGTGCTCCATATAGAATAATGGGCCCTATATAATGCTCCATATAGAATAATGGACATTATGTAATACTCCATATAGAATAATGGAAATCATATAGTGCTCCATATAGAATAATGTGCCCTATATAATGCTCCGTATAGATTAATGAGCCCTATATAATGCTCCACATAGATTAATGGGCCTTATATAGTTCTCCATATAGAATAATGGGCCCAATATAATGCTCCATATAGAATAATGGACCATATATAATGCTCCATAAACAATAATGGGCCCAATATAATGCTACATATAGAATAATGGAAACCATATTGTGCTCCATATAGAATAATGGACCTATATAATGCTCCATATAGAATAATGGACATTATATAAAACTCCATATAGAATAATGGAAATCATATGGAGATCAATATAGAATAATGGACCCCATATAATACTCCATGTAGAATAATGGGCCCTATATAAAATTTCATGTAGAATAAAGGGCCCTATATAATGCTCCATATAGAACAATGGGCCCTATATAATGCTCCATATAGAATACTGGGCTCTATATAATGCTAGATATAGAATAATGGAAACCATATAGTGCTCCATATAGAATAATGGGCCCTATAGTATGCTCCATCTAGAGTAATGGGCCCTATATAATGTTCAATATAGTATAATGGGCCCAATATAATGCTCCATATAAAATAATGGAAACCATATAGTGCTCCATATAGAATAATGGGCCCTATATAATGCTACATATAGAATAATGGACATTATATAATACTCCATATAGAATAATGGAAATCATATAGTGCTACATCTAGAAAAATAGACCCTATATAATAGCCCATATAGAATAATGGGTCTTATATAATGCTTCATATAGAATAATGGGTCCTATATAATGCTCCATATAGAACAATGGGCCATATATAATGCTCCATAGAGAATAATGGAAACCATATAGTGCTACATATAGAATAATGGACCCAATATAATGCTCCATAAAGAATAATGGACCCTATATAATGCTCCATATAGAATAATGGGCCCTATATAACGCTCCATATAGAATAATGGAAACCATATAATGCACCATATAGAATAATGGGCCCGATATAATGCTCCATACAAAATAATGGGCCCTATATAATGCTCCATATAGAATAATGGAAACCATATAGTGCTCCATATAGAATAATGGACCCTATATGATGTTCCATATAGAATAATGAATCCTATATAATGCTCCATATAGAATAATGGGCCCTATTTAATGCTCCATATAGAATAATAGAAACCATATAATGCTCCATATAGAGATTTGGGCCCTATATAATGCTCCATACAGAATAACGGGCCCTATATAATGGTCCATATAGAATAATGGGCCAACTATAATGCTCCATATAGAATAATGGAACCTATATAATGCCCCATATAGAATAGTGCACCCTATATAATGCTCTATATAGATTAATGGAAACCATATAGTGATCCATATAGAATAATGGGCCCTATATAATGCTCCATATAGAATAATGGAACCCATATAATGCTCCATACAGAATAATGGGCCTCATATAATGATCCATATAGAATAAAGGGCCTTATATAATGCTCCATATAGAATAATGGACCTTATATAATGCTCCATATAGAATAATGGAAACCATATAGTGTTCCATATAGAATAATGGACAGTATATAATGCTCCTTATAGAATAATGAAAACCATATAATGCTCCATATAGAATAATGGGCCGTATATAATGCTCCATAGATAATAATGGGCCATATATAATGCTCCATATAGAATAATGGGCCCAATATAATGCTCCATATAGAATAATTGACCCTATATGATGCTCCATATAGAATAATGGAAACCATATAGTGCCCCGTATTGAATAATGGGCCCTATATCATGCTCCATATAGAATAATGGGCCCTACATAATGTTCAATACAGAATAATAGGCCCTATATTATGCTCCATATGGAATAATGGGCCCTACATAATGCTACATAGAGAATAATAGCAACCATATAGTGATCCATAAAGAATAATGGGCCCTATATAATGCCCCATATAGAATAATCAACTTTATATAACGCTCCATATAGAATAATGGAAACCATATAATGCTCCATATAGAATAATGGACCCTATATAATGTTCAATATCGAATAATGGACCCTATATAATGCTACATATAGAATAATGGGCCTCATTTAATGCTCCATATAGAATAATGGGAACCATATAGTGTTCCATATAGAATAAAGGGCCCTATATAATGCCTCATATAGAATAATGGAACCCATATAATGCTCCATATAGAATAATGGGCCCAATATAATGCTCCATATAGAATAATGGACCCTATATAATGCTTCATATAGAATAATGGGCCCAATATAATGCTCATTATAGAATAATGGAAACCATATTGTGCTCCATATAGAATAATGGGCCCTATATAATGCTCCATATAGAATAATGGACATTATGTAATACTCCATATAGAATAATGGAAATCATATAGTGCTCCATATAGAATAATGTGCCCTATATAATGCTCCGTATAGAATAATGGCCCTATATAATGCTCCACATAGATTAATGGGCCCTATATAGTGCTCCATATAGAATAATGGGCCCAATATAATGCTCCATATAGAATAATGGACCATATATAATGCTCCATAAAGAATAATGGGCCCAATATAATGCTCCATATAGAATAATGGAAACCATATTGTGCTCCATATAGAATAATGGACCTATATAATGCTCCATATAGAATAATGGACCTATATAATGCTCCATATAGAATAATGGACATTATATAAAACTCCATATAGAATAATGGAAATAATATGGAGATCAATATAGAATAATGGACCCCATATAATACTCCATATAGAATAATGGGCCCTATATAATATTTCATGTAGAATAAAGGGCCCTACATAATGCTCCATATAGAACAATGGGCCCTATATAATGTTCCATATAGAATACTGGGCTCTATATAATGCTACATATAGAATAATGGAAACCATATAGTGCCCCATATAGAATAATGGGCCCTATAGTATGCTCCATCTAGAGTAATGTGCCCTATATAATGTTCAATATAGTATAATGGGCAAAATATAATGCTTCATATAAAATAATGGAAACCATATAGTGCTCCATATAGAATAATGGGCCCTATATAATGCTCCATATAGAATAATGGGCCCTATATAATATTTCATGTAGAATAAAGGGCCCTACATAATGCTCCATATAGAACAATGGGCCCTATATAATGCTCCATATAGAATACTGGGCTCTATATAATGCTACATATAGAATAATGGAAACCATATAGTGCCCCATATAGAATAATGGGCCCTATAGTATGCTCCATCTAGAGTAATGTGCCCTATATAATGTTCAATATAGTATAATGGGCAAAATATAATGCTTCATATAAAATAATGGAAACCATATAGTGCTCCATATAGAATAATGGGCCCTATATAATGCTCCATATAGAATAATGGACCTTGTATAATGCTCCATATAGAATAATGGAAACCATGTAGTGTTCCGTATAGAATAATGGGCCCTATATAATGCTCCTTATAGAATAATGAAAACCATATAATGCTCCATATAGAATAATGGGCCGTATATAATGCTCCATAGAGAATAATGGGCCATATATAATGCTCCATATGGAATAATGTGCCCAATATAATGCTCCATATAGATTAATGGACCCTATATAATGCTCCATATAGAATAATGGGCCCTATCTAATGCTCCATATAGAACAATGGGCCCTATGTAATGCTCCATATAGAATACTGGGCTCTATATAATGCTACATATAGAATAATGGAAACCATATAGTGCTCCATATAGAATAATGGGCCCTACAGTATGCTCCATCTAGAGTAATGGGCCCTATATAATGTTCAATATAGTATAATGGGCCCAATATAATGCTCCATATAAAATAATGGAAACCATATAGTGCTCCATATAGAATAATGGGCCCTATATAATGCCACATATAGAATAATGGACATTATATAATACACCATATAGAATAATGGAAATCATATAGTGCTCCATCTAGAAGAATAGACCCTATATAATACTCCATATAGAATAATGGATCTTATATAATGCTCCATATAGAATAATGGGTCCTATATAATGCTCCATATAGAGCAATGGGCCATATATAATGCTCCATAGAGAATAATGGAAACCATATAGTGCTACATATAGACTAATGGACCCAATATAATGCTCCATAAAGAATAATGGACCCTATATAATGCTCCATATAGAATAATAGGCCCTATATAATGCTCCATATAGAAAATTGGAAACCATATAATGCTCCATATAGAATAATGGCCCGATATAATGCTCCATACAAATTAATGGGCCCTATATAATGCTCCATATAGAATAATGGAAACCATATAGTGCTCCATATAGAATAATGGACCCTATATGATGTTCCATATAGAATAATGGGCCCTCTATAATGTTCCATATAGAATAATGGGCCCTATATTATGCTCCATATAGATTAATGGGATCTATATAATGCTACAAATAGAATAATGGAAAACATTTAGTGCATCATATACAATAATGGGCCTTATATAATGCTCCACATAGAATAATGGAACCCATATAATGTTCCATACAGAATAATGGGCCTCATATAACGCTTCATATACAATAATTGGCCCTAAATAATGCTCCATACAGAATAATGGACCCTATATAATGCTCCATATAGAATAATGGACCGTATATAATGCTTCATATAGAATAATGGGCCATATATAATGCTGTATATAGAATAATGGAAACCATGCAGAGCTCCATATAGATTAATGGACCCTATATAATGCTTCATATAGAATAATGAACCCTATATAATGCTCCATATAGAATAATGGGCCTTATATAATGCCCTATATAGAATAATGGAAACCATATAATGATCCATATAATTTAATGGGCCCTATATAATGCTCCATACAGAATAATGGGCCCTATATAATGCTCCATATAGAATAATGGAAACCATATGGTGCTCCATATAGAATAATGGACCCTATATGATGATCGATATAGAATAATGGATACTTTATAATGCTCCATATAGAATAATGGGCCCTATACAATGCTCCATGTAGAATAATGGAAACCATATAATGCTCCATATAGAATAATGGGCCCAATATAATGCTCCATATAGAATAATGGGCCAAATATAATGCTCCATATAGAATAATGGACCCTAAATAATGATCCATATAGAATAAAAACCCTATATAATGCTCCATATAGAATAATGGAAACCATATAGTGCTCCATATAGATTAATGGGCCCTATATAATCCTTTATATAGAATAATGGGCCCTATATAATGTTCCATATAGAATAATAGGCCCTGTATTATGCTCCATATAGAATAATGGACCCTAAATAATGCTACATATAGAATAATGGAAACCATATAGTGATCCTTATAGAATAATGGGCCCGATATAATGATCCATATACAATAATGGAACCCATATAATGCTCCATACAGAATAATGGGCATCATGTAATGCTCCATATAGAATAATGGGCCCTATATAATGCTCCATATAGAATAATGGAAACCATGTAGTGTTCAGTATAGAATAATGGGCCCAATATAATGCTCCTTATAGAATAATGAAAACCATATAATGCTCCATATAGAATAATGGGCCGTATATAATGCTCCATAGAGAATAATGGGCCATATATAATGCTCCATATGGAATAATGTGCCCAATATAATGCTCCATATAGATTAATGGACCCTATATAATGCTCCATATAGAATAATGGGCCCTATATAATGCCCCATATAGAATAATGGAAACCATATAATGATCCATATAAATTAATGGGCCCTATATAATGCTCCATACAGAATAATGGGCCCTATATAATGCTCCATATAGAATAATGGAAACCATATGGTGCTCCATATAGGATAATGGACCCTATATGATGATCCATATAGAATAATGGATACTTTATCATGCTCCATATAGAATAATGGACCCTATATAATGCTCCATGTAGAATAATGGAAACCATATAATGCTCCATATAGAATAATGGGCCCTATATAATGCTCCATATAGAATAATGGATCCTAAATAATGATCCATATAGAATAAAAACCCTATATAATGCTCCATATAGAATAATGGAAACCATATAGTGCTGCATATAGATTAATGGGCCCTATAGAATGCTCCATATAGAATAATGTAACCCATATAACGCTCCATACTGAATAATGGGCCTCATATAATGCTCCATATAGAATAATGGGCCCTCTATAATTCTCCATATAGAATAATGGACCTTATATAATGTTCCATATAGAATAATGGAAACTATATAGTGCACCATATAGAATAATGGACCCTATATGATGCTCCATATAGAATAATGGAGACCATATAGTGCCCCATATAGAATAATGCGCCCTATATAACCCTTTATATAGAATAATGGGCCCTATATAGTGTTCCATATAGAATAATAGGCCCTGTATTATGCTCCATATAGAATAATGGACCCTAAATAATGCTACATATAGAATAATGGAAACCATATAGTGATCCTTATAGAATAATGGGCCCGATATAATGATCCATATAAAATAATGGAACCCATATAATGCTCCATACAGAATAAAGGGCATCATGTAATGCTCCATATAGAATAATCGGCCCTATATAATGCTACATATAGAATAATTTACCTTATATAACGCTCCATATAAAATAATGGAAACCATATAGTGCTCCATATAGAACAAAGGGCCCTTATATAATGCTCCATATAGAATAATGGAACCCATATAGTGCTCCATAAAGAATAATGGGCCCTATATAATGCTCCACATAGAATAATGGGCCCTATATAGTGCTCCATATGGAATAATGGGCCCAATATAATGTTCCATGTAGAATAATGGACCCTATGTAATGCTCCATATAGAATAATGGGCCCTAAATAATACTCCATATAGAATAATGGGCCCTATATATTGCTCCACATAGAATAATGGGCCCTATATAGTGCTCCATATAGAATAATGGGCCCTATATAATGCTCCACATAGAATAATGGGCCCAATATAGTGCTCCATAAAGAGTAATGGGCCTCACACAATGTTCCATATGGAATAATGGGCCCAGTATAATGCTCCATATAGAATAATGGAGAACATGTTGTGCTCCATATAGAATAATGGGCCTATATAATGATCCATATAGAATAATGGACATTATATAAAACTTCATATAGAATAATGCAAATCATATAGAGATCAATATAGAATAATGGACCCTATATAATACTCCATATAGAATAATGGGCCCTATATAATATTTCATATAGAATAAATGCCCTATATAATGCTCCATATAGAACAATGGGCCCTATATAATGCTCCATATAGAATACTGGGCCCTATATAATGCTACATATAGAATAATGGAAACCACATAGTGCTCCATATAGAATAATGGGCCCTATAGTATGCTCCATCTAGAGTAATGGGCCCTATATAATGTTCAATATAGTATAATGGGCCCAATATAATGCTCCATATAAAATAATGGAAATCATATAGTGCTCCATATAGAATAACGGGCCCTATATAATGCTCCATATAGAATAATGGACATTATATAATACTCCATATAGAATAATGGAAATCATGTAGTGCTCCATCTAGAATAATGGACCCTATATAATACTCCATATAGAATAATGGTTCTTATATAATGCTCCATATAGAATAATGGGCCCTATATAATGCTCCATATAGATTAATGGGCCATATATAATGCTCCATAGAGAATAATGGAAACCATATAGTGCTACATATAGAATAATGGACCCAATATAATGCTCCATAAAGAATAATGGACCCTATATAATGCTCCATATAGAATAATGGGCCCTATAAAACGCTCCATATAGAATAATGGAAACCATATAATGCTCCATATAGAATAATGGGCCCGATATAATGCTCCATACAAAATAATGGGCCCTATATAATGCTCCATATAGAATAATGGAAACCATATAGTGCTCCATATAGAATAATGGACCCTATATGATGTTCCATATAGAATAATGGGCCCTCTATAATGTTCCATATAGAATAATGGGCCCTATATTATGCTCCATATAGATTAATGGGATCTATATAATGCTACAAATAGAATAATGGAAAACATTTAGTGCATCATATACAATAATGGGCCTTATATAATGCTCCACATAGAATAATGGAACCCATATAATGTTCCATACAGAATAATGGGCCTCATATAACGCTTCATATACAATAATGGGCCCTAAATAATGCTCCATACAGAATAATGGACCCTATATAATGCTCCATATAGAATAATGGACCGTATATAATGCTTCATATAGAATAATGGGCCATATATAATACTGTATATAGAATAATGGAAACCATGTAGTGCTCCATATAGATTAATGGACCCTATATAATGCTCCATATAGAATAATGAACCCTATATAATGCTCCATATAGAATAATGGGCCCTATATAATGCCCTATATAGAATAATGGAAACCATATAATGATCCATATAAATTAATGGGCCCTATATAATGCTCCATACAGAATAATGGGCCCTATATAATGCTTCATATAGAATAATTTAAACCATATGGTGCTCCATAGAGAATAATGGACCCTATATGATAATCCATATAGAATAATGGATACTTTATAATGCTCCATATAGAATAATGGGCCCTATATAATGCTCCATGTAGAATAATGGAAACCATATAATGCTCCATATAGAATAATGGGCCCTATATAATGCTCCATATAGAATAATGGGCCAAATATAATACTCCATATAGAATAATGGACCCTAAATAATGATCCATATAGAATAAAAACCCTATATAACGCTTCATATAGAATAATGGAAACCATATAGTGCTCCATATAGATTAATGGGCCCTATAGAATGCTCCATATAGAATAATGGAACCCATATAACGCTCCATACAGAATAATGGGCCTCATATAATGTTCCATATAGAATAATGGGCCCTATATAATGCTCCATATAGAATAATGGACCTTATATAATGTTCCATATAGAACAATGGAAACTATATATTGCACCATATAGAATAATGGACCCTATATGATGCTCCATATAGAATAATGGAGACCATATAGTGCCCCATATAGAATAATGGGCCCTATATAATCCTTTATATAGAATAATGGGCCCTATATAATGTTCCATATAGAATAATAGGCCCTGTATTATGCTCCATATAGAATAATGGACCCTAAATAATGCTACATATAGAATAATGGAAACCATATAGTGATCCTTGTAGAATAATGGGCCCGATATAATGATCCATATACAATAATGGAACCCATATAATGCTCCATACAGAATAATGGGCATCATGTAATGCTCCATATAGAATAATGGGCCCTATATAATACTACATATAGAATAATTGACCGTATATAACGCTCCATATAAAATAATGGAAACCATATAGTGCTCCATATAGAACAAAGGGCCCTTATATAATGCTCCATATAGAATAATGGAACCCATATAGTGCTCCATAAAGAATAATGGGCCCTATATAATGCTCCACATAGAATAATGGGCCCTATATAGTGCTCCATATGGAATAATGGGCCCAATATAATGTTCCATGTAGAATAATGGACGCTATATATTGCTCCACATAGAATAATGGGCCCTATATAGTGCTCCATATAGAATAATGGGCCCTATATAATGCTCCACATAGAATAATGGGCCCTATATAGTGCTCCATAAAGAGTAATGGGCCTCACACAATGTTCCATATAGAATAATGGGCCCAATATAATGCTTAATATAGAATAATGGAGAACATATTGTTCTCCATATAGAATAATGGGCCTATATAATGATCCATATAGAATAATGGACATTATATAAAACTCCATATAGAATAATGGAAATCATATAGGGATCAATATAGAATAATGGACATTATATAATACTCCATATAGAATAATGGGCCCTATATAATATTTCATATAGAATAAAGGGCCCTATATAATGCTCCAATTAGAACAATGGGCCCTATATAATGATCCACATAGAATACTGGGCCCTATATAATGCCACATATAGAATAATGGAAACCATGTCATGCTCCATATAGAATAATGGGCCCTATAGTATGCTACATCTAGAGTAATGGGCCCTATATAATGTTCAATATAGTATAATGGGCCCAATATAATGCTCCATATAAAATAATGGAAACCATATAGTGCTCCGTATAGAATAATGGGCCCTATATAATGCTTCATATAGAGTAATGGACATTATATAATACTCCATATAGAATAATGGAAATCATATAGTGCTCCATCTAGAATAATGGACCCTATATAATACTCCATATAGAATAATGGTTCTTATATAATGCTCCATATAGAATAATGGGCCCTATATAATGCTCCATATAGAAAAATGGGCCATATATAATGCTCCATAGAGAATAATGGAAACCATATAGTGCTACATATAGAATAATGGACCCAATATAATGCTCCATAAAGAATAATGGACCCTATATAATGCTCCATATAGAATAATGGGCCCTATATAACGCTCCATATAGAATAATGGAAACCATATAATGCTCCATATAGAATAATGGGCCCGATATAATGCTCCATACAAAATAATGGGCCCTATATAATGCTCCATATAAAATAATGGAAACCATATAGTGCTCCATATAGAATAATGGGCCCTATATGATGTTCCATATAGAATAATGAATCCTATATAATGCTCCATATAGAATAATGGGCCCTATATAATGCTCCATATAGAATAATAGAAACCATATAATGCTCCATATAGAGATTTGGGCCCTATATAATGTTCCATACAGAATAATGGGCCCTATATAATGCTCCATATAGAATAATGGGCCAACTATGATGCTCCATATAGAATAATGGAACCTATATAATGCCCCATATAGAATAATGCACCCTATATAATCCTCTATTTAGATTAATGGCAACCATATAGTGATCCATATAGAATAATGGGCCCTATATACTGCTCCATATAGAATAATGGAACCCATATAATGCTCCATACAGAATAATGGGCCTCATATAATGATCCATATAGAATAAAGGGCCCTATATAATGCTCCATATAGAATAATGGACCTTATATAATGCTCCATATAGAATAATGGAAACCATATAGTGTTCCATATAGAATAATGGACCCTATATAATGCTCCTTATAGAATAATGAAAACCATATAATGCTCCATATAGAATAATGGGCAGTATATAATGCTCCATAGATAATAATGGGCCATATATAATGCTCCATATAGAATAATGGGCCCAATATAATGCTCCATATAGAATAATTGACCCTATATGATGCTCCATATAGAATAATGGAAACCATATAATGCCCCGTATTGAATAATGGGCCCTGTATCATGCTCCATATAGAATAATGGGCCCTATATAATGTTCCATACAGAATAATAGGCCCTATATTATGCTCCATATGGAATAATGGGCCCTACATAATGCTACATATAGAATAATAGCAACCATATAGTGATCCATAAAGAATAATGGGCCCTATATAATGCTCCATATAGAATAATGGTACCCATATAATGCTCCATACAGAATAATGGGCCTCATAAAATGCTCCATATAGAATAATGGGCCCTATATAATGCTCCATATAGAATAATAAACTTTATATAACGCTCCATATAGAATAATGGAAACCATATAATGCTCCATATAGAATAATGGACCCTATATAATGTTCAATATCGAATAATGGACCCTGTATAATGCTACATATAGAATAATGGGCCTCATTTAATGCTCCATATAGAATAATGGGAACCATATAGTGTTCCATATAGAATAAAGGGCCCTATATAATGCCCCATATAGAATAATGGAACCCATATAGTGCTCCATATAGAATAATGGGCCTCACATAATACTCCATATAGAATAATGGGCGCTAAATAATGCTCCATATAGAATAATGGGCCCTATTTAATGCTCCATATAGAATAATGGGCCCTATATAATGCTCCACATAGAATAATGGGCCCTTTATAGTGCTCCATATAGAATAATGGGCCCAATATAATGCTCCATATAGAATAATGGACCCTATATAATGCTCCATATAGAATAATGGGCCCAATATAATGCTCATTATAGAATAATGGAAACCATATTGTGCTCCATATAGAATAATGGGCCCAATATAATGCTCCATATAGAATAATGGACATTATGTAATACTCCATAAAGAATAATGGAAATCATATAGTGCTCCATATAGAAAAATGTGCCCTTTATAATGCTCCGTATAGAATAATGTGCCCTATATAATGCTCCACATAGATTAATGGGCCCTATATAGTGCTCCATATAGAATAATGGGCCCAATATAATGCTCCATATAGAATAATGGACCATATATAATGCTCCATAAAGAATAATGGGCCCAATATAATGCTCCATATAGAATAATGGAAACCATATTAAGCTCCATATAGAATAATGGACCTATATAATGCTCCATATAGAATAATGGACATTATATTAAACTCCATATAGAATAATGGAAATCATATGGAGATCAATATAGAATAATGGACCCCATATAATACTCCATATAGAATAATAGGCCCTATATAATTTTTCATGTAGAATAAAGGGCCCTATATAATGCTCCATATAGAACAGTGGGCCCTATATAATGCTCCATATAGAATACTGGGCTCTATATAATGCTACATATAGAATAATGGACATTATACAATACTCCATATAGAATAATGGAAATCATATAGTGCTCCATCTAGAATAATAGACCCTATATAATACTCCATATAGAATAATGGGCCCTATATAATGCTCCATATAGAATAATGGAAACCATATAATGCTCCATATAGAATAATGGGCCCGATATAATGCGCCATAAAAAATAATGGGCCCTATATAATGCTCCATATAGAATAATGGAAACCATATAGTGCTCCATATAGAATAATGGACCCTATATGATGTTCCATATAGAATAATGAATCCTATATAATGCTCCATATAGAATAATGGGCCATATATAATGCTGTATATAGAATAATGGGAACGATGTAGTGCTCCATATAGATTAATGGACCCTATATAATGCTCCATATAGAATAATGAACCCTATATAATGCTCCCTATAGAATAATGGGCCCTATATAATGCCCCATATAGAATAATGGAAACCATATAATGATCCATATAAATTAATGGGCCCTATATAATGCTCCATACAGAATAATGGGCCCTATATAATGCTCCATATAGAATAATGGAAACCATATGGTGCTCCATATAGGATAATGGACCCTATATGATGATCCATATAGAATAATGAATACTTTATAATGCTCCATATAGAATAATGGAAACCATATAATGCTCCATATAGAATAATGGGCCAAATATAATGCTCCATATAGAATAATGGACCCTAAATAATGATCCATATAGAATAAAAACCCTATATAATGCTCCATATAGAATAATGGAAACCATATAGTGCTCCATATAGATTAATGGACCCTATAGAATGCTCCATATAGAATAATGGAACCCATATAACGCTCCATACAGAATAATGGGCCTCATATAATGCTCCATATAGAATAATGGGCCCTCTATAATGCTCCATATAGAATAATGGACCTTATATAATGTTCCATATAGAATAATGGAAACTATATAGTGCACCATATAGAATAATGGACCCTATATAATGCTCCATATAGAATAATGGAGACCATATATTGCCCCATATAGAATAATGGGCCCTATATAATCCTTTATATAGAATAATGGACCCTATATAATGTTCCATATAGAATAATAGGCCCTGTATTATGCTCCATATAGAATAATGGACCCTAAATAATGCTACATATAGAATAATGGAAACCATATAGTGATAATTATAGAATAATGGGCCCGATATAATGATCCATATACAATAATGGAACCCATATAATGCTCCATACAGAATAATGGGCATCATGTAATGCTCCATATAGAATAATGAGCCCTATATAATGCTACATATAGAATAATTGAACTTATATAACGCTCCATATAAAATAATGGAAACCATATAGTGCTCCATATAGAACAAAGGTCCCTTATATAATGCTCCATATAGAATAATGGAACCCATATAGTGCTCCATAAAGAATAATGGGCCCTATATAATGCTCCACATAGAATAATGGGCCCTATATAGTGCTCCATATGGAATAATGGGCCCAATATAATGTTCCATGTAGAATAATGGGCCCAATATAATGCGCCATACAAAATAATGGGCCCTATATAATGCTCCATATAAAATAATGGAAACCATATAGTGCTCCATAAAGAATAATAGACACTATATGATGTTCCATATAGAATAAAGAATCCTATATAATGCTCCATATAGAATAATGGGACATATATAATGCTCCATATAGAATAATGGACATTATGTAATACTCCATAAAGAATAATGGAAATCATATAGTGCTCCATATAGAATAATGTGCCCTATATAATGCTCCGTATAGAATAATGTGCCCTATATAATGCTCCACATAGATTAATGGGCCCTATATAGTGCTCCATATAGAATAATGGGCCCAATATAATGCTCCATATAGAATAATGGACCATATATAATGCTCCATAAAGAATAATGGGCCCACTATAATGCTCCATATAGAATAATGGAAACCATATTAAGCTCCATATAGAATAATGGACCTATATAATGCTCCATATAGAATAATGGACATTATATTAAACTCCATATAGAATAATGGAAATCATATGGAGATCAATATAGAATAATGGACCCCATATAATACTCCATATAGAATAATAGGCCCTATATAATTTTTCATGTAGAATAAAGGGCCCTATATAATGCTCCATATAGAACAATGGGCCCTATATAATGCTCCATATAGAATACTGGGCTCTATATAATGCTACGTATAGAATAATGGACATTATACAATACTCCATATAGAATAATGGAAATCATATAGTGATCCATCTAGAATAATAGACCCTATATAATACTCCATATAGAATAATGGGCCCTATATAATGCTCCATATAGAATAATGGAAACCATATAATGCTCCATATAGAATAATGGGCCCGATATAATGCGCCATAAAAAATAATGGGCCCTATATAATGCTCCATATAGAATAATGGAAACCATATAGTGCTCCATATAGAATAATGGACCCTATATGATGTTCCATATAGAATAATGAATCCTATATAATGCTCCATATAGAATAATGGGCCATATATAATGCTGTATATAGAATAATGGAAACCATGTAGTGCTCCATATAGATTAATGGACCCTATATAATGCTCCATATAGAATAATGAACCCTATATAATGTTCCCTATAGAATAATGGGCCCTATATAATGCCTCATATAGAATAATGGAAACCATATAATGATCCATATAAATTAATGGGCCCTATATAATGCTCCATACAGAATAATGGGCCCTATATAATGCTCCATATAGAATAATGGAAACCATATGGTGCTCCATATAGGATAATGGACCCTATATGATGATCCATATAGAATAATGAATACTTTATAATGCTCCATGTAGAATAATGGAAACCATATAATGCTCCATATAGAATAATGGGCCAAATATAATGCTCCATATAGAATAATGGACCCTAAATAATGATCCATATAGAATAAAAACCCTATATAATGCTCCATATAGAATAATGGAAACCATATAGTGCTCCATATAGATTAATGGACCCTATAGAATGCTCCATATAGAATAATGGAACCCATATAACACTCCATACAGAATAATGGGCCTCATATAATGCTCCATATAGAATAATGGGCCCTATATAATGCTCCATATAGAATAATGGACCTTATATAATGTTCCATATAGAATAATGGAAACTATATAGTGCACCATATAGAATAATGGACCCTATATAATGCTCCATATAGAATAATGGAGACCATATATTGCCCCATATAGAATAATGGGCCCTATATAATCCTTTATATAGAATAATGGGCCCTATATAATGTTCCATATAGAATAATATACCCTGTATTATGCTCCATATAGAATAATGGACCCTAAATAATGCTACATATAGAATAATGGAAACCATATAGTGATAATTATAGAATAATGGGCCCGATATAATGATCCATATACAATAATGGAACCCATATAATGCTCCATACAGAATAATGGGCATCATGTAATGCTCCATATAGAATAATGAGCCCTATATAATGCTACATATAGAATAATTGAACTTATATAACGCTCCATATAAAATAATGGAAACCATATAGTGCTCCATATAGAACAAAGGTCCCTTATATAATGCTCCATATAGAATAATGGAACCCATATAGTGCTCCATAAAGAATAATGGGCCCTACATAATGCTCCACATAGAATAATGGGCCCTATATAGTGCTCCATATGGAATAATGGGCCCAATATAATGTTCCATGTAGAATAATGGGCCCGATATAATGCGCCATACAAAATAATGGGCCCTATATAATGCTCCATATAAAATAATGGAAACCATATAGTGCTCCATAAAGAATAATAGACACTATATGATGTTCCATATAGAATAAAGAATCCTATATAATGCTCCATATAGAATAATGGGACATATATAATGCTCCATATAGAATAATAGAAACCATATAATGCTCCATATAAAGATGTGGGCCCTATATAATGCTCCATACAGAATAATGGGCCCTATATAATGCTCCATATAGAATAATGGACCCTATATAATACCCCATATAGAATAATGCACCCTATATAATGCTCTATATAGATTAATGGAAACCATATAATGCTCCATATAGAATAATGGGCCTCATATAATGATCCATATAGAATAAAGGGCCCTATATAGTGCTCCATATAGAATAATGGACCTTGTATAATGCTCCATATAGAATAATGGAAAACATATAGTGTTCCATGTAGAATAATGGGCCCTATATAATGCTCCTTATAGAATAATGAAAACCATATAATGCTCCATATAGAATAATGGGCCGTATATAATGCTCCATAGAGAATAATGGGCCATATATAATGCTCCATATAGAATAATGTGCCCAATATAATGCTCCATATAGATTAATGGACCCTATATAATGCTCCATATAGAATAATGAACCCTACATAATGCTCCATATAGAATAATGGGCCATATATAATGCCCCATATAGAATAATGGAAACCATATAGTGCTCCATATAGAATAATGGGCCCTATATATTGCTACATATAGAATAATGGACATTATATAATACTCCATATAGAATAATGGAAATCATATAGTGATCCTTATAGAATAATGGGCCCGATATAATGATCCATATACAATAATGGAACCCATATAATGCTCTATACAGAATAATGGCCATCATGTAATGCTCCATATAGAATAATGGGCCCTATATAATGCTACATATAGAATAATTGACCTTATATAACGCTCCATATAAAATAATGGAAACCATATAGTGCTCCATATAGAACAAAGGGCCCTTATATAATGCTCCATATAGAATAATAGAACCCATATAGTGCTCCATAAAGTATAATGGGCCCTATATAATGCTCCACATAGAATAATGGGCCCTATATAGTGCTCCATATGGAATAATGGGCCCAATATAATGTTCCATGTAGAATAATGGATGCTATATAATGCTACATATAGAATAATGGGCCCTAAATAATACTCCATATAGAATAATGGGCCCTATATATTGCTCCACATAGAATAATGGGCCCTATATAGTGCTCCATATAGAATAATGGGCCCTATATAATGCTCCACATAGAATAATGGGCCCTATATAGTGCTCCATAAAGAGTAATGGGCCTCACACAATGTTCCATATAGAATAATGGGCCCAATATAATGCTTAATATAGAATAATGGACATTATATAAAACTCCATATAGAATAATGGAAATCATATAGGGATCAATATAGAATAATGGACCCTATATAATACTCCATATAGAATAATGGGCCCTATATAATATTTCATATAGAATAAAGGGCCCTATATAATGCTCCATATAGAACAATTGGCCCTATATAATGCTCCATATAGAATACTGGGCCCTATATAATGCTACATATAGAATAATGGGCCCTATATAATGCTCCATATAGAACAATGGTCCATATATAATGCTCCATAGAGAATAATGGAAACCATATAGTGCTACATATAGAATAATGGACCCAATATAATGCTCCATAAAGAATAATGGACCCTATATAATGCTCCATATAGAATAATGGGCCCTATATAACGCTCCATATAGAATAATGGAAACCATATAATGCTCCATATAGAATAATGGGCCCGATATAATGCTCCATACAAAATAATGGGCCCTATATAATGCTCCATATAGAATAATGTAAACCATATAGTGCTCCATATAGAATAATGGACCCTATATAATGTTCCATACAGAATAATAGGCCCTATATTATGCTCCATATGGAATAATGGGCCCTACATAATGCTACATATAGAATAATAGCAACCATATAGTGATCCATAAAGAATAATGGGCCCTATATAATGCTCCATATAGAATAATGTTACCCATATAATGCTCCATACAGAATAATGGGCCTCATAAAATGCTCCATATAGAATAATGGGCCCTATATAATGCTCCATATAGAATAATCAGCTTTATATAACGCTCCATATAGAATAATGGAAACCATATAATGATCCATATAGAATAATGGACCCTATATAATGATCAATATCGAATAATGGACCTTGTATAATGCTACATATAGAATAATTGGCCTCATTTAATGCTCCATATAGAATAATGGGAACCATATAGGGTTCCATATAGAATAAAGGGCCCTATATAATGCCCCATATAGAATAATGGAACCCATATAGTGCTCCATATAGAATAATGGGCCTCACATAATACTCCATATAGAATAATGGGCGCTAAATAATGCTCCATATAGAATAATAAGCCCTATTTAATGCTCCATATAGAATAATGGGCCCTATATAATGCTCCACATAGAATAATGGGCCCTTTATAGTGCTCCATATAGAATAATGGGCCCAATATAATGCTCCATATAGAATAAAGGGCCCAATATAATGCTCTTTATAGAATAATGGAAACCATATTGTGCTCCATATAGAATAATGGGCCCTATATAATGCTCCATATAGAAAAATGGACATTATGTAATACTCCATATAGAATAATGGAAATCATATAGTGCTCCATATAGAATAATGTGCCCTATATAATGCTCCGTATAGATTAATGAGCCCTATATAATGCTCCACATAGATTAATGGGCCTTATATAGTTCTCCATAAAGAATAATGGGCCCAATATAATGCTCCATATAGAATAATGGACCATATATAATGCTCCATAAACAATAATGGGCCCAATATAATGCTCCATATAGAATAATGGAAACCATATTGTGCTCCATATAGAATAATGGACCTATATAATGCTCCATATAGAATAATGGACATTATATAAAACTCCATATAGAATAATGGAAATCATATGGAGATCAATATAGAATAATGGACCCCATATAATACTCCATGTAGAATAATGGGCCCTATATAATATTTCATGTAGAATAAAGGGCCCTATATAATGCTCCATATAGAACAATGGGCCCTATATAATGCTCCATATAGAATACTGGGCTCTATATAATGCTAGATATAGAATAATGGAAACCATATAGTGCTCCATATAGAATAATGGGCCCTATAGTATGCTCCATCTAGAGTAATGGGCCCTATATAATGTTCAATATAGTATAATGGGCCCAATATAATGCTCCATATAAAATAATGGAAACCATATAGTGCTCCATATAGAATAATGGGCCCTATATAATGCTACATATAGAATAATGGACATTATATAATACTCCATATAGAATAATGGAAATCATATAGTGCTACATCTAGAAAAATAGACCCTATATAATAGCCCATATAGAATAATGGGTCTTATATAATGCTTCATATAGAATAATGGGTCCTATATAATGCTCCATATAGAACAATGGGCCATATATAATGCTCCATAGAGAATAATGGAAACCATATAGTGCTACATATAGAATAATGGACCCAATATAATGCTCCATAAAGAATAATGGGCCCTATATAATGCTCCACATAGAATAATGGGCCCTATATAGTGCTCCATGTGGAATAATGGGCCCAATATAATGTTCCATGTAGAATAATGGACGCTATATAATGCTCCATATAGAATAATGGGCCCTAAATAATACTCCATATAGAATAATGGGCCCTATATATTGCTCCACATAGAATAATGGGCCCTATATAGTGCTCCATATAGAATAATGGGCCCTATATAATGCTCCACATAGAATAATGGGCCCTATATAGTGCTCCATAAAGAGTAATGGGCCTCACACAATGTTCCATATAGAATAATGGGCCCAATATAATGCTTAATATAGAATAATGGAGAACATATTGTTCTCCATATAGAATAATGGGCCTATATAATGATCCATATAGAATAATGGACATTATATAAAACTCCATATAGAATAATGGAAATCATATAGGGATCAATATAGAATAATGGACATTATATAATACTCCATATAGAATAATGGGCCCTATATAATATTTCATATAGAATAAAGGGCCCTATATAATGCTCCAATTAGAACAATGGGCCCTATATAATGCTCCACATAGAATACTGGGCCCTATATAATGCCACATATAGAATAATGGAAACCATGTCATGCTCCATATAGAATAATGGGCCCTATAGTATGCTACATCTAGAGTAATGGGCCCTATATAATGTTCAATATAGTATAATGGGCCCAATATAATGCTCCATATAAAATAATGGAAACCATATAGTGCTCCATATAGAATAATGGGCCCTATATAATGCTTCATATAGAGTAATGGACATTATATAATACTCCATATAGAATAATGGAAATCATATAGTGCTCCATCTAGAATAATGGACCCTATATAATACTCCATATAGAATAATGGTTCTTATATAATGCTCCATATAGAATAATGGGCCCTATATAATGCTCCATATAGAAAAATGGGCCATATATAATGCTCCATAGAGAATAATGGAAACCATATAGTGCTACATATAGAATAATGGACCCAATATAATGCTCCATAAAGAATAATGGACCCTATATAATGCTCCATATAGAATAATGGGCCCTATATAACGCTCCATATAGAATAATGGAAACCATATAATGCTCCATATAGAATAATGGGCCCGATATAATGCTCCATACAAAATAATGGGCCCTATATAATGCTCCATATAAAATAATGGAAACCATATAGTGCTCCATATAGAATAAGGGACCCTATATGATGTTCCATATAGAATAATGAATCCTATATAATGCTCCATATAGAATAATGGGCCCTATATAATGCTCCATATAGAATAATAGAAACCATATAATGCTCCATATAGAGATTTGGGCCCTATATAATGTTCCATACAGAATAATGGGCCCTATATAATGCTCCATATAGAATAATGGGCCAACTATGATGCTCCATATAGAATATTGGAACCTATATAATGCCCCATATAGAATAATGCACCCTATATAATCCTCTATATAGATTAATGGCAACCATATAGTGATCCATATAGAATAATGGGCCCTATATACTGCTCCATATAGAATAATGGAACCCATATAATGCTCCATACAGAATAATGGGCCTCATATAATGATCCATATAGAATAAAGGGCCCTATATAATGCTCCATATAGAATAATGGACCTTATATAATGCTCCATATAGAATAATGGAAACCATATAGTGTTCCATATAGAATAATGGACCCTATATAATGCTCCTTATAGAATAATGAAAACCATATAATGCTCCATATAGAATAATGGGCAGTATATAATGCTCCATAGATAATAATGGGCCATATATAATGCTCCATATAGAATAATGGGCCCAATATAATGCTCCATATAGAATAATTGACCCAATATGATGCTCCATATAGAATAATGGAAACCATATAATGCCCCGTATTGAATAATGGGCCCTGTATCATGCTCCATATAGAATAATGGGCCCTATATAATGTTCCATACAGAATAATAGGCCCTATATTATGCTCCATATGGAATAATGGGCCCTACATAATGCTACATATAGAATAATAGCAACCATATAGTGATCCATAAAGAATAATGGGCCCTATATAATGCTCCATATAGAATAATGGTACCCATATAATGCTCCATACAGAATAATGGGCCTCATAAAATGCTCCATATAGAATAATGGGCCCTATATAATGCTCCATATAGAATAATAAACTTTATATAACGCTCCATATAGAATAATGGAAACCATATAATGCTCCATATAGAATAATGGACCCTATATAATGTTCAATATCGAATAATGGACCCTGTATAATGCTACATATAGAATAATGGGCCTCATTTAATGCTCCATATAGAATAATGGAAACCATATAGTGTTCCATATAGAATAAAGGGCCCTATATAATGCCCCATATAGAATAATGGAACCCATATAGTGCTCCATATAGAATAATGGGCCTCACATAATACTCCATATAGAATAATGGGCGCTAAATAATGCTCCATATAGAATAATGGGCCCTATTTAATGCTCCATATAGAATAATGGGCCCTATATAATGCTCCACATAGAATAATGCGCCCTTTATAGTGCTCCATATAGAATAATGGGCCCTATATAATGCTCCATATAGAATAATGGACCCTATATAATGCTCCATATAGAATAATGGGCCCAATATAATGCTCATTATAGAATAATGGAAACCATATTGTGCTCCATATAGAATAATGGGCCCAATATAATGCTCCATATAGAATAATGGACATTATGTAATACTCCATAAAGAATAATGGAAATCATATAGTGCTCCATATAGAATAATGTGCCCTATATAATGCTCCGTATAGAATAATGTGCCCTATATAATGCTCCACATAGATTAATGGGCCCTATATAGTGCTCCATATAGAATAATGGGCCCAATATAATGCTCCATATAGAATAATGGACCATATATAATGCTCCATAAAGAATAATGGGCCCAATATAATGCTCCATATAGAATAATGGAAACCATATTAAGCTCCATATAGAATAATGGACCTATATAATGCTCCATATAGAATAATGGACATTATATTAAACTCCATATAGAATAATGGAAATCATATGGAGATCAATATAGAATAATGGACCCCATATAATACTCCATATAGAATAATAGGCCCTATATAATTTTTCATGTAGAATAAAGGACCCTATATAATGCTCCATATAGAACAGTGGGCCCTATATAATGCTCCATATAGAATACTGGGCTCTATATAATGCTACATATAGAATAATGGACATTATACAATACTCCATATAGAATAATGGAAATCATATAGTGCTCCATCTAGAATAATAGACCCTATATAATACTCCATATAGAATAATGGGCCCTATATAATGCTCCATATAGAATAATGGAAACCATATAATGCTCCATATAGAATAATGGGCCCGATATAATGCGCCATAAAAAATAATGGGCCCTATATAATGCTCCATATAGAATAATGGAAACCATATAGTGCTCCATATAGAATAATGAACCCTATATGATGTTCCATATAGAATAATGAATCCTATATAATGCTCCATATAGAATAATGGGCCATATATAATGCTGTATATAGAATAATGGAAGCCATGTAGTGCTCCATATAGATTAATGGACCCTATATAATGCTCCATATAGAATAATGAACCCTATATAATGCTCCCTATAGAATAATGGGCCCTATATAATGCCCCATATAGAATAATGGAAACCATATAATGATCCATATAAATTAATGGGCCCTATATAATGCTCCATACAGAATAATGGGCCCTATATAATGCTCCATATACAATAATGGAAACCATATGGTGCTCCATATAGGATAATGGACCCTATATGATGATCCATATAGAATAATGAATACTTTATAATGCTCCATGTAGAATAATGGAAACCATATAATGCTCCATATAGAATAATGGGCCAAATATAATGCTCCATATAGAATAATGGACCCTAAATAATGATCCATATAGAATAAAAACCCTATATAATGCTCCATATAGAATAATGGAAACCATATAGTGCTCCATATAGATTAATGGACCCTATAGAATGCTCCATATAGAATAATGGAACCCATATAACGCTCCATACAGAATAATGGGCCTCATATAATGCTCCATATAGAATAATGGGCCCTATATAATGCTCCATATAGAACAATGGACCTTATATAATGTTCCATATAGAATAATGGAAACTATATAGTGCACCATATAGAATAATGGACCCTATATAATGCTCCATATAGAATAATGGAGACCATATATTGCCCCATATAGAATAATGGGCCCTATATAATCCTTTATATAGAATAATGGACCCTATATAATGTTCCATATAGAATAATAGGCCCTGTATTATGCTCCATATAGAATAATGGACCCTAAATAATGCTACATATAGAATAATGGAAACCATATAGTGATAATTATAGAATAATGGGCCCGATATAATGATCCATATACAATAATGGAACCCATATAATGCTCCATACAGAATAATGGGCATCATGTAATGCTCCATATAGAATAATGAGCCCTATATAATGCTACATATAGAATAATTGAACTTATATAACGCTCCATATAAAATAATGGAAACCATATAGTGCTCCATATAGAACAAAGGTCCCTTATATAATGCTCCATATAGAATAATGGAACCCATATAGTGCTCCATAAAGAATAATGGGCCCTATATAATGCTCCACAAAGAATAATGGGCCCCATATAGTGCTCCATATGGAATAATGGGCCCAATATAATGTTCCATGTAGAATAATGGGCCCGATATAATGCGCCATACAAAATAATGGGCCCTATATAATGCTCCATATAAAATAATGGAAACCATATAGTGCTCCATAAAGAATAATAGACATTATATGATGTTCCATATAGAATAAAGAATCCTATATAATGCTCCATATAGAATAATGGGACATATATAATGCTCCATATAGAATAATGGACATTATGTAATACTCCATAAAGAATAATGGAAATCATATAGTGCTCCATATAGAATAATGTGCCCTATATAATGCTCCGTATAGAATAATGTGCCCTATATAATGCTCCACATAGATTAATGGGCCCTATATAGTGCTCCATATAGAATAATGGGCCCAATATAATGCTCCATATAGAATAATGGACCATATATAATGCTCCATAAAGAATAATGGGCCCAATATAATGCTCCATATAGAATAATGGAAACCATATTAAGCTCCATATAGAATAATGGACCTATATAATGCTCCATATAGAATAATGGACATTATATTAAACTCCATATAGAATAATGGAAATCATTTGGAGATCAATACAGAATAATGGACCCCATATAATACTCCATATAGAATAATAGGCCCTATATAATTTTTCATGTAGAATAAAGGGCCCTATATAATGCTCCATATAGAACAATGGGCCCTATATAATGCTTCATATAGAATACTGGGCTCTATATAATGCTACATATAGAATAATGGACATTATACAATACTCCATATAGAATAATGGAAATCATATAGTGATCCATCTAGAATAATAGACCCTATATAATACTCCATATAGAATAATGGGCCCTATATAATGCTCCATATAGAATAATGGAAACCATATAATGCTCCATATAGAATAATGGGCCCGATATAATGCGCCATAAAAAATAATGGGCCCTATATAATGCTCCATATAGAATAATGGAAACCATATAGTGCTCCATATAGAATAATGGACCCTATATGATGTTCCATATAGAATAATGAATCCTATATAATGCTCCATATAGAATAATGGGCCATATATAATGCTGTATATAGAATAATGGAAACCATGTAGTGCTCCATATAGATTAATGGACCCTATATAATGCTCCATATAGAATAATGAACCCTATATAATGTTCCCTATAGAATAATGGGCCCTATATAATGCCCCATATAGAATAATGGAAACCATATAATGATCCATATAAATTAATGGGCCCTATATAATGCTCCATACAGAATAATGGGCCCTATATAATGCTCCATATAGAATAATGGAAACCATATGGTGCTCCATATAGGATAATGGACCCTATATGATGATCCATATAGAATAATGAATACTTTATAATGCTCCATGTAGAATAATGGAAACCATATAATGCTCCATATAGAATAATGGGCCAAATATAATGCTCCATATAGAATAATGGACCCTAAATAATGATCCATATAGAATAAAAACCCTATATAATGCTCCATATAGAATAATGGAAACCATATAGTGCTCCATATAGATTAATGGACCCTATAGAATGCTCCATATAGAATAATGGAACCCATATAACGCTCCATACAGAATAATGGGCCTCATATAATGCTCCATATAGAATAATGGGCCCTATATAATGCTCCATATAGAATAATGGACTTTATATAATGTTCCATATAGAATAATGGAAACTATATAGTGCACCATATAGAATAATGGACCCTATATAATGATCCATATAGAATAATGGAGACCATATATTGCCCCATATAGAATAATGGGCCCTATATAATCCTTTATATAGAATAATGGGCCCTATATAATGTTCCATATAGAATAATAGGCCCTGTATTATGCTCCATATAGAATAATGGACCCTAAATAATGCTACATATAGAATAATGGAAACCATATAGTGATAATTATAGAATAATGGGCCCGATATAATGATCCATATACAATAATGGAACCCATATAATGCTCCATACAGAATAATGGGCATCATGTAATGCTCCATATAGAATAATGAGCCCTATATAATGCTACATATAGAATAATTGAACTTATATAACGCTCCATATAAAATAATGGAAACCATATAGTGCTCCATATAGAACAAAGGTCCCTTATATAATGCTCCATATAGAATAATGGAACCCATATAGTGCTCCATAAAGAATAATGGGCCCTACATAATGCTCCACATAGAATAATGGGCCCTATATAGTGCTCCATATGGAATAATGGGCCCAATATAATGTTCCATGTAGAATAATGGGCCCGATATAATGCGCCATACAAAATAATGGGCCCTATATAATGCTCCATATAAAATAATGGAAACCATATAGTGCTCCATAAAGAATAATAGACACTATATGATGTTCCATATAGAATAAAGAATCCTATATAATGCTCCATATAGAATAATGGGACATATATAATGCTCCATATAGAATAATAGAAACCATATAATGCTCCATATAAAGATGTGGGCCCTATATAATGCTCCATACAGAATAATGGGCCCTATATAATGCTCCATATAGAATAATGGACCCTATATAATACCCCATATAGAATAATGCACCCTATATAATGCTCTATATAGATTAATGGAAACCATATAATGCTCCAAATAGAATAATGGGCCTCATATAATGATCCATATAGAATAAAGGGCCCTATATAGTGCTCCATATAGAATAATGGACCTTGTATAATGCTCCATATAGAATAATGGAAAACATATAGTGTTCCATGTAGAATAATGGGCCCTATATAATGCTCCTTATAGAATAATGAAAACCATATAATGCTCCATATAGAATAATGGGCCATATATAATGCTCCATATAGAATAATGTGCCCAATATAATGCTCCATATAGATTAATGGACCCTATATAATGCTCCATATAGAATAATGAACCCTACATAATGCTCCATATAGAATAATGGGCCCTATATAATGCCCCATATAGAATAATGGAAACCATATAGTGCTCCATATAGAATAATGGGCCCTATATAATGCTACATATAGAATAATGGACATTATATAATACTCCATATAGAATAATGGAAATCATATAGTGATCCTTATAGAATAATGGGCCCGATATAATGATCCATATACAATAATGGAACCCATATAATGCTCTATACAGAATAATGGCCATCATGTAATGCTCCATATAGAATAATGGGCCCTATATAATGCTACATATAGAATAATTGACCTTATATAACGCTCCATATAAAATAATGGAAACCATATAGTGCTCCATATAGAACAAAGGGCCCTTATATAATGCTCCATATAGAATAATAGAACCCATATAGTGCTCCATAAAGTATAATGGGCCCTATATAATGCTCCACATAGAATAATGGGCCCTATATAGTGCTCCATATGGAATAATGGGCCCAATATAATGTTCCATGTAGAATAATGGATGCTATATAATGCTCCATATAGAATAATGGGCCCTAAATAATACTCCATATAGAATAATGGGCCCTATATATTGCTCCACATAGAATAATGGGCCCTATATAGTGCTCCATATAGAATAATGGGCCCTATATAATGCTCCACATAGAATAATGGGCCCTATATAGTGCTCCATAAAGAGTAATGGGCCTCACACAATGTTCCATATAGAATAATGGGCCCAATATAATGCTTAATATAGATTAATGGACATTATATAAAACTCCATATAGAATAATGGAAATCATATAGGGATCAATATAGAATAATGGACCCTATATAATACTCCATATAGAATAATGGGCCCTATATAATATTTCATATAGAATAAAGGGCCCTATATAATGCTCCATATAGAACAATGGGCCCTATATAATGCTCCATATAGAATACTGGGCCCTATATAATGCTACATATAGAATAATGGGCCCTATATAATGCTCCATATAGAACAATGGTCCATATATAATGCTCCATAGAGAATAATGGAAACCATATAGTGCTACATATAGAATAATGGACCCAATATAATGCTCCATAAAGAATAATGGACCCTATATAATGCTCCATATAGAATAATGGGCCCTATATAACGCTCCATATAGAATAATGGAAACCATATAATGCTCCATATAGAATAATGGGCCCGATATAATGCTCCATACAAAATAATGGGCCCTATATAATGCTCCATCTAGAATAATGTAAACCATATAGTGCTCCATATAGAATAATGGACCCTATATAATGTTCCATACAGAATAATAGGCCCTATATTATGCTCCATATGGAATAATGGGCCCTACATAATGCTACATATAGAATAATAGCAACCATATAGTGATCCATAAAGAATAATGGGCCCTATATAATGCTCCATAAAGAATAATGGTACCCATATAATGCTCCATACAGAATAATGGGCCTCATAAAATGCTCCATATAGAATAATGGGCCCTATATAATGCTCCATATAGAATAATCAGCTTTATATAACGCTCCATATAGAATAATGGAAACCATATAATGCTCCATATAGAATAATGGACCCTATATAATGATCAATATCGAATAATGGACCTTGTATAATGCTACATATAGAATAATTGGCCTCAATTAATGCTCCATATAGAATAATGGGAACCATATAGGGTTCCATATAGAATAAAGGGCCCTATATAATGCCCCATATAGAATAATGGAACCCATATAGTGCTCCATATAGAATAATGGGCCTCACATAATACTCCATATAGAATAATGGGCGCTAAATAATGCTCCATATAGAATAATAAGCCCTATTTAATGCTCCATATAGAATAATGGGCCCTATATAATGCTCCACATAGAATAATGGGCCCTTTATAGTGCTCCATATAGAATAATGGGCCCAATATAATGCTCCATATAGAATAAAGGGCCCAATATAATGCTCTTTATAGAATAATGGAAACCATATTGTGCTCCATATAGAATAATGGGCCCTATATAATGCTCCATATAGAATAATGGACATTATGTAATACTCCATATAGAATAATGGAAATCATATAGTGCTCCATATAGAATAATGTGCCCTATATAATGCTCCGTATAGATTAATGAGCCCTATATAATGCTCCACATAGATTAATGGGCCTTATATAGTTCTCCATATAGAATAATGGGCCCAATATAATGCTCCATATAGAATAATGGACCATATATAATGCTCCATAAACAATAATGGGCCCAATATAATGCTACATATAGAATAATGGAAACCATATTGTGCTCCATATAGAATAATGGACCTATATAATGCTCCATATAGAATAATGGACATTATATAAAACTCCATATAGAATAATGGAAATCATATGGAGATCAATATAGAATAATGGACCCCATATAATACTCCATGTAGAATAATGGGCCCTATATAAAATTTCATGTAGAATAAAGGGCCCTATATAATGCTCCATATAGAACAATGGGCCCTATATAATGCTCCATATAGAATACTGGGCTCTATATAATGCTAGATATAGAATAATGGAAACCATATAGTGCTCCATATAGAATAATGGGCCCTATAGTATGCTCCATCTAGAGTAATGGGCCCTATATAATGTTCAATATAGTATAATGGGCCCAATATAATGCTCCATATAAAATAATGGAAACCATATAGTGCTCCATATAGAATAATGGGCCCTATATAATGCTACATATAGAATAATGGACATTATATAATACTCCATATAGAATAATGGAAATCATATAGTGCTACATCTAGAAAAATAGACCCTATATAATAGCCCATATAGAATAATGGGTCTTATATAATGCTTCATATAGAATAATGGGTCCTATATAATGCTCCATATAGAACAATGGGCCATATATAATGCTCCATAGAGAATAATGGAAACCATATAGTGCTACATATAGAATAATGGACCCAATATAATGCTCCATAAAGAATAATGGACCCTATATAATGCTCCATATAGAATAATGGGCCCTATATAACGCTCCATATAGAATAATGGAAACCATATAATGCACCATATAGAATAATGGGCCCGATATAATGCTCCATACAAAATAATGGGCCCTATATAATGCTCCATATAGAATAATGGAAACCATATAGTGCTCCATATAGAATAATGGACCCTATATGATGTTCCATATAGAATAATGAATCCTATATAATGCTCCATATAGAATAATGGGCCCTATTTAATGCTCCATATAGAATAATAGAAACCATATAATGCTCCATATAGAGATTTGGGCCCTATATAATGCTCCATACAGAATAACGGGCCCTATATAATGGTCCATATAGAATAATGGGCCAACTATAATGCTCCATATAGAATAATGGAACCTATATAATGCCCCATATAGAATAGTGCACCCTATATAATGCTCTATATAGATTAATGGAAACCATATAGTGATCCATATAGAATAATGGGCCCTATATAATGCTCCATATAGAATAATGGAACCCATATAATGCTCCATACAGAATAATGGGCCTCATATAATGATCCATATAGAATAAAGGGCCTTATATAATGCTCCATATAGAATAATGGACCTTATATAATGCTCCATATAGAATAATGGAAACCATATAGTGTTCCATATAGAATAATGGACAGTATATAATGCTCCTTATAGAATAATGAAAACCATATAATGCTCCATATAGAATAATGGGCCGTATATAATGCTCCATAGATAATAATGGGCCATATATAATGCTCCATATAGAATAATGGGCCCAATATAATGCTCCATATAGAATAATTGACCCTATATGATGCTCCATATAGAATAATGGAAACCATATAGTGCCCCGTATTGAATAATGGGCCCTATATCATGCTCCATATAGAATAATGGGCCCTACATAATGTTCAATACAGAATAATAGGCCCTATATTATGCTCCATATGGAATAATGGGCCCTACATAATGCTACATAGAGAATAATAGCAACCATATAGTGATCCATAAAGAATAATGGGCCCTATATAATGCCCCATATAGAATAATCAACTTTATATAACGCTCCATATAGAATAATGGAAACCATATAATGCTCCATATAGAATAATGGACCCTATATAATGTTCAATATCGAATAATGGACCCTATATAATGCTACATATAGAATAATGGGCCTCATTTAATGCTCCATATAGAATAATGGGAACCATATAGTGTTCCATATAGAATAAAGGGCCCTATATAATGCCTCATATAGAATAATGGAACCCATATAATGCTCCATATAGAATAATGGGCCCAATATAATGCTCCATATAGAATAATGGACCCTATATAATGCTTCATATAGAATAATGGGCCCAATATAATGCTCATTATAGAATAATGGAAACCATATTGTGCTCCATATAGAATAATGGGCCCTATATAATGCTCCATATAGAATAATGGACATTATGTAATACTCCATATAGAATAATGGAAATCATATAGTGCTCCATATAGAATAATGTGCCCTATATAATGCTCCGTATAGAATAATGGCCCTATATAATGCTCCACATAGATTAATGGGCCCTATATAGTGCTCCATATAGAATAATGGGCCCAATATAATGCTCCATATAGAATAATGGACCATATATAATGCTCCATAAAGAATAATGGGCCCAATATAATGCTCCATATAGAATAATGGAAACCATATTGTGCTCCATATAGAATAATGGACCTATATAATGCTCCATATAGAATAATGGACCTATATAATGCTCCATATAGAATAATGGACATTATATAAAACTCCATATAGAATAATGGAAATAATATGGAGATCAATATAGAATAATGGACCCCATATAATACTCCATATAGAATAATGGGCCCTATATAATATTTCATGTAGAATAAAGGGCCCTACATAATGCTCCATATAGAACAATGGGCCCTATATAATGTTCCATATAGAATACTGGGCTCTATATAATGCTACATATAGAATAATGGAAACCATATAGTGCCCCATATAGAATAATGGGCCCTATAGTATGCTCCATCTAGAGTAATGTGCCCTATATAATGTTCAATATAGTATAATGGGCAAAATATAATGCTTCATATAAAATAATGGAAACCATATAGTGCTCCATATAGAATAATGGGCCCTATATAATGCTCCATATAGAATAATGGGCCCTATATAATATTTCATGTAGAATAAAGGGCCCTACATAATGCTCCATATAGAACAATGGGCCCTATATAATGCTCCATATAGAATACTGGGCTCTATATAATGCTACATATAGAATAATGGAAACCATATAGTGCCCCATATAGAATAATGGGCCTATAGTATGCTCCATCTAGAGTAATGTGCCCTATATAATGTTCAATATAGTATAATGGGCAAAATATAATGCTTCATATAAAATAATGGAAACCATATAGTGCTCCATATAGAATAATGGGCCCTATATAATGCTCCATATAGAATAATGGACCTTGTATAATGCTCCATATAGAATAATGGAAACCATGTAGTGTTCCGTATAGAATAATGGGCCCTATATAATGCTCCTTATAGAATAATGAAAACCATATAATGCTCCATATAGAATAATGGGCCGTATATAATGCTCCATAGAGAATAATGGGCCATATATAATGCTCCATATGGAATAATGTGCCCAATATAATGCTCCATATAGATTAATGGACCCTATATAATGCTCCATATAGAATAATGGGCCCTATCTAATGCTCCATATAGAACAATGGGCCCTATGTAATGCTCCATATAGAATACTGGGCTCTATATAATGCTACATATAGAATAATGGAAACCATATAGTGCTCCATATAGAATAATGGGCCCTACAGTATGCTCCATCTAGAGTAATGGGCCCTATATAATGTTCAATATAGTATAATGGGCCCAATATAATGCTCCATATAAAATAATGGAAACCATATAGTGCTCCATATAGAATAATGGGCCCTATATAATGCCACATATAGAATAATGGACATTATATAATACACCATATAGAATAATGGAAATCATATAGTGCTCCATCTAGAAGAATAGACCCTATATAATACTCCATATAGAATAATGGATCTTATATAATGCTCCATATAGAATAATGGGTCCTATATAATGCTCCATATAGAGCAATGGGCCATATATAATGCTCCATAGAGAATAATGGAAACCATATAGTGCTACATATAGACTAATGGACCCAATATAATGCTCCATAAAGAATAATGGACCCTATATAATGCTCCATATAGAATAATAGGCCCTATATAATGCTCCATATAGAAAATTGGAAACCATATAATGCTCCATATAGAATAATGGCCCGATATAATGCTCCATACAAATTAATGGGCCCTATATAATGCTCCATATAGAATAATGGAAACCATATAGTGCTCCATATAGAATAATGGACCCTATATGATGTTCCATATAGAATAATGGGCCCTCTATAATGTTCCATATAGAATAATGGGCCCTATATTATGCTCCATATAGATTAATGGGATCTATATAATGCTACAAATAGAATAATGGAAAACATTTAGTGCATCATATACAATAATGGGCCTTATATAATGCTCCACATAGAATAATGGAACCCATATAATGTTCCATACAGAATAATGGGCCTCATATAACGCTTCATATACAATAATTGGCCCTAAATAATGCTCCATACAGAATAATGGACCCTATATAATGCTCCATATAGAATAATGGACCGTATATAATGCTTCATATAGAATAATGGGCCATATATAATGCTGTATATAGAATAATGGAAACCATGCAGAGCTCCATATAGATTAATGGACCCTATATAATGCTTCATATAGAATAATGAACCCTATATAATGCTCCATATAGAATAATGGGCCTTATATAATGCCCTATATAGAATAATGGAAACCATATAATGATCCATATAATTTAATGGGCCCTATATAATGCTCCATACAGAATAATGGGCCCTATATAATGCTCCATATAGAATAATGGAAACCATATGGTGCTCCATATAGAATAATGGACCCTATATGATGATCGATATAGAATAATGGATACTTTATAATGCTCCATATAGAATAATGGGCCCTATACAATGCTCCATGTAGAATAATGGAAACCATATAATGCTCCATATAGAATAATGGGCCCTATATAATGCTCCATATAGAATAATGGGCCAAATATAATGCTCCATATAGAATAATGGACCCTAAATAATGATCCATATAGAATAAAAACCCTATATAATGCTCCATATAGAATAATGGAAACCATATAGTGCTCCATATAGATTAATGGGCCCTATATAATCCTTTATATAGAATAATGGGCCCTATATAATGTTCCATATAGAATAATAGGCCCTGTATTATGCTCCATATAGAATAATGGACCCTAAATAATGCTACATATAGAATAATGGAAACCATATAGTGATCCTTATAGAATAATGGGCCCGATATAATGATCCATATACAATAATGGAACCCATATAATGCTCCATACAGAATAATGGGCATCATGTAATGCTCCATATAGAATAATGGGCCCTATATAATGCTCCATATAGAATAATGGAAACCATGTAGTGTTCAGTATAGAATAATGGGCCCAATATAATGCTCCTTATAGAATAATGAAAACCATATAATGCTCCATATAGAATAATGGGCCGTATATAATGCTCCATAGAGAATAATGGGCCATATATAATGCTCCATATGGAATAATGTGCCCAATATAATGCTCCATATAGATTAATGGACCCTATATAATGCTCCATATAGAATAATGGGCCCTATATAATGCCCCATATAGAATAATGGAAACCATATAATGATCCATATAAATTAATGGGCCCTATATAATGCTCCATACAGAATAATGGGCCCTATATAATGCTCCATATAGAATAATGGAAACCATATGGTGCTCCATATAGGATAATGGACCCTATATGATGATCCATATAGAATAATGGATACTTTATCATGCTCCATATAGAATAATGGACCCTATATAATGCTCCATGTAGAATAATGGAAACCATATAATGCTCCATATAGAATAATGGGCCCTATATAATGCTCCATATAGAATAATGGATCCTAAATAATGATCCATATAGAATAAAAACCCTATATAATGCTCCATATAGAATAATGGAAACCATATAGTGCTGCATATAGATTAATGGGCCCTATAGAATGCTCCATATAGAATAATGTAACCCATATAACGCTCCATACTGAATAATGGGCCTCATATAATGCTCCATATAGAATAATGGGCCCTCTATAATTCTCCATATAGAATAATGGACCTTATATAATGTTCCATATAGAATAATGGAAACTATATAGTGCACCATATAGAATAATGGACCCTATATGATGCTCCATATAGAATAATGGAGACCATATAGTGCCCCATATAGAATAATGCGCCCTATATAACCCTTTATATAGAATAATGGGCCCTATATAATGTTCCATATAGAATAATAGGCCCTGTATTATGCTCCATATAGAATAATGGACCCTAAATAATGCTACATATAGAATAATGGAAACCATATAGTGATCCTTATAGAATAATGGGCCCGATATAATGATCCATATAAAATAATGGAACCCATATAATGCTCCATACAGAATAAAGGGCATCATGTAATGCTCCATATAGAATAATCGGCCCTATATAATGCTACATATAGAATAATTTACCTTATATAACGCTCCATATAAAATAATGGAAACCATATAGTGCTCCATATAGAACAAAGGGCCCTTATATAATGCTCCATATAGAATAATGGAACCCATATAGTGCTCCATAAAGAATAATGGGCCCTATATAATGCTCCACATAGAATAATGGGCCCTATATAGTGCTCCATATGGAATAATGGGCCCAATATAATGTTCCATGTAGAATAATGGACCCTATGTAATGCTCCATATAGAATAATGGGCCCTAAATAATACTCCATATAGAATAATGGGCCCTATATATTGCTCCACATAGAATAATGGGCCCTATATAGTGCTCCATATAGAATAATGGGCCCTATATAATGCTCCACATAGAATAATGGGCCCAATATAGTGCTCCATAAAGAGTAATGGGCCTCACACAATGTTCCATATGGAATAATGGGCCCAGTATAATGCTCCATATAGAATAATGGAGAACATGTTGTGCTCCATATAGAATAATGGGCCTATATAATGATCCATATAGAATAATGGACATTATATAAAACTTCATATAGAATAATGCAAATCATATAGAGATCAATATAGAATAATGGACCCTATATAATACTCCATATAGAATAATGGGCCCTATATAATATTTCATATAGAATAAATGCCCTATATAATGCTCCATATAGAACAATGGGCCCTATATAATGCTCCATATAGAATACTGGGCCCTATATAATGCTACATATAGAATAATGGAAACCACATAGTGCTCCATATAGAATAATGGGCCCTATAGTATGCTCCATCTAGAGTAATGGGCCCTATATAATGTTCAATATAGTATAATGGGCCCAATATAATGCTCCATATAAAATAATGGAAATCATATAGTGCTCCATATAGAATAACGGGCCCTATATAATGCTCCATATAGAATAATGGACATTATATAATACTCCATATAGAATAATGGAAATCATATAGTGCTCCATCTAGAATAATGGACCCTATATAATACTCCATATAGAATAATGGTTCTTATATAATGCTCCATATAGAATAATGGGCCCTATATAATGCTCCATATAGATTAATGGGCCATATATAATGCTCCATAGAGAATAATGGAAACCATATAGTGCTACATATAGAATAATGGACCCAATATAATGCTCCATAAAGAATAATGGACCCTATATAATGCTCCATATAGAATAATGGGCCCTATAAAACGCTCCATATAGAATAATGGAAACCATATAATGCTCCATATAGAATAATGGGCCCGATATAATGCTCCATACAAAATAATGGGCCCTATATAATGCTCCATATAGAATAATGGAAACCATATAGTGCTCCATATAGAATAATGGACCCTATATGATGTTCCATATAGAATAATGGGCCCTCTATAATGTTCCATATAGAATAATGGGCCCTATATTATGCTCCATATAGATTAATGGGATCTATATAATGCTACAAATAGAATAATGGAAAACATTTAGTGCATCATATACAATAATGGGCCTTATATAATGCTCCACATAGAATAATGGAACCCATATAATGTTCCATACAGAATAATGGGCCTCATATAACGCTTCATATACAATAATGGGCCCTAAATAATGCTCCATACAGAATAATGGACCCTATATAATGCTCCATATAGAATAATGGACCGTATATAATGCTTCATATAGAATAATGGGCCATATATAATACTGTATATAGAATAATGGAAACCATGTAGTGCTCCATATAGATTAATGGACCCTATATAATGCTCCATATAGAATAATGAACCCTATATAATGCTCCATATAGAATAATGGGCCCTATATAATGCCCTATATAGAATAATGGAAACCATATAATGATCCATATAAATTAATGGGCCCTATATAATGCTCCATACAGAATAATGGGCCCTATATAATGCTTCATATAGAATAATTTAAACCATATGGTGCTCCATAGAGAATAATGGACCCTATATGATAATCCATATAGAATAATGGATACTTTATAATGCTCCATATAGAATAATGGGCCCTATATAATGCTCCATGTAGAATAATGGAAACCATATAATGCTCCATATAGAATAATGGGCCCTATATAATGCTCCATATAGAATAATGGGCCAAATATAATACTCCATATAGAATAATGGACCCTAAATAATGATCCATATAGAATAAAAACCCTATATAATGCTTCATATAGAATAATGGAAACCATATAGTGCTCCATATAGATTAATGGGCCCTATAGAATGCTCCATATAGAATAATGGAACCCATATAACGCTCCATACAGAATAATGGGCCTCATATAATGTTCCATATAGAATAATGGGCCCTATATAATGCTCCATATAGAATAATGGACCTTATATAATGTTCCATATAGAACAATGGAAACTATATATTGCACCATATAGAATAATGGACCCTATATGATGCTCCATATAGAATAATGGAGACCATATAGTGCCCCATATAGAATAATGGGCCCTATATAATCCTTTATATAGAATAATGGGCCCTATATAATGTTCCATATAGAATAATAGGCCCTGTATTATGCTCCATATAGAATAATGGACCCTAAATAATGCTACATATAGAATAATGGAAACCATATAGTGATCCTTGTAGAATAATGGGCCCGATATAATGATCCATATACAATAATGGAACCCATATAATGCTCCATACAGAATAATGGGCATCATGTAATGCTCCATATAGAATAATGGGCCCTATATAATACTACATATAGAATAATTGACCGTATATAACGCTCCATATAAAATAATGGAAACCATATAGTGCTCCATATAGAACAAAGGGCCCTTATATAATGCTCCATATAGAATAATGGAACCCATATAGTGCTCCATAAAGAATAATGGGCCCTATATAATGCTCCACATAGAATAATGGGCCCTATATAGTGCTCCATATGGAATAATGGGCCCAATATAATGTTCCATGTAGAATAATGGACGCTATATATTGCTCCACATAGAATAATGGGCCCTATATAGTGCTCCATATAGAATAATGGGCCCTATATAATGCTCCACATAGAATAATGGGCCCTATATAGTGCTCCATAAAGAGTAATGGGCCTCACACAATGTTCCATATAGAATAATGGGCCCAATATAATGCTTAATATAGAATAATGGAGAACATATTGTTCTCCATATAGAATAATGGGCCTATATAATGATCCATATAGAATAATGGACATTATATAAAACTCCATATAGAATAATGGAAATCATATAGGGATCAATATAGAATAATGGACATTATATAATACTCCATATAGAATAATGGGCCCTATATAATATTTCATATAGAATAAAGGGCCCTATATAATGCTCCAATTAGAACAATGGGCCCTATATAATGATCCACATAGAATACTGGGCCCTATATAATGCCACATATAGAATAATGGAAACCATGTCATGCTCCATATAGAATAATGGGCCCTATAGTATGCTACATCTAGAGTAATGGGCCCTATATAATGTTCAATATAGTATAATGGGCCCAATATAATGCTCCATATAAAATAATGGAAACCATATAGTGCTCCGTATAGAATAATGGGCCCTATATAATGCTTCATATAGAGTAATGGACATTATATAATACTCCATATAGAATAATGGAAATCATATAGTGCTCCATCTAGAATAATGGACCCTATATAATACTCCATATAGAATAATGGTTCTTATATAATGCTCCATATAGAATAATGGGCCCTATATAATGCTCCATATAGAAAAATGGGCCATATATAATGCTCCATAGAGAATAATGGAAACCATATAGTGCTACATATAGAATAATGGACCCAATATAATGCTCCATAAAGAATAATGGACCCTATATAATGCTCCATATAGAATAATGGGCCCTATATAACGCTCCATATAGAATAATGGAAACCATATAATGCTCCATATAGAATAATGGGCCCGATATAATGCTCCATACAAAATAATGGGCCCTATATAATGCTCCATATAAAATAATGGAAACCATATAGTGCTCCATATAGAATAAGGGACCCTATATGATGTTCCATATAGAATAATGAATCCTATATAATGCTCCATATAGAATAATGGGCCCTATATAATGCTCCATATAGAATAATAGAAATGATATAATGCTCCATATAGAGATTTGGGCCCTATATAATGTTCCATACAGAATAATGGGCCCTATATAATGATCCATATAGAATAATGGGCCCTATATAATGCTCCATATAGAATAATAGAAACCATATAATGCTCCATATAGAGATTTGGGCCCTATATAATGTTCCATACAGAATAATGGGCCCTATATAATGCTCCATATAGAATAATGGGCCAACTATGATGCTCCATATAGAATAATGGAACCTATATAATGCCCCATATAGAATAATGCACCCTATATAATCCTCTATATAGATTAATGGCAACCATATAGTGATCCATATAGAATAATGGGCCCTATATACTGCTCCATATAGAATAATGGAACCCATATAATGCTCCATACAGAATAATGGGCCTCATATAATGATCCATATAGAATAAAGGGCCCTATATAATGCTCCATATAGAATAATGGACCTTATATAATGCTCCATATAGAATAATGGAAACCATATAGTGTTCCATATAGAATAATGGACCCTATATAATGCTCCTTATAGAATAATGAAAACCATATAATGCTCCATATAGAATAATGGGCAGTATATAATGCTCCATAGATAATAATGGGCCATATATAATGCTCCATATAGAATAATGGGCCCAATATAATGCTCCATATAGAATAATTGACCCTATATGATGCTCCATATAGAATAATGGAAACCATATAATGCCCCGTATTGAATAATGGGCCCTGTATCATGCTCCATATAGAATAATGGGCCCTATATAATGTTCCATACAGAATAATAGGCCCTATATTATGCTCCATATGGAATAATGGGCCCTACATAATGCTACATATAGAATAATAGCAACCATATAGTGATCCATAAAGAATAATGGGCCCTATATAATGCTCCATATAGAATAATGGTACCCATATAATGCTCCATACAGAATAATGGGCCTCATAAAATGCTCCATATAGAATAATGGGCCCTATATAATGCTCCATATAGAATAATAAACTTTATATAACGCTCCATATAGAATAATGGAAACCATATAATGCTCCATATAAAATAATGGACCCTATATAATGTTCAATATCGAATAATGGACCCTGTATAATGCTACATATAGAATAATGGGCCTCATTTAATGATCCATATAGAATAATGGGAACCATATAGTGTTCCATATAGAATAAAGGGCCCTATATAATGCCCCATATAGAATAATGGAACCCATATAGTGCTCCATATAGAATAATGGGCCTCACATAATACTCCATATAGAATAATGGGCGCTAAATAATGCTCCATATAGAATAATGGGCCCTATTTAATGCTCCATATAGAATAATGGGCTCTATATAATGCTCCACATAGAATAATGGGCCCTTTATAGTGCTCCATATAGAATAATGGGCCCAATATAATGCTCCATATAGAATAATGGACCCTATATAATGCTCCATATAGAATAATGGGCCCAATATAATGCTCATTATAGAATAATGGAAACCATATTGTGCTCCATATAGAATAATGGGCCCAATATAATGCTCCATATAGAATAATGGACATTATGTAATACTCCATAAAGAATAATGGAAATCATATAGTGCTCCATATAGAATAATGTGCCCTATATAATGCTCCGTATAGAATAATGTGCCCTATATAATGCTCCACATAGATTAATGGGCCCTATATAGTGCTCCATATAGAATAATGGGCCCAATATAATGCTCCATATAGAATAATGGACCATATATAATGCTCCATAAAGAATAATGGGCCCAATATAATGCTCCATATAGAATAATGGAAACCATATTAAGCTCCATATAGAATAATGGACCTATATAATGCTCCATATAGAATAATGGACATTATATTAAACTCCATATAGAATAATGGAAATCAAATGGAGATCAATATAGAATAATGGACCCCATATAATACTCCATATAGAATAATAGGCCCTATATAATTTTTCATGTAGAATAAAGGGCCCTATATAATGCTCCATATAGAACAGTGGGCCCTATATAATGCTCCATATAGAATACTGGGCTCTATATAATGCTACATATAGAATAATGGACATTATACAATACTCCATATAGAATAATGGAAATCATATAGTGCTCCATCTAGAATAATAGACCCTATATAATACTCCATATAGAATAATGGGCCCTATATAATGCTCCGTATAGAATAATGGAAACCATATAATGCTCCATATAGAATAATGGGCCCGATATAATGCGCCATAAAAAATAATGGGCCCTATATAATGCTCCATATAGAATAATGGAAACCATATAGTGCTCCATATAGAATAATGGACCCTATATGATGTTCCATATAGAATAATGGGCCCAATATAATGCTCCATATAGAATAATGGACCCTATATAATGCTTCATATAGAATAATGGGCCCAATATAATGCTCATTATAGAATAATGGAAACCATATTGTGCTCCATATAGAATAATGGGCCCTATATAATGCTCCATATAGAATAATGGACATTATGTAATACTCCATATAGAATAATGGAAATCATATAGTGCTCCATATAGAATAATGTGCCCTATATAATGCTCCGTATAGAATAATGGCCCTATATAATGCTCCACATAGATTAATGGGCCCTATATAGTGCTCCATATAGAATAATGGGCCCAATATAATGCTCCATATAGAATAATGGACCATATATAATGCTCCATAAAGAATAATGGGCCCAATATAATGCTCATTATAGAATAATGGAAACCATATTGTGCTCCATATAGAATAATGGACCTATATAATGCTCCATATAGAATAATGGACATTATATAAAACTCCATATAGAATAATGGAAATAATATGGAGATCAATATAGAATAATGGACCCCATATAATACTCCATATAGAATAATGGGCCCTATATAATATTTCATGTAGAATAAAGTGCCCTACATAATGCTCCATATAGAACAATGGGCCCTATATAATGCTCCACATAGAATATTGGGCTCTATATAATGCTACATATAGAATAATGGAAACCATATAGTGCCCCATATAGAATAATGGGCCCTATAGTATGCTCCATCTAGAGTAATGTGCCCTATATAATGTTCAATATAGTATAATGGGCAAAATATAATGCTTCATATAAAATAATGGAAACCATATAGTGCTCCATATAGAATAATGGGCCCTATATAATGCTCCATATAGAATAATGGACCTTGTATAATGCTCCATATAGAATAATGGAAACCATGTAGTGTTCCGTATAGAATAATGGGCCCTATATAATGCTCCTTATAGAATAATGAAAACCATATAATGCTCCATATAGAATAATGGGCCGTATATAATGCTCCATAGAGAATAATGGGCCATATATAATGCTCCATATGGAATAATGTGCCCAATATAATGCTCCATATAGATTAATGGACCCTATATAATGCTCCATATAGAATAATGGGCCATATATAATGCTCCATATAGAACAATGGGCCCTATGTAATGCTCCATATAGAATACTGGGCTCTATATAATGCTACATATAGAATAATGGAAACCATATAGTGCTCCATATAGAATAATGGGCCCTACAGTATGCTCCATCTAGAGTAATGGGCCCTATATAATGTTCAATATAGTATAATGGGCCCAATATAATGCTCCATATAAAATAATGGAAACCATATAGTGCTCCATACAGAATAATGGGCCCTATATAATGCCACATATAGAATAATTTACATTATATAATACACCATATAGAATAATGGAAATCATATAGTGCTCCATCTAGAAGAATAGACCCTATATAATACTCCATATAGAATAATGGATCTTATATAATGCTCCATATAGAATAATGGGTCCTATATAATGCTCCATATAGAACAATGGGCCATATATAATGCTCCATAGAGAATAATGGAAACCATATAGTGCTACATATAGACTAATGGACCCAATATAATGCTCCATAAAGAATAATGGACCCTATATAATGCTCCATATAGAATAATGGGCCCTATATAATGCTCCATATAGAAAAATGGAAACCATATAATGCTCCATATAGAATATTGGCCCGATATAATGCTCCATACAAATTAATGGGCCCTATATAATGCTCCATATAGAATAATGGAAACCATATAGTGCTCCATATAGAATAATGGACCCTATATGATGTTCCATATAGAATAATGGGCCCTCTATAATGTTCCATATAGAATAATGGGCCCTGTATTATGCTCCATATAGATTAATGGGATCTATATAATGCTACAAATAGAATAATGGAAAACATTTAGTGCATCATATACAATAATGGGCCTTATATAATGCTCCACATAGAATAATGGAACCCATATAATGTTCCATACAGAATAATGGGCCTCATATAACGCTTCATATACAATAATCGGCCCTAAATAATGCTCCATACAGAATAATGGACCCTGTATAATGCTCCATATAGAATAATGGACCGTATATAATGCTTCATATAGAATAATGGGCCATATATAATGCTGTATATAGAATAATGGAAACCATGCAGAGCTCCATATAGATTAATGGACCCTATATAATGCTTCATATAGAATAATGAACCCTATATAATGCTCCATATAGAATAATGGGCCTTATATAATGCCCTATATAGAATAATGGAAACCATATAATGATCCATATAATTTAATGGGCCCTATATAATGCTCCATACAGAATAATGGGCCCTATATAATGCTCCATATAGAATAATGGAAACCATATGGTGCTCCATATAGAATAATGGACCCTATATGATGATCCATATAGAATAATGGATACTTTATAATGCTCCATATAGAATAATGGGCCCTATATAATGCTCCATGTAGAATAATGGAAACCATATAATGCTCCATATAGAATAATGGGCCCTATATAATGCTCCATATAGAATAATGGGCCAAATATAATGCTCCATATAGAATAATGGACCCTAAATAATGATCCATATAGAATAAAAACCCTATATAATGCTCCATATAGAATAATGGAAACCATATAGTGCTCCATATAGATTAATGGGCCCTATAGAATGCTCCATATAGAATAATGGAACCCATATAACGCTCCATACAGAATAATGGGCCTCATATAATGCTCCATATAGAATAATGGGCCCTATATAATGCTCCATATAGAATAATGGACCTTATATAATGTTCCATATAGAATAATGGAAACTATATATTGCACCATATAGAATAATGGACCCTATGTAATGCTCCATATAGAATAATGGAGACCATATAGTGCCCCATATAGAATAATGGGCCCTATATAATTCTTTATATTGAATAATGGGCCCTATATAATCCTTTATATAGAATAATGGGCCCTATATAATGTTCCATATAGAATAATAGGCCCTGTATTATGCTCCATATAGAATAATGGACCCTAAATAATGCTACATATAGAATAATGGAAACCATATAGTGATCCTTATAGAATAATGGGCCCGATATAATGATCCATATACAATAATGGAACCCATATAATGCTCCATACAGAATAATGGGCATCATGTAATGCTCCATATAGAATAATGGGCCCTATATAATGCTCCATATAGAATAATGGAAACCATGTAGTGTTCAGTATAGAATAATGGGCCCAATATAATGCTCCTTATAGAATAATGAAAACCATATAATGCTCCATATAGAATAATGGGCCGTATATAATGCTCCATAGAGAATAATGGGCCATATATAATGCTCCATATGGAATAATGTGCCCAATATAATGCTCCATATAGATTAATGGACCCTATATAATGCTCCATATAGAATAATGGGCCCTATCTAATGCTCCATGTAGAATAATGGAAACCATATAATGCTCCATATAGAATAATGGGCCCTATATAATGCTCCATATAGAATAATGGATCCTAAATAATGATCCATATAGAATAAAAACCCTATATAATGCTCCATATAGAATAATGGAAACCATATAGTGCTGCATATAGATTAATGGGCCCTATAGAATGCTCCATATAGAATAATGTAACCCATATAACGCTCCATACTGAATAATGGGCCTCATATAATGCTCCATATAGAATAATGGGCCCTCTATAATGCTCCATATAGAATAATGGACCTTATATAATGTTCCATATAGAATAATGGAAACTATATAGTGCACCATATAGAATAATGGACCCTATATAATGCTCCATATAGAATAATGGAGACCATATAGTGCCCCATATAGAATAATGCGCCCTATATAACCCTTTATATAGAATAATGGGCCCTATATAATGTTCCATATAGAATAATAGGCCCTGTATTATGCTCCATATAGAATAATGGACCCTAAATAATGCTACATATAGAATAATGGAAACCATATAGTGATCCTTATAGAATAATGGGCCCGATATAATGATCCATATAAAATAATGGAACCCATATAATGCTCCATACAGAATAAAGGGCATCATGTAATGCTCCATATAGAATAATCGGCCCTATATAATGCTACATATAGAATAATTGACCTTATATAACGCTCCATATAAAATAATGAAAACCATATAGTGCTCCATATAGAACAAAGGGCCCTTATATAATGCTCCATATAGAATAATGGAACCCATATAGTGCTCCATAAAGAATAATGGGCCCTATATAATGCTCCACATAGAATAATGGGCCCTATATAGTGCTCCATATGGAATAATGGGCCCAATATAATGTTCCATGTAGAATAATGGACCCTATGTAATGCTCCATATAGAATAATGGGCCCTAAATAATACTCCATATAGAATAATGGGCCCTATATATTGCTCCACATAGAATAATGGGCCCTATATAGTGCTCCATATAGAATAATGGGCCCTATATAATGCTCCACATAGAATAATGGGCCCTATATTGTGCTCCATAAAGAGTAATGGGCCTCACACAATGTTCCATATTGAATAATGGGCCCAGTATAATGCTCCATATAGAATAATGGAGAACATATTGCGCTCCATAAAGAATAATGGGCCTATATAATGATCCATATAGAATAATGGACATTATATAAAACTTCATATAGAATAATGCAAATCATATAGAGATCAATATAGAATAATGGACCCTATATAATACTCCATATAGAATAATGGGCCCTATATAATATTTCATATAGAATAAATGCCCTATATAATGCTCCATATAGAACAATGGGCCCTATATAATGCTCCATATAGAATACTGGGCCCTATATAATGCTACATATAGAATAATGGAAACCACATAGTGCTCCATATAGAATAATGGGCCCTATAGTATGCTCCATCTAGAGTAATGGGCCCTATATAATGTTCAATATAGTATAATGGGCCCAATATAATGCTCCATATAAAATACTGGAAATCATATAGTGCTCCATATAGAATAACGGGCCCTATATAATGCTCCATATAGAATAATGGACATTATATAATACTCCATATAGAATAATGGAAATCATATAGTGCTCCATCTAGAATAATGGACCCTATATAATACTCCATATAGAATAATGGTTCTTATATAATGCTCCATATAGAATAATGGGCCCTATATAATGCTCCATATAGAACAATGGGCCATATATAATGCTCCATAGAGAATAATGGAAACCATATAGTGCTACATATAGAATAATGGACCCAATATAATGCTCCATAAAGAATAATGGACCCTATATAATGCTCCATATAGAATAATGGGCCCTATATAATGCTCCATATAGAATAATGGAAACCATATAATGCTCCATATAGAATAATGGGCCCGATATAATGCTCCATACAAAATAATGGGCCCTATATAATGCTCCATATAGAATAATGGAAACCATATAGTTCCCCGTATTGAATAATGGGCCCTATATCATGCTCCAGATAGAATAATGGGCCCTATATAATGTTCCATACAGAATAATAGGCCCTATATTATGCTCCATATGGAATAATGGGCCCTACATAATGCTACATATAGAATAATAGCAACCATATAGTGATCCATAAAGAATAATGGGCCCTATATAATGCTCCATATAGAATAATGGTACCCATATAATGCTCCATACAGAATAATGGGCCTCATAAACTGCTCCATATAGAATAATGGGCCCTATATAAAGCTCCATATAGAATAATCAACTTTATATAACGCTCCATATAGAATAATGGAAACCATATAATGCTCCATATAGAATAATGGACCCTATATAATTTTCAATATCGAATAATGGACCCTGTATAATGCTACATATAGAATAATGGGCCTCATTTAATGCTCCATATAGAATAATGGGAACCATATAGTGTTCCATATAGAATAAATGGCCCTATATAAAGCCCCATATAGAATAATGGAACCCATATAGTGCTCCATATAGAATAATGGGCCTCACATAATACTCCATATAGAATAATAGGCGCTAAATAATGCTCCATATAGAATAATGGGCCCTATTTAATGCTCCATATAGAATAATGGGCCCTATATAATGCTCCATATAGAATAATAGAAACCATATAATGCTCCATATAGAGATTTGGGCCATATATATAATGCTCCATACAGAATAACGGACCCTATATAATGGTCCATATAGAATAATGGGCCAACTATAATGCTCCATATAGAATAATGGAACCTATATAATGCCCCATATAGAATAGTGCACCCTATATAATGCTCTATATAGATTAATGGAAACCATATAGTGATCCATATAGAATACTGGGCCCTATATAATGCTCCATATAGAATAATGGAACCCATATAATGCTCCATACAGAATAATGGGCCTCATATAATGATCCATATAGAATAAAGGGCCTTATATAATGCTCCATATAGAATAATGGACCTTATATAATGCTCCATATAGAATAATGGAAACCATATAGTGTTCCATATAGAATAATGGACAGTATATAATGCTCCTTATAGAATAATGAAAACCATATAATGCTCCATATAGAATAATGGGCCGTATATAATGCTCCATAGATAATAATGGGCCATATATAATGCTCCATATAGAATAATGGGCCCAATATAATGCTCCATATAGAATAATTGACCCTATATGATGCTCCATATAGAATAATGGAAACCATATAGTGCCCCGTATTGAATAATGGGCCCTATATCATGCTCCATATAGAATAATGGGCCCTACATAATGTTCCATACAGAATAATAGGCCCTATATTATGCTCCATATGGAATAATGGGCCCTACATAATGCTACATAGAGAATAATAGCAACCATATAGTGATCCATAAAGAATAATGGGCCCTATATAATGCCCCATATAGAATAATCAACTTTATATAACGCTCCATATAGAATAATGGAAACCATATAATGCTCCATATAGAATAATGGACCCTATATAATGTTCAATATCGAATAATGGACCCTATATAATGCTCCATATAGAATAATGGGCCTCATATAATGATCCATATAGAATAAAGGGCCCTATATAGTGCTCCATATAGAATAATGGACCTTGTATAATGCTCCATATAGAATAATGGAAAACATATAGTGTTCCATGTAGAATAATGGGCCCTATATAATGCTCCTTATAGAATAATGAAAACCATATAATGCTCCATATAGAATAATGGGCCGTATATAATGCTCCATAGAGAATAATGGGCCATATATAATGCTCCATATAGAATAATGTGCCCAATATAATGCTCCATATAGATTAATGGACCCTATATAATGCTCCATATAGAATAATGAACCCTATATAATGCTCCATATAGAATAATGGGCCCTATATAATACCCCGTATAGAATAATGGAAACCATATAGTGCTCCATATAGAATAATGGGCCCTATATAATGCTACATATAGAATAATGGACATTATATAATACTCCATATAGAATAATGGAAATCATATAGTGATCCTTATAGAATAATGGGCCCGATATAATGATCCATATACAATAATGGAACCCATATAATGCTCTATACAGAATAATGGCCATCATGTAATGCTCCATATAGAATAATGGGCCCTATATAATGCTACATATAGAATAATTGACCTTATATAACGCTCCATATAAAATAATGGAAACCATATAGTGCTCCATATAGAACAAAGGGCCCTTATATAATGCTCCATATAGAATAATAGAACCCATATAGTGCTCCATAAAGTATAATGGGCCCTATATAATGCTCCACATAGAATAATGGGCCCTATATAGTGCTCCATATGGAATAATGACCCCAATATAATGTTCCATGTAGAATAATGGATGCTATATAATGCTCCATATAGAATAATGGGCCCTAAATAATACTCCATATAGAATAATGGGCCCTATATATTGCTCCACATAGAATAATGGGCCCTATATAGTGCTCCATATAGAATAATGGGCCCTATATAATGCTCCACATAGAATAATGGGCCCTTTATAGTGCTCCATATAGAATAATGGGCCCAATATAATGCTCCATATAGAATAAAGGGCCCAATATAATGCTCTTTATAGAATAATGGAAACCATATTGTGCTCCATATAGAATAATGGGCCCTATATAATGCTCCATATAGAATAATGGACATTATGTAATACTCCATATAGAATAATGGAATTCATATAGTGCTCCATATAGAATAATGTGCCCTATATAATGCTCCGTATGGATTAATGAGCCCTATATAATGCTCCACATAGATTAATGGGCCTTATATAGTTCTCCATATAGAATAATGGGCCCAATATAATGCTCCATATAGAATAATGGACCATTTATAATGCTCCATAAAGAATAATGGGCCCAATATAATGCTCCATATAGAATAATGGAAACCATATTGTGCTCCATATAGAATAATGGACCTATATAATGCTCCAAATAGAATAATGGACATTATATAAAACTCCATATAGAATAATGGAAATCATATGGAGATCAATATAGAATAATGGACCCCATATAATACTCCATGTAGAATAATGGGCCCTATATAATATTTCATGTAGAATAAAGGGCCCTATATAATGCTCCATATAGAACAATGGGCCCTATATAATGCTCCATATAGAATACTGGGCTCTATATAATGCTAGATATATAATAATGGAAACCATATAGTGCTCCATATAGAATAATGGGCCCTATAGTATGCTCCATCTAGAGTAATGGGCCCTATATAATGTTCAATATAGTATAATGGGCCCAATATAATGCTCAATATAAAATAATGGAAACCATATAGTGCTCCATATAGAATAATGGGCCCTATATAATGCTACATATAGAATAATGGACATTATATAATACTCCATATAGAATAATGGAAATCATATAGTGCTACATCTAGAATAATAGACCCTATATAATAGCCCATATAGAATAATGGGTCTTATATAATGCTTCATATAGAATAATGGGTCCTATATAATGCTCCATATAGAACAATGGGCCATATATAATGCTCCATAGAGAATAATGGAAACCATATAGTGCTACATATAGAATAATGGACCCAATATAATGCTCCATAAAGAATAATGGACCCTATATAATGCTCCATATAGAATAATGGGCCCTATATAACGCTCCATATAGAATAATGGAAACCATATAATGCACCATATAGAATAATGGGCCCGATATAATCCTCCATACAAAATAATGGGCCCTATATAATGCTCCATATAGAATAATGGAAACCATATAGTGCTCCATATAGAATAATGGACCCTATATGATGTTCCATATAGAATAATGAATCCTATATAATGCTCCATATAGAATAATGGGCCCTATATAATGCTCCATATAGAATAATAGAAACCATATAATGCTCCATATAGAGATTTGGGCCCTATATAATGCTCCATACAGAATAACGGGCCCTATATAATGGTCCATATAGAATAATGGGCCAACTATAATGCTCCATATAGAATAATGGAACCTATATAATGCCCCATATAGAATAGTGCACCCTATATAATGCTCTATATAGATTAATGGAAACCATGTAGTGATCCATATAGAATAATGGGCCCTATATAATGCTCCATATAGAATAATGGAACCCATATAATGCTCCATACAGAATAATGGGCCTCATATAATGATCCATATAGAATAAAGGGCCCTATATAATGCTCCATATAGAATAATGGACCTTATATAATGCTCCATATAGAATAATGGAAACCATATAGTGTTCCATATAGAATAATGGACAGTATATAATGCTCCTTATAGAATAATGAAAACCATATAATGCTCCATATAGAATAATGGGCCGTATATAATGCTCCATAGATAATAATGGGCCATATATAATGCTCCATATAGAATAATGGGCCCAATATAATGCTCCATATAGAATAATTGACCCTATATGATGCTCCATATAGAATAATGGAAACCATATAGTGCCCCGTATTGAATAATGGGCCCTATATCATGCTCCATATAGAATAATGGGCCCTACATAATGTTCCATACAGAATAATAGGCCCTATATTATGCTCCATATGGAATAATGGGCCCTACATAATGCTACATAGAGAATAATAGCAACCATATAGTGATCCATAAAGAATAATGGGCCCTATATAATGCCCCATATAGAATAATCAACTTTATATAATGCTCCATATAGAATAATGGAAACCATATAATGCTCCTTATAGAATAATGGACCCTATATAATGTTCAATATCGAATAATGGACCCTATATAATGCTACATATAGAATAATGGGCCTCATTTAATGCTCCATATAGAATAATGGGAACCATATAGTGTTCCATATAGAATAAAGGGCCCTATATAATGCCTCATATAGAATAATGGAACCCATATAATGCTCCATATAGAATAATGGGCCCAATATAATGCTCCATATAGAATAATGGACCCTATATAATGCTTCATATAGAATAATGGGCCCAATATAATGCTCATTATAGAATAATGGAAACCATATTGTGCTCCATATAGAATAATGGGCCCTATATAATGCTCCATATAGAATAATGGACATTATGTAATACTCCATATAGAATAATGGAAATCATATAGTGCTCCATATAGAATAATGTGCCCTATATAATGCTCCGTATAGAATAATGGCCCTATATAATGCTCCACATAGATTAATGGGCCCTATATAGTGCTCCATATAGAATAATGGGCCCAATATAATGCTCCATATAGAATAATGGACCATATATAATGCTCCATAAAGAATAATGGGCCCAATATAATGCTCCATATAGAATAATGGAAACCATATTGTGCTCCATATAGAATAATGGACCTATATAATGCTCCATATAGAATAATGGACATTATATAAAACTCCATATAGAATAATGGAAATAATATGGAGATCAATATAGAATAATGGACCCCATATAATACTCCATATAGAATAATGGGCCCTATGTAATATTTCATGTAGAATAAAGGGCCCTACATAATGCTCCATATAGAACAATGGGCCCTATATAATGCTCCATATAGAATACTGGGCTCTATATAATGCTACATATAGAATAATGGAAACCATATAGTGCCCCATATAGAATAATGGGCCCTATAGTATGCTCCATCTAGAGTAATGTGCCCTATATAATGTTCAATATAGTATAATGGGCAAAATATAATGCTTCATATAAAATAATGGAAACCATATAGTGCTCCATATAGAATAATGGGCCCTATATAATGCTCCATACAGAATAATGGGCCCTATATAATGCTCCATATAGAATAATGGAAACCATATGGTGCTCCATATAGGATAATGGACCCTATATGATGATCCATATAGAATAATGGATACTTTATCATGCTCCATATAGAATAATGGGCCCTATATAATGCTCCATGTAGAATAATGGAAACCATATAATGCTCCATATAGAATAATGGGCCCTATATAATGCTCCATATAGAATAATGGATCCTAAATAATGATCCATATAGAATAAAAACCCTATATAATGCTCCATATAGAATAATGGAAACCATATAGTGCTGCATATAGATTAATGGGCCCTATAGAATGCTCCATATAGAATAATGTAACCCATATAACGCTCCATACTGAATAATTGGCCTCATATAATGCTCCATATAGAATAATGGGCCCTCTATAATGCTCCATATAGAATAATGGACCTTATATAATGTTCCATATAGAATAATGGAAACTATATAGTGCACCATATAGAATAATGGACCCTATATAATGCTCCATATAGAATAATGGAGACCATATAGTGCCCCATATAGAATAATGCGCCCTATATAACCCTTTATATAGAATAATGGGCCTTATATAATGTTCCATATAGAATAATAGACCCTGTATTATGCTCCATATAGAATAATGGACCCTAAATAATGCTACATATAGAATAATGGAAACCATATAGTGATCCTTATAGAATAATGGGCCCGATATAATGATCCATATAAAATAATGGAACCCATATAATGCTCCATACAGAATAAAGGGCATCATGTAATGCTCCATATAGAATAATCGGCCCTATATAATGCTACATATAGAATAATTGACCTTATATAACGCTCCATATAAAATAATGGAAACCATATAGTGCTCCATATAGAACAAAGGGCCCTTATATAATGCTCCATATAGAATAATGGAACCCATATAGTGCTCCATAAAGAATAATGGGCCCTATATAATGCTCCACATAGAATAATGGGCCCTATATAGTGCTCCATATGGAATAATGGGCCCAATATAATGTTCCATGTAGAATAATGGACCCTATGTAATGCTCCATATAGAATAATGGGCCCTAAATAATACTCCATATAGAATAATGGGCCCTATATATTGCTCCACATAGAATAATGGGCCCTATATAGTGCTCCATATAGAATAATGGGCCCTATATAATGCTCCACATAGAATAATGGGCCCAATATAGTGCTCCATAAAGAGTAATGGGCCTCACACAATGTTCCATATGGAATAATGGGCCCAGTATAATGCTCCATATAGAATAATGGAGAACATGTTGTGCTCCATATAGAATAATGGGCCTATATAATGATCCATATAGAATAACGGACATTATATAAAACTTCATATAGAATAATGCAAATCATATAGAGATCAATATAGAATAATGGACCCTATATAATACTCCATATAGAATAATGGGCCCTATATAATATTTCATATAGAATAAATGCCCTATATAATGCTCCATATAGAACAATGGGCCCTATATAATGCTCCATATAGAATACTGGGCCCTATATAATGCTACATATAGAATAATGGAAACCACATAGTGCTCCATATAGAATAATGGGCCCTATAGTATGCTCCATCTAGAGTAATGGGCCCTATATAATGTTCAATATAGTATAATGGGCCCAATATAATGCTCCATATAAAATAATGGAAATCATATAGTGCTCCATATAGAATAACGGGCCCTATATAATGCTCCATATAGAATAATGGACATTATATAATACTCCATATAGAATAATGGAAATCATATAGTGCTCCATCTAGAATAATGGACCCTATATAATACTCCATATAGAATAATGGTTCTTATATAATGCTCCATATAGAATAATGGGCCCTATATAATGCTCCATATAGAACAATGGGCCATATATAATGCTCCATAGAGAATAATGGAAACCATATAGTGCTACATATAGAATAATGGACCCAATATAATGCTCCATAAAGAATAATGGACCCTATATAATGCTCCATATAGAATAATGGGCCCTATAAAACGCTCCATATAGAATAATGGAAACCATATAATGCTCCATATAGAATAATGGGCCCGATATAATGCTCCATACAAAATAATGGGCCCTATATAATGCTCCATATAGAATAATGGAAACCATATAGTGCTCCATATAGAATAATGGACCCTATATGATGTTCCATATAGAATAATGGGCCCTCTATAATGTTCCATATAGAATAATGGGCCCTATATTATGCTCCATATAGATTAATGGGATCTATATAATGCTACAAATAGAATAATGGAAAACATTTAGTGCATCATATACAATAATGGGCCTTATATAATGCTCCACATAGAATAATGGAACCCATATAATGTTCCATACAGAATAATGGGCCTCATATAACGCTTCATATACAATAATGGGCCCTAAATAATGCTCCATACAGAATAATGGACCCTATATAATGCTCCAGATAGAATAATGGACCGTATATAATGCTTCATATAGAATAATGGGCCATATATAATACTGTATATAGAATAATGGAAACCATGTAGTGCTCCATATAGATTAATGGACCCTATATAATGCTCCATATAGAATAATGAACCCTATATAATGCTCCATATAGAATAATGGGCCCTATATAATGCCCTATATAGAATAATGGAAACCATATAATGATCCATATAAATTAATGGGCCCTATATAATGCTCCATACAGAATAATGGGCCCTATATAATGCTTCATATAGAATAATTTAAACCATATGGTGCTCCATAGAGAATAATGGACCCTATATGATAATCCATATAGAATAATGGATACTTTATAATGCTCCATATAGAATAATGGGCCCTATATAATGCTCCATGTAGAATAATGGAAACCATATAATGCTCCATATAGAATAATGGGCCCTATATAATGCTCCATATAGAATAATGGGCCAAATATAATACTCCATATAGAATAATGGACCCTAAATAATGATCCATATAGAATAAAAACCCTATATAATGCTTCATATAGAATAATGGAAACCATATAGTGCTCCATATAGATTAATGGGCCCTATAGAATGCCCCATATAGAATAATGGAACCCATATAATGCTCCATACAGAATAATGGGCCTCATATAATGTTCCATATAGAATAATGGGCCCTATATAATGCTCCATATAGAATAATGGACCTTATATAATGTTCCATATAGAACAATGGAAACTATATATTGCACCATATAGAATAATGGACCCTATATGATGCTCCATATAGAATAATGGAGACCATATAGTGCCCCATATAGAATAATGGGCCCTATATAATCCTTTATATAGAATAATGGGCCCTATATAATGTTCCATATAGAATAATAGGCCCTGTATTATGCTCCATATAGAATAATGGACCCTAAATAATGCTACATATAGAATAATGGAAACCATATAGTGATCCTTGTAGAATAATGGGCCCGATATAATGATCCATATACAATAATGGAACCCATATAATGCTCCATACAGAATAATGGGCATCATGTAATGCTCCATATAGAATAATGGGCCCTATATAATACTACATATAGAATAATTGACCGTATATAACGCTCCATATAAAATAATGGAAACCATATAGTGCTCCATATAGAACAAAGGGCCCTTATATAATGCTCCATATAGAATAATGGAACCCATATAGTGCTCCATAAAGAATAATGGGCCCTATATAATGCTCCACATAGAATAATGGGCCCTATATAGTGCTCCATATGGAATAATGGGCCCAATATAATGTTCCATGTAGAATAATGGACGCTATATAATGCTCCATATAGAATAATGGGCCCTAAATAATACTCCATATAGAATAATGGGCCCTATATATTGCTCCACATAGAATAATGGGCCCTATATAGTGCTCCATATAGAATAATGGGCCCTATATAATGCTCCACATAGAATAATGGGCCCTATATAGTGCTCCATAAAGAGTAATGGGCCTCACACAATGTTCCATATAGAATAATGGGCCCAATATAATGCTTAATATAGAATAATGGAGAACATATTGTTCTCCATATAGAATAATGGGCCTATATAATGATCCATATAGAATAATGGACATTATATAAAACTCCATATAGAATAATGGAAATCATATAGGGATCAATATAGAATAATGGACCCTATATAATACTCCATATAGAATAATGGGCCCTATATAATATTTCATATAGAATAAAGGGCCCTATATAATGCTCCAATTAGAACAATGGGCCCTATATAATGCTCCACATAGAATACTGGGCCCTATATAATGCCACATATAGAATAATGGAAACCATGTCATGCTCCATATAGAATAATGGGCCCTATAGTATGCTACATCTAGAGTAATGGGCCCTATATAATGTTCAATATAGTATAATGGGCCCAATATAATGCTCCATATAAAATAATGGAAACCATATAGTGCTCCATATAGAATAATGGGCCCTATATAATGCTTCATATAGAGTAATGGACATTATATAATACTCCATATAGAATAATGGAAATCATATAGTGCTCCATCTAGAATAATGGACCCTATATAATACTCCATATAGAATAATGGTTCTTATATAATGCTCCATATAGAATAATGGGCCCTATATAATGCTCCATATAGAAAAATGGGCCATATATAATGCTCCATAGAGAATAATGGAAACCATATAGTGCTACATATAGAATAAAGGACCCAATATAATGCTCCATAAAGAATAATGGACCCTATATAATGCTCCATATAGAATAATGGGCCCTATATAACGCTCCATATAGAATAATGGAAACCATATAATGCTCCATATAGAATAATGGGCCCGATATAATGCTCCATACAAAATAATGGGCCCTATATAATGCTCCATATAAAATAATGGAAACCATATAGTGCTCCATATAGAATAAGGGACCCTATATGATGTTCCATATAGAATAATGAATCCTATATAATGCTCCATATAGAATAATGGGCCCTATATAATGCTCCATATAGAATAATAGAAACCATATAATGCTCCATATAGAGATTTGGGCCCTATATAATGTTCCATACAGAATAATGGGCCCTATATAATGCTCCATATAGAATAATGGGCCATCTATGATGCTCCATATAGAATAATGGAACCTATATAATGCCCCATATAGAATAATGCACCCAATATAATCCTCTATATAGATTAATGGCAACCATATAGTGATCCATATAGAATAATGGGCCCTATATACTGCTCCATATAGAATAATGGAACCCATATAATGCTCCATACAGAATAATGGGCCTCATATAATGATCCATATAGAATAAAGGGCCCTATATAATGCTCCATATAGAATAATGGACCTTATATAATGCTCCATATAGAATAATGGAAACCATATAGTGTTCCATATAGAATAATGGACCCTATATAATGCTCCTTATAGAATAATGAAAACCATATAATGCTCCATATAGAATAATGGGCAGTATATAATGCTCCATAGATAATAATGGGCCATATATAATGCTCCATATAGAATAATGGACCAAATATAATGCTCCATATAGAATAATTGACCCTATATGATGCTCCATATAGAATAATGGAAACCATATAATGCCCCGTATTGAATAATGGGCCCTGTATCATGCTCCATATAGAATAATGGGCCCTATATAATGTTCCATACAGAATAATAGGCCCTATATTATGCTCCATATGGAATAATGGGCCCTACATAATGCTACATATAGAATAATAGCAACCATATAGTGATCCATAAAGAATAATGGGCCCTATATAATGCTCCATATAGAATAATGGTACCCATATAATGCTCCATACAGAATAATGGGCCTCATAAAATGCTCCATATAGAATAATGGGCCCTATATAATGCTCCATATAGAATAATGAACTTTATATAACGCTCCATATAGAATAATGGAAACCATATAATGCTCCATATAGAATAATGGACCCTATATAATGTTCAATATCGAATAATGGACCCTGTATAATGCTACATATAGAATAATGGGCCTCATTTAATGCTCCATATAGAATAATAGGAACCATATAGTGTTCCATATAGAATAAAGGGCCCTATATAATGCCCCATATAGAATAATGGAACCCATATAGTGCTCCATATAGAATAATGGGCCTCACATAATACTCCATATAGAATAATGGGCGCTAAATAATGCTCCATATAGAATAATGGGCCCTATTTAATGCTCCATATAGAATAATGGGCCCTATATAATGCTCCACATAGAATAATGGGCCCTCTATAGTGCTCCATATAGAATAATGGGCCCAATATAATGCTCCATATAGAATAATGGACCCTATATAATGCTCCATATAGAATAATGGGCCCAATATAATGCTCATTATAGAATAATGGAAACCATATTGTGCTCCATATAGAATAATGGGCCCAATATAATGCTCCATATAGAATAATGGACATTATGTAATACTCCATAAAGAATAATGGAAATCATATAGTGCTCCATATAGAATAATGTGCCCTATATAATGCTCCGTATAGAATAATGTGCCCTATATAATGCTCCACATAGATTAATGGGCCCTATATAGTGCTCCATATAGAATAATGGGCCCAATATAATGCTCCATATAGAATAATGGACCATATATAATGCTCCATAAAGAATAATGGGCCCAATATAATGCTCCATATAGAATAATGGAAACCATATTAAGCTCCATATAGAATAATGGACCTATATAATGCTCCATATAGAATAATGGACATTATATTAAACTCCATATAGAATAATGGAAATCATATGGAGATCAATATAGAATAATGGACCCCATATAATACTCCATATAGAATAATAGGCCCTATATAATTTTTCATGTAGAATAAAGGGCCCTATATAATGCTCCATATAGAACAGTGGGCCCTATATAATGCTCCATATAGAATACTGGGCTCTATATAATGCTACATATAGAATAATGGACATTATACAATACTCCATATAGAATAATGGAAATCATATAGTGCTCCATCTAGAATAATAGACCCTATATAATACTCCATATAGAATAATGGGCCCTATATAATGCTCCATATAGAATAATGGAAACCATATAATGCTCCATATAGAATAATGGGCCCGATATAATGCGCCATAAAAAATAATGGGCCCTATATAATGCTCCATATAGAATAATGGAAACCATATAGTGCTCCATATAGAATAATGGACCCTATATGATGTTCCATATAGAATAGTGAATCCTATATAATGCTCCATATAGAATAATGGGCCATATATAATGCTGTATATAGAATAATGGAAACCATGTAGTGCTCCATATAGATTAATGGACCCTATATAATGCTACATATAGAATAATGAACCCTATATAATGCTCCCTATAGAATAATGGACCCTATATAATGCCCCATATAGAATAATGGAAACCATATAATGATCCATATAAATTAATGGGCCCTATATAATGCTCCATACTGAATAATGGGCCCTATATAATGCTCCATATAGAATAATGGAAACCATATGGTGCTCCATATAGGATAATGGACCCTATATGATGATCCATATAGAATAATGAATACTTTATAATGCTCCATGTAGAATAATGGAAACCAAATAATGATCCATATAGAATAATGGGCCAAATATAATGCTCCATATAGAATAATGGACCCTAAATAATGATCCATATAGAATAAAAACCCTATATAATGCTCCATATAGAATAATGGAAACCATATAGTGCTCCATATAGATTAATGGACCCTATAGAATGCTCCATATAGAATAATGGAACCCATATAACGCTCCATACAGAATAATGGGCCTCATATAATGCTCCATATAGAATAATGGGCCCTCTATAATGCTCCATATAGAATAATGGACCTTATATAATGTTCCATATAGAATAATGGAAACTATATAGTGCACCATATAGAATAATGGACCCTATATAATGCTCCATATAGAATAATGGAGACCATATATTGCCCCATATAGAATAATGGGCCCTATATAATCCTTTATATAGAATAATGGACCCTATATAATGTTCCATATAGAATAATAGGCCCTGTATTATGCTCCATATAGAATAATGGACCCTAAATAATGCTACATATAGAATAATGGAAACCATATAGTGATAATTATAGAATAATGGGCCCGATATAATGATCCATATACAATAATGGAACCCATATAATGCTCCATACAGAATAATGGGCATCATGTAATGCTCCATATAGAATAATGAGCCCTATATAATGCTACATATAGAATAATTGAACTTATATAACGCTCCATATAAAATAATGGAAACCATATAGTGCTCCATATAGAACAAAGGTCCCTTATATAATGCTCCATATAGAATAATGGAACCCATATAGTGCTCCATAAAGAATAATGGGCCCTATATAATGCTCCACATAGAATAATGGGCCCTATATAGTGCTCCATATGGAATAATGGGCCCAATATAATGTTCCATGTAGAATAATGGGCCCGATATAATGCGCCATACAAAATAATGGGCCCTATATAATGCTCCATATAAAATAATGGAAACCATATAGTGCTCCATAAAGAATAATAGACACTATATGATGTTCCATATAGAATAAAGAATCCTATATAATGCTCCATATAGAATAATGGGACATATATAATGCTCCATATAGAATAATGGACATTATGTAATACTCCATAAAGAATAATGGAAATCATATAGTGCTCCATATAGAATAATGTGCCCTATATAATGCTCCGTATAGAATAATGTGCCCTATATAATGCTCCACATAGATTAATGGGCCCTATATAGTGCTCCATATAGAATAATGGGCCCAATATAATGCTCCATATAGAATAATGGACCATATATAATGCTCCATAAAGAATAATGGGCCCAAAATAATGCTCCATATAGAATAATGGAAACCATATTAAGCTACATATAGAATAATGGACCTATATAATGCTCCATATAGAATAATGGACATTATATTAAACTCCATATAGAATAATGGAAATCATATGGAGATCAATATAGAATAATGGACCCCATATAATACTCCATATAGAATAATAGGCCCTATATAATTTTTCATGTAGAATAAAGGGCCCTATATAATGCTCCATATAGAACAGTGGGCCCTATATAATGCTCCATATAGAATACTGGGCTCTATATAATGCTACATATAGAATAATGGACATTATACAATACTCCATATAGAATAATGGAAATCATATAGTGCTCCATCTAGAATAATAGACCCTATATAATACTCCATATAGAATAATGGGCCCTATATAATGCTCCATATAGAATAATGGAAACCATATAATGCTCCATATAGAATAATGGGCCCGATATAATGCGCCATAAAAAATAATGGGCCCTATATAATGCTCCATATAGAATAATGGAAACCATATAGTGCTCCATATAGAATAATGGACCCTATATGATGTTCCATATAGAATAGTGAATCCTATATAATGCTCCATATAGAATAATGGGCCATATATAATGCTGTATATAGAATAATGGAAACCATGTAGTGCTCCATATAGATTAATGGACCCTATATAATGCTACATATAGAATAATGAACCCTATATAATGCTCCCTATAGAATAATGGGCCCTATATAATGCCCCATATAGAATAATGGAAACCATATAATGATCCATATAAATTAATGGGCCCTATATAATGCTCCATACTGAATAATGGGCCCTATATAATGCTCCATATAGAATAATGGAAACCATATGGTGCTCCATATAGGATAATGGACCCTATATGATGATCCATATAGAATAATGAATACTTTATAATGCTCCATGTAGAATAATGGAAACCAAATAATGATCCATATAGAATAATGGGCCAAATATAATGCTCCATATAGAATAATGGACCCTAAATAATGATCCATATAGAATAAAAACCCTATATAATGCTCCATATAGAATAATGGAAACCATATAGTGCTCCATATAGATTAATGGACCCTATAGAATGCTCCATATAGAATAATGGAACCCATATAACGCTCCATACAGAATAATGGGCCTCATATAATGCTCCATATAGAATAATGGGCCCTCTATAATGCTCCATATAGAATAATGGACCTTATATAATGTTCCATATAGAATAATGGAAACTATATAGTGCACCATATAGAATAATGGACCCTATATAATGCTCCATATAGAATAATGGAGACCATATATTGCCCCATATAGAATAATGGGCCCTATATAATCCTTTATATAGAATAATGGACCCTATATAATGTTCCATATAGAATAATAGGCCCTGTATTATGCTCCATATAGAATAATGGACCCTAAATAATGCTACATATAGAATAATGGAAACCATATAGTGATAATTATAGAATAATGGGCCCGATATAATGATCCATATACAATAATGGAACCCATATAATGCTCCATACAGAATAATGGGCATCATGTAATGCTCCATATAGAATAATGAGCCCTATATAATGCTACATATAGAATAATTGAACTTATATAACGCTCCATATAAAATAATGGAAACCATATAGTGCTCCATATAGAACAAAGGTCCCTTATATAATGCTCCATATAGAATAATGGAACCCATATAGTGCTCCATAAAGAATAATGGGCCCTATATAATGCTCCACATAGAATAATGGGCCCTATATAGTGCTCCATATGGAATAATGGGCCCAATATAATGTTCCATGTAGAATAATGGGCCCGATATAATGCGCCATACAAAATAATGGGCCCTATATAATGCTCCATATAAAATAATGGAAACCATATAGTGCTCCATAAAGAATAATAGACACTATATGATGTTCCATATAGAATAAAGAATCCTATATAATGCTCCATATAGAATAATGGGACATATATAATGCTCCATATAGAATAATGGACATTATGTAATACTCCATAAAGAATAATGGAAATCATATAGTGCTCCATATAGAATAATGTGCCCTATATAATGCTCCGTATAGAATAATGTGCCCTATATAATGCTCCACATAGATTAATGGGCCCTATATAGTGCTCCATATAGAATAATGGGCCCAATATAATGCTCCATATAGAATAATGGACCATATATAATGCTCCATAAAGAATAATGGGCCCAATATAATGCTCCATATAGAATAATGGAAACCATATTAAGCTACATATAGAATAATGGACCTATATAATGCTCCATATAGAATAATGGACATTATATTAAACTCCATATAGAATAATGGAAATCATATGGAGATCAATATAGAATAATGGACCCCATATAATACTCCATATAGAATAATAGGCCCTATATAATTTTTCATGTAGAATAAAGGGCCCTATATAATGCTCCATATAGAACAATGGGCCCTATATAATGCTCCATATAGAATACTGGGCTCTATATAATGCTACATATAGAATAATGGACATTATACAATACTCCATATAGAATAATGGAAATCATATAGTGATCCATCTAGAATAATAGACCCTATATAATACTCCATATAGAATAATGGGCCCTATATAATGCTCCATATAGAATAATGGAAACCATATAATGCTCCATATAGAATAATGGGCCCGATATAATGCGCCATAAAAAATAATGGGCCCTATATAATGCTCCATATAGAATAATGGAAACCATATAGTGCTCCATATAGAATAATGGACCCTATATGATGTTCCATATAGAATAATGAATCCTATATAATGCTCCATATAGAATAATGGGCCATATATAATGCTGTATATAGAATAATGGAAACCATGTAGTGCTCCATATAGATTAATGAACCCTATATAATGCTCCATATAGAATAATGAACCCTATATAATGTTCCCTATAGAATAATGGGCCCTATATAATGCCCCATATAGAATAATGGAAACCATATAATGATCCATATAAATTAATGGGCCCTATATAATGCTCCATACAGAATAATGGGCCCTATATAATGCTCCATATAGAATAATGGAAACCATATGGTGCTCCATATAGGATAATGGACCCTATATGATGATCCATATAGAATAATGAATACTTTATAATGCTCCATGTAGAATAATGGAAACCATATAATGCTCCATATAGAATAATGGGCCAAATATAATGCTCCATATAGAATAATGGACCCTAAATAATGATCCATATAGAATAAAAACCCTATATAATGCTCCATATAGAATAATGGAAACCATATAGTGCTCCATATAGATTAATGGACCCTATAGAATGCTCCATATAGAATAATGGAACCCATATAACGCTCCATACAGAATAATGGGCCTCATATAATGCTCCATATAGAATAATGGGCCCTATATAATGCTCCATATAGAATAATGGACCTTATATAATGTTCCATATAGAATAATGGAAACTATATAGTGCACCATATAGAATAATGGACCCTATATAATGCTCCATATAGAATAATGGAGACCATATATTGCCCCATATAGAATAATGGGCCCTATATAATCCTTTATATAGAATAATGGGCCCTATATAATGTTCCATATAGAATAATATACCCTGTATTATGCTCCATATAGAATAATGGACCCTAAATAATGCTACATATAGAATAATGGAAACCATATAGTGATAATTATAGAATAATGGGCCCGATATAATGATCCATATACAATAATGGAACCCATATAATGCTCCATACAGAATAATGGGCATCATGTAATGCTCCATATAGAATAATGAGCCCTATATAATGCTACATATAGAATAATTGAACTTATATAACGCTCCATATAAAATAATGGAAACCATATAGTGCTCCATATAGAACAAAGGTCCCTTATATAATGCTCCATATAGAATAATGGAACCCATATAGTGCTCCATAAAGAATAATGGGCCCTACATAATGCTCCACATAGAATAATGGGCCCTATATAGTGCTCCATATGGAATAATGGGCCCAATATAATGTTCCATGTAGAATAATGGGCCCGATATAATGCGCCATACAAAATAATGGGCCCTATATAATGCTCCATATAAAATAATGGAAACCATATAGTGCTCCATAAAGAATAATAGACACTATATGATGTTCCATATAGAATAAAGAATCCTATATAATGCTCCATATAGAATAATGGGACATATATAATGCTCCATATAGAATAATAGAAACCATATAATGCTCCATATAAAGATGTGGGCCCTATATAATGCTCCATACAGAATAATGGGCCCTATATAATGCTCCATATAGAATAATGGACCCTATATAATACCCCATATAGAATAATGCACCCTATATAATGCTCTATATAGATTAATGGAAACCATATAATGCTCCATATAGAATAATGGGCCTCATATAATGATCCATATAGAATAAAGGGCCCTATATAGTGCTCCATATAGAATAATGGACCTTGTATAATGCTCCATATAGAATAATGGAAAACATATAGTGTTCCATGTAGAATAATGGGCTCTATATAATGCTCCTTATAGAATAATGAAAACCATATAATGCTCCATATAGAATAATGGGCCGTATATAATGCTCCATAGAGAATAATGGGCCATATATAATGCTCCATATAGAATAATGTGCCCAATATAATGCTCCATATAGATTAATGGACCCTATATAATGCTCCATATAGAATAATGAACCCTACATAATGCTCCATATAGAATAATGGGCCCTATATAATGCCCCATATAGAATAATGGAAACCATATAGTGCTCCATATAGAATAATGGGCCCTATATAATGCTACATATAGAATAATGGACATTATATAATACTCCATATAGAATAATGGAAATCATATAGTGATCCTTATAGAATAATGGGCCCGATATAATGATCCATATACAATAATGGAACCCATATAATGCTCTATACAGAATAATGGCCATCATGTAATGCTCCATATAGAATAATGGGCCCTATATAATGCTACATATAGAATAATTGACCTTATATAACGCTCCATATAAAATAATGGAAACCATATAGTGCTCCATATAGAACAAAGGGCCCTTATATAATGCTCCATATAGAATAATAGAACCCATATAGTGCTCCATAAAGTATAATGGGCCCTATATAATGCTCCACATAGAATAATGGGCCCTATATAGTGCTCCATATGGAATAATGGGCCCAATATAATGTTCCATGTAGAATAATGGATGCTATATAATGCTCCATATAGAATAATGGGCCCTAAATAATACTCCATATAGAATAATGGGCCCTATATATTGCTCCACATAGAATAATGGGCCCTATATAGTGCTCCATATAGAATAATGGGCCCTATATAATGCTCCACATAGAATAATGGGCCCTATATAGTGCTCCATAAAGAGTAATGGGCCTCACACAATGTTCCATATAGAATAATGGGCCCAATATAATGCTTAATATAGAATAATGGACATTATATAAAACTCCATATAGAATAATGGAAATCATATAGGGATCAATATAGAATAATGGACCCTATATAATACTCCATATAGAATAATGGGCCCTATATAATATTTCATATAGAATAAAGGGCCCTATATAATGCTCCATATAGAACAATGGGCCCTATATAATGCTCCATATAGAATACTGGGCCCTATATAATGCTACATATAGAATAATGGGCCCTATATAATGCTCCATATAGAACAATGGTCCATATATAATGCTCCATAGAGAATAATGGAAACCATATAGTGCTACATATAGAATAATGGACCCAATATAATGCTCCATAAAGAATAATGGACCCTATATAATGCTCCATATAGAATAATGGGCCCTATATAACGCTCCATATAGAATAATGGAAACCATATAATGCTCCATATAGAATAATGGGCCCGATATAATGCTCCATACAAAATAATGGGCCCTATATAATGCTCCATATAGAATAATGTAAACCATATAGTGCTCCATATAGAATAATGGACCCTATATAATGTTCCATACAGAATAATAGGCCCTATATTATGCTCCATATGGAATAATGGGCCCTACATAATGCTACATATAGAATAAGAGCAACCATATAGTGATCCATAAAGAATAATGGGCCCTATATAATGCTCCATATAGAATAATGTTACCCATATAATGCTCCATACAGAATAATGGGCCTCATAAAATGCTCCATATAGAATAATGGGCCCTATATAATGCTCCATATAGAATAATCAGCTTTATATAACGCTCCATATAGAATAATGGAAACCATATAATGCTCCATATAGAATAATGGACCCTATATAATGATCAATATCGAATAATGGACCTTGTATAATGCTACATATAGAATAATTGGCCTCATTTAATGCTCCATATAGAATAATGGGAACCATATAGGGTTCCATATAGAATAAAGGGCCCTATATAATGCCCCATATAGAATAATGGAACCCATATAGTGCTCCATATAGAATAATGGGCCTCACATAATACTCCATATAGAATAATGGGCGCTAAATAATGCTCCATATAGAATAATAAGCCCTATTTAATGCTCCATATAGAATAATGGGCCCTATATAATGCTCCACATAGAATAATGGGCCCTTTATAGTGCTCCATATAGAATAATGGGCCCAATATAATGCTCCATATAGAATAAAGGGCCCAATATAATGCTCTTTATAGAATAATGGAAACCATATTGTGCTCCATATAGAATAATGGGCCCTATATAATGCTCCATATAGAATAATGGACATTATGTAATACTCCATATAGAATAATGGAAATCATATAGTGCTCCATATAGAATAATGTGCCCTATATAATGCTCCGTATAGATTAATGAGCCCTATATAATGCTCCACATAGATTAATGGGCCTTATATAGTTCTCCATATAGAATAATGGGCCCAATATAATGCTCCATATAGAATAATGGACCATATATAATGCTCCATAAACAATAATGGACCCAATATAATGCTCCATATAGAATAATGGAAACCATATTGTGCTCCATATAGAATAATGGACCTATATAATGCTCCATATAGAATAATGGACATTATATAAAACTCCATATAGAATAATGGAAATCATAGGGAGATCAATATAGAATAATGGACCCCATATAATACTCCATGTAGAATAATGGGCCCTATATAATATTTCATGTAGAATAAAGGGCCCTATATAATGCTCCATATAGAACAATGGGCCCTATATAATGCTCCATATAGAATACTGGGCTCTATATAATGCTAGATATAGAATAATGGAAACCATATAGTGCTCCATATAGAATAATGGGCCCTATAGTATGCTCCATCTAGAGTAATGGGCCCTATATAATGTTCAATATAGTATAATGGGCCCAATATAATGCTCCATATAAAATAATGGAAACCATATAGTGCTCCATATAGAATAATGGGCCCTATATAATGCTACATATAGAATAATGGACATTATATAATACTCCATATAGAATAATGGAAATCATATAGTGCTACATCTAGAAAAATAGACCCTATATAATAGCCCATATAGAATAATGGGTCTTATATAATGCTTCATATAGAATAATGGGTCCTATATAATGCTCCATATAGAACAATGGGCCATATATAATGCTCCATAGAGAATAATGGAAACCATATAGTGCTACATATAGAATAATGGACCCAATATAATGCTCCATAAAGAATAATGGACCCTATATAATGCTCCATATAGAATAATGGGCCCTATATAACGCTCCATATAGAATAATGGAAACCATATAATGCACCATATAGAATAATGGGCCCGATATAATGCTCCATACAAAATAATGGGCCCTATATAATGCTCCATATAGAATAATGGAAACCATATAGTGCTCCATATAGAATAATGGACCCTATATGATGTTCCATATAGAATAATGAATCCTATATAATGCTCCATATAGAATAATGGGCCCTATTTAATGCTCCATATAGAATAATAGAAACCATATAATGCTCCATATAGAGATTTGGGCCCTATATAATGCTCCATACAGAATAACGGGCCCTATATAATGGTTCATATAGAATAATGGGCCAACTATAATGCTCCATATAGAATAATGGAACCTATATAATGCCCCATATAGAATAGTGCACCCTATATAATGCTCTATATAGATTAATGGAAACCATATAGTGATCCATATAGAATAATGGGCCCTATATAATGCTCCATATAGAATAATGGAACCCATATAATGCTCCATACAGAATAATGGGCCTCATATAATGATCCATATAGAATAAAGGGCCCTATATAATGCTCCATATAGAATAATGGACCTTATATAATGCTCCATATAGAATAATGGAAACCATATAGTGTTCCATATAGAATAATGGACAGTATATAATGCTCCTTATAGAATAATGAAAACCATATAATGCTCCATATAGAATAATGGGCCGTATATAATGCTCCATAGATAATAATGGGCCATATATAATGCTCCATATAGAATAATTGACCCTATATGATGCTCCATATAGAATAATGCAAACCATATAGTGCCCCGTATTGAATAATGGGCCCTATATCATGCTCCATATAGAATAATGGGCCCTACATAATGTTCAATACAGAATAATAGGCCCTATATTATGCTCCATATGGAATAATGGGCCCTACATAATGCTACATAGAGAATAATAGCAACCATATAGTGATCCATAAAGAATAATGGGCCCTATATAATGCCCCATATAGAATAATCAACTTTATATAACGCTCCATATAGAATAATGGAAACCATATAATGCTCCATATAGAATAATGAACCCTATATAATGTTCAATATCGAATAATGGACCCTATATAATGCTACATATAGAATAATGGGCCTCATTTAATGCTCCATATAGAATAATGGGAACCATATAGTGTTCCATATAGAATAAAGGGCCCTATATAATGCCTCATATAGAATAATGGAACCCATATAATGCTCCATATAGAATAATGGGCCCAATATAATGCTCCATATAGAATAATGGACCCTATATAATGCTTCATATAGAATAATGGGCCCAATATAATGCTCATTATAGAATAATGGAAACCATATTGTGCTCCATATAGAATAATGGGCCCTATATAATGCTCCATATAGAATAATGGACATTATGTAATACTCCATATAGAATAATGGAAATCATATAGTGCTCCATATAGAATAATGTGCCCTATATAATGCTCCGTATAGAATAATGGCCCTATATAATGCTCCACATAGATTAATGGGCCCTATATAGTGCTCCATATAGAATAATGGGCCCAATATAATGCTCCATATAGAATAATGGACCATATATAATGCTCCATAAAGAATAATGGGCCCAATATAATGCTCCATATAGAATAATGGAAACCATATTGTGCTCCATATAGAATAATGGACCTATATAATGCTCCATATAGAATAATGGAAATTATATAAAACTCCATATAGAATAATGGAAATAATATGGAGATCAATATAGAATAATGGACCCCATATAATACTCCATATAGAATAATGGGCCCTATGTAATATTTCATGTAGAATAAAGGGCCCTACATAATGCTCCATATAGAACAATGGGCCCTATATAATGCTCCATATAGAATACTGGGCTCTATATAATGCTACATATAGAATAATGGAAACCATATAGTGCCCCATATAGAATAATGGGCCCTATAGTATGCTCCATCTAGAGTAATGTGCCCTATATAATGTTCAATATAGTATAATGGGCAAAATATAATGCTTCATATAAAATAATGGAAACCATATAGTGCTCCATATAGAATAATGGGCCAAATATAATGCTCCATATAGAATAATGGACCCTAAATAATGATCCATATAGAATAAAAACCCTATATAATGCTCCATATAGAATAATGGAAACCATATAGTGCTCCATATAGATTAATGGACCCTATAGAATGCTCCATATAGAATAATGGAACCCATATAACGCTCCATACAGAATAATGGGCCTCATATAATGCTCCATATAGAATAATGGGCCCTATATAATGCTCCATATAGAATAATGGACCTTATATAATGTTCCATATAGAATAATGGAAACTATATAGTGCACCATATAGAATAATGGACCCTATATAATGCTCCATATAGAATAATGGAGACCATATATTGCCCCATATAGAATAATGGGCCCTATATAATCCTTTATATAGAATAATGGGCCCTATATAATGTTCCATATAGAATAATATACCCTGTATTATGCTCCATATAGAATAATGGACCCTAAATAATGCTACATATAGAATAATGGAAACCATATAGTGATAATTATAGAATAATGGGCCCGATATAATGATCCATATACAATAATGGATCCCATATAATGCTCCATACAGAATAATGGGCATCATGTAATGCTCCATATAGAATAATGAGCCCTATATAATGCTACATATAGAATAATTGAACTTATATAACGCTCCATATAAAATAATGGAAACCATATAGTGCTCCATATAGAACAAAGGTCCCTTATATAATGCTCCATATAGAATAATGGAACCCATATAGTGCTCCATAAAGAATAATGGGCCCTACATAATGCTCCACATAGAATAATGGGCCCTATATAGTGCTCCATATGGAATAATGGGCCCAATATAATGTTCCATGTAGAATAATGGGCCCGATATAATGCGCCATACAAAATAATGGGCCCTATATAATGCTCCATATAAAATAATGGAAACCATATAGTGCTCCATAAAGAATAATAGACACTATATGATGTTCCATATAGAATAAAGAATCCTATATAATGCTCCATATAGAATAATGGGACATATATAATGCTCCATATAGAATAATAGAAACCATATAATGCTCCATATAAAGATGTGGGCCCTATATAATGCTCCATACAGAATAATGGGCCCTATATAATGCTCCATATAGAATAATGGACCCTATATAATACCCCATATAGAATAATGCACCCTATATAATGCTCTATATAGATTAATGGAAACCATATAATGCTCCATATAGAATAATGGGCCTCATATAATGATCCATATAGAATAAAGGGCCCTATATAGTGCTCCATATAGAATAATGGACCTTGTATAATGCTCCATATAGAATAATGGAAAACATATAGTGTTCCATGTAGAATAATGGGCCCTATATAATGCTCCTTATAGAATAATGAAAACCATATAATGCTCCATATAGAATAATGGGCCGTATATAATGCTCCATAGAGAATAATGGGCCATATATAATGCTCCATATAGAATAATGTGCCCAATATAATGCTCCATATAGATTAATGGACCCTATATAATGCTCCATATAGAATAATGAACCCTACATAATGCTCCATATAGAATAATGGGCCCTATATAATGCCCCATATAGAATAATGGAAACCATATAGTGCTCCATATAGAATAATGGGCCCTATATAATGCTACATATAGAATAATGGACATTATATAATACTCCATATAGAATAATGGAAATCATATAGTGATCCTTATAGAATAATGGGCCCGATATAATGATCCATATACAATAATGGAACCCATATAATGCTCTATACAGAATAATGGCCATCATGTAATGCTCCATATAGAATAATGGGCCCTATATAATGCTACATATAGAATAATTGACCTTATATAACGCTCCATATAAAATAATGGAAACCATATAGTGCTCCATATAGAACAAAGGGCCCTTATATAATGCTCCATATAGAATAATAGAACCCATATAGTGCTCCATAAAGTATAATGGGCCCTATATAATGCTCCACATAGAATAATGGGCCCTATATAGTGCTCCATATGGAATAATGGGCCCAATATAATGTTCCATGTAGAATAATGGATGCTATATAATGCTCCATATAGAATAATGGGCCCTAAATAATACTCCATATAGAATAATGGGCCCTATATATTGCTCCACATAGAATAATGGGCCCTATATAGTGCTCCATATAGAATAATGGGCCCTATATAATGCTCCACATAGAATAATGGGCCCTATATAGTGCTCCATAAAGAGTAATGGGCCTCACACAATGTTCCATATAGAATAATGGGCCCAATATAATGCTTAATATAGAATAATGGACATTATATAAAACTCCATATAGAATAATGGAAATCATATAGGGATCAATATAGAATAATGGACCCTATATAATACTCCATATAGAATAATGGGCCCTATATAATATTTCATATAGAATAAAAGGCCCTATATAATGCTCCATATAGAACAATGGGCCCTATATAATGCTCCATATAGAATACTGGGCCCTATATAATGCTACATATAGAATAATGGGCCCTATATAATGCTCCATATAGAACAATGGTCCATATATAATGCTCCATAGAGAATAATGGAAACCATATAGTGCTACATATAGAATAATGGACCCAATATAATGCTCCATAAAGAATAATGGACCCTATATAATGCTCCATATAGAATAATGGGCCCTATATAACGCTCCATATAGAATAATGGAAACCATATAATGCTCCATATAGAATAATGGGCCCGATATAATGCTCCATACAAAATAATGGGCCCTATATAATGCTCCATATAGAATAATGTAAACCATATAGTGCTCCATATAGAATAATGGACCCTATATAATGTTCCATACAGAATAATAGGCCCTATATTATGCTCCATATGGAATAATGGGCCCTACATAATGCTACATATAGAATAACAGCAACCATATAGTGATCCATAAAGAATAATGGGCCCTATATAATGCTCCATATAGAATAATGTTACCCATATAATGCTCCATACAGAATAATGGGCCTCATAAAATGCTCCATATAGAATAATGGGCCCTATATAATGCTCCATATAGAATAATCAGCTTTATATAACGCTCCATATAGAATAATGGAAACCATATAATGCTCCATATAGAATAATGGACCCTATATAATGATCAATATCGAATAATGGACCTTGTATAATGCTACATATAGAATAATTGGCCTCATTTAATGCTCCATATAGAATAATGGGAACCATATAGGGTTCCATATAGAATAAAGGGCCCTATATAATGCCCCATATAGAATAATGGAACCCATATAGTGCTCCATATAGAATAATGGGCCTCACATAATACTCCATATAGAATAATGGGCGCTAAATAATGCTCCATATAGAATAATAAGCCCTATTTAATGCTCCATATAGAATAATGGGCCCTATATAATGCTCCACATAGAATAATGGGCCCTTTATAGTGCTCCATATAGAATAATGGGCCCAATATAATGCTCCATATAGAATAAAGGGCCCAATATAATGCTCTTTATAGAATAATGGAAACCATATTGTGCTCCATATAGAATAATGGGCCCTATATAATGCTCCATATAGAATAATGGACATTATGTAATACTCCATATAGAATAATGGAAATCATATAGTGCTCCATATAGAATAATGTGCCCTATATAATGCTCCGTATAGATTAATGAGCCCTATATAATGCTCCACATAGATTAATGGGCCTTATATAGTTCTCCATATAGAATAATGGGCCCAATATAATGCTCCATATAGAATAATGGACCATATATAATGCTCCATAAACAATAATGGACCCAATATAATGCTCCATATAGAATAATGGAAACCATATTGTGCTCCATATAGAATAATGGACCTATATAATGCTCCATATAGAATAATGGACATTATATAAAACTCCATATAGAATAATGGAAATCATAGGGAGATCAATATAGAATAATGGACCCCATATAATACTCCATGTAGAATAATGGGCCCTATATAATATTTCATGTAGAATAAAGGGCCCTATATAATGCTCCATATAGAACAATGGGCCCTATATAATGCTCCATATAGAATACTGGGCTCTATATAATGCTAGATATAGAATAATGGAAACCATATAGTGCTCCATATAGAATAATGGGCCCTATAGTATGCTCCATCTAGAGTAATGGGCCCTATATAATGTTCAATATAGTATAATGGGCCCAATATAATGCTCCATATAAAATAATGGAAACCATATAGTGCTCCATATAGAATAATGGGCCCTATATAATGCTACATATAGAATAATGGACATTATATAATACTCCATATAGAATAATGGAAATCATATAGTGCTACATCTAGAAAAATAGACCCTATATAATAGCCCATATAGAATAATGGGTCTTATATAATGCTTCATATAGAATAATGGGTCCTATATAATGCTCCATATAGAACAATGGGCCATATATAATGCTCCATAGAGAATAATGGAAACCATATAGTGCTACATATAGAATAATGGACCCAATATAATGCTCCATAAAGAATAATGGACCCTATATAATGCTCCATATAGAATAATGGGCCCTATATAACGCTCCATATAGAATAATGGAAACCATATAATGCACCATATAGAATAATGGGCCCGATATAATGCTCCATACAAAATAATGGGCCCTATATAATGCTCCATATAGAATAATGGAAACCATATAGTGCTCCATATAGAATAATGGACCCTATATGATGTTCCATATAGAATAATGAATCCTATATAATGCTCCATATAGAATAATGGGCCCTATTTAATGCTCCATATAGAATAATAGAAACCATATAATGCTCCATATAGAGATTTGGGCCCTATATAATGCTCCATACAGAATAACGGGCCCTATATAATGGTTCATATAGAATAATGGGCCAACTATAATGCTCCATATAGAATAATGGAACCTATATAATGCCCCATATAGAATAGTGCACCCTATATAATGCTCTATATAGATTAATGGAAACCATATAGTGATCCATATAGAATAATGGGCCCTATATAATGCTCCATATAGAATAATGGAACCCATATAATGCTCCATACAGAATAATGGGCCTCATATAATGATCCATATAGAATAAAGGGCCCTACATAATGCTCCATATAGAATAATGGACCTTATATAATGCTCCATATAGAATAATGGAAACCATATAGTGTTCCATATAGAATAATGGACAGTATATAATGCTCCTTATAGAATAATGAAAACCATATAATGCTCCATATAGAATAATGGGCCGTATATAATGCTCCATAGATAATAATGGGCCATATATAATGCTCCATATAGAATAATTGACCCTATATGATGCTCCATATAGAATAATGCAAACCATATAGTGCCCCGTATTGAATAATGGGCCCTATATCATGCTCCATATAGAATAATGGGCCCTACATAATGTTCAATACAGAATAATAGGCCCTATATTATGCTCCATATGGAATAATGGGCCCTACATAATGCTACATAGAGAATAATAGCAACCATATAGTGATCCATAAAGAATAATGGGCCCTATATAATGCCCCATATAGAATAATCAACTTTATATAACGCTCCATATAGAATAATGGAAACCATATAATGCTCCATATAGAATAATGGACCCTATATAATGTTCAATATCGAATAATGGACCCTATATAATGCTACATATAGAATAATGGGCCTCATTTAATGCTCCATATAGAATAATGGGAACCATATAGTGTTCCATATAGAATAAAGGGCCCTATATAATGCCTCATATAGAATAATGGAACCCATATAATGCTCCATATAGAATAATGGGCCCAATATAATGCTCCATATAGAATAATGGACCCTATATAATGCTTCATATAGAATAATGGGCCCAATATAATGCTCATTATAGAATAATGGAAACCATATTGTGCTCCATATAGAATAATGGGCCCTATATAATGCTCCATATAGAATAATGGACATTATGTAATACTCCATATAGAATAATGGAAATCATATAGTGCTCCATATAGAATAATGTGCCCTATATAATGCTCCGTATAGAATAATGGCCCTATATAATGCTCCACATAGATTAATGGGCCCTATATAGTGCTCCATATAGAATAATGGGCCCAATATAATGCTCCATATAGAATAATGGACCATATATAATGCTCCATAAAGAATAATGGGCCCAATATAATGCTCCATATAGAATAATGGAAACCATATTGTGCTCCATATAGAATAATGGACCTATATAATGCTCCATATAGAATAATGGAAATTATATAAAACTCCATATAGAATAATGGAAATAATATGGAGATCAATATAGAATAATGGACCCCATATAATACTCCATATAGAATAATGGGCCCTATGTAATATTTCATGTAGAATAAAGGGCCCTACATAATGCTCCATATAGAACAATGGGCCCTATATAATGCTCCATATAGAATACTGGGCTCTATATAATGCTACATATAGAATAATGGAAACCATATAGTGCCCCATATAGAATAATGGGCCCTATAGTATGCTCCATCTAGAGTAATGTGCCCTATATAATGTTCAATATAGTATAATGGGCAAAATATAATGCTTCATATAAAATAATGGAAACCATATAGTGCTCCATATAGAATAATGGGCCAAATATAATGCTCCATATAGAATAATGGACCCTAAATAATGATCCATATAGAATAAAAACCCTATATAATGCTCCATATAGAATAATGGAAACCATATAGTGCTCCATATAGATTAATGGACCCTATAGAATGCTCCATATAGAATAATGGAACCCATATAACGCTCCATACAGAATAATGGGCCTCATATAATGCTCCATATAGAATAATGGGCCCTATATAATGCTCCATATAGAATAATGGACCTTATATAATGTTCCATATAGAATAATGGAAACTATATAGTGCACCATATAGAATAATGGACCCTATATAATGCTCCATATAGAATAATGGAGACCATATATTGCCCCATATAGAATAATGGGCCCTATATAATCCTTTATATAGAATAATGGGCCCTATATAATGTTCCATATAGAATAATATACCCTGTATTATGCTCCATATAGAATAATGGACCCTAAATAATGCTACATATAGAATAATGGAAACCATATAGTGATAATTATAGAATAATGGGCCCGATATAATGATCCATATACAATAATGGATCCCATATAATGCTCCATACAGAATAATGGGCATCATGTAATGCTCCATATAGAATAATGAGCCCTATATAATGCTACATATAGAATAATTGAACTTATATAACGCTCCATATAAAATAATGGAAACCATATAGTGCTCCATATAGAACAAAGGTCCCTTATATAATGCTCCATATAGAATAATGGAACCCATATAGTGCTCCATAAAGAATAATGGGCCCTACATAATGCTCCACATAGAATAATGGGCCCTATATAGTGCTCCATATGGAATAATGGGCCCAATATAATGTTCCATGTAGAATAATGGGCCCGATATAATGCGCCATACAAAATAATGGGCCCTATATAATGCTCCATATAAAATAATGGAAACCATATAGTGCTCCATAAAGAATAATAGACACTATATGATGTTCCATATAGAATAAAGAATCCTATATAATGCTCCATATAGAATAATGGGACATATATAATGCTCCATATAGAATAATAGAAACCATATAATGCTCCATATAAAGATGTGGGCCCTATATAATGCTCCATACAGAATAATGGGCCCTATATAATGCTCCATATAGAATAATGGACCCTATATAATACCCCATATAGAATAATGCACCCTATATAATGCTCTATATAGATTAATGGAAACCATATAATGCTCCATATAGAATAATGGGCCTCATATAATGATCCATATAGAATAAAGGGCCCTATATAGTGCTCCATATAGAATAATGGACCTTGTATAATGCTCCATATAGAATAATGGAAAACATATAGTGTTCCATGTAGAATAATGGGCCCTATATAATGCTCCTTATAGAATAATGAAAACCATATAATGCTCCATATAGAATAATGGGCCGTATATAATGCTCCATAGAGAATAATGGGCCATATATAATGCTCCATATAGAATAATGTGCCCAATATAATGCTCCATATAGATTAATGGACCCTATATAATGCTCCATATAGAATAATGAACCCTACATAATGCTCCATATAGAATAATGGGCCCTATATAATGCCCCATATAGAATAATGGAAACCATATAGTGCTCCATATAGAATAATGGGCCCTATATAATGCTACATATAGAATAATGGACATTATATAATACTCCATATAGAATAATGGAAATCATATAGTGATCCTTATAGAATAATGGGCCCGATATAATGATCCATATACAATAATGGAACCCATATAATGCTCTATACAGAATAATGGCCATCATGTAATGCTCCATATAGAATAATGGGCCCTATATAATGCTACATATAGAATAATTGACCTTATATAACGCTCCATATAAAATAATGGAAACCATATAGTGCTCCATATAGAACAAAGGGCCCTTATATAATGCTCCATATAGAATAATAGAACCCATATAGTGCTCCATAAAGTATAATGGGCCCTATATAATGCTCCACATAGAATAATGGGCCCTATATAGTGCTCCATATGGAATAATGGGCCCAATATAATGTTCCATGTAGAATAATGGATGCTATATAATGCTCCATATAGAATAATGGGCCCTAAATAATACTCCATATAGAATAATGGGCCCTATATATTGCTCCACATAGAATAATGGGCCCTATATAGTGCTCCATATAGAATAATGGGCCCTATATAATGCTCCACATAGAATAATGGGCCCTATATAGTGCTCCATAAAGAGTAATGGGCCTCACACAATGTTCCATATAGAATAATGGGCCCAATATAATGCTTAATATAGAATAATGGACATTATATAAAACTCCATATAGAATAATGGAAATCATATAGGGATCAATATAGAATAATGGACCCTATATAATACTCCATATAGAATAATGGGCCCTATATAATATTTCATATAGAATAAAGGGCCCTATATAATGCTCCATATAGAACAATGGGCCCTATATAATGCTCCATATAGAATACTGGGCCCTATATAATGCTACATATAGAATAATGGGCCCTATATAATGCTCCATATAGAACAATGGTCCATATATAATGCTCCATAGAGAATAATGGAAACCATATAGTGCTACATATAGAATAATGGACCCAATATAATGCTCCATAAAGAATAATGGACCCTATATAATGCTCCATATAGAATAATGGGCCCTATATAACGCTCCATATAGAATAATGGAAACCATATAATGCTCCATATAGAATAATGGGCCCGATATAATGCTCCATACAAAATAATGGGCCCTATATAATGCTCCATATAGAATAATGTAAACCATATAGTGCTCCATATAGAATAATGGACCCTATATAATGTTCCATACAGAATAATAGGCCCTATATTATGCTCCATATGGAATAATGGGCCCTACATAATGCTACATATAGAATAACAGCAACCATATAGTGATCCATAAAGAATAATGGGCCCTATATAATGCTCCATATAGAATAATGTTACCCATATAATGCTCCATACAGAATAATGGGCCTCATAAAATGCTCCATATAGAATAATGGGCCCTATATAATGCTCCATATAGAATAATCAGCTTTATATAACGCTCCATATAGAATAATGGAAACCATATAATGCTCCATATAGAATAATGGACCCTATATAATGATCAATATCGAATAATGGACCTTGTATAATGCTACATATAGAATAATTGGCCTCATTTAATGCTCCATATAGAATAATGGGAACCATATAGGGTTCCATATAGAATAAAGGGCCCTATATAATGCCCCATATAGAATAATGGAACCCATATAGTGCTCCATATAGAATAATGGGCCTCACATAATACTCCATATAGAATAATGGGCGCTAAATAATGCTCCATATAGAATAATAAGCCCTATTTAATGCTCCATATAGAATAATGGGCCCTATATAATGCTCCACATAGAATAATGGGCCCTTTATAGTGCTCCATATAGAATAATGGGCCCAATATAATGCTCCATATAGAATAAAGGGCCCAATATAATGCTCTTTATAGAATAATGGAAACCATATTGTGCTCCATATAGAATAATGGGCCCTATATAATGCTCCATATAGAATAATGGACATTATGTAATACTCCATATAGAATAATGGAAATCATATAGTGCTCCATATAGAATAATGTGCCCTATATAATGCTCCGTATAGATTAATGAGCCCTATATAATGCTCCACATAGATTAATGGGCCTTATATAGTTCTCCATATAGAATAATGGGCCCAATATAATGCTCCATATAGAATAATGGACCATATATAATGCTCCATAAACAATAATGGACCCAATATAATGCTCCATATAGAATAATGGAAACCATATTGTGCTCCATATAGAATAATGGACCTATATAATGCTCCATATAGAATAATGGACATTATATAAAACTCCATATAGAATAATGGAAATCATATGGAGATCAATATAGAATAATGGACCCCATATAATACTCCATGTAGAATAATGGGCCCTATATAATATTTCATGTAGAATAAAGGGCCCTATATAATGCTCCATATAGAACAATGGGCCCTATATAATGCTCCATATAGAATACTGGGCTCTATATAATGCTAGATATAGAATAATGGAAACCATATAGTGCTCCATATAGAATAATGGGCCCTATAGTATGCTCCATCTAGAGTAATGGGCCCTATATAATGTTCAATATAGTATAATGGGCCCAATATAATGCTCCATATAAAATAATGGAAACCATATAGTGCTCCATATAGAATAATGGGCCCTATATAATGCTACATATAGAATAATGGACATTATATAATACTCCATATAGAATAATGGAAATCATATAGTGCTACATCTAGAAAAATAGACCCTATATAATAGCCCATATAGAATAATGGGTCTTATATAATGCTTCATATAGAATAATGGGTCCTATATAATGCTCCATATAGAACAATGGGCCATATATAATGCTCCATAGAGAATAATGGAAACCATATAGTGCTACATATAGAATAATGGACCCAATATAATGCTCCATAAAGAATAATGGACCCTATATAATGCTCCATATAGAATAATGGGCCCTATATAACGCTCCATATAGAATAATGGAAACCATATAATGCACCATATAGAATAATGGGCCCGATATAATGCTCCATACAAAATAATGGGCCCTATATAATGCTCCATATAGAATAATGGAAACCATATAGTGCTCCATATAGAATAATGGACCCTATATGATGTTCCATATAGAATAATGAATCCTATATAATGCTCCATATAGAATAATGGGCCCTATTTAATGCTCCATATAGAATAATAGAAACCATATAATGCTCCATATAGAGATTTGGGCCCTATATAATGCTCCATACAGAATAACGGGCCCTATATAATGGTTCATATAGAATAATGGGCCAACTATAATGCTCCATATAGAATAATGGAACCTATATAATGCCCCATATAGAATAGTGCACCCTATATAATGCTCTATATAGATTAATGGAAACCATATAGTGATCCATATAGAATAATGGGCCCTATATAATGCTCCATATAGAATAATGGAACCCATATAATGCTCCATACAGAATAATGGGCCTCATATAATGATCCATATAGAATAAAGGGCCCTACATAATGCTCCATATAGAATAATGGACCTTATATAATGCTCCATATAGAATAATGGAAACCATATAGTGTTCCATATAGAATAATGGACAGTATATAATGCTCCTTATAGAATAATGAAAACCATATAATGCTCCATATAGAATAATGGGCCGTATATAATGCTCCATAGATAATAATGGGCCATATATAATGCTCCATATAGAATAATTGACCCTATATGATGCTCCATATAGAATAATGCAAACCATATAGTGCCCCGTATTGAATAATGGGCCCTATATCATGCTCCATATAGAATAATGGGCCCTACATAATGTTCAATACAGAATAATAGGCCCTATATTATGCTCCATATGGAATAATGGGCCCTACATAATGCTACATAGAGAATAATAGCAACCATATAGTGATCCATAAAGAATAATGGGCCCTATATAATGCCCCATATAGAATAATCAACTTTATATAACGCTCCATATAGAATAATGGAAACCATATAATGCTCCATATAGAATAATGGACCCTATATAATGTTCAATATCGAATAATGGACCCTATATAATGCTACATATAGAATAATGGGCCTCATTTAATGCTCCATATAGAATAATGGGAACCATATAGTGTTCCATATAGAATAAAGGGCCCTATATAATGCCTCATATAGAATAATGGAACCCATATAATGCTCCATATAGAATAATGGGCCCAATATAATGCTCCATATAGAATAATGGACCCTATATAATGCTTCATATAGAATAATGGGCCCAATATAATGCTCATTATAGAATAATGGAAACCATATTGTGCTCCATATAGAATAATGGGCCCTATATAATGCTCCATATAGAATAATGGACATTATGTAATACTCCATATAGAATAATGGAAATCATATAGTGCTCCATATAGAATAATGTGCCCTATATAATGCTCCGTATAGAATAATGGCCCTATATAATGCTCCACATAGATTAATGGGCCCTATATAGTGCTCCATATAGAATAATGGGCCCAATATAATGCTCCATATAGAATAATGGACCATATATAATGCTCCATAAAGAATAATGGGCCCAATATAATGCTCCATATAGAATAATGGAAACCATATTGTGCTCCATATAGAATAATGGACCTATATAATGCTCCATATAGAATAATGGAAATTATATAAAACTCCATATAGAATAATGGAAATAATATGGAGATCAATATAGAATAATGGACCCCATATAATACTCCATATAGAATAATGGGCCCTATGTAATATTTCATGTAGAATAAAGGGCCCTACATAATGCTCCATATAGAACAATGGGCCCTATATAATGCTCCATATAGAATACTGGGCTCTATATAATGCTACATATAGAATAATGGAAACCATATAGTGCCCCATATAGAATAATGGGCCCTATAGTATGCTCCATCTAGAGTAATGTGCCCTATATAATGTTCAATATAGTATAATGGGCAAAATATAATGCTTCATATAAAATAATGGAAACCATATAGTGCTCCATATAGAATAATGGGCCAAATATAATGCTCCATATAGAATAATGGACCCTAAATAATGATCCATATAGAATAAAAACCCTATATAATGCTCCATATAGAATAATGGAAACCATATAGTGCTCCATATAGATTAATGGACCCTATAGAATGCTCCATATAGAATAATGGAACCCATATAACGCTCCATACAGAATAATGGGCCTCATATAATGCTCCATATAGAATAATGGGCCCTATATAATGCTCCATATAGAATAATGGACCTTATATAATGTTCCATATAGAATAATGGAAACTATATAGTGCACCATATAGAATAATGGACCCTATATAATGCTCCATATAGAATAATGGAGACCATATATTGCCCCATATAGAATAATGGGCCCTATATAATCCTTTATATAGAATAATGGGCCCTATATAATGTTCCATATAGAATAATATACCCTGTATTATGCTCCATATAGAATAATGGACCCTAAATAATGCTACATATAGAATAATGGAAACCATATAGTGATAATTATAGAATAATGGGCCCGATATAATGATCCATATACAATAATGGATCCCATATAATGCTCCATACAGAATAATGGGCATCATGTAATGCTCCATATAGAATAATGAGCCCTATATAATGCTACATATAGAATAATTGAACTTATATAACGCTCCATATAAAATAATGGAAACCATATAGTGCTCCATATAGAACAAAGGTCCCTTATATAATGCTCCATATAGAATAATGGAACCCATATAGTGCTCCATAAAGAATAATGGGCCCTACATAATGCTCCACATAGAATAATGGGCCCTATATAGTGCTCCATATGGAATAATGGGCCCAATATAATGTTCCATGTAGAATAATGGGCCCGATATAATGCGCCATACAAAATAATGGGCCCTATATAATGCTCCATATAAAATAATGGAAACCATATAGTGCTCCATAAAGAATAATAGACACTATATGATGTTCCATATAGAATAAAGAATCCTATATAATGCTCCATATAGAATAATGGGACATATATAATGCTCCATATAGAATAATAGAAACCATATAATGCTCCATATAAAGATGTGGGCCCTATATAATGCTCCATACAGAATAATGGGCCCTATATAATGCTCCATATAGAATAATGGACCCTATATAATACCCCATATAGAATAATGCACCCTATATAATGCTCTATATAGATTAATGGAAACCATATAATGCTCCATATAGAATAATGGGCCTCATATAATGATCCATATAGAATAAAGGGCCCTATATAGTGCTCCATATAGAATAATGGACCTTGTATAATGCTCCATATAGAATAATGGAAAACATATAGTGTTCCATGTAGAATAATGGGCCCTATATAATGCTCCTTATAGAATAATGAAAACCATATAATGCTCCATATAGAATAATGGGCCGTATATAATGCTCCATAGAGAATAATGGGCCATATATAATGCTCCATATAGAATAATGTGCCCAATATAATGCTCCATATAGATTAATGGACCCTATATAATGCTCCATATAGAATAATGAACCCTACATAATGCTCCATATAGAATAATGGGCCCTATATAATGCCCCATATAGAATAATGGAAACCATATAGTGCTCCATATAGAATAATGGGCCCTATATAATGCTACATATAGAATAATGGACATTATATAATACTCCATATAGAATAATGGAAATCATATAGTGATCCTTATAGAATAATGGGCCCGATATAATGATCCATATACAATAATGGAACCCATATAATGCTCTATACAGAATAATGGCCATCATGTAATGCTCCATATAGAATAATGGGCCCTATATAATGCTACATATAGAATAATTGACCTTATATAACGCTCCATATAAAATAATGGAAACCATATAGTGCTCCATATAGAACAAAGGGCCCTTATATAATGCTCCATATAGAATAATAGAACCCATATAGTGCTCCATAAAGTATAATGGGCCCTATATAATGCTCCACATAGAATAATGGGCCCTATATAGTGCTCCATATGGAATAATGGGCCCAATATAATGTTCCATGTAGAATAATGGATGCTATATAATGCTCCATATAGAATAATGGGCCCTAAATAATACTCCATATAGAATAATGGGCCCTATATATTGCTCCACATAGAATAATGGGCCCTATATAGTGCTCCATATAGAATAATGGGCCCTATATAATGCTCCACATAGAATAATGGGCCCTATATAGTGCTCCATAAAGAGTAATGGGCCTCACACAATGTTCCATATAGAATAATGGGCCCAATATAATGCTTAATATAGAATAATGGACATTATATAAAACTCCATATAGAATAATGGAAATCATATAGGGATCAATATAGAATAATGGACCCTATATAATACTCCATATAGAATAATGGGCCCTATATAATATTTCATATAGAATAAAGGGCCCTATATAATGCTCCATATAGAACAATGGGCCCTATATAATGCTCCATATAGAATACTGGGCCCTATATAATGCTACATATAGAATAATGGGCCCTATATAATGCTCCATATAGAACAATGGTCCATATATAATGCTCCATAGAGAATAATGGAAACCATATAGTGCTACATATAGAATAATGGACCCAATATAATGCTCCATAAAGAATAATGGACCCTATATAATGCTCCATATAGAATAATGGGCCCTATATAACGCTCCATATAGAATAATGGAAACCATATAATGCTCCATATAGAATAATGGGCCCGATATAATGCTCCATACAAAATAATGGGCCCTATATAATGCTCCATATAGAATAATGTAAACCATATAGTGCTCCATATAGAATAATGGACCCTATATAATGTTCCATACAGAATAATAGGCCCTATATTATGCTCCATATGGAATAATGGGCCCTACATAATGCTACATATAGAATAACAGCAACCATATAGTGATCCATAAAGAATAATGGGCCCTATATAATGCTCCATATAGAATAATGTTACCCATATAATGCTCCATACAGAATAATGGGCCTCATAAAATGCTCCATATAGAATAATGGGCCCTATATAATGCTCCATATAGAATAATCAGCTTTATATAACGCTCCATATAGAATAATGGAAACCATATAATGCTCCATATAGAATAATGGACCCTATATAATGATCAATATCGAATAATGGACCTTGTATAATGCTACATATAGAATAATTGGCCTCATTTAATGCTCCATATAGAATAATGGGAACCATATAGGGTTCCATATAGAATAAAGGGCCCTATATAATGCCCCATATAGAATAATGGAACCCATATAGTGCTCCATATAGAATAATGGGCCTCACATAATACTCCATATAGAATAATGGGCGCTAAATAATGCTCCATATAGAATAATAAGCCCTATTTAATGCTCCATATAGAATAATGGGCCCTATATAATGCTCCACATAGAATAATGGGCCCTTTATAGTGCTCCATATAGAATAATGGGCCCAATATAATGCTCCATATAGAATAAAGGGCCCAATATAATGCTCTTTATAGAATAATGGAAACCATATTGTGCTCCATATAGAATAATGGGCCCTATATAATGCTCCATATAGAATAATGGACATTATGTAATACTCCATATAGAATAATGGAAATCATATAGTGCTCCATATAGAATAATGTGCCCTATATAATGCTCCGTATAGATTAATGAGCCCTATATAATGCTCCACATAGATTAATGGGCCTTATATAGTTCTCCATATAGAATAATGGGCCCAATATAATGCTCCATATAGAATAATGGACCATATATAATGCTCCATAAACAATAATGGACCCAATATAATGCTCCATATAGAATAATGGAAACCATATTGTGCTCCATATAGAATAATGGACCTATATAATGCTCCATATAGAATAATGGACATTATATAAAACTCCATATAGAATAATGGAAATCATATGGAGATCAATATAGAATAATGGACCCCATATAATACTCCATGTAGAATAATGGGCCCTATATAATATTTCATGTAGAATAAAGGGCCCTATATAATGCTCCATATAGAACAATGGGCCCTATATAATGCTCCATATAGAATACTGGGCTCTATATAATGCTAGATATAGAATAATGGAAACCATATAGTGCTCCATATAGAATAATGGGCCCTATAGTATGCTCCATCTAGAGTAATGGGCCCTATATAATGTTCAATATAGTATAATGGGCCCAATATAATGCTCCATATAAAATAATGGAAACCATATAGTGCTCCATATAGAATAATGGGCCCTATATAATGCTACATATAGAATAATGGACATTATATAATACTCCATATAGAATAATGGAAATCATATAGTGCTACATCTAGAAAAATAGACCCTATATAATAGCCCATATAGAATAATGGGTCTTATATAATGCTTCATATAGAATAATGGGTCCTATATAATGCTCCATATAGAACAATGGGCCATATATAATGCTCCATAGAGAATAATGGAAACCATATAGTGCTACATATAGAATAATGGACCCAATATAATGCTCCATAAAGAATAATGGACCCTATATAATGCTCCATATAGAATAATGGGCCCTATATAACGCTCCATATAGAATAATGGAAACCATATAATGCACCATATAGAATAATGGGCCCGATATAATGCTCCATACAAAATAATGGGCCCTATATAATGCTCCATATAGAATAATGGAAACCATATAGTGCTCCATATAGAATAATGGACCCTATATGATGTTCCATATAGAATAATGAATCCTATATAATGCTCCATATAGAATAATGGGCCCTATTTAATGCTCCATATAGAATAATAGAAACCATATAATGCTCCATATAGAGATTTGGGCCCTATATAATGCTCCATACAGAATAACGGGCCCTATATAATGGTTCATATAGAATAATGGGCCAACTATAATGCTCCATATAGAATAATGGAACCTATATAATGCCCCATATAGAATAGTGCACCCTATATAATGCTCTATATAGATTAATGGAAACCATATAGTGATCCATATAGAATAATGGGCCCTATATAATGCTCCATATAGAATAATGGAACCCATATAATGCTCCATACAGAATAATGGGCCTCATATAATGATCCATATAGAATAAAGGGCCCTACATAATGCTCCATATAGAATAATGGACCTTATATAATGCTCCATATAGAATAATGGAAACCATATAGTGTTCCATATAGAATAATGGACAGTATATAATGCTCCTTATAGAATAATGAAAACCATATAATGCTCCATATAGAATAATGGGCCGTATATAATGCTCCATAGATAATAATGGGCCATATATAATGCTCCATATAGAATAATTGACCCTATATGATGCTCCATATAGAATAATGCAAACCATATAGTGCCCCGTATTGAATAATGGGCCCTATATCATGCTCCATATAGAATAATGGGCCCTACATAATGTTCAATACAGAATAATAGGCCCTATATTATGCTCCATATGGAATAATGGGCCCTACATAATGCTACATAGAGAATAATAGCAACCATATAGTGATCCATAAAGAATAATGGGCCCTATATAATGCCCCATATAGAATAATCAACTTTATATAACGCTCCATATAGAATAATGGAAACCATATAATGCTCCATATAGAATAATGGACCCTATATAATGTTCAATATCGAATAATGGACCCTATATAATGCTACATATAGAATAATGGGCCTCATTTAATGCTCCATATAGAATAATGAGAACCATATAGTGTTCCATATAGAATAAAGGGCCCTATATAATGCCTCATATAGAATAATGGAACCCATATAATGCTCCATATAGAATAATGGGCCCAATATAATGCTCCATATAGAATAATGGACCCTATATAATGCTTCATATAGAATAATGGGCCCAATATAATGCTCATTATAGAATAATGGAAACCATATTGTGCTCCATATAGAATAATGGGCCCTATATAATGCTCCATATAGAATAATGGACATTATGTAATACTCCATATAGAATAATGGAAATCATATAGTGCTCCATATAGAATAATGTGCCCTATATAATGCTCCGTATAGAATAATGGCCCTATATAATGCTCCACATAGATTAATGGGCCCTATATAGTGCTCCATATAGAATAATGGGCCCAATATAATGCTCCATATAGAATAATGGACCATATATAATGCTCCATAAAGAATAATGGGCCCAATATAATGCTCCATATAGAATAATGGAAACCATATTGTGCTCCATATAGAATAATGGACCTATATAATGCTCCATATAGAATAATGGAAATTATATAAAACTCCATATAGAATAATGGAAATAATATGGAGATCAATATAGAATAATGGACCCCATATAATACTCCATATAGAATAATGGGCCCTATGTAATATTTCATGTAGAATAAAGGGCCCTACATAATGCTCCATATAGAACAATGGGCCCTATATAATGCTCCATATAGAATACTGGGCTCTATATAATGCTACATATAGAATAATGGAAACCATATAGTGCCCCATATAGAATAATGGGCCCTATAGTATGCTCCATCTAGAGTAATGTGCCCTATATAATGTTCAATATAGTATAATGGGCAAAATATAATGCTTCATATAAAATAATGGAAACCATATAGTGCTCCATATAGAATAATGGGCCAAATATAATGCTCCATATAGAATAATGGACCCTAAATAATGATCCATATAGAATAAAAACCCTATATAATGCTCCATATAGAATAATGGAAACCATATAGTGCTCCATATAGATTAATGGACCCTATAGAATGCTCCATATAGAATAATGGAACCCATATAACGCTCCATACAGAATAATGGGCCTCATATAATGCTCCATATAGAATAATGGGCCCTATATAATGCTCCATATAGAATAATGGACCTTATATAATGTTCCATATAGAATAATGGAAACTATATAGTGCACCATATAGAATAATGGACCCTATATAATGCTCCATATAGAATAATGGAGACCATATATTGCCCCATATAGAATAATGGGCCCTATATAATCCTTTATATAGAATAATGGGCCCTATATAATGTTCCATATAGAATAATATACCCTGTATTATGCTCCATATAGAATAATGGACCCTAAATAATGCTACATATAGAATAATGGAAACCATATAGTGATAATTATAGAATAATGGGCCCGATATAATGATCCATATACAATAATGGATCCCATATAATGCTCCATACAGAATAATGGGCATCATGTAATGCTCCATATAGAATAATGAGCCCTATATAATGCTACATATAGAATAATTGAACTTATATAACGCTCCATATAAAATAATGGAAACCATATAGTGCTCCATATAGAACAAAGGTCCCTTATATAATGCTCCATATAGAATAATGGAACCCATATAGTGCTCCATAAAGAATAATGGGCCCTACATAATGCTCCACATAGAATAATGGGCCCTATATAGTGCTCCATATGGAATAATGGGCCCAATATAATGTTCCATGTAGAATAATGGGCCCGATATAATGCGCCATACAAAATAATGGGCCCAATATAATGCTCCATATAAAATAATGGAAACCATATAGTGCTCCATAAAGAATAATAGACACTATATGATGTTCCATATAGAATAAAGAATCCTATATAATGCTCCATATAGAATAATGGGACATATATAATGCTCCATATAGAATAATAGAAACCATATAATGCTCCATATAAAGATGTGGGCCCTATATAATGCTCCATACAGAATAATGGGCCCTATATAATGCTCCATATAGAATAATGGACCCTATATAATACCCCATATAGAATAATGCACCCTATATAATGCTCTATATAGATTAATGGAAACCATATAATGCTCCATATAGAATAATGGGCCTCATATAATGATCCATATAGAATAAAGGGCCCTATATAGTGCTCCATATAGAATAATGGACCTTGTATATTGCTCCATATAGAATAATGGAAAACATATAGTGTTCCATGTAGAATAATGGGCCCTATATAATGCTCCTTATAGAATAATGAAAACCATATAATGCTCCATATAGAATAATGGGCCGTATATAATGCTCCATAGAGAATAATGGGCCATATATAATGCTCCATATAGAATAATGTGCCCAATATAATGCTCCATATAGATTAATGGACCCTATATAATGCTCCATATAGAATAATGAACCCTACATAATGCTCCATATAGAATAATGGGCCCTATATAATGCCCCATATAGAATAATGGAAACCATATAGTGCTCCATATAGAATAATGGGCCCTATATAATGCTACATATAGAATAATGGACATTATATAATACTCCATATAGAATAATGGAAATCATATAGTGATCCTTATAGAATAATGGGCCCGATATAATGATCCATATACAATAATGGAACCCATATAATGCTCTATACAGAATAATGGCCATCATGTAATGCTCCATATAGAATAATGGGCCCTATATAATGCTACATATAGAATAATTGACCTTATATAACGCTCCATATAAAATAATGGAAACCATATAGTGCTCCATATAGAACAAAGGGCCCTTATATAATGCTCCATATAGAATAATAGAACCCATATAGTGCTCCATAAAGTATAATGGGCCCTATATAATGCTCCACATAGAATAATGGGCCCTATATAGTGCTCCATATGGAATAATGGGCCCAATATAATGTTCCATGTAGAATAATGGATGCTATATAATGCTCCATATAGAATAATGGGCCCTAAATAATACTCCATATAGAATAATGGGCCCTATATATTGCTCCACATAGAATAATGGGCCCTATATAGTGCTCCATATAGAATAATGGGCCCTATATAATGCTCCACATAGAATAATGGGCCCTATATAGTGCTCCATAAAGAGTAATGGGCCTCACACAATGTTCCATATAGAATAATGGGCCCAATATAATGCTTAATATAGAATAATGGACATTATATAAAACTCCATATAGAATAATGGAAATCATATAGGGATCAATATAGAATAATGGACCCTATATAATACTCCATATAGAATAATGGGCCCTATATAATATTTCATATAGAATAAAGGGCCCTATATAATGCTCCATATAGAACAATGGGCCCTATATAATGCTCCATATAGAATACTGGGCCCTATATAATGCTACATATAGAATAATGGGCCCTATATAATGCTCCATATAGAACAATGGTCCATATATAATGCTCCATAGAGAATAATGGAAACCATATAGTGCTACATATAGAATAATGGACCCAATATAATGCTCCATAAAGAATAATGGACCCTATATAATGCTCCATATAGAATAATGGGCCCTATATAACGCTCCATATAGAATAATGGAAACCATATAATGCTCCATATAGAATAATGGGCCCGATATAATGCTCCATACAAAATAATGGGCCCTATATAATGCTCCATATAGAATAATGTAAACCATATAGTGCTCCATATAGAATAATGGACCCTATATAATGTTCCATACAGAATAATAGGCCCTATATTATGCTCCATATGGAATAATGGGCCCTACATAATGCTACATATAGAATAACAGCAACCATATAGTGATCCATAAAGAATAATGGGCCCTATATAATGCTCCATATAGAATAATGTTACCCATATAATGCTCCATACAGAATAATGGGCCTCATAAAATGCTCCATATAGAATAATGGGCCCTATATAATGCTCCATATAGAATAATCAGCTTTATATAACGCTCCATATAGAATAATGGAAACCATATAATGCTCCATATAGAATAATGGACCCTATATAATGATCAATATCGAATAATGGACCTTGTATAATGCTACATATAGAATAATTGGCCTCATTTAATGCTCCATATAGAATAATGGGAACCATATAGGGTTCCATATAGAATAAAGGGCCCTATATAATGCCCCATATAGAATAATGGAACCCATATAGTGCTCCATATAGAATAATGGGCCTCACATAATACTCCATATAGAATAATGGGCGCTAAATAATGCTCCATATAGAATAATAAGCCCTATTTAATGCTCCATATAGAATAATGGGCCCTATATAATGCTCCACATAGAATAATGGGCCCTTTATAGTGCTCCATATAGAATAATGGGCCCAATATAATGCTCCATATAGAATAAAGGGCCCAATATAATGCTCTTTATAGAATAATGGAAACCATATTGTGCTCCATATAGAATAATGGGCCCTATATAATGCTCCATATAGAATAATGGACATTATGTAATACTCCATATAGAATAATGGAAATCATATAGTGCTCCATATAGAATAATGTGCCCTATATAATGCTCCGTATAGATTAATGAGCCCTATATAATGCTCCACATAGATTAATGGGCCTTATATAGTTCTCCATATAGAATAATGGGCCCAATATAATGCTCCATATAGAATAATGGACCATATATAATGCTCCATAAACAATAATGGACCCAATATAATGCTCCATATAGAATAATGGAAACCATATTGTGCTCCATATAGAATAATGGACCTATATAATGCTCCATATAGAATAATGGACATTATATAAAACTCCATATAGAATAATGGAAATCATATGGAGATCAATATAGAATAATGGACCCCATATAATACTCCATGTAGAATAATGGGCCCTATATAATATTTCATGTAGAATAAAGGGCCCTATATAATGCTCCATATAGAACAATGGGCCCTATATAATGCTCCATATAGAATACTGGGCTCTATATAATGCTAGATATAGAATAATGGAAACCATATAGTGCTCCATATAGAATAATGGGCCCTATAGTATGCTCCATCTAGAGTAATGGGCCCTATATAATGTTCAATATAGTATAATGGGCCCAATATAATGCTCCATATAAAATAATGGAAACCATATAGTGCTCCATATAGAATAATGGGCCCTATATAATGCTACATATAGAATAATGGACATTATATAATACTCCATATAGAATAATGGAAATCATATAGTGCTACATCTAGAAAAATAGACCCTATATAATAGCCCATATAGAATAATGGGTCTTATATAATGCTTCATATAGAATAATGGGTCCTATATAATGCTCCATATAGAACAATGGGCCATATATAATGCTCCATAGAGAATAATGGAAACCATATAGTGCTACATATAGAATAATGGACCCAATATAATGCTCCATAAAGAATAATGGACCCTATATAATGCTCCATATAGAATAATGGGCCCTATATAACGCTCCATATAGAATAATGGAAACCATATAATGCACCATATAGAATAATGGGCCCGATATAATGCTCCATACAAAATAATGGGCCCTATATAATGCTCCATATAGAATAATGGAAACCATATAGTGCTCCATATAGAATAATGGACCCTATATGATGTTCCATATAGAATAATGAATCCTATATAATGCTCCATATAGAATAATGGGCCCTATTTAATGCTCCATATAGAATAATAGAAACCATATAATGCTCCATATAGAGATTTGGGCCCTATATAATGCTCCATACAGAATAACGGGCCCTATATAATGGTTCATATAGAATAATGGGCCAACTATAATGCTCCATATAGAATAATGGAACCTATATAATGCCCCATATAGAATAGTGCACCCTATATAATGCTCTATATAGATTAATGGAAACCATATAGTGATCCATATAGAATAATGGGCCCTATATAATGCTCCATATAGAATAATGGAACCCATATAATGCTCCATACAGAATAATGGGCCTCATATAATGATCCATATAGAATAAAGGGCCCTACATAATGCTCCATATAGAATAATGGACCTTATATAATGCTCCATATAGAATAATGGAAACCATATAGTGTTCCATATAGAATAATGGACAGTATATAATGCTCCTTATAGAATAATGAAAACCATATAATGCTCCATATAGAATAATGGGCCGTATATAATGCTCCATAGATAATAATGGGCCATATATAATGCTCCATATAGAATAATTGACCCTATATGATGCTCCATATAGAATAATGCAAACCATATAGTGCCCCGTATTGAATAATGGGCCCTATATCATGCTCCATATAGAATAATGGGCCCTACATAATGTTCAATACAGAATAATAGGCCCTATATTATGCTCCATATGGAATAATGGGCCCTACATAATGCTACATAGAGAATAATAGCAACCATATAGTGATCCATAAAGAATAATGGGCCCTATATAATGCCCCATATAGAATAATCAACTTTATATAACGCTCCATATAGAATAATGGAAACCATATAATGCTCCATATAGAATAATGGACCCTATATAATGTTCAATATCGAATAATGGACCCTATATAATGCTACATATAGAATAATGGGCCTCATTTAATGCTCCATATAGAATAATGGGAACCATATAGTGTTCCATATAGAATAAAGGGCCCTATATAATGCCTCATATAGAATAATGGAACCCATATAATGCTCCATATAGAATAATGGGCCCAATATAATGCTCCATATAGAATAATGGACCCTATATAATGCTTCATATAGAATAATGGGCCCAATATAATGCTCATTATAGAATAATGGAAACCATATTGTGCTCCATATAGAATAATGGGCCCTATATAATGCTCCATATAGAATAATGGACATTATGTAATACTCCATATAGAATAATGGAAATCATATAGTGCTCCATATAGAATAATGTGCCCTATATAATGCTCCGTATAGAATAATGGCCCTATATAATGCTCCACATAGATTAATGGGCCCTATATAGTGCTCCATATAGAATAATGGGCCCAATATAATGCTCCATATAGAATAATGGACCATATATAATGCTCCATAAAGAATAATGGGCCCAATATAATGCTCCATATAGAATAATGGAAACCATATTGTGCTCCATATAGAATAATGGACCTATATAATGCTCCATATAGAATAATGGAAATTATATAAAACTCCATATAGAATAATGGAAATAATATGGAGATCAATATAGAATAATGGACCCCATATAATACTCCATATAGAATAATGGGCCCTATGTAATATTTCATGTAGAATAAAGGGCCCTACATAATGCTCCATATAGAACAATGGGCCCTATATAATGCTCCATATAGAATACTGGGCTCTATATAATGCTACATATAGAATAATGGAAACCATATAGTGCCCCATATAGAATAATGGGCCCTATAGTATGCTCCATCTAGAGTAATGTGCCCTATATAATGTTCAATATAGTATAATGGGCAAAATATAATGCTTCATATAAAATAATGGAAACCATATAGTGCTCCATATAGAATAATGGGCCCTATATAATGCTCCATATAGAATAATGGACCTTGTATAATGCTCCATATAGAGTAATGGAAACCATGTAGTGTTCCGTATAGAATAATGGGCCCTATATAATGCTCCTTATAGAATAATGAAAACCATATAATGCTCCATATAGAATAATGGGCCGTATATAATGCTCCATAGAGAATAATGGCCCATATATAATGCTCCATATGGAATAATGTGCCCAATATAATGCTCCATATAGATTAATGGACCCTATATAATGCTCCATATAGAATAATGGGCCCTATATAATGCTCCATATAGAACAATGGGCCCTATGTAATGCTCCATATAGAATACTGGGCTCTATATAATGCTACATATAGAATAATGGAAACCATATAGTGCTCCATATAGAATAATGGGCCCTACAGTATGCTCCATCTAGAGTAATGGGCCCTATATAATGTTCAATATAGTATAATGGGCCCAATATAATGCTCCATATAAAATAATGGAAACCATATAGTGCTCCATATAGAATAATGGGCCCTATATAATGCCACATATAGAATAATGGACATTATATAATACACCATATAGAATAATGGAAATCATATAGTGCTCCATCTAGAAGAATAGACCCTATATAATACTCCATATAGAATAATGGATCTTATATAATGCTCCATATAGAATAATGGGTCCTATATAATGCTCCATATAGAACAATGGGCCTTATATAATGCTCCATAGAGAATAATGGAAACCATATAGTGCTACATATAGACTAATGGACCCAATATAATGCTCCATAAAGAATAATGGACCCTATATAATGCTCCATATAGAATAATGGGCCCTATATAATGCTCCATATAGAAAAATGGAAACCATATAATGCTCCATATAGAATATTGGCCCTATATAATGCTCCATACAAATTAATGGGCCCTATATAATGCTCCATATAGAATAATGGAAACCATATAGTGCTCCATATAGAATAATGGACCCTATATGATGTTCCATATAGAATAATGGGCCCTCTATAATGTTCCATATAGAATAATGGGCCCTATATTATGCTCCATATAGATTAATGGGATCTATATAATGCTACAAATAGAATAATGGAAAACATTTAGTGCATCATATACAATAATGGGCCTTATATAATGCTCCACATAGAATAATGGAACCCATATAATGTTCCATACAGAATAATGGGCCTCATATAACGCTTCATATACAATAATCGGCCCTAAATAATGCTCCATACAGAATAATGGACCCTATATAATGCTCCATATAGAATAATGGACCGTATATAATGCTTCATATAGAATAATGGGCCATATATAATGCTGTATATAGAATAATGGAAACCATGCAGAGCTCCATATAGATTAATGGACCCTATATAATGCTTCATATAGAATAATGAACCCTATATAATGCTCCATATAGAATAATGGGCCTTATATAATGCCCTATATAGAATAATGGAAACCATATAATGATCCATATAATTTAATGGGCCCTATATAATGCTCCATACAGAATAATGGGCCCTATATAATGCTCCATATAGAATAATGGAAACCATATGGTGCTCCATATAGAATAATGGACCCTATATGATGATCCATATAGAATAATGGATACTTTACAATGCTCCATATAGAATAATGGGCCCTATATAATGCTCCATGTAGAATAATGGAAACCATATAATGCTCCATATAGAATAATGGGCCCTATATAATGCTCCATATAGAATAATGGGCCAAATATAATGCTCCATATAGAATAATGGACCCTAAATAATGATCCATATAGAATAAAAACCCTATATAATGCTCCATATAGAATAATGGAAACCATATAGTGCTCCATATAGATTAATGGGCCCTATAGAATGCTCCATATAGAATAATGGAACCCATATAACGCTCCATACAGAATAATGGGCCTCATATAATGCTCCATATAGAATAATGGGCCCTATATAATGCTCCATATAGAATAATGGACCTTATATAATGTTCCATATAGAATAATGGAAACTATATATTGCACCATATAGAATAATGGACCCTATGTAATGCTCCATATAGAATAATGGAGACCATATAGAATAATGGGCCCTATATAATTCTTTATATTGAATAATGGGCCCTATATAATCCTTTATATAGAATAATGGGCCCTATATAATGTTCCATATAGAATAATAGGCCCTGTATTATGCTCCATATAGAATAATGGACCCTAAATAATGCTACATATAGAATAATGGAAACCATATAGTGATCCTTATAGAATAATGTGCCCGATATAATGATCCATATACAATAATGGAACCCATATAATGCTCCATACAGAATAATGGGCATCATGTAATGCTCCATATAGAATAATGGGCCCTATATAATGCTCCATATAGAATAATGGAAACCATGTAGTGTTCAGTATAGAATAATGGGCCCAATATAATGCTCCTTATAGAATAATGGGCCCAATATAATGCTCCTTATAGAATAATGAAAACCATATAATGCTCCATATAGAATAATGGGCCGTATATAATGCTCCATAGAGAATAATGGGCCATATATAATGCTCCATATGGAATAATGTGCCCAATATAATGCTCCATATAGATTAATGGACCCTATATAATGCTCCATATAGAATAATGGGCCCTATATAATGCTCCATGTAGAATAATGGAAACCATATAATGCTCCATATAGAATAATGGGCCCTATATAATGCTCCATATAGAATAATGGATCCTAAATAATGATCCATATAGAATAAAAACCCTATATAATGCTCCATATAGAATAATGGAAACCATATAGTGCTACATATAGATTAATGGGCCCTATAGAATGCTCCATATAGAATAATGTAACCCATATAACGCTCCATACTGAATAATGGGCCTCATATAATCCTCCATATAGAATAATGGGCCCTCTATAATGCTCCATATAGAATAATGGACCTTATATAATGTTCCATATAGAATAATGGAAACTATATAGTGCACCATATAGAATAATGGACCCTATATAATGCTCCATATAGAAAAATGGAGACCATATAGTGCCCCATATAGAATAATGCGCCCTATATAACCCTTTATATAGAATAATGGGCCCTATATAATGTTCCATACAGAATAATAGGCCCTGTATTATGCTCCATATAGAATAATGGACCCTAAATAATGCTACATATAGAATAATGGAAACCATATAGTGATCCTTATAGAATAATGGGCCCGATATAATGATCCATATAAAATAATGGAACCCATATAATGCTCCATACAGAATAAAGGGCATCATGTAATGCTCCATATAGAATAATCGGCCCTATATAATGCTACGTATAGAATAATTGACCTTATATAACGCTCCATATAAAATAATGGAAACCATAGAGTGCTCCATATAGAACAAAGGGCCCTTATATAATGCTCCATATAGAATAATGGAACCCATATAGTGCTCCATAAAGAATAATGGGCCCTATATAATGCTCCACATAGAATAATGGGCCCTATATAGTGCTCCATATGGAATAATGGGCCCAATATAATGTTCCATGTAGAATAATGGACCCTATGTAATGCTCCATATAGAATAATGGGCCCTAAATAATACTCCATATAGAATAATGGGCCTTATATATTGCTCCACATAGAATAATGGGCCCTATATAGTGCTCCATATAGAATAATGGGCCCTATATAATGCTCCACATAGAATAATGGGCCCTATATAGTGCTCCATAAAGAGTAATGGGCCTCACACAATGTTCCATATAGAATAATGGGCCCAGTATAATGCTCCATATAGAATAATGGAGAACATATTGTGCTCCATATAGAATAATGGGCCTATATAATGATCCATATAGAATAATGGACATTATATAAAACTTCATATAGAATAATGCAAATCATATAGAGATCAATATAGAATAATGGACCCTATATAATATTCCATATAGAATAATGGGCCCTATATAATATTTCATATAGAATAAATTCCCTATATAATGCTCCATATAGAACAATGGGCCCTATATAATGCTCCATATAGAATACTGGGCCCTATATAATGCTACATATAGAATAATGGAAACCACATTGTGCTCCATATAGAACAATGGGCCCTATAGTATGCTCCATCTAGAGTAATGGGCCCTATATAATGATCAATATAGTATAATGGGCCCAATATATTGCTCCATATAAAATAATGGAAATCATATAGTGCTCCATATAGAATAACGGGCCCTATATAATGCTCCATATAGAATATTGGACATTATATAATACTCCATATAGAATAATGGAAATCATATAGTGCTCCATCTAGAATAATGGACCCTATATAATACTCCATATAGAATAATGGTTCTTATATAATGCTCCATATAGAATAATGGGCCCTATATAATGCTCCATATAGAACAATGGGCCATATATAATGCTCCATAGAGAATAATGGAAACCATATAGTGCTACATATAGAATAATGGACCCAATACAATGCTCCATAAAGAATAATGGACCCTATATAATGCTCCATATAGAATAATGGGCCCTATATAACGCTCCATATAGAATAATGGAAACCATATAATGCTCCATATAGAATAATGGGCCCTATATAATGCTCCATACAAAATAATGGGCCCTATATAATGCTCCATATAGAATAATGGAAACCATATAGTGCTCCATATAGTATAATGGACCCTATATGATGTTCAATATAGAATAATGAATCCTATATAATGCTCCATATAGAATAATAGAAACCATATAATGCTCCATATAGAGATTTGGGCCCTATATAATGCTCCATACAGAATAATGGGCCCTATATAATGCTCCATATAGAATAATGGGCCAACTATGATGCTCCATATAGAATAATGGACCCTATATAATGCCCCATATAGAATAATGCACCCTATATAATCCTCTATATAGATTAATGGCAACCATATAGTGATCCATATAGCATAATGGGCCCTATATACTGCTCCATATAGAATAATGGAACCCATATAATGCTCCATACAGAATAATGGGCCTCATATAATGATCCATATAGAATAAAGGGCCCTATATAATGCTCCATATAGAATAATGGACCTTATATAATGCTCCATATAGAATAATGGAAACCATATAGTGTTCCATATAGAATAATGGACCCTATATAATGTTCCTTATAGAATAATGAAAACCATATAATGCTCCATATAGAATAATGGGCAGTATATAATGCTCCATAGATAATAATGGGCCATATATAATGCTCCATATAGAATAATGGGCCCAATATAATGCTCCATATAGAATAATTGACCCTATATGATGCTCCATATAGAATAATGGAAACCATATAGTTCCCCGTATTGAATAATGGGCCCTATATCATGCTCCATATAGAATAATGGGCCCTATATAATGTTCCATACAGAATAATAGGCCCTATATTATGCTCCATATGGAATAATGGGCCCTACATAATGCTACATATAATATAATAGCAACCATATAGTGATCCATAAAGAATAATGGGCCCTATATAATGCTCCATATAGAATAATGGTACCCATATAATGCTCCATACAGAATAATGGGCCTCATAAAATGCTCCATATAGAATAATGGGCCCTATATAAAGCTCCATATAGAATAATCAACTTTATATAACGCTCCATATAGAATAATGGAAACCATATAATGCTCCATATAGAATAATGGACCCTATATAATGTTCAATATCGAATAATGGACCCTGTATAATGCTCCATATAGAATAATGGGCCCTATATAATGCTCCATATAGAACAATGGGCCATATATAATGCTCCATAGAGAATAATGGAAACCATATAGTGCTACATATAGAATAATGGACCCAATATAATGCTCCATAAAGAATAATGGACCCTATATAATGCTCCATATAGAATAATGGGCCCTATATAACGCTCCATATAGAATAATGGAAACCATATAATGCTCCATATAGAATAATGGGCCCGATATAATGCTCCATACAAAATAATGGGCCCTATATAATGCTCCATATAGAATAATGGAAACCATATAGTGCTCCATATAGTATAATGGACCCTATATGATGTTCCATATAGAATAATGAATCCTATATAATGCTCCATATAGAATAATAGAAACCATATAATGCTCCATATAGAGATTTGGGCCCTATATAATGCTCCATACAGAATAATGGGCCCTATATAATGCTCCATATAGAATAATGGGCCAACTATGATGCTCCATATAGAATAATGGAACCTATATAATGCCCCATATAGAATAATGCACCCTATATAATCCTCTATATAGATTAATGGCAACCATATAGTGATCCATATAGCATAATGGGCCCTATATACTGCTCCATATAGAATAATGGAACCCATATAATGCTCCATACAGAATAATGGGCCTCATATAATGATCCATATAGAATAAAGGGCCCTATATAATGCTCCATATAGAATAATGGACCTTATATAATGCTCCATATAGAATAATGGAAACCATATAGTGTTCCATATAGAATAATGGACCCTATATAATGCTCCTTATAGAATAATGAAAACCATATAATACTCCATATAGAATAATGGGCAGTATATAATGCTCCGTGGATAATAATGGGCCATATATAATGCTCCATATAGAATAATGGGCCCAATATAATGCTCCATATAGAATAATTGACCCTATATGATGCTCCATATAGAATAATGGAAACCATATAGTTCCCCGTATTGAATAATGGGCCCTATATCATGCTCCATATAGAATAATGGGCCCTATATAATGTTCCATACAGAATAATAGGCCCTATATTATGCTCCATATGGAATAATGGGCCCTACATAATGCTACATATAGAATAATAGCAACCATATAGTGATCCATAAAGAATAATGGGCCCTATATAATGCTCCATATAGAATAATGGTACCCATATAATGCTCCATACAGAATAATGGGCCTCATAAAATGCTCCATATAGAATAATGGGCCCTATATAAAGCTCCATATAGAATAATGAACTTTATATAACGCTCCATATAGAATAATGGAAACCATATAATGCTCCATATAGAATAATGGACCCTATATAATGTTCCATATCGAATAATGGACCCTATATAATGCTACATATAGAATAATGGAATCCATATATTGCTCCATATAGAATAATGAGCCTCATTTAATGCTCCATATAGAATAATGGGAACCATATAGTGTTCCATATAGAATAAAGAGCCCTATATAATGCCCCATATAGAATAATGGAACCCATATAGTGCTCCATATAGAATAATGGGCCTCACATAATACTCCATATAGAATAATGGGCGCTAAATAATGCTCCATATAGAATAATGGGCCCTATTTAATGCTCCACATAGAGTACTGGGCCCTTTATAGTACTCCATATAGAATAATGGGCCCAATATAATGCTCCATATAGAATAATGGACCCTATATAATGCTCCATATAGAATAATGGGCCCAATATAATGCTCATTATAGAATAATGGAAACCATATTGTGCTCCATATAGAATAATGGGCCCTATATAATGCTCCATATAGAATAATGGACATTATGTAATACTAAATATAGAATAATGGAAATCATATAGTGCTGCATATAGAATAATGTACCCTATATAATGCTCCGTATAGAATAATGGGCCCTATATAATGCTCCACATAGATTAATGGGCCCTATATAGTGCTCCATATAGAATAATGGGCCCAATATAATGCTCCATATAGAATAATGGACCGTATATAATGCTCCATAAAGAATAATGGGCCCAATATAATGCTCCATATAGAATAATGGAAACCATATTGTGCTCCATATAGAATAATGGACCTATACAATGCTCCATATACAATAATGGACATTATTTAAAACTCCATATAGAATAATGGAAATCATATAGAGATCAATATAGAATAATGGACCCCATATAATACTCCATATAGAATAATGGGCCCTATATAATATTTCATATAGAATAAAGGGCCCTATATAATGCTCCATATAGAACAATGGGCCCTATATAATGCTCCATATAGAATACTGGGCTCTATATAATGCTACATATAGAATAATGGAAACCATATAGTGCTCCATATAGAATAATGGGCCCTATAGTATGCTCCATCTAGAGTAATGGGCCCTATATAATGTTCAATATAGTATAATGGGCCCAATATAATGCTCCATATAAAATAATGGAAACCATATAGTGCTCCATATAGAATAATGGGCCCTATATAATGCTACATATAGAATAATGGACATTATATAATACTCCATATAGAATAATGGAAATCATATAGTGCTCCATCTAGAATAATGGACCCGATATAATACTCCATATAGAATAATGGGTCTTATATAATGCTCCATATAGAATAATGGACCATATATAATGCTCCATATAGAAAATGGGCCATATATAATGCTCCATAGAGAATAATGGAAACCATATAGTGCTACATATAGAATAATGGACCCAATATAATGCTCCATAAAGAATAATGGACCCTATATAATGTTCCATATAGAATAAGGGGCCCTATATAATGCTCCATATAGAATAATGGAAACCATATAATGCTCTATATAGAATAATGGGCCCGATATAATGCTCCATACAAAATAATGGGCCCTATATAATGCTCCATATAGAATAATGGAAACCATCTAGTGCTCCATATAGAATAATGGACCCTATATGATGCTCCATATATAATAATGAATATTATATAATGCTCGATATAGAATAATGGGCCCTATATAATGCTCCATATAGAATAATAGAAACCATATAATGCTCCATATAGAATTGTGGGCCCTATATAATGCTCCACATAGAATAATGGGCCCTATATAGTGCTCCATATAGAATAATGGGCCCAATATAATGCTCCATGTAGAATAATGGACCCTATATAATGCTCCATATAGAATAATGGGCCCTAAATAATACTCCATATAGAATAATGGGCCCTATATATTGATCCACATAGAATAATGGCCCCTATATAGTGCTCCATATAGAATAATGGGCCCTATATAATGATCCACATAGAATAATGGGCCCTATATAGTGTTCCATAAAGAATAATGGGCCTCACACAATGTTCCATATAGAATAATGGGCCCAATATAATGCTCCATATAGAATAATGGAGAACATATTGTGCTCCATATAGAATAATGGGCCTATATAATGATCCATATAGAATAATGGACATTATATAAAACTCCATATAGAATAATGGAAATCATATAAAGATCAATATAGAATAATGGACCCTATATAATACTCCATATAGAATAATGGGCCCTATATAATATTTCATATAGAATAAAGGGCCCTATATAATGCTCCATATAGAACAATGGGCCCTATATAATGCTCCATATAGAATCCTGGGCCCTATATAATGCTACATATAGAATAATGGAAACCTTATAGTGCTCCATATAGAATAATGGGCCCTATAGTATCCTCCATCTAGAGTAATGGGCCCAATATAATGCTCCATATAAAATAATGGAAACCATATAGTGCTCCATATAGAATAATGGGCCCTATATAATGCTACATATAGAATAATGGACATTATATAATACTCCATATAGAATAATGGAAATCATATAGTGCTCCATCTAGAATAATGCACCCTATATAATACTCCATATAGAATAATGGTTCTTATATAATGCTCCATATAGAATAATGGGCCCTATATAATGCTCCATATAGAACAATGGGCCATATATAATGCTCCATAGAGAATAATGGAAACCATATAGTGCTACATATAGAATAATGGATCCAATATAATGCTCCATAAAGAATAATGGACCCTATATAATGCTCCATATAGAATAATGGGCCCTATAAAACGCTCCATATAGAATAATGGAAACCATATAATGCTCCATATAGAATAATGGGCCCGATATAATGCTCCATACAAAATAATGGGCCCTATATAATGCTCCATATAGAATAATGGAAACCATATAGTGCTCCATATAGAATAATGGACCCTATATGATGTTCCATATAGAATAATGGGCCCTCTATAATGTTCCATATAGAATAATGGGCCCTATATTATGCTCCATATAGATTAATGGGATCTATATAATGCTACAAATAGAATAATGGAAAACATTTAGTGCATCATATACAATAATGGGCCTTATATAATGCTCCACATAGAATAATGGAACCCATATAATGTTCCATACAGAATAATGGGCCTCATATAACGCTTCATATACAATAATGGGCCCTAAATAATGCTCCATACAGAATAATGGACCCTATATAATGCTCCAGATAGAATAATGGACCGTATATAATGCTTCATATAGAATAATGGGCCATATATAATACTGTATATAGAATAATGGAAACCATGTAGTGCTCCATATAGATTAATGGACCCTATATAATGCTCCATATAGAATAATGAACCCTATATAATGCTCCATATAGAATAATGGGCCCTATATAATGCCCTATATAGAATAATGGAAACCATATAATGATCCATATAAATTAATGGGCCCTATATAATGCTCCATACAGAATAATGGGCCCTATATAATGCTTCATATAGAATAATTTAAACCATATGGTGCTCCATAGAGAATAATGGACCCTATATGATAATCCATATAGAATAATGGATACTTTATAATGCTCCATATAGAATAATGGGCCCTATATAATGCTCCATGTAGAATAATGGAAACCATATAATGCTCCATATAGAATAATGGGCCCTATATAATGCTCCATATAGAATAATGGGCCAAATATAATACTCCATATAGAATAATGGACCCTAAATAATGATCCATATAGAATAAAAACCCTATATAATGCTTCATATAGAATAATGGAAACCATATAGTGCTCCATATAGATTAATGGGCCCTATAGAATGCTCCATATAGAATAATGGAACCCATATAATGCTCCATACAGAATAATGGGCCTCATATAATGTTCCATATAGAATAATGGGCCCTATATAATGCTCCATATAGAATAATGGACCTTATATAATGTTCCATATAGAACAATGGAAACTATATATTGCACCATATAGAATAATGGACCCTATATGATGCTCCATATAGAATAATGGAGACCATATAGTGCCCCATATAGAATAATGGGCCCTATATAATCCTTTATATAGAATAATGGGCCCTATATAATGTTCCATATAGAATAATAGGCCCTGTATTATGCTCCATATAGAATAATGGACCCTAAATAATGCTACATATAGAATAATGGAAACCATATAGTGATCCTTGTAGAATAATGGGCCCGATATAATGATCCATATACAATAATGGAACCCATATAATGCTCCATACAGAATAATGGGCATCATGTAATGCTCCATATAGAATAATGGGCCCTATATAATACTACATATAGAATAATTGACCGTATATAACGCTCCATATAAAATAATGGAAACCATATAGTGCTCCATATAGAACAAAGGGCCCTTATATAATGCTCCATATAGAATAATGGAACCCATATAGTGCTCCATAAAGAATAATGGGCCCTATATAATGCTCCACATAGAATAATGGGCCCTATATAGTGCTCCATATGGAATAATGGGCCCAATATAATGTTCCATGTAGAATAATGGACGCTATATAATGCTCCATATAGAATAATGGGCCCTAAATAATACTCCATATAGAATAATGGGCCCTATATATTGCTCCACATAGAATAATGGGCCCTATATAGTGCTCCATATAGAATAATGGGCCCTATATAATGCTCCACATAGAATAATGGGCCCTATATAGTGCTCCATAAAGAGTAATGGGCCTCACACAATGTTCCATATAGAATAATGGGCCCAATATAATGCTTAATATAGAATAATGGAGAACATATTGTTCTCCATATAGAATAATGGGCCTATATAATGATCCATATAGAATAATGGACATTATATAAAACTCCATATAGAATAATGGAAATCATATAGGGATCAATATAGAATAATGGACCCTATATAATACTCCATATAGAATAATGGGCCCTATATAATATTTCATATAGAATAAAGGGCCCTATATAATGCTCCAATTAGAACAATGGGCCCTATATAATGCTCCACATAGAATACTGGGCCCTATATAATGCCACATATAGAATAATGGAAACCATGTCATGCTCCATATAGAATAATGGGCCCTATAGTATGCTACATCTAGAGTAATGGGCCCTATATAATGTTCAATATAGTATAATGGGCCCAATATAATGTTCCATATAAAATAATGGAAACCATATAGTGCTCCATATAGAATAATGGGCCCTATATAATGCTTCATATAGAGTAATGGACATTATATAATACTCCATATAGAATAATGGAAATCATATAGTGCTCCATCTAGAATAATGGACCCTATATAATACTCCATATAGAATAATGGTTCTTATATAATGCTCCATATAGAATAATGGGCCCTATATAATGCTCCATGTAGAAAAATGGGCCATATATAATGCTCCATAGAGAATAATGGAAACCATATAGTGCTACATATAGAATAAAGGACCCAATATAATGCTCCATAAAGAATAATGGACCCTATATAATGCTCCATATAGAATAATGGGCCCTATATAACGCTCCATATAGAATAATGGAAACCATATAATGCTCCATATAGAATAATGGGCCCGATATAATGCTCCATACAAAATAATGGGCCCTATATAATGCTCCATATAAAATAATGGAAACCATATAGTGCTCCATATAGAATAAGGGACCCTATATGATGTTCCATATAGAATAATGAATCCTATATAATGCTCCATATAGAATAATGGGCCCTATATAATGCTCCATATAGAATAATAGAAACCATATAATGCTCCATATAGAGATTTGGGCCCTATATAATGTTCCATACAGAATAATGGGCCCTATATAATGCTCCATATAGAATAATGGGCCATCTATGATGCTCCATATAGAATAATGGAACCTATATAATGCCCCATATAGAATAATGCACCCTATATAATCCTCTATATAGATTAATGGCAACCATATAGTGATCCATATAGAATAATGGGCCCTATATACTGCTCCATATAGAATAATGGAACCCATATAATGCTCCATACAGAATAATGGGCCTCATATAATGATCCATATAGAATAAAGGGCCCTATATAATGCTCCATATAGAATAATGGACCTTATATAATGCTCCATATAGAATAATGGAAACCATATAGTGTTCCATATAGAATAATGGACCCTATATAATGCTCCTTATAGAATAATGAAAACCATATAATGCTCCATATAGAATAATGGGCAGTATATAATGCTCCATAGATAATAATGGGCCATATATAATGCTCCATATAGAATAATGGACCCAATATAATGCTCCATATAGAATAATTGACCCTATATGATGCTCCATATAGAATAATGGAAACCATATAATGCCCCGTATTGAATAATGGGCCCTGTATCATGCTCCATATAGAATAATGGGCCCTATATAATGTTCCATACAGAATAATAGGCCCTATATTATGCTCCATATGGAATAATGGGCCCTACATAATGCTACATATAGAATAATAGCAACCATATAGTGATCCATAAAGAATAATGGGCCCTATATAATGCTCCATATAGAATAATGGTACCCATATAATGCTCCATACAGAATAATGGGCCTCATAAAATGCTCCATATAGAATAATGGGCCCTATATAATGCTCCATATAGAATAATAAACTTTATATAACGCTCCATATAGAATAATGGAAACCATATAATGCTCCATATAGAATAATGGACCCTATATAATGTTCAATATCGAATAATGGACCCTGTATAATGCTACATATAGAATAATGGGCCTCATTTAATGCTCCATATAGAATAATAGGAACCATATAGTGTTCCATATAGAATAAAGGGCCCTATATAATGCCCCATATAGAATAATGGAACCCATATAGTGCTCCATATAGAATAATGGGCCTCACATAATACTCCATATAGAATAATGGGCGCTAAATAATGCTCCATATAGAATAATGGGCCCTATTTAATGCTCCATATAGAATAATGGGCCCTATATAATGCTCCACATAGAATAATGGGCCCTTTATAGTGCTCCATATAGAATAATGGGCCCAATATAATGCTCCATATAGAATAATGGACCCTATATAATGCTCCATATAGAATAATGGGCCCAATATAATGCTCATTATAGAATAATGGAAACCATATTGTGCTCCATATAGAATAATGGGCCCAATATAATGCTCCATATAGAATAATGGACATTATGTAATACTCCATAAAGAATAATGGAAATCATATAGTGCTCCATATAGAATAATGTGCCCTATATAATGCTCCGTATAGAATAATGTGCCCTATATAATGCTCCACATAGATTAATGGGCCCTATATAGTGCTCCATATAGAATAATGGGCCCAATATAATGCTCCATATAGAATAATGGACCATATATAATGCTCCATAAAGAATAATGGGCCCAATATAATGCTCCATATAGAATAATGGAAACCATATTAAGCTCCATATAGAATAATGGACCTATATAATGCTCCATATAGAATAATGGACATTATATTAAACTCCATATAGAATAATGGAAATCATATGGAGATCAATATAGAATAATGGACCCCATATAATACTCCATATAGAATAATAGGCCCTATATAATTTTTCATGTAGAATAAAGGGCCCTATATAATGCTCCATATAGAACAGTGGGCCCTATATAATGCTCCATATAGAATACTGGGCTCTATATAATGCTACATATAGAATAATGGACATTATACAATACTCCATATAGAATAATGGAAATCATATAGTGCTCCATCTAGAATAATAGACCCTATATAATACTCCATATAGAATAATGGGCCCTATATAATGCTCCATATAGAATAATGGAAACCATATAATGCTCCATATAGAATAATGGGCCCGATATAATGCGCCATAAAAAATAATGGGCCCTATATAATGCTCCATATAGAATAATGGAAACCATATAGTGCTCCATATAGAATAATGGACCCTATATGATGTTCCATATAGAATAGTGAATCCTATATAATGCTCCATATAGAATAATGGGCCATATATAATGCTGTATATAGAATAATGGAAACCATGTAGTGCTCCATATAGATTAATGGACCCTATATAATGCTCCATATAGAATAATGAACCCTATATAATGCTCCCTATAGAATAATGGGCCCTATATAATGCCCCATATAGAATAATGGAAACCATATAATGATCCATATAAATTAATGGGCCCTATATAATGCTCCATACAGAATAATGGGCCCTATATAATGCTCCATATAGAATAATGGAAACCATATGGTGCTCCATATAGGATAATGGACCCTATATGATGATCCATATAGAATAATGAATACTTTATAATGCTCCATGTAGAATAATGGAAACCAAATAATGATCCATATAGAATAATGGGCCAAATATAATGCTCCATATAGAATAATGGACCCTAAATAATGATCCATATAGAATAAAAACCCTATATAATGCTCCATATAGAATAATGGAAACCATATAGTGCTCCACATAGATTAATGGACCCTATAGAATGCTCCATATAGAATAATGGAACCCATATAACGCTCCATACAGAATAATGGGCCTCATATAATGCTCCATATAGAATAATGGGCCCTCTATAATGCTCCATATAGAATAATGGACCTTATATAATGTTCCATATAGAATAATGGAAACTATATAGTGCACCATATAGAATAATGGACCCTATATAATGCTCCATATAGAATAATGGAGACCATATATTGCCCCATATAGAATAATGGGCCCTATATAATCCTTTATATAGAATAATGGACCCTATATAATGTTCCATATAGAATAATAGGCCCTGTATTATGCTCCATATAGAATAATGGACCCTAAATAATGCTACATATAGAATAATGGAAACCATATAGTGATAATTATAGAATAATGGGCCCGATATAATGATCCATATACAATAATGGAACCCATATAATGCTCCATACAGAATAATGGGCATCATGTAATGCTCCATATAGAATAATGAGCCCTATATAATGCTACATATAGAATAATTGAACTTATATAACGCTCCATATAAAATAATGGAAACCATATAGTGCTCCATATAGAACAAAGGTCCCTTATATAATGCTCCATATAGAATAATGGAACCCATATAGTGCTCCATAAAGAATAATGGGCCCTATATAATGCTCCACATAGAATAATGGGCCCTATATAGTGCTCCATATGGAATAATGGGCCCAATATAATGTTCCATGTAGAATAATGGGCCCGATATAATGCGCCATACAAAATAATGGGCCCTATATAATGCTCCATATAAAATAATGGAAACCATATAGTGCTCCATAAAGAATAATAGACACTATATGATGTTCCATATAGAATAAAGAATCCTATATAATGCTCCATATAGAATAATGGGACATATATAATGCTCCATATAGAATAATGGACATTATGTAATACTCCATAAAGAATAATGGAAATCATATAGTGCTCCATATAGAATAATGTGCCCTATATAATGCTCCGTATAGAATAATGTGCCCTATATAATGCTCCACATAGATTAATGGGCCCTATATAGTGCTCCATATAGAATAATGGGCCCAATATAATGCTCCATATAGAATAATGGACCATATATAATGCTCCATAAAGAATAATGGGCCCAATATAATGCTCCATATAGAATAATGGAAACCATATTAAGCTACATATAGAATAATGGACCTATATAATGCTCCATATAGAATAATGGACATTATATTAAACTCCATATAGAATAATGGAAATCATATGGAGATCAATATAGAATAATCGACCCCATATAATACTCCATATAGAATAATAGGCCCTATATAATTTTTCATGTAGAATAAAGGGCCCTATATAATGCTCCATATAGAACAATGGGCCCTATATAATGCTCCATATAGAATACTGGGCTCTATATAATGCTACATATAGAATAATGGACATTATACAATACTCCATATAGAATAATGGAAATCATATAGTGATCCATCTAGAATAATAGACCCTATATAATACTCCATATAGAATAATGGGCCCTATATAATGCTCCATATAGAATAATGGAAACCATATAATGCTCCATATAGAATAATGGGCCCGATATAATGCGCCATAAAAAATAATGGGCCCTATATAATGCTCCATATAGAATAATGGAAACCATATAGTGCTCCATATAGAATAATGGACCCTATATGATGTTCCATATAGAATAATGAATCCTATATAATGCTCCATATAGAATGATGGGCCATATATAATGCTGTATATAGAATAATGGAAACCATGTAGTGCTCCATATAGATTAATGGACCCTATATAATGCTCCATATAGAATAATGAACCCTATATAATGTTCCCTATAGAATAATGGGCCCTATATAATGCCCCATATAGAATAATGGAAACCATATAATGATCCATATAAATTAATGGGCCCTATATAATGCTCCATACAGAATAATGGGCCCTATATAATGCTCCATATAGAATAATGGAAACCATATGGTGCTCCATATAGGATAATGGACCCTATATGATGATCCATATAGAATAATGAATACTTTATAATGCTCCATGTAGAATAATGGAAACCATATAATGCTCCATATAGAATAATGGGCCAAATATAATGCTCCATATAGAATAATGGACCCTAAATAATGATCCATATAGAATAAAAACCCTATATAATGCTCCATATAGAATAATGGAAACCATATAGTGCTCCATATAGATTAATGGACCCTATAGAATGCTCCATATAGAATAATGGAACCCATATAACGCTCCATACAGAATAATGGGCCTCATATAATGCTCCATATAGAATAATGGGCCCTATATAATGCTCCATATAGAATAATGGACCTTATATAATGTTCCATATAGAATAATGGAAACTATATAGTGCACCATATAGAATAATGGACCCTATATAATGCTCCATATAGAATAATGGAGACCATATATTGCCCCATATAGAATAATGGGCCCTATATAATCCTTTATATAGAATAATGGGCCCTATATAATGTTCCATGTAGAATAATATACCCTGTATTATGCTCCATATAGAATAATGGACCCTAAATAATGCTACATATAGAATAATGGAAACCATATAGTGATAATTATAGAATAATGGGCCCGATATAATGATCCATATACAATAATGGATCCCATATAATGCTCCATACAGAATAATGGGCATCATGTAATGCTCCATATAGAATAATGAGCCCTATATAATGCTACATATAGAATAATTGAACTTATATAACGCTCCATATAAAATAATGGAAACCATATAGTGCTCCATATAGAACAAAGGTCCCTTATATAATGCTCCATATAGAATAATGGAACCCATATAGTGCTCCATAAAGAATAATGGGCCCTACATAATGCTCCACATAGAATAATGGGCCCTATATAGTGCTCCATATGGAATAATGGGCCCAATATAATGTTCCATGTAGAATAATGGGCCCGATATAATGCGCCATACAAAATAATGGGCCCTATATAATGCTCCATATAAAATAATGGAAACCATATAGTGCTCCATAAAGAATAAAAGACACTATATGATGTTCCATATAGAATAAAGAATCCTATATAATGCTCCATATAGAATAATGGGACATATATAATGCTCCATATAGAATAATAGAAACCATATAATGCTCCATATAAAGATGTGGGCCCTATATAATGCTCCATACAGAATAATGGGCCCTATATAATGCTCCATATAGAATAATGGACCCTATATAATACCCCATATAGAATAATGCACCCTATATAATGCTCTATATAGATTAATGGAAACCATATAATGCTCCATATAGAATAATGGGCCTCATATAATGATCCATATAGAATAAAGGGCCCTATATAGTGCTCCATATAGAATAATGGACCTTGTATATTGCTCCATATAGAATAATGGAAAACATATAGTGTTCCATGTAGAATAATGGGCCCTATATAATGCTCCTTATAGAATAATGAAAACCATATAATGCTCCATATAGAATAATGGGCCGTATATAATGCTCCATAGAGAATAATGGGCCATATATAATGCTCCATATAGAATAATGTGCCCAATATAATGCTCCATATAGATTAATGGACCCTATATAATGCTCCATATAGAATAATGAACCCTACATAATGCTCCATATAGAATAATGGGCCCTATATAATGCCCCATATAGAATAATGGAAACCATATAGTGCTCCATATAGAATAATGGGCCCTATATAATGCTACATATAGAATAATGGACATTATATAATACTCCATATAGAATAATGGAAATCATATAGTGATCCTTATAGAATAATGGGCCCGATATAATGATCCATATACAATAATGGAACCCATATAATGCTCTATACAGAATAATGGCCATCATGTAATGCTCCATATAGAATAATGGGCCCTATATAATGCTACATATAGAATAATTGACCTTATATAACGCTCCATATAAAATAATGGAAACCATATAGTGCTCCATATAGAACAAAGGGCCCTTATATAATGCTCCATATAGAATAATAGAACCCATATAGTGCTCCATAAAGTATAATGGGCCCTATATAATGCTCCACATAGAATAATGGGCCCTATATAGTGCTCCATATGGAATAATGGGCCCAATATAATGTTCCATGTAGAATAATGGATGCTATATAATGCTCCATATAGAATAATGGGCCCTAAATAATACTCCATATAGAATAATGGGCCCTATATATTGCTCCACATAGAATAATGGGCCCTATATAGTGCTCCATATAGAATAATGGGCCCTATATAATGCTCCACATAGAATAATGGGCCCTATATAGTGCTCCATAAAGAGTAATGGGCCTCACACAATGTTCCATATAGAATAATGGGCCCAATATAATGCTTAATATAGAATAATGGACATTATATAAAACTCCATATAGAATAATGGAAATCATATAGGGATCAATATAGAATAATGGACCCTATATAATACTCCATATAGAATAATGGGCCCTATATAATATTTCATATAGAATAAAGGGCCCTATATAATGCTCCATATAGAACAATGGGCCCTATATAATGCTCCATATAGAATACTGGGCCCTATATAATGCTACATATAGAATAATGGGCCCTATATAATGCTCCATATAGAACAATGGTCCATATATAATGCTCCATAGAGAATAATGGAAACCATATAGTGCTACATATAGAATAATGGACCCAATATAATGCTCCATAAAGAATAATGGACCCTATATAATGCTCCATATAGAATAATGGGCCCTATATAACGCTCCATATAGAATAATGGAAACCATATAATGCTCCATATAGAATAATGGACCCTATATAATGTTCCATACAGAATAATAGGCCCTATATTATGCTCCATATGGAATAATGGGCCCTACATAATGCTACATATAGAATAACAGCAACCATATAGTGATCCATAAAGAATAATGGGCCCTATATAATGCTCCATATAGAATAATGTTACCCATATAATGCTCCATACAGAATAATGGGCCTCATAAAATGCTCCATATAGAATAATGGGCCCTATATAATGCTCCATATAGAATAATCAGCTTTATATAACGCTCCATATAGAATAATGGAAACCATATAATGCTCCATATAGAATAATGGACCCTATATAATGATCAATATCGAATAATGGACCTTGTATAATGCTACATATAGAATAATTGGCCTCATTTAATGCTCCATATAGAATAATGGGAACCATATAGGGTTCCATATAGAATAAAGGGCCCTATATAATGCCCCATATAGAATAATGGAACCCATATAGTGCTCCATATAGAATAATGGGCCTCACATAATACTCCATATAGAATAATGGGCGCTAAATAATGCTCCATATAGAATAATAAGCCCTATTTAATGCTCCATATAGAATAATGGGCCCTATATAATGCTCCACATAGAATAATGGGCCCTTTATAGTGCTCCATATAGAATAATGGGCCCAATATAATGCTCCATATAGAATAAAGGGCCCAATATAATGCTCTTTATAGAATAATGGAAACCATATTGTGCTCCATATAGAATAATGGGCCCTATATAATGCTCCATATAGAATAATGGACATTATGTAATACTCCATATAGAATAATGGAAATCATATAGTGCTCCATATAGAATAATGTGCCCTATATAATGCTCCGTATAGATTAATGAGCCCTATATAATGCTCCACATAGATTAATGGGCCTTATATAGTTCTCCATATAGAATAATGGGCCCAATATAATGCTCCATATAGAATAATGGACCATATATAATGCTCCATAAACAATAATGGACCCAATATAATGCTCCATATAGAATAATGGAAACCATATTGTGCTCCATATAGAATAATGGACCTATATAATGCTCCATATAGAATAATGGACATTATATAAAACTCCATATAGAATAATGGAAATCATATGGAGATCAATATAGAATAATGGACCCCATATAATACTCCATGTAGAATAATGGGCCCTATATAATATTTCATGTAGAATAAAGGGCCCTATATAATGCTCCATATAGAACAATGGGCCCTATATAATGCTCCATATAGAATACTGGGCTCTATATAATGCTAGATATAGAATAATGGAAACCATATAGTGCTCCATATAGAATAATGGGCCCTATAGTATGCTCCATCTAGAGTAATGGGCCCTATATAATGTTCAATATAGTATAATGGGCCCAATATAATGCTCCATATAAAATAATGGAAACCATATAGTGCTCCATATAGAATAATGGGCCCTATATAATGCTACATATAGAATAATGGACATTATATAATACTCCATATAGAATAATGGAAATCATATAGTGCTACATCTAGAAAAATAGACCCTATATAATAGCCCATATAGAATAATGGGTCTTATATAATGCTTCATATAGAATAATGGGTCCTATATAATGCTCCATATAGAACAATGGGCCATATATAATGCTCCATAGAGAATAATGGAAACCATATAGTGCTACATATAGAATAATGGACCCAATATAATGCTCCATAAAGAATAATGGACCCTATATAATGCTCCATATAGAATAATGGGCCCTATATAACGCTCCATATAGAATAATGGAAACCATATAATGCACCATATAGAATAATGGGCCCGATATAATGCTCCATACAAAATAATGGGCCCTATATAATGCTCCATATAGAATAATGGAAACCATATAGTGCTCCATATAGAATAATGGACCCTATATGATGTTCCATATAGAATAATGAATCCTATATAATGCTCCATATAGAATAATGGGCCCTATTTAATGCTCCATATAGAATAATAGAAACCATATAATGCTCCATATAGAGATTTGGGCCCTATATAATGCTCCATACAGAATAACGGGCCCTATATAATGGTCCATATAGAATAATGGGCCAACTATAATGCTCCATATAGAATAATGGAACCTATATAATGCCCCATATAGAATAGTGCACCCTATATAATGCTCTATATAGATTAATGGAAACCATATAGTGATCCATATAGAATAATGGGCCCTATATAATGCTCCATATAGAATAATGGAACCCATATAATGCTCCATACAGAATAATGGGCCTCATATAATGATCCATATAGAATAAAGGGCCCTATATAATGCTCCATATAGAATAATGGACCTTATATAATGCTCCATATAGAATAATGGAAACCATATAGTGTTCCATATAGAATAATGGACAGTATATAATGCTCCTTATAGAATAATGAAAACCATATAATGCTCCATATAGAATAATGGGCCGTATATAATGCTCCATAGATAATAATGGGCCATATATAATGCTCCATATAGAATAATTGACCCTATATGATGCTCCATATAGAATAATGCAAACCATATAGTGCCCCGTATTGAATAATGGGCCCTATATCATGCTCCATATAGAATAATGGGCCCTACATAATGTTCAATACAGAATAATAGGCCCTATATTATGCTCCATATGGAATAATGGGCCCTACATAATGCTACATAGAGAATAATAGCAACCGTATAGTGATCCATAAAGAATAATGGGCCCTATATAATGCCCCATATAGAATAATCAACTTTATATAACGCTCCATATAGAATAATGGAAACCATATAATGCTCCATATAGAATAATGGACCCTATATAATGTTCAATATCGAATAATGGACCCTATATAATGCTACATATAGAATAATGGGCCTCATTTAATGCTCCATATAGAATAATGGGAACCATATAGTGTTCCATATACAATAAAGGGCCCTATATAATGCCTCATATAGAATAATGGAACCCATATAATGCTCCATATAGAATAATGGGCCCAATATAATGCTCCACATAGAATAATGGACCCTATATAATGCTTCATATAGAATAATGGGCCCAATATAATGCTCATTATAGAATAATGGAAACCATATTGTGCTCCATATAGAATAATGGGCCCTATATAATGCTCCATATAGAATAATGGACATTATGTAATACTCCATATAGAATAATGGAAATCATATAGTGCTCCATATAGAATAATGTGCCCTATATAATGCTCCGTATAGAATAATGGCCCTATATAATGCTCCACATAGATTAATGGGCCCTATATAGTGCTCCATATAGAATAATGGGCCCAATATAATGCTCCATATAGAATAATGGACCATATATAATGCTCCATAAAGAATAATGGGCCCAATATAATGCTCCATATAGAATAATGGAAACCATATTGTGCTCCATATAGAATAATGGACCTATATAATGCTCCATATAGAATAATGGAAATTATATAAAACTCCATATAGAATAATGGAAATAATATGGAGATCAATATAGAATAATGGACCCCATATAATACTCCATATAGAATAATGGGCCCTATATAATATTTCATGTAGAATAAAGGGCCCTACATAATGCTCCATATAGAACAATGGGCCCTATATAATGCTCCATATAGAATACTGGGCTCTATATAATGCTACATATAGAATAATGGAAACCATATAGTGCCCCATATAGAATAATGGGCCCTATAGTATGCTCCATCTAGAGTAATGTGCCCTATATAATGTTCAATATAGTATAATGGGCAAAATATAATGCTTCATATAAAATAATGGAAACCATATAGTGCTCCATATAGAATAATGGGCCCTATATAATGCTCCATATAGAATTATGGACCTTGTATAATGCTCCATATAGAATAATGGAAACCATGTAGTGTTCCGTATAGAATAATGGGCCCTATATAATGCTCCTTATAGAATAATGAAAACCATATAATGCTCCATATAGAATAATGGGCCGTATATAATGCTCCATAGAGAATAATGGCCCATATATAATGCTCCATATGGAATAATGTGCCCAATATAATGCTCCATATAGATTAATGGACCCTATATAATGCTCCATATAGAATAATGGGCCCTATATAATGCTCCATATAGAACAATGGCCCTATGTAATGCTCCATATAGAATACTGGGCTCTATATAATGCTACATATAGAATAATGGAAACCATATAGTGCTCCATATAGAATAATGGGCCCTACAGTATGCTCCATCTAGAGTAATGGGCCCTATATAATGTTCAATATAGTATAATGGGCCCAATATAATGCTCCATATAAAATAATGGAAACCATATAGTGCTCCATATAGAATAATGGGCCCTATATAATGCCACATATAGAATAATGGACATTATATAATACACCATATAGAATAATGGAAATCATATAGTGCTCCATCTAGAAGAATAGACCCTATATAATACTCCATATAGAATAATGGATCTTATATAATGCTCCATATAGAATAATGGGTCCTATATAATGCTCCATATAGAACAATGGGCCATATATAATGCTCCATAGAGAATAATGGAAACCATATAGTGCTACATATAGACTAATGGACCCAATATAATGCTCCATAAAGAATAATGGACCCTATATAATGCTCCATATAGAATAATGGGCCCTATATAATGCTCCATATAGAAAAATGGAAACCATATAATGCTCCATATAGAATATTGGCCCTATATAATGCTCCATACAAATTAATGGGCCCTATATAATGCTCCATATAGAATAATGGAAACCATATAGTGCTCCATATAGAATAATGGACCCTATATGATGTTCCATATAGAATAATGGGCCCTCTATAATGTTCCATATAGAATAATGGGCCCTATATTATGCTCCATATAGATTAATGGGATCTATATAATGCTACAAATAGAATAATGGAAAACATTTAGTGCATCATATACAATAATGGGCCTTATATAATGCTCCACATAGAATAATGGAACCCATATAATGTTCCATACAGAATAATGGGCCTCATATAACGCTTCATATACAATAATCGGCCCTAAATAATGCTCCATACAGAATAATGGACCCTATATAATGCTCCATATAGAATAATGGACCGTATATAATGCTTCATATAGAATAATGGGCCATATATAATGCTGTATATAGAATAATGGAAACCATGCAGAGCTCCATATAGATTAATGGACCCTATATAATGCTTCATATAGAATAATGAACCCTATATAATGCTCCATATAGAATAATGGGCCTTATATAATGCCCTATATAGAATAATGGAAACCATATAATGATCCATATAATTTAATGGGCCCTATATAATGCTCCATACAGAATAATGGGCCCTATATAATGCTCCATATAGAATAATGGAAACCATATGGTGCTCCATATAGAATAATGGACCCTATATGATGATCCATATAGAATAATGGATACTTTACAATGCTCCATATAGAATAATGGGCCCTATATAATGCTCCATGTAGAATAATGGAAACCATATAATGCTCCATATAGAATAATGGGCCCTATATAATGCTCCATATAGAATAATGGGCCAAATATAATGCTCCATATAGAATAATGGACCCTAAATAATGATCTATATAGAATAAAAACCCTATATAATGCTCCATATAGAATAATGGAAACCATATAGTGCTCCATATAGATTAATTTGCCCTATAGAATGCTCCATATAGAATAATGGAACCCATATAACGCTCCATACAGAATAATGGGCCTCATATAATGCTCCATATAGAATAATGGGCCCTATATAATGCTCCATATAGAATAATGGACCTTATATAATGTTCCATATAGAATAATGGAAACTATATATTGCACCATATAGAATAATGGACCCTATGTAATGCTCCATATAGAATAATGGAGACCATATAGAATAATGGGCCCTATATAATTCTTTATATTGAATAATGGGCCCTATATAATCCTTTATATAGAATAATGGGCCCTATATAATGTTCCATATAGAATAATAGGCCCTGTATTATGCTCCATATAGAATAATGGACCCTAAATAATGCTACATATAGAATAATGGAAACCATATAGTGATCCTTATAGAATAATGTGCCCGATATAATGATCCATATACAATAATGGAACCCATATAATGCTCCATACAGAATAATGGGCATCATGTAATGCTCCATATAGAATAATGGGCCCTATATAATGCTCCATATAGAATAATGGAAACCATGTAGTGTTCAGTATAGAATAATGGGCCCAATATAATGCTCCTTATAGAATAATGGGCCCAATATAATGCTCCTTATAGAATAATGAAAACCATATAATGCTCCATATAGAATAATGGGCCGTATATAATGCTCCATAGAGAATAATGGGCCATATATAATGCTCCATATGGAATAATGTGCCCAATATAATGCTCCATATAGATTAATGGACCCTATATAATGCTCCATATAGAATAATGGGCCCTATATAATGCTCCATGTAGAATAATGGAAACCATATAATGCTCCATATAGAATAATGGGCCCTATATAATGCTCCATATAGAATAATGGATCCTAAATAATGATCCATATAGAATAAAAACCCTATATAATGCTCCATATAGAATAATGGAAACCATATAGTGCTACATATAGATTAATGGGCCCTATAGAATGCTCCATATAGAATAATGTAACCCATATAACGCTCCATACTGAATAATGGGCCTCATATAATGCTCCATATAGAATAATGGGCCCTCTATAATGCTCCATATAGAATAATGGACCTTATATAATGTTCCATATAGAATAATGGAAACTATATAGTGCACCATATAGAATAATGGACCCTATATAATGCTCCATATAGAATAATGGAGACCATATAGTGCCCCATATAGAATAATGCGCCCTATATAACCCTTTATATAGAATAATGGGCCCTATATAATGTTCCATACAGAATAATAGGCCCTGTATTATGCTCCATATAGAATAATGGACCCTAAATAATGCTACATATAGAATAATGGAAACCATATAGTGATCCTTATAGAATAATGGGCCCGATATAATGATCCATATAAAATAATGGAACCCATATAATGCTCCATACAGAATAAAGGGCATCATGTAATGCTCCATATAGAATAATCGGCCCTATATAATGCTACGTATAGAATAATTGACCTTATATAACGCTCCATATAAAATAATGGAAACCATAGAGTGCTCCATATAGAACAAAGGGCCCTTATATAATGCTCCATATAGAATAATGGAACCCATATAGTGCTCCATAAAGAATAATGGGCCCTATATAATGCTCCACATAGAATAATGGGCCCTATATAGTGCTCCATATGGAATAATGGGCCCAATATAATGTTCCATGTAGAATAATGGACCCTATGTAATGCTCCATATAGAATAATGGGCCCTAAATAATACTCCATATATAATAATGGGCCTTATATATTGCTCCACATAGAATAATGGGCCCTATATAGTGCTCCATATAGAATAATGGGCCCTATATAATGCTCCACATAGAATAATGGGCCCTATATAGTGCTCCATAAAGAGTAATGGGCCTCACACAATGTTCCTTATAGAATAATGGGCCCAGTATAATGCTCCATATAGAATAATGGAGAACATATTGTGCTCCATATAGAATAATGGGCCTATATAATGATCCATATAGAATAATGGACATTATATAAAACTTCATATAGAATAATGCAAATCATATAGAGATCAATATAGAATAATGGACCCTATATAATATTCCATATAGAATAATGGGCCCTATATAATATTTCATATAGAATAAATGCCCTATATAATGCTCCATATAGAACAATGGGCCCTATATAATGCTCCATATAGAATACTGGGCCCTATATAATGCTACATATAGAATAATGGAAACCACATTGTGCTCCATATAGAATAATGGGCCCTATAGTATGCTCCATCTAGAGTAATGGGCCCTATATAATGATCAATATAGTATAATGGGCCCAATATATTGCTCCATATAAAATAATGGAAATCATATAGTGCTCCATATAGAATAACGGGCCCTATATAATGCTCCATATAGAATAATGGACATTATATAATACTCCATATAGAATAATGGAAATCATATAGTGCTCCATCTAGAATAATGAACCCTATATAATACTCCATATAGAATAATGGTTCTTATATAATGCTCCATATAGAATAATGGGCCCTATATAATGCTCCATATAGAACAATGGGCCATATATAATGCTCCATAGAGAATAATGGAAACCATATAGTGCTACATATAGAATAATGGACCCAATACAATGCTCCATAAAGAATAATGGACCCTATATAATGCTCCATATACAATAATGGGCCCTATATAACGCTCCATATAGAATAATGGAAACCATATAATGCTCCATATAGAATAATGGGCCCGATATAATGCTCCATACAAAATAATGGGCCCTATATAATGCTCCATATAGAATAATGGAAACCATATAGTGCTCCATATAGTATAATGGACCCTATATGATGTTCCATATAGAATAATGAATCCTATATAATGCTCCATATAGAATAATAGAAACCATATAATGCTCCATATAGAGATTTGGGCCCTATATAATGCTCCATATAGAATAATGGGCCAACTATGATGCTCCATATAGAATAATGGACCCTATATAATGCCCCATATAGAATAATGCACCCTATATAATCCTCTATATAGATTAATGGCAACCATATAGTGATCCATATAGCATAATGGGCCCTATATACTGCTCCATATAGAATAATGGAACCCATATAATGCTCCATACAGAATAATGGGCCTCATATAATGATCCATATAGAATAAAGGGCCCTATATAATGCTCCATATAGAATAATGGACCTTATATAATGCTCCATATAGAATAATGGAAACCATATAGTGTTCCATATAGAATAATGGACCCTATATAATGTTCCTTATAGAATAATGAAAACCATATAATGCTCCATATAGAATAATGGGCAGTATATAATGCTCCATAGATAATAATGGGCCATATATAATGCTCCATATAGAATAATGGGCCCAATATAATGCTCCATATAGAATAATTGACCCTATATGATGCTCCATATAGAATAATGGAAACCATATAGTTCCCCGTATTGAATAATGGGCCCTATATCATGCTCCATATAGAATAATGGGCCCTATATAATGTTCCATACAGAATAATAGGCCCTATATTATGCTCCATATGGAATAATGGGCCCTACATAATGCTACATATAATATAATAGCAACCATATAGTGATCCATAAAGAATAATGGGCCCTATATAATGCTCCATATAGAATAATGGTACCCATATAATGCTCCATACAGAATAATGGGCCTCATAAAATGCTCCATATAGAATAATGGGCCCTATATAAAGCTCCATATAGAATAATCAACTTTATATAACGCTCCATATAGAATAATGGAAACCATATAATGCTCCATATAGAATAATGGACCCTATATAATGTTCAATATCGAATAATGGACCCTGTATAATGCTCCATATAGAATAATGGGCCCTATATAATGCTCCATATAGAACAATGGGCCATATATAATGCTCCATAGAGAATAATGGAAACCATATAGTGCTACATATAGAATAATGGACCCAATATAATGCTCCATAAAGAATAATGGACCCTATATAATGCTCCATATAGAATAATGGGCCCTATATAACGCTCCATATAGAATAATGGAAACCATATAATGCTCCATATAGAATAATGGGCCCGATATAATGCTCCATACAAAATAATGGGCCCTATATAATGCTCCATATAGAATAATGGAAACCATATAGTGCTCCATATAGTATAATGGACCCTATATGATGTTCCATATAGAATAATGAATCCTATATAATGCTCCATATAGAATAATAGAAACCATATAATGCTCCATATAGAGATTTGGGCCCTATATAATGCTCCATACAGAATAATGGGCCCTATATAATGCTCCATATAGAATAATGGGCCAACTATGATGCTCCATATAGAATAATGGAACCTATATAATGCCCCATATAGAATAATGCACCCTATATAATCCTCTATATAGATTAATGGCAACCATATAGTGATCCATATAGCATAATGGGCCCTATATACTGCTCCATATAGAATAATGGAACCCATATAATGCTCCATACAGAATAATGGGCCTTATATAATGATCCATATAGAATAAAGGGCCCTATATAATGCTCCATATAGAATAATGGACCTTATATAATGCTCCATATAGAATAATGGAAACCATATAGTGTTCCATATAGAATAATGGACCCTATATAATGCTCCTTATAGAATAATGAAAACCATATAATACTCCATATAGAATAATGGGCAGTATATAATGCTCCGTGGATAATAATGGGCCATATATAATGCTCCATATAGAATAATGGGCCCAATATAATGCTCCATATAGAATAATTGACCCTATATGATGCTCCATATAGAATAATGGAAACCATATAGTTCCCCGTATTGAATAATGGGCCCTATATCATGCTCCATTTAGAATAATGGGCCCTATATAATGTTCCATACAGAATAATAGGCCCTATATTATGCTCCATATGGAATAATGGGCCCTACATAATGCTACATATAGAATAATAGCAACCATATAGTGATCCATAAAGAATAATGGGCCCTATATAATGCTCCATATAGAATAATGGTACCCATATAATGCTCCATACAGAATAATGGGCCTCATAAAATGCTCCATATAGAATAATGGGCCCTATATAAAGCTCCATATAGAATAATCAACTTTATATAACGCTCCATATAGAATAATGGAAACCATATAATGCTCCATATAGAATAATGGACCCTATATAATGTTCCATATCGAATAATGGACCCTATATAATGCTACATATAGAATAATGGAATCCATATATTGCTCCATATAGAATAATGAGCCTCATTTAATGCTCCATATAGAATAATGGGAACCATATAGTGTTCCATATAGAATAAAGATCCCTATATAATGCCCCATATAGAATAATGGAACCCATATAGTGCTCCATATAGAATAATGGGCCTCACATAATACTCCATATAGAATAATGGGCGCTAAATAATGCTCCATATAGAATAATGGGCCCTATTTAATGCTCCACATAGAATACTGGGCCCTTTATAGTACTCCATATAGAATAATGGGCCCAATATAATGCTCCATATAGAATAATGGACCCTATATAATGCTCCATATAGAATAATGGGCCCAATATAATGCTCATTATAGAATAATGGAAACCATATTGTGCTCCATATAGAATAATGGGCCCTATATAATGCTCCATATAGAATAATGGACATTATGTAATACTAAATATAGAATAATGGAAATCATATAGTGCTGCATATAGAATAATGTACCCTATATAATGCTCCGTATAGAATAATGGGCCCTATATAATGCTCCACATAGATTAATGGGCCCTATATAGTGCTCCATATAGAATAATGGGCCCAATATAATGCTCCATATAGAATAATGGACCGTATATAATGCTCCATAAAGAATAATGGGCCCAATATAATGCTCCATATAGAATAATGGAAACCATATTGTGCTCCATATAGAATAATGGACCTATACAATGCTCCATATACAATAATGGACATTATATAAAACTCCATATAGAATAATGGAAATCATATAGAGATCAATATAGAATAATGGACCCCATATAATACTCCATATAGAATAATGGGCCCTATATAATATTTCATATAGAATAAAGGGCCCTATATAATGCTCCATATAGAACAATGGGCCCTATATAATGCTCCATATAGAATACTGGGCTCTATATAATGCTACATATAGAATAATGGAAACCATATAGTGCTCCATATAGAATAATGGGCCCTATAGTATGCTCCATCTAGAGTAATGGGCCCTATATAATGTTCAATATAGTATAATGGGCCCAATATAATGCTCCATATAAAATAATGGAAACCATATAGTGCTCCATATAGAATAATGGGCCCTATATAATGCTACATATAGAATAATGGACATTATATAATACTCCATATAGAATAATGGAAATCATATAGTGCTCCATCTAGAATAATGGACCCGATATAATACTCCATATAGAATAATGGGTCTTATATAATGCTCCATATAGAATAATGGACCATATATAATGCTCCATATAGAAAATGGGCCATATATAATGCTCCATAGAGAATAATGGAAACCATATAGTGCTACATATAGAATAATGGACCCAATATAATGCTCCATAAAGAATAATGGACCCTATATAATGTTCCATATAGAATAAGGGGCCCTATATAATGCTCCATATAGAATAATGGAAACCATATAATGCTCTATATAGAATAATGGGCCCGATATAATGCTCCATACAAAATAATGGGCCCTATATAATGCTCCATATAGAATAATGGAAACCATCTAGTGCTCCATATAGAATAATGGACCCTATATGATGCTCCATATATAATAATGAATATTATATAATGCTCGATATAGAATAATGGGCCCTATATAATGCTCCATATAGAATAATAGAAACCATATAATGCTCCATATAGAATTGTGGGCCCTATATAATGCTCCACATAGAATAATGGGCCCTATATAGTGCTCCATATAGAATAATGGGCCCAATATAATGCTCCATGTAGAATAATGGACCCTATATAATGCTCCATATAGAATAATGGGCCCTAAATAATACTCCATATAGAATAATGGGCCCTATATATTGATCCACATAGAATAATGGCCCCTATATAGTGCTCCATATAGAATAATGGGCCCTATATAATGATCCACATAGAATAATGGGCCCTATATAGTGTTCCATAAAGAATAATGGGCCTCACACAATGTTCCATATAGAATAATGGACCCAATATAATGCTCCATATAGAATAATGGAGAACATATTGTGCTCCATATAGAATAATGGGCCTATATAATGATCCATATAGAATAATGGACATTATATAAAACTCCATATAGAATAATGGAAATCATATAAAGATCAATATAGAATAATGGACCCTATATAATACTCCATATAGAATAATGGGCCCTATATAATATTTCATATAGAATAAAGGGCCCTATATAATGCTCCATATAGAACAATGGGCCCTATATAATGCTCCATATAGAATCCTGGGCCCTATATAATGCAACATATAGAATAATGGAAACCTTATAGTGCTCCATATAGAATAATGGGCCCTATAGTATCCTCCATCTAGAGTAATGGGCCCTATATAATGTTCAATATAGTATAATGGGCCCAACATAATGCTCCATATAAAATAATGGAAACCATATAGTGCTCCATATAGAATAATGGGCCCAATATAATGCTCCATATAGAATAATGGACATTATATAATACTCCATATAGAATAATGGAAATCATATAGTGCTCCATCTAGAATAATGGACCCTATATAATACTGAATATAGAATAATGGGTCTTATATAATGCTCCATATAGAATAATGGGCCCTATATAGTGCTCCATATAGAATAATGGGCCCAATATAATGCTCCATGTAGAATAATGGACCCTATATAATGCTCCATATAGAATAATGGGCCCTAAATAATACTCCATATAGAATAATGGGCCCTATATATTGATCCACATAGAATAATGGCCCCTATATAGTGCTCCATATAGAATAATGGGCCCTATATAATGATCCACATAGAATAATGGGCCCTATATAGTGTTCCATAAAGAATAATGGGCCTCACACAATGTTCCATATAGAATAATGGGCCCAATATAATGCTCCATATAGAATAATGGAGAACATATTGTGCTCCATATAGAATAATGGGCCTATATAATGATCCATATAGAATAATGGACATTATATAAAACTCCATATAGAATAATGGAAATCATATAAAGATCAATATAGAATAATGGACCCTATATAATACTCCATATAGAATAATGGGCCCTATATAATATTTCATATAGAATAAAGGGCCCTATATAATGCTACATATAGAACAATGGGCCCTATATAATGCTCCATATAGAATACTGGGCCCTATATAATGCTACATATAGAATAATGGAAACCTTATAGTGCTCCATATAGAATAATGGGCAGTATAGTATCCTCCATCTAGAGTAATGGGCCCTATATAATGTTCAATATAGTATAATGGGCCCAACATAATGCTCCATATAAAATAATGGAAACCATATAGTGCTCCAAATAGAATAATGGGCCCTATATAATGCTCCATATAGAATAATGGACATTATATAATACTCCATATAGAATAATGGAAATCATATAGTGCTCCATCTAGAATAATGGACCCTATATAATACTGAATATAGAATAATGGGTCTTATATAATGCTCCATATAGAATAAGGGGCCCTATATAATGCTCCATATAGAACAATGGGCCATATATAATGCTCCATAGAGAATAATGGAAACCATATAGTGCTACATATAGAATAATGGACCCAATATAATGCTCCATAAATAATAATGGACCCTATATAATGCTCCATATAGAATAATCTGCCCTATATAACACTCCATATAGAATAATGGAAACCATATAATGCTCCATATAGAATAATGGGCCCTATATAATGCCCCATACAAAATAATGGGTCCTATATAATGCTCCATATAGAATAATGGAAACCATCTAGTGCTCCATATAGAATAATGGACCCTATATGATGCTCCATATAGAATAATGAATCCTATATAATGCTCGATATATAATAATGGGCCCTATATAATGCTCCATATAGAATCATAGAAACCATATAATGCTCCATATAGAATTGTGGGCCCTATATAATGCTCCACATAGAATAATGGGCCCTATATAGTGCTCCATATAGAATAATGGGCCCAATATAATGCTCCATGTAGAATAATGGACCCTATATAATGCTCCATATAGAATAATGGGCCCTAAATAATACTCCATATAGAATAATGGGCCCTATATATTGATCCACATAGAATAATGGCCCCTATATAGTGCTCCATATAGAATAATGGGCCCTATATAATGATCCACATAGAATAATGGGCCCTATATAGTGTTCCATAAAGAATAATGGGCCTCACACAATGTTCCATATAGAATAATGGGCCCAATATAATGCTCCATATAGAATAATGGAGAACATATTGTGCTCCATATAGAATAATGGGCCTATATAATGATCCATATAGAATAATGGACATTATATAAAACTCCATATAGAATAATGGAAATCATATAAAGATCAATATAGAATAATGGACCCTATATAATACTCCATATAGAATAATGGGCCCTATATAATATTTCATATAGAATAAAGGGCCCTATATAATGCTCCATATAGAACAATGGGCCCTATATAATGCTCCATATAGAATACTGGGCCCTATATAATGCTACATATAGAATAATGGAAACCTTATAGTGCTCCATATAGAATAATGGGCCCTATAGTATCCTCCATCTAGAGTAATGGGCCCTATATAATGTTCAATATAGTATAATGGGCCCAACATAATGCTCCATATAAAATAATGGAAACCATATAGTGCTCCAAATAGAATAATGGGCCCTATATAATGCTCCATATAGAATAATGGACATTATATAATACTCCATATAGAATAATGGAAATCATATAGTGCTCCATCTAGAATAATGGACCCTATATAATACTGAATATAGAATAATGGGTCTTATATAATGCTCCATTTAGAATAAGGGGCCCTATATAATGCTCCATATAGAACAATGGGCCATATATAATGCTCCATAGAGAATAATGGAAACCATATAGTGCTACATATAGAATAATGGACCCAATATAATGCTCCATAAATAATAATGGACCCTATATAATGCTCCATATAGAATAATCTGCCCTATATAACACTCCATATAGAATAATGGAAACCATATAATGCTCCATATAGAATAATGGGCCCGATATAATGCCCCATACAAAATAATGGGCCCTATATAATGCTCCATATAGAATAATGGAAACCATATAGTGCTCCATATAGAATAATGGACCCTATATGATGCTCCATATAGAATAATGAATCCTATATAATGCTCCATATAGATTAATGGGCCCTATATAATGCTCCATATAGAATAATAGAAACTATATAATGCTCTATATAGAATTTTGGGCCCTATATAATGCTCCATACAGAATAATGGTCCTATATAATGCTCTATATAGAATAAAGGGCCTTATATAATGCTCCATATAGAACAATGGGCCCTATATAATGCTCCATATAGAATACTGGGCCCTATATAATGCTACATATAGAATAATGGAAACCATATAGTGCTACATATAGAATAATGGGCCCTATAGTATGCTCCATCTCGAGTAATGGGCCCTATATAATGTTCAATATAGTATAATGGGCCCAATATAATGCTCCATATAAAATAATGGAAACCATATAGTGCTCCATATAGAATAATGGGCCCTATATAATGGTTCATATAGAATAATGGACATTATATAATACTCCATACAGAATAATGGAAATCATATAGTGCTCCATCTAGAAAAATGGACCCTATATAATACTCCATATAGAATAATGGGTCTTATATAATGCTCCATATAGAACAATGGGCCATATATAATTCTCCATAGAGAATAATAGAAACCATACAATGCTCCATATAGAGATTTGGGCCCTATATAATGCTCCATACAGAATAATGGGCCCTATATAATGCTCCATATAGAATAATGGGCCAAATATAATGCTCCATATAGAATAATGGAACCTATATAATGCCCCATATAGAATAATGCACCCTATATAATGCTCTATATAGATTAATGGAAACCATGTAGTGATCCATATAGAATAATGGGCCCTATATAATGCTCCAAATAGAATAATGGAACCTATATAATGCTCCATACAGAATAATGGGCCTCATATAATGATCCATATAGAATAAAGGGCCCTATATAATGCTCCATATAGAATAATGGACATTATATAATGCTCCATATAGAATAATGGAAACCATATAATGTTCCATATAGAATAATGGACCCTATATATTGCTCCTTATAGAATAATGAAAACCATATATTGCTCCATATAGAATAATGGGCCGTATGTAATGCTCCATAGAGAATAATTGGCCATATCTAATGCTCCATATAGAATAAAGGGCCCAATATAATGCTCCATATAGAATAATTGACCCTATATGATGCTCCATATAGAATAATGGAAACCATATAGTGCCCCGTATTGAATAATGGGCCCTATATCATGCTCCATATAGAATAATGGGCCCTATATAATGTTCCATACAGAATAATAGGCCCTATATTATGCTCCATATGGAATAATGGGCCCTACATAATGCTACATATAGAATAATAGCAACCATATAGTGATCCATAAAGAATAATGGGCCCTATATAATGCTCCATATAGAATAATGGTACCCATATAATGCTCCATACAGAATAATGGGCCTCATAAAATGCTCCATATAGAATAATGGGCCCTATATAATGCTCCATATAGAATAATCAACTTTATATAACGCTCCATATAGAATAATGGAAACCATATAATGCTCCATATAGAATAATGGACCCTATATAATGTTCCATATCGAATAATGGACCCTATATAATGCTACATATAGAATAACGGAATCCATATATTGCTCCATATAGAATAATGAGCCTCATTTAATGCTCCATATAGAATAATGGGAACCATATAGTGCTCCATATAGAATAATGGGCCTCACATAATACTCCATATAGATTAATGGGCGCTAAATAATGCTCCATATAGAATAATGGGCCCTATTTAATGCTCCATATAGAATAATGGGCCCTATAAAATGCTCCACATAGAATACTGGGCCCTTTATAATGCTCCATATAGAATAATGGGCCCAATATAATGCTCCATATAGAATAATGGACCCTATATAATGCTCCATATAGAATAATGGGCCCAATATAATGCTCATTATAGAATAATGGAAACCATATTGTGCTCCATATAGAATAATGGGCCCTATATAATGCTCCATATAGAATAATGGACATTATGTAATACTCCATATAGAATAATGGAAATCATATAGTGCTGCATATAGAATAATGTGCCCTATATAATGCTCCGTATAGAATAATGGGCCCTATATAATGCTCCACATAGATTAATGGGCCCTATATAGTGCTCCATATAGAATAATGGGCCCAATATAATGCTCCATATAGAATAGTGGACCGTATATAATGCTCCATAAAGAATAATGGGCCCAATATAATGCTCCATATAGAATAATGGAAACCATATTGTGCTCCATATAGAATAATGGACCTATAAAATGCTCCATATAGAATAATGGACATTATATAAAACTCCGTTTAGAATAATGGAATTCATATAGAGATCAATATAGAATAATGGACCCCATATAATACTCCATATAGAATAATGGGCCCTATATAATATTTCATATAGAATAAAGGGCCCTATATAATGCTCCATATAGAACAATGGGCCCTATATAATGCTCCATATAGAATACTGGGCTCTATATAATGCTACATATAGAATAATGGAAACCATATAGTGCTCCATATAGAATAATGGGCCCTATAGTATGCTCCATCTAGAGTAATGGGCCCTATATAATGTTCAATATAGTATAATGGGCCCAATATAATGCTCCATATAAAATAATGGAAACCATATAGTGCTCCATATAGAATAATGGGCCCTATATAATGCTACATATAGAATAATGGACATTATATAATACTCCATATAGAATAATGGAAATCATATAGTGCTCCATCTAGAATAATGGACCCTATATAATACTCCATATAGATTAATGGGTCTTATATAATGCTCCATATAGAATAATGGGCCCTATATAATGATCCATATAGAACAATGGGCCATATATAATGCTCCATAGAGAATAATGGAAACCATATAGTGCTACATATAGAATAATTGACCCAATATAATGCTCCATAAAGAATAATGGACCCTATATAATGCTCCATATAGAATAATGGGCCCTATATAACGCTCCATATAGAATAATGGAAACCATATAATGCTCCATATAGAATAATGGGCCCGATATAATGCTCCATACAAAATAATGGGCCCTATATAATGCTCCATATAGAATAATGGAAACCATCTAGTGCTCCATATAGAATAATGGACCCTATATGATGTTCCATATAGAATAATGAATCCTATATAATGCTCCATATAGAATAATGGGCCCTATATAATGCTCCATATAGAATAATAGAAACCATATAATGCTCCATATAGAGATTTGGGCCCTATATAATGCTCCATACAGAATAATGGGCCCTATATAATGCTCCATATAGAATAATTGGCCAAATATAATGCTCCATATAGAATAATGGACCCTATATAATACCCCATATAGAATAATGCACAATATATAATGCTCTAAATCAGGGGTCTCAAACTCGGCTGGGTATACGGGCCGCACATGGAAAAAATTTGAATTTGGGGGGCCGCATTCTTTGTTCAATGTGACATTTTTAGTGATACCATTTTTTTTTGTATACACCTTTTGAACATTTTTTCCGTGTTTATTTTTTTATAGCTTGGGTCGTTATGGATGTGGCGATAATAAACGTGCACTTTTTTGTGTTTACTTTAGTTTACATATAAAACAGCATTTTTAGTGCCCAATATTTTTTCATGCTTTATTTTTATTTTTTTGATTTTTACAATTTTGTTTCCCCCAATTGGCCACATTCAGTAATATTGTCTTACAATTAGCATCATATAGTAATAATGGCAAACATCCTGTGGCTGTGTGCCCCATCCAGGTCCCCATCCTGTGGCTGTGTGCCCCATCCAGGTCCCCATCCTGTGGCTGTGTGCCCCATCCAGGTCCCCATCCTGTGGCTGTGTGCCCCATCCAGGTCCCCATCCTGTGGCTGTGTGCCCCATCCAGGTCCCCATCCTGTGGCTGTGTGCCCCATCCAGGTCCCCATCCTGTGGCTGTGCGCCCCATCCAGGTCCCCATCCTGTGGCTGTGTGCCCCATCCAGGTCCCCATCCTGTGGCTATGTGCCCCATCCAGGTCCCCATCCTGTGGCTATGTGCCCCATCCAGGTCCCCATCCTGTGGCTATGTGCCCCATCCAGGTCCCCATCTTGTGGCTATGTGCCCCCTGTTCTTCACACACATAAAATAGAAAAAAAAAAAAAAAGATGATTCTCACCTGTCCTCCGTTCCCTCGGTGGCCTTCCTGCAGATGTGGCCCGCAGGCACCACAGAGTCCGACCCCTTGACGATCCCGACCTGGTTCAGGAGGAGCCGCCGACAGCAGCGCTGCATTGCCGCACAGAGACTGTCTCCCAGCACTGCATTTCCAATGCCAGCCGCTGGCCAATCAGAGGCCAGCAGCTGCGTGTCGGCGCAGCGAGTATGATATATAGAATAATCAACTTTATATAACGCTCCATATAGAATAATGGAAACCATATAATGCGCCATATAGAATAATGGACCCTATATAATGTTCCATATAGAATAGTGGACCCTATATAATGCTCCATATGGAATAATGGACCCTGTATAATACTACATATAGAATAATGGAATCCATATATTGCTCCATATAGAATAATGGGCCTCATTTAATGCTCCATATAGAATAATGGGAACCATATAGTGTTCCATATAGAATAAAGGGCCCTATATAATGCTCCATATAGAATAATGGAACCCATATAGTGCTCCATATAGAATAATGGGCCTCACATAATGCTCCATATAGATTAATGGGCACTAAATAATGCTCCATATAGAATAATGGGCCCTATTTAATGCTCCATATAGAAAAATGGGCCCTACATAATGCTCCACATAGAATAATGGGCCCTTTATAGTGCTCCATATAGAATAATGGACCCTATATAATGCTCCATATAGAATAATGCACCCTATATAATGATCTATATAGAATAATGGAAACCATATATTGCTCCATATAGAATAATGGGCCCTATATAATGCTCCATATAGAATAATGGAACCCATATAATGCTCCATACAGAATAATTGGCCTCATATAATGCTCCATATAGAATAAAGGGCCCTATAACATGCTCCATATAGAATAATGGAAACCATATAATGTTACATATAAATTAATGGGCCCTATATAATGCTCCATACAGAATAATGGGCCCTATATAATGCTCCAGATAGAATAATGGAAACCATATGGTGCTCCATATAGAATAATGGACCCTATGTGATGCTCCATGTCGACTAATGGAAACCAGATAATGCTCCACATAGAATAATGAGCCCTATATAATGTTCCATACAGAATAATGGACCCTATCTAATGCTCCATATAGAATAATGGACCCTATATAATGCTCCACATAGAATAATGGGCCATATATAATGATCCATATATAATAATGGAAACCATATAATGCTCCATATAGAATAATGGGCCCTATATAATTTTTCATACAGAATAATGGGCCCTCTATAATGCTCCATATGGAATATTTGGCCCTGTATAATGCTCTATATAGAATAATGGACCCTATATAATGCTCCATATAGAATAATGGGCCCTATATAATGATCCATATATAATAATGGAAACCATATAATGCTCCATAAAGAATAATGGACCCTATATAATTTTCCATACAGAATAATGGGCCCTATATAATGATCCATATGGAATATTGGGCCCAATATAATGCTCCATATAGAATAATGGACCCTATATAATGATTCATAAAGAATAATGGACACTATATAATGCTCCACATAGAATAATGGAAACCATATAGTGCTCCATATAGTATAATGGATAATATATAATGCTCCATATAGAATAATGGAACCCATATAATGCTCCATACAGAATAATGGGCCTCATATAATGCTCCATATAGCATAATGGGCCCTATATAATGCTCCATATAGAATAATGGACATTAAATAATGCTCCATATAGAATAATGGAAAAGAAATAGTGCTCCATATTGAATAATGGACCCTATATAATGTTCCATATAGCATAATGAAAACCATATAATGCTCCATATAGAATAATGGGCCCTATATAATGCTCCATACAGAATAATAGGCCATATATAATGTTCCATATAGAATAATGGGCCCAATATAATGCTCCATATTGAATAATGGACCCAATATAATGATCCATATAGAATATTGGACCCTATATAATGCTCCATATAGAATAATGGAAACCATATAGTGCCCCATATAGAATAATGGGCCCTATATAATGTTCCATATAGAATAATGGACCCTATATAATGCTTCATATAGATTAATGGACCATATATAATGTTTCATATAGAATAATGGACCATATATAATGCTCCATATAGAATAATGGGCCATATATAATGCCCTATATAGAATAATGAAAACTATATAGTGCTCCATATAGATTAATGGACCCTATATAATGCTCCATATAGAATAATGGACCCTATATAATGCTCCATATAGAATAATGGACCCTATATAATGCTCCATATAGATTAATGGGCCCTATATAATGCTCCATATAGAATAATGGAAACCATATAATGCTCCATATAAATTAATGGGCCCTATATAATGCTCCATACAGAATAATGGGCCCTATATAATGCTCCAGATAAAATAATGGAAACGATATGGTGCTCCATATAGAATAATGGACCCTATATGATGCTCCATGTAGAATAATGGAAACCATATAATGCTCCACATAGAATAATGGGCCCTATATAATGTTTCATACACAACAATGGGCCCTATATAATGCTCCATATAGAATAATGGACCCTATATAATGCTCCATATAGAATAATGGGCCATATATAATAATCCATATATAATAATGGAAACCATATAATGCTCCATATAGAATAATGGACCCTATATAATTTTCCATACAGAATAATGGGCCCTATATAATGCTCCATATGGAATATTGGGCCCAATATAATGCTCCATATAGAATAATGGACCCTATATAATGATTCATAAAGAATAATGGATCCTATATAATGCTCCACATAGAATAATGGAAACCATATAGTGCTCCTTATAGTATAATGGATCCTATATAATGATCCATATAGAATAATGGAACCCACATAATGCTTCATACAGAATAATGGGCCTCATATAATGCTCCGTATAGCATAATGGGCCCTATATAATGCGCCATATAGAATAATGGACATTAAATAATGCTCCATATAGAATAATGGAAAAGAAATAGTGCTCCATATTGAATAATGGACCCTATATAATGTTCCATATAGAATAATGAAAAACATATAATACTCCATTTAGAATAATGGGCCCTATATAATGCTCCATACAGAATAATGGACCCAATATAATGATCCATATAGAATATTGGATCCTATATAATGCTCCATATAGAATAATGGAAACCATATAGTGCCCATATAGAATAATGGGCCCTATATAATGCTCCATATAGAATAATGGGCCCTATATAATGTTACATATAGAATAATGGCCCTATATTATGCTACGTATAGATTAATGGGATCTATATAATGCTACAAATAGAATAATGGAAATCATATAGTGCATCATATAGAATAATGGGCCTTATATAATGCTCCATATAGAATAATGGAACCCATATAATGTTCCATACATATAAATGGGCCTCATATAACGCTCCATATACAATAATGGGCCCTATATAATGCTCCATACAGAATAATGGACCCTATATAATGATCCATATAGAATAATGGACCATATATAATGCTCCATATAGAATAATGGGCCATATATAATGTCATATATAGAATAATGGAAACGATATAGTGCTCCATATAGATTAATGGACCCTATATAATGCTCCATATAGAATAATGGACCCTTTATAATGCTCCATATAGATTAATGGGCCCTATATAATGCTCCATATAGAATAATGGAAACCATATAATGCTCCATATAAATTAATGGGCCCTATATAATGCTCCATACAGAATAATGGGCCCTATATAATGCTTCATATAGAATAATGGAAACCATATGGTGCTCCATATAGAATAATGGACCCTATATGATGCTCCATATAGAATAATGGATACTATATAATGCTCCATATATAAAAATGGGCCCTATATAATGCTTCATATAGAATAATGGAAACCATATAATGTTCCACATAGAATAATGGGCCCTATATAATGCTCCATACAGAATAATGGGCCCTATATAATGCTCCATATAGAATAATGGACCCTATATAATGCTCCATATAGAATAATGGACCCTATATAAAGCTCCATATAGAATAATGGGCCCTATATAATGATCCTTGTATATTAATGGAAACCATATAATGCTCCATACCGAATAAGGAGCCCCATATAATGCCCCATAAAGTACAATGGACCCCATATATTGCTCCGTACAGAATAAAGGGTCTAATATAATGCTGGAAATAGAATAATGGGCCCCGTATAATGCTCCATACAGAATAATGGGTCTAATATAATGCAGGATATAGAATAATGGGCCCCATATAATGCTTCATACAGTATAAAGAACAGATATAATGCTCCGTACTGAATAATGGGCTCCATATAATGCCCCGTAAAGTACAAGGGACCCCATATCTTGCTCCGTACAGAATAATGGGCCTCAAAAAAATGCTTCATACAGATTAATGGGCCCAATATAAATCTACATGGAGTATAAGGGAACCCATTTAATGCTCCATGCCGAATAATGGGCACCATATATTGCCCCATACAGTACAAGGGACCCTATATAATGCTCCATTCAGAATAAAAAAACATATATTAACACATACAGAATAATGGGCCTCATTTAATGCTCCATATAGAATAATGGGCCCCATATAATGATCCAAACAGAATAATGGACCCATATAATGCCCCATACAGTACAATGGACCCCATATAATGCTCCATTCAGAATAAAAAAAAACATATATTGCCCCATACAGAATAATGGCCCTCATTTAATGCTCCATATAGAATAATTGGCCCCATATTATGCTCCAAACAGAATAATGGACCCATATAATGCCCCATGCAGTACAATGGACCCCATTTAATGCTCCATAGAGTATAATGGACCCCATATATTGCTCCATACAGAATAATAGGCCTCATATAATGATCCATACAGAATAATGTTCCCAGTATAATGGTCCATACAGAATAAAGAGCCGCAAATATTGCTCCATACAGAATAATGGGGCTGATAGAATGCTCCACACAGAATAATGCCATCCATGTAATGTTCCATACAGTACAATGGACCCCATATAATGCTCCATACAGAATGGACCCCATATAATTCCCCATACAGAATAAAGAACCCCATATATTGCCCCATACAGAATAATGGGCCTCATATAATGCTCCATATAGTATAATGGGCCCCCTATAACATTCCAAACAGAATAAAGAACCCTATATATTGCTCCATACAGAATAATGGGCACAATATAATGCTCTATACAGAATAATGGACCCCATATAATGCTCCATACTGAATAATGGGCCCCATATAATGCCCTGTAAGGTACAATGGACCCCATATATTGCTCCGTACAGAATAATGCGCCTCATGTAATGCCCCGTAAAGAAAAATGGACCACATATATTGCTCCGTACAGAATAATGGGCCTAATATAATGCTGGATAGAGAATAATGGGCCCCGTATAATGCTCCATACAGAATAAAGAACCCACATAATGCTCTATACAGAATAAAGAACCCTATATATTGCCCCGTACAGAATAATGGACCCCATAAAATGCTCCATACAGATTAATGGACCCCATATAATGCTCCATACAGAACAAAGAACCCCAGTATTGCCCCTTCCAGAATAATGGGCCTCTTATAATGCTCCATAGAGAATAATGGGCCACCTATAACATTCCAAACAGAATAAAGAACCCCATATTTTGCTACATGCAGAATAATGATCCCAATATAATGTTCCATACAGAATAATAGAACCCATATAATGATTTAAACCGAGTAATGGGCCACATATAATGCCCCATAAAGTACAATGTACCCCATATATTGCTCCGTACAAAATAATGGGCCTCATATAATGCTCTATATAGAATAATGGGCCCCGTATAATGCTCCATACAGAATAAAGAACCCATATAATGATCAATAAAGAATAAAGAACCCCATATATTGCCCCTTACAGAATAATAGACCCCATATAATGCTCCAAACAGAATAAAGAACCCCATATATTACCCCATACAGAATAAAGGACCTCAGATAATTCTCCATTTAGAATAATGGGCCTCGTATAATACTTCAAACAGAATAAAGAACCCCATATATTGCTTCATACAGCATAATGGGCCCATGTTCCATACAGAACAATGGACCCCATAAATTGCTGCATACTGAATAATGGACCTCATATAATGCTCTATACAGAATATTGTTCCCTGTATAATGCTCCATACAGAATGAAGAACCCCATATATTGCTGCATACAGAATAATGGGGCTCATGAAATGCTCCATATAGAATAATGTGCCCCATATGATGCTCCATACCGAATAATTGGGCTCATATAATGCTCCATACAGAATAAAAAAAACATACAGTACAGACCAAAAGTTTGGACACACCTTCTCATTTAAAGATTTTTCTGTATTTTCTTAACTATGAAAATTGTACATTCACACTGAAGGCATCAAAACTTTGAATTAACACATGTGGAATTATATACTTTTGCTTTGATGACTGCTTTGCACACTTTTGGCATTCTCTTGATGAGCTTCAAGAGGTAGTCACCGGAAATGGTCTTCCAACAATCTTGAAGGAGTTCCCAGAGATGCTAAGCACTTGTTCACCCTTTTGCCTTCACTCTGCGGTCCAGCTCATCCCAAACCAACTCGATTGGGTTCAGGTCTGGTGACTGTGGAGGCCAGGTCATCTGGCGTAGCACCTAATCACTCTCCTTCTTGGTCAAATAGCCCTTACATAGCCTGGAGGTGTGTTTGGGGTCATTGTCCTGTTGAAAATTAAATGATGGTCCAACTAAACGCAAACCGGATGGAATAGCATGCAGCTGCAAGATGCTGTGGTAGACATGCTGGTTCAGTATGCCTTCAATTTTGAATAAATCCCCAACAGTGTCACCAGCAAAGCACCCCCACACCATCACACCTCCTCCTCCATGCTTCACAGTGGGAATCAGGCATGTAGAGTCCATCCGTCCACCTTTACTGCGTCGCACAAAAACACGGTGGTTGGAACCAAAGATCTCAAATTTGGACTCATCAGACCAAAGCACAGATTTCCACTGGTTTAATGTTCATTTCTTTTGTTCTTTACCCCAAAAAGTCTCTTCTGCTTGTTGCCTGTCCTTAGCAGTGGTTTCCTAGCAACTATTTTACCATGAAGGCCTGCTGCACAAAGTCTCCTCTTTACAGTTGTTGAAGAGATGTGTCTGCTGCTAGAACTCTGTGTGGCATTGACCTGGTCTCTAATCTGAGCTGCTGTTAACCTGCGGTTTCTGAGGCTGGTAACTCGGATAACCTTATCCTCAGAAGCAGAGGTGATTCTTGGTCTTCCTTTCCTGGGGCGGTCCTCATGTGAGCCAGTTTCTTTGTAGCGCTTGATGGTTTTTGCACTTGGGGACACTTTCAAAGTTTTCCAAATTTTTCGGACTGACTGACCTTCATTTCTTAAAGTAATGATGGCCACTCGTTTTTCTTTACTTATCTGCTTTTTTCTTGCCATAATACAAATTCTAACAGTCTATTCAGTAGGACTATCCACCAGACTTCTGCACAACACAACTGATGGTCCCAACCCCATTTATAAGGCAAGAAATCCCATTTATTAAACCTGACAGGGCACACCTGTGAAGTGAAAACCATTTCCGGTGACTACCTCTTGAAGCTCATCAAGAGAATGCCAATAGTGTGCAAGGCAGTCATCAAAGCAAAAGTTGGCTACTTTGAAGAACCTAGAATATAAGACATATTTTCAGTTGTTTCTCACTTTTTTGCTAAGTATATAATTCCACAAGTGTTAATTCATAGTTTTGATGCCTTCAGTGTGAATGTACAATTTTCATAGTCATGAAAATACAGAAAAATCTTTAAATGAGAAGGTGTGTCCAAACTTTTGGTCTGTACTGAATATTGCCCCATACAGAAAAATGGGGCTCATATAATGCTCCATATACAATAATTAGCCCCATATAATGCTCCAAACAGAATAATGAACCCATATAATGCTTCATACAGAATAATGGGTCCAATATAAAGCTTCATACAGAATAATGGAAATCATTTAATGCTCCATACTGAAAAATGGGCCCCATATAATGCCCCATACAGTACAATGGACCCCATATAATGCTTCATGCAGAATAATAGACCCCAAATATTGCTCCATATAGAATAATGTGCCCCAAATAATGCTCCATACAGAATAATGGAGCTTAAATAATGCTCCATACAGAATAATGGGCCCTATATAATGTTCCATATAGAATAATGGGCCTTATATAATGCTCCATATAGAATAATGGAACCCATATAATGCTCCATACTGAATATTAGTCCCCATGTAATGCGCTGTAAAGTACAATGGACCCCATATATTGCTCCATACAGAATGATGGTCCTCATATATTGTTCCATACAGAATAATGGGCCTCATATAATGCTCCATATAGATTAATGGGCCCTATATGATGCTCCATATAGAAAAATTGAACCCATATAATGCTCCATATAGAATAATGGGCCCTATATAATGCTCCATATAGAATAATGGGCCTTGTATAATGCTCCATACAGCATAATGTGTTATGTTCTGCTACCAAAGCTAAGGAAAGAGAGGAGATCTGTCCCTACTATAAGACTCAGCTGAATCCCTACGATGTAACAGGGAACCTGATCCTGCGATCAGACCTGCTAAAGTCCTAATCTAGTCTGTACGGAGACCTATAGATTTGGGGAGGGAATCCCTACAAGTACTAAGGACTGGGAGGAATATGGGACACCTCCTAACAGAAATAGTAGCAGACAGACGAACAAACAAAATAGATAGAACATAGAGGTCCGTAGACCAAGCAAACTAACAGAGTTAGATACAGAGCACAGGCTAGCTAGAAAGCAGATATACAATGAAGTCCAGCAAAGCCAGAAGGGCGGAGCAGGATTAAATAGGCCAACAAGGTCATGTGACCAGCAAAGGAAAAAAAACCTAACAGCAAGGTTCTAACAGTACCCCCCCCTTCTAAGAGGATCCTCCGGATCCCCTAGGACCAGGCTTATCAGGAAATCTCCTGTGAAACGCTCTGATAAGTCTGGACGCGGAAACATCATCTGACCTCACCCAAGAGTTATCCTCGGGTCCGAAACCTTTCCAGGTCACAAGATACTGCAAACTACCTCTATACCGTCTAGAGTCAAGGATGCGAGAAATTTCATATTCCCCGTCCTCCACCACCGGAGGAACAGAGGCAGAGGCGTCACCATCCGACACAACAGCTTTTTTTAACAGAGAGACATGAAAGACCGGATTAATTCTCCAGGAGGTAGGAACCTCCAACCTAACAGCAGATTGGTTGACAACCTGAAGCACCTTAAAGGGCCCTACAAACTTGGGACCCAATTTCTTAGAAGGAATCCTCAACCGCAGATTCCTAGAGGACAACCAAACCATGTCACCAACAGCGAACAAAACCTCCTGTCGTTTCCTATCAAAGTAGTCTTTAGATTTTCTGTTGGCCTCCTGAAGATTACCACGCACATCCGTCCAAACTCTTTCCAAATCACCGGAAAAATTCTCCTCCTCAGGCACGGCAGATCCCAACTTGGAGAACGACCCAAACGACGGATGTCTCCCAGAACAACAAAAAAAAGGCGAACAACCAGCAGAAGAAGATGTATGATTGTTCAGAGCAAATTCGGCAAGTGGCAGAAACTCAGACCACCCCTCTTGATTGTCTGCCACAAAACAACGCAAGAACTGCTCAACATCCTGGTTTTTCCTTTCTGTCTGGCCATTAGATTCAGGATGATATCCGGACGAAAACGACAAATGAATTCCCAACCTGTCACAAAAGGCACGCCAAAAACGAGCCACGAACTGAGGACCCCTATCAGAAACAATGTCAGTAGGAACGCCATGAAGTCTGACAATTTCCTTGACAAAGGCCTTAGCGAGAGTTTTAGCGCAGGGCAGTTTGACGAAGGGAACCAAGTGACACATCTTGCTAAAACGGTCCACGACCACCCAGATGACAGTAAAACCCTCAGAGGGGGGAAGGTCAGTTATAAAGTCCATAGCCAAATGTGTCCAAGGAGCACTGGGGACCTCCAAAGGACAAAGCAACCCCGCAGCAGGAGTATGTGAGGACTTAGATCTAGCACATATAGTACATTGGCGCACCCACTTAATGACTTCCTTCTGCCATCCAGGCCACCAAAAACTGCGACCCACCAGTCTCTTGGTCTCAGAGATTCCGGGATGACCTGCCAACCGAGATTCGTGACACTCAACAAACAAATCTCTCCTAAAGGTCCCAGGCACAAACAACCTCCCATGAGGAGTGTTAGATGGGGCATTCTCCTGAGCTTTAAGAATCTCATCTTCCAAAACGAAGTCTAAAGCAGCTATCACAACACCTTCTTGTAAAATGTTTTCCTCTTTCTCAGCACCGACTATGGGAGAAAAACTGTGAGACAAGGCATCCGCCTTAACATTCTTAGTACCAGGGATGTAAGTAACGGAGAAATTAAACCGCGAGAAAAACAGTGCCCACCTAGCCTGACGGGCATTCAGGCGCTTGGCAGCATCAAGATATATCAGATTTTTATGATCCGTAAGAACCTGAACGGGAAATTCCGCACCCTCCAAGAAGTGGCGCCAGTGTTCAAATGCGAGTTTAATAGCCAATAATTCCCGATTACCAATATCGTAATTCAATTCAGTCTCCGAAAATGTTTTTGAAAAAAAGGCACAGGGATGTAATCCATCCCCGTTATCCTGAGACAATACTGCGCCAACCCCCACAGAGGAAGCATCAACCTCAACCAAAAACGGCCTAGTAACATCAGGCTGCATAAGGATGGGAGCAGAGGTGAACCTCTCCTTGAGATACACAAAAGCTTCAATGGCCTCAGAAGACCACTGAACCGCATCAGCACCTTTCCTGGTGAGATCAGTCAGAGGTTTGACAATACTAGAAAAATTTTTTATGAATTTTCTATAGTAATTGGCGAAACCCAAAAACCTCTGTATCGATTTCAAACCAATAGGCCTAGGCCATTCCTGCACAGCCTGAACCTTAACCGGATCCATCTCAAAACCTTTGCTGGAGATAATGTAGCCCAAAAAACTAATTCTCTGTACAGCGAACTCACATTTCTCCAGCTTAGTAAAAAGCGAATTGTCCATTAATAACTGTAATACCTCACGCACGCTCCGCCAATGAGACTCCAGATCTGGCGAATAAATCAAAATGTCATCCAAATACACAACCACATTTTTACCGATCAAAGGTCTAAGGATCTCATTAATCAGATTCTGAAAAAATGCAGGAGCATTAGTAAGACCAAAAGGCATAACCAGATTCTCAAAATGACCCACAGGAGTGTTAAAAGCAGTCTTCCATTCATCACCCTCCTTCATGCGCAACAGATTGTATGCCCCCTTAAGGTCAATTTTAGAGAACCACTTGGCCCCCAATAACTGGTTAAACAGATCAGGAATCAATGGCAGTGGGTAAGGATTGCGTACCGTAATTTTGTTAATCTCACGAAAATCCAGACAAGGACGTAAACCGCCGTCCTTTTTTTTTACAAAAAAAAATCCAACCGCCACAGGAGACTTAGAGGACCTAATGTGACCGGCGGCCAAACTTGTCTGTATGTATTCCTCCAAAGCCTTCCTCTCAGGAATAATAAGGTTAAATAAACGACTTTTAGGAATAGTCGCTCCAGGGACAAATTCAATAGAACAATCATAGTCTCTATGGGGAGGCAAAACCTGCGATTCTTTCTCAGAAAAAACTCTCCAAAAATCCTGAATAGGAACAGGCAATTCTCCCCTATCCAAAGCTGCAATACGCCCGTTACAACACTTGTCATAACATTTATGGCTCCAGGATTTAATTTCACTGGTAGACCAATCCAGTACAGGATTGTGAAATTTTAACCAGGGCAAACCCAATATTACTGGAGAAGGCAAGTTATTCAACACTACCAAATCCAATTTCTCATGGTGAACACCATTAATAGTGAGAGGAAATTCACTGACCTTGAGAGTAATATTCTTCAAAGGGGAGCCATCCACAGAAACCACAGCAATGGGGGATGATAAAGGTTCAGGTTTTAAATTGAGTTTTTCCACGAATCCCCCATCAATTACATTCAGTGTAGACCCGCAATCAACAAACACACGAAATTCCATTAATTTTTCCTGAGCAATCGTGGAAGCAGCTAAAAATATACCCTTGGAATTTAAACAGGCAATACGGGCATGACTGACCATTTTTTTTTCTTTCTTCATACGAAGCTCACAGCCTTTAATCAAATGACCAGATTTTCCGCAATAGAAACACAAGCCTTCCGAAAAACGACGGTCTTTTTCTTGAGAGCGAGGTGCCACCGATCCAATCTCCATCGGTTCACCACTGTTAGTACACACATTATCATAACCAGAAACTGACATAGCAGAGGATTTGCTCTCATTAACCCTTGCACGCAGTCTCCTATCCACCCGTATAGCTAATTGCATAGCCTGTTGCAAATCCTCAGGTGTAGGATAAGCAATTAGCAGGTCTTTAACCCTTTCACTGAGCCCAGCAAGAAATAGACTTTTCAGAGCAGAATCGTTCCACCCTGTTTGAGTGGACCAACGACGAAAATGTGTACAATATTTTTCTACATTACCTGATCCTTGTTTTAAACGTCTCAACTCAGTCTCAGCTGATGCGACACGGTCAGGATCATCATATAATAGTCCCAAAGCAGAAAAAAAACTATCCACTGATCTGAAGCATGTATCACTAGGTTGCAAAGAAAAGGCCCACTCCTGAGGCTCTTTGCGCAAAAGTGACATTATGAACCCTACACGCTGGGATTCATCCCCAGAGGACTTGGGTCTCAAACGAAAATACAATAAGCAAGCATTTTTAAATGAAAAAAATTCTCGATGTTCACCAAAAAATAAATCCGGCAAACATACCTTAGGCTCCAAGAAATATGCTCCAGGACAGTTACTCACGTGCTGACGGAGCTCGGCCACTTCCAGAGAGAGTCCCTGCAGGTGTTTAGCCAAATCCTGAACCGACACCATGATGGAACAAAAAAAAAATCTTTCCTTAGAGAATTTGCAGGCTGGACTTACTGTTATGTTCTGCTACCAAAGCTAAGGAAAGAGAGGAGATCTGTCCCTACTATAAGACTCAGCTGAATCCCTACGATGTAACAGGGAACCTGATCCTGCGATCAGACCTGCTAAAGTCCTAATCTAGTCTGTACGGAGACCTATAGATTTGGGGAGGGAATCCCTACAAGTACTAAGGACTGGGAGGAATATGGGACACCTCCTAACAGAAATAGTAGCAGACAGACGAACAAACAAAATAGATAGAACATAGAGGTCCGTAGACCAAGCAAACTAACAGAGTTAGATACAGAGCACAGGCTAGCTAGAAAGTAGATATACAATGAAGTCCAGCAAAGCCAGAAGGGCGGAGCAGGATTAAATAGGCCAACAAGGTCATGTGACCAGCAAAGGAAAAAAAACCTAACAGCAAGGTTCTAACATAATGGGCCCTATATAATGATCCATATAGAATAATGGACCCTATATAATGCTCCATATGGAATAATGGGCCCTGTATGATATTCCATATAGAATAATGGAACACATATAGTGCCCCATATAGTATAATGGGCCCTTTACAATGCTCCACAGAGAATAATGGGCCCTATATAATGCTCTATACAGAATAATGGAACCCATAAAATGCTCCATATAGAATAATGGGCCTTATATAATGCTGCATATAAAATAATGGGCCCCATACAGAATGATGGACCTCATATATTGTTTCATGCAGAATAATGGGCCTCATATAATGCTTCATACAGAATAATGTGCCCAATATACTGCTCCATAGAGAATAATGGGCCCTACATATTGCTCCATATAGAATGGGCACGATATAATGATCCATACAGAATAATGGACCTCACATAATGCTCCATATAGAATAATTTCACCCTATATAATGCTCCATACCGAATAATGGGCCCTATATAATGCTCCATACAGAATAATGGGCCCTATATCATGCTCCATATAGAGTAATGGAACCCATATAATGCTCCATATAGAATAATGGAGCTCATATAATGATCCATATAGAATAATGGGCCCCATATATTGCTCCATATAGAAAAATTGGCCCTATATAATGCTCCATATAGATAATGGGCCCTATGTAATGCTCCATATAGAATAATGGGTCCTATATAATGATCCATACAGAATAATGGGCCATATATAATGCTCCATATAGAATAATGGGCCCTATATAATACTAAATATAGAATAATGGAACCCATATAATGTTCCATACCGAATATTAGGCCCCATGTAATGCCCCGTAAAATACAATGGACCCCATATATTGCTCCATACAGAATGATGGACCTCATATATTGTTCCATACAGAATAATGGGCCACATATAATGCTCCATATAGAATAATGGGCCCTATATAATGCTCCATACAGAAAAATGGCCCTATATAATGCTTCATATAGAATAATGGAACCCATATAATGCTCCATACCGAATATTAGGCCCCAAGTAATTCCCCGTAAAGTACAAAGGGCCCCATATAATGCTCCATACAGAATAATGGACCTCATATATTGTTCCATACAGAATAATGGGCCCTATATAATGCTCCATATAGAATAATGGGCCCTATATAATGCTCCATACAGAATAATGGGCCTCATATAATGCTCCATACAAAATAAAGGGACAAATATAATGTTCCATACAGAATAATGGGCCTTATATAATGCTCCATATAGATAAATGGGCCCTATATAATCCTCCATATAGAATAATGGGCCCTTTATATTGTTCCATACAGAATAGTGGGCCCTATATAATGCTGCATATAGAATAATGGGCCCAATATAATGCTCAATATATAATAATGGAACCCATATAATGCTTCATATAGAATAATGGACCTCATATAATGCTCCATACAGAATAATGGGCCAATATAATGCTCCATATAGAATAATGGGCCCAATATAATGCTCCATATAGAATAATGGGCCCCATATATTGCTCCATACAGAATGATGGACCTCATATATTGTTCCATATAGAATAATGGTCCTCATATAATGCTCCATATAGAATAATGGGCCCTATATAATGCTCCATATAGAATAATGGGCCCTATATAATGCTCCATATAGAATAATGGGCTCAATATAATGCTCCATACAAAATAATGGAACCCATATAATGCTCCATACCGAATAATGGGCCCCATATTATTCCCAGTAAGGTACCATTGACCCCATATATAGCTCCATACATAATAATGTTTCTCATATAATGCTCTATATAGAATATTGGACCTCGTATAATGTTCCATACAGAATAAAGAACCCCATATATTGCCCCATATAGAATAATGGGCCTCATGTAATGCTCCATACAGAATAATGCGCCTTAAATAATGCTGCCTATATAATAATGGGCCCCATATAATGCTCCAAACAGAATAATGGGACCATTATAATGCTCCATACAGAATAAGGAGCCCCATATAATGCTCCATACAATAAAATGGAACCCATATAATGCTCCATATCGAATAATGGGCCCCATATAATGCCCCACACAGTACAATTAACCCCATATATTGCTCCATGCTGAATAATACACCTCATATAATGCTCCATACAGAATAATGGGCCTCATATAATGCTCCATACAGAATAATGTTCCCTGTATAATGCTCCATACAGAATAAAGAACCCCATATATTGCCCCATACAGAATATTTGGCCTGATATAATGCTCCTTATAGAATAATCGGCGCCCTATAATACTCCAAACAAAATAAAGAACCCCATATATTGCTCCATACAGAATAATGAACACAATATAATGTTCCATACTGAATAATGGACCCCATATAATGCTCCATACCGAAAAAGGAGCCCCATATAATGCCCCATAAAGTACAATGGACCCCATATATTGCTCCTTACAGAATAAAGGGTCTAATATAATGCTGGAAATAGAATAATGGGCCCCGTATAATGCTCCATACAGAATAATGGGTCTAATATAATGCAGGATATAGAATAATGGGCCCCGTATAATGCTCCATACAGTATAAAGATCCCATATAATGCTCCGTACTGAATAATGGGCTCCATATAATGCCCCGTAAAGTACAATGGACCCCATATCTTGCTCCGTACAGAATAATGGGCCTCAAAAAAATGCTTCATACAGATTAATGGGCCCAATATAAATCTACATGGAGTATAAGGGAACCCATTTAATGCTGCATGCCGAATAATGGGCACCATATATTGCCCCATACAGTACAAGGGACCCTATATAATGCTCCATTCAGAATAAAAAAAACATATATTGCCACATACAGAATAATGGGCCTCATTTAATGCTCCATATAGAATAATGGGCCCCATATAATGCTCCAAACAGAATAATGGACCTATATAATGCCCCATACAGTACAAATGACCCCATATAATGCTCCATTCAGAATAAAAAAAACATATTGCCCCATACAGAATAATGGGCCTCATTTAATGCTACATATAGAATAATTGGCCCCATATTATGCTCCAAACAGAATAATGGACCCATATAATGCCCCATGCAGTACAATGGACCCCATTTAATGCTCCATAGAGTATAATGGACCCCATATATTGCTCCATACAGAATAATGGGCCTCATATAATGCTCCATACATAATAATGTTCCCAGTATAATGGTCCATACAGAATAAAGAGCCGCAAATATTGCTCCATACAGAATAATGGAGCTGATAGAATGCTCCATATAGAATAATGTGCCCCATATAATACTCCATACAGAATATTGGGGTCAATATAATGCTCTGTACAGAATGATGGACCCCATATAATGCTCCATACAGAATAATGGGCCCAATATAATGCACCACACAGAATAATGCCACCCATGTAATGTCCCATACAGTACAATGGACCCCATATAATGCTCCATACAGAATGGACCCCATATAATTCCCCATACAGAATAAAGAACCCCATATATTGCACCATACAGAATAATGGGCCTCATATAATGCTCCATATAGAATAATGGGCCCCCTATAACATTCCAAACAGAATAAAGAACCCCATATATTGCTCCATACAGAATAATGGGCACAATATAATGCTCTATACAGAATAATGGACCCCATATAATGCTCCATACATAATAATGTTCCCAGTATAATGGTCCATACAGAATAAAGAGCCGCAAATATTGCTCCATACAGAATAATGGAGCTGATAGAATGCTCCATATAGAATAATGTGCCCCATATAATACTCCATACAGAATATTGGGGTCAATATAATGCTCTGTACAGAATGATGGACCCCATATAATGCTCCATACAGAATAATGGGCCCAATATAATGCACCACACAGAATAATGCCACCCATGTAATGTCCCATACAGTACAATGGACCCCATATAATGCTCCATACAGAATGGACCCCATATAATTCCCCATACAGAATAAAGAACCCCATATATTGCACCATACAGAATAATGGGCCTCATATAATGCTCCATATAGAATAATGGGCCCCCTATAACATTCCAAACAGAATAAAGAACCCCATATATTGCTCCATACAGAATAATGGGCACAATATAATGCTCTATACAGAATAATGGACCCCATATAATGCTCCATACTTAATAATGGGCCCCATATAATGTCCTGTAAGGTACAATGGACCCCATATATTGCTCCGTACAGAATAATGCGCCTCATGTAATGCCCCGTAAAGAAAAATGGACCACATATATTGCTCCGTACCGAATAATGGGCCTAATATAATGCTGGATAGAGAATAATGGGCCCCGTATAATGCTCCATACAGAATAAAGAACCCACATAATGCTCTATACAGAATAAAGAACCCTATATATTGCCCCGTACAGAATAATGGACCCCATAAAATGCGCCATACAGATTAATGGACCCCATATAATGCTCCATACAGAACAAAGAACCCCAGTATTGCCCCTTCCAGAATAATGGGCCTCTTATAATGCTCCAGAGAGAATAATGGGCCCTATATAATACTCCAAACAGAATAAATAACCCCATATTTTGCTACATGCAGAATAATGATCCCAATATAATGTTCCATACAGAATAATAGAACCCATATAATGATTTAAACCAAGTAATGGGCCACATATAATGCCCCATAAAGTACAATGTACCCCATATATTGCTCCGTACAAAATAATGGGCCTCATATATTGCTCTATATAGAATAATGGGCCCCATATAATGCTCCATACAGAATAAAGAACCCATATAATGATCCATAAAGAATAATGAACCCCATATATTGCCCCTTACAGAATAATAGACCCCATATAATGCTCCAAACAGAATAAAGAACCCCATATATTACCCCATACAGAATAAAGGACCTCAGATAATTCTCCATTTAGAATAATTGGCCTCGTATAATACTTCAAACAGAATAAAGAACCCCATATATTGCTTCATACAGCATAATGGGCCCATGTTCCATACAGAATAATGGAACCCATATAATGCTCCATACCGAATAATGGGCCCCATGCAATGCCCTGTAAAGTACAATGGACCCCATATAATGCTTCATAATGAGTTCAATATAAAGCTTCATACAGAATAATGGAACCCATTCAATGCTCCATTCTGAATAAAGGGCCCAATATATTGCCCCATACAGAACAATGGACCCCATAAATTGCTACATACTGAATAATGGATCTCATATAATGCTCCATACAGAATAATGAGCCTCATATAATGCTCCATACAGAATATTGTTCCCTGTATAATGCTCCATACAGAATGAAGAACTCCATATATTGCTGCATACAGAATAATGAAGCTCATGAAATGCTCCATATAGAATAATGTGCCCCATATAATGCTCCATACCGAATAATTGGGCTCATGTAATGCTCCATACAGAATAAAAAAAACATACAGTACAGACCAAAAGTTTGGACACACCTTCTCATTTAAAGATTTTTCTGTATTTTCTTGACTATGAAAATTGTACATTCACACTGAAGGCATCAAAACTATGAATTAACACATGTGGAATTATATACTTAACAAAAAAGTGTGAAACAACTGAAAATATGTCTTATATTCTAGGTTCTTCAAATATGCCACCTTTTGCTTTGATGACTGCTTTGCACACTTTTGGCATTCTCTTGATGAGCTTCAAGAGGTAGTCACCGGAAATGGTCTTTCAACAATCTTGAAGGAGTTCCCAGAGATGCTAAGCACTTGTTCGCCCTTTTGCCTTCACTCTGCGGTCCAGCTCATCCCAAATCAACTCGATTGGGTTCAGGTCTGGTGACTGTGGAGGCCAGATCATCTGGCGTAGCACCCCATCACTCTCCTTCTTGGTCAAATAGCCCTTACATAGCCTGGAGGTGTGTTTGGGGTCATTGTCCTGTTGAAAATTAAATGATGGTCCAACTAAACGCAAACCGGATGGAATAGCATGCCGCTGCAAGATGCTGTGGTAGACATGCTGGTTCAGTATGCCTTCAATTTTGAATAAATCCCCAACAGTGTCACCAGCAAAGCACCCCCACACCATCACACCTCCACCTCCATGCTTCACAGTGGGAATCAGGCATGTACAGTCCATCCGTTCACCTTTACTGCATCGCACAAAGACACGGTGGTTGGAACCAAAGATCTCAAATTTGGACTCATCAGACCAAAGCACAGATTTCCACTGGTTTGATGTTCATTCCTTGTGTTCTTTACCCCAAACAAGTCTCTTCTGCTTGTTGCCTGTCCTTAGCAGTGGTTTCCTAGCAGCTATTTTACCATGAAGGCCTGCTGCACAAAGTCTCCTCTTTACAGTTGTTGAAGAGATGTGTCTGCTGCTAGAACTCTGTGTGGCATTGACCTGGTCTCTAATCTGAGCTGCTGTTAACCTGCGATTTCTGAGGCTGGTAACTCGGATAACCTTATCCTCAGAAGCAGAGGTGACTCTTGGTCTTCCTTTCCTGGGGCGGTCCTCATGTGAGCCAGTTTCTTTGTAGCGCTTGATGGTTTTTGCAACTGCACTTGGGGACACTTTCAAAGTTTTCCAAATTTTTCGGACTGACTGACCTTCATTTCTTAAAGTAATGATGGTCACTCGTTTTTCTTTACTTAGCTGCTTTTTTCTTGCCATAATACAAATTCTAACCGTCTATTCAGTAGGACTATCCACCAGACTTCTGCACAACACAACTGATGGTCCCAACCCCATTTATAAGGCAAGAAATCCCACTTATTAAACCTGACAGGGCACACCTGTGAAGTGAAAACCATTTCCGGTGACTACCTCTTGAAGCTCATTAAGAGAATGCTAAGAGTGTGCAATGCTCCATATAGAATAATGTGCCCCATATAATGCTCCATACAGAATAATGGAGCTCATATAATGCTCCATACAGAATAATGGGCCCTATATAATGCTCCATATAGAATAATGGGCCTTATATAATGCTCCATATAGAATAATGGAACCCATATAATGCTCCATACTGAATATTAGTCCCCATGTAATGTGCTGTAAAGTACAATGGACCCCATATATTGCTCCATACAGAATGATGGTCCTCATATATTGTTCCATACAGAATAATGGGCCTCATATAATGCTCCATATAGATTAATGGGCCCTATATAATGCTCCATATAGAAAAATTGTACCCATATAATGCTCCATATAGAATAATGGGCCCTATATAATGCTCCGTATAGAATAATGGGCCTTATATAATGCTCCACACAGAATACTGGGCCCTATATAATGCTCCATATAGAATAACGGGCCCTATATAATGCTCCATATAGAATAATGGGCCCTGTATGATATTCCATATAGAATAATGGAACACGTATAGTGCCCCATATAGTATAATGGGCCCTTTACAATGCTCCATAGAGAATAATGGGCCCTATATAATGCTCCATACAGAATAATGGAACCCATATAATGCTCCATATAGAATAATGGCCCCTATATAATGCTCCATATAAAATAATGAGCCTTATATAATGCTCCATATAGAATAATGGAACCCATATAATGCTCCATACTGAATATTAGTCCCCATGTAATGTGCTGTAAAGTACAATGGACCCCATATATTGCTCCATACAGAATGATGGTCCTCATATATTGTTCCATACAGAATAATGAGCCTCATATAATGCTCCATATACAATAATTGGCCCCATATATAATGCTCCAAACAGAATAATGGACCCATATAATGCTTCATACAGAATAACGGGTCCAATATAAAGCTTCATACAGAATAATGGAAATCATTTAATGCTTCATACTGAAAAATGGGCCCCATATAATGCCCCATACAGTACAATGGACCCCATATAATGCTCCATACAGAATAATGGACCCCAAATATTGCTCCATATAGAATAATGTACCCCATATATTGCTCCATACAGAATAATTGGGCCCATATAATGCTTCATACAGAATAATGGACCCCATATAATGCTCTATACAGAATAATGGGCCCAATATAATTCTGCTCACAGAAAAATGGTACCCATATAATGCTCCATACCGAATAGTGGGCCCAATATAATTCCCCATACAGTACAAAGTACCCCATATATTGCTCAATACTGAATAATGGGCCCCGTATAATGCTCCATACAGAAAAAAGAACCAATATAATGCTCTATATAGAATAAATAACCCCATATATTGCCTCATACAGAATAATGGACCCCATATAATGCTCCATACAGAATAATGGACCCCATTTAATGCTCCATACAGAACAAAGAACCCCATATATTGCCCCATACAGAATAATGGGCCTCATATGATGCTCCATATAGAATAATGGGCCCTCTATAATACTCCAAACAGAATAAAGAACCCCTTATTTTTCTACAAACAGAATAATGGGCACAATATAATGTTCCATGCTGAATAATGGACCCCATATAATGCTCCATACCGATTAATGGGCCCCATATAATGCCCCGTAAAGTACAATGGACCCTATATATTGCTTCGTACAGAATAATAGGCGTCATATAATGCCCCGTAAAGAAAAATGGACCACATTTATACCTCCGTACAGAAGAATGGGCCTAATATAATGCTGGATATAGAATAATGGGCCCCGTATAAAACTCCAAATGGAATAAATAACCCCATATATTGCTCCATACAGCATAATGGGCCCATGTTCCATACAGAATAATGGAACCCATATAATGCTCCATACCGAATAATGGGCCCCATATAATGCCCTGTAAAGTACAATGGACCCCATATAATGCTTCATACAGAATAATGGGCCCATTATAAAGCTCCGTAGAGAATAATGGAACAAATTTAATGCTCCATGCCGAATAATGGGTCCAATATAATGCCCCATACAGTACAATGGGCCTCATACAATGCTCCATATATAATTGGCCTCATATAACGCTCCAAACAGAATAATGGACCCATATAATGCTTCATACAGAATAATGGGTCCAATATAAAGCTTCATACAGGATATGGGAACCCATTTAATGCTCCGTACTGAAAAATGGGCCCCATATAATGCCCCATACAGTACAATGGGCCCCATATAATGCTCCACACAGAATAATGGACCCCATATATTGCTCCATACAGAATAATGAGCCTCATATAATGCTCCATACAGAATATTGTTCCCTGTATAATGCTCCATACAGAATAAAGAACCCCATATATTGCTGCATACAGAATAATGGGGCTCATGAAATGCTCCATATAGAATAATGTGCCTCATATAGTGCTCCATACAGAATAATTGGGCCATTACAAAGCTCCACACAGATTAATGGACCACATATAATGCTCCATACAGAATAGTGGGCCCAATATATTTCTCCTCACAGAAAAATGGAACCCATATAATGCTCCATACCGAATAATGGGCCCATTATAATGCCCCATACAGTACAATGGATCCTATATATTGCTCCATACTGAATAATGGACCCCATATAATGCTCCATACAGAATAAAGAACCCCATATGTTGCGCCATACAGAATAATGAGCCTTATATAATGCTCCATATAGAATAATGAGCCCCAATAATGCTCCAAACAGAATAAAGAACCTCATATATTGCTCTATACAGAATAATGGGCACAATACAATGTTCCATGTAGAATAATGGACCCCATATATTGCTCCATAAAGTACAATGGACCCCATACAGTGGTGGCCAAAATTATTGGCACCCCTGCAATTCTGTCAGATAATACTCAGTTTCTTCCTGAAAATGATTGCAATCACAAATTCTTTGGTACTATTCTCTTCATTTAATTTGCTTGCAAGGAAAAAACACAAAAGAGAATGAAGCAAAAATCAAATCATTGATCATTTCACACAAAGCTCCAAAAATGGGCCGGACAAAAGTATTGGCACCCAAAGCCTATTACTTGGTTGCACAACCTTTAGCCAAAATAACTGAGAACAACTGCTTCCGTAAACCATCAATGAGTTTCTCACAATGCTCTCCTGGAATTGTAGACCATTCTTCTTTGGCAAACTACTCCAGGTCCCTGATATTTGAAGGGTGCCTTCTCCAAACTGCCATTTTGAGATCTCTCCACAGGTGTTCTATGGGATTTAGGTCTGGACTCATTGCTGGCCACCTTAGAAGTCTCCAGTGCTTTCTCTAAAACCATTTTATAGTGCTTTTGGAAGTGTGTTTTGGGTCATTGTCCTGCTGGAAGTCCCATGACCTCTGAGGGAGACCCAGCTTTCTCACACTGGGCCCTACATTATGCTGCAAAATTTGTTGGTAGTCTTCAGACTTCATAATGCCATGCACACGGTCAAGCAGTCCAGTGCCAGAGGCAGCAAAGCAACCCCAAAACATCAGGGAACCTCCGCCATGTTTGACTGTAGGGACCATGTTCTTTTCTTTGAATGCCTCTTTTTTTTTTCCTGTACACTCTATGTTGATGCTTTTTGCCAAAAAGCTCCACTTTTGTCTCAACTGACCAGAGAACATTCTTCCAAAACGTTTTAGGCTTTCTCAGGTAAGTTTTGGCAAACTCCAGCCTGGCTTTTTTATGTCTCGGGGTAAGAAGTGGGGTCTTCCTGGGTATCCTACCATACAGTCCCTTTTCATTCAGAAGCTGATGGATAGTACGGGTTGACACTACTGTACCCTCGGACTGCAGGGCAGCTTGAACTTGTTTGGATGTTAGTCGAGGTTCTTTATCCACCATCCGCACAATCTTGCGTTGAAATCTCTCGTCAATTTTTCTTTTCCGTCCACATCTAGGGAGATTGGCCACAGTGCCATGGGCTTTAAACTTCTTGATGACACTGCGCACGGAAGACACATGAACATTCAGGTCTTTGGAGATGGACTTGTAGCCTTGAGATTGCTCATGCTTCTTCACAATTTGGTTTCTCAAGTCCTCAGACAGTTCTTTGGTCTTCTTTCTTTTCTCCATGCTCAATGTGGTACACACAAGGACACAGGACAGAGGTTGAGTCAACTTTAATCCATGTTAACTGGCTGACAGAATTGCAGGGGTGCCAATACTTTTGGCCAGCACTGTATATTGCTCAGTACAGAATATAATGCTCCATGTAGAATAATGGAAACCATATAATGCTCCATATAGAATAATGGGCCCTATATAATGCTCCATATAGAATAATGGATCCTAAATAATGATCTATATAGAATAAAAACCCTATATAATGCTCCATATAGAATAATGGAAACCATATAGTGCTACATATAGATTAATGGGCCCTATAGAATGCTCCATATAGAATAATGTAACCCATATAACGCTCCATACTGAATAATGGGCCTCATATAATGCTCCATATAGAATAATGGGCCCTCTATAATGCTCCATATAGAATAATGGACCTTATATAATGTTCCATATAGAATAATGGAAGCTATATAGTGCACCATATAGAATAATGGACCCTATATAATGCTCCATATAGAATAATGGAGACCATATAGTGCCCCAAATAGAATAATGCGCCCTATATAACCCTTTATATAGAATAATGGGCCCTATATAATGTTCCATATAGAATAATAGGCCCTGTATTATGCTCCATATAGAATAATGGACCCTAAATAATGCTACATATAGAATAATGGAAACCATATAGTGATCCTTATAGAATAATGGGCCCGATATAATGATCCATATAAAATAATGGAACCCATATAATGCTCCATACAGAATAAAGGGCATCATGTAATGCTCCATATAGAATAATGGGCCCTATATAATGCTACATATAGAATAATTGACCTTATATAACGCTCCATATAAAATAATGGAAACCATATAGTGCTCCATATAGAAAAAAGGGCCCTTATATAATGCTCCATATAGAATAATGGAACCCATATAGTGCTCCTTAAAGAATAATGGGCCCTATATAATGCTCCACATAGAATAATGGGCCCTATATAGTGCTCCATATGGAATAATGGGCCCAATATAATGTTCCATGTAGAATAATGGACCTTATGTAATGCTCCATATAGAATAATGGGCCCTAAATAATACTCCATATAGAATAATGGGCCCTATGTATTGCTCCACATAGAATAATGGGCCCTATATAGTGCTCCATATAGAATAATGGACCCTATATAATGCTCCACATAGAATAATGGGCCCTATATAGTGCTCCATAAAGAGTAATGGGCCTCACACAATGTTCCATATAGAATAATGGGCCCAGTATAATGCTCCATATAGAATAATGGAGAACATATTGTGCTCCATATAGAATAATGGGCCTATATAATGATCCATATAGAATAATGGACATTATATAAAACTTCATATAGAATAATGCAAATCATATAGAGATCAATATAGAATAATGGACCCTATATAATACTCCATATAGAATAATGGGCCCTATATAATATTTCATATAGAATAAATGCCCTATATAATGCTCCATATAGAACAATGGGCCCTATATAATGCTCCATATAGAATACTGGGCCCTATATAATGCTACATATAGAATAATGGAAACCACATAGTGCTCCATATAGAATAATGGGCCCTATAGTATGCTCCATCTAGAGTAATGGGCCCTATATAATGTTCAATATAGTATAATGGGCCCAATATAATGCTCCATATAAAATAATGGAAATCATATAGTGCTCCATATAGAATAACGGGCCCTATATAATGCTCCATATAGAATAATGGACATTATATAATACTCCATATAGAATAATGGAAATCATATAGTGCTCCATATAGAATAATGGACCCTATATAATACTCCATATAGAATAATGGTTCTTATATAATGCTCCATATAGAATAATGGGCCCTATATAATGCTCCATATAGAACAATGGGCCATATATAGTGCTCCATAGAGAATAATGGAAACCATATAGTGCTACATATAGAATAATGGACCCAATATAATGCTCCATAAAGAATAATGGACCCTATATAATGCTCCATATAGAATAATGGGCCCTATATAACGCTCCATATAGAATAATGGAAACCATATAATGCTCCATATAGAATAATGGGCCCGATATAATGCTCCATACAAAATAATGGGCCCTATATAATGCTCCATATAGAATAATGGAAACCATATAGTGCTCCATATAGTATAATGGACCCTATATGATGTTCCATATTGAATAATGAATCCTATATAATGCTCCATATAGAATAATAGAAACCATATAATGCTCCATATAGAGATTTGGGCCCTATATAATGCTCCACACAGAATAATGGGCCCTATATAATGCTCCATATAGAATAATGGGCCAACTATGATGCTCCATATAGAATAATGGAACCTATATAATGCCCATTATAGAATAATGCACCCTATATAATCCTCTATATAGATTAATGGCAACCATATAGTGATCCATATAGAATAATGGGCCCTATATAATGCTCCATATAGAATAATGGAACCCATATAATGCTCCATACAGAATAATGGGCCTCATATAATGCTCCATATAGAATAACGGGCCCTATATAATGCTCCATATAGAATAATGGACCTTATATAATGCTCCATATAGAATAATGGAAACCATATAGTGTTCCATATAGAATAATGGACCCTATATAATGCTCCTTATAGAATAATGAAAACCATATAATGCTCCATATAGAATAATGGGCAGTATATAATGCTCCATAGATAATAATGGGCCATATATAATGCTCCATATAGAATAATGGGCCCAATATAATGCTCCATATAGAATAATTGACCCTATATGATGCTCCATATAGAATAATGGAAACCATATAGTTCCCCGTATTGAATAATGGGCCCTATATCATGCTCCATATAGAATAATGGGCCCTATATAATGTTCCATACAGAATAATAGGCCCTATATTATGCTCCATATGGAATAATGGGCCCTACATAATGCTACATATAGAATAATAGCAACCATATAGTGATTCATAAAGAATAATGGGCCCTATATAATGCTCCATATAGAATAATGGGCCCTATATAACGCTCCATATAGAATAATGGAAACCATATAATGCTCCATATAGAATAATGGGCCCGATATAATGCTCCATACAAAATAATGGGCCCTATATAATGCTCCATATAGAATAATGGAAACCATATAGTGCTCCATATAGTATAATGGACCCTATATGATGTTCCATATAGAATAATGAATCCTATATAATGCTCCATATAGAATAATAGAAAACATATAATGCTCCATATAGAGATTTGGGCCCTATATAATGCTCCATACAGAATAATGGGCCCTATATAATGCTCCATATAGAATAATGGGCCAACTATGATGCTCCATATAGAATAATGGAACCTATATAATGCCCCATATAGAATAATGCACCCTATATAATCCTCTATATAGATTAATGGCAACCATATAGTGATCCATATAGAATAATGGGCCCTATATAATGCTCCATATAGAATAATGGAACCCATATAATGCTCCATACAGAATAATGGGCCTCATATAATGATCCATATAGAATAACGGGCCCTATATAATGCTCCATATAGAATAATGGACCTTATATAATGCTCCATATAGAATAATGGAAACCATATAGTGTTCCATATAGAATAATGGACCCTGTATAATTCTCCTTATAGAATAATGAAAACCATATAATGCTCCATATAGAATAATGGGCAGTATATAATGCTACATAGATAATAATGGGCCATATATAATGCTCCATATAGAATAATGGGCCCAATATAATGCTCCATATAGAATAATTGACCCTATATGATGCTCCATATAGAATAATGGAAACCATATAGTTCCCCGTATTGAATAATGGGCCCTATATCATGCTCCATATAGAATAATGGGCCCTATATAATGTTCCATACAGAATAATAGGCCCTATATTATGCTCCATATGGAATAATGGGCCCTACATAATGCTACATATAGAATAATAGCAACCATATTGTGATCCATAAAGAATAATGGGCCCTATATAATGCTCCATATAGAATAATGGTACCCATATAATGCTCCATACAGAATAATGGGCCTCATAAAATGCTCCATATAGAATAATGGGCCCTATATAATGCTCCATATAGAATAATCAACTTTATATAACGCTCCATATAGAATAATGGAAACCATATAATGCTCCATATAGAATAATGGACCCTATATAATGTTCCATATCGAATAATGGACCCTATATAATGCTACATATAGAATAATGGAATCCATATATTGCTCCATATAGAATAATGGGCCTCATTTAATGATCCATATAGAATAATGGGAACCATATAGTGTTCCATATAGAATAAAGGGCCCTATATAATGCCCCATATATAATAATGGAACGCATATAGTGCTCCATATAGAATAATGGGCCTCACATAATGCTCCATATAGAATAATGGGCGCTAAATAATGCTCCATATAGAATAATGGGCCCTATTTAATGCTCCATATAGAATAATGGGCCCTATAAAATGCTCCACATAGATCAATGGGCTCTTTATAGTGCTCCATATAGAATAATGGGCCCAATATAATGCTCCATATAGAATAATGGACCCTATATAATGCTCCATATAGAATAATGGGTCCAATATAATGCTCATTATATAATAATGGAAAATATATTGTGCTCCAAAAAGAATAATGGGCCCTATATAATGCTCCATATAGAATAATGGACATTATGTAATACTCCATATAGAATAATGGAAATCATATAGTGCTCCATATAGAATAATGTGCCCTATACAATGCTCCGTATAGAATAATGGGCCCTATGTAATGCTCCACATAGATTAATGGGCCATATATAGTGCTCCATATAGAATAATGGGCCCAATATAATGCTCCATATAGAATAATGGACCATATATAATGCTCCATAAAAAATAATGGGCCCAATATAATGCTCCATATAGAATAATGGAAACCATATTGTGCTCGGTATAGAATAATGGGCCTATATAATGCTCCATATAGAATAATGGGCCCTATATAATATTTCATATAGAATAAAGGGCCCTATATAATGCTCCATATAGAACAATTGGCCCTATATAATGCTCCATATAGAATACTGGGCTCTATATAATGCTACATATAGAATAATGGAAACCATATAGTGCTCCATATAGAATAATGGCCCCTATAGTATGCTCCAACTAGAGTAATGGGCCCTATATAATGTTCAATATAGTAGAATGGGCCCAATATAATGCTCCATATAAAATAATGGAAAACATATAGTGCTCCATATAGAATAATGGGCCCTATATAATGCTACATATAGAATAATGGACATTATATAATACTCCATATAGAATAATGGAAATCATATAGTGCTCCATCTAGAATAATGGACCCTATATAATACTCCATTCAGAATAATGGGTCTTATATAATGCTCCATATAGAATAATGAGCCCTATATAATGCTCCATATAGAACAATGGGCCATATATAATGCTCCATAGAGAATAATGGAAACCATATAGTGCTACATATAGAATAATGGACCCAATATAATGCTCCATAAAGAATAATGGACCCTATATAATGCTCCAAATAGAATAATGGAAACCATATAATGCTCCATATAGAATAATGGGCCTGGTATAATGCTCCATACAACATAATGGGCCCTATATAATGCTCCATATAGAATAATGGAAACCATATAGTGCTCCATATAGAATAATGGACCCTATATGATGCTCCATATAGAATAATGAATCCTATATAATGCTCCATATAGAATAATGGGCCCTATATAATGCTCCATATAGAATAATAGAAACCATATATTGATCCATATAGAATTTTGGGGTCTATATAATGCTCCATACACAATAATGGGCCTCATATAATGCTCCATATAGAATAAAGGGCCCTATATAATGCTCCATATAGAATAATGGACCTTATATAATGCTCCATATATAATAATGGAAACCATATAGTGTTCCATATAGAATAATGGACCCTATATAATGCTTCTTATAGAATAATGAAAACCATATAATGCTCCATATAGAATAATGGGCAGTATATATTGCTCCATAGAGAATAATGGGCCATATATAATGCTCCATATAGAATAATGGGCCCAATATAATGCTCCATATAGAATAATTGACCCTGTATGGTGCTCCATATAGAATAATGGAAACCATATAGTGCCCCATATAGAATAATGGGCCCTATATCATGCTCCATATAGAATAATGGGCCCTATATAATGTTCCATACTGAATAATAGGCCCTATATTATGCTCCATATGGAATAATGGGCCCTACATAATGCTGCATATAGAATAATAGCAACCATATAGTGATCCATATAGAATAATGGGCCCTATATAATGCTCCATATAGAATAATGGTACCCATATAATGCTCCATACAGAATAATGGGCCTCATAAAATGCTCCATATAGAATAATGGGCCCTATATAATGCTCCATATAGAATAATCAACTTTATATAACGCTCCATATAGAATAATGGAAACCATATAATGCGCCATATAGAATAATGGACCCTATATAATGTTCCATATAGAATAATGGACCCTATATAATGCTCCATATGGAATAATGGACCCTGTATAATACTACATATAGAATAATGGAATCCATATATTGCTCCATATAGAATAATGGGCCTCATTTAATGCTCCATATAGAATAATGGGAACCATATAGTGTTCCATATAGAATAAAGGGCCCTATATAATGCTCCATATAGAATAATGGAACCCATATAGTGCTCCATATAGAATAATGGGCCTCACATAATGCTCCATATAGATTAATGGGCACTAAAAAATGCTCCATATAGAATAATGGGCCCTATTTAATGCTCCATATAGAAAAATGGGCCCTACATAATGCTCCACATAGAATAATGGGCCCTTTATAGTGCTCCATATAGAATAATAGACCCTATATAATGCTCCATATAGAATAATGCACCCTATATAATGATCTATATAGAATAATGGAAACCATATATTGCTCCATATAGAATAATAGGCCCTATATAATGCTCCATATAGAATAATGGAACCCATATAATGCTCCATACAGAATAATGGGCCTCATATAATGCTCCATATAGAATAAAGGGCCCTATAAAATGCTCCATATAGAATAATGGAAACCATATAATGTTACATATAAATTAATGGGCCCTATATAATGCTCCATACAGAATAATGGGCCCTATATAATGCTCCAGATAGAATAATGGAAACCATATGGTGCTCCATATAGAATAATGGACCCTATGTGATGCTCCATGTCGACTAATGGAAACCATATAATGCTCCACATAGAATAATGAGCCCTATATAATGTTCCATACAAAATAATGGACCCTATCTAATGCTCCATATAGAATAATGGACCCTATATAATGCTCCATATAGAATAATGGGCCATATATAATGATCCATATATAATAATGGAAACCATATAATGCTCCATATAGAATAATGGGCCCTATATAATTTTTCATACAGAATAATGGGCCCTCTATAATGCTCCATATGGAATATTTGGCCCTGTATAATGCTCTATATAGAATAATGGACCCTATATAATGCTCCATATAGAATAATGGGCCCTATATAATGATCCATATATAATAATGGAAACCATATAATGCTCCATAAAGAATAATGGACCCTATATAATTTTCCATACAGAATAATGGGCCCTATATAATGCTCCATATGGAATATTGGGCCCAATATAATGCTCCATATAGAATAATGGACCCTATATAATGATTCTTAAAGAATAATGGACCCTATATAATGCTCCACATAGAATAATGGAAACCATATAGTGCTCCATATAGTATAATGGATCCTATATAATGCTCCATATAGAATAATGGAACCCATATAATGCTCCATACAGAATAATGGGCCTCATATAATGCTCCATATAGCATAATGGGCCCTATATAATGCTCCATATAGAATAATGGACATTAAATAATGATCCATATAGAATAATGGAAAAGAAATAGTGCTCCATATTGAATAATGGACCCTATATAATGTTCCATATAGCATAATGAAAACCATATAATGCTCCATATAGAATAATGGGCCCTATATAATGCTCCATACAGAATAATAGGCCATATATAATGTTCCATATAGAATAATGGGCCCAATATAATGCTCCATATTGAATAATGGACCCAATATAATGATCCATATAGAATATTGGACCCTATATAATGCTCCATATAGAATAATGGAAACCATATAGTGCCCCATATAGAATAATGGGCCCTATATAATGCTCCATATAGAATAATGGACCCTATATAATGCTCCATATAGATTAATGGACCCTATATAATGTTCCATATAGAATAATGGACCATATAATGCTCCATATAGAATAATGGGCCATATATAATGCCCTATATAGAATAATGGAAACTATATAGTGCTCCATATAGATTAATGGACCCTATATAATGCTCCATATAGAATAATGGACCCTATATAAAGCTCCATATAGATTAATGGCCCTATATAATGCTCCATATAGAATAATGGAAACCATATAATGCTCCATATAAATTAATGGGCCCTATATAATGCTCCATACAGAATAATGGGCCCTATATAATGCTCCAGATAAAATAATGGAAACGATATGGTGCTCCATATAGAATAATGGACCCTATATGATGCTCCATGTAGAATAATGGAAACCATATAATGCTCCACATAGAATAATGGGCCCTATATAATGTTTCATACACAACAATGGGCCCTATATAATGCTCCATATAGAATAATGGACCCTATATAATGCTCCATATAGAATAATGGGCCATATATAATAATCCATATATAATAATGGAAACCATATAATGCTCCATATAGAATAATGGGCCCTATATAATTTTCCATACAGAATAATGGGCCCTATATAATGCTCCATATGGAATATTGGGCCCAATATAATGCTCCATATAGAATAATGGACCCTATATAATGATTCATAAAGAATAATGGATCCTATATAATGCTCCACATAGAATAATGGAAACCATATAGTGCTCCTTATAGTATAATGGATCCTATATAATGATCCATATAGAATAATGGAACCCATATAATGCTTCATACAGAATAATGGGCCTCATATAATGCTCCGTATAGCATAATGGGCCCTATATAATGCGCCATATAGAATAATGGACATTAAATAATGCTCCATATAGAATAATGGAAAAGAAATAGTGCTCCATATTGAATAATGGACCCTATATAATGTTCCATATAGAATAATGAAAAACATATAAATACTCCATTTAGAATAATGGGCCCTATATAATGCTCCATACAGAATAATAGGCCATATATAATGTTCCATATAGAATAATGGGCCCAATATAATGCTGCATATTGAATAATTGACCCAATATAATGATCCATATAGAATATTGGATCCTATATAATGCTCCATATAGAATAATGGAAACCATATAGTGCCCCATATAGAATAATGGGCCCTATATAATGCTCCATATAGAATAATGGGCCCTATATAATGTTACATATAGAATAATGGCCCTATATTATGATACGTATAGATTAATTGGATCTATATAATGCTACAAATAGAATAATGGAAATCATATAGTACATCATATAGAATAATGGGCCTTATATAATGCTCCATATAGAATAATGGAACCCATATAATGTTCCATACATAATAATGGGCCTCATATAACGCTCCATATACAATAATGGGCCCTATATAATGCTCCATACAGAATAATGGACCCTATATAATGATCCATATAGAATAATGGACCATATATAATGCTCCATATAGAATAATGGGCCATATATAATGTCATATATAGAATAATGGAAACGATATAGTGCTCCATATAGATTAATGGACCCTATATAATGCTCCATATAGAATAGTGGACCCTTTATAATGCTCCATATAGATTAATGGGCCCTATATAATGCTCCATATAGAATAATGGAAACCATATAATGCTCCATATAAATTTATGGGCCCTATATAATGCTCCATACAGAATAATGGGCCCTATATAATGCTTCATATAGAATAATGGAAACCATATGGTGCTCCATATAGAATAATGGACCCTATATGATGCTCCATATAGAATAATGGATACTATATAATGCTCCATATATAAAAATGGGCCCTATATAATGCTTCATATAGAATAATGGAAACCATATAATGTTCCACATAGAATAATGGGCCCTATATAATGCTCCATACAGAATAATGGGCCCTATATAATGCTCCATATAGAATAATGGACCCTATATAATGCTCCATATAGAATAATGGACCCTATATAAAGCTCCATATAGAATAATGGGCCCTATATAATGATCCTTGTATATTAATGGAAACCATATAATGCTCCATACCGAATAAGGAGCCCCATATAATGCCCCATAAAGTACAATGGACCCCATATATTGCTCCGTACAGAATAAAGGGTCTAATATAATGCTGGAAATAGAATAATGGGCCCCGTATAATGCTCCATACAGAATAATGGGTCTAATATAATGCAGGATATAGAATAATGGGCCCCATATAATGCTCCATACAGTATAAAGAACAGATATAATCCTCCGTACTGAATAATGGGCTCCATATAATGCCCCGTAAAGTACAAGGGACCCCATATCTTGCTCCGTACAGAATAATGGGCCTCAAAAAAATGCTTCATACAGATTAATGGGCCCAATATAAATCTACATGGAGTATAAGGGAACCCATTTAATGCTTCATGCCGAATAATGGGCACCATATATTGCCCCATACAGTACAAGGGACCCTATATAATGCTCCATTCAGAATAAACAAAACATATATTAACACATACAGAATAATGGGACTCATTTAATGCTCCATATAGAATAATGGGCCCCATATAATGATCCAAACAGAATAATGGACCCATATAATGCCCCATACAGTACAATGGACCCCATATAATGCTCCATTCAGAATAAAAAAAAAACATATATTGCCCCATACAGAATAATGGCCCTCATTTAATGCTCCATATAGAATAATTGGCCCCATATTATGCTCCAAACAGAATAATGGACCCATATAATGCCCCATGCAGTACAATGGACCCCATTTAATGCTCCATAGAGTATAATGGACCCCATATATTGCTCCATACAGAATAATAGGCCTCATATAATGCTCCATACAGAATAATGTTCCCAGTATAATGGTCCATACAGAATAAAGAGCCGCAAATATTGCTCCATACAGAATAATGGGGCTGATAGAATGCTCCACACAGAATAATGCCATCCATGTAATGTTCCATACAGTACAATGGACCCCATATAATGCTCCATACAGAATGGACCCCATATAATTCCCCATACAGAATAAAGAACCCCATATATTGCCCCATACAGAATAATAGGCCTCATATAATGCTCCATATAGAATAATGGGCCCCCTATAACATTCCAAACAGAATAAAGAACCCTATATATTGCTCCATACAGAATAATGGGCACAATATAATGCTCTATACAGAATAATGGACCCCATATAATGCTCCATACTGAATAATGGGCCCCATATAATGCCCTGTAAGGTACAATGGACCCCATATATTGCTCCGTACAGAATAATGGGCCTCATGTAATGCCCCATAAAGAAAAATGGACCACATATATTGCTCCGTACAGAATAATGGGCCTAATATAATGCTGGATAGAGAATAATGGGCCCCGTATAATGCTCCATACAGAATAAAGAACGCACATAATGCTCTATACAGAATAAAGAACCCTATATATTGCCCCGTACAGAATAATGGACCCCATAAAATGCTCCATACAGATTAATGGACCCCATATAATGCTCCATACAGAACAAAGAACCCCAGTATTGCCCCTTCCAGAATAATGGGCCTCTTATAATGCTCCATAGAGAATAATGGGCCACCTATAACATTCCAAACAGAATAAAGAACCCCATATTTTGCTACATGCAGAATAATGATCCCAATATAATGTTCCATACAGAATAATAGAACCCATATAATGATTTAAACCGAGTAATGGGCCACATATAATGCCCCATAAAGTACAATGTACCCCATATATTGCTCCGTACAAAATAATGGGCCTCATATAATGCTCTATATAGAATAATGGGCCCCGTATAATGCTCCATACAGAATAAAGAACCCATATAATGATCCATAAAGAATAAAGAACCCCATATATTGCCCCTTACAGAATAATAGACCCCATATAATGCTCCAAACAGAATAAAGAACCCCATATATTACCCCATACAGAATAAAGGACCTCAGATAATTCTCCATTTAGAATAATGGGCCTCGTATAATACTTCAAACAGAATAAAGAACCCCATATATTGCTTCATACAGCATAATGGGCCCATGTTCCATACAGAATAATGGAACCCATATAATGCTCCATACCGAATAATGGGCCCCATGCAATGCCCTGTAAAGTACAATGGACCCCATATAATGCTTCATAATGAGTTCAATATAAAGCTTCATACAGAATAATGGAACCCATTCAATGCTCCATTCTGAATAAAGGGCCCAATATATTGCCCCATACAGAACAATGGACCCCATAAATTGCTGCATACTGAATAATGGACCTCATATAATGCTCTATACAGAATATTGTTCCCTGTATAATGCTCCATACAGAATGAAGAACCCCATATATTGCTGCATACAGAATAATGGGGCTCATGAAATGCTCCATATAGAATAATGTGCCCCATATGATGCTCCATACCGAATAATTGGGCTCATATAATGCTCCATACAGAATAAAAAAAACATACAGTACAGACCAAAAGTTTGGACACACCTTCTCATTTAAAGATTTTTCTGTATTTTCTTGACTATGAAAATTGTACATTCACACTGAAGGCATCAAAACTTTGAATTAACACATGTGGAATTATATACTTTTGCTTTGATGACTGCTTTGCACACTTTTGGCATTCTCTTGATGAGCTTCAAAAGGTAGTCACCGGAAATGGTCTTCCAACAATCTTGAAGGAGTTCCCAGAGATGCTAAGCACTTGTTCACCCTTTTGCCTTCACTCTGCGGTCCAGCTCATCCCAAACCAACTCGATTGGGTTCAGGTCTGGTGACTGTGGAGACAAGGTCATCTGGCGTAGCACCTAATCACTCTCCTTCTTGGTCAAATAGCCCTTACATAGCCTGGAGGTGTGTTTGGGGTCATTGTCCTGTTGAAAATTAAATGATGGTCCAACTAAACGCAAACCGGATGGAATAGCATGCAGCTGCAAGATGCTGTGGTAGACATGCTGGTTCAGTATGCCTTCAATTTTGAATAAATCCCCAACAGTGTCACCAGCAAAGCACCCCCACACCATCACACCTCCTCCTCCATGCTTCACAGTGGGAATCAGGCATGTAGAGTCCATCCGTCCACCTTTACTGCGTCGCACAAAAACACGGTGGTTGGAACCAAAGATCTCAAATTTGGACTCATCAGACCAAAGCACAGATTTCCACTGGTTTAATGTTCATTTCTTTTGTTCTTTACCCCAAAAAGTCTCTTCTGCTTGTTGCCTATCCTTAGCAGTGGTTTCCTAGCAACTATTTTACCATGAAGGCCTGCTGCACAAAGTCTCCTCTTTACAGTTGTTGAAGAGATGTGTCTGCTGCTAGAACTCTGTGTGGCATTGACCTGGTCTCTAATCTGAGCTGCTGTTAACCTGCGGTTTCTGAGGCTGGTAACTCGGATAACCTTATCCTCAGAAGCAGAGGTGATTCTTGGTCTTCCTTTCCTGGGGCGGTCCTCATGTGAGCCAGTTTCTTTGTAGCGCTTGATGGTTTTTGCACTTGGGGACACTTTCAAAGTTTTCCAAATTTTTCGGACTGACTGACCTTCATTTCTTAAAGTAATGATGGCCACTCGTTTTTCTTTACATATCTGCTTTTTTCTTGCCATAATACAAATTCTAACAGTCTATTCAGTAGGACTATCCACCAGACTTCTGCACAACACAACTGATGGTCCCAACCCCATTTATAAGGCAAGAAATCCCATTTATTAAACCTGACAGGGCACACCTGTGAAGTGAAAACCATTTCCGGTGACTACCTCTTGAAGCTCATCAAGAGAATGCCAATAGTGTGCAAGGCAGTCATCAAAGCAAAAGTTGGCTACTTTGAAGAACCTAGAATATAAGACATATTTTCAGTTGTTTCTCACTTTTTTGCTAAGTATATAATTCCACAAGTGTTAATTCATAGTTTTGATGCCTTCAGTGTGAATGTACAATTTTCATAGTCATGAAAATACAGAAAAATCTTTAAATGAGAAGGTGTGTCCAAACTTTTGGTCTGTACTGAATATTGCCCCATACAGAAAAATGGGGCTCATATAATGCTCCATATACAATAATTAGCCCCATATAATGCTCCAAACAGAATAATGAACCCATATAATGCTTCATACAGAATAATGGGTCCAATATAAAGCTTCATACAGAATAATGGAAATCATTTAATGCTCCATACTGAAAAATGGGCCCCATATAATGCCCCATACAGTACAATGGACCCCATATAATGCTCCATACAGAATAATAGACCCCAAATATTGCTCCATATAGAATAATGTGCCCCAAATAATGCTCCATACAGAATAATGGAGCTTAAATAATGCTCCATACAGAATAATGGGCCCTATATAATGTTCCATATAGAATAATGGGCCTTATATAATGCTCCATATAGAATAATGGAACCCATATAATGCTCCATACTAAATATTAGTCCCCATGTAATGCGCTGTAAAGTACAATGGACCCCATATATTGCTCCATACAGAATGATGGTCCTCATATATTGTTCCATACAGAATAATGGGCCTCATATAATGCTCCATATAGATTAATGGGCCCTATATGATGCTCCATATAGAAAAATTGAACCCATATAATGCTCCATATAGAATAATGGGCCCTATATAATGCTCCATATAGAATAATGGGCCTTGTATAATGCTCCATACAGCATAATGTGTTATGTTCTGCTACCAAAGCTAAGGAAAGAGAGGAGATCTGTCCCTACTATAAGACTCAGCTGAATCCCTACGATGTAACAGGGAACCTGATCCTGCGATCAGACCTGCTAAAGTCCTAATCTAGTCTGTACGGAGACCTATAGATTTGGGGAGGGAATCCCTACAAGTACTAAGGACTGGGAGGAATATGGGACACCTCCTAACAGAAATAGTAGCAGACAGACGAACAAACAAAATAGATAGAACATAGAGGTCCGTAGACCAAGCAAACTAACAGAGTTAGATACAGAGCACAGGCTAGCTAGAAAGTAGATATACAATGAAGTCCAGCAAAGCCAGAAGGGCGGAGCAGGATTAAATAGGCCAACAAGGTCATGTGACCAGCAAAGGAAAAAAAAACCTAACAGCAAGGTTCTAACTGTACCCCCCCTTCTAAGAGGATCCTCCGGATCCCCTAGGACCAGGCTTATCAGGAAATCTCCTGTGAAACGCTCTGATAAGTCTGGACGCGGAAACATCATCTGACCTCACCCAAGAGTTATCCTCGGGTCCGAAACCTTTCCAGGTCACAAGATACTGCAAACTACCTCTATACCGTCTAGAGTCAAGGATGCGAGAAATTTCATATTCCCCGTCCTCCACCACCGGAGGAACAGAGGCAGAGGCGTCACCATCCGACACAACAGCTTTTTTTAACAGAGAGACATGAAAGACCGGATTAATTCTCCAGGAGGTAGGAACCTCCAACCTAACAGCAGATTGGTTGACAACCTGAAGCACCTTAAAGGGCCCTACAAACTTGGGACCCAATTTCTTAGAAGGAATCCTCAACCGCAGATTCCTAGAGGACAACCAAACCATGTCACCAACAGCGAACAAAACCTCCTGTCGTTTCCTATCAAAGTAGTCTTTAGATTTTCTGCTGGCCTCCTGAAGATTACCACGCACATCCGTCCAAACTCTTTCCAAATCACCGGAAAAATTCTCCTCCTCAGGCACGGCAGATCCCAACTTGGAGAACGACCCAAACGACGGATGTCCCCAAGAACAACAAAAAAAAGGCGAACAACCAGCAGAAGAAGATGTATGATTGTTCAGAGCAAATTCGGCAAGTGGCAGAAACTCAGACCACCCCTCTTGATTGTCTGCCACAAAACAACGCAAGAACTGCTCAACATCCTGGTTTTTCCTTTCTGTCTGGCCATTAGATTCAGGATGATATCCGGACGAAAACGACAAATGAATTCCCAACCTGTCACAAAAGGCACGCCAAAAACGAGCCACGAACTGAGGACCCCTATCAGAAACAATGTCAGTAGGAACGCCATGAAGTCTGACAATTTCCTTGACAAAGGCCTTAGCGAGAGTTTTAGTGCAGGGCAGTTTGACGAAGGGAACCAAGTGACACATCTTGCTAAAACGGTCCACGACCACCCAGATGACAGTAAAACCCTCAGAGGGGGGAAGGTCAGTTATAAAGTCCATAGCCAAATGTGTCCAAGGAGCACTGGGGACCTCCAAAGGACAAAGCAACCCCGCAGCAGGAGTATGTGAGGACTTAGATCTAGCACATATAGTACATTGGCGCACCCACTTAATGACTTCCTTCTGCCATCCAGGCCACCAAAAACTGCGACCCACCAGTCTCTTGGTCTCAGAGATTCCGGGATGACCTGCCAACCGAGATTCGTGACACTCAACAAACAAATCTCTCCTAAAGGTCCCAGGCACAAACAACCTCCCATGAGGAGTGTTAGATGGGGCATTCTCCTGAGCTTTAAGAATCTCATCTTCCAAAACGGATTCTAAAGCAGCTATCACAACACCTTCTTGTAAAATGTTTTCCTCTTTCTCAGCACCGACTATGGGAGAAAAACTGCGAGACAAGGCATCCGCCTTAACATTCTTAGTACCAGGGATGTAAGTAACGGAGAAATTAAACCGCGAGAAAAACAGTGCCCACCTAGCCTGACGGGCATTCAGGCGCTTGGCAGCATCAAGATATATCAGATTTTTATGATCCGTAAGAACCTGAACGGGAAATTCCGCACCCTCCAAGAAGTGGCGCCAGTGTTCAAATGTGAGTTTAATAGCCAATAATTCCCGATTACCAATATCGTAATTCAATTCAGTCTCCGAAAATTTTTTTGAAAAAAAGGCACAGGGATGTAATCCATCCCCGTTATCCTGAGACAATACTGCGCCAACCCCCACAGAGGAAGCATCAACCTCAACCAAAAACGGCCTAGTAACATCAGGCTGCATAAGGATGGGAGCAGAGGTGAACCTCTCCTTGAGATACACAAAAGCTTCAATGGCCTCAGAAGACCACTGAACCGCATCAGCACCTTTCCTGGTGAGATCAGTCAGAGGTTTGACAATACTAGAAAAATTTTTTATGAATTTTCTATAGTAATTGGCGAAACCCAAAAACCTCTGTATCGATTTCAAACCAATAGGCCTAGGCCATTCCTGCACAGCCTGAACCTTAACCGGATCCATCTCAAAACCTTTGCTGGAGATAATGTAGCCCAAAAAACTAATTCTCTGTACAGCGAACTCACATTTCTCCAGCTTAGCAAAAAGCGAATTGTCCATTAATAACTGTAATACCTCACACACGCTCCGCCAATGAGACTCCAGATCTGGCGAATAAATCAAAATGTCATCCAAATACACAACCACATTTTTACCGATCAAAGGTCTAAGGATGTCATTAATCAGATTCTGAAAAAATGCAGGAGCATTAGTAAGACCAAAAGGCATAACCAGATTCTCAAAATGACCCACAGGACTGTTAAAAGCAGTCTTCCATTCATCACCCTCCTTCATGCGCAACAGATTGTATGCCCCCTTAAGGTCAATTTTAGAGAACCACTTGGCCCCCAATAACTGGTTAAACAGATCAGGAATCAATGGCAGTGGGTAAGGATTGTGTACCGTAATTTTGTTAATCTCACGAAAATCCAGACAAGGACGTAAACCGCCGTCCTTTTTTTTTACAAAAAAAAATCCAACCGCCACAGGAGACTTAGAGGACCTAATGTGACCGGCGGCCAAACTTGTCTGTATGTATTCCTCCAAAGCCTTCCTCTCAGGAATAGTAAGGTTAAATAAACGACTTTTAGGAAGAGTCGCTCCAGGGACAAATTCAATAGAACAATCATAGTCTCTATGGGGAGGCAAAACCTGCGATTCTTTCTCAGAAAAAACTCTCCAAAAATCCTGAATAGGAACAGGCAATTCTCCCCTACCCAAAGCTGCAATACGCCCGTTACAACACTTGTCATAACATTTATGGCTCCAGGATTTAATTTCACTGGTAGACCAATCCAGTACAGGATTGTGAAATTTTAACCAGGGCAAACCCAATATTACTGGAGAAGGCAAGTTATTCAACACTACCAAATCCAATTTCTCATGGTGAACACCATTAATAGTGAGAGGAAATTCACTGACCTTGAGAGTAATATTCTTCAAAGGGGAGCCATCCACAGAAACCACAGCAATGGGGGATGATAAAGGTTCAGGTTTTAAATTGAGTTTTTCCACGAATCCCCCATCAATTACATTCAGTGTAGACCCGCAATCAACAAACACACGAAATTCCATTAATTTTTCCTGAGCAATCGTGGAAGCAGCTAAAAATATACCCTTGGAATTTAAACAGGCAATACGGGCATGACTGACCATTTTTTTTTCTTTCTTCATACGAAGCTCACAGCCTTTAATCAAATGACCAGATTTTCCGCAATAGAAACACAAGCCTTCCGAAAAACGACGGTCTTTTTCTTGAGAGCGAGGTGCCACCAATCCAATCTCCATCGGTTCACCACTGTTAGTACACACATTATCATAACCAGAAACTGACATAGCAGAGGATTTGCTCTCATTAACCCTTGCACGCAGTCTCCTATCCACCCGTATAGCTAATTGCATAGCCTGTTGCAAATCCTCAGGTGTAGGATAAGCAATTAGCAGGTCTTTAACCCTTTCACTGAGCCCAGCAAGAAATAGACTTTTCAGAGCAGAATCGTTCCACCCTGTTTGAGTGGACCAACGACGAAAATGTGTACAATATTTTTCTACATTACCTGATCCTTGTTTTAAACGTCTCAACTCAGTCTCAGCTGATGCGACACGGTCAGGATCATCATATAATAGTCCCAAAGCAGAAAAAAAACTATCCACTGATCTGAAGCATGTATCACTAGGTTGCAAAGAAAAGGCCCACTCCTGAGGCTCTTTGCGCAAAAGTGACATTATGAACCCTACGCGCTGGGATTCATCCCCAGAGGACTTGGGTCTCAAACGAAAATACAATAAGCAAGCATTTTTAAATGAAAAAAATTCTCGATGTTCACCAAAAAATAAATCTGGCAAACATACCTTAGGCTCCAAGAAATATGCTCCAGGACAGTTACTCACGTGCTGACGGAGCTCGGCCACTTCCAGAGAGAGTCCCTGCAGGTGTTTAGCCAAATCCTGAACCGACACCATGATGGAACAAAAAAAAAATCTTTCCTTAGAGAATTTGCAGGCTGGACTTACTGTTATGTTCTGCTACCAAAGCTAAGGAAAGAGAGGAGATCTGTCCCTACTATAAGACTCAGCTGAATCCCTACGATGTAACAGGGAACCTGATCCTGCGATCAGACCTGCTAAAGTCCTAATCTAGTCTGTACGGAGACCTATAGATTTGGGGAGGGAATCCCTACAAGTACTAAGGACTGGGAGGAATATGGGACACCTCCTAACAGAAATAGTAGCAGACAGACGAACAAACAAAATAGATAGAACATAGAGGTCCGTAGACCAAGCAAACTAACAGAGTTAGATACAGAGCACAGGCTAGCTAGAAAGTAGATATACAATGAAGTCCAGCAAAGCCAGAAGGGCGGAGCAGGATTAAATAGGCCAACAAGGTCATGTGACCAGCAAAGGAAAAAAAACCTAACAGCAAGGTTCTAACATAATGGGCCCTATATAATGATCCATATAAAATAATGGACCCTATATAATGCTCCATATGGAATAATGGGCCCTGTATGATATTCCATATAGAATAATGGAACACATATAGTGCCCCATATAGTATAATGGGCCCTTTACAATGCTCCATAGAGAATAATGGGCCCTATATAATGCTCCATACAGAATAATGGAACCCATAAAATGCTCCATATAGAATAATGGGCCTTATATAATGCTGCATATAAAATAATGGGCCCCATACAGAATGATGGACCTCATATATTGTTTCATGCAGAATAATGGGCCTCATATAATGCTTCATACAGAATAATGTGCCCAATATACTGCTCCATAGAGAATAATGGGCCCTACATATTGCTCCATATAGAATGGGCACGATATAATGATCCATACAGAATAATGGACCTCACATAATGCTCCATATAGAATAATTTCACCCTATATAATGCTCCATACCGAATAATGGGCCCTATATAATGCTCCATACAGAATAATGGGCCCTATATCATGCTCCATATAGAGTAATGGAACCCATATAATGCTCCATATAGAATAATGGAGCTCATATAATGATCCATATAGAATAATGGGCCCCATATATTGCTCCATATAGAAAAATTGGCCCTATATAATGCTCCATATAGATAATGGGCCCTATGTAATGCTCCATATAGAATAATGGGTCCTATATAATGATCCATACAGAATAATGGGCCATATATAATGCTCCATATAGAATAATGGGCCCTATATAATACTAAATATAGAATAATGGAACCCATATAATGTTACATACCGAATATTAGGCCCCATGTAATGCCCCGTAAAATACAATGGACCCCATATATTGCTCCATACAGAATGATGAATGTCATGAAAACAACACCCACTCTTGGATCAGACCTTGCAGCTCTCTGGCGCCCCCTTATCCTGCTGGTCAAACACGGTATTGACAGAGGATAAGCACGGGTGCAGCTGCTCTAATTTATGTCGACTATTGTGGCACGTGATGTGACCGGACGTATATATACCACCAGTTCCTTCCAGGAACGTATATATACCTCCGACCAGCCACCCTCAAACCACAATATCACATAAATACTGGTATACTGCCACCACCGATCGCTTAACAGGTGGATCGGGTACCTGGTAGGTAACGTGAATTAGCGGGTGAGGAACGTGTTTGCTCGACATAGGACAAGAAGAAAGAAACTGGTAAATAATTAATGATTTACTCCCAAAAGGTGGGCAGTGCTTACAAAAGATATACAAGATATTATAAAGGAGACAATTTACATGTATGCATCAACAGTTATTAAAATAAAAGGGATAAGTAATAGCAAAACCTGCTTCACAAGGTGATGGTCTCAGATTCTGTGGGAGGGACGGCTCCCCGGAAATTAGAGGTGATTCTTCTTACGCCGCGTGATGTGCGTGCGTTCGACGTCCCTGAGAAGAATGACCTGAAAATGGCCGATTTGCTTTTTAGTAAGCAGCCAAAACTCTGGGGAACACCCCTTATTTACCTTACAAGGGGGGCTCGGCTTTGCGAGCCCACCTAGCTGCAGAAGACCTAACAGATCCTTCAGATTCCATATCTTGGTGTGGGGGGGTCCCACATCCAAGAGGGAGACATCATCTTGACCATCACCAATATTCATGAAGATAGATATTAAATATGAAACCTCTATGACGCTCAGAAGCTCAGAATCCATTATCTCAGTTCCCGGTCATTCCTCAGTTATGCAAGTTATACTATTGTAATGGGAAAAAGGTAAGCATTCAAAAAACGTGGTTCCGATGTTTCTGTCAGACCTGTGCGTGATTAAAATTGGCATAAAACGTTTGTACAATTAAACAATGGGATTTTTTGGAGGGATTTTCCGGTTTGTACTAGCGCTTGCCCTGGACTGAGGTTTTATGGCGGGTCATAAAAATTCCTGGTTTGGGGAAAAGCAAAAGTGAGTTCTATGTCTTCACTTACAAACAGATAGGGAGTGGGGTTTTTTTTTCCTTTTTTAAAACATCTCTCATTTTTAAAAACTCGGGCAAAAATACCTTTTGCCTGACACCTCCCCCTTTTTGACTGCGCTATGGAGGTAGGACCTTCTGGTACTCCTCCAAGCGTATGTCTGGAGGCTCCCCTCGCCGGGACAACCCATCGGCATTGCCATGCTCGCTGCCCTTGCGGTGTTGAACAGTAAAGTCGTACTGCTGGAGGGTGAGGCTCCAGCGTAACAACCTTCCGTTGGCACCTGACATGGTGTGCAGCCAACTCAGGGGGTTGTGGTCAGTCACGACAGTGAAGGGGCGCCCGTACAAGTAAGGCTGTAAGCGGTTGAGGGCCCATACAATGGCCAGGCACTCCTTCTCTATGGTGGAATAGGCCACTTCCCTCGGCAGCAGTTTCCGGCTTAGGTACAACACGGGGTGTTCTTGGTTCCCCGAGTCGACCTGGCTGAGTACAGCACCGAGGCCAAATTCACTGGCGTCGGTCTGTACTAAGAGTGGCCGTGTGCCGTCGACCGCCTTTAGTACAGGAGAGCTGCTCAGGGCAGTCTTCAAAGCCCTAAAGGCCACCTCGCATTCATCCGTCCATTTGACGGAATGGGGTAGGCTCTTCCTGGTGAGGTCTGTCAAGGGCTTCGCAAGGCTACTATAGTCCTGCACAAAGCGTCTATAGTACCCTGCGGTGCCCAAGAAGGACTGCACCTGCTTCTTGGTCCTGGGGGTGGGCCAGGACACGATAGCGTCCACCTTCCCAGGCTCTGGCTTCAGAGTACCCCCACCTACCCGGTGCCCCAGGTAGTGGACCTCGTTCATGCCCATCTGGCACTTTCCCGGCTTGATGGTCAAGCCCGCCTGGTGAATGCGCCCGAGCACCTGCTGCAGATGCTCGAGGTGATCCTCCCAGGTGGGACTGAAGATGGCAATGTCATCCAGGTACGCTACTGCGTACCTCTCCAGTCCCTGGAGCAGGTGGTTGACCATTCGCTGGAACGTGGCAGGGGCATTTTTCATGCCGAAGGGCATGACCGTGGATTCATACAATCCGAAGGGGGTGATAAAGGCGGACTTCTCCTGGGCCCCGGGGCTCAAGGGAATCTGCCAATATCCCCGACTCAAATCCATAATGGAGAGATAGCTCGCGCTGGCTAACCGCTCCAGCAGCTCCTCAATGCGTGGCATTGGTTGTGCGTCAGAGGCGGTGATAGCGTTGAGCCCCCTGTAGTCCACACAGAACCGGGTGGTCCGGTCCTTCTTAGGCACCAGGACTACAGGTGAGGCCCACGCGCTCTTGGACCGCTTAATCACCCCCAACTGCAGCATCTCCTCGACCTCCTGGCGCATGACATGCTGCACCTCGTCGGAGATTCGATAGGCTGTCCGCCGGAGTGGGGCATGATTCCCGGTGTCCACTTCATGGACCGCCACTTCAGTCCTGCCAGGCAGGTTGGTGAACACTGCTTGGAAGGGTTTCAGCACTGCTTGCATCTGAGACCTCTGGTCTGCGGATAGCAAGTCGCTTAGCTCTACATCCTCTAGGGACCCGCTGGCCTTCGCTTGGGCGAGCATGTCCAAGAGGGGGTCATCCTCCCCATCCTCGGGCAGGTTGCAGACCGGTAGGACGCAGGTTCCACGTTCTTGATGAGCCTTCATCATATTAACGTGAAACGCCTTCCGCCTACCCCGCTCGTGGTCAAGTGTGATCACGTAGGTGACCGGGTTGAGCTGTTGGTGAATGACGTACGGGCCTTCCCAGGCCGCCTGAAGCTTGTCCTTTGGTACGGGGACCAGCACCCACACCTTCTGACCCACCTGGTAGGTCCGTTCTCGGGCGTTCTGGTCGTACCAATGCTTCTGGTCCGCCTGGGCTTGCGCCATGTTGTCATGCACCAACTGCGTCAAGGTCTGCATCTTGTCACGGAAGCGCATGACATACTCCACGATGGACACTCCTGGGGAGCTCGGCTCTTCTTCCCAGAATTCCCTTATCAACCCAAGGGGTCCTCGGACACGCCTGCCATACAGGAGCTCAAAGGGGGAGAACCCCGTCGAGGCCTGTGGAACCTCTCTGTAAGCAAATAGCAGGTGTGGGAGGTAACGCTCCCAGTCGCGATCCTGGGTCTCAACCAGCATTTTTAACATCTGTTTGAGGGTACCGTTGAATCGCTCACACAAACCATTGGTCTGTGGGTGATACGCACTCGATACCAGATGCTGCACCTGCATTTTCTTACATAGGGCCTCCATTAAGCGTGACATGAACTGAGTCCCCTGGTCGGTAAGCATCTCCCTGGGAAATCCTACTCGCGAAAAGATGGCCAAGAGGGCGTCCGCCACCTTATCCGCCCTAATTGAGGACAGGGCTACTGCCTCCGGATACCGGGTAGCATAGTCTACCACGGTAAGGATGAAACGTTTTCCAGAGCTGCTGGGTGTGGCCAGTGGTCCCACAATGTCCACAGCAATCCTCTGGAAAGGCTCCTCTATCACTGGCAAAGAGATCAGGGGGGCGTTGGGGGCCGGCCCTGACTTTCCCACTCTTTGACACGTGGTACAGGAGCGACAGTAGTTCACCACATCTGTCCTCATTTTGGGCCAATAAAAGTGATGAGACAGCCGGGCCTTGGTTTTGCTAACCCCCAAGTGTCCAGCGAGTGGAATTTCATGGGCGATCCGCAACAACTCGTCCCTGAATTGGTAGGGGACGACCAGCTGTCTTTCCCTCAGCCACTCCTGTTGGGGTGTACAGGGAACGGTCTCCCGGTACAACCTCCCTTGGTCCCAGAATACCCTCTCCTTATCCGACTCGGAGGTGGGTTTCTCCGCGAGGCTCCTTAACGTCTCCAGGCTAGCATCTGAGTGCAGAGCTGCCTGAAACTCCTGGCTGGAGGAAGCCAGAAGTGAGGTTAAGGCCACGTCCTCACTGGGACCCTCTGGGACCGGCTCTGGGTCCATACCTGATTCAGTTATTCCTCTGTTCGAGGGGGGTCCAGAAGGCAGGGCGTTACTTGCATTCTGGGCACTCTGACTGCGGGTAACAGCGGCTATATAGGCCGTCTCCCCGGGGAATAACACCGTCTCATTAGCCTGAGAGGCCATGAGAACTACTTCTCCATCATCCTCCATTACCTCAGGCACAGTGCTACGTATGCGGCAGCTACCATCAGCCAGGTCTCCATCTGTTGTGACACTGGTCACTGGCACAGCACCACCTGCTTCATGGTCCTCGTGCCTCTCCCCATTACCCTTGGCACTGACATTTGCTCCTGCTAGGGGATCCTCAGCAACATCACCCCGCAGAGTGACATGGCTGAGTTCTCCTGCACCTTCCAATACAACAACATCATCATCATCATCATCATCATCATCACCATCATCATGTAAAGCATTGACATTCACATTATTAGCATTAACCTTACCAACCGTATCAGATCGAGGAGGGGTGTCAGGGACATAATAAGCAAACATCCTCCCCAAATCAGTTCCCAACAAAACATTTGCAGGTAGGTTTTTGGATACTCCCACTTCCTTCACCCCACTCCCCGCCCCCCAATCAATAAAAACCCGGGCCATGGGCAAGGGGCATCGGACGCCCCCAATCCCAGTGACAGTCAGGGTCTTTCCTGGAATAAGCGCTTCAGGGGACACCAGTTCGGGGTGGATGAGGGTTCGTTCGGCCCCAGTGTCCTTGAGGCCTACAGTGAGAGTGTCCCCCACCCTGACAGACTGAAAGTTTTCACAGGCCCTCCCAACCGGCCCACCCACCAAAAGAACTGAGGCATTAGGCCCTGGGGCCTTGGATGGGGGGTTCTTCCTCTGCTTCTCTGGGCAAGTGGCGCTGAGATGACCAGTCTGGTTGCAGGAATAACACCTGCGGGCATCGGATGCAGGCAGGGCCTTGGCAACGGGAAAAAGGCCTCCGGAAGGTCGGCTGGCAGGGGCAGGGATGGTGGTTGATGGCTTACCCCCTTTCCAGCTGGCGACGACCGGCTTCCGCACCTCTGGTCTCCGGTTGGCCTCGTAGGTGTCTGCGATCTGCGCTGCTTTATTGGCATCAGGTGGCTCCCGATCCATCACGAACTGCCGTACCTCGGTCGGACACAGATGCAGGAACTGGTCTTTCACCATCAGGTCCTTTAGCTGCTCAAAGGTGGTCGCTGACAGTCCTTGGATCCACTGCTCAAAGTTGATTCTGAGCCCGTCTACCACATCACGGTAGGTGTCCTGTGGTCCACGCTGGAGGGTTCTGAATTTTTTCCGGTAAACCTCCGGAGTCAGCTGGTACTTTTTTATCAGGGCCTGCTTGACGGCCTCATAGTCTCCATCCTGCTCTCGAGGGAGGGAAGCAAACACCTCTAAAGCTTTTCCTCGGAGCCCTGGAGTCAAATATCTTGCCCATTGGTCGATGGGCAGCTGATACTGCCTGCAGGCCTTTTCAAAGCCTCGCAGAAATGTGTCCAAGTCCCCATCCTTTTCCATCACAGGGAAGTGCTCAGGACGAGGTTTAAAGCAGCTGGCACTGTTGGACTCACGGGTCTGCATAGAGGGCGACTCCTTCTGAATCCGGGCTAGCTCCAGCTGGTGTTGTCGGTCAGCTTGTCGCTCAGCAGCCTCTCGGTCAGCTTGTCGCTCAGCAGCCTCTCGGTCAGCTTGTCGCTCAGCCCGCTCCTGGAATTTCAGGATCAGCTCCAGTCGTCCATCATGATCGTCTGCAGCGAGCTCCTCCAAGGCCATCTGCAGGTGGGGGTCCACACTACCCTGGTTGCGGGTATGGCTGGCAATCACCGGTTGGACCCGGCAGCAACACCATCCGGGCCTTGGCTGGCCGCCCCCTCATCAGGGCTCTGCTGCATCTTGTAACAGTTCAGAAATCATTTGTTCTTTGCTTTTGCCGTGGGGGTCAATGCCTTTGGTTATACATATTCCAGTAAGAGTGTCCTTTTTCTGCTGGTGATACCAGGACTCCCCAACTACGACCATGATCACCAAAATAAAAATAGAAAAGAAAAAGCGAAGAAGGATAGGGGTAACTGCTACACATACAGTATTGTCTCAGAGCTAATAAACACTGAGTTCAATCTTCAAAACTTTTGTGCAAGTTTTTAGTGAGAGGAATGATTGATCAAACCAGATCACTAATGTCCTATGATCCCACCGCTTGCCACCAATTTGTCATGAAAACAACACCCACTCTTGGGTCAGACCTTGCAGCTCTCTGGCGCCCCCTTATCCTGCTGGTCAAACACGGTATTGACAGAGGATAAGCACGGGTGCAGCTGCTCTAATTTATGTCGACTATTGTGGCACGTGATGTGACCGGACGTATATATACCACCAGTTCCTTCCAGGAACGTATATATACCTCCGACCAGCCACCCTCAAACCACAATATCACATAAATACTGGTATACTGCCACCACCGATCGCTTAACAGGTGGATCGGGTACCTGGTAGGTAACGTGAATTAGCGGGTGAGGAACGTGTTTGCTCGACATAGGACAAGAAGAAAGAAACTGGTAAATAATTAATGATTTACTCCCAAAAGGTGGGCAGTGCTTACAAAAGATATACAAGATATTATAAAGGAGACAATTTACATGTATGCATCAACAGTTATTAAAATAAAAGGGATAAGTAATAGCAAAACCTGCTTCACAAGGTGATGGTCTCAGATTCTGTGGGAGGGACGGCTCCCCGGAAATTAGAGGTGATTCTTCTTACGCCGCGTGATGTGCGTGCGTTCGACGTCCCTGAGAAGAATGACCTGAAAATGGCCGATTTGCTTTTTAGTAAGCAGCCAAAACTCTGGGGAACACCCCTTATTTACCTTACAAGGGGGGCTCGGCTTTGCGAGCCCACCCAGCTGCAGAAGACCTAACAGATCCTTCAGATTCCATATCTTGGTGTGGGGGGGTCCCACATCCAAGAGGGAGACATCATCTTGACCATCACCAATATTCATGAAGATAGATATTAAATATGAAACCTCTATGACGCTCAGAAGCTCAGAATCCATTATCTCAGTTCCCGGTCATTCCTCAGTTATGCAAGTTATACTATTGTAATGGGAAAAAGGTAAGCATTCAAAAAACGTGGTTCCGATGTTTCTGTCAGACCTGTGCGTGATTAAAATTGGCATAAAACGTTTGTACAATTAAACAATGGGATTTTTTGGAGGGATTTTCCGGTTTGTACTAGCGCTTGCCCTGGACTGAGGTTTAATGGCGGGTCATAAAAATTCCTGGTTTGGGGAAAAGCAAAAGTGAGTTCTATGTCTTCACTTACAAACAGATAGGGGGTGGGGTTTTTTTTTCCTTTTTTAAAACATCTCTCATTTTTAAAAACTCGGGCAAAAATACCTTTTGCCTGACAATGGACCTCATATATTGTTCCATACAGAATAATGGGCCGCATATAATGCTCCATATAGAATAATGGGCCCTATATAATGCTCCATACAGAAAAATGGCCCTATATAATGCTCCATATAGAATAATGGAACCCATATAATGCTCCATACCGAATATTAGGCCCCATGTAATTCCCCGTAAAGTACAAAGGGCCCCATATAATGCTCCATACAGAATAATGGACCTCATATATTGTTCCATACAGAATAATGGGCCCTATATAATGCTCCATATAGAATAATGGGCCCTATATAATGCTCCATACAGAATAATGGGGCTCATATAATGCTCCATACAGAATAAAGGGACAAATATAATGTTCCATACAGAATAATTGGCCTTATATAATACTCCATATAGATAAATGGGCCCTATAAAATCCTCCATATAGAATAATGGGCCCTTTATATTGTTCCATACAGAATAGTGGGCCCTATATAATGCTGCATATAGAATAATGTGCCCAATATAATGCTCAATATATAATAATGGAACCCATATAATGCTTCATATAGAATAATGGACCTCATATAATGCTGCATACAGAATAATGGGCCAATATAATGCTCCATATAGAATAATGGGCCCAATATAATGCTCCATATAGAATAATGGGCCCCATATATTGCTCCATACAGAATGATGGACCTCATATATTGTTCCATATAGAATAATGGTCCTCATATAATGCTCCATATAGAATAATGGGCCCTATATAATGCTCCATATAGAATAATGGGCTCAATATAATGCTCCATACAAAATAATGGAACCCATATAATGCTCCATACCGAATAATGGGCCCCATATTATTCCCAGTAAGGTACCATTGACCCCATATATAGCTCCATACATAATAATGTTTCTCATATAATGCTCTATATAGAATGTTGGACCTCGTATAATGTTCCATACAGAATAAAGAACCCCATATATTGCCCCATATAGAATAATGGGCCTCATGTAATGCTCCATACAGAATAATGCGCCTTAAATAATGCTGCCTATAGAATAATGGGCCCCATATAATGCTCCAAACAGAATAATGGGACCATTATAATGCTCCATACAGAATAAGGAGCCCCATATAATGCTCCATACAGAAAAATGGAACCCATATAATGCTCCATATCGAATAATGGGCCCCATATAATGCGCCACACAGTACAATTAACCCCATATATTGCTCCATGCTGAATAATACACCTCATATAATGCTCCATACAGAATAATGGGCCTCATATAATGCTCCATACAGAATAATGTTCCCTGTATAATGCTCCATACAGAATAAAGAACCCCATATATTGCCCCATACAGAATATTTGGCCTGATATAATGCTCCTTATAGAATAATCGGCGCCCTATAATACTCCAAACAAAATAAAGAACCCCATATATTGCTCCATACAGAATAATGAACACAATATAATGTTCCATACTGAATAATGGACCCCATATAATGCTCCATACCGAAAAAGGAGCCCCATATAATGCCCCATAAAGTACAATGGACCCCATATATTGCTCCTTACAGAATAAAGGGTCTAATATAATGCTGGAAATAGAATAATGGGCCCCGTATAATGCTCCATACAGAATAATGGGTCTAATATAATGCAGGATATAGAATAATGGGCCCCGTATAATGCTCCATACAGTATAAAGATCCCATATAATGCTCCGTACTGAATAATGGGCTCCATATAATGCCCCGTAAAGTACAATGGACCCCATATCTTGCTCCGTACAGAATAATGGGCCTCAAAAAAATGCTTCATACAGATTAATGGGCCCAATATAAATCTACATGGAGTATAAGGGAACCCATTTAATGCTGCATGCCGAATAATGGGCACCATATATTGCCCCATACAGTACAAGGGACCCTATATAATGCTCCATTCAGAATAAAAAAAACATATATTGCCACATACAGAATAATGGGCCTCATTTAATGCTCCATATAGAATAATGGGCCCCATATAATGCTCCAAACAGAATAATGGACCTATATAATGCCCCATACAGTACAAAGGACCCCATATAATGCTCCATTCAGAATAAAAAAAAACATATTGCCCCATACAGAATAATGGGCCTCATTTAATGCTCCATATAGAATAATTGGCCCCATATTATGCTCCAAACAGAATAATGGACCCATATAATGCCCCATGCAGTACAATGGACCCCATTTAATGCTCCATAGAGTATAATGGACCCCATATATTGCTCCATACAGAATAATGGGCCTCATATAATGCTCCATACATAATAATGTTCCCAGTATAATGGTCCATACAGAATAAAGAGCCGCAAATATTGCTCCATACAGAATAATGGAGCTGATAGAATGCTCCATATAGAATAATGTGCCCCATATAATACTCCATACAGAATATTGGGGTCAATATAATGCTCTGTACAGAATGATGGACCCCATATAATGCTCCATACAGAATAATGGGCCCAATATAATGCACCACACAGAATAATGCCACCCATGTAATGTCCCATACAGTACAATGGACCCCATATAATGCTCCATACAGAATGGACCCCATATAATTCCCCATACAGAATAAAGAACCCCATATATTGCACCATACAGAATAATGGGCCTCATATAATGCTCCATATAGAATAATGGGCCCCCTATAACATTCCAAACAGAATAAAGAACCCCATATATTGCTCCATACAGAATAATGGGCACAATATAATGCTCTATACAGAATAATGGACCCCATATAATGCTCCATACATAATAATGTTCCCAGTATAATGGTCCATACAGAATAAAGAGCCGCAAATATTGCTCCATACAGAATAATGGAGCTGATAGAATGCTCCATATAGAATAATGTGCCCCATATAATACTCCATACAGAATATTGGGGTCAATATAATGCTCTGTACAGAATGATGGACCCCATATAATGCTCCATACAGAATAATGGGCCCAATATAATGCACCACACAGAATAATGCCACCCATGTAATGTCCCATACAGTACAATGGACCCCATATAATGCTCCATACAGAATGGACCCCATATAATTCCCCATACAGAATAAAGAACCCCATATATTGCACCATACAGAATAATGGGCCTCATATAATGCTCCATATAGAATAATGGGCCCCCTATAACATTCCAAACAGAATAAAGAACCCCATATATTGCTCCATACAGAATAATGGGCACAATATAATGCTCTATACAGAATAATGGACCCCATATAATGCTCCATACTGAATAATGGGCCCCATATAATGTCCTGTAAGGTACAATGGACCCCATATATTGCTCCGTACAGAATAATGCGCCTCATGTAATGCCCCGTAAAGAAAAATGGACCACATATATTGCTCCGTACCGAATAATGGGCCTAATATAATGCTGGATAGAGAATAATGGGCCCCGTATAATGCTCCATACAGAATAAAGAACCCACATAATGCTCTATACAGAATAAAGAACCCTATATATTGCCCCGTACAGAATAATGGACCCCATAAAATGCGCCATACAGATTAATGGACCCCATATAATGCTCCATACAGAACAAAGAACCCCAGTATTGCCCCTTCCAGAATAATGGGCCTCTTATAATGCTCCAGAGAGAATAATGGGCCCTATATAATACTCCAAACAGAATAAATAACCCCATATTTTGCTACATGCAGAATAATGATCCCAATATAATGTTCCATACAGAATAATAGAACCCATATAATGATTTAAACCAAGTAATGGGCCACATATAATGCCCCATAAAGTACAATGTACCCCATATATTGCTCCGTACAAAATAATGGGCCTCATATATTGCTCTATATAGAATAATGGGCCCCATATAATGCTCCATACAGAATAAAGAACCCATATAATGATCCATAAAGAATAATGAACCCCATATATTGCCCCTTACAGAATAATAGACCCCATATAATGCTCCAAACAGAATAAAGAACCCCATATATTACCCCATACAGAATAAAGGACCTCAGATAATTCTCCATTTAGAATAATTGGCCTCGTATAATACTTCAAACAGAATAAAGAACCCCATATATTGCTTCATACAGCATAATGGGCCCATGTTCCATACAGAATAATGGAACCCATATAATGCTCCATACCGAATAATGGGCCCCATGCAATGCCCTGTAAAGTACAATGGACCCCATATAATGCTTCATAATGAGTTCAATATAAAGCTTCATACAGAATAATGGAACCCATTCAATGCTCCATTCTGAATAAAGGGCCCAATATATTGCCCCATACAGAACAATGGACCCCATAAATTGCTACATACTGAATAATGGATCTCATATAATGCTCCATACAGAATAATGAGCCTCATATAATGCTCCATACAGAATATTGTTCCCTGTATAATGCTCCATACAGAATGAAGAACTCCATATATTGCTGCATACAGAATAATGAAGCTCATGAAATGCTCCATATAGAATAATGTGCCCCATATAATGCTCCATACCGAATAATTGGGCTCATGTAATGCTCCATACAGAATAAAAAAAACATACAGTACAGACCAAAAGTTTGGACACACCTTCTCATTTAAAGATTTTTCTGTATTTTCTTGACTATGAAAATTGTACATTCACACTGAAGGCATCAAAACTATGAATTAACACATGTGGAATTATATACTTAACAAAAAAGTGTGAAACAACTGAAAATATGTCTTATATTCTAGGTTCTTCAAATATGCCACCTTTTGCTTTGATGACTGCTTTGCACACTTTTGGCATTCTCTTGATGAGCTTCAAGAGGTAGTCACCGGAAATGGTCTTTTAACAATCTTGAAGGAGTTCCCAGAGATGCTAAGCACTTGTTCGCCCTTTTGCCTTCACTCTGCGGTCCAGCTCATCCCAAATCAACTCGATTGGGTTCAGGTCTGGTGACTGTGGAGGCCAGATCATCTGGCGTAGCACCCCATCACTCTCCTTCTTGGTCAAATAGCCCTTACATAGCCTGGAGGTGTGTTTGTGGTCATTGTCCTGTTGAAAATTAAATGATGGTCCAACTAAACGCAAACCGGATGGAATAGCATGCAGCTGCAAGATGCTGTGGTAGCCATGCTGGTTCAGTATGCCTTCAATTTTGAATAAATCCCCAACAGTGTCACCAGCAAAGCACCCCCACACCATCACACCTCCTCCTCCATGCTTCACAGTGGGAATCAGGCATGTAGAGTCCATCCGTTCACCTTTACTGCATCGCACAAAGACACGGTGGTTGGAACCAAAGATCTCAAATTTGGACTCATCAGACCAAAGCACAGATTTCCACTGGTTTGATGTTCATTCCTTGTGTTCTTTACCCCAAACAAGTCTCTTCTGCTTGTTGCCTGTCCTTAGCAGTGGTTTCCTTGCAGCTATTTTACCATGAAGGCCTGCTGCACAAAGTCTCCTCTTTACAGTTGTTGAAGAGATGTGTCTGCTGCTAGAACTCTGTGTGGCATTGACCTGGTCTCTAATCTGAGCTGCTGTTAACCTGCGATTTCTGAGGCCGGTAACTCGGATAACCTTATCCTCAGAAGCAGAGGTGACTCTTGGTCTTCCTTTCCTGGGGCGGTCCTCATGTGAGCCAGTTTCTTTGTAGCGCTTGATGGTTTTTGCAACTGCACTTGGGGACACTTTCAAGGTTTTCCAAATTTTTCGGACTGACTGACCTTCATTTCTTAAAGTAATGATGGTCACTCATTTTTCCTTTACTTAGCTGCTTTTTTCTTGCCATAATACAAATTCTAACCGTCTATTCAGTAGGACTATCCACCAGACTTCTGCACAACACAACTGATGGTCCCAACCCCATTTATAAGGCAAGAAATCCCACTTATTAAACCTGACAGGGCACACCTGTGAAGTGAAAACCATTTCCGGTGACTACCTCTTGAAGCTCATTAAGAGAATGCTAAGAGTGTGCAATGCTCCATATAGAATAATGTGCCCCATATAATGCTCCATACAGAATAATGGAGCTCATATAATGCTCCATACAGAATAATGGGCCCTATATAATGCTCCATATAGAATAATGGGCCTTATATAATGCTCCATATAGAATAATGGAACCCATATAATGCTCCATACTGAATATTAGTCCCCATGTAATGTGCTGTAAAGTACAATGGACCCCATATATTGCTCCATACAGAATGATGGTCCCCATATATTGTTCCATACAGAATAATGGGCCTCATATAATGCTCCATATAGATTAATGGGCCCTATATAATGCTCCATATAGAAAAATTGTACCCATATAATGCTCCATATAGAATAATGGGCCCTATATAATGCTCCGTATAGAATAATGGGCCTTATATAATGCTCCATACAGAATACTGGGCCCTATATAATGCTCCATATAGAATAACGGGCCCTATATAATGCTCCATATAGAATAATGGGCCCTGTATGATATTCCATATAGAATAATGGAACACGTATAGTGCCCCATATAGTATAATGGGCCCTTTACAATGCTCCATAGAGAATAATGGGCCCTATATAATGCTCCATACAGAATAATGGAACCCATATAATGCTCCATATAGAATAATGGCCCCTATATAATGCTCCATATAAAATAATGAGCCTTATATAATGCTCCATATAGAATAATGGAACCCATATAATGCTCCATACTGAATATTAGTCCCCATGTAATGTGCTGTAAAGTACAATGGACCCCATATATTGCTCCATACAGAATGATGGTCCTCATATATTGTTCCATACAGAATAATGAGCCTCATATAATGCTCCATATACAATAATTGGCCCCATATATAATGCTCCAAACAGAATAATGGACCCATATAATGCTTCATACAGAATAACGGGTCCAATATAAAGCTTCATACAGAATAATGGAAATCATTTAATGCTTCATACTGAAAAATGGGCCCCATATAATGCCCCATACAGTACAATGGACCCCATATAATGCTCCATACAGAATAATGGACCCCAAATATTGCTCCATATAGAATAATGTACCCCATATATTGCTCCATACAGAATAATTGGGCCCATATAATGCTTCATACAGAATAATGGACCCCATATAATGCTCCATACAGAATAATGGGCCCAATATAATTCTGCTCACAGAAAAATGGTACCCATATAATGCTCCATACCGAATAGTGGGCCCAATATAATTCCCCATACAGTACAAAGTACCCCATATATTGCTCAATACTGAATAATGGGCCCCGTATTATGCTCCATACAGAAAAAAGAACCAATATAATGCTCTATATAGAATAAATAACCCCATATATTGCCTCATACAGAATAATGGACCCCATATAATGCTCCATACAGAATAATGGACCCCATTTAATGCTCCATACAGAACAAAGAACCCCATATATTGCCCCATACAGAATAATGGGCCTCATATGATGCTCCATATAGAATAATGGGCCCTCTATAATACTCCAAACAGAATAAAGAACCCCTTATTTTTCTACAAACAGAATAATGGGCACAATATAATGTTCCATGCTGAATAATGGACCCCATATAATGCTCCATACCGATTAATGGGCCCCATATAATGCCCCGTAAAGTACAATGGACCCTATATATTGCTTCGTACAGAATAATAGGCGTCATATAATGCCCCGTAAAGAAAAATGGACCACATTTATACCTCCGTACAGAAGAATGGGCCTAATATAATGCTGGATATAGAATAATGGGCCCCGTATAAAACTCCAAATGGAATAAATAACCCCATATATTGCTCCATACAGCATAATGGGCCCATGTTCCATACAGAATAATGGAACCCATATAATGCTCCATACCGAATAATGGGCCCCATATAATGCCCTGTAAAGTACAATGGACCCCATATAATGCTTCATACAGAATAATGGGCCCATTATAAAGCTCCGTAGAGAATAATGGAACAAATTTAATGCTCCATGCCGAATAATGGGTCCAATATAATGCCCCATACAGTACAATGGGCCTCATACAATGCTCCATATATAATTGGCCTCATATAACGCTCCAAACAGAATAATGGACCCATATAATGCTTCATACAGAATAATGGGTCCAATATAAAGCTTCATACAGGATATGGGAACCCATTTAATGCTCCGTACTGAAAAATGGGCCCCATATAATGCCCCATACAGTACAATGGACCCCATATAATGCTCCACACAGAATAATGGACCCCATATATTGCTCCATACAGAATAATGAGCCTCATATAATGCTCCATACAGAATATTGTTCCCTGTATAATGCTCCATACAGAATAAAGAACCCCATATATTGCTGCATACAGAATAATGGGGCTCATGAAATGCTCCATATAGAATAATGTGCCTCATATAGTGCTCCATACAGAATAATTGGGCCACTACAAAGCTCCACACAGATTAATGGACCACATATAATGCTCCATACAGAATAGTGGGCCCAATATATTTCTCCTCACAGAAAAATGGAACCCATATAATGCTCCATACCGAATAATGGGCCCATTATAATGCCCCATACAGTACAATGGATCCTATATATTGCTCCATACTGAATAATGGACCCCATATAATGCTCCATACAGAATAAAGAACCCCATATATTGCGCCATACAGAATAATGAGCCTTATATAATGCTCCATATAGAATAATGAGCCCCAATAATGCTCCAAACAGAATAAAGAACCTCATATATTGCTCTATACAGAATAATGGGCACAATACAATGTTCCATGTAGAATAATGGACCCCATATATTGCTCCATAAAGTACAATGGACCCCATACAGTGGTGGCCAAAATTATTGGCACCCCTGCAATTCTGTCAGATAATACTCAGTTTCTTCCTGAAAATGATTGCAATCACAAATTCTTTGGTACTATTCTCTTCATTTAATTTGCTTTCAAGGAAAAAAACACAAAAGAGAATGAAGCAAAAATCAAATCATTGATCATTTCACACAAAACTCCAAAAATGGGCCGGACAAAAGTATTGGCACCCAAAGCCTATTACTTGGTTGCACAACCTTTAGCCAAAATAACTGAGAACAACTGCTTCCGTAAACCATCAATGAGTTTCTCACAATGCTCTCCTGGAATTGTAGACCATTCTTCTTTGGCAAACTGCTCCAGGTCCCTGATATTTGAAGGGTGCCTTCTCCAAACTGCCATTTTGAGATCTCTCCACAGGTGTTCTATGGGATTTAGGTCTGGACTCATTGCTGGCCACCTTAGAAGTCTCCAGTGCTTTCTCTAAAACCATTTTATAGTGCTTTTGGAAGTGTGTTTTGGGTCATTGTCCTGCTGGAAGACCCATGACCTCTGAGGGAGACCCAGCTTTCTCCCACTGGGCCCTACATTATGCTGCAAAATTTGTTGGTAGTCTTCAGACTTCATAATGCCATGCACACGGTCAAGCAGTCCAGTGCCAGAGGCAGCAAAGCAACCCCAAAACATCAGGGAACCTCCGCCATGTTTGACTGTAGGGACCATGTTCTTTTCTTTGAATGCCTCTTTTTTTTTTCCTGTACACTCTATGTTGATGCTTTTTGCCAAAAAGCTCCACTTTTGTCTCAACTGACCAGAGAACATTCTTCCAAAACGTTTTAGGCTTTCTCAGGTAAGTTTTGGCAAACTCCAGCCTGGCTTTTTTATGTCTCGGGGTAAGAAGTGGGGTCTTCCTGGGTATCCTACCATACAGTCCCTTTTCATTCAGACGCCGATGGATAGTACGGGTTGACACTACTGTACCCTCGGACTGCAGGGCAGCTTGAACTTGTTTGGATGTTAGTCGAGGTTCTTTATCCACCATCCGCACAATCTTGCGTTGAAATCTCTCGTCAATTTTTCTTTTCCGTCCACATCTAGGGAGGTTGGCCACAGTGCCATGGGCTTTAAACTTCTTGATGACACTGCGCACGGAAGACACATGAACATTCAGGTCTTTGGAGATGGACTTGTAGCCTTGAGATTGCTCATGCTTCTTCACAATTTGGTTTCTCAAGTCCTCAGACAGTTCTTTGGTCTTCTTTCTTTTCTCCATGCTCAATGTGGTACACACAAGGACACAGGACAGAGGTTGAGTCAACTTTAATCCATGTTAACTGGCTGACAGAATTGCAGGGTGTAACATACCTGGCGGCGTCCTTGCATGGTGGTCCATCTCCCACTGTGCAAGAGGGCGCACTTGATCTCCTGTCCAGAATGTCTCTCTGGCTTCCCTCCATGCTGTCTGTTTGTGTCTGTTTCTGCTGCTTAAGGGCGGCGCCCGATCACTTCCTGCCTTTTGTACCTGCTGTGGGTCACACCCCTTGTGCGTCCTCAGCCTATTGCTGTCTGTCACTTGGTATATAGCTCAGCAGCTCCCTTCTATCCCTGCCTGAGCATAGTGTTTCCTTCAGTGTGTGCTTGCACTCTGAAGGTGCCAGGTCCCGTTCTTTGTTTCCTTGTCTGCCTTTCCTGGAGGCTGTATTTCCAGGCCTGTCTGAACTGAGTCCTGTATGTCTTCTGCTTTGCGGTATCAGCTCCCGTGTCTGAACTGAGTCCTGTATGTCTCCTGCTTTGCGGTATCAGCTCCCGTGTCTGAACTGAGTCCTGTATGTCTCCTGCTTTTCGGTATTAGTTCCCGTGTCTGAACTGAGTCCTTTCTGTGTTCTCTTGTCTGTCCTGTCTGAACACGCTCCTAGCCTGTTCCTCCTGCCTTCTAGGGGCCGATTACCTAGACCCGTTCCTGTATCTTGTCTGACCTGTCTGAACACGCTCCTAGCCTGTTCCTCTCGCCTTCTAGTGGCCGATTTCCTAGACCCGCTCCTGTGTCTGGTCTGTCCTGTCTGAACACGCTCCTTGCCTGTTCGCTCCGCCTTCTAGTGGCCGATTACCTAGACCCGCTCCTGTATCTTGTCTGTCCTGTCTGAACACGCTCCTTGCCTGTTCGTCCCGCCTCTCTGGGGGCAGTATTCCCAGACCCGCTCCTGTATCCCGCTGCAGTGTCGGTCTCCTCCGTACACTCAGTTCCAGTCTGAACTCTCTCCTATCCTTTACCTGTTTTGCCTCTATGTCCGTTCCCTTCCTTTTTCTGCAGAGTCTGAACTCGTACCTAACTCCTGCCTGTTGTCTCTGTACTCCCGTTTGTGAGTTTGTGGTCCACTCGCTACTTCACTACAAGTACCCTGTGGGTGTCTGGCTCTGTCTTTCCCTTCCTGTCTGTTCCGTGTGAACAGAGTCCTGTCCTGCCCTGCTTCTGCCCGCTGCTCCGGCAGTCCTGCCCTGCCTGTACCCCTCTGCCTGTAATGTTCCTGAGTCCCAGTGTGTACTGGGCCCTATCCCGCCTGTGTTCCTACCTGCTAGTGCCTCCCTGTCTGCACTCTAGCTGTGCTTGCCTGTACCCCCCCTGCCTGCTTACCCGCCTGCCTGCATACCAGTCGTGCCTGCCTATACCCACCAGTCTGTGTGCCAGCCTACCAGTCTGTTCCTGTATTCCCCTGTGTGGGTCAACAGTCGTGTCCGGGGTCTGTCCTGGAGTAGCACCTGGTCCCTCTGCTCGGTTCCTCCTTGGTGCACTGGCGTCGTATGCCGTCGTGCGACCCTGGTCGGATCGGGTGAATACCTAGTTACGCCCCTCCAGGCATTCACTCTCCGGCACGGTCCAGTGGAATCACTATCAATCACACGCACACGCCGCTTAGCCCGGGCGTGTGCATAACACAGGGGTGCCAATACTTTTGGCCAGCACTGTATATTGCTCAGTACAGAATAATGGGCCTCACATGATGCTCCATATAGAATAATGGGCCCCTATAATACTCTAAACAGAATAAAGTACCCCATATAATGCTCCATACAGAAAAAAGAACCCCATATATTGCCCCATACAGAATAATGGGCCTCATATAATGCTCCATACAGAATTACTGGCCCCCTATAATATTCCAAATAGAATAAAGAGCCCCATATATTGCTCCATACAGAATAATGGGGCTCATTTAAAGCTCCACACCGAATAATGGCCCAACATAATGCTCCATACTGAATAATGGCTTGATGTAGTGCCCCAAACAGTACAATGTACCACATATAATTCTCCATACAGAATAATGGGCCCCATATAATGCTCCATACAGAAAAATAGGCCCAATATAATGCTCCATACAAAATAATGGAACCCATATAATGCTCCATACCAAATAATGGGCCCCATATAATGCCCCGTAAAGTACCATTGACCCCATATATATCTCCATACAGGATAATGTTTCTCATATAATGCTCTATATAGAATATTGGGCCCCGTATAATGCTCCATAAAGATTAAAGAACCCCATATATTGCTCCATAAAGAATAATGAACCCCATATATTGCCCCATATAGTATAATGAGCCTCATGTAATGCTCCATACAGAATAATGTGCCTCATATAATGCTGCATATAGAATAATGGGCCCCATATAATGCTCCAAACAGAATAATGGGACCATTATAATGCTCCATATGGAATAATGAGGCCCATATAATTCTCCATACAGAAAAATGGAACCCATATAATGCTCCATACCGAATAATGGGCCCCATATAATGCCCCACACAGTACAATGGACCCCATATATTGCTCCATGCTGAATAATAGACCTCATATAATGCTGCATACAGAATAATGGACTCCATATATTGCTCCGTATAGAATAATGTGCATCATATAATGTGCCATACAGAATAACGTCCCTGTATAATGCTCTATACAGAATAAAGAACCCCATAGATTGCTACATACAGAATAATCGGCCTCATATAATGCTCCATATATAATAATGGCCCAATATAATGCTCCATATAGAATAATGGGCCCTATATAATGCTCCATATAGAATAATGGGCCCTATATAATGCTCCATATAGAATAATGGAACCCATATAAAGCTATATACCGAATATCAGGCCCCATGTAATGCCCCGTAAAGTACAATGGACCCCATATATTGCTCCATACAAAATGATGGACCTCATATATTGTTCCATACAGAATAATGGGCCTCATAAAATGCTCCATATAGAATAATGGGCCCCATATAATGCTCCATACAGAATAAAGAACCCATATAATGATCCATAAAGAATAATGAACCCCATATAGTGCCCCTTACAGAATAATAGACCCCATATAATGCTCCAAACAGAATAAAGAACCCCATATATTACCCCATACAGAATAAAGGACCTCAGATAATTCTCCATTTAGAATAATGGGCCTCGTATAATACTTCAAACAGAATAAAGAACCCCATATATTGCTTCATACAGCATAATGGGCCCATGTTCCATACAGAATAATGGAACCCATATAATGCTCCATACCGAATAATGGGCCCCATGCAATGCCCTGTAAAGTACAATGGACCCCATATAATGCTTCATAATGAGTTCAATATAAAGCTTCATACAGAATAATGGAACCCATTCAATGCTCCATTCTGAATAAAGGGCCCAATATATTGCCCCATACAGAACAATGGACCCCATAAATTGCTACATACTGAATAATGGATCTCATATAATGCTCCATACAGAATAATGAGCCTCATATAATGCTCCATACAGAATATTGTTCCCTGTATAATGCTCCATACAGAATGAAGAACTCCATATATTGCTGCATACAGAATAATGAAGCTCATGAAATGCTCCATATAGAATAATGTGCCCCATATAATGCTCCATACCGAATAATTGGGCTCATGTAATGCTCCATACAGAATAAAAAAAACATACAGTACAGACCAAAAGTTTGGACACACCTTCTCATTTAAAGATTTTTCTGTATTTTCTTGACTATGAAAATTGTACATTCACACTGAAGGCATCAAAACTATGAATTAACACATGTGGAATTATATACTTAACAAAAAAGTGTGAAACAACTGAAAATATGTCTTATATTCTAGGTTCTTCAAATATGCCACCTTTTGCTTTGATGACTGCTTTGCACACTTTTGGCATTCTCTTGATGAGCTTCAAGAGGTAGTCACCGGAAATGGTCTTTCAACAATCTTGAAGGAGTTCCCAGAGATGCTAAGCACTTGTTCGCCCTTTTGCCTTCACTCTGCGGTCCAGCTCATCCCAAATCAACTCGATTGGGTTCAGGTCTGGTGACTGTGGAGGCCAGATCATCTGGCGTAGCACCCCATCACTCTCCTACTTGGTCAAATAGCCCTTACATAGCCTGGAGGTGTGTTTGGGGTCATTGTCCTGTTGAAAATTAAATGATGGTCCAACTAAACGCAAACCGGATGGAATAGCATGCCGCTGCAAGATGCTGTGGTAGCCATGCTGGTTCAGTATGCCTTCAATTTTGAATAAATCCCCAACAGTGTCACCAGCAAAGCACCCCCACACCATCACACCTCCTCCTCCATGCTTCACAGTGGGAATCAGGCATGTAGAGTCCATCCGTTCACCTTTACTGCATCGCACAAAGACACGGTGGTTGGAACCAAAGATCTCAAATTTGGACTCATCAGACCAAAGCACAGATTTCCACTGGTTTGATGTTCATTCCTTGTGTTCTTTACCCCAAACAAGTCTCTTCTGCTTGTTGCCTGTCCTTAGCAGTGGTTTCCTAGCAGCTATTTTACCATGAAGGCCTGCTGCACAAAGTCTCCTCTTTACAGTTGTTGAAGAGATGTGTCTGCTGCTAGAACTCTGTGTGGCATTGACCTGGTCTCTAATCTGAGCTGCTGTTAACCTGCGATTTCTGAGGCTGGTAACTCGGATAACCTTATCCTCAGAAGCAGAGGTGACTCTTGGTCTTCCTTTCCTGGGGCGGTCCTCATGTGAGCCAGTTTCTTTGTAGCGCTTGATGGTTTTTCTTAAAGTAATGATGGTCACTCGTTTTTCTTTACTTAGCTGCTTTTTTCTTGCCATAATACAAATTCTAACCGTCTATTCAGTAGGACTATCCACCAGACTTCTGCACAACAAAACTGATGGTCCCAACCCCATTTATAAGGCAAGAAATCCCACTTATTAAACCTGACAGGGCACACCTGTGAAGTGAAAACCATTTCCGGTGACTACCTCTTGAAGCTCATTAAGAGAATGCTAAGAGTGTGCAATGCTCCATATAGAATAATGTGCCCCATATAATGCTCCATACAGAATAATGGAGCTCATATAATGCTCCATACAGAATAATGGGCCCTATATAATGCTCCATATAGAATAATGGGCCTTATATAATGCTCCATATAGAATAATGGAACCCATATAATGCTCCATACTGAATATTAGTCCCCATGTAATGTGCTGTAAAGTACAATGGACCCCATATATTGCTCCATACAGAATGATGGTCCTCATATATTGTTCCATACAGAATAATGGGCCTCATATAATGCTCTATATAGATTAATGGGCCCTATATAATGCTCCATATAGAAAAATTGAACCCATATAATGCTCCATATAGAATAATGGGCCCTATATAATGCTCCGTATAGAATAATGGGCCTTATATAATGCTCCATACAGAATACTGGGCCCTATATAATGCTCCATATAGAATAATGGGCCCTATATAATGCTCCATATAGAATAATGGGCCCTGTATGATATTCAATATAGAATAATGGAACACGTATAGTGCCCCATATAGTATAATGGGCCCTTTACAATGCTCCATAGAGAATAATGGGCCCTATATAATGCTCCATACAGAATAATGGAACCCATATAATGCTCCATATAGAATAATGGCCCCTATATAATGCTCCATATAAAATAATGAGCCTTATATAATGCTCCATATAGAATAATGGAACCCATATAATGCTCCATACTGAATATTAGTCCCCATGTAATGTGCTGTAAAGTACAATGGACCCCATATATTGCTCCATACAGAATGATGGTCCTCATATATTGTTCCATACAGAATAATGAGCCTCATATAATGCTCCATATACAATAATTGGCCCCATATAATGCTCCAAACAGAATAATGGACCCATATAATGCTTCATACAGAATAACGGGTCCAATATAAAGCTTCATACAGAATACTGGAAATCATTTAATGCTCCTTACTGAAAAATGGGCCCCATATAATGCCCCATACAGTACAATGGACCCCATATAATGCTCCATACAGAATAATGGACCCCAAATATTGCTCCATATAGAATAATGTACCCCATATATTGCTCCATACAGAATAATTGGGCCCATATAATGCTTCATACAGAATAATGGACCCCATATAATGCTCCATACAGAATAATGGGCCCAATATAATTCTGCTCACAGAAAAATGGTACCCATATAATGCTCCATACCGAATAGTGGGCCCAATATAATTCCCCATACAGTACAAAGTACCCCATATATTGCTCAATACTGAATAATGGGCCCCGTATAATGCTCCATACAGAAAAAAGAACCAATATAATGCTCTATATAGAATAAATAACCCCATATATTGCCTCATACAGAATAATGGACCCCATATAATGCTCCATACAGAATAATGGACCCCATTTAATGCTCCATACAGAACAAAGAACCCCATATATTGCCCCATACAGAATAATGGGCCTCATATGATGCTCCATATAGAATAATGGGCCCTCTATAATACTCCAAACAGAATAAAGAACCCCTTTTTTTTCTACAAACAGAATAATGGGCACAATATAATGTTCCATGCTGAATAATGGACCCCATATAATGTTCCATACCGATTAATGGGCCCCATATAATGCCCGGTAAAGTACAATGGACCCTATATATTGCTTCGTACAGAATAATAGGCGTCATATAATGCACCGTAAAGAAAAATGGACCACATTTATACCTCCGTACAGAAGAATGGGCCTAATATAATGCTGGATATAGAATAATGGGCCCCGTATAAAACTCCAAATGGAATAAATAACCCCATATATTGCTCCATACAGCATAATGGGCCCATGTTCCATACAGAATAATAGAACCCATATAATGCTCCATACCGAATAATGGGCACCATATAATGCCCTGTAAAGTACAATGGACCCCATATAATGCTTCATACAGAATAATGGGCCCATTATAAAGCTCCGTAGAGAATAATGGAACAAATTTAATGCTCCATGCCGAATAATGGGTCCAATATAATGCCCCATACAGTACAATGGGCCTCATACAATGCTCCATATATAATTGGCCTCATATAACGCTCCAAACAGAATAATGGACCCATATAATGCTTCATACAGAATAATGGGTCCAATATAAAGCTTCATACAGAATATGGGAACCCATTTAATGCTCCATACTGAAAAATGGGCCCCATATAATGCCCCATACAGTACAATGGACCCCATATAATGCTCCACACAGAATAATGGACCCCATATATTGCTCCATACAGAATAATGAGCCTCATATAATGCTCCATACAGAATATTGTTCCCTGTATAATGCTCCATACAGAATAAAGAACCCCATATATTGCTGCATACAGAATAATGGGGCTCATGAAATGCTCCATATAGAATAATGTGCCTCATATTGTGCTCCATACAGAATAATTGGGCCACTACAAAGATCCACACAGATTAATGGACCATATATAATGCTCCATACAGAATAGTGGGCCCAATATATTTCTCCTCACAGAAAAATGGAACCCATATAATGCTCCATACCGAATAATGGGCCCATTATAATGCCCCATACAGTACAATGGATCCTATATATTGCTCCATACTGAATAATGGACCCCATATAATGCTCCATACAGAATAAAGAACCCCATATATTGCGCCATACAGAATAATGAGCCTTATATAATGCTCCATATAGAATAATGAGCCCCAATAATGCTCCAAACAGAATAAAGAACCTCATATATTGCTCTATACAGAATAATGGGCACAATACAATGTTCCATGTAGAATAATGGACCCCATATATTGCTCCATAAAGTACAATGGACCCCATACAGTGGTGGCCAAAATTATTGGCACCCCTGCAATTCTGTCAGATAATACTCAGTTTCTTCCTGAAAATGATTGCAATCACAAATTCTTTGGTACTATTCTCTTCATTTAATTTGCTTGCAAGGAAAAAACACAAAAGAGAATGAAGCAAAAATCAAATCATTGATCATTTCACACAAAACTCCAAAAATGGGCCGGACAAAAGTATTGGCACCCAAAGCCTATTACTTGGTTGCACAACCTTTAGCCAAAATAACTGAGAACAACCGCTTCCGTAAACCATCAATGAGTTTCTCACAATGCTCTGCTGGAATTGTAGACCATTATTCTTTGGCAAACTGCTCCAGGTCCCTGATATTTGAAGGGTGCCTTCTCCAAACTGCCATTTTGAGATCTCTCCACAGGTGTTCTATGGGATTTAGGTCTGGACTCATTGCTGGCCACCTTAGAAGTCTCCAGTGCTTTCTCTAAAACCATTTTATAGTGCTTTTGGAAGTGTGTTTTGGGTCATTGTCCTGCTGGAAGACCCATGACCTCTGAGGGAGACCCAGCTTTCTCACACTGGGCCCTACATTATGCTGCAAAATTTGTTGGTAGTCTTCAGACTTCATAATGCCATGCACACGGTCAAGCAGTCCAGTGCCAGAGGCAGCAAAGCAACCCCAAAACATCAGGGAACCTCCGCCATGTTTGACTGTAGGGACCATGTTCTTTTCTTTGAATGCCTCTTTTTTTTTACTGTACACTCTATGTTGATGCTTTTCGCCAAAAAGCTCCACTTTTGTCTCATCTGACCAGAGAACATTCTTCCAAAACGTTTTAGGCTTTCTCAGGTAAGTTTTGGCAAACTCCAGACTGGCTTTTTTATGTCTCGGGGTAAGAAGTGGGGTCTTCCTGGGTATCCTACCATACAGTCCCTTTTCATTCAGACGCCGATGGATAGTACGGGTTGACACTACTGTACCCTCGGACTGCAGGGCAGCTTGAACTTGTTTGGATGTTAGTCGAGGTTCTTTATCCACCATCCGCACAATCTTGCGTTGAAATCTCTCGTCAATTTTTCTTTTCCGTCCACATCTAGGGAGGTTGGCCACAGTGCCATGGGCTTTAAACTTCTTGATGACACTGCGCACGGAAGACACATGAACATTCAGGTCTTTGGAGATGGACTTGTAGCCTTGAGATTGCTCATGCTTCTTCACAATTTGGTTTCTCAAGTCCTCAGACAGTTCTTTGGTCTTCTTTCTTTTCTCCATGCTCAATGTGGTACACACAAGGACACAGGACAGAGGTTGAGTCAACTTTAATCCATGTTAACTGGCTGACAGAATTGCAGGGGTGCCAATACTTTTGGCCAGCACTGTATATTGCTCAGTACAGAATAATGGGCCTCACATGATGCTCCATATAGAATAATGGGCCCCCTATAATACTCTAAACAGAATAAAGTACCCCATATAATGCTCCATACAGAAAAAAGAACCCCATATATTGCCCCATACAGAATAATGGGCCTCATATAATGCTCCATACAGAACTACTGGCCCCCTATAATATTCCAAATAGAATAAAGAGCCCCATATATTGCTCCATACAGAATAATGGGGCTCATTTAAAGCTCCACACCGAATAATGGCCCAACATAATGCTCCATACTGAATAATGGCTTGATATAATGCCCCAAACAGTACAATGTACCACATATAATTCTCCATACAGAATAATGGGCCCCATATAATGCTCCATACAGAAAAATAGGCCCAATATAATGCTCCATACAAAATAATGGAACCCATATAATGCTCCATACCAAATAATGGGCCCCATATAATGCCCCGTAAAGTACCATTGACCCCATATATATCTCCATACAGGATAATGTTTCTCATATAATGCTCTATATAGAATATTGGGCCCCGTATAATGCTCCATAAAGATTAAAGAACCCCATATATTGCTCCATAAAGAATAATGAACCCAATATATTGCCCCATATAGTATAATGGGCCTCATGTAATGCTCCATACAGAATAATGCGCCTCATATAATGCTGCATATAGAATAATGGGCCCCATATAATGCTCCAAACAGAATAAAGGGACCATTATAATGCTCCATATGGAATAATGAGGCCCATATAATTCTCCATACAGAAAAATGGAACCCATATAATGCTCCATACCGAATAATGGGCCCCATATAATGCCCCACACAGTACAATGGACCCCATATATTGCTCCATGCTGAATAATAGACCTCATATAATGCTGCATACAGAATAATGGACTCCATATATTGCTCCGTATAGAATAATGTGCGTCATATAATGTGCCATACAGAATAACGTTCCCTGTATAATGCTCTATACAGAATAAAGAACCCCATAGATTGCTACATACAGAATAATGGGCCTCATATAATGCTCCATATATAATAATGGCCCAATATAATGCTCCACATAGAATAATGGGCCGTATATAATGCTCCATACAGAATAATGGGCCCTATATAATGCTCCATATAGAATAATGGGCCCTATATAATGCTCCATATAGAATAATGGAACCCATATAAAGCTATATACCGAATATCAGGCCCCATGTAATGCCCCGTAAAGTACAATGGACCCCATATATTGCTCCATACAAAATGATGGACCTCATATATTGTTCCATACAGAATAATGGGCCTCATATAATGCTCCATATAGAATAATGGGCCCTATATAATGCTCCATATAGAATAATGGGCCCCATATAATGCTCCATGCAAAATAATGGAACCCATATAATGCTCGATACCAAATAATGGGCCCCATATAATGCCCCGTAAAGTACCATTGACCCCATATATATCTCCATACAGAATAATGTTTCTCATGTAACGCTTTATATAGAATATTGGGCCCCGTATAATGCTCCATAAAGATTAAAGAACCCCATATATTGATCCATAAAGAATAATGAACCCCATATATTGCCCCATATAGAATAATGGGCCTCATGTAATGCTCCATACAGAATAATGCGCCTCATATAATGCTGCATATAGAATAATGGGCCCCATATAATGTTCCAAACAGAATAATGGGATCATTATAATGCTCCATATGGAATAATGAGACGCATATAATTCTCCATACAGAAAAATGGAACCCATATAATGCTCCATAACAAATAATGGGCCCCATATAATGCCCCACACAGTACAATGGACCCCATATATTGCTCCATGCTGAATAATAGACCTCATATAATGCTGCATACAGAATAATGGACTCCATATATTGCTCTGTATAGAATAATGTGCCTCATATAATGTGCCATACAGAATAACATTCCCTGTATAATGCTCTATACAGAATAAAGAACCCCATAGATTTCTACATACAGAATAATGGGCCTCATATAATGCTCCATATATAATAATGGCCCAATATAATGCTCCACAAAGAATAATGGGCCCTATATAATGCTCCATACAGAATAATGGGCCCTATATAATGATCCATATAGAATAATGGGCCCTATATAATGCTCCATACAGAATAATGGGCCCTATATAATGTTCCATATAGAATAATGGGGCCCCATATAATGCTCCATACAGAAAAATGGACCTTATATAATGCTCCATACAGAATAATGGGCCTCATATAATACTCCATATAGAATAATGGAACCCATATAATGCTCCATACCGAATATTAGGCTCCATGTAATACCCCGTAAAGTACAATGGACCCCATATAATGCTCCATACAGAATGATGGACCTCATATATTGTTCCATACAGAACAATGATCTATACAGAATAATGAGCCCTACATAATGCGCCATATAGAATAATGGGCCCTAAATATTGCTCCATATAGAATAATGGGCTCTATTATAATGTTCCATATAGAATAATGGGCTCAATATAATGCTCCATATAGAATAATGGGCCCTATATAATGCTCCATATAGAATAATGGGCCCTATATAATGCTGGATATAGAATAATGTGCCCTATATAATGCTCCATATAGAATAATGGGCCCTATATAATGCTCCATACCGAATATTAGGCCCCATGTAATACAGTTCAATTGACCTCATATATTGCTCCATACAGAATGATGGACCTCATATATTGTTCCATACAGAATAATGGGCCTCATATATTCCTCCAAATAGAATAATGGGAATATATAATGCTACTTATAGAATTCTGGGCCCTATATAATGCTCCATATAGAATAATGGTACCTGTGTAATGCTCCATACCGAATATTAGGCCCCATGTAATGCCCCGTAAAGTACAATGGACCCCATATATTGCTCCATACAGAATGATGAGCCTCATATATTGCTCCATACAGAATAATGGACCTCATATATTGTTCCATACAGAATAATGGGCCTCATATAATGCTCCATATAGAATAATGGGCCTTATATAATGCTCCATATAGAATAATGGGCCCTATATAATGCTCCATATAGAATAATGGAACCCATATAAAGCTCCATACCGAATATTAGGCCCCATGTTATGCCCCGTAAAGTACAATGGACCCCATATATTGCTCCATGCAAAATGATGGACCTCATATATTGTTCCATACAGAATATTGGGCCTCATATAATGCTCCATATAGAATAATGGGCCCTATATAATGCTCATATAGAATAATGGGCCCCATATAATGCTCCATATAGAATAATGGAACTCACATAATGCTCCATACCGAATATTAGGCCTCATGTAATGCCCTGTAAAGTACAATGGATCCCATATATTGCTCCATACAGAATAATGTTCCTCATATTATGCTCTATATAGTATAATGAGCCCCGTATAATGCTCCATACAGAATAAAGAACCCCATATATTGCTCCATATAGAATAATGGGCCACATATAATGCTCCATATAGAATAAAGGGCCCCGTAAAATATTCCATACAGAATAAAGAACCCCATATATTGCTCCATAAAGAATAATGAACCACATATATTGCCCCATATAGAATAATGGGCCGCATATAATGCTCCATATAGAATAATGAGCCCCATATAATGCTCCAAACAGAATATTGGGACTATTATTATGCTCCTTACGGAATAATGAGCCCAATATAAATCTCCATATAGAAAAATGGAACCCATATAATGCTCCATACCAAATAATGGGACCCATATAATGCCCCAAACAGTACAATGGACCCCATATAATGCTCCACACAAAATAATGGACCCCATATCTTGCTCGATACAGAATAATGGGCCTCACATAATGCTCCATGCAGAATAATGTTCCCTGTATGAGGATCCATACAGAATAAAAAAAAACATATATTGCTCCATACAGAATACTTGGGCTCATGTAATGTTCCATATAGAATAATGTGCCTCATATAATGCTCCATACAGAATATTGGGGCCAATAGATGCTCCATACAGAATAATGACACCATATAATGCTCTTTACAGAATAATGGACCCAATATAATGCTCTACACAGAATAATGGTTCCCATAAATTGCTCCATACTGAATAATGGACGGTATATAATGCTCCATATAGAATAATAGACCCCATATAATGCTCCATACAGAATTAAGAACCCCATATACTGCCCCATACAGAATAATGGGCCACATATAATGCTCCATATAGAATAATGAGCCCCCTATAATACTCCAAACAGAATAAAGAACTTCATATATTGCTCTATACAGAATAATGGGCACAATATAATGTTCCATACTGAATAATGGACCCCATATAATGCTCCATACCGAATAATGGGCCCCATATAATGCGCCGTAAAGAAAAATCGACTACATATATTGCTCCGTACAGAATAGTGGGCTTAATATAATGCTGGATATAGAATAATGTGCCCCGTATAATGCTCCATACAGAATAAAGAACCCCATATATTGCCCCAAACAGAATAATAGACCCCATATAATGATCCATACAGTTTAATGGACTCCATATAATTCTCCATACAGAACAAAGAACCCCACATATTGCCCCATACAGATTAATGGCACTCATTTAATGCTCCATATAGAATAATGGGCCCCCAATATTACTCCAAACAGAATAAAGAAACCCATATTTTGCTACATACAGAATAATGTTCCCAATATAATGTTCCATACAGACTAATGTAACCCATATAATGATCCATACCGAATAATGGACCCCATATAATGCCCCGTAAAGTACAATGGACCCCATGTAATGCTCCTTACAGACTAAAAAAAACATATATTGCCTCATACAGAATAAAGGGCCTCATATAATGCTCCATGTAGAATAATGGGCCCCATATAATGCTCCAAACAGAATAATGGACCCATATAATGCTTCATACAGAATAATGGGTCCAATACTTCATACAGAATAATGGAACCCATGTAATGCTCCATAATGAATAATGGGCACCATATAATGCCCCATGCAGTACAATGGACCCAATGTAATGCTCCATACAGCATAATGGACCCCATATATTGCTCCATACAGAATAAAGGGCCTCATATAATGCTTCATACAGAATAATGTGTCCCGTATAATGCTGCATACAGAATAAAGAACCCCATATAATGTCCATACAGAATAATGGGGCCAATATAATGCTCCATACAGAATAATGGACCCCAAATAATGCTTCATACAATATAATGGGCCCACTATAATACTCCACACAGTATAATGGAACCCAAATAATGCTCCATACCAAATAATGGGCCCCATATATTGCCCCAAACAGAATAATGGGTGTCATATAATGCTCCATATAAAATAATGGGCCCCATATAATTCTCCAAACAAAATAATGGACCCATATAATGCTTCAAACAGAAAAATGGATCCAATATAAAACTCCATACAGAATAATGGAACCCATTTAATGCTCCATGCCGAATAATGGGCCCCATATAATGCGCCATACAGTACAATGGACCCAATATAATGCTCCATACAGAATATTGGGGCTCATATAATGCTCCATATAGAATAATGGGCCCCATATAATGCTATATACAGAATAATGGGCCTCAGATAATACTTCATACAGAATAATTGACCCCATATAATGCTCCATACAGAATAATGGGCACAATATAATGCTCCATACAGAATAATGGAACCCATATAATGGTCCATACCGTATAGTGGGCCCCATATAATGCCCCATAAAGTACAATTGGACCCCATATATTGCTCCGTAAAGAATAATTGGCCTCATATAATGCTCCATATAGAATAACAGGCCCCATATAATGATCCATACAGAATAAAGAACATGGATAATAATCCATAAAGAATAAAGAACCCCATATATTGCTCCATACAGCATAATCGGCCCAATATAATGTTCAATACAGAATAATTGAGCACATATAATGATCCATACCGAATAATGGGCCCCATATAATGCCCCGTAAAGTACAATGGACCCCATATATTGCATCATACAGAATAATGGGCCTCTTATAATGCTTCATACAGAATAATGGGCCCAATGTAAAGCTCCATAGATAATAATGTGACACATTTAATGCTCCATGCCGAATAACAGGGCCCTCATAAAATGCCCCATACTGTACAATGGACCCCATATAATGCTCCATACAGAATTAAAAAAAACATATATTGCCCCATACAGAAGAATGGGCCTCATATAATGCTCCATATAGAATAATGGGCCCTATAAAATGCTCCAAACAGAATAATGAACCCATATAATGCTTCATACAGAATAATGGGCCCAATATAAAGCTCCATACAGAATAATGGTAGCCATTTAATGCTCCATGCCAAATAATGGGCCCCATCTATTGCTCCATACAGTTCAATGGACCCCATACAATGCTCCATACAGAATAATGGGCCCCATATATTGCTCCATACAGAATAATGGGCCTCATACTTTGCTCCATACAGAATTATGTTCCCTTTGTAATGCTCCATACAGAATAAAGAACCCCATATATTGCTTCATATAGACTAATGTGCCTCATATAATCCTCCATACAGAATAATGGGCCCAATATAATGCTCCATATAGAATAATGGAACCCATATAAAGCTCCATACCGAATAATGGGCCCAATTTAATGCCCCATACAGTACAATGGACCACATATATTGCCCCATGCAGAATAATGGGCCCCCTATAATGCTCCATATAGAATACTGGGCCCCCTATAATGTTCCAAACAGAATTAAATAAAACCATATATTGCTCTATACAGAATAAAGAACCCCATATATTGCCCCATACAGAATAATGGACCCCATATAATGCTCCATATAGAATACTGGAACCCGTATAAAGCTCCATACCGAACATTGGGCCCAATGTAATGCCCCATACAGTACAATGGACCACATAAAATGCTCCTTACAGAATAAAGAACCCATTATATTGTCCCATACAGAATAATGGGCTTCATATAATGCTTCATACAGAATGATGTGCCCAGTATAAGGCTCTATGCAGAATAAAGAACCCCATATATTGCTTCTTACAGAATAATGGCGCTCATTTAATGCTCCATATAGAATAATGGACCCCATATAATGCTCCATACAGAATAATGGGCCCGTATAATGCTCCATACAGAATAAAGAACCCAAAGAAAGCTCTATAAAGAATAAAAAAAAACATATTGCCCCATACAGAATAATTGGCTTCATATAATGTTCCATCTAGAATAATGGGCCCTATATAATGCTCCATATAGAATAATGGGCCCTATATAATGCTGCATATAGAATAATAGAACCCATATAATGCTCCATACCGAATATTAGACCACATGTAATGCCCCGAAAAGTACAATGGACCATATATATTGCTTGATACAAAATGATGGACCTCATATATTGTTCCATACAGAATAATGGGCCTCATATAATGCTCCATATCGAATGATGGGCACTATAAAATGCTCCAAATAGACTAATGGGTTCTATATAAAGCTACATATAGAATAATGGAACCCATATAATGCTCCATACCGAATATTAGGCGCCATGTAATGCTCTGTAAAGAACAATGGACCCCATATATTGCTCCATACAGAACGATGGACCTCATATATTGTTCCATACAGGATAATGGGCCTCATATAATGCTCCTTATAGAATAATGGGACCTATATAATGCTCCATATAGAATAATGGACCCTATATAATGCTCCATACAGAATAATGGGCCCTATATAATGCTCCATATAGAATAATGGTCCCTACATAATGATCCATATAGAATAATGGACCTCATATAATGCTAAATATAGAATAAAGGAACTCATATAATGCTCCATACAAAATAATGCACCCCATATATTGCTCCATACAGAATAATGGGCCCTATATAATGCTCCATATAGAATAATGGACCCTATATAATGTTCCATATAGAATAATGGGCCCTATATAACGCTCCATATAGAATAATTGACACCATATAATGCTCCATACAGAATAATGGACTTCATATAATGCTCCATACAGAATAATGGGCCCTATATAATGCTCTATATAGAATAATGGGCCCTATATAATGCTCCATATAGAATAATGGAACCCATATAATGCTCCATACCGAATATAATGCCCCATGCAGTGCCCCGTAAAGTACAATGGAACCCATATATTGCTCCATACAGAATGATGGACCTCATATATTGTCCATACAGAATAATGGGCCTCATATAATGCTCCATATAGAATAATGGGCCCTATATATTGCTACATATAGAATAATGGTCCCTATAAAATGCTCCATGCAGCATATTGGACCCTATATAATGTTCCATATAGAATAATGGGCCCTATATAGTGCTCCATATAGAATAATGGGTCATATATAATGTTCCATACAGCATAATGGACCCTATATAATGCTACATATAGAATAATGGGCCCTATATAATGCTCCATATAGAAAAATGGAGCCCATATATTGCTACATACAGAATAATGGACCTTATATAATGTTCCATACAGAATAATGGGCCCTATATAATGCTCCATAAAGAATAATGGGCCCTATATAATGCTCCATATAGAAAAATGGAGCCCATATAATGCTACATACAGAATAATGGACCTTATATAATGCTCCATGCAGAATAATGGGCCCAATATAGTGATCCATATAGAATAATGGAACCCATATAATGCTCTATACAGAATAAAGAACCCCATATATTGCTCCATACAGAATAATAAGGATCATGTAATGCTCCATATATAGTAATAGGCCCCATGTAATCCTTCATACAGAATAATGGTCCCCACAAAATGCTCCATATAAAATAATGGGCCCCATATAATGCTCCATACAGAATAATGGACCTCATATAATGCTCCATACAGAATAATGGGCCTAATATAATGCTCCATATAGAATAATGGACCCCATATAATGCTCCATACAGAATAATGGACCTCATATAATGCTCCATACAGAGTAATGGGCCCAATATAGTGCTCCATATAGAATAATGGAACCCATATAATGCTCCATTTAGAATAATAGGCCCTATATAATGCTTAATACAGAATAATGGAACCCATATAATGCTCCATACCGAATATTAGGCCCCATGTAATGCCCCGTAAAGTACAATGGACCCCATATATTGTTCCATACAGATTAATGGACCTCATATATTGTTCCATACAGAATAATGGGCCTCATATAATGCTCCATATAGAATAATGGGCCCTATATAATTCTCCATAAAGAATAATGGGCCCTATATAATGCTCCATACAGAATGATGGACCTCATATATTGTTCCATACAGATTAATGGGCCTCATTTAATGCTCCATACAGAATAATGGGCCCAATATAATGCTCCATACAGAACAATGGGCAATATAATGCTCCATGCAGAATAATGGGCCTCATGTAATGCTCCATACAGAATAATGGGCGCAATATAATGCTCCATACATAATAATGGGCCTCATATAATGCTCCATACCGAATATTAGGCCCCATATAATGCCCCGTAAAGTACAATGGACCCCATATATTGCTCCATACAGAATGATGGACCTCATACATTGATCCATACAGAATAATAGGCCTCATATAATGCTCCATATAGAATAATCGGCCCCATATAATGGTTTATACAGAATAAAGAACTTCATATACTGCTCCATACAGAATAATGAGGAAGGTTCATGTAATGTTCCATATAGAATAATTGGCACCGTATAATGCTCCATATAGAATAATGGGCCCCATATATTGCTACTTATCGAATAATGGGCCCTATATAATGCTCCATACAGAATGATAGGCCTCATATATTGCTCCATATAGAATAATGGGCCTCATATAATGCTCCATAAAGAATAATGGACCAAATATAATGTTCCATATAGAATAATGTGCCCCATATTATGCTCCATATAGAATAATGGGCCCCATATATTGCTCCATATAGAATAATGGTCCCTATATAAGGCCCCATATAGAATAATGGGACCAATATAATGCTCCTTATAGAATAATGGGCCCTATATAATGCTCCTTACAGAATAATGGGCACTATATAATGCTCCATACAGAATAATGGGCACCATATAATGCTCCATATAGAATAATGGGCCCCATATAATGCTCCATACAGATTAATGGGCCCAATATAATGCTTCATATAGAATAATGGGCCCTATATAATGCTCCACACAGAATAATGGGCACTATATAATGCTCCATATGGAATAATAGGCCCTATATAATGCTCCATACAGAATAATGGGCCTCATATAATACTCCATATAGCATAATGGGCCTCATATAATGCTCCATACAGAACAATGGGCCTTATATAATGCTAAAAGTAGAATAATGGAACCCATATAATGCTCCATACCGAATATTAGGCCCCATGTAATGCCCATAAAGTACAATGGATCCCAAATATTGCTCCATACAGAATGATGGACCTCATATATTGTTCCATACAGTATAATGGGACTCATATAATCTTCCATATAGAATAATGGGCCCTATATAATGCTCCATATAGAATAATGGGCCCTATATAACACTCCATATAGAATAATTGGCACTATATAATGCTCCATACAGAATAATGGGCCCTATATAAGGCTCCATATAGAATAATGGGCCCTATATAATGCTCCATATAGAATAATGGAACCCATATAATGCTCCATACTGAATATTAGGCCCCATGCAATGCGCAGCAAAGTACAATGGACCCCATATAATGCTCCATACAGAATGATGGACCTCATACATTGTTCCATACAAAATAATAGGCCTCATATAATGCTCCATATAGAATAATCGGCCCCATATAATGCTCCATACAGAATAAAGAACCCCATATACTGCTCCATACAGAATAATGAGGAAGGATCATGTAATGTTCCATATAGAATAATTGGCCCCGTATAATGCTCCATATAGAATAATGGGCCCCATATATTGCTAATTATAGAATAATGGGCCCTATATAATGCTCCATACAGAATGATAGGCTTAATATAATGCTCCATAAAGAATAATGGACGCGATATAATGTTCCATATAGAATAATGTGCCCTATATTATGCTCCGTATAGACTAATGGGCCCCATATATTGCTCCATATAGAATAATGGTCCCTATATAATGCTCCATATAGAATAATGGGACCAATATAATGCTCCTTATGGAATAATGGGCCCTATATAATGCTCCATACAGAATAATGGGCACTATATAATGCTCCATACAGAATAATGGGCACTATATAATGCTCCATATAGAATAATGGGCCCCATATAATGCTCCATACAGAATAATGGGCCCAATATAATGCTTCATATAGAATAATGGGCCCTATATAATGCTCCACACAGAATAATGGGCCCTATATAATGCTCCATATAGAATAATGGGCCCTATATAATGCTCCATACAGAATAATGGGCCTCATATAATACTCCATATAGAATAATGGGCCCTATATAATGCTCCATACAGCATAATGGTCCCTATATAATGCCCCATATTGAATAATAGGTCCCATATAATGTTCCATACAGAATAATGGTCCAAATAAAATGCTCCATATAGAATAATGGGCTCTATAAAATGCTCCAAATAGAATAATGGGTTCTATATAAAGCTCCATATAGAATAATGGAAACCATATAATACTCCATACCAAATATTAGGCGCCATGTAATGCTCTGTAAAGAACAATGGACCCAATATATTGCTCCATGCAGAACGATGGACCTCATATATTTTTCCATACAGGATAATGGGCCTCATATAATGCTCCTTATAGAATAATGGGCCCTATATAATGCTCCATATAGAATAATGGGCACTATATAATGCTCCATACAGAATAATGGAACCCATATAATGCTCCATACCGTATACTGGGCCCCATATAATGCCCCATAAAGTACAATTGGACCCCATATATTGCTCCGTAAAGAATAATTGGCCTCATATAATGCTCCATATAGAATAACGGGCCCCATATAATGCTCCATACAGAATAAAGAACACGGAAAATAATCCATAAAGAATAAAGAACCCCATATATTGCTCCATACAGCATAATCGGCAAAATATAATGTTCAATACAGAATAATTGAACACATATAATGATCCATACCGAATAATGGGCCCCATATAATGCCCCGTAAAGTACAATGGACCCCATATATTGCATCATACAGAATAATGGGCCTATTATAATGCTTCATACACAATAATGGGCCCAATGTAAAGCTCCATATATAATAATGGGACCCATTTAATGCTCCATGCCGAATAATTGGGCCCTCATATAATGCCCCATACTGTACAATGGACCCCATATAATGCTCCATACAGAATTAAAAAAACATATATTGCCCCATACAGAAGAATGGGCCTCATATAATGCTCCATATAGAATAATGGGCCCTATAAAATGCTCCAAACAGAATAATGGACCCATATAATGCTTCATACAGAATAATGGGCCCAATATAAAGCTCCATACAGAATAATGGTAGCCATTTAATGTTCCATGCCGAATAATGGGCCCCATCTATTGCCCCATACAGTTCAATGGACCCCATATAATGCTCCATACAGAACAATGGGCCCCATATATTGCTCCATACAGAATAATGGGCCTCATACTTTGCTCCATACAGAATTATGTTCCCTTTGTAATGCTCCATACAGAACAAAGAACCCCATATATTGCTTCATATAGACTAATGTGCCCCATATAATGCTCCATACAGAATAATGGGCCCACTATAATGCTCCATATAGAATAATGGAACCCATATAAAGCTCCATACCGAATAATGGGCCCAATTTAATGCCCCATACAGTACAATGGACCACATATATTGCCCCATGCAGAATAATGGGCCTCATATAATGTTCCATATAGAATACTGGGCCCCCTATAACTCTCCAAACAGAATAAAAAAAAACATATATTGCTCCATACAGAATAATGGCCCAATATAATGTTGCATACAGAATAATGGAGCCCATATAATGTTCCATACCGAATAATGGGCCCCATAAAATGCTCCGTAAAGTACAATGGACACCATATATTGCTCAGTACAGAATAATGGGCCTCATATAATGCCCTGTAAATAAAAATGGACCCCATATATTGCTCCGTACAGAATAGTGGGCCTAATATTAAGCTGGATATAGAATAACGGGCCTCGTATAATGCTCCATACAGAATAAAAAACCCATAAAATGCTCTATACAAAATAAAGAACCCCATATATTGCCCCATACAGAATAATGGACACCATATAATGCTACATACAGAATAATGAACCCCATATCATACTTCGTACAGAACAAAGAACCCCATATATTTGCCCATACAGAATAATGGACCCCATATCATACTTCATACAGAACAAAGAACCCCATATATTGGCCCATACAGAATAATGGGCCTCATATAATGCTCCATATAGAATACTGGGCCCCCCATAATGCTCCATATAGAATACTGGGCCCCCGATAATGTTCCAAACAGAATTAAATAAAACCATATATTGCTCTATACAGAATAAAGAACCCCATATATTGCCCCATACAGAATAATGGACCCCATATAATGCTCCATATAGAATACTGGAACCCATATAAAGCTCCATACCAAATATTGGGCCCAATGTAATGCCCCATACAGTACAATGGACCACATAAAATGCTCCCTACAGAATAAATAACCCATTATATTATCCCATACAGAATAATGGGCTTCATATAATGCTCCATACAGAATGATGTGCCCCGTATAAGGCTCTATGCAGAATAAGGAACCCCATATATTGCTTCTTACAGAATAATGGCGCTCATTTAATGCTCCATATAGAATAATGGGCCCCATATAATGCTCCATACAGAATAATGGGCCCGTATAATTCTCCATACAGAATAAAGAACCCAAAGAAAGCTCTATAAAGAATAAAAAAAACATATTGCCCCATACAGAATAATTGGCTTCGTATAATGTTCCATCTAGAATAATGGGCCCTATATAATGCTCCATATAGAATAATGGGCCCTATATAATGCTGCATATAGAATAATAGAACCCATATAATGCTCCATACCGAATATTAGACCCCATGTAATGCCCCAAAAAGTACAATGGACCACATATATTGCTCGATACAAAATGATGGACCTCATATATTGTTCCATACAGAATAATGGGCCTCATATAATGCTCCATATAGAATAATGAGCCCTATAAAATGCTCCAAATAGAATAATGGGTCCTATATAAAGCTCCATATAGAATAATCGAACCCATATAATGCTCCATACCGAATATTAGGCGCCATGTAATGCTCTGTAAATAACAATGGACCCCATATATTGCTCCATACAGAACGATGGACCTCATATATTGTTCCATACAGGATAATGGGCCTCATATAATGCTCCTTATAGAATAATGGGCCCTATATAATGCTCCATACAGAATAATGGGCCCTATATAATGCTCCATATAGAATAATGGTCCCTATATAATGCTCCACATAGAATAATAGTCCTCATATAATGCTAAATATAGAATAAAGGAACCGATATAATGCTCCATACAAAATAATGGACCCCATATATTGCTCCATACAGAATAATGGACCTTATATAATGCTCCATACAGAATAATGGGTGCTATATAATGATCCAAATAGAATAATGGACCCTATATAATGCTCCATATAGAATAATGGGCCCTATATAACGCTCCATATAGAATAATTGACCCCATATAATGCTCCATACAGAATAATGGACTTCATATAATGCTCCATACAGAATAATGAGCCCTATATAATGCTCTATATAGAATAATGAGCCCTATATAATGCTCCATATAGAATAATGGAACCCATATAATGCTCCATACCGAATATAAGGCCCCATGTAGTGCCCAGTAAAGTACAATGGAACCCATATATTGCCCCATACAGAATGATGGACCTCATATATTGTCAATACAGAATAATGGGCCTCATATAATGCTCCATAAAGAATAATGGGCCCTATATATTACTCCATATAGAATAATGGTCCCTATAAAATGCTCCATGCAGCATAATGGACCCTATATAATGCTCCATATAGAATAATGGGCCCTATATAATGCTCCATATAGAATAATGTGCTCTATATAATGCTCCATATAGAATAATGGGCCCTATATAATGCTCCATACAGCAAAGTGGACCCTATACAATGCTACATATAGAATAATGGGCCCTATATAATGCTCCATATAGAAAAATGGAGCCCATATATTGCTCCATACAGAATAATGAGGATCATGTAATGCTCCATATATAGTAATAGGCCCCATATAATGTTCCATACAGAATAATGGTCCCCATAAAATGCTCCATATAAAATAATGGGCCCCATATAATGCTCCATACAGAATAATGGACCTCATATAATGCTCCATATAGAATAATGGACCCCATATAATGCTCCATACAGAATAATGGACCTCATACAATGCTTCATACAGAATAATGGGCCTCATACTTTGCTCCATACAGAATTATGTTCCCTTTGTAATGCTCCATACAGAACAAAGAACCCCATATATTGCTTCATATAGACTAATGTGCCCCATATAATGCTCCATACAGAATAATGGGCCCACTATAATGCTCCATATAGAATAATGGAACCCATATAAAGCTCCATACCGAATAATGGGCCCAATTTAATGCCCCATACAGTACAATGGACCACATATATTGCCCCATGCAGAATAATGGGCCTCATATAATGTTCCATATAGAATACTGGGCCCCCTATAACTCTCCAAACAGAATAAAAAAAACATATATTGCTCCATACAGAATAATGGCCCAATATAATGTTGCATACAGAATAATGGAGCCCATATAATGCTCCATACCGAATAATGGGCCCCATAAAATGCTCCGTAAAGTACAATGGACACCATATATTGCTCAGTACAGAATAATGGGCCTCATATAATGCCCTGTAAATAAAAATGGACCCCATATATTGCTCCGTACAGAATAGTGGGCCTAATATTAAGCTGGATATAGAATAACGGGCCTCGTATAATGCTCCATACAGAATAAAAAACCCATAAAATGCTCTATACAAAATAAAGAACCCCATATATTGCCCCATACAGAATAATGGACCCCATATAATGCTACATACAGAATAATGAACCCCATATCATACTTCGTACAGAACAAAGAACCCCATATATTTGCCCATACAGAATAATGGACCCCATATCATACTTCATACAGAACAAAGAACCCCATATATTGGCCCATACAGAATAATGGGCCTCATATAATGCTCCATATAGAATACTGGGCCCCCCATAATGCTCCATATAGAATACTGGGCCCCCGATAATGTTCCAAACAGAATTAAATAAAACCATATATTGCTCTATACAGAATAAAGAACCCCATATATTGCCCCATACAGAATAATGGACCCCATATAATGCTCCATATAGAATACTGGAACCCATATAAAGCTCCATACCAAATATTGGGCCCAATGTAATGCCCCATACAGTACAATGGACCACATAAAATGCTCCCTACAGAATAAATAACCCATTATATTATCCCATACAGAATAATGGGCTTCATATAATGCTCCATACAGAATGATGTGCCCCGTATAAGGCTCTATGCAGTATAAGGAACCCCATATATTGCTTCTTACAGAATAATGGCGCTCATTTAATGCTCCATATAGAATAATGGGCCCCATATAATGCTCCATACAGAATAATGGGCCCGTATAATTCTCCATACAGAATAAAGAACCCAAAGAAAGCTCTATAAAGAATAAAAAAAACATATTGCCCCATACAGAATAATTGGCTTCATATAATGTTCCATCTAGAATAATGGGCCCTATATAATGCTCCATATAGAATAATGGGCCCTATATAATGCTGCATATAGAATAATAGAACCCATATAATGCTCCATACCGAATATTAGACCCCATGTAATGCCCCAAAAAGTACAATGGACCACATATATTGCTCGATACAAAATGATGGACCTCATATATTGTTCCATACAGAATAATGGGCCTCATATAATGCTCCATATAGAATAATGAGCCCTATAAAATGCTCCAAATAGAATAATGGGTCCTATATAAAGCTCCATATAGAATAATCGAACCCATATAATGCTCCATACCGAATATTAGGCGCCATGTAATGCTCTGTAAATAACAATGGACCCCATATATTGCTCCATACAGAACGATGGACCTCATATATTGTTCCATACAGGATAATGGGCCTCATATAATGCTCCTTATAGAATAATGGGACCTATATAATGCTCCATATAGAATAATGGGCCCTATATAATGCTCCATACAGAATAATGGGCCCTATATAATGCTCCATATAGAATAATGGTCCCTATATAATGCTCCACATAGAATAATAGTCCTCATATAATGCTAAATATAGAATAAAGGAACCGATATAATGCTCCATACAAAATAATGGACCCCATATATTGCTCCATACAGAATAATGGACCTTATATAATGCTCCATACATAATAATGGGTGCTATATAATGATCCAAATAGAATAATGGACCCTATATAATGCTCCATATAGAATAATGGGCCCTATATAACGCTCCATATAGAATAATTGACCCCATATAATGCTCCATACAGAATAATGGACTTCATATAATGCTCCATACAGAATAATGAGCCCTATATAATGCTCTATATAGAATAATGGGCCCTATATAATGCTCCATATAGAATAATGGAACCCATATAATGCTCCATACCGAATATAAGGCCCCATGTAGTGCCCAGTAAAGTACAATGGAACCCATATATTGCCCCATACAGAATGATGGACCTCATATATTGTCAATACAGAATAATGGGCCTCATATAATGCTCCATAAAGAATAATGGGCCCTATATATTGCTCCATATAGAATAATGGTCCCTATAAAATTCTCCATGCAGCATAATGGACCCTATATAATGCTCCATATAGAATAATGGGCCCTATATAATGCTCCATATAGAATAATGTGCTCTATATAATGCTCCATATAGAATAATGGGCCCTATATAATGCTCCATACAGCAAAGTGGACCCTATACAATGCTACATATAGAATAATGGGCCCTATTTAATGCTCCATATAGAAAAATGGAGCCCATATATTGCTCCATACAGAATAATGAGGATCATGTAATGCTCCATATATAGTAATAGGCCCCATATAATGTTCCATACAGAATAATGGTCCCCATAAAATGCTCCATATAAAATAATGGGCCCCATATAATGCTCCATACAGAATAATGGACCTCATATAATGCTCCATATAGAATAATGGACCCCATATAATGCTCCATACAGAATAATGGACCTCATACAATGCTTCATACAGAATAATGGGCCCAATATAGTGCTCCATATAGAATAATGGAACCCATATAATGCTCCATTTATAATAATAGGCCCTATATAATGCTGCATACAGAATAATGAAACCCATATAATGCTCCATACCGAATATTAGGCCCCATGTAATGCCCCGTAAAGTACAATGGACCCCATATATTGTTCCATACAGATTGATGGATCTCATATATTGTTCCATACAGAATAATGGGCCTCATATAATGCTCCATATAGAATAATGGGCCCTATATAATTCTCCATATAGAATAATGGGCCCTATATAATGCTCCATATAGAATAACTGGCCCTATATAAAGCTCCATACAGAATAATGGGCCCTATATAAGGCCCCATATAGAATAATGGGCCCTATATAATGCTCCATATAGAATAATGGAACCCATATAATGCTCCATACTGAATATTAGGCCCCATGCAATGCGCAGCAAAGTACAATGGAGTCCATATATTGCTACATACAGAATGATGGACCTCATACATTGATCCATACAGAATAATAGGCCTCATATAATGCTCCATATAGAATAATCGGCCCCATATAATGCTCTATACAGAATAAAGAACCCCATATACTGCTCCATGCAGAATAATGAGGAAGGATCTTGTAATGTTCCATATAGAATAATTGGCCCCGTATAATGCTCCATATAGAATAATGGGCCCCATATATTGCTTCTTATAGAATAATGGGCCCTATATAATGCTCCATACAGAATGATGGGCCTCATATAATGCTCCATAAAGAATAATGGACCCAATATAATGTTCCATATAGAATAATATGCCCTATATTATGCTCCGTATAGAATAATGGGCCCCATATATTGCTCCATATAGAATAATGGTCCATATATACTGCTCCATACAGAATAATGGGACCAATATAATGCTCCTTATAGAATAATGGGCCCTATATAATGCTCCATACAGAATAATGGGCACTATATAATGCTCCATACAGAATAATGGGCACCATATAATGCTCCATATAGAATAATGGGCCCCATATAATGCTCCATACAGAATAATGGGCCCAATATAATGCTTCATATAGAATAATGGGCCCTATTTAATGCTCCACACAGAATAATGGGCCTCATATAATACTCCATATAGAATAATGGGCCCTATATAATGCTCCATACAGCATAATGGTCCTCATATATTGCTCCATACCAAATATTAGGCCCCATAAAATGCACCGTAATGTACAATGGACCGCATATATTGCTCCATATAGAATGAAGTACCTCATATATTGTTCCATACAGAATAATGGGCCTCATATAATGCTTCATCTAAAATAATGGGCCTATATAATGCTCCATACAGAATAAAGAACCCAAATATTGCTCTATACAGAATAAAGAACCCCATATATTGCTCTATACAAAATAATGAGGATCATGTAATGCTCCATATAGAAGAATGGGCCCCATATAATGCTCCATACAGAATAATGGTCACCATAAAATGCTCCATATAGAATAATGGGCCCTATGTAATGCTCTATACAGAATAATGGGCATCATATAATGCTCCATACAGAACAATGGGCCTTATATAATGCTCCAAGTAGAATAATGGAACCCATATAATGCTCCATACCGAATATTAGGCCCCATGTAATGCCCGTAAAGTACAATGGACCCCATATATTGCTCCATACAGAATGATGGACCTCATATATTGTTCCATACAGTATAATGGGCCTCATATAATGCTCCATATAGAATAATGGGCCCTATATAATGCTGCATATAGAATAATGGGCCCTATATAATGCTCCATATAGAATAATTGGTGCTATATAATGCTCTATACAGAATTATGGGCCCTATATAAGGCTCCATATAGAATAATGGGCCCTATATAATGCTCCATATAGAATAATGGAACCCATATAATGCTCCATACTGAATATTAGGCCCCATGCAATGCGCAGCAAAGTACAATGGACCCCATATATTGCTCCATACAGAATGATGGACCTCATACATTGATCCATACAGAATAATAGGCCTTATATAATGCTCCATATAGAATAATCGGCCCCATATAATGCTCTATACAGAATAAAGAACCTCATATACTGCTCCATACAGAATAATGAGGAAGGATCATGTAATGTTCCATATAGAATAATTGGCCCCGTATAATGCTCCATATAGAATAATGGGCCTCATATATTGCTACTTATAGAATAATGGGCCCTATATAATGCTCCATACAGAATGATAGGCCTCATATAATGCTCCATATAGAATAATGGGCCTCATATAATGCTCCATAAAGAATAATGGACCCAATATAATGTTCCATATAGAATAATGTGCCCCATATTATGCTCCGTATAGAATAATGGGCCCCATATTTTGCTCCATATAGAATAATGGTCCCTATATAATGCCCCATATAGAATAATGGGACCAATATAATGCTGATTATAGAATAATGGGCCCTATATAATGCTCCTTACAGAATAATGGGCACTATATAATGCTCCATACAGAATAATGGGCACCATATAATGCTCCATATAGAATAATGGGCCCCATATAATGTTCCATACAGAATAATAGGCCCAATATAATGCTTCATATAGAATAATGGGCCCTATATAATGCTCCACACAGAATAATGGGCCCTATATAATGCTCCATATAGAATAATGGGCCCTATATAATGCTCCATACAGAATAATGGGCCTCATATAATACTCCATATAGAATAATGGGCCCTATATAATGCTCCATACAGCATAATGGTCCCTATATAATGCCCCATATAGAATAATAGGTCCCATATAATGTTCCATACAGAATAATGGTCCAAATAAAATGCTCCATATAGAATAATGGGCCATATAAAATGCTCCAAATAGAATAATGGGTCCTATATAAAGCTCCATATAGAATAATGGAAACCATATAATGCTCCATACCGAATATTAGGCGCCATGTAATGCTCTGTAAAGAACAATGGACCCCATATATTGCTCCATACAGGACGATGGACCTCATATATTGTTCCATACAGGATAATGGGCCTCATATAATGCTCCTTATAGAATAATGGCCTTATATAATGCTCCATATAGAATAATGGGCCCTATATAATGCTCCATACAGAATAATGTAACCCATATAATGCTCCATACCGTATACTGGGCCCCATATAATGCCCCATAAAGTACAATTGGACCCCATATATTGCTCCGTAAAGAATAATAGGCCTCATATAATGCTCCATATAGAGTAATGGGCCTCATATAATACTCTATACAGAATAAAGAACCCCATATACTGCTCCATACAGAATAATGAGGAAGGATCATGAAATGTTCCATATAGAATAATTGGCCCCATATAATGCTCCATATTGAATAATGGGCCCCATATATTGCTTCACATAGAATAATGGGCCCTATATAATGCTCGATACAGAATGATGGGCATCATGTAATGCTCCATATAGAATAATGGGCACCCTATAATACTCCAAACAGAATAAAGAACCCCATATTTTGCTACATACAGAATAATGTTCCCAATATAATGTTCCATACAGAATAATGGAACCCATATAATGATCCATACCGAATAATCGGCCCCATATAATGAACCCTAAAGTACAATGGAACCCATATATTGCTCCGTACAGAATAATGGGCCTCATATAATGCTCCATATAGAATAATGGGCCCCGTATAATGCTATATACAGAATAAAAAACCCATATAATGATCCATAAAGAATAAAGAACCCCATATATTGCCCCATACAGAATAATGGAACCCATATAATGCTCCATACCGTATACTGGGCCCCATATAATGCCCCATAAAGTACAATTGGACCCCATATATTGCTCCATAAAGAATAATAAGCCTCATATAATGCTCCATATAAAGTAATGGGCCCCATATAATGCTCTATACAGAATAAAGAACCCCATATACTGCTCCATACAGAATAATGAGAAAGGATCATGAAATGTTCCATATAGAATAATTGTCCCCATATAATGCTCCATATTGAATAATGGGCCCCATATATTGCTTCACATAGAATAATGGGCCCTATATAATGCTCCATACAGAATGATGGGCCTCATGTAATGCTCCATATAGAATAATGGGACTCATAAAATCCTCCATATAGAATAATGGGCACCCTATAATACTCCAAACAGAATAAAGAACCCCATATTTTGCTACATACAGAATAATGTTCCCAATATAATGTTCCATACAGAATAATTGAACCCATATAATGATCCATACCGAATAATCGGCCCCATATAATGAACCCTAAAGTACAATGGACCCCATATATTGCTCCGTACAGAATAATTGGCCTCATATAATGCTCCATATAGAATAATGGGCCCCGTATAATGCTATATACAGAATAAAAAACCCATATAATGATCCATAAAGAATAAAGAACCCCATATATTGCCCCATACAGAATAATGGACCCAATATAATGCTCCATACAAAATAAAGAAACCCATATATTGCCCCATACAGAATAAAGGGCCTCAGATAATGCTCCATATGGAATAATGGGCCCCGTATAAAACTCCAAATGGAATAAAGAACCCCATATATTGCTCCATACAGCATAATGGGCCCATGTTGCATACAGAATAATGGAACCCATATGATGCTCCATACCGAATAATGGGCCCCATATAATGCTCCAAACAAAATAATGGACCCATATATTGCTTCATATAGAATAATGGGTCCAATATAAAGCTTCGTACAGAATAATGGAACCCATTTAATGCTCCATACTGAATAATGGGCCTACATAATGTTCCATACAGCACAATGGACTCCACATAATGCTCCATGCAGAAACATGGACCCCATTTATTGCTCCATACAGAATAATGTTCACTGTATAATGCTCCAAACAGAATAAAGCATCCCATATATTGCTCCATATAGAATAATGGGGCTCATGTAATGCTCCATATAGAATAATGTGCCCCATAAAATGCTCCATACAGAATAATGGGCCCAATATAATGCTCCACACAGAATAATTGAACCAATATAATGCTCCATACTGAATAATGGACCTCATATAATGCCCCATACAGAATAATGGACCCCATATAATGCTCCATACAGAATAAAGAACCCCATATATTGCTCCATACAGCATAATGGGCCAATGTTCCATACAGAATAATGGAACACATATAATGCTCCATACCGAATAATGGGCCCCATATAATGCCCCGTAAATTACAATGGACCCCATATATTGCTCCCTACAGAATAATGGGCCTCATATAATGCTTCATTCAGAATAATGGGTCCAATATAAAGATCCATAGAGAATAATGGAACCTATTTAATGCTCCTTGCCGAATAATGAGCCCCATATAATGCCCCAAACAGTACAATGGACCCCATGTAATGCTCTTTACAGATTAACTTATATTGCCTCATACAGGATAATGGGCCTCATATAATGCTCCATATAGAATAATGGGCCCCATAACATGCTCCAAACAGAATAATGGACCCATATAATGCTTCATGCAGAATAATGGGTCCAAAATTCAACTTCATACAGAATAATGGAACCCATTTAATGCTCCATAATAAATAATGGGCCCCATATAATGTCCCATACAGTACAATGGACCCAATGTAATGCTCAATACAGAATAATGGACCCCATATATTGCTCCATACAAAATAAAGCGCCTCATATAATGCTCCATACAGAATAATGTGTCCCTTATAATGCTGCATACAGAATAAAGAACCCCATATAATGTCCATACAGAATAATGGGGCCAATATAATGCTCCATACAGAATAATGGACCTCTAATACTGCTTCATACAGAATAATGGGCCCAATATAATGCTCCACACAGAATAATGGAACCCATATAATGCTCCATACCAAATAATTGGCCCCATATATTGCCCCAAACAGAATAATGGGTGTCATATAATGCTCCATATAAAATAATGGGCCCCATATAATTCTCCAAACAAAATAATGGACCCATATAATGCTTCAAACAGAAAAATGGATCCAATATAAAACTCCATACAGAATAATGGAACCCATTTAATGCTCCATGCCGAATAATGGGCCCCATATAATGCGCCATACAGTACAATGGACCCCATATAATGCTCCATACAGAATATTGGGGCTCATATAATGCTCCATAGAGAATAATGGGCCCCATATAATGCTACATACAGAATAATGTGCCTCATATAATACTTCATAGAGAATAACGGACCCCATATAATGCTCCATACAGAATAATGGGCACAATATAATGCTCCATACAGAATAATGTAACCCATATAATGCTCCATACCGTATAGTGGACCCCATATAATGCTCCATACAGAATTAAAAAAAACATATATTGCCCCATACAGAAGAATGCGCCTCATATAATGCTCCATATAGAATAATGGGCCCCATATAATGCTCCAAACAGAATAATGGACCCATATAATGCTTCATACAGAATAATGAGCCCAATATAAAGCTCCATACAGAATAATGATAGCCATTTAATGCTCCATGCCGAATAATGGGCCCCATCTATTGCCCCATACAGTTCAATGGACCCCATATAATGCTCCATACAGAATAATGGACCCCATATATTGCTCCATACAGAATAATGTTCCCTTTGTAATGCTCCATACAGCATAAAGAACCCCATATATTGCTTCATATAGAATAATGTGCCCCATATAATGCTCCATAAAGAATAATGGGCCCAATATAATGATCCATACAAAATAATGGACCCCATACAATGATCCATATAGAATAATGGGCCCAATATAATGCTCCATATAGAATAATGGAACCCATATAAAGCTCCATACCGAATAATGGGCCCAATTTAATGCCCCATACAGTACAATGGACCCCATATATTGCCCCATGCAGAATAATGGGCCTCATATAATGCTCCATATAGAATACTGGGCCCCCTATAATTCATCAAACAGAATAAAAAAAAACAAATATTGCTCCATACAGAATAATGGCCCAATATAATGTTCCATATAGAATAATGTACCCCATATAATGCTCCATACCGAATAATGGGCCCAATATAATGCTCCGTAAAGTACAATGGACACCATATATTGCTGAGTACAGAATAATGGGCCTCATATAATGCCCCGTAAATAAAAATGGACCCCATATATTGCTCCGTACAGAAAAATGGGCCTAATATAACGCTGGATATAGAATAATGGGCCCCGTATAATGCTCCATACAGAATAAAAACCCATATAATGCTCTATGCAGAACAAAGAACCCCATATATTGCCCCATACAGAATAATGGGCCTCGTATAATGCTCCATACAGAATAAAAAAACAATAAAATGCTCTATACAAAATAAAGAACCCCATATATTGCCCCATACAGAATAATGGACCCCATATAATGCTCCATACAGAATAATGGACCCCATATCATGCTTCATACAGAAGAAAGAACCCCATATATTGCCCCATACAGAATAATGGACCCCATATAATGCTCCATATAGAATAATGGAACCCATATAAAGCTCCATACCGAATAATGGGCCCAATGTAATGCACAATACAGTACAATGGACCCCATATATTGCCCCATACAGAATAATGGGCCTCATATAATGCTCCATATAGAACACTGGGCCCCCTATAATGCTCCATATAGAATACTGGGTCCCCTATAATGTTCCAAACAGAATTAAAAAAAACATATATTGCTCTATACAGAATCAAGAACCCCATATATTGCCCCATACAGAATAATGGACCCCATATAATGCTCCATATAGAATAATGGAACCCATATAAAGCTCCATACCGAATAATGGGCCCAATGTAATGCCCCATACAGTACAATGGACCCCATAAAATGCTCCCTACAGAATAAAGAACCCATTATATTGCCCCATACAGAATAATGGGCTTCATATAATGCTCCATACAGAATGATATGCCCCGTATAATGCTCTATGCAGAATAAAGAACCCCATATATTGCTTCTTACAGAATAATGGCGCTCATTTAATGCTTCATATAGAATAATGGGCCCCATATAATGCTCCATACAGAATAATGGGCCCGTATAATGCTCCATACAGATTAAAGAACCCATAGAATGCTCTATAAAGAATAAAGAACCCCATATATTGCTTCTTACAGAATAATGGCGCTCATTTAATGCTCCATATAGAATAATGGGCCCCATATAATGCTCCATAGAGAATAATAGGCCCGTATAATGCTCTATGCAGAATAAAGAACCCCATATATTGATTCTTACAGAATAATGGCTCTCATTTAATGCTCCATATAGAATAATAGGCCCAAAATAATGCTCCATACAGAATAATGGGCCCATATATTGCCCCATACAGAATAATGGGCTTCATATAATGCTCTAAATAGAATAATGTGCCCCGTATAATGCTTCATACAGAATAATAAAACCCATTTAATGCTTTATGTCGAATTATGGGCCCAATAAAAAGCTTCATACAGTACAATGGACCCCATATAATGCTCCATAAAGAATAGAGAACCCCATATATTGTTCCTTACAGAATAATGGGTCTTATGTAATGCTCAATATAGAATAATGGGCCCCAACTAATGCTCCAAACAGAATAATGGACCCATATAATGCTTCATACAGAATAATGGGCTCAATATAAAGCTCCATACAGAATAATGGAACGCATTTAATGCTCCATACTGAATAATGGACCCCATATAATGCTCCATACAGTACAATTGAACCCATATAATGCTCCATACAGAATAAAGGACCCCATATATTGCTCCATACAAAATAATGGGCCTCATATTTTCCTCCATACAGAATAATGTTCCCTGTATAATGCTCCATACAGAATAAAGAACCCCATATATTGCTCCATACAGAATAATCGCCCCAATATAATGCTCCATACAGAATAATTGACTCCATATAATGCTCCATACAGAATAATGGGCCCAATATATTGCCCCATACAGTACAATTGTGAGAGAAAAGAATCCATCTTGTTTGTCTGTGGTATCCATTTTGTTTTCACTCTTATTTAATGGTCATCAGGTAACACTGAGGGGCAGTGAGGTTTCTTACTACTATTCACTCCCCTAAGGTTACTATTGGTTCATAGGTCAGAGGGAACTATTCCTTTGTCTCTGACCCTATTTAAAGTGCCACATGTGCTAATAAAGCAGAAGTCTTTTCTAGTACCCCAACAAGGCTGTGCTGTATTGATTTCCCGAGCGCTCGTAAAACAAATCTTATTAATTTGGAGTTCGGAAGGCATAGAAGAGAGCGTATTTCACTCACAGAATTTGGTGCCGAAACCCGGGACTAGACATGCATTATATCATCTGGATCAAGAGTGAGAAGGACCCTCCAGTAAAAGTGAATTCAATCACTGCAGCATAAGGTAAGAAGCTTATTCTTACAATTGTATTTCACTTTTACTGCGAGCTGGTTACCTCCAATTTGGGTGAGTTATTTTTGCAATTAATAGTCTAGTCCAAGAACTGGGAAGAGTTACCTATGCCTTTTTGAACTGTGTGCATGTGATGTGATCAGTGTATGAGTGTGATATAGTGGTACTTGTACGTAGAGGATTGTTGGTGTTGCTGTATCTTGTTTGGCTGATGAGACTGATCATCTCACCAGAGGGGTATCTTATGGACCATTTACTGGGTGTATTGTAGTATCAGTGGCTTTGTGACTGACTACTCTACAGAATAATAGGATGTGTGTCTGTGTGGCCTGCCTATTAGACCTGTGGCTTTGTGCCTATTGTTGATATTGTGCTAGCACTGATTTTGAGGCATGTATAGGAAACTTGTAATGTAAATGGAGACAGAAACCCATTGGAAAGACAGCAAAAAGTAGAATGTTCAGATAACGTGAAGGCAAGGATGCCATAATGGAAAGTAAAAGAATGTTGAAATGACTGAAATTCCCCATAGGGGGGTCTGGTCTGTATGTGATCAGGGAGAAGGCTGAGCAGTTAAAGAATGTTGGCTCTGGAAGTCTTTAGTGCAGAAAGTGTGAGAAAAGCATTATAAGTAAAAGTATTGTGTGAGTGCTTTTGACAATGGACTGAATGGACATAATGAGACAGAATTAACAGTACCTCCTCCTTATAACGGACCAGGACGGTGGACATGTACAGTATGTAGGGTACATTATTTGTGATGGAAAAATAACTGTTCAAATTGCAAGATAACTAAATCTAAATTCAGTTCCCCAAATGCTCCTATTCTACCAGTTATAACAAAGACACATGTGGTAGCTGATAATACACCCCCTCCCCCAGAGCTAATTACATGGGATGGGGAGGGGGAAGAGAGCAGTGAGAGGCGGGGACTGATAGAGGATACTGTCACATACCAACGACCAGTACTCCTCGCACACAAGGTATGGCCCCCCTCACAAGGTGATGAAACAACTTCCTGACTCTGACGAGAAGCCTGTTCCTTTCTCTAGACAAATTCAGCAGATACATGTTACATACAATTGTACATGGCAGGATTTAGAATCGTTAGTAGACGCAAAAGGAGGAGATGTGACTGCACATATTATAACGGAAGAGACAGGACCGTCAAAAGACTATCTGATTGATAGACATGGAACAGAATATTTACAGACATTAGAGTCAGGGGAAGACTATTGTAAGAAGTTGCTGCATTGGGCATAGACAAAACAGAGAGAGAACAATCTATATCTTTAAATGACATCACTCAGGAAAAAGATGAGACTGTAGAAAAATATTTTGCCCTTTTACAGATGACTTGGACAGATATGGGATATTTACCAGGGGACACTCTTAATATATGTATATTGGGAGATGCTTTTGTGGATGGGTTAAATAAATCAATTAAAGAGGGACTTGTAAAAAATGCACCCTGAGTGGAGGGGGAAGGACCCAAAGGATTTGTTACAAGTAGCCAAAGGGGTGGAGTAAGAGTTGATCCAAACTCTCAGAACAAAGAGAGTACGTTTTTCCCTTACCATAGAAAAAGGTGGGGGGAGACAGGAATGCAGCAGCCCCCACTCACATAGCAGATAGCTGGAAATGACTTTTTCCCTTCATTCTAATTATTGAAAACCACTAGATAAAAACTATAATGACAGAAATTCAAATTTTAGAGGTTCTATTTCAATGATTAAAATAAACTCCAGGCACATTTTTACATTTTTATTTTTTTCTTAATAGATACTGGGCAGCCAGGTCTGTATGCAATTAGTGTTTTTCTTTGAGAAATCATCAAAGCATTTTATGGTGATTTACTTAGAAAATGCAATATTTTCCATGCCTCTGCATCCAGACTGCCAGTATTTATTTGTTTTTATTTATTTATTTATCCTTGGCCATAAACAATTTACATGGATAGTGCTATCACAAGGTGCTCAAAATTCACCAATAATGTCTACTTTTGCAATTTTTTCTCATTTTGAAAATTTGTTGACTCCTCCATGTTTGGAGGTTGTGATGCTTTAGTTTGGAGTATGTGGATGATTTATTACTTTGTCCTGATCAAGTCTCATGTCAAGAGTCATCTATCCCACTTTTGTGCTCACTAGCAGAAGGTGCATGTAAGGTCTCTAAAAAGAAACCACAGTTTTATCACCAGAACGTAGTCTTCTTGGGACATGGCATGTCACAATGCACCAGACATTTCACAGAGGAAAGAAAAGTCACAATACAGTAGGTTGCATTACCCAAAAACATGGACAACTACAAAGACCAGTGGCCTACAACTCAGCTAGGCTGGATCCTGTTGCCAGAGGTGCACCCTCTTGTGTTAGAGCCATTTCTGCGGTTCAAGCCATGATTGAAAAGGTCACAGAAATAGTTCTTGATTACAAGGTCACACTTTACACTCAACATGACAATCATAGTGTCCTCAGTCAGGTACATCCTAGGCACATTTCAATGACCCAGCAACTTCGACTTTAATGTGCCCTCCTCATTTCCCCAAATGTAGAACTCAAGCGACATACAGTTTTGAATCCAGTTACGCTTCTGCCTTTGGATTCAAAAAGGAGGGAAAGATGGGGAAATGGAACTATTTTTACATTCTCTGACAGAGGAGGAAATAGCCAAAATACATACACTCTGTGATTGTGTAGCTCTGATGCAACAAGAGATGGCAGGGTTTGAATATGTCTCAGATGAACCCGTTGCTAATGCAGATTTTGAGTTTTTTATAGATGGATCCAAATGCCAAGATGTTGGTTGGTTCTCTACTGGATACGCTGTGGTCACACAACATGAGGTAATAAATCTGAACCACTCCCTCCTCACCTATCGGCACAGGAGGCAGAGCTGAAGGCACTCACTGAGGCGTGTAGAGCAGCAAAGGGTAAGACGGCCAAATGTGTGTGTAGATAGTAGATCTTGCCTAAAGTCACATGAAAAACCTATAAACCACAGAGAGCATAAGGGCCCTGATGAAGGCTCTCGTGTTACCAACTAACCTTGGCATAGTGAGAATAAAGCTCACACTCGAGCTGACGCCAATGAAGGCAGATGAAATGCTCGTGCGGATGCCGCCGCCGCCAAGGAAGCAACAAAGAGATCGAGAGTTGAGAGTCTAGCAGCGGTACAGACTGTGACCTCAGTGGCACCTGTCACTCCTAATATTCTTAAATCCCTGCAGAAACAGGTGGTTCAACAGGAAAAGAAGGAGTGGGAGACGCAGGGAGCCCATCTGACTGAGGAAGGTTTGTGGAAAAAGGGCAGTAAGCTCTGCCTGCCGTGAGCTCTTTACTCAGTGATGGCCCAGGTAACCCATGGACTAACACATTTGTCAAAAACAGCTATGTGTGCTTTGGTAGACAAGGTATGGGTGTCACCAGGGTCCAGTACCCAGGCAACTAGGCACACACAGTCTTGTATGACGTGAGCACAACAACGGAGGGAAAGCTGTGAAGACCCCACAGAAACACACCCCTCGTCCGCTCTACCATTCCAGAGATTGCAGATTGACTATATACAACTACCACAAGTAGGGGTATATGAGTTCGCGCTTGTGTGTGTTGATCTCTTTTCAGGCTGGCCTGAGGCATATCGGGTGCAGAAAGCTACAGCAAAGGTTACTGCTCAAAAACTCATGAAGGAGGTGGTATGTAGATATGGGGTTCCTGAAGTGATTGAAAGTGATAGAGGTACACATTTCACTGGAGAGATCATGAGAGAGATCTTAAAGTCTTTGGGAATTGAGCAGGGTTAACACACACTTTACCATCCACAGAGTAGTGGGAAGGTAGAAAGACTGAATGGGACATTAAAGTTAAAGATTCAGAAGGCAAAAAAGGAAACCGGCAAACCATGGACCGAATGCTTGCCTCTAGCTCTTTTCTGAATAAGGTACACTCCAGGTAGAAGAACAGGTCTCTCTCCATATGAGATACTTTTTGGTTCAGTACCTAGAACAGGGTTATATTTCCCACAGTCACTTCAGATGCAGAATGACAGCCTGACTAGCTATGTGCAAGCCTTGCATAATTGCCTAAACAGTGTGCATAAACAGGTGTATTCTTCCATTCCAGACCCTGAATCAGTGTCTGGAACACATGATCTCAAGCCAGGAGACTGGGTGGTCATAAAAAGACAAGTCAGAAAAAGCCTTGATCCAAGATTTGATGGGCCATTCCAAGTTCTTCTGACTACAGCAACTTTGGTGAAGCTTGAGGGAAATTCCACTTGGATACAAGCCAGCCACTGTAAACGAGTCACTCCACCAGCAGAATGATGACCTTTTTACCAGTTCTAATGGGGATAGTGGTGGCATTGCCTCTAGCAAAGACATTAAATGAGGTTCTGAATGATGACTGGGATAATAAATTCATTACACATCACCAAGTACTTTTAAAAGACATGGACACGAGTACATTACCAAAAGACTGTTAGATTTGCACTCACAGTCCTGTAAGCTCCAATACTGTGCGTTATTTAGCCATTCCAGTGACTTTGAAAGAAATGTTCTATTTGAGTAACCGCACTTTTCCCACTAAGTTAGAGAACAACAGGAAAGAGAGAGCTGTAGGTTTGCCTGTAGCTGCATGGGTGACAGAGCCGTGGTTGTTGTTCAACAGGAGTGGTCCGCCTCTAAAACAGACAGGAATGCCTTGGGCTTCTAGTCGTGTCGACCTCTCCTGTTTTCCGAACTTCATCTCTTGCAGCTGCATCCAGATAAGATCCAGAGACGTCACTTTCTCTACAGTATTTTGAGTGCAACGGGTCTGCTACCGACATCACACAGAGTGTAGCTGAGTATTCTGAGTGTAACAGGTCTGTACCGACATCACACAGTGTGTAGCTGAGTATTCTGAGTGTAACGGGTCTGTACCAACATCACACAGTGTGTAGCTGAGTATTCTGAGTGTAACGGGTCTGTACCGACATCACACAGTGTGTAGATGAGTATTCTGAGTGTAACGGGTCTGTACCGACATCACACAGTGTAGCTGAGTATTCTGAGTGTAACGAGTCTGTACCGACATCACACAGTGTGTAACTGAGTATTCTGAGTGTAACGGGTCTGTACCGACATCACACAGTGTGTAGCTGAGTATTCTGAGTGTAACGGGTTTGTACCGACATCACACAGTGTGTAGCTGAGTATTCTGAGTGTAACGGGTCTGTACCGACATCACACAGTGTGTAGCTGAGTATTCTGAGTGCAGCGGGTCTGTACCGACATCACACAGTGTATAGCGGCTGATGCCACGCTCAATCCTGAGCTTCATTGTGTAAACGTCACCTTGGAAAGACTGATATCAGGTATTATGTCAAATGACACTTAGTATCAGGAAGAAATGATGGGCATATTAAGCTCCACCTTGTAGTCTAAATGGATTGCTAGTCGATTCAATAACACTGTTATGGGAGCACCAGAGAGTTTATATATTGTATGTGGACATCGGGCCTACAAGTGGTTACCTAATAACTTCACAGGGGTCTGCACACTGACCTTCCTGACCCCATCAACCTTTATAGTGCCTCACACCAGAGTAAATGTTAAAGCAATCTCTCTACACACATTATACAGACGAGCTGCAGACAACAATCCCAGACTCAATGGTAAACCATATATTATAGAAATGGGCGTGGCAAATAAGATTGTGAGCAGCGTATTAATTTACCCATTCATAACGCAGATGGAATAAGCTGATATAGGCGACTGATTCTCTAGATGACCAAATCTTCCAGGTCCTTGATGTCCTTAATGCATCTAATATAATACAGAAGCAGCTAATTGTAGTCACTGACAGCACACCATAGGGCTGGACTACCTGACTGCTAAGGAAGGAGGGATGTGTCAGATCATCGGTCCCGCATGTTGTCATTAGATCGACGTTATGGGAAATCTCCAGGTTAGGACTGATATACAGAAGATACCCGAGATAAGGGATAAGTGGTTACAGGAACATGATGCAAACAAGGACTCCTGGTGGGAGAAACATTCTCTTTCCTGAATCCCACTAATTGGTTCAAGGGTCTAGGTGGGGGGCTCTCAGGGATTATACATACATGTATGCAATTATTATTATTCTGCGTGTTGATATATGTAGCCGTAAAGGCGTTGATCTATGTTACACCTAAGTTACTCAGGTCTATATGTAAGGAAAACCGTGTCACATAACCCCTGATTGTATATTATGGACCCCAGACAAGAAAAGATCCATTGCTGTGATACATTTCTAGGTGTTTAGGTAGGGAACTGAGGCGAAGCAGTAGGAAAGTCCCGAGGACGCGACTAGCGCGCTCCTATATACCTACTGAGATGCCATAATTGGTCACAAAAGGGGGGGAATGTGAGAGAAAAGAATCCATCTTGTTTGTATGTGGTATCCATTTTGTTTTCACTCTTATGTAATGGTCATCAGGTAACACTGAGGGGCAGTGAGGTTTCACATTACTATTCACTCCCCTAAGGTTAATCTTGGTTCACAGGGCAGAGGGAACTATTCCTTTGTCTCTGACCCTATTTAAAGTGCCACATGTGCTAATAAAGCAGAAGTCTTTCTAGTACAATAACAAGCCTGTGCTGTATTGATTTCCCCAGCGCTCGTAAATAAATCTTATTAATTTGGAGTTCGGAAGGCATAGAAGAGAGCGTATTTTGCTCACACAATGGACCCCATATAATGCTCCATACTGAATAATGGACCTCATATAATGCTCCATACAGAATAATGGAACCCATATAATGCTAAAAACAGAATAATGGACCCATATAATGCTCCATACTGAATAATGGGCCCCATATAATGTCCCGTAAAGTACAATGGACCTCATAAATTGCTCCATACAGAATAATGGGCCTTTTAAAATGCTTCATACAGAATAATGGGCCCAATATAAAGTTCCATAAAGAATAATGGAAGCCATTTAATGCTCCATACTGAATAATGGACCTCATATAATGCTCCATACAGTTTAATGGAACTCACATAATGCTCCATACAGAATAAAGAACCCCATATATTGCCCCATACAGAATAATGGGCCTCATATAATGCTCCATATAGAATAATGGAACCCATATAATGCTTCATACCAAATAATGGGCCCAATATAATGCATCATACAGTACAATGGACCCCATATAATGCTCCAAACAGAATAATGGACCCCATATATTGCTTCATACAGAATAACGGGCCTCATATAATGCTCCATACAGAATAATGTGCCCTGTATAATGCTCCATACAAAATTAAGAACCCAATATATTGCTCGATACAGAATAAAAAGGCTCATGTAATTCTCCATATAGTATAATGGGCCGCATATAATTCTCTATACAGAATAATGGAACCAATTAAATGCTCCATACAGAATAATGGGCCCAATAAAATTCTCCATACAGAATAATGGAACCCATATAATGCTCCATACCGAATAATAGGCCCCACATAATGCCCCGTAAAGTACAATGGACCCCATATATTGCTAAATACAGAATAATGGGCCTCATATAATTCTCCATATAGAATAATAGGCCCCGTATAATGCTCCATACAGAATAAAGAACCCCATATATTGCTCCATACAGAATAATGGGCCTCATATAATGCTCCATATCGAATAATGGAACCCACATAATGCTCCATACCAAATAATGGGCCCAATGTAATGCCCCATAAAGCACAATGGACCCCATATATTGCTCCATACAGAATAATGGCCCCAATATAATGTTCCATACAGAATAATGGACCCCTATAATGCTCCATGCAGAATAAAGAACCCCATATATTGTTCCATACAGAATAATGGGCCTCATATAATGCTCCAAATAGAATAATAGGCCCCATATAATGTTCCAAACAGAATAATGGACCCATATAATGCTTCATACAGAATAATGGTCCCAATATAAAGCTCCATACAGAATAATGGAACCATATAATACTCCATACAGAATAATGGACCCCATATAATGCTCCATACAGAATAATGTGCCCTGTGTAATGTTCCATACAGAATAAAGAACCCCATATATTGCGCCATACAGAATAATGGGGCTCATGTAATGCTCCATATAGAATAATGGGCCCCATATATTGCTCCATAGAGAATAATGGGCCCAATATAATGCTCAATACAGACTATTAGAACCCATATAATGCTCCATACCGAATAATGGGCCCCATATAATGCCCTGTAAAGAACAATGGACCCCATATATTGCTCCATACAGAATAATGTGTCTCATATAATGCTCCATATAGAATAATGAGCCCTGTATAATGTTACATACAGAATAAAGAACCCCATATATTGCTTCATACAGAACAATGGGCCTCATATAATGCTCCATACAGAATAATGGGCCCCATATAATGCTCCAAACAGAATAATGGACCGATATAATGCTTCATACAGAATAATGGGCCCAACATAAAACTCCATACAGAATAATGAAACCCATTTAATGCTCCACAGCGATTAATGGGCCACATGTAATGCCCCATACAGTACAATGGACCCCATATAATGCTCCATACAAAATAATGGACCCCATATATTGCTCCATACAGAATAATGGAGCTTATATAATACTCCATACAGAATAATGGACCCCATATAATGCTCCCTACAGAATAAAGAACCCCATATATATCTCCACATAGAATAATGGGGCTCATTTTATGCTCCATATAGAATAATGGGCCCCGTAACATACTCCATATAGAATAAAGAAGCCTATATATTGCTCCATATTGAATAATGGGCCTCATATAATGCTCCATAGAGAATAATGGGCTCCGTATAATACTCCAAACAGAATAAAGAACCTAATATGTTGATCCATACAGAATAATGTGCCTCATATAATGCTCCATATAGAATAATGGGCCCCATATAATGCTCCAAACAGAATAATGGGACCCATATAATGCTCCATACGGAATAATGAGCCAAATATAATGCTCCATACAGAAAAATGGAACCCATATAATGCTCCATGCCAAATAATGGGCTCCATATAATGCCCCCTAAAGTACAATGGACCCCATATATTGCTCCATACTGTATAATGGACCTCATATAATGCTCCATACAGAATAATGGACCCCATATAATGCTCCATACAGAATAAATAAATCCATATATTGCCCAATACAAAATAATGGGCCTCATATAATGCTCCATATAGAATAATGGGCCCCGTATAATGCTCCATGCAGAATAAAAAACCCAAATAATGTCCATAAAGAATAAAGAACCCCATATATTGCCCCATACAGAATAATGGACCCCATATAATGCTCCATACAGAATAAAGAACCCCATATATTGCTTCATGCAGCATAATGGGCCCAATATAATGTTCCATACAGAATAATGGAACCCATATAATGCCCCGTAAAGTACAATGGACCCCATATATTGCTCCATACAGAATAATGGGCCTCATATAATGCTTCATACAGAATAATGGGTCCAATATAAAGCTCCATACAGTATATTGGAACCCATTTAATGCTCCATGCCGAATAATGGGCCCCATATAATGCCCCATACCGTACAATGGACCCCATATAATGCTCCATGCAGAATAAAGAACCCCATATGTTGCTCCATATGGAATAAAGAACCCCATATATTGCTCCATACAGAATAATGGGCCTCGTATAATGCTCCAAACAGAATAATGGACCTATATAATGCTTCATACAGAATAATGGGCCCAGAGAAAGCTCCATACAGAATAATGAAACCCATTTAATGCTCCATATAGAATAATGAGCCCCATATAATGCTCCATAGAGAATAATGGGCCCCATATAATGCTCCATACAGAATTATGGGCCCAACATAATGCTCACTACAGAATAATGGAACCCATATAATGCTCCATACCAAATAATGGGCCCCATATAATACCCCGTAAAGTACAATGGACCCCATATATTGCTCCATACAAAATAATGTGCCTCATACAGTACAGGCCAAAAGTTTGGACACACCTTCTCATTTAAAGGTTTTTCTGTCTTTTCATGACTATGAAAATTGTACATTCACACTGAAGGCATCAAAGCTATGAATTAACACATTTGGAATTATATACTTAACAAAAAAGTGTGAAACAACTGAAAATATGTCTTATATTCTAGGTTCTTCAAAGTAACCACCTTTTGCTTTGATGACTGCTTTGCACACTCTTGGCATTCTCTTGATGAGCTTCAAGAGGTAGTCACCGGAAATGGTTTTCACTTAACAGGTGTGCGCTGTCAGGTTTAATAAGTAGGAATTCTTGCCTTATAAATGGGGTTGGGACCATCAGTTGTGTTGTGGAGAAGTCAGTTGGTCTATCACATTGATCAAAAAGCAAAAAATTAGTAAATGAAATTACTAAGTTACATAGAAAAAATGATAAAATATATATACAGTATATATTTTTTTCCATTCTTTTCCGTTAGGATTAGGGTTGTGCTAGGGTTGGGGTTATGGTTATGATGACGAAATGACGACTAGTGTTGAGCGCAAGTGCTCACTACTGAAGTTTGCATCGGGTGCTCGGGTATGCACCGAGTATCGCGGGTGCTTGAGTGACATGCTGGAGTCTCCGTCCCACATGTTTCTCGGCTATTATACAGCAAAAAATCAATACATGTGGTTTTTTGGGTGTCTAACAGTCGTGAAACATGTGAGGCGGGGACTTGAACATGTCACTCGAGCACCCGCGATACTCACTGCATACCCGAGTACCCGATGCAAACTCAAGTAGCGAGCACTTGTGCTCTACACTAATGACGACGTATTCAATATGACGACCTAATGTTATCAAATTCAAAATGCTCCCAGAATAGTTTGATAATATCTTTGAGTGGTGTGGTTTCCAAAATGGGGTCACTTGTGGGGGGGTTCCACTGTTTAGGCACATCAGGGGTTCTTCGAACGAGACATGGCATCCACACTCAATTCCAGACAATTTTGCTTTAAAAAAGTTACACGGTGCTGCTTCCCTTTCAAGCCCTGTCGTGGGCCCAAACAGTGCATTTTCCCCACATATGAGGTACCGGTGTACTCAGGAGAGACCTAGATTTTTCATCTTCACGGCTCTAGGTTATAAACTTATGTGAAGCATCTAGGGCAGTGCTGGCAAACCTATGGCATACGTGCCAGAGGGGGCACGCAGAGCCCTCCCGGTGGGCACACGCGCCATAGCCGCAGCACTAGCGCTACTGGATCGGGCCCGACGGGTGAGAACTCTGAGCATGCCGAGCGCCGACACCAGCCTCGCTACTTCAACTAGAAGTTCTCGGATGTACATCTAGCTGGAGTGTATTGCAGCGCACGAACTTGCCAGGACCGTGTGCTGCAATACACGCTGCTGGCCAATCAGAGGCCAGCAGCTGCTGGCTAATCAGAAACCAGCAGCTAGCAGCTGACGTCAGCGTACATGAGACTGGGCACATGGCAGTGACGTCATGCGCCCCGTCGCTAGGACGCTGGAGTCAGCTGCCGGTTGCAGGAGAGGACTCTGCACCAGAGAAGACGGAAGATGAGTAGGAGTTTATTATGTTTGTTTGTTTTTTAATATGCAATGCACAGTGGCACCAGCAGGCTGAGGAGGGGAATATATATATATGGGCAGAGGGAGAGGGAGCATATACACTGTGTGCAGAATTATTAGGCAAGTTGTATTTTAGAGGATTATTTTTATTATTGATCAACAACTATGTTGTCAATCAACCTAAAAGACTCATAAATATCCAAGCTTAATATTTTTGGAAGTTGGAGTGGGTTTTTTTTAGATTTGGCTATCTTAGGAGGATATCTGTTTGTGCAGGTAACTATTACTGTGCAGAACTATTAGGCAACTTAATAAAAACCAAATATAATCCCATCTTACTTGTTTATTTTCACCAGGTAAACCAATATCAGTGCACAAAATTAAGAAATGAACATTTCTGACATGCAAAAACAAAAACAAAAAAAATTAGTAATCAATATAGTCACCTTTCTTTATGACACTCAACAGCCTTCCATCCATAGATTCTGTCAGTTGCTTGATCTGTTTTCGATCAACATTGCGTGCAGCAGCCACCACAGCCTCCCAGACACTGTTCCGAGAGGTGTACTGTTTTCCCTCCCTGTAGATGTCACATTTTATGATGGACCACAGGTTCTCTATGGGGTTCAGATCAGGTGAACAAAGGGGCCATGTCATTATTTTTTCTTCTTTTAGCCCTTTACTGGCCAGCCACGCTTGGAGTAGTTGGATGCATGTGATGGAGCATTGTCCTGCATGAAAATCATGTTTTTCCTTAATGATACAGACTTCTTCCTGTACCACTGCTTGAAGAAGTTGTCTTCCAGAAACTGGCAGTAGGTCTGGGAGTTGAGCTTTACTCCATCCTCAACCCGAAAAGGTGGCACAAGTTCATCTTTGATGATACCAGCTGTAGCGTTGGCGTCCCTGCCTCCTCCTAGGCAGGGACGCTGTTCCCCTCACCTCTCCACTCCGTGCCCGGCGTCTTCCTCCCGCTCTGCTGGCAGCACGCGCTGCTTCCTGGCCACAGTGCTTAGGGCGCGCGCGCTCCCCCTCTCTTTAAGGGGCCGCGCGCACCGTCCTAAGGAGTCCCCGGCCAATGGCCGGAGGACTTCACCATATATAAGGCACCTCCTCCAAAATGGAGGTGCCCGAGCAATGTTGTTGCAAAGCCTTCACTCTGCTTCAGCCCTCAGGTTCCGTTACCAGTTACCTGCAAGTCACCTGCCAGATTCCTGCTTGATACCTGCCTGATATCCGCTTACCTGCTTGCTAGCCTGAGGTCCGACGGTCGGCCTTCCGACACCTGTCAGTCTGTCTATGGACCAGCCTGCCCGCTCACCTGGGAGCGCTCACCTGCTACCTGTCTGCTAGCCTGCCTGGAGGCTCCGCCATCCCGTGCTGTGACCATCTGCCTGTCCAGAGACTCTTGCCCGCTCACTTGGAAGCGCTCACCTGCTACCTGTCTGCTAGCCTACCTGGAGGCTCCGCCGTCACGTGCAGTGACCACCTGCCTGTCCAGAGACTCTTGCCCGCTCACCTAGGAGCGCTCACCTGCTACCTGCCTGCTAGCCTACCTGGAGGCTCTGCCGTCACGTGCTGTGACCACCTGCCTGTCCAGAGACTCTTGCTTGCTCACCTGGGAGCGTCCACCTGCTACCTGCCTGCTAGCCTACCTGGAGGCTCTGCCGTCACTTGCCGTGACCACCCGCCTGTCAAGAGACTGTCCCGGTCACTTGCTGTGACCACCTGCCCATTTACCCAGAGACTGTCCCGGTCACTTGCCGTGACCACCTGCCCGTTTACCCAGAGACTGTCCCGGTCACTTGCCGTGACCACCTGCCCGTTTACCCAGAGACTGTCCCTGTCACTTGCTGTGACTACCTGCCCATCTTCCCTGGGCGCCACCTGCTTCCTTACAAGGACCGCCCCCTTGTATAGTTGCTCAGAGGTTCCGCCTCCCAGACCCGTTACACCAGCCCATACCACTACCCCACCTCCACCTTGCTGGCGTCTGAGTCGGAGTGGAGCTCTCTGCCATTTTCTGATCCAGCCTCTGGCCCATCCATCTGGCCCATCAAGAGTCACTCTCATTTCATCTGTCCATAAAACCTTTGAAAAATCAGTCTTAAGATATTTATTGGCCCATTCTTGACGTTTTATCTTATGTTTCTTGTTCAAAGGTGGTCGTTTTTCAGCCTTCCTTACCTTGGCCATGTCCCTGAGTATCACACACCTTGTGTTTTTTGATACTCCAGTAATGTTGCAGCTCTGAAGTATGGCAAAACTGGTGGCGAATGGCATCTTGGCAGCTTCATGCTTGATTTTCCTCAATTCATGGGCAGCGCCTTTTTTGGCCAACACGCTTCTTGCGACCCTGTTGGCTATTTGCCATGAAACACTTGATTGTTCGGTGATCACGCTTCAAAAGTTTGGAAATTTCAAGACTGCTGCATCCCTCTGCAAGACATCTCACAATTTAGGACTTTTCAGAGCCCGTCAAATCTCTCTTCTGACCCATTTTGCCAAAGGAAAGGAAGTTGCCTAATAATTAAGCACACCTTATATAGGGTGTTGATGTCATTAGTCAACACCCCTCCTCATTACACAGATGCACATCACCAGATTTACTTAATTGGTAGTTGGCTCTCAAGCCTATGCAGCTTGGAGTAGGACAACATGTATAAAAATTATCATGTGATCAAAATACTCATTTGCCTAATAATTCTGCACATAGTGTATACATGGACTAGGGGGGAGAATATATACATGGACTGGGGGGGAGCATATATACATCGACTGAGGGGGGAGCATATATACATGGACTGGGGAGGAGCATATATACATGGACTGAGGGGGGGGCATATATACATGAACTGGGGGAGGGAGCATACATACATGGACAGGGGGAGAAGGAGCATATATACATGGACTGGGGGGGAGCATAAATACATGGACTGGGGGGAGCATATATACATGGACTGAGGGAGAGCATATATACATGGACTGGGGGAGGGAGCATACATACATGGACAGGGGGAGAGGGAGCATATATACATGGACTGGGGAGGGAGCATATATACATGGACATGGGGAGAGGGAGCATATATACATGGACTGGGGGGAGCATATATATATGGACTGGGGGAGGGCAACATATATACATGGATTGAGGGAAGGCAGCATATATACAAGGATGGGGCCAGCATATATACAAGGATGGGGGAGGGCAGCGTATATACAAGGATGGGGGATGGAAGCATATATACAAGGATGGGGGAGGGAAGCATATAAACAAGGATGGGGGAGGGAAGCATATGTACAAGGATGGGGGAGGTGTCACGCTGTCTCTGTGTACTGGAGGTAGGGGGCCTAAGCTGACCCTAAGCTGGGGCCCTGACTAATCCCTCTACCTGGAGATACTGTTAAAGGTACAGAGGTCCAGGCCGCCAGCGTAACCCCTACCTCCTGAGGATCCCTGCACCTAAGTAATCTAGTCCTGAGAAGGACCCCGATCACAACAAAAGGGGACAGGTAATAATATGCCAACACACAGTACTTAGACGAACGAGACGGTACAAGGGTAAAACCAAAACCACCTTGCATACAAAAACTACACAACAACAACAGAGGGAACACCAACGGGAAAGGAGATAAATGATAAAGCGAGGAAGGGAAAAACCAGTCCAAATACACTTAGCTCTGAAACTCCAAATACCACGATCCGCTCTGTTAGTCTGCATGAAATGCTTTCACCGACAACTTCCCTAACAGATCAGCAGACATATGAAGGAATCTCACTACTGCAGAATTGATTGCAGCTGGGCGAGGCTGGACCTTGTCTAGCACAGAGAGAGAGAGTTAACTCCCTCACTGCCGAAAAGCACAAAACACCAAAAACTCAGCTGCGAGAAGTCAGGCTGTGCAATCGTGACGATCTTCGTGGCGACACAACCATGACAGTACCCCCCCTTCTACGAGAGGCCTCCGGACCCTCAGGGCCAGGTTTATCCGGGTGAGTCGTGTGGAAGGCCCGAATTAACCGGTCTGCGTTAATATCTGACGCAGGAACTCACATCCTCTCCTCAGGACCATACCCCTTCCAATGAACCAGGTACTGAAGGGACCGACGAATAAAGCGTGAATCGATGACCTTCGATACCTGGAACTCCAAGTTACCATTGACCACCACTGGAGGCGGAGGTAAAGGTGACGGTATCACCGGCGCCACATACCTCTTAAGCAACGATCTGTGGAACACGTTGTGAATTTTAAACGTAGGGGGGAGATCAAGACGGAATGCCACCGGATTAATTATAGAACTGATCCTGTACGGCCCGATGAACCTGGGACCCAGTTTCCAGGAAGGAACCTTAAGTTTTATATTCTTAGTAGACAACCATACCAGATCGTTCACACTTAGGTCCGGACCAGACACTCTCCTCCTGTCAGCCATATGTTTGTAAAGGTTCCCCATAGTACTCAGATTATTCAGTACCCCTCTCCATACAGAAGCGAGTGATGACGAAAATCGTTCCTCCTCAGGAACCCCCGAAGAGCCCCCTCTACTGAAAGTACAAAACTGGGCGTGAAAACCATATGCCCCAAAAAACGGGGACTTACCAGTGGACTCGCTCCGCCTATTATTAAGAGCAAACTCCGCCAGAGGTAAGAAAGAAGCCCAGTCCTCCTGGTTCTCTGACACAAAACACCGGAGATATGTCTCCAAACTCTGGTTCAGACGTTCCGTCTGACCATTGGTCTGGGGATGAAAAGCCGATGAGAACGACAAATGCATCCCCACCGAGTACAAAATGCCTTCCAGAACTTGGACACAAACTGAGACCCCCGATCCGACACCACATCGGAGGGTACCCCGTGAAGCCTCACAATCTCCCCAATGAACACCTGCGCAAGAGTTTTAGCATTAGGAAGAGCAGGAAGAGCGATAAAATGTGCCATCTTGCTGAACCTGTCTACTACAACGAGAATGACAGTTTTACCCGAAGATGGCGGGAGGTCCGTAATAAAGTCCATAGACAGATGAGTCCAAGGACGCTCCGGGATCTTCAAAGGTAAGAGGGCCCCAGACGGACGGGTATGTGGGGTCTTAGAGCGCGCACAAACCCCACAGGACGCAACAAAAGTTACCACCTCCTTATGTAAGTTAGGCCACCAAAACCGACGCGATAGGAGATCCACAGTTGCTTTACTCCCTGGGTGTCCTGCCAAAGCTGAGTTATGGTGTGCCTCGATTACCTTTTGTCGTAGCTGATCTGGAACAAATAGTCTCCCTGGAGATCAAACAGGGGCATCCCCCTGAGCCTCCAATACCTCCTCCTCAAGCTCAGAGCATACTGCCGACACCACCACCCCCTCTTGAAGGATAGGAACCGGGTCATCCGTATTCCCGGCCCCAGGGAAACTACGAGATAAGGCATCCGCCTTCACATTTTTTGACCCAGGACGAAACGTAACGACAAAATTAAACCTGGTAAAAAACAACGACCACCTGGCTTGTCTGGGATTCAGACGTTTTGCGGACTCCAGATAAAGCAGGTTCTTGTGATCGGTGATGACGGTGACCGGATGGACTGCCCCCTCCAAAAAATGGCGCCACTCCTCAAAAGCTAACTTAATGGCCAAGAGTTCCCTATTGCCGACATCGTAATTCCTCTCGGCGGACGACAATTTTTTAGAGAAAAAGGCGCACGGATGCCACTTACCAGGGGACGAACCTTGTGACAACACTGCTCCCACCCCTGCCTCGGAAGCATCTACCTCTACAATGAATGGCTGTAACGCATCAGGTTGAATGAGTATGGGTGCCGAGGCAAAACATTTTTTCAAGGAGGAGAAAGCTTGACAAGCCTTTTCAGACCACCTAGAAAAATCCGTCCCCTTTTTTGTCATGTCAGTGAGAGGTTTAACCATGGACGAGAAATTACGAATGAACTTCCGGTAATAATTAGCAAACCCCAGGAAACGTTGTAGTGCCTTAAGATTCTCAGGCAGATCCCACTCAAGAACTGCCCGCACTTTCCCAGGGTCCATACGAAAACCAGACGCTGAAACCAGGAAACCTAAAAACTGGAGTTCCTGTACGGCGAACACACACTTTTCCCATTTAACATACAGTTTATTATCCCGCAAGATCTGTAACACCTGCTTAACGTGCTCCTGATGAGACACCAGATCAGGCGAGTAAATTAAGATATCATCCAGATATATGACAACAAACTGTCCAACCAGGCGGCGAAAAATGTCATTAACAAAAGTGTTGGAACACCGCCGGGGCATTAGTCAGACCGAATGGCATGACAAGGTTCTCATAATGCCCCTCCGGAGTGTTAAACGCCATCTTCCACTCATCCCCTTCCTTCATTCTAATCAGATTGTACGCCCCCCTGAGATCCAACTTAGAGAACCATTTGGCGCCCACGATCTGATTAAAGAGATCGGGAATAAGTGGGAGCGGGTACGGATCTCGGACCGTAATCCGATTAAGTTCACGGAAATCCAGGCAAGGGCGTAGGCCTCCATCCTTCTTCTTCACAAAGAAGAACCCCGCGGCCACTGGGGAAGATGAAGGTCTAATATGCACCTTAGCCAGACTTTCAGAAATATAATCCTTCATGGCCTGCCTCTCAGGACCAGAAAGGTTATACAACCTAGATTTAGATAACTTGGCCTCAGGGAGCAGTTTTACAGAACAGTCATACTCGCGATGAGGAGGTAGTTCCTGACACCCTTTCTCCGAGAATACATCCTCAAAGTTCACCAAAAATGGAGGTAAGACCCTAGGAGTGACAGCACCGACGACCGTATTCATGCAGTTTTTATTACAGAAATTACTCCATTGGCTTATCTCTCTGGATTGCCAATTAATAACCGGGTTATGCTTAGTTAACCAAGGAAGGCTCAACACTATAGGAGTGGGAAGACCCTCCAACACGTAGCAAGACAACAGTTCTTTATGTATCGCCCCCACTTGAAGTTTTACGTTATGCACAACATGCAAAAAACTTCCCTGACCGAGGGGCCTGGCATCGATCGAGAATATGGGGATGGGTTTAGCCAACTCACTCAAATGCATACCTTGAACCCGGGCAAACCGAGCGTCCACCACATTAGCCCCGGCCCCACTATCTAAAAGAACAGATATCTTCTCAGTTCTCGTACCCACCACCACCTCCGCCGGTACGAGAAATTGAGATGACCCTAGGGACGAAATACCTACTCCCAGATTGCCGTCCACCACACAACCTGGGATTAAAAGTTTTCCGACGACTCTTTACTCTGCAAAGGACGGGATGGACACCCCCCAATAAAATGTCCCTTTCTCCCGCAGAAGAAACACCTTCCAGTCTTGTGGTGTGCCACCGGTCCCCTCCCCCGAAATGATGTCCCTCCTAATTGCATAGGCTCCTCTGGACTGACAAGGGGAACCACCATATGAGGGGACTTTGTAGGAGGTGGAGTCATAACAGGGGGTGGAGTTATCCCGCACCTCTCCCGAAGCCGTCTGTCAATGCGAATAGCAAGGGCCATAGCGGCTTCCAGTGACGCGGGTGAGTCATACTGTGCCAACACATCCTTTAATTTGTCGGATAAACCTTGACAAAACTGGCTCCTAAGAGCCGGGTCATTCCACTGGGTGTCAGTGGCCCACCTACGGAACTCCGAACAGAATTCCTCCGCCTGCTGGATCCTACGTAACTTAGATTCAGCAAGGGAGATCCTATCCGGGTCATCATATACAAGACCCAGAGCAGCAAAAAACCTGTCCACTGACTGGAGAGCCGGGGAGCCCGGGGGAAGAGAGAACGCCCAGCCGAAAGTACAACTTGCATGCCTCCCGGAAAACAAAAAACTTGTCCCGCCCCCCAGTGAACCTGTCAGGGAGAGCTACTTTAGGTTCTGGTCCGGCTTTCTCCTTGGGATACAAAACCTTGGACCTAACGTCCGCCAGCTCCATGGACAAACTCTGCAACTGCCGAGCTAGACCGGCTACTGGATCCATGGTAGCTGGAGAAAATCTAAGTGGTCGGTGAAAATGTCACGCTGTCTCTGTGTACTGGAGGTAGGGGGCCTAAGCTGACCCTAAGCTGGGGCCCTGACTAATCCCTCTACCTGGAGGTACTGTTAAAGGTACAGAGGTCCAGGCCGCCAGCGTAACCCCTACCTCCTGAGGATCCCTGCACCTAAGTAATCTAGTCCTGAGAAGGACCCCGATCACAACAAAAGGGGACAGGTAATAATATGCCAACACACAGTACTTAGACGAACGAGACAGTACAAGGGTAAAACCAAAACCACCTTGCATACAAAAACTACACAACAACAACAGAGGGAACACCAACGGGAAAGGAGATAAATGATAAAGCGAAGAAGGGAAAAACCAGTCCAAATACACTTAGCTCTGAAACTTCAAATACCACGATCCGCTCTGTTAGTCTGCATGAAATGCTTTCACCGACAACTTCCCTAACAGATCAGCAGACATATGAAGGAATCTCACTACTGCAGAATTGATTGCAGCTGGGCGAGGCTGGACCTTGTCTAGCACAGAGAGAGAGAGTTAACTCCCTCACTGCCGAAAAGCACAAAACACCAAAAACTCAGCTGCGAGAAGTCAGGCTGTGCAATCGTGACGATCTTCGTGGCGACACAACCATGACAGGAGGGCAGCATATGTACAAGGATGGGGGAGGGCAGCATATGTACAAGGATGGGGGAGGACAGCATATGTACAAGGATGGAGGGAGGGCAGCATATGTACAAGGATGAGGGGAGGACAGCATATATACAAGGATGGGGGGAGGGCAGCATATATACAAGGATGGGGGGAGGGCAGTATATATACAAGGATGGGGGGGCAGCATATATACAAGGATGGGGGCACATACCAAGATGGGGGTGAGCACATTCTTTATTTCTGCAGTCTCATACCCCTGCTCCTTCCTGTGGCTGCTCTTTGTATCAGTTGTTTTATCAGTAAAACCTCAATATGCAGGTTAAATTGCCGTGTTGGCACTTGGCGATAAATAAGTGGGTTTTGAATTGCAGTTTGGGCACTCGGTCTCTAAAAGTTTTGCCATCACTGACCTAGAGTTTCAAGGTGCTCACCACACATCTAGATACATTCCTTGAGGGGTCTAGTTTCCAATGTGGGGTCACTTGTGGGGGGTTTCCACTGCTTAGGCACATCCCAACGCAACATTTCCACATTAGGCATATCCTTATTAGGCACTGCTTAAGCACATCCAAACGCAACATTTCCACATTAGGCACATCCAAACACAACACGACATCCGCTCTAGATTCCAGTCCATTTTGCGTTCAAAAAGTCAAACGGTGCTCCTTGCCTTCCAAACCCTGCTGTGCGCCCAAACAGTGGTTTTCCCCCACATATGGGGTATCGACATACTCAGGAGAAACTGCACAACAAATTTTGTGGTCCATTTTCTCTTTTTACCCTTGTGAAAATAAAAAAAATATGTGTCTAAAGTAAAATTTTTGAGAAAAAATGTTAAATGTTAATTTTTTCCTTCCACATCGCTTCATTTGCTTTGAAGCACCTGAAGTGATAATAAACTTCTTGAATGTGGTTTTGAGCTCCTTGATGGGTGCAGTTTTTAGAATGCTGTCACTTTTGGGAATTTTCTGTTAAATTGACCCCTCAAAGTCACTTAAAATTGGTTTTGTAAATTTTGTTGAAAAAATGAGAAATCGCTGGTCAACTTTTAAACCTTATAATCTCCTAACAAAAAAAATTATGCTTCAGAAATAGTGCTGATGTAAAGTAGACATGTGGGAAATGATATTTATTAACTATATTATGTGACATAACTCTCTGATTTAAGGGCATAAAAATTAAAAGTTTGAAAATCGTGAAATTTTCCAAATTTTTGCCAAATTTCCACTTTTTTCACAAATAAACGCAAGTCATATTGATCAAATTTTACCACTATCATAAAGTACAATATGTCATGAAAAAACAATCTCAAAATCAGTGGGAACCGTTGAAACGTTCGAGATTTATTACCATATAAATGGACACCGGTCAGAATTGTAAACTTTGGTCTGGTTATTAAGGTCAAAATTGGCTCGGGCACTAAGGGGTTATTAGATATATAAGGGGCTTCTTTTCACTACTCAGACAGCCCCTTCTGAATTCCTATATTTCCGCCCCATAAAATAACACTTATACTAACCTCCGATGCTGGTGCTGTTCCAGTGGTGTAGGCACTGCCTTTCTAGGGGATCGTGTGACATTGTTATTTTACGCGATCCCTGAGGCCAATCAGCCCTGGTTTCACTCTCCTCTGTTGAAGACGTAATTGACATCCGGAGGAAGTTTGAGCTGCGGCTGATCTTTCACTTCCTCTGGATGTCTTGATATGTCGGAAGGAGGGGAGAGTTTGGCCAGAGCTCATTGGCCACAAGGATCGCATAATATAAAAATGTCACACGATCCCAGGAGAGGCAGTGCCTACACCACTGGAACGATGCAAGCACCAGAGGTGAGTATAAGTGTTATTAATTTACTCGGGGAAAACATCCTTAAGGACCTGGCAACTTTTCATTTTTGCGCTTTCGTTTTTCCCTCCCCTTATTTCAACAGCCATAATGTTATTTTTACATCGGTATAGCAGTCTGAGGGCTTGTTTTTTACGAGACAAGTTGTACTTTTGAATGTCACCATCATTTTATCATATGATGTACTGGAAAGCAGGAAAAAAAATCAGTCTGGTGAAATAAAGGAAAAGCAATTGCAAAAATTGCAGGTTTTTTTTTGCTATTTGCAGCATTGATTTTACCGTAAAAGTGACCTGGCAATATGATTCTACACGTCAGTACAATTAAGCAGATACCAAATATGCATAGCTTTTATTTAAGTAGTGGAAAAAAAAAATCTGAAATTTTCTTAAAAGAAAAATTATTTGCTTGTGTTGCCACTTTCCAAGAACCATAGAGTTTTCAATTTTCGGGATATGTGGCTGTGTAAGGGCTTGTTTTTGTACCCTCAGCTGATGTTTTATTGATATCATTTTGGGGTATAAACAATGTCTTGATTGCCTGTTTCTTAATTTTTTTCTGTTATTGCAGTGGCCAAAAACCTGCAATTCTGGGGTTTTGATTTTTTTCTCGTTAAACCGTTAACCTATCGGATTAATTTGTTTTATATTTTAATAGATCGGAATTTTTCAAATGCAGTGATACCAGTGTGTATATTTTTTATTCATTTTTAAATGGGGGTAAAAAAGAGGGTGATTTGAACTTTTATTTTTTTCATATTGTGTACATTTTTTTTTTTTTTTACTTTTCACTGTATTTGTTAGTCCCCTTAGGGGACTTGAACCTGCAATTGTCTGATCACTTGTGTTATACACAGCAATGCCAAGGCATTAGCAGAAATCATGGTCTCCTTTGAACGCCAGCCACAGGCTTGCTTTCACAGAAGCATAGTCATGACAGTGTCTGTCACTGTCACAGACCCCTGGCTGTCATGGCAAAATATCAGTGCATCACGGGAGTGCCTATGAGGGGGATAGAATGGCGCTCCCCCTGCCAGCGCACTGTAAATGCTGTTGTCACAGTTTGAGGCTACATTTAACAGGTTAACAGCCATGGGCAGAGGTCCACTCCACCCGAGGCTGTGAGAGTTAGATGATGGAGGATTATCGCAGCCATCATCTGCCGGCTGAATGTGGGAGTCCACATCAAGGGTAGGTAGCCTCCTGTCATAGTTTGTCATAAGTCATTAAGGGGTTAAAATTCCATTTCTAAGTATCTATTTTGAACTTATTACTACTTTTCTACTTTGCCTTATTTTAAACTACTCTACTGTTCTCCCTATACACCTATTGCCTATATGTACTGTTTTTAAAAAAACATTACTTTCGGTGTCGTTTCATTTCAGGGAAGACATCATCAGGGTTGGACTGGGGCACTGGGACACCGGAAAATTCTCCAGTGGGCCTGGGTCCTCAGCGGGCCCCCAAGCCAGATGCATCTGGCCCCTGTTAACATGGCCGCCGGTGCGCTGCACTGCAAGGGCCCAAAGGGTCAGGAGGGCCCTTTCAGTGCGGCTGATGAGGGCAATCTGGCCTGCTTCTCGGACCCCCAGGATCCGGGGGGCCCATGACCAGATTGCCCTCATCCTGTGCGGCGGGCAGGGAGCGATCCCTCCAGCTCCGCTGCTTACAGTAGGAAAATGGCAGTGGGGCTGTATGGATCCGTTTTCACCTCTGCTTCCTGCCCGGCATCTTTCTCCCTGACACAGGCTTGCACTGCTTGATGACATCATCATGCAGCGCAAACCTGTGTGAGGGAGAAAGATGCCGGGCAGGAAGCAGAGGATGATGCTGCAGGGGAGCGTGCTGAGAGGTAAGTGTTTTTTTTTTTTAAACTAAGACTGGAGATGAGGGGAAATGGGGACAGCAATGGTGATGAATGAGTTGGGGTGGAGATGAGGGAGAGCAATGGTGATGGAGGAGCCAGGGGAGAAGAGCAAAACCAATGGTGATGAAGGAGGTGGGGGAGATGAGGGAGAGCAATGGTGATGAAGGAGGTGGGGGAGATGAGTGAGAGCAATGGTGATGGAGAATGTGGGGGGAGATGAGGGAGAGCAATGGTGATGGTGGGGGGAGATGAGGGAGAGCAATGGTGATGGTGGGGGGAGATGAGAGAGAGCAATGGTGATGGAGGAGGTGCGGGGGAGAAGAGGGAGAGCAATGGTGATGGAGGAGGTCGGGGGAAATGAGGTAGAGAAATGGTGATGGAGGAGGTGGGGGGAGATAAGGGACAGCAATGGTGATGGAGGAGGCGGGGGAGATGAGGAAGAGCAATGGTGATAGAGGAGGTGGGAGAAGAGGGAGAGCAATGATGATGGAGGAGGTGGGGGAGAAGAGGGAGAGCAATGGTGATGGAGGAGGTGGGGGGGAGATATGCCATGGTGATGGAGGAGGTGTGGGGAGATATGGCATGGCAATGATGATGGAGGAGGTGGGGGAAGATATGTCATGGCAACGGGGGAGATGGGGGGATATATGCATGGCATGATGATGGAGGTGGGGGGAGATATGGCACTGGTGATGGAGGAGGTGGAGGAGATATGTCAATGATGATGGAGCAGGTGGAGGAGATATGGCAATGATGATGGAGCAGGTGCGGGAGACATGGCAATGATGATGGAGCAGGTGGGGGAGAGGTATGGCAATGATGATGGAGGAGGTGGTGGTGGGAGATATGGCAATGATGATGGAGGGGGTGGTGGAGGGAGATATGGCAATGATAATGGAGGGTGTGGTGGGGGGAGATATGGCAATGATGGAGGTGGTGGGGAGAGATATGGCAATGATGGAGGTGGTGGAGGGAGATATAGCAATGATGATGAAGGAGGTGGGAGAGATATGGCAATAATGATGGAGGAGGTGGGGGAGATATGGCAATGATGGAGAAGGTGGGGGAGATATGACAATGTTGGAGAAAGTAGGGGAGAGAAATGATGGAGAAGGTGGGGGAGAGCAATGATGGGGATGGGGGAGAGCAATGATGGAGATGGGGAGAGAAATGATGGGGAATTATCTGAATGCTATTAATATCTGGTCAGGTCACGGTGTGGTGGTATTTTTGCCTTGTATGTGGCACTTATTTGGTCACTATGTGGTGGTAATATGTGGTCTGGTCATGGTGTGGTGATATTTCTCCCTTGTATGCAGTATTATTCGGTCACTATGTGGTGGTAATATGTGGTCTGGTCATGGTGTGGTGGTATTTCTCCCTTGTATGTAGTATTATTCAGTCACTATGTGGTGGTAATATGTGGTCTGGTCATGGTGTGGTGGTATTTCTCCCTTGTATGTAGTATTATTTGGTCACTATGTGGTGGTAATTTGTGGTCTGGTCATGGTGTGGCAGTATTTCTCCCTTGTATGTGGTACTGTTGGTGTTGGTATAGTGGATTGTGTCGTGTGTGGCGGTCATTTGTTCTCTCTGATATTAATTAGGAGAAGATGCTTTATTTCCATTAGTTATTAAATACTTGGAACAAGATGCACTTACAGGGGTTCTCCGGGGAAAACAAGTAATCACTTCTCCACAGGAGAAGTGAAAAATTATTGATTAGTGGACTGCTGGGACCTGCACCGATTGGTAGAATGTGGAGCTTTTATCCCCATTAGACTGGAGCTCATGTGCGACTTGACCACTGACCCATTCATTCCCTCAGTGGCTGCTATTGTTTTTTTTCTGGAAGCCGCAAAGAGAATGAATGGAGCTGCGGTCAGACATCCCACCTGCGGATGCATTTTAAAATGGGGATGTGTCCTGTCAAGGATAAAACTTTCCCATTCTCCCGATAGGGTGTGTTTTCCAATGTTCGGACCCAAAGGATCAATAAGTGATCACCGATCCTGTGGATCCCATGGATCGGTGATAACTTGTTTTAACCAAAGAACCCCTTTAATGCAAACTACCGTAATTGCACATCCCAGTTATGGTGGTGCACAGTATATGTGCAGGAGCTACCTGTGATTTACAGTCGACGCTTCACTATAACAGGGATATCGGCTAACAGTTATTTGCATATTGCTATAGGGTGGGCCCTGAGGATTAATTCCTCCTGTGGGCCCCAGACACCCCAGTCCGACACTGATCAGGAGTATGGCTTTGCGCACTCATTTCTCTCTTCTATCACCCTGGCCTGAATCAGGTCACTTACCACGGCTTCCATCATCTCCAACTTCTGATAGAAATTGTGGAAGAGGTGACCACAACGCCAGTGTGAGGCAGTGCTGCCATCACTCACCCTGCTTCTATCATCACCCTAGTATGAGTCATCATCAGAGCAACACCGGTGTCCTCACACTGCTTGTATCACCGACCCCTCATGATGTTCTGTTTCAGATAAGTAAGCTGCTGGTCAGCGGTGACAGAAGAAGGCGCTGAGGTTATCTTTTCCAGTTTCTATCAGTGCTATTGATTCTGGCTGTCATCAGAGGGTGACTATGAAAGAAACTGTGGTAACTGAAAGCAGCACCGCCCCTTGATGATGTCTTGTTCCAGGCAGGGTTGTGAAATGGAGAAGTGAGTGCAGGGCCATACTCCTGATGAAGTATTGTTTGGGACTCTACAAATGTCACAGAAAGTAAAGTAGTAAAAAAGCAGATATAAAAATTAGTTGTATAGGCAGAAGAGTAGGGTATTTTAAAATAAAGCAAACTGCAAAAGTGGTAGATACAGTATTTATAAAGGACATTTTAGGTATCGGACAACCTATTTAACCCCTTTCTGACTTTAGACGTATCCATATGTCTAGGCGATTTTGCGGCTGTGCGCATGATCACCGCTGGGTGTCAGTTGATACTGACAGCTGACACCTGGCACTGCTTATGGCACTTTTTCCCCCTAAATGCTGTGATCACAGCATTTAGCAAGCAGGCAGTTGACAAAAGACCCTCTGCTTTTGGATCAGAGACCCCGCAACATCATTGTGCGGTACCGATCATTGCCATGGTGACCCGATGTTGTCACGATGAAATTCGGGTCACCAGACACTAGCAAGGTAGTTAGATCATGCGCAGTGCATGATCTAACTAACTTGTGTCTGTAGGGCTGACAGCTATAAGGCATAGCAGTGATCATGCACTGGTATCTAACAGCGATCAGACAGCAGAAAGTGAAAGCCCCATAGTGGGACTAAGTAAAAACAGTAAAAAAAAAAAAAATTTAGTATTGCTGCATCCGGACCGACCCAACCTATAAAACTGTCTCACTGTAAAAAATGTGAACACCGTCAAAAAATTAAAAAAAAAAACACGAGGCAACAAACAATGCTTTATCATCATATTGCTGAACAAAAAATGGAATAAAACGCGATCAAAAATATTAATGTAAATAAAAATGGTACCGCTGAAAACATCATCTTGTCCTGCAAAAAAACAAGCTTCCATACAGCTCCTTCACCAGAAAAAAAAAAGTTATAGCTTTCAGAATAAAGCGATGCAAAAATAATTATTTTTTCTATAAAATAGTTTTTATTGTGTAAAAGAGTCAAAACATAAAAAACTACACTGTGTTCCAAATTATTATGCAAATAATATTTTCTCAGATTTTCCCAAATTACCTGTATGAATTTCAGTCATTGTAATTTTCCAGTCAAATAACTATTAGAGCCAATTGAAAGGTTTTTGTACAAACTGTCTATGATAACAGTATATTTAAAAAAAAAATAAAAAACTCAAACTGCACTCAAAATGCATGTTCCAAATTATTATGCACAGCAGAGTTTTCAACCTTTTAATTTTAATAAAGAACAAAAAAATGGTCATTTTTGAAATTATAAGCATTAGCAGGTGATTACAAACTGAAATCAAACAGTTTTCAACTCAAAACTTTATTCTAGGTGATGTTACATTTGCACATAGGACCCCTTGTTCGAAAGGAGCTTCTGAACCCTCTCGTCCATTGAATTTGTCAGGTTTTGGATGGTTTCTGCTTTAATTGTTTTGCATGAGGACAGAATACCCTCCCAGAGCTGTTGCTTAGATGTGAACTGCCTCCCGCCATCATAGACACTCCTTTTGATGATGCTCCAGAGGTTCTCAATGGGGTTGAGGTCAGGGGAGCATGGGTGCCACACCATAAGTTTGTCCCCTTTTATGCCCATAGCAGCCAGAGATGCAGATGTGCTATGTGCAGCATGAGACGGGGCATTATCATGCATGAAATGATCTCGATGATCTAGATGGATGGAGTGGAGGATGGCTGGTTGATGGACACTAGTGTTGAGCCACCCCCGTAGTGTTCGAGTTCGGTTCGGTTCGTCGAACACCCGTGTGTTCGCCGAACTGTTCGTCGAACTGTTCGTCGAACACCTTCGAACACCGTTAAAACCAATGGCAGGCAAACAAAAACACATAGAAACACATAGAAAACACCTTCAAAGGTGTCCAAAAGCTGACAAACTGCTCAGAAGACATAACTAACACATGGAAAAGTGACAAGTACATATAGTCATGCGAAAATAAAAGAGGTGGAGGAGTAAAAGGAGGGGGAGACACAGATATAGGCATGTCATGCCCTTCTAAAATCCAAAAAGTGAGAAGCCGACACGGCCAGTCCGCTCCTGCCCGTGCCACCTCCGTGTCGCCGGGTTTGTGCCAGAGCCGCGGTGAACCCTGATGGCCAGCCCCCCTCTCCCAATACTGGTGCCTGTCCGCTGGTGGGTCGAGCGAGCCCCCCTGTGGTGGAGGCAGCTCTAAGCTTTTTAATTTAAATTGTCTCTCTAATTTGAATGAATACACTTTAAATCCATTTACAAGGATCTATTGGAGGGCAAGTCTCATGCCAGCAGCCGCGTAATTCCAGCTCCAGTAGCGTCCACTAAAGCTGCTGCAGTTAAAAAGCTTTTATAAGGATCGAGCTCGGCTGTCCACCGCAAGGCATCCTACTGCCAGTCCCAGCCCCTATGCCTTGGGGTGCCTCCTGATGCTCTTCACTAAGTATCCCATGGTCCCGAAGCATTTCCTTTGAAAAAATTAAGTGTCTAAACTACAGGTGGTGTAGCTTGCTTAACAGCCGGGATAATCCGCTGACTAGCAGACACTGCTACTAGGCACAAAGTATTTCCTGGGCTAGATGCAGTTAAAAATTTGTAATTAGATACTCTCGTTGGATGCTGAGAAAGCATTCCATAGAGTCTCCTGGCACGCCATATATGATTCTCTTAAAAAGCTTGGGGTAGGGGTCTAGGGGACCCTTTTATAGCCAAAATCACGGCCCTGTATCACAATACGTCACCTAGGCTGAAGATAAATGGAACTGTAGCACCCTGAGGGCTCGGTTGCTACAGACGTATTGCACCTCACCCAGAGGTGTGATATCTCACTCTCAGGTAAGGATGGAGTGTGGATCAGGACCCGACACCTGCATGCATTACACCACATTGCCGTGGGGCAGGGCGACCAATATGCCCCTGAGATGGGCACGACAGTCCCTGTCCCTGGCTGGAGTGGGGGGAGGGAACACTGAGGAAGGGGAACCCTGTAGTGCAGGAGCAGGGAGGAAGCAGTTCCTGGGTGCATTGAGAAGGGAGTATAAAAGGTGGGCACCATCTTAGTTCAGTACAGAGAAGTCTGAGCAGAAGTGGCAGGGAGCAGGGGCTCTGCATGAGCTCTGCTCCGGAGGCGGGCCTAGTAACAGAGGCCCAGGCCTGGAAGAGGGAGAAGGAAGGAAGAGGAGCGGAGAAGGCTCGAGGAATGAGGAATGAAGGGATCCCAGGGGTGCGGACGGGCGAGTCGCCACCGCACGCCCGAATCCACCTGCGTGGAGGGGTCAGGCCAAAGGGGGAGACCGGTCCCCGAACTAGTGGAGGCAGGAAACGACCCTCAGCTAGAAACCGGAGGCTCTGACATTTTATGTGGCGCAGCCCCTCGCTACACCCGCTAGGAAGGCACCACATAGGGTCAGGGAAACTGGCGCCAAGTTTACCAAGAGGAGGCCCGAGGCAGCCGGACAGAAGTGTTGGTAAGAAAGGCCAGACAAAGGACACACAAAGGGGGTCCTGTGAAGTGCTCCAAAGTTATCTGGGAGTTGTCTGAGCCCCTCACCTGGTGAGCACAGTACGACGTGGGCAGCCGTTACCTGCAGACGTGGTCTGGATAATAAGAACTGTGAGTAAAGGCCCTGAACTGCATCACTGACTCCGTGTCGTTACTGCTGCTGCCCTGCACCATCACCCCCATCCTCCGCATACACTGCCCTGAGGCTATACTCCTCCCGTGGGGAGTTATGCTACGCTCTGCTGCACCCACAACACCAGCCTCAGTGGTCTGCCCTGTAGCGGCGGTTCACTCTGACCGCAATCCACGGGTGGCGTAGTCGTACATTTAAACATCAAAACCACATAAATAGTTCCGCCACTGGTTTGACCGCCCTGAGCCACGGAACCGGGTCGCCGCCACGAAGACTACAACCACCAGCATCCACCAAAAAGGGTCCGGCTCCGGGTGTCCCAAGGCCCAGGGGGTGCGTCAGAACATTTTCATCACCTTTCACAATCACCAATGGGACAAGGCAGGGATGTCCTCTGTCCCCTCTCTTATACATCCTAGTGACGGAGCACCTGCTCTCATCAATTCGCCATAACCCCAATATTAGTTGGATTGAGGTGGGAGGCACCGAGTACAAGTGCTCTCTATTTGCTGATGATGTCCTAGTATATATCACTCAATCACATATATCCATCCATGCTGTTATGGCTGAAATAGATCACTTTGTTACATGGTAAAATTTTAAAATCAATGCAGCGAAGTCTGAGGCCCTCGATGTTTCCCTCCCCAAATCCATATAGGATTCCATCCAGTCCAACTTTCCCTTTGCCTGGCCCTCACAGGGTATCAAATACTTAGGAATTCCTATTCATAGAGACCTCTCCCATCTATGTTATCTTAATTTTGGGCCCTTTATTGAACAACTCCATACAGACCACGGTTGGCAAGTTAGAACTGTAAGATTCACTACGTGAACCACTGGTGTTTTGTGGAAAAGCACATGTACACTGCGTTCCAAATTATTATGCAAAAAGTGTTTAGGAGTGATAAGGGAAGAATTTGTTTGTTTGTCAGTTAAACTCATTGATGGTGATGTGTGTCAGGGCTCTTTATATCACTGTAAGCAATTGCAGACACCTGTGCTAATTAGTTTGGCAGGTGTGTCCAATGAAAGGCAAGACTACTTAAGAAGGCTCTCTCACATTATTAAGCAGCCTACATTTTCTGCCAAAATGGGAAAGAAAAAGGATGTGTCGGCTGCTGAGAAGCAACAAATTGTGGAGTGTTTAGGTCAAGGCATGACTACAATCAACATTGTGCGATGATCAGGATGAAGTGTCTTGGCAATCAAAAAGTATGTAGCTGATTCACAGTACACACGTGTGCGTGCTGATAAGGGCAAATTGAGGACTCTTTCCTACAGGCAATTACGTCAGGTTGAAAGAGCAGCGGCAAAAAAGCCTTGTCATAGCAGCAGACAAGTTTTTGAAGCTGCTTGTGCCTCCAACGTCCCCCGAACAACAAGATGCAGGGTCCTTCAGAGGTTTGCAGCTGTGCATACGCCATCCTGTCGACCTCCTCTATCCACTTCACACAAGCAGAAACGGCTCCAGTGGGCCAAACATTACATGAAGACTGATTTCAAAACAGTTTTGTTCACGGATGAGTGCCGTGCAGCGCTCGATGGTCCAGATGGATGGAGTGGAGGATGGCTGGTTGATGGACACCCCACGCAAACACGGCTACAGCGCCAACAAGGAGGAGGTGGAGTAATGTTTTGGGCTGGAATCATGGGGAGAGAGATTGTCGGCCCCTTTAGGATCCCTGAAGGCGCTAAAGATGAACTCCATAATGTATGTGGATTTTCTCAAACAGCACTTCCTGCCATGGTTCAAGAAGAAGAACCGTGTATTTCACAGCAAGATCATTTTTCTGCATGATAATGCACCATCTCATGCTGCACATAAAACATCTGCATCTCTGGCTGATATGGGCATAAAAGGGGACAAACTTATGGTGTGACCCCCATGCTCCCCTGACCTCTACCCCATTCAGAACCTTTGGAGCATCATCAAAAGGAGTGTCTATGATGGCGGGAGGCAGTTCACATCTAAGCAACAGATCTGGGAGGGTATTCTGTCCTCATGCAAAACAATTGAAGCAGAAACCATCCAAAACCTGACAAATTCAATGGATGAGAGAGTTCAGAAGCTCCTTTCGAACAAGGGGTCCTATGTGAAAATGTAACATCACCTAGAATAAAGTTTTGAGTTGAAAACTGTTTGATTTCAGTTTCTAACAACCTGCTAATGCTTATAATTTCAAAAATGACCATTTTTTTGGTCTTTATTAAAATGAAAAGGTTGATCGAAAAGTTTGGGGGATCTAAGAGTGTGGCAACCCAGTAGTCATGATTACTTCGAATTCTGACAATATGAGGGTCATGCTGCAGGTAGTGCAGCAAGAAGGCACTTATGTGTCTTGCGCATCTCGGAGCCCCAAAATTATTTTCCGGGCTAGATGCAGCTAAAAATTATTTTTAATTTTAAATCTGGTGAAGCTTTAGTATAGATGGCCTAATAGGATCAGTGCTGCACACTGCTACAAAGCCCAAATTATTTTCCAGTCAAGATACAGATAAACATGATTAGTAATTTGAAAGCTTAAAACGGTTGGTAGGGTGATTTTAACCAATCATCAAGCTTTTACTCTCCCCAGGATGACACAGGGGTAGAAAAGTCGTTTCGGATCCATGATTTGTTCATCTTTATGAACGTGAGTCTGTCTACATTATCAGTGGAGAGCCGCGTGCGCTTATCTGTCAGCACACCACCAGCAGCGCTGAACACACGTTCAGACAGAACGCTGGCTGCGGGGCATGACAAGATCTCCAAGGCGTAAGTGGCTAGCTCCGGCCATTTATCCAGATTGGAAGCCCAAAAAGAGCAAGGGTCCAGTGACACAGTCGTGGCTTCAATGTTTACTTGGAGATACTCCTGTACCATCGTCTCTAGACGTTGACTATGTGTCAGACTTCTTGTCTCCTGTGGCCTTGCAAAGGATGGGCTAAAAAAGTGGTGAAATGATTCCGCAAAATTGATGTTACCAGCAGATACTGTGGTTCTGTTACGGTTTGAGTGCTGAACACTTGACGGTCCCACGGTTGGCAAGTTGGAACTGTGAGATTCACTACGTGCACCACTGGTATTTTGTGGAAAAGCACATGTAAGATTCTGCAACAGTCTCTGCTGATACTCCTGCATGCGTGCATCCCTTTCTATGGCAGGAATAATTTCTGCAAATTTACTTTTGTACCGGGGATCTAACAGTGTGGCAACCCAGTAGTCAGGATTATTTCTAATTCTCACAATTCGAGGGTCATGTTGCAGGTAGTGCAGCAAGAAGGCACTCATGTGTGTTGCGCATCCAGGAGCACCAAGTCCCTGTTGTGTTGGTGGCGAGGTAACAATCACGCTTCCTTCCTCTGTCCTCTCCCCCCAACCTCGCACAACAGAAATGTGATCAAGGTCTCCCTCATCTGATGAGTCTTCCATCAGTTCGCCCTCCACTTCTTCCTGGGCTCCTGCACCTTCCTCACTAGTTTGGCTGCTACCATGCGCCCTGGTAAAACCATCTCCCCCACCCTCACATGCATGCCGCCTTGGTGCTGCCGACCGTCTGGACCTTGCAGATGTTAGCCCTTCCGCATACAACTCCTCCTCCTCTACTTCCTCCACCTCCTCTTGTGCCACCACCTGACTCCGAATTCTGTTTAGCATGTGCTCCAGCATGTAAATCACCGGAATAGTCATGCTGATAATGGCATCGTCAGCACTAAACATCTTCGTCGCCATTTCAAAACTGTGCAGAAGGGTGCATAGGTCCCTGATCTGAGACCACTCCTCCAGCGTGATTTGCTCCACCTCTGGATCTCGTTGGCCCAGGCTATACGTCAGAACGTATTGCACCAGGGCTTGTCGGTGCTGCCACAGTCGCTGCAACATGTGCAGAGTTGAATTCCACCGGGTAGGCACATCGCATTTTAGCCGGTGAAGTGGCAGGCCCAACGACTTCTGTAGAGATGTAAGTCGCTGAGCTGCGGGATGCGAACGGCGGAAGTGAGCACACAGCGACCGTGCCCTCTGCAGAAGGCCATCTAGTCTGGGATAGTGGGCTAAAAATTGCTGGACAACCAGGTTCAACACGTGAGCCATACAAGGCACGTGTGTGACATTGCCCCGGTGAAGGGCCGCACCCAGGTTTGCAGCATTGTCGCACACGGCCTTCCCTGGTTTCAGGTCCAGTGGAGACAACCATTCATGAAATTGGTTCTCCAGAGCTGACCACAACTCCTCAGCTGTGTGACTCACATTTCCCAGACATTTCAATGTAAAAACCGCCTGATGACGTTGAGCCCTACTGCCAGCATAGTAAGGAGGTGTGCAGGATCCCTTCTGCGCAGTTAGAAAGCTTTTGGCATGACCAGACAGGCTTTGGGTGCAGGTGGAAGACCGAGAGGAGGTTGAGGAGGCAGAAGCAGTGTAGGAACTTTGACATAAAGAGGATTGACGCACAACTCGTGGGGACGGCAAGACATGGACAGCAGCCCCTTGTCCTGCTGTCACCATAGTTACCCAGTGCCCAGTCAGCGACATGTAACGCCCCTGTCCATGCCTACTCGTCCAAGTGTCTGTGGTGAAATGCACCCTGTCACACACAGAGTTTCTCAAAGAAGCGGTGATGTTGTGTGCGACATGCTGGTGGAGCGCAGGCACACCTTTCTTTGAGAAGTAGTGCTGACTGGGCATCTGGTACTGGGGCACTGCGACGGACATAAGGTCTCGAAAATCCTCTGTGTCCACCAGGCGGAAAGGTAGCATTTCTGTAGCCAAGAGCTTGCAGATGGTGAAATTCAACCTCTTAGCTTTCTCATGGCTAGGAGGAAATGGTCTTTTACTTGTCCACATCTGAGGGACCGAGGGCTGGCTATTGTGCTTAGACGGGGTTGATAAGGGTGTCCCCGGCACACTGCCGGTCTGTGAGGAAGATGCAGGCGGACATGTTAGGTTGCCTTGATCCAAAGGTGGTGCTATCGATGTCGGACAGCGCTCAACACCAGCTGGTGTTCCCACCTCCAAAGAAAATGATGACCTGCCAATCACGCTGGCTGTTGCGGGTAAAGAGGTGGCAGGTCTGCGCCCCAAAACAGGTGTGACTGCTGTCCCCCCAGTCACAGAGGATGAAGAGGCCGCGGATGCACAAGATATGGCAGACGGTGGTTGGCCCGGCCGGCTAGGCCGCATTGTAGCACACTGAGCTTCCCACTGCAACTTATGCTTCATGTCCATGTGCCCGTTCATGCATGAAGTACTCAAACTATGTATTTTTTGGCCTCTACTTAGCTTTTGCTGACAAATGTTACAGATAACACGAGTTGGGTCATCTTTATCGATCTGAAAAAATGCCCAGGCTATGCAAGGCTTAGCACCCATGCGACCTGAAGAGCCACCACGACTTGTGGTGAGAGGCAGAGTTGTGTTTGAGGATGCAGTTGTTGACGTGCTTCCAGTACTACGTCTCTGTCCAGGAAGGCGCAACCTGACCTCGTCGTCACTAGCATCTTCCTCCACCTCCTCTGCTGACCTCATCTCTTGGCTGACTGTGGGTTGACAGTAAGTGGGATCTCCAACCTCATCATCATCACCCTGTGCGTTATCACACCCGTCGTCCTCAGAGCCAACCTGTTCCTGCCCTGACAAAAAACTAAAGTTGTCGCTCCAATCAGGTATTTGAGTCTTATCATCGTCTTCCTCATTGTCTCCACCAACAGGAGTTACAGTTTGGGAATGAGGGTCTACATTATGGTCAGAACCTTCTGCGTCTGGTCCTGGATCCGACTCATAAAGATTCTGGGCATCAGTGCAGATCATTTCCTCGTCTGGATTCACAGAAGCGCTGGAGTCGACCTCTGATTCCCAGGCTATAGTATGAGTAAACAGCTCTGCAGACTCAATACCTCATACTCAGACGGGCAGCTGGAGATTTGGGAGCTGTGAGGAAGCAAGTGCGATTGGGGTGACACCTTTGAGGACTGGAGTATTTGTGATGTTGAAGTTGATGTGGAGGAGAGCCCACTTAAAGGAGCACTTGATATCCGTTGAAGCACCTGCTGTTTTTGTGCCTCATCTGGAATTTGTAGCGATTGGCGTGGCCGTAAGAAAGGGATCTTATCACATTGTCCGCTAAAAGAAGTAGACATTTTAGTTTGGCTGGAAGATGGTCTTTCTTCTGCAGATGTTACTGTTGCTTTAACACCTACCCCACGGACACAACCTTTTTTCCCCTTCCCAACACGCCTATTCCCCTTTCCACCAGCAGCAGGCCTTTTTCCACTCATTTTCGTGGTTAACTAATTCACAACTCTGGAGTTGTTTGCACAAAAAAACAATGGATGGTAACCGAGCAGAGCTGAGTGGCCAAACTGTGGTATTAGGCCAAAACTATTGGCTGGGTTAGATGCAGAAAAAAATTATATTCAATTTGCAACCTGATGGAGGTCAGTATAGATGGACTAATACAACAAGTCCCACACACAGCTAGAAGCCTAATATTTTTTCAGAGGTAGATGCAGAAAAAAATTATATTCAGTTTGCAACCTGATGGAGGTCTGTATAGATGGACTAACAGAGAAAGTCCCACACACTACTAGAAGGCCAAATATTTTTTCAGAGCTAGATGCATACAAAAAAATATTTTGAATTTGCAACCTGATGGAGGTCAGTATAGGTGGACTAATAGAACAAGTCCCACACACTGCTAGAAGGCCAAATATTTTTTCAGAGCTAGATGCAGAAAAAAATTATATTCAGTTTGCAACCTGATGGAGGTCTGTATAGATGGATTAATAGAACAAGACCCACACACAGCTAGAAGCCCAATATTTTTTCAGAGGTAGATGCAGAAAAAAATATATTCAGTTTGCAACCTGATGGAGGTCAGTATAGATGGACTAATACAACAAGTCCCACACACAGCTAGAAGCCCAAATATTTTTTCAGAGGTACTGTAGATGCAGATAAAAATTATTTTTAATTTGCAACCTGATGGAGGTCAGTATAGATGGACTAATAGAGAAAGTCCGACACACTGCTAGAAGGCCAAATATTTTTTCAGAGCTAGATGCAGAAACAAATTATATTCAGTTTGCAACCTGATGGAGGTCAGTATAGATGGACTAACAGAGAAAGTCCCACACACTACTAGAAGGCCAAATATTTTTTCAGAGCTAGATGCATACAAAAAATTATTTTGAATTTGCAACCTGATGGAGGTCAGTATAGGTGGACTAATAGAACAAGTCCCACACACTGCTAGAAGGCCAAATATTTTTTCAGAGCTAGATGCAGAAAAAAATTATATTCAGTTTGCAACCTGATGGAGGTCTGTATAGATGGATTAATAGAACAAGACCCACACACAGCTAGAAGCCCAATATTTTTTCAGAGGTAGATGCAGAAAAAAATATATTCAATTTGCAACCTGATGGAGGTCAGTATAGATGGACTAATACAACAAGTCCCACACACAGCTAGAAGCCCAATATTTTTTCAGAGGTAGATGCAGAAAAAAATATATTCAGTTTGCAACCTGATGGAGGTCAGTATAGATGGACTAATACAACAAGTCCCACACACAGCTAGAAGCCCAATATTTTTTCAGAGGTAGATGCAGAAAAAAATATATTCAGTTTGCAACCTGATGGAGGTCAGTATAGATGGACTAATACAACAAGTCCCACACACAGCTAGAAGCCCAAATATTTTTTCAGAGGTACTGTAGATGCAGATAAAAATTATTTTTAATTTGCAACCTGATGGAGGTCAGTATAGATGGACTAATAGAGAAAGTCCGACACACTGCTAGAAGGCCAATTATTTTTTCAGAGCTAGATGCAGAAAAAAATTATATTCAGTTTGCAACCTGATGGAGGTCAGTATAGCTGGACTAATAGAATGATGCTATGCCCAAAAGATTTTACTTCACTAGGTGCAGTAAAAAAATTGGTATTCTATACACAGGTGGTATATCTTGCAACACAGATAGGCTACTCCACTGACTAACACACTCTGCAATAGGCCAAAAAGGATTAGCTTTGCTAGATTCAGCCAAATGCTGTGAAAAAAACTTGCACAGCACTGGCACAGACCTGCCTGGCAAAAACTGATAGGAACTGATGTAACCTAGTCCTGAAAAGGACTCCAATTACAATTAGTCTTTACTCCCACAATCTATCTATTTAAGAGCACAGACCTCCCTGATAAAAGTCGTATTTAATGCTGTAACCTAGTCCTTAAAAGGACTGCAATCACAACTATTCCCTACTCCCAAGCTATCTGTATATTTGTGCGAAAATTGGCTTGAAATTAACAAGGTATAGCGCACACAGCAACAGCGGTGCCGTCTAACACGCAGCTGCAGCAGTGAGAAAATGGTGGCGACGGGGAAAATGGCTTGGTCTTATAGGGCAAGGACATGTGACATACACTGCCAATGACACATGCCCTTGCTTGTGTGAAAAAAAGCACTTCGCTCCGTGTGTGCGCTGCTGATAGGCTGACAGATTGCACCTCCCCACTGCAAATGCGGGAAAGAGAAAAAAAAATGGAGATCTTCATTGTTCCTGCAGAGATCCATCCCCTGCCCCTCCCCCCACCCCGCTGTACACTCAAACTGCGTATTAACATTAATTTTCATCATTACTGAGAAAAAATCCAGTTATGATTTTGGTGCACGAACAGTTATCGAACATAACCTCGAACAGCCGAATTTTTCTCAAATTGTTCGTGTTCGCCGAACGGCTCGAACACCGCCCAAAACAGCTCGAATTTGAGATTGGCGAACAGTTCGAGTAGAACAACGCTCATCTCTAATGGACACCCCATGCAAACACGGCTACGGCGCTAACAAGGAGGAGGTGGAGTAATGTTTTGGGCTGGAATCAGGGGGAGAGAGATTGTCGGCCCTTTTAGGATCCCTGAAGGGGTAAATATGAACTCAATAATGTATGTTGAGTTTCTCAAACAGCACTTCCTTCCATGGTTCAAACCGTGCATTCTGCAGATTACATTTATCCTGCGCTCTGCGCTGAGCGCTTACACTGGGTTTCCGTGTAAATCTCTGAAATACGTGATTCAGACGGAATCCCCGTGGAAGATTCCCGATAATGAGGCAGATGGAGGCACTGTGTGATCCCACGGTGTCGGTCTTATTAGGCGAGCATAAAAGTGCCATCAACCACAGTTTTGTGAACCTCTGCAAAAAAAAAAAACTGCTGAACAGAGGCCAGACAGAGCCCACAGTAACTCTGCTGCCTCATTATAGTGAATGGATGCCTCGGGGGTTTCATCTGAATTACGGTACTAGGAGATTTAAATGGAAACCCCAACATCAGTGCTCAGCATAGAGCACAGGATAAATCAGAAAGTTTTACATAACACTTTGGATCACAATAAAAGCTTCGACTTGTTGCGCTCATGCCCGGACTGACTGGGGTGAGCGTGGTTAGTGGTCCCACTGGGCCACTAACTGAGGAGTGACTGGAGGGGCGTGACTAGGGGCCTCGCCAGATCAGACCACGAATACAAGGTGGCTTAATCGACTCCGTGGTCCGAGGAGGGACGTGGGAGGTGGGCCAGGTGCTACTCCAGGTCAGACCCCGATCACAGATGTTGACCCACACTGAAGAATGCAGGAACGAGCATGTTAGGCTGGTATGCAGACAGGTGGGTACTGGCAGGCACGGATGGTATGCAGACAGGTGGGTACTGGCAGGCACGGCTGGTATGTAGACATCCGGGTACTGGCAGGCATGGCAGGTATGCAGACAGGCGGGTACTGGCAGGCACGGCAGGTATGCAGACAGGCCGATACCGGCAGGAAGGAAAGCAGGCTGGATAAGGACCAGCACAGACTGGGATACAGGAACAGAGCCGCAGGTGCGGTGGACAAGTATAGCAGAGCCGCAGGCGCAGAGGACAAGCAGAGCAGAACCGTAGGCGCAGAGGACAAGCGGAGCAGAGCAGAACCGCAGGTGCGGAGCACAAGCAGAGCAGAGCAGAATCGCAGGTGCAGAGGACAAGAGGAGCAGAGTAGAGCGGAAGCGCAGGCACGGAGGACAAGCAGAGCAGAGCAGAACCGCAGGCGCGGAGGACAAGCGGAGCAGAGCAGAACCGCAGGCGCGGAGGACAAGCGGAGAAGAGTACAGCTTAACTGCAGGAACGGAGGACAAGCAGAGCAGAGCGGAACCGCAGGCGCGGAGGACAAGCGGAGCAGAGTAGAGCGGAACAGCAGACACGGACGACAAGCGAAGCAGAGCAGAGCAGAACCGCAGGCGCGGAGGGCAAGCGGAGCAGAGCAGAACTGCAGGCGCGGAGGACAAGAGGAGCAGAGCGGAACCGCAGGTGTGGAGGACAAGAGGATTTGAGCAGAGCGGAACCGCAGGCACAGAGGACAAGTAGAGCAGAGTAGAGCGGAACCGCAGGTGCAGGCAGACAGGACAGGGCTCTGTTCACATGGAACAGACTGGGAAACACAGGAAGATAGCTAGAACACAGGAGGTAGATACGGAGGCAGGGAAACGGGACAAGAAGAACCAAATACACACAAGGTACTTGCAATGAAGTAGCGACTGGACACAAAACTCACAAACAGAAGTACAGAGACGAGTTGGAGTTTGGTGCAGGTTCAGACACTGCAGGAAAAGGGAAGAATCGGACATAGAGACAAACAGGTAACAGGCAAGGACACAGTTCAGACAGGAACTGAACCAGGAACAAGATACAGGAACGAGCCTGGGTACTCAGCCCCCAGGGTGGCGGAAACAGACAAGATACAGGACAGGACCTGGCAACGCAGTTGCACAGAACACACTGAAAGAAAGCGTTGCTCAGGCACCTCCCACAGGGTGGGGAAGGTTTAAGTATCCAGTGACTCACAGCAATAGGCTGGGGACGCATTAGAACTGCGCACACTGTAGCTTAAAGAATCAGGAAGTAACTTTGCCGCCGCCCAAAACCAGCAGACAAGAGACATGCACACAGCAAGCAGAGGAGTACAGTGCACAGCCTGGACTGATAGGTAAGTTGGCGGTCTTACATGGAGGGAGATGGTAAGCCATGCCAGCACGCCGCCATGGATGTTACACTACCCCCCCCCTTTATGCCCCCTCTTCTTCACGCCTGCAAGGATTTTCTGCAGAGAAGTTGGAGGCCGATCCTTCACAATGGATTCCCAAGGCTTCTCTTCAAGAAGACTACCTCTTCTGTCCACTAGAGGGAACGAGACTGGTCTCACCATCCTGGTGACTAGGATGCTTTGTCCCATAGAGCCATACTCAGCATCAGATGAAGTGGATGAAGTACCAGGAACAGGGTGTAGGAAAGTCTCTCGCCATTTGTAAATATCAGGTAGCACCCTGGAGGATTCAAGAGACAACTGGAGGTCCTCCGCCTGGTAGGAGGGATGAAGAGACATGGGGGTAGCAACCGCCTCGACGTACACTTTGCCAAGCTTACTGGATGAAGTGGGCGAAGTACCAGGTACAGGGTGTAGAAAAGTCTCTCTCCATTTGTTATCAGGTAGCACCCCGGAGGATTCAAGAGACAACTGTAGGTCCTTCACCTGGTTGGAGGGGTGCAGAGACTTGGAGGTAGCCACCGCCTTGATGGACTTATAGCCAGACTTATTAGAGATGGAAGATCCTTGCTTCGTGACCATCTTCAGTCTGGTTACTGAGATGATACGTCTGCAATGCGGGGCGGTACCTGAAGCCAGATCATTGGTACAGTCATCGAGACTTTATGGGGACATCGCTTCCGCTTCCCTTCCTTCGGAGACTTCAGCACACATCGAGTCAGCGACTAGCAGATCTGGTGAAGAAGAAGAAGACATTGCTGACTGTCCTGAAGTTATGGGGACTGGACACCCCTTGTACCTCAGCAGTCCCCCAGGAAACACCATGCAGGATCTCCAGACCTGAGCAGGCACTAGAGCTCTCGGCTCTGGACGACCTGTGGGTGAACCAGACAGCACCTGGAATGTGAGCTTCTTCACGTGTAATGTTCCAATCTGGAGCTTAATTTGTACAGACATATTTTGACTGTTTCTGAGTAGGGCTCATCCTTCCACTGACAATGCCCAAACCGGATTCTAGAGTTTGGCGGACGGGAATCAGACACCGAATGTTCAAGGCTTTAAGCCCGAAACTTCCGGTTAATCCGAGGCCTTCACATGCCAAGGAGACAGTTATAGTCATTTGTGGAGAGGAAACACTAACACCAAGGGCAGACTCGCAGCATCTCCTACAGGCCTAATGTCTTGGTACTCTCCAACCTTCGTTGGACAAAGACCATCAGGGTGTCCCAAACAACCGCAGCGGGTCCGCAATCTGATTTTATGACTGAGTTCCGGCCTCTGCTTTGCCTGAGGAACATGGTCAACCTTCATGGATTCTGTGCGGATAGCTGCCGTTACAGGCTGGGGAACAGGAGGTCTTTGGGAGGACAGAACCTGACATGACGGTTTACCTCTTGCACGTCTGGACTGCCTCTTGAGGTTGGGAAGAGAAGTATTCTGTGGAGCATTGTCATCCTGTGTGGATTCTGCATGGGTAGAAGCCTCTTCAGGCTGGGGAACTGGTGGGCTACCTACACGCATCACCCATCGGGACTGCTCCAGGATATTGGGAAGGGAAGCTTTAGCAGAGGCGTCAGGGTTAGAGTCATCGAAGACCATTAGAAAGGCCACCAGGAAGGCCTGCAGGTCAGAGACAATAGGATCCCATGCTTCCCATAGAGGGTGATCCAATTCAAGGTATCACCCGCTAGGTAGGACATCAGAAATGCTACTTTTACCCGATCGGTGGGAAAATAGTGAGCATAGAATTTGAAGATTTGAGCAGAGCAGAGCGGAACCGCAAGCGCGGAGGACAAGCGGAGCAAAGAGAGCAGAACCACAGGCGCGGAGGACAAGCAGAGCAAAGCAGAGCGGAAAAGCAGGCGCAGAGGACAAGCAGAGCAGAACTGCAGGCGCGGAGGACAAGAGGAGCAGAGCGGAACCGCAGGTGAGAAGGACAAGAGGTGCAGAGCAGAGCGGAACCACAGGTGTGGAGGACAAGAGGAGCAGAGCGGAACCGCATGTGCGGAGGACAAGAGAAGCAGAGCAGAGTGGAACCGCAGGCGCAGAGGACAAGAGGAGCAGAGCGGAACCGCAGGCGCGGAGGACAAACGGAGCGGAGCAGAGCAGAACCGCAGGTGCAGGCAGACAGGACAGGGCTCTGTTCACATGGAACAGACTGGGAAACACAGGAAGATAGCTAGAACACAGGAGGTAGATAAGGAGGCAGGGAAGCGGGACAAGAAGAACTAGATACACACAAGGTACTTGCAGTGAAATAGCGACTGGACACAAAACTCACAAACAGAAGTAGAGACAACGAGTTGGAGTTAGGTGCAGGTTCAGACAATGCAGAAAAAGGAAAGGATCGGATATAGAGACAAACGGGTAACGGGCAAGGACACAGTTCAGACAGGAACTGAACCAGGAACAAGATACAGGAACGAGCCTGGGTACTCAGCCCCCAGGGTGGCGGAAACAGACAAGATACAGGACAGGACCTGGCAACGCAGCTGCACAGAACACACTGAAAGAAACCGTTGCTCAGGCACCTCCCACAGGGTGGGGGAGGTTTAAGTATCCAGTGACTCACAGCAATAGACTGGGGATGCATTAGGACTGCGCACACTGTAGCTTTAAGAATCAGGAAGTAACAGCTCCACCGCCCTAAGCCAGCAGACTAGAGACATGCACACAGCAAGCAGAGAAGTACAGTGCACAGCCTGGACTGATAGGTAAGTTGGCAGTCTTGCATGGTGGAAGATGGTAAGCCATGGCAGCACACCGCCAGGGATGTTACACGACTCAATCCACACAGAAAGCAAGTCCCAACTCAGGTCTGTCATCTGTTAACGGAAATATAGGGGCTTCCACGTTTCTGGTAGCATAAAGGCTCTGGAAAAGGGAAATGACCCTTGCCCCGCAAAAGAAATTCAGAAAATTTTGTGCTCCCAAATCCAAATGCCCACCTCCCTTCTGAGCCCCACAGTGTACCTAAACCGTAGTTAGCATCCAAATGTTTGACATTTCTGTAGCAATGAGAGCCCGCCTAATTTACGGATGCATGTCATCAGAAGCATAAAAAACACACAGAACAGTCCCATCAAATACCCAAGATGGTAGAACATCACACAGTCTCACCCTTCCCTCTCCGCCCGCCTGGGATCGAACAGCCGTGACTTTGGAGACCTCCAGGGCTGACTACCTCAACCAGTGGTGCTTCCCCCACTTCTGCTGGGCCCCCACAGAGAGAAGGTAGCGGCAAGCTTAGGAAGCTAGCAGTCCATCGAGGTACAAGGCCAGGAGACCCAAGGGTCCCACCCTGGCCTCTCCGAGAGTTTCCATGGGGCCAGGCAACCGATGGGTCCCTCCTGGCAACTCCAAATGTCTCCATGGGTTCTAGGCGACCGGTGGGTCCCTCCTAGCAACCCCAAAACAACATATCCATGGGGCCAGGTGACTTTTTCATCCTCTCCTGGACTCCCCAAAATGTATCCATGTCCCTTTGATGGTTAATGGAGCAGATCCGAATCTTTCCAGTCAGGGCCGTTACCCAAACCTAAACGATCATATATTAGCTGGAAGCGCAAAACATGACAAACTTACAAAAAATACTTCCATGCGAGAACTCATTTAAATACTTAATCTTTATTTGTATACATAGAAAATATAAAAACAAGTAAAAAAGATATACTGCAGAATGAAAAAAAGCTGGTATACAAAACCTATGTGTGTCACATACATAGAGTAAATCCAGATTTTGTAACGTATAAATATGTTCACTTATATGCAGAGAGACATATATACACACACACATGCCCCCTTGATAAATACAAATAAATATAAATAAGCCAATGTAAGTAAAAAATCAATAGAGAAAGAGCATGTATATTAATGGAAGTTACAACTCCGCTATGCAGGGAAAAGTCACTTGAACACATTGCCGAGGTATTTAACTTAGTAAAAAAGTGCAAGTGCATGTATCAATAAACTCTAAGGCAACCGTAAGTACTCCTTAGTAAGGCAGATAAATATATATACACATATACATATGAGAAGGTCCACACTATAGTTACCAGACATAGCCCTCTAACGTACGTTTCGCGTGTCTTGCTTCCTCAGAAAGGGTGTATAAACTAGTTGTGGATCAGGTGGATTATATCTAGAATCACAGCCAATAGGCTGCGCATACTAGTCATGCAGCTGTGTATTTCCCATCCCATTATGCGCTAACACGTGATGATCAGCCGGCATAGCGTCCAGGTCATGTGAAAACACGCCCACTCTCACTGTGAGGGAGCACGGTACCCAGAGAATGGGCAGTGCCAACACGCAACCAGGAGGACAAAATATCATAATGAGCATAATGCCAGAGTTGTGTGGAAAACGCCCGGCTGGCCGGGTGTAACAAACAGGCTAGATCAATATACAGCCGGAGGGACGAGTTCCCATGGCTACACCTGGGTCATGTGACACCACGCCCAGCTGACCGGAAGTAGTCATTGGTGGAGGCGTTAGGTAAGTATACGGCCGAACAGGGACACGTTCCCATGGCAGCACCCAATCGGTGGCATAATGGGAGCTTTGATGCAGGTCACTCCATCACCAAGAACGAACCCATATACCTAGAACTGGATATAAATAGGCGGATTAGAGTATGGATAGGGGTACATGTGTGATCTTTTACCCAAGATAACCTTCAAGAGAATGCCAAGAGTGTGCAAAGCAGTCATCAAAGCAAAAGGTGGCTACTTTGAAGAACCTAGAATATAAGACATATTTTCAGTTGTTTCACACTTTTTTAAGTATATAATTCCACATGTGTTAATTCATAGTTTTGATGTCTTCAGTATGAATGTACAATTTTCAAAGTCATGAAAATACAGAAAAATCTTTAAATGAGAAGGTGCGTCCAAACTTTTGGTCTGTACTGTATATATATATATATATATATATATATATATATATTATATAAAGAGTTGCATAGGTGATATACATGCAACTACAACAAAATTGTGCAACAGTGCAGAAAGTGACTAGTGATAATACTTTACCATTGTTGATAGTCAAGAACCACAGGTACACAGAGAAATCCTATGATATATAATAAAAAGACGAACACACAAAAAATACAGACATAATATCTGGGGACATGACTCTATATCTCTCTCTCCATACAAGCGACAAACATAAACATATTATGCAGAAAAGCCTATTCTTCGTTTCATGTCCATGTTTTTGTTCCTTCCGGTCAAGATCATTGATCTTCATCCAAGGCCACAATACCCAGACCAACTGGAAAGTGTGTGAAAAAATAAATTAAAAAACTTTAAAATCTAACCAACTAAAAATATATATATACATATCTATAAGAAAGGGGCAAAGCTTAAAATCTCATTGAGACCATCAGGACGCACGGTCTTCATTCGCCAAATCCACTTAGTTTCTAGTTGCAACAGATTTCTCTTCAGATCACCACCTCTCAAATTAGTCAAGATGCGATCTATTCCAAACTATTTACCCTTAGACTAGTATCTTGTAGAATACAAATCTGTGTCTCTTTGGATGCCATACAATCCATCTACTTTCCTGAATGATGTCTCTCATTCTCCTTCTAAGGTCTTTCTGAAGTTCCTTGATTCTCTGTCCCAAGTCTCATTCTGTCTCAGAAAATCTATGCTCCCTCCAGAGTCTCGCTGTGTGGGGTATTTCTAGATTCAGCAGAAATTGTGTGATAAATTTTTGGTGCAATTTGTACCCATTTCCCAGTGTGAAAATGTCAAATCTGTGGCTAAAACAAAACTTCATGGTAAAAATGAAATTACTCTTTCTTCACTGCCCAACGATGTAAAATTCTGTGAGGCACATGTGGTGTCAACATTCTCACTGCACCCCTAAATGAATTTATTGAGAGGTGTAGTTTCTAAAATGGGGTCTCTTATGGGGAGTTCTGCTGTTCTAGCACCTCAGGGGCTCTGCCAATGTGACATTGCACCGTCAAACCAGTCCAGCAAAATATTAACTCCAATATGGCTCTTTTTCCCTTCTGAGCCTCTAAAGTAGTTGTTTTCGACCACATATGGGGTATCGGCGTACTCAGCAGGAGAAAATGGACCCCAAAATTTGTTGTGAAATTTGTCCTATCCTTGTGAAAATGAAAAAATTGGGGGCTAAAATAACATTTTTGTGGGAAAAATATATATTTTTTCATTTTCACAGATCAACGTTGTAAAATTCTGTGACGCACATGTGGGTTCAAGGTGCTCATCACACAGCAAGATAAATTCCTTAATTGGTCTAGTTTCCAACATGGGATCACTTGTGGGGGTTTTCCCCTGTTTAGGCACATCATGGGCTCTCCAAACGCGACATAAAACCCGCAGACCGTTCCATCAAAGTCTGCCCTTCAAACTGCCACTCCTTTTCTGAGCTCTTCCGTGTGCCCAAACAGTAGTTTTCCCCCATATATGACGTATCTGCGAACTCAGGACAAATTGCACAACAAATTTTGTTTTCCATTTTCTCCTGCTACCCATGTGAAAATACAAAAATGCTCTTTTAGCACCATTTTTTATTTTAAGAAAAATGTAACATTTTTATTTTCACGGCTCAATGTTCTAAACTTCTGTGAAGCCCCTGGGGGTTCAAGGTGCTCACCACACATCTAGATAAGTTCCCTGAGGGGTAGAGTTTTCAAAATGGTGTCACTTGTGGGAGGTTTCTACTGTTTAGGCACATCAGGGGCTCCCCAAACGCAACATGGCGTCCGCTAATTATTCAAACAAATTATGCATTCAAAAAGTCAAGTGGTACTACTTCCCTTCCAAGCCCTGCTGTACACCCAAACAGTAGTTTTCCTCCACATATTGGGTATCCGCGTACTCAGGAAAAATTGCACAACAAATTGTAAAGTGCAATTTCTCTTGTTACTTTACTGAACATGCAAAATTTGGGGATAAAAAAACATTTTTGTGGGAAATATGTGAAATTTTTATTTTCATGGCTCAGTGTTGTAAACTTCTGTGAACCACCTGGGGGTTCAAGGTGCTCACCACACATCCAGATAATTTCCCTGAGGGAATAATACTCCAAGATCCCTATTAGTCATAAGCACACACAAATTGTCCTAAAAATACAAACTTTTATTGATAAAATTAAAAATATCAAGAAAAAACAAAAAGGGAAACTCACTGTGGAGGAGAGAACATCATTATCCACAAACAAAATCCAAAAAACAGCAAAAACGCTGCAGAAACGCTTAAAAAACGCATGGTAGAAGGCCTGCCATGTTCCCCAATGATAATCCGCTGCGGATTATCATTGCGGAAAAAAACGCACCACTACCAATTATTTTGCGGAAGTGCTGCATTTTTGCCGCCATTGATTTGCATTAGAATGCATGCATTCCGCTTCACTAGATAAGACATGCGGAATCCATGCGTTCCAATGTGCGGATGGTACCCAGGTCTAGAGGAGAGGAGACTCTCCTCCGGACCTGGGTACCATAGAAACTGTGAAAAAAAGAATAAAATAAAAAACAAAGATTATATTTACCTTCTGACGGCCCCCGCTGCACTCGTCCTTTCATGCCGGCAGATCGCGATGGACTGAAGGACCTGCGCTGACGTCATAGTCATGTGACAGGTCACGCGACGCTGATGTTGGCAGGTCCTTCAGTGTACCGCTGCCGGCAGACAGGACGGAGGGAAGCAAGACTCCGGGGGCCATCAGAGGGTATATATTTATTTTTTTATTTTTTTTTTACCATTCTTTCGGTCACAGTACATAAATCCATGCCATTTGCATGGATTTATATAGTGTGACCAAGTTGTCAAACACTATCCAAGTGATGCTAAAATCACTTGGAAAGTGCTTGACAACCCGCATGCGGAAATGCAAGTGAAGAACTCTTCACATCCGCATGTCCCTGGCAGGAAAACGCATGTACAATCCGCATGCGCTTTTTTCTGCCAGGGAGATGCAGAATTGCTCAGGAAAAAATCCTGAGCATTTCTGCATCGTGGGAACATAGCCTTAACCGGTTCCCGACCGCCCACTGTAGATAAACGTCCGCGCTGCCTGGGCTCTGTGCAGCGCCGACGTTTAAAAACGGTGGGTGGTCTCGCAGTGCTCAGGACCCCCAGGGTCCTGCAAGCACTGCGATTCCAGTGCAGAGCGTTACCTCTGACAGGGAACATCATCGGGACCTGATTAGATCAGGTCCCAGTGATGTTAACCCTTTGCTGTCTTCTATATGCTGCGATCTATAGTGATCGCGGCATATAGGAGGCAGCAGGAGGAGAGGGGGTCGTCTTACTTACCTCCGAAGACCTCCGTTTCGTTTGAGGACCTGGGGTTGCTATGGCAGCTGGAGGTCACATGACCGCCTCCAGCTCTGCCATATATGGTGTCCTTCCTGTCTGGCTTCAGCCTGCAGCTGAGCCAGACAGGAGACTGACTGAAACAGTCAGTGAAGATCTCATGTAATGTAATACATGTCTATTACATTACATGAGATCAGTGATCAGAAAAATAAAAATTAATGTCCCATACAGGGACTAAGTAAAAATGTAAAAAAAAGTAAAAAAAAAGTTTTTAAACTATTAAAAAAAAAATCACAAAATAAATAAAAATAAATAAATAAAATATTAAACCAATAAATCCGTATATTATTACAAAACCAAAAAAAGTACACATATTTGGTATCGCCACGTCCGAAACAACCTGAGCTATAAAACTGTCACACTAATTAACTCCTTCTGTGCACACCGTAATAAAAATAAATAAAAAACGGAGCAAAAAAATATGCTTTTTCATCATATCGCTAAACAAAAAGTGGAAAAAAATGCGATCAAAAAGCAGAATAGAAATAAAAATGGTACCACTGAAAACGTTATCTTGTTCCACAAAAAAAAGCCGCCATACAGCTCCATCAGCCGAAAAATAAAAAAGTTATAGCGCTCAGAATAAAGCAATGCAAAAAAAATATTTTTTTTCTATAAAATTGTTTTATTGTGTAAAAGCGCCAAAACATAAAAAAAATACAGTAAGTGTAGTATCACTGTAAACGTACTGACCCGAAGAATAACGCTGCCTGATCACTTTTACCACACGCAGAACGGCATAAAAAAAACTCAAAAAACAATTCCTGAAGTGTTTGTTTTTGTTAACTTTACCTCCCAAAAAACGGAATAGAAAGCGATCAAAAAATGTCACGTACCCAAAAATGGTTCCAATAAAAATGTCAACTCGTCCCGCAAAAAACAAGCCATCACATGACTCTATCGGCCGAAATATGGAAAAATTATAGCTCTCAAAATATGGTGATGCAAAAACTAGATTTTGCAAAAAAAGTGTATTTTAGTGTGTGACAGCTGTCAGTCATAAAAACCCGATATAAATCTGGTATCTCTGTAATCGCACCGACCCAAAGAATAAAGTAATCTAATCAGTTATAGTTATAAACCCTGCCGTACACCAAAGCAGTGGTTTTCCCCCACATATGGGGTATCGGCGTACTCAGGAGAAATTGTACAACAAATTTCATGGTGCAATTTATCCTGTTACCCTTATTATAATGCAAAATTAGGGAATGAAAAACATTTTTTGAGGGAAAAATGTGAAAATTTTATTTTTACGGCTCAATATTATAAACTTCTGTGAAGCAGCTGGGGGTGCAAGGTGCTCACCACACATCTAGATAAGTTCTCTAAGGGGTCTAGTTTCCAAAATGGTGGCACTTGTGGGGGGTTTCCACTGTTTAGGCACATTAGGGGCTCCCCAAATGTGACATGGCGTCCGCTAATTATTCAAACAAATTTTACATTCAAAAAGTCAAATGGCGCTCCTTCCCTTTCAAACCCTGCCCTGTGCCCAAACAGTAATTTGCCTCCACATATGGGGTATCGGCGTGTTCAGGAGAAATTTCACAACAAATTTCATGGTGCAATTTATCCTGTTACCCTTATGATAATACAAAATTAGGGAATGAAAAACATTTTTTGAGGGAAAAATGTGAAAATTTTATTTTTACGGCTCAATATTATAAACTTCTGTGAAGCAGCTGGGGGTGCAAGGTGCTCACCACACATCTAGATAAGTTCCCTAAGGGGTCTAGTTTCCAAAATGGTGGCACTTGTGGGGGGTTACCACTGTTTAGGCACATTAGGGGCTCCCCAAATGTGACATGGCGTCCGCTAATTATTCAAACAAATTTCACATTCAAAAAGTCAAATGGCGCTCCTTCCCTTTCAAACCCTGCCGTGCGCCCAAACAGTGGTTTTCCCTCACATATGGGGTATCAGCACGCTCAGGAGAAATTACATAACAAATTTCATGGTGCAATTTATCCTGTTACCCCTGTGAAAATAAAAAAAATTGGGTCTAAAGTAACATTTTTGTGGAAAAAGTTAAATGTTCATTTTTTTCTTCCACATTCCAAAAATTTCTGTGAAGCACCTGAAGGGTTAATAAAGTTCTTGAATGTGGTTTTGAGCACCTTGAGGGGTGCAGTTTTTAGAATGGTGTCACTTTTGGGTATTTTCTGTCATAAAGACACCTCAAAGTGACTTCAAATATGATGTGGTCCCTAAAAAAATGTTTTTGTAAATTTTGTTGGAAAAATGAGAAATCGCTGGTCAACTTTTAACCCTTATAGCTCCCTAACAAAAAAAAATTTTGGTTCCAAAATTATGCTGACGTAAAGTAGACATGTGGGAAATGTTATTTATTAACTATTTTGTGTGACATATCTCTCTGATTTAAGGACATGAAAATTCAAAGTTTGAAAATTGCAAAATTTTCAAAATTTTTGCCAAATTTCCGATTTTTTCACAAATAAACACAAGTTATATCGAAGAAATTTTACCACTATCATGAAGTACAATCTCAGAATCAGGAGAATACGTTGAAGAGTTCCAGAGTAATTACTTCATAAACTGGCAGTGGTCAGAATTGAAAAAATTGGCCCGGTCACGAAGGCAAAAACAGGCTCTGGAGCGAAGTGGTTAAACTGGAGGTAATCAAGAGCATAAAAAGTAGTTGAAACATAGTCACAATGGCTAACTATCACAAGTTTGTACTATTCTTAGACTGCTATATAGAAGGCAAAATGACAAAAATAAAGTGCATAGTGCTTAGTATTGGATGCCTTCACAGTATTAAGGTGACATTATTATGGATGATCAATTAATCGTCTGCTGCTAAACACAAGATAGGCTATAGCAATAATGGCATTCAGTATAACGTGAACGTCAATGTATGTTTAGAAATAGCAGAGCAACAGATATAAAAACATTGAATCATATGGCATTCTAGAAAGAAAGCTGACCATGTCACCAATAAGATATTCAAATATCTATAAAGGGACTATCCTTTAGATGTGGGTACTGCTCAAATTACATTTGAATAAAGGCCACCAGGAAAGGGTGTTGTGGGCTGTCTCCCTCGCCTCGTCGCTGTTTTGATCGCGCTTGATCCAGGGGCGTATGATAGTCCCTTTATAGATATTTGAATATCTTATTGGTGACATGGTCAGCTTTCTTTCTAGAATGCCATATGATTCAATGTTTTATATCTGTTGCTCTGCTATTTGTAAACATGCATTATCGGTTTACTGAATGCCATTATTGCTATAGCCTATCTTGTGTTAAGCAGCAAATGATTGATTGATCATACATAATAATGGCACCATGATACTGTGAAGGCATCCAATACCATGCACTTTATTTTTGTTATTTTGCCTTCTATATAACACTAAATAATAAATGATGCAATGGCGCTCTACACTTAATAAAAGGAAAGTTTAGTATAAAAACAAATTTTTATTTAAATTGGGTTAAAAAAATGTTGCAGTTACTAGTTAAAAAGAAAAATTGTAGAAATTAAAAGGAGCTGCAAGTGCACAACAGGGTGGTATTCACACCTGTCAAGGCAAAATATAAAAACATAAATACAATGGCACTGCAGCACTTACAGTATATAGACAAAACTTTCAAAGAAAACAAAAAATGATAAGTACATGATTTTTAAGGAATTAAAGGGTGAGGATGTCTATGGATTTTTCGATTGATTTCTGGTATGTATTGATATCCAGATGGAATAATGGGTCGTCTAATTATAATACAAAAATATAGATGAAAAAGGAAAGCAGTGTTTCAAAAACGTGTGTGTAAGCATATGCACATTGTCAGGGAGTCTTACCTATAAAATGCAGAAAACAAACTTGAGTGGATGTTGTTTTCCTGTGGATTGTATGAAGATGGAGAACTAAGGGTTTAAATAACCAATTAGAATATTTAACCAATATCTTTAAGGGGTATTATGTTTCTAAAAAAGGGCTACTGTACCTTTTAAGGACTTTGTTGCTTTGTGTAATCTCTGTTGTATTTTATTTTTGTCTTTGTTGTTTCCCTCTTATCTCCAATGGGATCTGAGGAATCAAACAAAGATCTAATTAATCGAGTGCTTAATTAAAGGGAGATACGTTTATTATGGGATGTATTTTGCTGTACCGTAAAGATTTCTTTATCTCTGTATACTTTTGTGTAGTTACTATTGCCCTAGGGATTCAATCCATAGATACTTGGGATTTAAATAGAAATAAGGTTATTTCACTGGGAAGAGATGTGTTATCCAGATAAGGGTATATGTTATACCTCTAAAGATGTGTTGTTCCTGTATGTGTAAAAAAGGGGGGATTAAGTCAGGAATTTATATGCAGTAATAATGATAAGTGAACATAAGTTGTGATCATAGATAATATAATGTAAAGATGCTGCGACACACAGAGTAATATAAGTGATTATCTCCAGTTTGTGTAGTTGCTGCTTAAAAGAGTTTAGTGTCTATAGATGGTTTGGTGCTTGAGGGTTAACTTTCTTGCCAATAGTGAAACTAACATGTAGCTCATGCTTGAAGTAGTAGAGGTTAATTGCATTGCAGATAGTGAAATTACCCAGCAGGGCAGTAACAGTGATTTTACACATACTAGTTTGTGCTGGGTCCTCCTTCCATCTGACCACATGCAGTGGGAGCAGACTGCCTTGGTGTACGGCTGGCAATGTATAAAGAGAACAAGAGCGGTCTATGGAGCGCTGGATTGAACACTGGACAACAGAATTAGGGCTAAAACCATTTAATAAGCCATCTCCACAACGCGTTTCGATAGCCAAGCTATCTTTATCAGGTGGTACAAGGGTATAGACACAAGAAAAACATTTATAGGCAAAACTTCACAATGATTGGTTCACAGGCTAATTAGTTAATCGTGGGTTCAAAAGAACCCTTCATGTGCCAGTGTGCAAATTTTTATTCTTCCTACAGATGATGCTTGGTTTATTGGGTATAAATGGCCCTAAAATTGGATCACCCTTCAAAATAAAGCAAAACTTGTTCAGCATATTCTGAACAGTAACTCTAGATTGACTAAACGTGGTAACCATACTCCATCTAGCCAACTCTGAGGCCACTTTATTTTTATTTTTCACCAGTGGATGATTCTATCCTATCAATGCAGATATCCTGGGTGAGAGCACGAGTCTTAAGAGAATGCATCCTTTAGTAATCTTTTGGGGTAACCCTTCTGTATAAACCGTTTCCAGTGGCGTACCGCCAATGGCGGCAGACCACGCGACTGCTATGGGGCCCGTGAGCCGGGGAGGCCCCATTGCAGTCCAGAGGTGGACATACCGCTTCCGGTGCAGCTGCACCGGGTGCACACCATGCAGCTGCACCAAGCGGCCCGCAAGGTGCAGCTTCTCCCTGCACGCGGCGGTCAGGGAGTGATCCCTGGAGCTCTGCTGCTGTCAGCAGGAGAATAGCAACAGAGCTGGAGGGTTCGTCCTATGCTTCTTCCCTGACCCAGGTGCGCACAGCTTGATGACTAGAGATGAGCGTTGTTCTACTCGAACTGTTCGCCAATCTCAAATTCGAGCTGTTTTGGGCGGTGTTCGAGCCGTTCGGCGAACACGAACAATTTGAGAAAAATTCGGCTGTTCGAGGTTATGTTCGATAACTGTTCGTGCACCAAAATCATAACTGGATTTTTTCTCAGTAATGATGAAAATTAATGTTAATACGCAGTTTGAGTGTACAGCGGGGTGGGGGGAGGGGCAGGGGATGGATCTCTGCAGGAACAATGAAGATCTCCATTTTTTTTTCTCTTTCCCGCATTTGCAGTGAGGAGGTGCAATCTGTCAGCCTATCAGCAGCGCACACACGGAGCGAAGTGCTTTTTTTCACACAAGCAAGGGCATGTGTCATTGGCAGTGTATGTCACATGTCCTTGCCCTATAAGACCAAGCCATTTTCCCCGTCGCCACCATTTTCTCACTGCTGCAGCTGCGTGTTAGACGGCACCGCTGTTGCTGTGTGCGCTATACCTTGTTAATTTCAAGCCAATTTTCGCACAAATATACAGATAGCTTGGGAGTAGGGAATAGTTGTGATTGCAGTCCTTTTAAGGACTAGGTTACAGCATTTCCTACGACTTTTATCAGGGAGGTCTGTGCTCTTAAATAGATAGGTTGTGGGAGTAAAGACTAATTGTAATTGGAGTCCTTTTCAGGACTAGGTTACATCAGTTCCTATCAGTTTTTGCCAGGCAGGTCTGTGCCAGTGCTGTGCAAGTTTTTTTCACAGCATTTGGCTGAATCTAGCAAAGCTAATCCTTTTTGGCCTATTGCAGAGTGTGTTAGTCAGTGGAGTAGCCTATCTGTGTTGCAAGATATACCACCTGTGTATAGAATACCAATTTTTTTACTGCACCTAGTGAAGTAAAATCTTTTGGGCATAGCATCATTCTATTAGTCCATCTATACTGACTTCCATCAGGTTGCAAATTAAAACTAATTTTTATCTGCATCTACAGTACCTCTGAAAAAATATTTGGGCTTCTACCTGTGTGTGGGACTTGTTGTATTAGTCCATCTATACTGACCTCCATCAGGTTGCAAACTGAATATATTTTTTTCCTGCATCTACCTCTGAAAAAATATTGGGCTTCTAGCTGTGTGTGGGTCTTGTTCTATTAATCCATCTATACTGACCTCCATCAGGTTGCAAACTGAATATAATTTTTTTCTGCATCTAGCTCTGAAAAAATATTTGGCCTTCTAGTAGTGTGTCGGACTTTCTCTATTAGTCCATCTATACTGACCTCCATCAGGTTGCAAACTGAATATAATTTTTTTCTGCATCTAGCTCTGAAAAAATATTTGGCCTTCTAGTAGTGTGTCGGACTTTCTCTATTAGTCCATCTATACTGACCTCCATCAGGTTGCAAACTGAATATAATTTTTTTCTGCATCTAGCTCTGAAAAAATATTTGGCCTTCTAGTAGTGTGTCGGACTTTCTCTATTAGTCCATCTATACTGACCTCCATCAGGTTGCAAATTAAAACTAATTTTTATCTGCATCTACAGTACCTCTGAAAAAATATTTGGGCTTCTAGCTGTGTGTGGGACTTGTTGTATTAGTCCATCTATACTGACCTCGATCAGGTTGCAAACTGAATATATTTTTTTCTGCATCTACCTCTGAAAAAATATTGGGCTTCTAGCTGTGTGTGGGACTTGTTGTATTAGTCCATCTATACTGACCTCCATCAGGTTGCAAACTGAATATATTTTTTTCTGCATCTACCTCTGAAAAAATATTGGGCTTCTAGCTGTGTGTGGGTCTTGTTCTATTAATCCATCTATACTGACCTCCATCAGGTTGCAAATTAAAACTAATTTTTATCTGCATCTACAGTACCTCTGAAAAAATATTTGGGCTTCTACCTGTGTGTGGGACTTGTTGTATTAGTCCATCTATACTGACCTCCATCAGGTTGCAAACTGAACATATTTTTTTCCTGCATCTACCTCTGAAAAAATATTGGCCTTCTAGCTGTGTGTGGGTCTTGTTCTATTAACCCATCTATACTGACCTCCATCAGGTTGCAAACTGAATATCATTTTTTTCTGCATCTAGCTCTGAAAAAATATTTGGCCTTCTAGTAGTGTGTCGGACTTTCTCTATTAGTCCATCTATACTGACCTCCATCAGGTTGCAAACTGAATATAATTTTTTTCTGCATCTAGCTCTGAAAAAATATTTGGCCTTCTAGTAGTGTGTCGGACTTTCTCTATTAGTCCATCTATACTGACCTCCATCAGGTTGCAAACTGAATATAATTTTTTTCTGCATCTAGCTCTGAAAAAATATTTGGCCTTCTAGTAGTGTGTCGGACTTTCTCAATTAGTCCATCTATACTGACCTCCATCAGGTTGCAAATTAAAACTAATTTTTATCTGCATCTACAGTACCTCTGAAAAAATATTTGGGCTTCTAGCTGTGTGTGGGACTTGTTGTATTAGTCCATCTATACTGACCTCCATCAGGTTGCAAACTGAATATATTTTTTTCTGCATCTACCTCTGAAAAAATATTGGGCTTCTAGCTGTGTGTGGGACTTGTTGTATTAGTCCATCTATACTGACCTCCATCAGGTTGCAAACTGAATATATTTTTTTCTGCATCTACCTCTGAAAAAATATTGGGCTTCTAGCTGTGTGTGGGACTTGTTGTATTAGTCCATCTATACTGACCTCCATCAGGTTGCAAACTGAATATATTTTTTTCTGCATCTACCTCTGAAAAAATATTGGGCTTCTAGCTGTGTGTGGGTCTTGTTCTATTAACCCATCTATACTGACCTCCATCAGGTTGCAAACTGAATATAATTTTTTTCTGCATATAGCTCTGAAAAAATATTTGGCCTTCTAGTAGTGTGTCGGACTTTCTCTATTAGTCCATCTATACTGACCTCCATCAGGTTGCAAACTGAATATAATTTTTTTCTGCATCTAGCTCTGAAAAAATATTTTCCCTTCTAGTAGTGTGTCGGACTTTCTCTATTAGTCCATCTATACTGACCTCCATCAGGTTGCAAATTAAAACTAATTTTTATCTGCATCTACAGTACCTCTGAAAAAATATTTGGGCTTCTACCTGTGTGTGGGACTTGTTGTAATAGTCCATCTATACTGACCTCCATCAGGTTGCAAACTGAATATATTTTTTTCCTGCATCTACCTCTGAAAAAATATTGGGCTTCTAGCTGTGTGTGGGTCTTGTTCTATTAATCCATCTATACTGACCTCCATCAGGTTGCAAACTGAATATAATTTTTTTCTGCATCTAGCTCTGAAAAAATATTTGGCCTTCTAGTAGTGTGTCGGACTTTCTCTATTAGTCCATCTATACTGACCTCCATCAGGTTGCAAACTGAATATAATTTTTTTCTGCATCTAGCTCTGAAAAAATATTTGGCCTTCTAGTAGTGTGTCGGACTTTCTCTATTAGTCCATCTATACTGACCTCCATCAGGTTGCAAACTGAATATAATTTTTTTCTGCATCTAGCTCTGAAAAAATATTTGGCCTTCTAGTAGTGTGTCGGACTTTCTCTATTAGTCCATCTATACTGACCTCCATCAGGTTGCAAATTAAAACTAATTTTTATCTGCATCTACAGTACCTCTGAAAAAATATTTGGGCTTCTAGCTGTGTGTGGGACTTGTTGTATTAGTCCATCTATACTGACCTCCATCAGGTTGCAAACTGAATATATTTTTTTCTGCATCTACCTCTGAAAAAATATTGGGCTTCTAGCTGTGTGTGGGACTTGTTGTATTAGTCCATCTATACTGACCTCCATCAGGTTGCAAACTGAATATATTTTTTTCTGCATCTACCTCTGAAAAAATATTGGGCTTCTAGCTGTGTGTGGGTCTTGTTCTATTAATCCATCTATACTGACCTCCATCAGGTTGCAAACTGAATATAATTTTTTTCTGCATCTAGCTCTGAAAAAATATTTGGCCTTCTAGTAGTGTGTCGGACTTTCTCTATTAGTCCATCTATACTGACCTCCATCAGGTTGCAAACTGAATATAATTTTTTTCTGCATCTAGCTCTGAAAAAATATTTGGCCTTCTAGTAGTGTGTCGGACTTTCTCTATTAGTCCATCTATACTGACCTCCATCAGGTTGCAAACTGAATATAATTTTTTTCTGCATCTAGCTCTGAAAAAACATTTGGCCTTCTAGTAGTGTGTCGGACTTTCTCTATTAGTCCATCTATACTGACCTCCATCAGGTTACAAATTAAAAGTAATTTTTATCTGCATCTACAGTACCTCTGAAAAAATATTTGGGCTTCTACCTGTGTGTGGGACTTGTTGTATTAGTCCATCTATACTGACTTCCATCAGGTTGCAAACTGAATATATTTTTTTCCTGCATCTACGTCTGAAAAAATATTGGGCTTCTAGCTGTGTGTGGGTCTTGTTCTATTAACCCATCTATACTGACCTCCATCAGGTTGCAAACTGAATATAATTTTTTTCTGCATCTAGCTCTGAAAAAATATTTGGCCTTCTAGTAGTGTGTCGGACTTTCTCTATTAGTCCATCTATACTGACCTCCATCAGGTTGCAAACTGAATATAATTTTTTTCTGCATCTAGCTCTGAAAAAATATTTGGCCTTCTAGTAGTGTGTCGGACTTTCTCTATTAGTCCATCTATACTGACCTCCATCAGGTTGCAAATTAAAACTAATTTTTATCTGCATCTACAGTACCTCTGAAAAAATATTTGGGCTTCTAGCTGTGTGTGGGACTTGTTGTATTAGTCCATCTATACTGACCTCGATCAGGTTGCAAACTGAATATATTTTTTTCTGCATCTACCTCTGAAAAAATATTGGGCTTCTAGCTGTGTGTGGGACTTGTTGTATTAGTCCATCTATACTGACCTCCATCAGGTTGCAAACTGAATATATTTTTTTCTGCATCTACCTCTGAAAAAATATTGGGCTTCTAGCTGTGTGTGGGTCTTGTTCTATTAATCCATCTATACTGACCTCCATCAGGTTGCAAATTAAAACTAATTTTTATCTGCATCTACAGTACCTCTGAAAAAATATTTGGGCTTCTACCTGTGTGTGGGACTTGTTGTATTAGTCCATCTATACTGACCTCCATCAGGTTGCAAACTGAACATATTTTTTTCCTGCATCTACCTCTGAAAAAATATTGGCCTTCTAGCTGTGTGTGGGTCTTGTTCTATTAACCCATCTATACTGACCTCCATCAGGTTGCAAACTGAATATCATTTTTTTCTGCATCTAGCTCTGAAAAAATATTTGGCCTTCTAGTAGTGTGTCGGACTTTCTCTATTAGTCCATCTATACTGACCTCCATCAGGTTGCAAACTGAATATAATTTTTTTCTGCATCTAGCTCTGAAAAAATATTTGGCCTTCTAGTAGTGTGTCGGACTTTCTCTATTAGTCCATCTATACTGACCTCCATCAGGTTGCAAACTGAATATAATTTTTTTCTGCATCTAGCTCTGAAAAAATATTTGGCCTTCTAGTAGTGTGTCGGACTTTCTCAATTAGTCCATCTATACTGACCTCCATCAGGTTGCAAATTAAAACTAATTTTTATCTGCATCTACAGTACCTCTGAAAAAATATTTGGGCTTCTAGCTGTGTGTGGGACTTGTTGTATTAGTCCATCTATACTGACCTCCATCAGGTTGCAAACTGAATATATTTTTTTCTGCATCTACCTCTGAAAAAATATTGGGCTTCTAGCTGTGTGTGGGACTTGTTGTATTAGTCCATCTATACTGACCTCCATCAGGTTGCAAACTGAATATATTTTTTTCTGCATCTACCTCTGAAAAAATATTGGGCTTCTAGCTGTGTGTGGGACTTGTTGTATTAGTCCATCTATACTGACCTCCATCAGGTTGCAAACTGAATATATTTTTTTCTGCATCTACCTCTGAAAAAATATTGGGCTTCTAGCTGTGTGTGGGTCTTGTTCTATTAACCCATCTATACTGACCTCCATCAGGTTGCAAACTGAATATAATTTTTTTCTGCATATAGCTCTGAAAAAATATTTGGCCTTCTAGTAGTGTGTCGGACTTTCTCTATTAGTCCATCTATACTGACCTCCATCAGGTTGCAAACTGAATATAATTTTTTTCTGCATCTAGCTCTGAAAAAATATTTGCCCTTCTAGTAGTGTGTCGGACTTTCTCTATTAGTCCATCTATACTGACCTCCATCAGGTTGCAAATTAAAACTAATTTTTATCTGCATCTACAGTACCTCTGAAAAAATATTTGGGCTTCTACCTGTGTGTGGGACTTGTTGTATTAGTCCATCTATACTGACCTCCATCAGGTTGCAAACTGAATATATTTTTTTCCTGCATCTACCTCTGAAAAAATATTGGGCTTCTAGCTGTGTGTGGGTCTTGTTCTATTAATCCATCTATACTGACCTCCATCAGGTTGCAAACTGAATATAATTTTTTTCTGCATCTAGCTCTGAAAAAATATTTGGCCTTCTAGTAGTGTGTCGGACTTTCTCTATTAGTCCATCTATACTGACCTCCATCAGGTTGCAAACTGAATATTATTTTTTTCTGCATCTAGCTGTGAAAAAATATTTGGCCTTCTAGTAGTGTGTCGGACTTTCTCTATTAGTCCATCTATACTGACCTCCATCAGGTTGCAAACTGAATATAATTTTTTTCTGCATCTAGCTCTGAAAAAATATTTGGCCTTCTAGTAGTGTGTCGGACTTTCTCTATTAGTCCATCTATACTGACCTCCATCAGGTTGCAAATTAAAATTAATTTTTATCTGCATCTACAGTACCTCTGAAAAAATATTTGGGCTTCTAGCTGTGTGTGGGACTTGTTGTATTAGTCCATCTATACTGACCTCCATCAGGTTGCAAACTGAATATATTTTTTTCTGCATCTACCTCTGAAAAAATATTGGGCTTCTAGCTGTGTGTGGGACTTGTTGTATTAGTCCATCTATACTGACCTCCATCAGGTTGCAAACTGAATATATTTTTTTCTGCATCTACCTCTGAAAAAATATTGGGCTTCTAGCTGTGTGTGGGTCTTGTTCTATTAATCCATCTATACTGACCTCCATCAGGTTGCAAACTGAATATAATTTTTTTCTGCATCTAGCTCTGAAAAAATATTTGGCCTTCTAGTAGTGTGTCGGACTTTCTCTATTAGTCCATCTATACTGACCTCCATCAGGTTGCAAACTGAATATAATTTTTTTCTGCATCTAGCTCTGAAAAAATATTTGGCCTTCTAGTAGTGTGTCGGACTTTCTCTATTAGTCCATCTATACTGACCTCCATCAGGTTGCAAACTGAATATAATTTTTTTCTGCATCTAGCTCTGAAAAAACATTTGGCCTTCTAGTAGTGTGTCGGACTTTCTCTATTAGTCCATCTATACTGACCTCCATCAGGTTACAAATTAAAAGTAATTTTTATCTGCATCTACAGTACCTCTGAAAAAATATTTGGGCTTCTACCTGTGTGTGGGACTTGTTGTATTAGTCCATCTATACTGACTTCCATCAGGTTGCAAACTGAATATATTTTTTTCCTGCATCTACGTCTGAAAAAATATTGGGCTTCTAGCTGTGTGTGGGTCTTGTTCTATTAACCCATCTATACTGACCTCCATCAGGTTGCAAACTGAATATAATTTTTTTCTGCATCTAGCTCTGAAAAAATATTTGGCCTTCTAGTAGTGTGTCGGACTTTCTCTATTAGTCCATCTATACTGACCTCCATCAGGTTGCAAACTGAATATAATTTTTTTCTGCATCTAGCTGTGAAAAAATATTTGGCCTTCTAGTAGTGTGTCGGACTTTCTCTATTAGTCCATCTATACTGACCTCCATCGGGTTGCAAACTGAATATAATTTTTTTCTGCATCTAGCTCTGAAAAAATATTTGGCCTTCTAGTAGTGTGTCGGACTTTCTCTATTAGTCCATCTATACTGACCTCCATCAGGTTGCAAATTAAAAGTAATTTTTATCTGCATCTACAGTACCTCTGAAAAAATATTTGGGCTTCTAGCTGTGTGTGGGACTTGTTGTATTAGTCCATCTATACTGACCTCCATCAGGTTGCAAACTGAATATATTTTTTTCTGCATCTACCTCTGAAAAAATATTGGGCTTCTAGCTGTGTGTGGGACTTGTTGTATTAGTCCATCTATACTGACCTCCATCAGGTTGCAAACTGAATATATTTTTTTCTGCATCTACCTCTGAAAAAATATTTGGCTTCTAGCTGTGTGTGGGACTTGTTGTATTAGTCCATCTATACTGACCTCCATCAGGTTGCAAACTGAATATATTTTTTTCTGCATCTACCTCTGAAAAAATATTGGGCTTCTAGCTTTGTGTGGGTCTTGTTCTATTAATCCATCTATACTGACCTCCATCAGGTTGCAAACTGAATATAATTTTTTTCTGCATCTAGCTCTGAAAAAATATTTGGCCTTCTAGTAGTGTGTCGGACTTTCTCTATTAGTCCATCTATACTGACCTCCATCAGGTTGCAAACTGAATATAATTTTTTTCTGCATCTAGCTCTGAAAAAATATTTGGCCTTCTAGTAGTGTGTCGGACTTTCTCTATTAGTCCATCTATACTGACCTCCATCAGGTTGCAAACTGAATATAATTTTTTTCTGCATCTAGCTCTGAAAAAATATTTGGCCTTCTAGTAGTGTGTCGGACTTTCTCTATTAGTCCATCTATACTGACCTCCATCAGGTTGCAAATTAAAACTAATTTTTATCTGCATCTACAGTACCTCTGAAAAAATATTTGGGCTTCTACCTGTGTGTGGGACTTGTTGTATTAGTCCATCTATACTGACCTCCATCAGGTTGCAAACTGAATATATTTTTTCCTGCATCTACCTCTGAAAAAATATTGGGCTTCTAGCTGTGTGTGGGTCTTGTTCTATGAATCCATCTATACTGACCTCCATCAGGTTGCAAACTGAATATAATTTTTTTCTGCATCTAGCTCTGAAAAAATATTTGGCCTTCTAGTAGTGTGTCGGACTTTCTCTATTAGTCCATCTATACTGACCTCCATCAGGTTGCAAACTGAATATAATTTTTTTCTGCATCTAGCTCTGAAAAAATATTTGGCCTTCTAGTAGTGTGTCGGACTTTCTCTATTAGTCCATCTATACTGACCTCCATCAGGTTGCAAATTAAAACTAATTTTTATCTGCATCTACAGTACCTCTGAAAAAATATTTGGGCTTCTACCTGTGTGTGGGACTTGTTGTATTAGTCCATCTATACTGACCTACATCAGGTTGCAAACTGAATATATTTTTTTCCTGCATCTACCTCTGAAAAAATATATGGCTTCTAGCTGTGTGTGGGTCTTGTTCTATTAATCCATCTATACTGACCTCCATCAGGTTGCAAACTGAATATAATTTTTTTCTGCATCTAGCTCTGAAAAAATATTTGGCCTTCTAGTAGTGTGTCGGACTTTCTCTATTAGTCCATCTATACTGACCTCCATCAGGTTGCAAACTGAATATAATTTTTTTCTGCATCTAGCTCTGAAAAAATATTTGGCCTTCTAGTAGTGTGTCGGACTTTCTCTATTAGTCCATCTATACTGACCTCCATCAGGTTGCAAACTGAATATAATTTTTTTCTGCATCTAGCTCTGAAAAAATATTTGGCCTTCTAGTAGTGTGTCGGACTTTCTCTATTAGTCCATCTATACTGACCTCCATCAGGTTGCAAATTAAAACTAATTTTTATCTGCATCTACAGTACCTCTGAAAAAATATTTGGGCTTCTACCTGTGAGTGGGACTTGTTGTATTAGTCCATCTATACTGACCTCCATCAGGTTGCAAACTGAATATATTTTTTTCCTGCATCTACCTCTGAAAAAATATTGGGCTTCTAGCTGTGTGTGGGTCTTGTTCTATTAATCCATCTATACTGACCTCCATCAGGTTGCAAACTGAATATAATTTTTTTCTGCATCTAGCTCTGAAAAAATATTTGGCCTTCTAGTAGTGTGTCAGACTTTCTCTATTAGTCCATCTATACTGACCTCCATCAGGTTGCAAACTGAATATAATTTTTTTCTGCATCTAGCTCTGAAAAAATATTTGGCCTTCTAGTAGTGTGTCGGACTTTCTCTATTAGTCCATCTATACTGACCTCCATCAGGTTGCAAACTGAATATAATTTTTTTCTGCATCTAGCTCTGAAAAAATATTTGGCCTTCTAGTAGTGTGTCGGACTTTCTCTATTAGTCCATCTATACTGACCTCCATCAGGTTGCAAATTAAAACTAATTTTTATCTGCATCTACAGTACCTCTGAAAAAATATTTGGGCTTCTAGCTGTGTGTGGGACTTGTTGTATTAGTCCATCTATACTGACCTCCATCAGGTTGCAAACTGAATATATTTTTTCTGCATCTACCTCTGAAAAAATATTGGGCTTCTAGCTGTGTGTGGGACTTGTTGTATTAGTCCATCTATACTGACCTCCATCAGGTTGCAAACTGAATATATTTTTTTCTGCATCTAGCTCTGAAAAAATATTGGGCTTCTAGCTGTGTGTGGGTCTTGTTCTATTAATCCATCTATACTGACCTCCATCAGGTTTCAAACTGAATATAATTTTTTTCTGCATCTAGCTCTGAAAAAATATTTGGCCTTCTAGTAGTGTGTCGGACTTTCTCTATTAGTCCATCTATACTGATCTCCTTCAGGTTGCAAATTAAAACTAATTTTTATCTGCATCTACAGTACCTCTGAAAAAATATTTGGGCTTCTAGCTGTGTGTGGGACTTGTTGTATTAGTCCATCTATACTGACCTCCATCAGGTTGCAAACTGAATATATTTTTTTCTGCATCTACCTCTGAAAAAATATTGGGCTTCTAGCTGTGTGTGGGACTTGTTGTATTAGTCCATCTATACTGACCTCCATCAGGTTGCAAACTGAATATATTTTTTTCTGCATCTACCTCTGAAAAAATATTGGGCTTCTAGCTGTGTGTGGGACTTGTTGTATTAGTCCATCTATACTGACCTCCATCAGGTTGCAAACTGAATATATTTTTTTCTGCATCTACCTCTGAAAAAATATTGGGCTTCTAGCTGTGTGTGGGTCTTGTTCTATTAATCCATCTATACTGACCTCCATCAGGTTGCAAACTGAATATAATTTTTTTCTGCATCTAGCTCTGAAAAAATATTTGGCCTTCTAGTAGTGTGTCGGACTTTCTCTATTAGTCCATCTATACTGACCTCCATCAGGTTGCAAATTAAAACTAATTTTTATCTGCATCTACAGTACCTCTGAAAAAATATTTGGGCTTCTACCTGTGTGTGGGACTTGTTGTATTAGTCCATCTATACTGACCTCCATCAGGTTGCAAACTGAATATATTTTTTTCCTGCATCTACCTCTGAAAAAATATATGGCTTCTAGCTGTGTGTGGGTCTTGTTCTATTAATCCATCTATACTGACCTCCATCAGGTTGCAAACTGAATATAATTTTTTTCTGCATCTAGCTCTGAAAAAATATTTGGCCTTCTAGTAGTGTGTCGGACTTTCTCTATTAGTCCATCTATACTGACCTCCATCAGGTTGCAAACTGAATATAATTTTTTTCTGCATCTAGCTCTGAAAAAATATTTGGCCTTCTAGTAGTGTGTCGGACTTTCTCTATTAGTCCATCTATACTGACCTCCATCAGGTTGCAAACTGAATATAATTTTTTTCTGCATCTAGCTCTGAAAAAATATTTGGCCTTCTAGTAGTGTGTCGGACTTTCTCTATTAGTCCATCTATACTGACCTCCATCAGGTTGCAAATTAAAACTAATTTTTATCTGCATCTACAGTACCTCTGAAAAAATATTTGGGCTTCTAGCTGTGTGTGGGACTTGTTGTATTAGTCCATCTATACTGACCTCCATCAGGTTGCAAACTGAATATATTTTTTCTGCATCTACCTCTGAAAAAATATTGGGCTTCTAGCTGTGTGTGGGACTTGTTGTATTAGTCCATCTATACTGACCTCCATCAGGTTGCAAACTGAATATATTTTTTTCTGCATCTACCTCTGAAAAAATATTGGGCTTCTAGCTGTGTGTGGGTCTTGTTCTATTAATCCATCTATACTGACCTCCATCAGGTTTCAAACTGAATATAATTTTTTTCTGCATCTAGCTCTGAAAAAATATTTGGCCTTCTAGTAGTGTGTCGGACTTTCTCTATTAGTCCATCTATACTGATCTCCTTCAGGTTGCAAATTAAAACTAATTTTTATCTGCATCTACAGTACCTCTGAAAAAATATTTGGGCTTCTAGCTGTGTGTGGGACTTGTTGTATTAGTCCATCTATACTGACCTCCATCAGGTTGCAAACTGAATATATTTTTTTCTGCATCTACCTCTGAAAAAATATTGGGCTTCTAGCTGTGTGTGGGTCTTGTTCTATTAATCCATCTATACTGACCTCCATCAGGTTGCAAACTGAATATAATTTTTTTCTGCATCTAGCTCTGAAAAAATATTTGGCCTTCTAGTAGTGTGTCGGACTTTCTCTATTAGTCCATCTATACTGACCTCCATCAGGTTGCAAATTAAAACTAATTTTTATCTGCATCTACAGTACCTCTGAAAAAATATTTGGGCTTCTACCTGTGTGTGGGACTTGTTGTATTAGTCCATCTATACTGACCTCCATCAGGTTGCAAACTGAATATATTTTTTTCCTGCATCTACCTCTGAAAAAATATATGGCTTCTAGCTGTGTGTGGGTCTTGTTCTATTAATCCATCTATACTGACCTCCATCAGGTTGCAAACTGAATATAATTTTTTTCTGCATCTACCTCTGAAAAAATATTGGGCTTCTAGCTGTGTGTGGGTCTTGTTCTATTAATCCATCTATACTGACCTCCATCAGGTTGCAAACTGAATATAATTTTTTTCTGCATCTAGCTCTGAAAAAATATTTGGCCTTCTAGTAGTGTGTCGGACTTTCTCTATTAGTCCATCTATACTGACCTCCATCAGGTTGCAAACTGAATATATTTTTTTCCTGCATCTACCTCTGAAAAAATATTGGGCTTCTAGCTGTGTGTGGGTCTTGTTCTATTAATCCATCTATACTGACCTCCATCAGGTTGCAAACTGAATATAATTTTTTTCTGCATCTAGCTCTGAAAAAATATTTGGCCTTCTAGTAGTGTGTCAGACTTTCTCTATTAGTCCATCTATACTGACCTCCATCAGGTTGCAAACTGAATATAATTTTTTTCTGCATCTAGCTCTGAAAAAATATTTGGCCTTCTAGTAGTGTGTCGGACTTTCTCTATTAGTCCATCTATACTGACCTCCATCAGGTTGCAAACTGAATATAATTTTTTTCTGCATCTAGCTCTGAAAAAATATTTGGCCTTCTAGTAGTGTGTCGGACTTTCTCTATTAGTCCATCTATACTGACCTCCATCAGGTTGCAAATTAAAACTAATTTTTATCTGCATCTACAGTACCTCTGAAAAAATATTTGGGCTTCTAGCTGTGTGTGGGACTTGTTGTATTAGTCCATCTATACTGACCTCCATCAGGTTGCAAACTGAATATATTTTTTCTGCATCTACCTCTGAAAAAATATTGGGCTTCTAGCTGTGTGTGGGACTTGTTGTATTAGTCCATCTATACTGACCTCCATCAGGTTGCAAACTGAATATATTTTTTTCTGCATCTACCTCTGAAAAAATATTGGGCTTCTAGCTGTGTGTGGGTCTTGTTCTATTAATCAATCTATACTGACCTCCATCAGGTTGCAAACTGAATATAATTTTTTTCTGCATCTAGCTCTGAAAAAATATTTGGCCTTCTAGTAGTGTGTCGGACTTTCTCTATTAGTCCATCTATACTGACCTCCATCAGGTTGCAAACTGAATATAATTTTTTTCTGCATCTAGCTCTGAAAAAATATTTGGCCTTCTAGTAGTGTGTCGGACTTTCTCTATTAGTCCATCTATACTGACCTCCATCAGGTTGCAAATTAAAACTAATTTTTATCTGCATCTACAGTACCTCTGAAAAAATATTTGGGCTTCTACCTGTGTGTGGGACTTGTTGTATTAGTCCATCTATACTGACCTCCATCAGGTTGCAAACTGAATATATTTTTTTCCTGCATCTAAATCTGAAAAAATATTGGGCTTCTAGCTGTGTGTGGGTCTTGTTCTATTAATCCATCTATACTGACCTCCATCAGGTTGCAAACTGAATATAATTTTTTTCTGCATCTAGCTCTGAAAAAATATTTGGCCTTCTAGTAGTGTGTCAGACTTTCTCTATTAGTCCATCTATACTGACCTCCATCAGGTTGCAAACTGAATATAATTTTTTTCTGCATCTAGCTCTGAAAAAATATTTGGCCTTCTAGTAGTGTGTCGGACTTTCTCTATTAGTCCATCTATACTGACCTCCATCAGGTTGCAAACTGAATATAATTTTTTTCTGCATCTAGCTCTGAAAAAATATTTGGCCTTCTAGTAGTGTGTCGGACTTTCTCTATTAGTCCATCTATACTGACCTCCATCAGGTTGCAAATTAAAACTAATTTTTATCTGCATCTACAGTACCTCTGAAAAAATATTTGGGCTTCTAGCTGTGTGTGGGACTTGTTGTATTAGTCCATCTATACTGACCTCCATCAGGTTGCAAACTGAATATATTTTTTCTGCATCTACCTCTGAAAAAATATTGGGCTTCTAGCTGTGTGTGGGTCTTGTTCTATTAATCCATCTATACTGACCTCCATCAGGTTGCAAACTGAATATAATTTTTTTCTGCATCTAGCTCTGAAAAAATATTTGGCCTTCTAGTAGTGTGTCAGACTTTCTCTATTAGTCCATCTATACTGACCTCCATCAGGTTGCAAACTGAATATAATTTTTTTCTGCATCTAGCTCTGAAAAAATATTTGGCCTTCTAGTAGTGTGTCGGACTTTCTCTATTAGTCCATCTATACTGACCTCCATCAGGTTGCAAACTGAATATAATTTTTTTCTGCATCTAGCTCTGAAAAAATATTTGGCCTTCTAGTAGTGTGTCGGACTTTCTCTATTAGTCCATCTATACTGACCTCCATCAGGTTGCAAATTAAAACTAATTTTTATCTGCATCTACAGTACCTCTGAAAAAATATTTGGGCTTCTAGCTGTGTGTGGGACTTGTTGTATTAGTCCATCTATACTGACCTCCATCAGGTTGCAAACTGAATATATTTTTTCTGCATCTACCTCTGAAAAAATATTGGGCTTCTAGCTGTGTGTGGGACTTGTTGTATTAGTCCATCTATACTGACCTCCATCAGGTTGCAAACTGAATATATTTTTTTCTGCATCTACCTCTGAAAAAATATTGGGCTTCTAGCTGTGTGTGGGTCTTGTTCTATTAATCCATCTATACTGACCTCCATCAGGTTTCAAACTGAATATAATTTTTTTCTGCATCTAGCTCTGAAAAAAATATTTGGCCTTCTAGTAGTGTGTCGGACTTTCTCTATTAGTCCATCTATACTGATCTCCTTCAGGTTGCAAATTAAAACTAATTTTTATCTGCATCTACAGTACCTCTGAAAAAATATTTGGGCTTCTAGCTGTGTGTGGGACTTGTTGTATTAGTCCATCTATACTGACCTCCATCAGGTTGCAAACTGAATATATTTTTTTCTGCATCTACCTCTGAAAAAATATTGGGCTTCTAGCTGTGTGTGGGACTTGTTGTATTAGTCCATCTATACTGACCTCCATCAGGTTGCAAACTGAATATATTTTTTTCTGCATCTACCTCTGAAAAAATATTGGGCTTCTAGCTGTGTGTGGGACTTGTTGTATTAGTCCATCTATACTGACCTCCATCAGGTTGCAAACTGAATATATTTTTTTCTGCATCTACCTCTGAAAAAATATTGGGCTTCTAGCTGTGTGTGGGTCTTGTTCTATTAATCCATCTATACTGACCTCCATCAGGTTGCAAACTGAATATAATTTTTTTCTGCATCTAGCTCTGAAAAAATATTTGGCCTTCTAGTAGTGTGTCGGACTTTCTCTATTAGTCCATCTATACTGACCTCCATCAGGTTGCAAACTGAATATAATTTTTTTCTGCATCTAGCTCTGAAAAAATATTTGGCCTTCTAGTAGTGTGTCGGACTTTCTCTATTAGTCCATCTATACTGACCTCCATCAGGTTGCAAATTAAAACTAATTTTTATCTGCATCTACAGTACCTCTGAAAAAATATTTGGGCTTCTAGCTGTGTGTGGGACTTGTTGTATTAGTCCATCTATACTGACCTCCATCAGGTTGCAAACTGAATATATTTTTTCTGCATCTACCTCTGAAAAAATATTGGGCTTCTAGCTGTGTGTGGGACTTGTTGTATTAGTCCATCTATACTGACCTCCATCAGGTTGCAAACTGAATATATTTTTTTCTTCATCTACCTCTGAAAAAATATTGGGCTTCTAGCTGTGTGTGGGTCTTGTTCTATTAATCCATCTATACTGACCTCCATCAGGTTTCAAACTGAATATAATTTTTTTCTGCATCTAGCTCTGAAAAAATATTTGGCCTTCTAGTAGTGTGTCGGACTTTCTCTATTAGTCCATCTATACTGATCTCCTTCAGGTTGCAAATTAAAACTAATTTTTATCTGCATCTACAGTACCTCTGAAAAAATATTTGGGCTTCTAGCTGTGTGTGGGACTTGTTGTATTAGTCCATCTATACTGACCTCCATCAGGTTGCAAACTGAATATATTTTTTTCTGCATCTACCTCTGAAAAAATATTGGGCTTCTAGCTGTGTGTGGGACTTGTTGTATTAGTCCATCTATACTGACCTCCATCAGGTTGCAAACTGAATATATTTTTTTCTGCATCTACCTCTGAAAAAATATTGGGCTTCTAGCTGTGTGTGGGACTTGTTGTATTAGTCCATCTATACTGACCTCCATCAGGTTGCAAACTGAATATATTTTTTTCTGCATCTACCTCTGAAAAAATATTGGGCTTCTAGCTGTGTGTGGGTCTTGTTCTATTAATCCATCTATACTGACCTCCATCAGGTTGCAAACTGAATATAATTTTTTTCTGCATCTAGCTATGAAAAAATATTTGGCCTTCTAGTAGTGTGTCGGACTTTCTCTATTAGTCCATCTATACTGATCTCCTTCAGGTTGCAAATTAAAACTAATTTTTATCTGCATCTACAGTACCTCTGAAAAAATATTTGGGCTTCTAGCTGTGTGTGGGACTTGTTGTATTAGTCCATCTATACTGACCTCCATCAGGTTGCAAACTGAATATATTTTTTTCTGCATCTACCTCTGAAAAAATATTGGGCTTCTAGCTGTGTGTGGGACTTGTTGTATTAGTCCATCTATACTGACCTCCATCAGGTTGCAAACTGAATATATTTTTTTCTGCATCTACCTCTGAAAAAATATTGGGCTTCTAGCTGTGTGTGGGACTTGTTGTATTAGTCCATCTATACTGACCTCCATCAGGTTGCAAACTGAATATATTTTTTTCTGCATCTACCTCTGAAAAAATATTGGGCTTCTAGCTGTGTGTGGGTCTTGTTCTATTAATCCATCTATACTGACCTCCATCAGGTTGCAAACTGAATATAATTTTTTTCTGCATCTAGCTCTGAAAAAATATTTGGCCTTCTAGTAGTGTGTCGGACTTTCTCTATTAGTCCATCTATACTGACCTCCATCAGGTTGCAAATTAAAACTAATTTTTATCTGCATCTACAGTACCTCTGAAAAAATATTTGGGCTTCTACCTGTGTGTGGGACTTGTTGTATTAGTCCATCTATACTGACCTCCATCAGGTTGCAAACTGAATATATTTTTTTCCTGCATCTACCTCTGAAAAAATATATGGCTTCTAGCTGTGTGTGGGTCTTGTTCTATTAATCCATCTATACTGACCTCCATCAGGTTGCAAACTGAATATAATTTTTTTCTGCATCTAGCTCTGAAAAAATATTTGGCCTTCTAGTAGTGTGTCGGACTTTCTCTATTAGTCCATCTATACTGACCTCCATCAGGTTGCAAACTGAATATAATTTTTTTCTGCATCTAGCTCTGAAAAAATATTTGGCCTTCTAGTAGTGTGTCGGACTTTCTCTATTAGTCCATCTATACTGACCTCCATCAGGTTGCAAACTGAATATAATTTTTTTCTGCATCTAGCTCTGAAAAAATATTTGGCCTTCTAGTAGTGTGTCGGACTTTCTCTATTAGTCCATCTATACTGACCTCCATCAGGTTGCAAATTAAAACTAATTTTTATCTGCATCTACAGTACCTCTGAAAAAATATTTGGGCTTCTAGCTGTGTGTGGGACTTGTTGTATTAGTCCATCTATACTGACCTCCATCAGGTTGCAAACTGAATATATTTTTTCTGCATCTACCTCTGAAAAAATATTGGGCTTCTAGCTGTGTGTGGGACTTGTTGTATTAGTCCATCTATACTGACCTCCATCAGGTTGCAAACTGAATATATTTTTTTCTGCATCTACCTCTGAAAAAATATTGGGCTTCTAGCTGTGTGTGCGTCTTGTTCTATTAATCCATCTATACTGACCTCCATCAGGTTTCAAACTGAATATAATTTTTTTCTGCATCTAGCTCTGAAAAAATATTTGGCCTTCTAGTAGTGTGTCGGACTTTCTCTATTAGTCCATCTATACTGATCTCCTTCAGGTTGCAAATTAAAACTAATTTTTATCTGCATCTACAGTACCTCTGAAAAAATATTTGGGCTTCTAGCTGTGTGTGGGACTTGTTGTATTAGTCCATCTATACTGACCTCCATCAGGTTGCAAACTGAATATATTTTTTTCTGCATCTACCTCTGAAAAAATATTGGGCTTCTAGCTGTGTGTGGGTCTTGTTCTATTAATCCATCTATACTGACCTCCATCAGGTTGCAAACTGAATATAATTTTTTTCTGCATCTAGCTCTGAAAAAATATTTGGCCTTCTAGTAGTGTGTCGGACTTTCTCTATTAGTCCATCTATACTGACCTCCATCAGGTTGCAAATTAAAACTAATTTTTATCTGCATCTACAGTACCTCTGAAAAAATATTTGGGCTTCTACCTGTGTGTGGGACTTGTTGTATTAGTCCATCTATACTGACCTCCATCAGGTTGCAAACTGAATATATTTTTTTCCTGCATCTACCTCTGAAAAAATATATGGCTTCTAGCTGTGTGTGGGTCTTGTTCTATTAATCCATCTATACTGACCTCCATCAGGTTGCAAACTGAATATAATTTTTTTCTGCATCTAGCTCTGAAAAAATATTTGGCCTTCTAGTAGTGTGTCGGACTTTCTCTATTAGTCCATCTATACTGACCTCCATCAGGTTGCAAACTGAATATAATTTTTTTCTGCATCTAGCTCTGAAAAAATATTTGGCCTTCTAGTAGTGTGTCGGACTTTCTCTATTAGTCCATCTATACTGACCTCCATCAGGTTGCAAACTGAATATATTTTTTTCCTGCATCTACCTCTGAAAAAATATTGGGCTTCTAGCTGTGTGTGGGTCTTGTTCTATTAATCCATCTATACTGACCTCCATCAGGTTGCAAACTGAATATAATTTTTTTCTGCATCTAGCTCTGAAAAAATATTTGGCCTTCTAGTAGTGTGTCAGACTTTCTCTATTAGTCCATCTATACTGACCTCCATCAGGTTGCAAACTGAATATAATTTTTTTCTGCATCTAGCTCTGAAAAAATATTTGGCCTTCTAGTAGTGTGTCGGACTTTCTCTATTAGTCCATCTATACTGACCTCCATCAGGTTGCAAACTGAATATAATTTTTTTCTGCATCTAGCTCTGAAAAAATATTTGGCCTTCTAGTAGTGTGTCGGACTTTCTCTATTAGTCCATCTATACTGACCTCCATCAGGTTGCAAATTAAAACTAATTTTTATCTGCATCTACAGTACCTCTGAAAAAATATTTGGGCTTCTAGCTGTGTGTGGGACTTGTTGTATTAGTCCATCTATACTGACCTCCATCAGGTTGCAAACTGAATATATTTTTTCTGCATCTACCTCTGAAAAAATATTGGGCTTCTAGCTGTGTGTGGGACTTGTTGTATTAGTCCATCTATACTGACCTCCATCAGGTTGCAAACTGAATATATTTTTTTCTGCATCTACCTCTGAAAAAATATTGGGCTTCTAGCTGTGTGTGGGTCTTGTTCTATTAATCAATCTATACTGACCTCCATCAGGTTGCAAACTGAATATAATTTTTTTCTGCATCTAGCTCTGAAAAATTATTTGGCCTTCTAGTAGTGTGTCGGACTTTCTCTATTAGTCCATCTATACTGATCTCCTTCAGGTTGCAAATTAAAACTAATTTTTATCTGCATCTACAGTACCTCTGAAAAAATATTTGGGCTTCTAGCTGTGTGTGGGACTTGTTGTATTAGTCCATCTATACTGACCTCCATCAGGTTGCAAACTGAATATAATTTTTTTCTGCATCTAGCTCTGAAAAAATATTTGGCCTTCTAGTAGTGTGTCGGACTTTCTCTATTAGTCCATCTATACTGACCTCCATCAGGTTGCAAACTGAATATAATTTTTTTCTGCATCTAGCTCTGAAAAAATATTTGGCCTTCTAGTAGTGTGTCGGACTTTCTCTATTAGTCCATCTATACTGACCTCCATCAGGTTGCAAATTAAAACTAATTTTTATCTGCATCTACAGTACCTCTGAAAAAATATTTGGGCTTCTACCTGTGTGTGGGACTTGTTGTATTAGTCCATCTATACTGACCTCCATCAGGTTGCAAACTGAATATATTTTTTTCCTGCATCTACCTCTGAAAAAATATTGGGCTTCTAGCTGTGTGTGGGTCTTGTTCTATTAATCCATCTATACTGACCTCCATCAGGTTGCAAACTGAATATAATTTTTTTCTGCATCTAGCTCTGAAAAAATATTTGGCCTTCTAGTAGTGTGTCAGACTTTCTCTATTAGTCCATCTATACTGACCTCCATCAGGTTGCAAACTGAATATAATTTTTTTCTGCATCTAGCTCTGAAAAAATATTTGGCCTTCTAGTAGTGTGTCGGACTTTCTCTATTAGTCCATCTATACTGACCTCCATCAGGTTGCAAACTGAATATAATTTTTTTCTGCATCTAGCTCTGAAAAAATATTTGGCCTTCTAGTAGTGTGTCGGACTTTCTCTATTAGTCCATCTATACTGACCTCCATCAGGTTGCAAATTAAAACTAATTTTTATCTGCATCTACAGTACCTCTGAAAAAATATTTGGGCTTCTAGCTGTGTGTGGGACTTGTTGTATTAGTCCATCTATACTGACCTCAATCAGGTTGCAAACTGAATATATTTTTTCTGCATCTACCTCTGAAAAAATATTGGGCTTCTAGCTGTGTGTGGGACTTGTTGTATTAGTCCATCTATACTGACCTCCATCAGGTTACAAACTGAATATATTTTTTTCTGCATCTACCTCTGAAAAAATATTGGGCTTCTAGCTGTGTGTGGGTCTTGTTCTATTAATCCATCTATACTGACCTCCATCAGGTTTCAAACTGAATATAATTTTTTTCTGCATCTAGCTCTGAAAAAATATTTGGCCTTCTAGTAGTGTGTCGGACTTTCTCTATTAGTCCATCTATACTGATCTCCTTCAGGTTGCAAATTAAAACTAATTTTTATCTGCATCTACAGTACCTCTGAAAAAATATTTGGGCTTCTAGCTGTGTGTGGGACTTGTTGTATTAGTCCATCTATACTGACCTCCATCAGGTTGCAAACTGAATATATTTTTTTCTGCATCTACCTCTGAAAAAATATTGGGCTTCTAGCTGTGTGTGGGACTTGTTGTATTAGTCCATCTATACTGACCTCCATCAGGTTGCAAACTGAATATATTTTTTTCTGCATCTACCTCTGAAAAAATATTGGGCTTCTAGCTGTGTGTGGGACTTGTTGTATTAGTCCATCTATACTGACCTCCATCAGGTTGCAAACTGAATATATTTTTTTCTGCATCTACCTCTGAAAAAATATTGGGCTTCTAGCTGTGTGTGGGTCTTGTTCTATTAATCCATCTATACTGACCTCCATCAGGTTGCAAACTGAATATAATTTTTTTCTGCATCTAGCTATGAAAAAATATTTGGCCTTCTAGTAGTGTGTCGGACTTTCTCTATTAGTCCATCTATACTGACCTCCATCAGGTTGCAAATTAAAACTAATTTTTATCTGCATCTACAGTACCTCTGAAAAAATATTTGGGCTTCTACCTGTGTGTGGGACTTGTTGTATTAGTCCATCTATACTGACCTCCATCAGGTTGCAAACTGAATATATTTTTTTCCTGCATCTACCTCTGAAAAAATATATGGCTTCTAGCTGTGTGTGGGTCTTGTTCTATTAATCCATCTATACTGACCTCCATCAGGTTGCAAACTGAATATAATTTTTTTCTGCATCTAGCTCTGAAAAAATATTTGGCCTTCTAGTAGTGTGTCGGACTTTCTCTATTAGTCCATCTATACTGACCTCCATCAGGTTGCAAACTGAATATAATTTTTTTCTGCATCTAGCTCTGAAAAAATATTTGGCCTTCTAGTAGTGTGTCGGACTTTCTCTATTAGTCCATCTATACTGACCTCCATCAGGTTGCAAACTGAATATAATTTTTTTCTGCATCTAGCTCTGAAAAAATATTTGGCCTTCTAGTAGTGTGTCGGACTTTCTCTATTAGTCCATCTATACTGACCTCCATCAGGTTGCAAATTAAAACTAATTTTTATCTGCATCTACAGTACCTCTGAAAAAATATTTGGGCTTCTACCTGTGTGTGGGACTTGTTGTATTAGTCCATCTATACTGACCTCCATCAGGTTGCAAACTGAATATATTTTTTTCCTGCATCTACCTCTGAAAAAATATTGGGCTTCTAGCTGTGTGTGGGTCTTGTTCTATTAATCCATCTATACTGACCTCCATCAGGTTGCAAACTGAATATAATTTTTTTCTGCATCTAGCTCTGAAAAAATATTTGGCCTTCTAGTAGTGTGTCAGACTTTCTCTATTAGTCCATCTATACTGACCTCCATCAGGTTGCAAACTGAATATAATTTTTTCTGCATCTAGCTCTGAAAAAATATTTGGCCTTCTAGTAGTGTGTCGGACTTTCTCTATTAGTCCATCTATACTGACCTCCATCAGGTTGCAAACTGAATATAATTTTTTTCTGCATCTAGCTCTGAAAAAATATTTGGCCATCTAGTAGTGTGTCGGACTTTCTCTATTAGTCCATCTATACTGACCTCCATCAGGTTGCAAATTAAAACTAATTTTTATCTGCATCTACAGTACCTCTGAAAAAATATTTGGGCTTCTAGCTGTGTGTGGGACTTGTTGTATTAGTCCATCTATACTGACCTCCATCAGGTTGCAAACTGAATATATTTTTTTCTGCATCTACCTCTGAAAAAATATTGGGCTTCTAGCTGTGTGTGGGTCTTGTTCTATTAATCCATCTATACTGACCTCCATCAGGTTTCAAACTGAATATAATTTTTTTCTGCATCTAGCTCTGAAAAAATATTTGGCCTTCTAGTAGTGTGTCGGACTTTCTCCATTAGTCCATCTATACTGATCTCCTTCAGGTTGCAAATTAAAACTAATTTTTATCTGCATCTACAGTACCTCTGAAAAAATATTTGGGCTTCTAGCTGTGTGTGGGACTTGTTGTATTAGTCCATCTATACTGACCTCCATCAGGTTGCAAACTGAATATATTTTTTTCTGCATCTACCTCTGAAAAAATATTGGGCTTCTAGCTGTGTGTGGGACTTGTTGTATTAGTCCATCTATACTGACCTCCATCAGGTTGCAAACTGAATATATTTTTTTCTGCATCTATCTCTGAAAAAATATTGGGCTTCTAGCTGTGTGTGGGTCTTGTTCTATTAATCCATCTATACTGACCTCCATCAGGTTGCAAACTGAATATAATTTTTTTCTGCATCTAGCTCTGAAAAAATATTTGGCCTTCTAGTAGTGTGTCGGACTTTCTCTATTAGTCCATCTATACTGACCTCCATCAGGTTGCAAACTGAATATATTTTTTTCCTGCATCTACCTCTGAAAAAATATTGGGCTTCTAGCTGTGTGTGGGTCTTGTTCTATTAGTCCATCTATACTGACCTCCATCAGGTTGCAAACTGAATATAATTTTTTTCTGCATCTAGCTCTGAAAAAATATTTGGCCTTCTAGTAGTGTGTCGGACTTTCTCTATTAGTCCATCTATACTGACCTCCATCAGGTTGCAAACTGAATATAATTTTTTTCTGCATCTAGCTCTGAAAAAATATTTGGCCTTCTAGTAGTGTGTCGGACTTTCTCTATTAGTCCATCTATACTGACCTCCATCAGGTTGCAAATTAAAACTAATTTTTATCTGCATCTACAGTACCTCTGAAAAAAATATTTGGGCTTCTAGCTGTGTGTGGGACTTGTTGTATTAGTCCATCTATACTGACCTCCATCAGGTTGCAAACTGAATATATTTTTTCTGCATCTACCTCTGAAAAAATATTGGGCTTCTAGCTGTGTGTGGGACTTGTTGTATTAGTCCATCTATACTGACCTCCATCAGGTTGCAAACTGAATATATTTTTTTCTGCATCTACCTCTGAAAAAATATTGGGCTTCAAGCTGTGTGTGGGTCTTGTTCTATTAATCAATCTATACTGACCTCCATCAGGTTGCAAACTGAATATAATTTTTTTCTGCATCTAGCTCTGAAAAAATATTTGGCCTTCTAGTAGTGTGTCGGACTTTCTCTATTACTCCATCTATACTGATCTCCTTCAGGTTGCAAATTAAAACTAATTTTTATCTGCATCTACAGTACCTCTGAAAAAATATTTGGGCTTCTAGCTGTGTGTGGGACTTGTTGTATTAGTCCATCTATACTGACCTCCATCAGGTTGCAAACTGAATATAATTTTTTTCTGCATCTAGCTCTGAAAAAATATTTGGCCTTCTAGTAGTGTGTCGGACTTTCTCTATTAGTCCATCTATACTGACCTCCATCAGGTTGCAAATTAAAACTAATTTTTATCTGCATCTACAGTACCTCTGAAAAAATATTTGGGCTTCTACCTGTGTGTGGGACTTGTTGTATTAGTCCATCTATACTGACCTCCATCAGGTTGCAAACTGAATATATTTTTTTCCTGCATCTACCTCTGAAAAAATATTGGGCTTCTAGCTGTGTGTGGGTCTTGTTCTATTAATCCATCTATACTGACCTCCATCAGGTTGCAAACTGAATATAATTTTTTTCTGCATCTAGCTCTGAAAAAATATTTGGCCTTCTAGTAGTGTGTCGGACTTTCTCTATTAGTCCATCTATACTGACCTCCATCAGGTTGCAAACTGAATATAATTTTTTTCTGCATCTAGCTCTGAAAAAATATTTGGCCTTCTAGTAGTGTGTCGGACTTTCTCTATTAGTCCATCTATACTGACCTCCATCAGGTTGCAAACTGAATATAATTTTTTTCTGCATCTAGCTCTGAAAAAATATTTGGCCTTCTAGTAGTGTGTCGGACTTTCTCTATTAGTCCATCTATACTGACCTCCATCAGGTTGCAAATTAAAACTAATTTTTATCTGCATCTACAGTACCTCTGAAAAAATATTTGGGCTTCTACCTGTGTGTGGGACTTGTTGTATTAGTCCATCTATACTGACCTCCATCAGGTTGCAAACTGAATATATTTTTTTCCTGCATCTACCTCTGAAAAAATATTGGGCTTCTAGCTGTGTGTGGGTCTTGTTCTATTAATCCATCTATACTGACCTCCATCAGGTTGCAAACTGAATATAATTTTTTTCTGCATCTAGCTCTGAAAAAATATTTGGCCTTCTAGTAGTGTGTCAGACTTTCTCTATTAGTCCATCTATACTGACCTCCATCAGGTTGCAAACTGAATATAATTTTTTCTGCATCTAGCTCTGAAAAAATATTTGGCCTTCTAGTAGTGTGTCGGACTTTCTCTATTAGTCCATCTATACTGACCTCCATCAGGTTGCAAACTGAATATAATTTTTTTCTGCATCTAGCTCTGAAAAAATATTTGGCCATCTAGTAGTGTGTCGGACTTTCTCTATTAGTCCATCTATACTGACCTCCATCAGGTTGCAAATTAAAACTAATTTTTATCTGCATCTACAGTACCTCTGAAAAAATATTTGGGCTTCTAGCTGTGTGTGGGACTTGTTGTATTAGTCCATCTATACTGACCTCCATCAGGTTGCAAACTGAATATATTTTTTTCTGCATCTACCTCTGAAAAAATATTGGGCTTCTAGCTGTGTGTGGGTCTTGTTCTATTAATCCATCTATACTGACCTCCATCAGGTTTCAAACTGAATATAATTTTTTTCTGCATCTAGCTCTGAAAAAATATTTGGCCTTCTAGTAGTGTGTCGGACTTTCTCCATTAGTCCATCTATACTGATCTCCTTCAGGTTGCAAATTAAAACTAATTTTTATCTGCATCTACAGTACCTCTGAAAAAATATTTGGGCTTCTAGCTGTGTGTGGGACTTGTTGTATTAGTCCATCTATACTGACCTCCATCAGGTTGCAAACTGAATATATTTTTTTCTGCATCTACCTCTGAAAAAATATTGGGCTTCTAGCTGTGTGTGGGACTTGTTGTATTAGTCCATCTATACTGACCTCCATCAGGTTGCAAACTGAATATATTTTTTTCTGCATCTATCTCTGAAAAAATATTGGGCTTCTAGCTGTGTGTGGGTCTTGTTCTATTAATCCATCTATACTGACCTCCATCAGGTTGCAAACTGAATATAATTTTTTTCTGCATCTAGCTCTGAAAAAATATTTGGCCTTCTAGTAGTGTGTCGGACTTTCTCTATTAGTCCATCTATACTGACCTCCATCAGGTTGCAAACTGAATATATTTTTTTCCTGCATCTACCTCTGAAAAAATATTGGGCTTCTAGCTGTGTGTGGGTCTTGTTCTATTAGTCCATCTATACTGACCTCCATCAGGTTGCAAACTGAATATAATTTTTTTCTGCATCTAGCTCTGAAAAAATATTTGGCCTTCTAGTAGTGTGTCGGACTTTCTCTATTAGTCCATCTATACTGACCTCCATCAGGTTGCAAACTGAATATAATTTTTTTCTGCATCTAGCTCTGAAAAAATATTTGGCCTTCTAGTAGTGTGTCGGACTTTCTCTATTAGTCCATCTATACTGACCTCCATCAGGTTGCAAATTAAAACTAATTTTTATCTGCATCTACAGTACCTCTGAAAAAAATATTTGGGCTTCTAGCTGTGTGTGGGACTTGTTGTATTAGTCCATCTATACTGACCTCCATCAGGTTGCAAACTGAATATATTTTTTCTGCATCTACCTCTGAAAAAATATTGGGCTTCTAGCTGTGTGTGGGACTTGTTGTATTAGTCCATCTATACTGACCTCCATCAGGTTGCAAACTGAATATATTTTTTTCTGCATCTACCTCTGAAAAAATATTGGGCTTCAAGCTGTGTGTGGGTCTTGTTCTATTAATCAATCTATACTGACCTCCATCAGGTTGCAAACTGAATATAATTTTTTTCTGCATCTAGCTCTGAAAAAATATTTGGCCTTCTAGTAGTGTGTCGGACTTTCTCTATTACTCCATCTATACTGATCTCCTTCAGGTTGCAAATTAAAACTAATTTTTATCTGCATCTACAGTACCTCTGAAAAAATATTTGGGCTTCTAGCTGTGTGTGGGACTTGTTGTATTAGTCCATCTATACTGACCTCCATCAGGTTGCAAACTGAATATAATTTTTTTCTGCATCTAGCTCTGAAAAAATATTTGGCCTTCTAGTAGTGTGTCGGACTTTCTCTATTAGTCCATCTATACTGACCTCCATCAGGTTGCAAATTAAAACTAATTTTTATCTGCATCTACAGTACCTCTGAAAAAATATTTGGGCTTCTACCTGTGTGTGGGACTTGTTGTATTAGTCCATCTATACTGACCTCCATCAGGTTGCAAACTGAATATATTTTTTTCCTGCATCTACCTCTGAAAAAATATTGGGCTTCTAGCTGTGTGTGGGTCTTGTTCTATTAATCCATCTATACTGACCTCCATCAGGTTGCAAACTGAATATAATTTTTTTCTGCATCTAGCTCTGAAAAAATATTTGGCCTTCTAGTAGTGTGTCAGACTTTCTCTATTAGTCCATCTATACTGACCTCCATCAGGTTGCAAACTGAATATAATTTTTTTCTGCATCTAGCTCTGAAAAAATATTTGGCCTTCTAGTAGTGTGTCGGACTTTCTCTATTAGTCCATCTATACTGACCTCCATCAGGTTGCAAACTGAATATAATTTTTTTCTGCATCTAGCTCTGAAAAAATATTTGGCCTTCTAGTAGTGTGTCGGACTTTCTCTATTAGTCCATCTATACTGACCTCCATCAGGTTGCAAATTAAAACTAATTTTTATCTGCATCTACAGTACCTCTGAAAAAATATTTGGGCTTCTAGCTGTGTGTGGGACTTGTTGTATTAGTCCATCTATACTGACCTCCATCAGGTTGCAAACTGAATATATTTTTTCTGCATCTACCTCTGAAAAAATATTGGGCTTCTAGCTGTGTGTGGGACTTGTTGTATTAGTCCATCTATACTGACCTCCATCAGGTTGCAAACTGAATATATTTTTTTCTGCATCTACCTCTGAAAAAATATTGGGCTTCTAGCTGTGTGTGGGTCTTGTTCTATTAATCCATCTATACTGACCTCCATCAGGTTTCAAACTGAATATAATTTTTTTCTGCATCTAGCTCTGAAAAAATATTTGGCCTTCTAGTAGTGTGTCGGACTTTCTCTATTAGTCCATCTATACTGATCTCCTTCAGGTTGCAAATTAAAACTAATTTTTATCTGCATCTACAGTACCTCTGAAAAAATATTTGGGCTTCTAGCTGTGTGTGGGACTTGTTGTATTAGTCCATCTATACTGACCTCCATCAGGTTGCAAACTGAATATATTTTTTTCTGCATCTACCTCTGAAAAAATATTGGGCTTCTAGCTGTGTGTGGGACTTGTTGTATTAGTCCATCTATACTGACCTCCATCAGGTTGCAAACTGAATATATTTTTTTCTGCATCTACCTCTGAAAAAATATTGGGCTTCTAGCTGTGTGTGGGTCTTGTTCTATTAATCCATCTATACTGACCTCCATCAGGTTGCAAACTGAATATAATTTTTTTCTGCATCTAGCTCTGAAAAAATATTTGGCCTTCTAGTAGTGTGTCGGACTTTCTCTATTAGTCCATCTATACTGACCTCCATCAGGTTGCAAATTAAAACTAATTTTTATCTGCATCTACAGTACCTCTGAAAAAATATTTGGGCTTCTACCTGTGTGTGGGACTTGTTGTATTAGTCCATCTATACTGACCTCCATCAGGTTGCAAACTGAATATATTTTTTTCTGCATCTACCTCTGAAAAAATATATGGCTTCTAGCTGTGTGTGGGTCTTGTTCTATTAATCCATCTATACTGACCTCCATCAGGTTGCAAACTGAATATAATTTTTTTCTGCATCTAGCTCTGAAAAAATATTTGGCCTTCTAGTAGTGTGTCGGACTTTCTCTATTAGTCCATCTATACTGACCTCCATCAGGTTGCAAATTAAAACTAATTTTTATCTGCATCTACAGTACCTCTGAAAAAATATTTGGGCTTCTACCTGTGTGTGGGACTTGTTGTATTAGTCCATCTATACTGACCTCCATCAGGTTGCAAACTGAATATATTTTTTTCCTGCATCTACCTCTGAAAAAATATTGGGCTTCTAGCTGTGTGTGGGACTTGTTGTATTAGTCCATCTATACTGACCTCCATCAGGTTGCAAACTGAATATATTTTTTTCTGCATCTACCTCTGAAAAAATATTGGGCTTCTAGCTGTCTGTGGGTCTTGTTCTATTAATCCATCTATACTGACCTCCATCAGGTTGCAAACTGAATATAATTTTTTTCTGCATCTAGCTCTGAAAAAATATTTGACCTTCTAGTAGTGTGTCGGACTTTCTCTATTAGTCCATCTATACTGACCTCCATCAGGTTGCAAACTGAATATAATTTTTTTCTGCATCTAGCTCTGAAAAAATATTTGGCCTTCTAGTAGTGTGTCGGACTTTCTCTATTAGTCCATCTATACTGACCTCCATCAGGTTGCAAACTGAATATAATTTTTTTCTGCATCTAGCTCTGAAAAAATATTTGGCCTTCTAGTAGTGTGTCAGACTTTCTCTATTAGTCCATCTATACTGACCTCCATCAGGTTGCAAATTAAAACTAATTTTTATCTGCATCTACAGTACCTCTGAAAAAATATTTGGGCTTCTAGCTGTGTGTGGGACTTGTTGTATTAGTCCATCTATACTGACCTCCATCAGGTTGCAAATTCAAAATAATTTTTTTCTGCATCTAACCCAGCCAATAGTTTTGGCCTAATACCACAGTTTGGCCACTCAGCTCTGCTCGGTTACCATCCATTGTTTTTTTGTGCAAACAACTCCAGTGTTGTGAATTAGTTAACCACCAAAATGAGTGGAAAAAGGCCTGCTGCTGGTGGAAAGGGGAATAGGCGTGTTGGGAAGGGGAAAAAAGGTTGTGTCCGTGGGGTAGGTGTTAAAGCAACAGTAACTTCTGCAGAAGAAAGACCATCTTCCAGCCAAACTAAAATGTCTACTTCTTTTAGCGGACAATGTGATAAGATCCCTTTCTTACGGCCATGCCAATCGCTACAAATTCCAGATGAGGCACAAAAACAGCAGGTGCTTCAACGGATATCAAGTGCTCCTTTAAGTGGGCTCTCCTCCACATCAACTTCAACATCACAAATACTCCAGTCCTCAAAGGTGTCACCCAAATCGCACTTGCTTCCTCACAGCTCCCAAATCTCCAGCTGCCCGTCTGAGTATGAGGTAGAACAGATGGTTGAGTCTGCAGAGCTGTTTACTCATACTATAGCCTGGGAATCAGAGGTCGACTCCAGCGCTTCTGTGAATCCAGACGAGGAAATGATCTGCACTGATGCCCAGAATCTTTATGAGTCGGATCCAGGACCAGACGCAGAAGGTTCTGAACATAATGTAGACCTTCATTCCCAAACTGTAACTCCTGTTGGTGGAGACAATGAGGAAGACGATGATAAGACTCAAATACCTGATTGGAGTGACAACTTTAGTTTTTTGTCAGGGCAGGAACAGGTTGGCTCTGAGGACGACGGGTGTGATAACGCACAGGGTGATGATGATGAGGTCGGAGATCCCACTTACTGTCAACCCACAGTCAGCCAAGAGATGAGGTCAGCAGAGGAGGTGGAGGAAGATGCTAGTGACGACGAGGTCAGGTTGCGCCTTCCTGGACAGAGACGTAGTACTGGAAGCACGTCAACAACTGCATCCTCAAACACAACTCTGCCTCTCACCACAAAGTCGTGGTGGCTCTTCAGGTCGCATGGGTGCTAAGCCTTGCATATCCTGGGCATTTTTTCAGATCGATAAAGATGACCCAACTCGTGTTATCTGTAACATTTGTCAGCAAAAGCTAAGTAGAGGCCAAAAAATACATAGTTTGAGTACTTCATGCATGAACCGGCACATGGACATGAAGCATAAGTTGCAGTGGGAAGCTCAGTGTGCTACAATGCGGCCTAGCCGGCCGGGCCAACCACCGTCTGCCATATCTTGTGCATCCGCGGCCTCTTCATCCTCTGTGACTGGGGGGACAGCAGTCACACCTGTTTTGGGGCGCAGACCTGCCACCTCTTTACCCGCAACAGCCAGCGTGATTGGCAGGTCATCATTTTCTTTGGAGGTGGTAACACCAGCTGGTGTTGAGCGCTGTCCGACATCGATAGCACCACCTTTGGATCAAGGCAACCTAACATGTCCGCCTGCATCTTCCTCACAGACCGGCAGTTTGCCGGGGACACCCTTATCAACCCCGTCTAAGCACAATAGCCAGCCCTCGGTCCCTCAGATGTGGACAAGTAAAAGACCATTTCCTCCTAGCCATGAGAAAGCTAAGAGGTTGAATTTCACCATCTGCAAGCTCTTGGCTACAGAAATGCTGCCTTTCCGCCTGGTGGACACAGAGGATTTTCGAGACCTTATGTCCGTCGCAGTGCCCCAGTACCAGATGCCCAGTCGGCACTACTTCTCAAAGAAAGGTGTGCCTGCGCTCCACCAGCATGTCGCACATAACATCACCACTTCTTTGAGAAACTCTGTGTGTGACAGGGTGCATTTCACCACAGACACTTGGACGAGTAGGCATGGACAGGGGCATTACATGTCGCTGACTGGGCACTGGGTAACTATGGTGACAGCAGGACAAGGGGCTGCTGTCCAAGTCTTGCCGTCCCCACGAGTTGTGCGTCAATCCTCTTTATGTCAAAGTTCCTCCACTGCTTCTGCCTCCTCAACCTCCTCTCGGTCTTCCACCTGCACCCAAAGCCTGTCTGGTCATGCCACAAGCTTTCTAACTGTGCAGAAGGGATCCTGCACACCTCCTTACTATGCTGGCAGTAGGGCTCAACGTCATCAGGCGGTTTTTACATTGAAATGTCTGGGAAATGTGAGTCACACAGCTGAGGAGTTGTGGTCAGCTCTGGAGAACCAATTTCATGAATGGTTGTCTCCACTGGACCTGAAACCAGGGAAGGCCGTGTGCGACAATGCTGCAAACCTGGGTGCGGCCCTTCGCCGGGGCAATGTCACACACGTGCCTTGTATGGCTCACGTGTTGAACCTGGTTGTCCAGCAATTTTTAGCCCACTATCCCAGACTAGATGGCCTTCTGCAGAGGGCACGGTCGCTGTGTGCTCACTTCCGCCGTTCGCATCCCGCAGCTCAGCGACTTACATCTCTACAGAAGTCGTTGGGCCTGCCACTTCACCGGCTAAAATGCGATGTGCCTAACCGGTGGAATTCAACTCTGCACATGTTGCAGCGACTGTGGCAGCACCGACAAGCCCTGGTGCAATACGTTCTGACGTATAGCCTGGGCCAACGAGATTCAGAGGTGGGGCAAATCACGCTGGAGGAGTGGTCTCAGATCAGGGACCTATGCACCCTTCTGCACAGTTTTGAAATGGCGACGAAGATGTTTAGTGCTGACGATGCCATTATCAGCATGACTATTCCGGTGATTTACATGCTGGAGCACATGTTAAACAGAATTCGGAGTCAGGTGGTGGCACAAGAGGAGGTGGAGGAAGTAGAGGAGGAGGAGTTGTATGCGGAAGGGCTAACATCTGCAAGGTCCAGACGGTCGGCAGCACCAAGGCGGCAGGCATGTGAGGGTGGGGGAGATGGTTTTACCAGGGCGCATGGTAGCAGCCAAACTAGTGAGGAAGGTGCAGGAGCCCAGGGAGAAGTGGAGGACGAACTGATGGAAGACTCATCAGATGAGGGAGACCTTGATCACATTTCTGTTGTGCGAGGTTGGGGGGAGAGGACAGAGGAAGGAAGCATGATTGTTACCTCGCCACCAACACAACAGGGACTTGGTGCTCCTGGATGCGCAACACACATGAGTGCCTTCTTGCTGCACTACCTGCAACATGACCCTTGAATTGTGAGAATTAGAAATAATCCTGACTACTGGGTTGCCACACTGTTAGATCCCCGGTACAAAAGTAAATTTGCAGAAATTATTCCTGCCATAGAAAGGGATGCACGCATGCAGGAGTATCAGCAGAGACTGTTGCAGAATCTTACATGTGCTTTTCCACAAAATACCAGTGGTGCACGTAGTGAATCTCACAGTTCCAACTTGCCAACCGTGGGACCGTCAAGTGTTCAGCACTCAAACCGTAACAGAACCACAGTATCTGCTGGTAACATCAATTTTGCGGAATCATTTCACCACTTTTTTAGCCCATCCTTTGCAAGGCCACAGGAGACAAGAAGTCTGACACATAGTCAACGCCTAGAGACGATGGTACAGGAGTATCTCCAAGTAAACATTGAAGCCACGACTGTGTCACTGGACCCTTGCTCTTTTTGGGCTTCCAATCTGGATAAATGGCCGGTGCTAGCCACTTACGCCTTGGAGATCTTGTCATGCCCCGCAGCCAGCATTCTGTCTGAAAGTGTGTTCAGCGCTGCTGGTGGTGTGCTGACAGATAAGCGCACGCGGCTCTCCACTGATAATGTAGACAGACTCACGTTCATAAAGATGAACAAATCATGGATCCGAAACGACTTTTCTACCCCTGTGTCATCCTGGGGAGAGTAAAAGCTTGATGATTGGTTAAAATCACCCTACCAACCGTTTTAAGCTTTAAAATTACTAATCATGTTTATCTGTATCTTGACTGGAAAATAATTTTGGCTTTGTAGCAGTGTGCAGCACTGATCCTATTAGGCCATCTATACTAAAGCTTCACCAGATTTAAAATTAAAAATAATTTTTAGCTGCATCTAGCCCGGAAAATAATTTTGGGGCTCCGAGATGCGCAAGGCACATAAGTGCCTTCTTGCTGCACTACCTGCAGCATGACCCTCATATTGTCAGAATTCTAAGTAATCATGACTACTGGGTTGCCACACTCTTAGATCCCCCAAACTTTTCGATCAACCTTTTCATTTTAATAAAGACCAAAAAAATGGTCATTTTTGAAATTATAAGCATTAGCAGGTTGTTAGAAACTGAAATCAAACAGTTTTCAACTCAAAACTTTATTCTAGGTGATGTTACATTTTCACATAGGACCCCTTGTTCGAAAGGAGCTTCTAAACTCTCTCGTCCATTGAATTTGTCAGGTTTTGGATGGTTTCTGCTTCAATTGTTTTGCATGAGGACAGAATACCCTCCCAGAGCTGTTGCTTAGATGTGAACTGCCTCCCGCCATCATAGACACTCCTTTTAATGATGCTCCAAAGGTTCTGAATGGGGTAGAGGTCAGGGGAGCATGGGGGTCACACCATAAGTTTGTCCCCTTTTATGCCCATATCAGCCAGAGATGCAGATGTTTTATGTGCAGCATGAGATGATGCATTATCATGCAGAAAAATGATCTTGCTGTGAAATACACGGTTCTTCTTCTTGAACCATGGCAGGAAGTGCTGTTTGAGAAAATCCACATACATTATGGAGTTCATCTTTAGCGCCTTCAGGGATCCTAAAGGGGCCGACAATCTCTCTCCCCATGATTCCAGCCCAAAACATTACTCCACCTCCTCCTTGTTGGCGCTGTAGACGTGTTTGCGTGGGGTGTCCATCAACCAGCCATCCTCCACTCCATCCATCTGGACCATCGAGCGCTGCACGGCACTCATCCGTGAACAAAACAGTTTTGAAATCAGTCTTCATGTAATGTTTGGCCCACTGGAGCCGTTTCTGCTTGTGTGAAGTGGATAGAGGAGGTCGACAGAATGGCGCATGCACAGCTGCAAACCTCTGAAGGACCCTGCATCTTGTTGTTCGGGGGACGTTGGAGGCACAAGCAGCTTCAAAAACTTGTCTGCTGCTATGACAAGGCTTTTTTGCCGCTGCTCTTTCAACCTGACGTAATTGCCTGTAGGAAAGAGTCCTCAATTTGCCCTTATCAGCACGCACACGTGTGTACTGTGAATCAGCTACATACTTCTTGATTGCCAAGACACTTCATCCTGATCATCGCACAATGTTGATTGTAGTCATGCCTTGACCTAAACACTCCACAATTTGTTGCTTCTCAGCAGCCGACACATCCTTTTTCTTTCCCATTTTGGCAGAAAATGTAGGCTGCTTAATAATGTGAGAGAGCCTTCTTAAGTAGTCTTGCCTTTCATTGGACACACCTGCCAAACTAATTAGCACAGGTGTCTGCAATTGCTTACAGTGATATAAAGAGCCCTGACACACATCACCATCAATGAGTTTAACTGACAAACAAACAAATTCTTCCCTTATCACTCCTAAACACTTTTTGCATAATAATTTGGAACGCAGTGTACATGTGCTTTTCCACAAAACACCAGTGGTTCACGTAGTGAATCTTACAGTTCTAACTTGCCAACCGTGGTCTGTATGGAGTTGTTCAATAAAGGGCCCAAAATTAAGATAACATAGATGGGAGAGGTCTCTATGAATAGGAATTCCTAAGTATTTGATACCCTGTGAGGGCCAAGCAAAGGGAAAGTTGGACTGGATGGAATCCTATATGGATTTGGGGAGGGAGACATCGAGGGCCTCAGACTTCACTGCATTGATTTTAAAATTTTACCATGTAACAAAGTGATCTATTTCAGCCATAACAGCATGGATGGATATATGTGATTGAGTGATATATACTAGGACATCATCAGCAAATAGAGAGCACTTGTACTCGGTGCCTCCCACCTCAATCCACCTAATATTGGGGTTATGGCGAATTGATGAGAGCAGGTGCTCCGTCACTAGGATGTATAAGAGAGGGGACAGAGGACATCACTGCCTTGTCCCATTGGTGATTGTGAAAGGTGATGAAAATGTTCTGACGCACCCCCTGGGCCTTGGGACACCCGGAGCCGGACCCTTTTTGGTGGATGCTGGTGGTTGTAGTCTTCGTGGCGGCGACCCGGTTCCGTGGCTCAGGGCGGTCAAACCAGTGGCGGAACTATTTATGTGGTTTTGATGTTTAAATGTCCGACTACGCCACCCGTGGATTGCGGTCAGAGTGAACCGCCGCTACAGGGCAGACCGCTGAGGCTGGTGTTGTGGGTGCAGCAGAGCATAGCATAACTCCCCACGGGAGGAGTATAGCCTCAGGGCAGTGTATGCGGAGGATGGGGGTGATGGTGCAGGGCAGCAGCAGTAACGACACGGAGTCAGTGATGCAGTTCAGGGCCTTTACTCACAGTTCTTATTATCCAGACCACGTCTGCAGGTAACGGCTGCCCACGTCGTACTGTGCTCACCAGGTGAGGGGCTCAGACAACTCCCAGATAACTTTGGAGCACTTCACAGGACCCCCTTTGTGTGTCCTTTGTCTGGCCTTTCTTACCAACACTTCTGTCTGGCTGCCTCGGGCCTCCTCTTGGTAAACTTGACGCCAGTTTCCCTGACCCTATGTGGTGCCTTCCTAGCGGGTGTAGCGAGGGGCTGCGCCACATAAAATGTCACAGCCTCCTGTTTCTAGCTGAGGGTCGTTTCCTGCCTCCACTAGTTTCGGGGACCGGTCTCCCCCTTTGGCCTGACCCCTCCACGCAGGTGGATTCGGGCGTGCGGTGGCGACTCGCCCGTCCGCACCCCTGGGATCCCTTCGTTCCTCGTTCCTGGAGCCTTCTCCGCTCCTCTTCCTTCCTTCTCCCTCTTCCAGGCCTGGGCCTCTGTTACTAGGCCCGCCTCCGGAGCAGAGCTCATGCAGAGCCCCTGCTCCCTGCCACTTCTGCTCAGACTTCTCTGCACTGAACTAAGATGGTGCCCACCTTTTATACTCCCTTCTCAATGCACCCAGGAACTGCTTCCTCCCTGCTCCTGCACTACAGGGTTCCCCTTCCTCAGTGTTCCCTCCCCCCACTCCAGCCAGGGACAGGGACTGTCGTGCCCATCTCAGGGGCATATTGGTCGCCCTGCCCCACGGCAATGTGGTGTAATGCATGCAGGTGTCGGGTCCTGATCCACACTCCATCCTTACCTGAGAGTGAGATATCACACCTCTGGGTGAGGTGCAATACCTCTGTAGCAACCGAGCCCTCAGGGTGCTACAGTTCCATTTATCTTCAGCCTAGGTGACGTATTGCGATACAGGGCCGTGATTTTGGCTATAAAAGGGTCCCCTAGACCCCTACCCCAAGCTTTTTAAGAGAATCATATATGGCGTGCCAGGAGACTCTATGGAATGCTTTCTCAGCATCCAACGAGAGTATCTAATTACAAATTTTTAACTGCATCTAGCCCAGGAAATACTTTGTGCCTAGTAGCAGTGTCTGCTAGTCAGCGGATTATCCCGGCTGTTAAGCAAGCTACACCACCTGTAGTTTAGACACTTAATTTTTTCAAAGGAAATGCTTCGGGACCATGGGATACTTAGTGAAGAGCATCAGGAGGCACCCCAAGGCATAGGGGCTGGGACTGGCAGTAGGATGCCTTGCGGTGGACAGCCGAGCTCGATCCTTATAAAAGCTTTTTAACTGCAGCAGCTTTAGTGGACGCTACTGGAGCTGGAATTACCGCGGCTGCTGGCATGAGACTTGCCCTCCAATAGATCCTTGTAAATGGATTTAAAGTGTATTCATTCAAATTAGAGAGACAATTTAAATTAAAAAGCTTAGAGCTGCCTCCACCATAGGGGGGCTCGCTCGACCCACCAGCGGACAGGCACCAGTATTGGGAGAGGGGGGCTGGCCGTCAGGGTTCACCGCGGCTCTGGCACAAACCCGGCGACACGGAGGTGGCACGGGCAGGAGCGGACTGGCCGTGTCGGCTTCTCACTTTTTGGATTTTAGAAGGGCATGACATGCCTATATCTGTGTCTCCCCCTCCTTTTACTCCTCCACCTCTTTTATTTTCGCATGACTATATGTACTTGTCACTTTTCCATGTGTTAGTTATGTCTTCTGAGCAGTTTGTCAGCTTTTGGACACCTTTGAAGGTGTTTTCTATGTGTTTCTATGTGTTTTTGTTTGCCTGCCATTGGTTTTAACGGTGTTCGAAGGTGTTCGACGAACAGTTCGATGAACAGTTCGGCGAACACACGGGTGTTCGACGAACCGAACCGAACTCGAACACTACGGGGGTGGCTCAACACTATTGATGACGTCATCATGCAGCATGCGCCTGGGTCAGGAAGAAAGCTGCCGGTAACCAGGAGGATGCTCCAGGGGAGCGAGCTGAGGTAATTTGTTTTTTTTTGCTTTTTTTTAACTGAAACACTGGGGAGGGGAGGTGGGGGGAGAGCAGTAATGGGGCTGATCGGGCTGGGGAGAGGAATGATGGGGCTGGGAAGAGCAATAATGGGGATGATGGGGCTGGGGAGTGCAATAATGGGGCTGGGGAGAGGAATGATGGGGCTGGGGAGAGGAATGATGGGGTTGTTGGGCTGGGGAGAGAAATATTGGGGCTGATGGGGCTGGGAAGAGGAATGATGAGGCTGGGAAGAGCAATAATGGGGCTGGGGAGAGGAATAATGGGGCTGGGGAGAGGAATAATGGGATGGTGGTGCTGGGGAGAGCAATGATGGGGCTGGGGAGAGAAATGACGGGGCTGGGGAGAGCAATGATGGGGATGGTGGGGCTGGGGAGAGCAATGATGGGATGGTGGGGCTGGGGTGAGCAATAATGGGGCTGGGGAGAGGAATTATGGAGTTGATGGGGCTGGGGAGAGGAATGATGGGATGATGGGGCTGGGGAGAGGAATGATGGGGCTGGGGAGAGGAATGATGGGGCTGGGGAGAGCAATGATGGGGCTGGGAAGAGCAATAATGGGTCTGATAGGGCTGGGGAGAGCAATGATGGGGATGGTGGTGAAGGGGAGAGCAATGATGGGGGTGCTGGGAGAGAGCAATGATGGAGGTGCTGGGACAGAGCAATGATGGGGGGCTGGGAGAGAGCAATGATGGTGGTGCTGGGACAGAGCAATGATGGGGTTGCAGGGACAGAGCAATGATGGGGGGCTGGGAGAGAGCAATGATGGAGGTGCTGGGAGAGAGCAATGATGGGGGTGCTGGGAGAGAGCAATGATGGGGGTGCTGGGACAGAGCAATGACGGGGTGCTGGGAGAGAGCAACGATGGGGGTGCTGAGAGAGAGAGCAATGATGGAGGTGGTGGGAGAGAGCAATGATGGAGGTGCTGGGACAGAGCAATGATGGGGGTTTCACTTTGCTTGTACTGTAATGCCCTGTATATTTTCCATGTGCACACAGCCTTACAGTTAATTGGGGAAAGTCACAGAGACTGAATAATTTATATTATTGGCTGGTGGAGATTATAGTTAATGGGGGGCACAGTACTGCTTATCACTTTATATTTTAATTACTAAGTGGCTAATAGTATATTAATCGGGGCGGTACATATCTGTATTCGAGGACGCAGAGGGGGGGAGACACATGTATATATAAAATATATGTGACCTTGTTATTTTCTAGGCTGGAGATCATCGTGACAAGACGAGTCGTGGCTGGGAGATGTCGACATGAAGGTCTGACCAGATGGAGAAGCAGCAGAAACTGACTCTGATCATATGATATGTCAGCGGTAAGTGCCTGGATGTAAATATTATTCTTTATCTGCACTGTGTGACTTGGAGACTTGGAGTGATAATGTTATCTGTAAAATCCCTTAGGCCACATTCTCACATTTGTGTGAAATGTTCGTGTGCTGCCAGATTTTTTCATAGGATGGTCTACGGACTCGTATAGTTTTATAGATCCATTCACACATCAATGAAAATCACCGAGCTGAGAATGAGATCTAAGAGGGTCAGAGAATGTCCTGTTCTGATCCGATTTTGAGGATTAGAATAGGACATGCTCAATGCGTCGGTAAGACAGGGCAGCACACCGACACTGCACACAGATGCAGGAATGTAGCCTTATTATGTATAGCACAGTCCCTTAGTATATAGTGTACTCACTTATTATGTATACAGTGCTGGCCAAAAGTATTGGCACCCCTACAATTCTGTCAGATAATACTCAGTTTCTTCCTGAAAATGATTGCAATCACAAATTCTTTGGTATTATTATCTTCATTTAATTCGCTTGCAAGGAAAAAACACAAAAGAGAAGGAAGTAAAAATCAAATCATTGATCATTTCACACAAAAATCCAAAAAAGGGCCAGACAAAAGTATTGGCACCCTCAGCCTAATACTTGGTTGCACAACGTTTAGCCAAAATAACTGCGAACCGCTTCCGTAAACCATCAATGAGTTTCTTACAATGCTCTGCTGGAATTGTAGACCATTCTTCTTTGGCAAACTGCTCTAGGTCACTGATATTTGAAGGGTGCCTTCTCCAAACTGCCATTTTGAGATCTCTCCACAGGTGTTCTATGGGATTTAGGTCTGGACTCATTGCTGGCCACCTTATAAGTCTCCAGTGCTTTCTCTTAAACCATTTTATAGTGCTTTTGGAAGTGTGTTTTGGGTCATTGTCCTGCTGGAAGACCCATGACCTCTGAGGGAGACCCAGCTTTCTCACACTGGGCCCTACATTATGCTGCAAAATTTGTTGGTAGTCTTCAGACTTCATAATGCCATGCACACGGTCAAGCAGTCCAGTGCCAGAGGCAGCAAAGCAACCCCAACACATCAGGGAACCTCCGCCATGTTTGACTGTAGGGACCGTGTTCTTTTCTTTGAATGCCTCATTTTTTTTTCCTGTACACTCTATGTTGATGCTTTTTCCCAAAAAACTCTACTTTTGTCTCATCTGACCATTCTTCCAAAACGTTTTAGGCTTTCTCAGGTAAGCTTTGGCAAACTCCAGCCTGGCTTTTTTATGTCTCGGGGTAAGAAGTGGGGTCTTCCTGGGTATCCTACCATACAGTTCCTTTTCATTCAGACGCCGACGGATAGTACGGGTTGACACTGTTGTGCCCTCGGACTGCAGGGCAGTTTGAACTTGTTTGGATGTTAGTCGAGGTTCTTTATCCACCATCCGCACAATCTTGCATTGAAATCTCTCGTCAATTTTTCTTTTCCGTCCACATCTAGGGAGGTTAGCCACAGTGCCATGGGCTTTAAACTTCTTGATGACACTGCGCACGGAAGACACAGGAACATTCAGGTCTTTGGAGATGGACTTGTAGCCTTGAGATTGCTCATGCTTCCTCACAATTTGGTTTCTCAAGTCCTCAGACAGTTCTTTGGTCTTCTTTCTTTTCTCCATGCTCAATGTGGTACACACAAGGACACAGGACAGAGGTTGAGTCAACTTTAATCCATGTTAACTGGCTGCAAGTGTGATTTAGTTATTGCCACACCTGTTAGGTGCCACAGGTAAGTTACAGGTGCTGTTCATTGCACGAATTAGAGAAGCATCACATGATTTTTCAAAGGGTGCCAATACTTTTGTCCACCCCCTTTTTTAGGTTTGGTGTAGAATTATATCCAATTTGGCTTTAGGACAATTCTTTTTGTGTTTTTTTCATTGAAGACAAATTAAATGAAGAGAATAATACCAAAGAATTTGTGAATGCAATCATTTTCAGGAAGAAACTGAGTATTATCTGACAGAATTGCAGGGGTGCCAATACTTTTGGCCAGCACTGTAGCACCATCCTTAGTTATATAGTTTCCTCTTTTATTATATATAACATCCTCCCTTATTATGTACCATCCTCTCTAGCTCCAGGGGCTCACAGTTGGGGGATCACACTGTGTTGGGGTCAGCATACTTTGCCCTGGGAGAAGAGGTAGGGTATAGTAGGGTCACTATACTGCGTATGTAGAGGAATTCACCATGGGGGTATCATACTGTGTTTGGGGGGCCCTTTTATTGGCATCACACTTTATGTGGCAATGAAAGAGGGATCTAGTACTTCAGCAGGAGGAAAATGACTATGTAAAGGATGGAAAGTTGTGAGATCTGATCTTTGGTGACCCTGTCTATTATTTACATTTTATTTTGGAGGGGGCAATTAGAGCTTCTGCTATGGGGCCCCATGATTCCTATGTATGCCATGACCATTTCCTCAATATTTTTGAATCTACCAAAAATTCAGAGTCTCTAGTACAATTTTTGCGAACCCTCCAATATTGTCCATAAGGGACATTAGTGATCCACTTTGGAAGATGTCCACTATCAAACCTCAGATAACTATTTACATCCACTGGTTTGAAAAAGGTTGATGTGAACAATCTTCCCATTGTGTCAAACTGTACCATCAGGTCCAAAAATTGGAGAGCAGTTTCAGAAATGGTTGCTGTGAAAGATGAACTCCGCGAGTTAGAATTGAGCTCATCAACAAATTTCAGTGCAATCTCACTTGTGCCCTTCCATAAAAAGAATAAATAATCTATATAACGATGGTAAAAAAAACACATGGTCAGCAGCCATAGGGGACTCTGTGATGAAGATGGACTCAAAGACCCCCATAAACAAATTAGCGTAACTAGGGGCGAATCTCGTCCCCATCGCACAGCCCCTCACCTGACGGTAGACCACCCCTTCAAACCTGAACACATTGTTATTCAGTATGAACATAATAGATGTTTTGAGAAAATTATTTTGTTCTACTGGGATATTGATATCAGTCGACAAATAATGTTTGACTGCTCTCAATCCCAATTCATGAGATATGTTACTATAAAGGGCACTTACATCAAGAGTCAGAATGAGACAATTGCTCATAGGGGGGAGACCTCTTAAGAGTTTAATCAATTGGGAAGAATCTCTTAAATATGAGTCAAGTTTGAGAACATATTTTTGAAGAAAAAGGTCAACATAATGAGAGAGATTGCTAGTGATGGAACCGATTCCTGAGATGATTGGACGACCAGGGGGGTTTGTAGGACTTTTGTGTATCTTGGGGAGGAAATAAAAGAAGGGAACCCTGAATTGTGTTTTGTCTAGGAACTTCTTCTCTTTTTTATTTAAGAGAATATTAGCATATGCAGTTTTAACGAGTTTCTTGTATGTCAAAAATATGGAAACCGAGGGGTCATGGGATAACATTTCATAATAGTCATGGTCATTTAAGATCCTTCTTCCCTCCCCAAGATACCAGCTTCTATTCATCAATATTACACCACCCCCTTTATATGCACTCTTAATGATGAGATTTTGGTTGTCCCTAAGTGAAGTGACAGCTCGTCTCTCACCGGGACTCAAATTATCCCCAATTTTCAAATGCTCAAAGGACCTAATATCTTTTATGACATCTGAGTAAATTTTACCCGTTACATCATAAAGGCTCCCATATTGAAACATTTCAACAACTCATCCTAAAAGATATTCGGTCCCTTGAGCATTTGAAAATTAGGGATAATTTGAGTCCCGGCGCTCAAAAGATTTTTTCATCACAGCCTACAGTAAAAAAATTCTCTATTAAATATGACTTGAATTGTCAATCAACACATGTGATCTACCTACTGGAGTGTACATGTGACCTTCAGTATGTGGGCCGAACGATACAAACCATGCATGCACGTCTTAATAAACACAGACATAATATTCGGATAGATTATCATTTGCACAGTGTATTTAAACATTTCAGTATTGTTCATCAAATGGATCCAGGAGTTATGAGGCTTACTATCATTGACCATGTACCAGATACCATTTCAGATCGATTGGCGAGTCTAATTAATAGAGTTTTTGGATTTTCAAACTGGGTACATTAGCCCCTGAAGGTTTGAATTTGGTTCTTCAAAATGTGGTTAGTTCATATTGATTCTATCTTCTCCTCTCAGACTGATTTTATCCACCATTTTCCCTTTTTATTATCATCATTCTTACATCTGTAATGCGTCACAATACATAACATTTTATTTTTGTGTCTTTATACTAATATTGTATTTTTCAATATTTTTTATCAAATATGCTATATTCCACGACTTATCTAATGTGTTCTTGATTTTTGAACTCATGTGATTGTTGTCCAAGTGCAACCATTAGAAGTACATGCACACTGGCACATGAAGGGTTCTTTTGAACCCATGATTAACTAATTAGCCTGTGAACCAATCATTGTGAAGTTTTGCCTATAAATGTTTTTCTTGTGTCTATACCCTTGCACCACCTGATAAAGATAGCTTGGCTATCGAAACGAGTTGAGGAGAGGGCTTATTAAATGGTTTTAGCCCTAATTCTGTTGTCCAGTGATCAATCCAGTGCTCCATAGACCACTCTTGTTCTCTTTATACATTGCCATTTTCATTCCCTCCTAGAGAGTCAGCGGCAGGAGCAGCGATTTGATCACATGTTAATTATCCCTACAATTCCCCATTTCATCAATTGAGGACCTGCAGTACCGGAGCCGCTCTCCCCAACTCTAAAGGACCTGCAGAGACGCGCACCCAGCCAAAGTCACGGGGTCTCCGGAAGGAGCAGTCACAGACAGCGGTCCGCTACACGCAGCACATGGTGAGCATACGGGCCTGCACTGTGCGGCGAGAACTACCATCCCTCCACCTTCTGGCAGTCACCGGGGTTGTGCAAGGGTGCACAACTCCATTAGGTGAGTGGCCTTTTGGCCGTCCTCAATTGAATTTGGTCCACTCAGTCCTTCACACAGCGGGCTTTTCCTTTCTTTTGGTGTACAGCTGGTCTGGTGTACACACGAGGGGTGAGGGACGCTCTGGTCAGAAGCCGACCTCACTTCCTCGGGGTGGAGATAGAGCGGTGACGTCACACTGCGATCTCTGTCACATGTGCTGTGAAGGCACACTGACAAGCTGAATCTTTCCAATGCGTTTCGAAATTAAAATGCAATTTCTTCATCAGGGATAGGATGGTTTGAGTGGAGGACACCCTTACATAGTGGATTTAATTGGTTTTGACTGAAAACAAATGAAATGAAAGAGCTTTAAAATGACTCAGGGAAGAAATGAGTTCCCTGTTTTTAATAGGTGTCTGAATGTGTTATTGAGTAAATGAATGAATGATGTAATGATAAAATGCTTGATATTTTTGCTATGATAGTACTGAATTCTCTCTGAAATGTATATATACAAATAAAAGCATAACAATATACCTGGTCATCATTTATGAAAATAAATACTGTCATCATATATCACTGTTCACATTATGACAGATCAGATATGTATTTTTTGAGTTGGAGCAAAGTTCCCTTGTTTATTTAATGGTTTATAACACAATTCAATAATGTATGTAAAATATTCTAAGAGGTTTTAATGCGAGGGAATACATAGACTATTTTATATGGAGACTTTAATGCAGGTATATATGTGAAATGTTATAAACAGGGCCTTTAATGGAGAGGAGGATACTATTATGTTCAATAACAATGATTTGCATACGAGTCTAATACTTTGGCGGCGTTTTATAGATGATGTGATCTTTATTTGGGACACCACTAATGGTCCCATAGAAAGATTTTACAATGAACTCAACCAGAACAATTATGGACTTGAGTTCACTCTAACTTCCAGCCGAACAACCATACATTTCCTTGATATTACTATATTTATTGAAAATGGCAAGTTGGCAACCAAAACTTTTAGAAAAGCAGTTGACTCTAACAGTCACCTCCCAATAACCAGCTGCCATCTGCTATCCTGGCTTTTTAACCCCTTTACCCTCGAGGGTGGTTTGCATGTTAATGACCAGGCCAATTTTTACAATTCTGACCACTGTCACTTTATGAGGTAATTACTCTGGAGCTTCAATGGATCCCCCTGATTCTGAGACTGTTTTTTCGTGACATATTGTACTTCAGGATTGTGGTAAAATTTCTTCGATATCACTTGCGTTTATTTGTGAAAAAAATGGAAATTTGGCGAAAATTTAGCAATTTTCAAAATTTGAATTTTTATGCCCTTAAATCAGAGAGATATGTCACACAAAATAGTTAATAAATAACATTTCCCACATGTCTACTTTACATCAGCACAATTTTGGAACTAATTTTTTTTTTTTTATTAGGGAGCTATAAGGGTTAATAGTTGACCAGCGATTTCTCATTTTTCCAGCAAAATTTACAAAACCAATTTTTTAGGGACCACATCACATTTGAAGTCACTTTGAGGGGTCTTTATGACAGAAAATACCGAAAAGTGACACCATTCTAAAAACTGCACCCCTCAAGGTGCTCAAAACCACATTCAATAACTTTATTAACCCTTCAGGTGCTTCACGGGAATTTTTGGAATGTGGAAGAAAAAAATTAACATTTAACTTTTTTCACAAAAATGTTACTTTAGACACAATTTTTTTATTTTTGCAGGGGTAACAGGAAAAAATGGACCCCAAAATTTGTTGTGCAATTTCCTCTGAGCAGGTAGGTACCCTATATGTGGGGAAAAAACACTGTTTGGGCACATGGCAGGGTTTGGAAGGAAAGGGGCGCATTTGACTTTTTGATTGTAAAATTTGCTTGAATAATTAGCGGACGCCATGTTGCGTTTGGTGAGCCCCTGATGTGCCTAAACAGTGGAAACCCCCCAGAAGTGACCTGATTTTGGAAACAAGACCCCTCGGGGAACTTATCTAGATGTGTGGTGAGCACCTTGAACCCCCAGATGCTTCACAGAAGTCTATAACATTGAGCCGTAAAATAAAATTTTCACATTTTTCCCACAAAAATGTTTTTCAGCCTCCAATTTTACCATTTTCATATGGATAACACGAGAAATTGCAGTTTGTTGTGCAATTTTTCGTGAGTAAGCAGATACCCCAAATGTGGGGGAAAACCACTGTTTGGGTGCACAGCAGGGTTCGGAAGGGAAGGAGCGCCATTTGACTTTTTGAATGTAAAATTTGCTTGAATAATTAGCGGACGCCATGTTGTGTTTGGGGAGCCCCTGATGTGCCTAAACAGTGGAAACCCCCCACAAGTGACACCATTTTGGAAACTAGACCCCTCAGGGAACTTATCTAGATGTGTGGAGAGCACTCTGAACCCCCAAGTGCTTTACAGAAGTTTATAACATGGAGCCGTAAAAATAAAAAAATCAAACTTTTCCACAAAAATGATGTTTTAGCCCCAATTTTTTTTATTTTCACAAGCGTAAGAGGAGAAAATGGACCCAAAAATCTTTTATGCAATTTCTCCTGAGTACGCCAATACCCCATATGTTGGGAAAATACAGTGTTTGGGTGCACGGCAGAGTTCAAAAGGGAAGGAGCACTGTGTGACTTTTTGAACGCAAAATTGGCTGGAATTGAGAGCGGACACCATGTCGCTTTTGTAGAGCCCCTGATGTGCCTAAATAGTGGAAACCCCCCCACAGGTGACCCCATTTTGGAAACTACATCCCTCAAGGATTTTATCAAGGGGTATAGTGAACATTTTGAACCCAGAGGTACGACACAGAATTTGATAACATTAGGTCATCATATTGAATAAGTTGTCATTACTCTTGTGTGCAAGTGCTCGCTACTTGATTTTGCATCGGGTACTCAGGTATGCACCATGTATCGCAGGTGCTCGAGTGACATGCTCGAGTCCCTGCCCGCATGTTTCACAGTTATTAGACACCCAAAAAAAAACATGCGAGGATCGCTCGTGCATGGCAGGCAATCCTTGCGAGGTTTTTTTGGCCGCGAAGCATATGGGGCAGGCACTCAAGCATGTCACTCGAGCACACGCGTTACTCAGTGCATACCCGAACACCCGATGCAAACTCAAGTAGCGAGCACTTGCGCTCAACACTACTCGCCATATCGTCATCTTTTTTTTTTTTACTTTTGAAAAATACCCCAACCCTAGAATTTATTTTTTATGCCGTTCCTCGTGCAGTATAAGTGATTAGACGACTTCATTCTTCGGGTCGGGTCGATTACAGCAATACCAGAATTATATTGGGCTTTTATGATTGACAGCTGTAACACACTAAAAGACACATTTTTTTGCAAAATCTAGTTTTTGCATCGCCATATTTTGAGAGCTATAATTTTTCCATATTTTGGCTGACAGAATTTTTGCAGGATGAATTGACGTTTTTATTGGTAACATTTTCAGGCACATGACATTTTCTGATTGCTTTCTCTTCTGATTTTTGGGAGGCAGAATAAACAAAAACCAACAATTCAGGATTTTTTTTTTATTATTATGCTGTTCTGCATGTGGTAAAATTGATAAGGTAGCTTTATTCTTCGGGTCAGTACGTTTACAGCAGTGCCACATTTATATTGTTTTTCTATGTTTTGGCGATTTTACACAATAAAAGCTATTTTATGAAAAAAATTATTTTTTGCATCGCTTTATTCTGAGAGCTATAACTTTTTTATTTTTCGGCTGATGGAGCTCTATGGCAGCTTGTTTTTTGCGGTACAAGATGACATTTTCAGCGGTACCATTTTATTTATATTCGTCTTTTTGATCGCGTTTTATTCCATTTTTTGTTTGCCAGTATAATGATAAAGCATTGTTTTTTGCTTTGTTTTTATTTTTATTTTTTACCGTGTTCACTAAAGGGGTTAACTAGTGGGACAGTTTTATAGGTAAGGTCGTTAAAGACGCGGCGATACAAAATATATGTACTTTTATTGTTTTGTTTGCTTTTTTCATAATAATATTTATTGATGGGTACATTTATATTTTTATTTTTGGTGGATTATTATTTTTTTTTTTATTTTAACCTCTTTTTTTACTTTTAGACTTTGTCCCACTATGGGACTTTCACTTTTTTTACTCTGATCGCCTGTATAGCATAGGGATGGAGGACCATCCCTGTGCTATACAGGCTGTCAGCGCTGCAGATGCAGAAGATACTTTGGTCATGCACTACACATGATCAAAGTATCTTCCTGCTGTCTGGTGACCCAGATGTTGTCATGACGACATCCGGATCACCATGACAACCATAAAACACAGCCTCAGACAGCGCGGGACGGCGGGGAAGAGGTGAGTATGCAGAGTTTACCTCCGCAATGCTGAGATCGACTTTGATCGCAGCATTGCGGGGGTTAATGTGCTGGGAGCGGTGCGGGACCACTTCAAGCACATAGCACCGAGTGTCAGCTGTGACAATCAGCTGACACCCAGCGGTGATCGCGCCCACACAGCCTGTGTGTGGGGGAAATCAACAGGGCGTACTAATACATACCTGGCTCTTAAAGCCCAGGGCGCAGGTACGTATTAGTACGCCCTGGGCTGTAAAGGGGTTAATATACCAGAAAGCCAATTTCTCCATTTACGCCGTAATTGTACACACAACTCACACTTCATTCAAGAAGCCGCCATTCTTAAGAATCAATTTGCACAAAAAGGGTATCCATTACCATTATTGGAAAAAAAATATGAAGTAAACACTAACTATAAAAAGGGCCAGCTTAATAAGAAGTTCACCAATACCGTTTTCCATACCTCAACAAATTGCAGAATTACCATTCATAACACAATACCACAGTCACTCAGGCTGGTTCCGGAAAATTATTCAAAAACATTGGCACCTACTTCGGGATGACAAAATCATAGGAGAATTTTTACCCATCAAGCCCAGAATAGTTTTCAAAAAAGCAAGCTCTCCAGGCCTTCTAATAGCACCCACAATTCCCACTAACAAAAATGTTAAAAATCTGTCAAAAAGAGATGAAAAGGGCAACCAATCATGTGGTCTGTGCCCTTTCTGCCATCAGACAGGACAAAAAAAGAGCACTATTAAAACATTTACAAATACCTGTAATACAGAGGTATTCAAAATAAACCAACATATCACCTGCTCCTCCATCAACGTGATTTACGTAATAGTTTGTCCATGCAATTAAAATTATGTTGGTCGTACAAAACGACCTTTAAGCACCCGTATCGGTGAACATCTAAGAAACATTATAAAGGGCTTTATAGGGCACCCCCTTTCTTGTCATTTCAGGGACATACACAACTCATGTACAAAAAATATCCATTTTTTTTGCTATACAACATATCCCCAAAAATTGGAGGGGAGGAGATCCAATTAAGCCTTTATCTAGGGCAGAGTCCAGATGGATTTTCTTAATAAACACTCTAGTACCGTACGGTCTAAATCATAACATTGAGCTATTTGCCTTTTAAAATTCATAATTAATCGATCCATCTATCAGTTATTAACCAATAACATTACTATGAATATGTGGTACATGCAGTTGAAAACACAGTACAAGAATTTTATATAATTTTTTTATGCAATAAGGATATATGAAAATCTCTGTTTGGAAAATTTTACATATACCCCTCCATTAAAGGCCCTGTTTATAACATTTCACATATATACCTGCATTAAAGTCTCCATATAAAATAGTCTATGTATTCCCTCGCATTAAAACCTCTTAGAATATTTTACATACAATATTCAATTGTGTTATAAACCATTAAATAAACAAGGGAACTTTGCTCCAACTCAAAAAATACATATCTGATCTGTCATAATGTGAACAGTGATATATGATGACAGTATTTATTTTCATAAATGATGACCAGGTATATTGTTATGCTTTTATTTGTATATATACATTTCAGAGAGAATTCAGTACTATCATAGCAAAAATATCAAGCATTTTATCATTACATCATTCATTCATTTACTCAATAACACATTCAGACACCTATTAAAAACAGGGAACTCATTTCTTCCCTGAGTCATTTTAAAGCTCTTTCATTTCATTTGTTTTCAGTCAAAACCAATTAAATCCACTATGTAAGGGTGTCCTCCACTCAAACCATCCTATCCCTGATGAAGAAATTGCATTTTAATTTCGAAACGCATTGGAAAGATTCAGCTTGTCAGTGTGCCTTCACAGCACATGTGACAGAGATCGCAGTGTGACGTCACCGCTCTATCTCCACCCCGAGGAAGTGAGGTCGGCTTCTGACCAGAGCGTCCCTCACCCCTCGTGTGTACACCAGACCAGCTGTACACCAGGCAGTCAGCCTTAAGCACCAAACCATCTATAGACACTAAACTCTTTTAAGCAGCAACTACACAAACTGGAGATAATCACTTATATTACTCTGTGTGTCAGAGCATCTTTACATTATATTATCTATGATCACAACTTATGTTCACTTATCATTATTACTGCATATAAATTCCTGACTTAATCCCCCCTTTTTTACACATACAGGAACAACACATCTTTAGAGGTATAACATATACCCTTATCTGGATAACACATCTCTTCCCAGTGAAATAACCTTATTTCTATTTAAATCCCAAGTATCTATGGATTGAATCCCTAGGGCAATAGTAACTACACAAAAGTATACAGAGATAAAGAAATCTTTACGGTACAGCAAAATACATCCCATAATAAACGTATCACCCATTAATTACCGTATTTTTCGGACTATAAGATGCACTTTTTTCCTCGAAAATTTTGGAGGAAAATGGGGGTGCGTCTTATAGTCCGAATGTTGCGGGGGGTGTATATATTCAGTACAGACCAAAAGTTTGGACACACCTTCTCATTTAAAGATTTTTCTGTATTTTCATGACTATGAAAATTGTACATTCACAGTGAAGGCATCAAAACTATGAATTAACACATGTGGAATTATATGCTTAACAAAAAAGTGTGAAACAACTGAAAATATGTCTTATATTCTAGGTTCTTCAAAGTAGCCACCTTTTGCTTTGATGACAGCTTTGCACACTCTTGGCATTCTCTTGATGAGCTTCAAGAGGTAGTCACCGGAAATGGTCTTCCAACAATCTTGAAGGAGTTCCCAGAGATGCTTAGCACTTGCTGGCCCTTTTGCCTTCACTCTGCGGTCCAGCTCACCCCAAACCATCTCGATTGGGTTCAGGTCTGGTGACTGTGGAGGCCAGGTCATCTGGTGTAGCACCCCATCACTTTCCTTCTTGGTCAAATAGCCCTTACACAGCCTGGAGGTGTGTTTGGGGTCATTGTCCTGTTGAAAAATAAATGATGGTCCAACTAAACGCAAACCAGATGGAATAGCATGCCGCTGCAAGATACTGTGGTAGCCATGCTGCTTCAGTATGCCTTCAATTTTGAATAAATCCCCAACAGTGTCACCAGCAAAGCACCCCCACACCATCACACCTCCTCCTCCATGCTTCGCGGTGGGAACCAGGCATGTAGAGTCCATCTGTTCACCTTTTCTGTGCCGCATAAAGACATGGTGGTTGGAACCAAAGATCTCACATTTGGACTCATCAGACCAAAGCACAGATTTGCACTGGTCTAATGTCCATTCCTTGTGTTCTTTAGCCCAAACAAGTCTCTTCTGCTTGTTGCCTGTCCATAGCAGTGGTTTCCTAGCAGCAATTTTACCATGAAAGCCTGCTGCACAAAGTCTCCTCTTAACAGTTGTTGTAGAGATGTGTCTGCTGCTAGAACTCTGTGTGGCATTGACCTGGTCTCTAATCTGAGCGGTTGTTAACCTGTGATTTCTGAGGATGGTGACTCGGATAAACTTATCCTCAGAAGCAGAGGTGACTCTTGGTCTTCCTTTCCTGGGGCGGTCCTCATGTGAGCCAGTTTCTTTGTAGCACTTGATGGTTTTTGCAACTGCACTTGGGGACACTTTCAAAGTTTGCCCAATTTTTCGGACTGACTGACCAGTATTTCTTAAAGTAATGATGGCCACTCGTTTTTCTTTACTTAGCTGCTTTTTTCTTGCCATAATACAAATTCTAACAGTCTATTCAGTAGGACTAACAGCTGTGTATCCACCAGACTTCTGCACAACACAACTGATGGTCCCAACCCCATTTATAAGGCAAGAAATCTGGCCTAACAGGGCACACCTGTGAAGTGAAAACCATTTCCAGTGACTACCTCTTGGAGCTCATCAAGAGAATGCCAAGAGTGTGCAAAGCAGTCATCAAAGCAAAAGGTGGCTACGTTAAAGAACCTAGAATATAAGACATATTTTCAGTTGTTTCACACTTTTTTGTTAAGTATATAATTCCACATGTGTTAATTCATAGTTTTGATGCCTTCAGTGTGAATGTACAATTTTCATAGTCATGAAAATACAGAAAAATCTTTAAATGAGAAGGTGTGTCCAAACTGTACTGTATGTGGGGTGTGGGGAGCGGTAGTGGTGGAGGAGCGGGGCACAGAAAGCAGCAGCCGCCCGCTGCAGCCTACACTGTCCCCGCTGCTAAAGAAAATTAATATTCAGTGCTCCCCACGCCCATGGGGCGTGGGGAGCACTAAATATTCATGCTCCTTAATAGCAGCACACAGTGTAGCAGCGCTGCAGCTCCTGCTGCTGCCGGAATCACCAGTGCCTGCTGTTAAAGGGTATGAATATTCAACTTCTCTCTTCACGCCCATGGGCGTGGGGAGGGGGTGAATATTCATGCACTTTAATGAGCAGGCACACGAGATAGCTGGCAGCAGCAGGAGCTGCAGCGCGGCTCCGCTGCGCGCTGGCTATGAAGGAGAGTAAAGTCAGTGCTCCCCGCGCACACAGACCCGGCGTGGGGAGCAGTGACTTTCGGCAGCTGATCTCTCCTTGTGAGCCGCGCATGGCAGTGACGTCATGCACAGCTTATATGGAGAGATCAGTGCAGGCAGACAGGATGCAGCGCTGGAGGAGAGAAGAGAGGTGAGTAGGACTGAGTGTTTTTTTTTCTTTTATGTGCAGCATGATGGGGATTAGGGGGACCATGCATACCAGGACAGGGATTAGGGGTGCCATGCATACTAGGATAGGGATTAGGGGTGCCATGCATACCAGGATAGGGATTAGGAGTGCCATGCATACCAGGATGGGGATTAGGGGTGCCATGCATACTATGATAGAGATTAGGGGTGCCATGCATACCAGGATAGGGATTAGGGGTGCCATGCATACCAGGATGGGGATTAGGGGTGCCATGAATACTAGGATAAAGATTAGGGGTTCCATGCATACCAGGATAGGGATTAGGGGTGCCATGCATACCAGGATAGGGATTAGGGGTGCCATGCATACCAGGATAGGGATGAGGGGTGCCATGCATACCAGGACAGGGATGAGGGGTGCCATGCATACCAGGATAGGGATGAGGGGTGCCATGCATACCAGGACAGGGATGAGGGGTGCCATGCATACCAGGATAGGGATGAGGGGTGCCATGCATACCAGGATAGGGATGAGGGGTGACATGCATACCAGGATGGAGGGGTGCCATGCATACCAGGATGGAGGTGTTCCATGCATACCACAATGGAGGGATCCCAGGCATACCAGGATGGGGACCACATATAAAAGGTAGGTGGGGGGCATATATACCAGGATGGGGTATGTTTTCAGAATTGGGGGACATTACCCCTATACCTGTGTCAGCAGAAGATCCCCTCCCCCTTAAAAGTGCATCATGACCACATTTTTTGCTTACATTTTTTATTTTTTTTCCTCCTCTAAAACCTAGGTGCGTCTTATGGTCCGGTGCGTTTTATAGTCCGAAAAATACGGAAAGCACTTGATTAATTAGATCTTTGTTTGATTCCTCAGAGCCCATTAGAGATAAGAGGGAAACAACAAAGACAAAAATAAAATACAACAGAGATTACACAAAAAAACGAAATCCTTAAAAGGTACAGTAGCCCTTTTTTAGAAACATAATACCCCTTAAATAAATATTCTAATTTATTATTTAAACCCTTAGTTCTCCATCTTCATACAATCTTCATACAATCCACAGGAAAACAACATCCACTCAAGTTTGTTTTCTGCATTTTATAGGTAAGACTCCCTGACAATGTGCATATGCTTACACACACGCTTTTCAAATTCTGCTTTCCTTTTTCATCTATATTTTTATATTATAATTAGACGACCCATTATTCCATCTGGATATTAATACATACCAGAAATCAATCGAAAAATCCATAGACATCCTCACCCTTTAATTCCTTAAAAATCAGGTACTTATTTTTTGTTTTCTTTTAAAGTTTCATCTATATAAGTGAGAAGCAGTGCCATTGTATTTATGCCTTCTATATAACAGTTAGTGATGAGCGAGCACTAAAATGCTCAGGTGCTTGATGCTCAGGTCGAGCACATTGGAATACTCGGGTGCTCGACCCAAGCAACGAGCCCAATGTAAGTCTATAGGAAACTCAAGCATTTTTCAGGCGACTCCCCCTGGCGGTCTGCAGAGGGCCTAAAAATTGCCCAAATTGATGGGAACAGTGCTCAAATGATATGGGAACAGCACGGGGAAGACCCCTGGAAGCATCTCTGACTCCCAGGTCAATGCTGTCAACAACGTTGTCAGAGTACTACGCCACTTTTACGGACTCACAATAAAACATACAAAAACGAAACCAAAATGGATTTTCCTGGGAAATATGTTAAGGAACATCCTTTCCAGGGTAATGACTTGTATATAAGGCAAAATAAATCGCTAAAAACAAAAATACTCCCCCACATCTTGGGCTATGTTCACACGTAGCGTTTTTGATGCGTTTTTGCACTTTTGCATTGCTTTCAACCAAGACAAATGCTTTCACCAGGAAATGTCATTTTAACATTTTACAACCTTATCTGGACATGTGGTGTGTGACAGGTCATCAGACACATGCAGACAGTGCTGAAAAGACATGGGACCAGCATGGGGAAGACCTCTGAAAGCATCTCTGACTCCCAGGTCACTGCCAAAAAAAGTGTACCCATCATAAGTGATCCTTGGCGCATGCGAAGATGCGTCCCGCCATGCACCTGTCGTTACAGACTTGCAACAATCCCCGTCCACGTCCTTGTCCCAGTGCAGCGTTCAGTTGTCCCTACCCTATTCCTTGGAATGCAAGCGCAAGTATGCAGCCAGCCACCCACCAACCCACAGGCTGCAAAACTATACTGCCAAATTTTTCACAGCTGCTTGCACTTGAAATATGGCCTTTTAGGCTCGTGGAGGCGGAAGCTGTCCACAATCTTATGGCGGCGACGATCGGGTATCCATACTCGGTCCCCAGCCACCACTATTTGTCGCGGTGTCGTCTCTGCCTTCCACAAGCATGGGTCCCACAACATTACCCGTGCCCTCCCCAGTGCACTTACTGGGAAGGACCACCTAACCACAAACAAGTGGACAGGTGAATGTGGGCAGGGACAGTATGGAGGAATAAGAGATATAAAGTTCTCCTTGTAGCGTGGGTCTAGAAGTGTCACCAACCAGTAATGAATGTCACCCAAAATTTTGAGAATGTGAGGGTCATGGGAAAGGCAGCATAGCATAAACTCAGCCATGCGTGCCAGACTACTAACAGGCAAGACTTCCGTGTCCTCACCAAGAGGATGAATGACCATGCTCTCCTCCTCCTCCTCTCTGTCCTCTGGCCATCCACGCTGAACAGACGGTATGACAGCTATGCAGGTAGTACCGTCTATAGCGTACGAAACTAGCTCCTGTCCTTCCTCCTCCTCCTCTTCGTCACCCAATCCACGTTGGGATGAGATGAGGCTGGGCTGTGTGTAATCACCCTGTATGGTTCCTTGCTCCATCTCATCGTGCTCCGCCTGCAATGCATCCTCTTTGATTGTGAGCAGAGAGCGTTTCAAAAGACAGAGAAGCGGGATGGTGATGCTAATTATGGCGTCATCGCCGCTCACCATCTTGGTGGAGTCCTCAAAGTTTTGGAGGATGGTACATATGTCTGACATCCGCTCCTGAGGTCTTATGTGTGGAGTCTGAATGGAATACCGATGGCCTTGTTGATGCTGGTACTCAGCAACTGCCCTCTTCTGCTCACAATTCCTTCTCAACATTTGCAGTGTAGAGTTCCAACGCGTGGGGATATCACACACTAGTCTGTGAGCCGGAAGCTGGCAATGCTTCTGAAACATGGCAAGGGCAGCGGAAGCTGTAGCTGACTTTCTAAAATGGGCACACAGGCCGCGTACTTTAACAAGCAGATCCAGCAGCTCCGGGTAGGATTTGAAAAACCGCTGAACTACAAGGTTAAGCACATGGGCCAGGCATGGTACGTGGGTGAGCTCGCCTCGCCTCAGAGTCGCCACCAGGTTCCGGACATTGTCACACATGACCATGCCTGGCTGTAGGTTCAGCGGTGTGAGCCACAGATCTGCCTGCTCTTTCAGAGCTGTCCACAACTCTTAAGCATTGTGCGCTTTGTCACCTAAGCATATTAGTTTCAGCACAGCCTGTTGCCGCTTGGCAGAGGCAGTGTTGCAGTGCTTCCAGCTTGTGACTGATGTGGTCATTTCGGAGATGGAGGCTGAAGAGGAGGAGGAGGCTGAGGTGCAGAAGCTGTAGACCATGGGAGCAACCCTGATTGACCCAGGGCCCGCAATCCTTGGCGTCGGGAGGATGTGTTCCGTCCAAAGGTCTGACTGGGTCCCAGCTTCCTCTATGTTAACCCAGTGTGCTGTCAGCAAGATGTACCATCCCTGCCCACAAGCACTTGTCCACGTGTCCATGGTTAGGTGGACTTTCCCGGTTACTGCGTTGTTGAGGGCACGGCTAATGTTTTGGGACACGTTCTTGTGTAATGCGGGGACGGCACACCGGGAAAAATAGTGGCGGCTGGGGACCGAGTACCGAGGGATGGCCGCCGCCATCAGGTTGCAGAAATCTTCCATCTCCACGAGCCTAAAAGGCAACAATTCGAGCGCAAGAAGTCGTGAAATGTGAGAATTTAGTAGTGTGGCCTGTGGGGCGTTGGCTGAATATTTGTGCATGCATTCCAAGGACTGGGGTATGGACAACTGAACAACAGGTGCAGGGCTGGAGGCATCTTCGCATGCAAAATGGACAGGGGATTGGCTTGCATGCACAACAATGAAAGAAGGAATGGTGCCACCCACAGGCACTGTTACTGGACCCTGGGGTTCGGCCCACAAAGTTGGGTGCTTTGCTGCCATGTGCCTGATCATGCTGGTGGTGTTCAGGCTGGTCGTTTTGCCACCCCTGCTGATGCAGGCCTGGCAGGTGGTGCAAATGGCCTTCTTGGGGTTATCGGCAGAGTGTTTAAAAAACAACCAGACTCGGGAAGACCTAACAGTTGTACTGGCAACTTCCTTCGTGTAGATGTTATGGGGAGTGGCTGACTGCCTTTTGTCTGCGGCCATGACACTGCTTCTTCCTGCCTGTTGGGGTGCTCTGCCTCCCTCCACCTGTGTGCTGCTGTCCTCGCTCTGCATGTCCTCCTGCCAGGTTGGGTCAGTTACTATATCATCTACCACCTCGTCTTCCACTTCCGCATCCTGGTCCTCCTCCTGACTTTCTGGCAATTGTGTCTCATTGTCCACCTCTTGTGACACTTTCCCACTGTCACCTTCGTGTGACCGTGGTTGCTCAAATATTTCGGCATCGCTACATGCAATCTCCTCTTACCCCACTTCAAGTGGACGAGGCGAGAGGCCCGAATCTACAAATGGAAAAGTGAACAGCTCTTTGGAGTGTCCAAGTTGGGATCAGTTGTGTCCGGGCACTCGGCATGGTGGGAGGAAGGAGGATCAGGGTGAGGAATATGCGGTCCAGACTCACGGCTACTGAGACTTGACTGTGTGGAAGACAGGGAGGTGGTGGCGGTGGTGGCTAAGTGACTGGAAGTATTATCCGCTATCCAACCAACAACCTTTTGACACTGCTCTGGGTTCAATAGTGGTGTGCTGCACTCCCCTAGGAATTGGGACAGGAAGGTCGGGCGATAAAATGTGGGTGTTTGTTGTGGCACAATTTCAGCTTGCCCACGGTCTTGTCCTCGGCCTCTGCATGCACCATCACCATCACGTCCAGTTCCCCGTCCCTTGCCATGTGCCTTGCCCATTTTAAATGGAGGACAGTATCTTCCACGCTCACTACAAATGACTGAGTTTGGAGCGAACTTATATGTGATCCGAATGACGGAGAAAACACAGTTTTAAATACCTGGCCTGTAGGTAAGTAGTTTGAACAGCAAACTGCTGTGATTTGCTTCACTGACACACTGAAAAAAATTGGAATGGAGGCCAAAAATGGCAGTATTTTCTGAAAACGGATATGTGATCCGTGTGACGGAGAAAACACAGTTTTAAATAGCTAGATTTCTAGAGCTGTAATATGAAAAGGACCTGGCTGTATTCTGCAGTGCCAACCAACAAATGGCGCAGAAAAACGGTGTTCTCTGCATTGCTTTTTAAGCAAATAATGAGGATTAAGATCCAAAAAAAAGTATTCCTGGCCCCTGAGACCTGGGCCTTTGTACAGAAATATCTAACAGCAACAGAAGGCAGAATTGGAATGGAGCCTCTTGCATATATGCATTGCAGTCTGCTATTTACACTGCCTGCCTGATATCTCTGCAGATGGATTAGTCCTCAAAAGGACTATTTGTTAAGACGGATATGTGTAATGTACTATTTTTCTCCCTACACTACCTAATACACAAGCAAATCTCTCCCTGACGCAGCAACACCTCTCCCTACTCTGCCTGATTCCGGAGTGACTGTGACTGCGCCAGGTCTTATTTAGAGCTGATGATGCTGTGCGGCCAGCCAATCACTGTAATGCCACAACCACCATGGCTGCGGCGTTACAATGAGTGGCAGGCAATCCCTGCATGCTGATTGTCGCTCTAAATAGCGCCAAACATGCAGGGAGGGGACCCGAGCTCCTGCCGAGCAATACTAGGCGAGCGCTGAGCATCTCTAGCAGTGAGATGCTCGGGCGAGCACCGAGCATGCTCGCTCATCACTAATAACAGTCTAAGAATAGTATAAACTTGTGATAGTTAGCCATTGTGACTATGTTCAACTACTGTACTTTTTATGCTCTTGATTACCACCAATTTAATAGATTTTGTGTGTGGATAGTGATGTTCTCTTTTCCACAATGAGGTTCCCTTTTCGTTTTTCTTGATATTTTTAATTTTATCAATAAAAGTTTGTATTTTATGAAAATTTGGAGCTGAAGGCAAAAAATGGAAGCTGGCAAAAAAAAAGTGTTGACACAAGGAAGGTAAAGTGGTTAATAAAGTAGAGAAGAAATAAATACATAAATAGAGAAGGGGTAGAGGGAACAAGGTTAAACCTTGGTCGAGCAGATTGATATGTAAAATAAAAAAAATAAAAAAGGGGTGATAAATAGATGTGAATTGTGAGGGAAGATAAACATAAAGAGTAATTAAAAAATATAAGAAAGTGAGAAAACCGAGATTAAATCTTGTCTCACAGTGGGTAGATTTAACCAAATTCAGGAGATTTAGCTGTGTGGCTATATGAGAATCCAGTGTGAATCTGAGAAGAGAAAAGGAAAAGAGAAAGAGAAAGAGAAAAAAAAATAAACACAACTCGGCTTGTGTTCAGAGAAAGTGCTCCAGAGTTTCAGCATGGGGTCATAGTGGAGACTGTGTGCAAAAATAAAGCAAATGTGGTGAAAGTACTTAAGATATACAGTACAGACCAAAAGTTTGGACACACCTTCTCATTTAAAGATTTTTCTGTATGAAAATTGTACATTCACACTGAAGGCATCAAAACTATGAATTAACACATGTGGAATTATATACTTAACAAAAAAGTGTGAAACAACTGAAAATATGTCTTATATTCTAGGTACTTCAAAGTAGCCACCTTTTGCTTTGATGACTGCTTTGCACACTCTTGGCATTCTCTTGATGAGCTTCAAGTGGTAGTCACCGGAAATGGTTTTCACTTCACAGGTGTGCTCTGTCAGGTTTAATAAGTGGGATTTCTTGCCTTATAAATGGGGTTGGGACCATCAGTTGTGTGCAGAAGTCTGGTGGATTCACAGCTGATAGTCCTACTGAATAGATTGTTAGAATTTGTATTATGGCAAGAAAAAAGCAGCTAAGTAAAGAAAAATGAATGGCCATCATTACTTTAAGAAATGAAGGTCAGTCAGTCCGAAAAATTGGGAAAACTTTGAAAGTGTCCCCAAGTGCAGATGCAAAAACCATCAAGTGCTACAAAGAAACTGGCTCACATGAGGACCGCACCAGGAAAGGAAGACCAAGAGTCACCGCTGCTTCTGAGGATAAGTTTATCCGAGTCACCAGCCTCAGAAATCACAGGTTAACAGCAGCTCAGATTAGAGACCAGGTCAATGCCACACAGAGTTCTAGCAGCAGACACATCTCCACAACAACTGTTAAGAGGAGACTTTGTGCAGCAGGCCTTCAAGGTAAAATAGCTGCTAGGAAATGACTGCTAAGGACAGGCAACAAGCAGAAGAGACTTGTTTGAGCTAAAGAACACAAGGAATGGACATTAGACAAGTGGAAATCTGTGCTTTGGTCTGATGAGTCCAAATTTTGAGATCTTTGGTTCCAACTACCATGTCTTTGTGTGACGCAGAAAAGGTGAATGGTCAAGGTACTTCCAAGGGTCTTCAGGCGACTTGGAGCTATTAGATTTCTCTAAGTGAGAGCCTGTCTCAAAGTAACACATGGTTAGTCAGAGATAAGGGGGCCCAGTATAGGGTCTTTTTGTAAAATGTGCCAATGCTTTTGTAACACTTTCCTTAGAGGGAAATGAGCTGAATTAAAAGTAGTTATAAAATTACTTGCAAACTCATTTGTTCCCTTTTTATTGTCCTGGGATCTGGGTTCCAAATATTGTTGCTGTGTGAGCCTCCTGGTTCTTTGGTAGGCACACTTGATTAAGCTTTTAGGGTAGCATTGGTTAGTGAATCGCTCCCTAAGAGTATCAGCTTGTTGATCAAAGTCATATAAATTACTGCAATTGCGCCTAATCCGCTGATATTGATTGTAAGGATTGTTTGTTAGCCATTTCTTGTGGTGACTACTAGAGAAATAGATGTAATATATCTACTTCCTTAAAATGTGTTTTGGTGATGGAGTTCTCCTGATGGGAGATATTTAAATCCAAAAAAATTAATGGAATCCTTGCCAATAGTCGGAGTGAATGAAATGCCCCAATTATTTGAATTTAATCCCTCTATAAAGTGGGAAATGTCATTTTTGTTACCTTTCCAAATAAAAGGTCATCAATGTATCTTTTATAGACCAAAATATTCATAAAATATTTAGATTGGTAGATGTGTAGGTCTTCAAATGCTCCCATAAATATATTGGCATAGCTTGGGGCTACCCTTGTCCCCATTGCAGTGACACATTCTTGATGGTAAACTTTATCTTGAAATATAGGGTGGGTCATTTATATGGATACACCTAAATAAAATGGGAATGGTTGGTGATATAAACTTCCTGTTTGGGGCACATTAGTATATGGGAAGAGGAAAACTTTACCAGATGGGTGGTGACCATGGCGGCCATTTTGAAGTTGGCTATTTTGGATCCAACTTTATTTTTTTCAATGGGAAGAGGATCATTTGACACATCAAACTTATTGAGAATTTCATAAGAAAAACCAATGGTGCGCTTGGTGTTAACTTAACTTTATTCTTTCATGAGTTATTTATAAGTTTCTCTTTGCTTTCAGCCATTGACATGTCGCAGAGGTTAACACGTGAGGAGCGGATAGAAATCGTGTTGAGGGGGACTTTGTGAGATGGGAAAAAGAGATTGTGAATTCTAAGTCTAAAAAATATCAAAGGGATCTCTTGGATTATACTGAGAACCATGTTTATAGATGGAGGAATAAACAAAGGTTGAACAATGCAATCCCTAGACCTCGGACCTACACTTTCTCATCCCTATCCTCAATGAATGAGGGTCCCTCCACAAGCGGCCAGTGTGGCAATGCTTATAAAGAGCGGATCGGTAAGGGAAGGCAAGGACCCAACAAGGGCAAAAGCCAGAATAAACGTAAACTGACCCCACCCCAGTCCAAGGAAAAGAAGCCTAAACAAAGCAATAGTTTAGAGGTAATTAACCTTTCTGAACACGTATTAACCGATGCACAACGGGAAGTACTTAGCTTAGGTCTTACTTTCGTCCCTGATAACAACTTTGATTCTTTTCTAGCAATAAAAGACTTACAACTCTTTCTAAGAAAAGTAACTTTACAAAAACTTCATACTCTCCCGGTGAGTGGACAGGACCTTAATACCTTACAAGAAGAGGAAGCGTTAGCGGTATTGGAGGAATTGGCACGAGAGAGTATCCCTGCTGCCACAGGTACCTTCCAGTCCTCGGTGTTGCCTAGATCGACCACTTTCCCCCCCTTCTCATTGTGCCCCCAGATTGAAATATTCAATAAACTTGTCATTGAAGACTTTAAAAAGATTCCCAATTGGAGGAGAAATGATAATCTAACGGGGGCCGAACGCAAATCCCTCAAGGAATTAAGGGGTATGAAGGATGTGGTCATTAAACCAGCGGATAAGGGGGGGAATGTGGTGGTTTGGCCAGCTCGGAGGTACGAGAGGGAGGCCTTTAGACAGTTGAGGGACCGTGAGGCATATACTCCTCTTGCCCACAATCCTTTGAGGGATTTCTCTCAAACTCTCACTGATATTCTGGAACGAGTATTTGCACAGGGGATCATTCCTAAAAAAATACTTGATGGGTTGGTGGTACAGTATCCGGTAGTCCCTACATTCTATTTACTACCCAAGGTACACAAGAATGCCCTTGAACCCCCGGGACGTCCGATTGTCTCTGGTATGGGGGGGCTTTGTGACCCTGTGTGCAAATTCATTGAACACTACTTGCATCCTTTGGTTGAAACCTTGCCCTCCTATGTCAGGGACACTACGGACATCCTTAGAAAAATTGATGGTTTGTACTTGGATTCAGACATGACCCTGGTTACTGCGGATGTCGAATCTCTGTACACCAGCATTGACCATTCGGATGGATTGGAGGCAGTAGAATTCTTCCTCAGTACGAGTAACCTTGACTCTGCACTATGGCACCTTGTTTTGGAACTCCTACAATTTATTTTAACGCATAATTTTTTCACATTTAAAGACCGCTTCTTCCTACAGAGATGGGGCATTGCGATGGGAGCGGCGTGTGCGCTGTCGTATGCCAACCTCTTTCTAGGATATTGGGAGACTGAGGTTGTCATTGACAGCGCGCGTGCCTCCTCCCATGCGCAGTGCTGGTTCAGATACATCGATGATTTATTTATCATTTGGCAGGGGTCGGAGCCTGGGCTTCATGACTTCATCTGTGAACTCAATAAGAATAAAAGTCGGATTTTGGTAAGAACTTACCTGTAAAATCCTTTTCAGCGAAGGAAGGAAGGGAGACACAAATCCATTACTTAGTGGGTGGGCGGAGCCCCATAGGATAGTTCACCTCAGATTAGAAAAAGTGACGACCGGCCCCTCCAGTATAAAGGCTCCTCCTACTCCCATGTTCTCCAGTCCGTACACAAGCTAAGGAAGAGCAGACAACACCAGCAGAACAACACATCCCCTTCTGAAAGTTCAGAAATTAGAGAAAACAGGTTATGTAATAGAAACACACAGTCCTAGGCATACCTCACTGGACCTGACAACTGTGTAGAGCTAGCGATACTGGAAGGAGAGCCGTAGAGCGCTAAACCCAGTCCAGATGATCGTCATCAGGAAGGAGACGCGCTGCATCTATAAACACAAAAAAAACACTTCTGCCATGGGAGGGTGCTGTGTCTCCCTTCCTTCCTTCGCTGAAAAGGATTTTACAGGTAAGTTCTTACCAAAATCCGACTTTCAGCAGCAGAAGGGAAGGAAGGGAGACACAAATCCATTACTTAGTGGGACGTCCTAAAGCAGTACCTCACTTAAGGGTGGAAAATAGTGGCAGAATCTCCAACACCCCAACAACTTAGGCAAGAGTGCAAACCGCGCTGAATAAAGAAAAAATAAACAATAAAGAGATAACTTAAACTACCGCCGCCTGCAGGACCCTGCGTCCCAAGGCCGCATCAGCGGAAGCACTCACGTCCACTTTATAAAACTTAGTAAAGGTGTGAACGGAGCGCCAGGTGGCCGCCCGGCAAAGCTGCGCTGCCGACGCCCCCTGACGAAAAGCCCACGATGAGCCAATGGCTCTCGTGGAATGAGCTTGAATTTTAACCGGACAAGGCTCGCCCTTGAGCCGGTACGCTTCCAGGATAGCCGAACGGATCCACCGAGCTATTGTGTCCTTGGAAGCACGTTGACCACGCCGATGACCTGCCGGAATCACAAAAAGAGAGTCCTACTTCCGAAAACCTTGTGTGATTGTAAGATAGAATTTCAATGCCCGCACTAAATCCAACGAGTGCAAGGCCTGCTCCCTTGGATTCTTAGGGTTTGGACAAAGAGAAGGCAACACAATGTCCTGATTAATGTGGAATTGTGACACTACCTTAGGTAAAAAATCTTCACGGGTACGAAGCACCACGCGATCCGGAAGGAATTCCAGAAAAGGAGGCGAGCAAGTTAGTGCCGCCAACTCCGACACCCTTCTCAAAGAGATGACTGCCACCAAGAAGGCCACCTTCCAAGAAAGTAACGAAAGTTTAGCAGACTCCATAGGCTCAAAAGGCCTATGCTGAAGGGCTTCCAGGACTAGATTAAGCCACCACGGAGCCACAACTTCCCTCCATGGTGGAAACTGACGTGCGACTCCGCGAAAAAAAGAATGCATATCCCTGCGTGAGGCAATAGCCCTTCTAAAAAGTGCCGAAAGTGCAGATACCTGACCCTGCACAGTACTAATCGCTAGACCCCTGGCCAAACTATATTGCAAAAAAGCCAAGAAGTTGGGGATGGAAAAAACCCTCGGGTTTCTTGAAGATCCAGAACACCCTGAATAGAAAGATTCCCAAGTTCTGTGATAAATCCTAGTCGTAGCTGGACCCCTGGCTGCCCGCAAGGTAGCAATGACCTCGGGCGAAAACCCGCGACGGGTCAGGATCTCGGTCTCAAGAGCCACGCCGTCAAACAAAGTGACCTCAGGTCCGGATGACAAATGGGCCCCTGGCTTAACAAGTCCGAGCGAAGGGGTAGTGGAAACGGAAGCGCCGCTCGAAGAGATACCAGCGTCGAATACCACGCTCTTCATGGCCAATCCGGTGCTACCAAGATTACTGATACTCGTTCGAGTTTGATCCGTCGGATTACCAGAGGAAATAAGGATATCGGCGGAAATACATAGACCAGCTCGAACTGGTCCCACGGGGCTACTAGAGCATCTACCGCCACAGCCTCCGGATTCCTGTAACTGGACATGAACGTCGGAACCCTGGCATTCAACCTGGACGCCATCAAGTCCACCTGAGGAGTCCCCCAACGGGAACACAGCAGAGTAAAAACATCTGGATGGAGACTCCATTCCCCAGGATCCACCTGCTCGCGACTGAGGAAGTCCGCCGAGATATTCAGCACACCTGGGATGTGGATCGCAGAGATTGCTGGAATCCTGGACTCGGCCGAAACCAAGATCCGAGAGACCTCCATCATGAGTCTGGAACGCCGTCGCATTGTCCGACTGAATCCGGACCGGTAGACCGTTCAAAAGGACCGTCCAATGTTGGAGGCAGAGAAATATCGCTCTCAACTCCAAAATGTTGATCGGGAGAGACGACTCCTCTGACAACCAGACCCCCTGAACCCAGAGGTCGTTCCAAACTCCCCACCAACCCATCAGGCTGGCGTCGGTGGTAATCACCGACCACCTCGGGAGAAGTAAGGATTTCCCCAGGGATAGAGTCTCTGGACGTAACCACCATCCAAGAGACTCTCGCACCCTGCGGGAGATAACGACCGAGCGATCCAGAGAAGTCAGAGATCGATCCCAATGTGTCAGAATAAGATTTTGGAGATCGCGGGAATAAAATTGTGCAAACAGTACTGCTTCCATAGCTGCCACCATTTGACCCAGAAGGCGACAGCATTCCCGAAGGGACATTGACAACGCCGACCTCATAGCCTGGACCAGAAGCCAAAGGTTCCCCTGTTTGACAGGAGGCAGAGACACACCTGCCCGAACTGTATCGAAATGCATCCCCAGGAACAGAATGGACTGCGCTGGTTCCAATGACGACTTCTTCCAATTGATCAGCCACCCGAAGTCCATCAAGTACTGAAGGGAGAGGTCGCGAGCTGTTATCGCCTCCTCCGCTGTGGGCGACACTATGAACAGGCATCCAGGTAGGGGAGGATCGTAACCCCTTGTCTTTGAGGAGCCAGAACCTTTGTAAAAACCCTGGGTGCCGAGGCCAATCCAAATGGTAGGGCCACAAACTGGTAATGGGTTTGACCTATGGCGAAACGCAAAAAAAGCTGGTGAGCCCTGCCGATAGGGATATGCAAATAGGCGTCGCGGATGTCGATAGACACCAAGAAATCGTACTGCGACAGGGTCGCTATCACCGAACGGAGAGACTCCATGCGGAACTTCCGTGTTCGGACGTAAATGTTCAAATCTCTGAGATCCAGTAGCGGGCGAAACTTGTCCTCCTTTTTGGGGACCACGAAAAGGTTGGAGTAAAAACCCCTTCCCTGGTCTTCCGGAGGAACCTGAACCACCACACCCTGCTGCAGGAGAGAGTCGACCTCCTGTAACAGTGCAGCAGCCAGCCTTGGCACGGATGGAATGCATGTCTGACGAAACCTGTCTGGAGGTGGAGAATGAAACTCTATGAAATAGCCTGCCGACATAACCCGCGTCACCCAGGCATCCGATATGTGGGATGCCCAAATTGACCCGAATTGTAGCAGACGACCTCCCACCCGAGAACCCTCGGGGGGATCCCTGGCGTCAATTAGCCTTAGCGGATCTTTTGTCAACCTCCCGTCTGTCCTGACGGGACTGTTGCTTCCAAGGAATACGAGATTTCTGGGAGGATCTACCGGAGGACGAAGGACGACGTGATCTCCAAGTAGGCTGACCGAATCGTCCCCTGGTCCGAAAGGACCGATGACCTCTACAGGGCCCTGACCTGCCAGATGTGGATGCCGCTGCCTTCTTTAGAGGCAGGGAAACATCCTTGTCCTTGGCAATCAGCTCCGAAAGGTCCGAACCAAAAAGCTGACCACCCCTATATGCAAGACTAAGCAAACCTTGCTTGGATACCGTATCTCCGGTCCACTGCTTAAGCCACAGTGCTCTTCTTACTGTGACGGCCGAAGCTTGAGCCTTGGACAAAATTGAAGTAGTGTCCAGTACTGCATCCCTGCCATAACACATGGCTTCTTCCATCAACTGAAAAAGCCTTTCCACTTCTGAACGCGGAGTCCAATCTTGCCATGCCATTCGCAGCTGATCCAACCACCGCAGGGAAGCCTCACCGGCCCACATGGCCCCTAAGGCCGCTCGGAAACCATGACCTGTGGCTTCATAGATGGATTTCGCCGCTGACTCCGATCTCCTGTCCAGAGGATCCTGAAGATTGGCTTTCCCTTTAACCGGAAGCAAGGAGGACTTGCTCAACTGAGACAGGGATATATCCACCTCGGGAGAAGGAACCCAAACAGTGACCATCTCCTTAGCGCAGGGATACAGAGCATCAAAAAACCGCATCCCCTGGAAGCGTTTATCCGGACACCGGCACTCCTTCTCCACTGCCTCGTTAAGTTCCTCATGCGCAGGCAACGTTGGACGAGCACGGCGCGTTTCCTGATATAGCCGGGCAGACTTAGACGGTCTTGCCGGCTCTTCAGATAGCTGTAACACTTCCCGCATGTCCTTAATAAGCACATCTACGCGGCCTGAAAGTGAAATAGAGCGACCTCGTCGATCCTCTTCCTCAGAATCAAAGATTTCCTCAAACGAACTCGTTGGTGAAACCGAAACCTCTGATGCGCTGTGCGAGGGAGATAGTGCCACAGTCCTGCGGCGCTTTTTTCCTCGCGGCGACGGATGCGATCTGGCTGACACCCACTGACCCAGGAGGCTAGAAAGACTATCAATGGAGCGAGTGAGCGCTTCCACCTTAACATCACTAAGGGTCAAACTTGACGTCGTGGAAGGCCTGGGTGTATCAGAAGGGTGCGACCGAACTTGGAACGGATCAGGAGAGCGGTCCGCACTCCCAGGCACCTGATCCGACATGCCACCCACACCAGATGCCAGGATGTTACAATAAGGATGGCAAATAAAAGTGTGAAAATTGCACAGCCCGTTTTCAAAACTTTTTTTTTTTTTTTTATGTATGCCTCAAGCTCTGAAGGGTTAAAGCTCACCCTTAGAGAGAGCTACGCCAGAGCTGCAGAGCAAATAATTTAACTTAATCAACTGGGAGAAGCACCCTCAAACACAAGGTGTTTCCCCAGGAAAAGAAAAAAACAACCCTAAAGAATCATTCTGTTCAGAAGGGGTTAATATCACTGCAACTAAAATACTACACTGCCTACTAAGGTCAGCGAAGTAAATAGTTTCAAAAGAGAAGCGGTAGCACTCACTATGTCTCCCTAGTAGGTTAGCCAAAGTGAAAAACGCTGTCAGGGAACCTCTGCCAAAGGCAGAGGGAACTCACCGATACCGCGGCGACCGCTCCTCCTGAGTGTGTGGCGGTGGACGGGGAGCAGAGAGCAGGAGGTGCCCGATGGAACACGGAAGCCGGAGGAGAAGCAGGGACTGACACAGCGCGCACCCAAACCAAGAGCTTCCTGCCTGAGATATGACGGCAGGAAGCCAGGAGACGCTAAGCCACGCCCCGCTAAGCCACGCCCCCCGACAGAGCCCACGCTATTCAAGCAAAAGCGCGCTAGACAGAGAGCTTCCTGCCTCTATGAAGGCAGGAAGCAAGAAAAGAAAAAGCGTGCGCTAATAAAGAGAGTTTCCTGCCCCAATGATGGCAGGAAGACAAAAAGAAAAAATGTGCGCTTATACAAAAAGCTTCCAGCCTGATACACGGCAGGAAGTTAAGCAATGTAGGGCCACATACAAACATTACTGGCCTCCGTCTCTGCTCCCCCCAGTAAAGGCAGTGTCTGCAATAGACAAAAACACACAGGCAGTCACACTTATAGAAACGGTGGCCGCTGCCGCAGCCGTTAAGGCACTCTTATACAAAAGAGCACTTACCCGGCTGAACGCCACAGAGATCCTCAGGGATGTGTGGCGCCGTGGCCCTTTGCTCCCCCCTACGGCGGAACACGCAGGGACCCCCAGGTGTGGTGTGCGCCTCCGCCAGGGAGCGCCCTGTATACACCGGGGCCAGCAGGCTTCTGTGGGGACCTCCTCAAGGGGTACACAGAGCCGTCAGGGGAGGGTCAGGGGTCTCAGTAGTGCCGAGACCCCCTGAGACCTCTAGACCACGGGGGGTCCAGGTCTCGCTGGATATAAAACAAAAAAACAAACTCTTCTGAGGAGCTGCCGAGGCAGCGACTATCCTCTGAGACCTCAGATAAAAGACTGGAGAACATGGGAGTAGGAGGAGCCTTTATGCTGGAGGGGCCGGTCGTCACTTTTTCTAATCTGAGGTGAACTATCCTATGGGGCTCCACCTACCCATTAAGTAATGGATTTGTGTCTCCCTTCCTTCCCTTCTGCTGCTGAAAGAAACATCAAACTTACTTACAAACACTCGAGGAAAGAGATTGACTTCTTGGATGTGAAAATAAGAGTGCAAAACAATGGTGCACTCCAGACGGATGTGTATCGGAAGGAAACATCAGTAAATTCCGTCCTTCATGCAACATCGGCACATACTGTGCATACAATCCATGCAATACCAACAGGTCAATTTCTTTAAGTAAAGCGTATCTGTTCTTCAGAGGAGGTCTTTGAGGCCCAGGCTCGGGACCTGTCAAACCAATTTTTTCAACGCGGATACAGTAGGAGAGCCGTAAAACGGAGTTACCACCGTGCCAAACAAACACCTCGCGACTTGTTATTAGTGAATAAAAGTAAAAACTCCAAGAAGGATTCCCCTCTGAGATTTATCTCAACTTTCAACAATCAATGGCCGCGAATGCGACAAATATTACAAAAACACTGGCCGATTCTCATTACAGAACCCACTCTGAGGAGTATCCTTCCCGACCATCCGTTACTTACCGCTAGAAAAAGTCGGAATCTAAGAAACATCTTGGTAAGGAGCCACTATGTGGCAAATCCTCCGAAATTGTTCGGTGCTGGTGTACAGAGATGGGGCTGCTTCCCAGGTGGATCTTGCCTGGCATGCAGAAACATCACTAGAGCTACCAATTTTTCATCTTCTGATGGGGGTAGGGACTACCGGATTACCCATTACATCTCCTGTAGTACGAGTTACGTTATTTATCGTGCCACTTGTACTTGCAACCTAGATTATGTGGGACTCACATCTCGAGAGCTCCGCATAAGGGTGAGGGAGCATATCAGAGACATCAAAGCCGCGAGCAAGGCTGAGGATGTCTCTGTATTAAAAACCATCCCAAAACACTTTAGGTTACACCATAAGTGCAATACTGATGAAATTAAATTTATTGGAATCGACAGAATATTATGTGGTATCAGGGGAGGTGACAGAAAGAAAATCCTAGCTCAACGGGAATGCCGCTGGATTTTTGCTCTGGACACCATGTCCCCCTCCGGGTTAAATGAAAAACTATCGTTCTCACCCTTTCTATAAGAGAGCTAGTTCGTGTTCTTGCCTCTCTCCCCATTTTATTTTTAATTTGTATGTTGTTCTTTTAACTGATTTCTTAGGCTTTTTTCACATTCTATAGTTGGATACAAGATTATCTTTGATGTCTCTATTTGTACACCCTACTTATTGATGGACATGACCTTCAGCCCTATAAGCCATTATGGGACCCTGTGAGAAATGGAGCGTATATGGAGATAAATACAGTACTAGATTTGGGAACGCAGAAGAAATATAGGATTGTCTTCCTTGTGACCACAAATGCCGATGCAAATTTCATTTGAGCGATGTCCCCTTCAATGAAAATCCACTTGTTCCCACATGGACTGATTGCCCGGTCTGTTATCTCTCTATGCTCCTTCCTTGGTTCCCTGGTCTCAATACTCTCTACAACTCACTAATTGGATAATGGTTTAAATTGAGAGAGTGATGAGTTTTGCCCTGCACCTTTGCCCACAAGGAAAATGGCCACCTGGGTGTGCGCACGCGCAGTGGATCCCTGCAGTACTGCTATCACCGAAGGCATCCATACGATGCGACGCTGGAAATGACGTCACAGGAAATACTTTCCTGACCCAGGCCGCCATCGCGATGGCCGGAAGTGATCTGTGGATGCCGGGATCACACTGCACGTGCGCCGGTACCAAGGGCTGTCACGAATATCCTGATTGAGGATGGGGGTATAAATGGACATGAGGCCTCATACAGACCACACCGTCCCCCGAGGAAGCCCACCACGCGAAACGCGCGTCGGGGCGCGTTCACAGCGGGACACACATGGGTAAGCCTGACTTATGCTAAATGGCGAGCGCACATATATATGTACATTATGCACTAGGTCGTTATTTGAATTGTGCACATGGCACTGGTTTTGTTCTTTGAGTCTATGCATATATGTAGTTTAAACTATGAATACTGCCGTGTTGGCATTTATTAGCACAAAGGACCCTTATGCATTGCCCATGTGCCCCCCTGTGATTTTTCATGTATCTTTCACCTCATACCTATTGATCTCTTTTTACACATTTTTGTAGTGACTCTGGTTTTAAATATAATTAAATAAAAAATGTATATTTTTTAATCGATTCTCTAGTACTGAGTTGCATTTTTGGGATAAGCCATTCTCTTTATAGGTTTACATACATTATGATGTGGTAAAATCCCCTCTTTTCCCATGAATGGGATAACATGTGAGTTATTCACCCGTTGCGTTGGTATTATGCATATAGAAATCGTGTTGATGTCTGGTGAACGACGCAATACCCGGGTCATTGCAGCAGATTTCAATGTAAGACACCCTGTGAGACCACCCATCTCCCATGCTACAGTTAGCAAACGGCTTGCCAAATTTCGTGAAACAGGTTCAGTGTTGGATTTGCCAAAATGTGGACGCAAGAAAACTGTCAATAATGAAGAAACATCAGTGGCTGTCCTAGCTTCATTCAGCAAGAGCCCACAGCATAGCACTTGCCGCATGTCACTGGAGAGTGCCATCAGTCGAACATCCCTTTGGCGGATATTAGCTGCTCACAAATGGCACCCTTACAAAACCCAGCTGCTGCAGCATGTTAACAAGGAAGACTCAGATCGGCACATTGAATTTGCAGAATGGGCAAAACAAAAATTGGAACAAGACTCTCAGTTTACACAGAACATTATGTTCAGTTATGAGGCAAAGATTTTTTGTGACTGGTGAAGTTAACAAACAAAACCACAGCTATTGGTCTGACACTAACCCACAGTGGATAGATCCCTCCAAGACTGTTGGAACACAAAAATTGATGGTATGGTGTGGTATATGGGGTACAATGAGAGTGGGGCCATTCTTCATCAATGGAAACCTCAATGCCACTAGATATCTGAAATTGCTACATGATGATATGTTGTCCTCTTTATGCACTGAAGATGGCACGTTCCCTGAGTTTTTCCAACAAGATGGTGCACCACCAACATTAAGGGTATCAGATCCGAGCATTCCTACATAAACAGTTTCCTGGAAAGTGGATTGGTCGACGTGGGCCAGTTGAATGGCCACCAAGGTCTCCCAATCTGACCCCCTTAGACTTTTATCTTTGGGGTCATCTGAAGGCAATTGTCTATGCTGTGAAGATACGAGATGTGCAGCATCTGAAACAACGGATACTGGAAGCCTGTGCTAGCATTTCTTCTGTGATGTTGCTATCAGTGTGTCAAGAGTGGGAGAAGAGGGTTGCATTGACAATCCTACTCAAAAGGCAGCACTTTGAACACATTTTATAAGTGGTCATAAACTTGTAAAAAACTTATGAAAGAATAAAGTTACGTTAAAACCAAGCACACCATTTTTTTCTTATGAAATTCTCAATAAGTTTGATGTGTCACATGACCCTCTTCCCATTGAAAAAAATAAAGTTGGATCCAAAATGGTTGACTTCAAAATGGCCACCATGGTTACCACCCATCTGGAAAAGTTTTCCTCCTCCCATATACTAATGTGCCACAAACAGGAAGTTAATATCACCAACCATTCCCATTTTATTTAGGTGTATCCATATAAATGGCCCACCCTGTAGAAAATAGTTGTTGCATAAAATGAACTTAAGGCTTACAAGGATGAAGGCTCTATGTTCCTCACTTATTTTTTGGTCTGTTTCTAGAAACTGGTTGGTACACTGTAGGCCAATACTGTGTTTGATGTTAGTGTAAAGCGCTGAGACATCTAAGGTAAGAAATATGAATGATTATTCCCAATGAACTTCCTATAAAATTCTTATAAGATGGGCAGAGTCTTGTAGATGGTTTGGCAAATTTTTAACATATGTCTGTAAGATATTGTCTAAATAATGCGATAAATTGCTAGTGAGGGATCCAATTCCTGAAATTATAGGGCGGCCGGGGAGATTTGTTAAAGACTTATGAACCTTTGGTAAATGATAAAGGAATGGCTTGCTGGGGTCTGTAATGGTGAGGAACTTTTTTTCCTTTTTATTTAATATGCCTTTGTCAAAGGCTGTACGGATAAGATTGGTACAATTCACTTGAATAGATGGAAAAGGATATGAGGGTGTCATGTAGTGGTCAGGACTGGATAATAAATTCTATGCTTCTTTCAAGTAGACATTTCAATTCTGTATAACGATCCCACCCCCCTTGTCAGCTGGTCTAATATGGCTGATTTTTCTTTTGAGGTAAAGTTGTGTTCAAGATTCCTGGATGTACCTATATTAATGTTTTTAAAATCATGGAGAACTAGGTCAAGAAAAGTGGTAAGGAAATGTCCTTGGTTCTCCAATGGATAGAAGTTAGATTTTGGATGTATGTCTACATGGAACCCTGATGTTCAATCATTCATTAGGTTGGGATGGTTTATTTTTGGTTAACTGGAAGTGTCTTTTGAGGGTTAATTTTCAGACAAATGAGTGTAGGTCCAAAAAAACATGAAATTGTCAGGTTCATTGGGTGGAGAAAAAGAAAGTCCTTTGGATAAAATTGCCGATTCTGCTGTTGTAAGTTGATAGTCTGATAGGTTAAAGACATTAGTAGGGTTAGATTGTTCACTTAAGCCCCCGTCTCATATAGCGATATCGCTAGTGATATCGCTGCTGAGTCACAGTTTTGGTGACTCACCAGCGACCTCACCAGCGATGTCGCTGTGTGTGACACTTTGCAACGATCAGGCCCCTGCTGTGAGGTCGCTGATCGTTGCAAAGTGTCCTGGACCATTTTTTGGTCGTTGGCCTCCCGCTGGCCAGCACACATCGCTGTGTGTGACCAGCGGGACCAACGATCTGGCTGGTAACTATGGTAAACAGCGGGTTACTAGGGGCACGCGCGCACTTAGTAACCCGCTGTTTACCATGGATACCACTCTGCTACGGTGCGCGGAGGCTCCCTCGCACCGTAGCAGAGTGGTATCCATGGTAAACAGCGGGTTACTAGGGGCACACGCGCACTTAGTAACCCGATGTTTACCATAGTTACCAGCCTGCTCCTGCTTGCAGCAGGCTGGTGACGGGAGCAGGACATCGTGGAACGATTCTTTCCACGATATCGCTTCTCCCCTGATCGCTGGTGAGCCTGCCTGTTTGACAGCTCACCAGCGATGTATTAGCGATGCAGCAACGATCCCTGACAGGTCGTATCGTTGTCGGGATCGCTGCTGCATCGCTTAGTGTGACGGGGCCCTTAGGCTGTCAGTTGCTCTGATGTGATTTTGCCTTTTTTTTGTTTTTGTTACTCCCCCACTTGTTCCCCTTCTAGATTTCTTCTTTTGGTTGCTTTTGGGGCAAAGTAGTTTTTTATGGATGACAGAGCTTCTCAATTTGGAGCTGAAGTCTCTTTTCCCTTGTCTGTGATTATGACTAATAGGGATCTAGGAGCATTATTTATGTTTAAAAGTATCTAGCATTAAATAATTATCATTTGGACTCATGAGATTAAGTTCCTTGTGGGGTCTAGTTTCCAAAATGGTGTCACTTGTGGGGGGGGTTTCCACTGTTTAGGCACATCAGGGGCTCCCCAAATGCAACATGGTGTCCGCTAATTATTCCAGAAAATGTAGAATTCAGAAAGTCAAACAGTGCTCCTTGTCTTCCGAGCCCTGTCGTGTGCCCAAACAGTGGTTTTTGGTGTGCTCAGGATAAATTGCACAACACATTTTGGAGTCAATTTTTTCGTTGCACCCTTGTGAAAATAAAAAAATTTAGGTCTAAAGTAAAATTTAAATGTTTATTTTTTTGTTCCACATTCCAAAAATTCCTGTGAAGCACCTAAAGAGTTAATACATTTCTTGAATTTGGTTTTGAGCACCTTGAGGGGTCCAGCTTTTAGAATGGTGTCACGTTTACAGTATTTTCTGTTATATAAACCGCTCAAAGTCCCTTCAAATGTGACTAAAAAATGGTTTTATAAATTTTGTTGGAAAAATAAAATCACTGGTCAACTTTTAACCCTTATAACTTACTAACAAAAAAAACATTGTTTCAAAAATTTTGCAGATGTAAAGTAGACATGTGGGAAATGTTATTTATTAATTATTTTGTGTGACTTATCTCTCTGGTTTAAGGGCATAAGAATTCAAAGTTTGAAAATTGCTAAATGTTCAACATTTTCATCAAATTTCCTTTTATTCACAAATAAACAAGTCAAACTGAAGAAATTTTATCACTATCATGAAGTACAATATGCTGGAGTGCTTCTTAAAATTCCTCATGAGAGGAGAATTCAGGACAGAAACTAGAAGGGTGATTCCCTAATTTGTAGTCCGGATTAGGTTATTTTGGCATAGAAATTTGGTAGTAGCTCTAGAAATAACATGTCAGGAAAGAAATTGATGTGTAGATATAATGATGACAAGCCAGATGACAAAGCTTGCAGAAAAAGAATCTTCCAAGCATATAATATTGTTGACCTGACATTACAATAAGTCAATAATATCACTATTGGTGGTGGTCTTACACCCTGCTACTGCTACTAACTGCTAGTAACTCCGGTGGCAGCTGGTTGTAAACACTTAGCACAGTAAAATAGCTCCATGCAATGTTTAGATCTGATCAGCGAATAATAGCTGACCAGCGGAAGGGATACCTCCTCAGTATATGTCCAAACAACTCTCTATGTTGATGTGGGATCAAAGTTTCAACTAGTATTCTTGTGTTCTATAGGTGCTTTTTCCTATTGAAATCACTGGGAGGACCAAGTTACAACCCTGGAATCTGCGTGGAATGTTGGCATTTTATAGCAATTTTAGTAAATCTTGTAAGCTGCTCATAAGCTTTAGATACAAGTTGTTCATTTTGTCAGGATTAACCAGAGATCTCAAGCTTGGAGCTCTAATATCTTTTGTTGATTTTTCTGCAATATGTAAATAGGGTTTTCTCAAAATTGGAAAGCAGAAGAGGAGATCAAGCATCTGAAAACATTGTTGAATATCTGCTGGTCAAGCTTGAACTATTATAGGCCAGTCATTCATGTGCAACAAAATATTTGAGGGCAAGTTTCTTTGCTCCTGTTATTGGGGGGTGGCTAGAGGTTTTCCTTATGCGCCACTGTGAATTTTCCTGTGGGAATTCCTACAAATCACCCTGGTACGAACAGAATACTTACCATAGGAGTAACATACCAGAGGAGAGAGATGTAAGAGGCCGAACTTTGTACTGGAGAGTAACTTCAGAATTACCTGATTGCCTTGACGTTTTCAAATAAATTTATTTGCGTTACAATCAATTTATTACTGGTTATGCTCCCTTTTTTCCTGCATACATTAGGACATTCAGATAAAACATATTACACTCGCATTGATCACTAATAATTATCTGTTTTTCATGTTACATTAACTCTTTAAAAAAAAAAAAAAAATCACACCACAGTTGTTTGGTTACGAGAAATTACTTCTGTTTTTCAGGGTCTTTTGGCCTCTTTCTTCTAAGTAGGAGCAATGCATTTGGTACAAGGCCTGCATCTTGAAGAGTACAAGAGTAGTCGTCATAAACATGGTGAGGGAATCCACTGATTATATCACAGGATGAAACATCAGAAGCTCTGTTAGTAAAAATGAAAAGTTTTGGTAATGCAACAATTGAGCAAATACTGAGTATTAAGAAGCAGTACTCACCCATACAGTGAAAGGAGGGCTCGCAGGTCTCCAATCGTCTCAGTGGGCAACATTTGCACCTTGTAAGTGTGATCTCCAGCCTCAGACTTGATTCGTAGGGTGCACACAACTGCGTTTGACTGGGATCTGACATTAATAAAAATGTGTCTAAACACCAATCCAATTCTCAGTGTTCAGTAAGAAACAAAAAAAATTGCATTCATTTATTTTTTGTCCTTAAATAGAACCAATGAATATAAGCTCCACAAACTGAAAAAGATACCAAAATGTAAAATATTTCTCACATATATTTGTAAATAGGGATACTAAAAAAAGCTGTAAATTACTCTTCAACACGACCAGTGATGAGCACAAGTGCTCGTTATTGAAGTTTGCCGAGGGTGCTTGGTTATGCACCGAGTATCGTGGATGCTTGAGTGAGATGTTCGATTCCTGATAAACACGGCCACAATCAGCAAACTCGAGTAACGAGCGCTTGCACTCATCACTAAACACGACACATAAAAGTCATAGTGCAGGTAGGGGCTAGTAGTTCAGAGATGTAATTTATAGCAACAACATAGAAAAAAAGGGCTACATATGCTCATTAAATTCTATGGGAGACTCTTCTAGGCATGCTCTGTAATATGTGCAGAAGTCAATTGGGCAGCACTGGAGCCCAGTAGATAGCATTGCTGCTTTGCAGCGCTGGGGTCCTTGGTTCACATCCGACCAAGGACAAATTCTGCAAGGAGTTAGTATGTTCTCCCCGTGATTGCGTGGGTTTCCTCCAGGTTCACCGGTTTCCAGCCACACTCTAAAGACATACTGATAGGGAATCTAGATTGTGAGCCCCAATGGGGACAGTGATGATAATGTCTGTAAAGCGCTGTGGAATATGATGGCGCTATATAAGTGAGCATAATAATTAATAAAATGTGCAGGCAAGGGGAGAACATGAGCTGATTTCTGCTGTGTTATCGGCCTAGGGCTCACAATGGAGATGCGGCCTTTCATTGTAATCGTGCCCAATAATGAGGTAATTACTGAGAAGAGATCTCTACAGGACAGGAAATATGACCTCATTATTAGGCTTAGTGGCCAATGTGAAAACTGAAATATTGTAACTTATTATTTTTTATGGGAAATAAGAGAAAATTCCTGAAACATAAAACCTTGATTGACATAATAGGTCATATTCTGACAACACATTTCCTTTAAGATATAGTTACTCACTCTCAAGACAGCATCTACATTAATTCAGCAACGATTGTTGTTTTGATGAAAATAAGTAAGAAATGTTACATAATAAAAAAAATCCAAAAATATATTCTAATTTCAAATAAATTACCCCTTGTCCATCGACAATACAAGTGAAGACTCTACAAGGCTTTCTTGTGTCTTCTCATTGGCATTGGGTCCCTGAAATATGCACATATAATGCATAAAAAGAGACAGATTAGACAATCTCCTGACGTCCTGACCTATCTACAAAAGAATGACAGTGGTCAGTGATGTACTGGTACATGTTAAACAGCAATGTTATAAAAAAAAACTGCAAAAAGTAAACAATGTATTGCATTAACTAAAAATGTAACATGATTAGATCCTGAACTCCCCCCACTAATTATGTTATTGGCTTCATATGTGTTTGGAAATGCCTAATCTTGCTCTCTCTATGGCAATAAATAGACCCAGTTGGTTGATCTAAGCATGCATGTTTAAGAAAGAGTCAAATGAGTTTTTCAGACAATAAGGCAGCCATATTTTGTAAGAGAAACTCTTGCTAAAAAGGGGTGTGCGTCTTATAGTCTGGAGGAAGCTTCCTGTGATGGAGGAGAACACAGACACCGCATCCTTCCTGATCACAGAGAGAGCTCCCTCTCTCCTCCTGCCCTACCCTGGATGTACGGGATCGGTGCATAACAGGAGAAAAAACACTGGAACCTGCAGAGGATGCAGGTCCTAAGCAGGACCTTCCACTCAAATATCTCCAGGACATGCCTGCAAGAAACTGCAATATGTGGAAGAGTATAGTGTGTGTGTGATGTGTGGTGTAAATGTGTATGTACAGCACCTTGCAAACTTATTCATACCCTTGAATGTTTCTACATTTTTTCACGTTACAACCACAAACTTAAAAGTATTTTATTGGGATTTTATATGATATACCCACACAAAAATAGCAAGTATTTGTGAAGTGTAAAGGAAATTATACATGGCTTTCCGATTTTACAAATATAAATTTGAAAATTGTAAACATGCTGTAGTCTGTTACCCCTAAATAAAATCATGAGTGACCTATTGCCTCCAGAAGTCACATAGTTAGTAAATTAAGTCACCTGTGTATAATTCATTCTCAGTATAACTACAGCTGTTTTGTAAAGTGCTCAAATGTTTCTTTGAAAAACATTAGGGATCAAACAGCATCATGTAAACCAAGCAACACATCAGACAGGTCAGGGATAAAGTTGTGGAGAAGAGTAAATTGGGGTTAGGTCATAAAAAAATAGCCCAAGCTCTGAACATCTCATAGCGCTGTACAATCCATCATGCAAAAATGGGAGGAGTATGGCACAACTGCAAATCTACCAAGACATGACCGTCCACGTAAATTGACATCCTAAGCAAGGAGAGCATGAATTAGAGATGCAGCCAAGAGGCCCATGGTCCCTCTGGAGGAACTGCAGAGATACACAGCTCAGGTGGGAGCATCTGTCCACAGCACAACTATATGGAAGCAGCATTTATTTATTGAAAAGCAAGCCATAAGAAGTACATTTGCAGTTTGCAAAAAGCCATATAGGGGACACAACTAGCATGTGGAAGAAGGTCCTCTGGTAAGATGACACCAAAGTACAGGGTGGGCCATTTATATGGATACACCTAAATAAAAGGTGAATGGTTGGTGATATGAACTTCCTGTTTGCGGCACATTAGTATATGGGAGGGGGGAAACTTTTCCAGATGGGTGGTGACCATGGCAGCCATTTTGAAGTCAATCTGTCCCCCTTAGACTTTTATCTTTGGGGTCATCTGAAGGCAATTGTCTATGCTGTGAAGATAAGAGATGTGCAGCATCTGAAACAACGGATACTAGAAGCCTGTGCTAGCATTTCTTCTGTGGTGTTGCTATCAGTGTGTCAAGAGTGGGAGAAGAGGGTTGCATTGACAATCCTACTCAATAGGCAGCACTTTGAACACATTTTATAAGTGGTCATAAACTTGTAAAAAACTCACGAAAGATAAAGTTACGTTAAAACCAAGCACACCATTGTTTTTTTTATGAAATTCTCAATAAGTTTGATGTGTCACATGACACTCTTCCTATTGAAAAAAATAAAGTTGGATCCAAAATGGACGACTTCAAAATGGCCGTCACCACCCATATGGAAAAGTTTTCCCCCTCCCATATACTAATGTGCCACAAACAGGAAGTTCATATCACCAACCATTCCCAGTTTATAAATGGCCCACCCTGGAGAACTTTTTGAGTTAAATTCAAAATGCAATATATGTGACGGAAAACTAACACATGCTAGCCTGAAAACACTATTCCCACCGTTAAGCAAAGTGGTGGCAGTATCATGCTGTTGGGATGCTTTTCTTCAACAGGGACAGGTAAGCTGGTCAGGGTTGATGGGAAAATTGATGGAGCTAAATACATGGCAATCCTAGAGGAAAACCTGTTAAAAGCTACAAAAGACTGGTGCATAGGTTCACATTCCAGCAGAGCAACCACACTAAACATACTGCCAGATCTACAATGGAATGGTTTAAATCAAAGCGTATTCATGTGTTTGAATGGCTCAGTCACAATCCAGACCTAAATCCAATTGGGAATCTGTTGCAAGACTTGAAAATTACTGTTCATAGACGCTCTCCATCCAATCTCACTGAGCTAGTAATAGTTTGCAAAGAAGAATGGGCAAACATTTCAGCCTGTAGATGTGCAAAACCTGGTAGAGACATACACCAAAAGACTTGCTGCAGTTATTGTAGTGAAAAATGGTTCTATAAAGCATTGAATCAGGGGGCATAGAAATGCACATCACAATTTTCAGATTTGTATTTTTAAAATATTTAGAAAACCATGTAACATTTCCTTTTCACTTTACAAATATGTATTTTTGCAAGGAAATGTCGTCAGATAGGTAATTTTTTTTTTTTACTCCATTTATGTTTTCCAATTCCGTTTTTAAAAAGGTGTCATCTTTCGCCAAAATACTGGAGCCCACAGGGGCACATTATAAGGTGGACGGGAAAATCAGTGTTACAAGTGTAGTAGCCTATAATAAAGAACGTTTTGACAAGGAAAAGACATAATATTAGTCAACTGAGGCTCCAGGTAATCGGCCATGTGCCACCTCTGAGACAAGGTGCAAGGTGGCAACCTAGTCATGAAACTGAAAAGAAATGTAGTCATAAATTAAATACTATGAGTTCCAGCGGTCTGAATAATGCATACAATGTTCTTCCTTTCATCTGATAATCCATGCCTTTGCCAATTCTTAGGACTGAATTACAATGAGGGTCCTGTAGATCGTGTATTCTTTCTCGATAGTAGTCCTATTGATGCGGTTAACGCAATTTACATATCGTCCATGTTATGGTGAAGCCATTGCAATTATAAGACTGTTTGTATTAATTTCTATACATATATAGGAGACACTAATTCTACCATCAATATGCAAACTCATGGAGTTGTATTTTTGTAAGGCGTGACCACGACTTTGGAGATATTCCCAACCCTGGAGTCTGATGGCCTAAGTATGACAATCATGTGAGATCTAGCCATCTGTAATATGATTAATATGCTCAATGTTATTTTTCTCTTTCTCTCCTTTTCCCTCTCAAAACCCCCTTTATTTCCTTTTATGACCTTTTTTCCCTCTCTTCCTTTGATCCTTTTCTTATTTTCCTCTTTTTCAGTTTTTACCCTTTCTTTTCATTTGCCCTTTTCCTGTAGTATTTTTTCCTGCCCCTTTCCACTTTTTTTCCTTCTTTCACTATCTAATCATTTTTAGGTTTTCCCCCTTATCCTTCATTTTTTCTCTTTCCTTGGTCTTTTTCTTCCTCCTTTTTTTCTCCAGTCCTCCCTGTTCCCCCTTTTTTCATCCCCTTTATCCCTTTCCTTTTCACATCCCCACCCACCTTTCCTTCCCCTGTTCCCCTTTTACCTTATGCCAGTTCTTTCTCCCATTGATCCAGTTTCAAGTAATACAATGTGACATCACCTTTAATGATTATGGCCATGTGATCTCTTCTCTACAGGTCCGGGAATACTGATAACATTGTGGAGCCTACCCTGAAGGTACTATGGTATCTCATTATGCTGACGTCATTAGGAAGGACAAGCCTATTTCATGATGATGCTATTGAATGCGTGCTTTGATGCCTAGTCAGATCATGTAACCACTTCAGTTACATGACCGGGCCCATTGTGGCAAAGTTATAGGTTGTATCCATGACATCATGTGGGTAATGTAACCATTATGGTCACATGGATCAACTTTGACCACATAACTGGACTTATGATGGTACAATGGGGATCTGGGATATACCACAATGACACGGTAGTTCTATTCCCAGTTCCCTGTTAGAACGTTTTGCGGCAAATTCAAATAACCTGTGCTCCCGCTAAACCTTCATATTGGGGCAAGGAAATGACCAATTACAAGCCCCCTATGTGTGTGACTAAGGTGTGGCACCTGGGGTGTGACCTATGATAATGACTATGAAAATGACTCATTTGTCTATCTGGAATATATGTCTGCATCTATAATATTGATGGCATGCTTTGCTAATATACTGTATAGTGGTGATTCTCTGATCCACCAGTAATCTTGGATGTAATTTTATTCAGGTTTTTAACCCATGTCTTTGTTTTAATCTTTGTGTAGTGCTTCTATGACAACGGGAGATGGACTAATGATAGGAGCTATGAGGAGTGGGCCACTGATCCTCCACTATAAATAGCACCATGTTTCTATATAAGGTTGATGTGCACACCTCTTATCATATATGGCTCGAAAAAGGCTCTATGTGGCTGAAAGATTGCATGTAGCTTTTATGCTTTGTATGCTGTAATTAATAAAGTGATCCTTTTGGAGGAGAATGTCTGGTGACCTGGATTTTTTCCTAGACATTTTTGGCATCAGTTTACCTTTGATGGAAGAGAAATTTAAATTCAATATACAAAGATCCTACACTTAGGCTGTGTGCCCACGAAGCATTTTCCAAGCGTTTATTCTGCGGAATTTATGCAGCGTAAATATTTGGGAAACGCTTGGTAATCAGTCCCCCATGGTCCCCAATGACAAGCCGCAATGTCAATGCCCATGCTGCGGATTTTTCAGCAGCATTTATGCTGCGCTCAAAAATCTGCAGCATGTCCATTAATTTTGCGGACACGCAGCGTAATCGCCGCCATTGACTTGCATTGGAATGCTGGGATCCCGCATCACTGCATCTGTACATGTGGAATCCAAACGTTTCAATGTGCGGATGGTACCCGGGTGTGGAGGAGAGGAGACTCTCCTCCGGACCCAGGTACCATAGAATCTGTTAAAAAAAGAATAAAATAAAAAATAAATACTATATTTACCTTCTGACGACCCCCGCTGCGCTCGTCCTCCCATGCCGGCAGCTCGCGATGGAATGAAGGACCTGCGCTGACGTCATAGTCATGTGACGGCAGGTCCTTCAGTGTAGTGTACCGCGATCTGCCAGTACCCAGAACGGAGAGAAGCAAGACTGCATGGGCCATCGGAAGGGAAGTATAGATTTTTTCTTTTTTTTTTTTTTTTTTTTTTTTACTATTCTTTATGGTCACACTATATAAATCCATGCTGGTTGCATGGATTTATATACTGTGACCAAGTTGTGAAGCACTTTCCAAGTGATGCTAAAAACGCTTGGAAAGCGCTAGTCAACCCGCATGCGGAAATGCATGTGAAGAACGCTTCACATCCGCATGTCCCTGGCAGGAAAAAGCATGTATAATCCGCATGCGTTTTTTCTGCCAGGGAGATGCAGAAAAGCTCAGGAAAAAATCCTGAGCATTTCTGCATCGTGGGCACATAGCCTTAACCTATCGCACATAATCTGCAATAGTGTCATCACCATGCGCATCAGATTCTAGTCCAGACATGTCAAAATTGGGTGGTTTAGCAAAGTTTAAAGGGATTTCCCACTTTTAGATCTGTAGTCCCCAAATAATCAGATAACAGTAAAAATAACAAATACAGACAGTATTCACCCTCTCCGGGTCCAGCACAGGCTCCTCACAGCCACTCCTATCTCTGTTTTCGCTGCATTTATGACATCACATCGACTGCGTAAATCACCACTGCAACCAATCACTGAGCTTGGCACCTTGTAAAATATATAAACTTTTATTCCAAACAATTTAAAAACAAATGGAAGATTCCAAAGAAGTTCATGAATAAATCATGATCCATAGTAAGCAGCTAAGGGTGAAACATGGGGATATTAAATAAGATTAAAAGACGCATTTCAAACAGCTCGTGTTCTTAGACTTGGTATGAGAATGATGTCTGAGACAAGGGAGGAACCCTATATACCTGCATGATTGGTATTTTTAAGTTGCAGGTGTGCAACCAGACAAATAAGTAAAGCACTGCATTTCAAACAGAATAGTTAAAAATGTGGAAAAAAAGAGTGATTAAAAACAATATATTTGTGAGATCCAAGATGGCCGCGGACCTGGGAGGTCACAACTGACTGAGCTCCCATCCAGCATTTACAATCCAAGCTATCCATCCTCACTGGACATCTGCACCACTTCCATCTAAGTTGTGTCACCTCCCTACATCACCTGGGATCCCGTAGAGCCGAATATAGAGAACATATAGCTGAACATCTCAACAACAACTACAGGTTGGTCCCTGCAAGGCCTCCCCCCTCACCACCTCGTGCTCCCCTGAGACATCCATCTCCTCATCCCAGCAGCCAGGCGCCACACGTACTGCCATCGGTGGCTACAAGCACTTACTGTAACCTCCATCTAAGATTCGGGGAGGCCGACTTGTCAGTGCTGCATGGGGAGTGAGAGAGGGAGAGTACTTGTTTATACTTCAGACCCCGCCGCCATTAATCACAGCGGGAGTGCCGGAAGTAGCAACCGACTATCGGTCACCTAACTGATGATAACCACAGGACCTAACTGATCTAGACCCCGTAGCAGTGCAACAAGGATTTATTAACATAAGGTCCAGAATCACATGACCAAAGGTCCTTGAGTGGAGATAAGTGACTGTGACTAATTATATCAACGTTGCTATCGCTCCACTTAGGGAGAGCAGAGGCAACAAACAGAGGTTATCACTCCTGTTAAACCCCACAATTCCACTCTCAGAGTGTCTGACCTGCCCTATAAATCCTGTGAAACTGGTCTGTAGCTCCTTCAACACCAGCAGGATCTCACTACCAGCTTAACTACTTCAGATCCTATCTCAATCATTGTTAGCATTGTAATAGCCTGACTAATGATGATCAAGACACTAAAGCGCCCCCTCCGGAGCGTAATGAGTGTATACTATGTAATGTTTATACATGTATTCACTGAATTTTGTTTATTTTCTTTAGAATCTTCCTCTTGCTTCTTTATCTCCCCCTATTCTCACTTTTCTCATCTATCTGCACCCCTGGAACCTGTGGAGGGTCTGCCGTCGTTGAAACCTTCATTTCAATATCTCATGTCATGACATCACGTAAGTTATACAAAATTGTTTCTCATAACGTACATGGCATCAATTCTCAGATTCCCAGGTCACAGACTCTACACCACTTTAAAAAGAACAGATATGATACTCTATTTTTACAAGAAACTCATTTTATAGCTGGCAAAACCCCTACCTTCGAGAAATGCTTTTATAATAATTGGCACCATGCCTTATCACCCCAAAAAGGTGCAAGAGGAGTAGCGATTTTTTTCGCGAAGAATATCCCTTTTCTCTTACAGGACAGCCTGATTGATCCCAAGGGTCGGTACCTATTTGAAGGGCCATCTCGGAGGTAATATAGTGACGCTGGGAAATCTCTACGCTCCCAATAAACGACATTTAAAATGGATCCGGGGAGCCCTTCACAAACTTGATCTCTTTAGAGAAGGTTCTGTCTTGTTGGGGGGAGATTTGAATGTGGCGCTAGAACCCATGCTGGATACTTCCTCTGGGAAGAGCACGGTCGCTCTACGTGATTTGGCCCGAATCAAGTCTTTATTACATTCCATGGAACTAGTTGACGCCTGGAGATACTTCCACCCTCGGGACAGAACTTTCACATACTATTCCTATCCCCACAATACATATCACCTTATTGACTACTTACTGATTTCCAGGAATGCCCTCATTACTACGTCAGATGTAGATATTCTTGCTATAAAGTTCGCAGAGACGACTCATTATAGCTGGAGGGGGGGCCGTCCCAATTTGACCGTTATTGAAAGTGATCCTTTGCTTATGGTTTCTATTCCACCTGGCAATGAACACTGACCCCTGCTTCGGCTGTGTCTTTTATGCCGAAGGGAGAAACCTGGCCACACACCCCCAGTGATGACCTCACATGGGCTGGGCTTCAGCCTTCATATTTTTATTAGAATATCTGGTTTCTGTGATAATTTCTCACTGGTTGGTCGTGGAAGCCCGAAAGTATTTTCCATTATGAATTTACCTTTCTGTAGAGACTACACATGGCGTAGCTGCATTCTGTTATTCTGGTACTTTTGCGCTACAGCTCCCCAGAGGGGCATACAGCTACGGAAAAAGATGTGTATTGTTCCTTGGTAGTCCCTGCCACTAAAAATTATGGTTTCCATTATTATCGGAAGTATAGAACTCCAGATATTCCAGATTTCGTGTCGGCGCCGGCCCAACTGCAGATCTCTGTTGAATTCTTTTGAAGCCAGGAACTAAATCTTCCTCAGCTAGGTGTAAATTTATCACAAGCCTGTGTCACTGGAAAACACACTCACATGCTAAATGGGTTTGGTAGCACCCTTTGTTCTAGCATTTGTCTACAAGGGATTCATGCACACATGTGTGTTAATTTGCATAGATGCCACTAGTCAAAGTGTCAGCTCTTATCTTTTGACAAATACTATAGGGGAGGGGGGATGAAGAGGGGTCTGGGAGGGAAAAATTCTTAATATTTTCTTAATATTTTTATGACATTCACTGTTAGACAAAACTGATTTTTTGGCAGCATGTGAACAGGTTTACAAGGTAGTGGAACCACACCTGTAAAAGCCGCTAACTGATAACCAATTGTTGGAGGTGTTAGGAACAAAAGACTGACACAGACTAGGTGACAATTGTTTGCCAATAGTTGGAGCTTTATGAGAAACTACTCTAATCCCTTTTTCCAATATCAAATCCATTGTGCTATCTTCCCTCAAAATATTGCGTTTAACTACAGGGTGGGCCATTTATATGGATACACCTAAATTAAATGGGAATGGTTGGTGATATAAACTTACTGTTTGTGGCACATTAGTATATGGGAGGGGGAAAACTTTTCCAGATGGGTGGTGACCATGGCGGCCATTTTGAAGTCGACCATTTTGGATCCAACTTTATATTTTTCAATGGGACGAGGGTCATGTGACACATCAAACTGATTTCATAAGAAAAACAATGGTGTGCTTGGTTTTAACGTAACTTTATTCTTTTATGAGTTATTTACAAGTTTTGACTGTTGAGGGAGGGCAATGGCCCTTCACGGTTGACCAAGTGAGTGTCAAATTATTAGGTTATAAGGTTGATTGCAATCCAATAGAAAACCAGAGGGAGGCAAAGCTCTGTATGGGGGGGATTCAAGAATCTCTAACCCTGTTTATTTCTACTTAGCATTTTATATTGTTTTGAGTTTATTAATATCCAATCACCTACAGCCATACTACAAGTTTGAACCAATGTTAGTACAATTATTACGGAAATACACATATGGTCATATTATCGTTAGTTCGGTGCATGGTGGAAAGTTACAAGGTCGTACATCCCGGCTCAGACTAGCTAGATAACGGGAGCAGGGTGTCTCACAGAATGTTCTTGTGAGAAAAAGTTAGTGTGGGAAAGATGTATGTGAAGCATGAGAAAAGAAGGAAAGAATGCATGTTATGCAAGGAGTATAATAACATGATTTTAAAGCAAGCAGACAAAATGGAGTTACTATAGCATGAGTAGCAATATGTCCTTTACATTTGGATAGCATGAATATTAATATGTCCTTTACATGACCATTTATAAAATGTGTTCAAAGTGCTGCCCATTGTGTTGGATTGTCAATGCAACCCTCTTCTCCCACTCTTGACACACTGATAGCAACATCACAGAAGAAATGCTAGCACAGGCTTCCAGTATCCGTTGTTTCAGATGCTGCACATTTTATAAGTGGTCATAAACTTGTAAATAACTCATGAAAGAATAAAGTTATGTTAAAACCAAGCACACCATTGTTTTTATTATGAAATTCTCAATAAGTTTGATGTGTCACATGACCCTCTTCCCATTGAAAAAAATATAGTTGGATCCAAAATGGTCGACTTTAAAATGGCCGCCATGGTCACCACCCATCTGGAAAAGCTTTCCCCCTCCCATATACTAATGTGCCACAAACAGGAAGTTGATATCACCAACCATTCCCATTTAGTTTAGGTATATCCATATAAATGGCCCACCCTGTATATTGGAGACAGCTGGAAGAAAGGTACTGTAAGGACTAAAGTGGGCATAGTACAGTGAAGATTAGATTGAATCCTTAAATTTTTATTTTTGGAAATTAAATTATTTCTGGATTTAGAGTCTACTATTTTGGTTGCACGATTTATAAAGATCAGGTGGGATAATTTCTGGATTTTAGTCTGAAATTGATAGTCCCAGCTCTGGTTAATTCTCCGACTGGAATCGCCTTGATAGTGTGAGGAGGGTGGAAGCTACAAGGGGCGCTCATTAAATATTTCCCCTCACCCACTTCTATTTATCACAGGACGCTGAAACTTCACATGTGTAATGATATAAGTCTCTATAGGTTACATGCCAATTTGCAACTCAGAACTGATAGCTGTCTTGATTTTCCAGGTGCCAAAGTGGTGTGAGGTTTGATAATGGACCCAGTGGAATACAGAGCAGTCATCAAGTTCCTTTACTTGAAAGGCTGCACACCAAAGGAGACATTCGATGAGATGAAAGAGGTTTATGGTGATGATTCCCCATCATATGATGTAGTCAAGAACTGGCATCGTCAATTGAAATATGGTCGGACTTCGGTGCAAACAGCTCCAATTCCAGGGCGACCCCACTCTGCTATTCATGAACACACCATCCAGCAAGTGGAGGTCGCAATTTTTGAAAATCGCCGCATAACCATTCGCCACCTAGCCCAAAATGTCAAAATTAGTGTGGGGTCCGTGGAAAAAATCATTTAAGACCATCTTAACATGCATAAGGTATCCGCTTGCTGGGTTCCCTGCCTGCTCACAACTTTCCAGAAGCAGGAACGTGTCGATTGCTCTCAGGCTCTATTGACGATGTGTCATGGAAACCAGGAGGACTTTTTCAACAGGCTGATCACACAAGATGAAAGCTGGGTCCATCACTATGGTCCTGAGACTAAAGTCCAGTTGGAAGCATCATGACTCACCCCCTCCAAAGAAGGCACGAGCCCAACCCTCGGCAGGCAAGATAATGCTCACAGAATTTTGGGACCAGCACGGAGTAGCATTGATGGATTTCCTAGTACAGAGTACCATGATCACTGGGGCATACTATGATTCACTGCTGCGGAAATTGCAGGAGGCCATCAAAACCAAGAGACGTGGCATGCTCACCAAAGGTGTCCGCCTTCTGCAAGACAATGCACCAGTTCACAACTCACATGTTGCCCAAATGGAATGCTCCTGTGGCTACCGCATCCCCCTTATTCACCCGACTTCGCACCATCGGACTTCCACCTCTTTCCAAAAATGAAGTGATTTTTGAAGGGAAAGTATTTTCTAGATGAGGAGACTCTGATTTCCGAAGTCACAACGTGGCTTTTGGAGCAACCTGTCGACTTCTACAAGCGAGGTGTTTATAGTTGCTTAAAGAGATGGGAGAAGTGTGTGTCCCTAGGAGGCACCTATGCAGAGAAGGACTAATAACTGTGCCAAGTTTCATTGCTCTCAGTTCAAAGGAAGAGGGTCAGGGAAAATCTTTAATGAACGTCCCTCATATGTGCATGCAGTATTGTGTTACCTGAAGTTGGTTTCCAATATGTTGCACTTTTAATAGGTAACTTAGGTTCTCCAATTATAGATCTAAAAAAGTAATACACCTGTTATTAGAACTCGTGAACCGTAAATTAAATTGATTGTTATTAAGGTACTGCAAAAAGAGGGAATATCTGATATCGGTCCACCCCAGACAATTAATATATCGTCTATAAATCTAGAATAAGTGACAATAGATTTACTGAAGGGATTATGGACATTATACACAAAGCACTCCTCCCACCATGCCATCACCAGATTTGCTACAGATGGGGAGAACTTGGCCTTCATGGAAACTCCACTATTCTGGAGAAAAAAGTTCTTATTGAACATAACGTATAGGCAGAGTTTTTCAGCACATTTTTTGTGCTGAAAAAGCCCCGCTCTGCTTATACTCAAGTATATAGAAATTCCGTTGGTGGATAGTGGGGGGAGGGGCTGTGGCGGCGGAGGAGCAGGGCACACGCAGCAGCCACTGCTGCAGCTACCACGTGTGCCCACTGCTAAAGGGAAATTAATATTCCCTCTTCTCCACTCCCATGGGCGTGGAGAAGAATGAATATCCATTCTCTTTAGTAGCAGGCACGGAGGAGCGCTGAGCTGCAGCTCCTACTGACAGTGCCCGCTACTAAAAAGAATGCATAGTCACTCCTCTCCACGCACATAGTCCCGGCATGGAGAGGAGTGACTATGCCAGCAGCTCACATCAGCGTCTGAGAGCGCATAGCTGTGACACCATGTGCTGCTCAAATGCTGACATGAGCTGCTGCAGCATAAAGGGACACAGAGCTGGAGCAGAGGTGAAAAAGGAAGGTGCGCATAAGTGTTTATTTTTTTGTGTGTGCAGTGATGGGGCCATACATACCAGGATTGGGGGATGAGGGGGCCATGCATACCAGGATCGGGGTATGAAGGGGCCATACATACCAGGATTGGGGGATGAGGGGGCCGTACATACCAGGATTGGGGGATGAGGGGCCGTGCATACCAGGATTGAAGGATGAGGAGGCCGTGCATACCAGGATTGGGGGGATGAGGAGGCCGTGCATACCAGGATTGGGGGATGAGGAGGCCATGCGTACCAGGATTAGGGGATGAGGGGGGTCATGCGTACCAGGATTAGGGGATGAGGGGGGGTCATGCATACCAGGATTAGGGGATGAGGGGGGCCATGCATACCAGGATTAGGGGATGAGGGGGGCCATGCATACCAGGATTAGGGGATGAGGGGGGCCATGCATACCAGGATTAGGGGATGAGGGGGGCCATGCATACCAGGATTAGGTATGAAGGGGGCCATGCATACCAGGATTGGGGATGAGGGGGGCCATGCATACCAGGATTTAGGAAGAAGGGGCCATGCAAACCAGGAATGGGGATGAGTGGGCAATATTTACCAGGATGGAGAAATTTGCAAGTAGCTGCTGCATTTCTTACCCTAGGCTTATACTCGAGTCAATAAGTTTTCCAAATTGTTTGTGGTAAAATTAGGTACCTCAGCTTATACTCGGGTCAGCTTATACTCGTGTATATACGGTAAAATAATTATGTGTCAACAGAAAAACTAATACAGACCTAATATACAAACGTAGGTCTGGTGACTATGGACAATATTTGGTTAGATGATGATCTATGGCGGAAATGACAGCATGGTGGGGAAGGCTTGTGTACAATGACACTACGTCACAGGTGAGCCAGGACCAAGAATCAGACCACTGTACATTATTAAACAAATCAAATACATCACGTGAGTCCTGTATATAGCCCGGAATTCGTTCTACCATGGGCTGTATGGAAAAGTCCAGCCATTGCCCTAAACGTTCCCCAAGAGACCCTATTCCCAAAACGATACGGCACATAGGTAACGGGGTATCCATTTTATGCGTCTTTGGTAAAGCGTGCATTATAGGGATCACAGGGTGGTCGACTATTAGAAACTCAGATTCTTTTTTGGAGAAGATACCCAGGGGAAGTTTTTCCAATACCAGTTTTTCAAAACTTTTCCAAGAAAAAAAGAAGTAGGATCAGTACACAGAAAAATATATATAGTGGCATCAGACAACATATTATTCACAGAAGTGACAACCATTACTGTCTAATAACACAACTTAGCCCCCCCTTATCCGACATTTTGATTATAATATCGTATCTCCTATGTAAGCTATTAAGGTCTTCTTGTTCTGTCTTAGACAAATTATGCTTTTTGGGAAAAAGATTAGAATCATTATATAATTTCTTTAAATCTCTCTCTATGTTCTCTTGGAAACAATCCATAGCATCAGTTCTCGCTTGGATTGGATAGAAGTAGGGATTCTTTGTGGAGAAAGTAGAAATCGACTGCGTATCTTGTGAAAAAGTTGATTCCTGATTGAGATCCATGAGACAAGCCAAACTCATTTGTCCCATGAAATTTAGATCCCTAGAGAGGTTATCCTGTTCCATAGATAAATGCAGGGTAGGGGAATCTTCCTCGGACCAAAAGTGTTTTTTCACTGTGAGATCACGTACAAATTTATTGATGTCTTTCATAAGTAGTGTAGAAGACAAATTTATCACATCCAATGTTGGAAGCGGTTGCGGATCCTGAGGCGATATTTGATAGAAACCGGGTATTTTTGCGGTGTTTCCTGCCCAATCTGGGCCATTGTTTTTTATAATAATAATTCTAGGGTCTTATTTGGTCTGTATCCCCATCAGAAAAATCATTAGATACTGTATATCAGATGAATCCTGAGAAGAGTCTTATAAAGAAAAAGTTACTTGATTTCGACAAAAGCCTTTGTATTTTAATCCACTATGTGGTTTTAAAATGGATTTAAGTGGATTTTCTTGGTGATCCCACCGCCCCCATTCATAAACTTGGCTTTTACTGTAATACATGAGGTCCCGATTAAATTTTTCATTTAATAGAAATGATAGATTCTTCCAACTCCTGGATCATTTTATTCAAAATTTCTTTGTAATAGGTCAAAATCCTCAGCATTCATAGAGTTTTTAATAGTATCAGTATGTTTCTTAATAACCCTTTGGTTTGTTTGTAGTTCCTGGTTTTCATGCTTAATGATAAGTTGTATTAATTGTTGTGACCATGATGTTAAAAATCAAGTTCCAGTCTGTAACACACTGTTCAGAATATATTGTTGCAGAAATTTTCTTCAAATACCCTCGGAATCTTAATTTTTTCAGTATAGTTACTGAGTGTTGTTTGATACCACCAAATACGTGTCTCTAATACGTGTCTCTTTAAGATTAAAGTTTCTAAGTTTCTCTATTGAAGTAATCAAATCATGGGTGTCAGCATTGACATCTAATGGTTTGGTGAGATTCATAAAAAAAAAAAAAAAAAGTTTCTGTTCTGTTCACCTGCTGCCAAAAAATCTGCTGCTTTGTCTAAAATAACTGCAAATATACAATCAAGGGTTTTCTAAATTGCAACACTGATCATTTTGAATACATCATAGAATGAACTATCTAACTTAAAATACATAGGTTTTACAACCAGAAAATTTAAAACATGGATTAGGAAACATTTATATGACGTACACTGCTCAAAAAATAAAGGGAACACTTAAACAACAGAATATAACTCAAAGTAAATCAAACTTCTGTGAAATCAAACTGTCCACTTAGGAAGCAACACTGATTGACAATCAATTTCACATGCTGCTGTGCAAGTGGAATAGACAATAGATGGAAATTATTGGCAATTATCAAGACACCCTCAATAAAGGAGTGGTTCTGCAGGTGGGGACCACAGACCACATCTCAGTACCAATGCTTTCTGGCTGATGTTTTGGTCACTTTTGAATGTTGGTTGTGCTTTCACACTCGTGGAGCATGAGATGGACTCTACAATCCACAGAAGTTGCTCAGGTAGTGCAACTCATCCAGGATGGCACATAAATGCGAGCTGTGGCAAGAAGGTTTGCTGTGTCTGTCAGCGTAGTGTCCAGAGGCTGGAGGTGCTACCAGGAGACAAGCCAGTACACCAGGAGACGTGGAGGGGGCAGTAAGAGGGCAACAACCCAGCAGCAGGACCGCTACCTCCGCCTTTGTGCAAGGAGGAACAGGAGGAGCACTGCCAGAGCCCTGCAAAATGACCTCCAGCAGGCCACAAATGTGCATATGTCTGCACAAACGGTTAGAAACCGACTCCATGAGGGTGGTATGAGGGCCTGACGTCCACAGATGGGGGTTGTGCAGGACGTTTGGCATTTGCCACAGAACACCAGGATTGGCAAAGTCGCCACTGGCGCCCTGTGCTCTTCACAGATGAAAGCAGGTTCACACTGAGCACATGTGACAGGCGTGACAGATCTGGAGATGCTGTGGAGAGCGATCTGCTGCCTGCTACATCCTTCAGCATGACCGGTTTGGCCCTGGGTTCCTCCTAATGCAGGACAATGCCAGACCTCATGTGGCTGGAGTGTGTCAGCAGTTCCTGCAAGATGAAGGCATTGAAGCTATGGACTGGCTCGACCTGAATCCGATTGAGCACATCTGGGACATCATGTCACGCTCCATCCACCAACGTCACGCTGCACCACAGACTGTCCAGGAGTTAGCGGATGCTTTAGTCCAGGTTTGGGAGGAGATCCCACAGGAGACCATCCGCAACCTCATCAGGAGCATGCCCAGGCGTTGTAGGGAGGTCATACAGGCACGTGGAGGCCACACACAATACTGAGCCTCATTTTGACTTGTTTTAAGGATATTACATCAAAGTTGGATCAGCCTGTAGTGCGTTTTTCCACTTTAATTTTGGGGGTGACTCCAAATCCAGGCCTCCATTGGTTAATAAATTTGATTTCCATTGATGATTTTTGTGTGATTTTGTTGTCAGCACATTCAACTTTGTACAGAACAAAGTATTCAATGAGAATATTTCACTCATTCAGATCTAGGATGTGTTATTTGAGTGTTCCCTTTATTTTTTTGAGCAGTACCCGTAATATGTTTAATGCCTCCAAACATACATCAGAAGTCATAGTAAATCAACCAGTAGCTTCTCTGTATTTGCCATTGAGCACGTTCTGAAGCATGTTCAGAGCAGTAATAGAGAAATCACACTGCGTTACAGGGAAGCTTACTGGATATTCGACCTAAATACCAGAGTTCCCTTGGGTCTTAACCTTAGAAAGGTGATCATGTTGCTCTACTAAAGTAAACCTCCTTGGTACTGTCCATTTAATTTAAGATATATTGTTTTTAATCATTCTTTTCTTTTTCCACATTTTTAAATATTCTGTTTGAAATGCAGTGCTTTACTTATTTGTCTGGTTGGCAAACCTGCAATTTAAACATACCAATCATGCAGGTATATAGGGTTCCTCCCTTGTCTCAGACATCATTCTCATACCAAGTCTAAGAACACAAGCTGTTCGAAACGGGTCTGGTAATCTTTCACCCTTAGCTGCTTACTATGGATCGTGATTTATTCATGAACTTCTTTGGAATCTTCCATTTGTTTTTAAATTGTTTGGAATAAAAGTTTATATATTTTACTTATCCAAGGCATCCGGAGAGCTGGATCAGTTTCCTAGGAGGGTGAGCTGGACTTTTCTTTTCTCCATTACCTCGTGTCATCTACATTAGCAGATCTGCTGCAAGTGAGTACTGTCTGTAATTGTTTTTTTCTTACTAGTATCTGATTGTTTGGTAACCACTTTTCTAAAAGTGGAAAATCAATTTAATCTAATAATATCTACATCGACTGTACAGCTGGTCCAACGATGCTTGTTGACCGACATCCATCTCAGCTGACTCTCCCACATACAGGAGTGCTCACTTGGCTGAGTGCTCCTATGTTCTCCATAAGAAAGTGAAATGTCAGCCAGCAGCCTCTCTCCGGCCACAATAGACTGTGTTCTGAACAAGTCAATATCTGAGTTCGTCTCACATTAGTCTAATGTGTATGACGTTTTAAAATGTTTTTTTTTTTTTTTTTTTTTAATCAGGGAGAATACAATTTACTAAATAAAATGGTTAAGAGAGGAAAGCGTTAATCATGAAATTACCAAACAAGAAAACATACATACCAGCAGGGTGTCTCTAATTGGACTCTGAATATCTATGACACAACCACCTTGGATAACAGATTTAGGAAGTCTGTTTAAGAATTGTTGTACAAAAAGCCAAGGACCTAAAAATAGCAATGTATTATTTAATTCCATAAATATCAGATGGATGATTAGAGAAAATGCATTAATTACATTGGTTGTATTCTAAAAAAAGAGTCTCAGAATGAAAGAAAATCTGTCAGTAGAAGCAACCCTGCTAAGCCGTCTATATGGGTATGCAGGGCTTAGAAAGCTGAATAAAATGATACCTTAATGTCTAATGTTTTATTCCAGAGAAATCCACATTTTTCTTATATGTAAATGAACTGTTCCAGGCTATGGGCCGGACACTGGTCTGCATGAGACTCCGCCTCCAGACCTTAGTTTAATAAAAGAGGGCGTTGCCAGTGTGAGATAGGTAACTAACACAGTACAGTAGAACTATTGCACAAGCAGCCAGTGCAACAATATTGCTGCAATACAGCAAAGCTGTGAGAGTTGCAGCTGCTAAAGTGTTTGTTATGAGACAAAGGTTCAGTTCTACTGTACTGTGTTAATTACATGTCTCACACTAGTAACAACCCCTCTCATATAAAATAAGCTCTGAAGGCAGATTCTCAAGTAGATCAGTGTGCAGCCCATAGATCTTAACAGCTCAATTACATATAAGAAAAAAATGGATATCTGACATATTCCCTTTAACTCCTTTCTGACGTGATAATACGTATCTGCACTCTGGGCCTATTGAAGAAGATATGTATTGTTATGCCCTGGCGATCGCTCCCGCACAGAGGCTGTGCGGGCGCAAACGCCGCTGGGTGTCAGCTGATTCTAACAGCTATGTGCCAGGAGCGGTGCCGGCACATTAACCCCAGAAATGCTGCAATCGAAGTAGATTGCAGCATTTCTGGGGCAAGCTTCGGTAAGAGCGCCCTTCTTACTTTCTATCCGGGGGCCCGCGCTGTGTGTGCTGGGTCCGGATAGTTACCATGGTGACATGGTCATGAACATAAAGAAACATAAAAAAAACGATATACAGTTAGGTCCATATATATTTGGACAGAGACAACATTTTTCTAATTTTAGTTCTAGACATTACCACAATCAATTTTAAACAAAACAATTCAGATGCAGTTGAAGTTCAGACTTTCAGCTTTCATTTGAGTGTATCCACATTAAAATTGGATGAAGGGTTTAGGAGTTTCAGCTCCTTAACATGTGCCACCATGTTTTTAAAAGGGACCAAAAGTAATTGGACAGATTAAATAATTGTAAATAAAATGTTCATTTCTAGTACTTGGTTGAAAACCCTTTGTTGGCAATGACTGCCTAAAGTCTTGAACTCATGGACATCACCAGACGCTGTGTTTCCTCCCCTTTTGATGCTCTACCAGGCCTTCACTGCGGTGGTTTTCAGTTGCTGTTTGCTTGTGGACCTTTCTGTCTGAAGTTTAGTCTTTAACAAGTGAAATGCATGCTCAATTGGGTTGAGATCAGGTGACTGACATGGCCATTCAAGAATATTCCACTTCTTTGCTTTAATAAACTGCGTTGCTTTGGCTTTATGTTTTGGGTCATTGTCCATCTGTAGTATGAAACGACGACCAATCAGTTTGGCTGCATTTGGCTGGATCCGAGCACACAGCATGGCTCTGAATACATCAGAATTCATTCGGCTGCTTCTGTCCTGTGTCACATAATCAATAAACACTAGTGACCCAGTGCCACTGGCAGCCATGCATGCCCAAGCCATCACACTGCCTCCGCCGTGTTTTACAGATGATGTGGTATGCTTTGGATCATGAGCTGTTCCACGCCTTTGCCATACTTTTCTCTTTCCATCATTCTGGTAGAGGTTGATCTTGGTTTCATCTGTCCAAAGAATGTTCTTCCAGAACTGTGCTGGCTTTTTTAGATGTTTTTTAGCAAAGTCCAGTTTGGCCTTTTTAGTCTTGATGCTTATGAGTGGCTTGCACCGTGCAGTGAACCCTCTGTATTTACTTTCATGCAGTCTTCTCTTTATGGTAGATTTGGATATTGACACGCCTACCTCCTGGAGAGTGTTGTTCACTTGGTTGGCTGTTGTGAAGGGGTTTCTCTTCACCATGGAGATTATTCTGCGATCATCCACCACTGTTGTCTTACGTGGGCGCCCAGGTCTTTTTGCATTGATGAGTTCACCAGTGCTTTCTTTCTTTCTCAGGATGTACCAAACTGTAGATTTTGCCACTCCTAATATTGTAGCAATTTCTTGGATGGGTTTTTTGCAGCTTAAGGATGGCTTGTTTCACCTGCATGGAGAGCTCCTTTAACCGCATGTTTACTTCACAGCAAAACCTTCCAAATGCAAGCACCACACCTCAAATCAACTCCAGGCCTTTTATCTGCTTAATTTAGAATGACATAACGAAGGGATTGCCCACACCTGTCCATGAAATAGCCTTGGAGTCAATTGTCCAATTACTTTAGGTCCCTTTAAAAACAGGGTGGCACATGTTAACCGCTTCCCGACCGCCCACTGTAGATAAACGTCTGCGCTGCCTGGGCTCTGTGCAGCGCGTACGTTTAAAAACGGTGGGTGGTCTCGCAGCGCTCAGGACCCCCAGGGTCCTGCAAGCACTGCGATTTCGGTGCAGAGCGTTAGCTTTGACAGGGAACATCATCGGGACCTGATTGGATCAGGTCCCAGTGATGTTAACCCTTTGCTGTCTTCTATATGCCGCAATCTATAGTGATCGCGGCATATAGAAGACAGCAGGAGGAGAGGGGGTCGTCTTACTTACCTCTCCGACAACCCCCGATACCTTCCAGGACCTTGGGTTGCTATGGCAGCTGGAGGTCACATGACCGCCTCCAGCTCTGCCATATATGGTGTCCTGCCTGGCTCAGCCTGCAGCTGAAGCCAGGCAGGAGACTGACTGTGACACAGTCAGTGAAGATTTCAGGTAATGTAATATATGTCTATTACATTACATGAGATCAGTGATCAGAAAAATAAAAATTATTGTCCCATACAGGGACTAAGTAAAAGTGTAAAAAAAAGTAAAAAAATGTTTTGAAACTGTTAAAAAAAAATACAAAATAAATAAATAAAATATTAAACCGATAAATCCGTATATTTATGCAAAAATAAAAAAGTACACATATTTGGTATCGCCGCGTCCGAAACAACCCGAGCTATAAAACGGTCACACTAATTAACTCCTTCTGTGCACACCGTAATAAAAATTAATAAAAAATGGAGCAAAAAACTATGCTTTTTCCTCATATCGCCAAACAAAAAGTGGAAAAAAATGCGATCAAAAAGCAAAATGGAAATAAAAATGGTACCGCTGAAAACGTCATCTTGTTCTGCAAAAAAAAAGCCGCCATACAGCTCCATCAGCCAAAAAATAAAAAAGTTATAGCGCTCAGAATAAAGCAATGCAAAAAAAATATTTTTTCTATAAAATTGTTTTATTGTGTAAAAGCGCCAAAACATAAAAAAAATATACAGTAAGTGTAATATCGCTGTAAACGTACTGACCCGAAGAATAACGCTGACTGATCACTTTTACCACACGCAGAACGGCATAAAAAAAAAACCCTCAAAAAACAATTGCTGAATTGTTGGTTTTTGTTAATTTTACCTCCCAAAAAACGGAATAGAAAGCGATCAAAAAATGTCACGTACCCAAAAATGGTACCAATAAAAATGTCAACTCGTCCCGCAAAAAACAAGCTGTCACATGACTCTGTCGGCCGAAATATGGAAAAATTATAGCTCTCAAAATATGGCGATGCAAAAACTAGATTTTGCAAAAAAAGCGTCTCTTAGTGTGTGACAGCTGTCAGTCATAAAAACCCGATATAAATCTGGTATCTCTGCAATCACACCGAACCGAAGAATAAAGTAATCTAATCAGTTATATCACACGAGGAACGGCATAAAAAAAAAAATAAAACCAATTCTTCACCTGCTACTGATTTGTTTATTATGTCTCCCAAAGATCGCAGTATGGCTCTGCTCACATTTATTCTGCGCTCTGCGCTGAGCACTTACGCCAGAGTTTCCATGTAAATCTCTGAAATACGTGATTCAGACGGAACCCATGACGGAAGATTCCCTGTAATGACGCAGATATAGGCCACTGTGAATGCCGTCTGGCCTGTGATCCCACGGTGTCATTTGTTTTAGGCGTGCATAAAAGTGCGGTTGGCCACAGTTTTGTGCACTTCTGAAAAAAAGGACACCGCTAAACAGAGGCCAGACGGAGTCCAGAGTAACTCTACTGCCTCATTACAGTGAATGGATCCTGCAGGGGTTTCATCTGAATTGCATCACTTGGAAATTTAGATGGAAACCCCGATGTAAGTGCTCAGCCTAGAGCGCCGGATAAATGTTACGTAAAATGTTCCCAATAAAAGCTTCAACTCAGTCCTCAAAAAAAGCTAGTCCCCATTCAGGTCCGTCATCTGTTAAAAATATAAGGGACTTCCAAGTTACTGGTAGCAGAAAGGCTCTGGAAAAGCGAAATGGCCCTTGCCCCCCAAAAGAAATTCAGAAAATTTTGTACTCCCAAATCCAAATGCCTATTCTACAATAATTTGTTCTCCAATTGTCAAACAGCGCTCCGTCCTCCCCAGATCTCGCCGTATGGCTGAGCGGTACGATACAGCCACATATGGAGTATAGACACTTTTAGAAGAAATTGTGTGGCACATTTCGGCACCATTTTTACCCATTGCCTGTGTGAAAATGTAAACTATTAGGGTAAAAAATTTTTTTGTGGTAAAAATATAATCATGCTTTTTTCACTGCTCAATGGCATAAATTAAAAAATTAAAAAATACTCACTACTTCCCTAGATGAATTCCTTGAGAGGTGTAGTTTACAAAATGGGGTCACTTGTGGGGGTTTCTGCTGTTTCGGCATGTCAGCGACTCTTCAAATGTGACATGGTGTCTGCAACCTATCCCAGTCAACATAGCGCTCCTTTCTCTTCCGAACCCTGCCGCACACCAAAGCAGTGGTTTTCCCCCACAAATGGGGTATCGGCGTACTCAGGAGAAATTGCACAACAAATTTCATGGTGCAATTTATCATGTTACCCTTATGATAATGCAAAATTAGAGAATGAAAAACATTTTTTGTGGGAAAAATGTGAAAATTGTATTTTTATGGCTCAATATTATAAACTTCTGTGAAGCACCTGGGGGTGCAAGGTGCTCACCACACATCTAGATAAGTTCCCTAAGGGGTCTAGTTTCCAAAATGGTGTCACTTGTGGGGGATTTCCACTGTTTAGGCACATTAGGGGCCCCCCAAATGCAACATGGCATCCGCTAATTATTCAAACAAATTTTACATTCAAAAAGTCAAATGGCGCTCCTTCCCTTCCGAACCCTGCCGTGCGCCCAAACAGTGGTTTGCCTCCACATATGGGGTATCAGCGTGTTCAGGAGAAATTGCACAACAAACTTCATGGTGCAATTTATCCTATTACCCTTATGATAATGCAAAATTAAGGGATGAAAAACGTTTTTGTGGGAAAAATGTGAAAATTTTATTTTTACAGCTCAATATTATAAACTTCTGTGAAGCACCTTGGGGCTCAAGGTGCTCACCACACATCTAGATAAGTTCCCTAAGGGGTCTAGTTTCCAAAATGGTGTCACTTGTGGGGGGTTTCCACTGTTTAGGACCATCAGGGGCTCCCCAAATGCAACATGGCGTCCGCTAATTATTCAAACAAATTTTACATTCAAAAAGTCAAATGGCGCTCCTTCCCTTCCGAACCCTGCAGTGCGCCCAAACAGTGGTTTTCCCTCACATATGGGGTATCAGCGAGCGCAAGAGAAATTGCAAAAAAAAAATTTGGGGTCCATTTTTTCCTGTTACCTTTGTGAAAATAAAAAAAATTGGGTCTAAAGTAACATTTTTGTGAGAAAAGTTAAATGTTAATTCTTTTCTTCCACATTCCAAAAATTCCTGTGAAGCACTTGAAGGGTTAATAAAGTTCTTGAATGTGGTTTTGAGCACCTTGAGGGGTGCAGGTTTTAGAATGGTGTCACTTTGGGGTATTTTCTGTCATAAAGACCCCTCAAAGTGACTTCAAATATGACGTGGTCCCTAAAAAAATGTTTTTGTAAATTTTGTTGGAAAAATTAGAAATCGCTGGCCAACTTTTAACCCTTATAGCTCCCTAACAAAAAAAAATTTAGGTTCCAAAATTGTGCTGATGGAAAGTAGACATGTGGGAAATGTTATGTATTGACTATTTTGTGTGACATATCTCTCTGATTTAAGGGCATGAAAATTCAAAGTTTGAAAATTGCAAAATTTTCAAAATTTTCGCCAAATTTCCGATTTTTTCACAAATAAACGCAAGTGATATCGAAGAAATTTTACCACTATCCTGAAGTACAATATGTCACGAAAAAAACAGTCTCAGAATCAGGGGAATCCATTGAAGCGTTCCAGAGTAATTACTTCATAAAGTGACAGTGGTCAGATTTGAAAAAATTGGCCCGGTCACGAAGGCAAAAACAGGCTCTGGTGCGAAGTGGTTAAGGAGCTGAAACTCCTAAACCCTTCATCCAGTTTTAATGTGGATACCCTCAAATGAAAGCTGAAAGTTTGAACTTTAACTGCAACTGAATTGTTTCGTTTAAAATTCATTGTGGTAATGTCTAGAACCAAAATGAGATAAATGTTGCCTCTGTCCAAATATATATGGACCTAACTGTAAATGTGTTATAGCTGTAAATATAATAACGCTGCATTATTGCCGCGGAAAGGCATAAAAAAAAAAAAACTAAAAAACAATTTCTGAATTGCTGGTTTTTGTTTATTCTGCCTCCCAAAAATCAGAACAGAAAGCGATCAAAAAATGTCAAGTGCCCGAAAATGGTACAAAGAAAAACGTCAACTTGTCCTGCAAAAAACAACCCCTTACATGACTGTCGGCCAAAATATGGAAAAATTATAGCTCATAAAATATGGCTTTTTTAGTGTGTGACAGCTGTCAATCATAAAAACCCGATATATATCTGGTATCGCTGCAATCGCACCGATTCGAAAAATAAAGTCGTCAAATCACTTATACCGCACAAGGAACAGCATAAAAAATAAACACTAGGGTTGTGCCAGGGTTAGAGTTCGGGTTATTCCGGGGTGGGGACACAAGCACCCGCGATACTAGGTGCATACCAGAGTATCCGATGCAAACTCAAGTAGCGAGCACTTACGCTCAAGACTAAAGACAACTTATTCAATACGATGACCTAATGTTATCAAATTCTGTGGCGTACCACTGGGTTTAAAAATGTTCACTGTACCCCTTCATAAAATCCTTGAGGGGTGTAGTTTCCAAAATGGGGTCACTTGTGGGGGGTTTCTACCGTTTAGGTGCATCAGGGACTCTTCAAACGCGACATGCCGTCCGCTCTCAATTCCAGCCAATTTTGCGTTCAAATAGTCACACACTGCTCCTTCCCTTTTGAACCCTGCCGTGTGCCAACAGAGTGTTTTTTCCCCACATATCAGGTATCGGCTTACTCAGGAGAAATTGCACAACTAATTGCATGGCGCAATTTCTTCTGTTACCCTTGTGAAATTGCAAAATTGGGGGCTGAAAAACATTTTTTTGTGGGAAAAATGTGAACATTTTATTTTTATGGCTGAATGTTATAAACTTCTGTGAAGCACCGGAGGGTTCAAGGTGCTCACCACACATCTAGATAAGTTCCCTGAGGGGTCTAGTTTCAAAAACAGGGTCACTTGTGGGGAGTTTTCACTGTTTAGGCATATCAGGGGCTCCCAAAATGCCACATGGTGTCAGGTAAGGATTCCAGCAAATTTTAAAATCAAAAAGTCAAATGGCGCTCCTTCCCTTCCTAACTCTGCCGGGCGCCCAAACAGTGGTTTTCGCCCAGGAGAAATTGCACAACAATTTCGGGGGCCATTTTTTCCTGTTGCCCTTGGGAATTAAAAAAAATTGGGTCTAAAATAACATTTTTTGTGAAATAAGTTAAATGTTCATTTCTTTCTTCTACATTCCAAAAATTCCTGTGAAGCACCTGAAGGGTTAATAACGTGTTGAATGTGGTTTTGAGCACCTTGAAGGATGCAGTTTTTATAATGGTGTCAATTTTGGGTATTTTCTGTCATAAAGGCCCCTCAAAGTGGCTTCAAATGTGATGTGGTCCCTAAAAAATGGTTTTGTAAATTTTGTTGGAAAAATGAGAAATCGCTGGTCAACTTTTAACCCTTATAATTTACTAACCCAAATAAATGTTGGTTCCAAAATTGTGCTGATGTAAAGTAGACATGTGGGAAATGTTATTTATTATTTATGTTATTATATATTAATATAATAACAATTTGTTATTTGTATGGCATATCGCTCTGATTTAAGGGCATAAAAATTCAAAGTTTGAAAATTGCAAAATTTTCAAAATTTTCGCCAAATTTCCGTTTTTTTAACAAATAAACGCAAGTGATATATAAGAAATTTTACCACTATCATGAAGTACAATATGTCACGAAAAAACAGTCTCAGAATCAGTGGGATCCATTGAAGCGTTCCAGAGTAATTACCTCATAAAGTGACAGTGGTCAGAATTGTAAAAATTGGCCTGGTCATTAACGTGCAAACCACCCTGGGGGGTAAAGGGGTTAAACACCGTTTACGCTTCTGGATAACTGACATGTAATGTCACTACAAGTATATCAAATTCATGTAGTTATTTTCTTTTGCATAGAAAACACTTGGTCGCCATATTCTTACAACCATAACTTTAATTGTTCTATAGACAGAGCCATTTTAGGTGTGTACAACTTTTTAATCACAAGAATAAATAAATAAAAAAAAAAAAACAATAAATATGGAACTATTTTATTCACTTATATAGCGCCATTAATTCCACAGCGCTTTACAGACATTATCATCACTGGCCCTATTGGGGCTCACAATCTAATTTCCCTATCAGAAGGTCTTTGGGGTGTTGGAGGAAACCAGAGAACCCGGAGGAAACCCACGCGAACATGGAGAGAACATACAAACTTTTTGCAAATGTTGTCTTTGGTGGGATTTGAACCCATGACCCCAGCGCTGCAAGGCTACAGTGTTAACTTTCTCTCTAAATTTTTTTGGTGGGTTTTCATCATATTCTGAGAGCTATAACCTGTACATTTTTTTGTTAAGAGATCTGTATAAGGCCTTGTTTTTGTGTAGTGAGGTGTACCTTTTGTTGCTACCATTTTGGGGTGCAGGCAACTTTTGTGACCACTATTTAATACATTTTTTGCGAGGCAAGATAAACAAAACAACTCTGGTATTTTATTTTTTTTACATTGTTCGCCGACAGAGATAAATAATTAAATAATTTTATAGTACAGGTTGGTATGGGAGCACCTATACCAAATATGTGTTTTTGTAAATTGTTTTTAAACTTAACTAAAGTCATTTCTTATTAACCACTTCGCTCCAGAGCCTGTTTTTGCCTTCGTGACCGGGCCAATTTTTTCAATTCTGACCACTGCCAGTTTATGAAGTAATTACTCTGGAACGCTTCAACGTATTCCCCTGATTTTGAGACTGTTTTTTCGTGACATATTGTACTTCATGATAGTGGTAAAATTTCTTCGATATCACTTGTGTTTATTTGTGAAAAAAAATCGGAAATTTGGCGAAAATTTTGAAAATTTTGCAATTTTCAAACTTTGAATTTTTATGCCCTTAAATCAGAGAGATATGTCACACAAAATAGTTAATAAATAACATTTCCACATGTCTACTTTACATCAGCACAATTTTGGAACCAAAATTTTTTTTTGTTAGGGAGCTATAAGGGTTAAAAGTTGACCAGCGATTTATCATTTTTCCAACAAAATTTACAAAAACATTTTTTTAGGGACCACATCATATTTGAAGCAACTTTGAGGGGTCTTTATGACAGAAAATACCCAAAAGTGACACCATTCTAAAAACTGCACCCCTCAAGGTGCTCAAAACCACATTCAAGAAATTTATTAACCCTTCAGGTGCTTCACAGGAATTTTTGTAATGTGGAAGAAAAAAATTAACATTTAACTTTTTTCACAAAAATGTTACTTTAGACCCAATTTTTTTTATTTTCACAGGGGTAACAGGAAAAAAATGGACCCCAAATTTTTTTGTGCAATTTCTCTTGAGCGTGCTGATACCCCATATGTGAGGGAAAACCACTGTTTGGGCGCACTGCAGGGTTCGGAAGGGAAGGAGCGCCATTAGACTTTTTGAATGTAAAATTTGTCTGAATAATTAGCAGATGCTATGTTGCGTTTGGAGAGCTCCTGATGTGCCTAAACAGTGGAAACCCCCCACAAGTGACACCATTTTGGAAACTAGACCCCTTAGGGAACTTATCTAGATGTGTGGTGAGCACCTTGAACCCCCAGGTGCTTCACAGAAGTTTATAATATTGAGCTGTAAAAATAAAATGTTCACATTTTTCCCACAAAACCGTTTTTCATCCTTAATTTTGCATTATCATAAGGGTAATAGGATAAATTGCACCATGAAATTTGTTAAACAATTTCTCCTGAACACGCTGATACCCCATATGTGGAGGCAAATTACTGTTTGGGCGCATGGCAGGGTTTGAAAGGGAAGGAGCGCCATTTGACTTTTTGAATGTAAAATTTGTTTGAATAATTAGCAGACGCCATGTCGCATTTGGGGAGCCCCTGATGTGCCTAAACAGTGGAAACCCCCCACAAGTGCCACCATTTTGGAAACTATACCCCTTAGGGAACTTATCTAGATGTGTGGTGAGCACCTTGCACCCCCAGCTGCTTCACAGAAGTTTATAATATTGAGCCGTAAAAATAAAATTTTCACATTTTTCCCATAAAAAATGTTTTTCATTCCCTAATTTTGCATTATCATAAGGGTAACAGGATAAATTGCACCATGAAATTTGTTGTACAATTTCTCCTGAGTACGCCGATACCCCATATGTGGGGGAAAACCACTGCTTTGGTGTACGGCAGGGTTCGGAAGAGAAAGGAGCGCTATGTTGGCTGGGATAGGCAGCAGACACCATGTCACATTTGAAGAGTCGCTGACATGCCAAAACAGCAGAAACCCCCACAAGTGACCCCATTTTGTAAACTACACCTCTCAAGGAATTCATCTAGGGAAGTAGTGAGCATTTTTTAATTTTTAAATTTATACCATTGGGCAGTGAAAAAAGCATAATTATATTTTTACCACAAAAAATGTTTTACCCTCAGATTTTAAATTTTCACACAGGGCAATGGGTAAAAATGGTGCCGAAATGTGTCACACAATTTCTTCTAAAAGTGTCAATACCCCATATGGGGCTGTATCGTACCACTTAGCCATACGGTGAGATCTGAGGGGGAAGGAGTGCTATTTGACAATTGGAGAACAAATTATTGTAGAATAGGCATTTGGATTTGGGAGCACAAAATTTTCTGAATTTCTTTTGGGGGGCAAGGGCCATTTCGCTTTTCCAGAGCCTTTCTGCTACCAGTAACTTGGAATTCCCTTATATTTTTAACAGATGACGGACCTGAGTGGGGACTAGCTTTTTTTGAGGACTGAGTTGAAGCTTTTATTGGGAACATTTTACGTAACATTTATCAGGCGCTCTAGGCTGAGCACTTACATCGGGGTTTCCATCTAAATTTCCAAGTGATGTAATTCAGATGAAACCCCTGCAGGATCCATTCACTATAATGAGGCAGCAGAGTTACTCTGGACTCCGCCTGGCCTCTGTTTAGTGGTGTCCTTTTTTTCAGAAGTGCACAAAACTGTGGCCAACCGCACTTTTATGCACGCCTAAAACAAATGACACCGTGGGATCCCAGGCTAGACGGCATCGACAGTGGCCTATATCTGCCTCATTACAGGGAATCTTCCATCATGGGTTCCGGCTGAATCACGTATTTCAGAGATTTACACGGAAACTCTGGTGTAAGCGCTCAGCGCAGAGCGCAGGATAAATGTGGGCAGAGCCTTACTGCGATCTTTGGGAGACATAATAAACAAATCAGTAGCAGGTGAATAATATTTGTTTTATTCATTTTTTATGCCGTTCCTAGTGTGATATAACTGATTAGATTACTTTATTCTTCGGGTCGGTGCGATTACAGAGATACCAGATTTATATCGGGTTTTTATGACTGACAGCTGTCACACACTAAAATAAGCTTTTTTTGCAAAATCTAGTTTTTGCATCACCATATTTTGAGAGCTATAATTTTTCCATATTTCGGCCGATAGAGTCATGTGACGGCTTGTTTTTTGCGGGACGAGTTGACATTTTTATTGGAACCATTTTTGGGAATGTGACATTTTTTGATCGCTTTCTATTCCGTTTTTTGGGAGGTAAAATTAACAAAAACAAAACACTTCAGGAATTGTTTTTTTGAGTTTTTTTTTATGCCGTTCTGCGTGTGGTAAAAGTGATCAGGCAGCGTTATTCTTCGGGTCAGTACATTTACAGCGATACTACACTTACTGTATTTTTTTTATGTTTTGCCGCTTTTACACAATAAAACAATTTTATAGAAAAAAAAAATTTTTTTTGCATTGCTTTATTCTGAGCGCTATAACCTTTTTATTTTTCGGCTGATGGAGCTGTATGGCGGCTTTTTTTTGCGGAACAAGATGACGTTTTCAGCGGTACCATTTTTATTTCTATTCTGCTTTTTGATCGCATTTTTTTCCACTTTTTGTTTGGCGATATGATGAAAAAGCATATTTTTTTTGCTCCGTTTTTTATTTATTTTTATTACGGTGTACACAGAAGGAGTTAATTAGTGTGACAGTTTTATAGCTCGGGTTGTTTCGGACGTAGCGATACCAAATATGTGTACTTTTTTTGGTTTTGGAAAAATATACGGATTTATTGGTTTAATATTTTATTTATTTTTATTTATTTTGTGATTTTTTTTTTTTTAATAGTTTAAAAACTTTTTTGTACTTTTTTTTACATAGTCCCTGTATGGGACATTAATTTTTATTTTTCTGATCACTGATCTCATGTAATGTAATAGACATGTATTACATTACATGAGATCTTCACTGACTGTTTCAGTCAGTCTCCTGTCTGGCTCAGCATGCAGGCTGAGTCACATAGGACACCATATATGGCAGAGCTGGAGGCGGTCATGTGACCTCCAGCTGCCATAGCAACCCCAGGTCCTCAAACGAAACGGAGGTCTTCGGAGGTAAGTAAGACGACCCCCCTCTCCTCCTGCTGTCTCCTATATGCCGCGATCACTATAGATCGCAGCATATAGAAGACAGCAAAGGGTTAACATCACTGGGACCTGATCCAATCAGGTCCCGATGATGTTCCCTGTCAGAGCTAACGCTCTGCACCGAAATCGCAGTGCTTGCAGGACCCTGGGGGTCCTGAGCGCTTCGAGACCACCCACCGTTTTTAAACGTACGCGCTGCACAGAGCCCAGGCAGCGCGGACGTTTATCTACAGTGGGCGGTCGGGAACCGGTTAAAACTGATTTGTCTTTTTCTTTATATTTATTTTAATTTTTTACACTTAAATAAAAATGTTTAACATACTTAACTAGCCCCATAAGGGGACTTGAACATGCGTTCCTTTGATCTCATTGAAAACACATCAGATAATCTGTTGTACAGTGTATTGCTAAGCCAGTCAGTATTTGTTTGACAGATAGCCCCTGCCCTTGGAGGAATCAGATAGGCTGCTGTATATAGCAGACAGAGTCCACTATTAGCATTAATTTCAAAAACAAAAATCTATGGAATTAGTAGATAATCTTAATTACGAATGATAGAGTTGTATGGAGTAAAGGATTGAGTGATAATATCTACAGCAGGAATATATTTGTAGCCGCAATACAGCTCGCATTACAAAAAAGTGTGGCGATTAGTCACCACACTATAACTTATGCAAAGGAAGAAGCCTGGGACTTTTCAACCAATCAGATGCACTGACGCGCTTCAGTTTTATTAACAATATTAATTTTACCATACCTGGTATCTCACTAGTCTCAATCTGATTCTTCTCTGCACAACCAACACTTACACCTTGACCCGGAAACTGATCCCATGATGTATGTTCACGGAATATAACACTTTGCATATCTGTAACCTGAGAAGAACATATATTAAGTGGCTAGGTCATTTAATTATTCAATTATATAGTCTTTTGGCCTCTGTCTTGCTAATAGACTCCTAAGGACACATTTCGTGTATATGATAGAAGATTTCTAAATAAACATATCCGGGCTCTAGAATGTGACAGGTGGGGTCGTGGCTGGGCAGGGTGAAGTGCATGGGTGGGCAGGACTCAGCATATGTCACTTGGTATCTGTGAATGATGCCAGCTCTCTCTGTATGTATACAGCATGGTGTATATATTATATACACATACAATATATATTGTATTCCCTTTATAATGTGGGTACATTCAGATCTCTTACTAATATATACAGTGAATACATCAGCGCCCCCAATCAAAGAACTCAAGATGCAATGATGACACACTGCTCGCTGCTGGAGATAAACTATTGTAGGGAGCACAGAGCCATAATTTAACAATTATCGTCTGGAGATCTTAATCACTGTTGGCGGACATTTTCCTGAGGCCCACCACTCAGCACTGAAATCTTAGGAGAGCCCATGGCCTGCAGTCTCACAGTGCCGGGACACCCCTTCCTCCCAGCCAGAGGCCTGCAACATTGCCCAACTCCTTCCGCTGGCCTCCTGAAACAGGGACCCTGCCTCCTGAGACCCCGCTCCATTGCCGATCCCCGGTAAACTACTGTAAAATGGAACTACAGTTGGAACCAGAAGTTTACATACACTATATAAAAAAGACACATCAGCTCAAAATCAATGGCTCTCTTTCATCCCCCTTCAGTATCAAAAATGTCAAGCGCCAAGGTTTTCCCCTTTCTCCCATGTGATATATTTTAATTATGGAACATCTCTTGGAAGCTATTAGAATCAATCCCAATATACGAGGTAGTAAAATAGCGGGCGCGGAGTATTAATGCTCTGCATTAACGGACGACCTACTAATTTACTTGACCAACCCACATATCTCTCTCCCATCTCTCCTGTTCAGTCACTGGTCCAATTTTAAGATTAATTTTGACAAATTGGAAGCCCTAAACATCTCCTTCCCCCTTCATGTGGTAGATATCTTAAAATCCAATTTTCCCTTTAAATGACCCACTAGTAAGCAAATTAGCTATCTGGGCATAACTATCTCACCTAACCTATCAGAATTGTTTTCCTTAAATTTTCAAACATTTTTTTCCAGACTAGAGGTAGATCTGAATTCATGGAACAGAGGGGAATTCTCTGGTTTGGAAGGATAAATATCCTCAAGATGACGGTTCTGCCTAGACTTCTATAACTTTGCAGATCATCCCTTTCTATATCCCTGTCTCTATCTGGACAAAAATCCAACATAAATTTTGTCAATTCATTTGGCTCACAGGGAGACCTAGATCACGCAGTAATGTCCTGGTACGCTCTAAGGAGGCAGGTGGGGTGAGGCTCCCTGACTGCTGAAAGTATTATCTGGCGGCAGCTCATGTGAGGATACTTGATCTTTTACACTCCTGCAAACATTGAAATATATTCATATTCCCAATCTGAGGGGTGTTCTGATTGATGAAAGAGGTCCATTAGCCCCAATTACCGATAATCCACACTTCTCTGATGCCTCAGCCAACTGCTTCTTCGGTAGCTCTAGGAGCAGACCTCTACAATTGTGCCATGTGGCCCCTGGGGTGTTCTGCTCCCTCTCTCGGCCGTCCTGGGGGACATTATCCCTAGAACACGCTACAATTTTGAGTACATTCAACTTTCATACTTTATTTCCTCAAATATGGGCGAATGGAATGTTGCTCGCCCCCTATCGGCCTTCGAACTAATGTGTGTTGCTTCCAGTAGTACAGCTCACGCTATGGTAGTGATTTATAAGCTATTGTTAAATAATGATCGGGATATATTGCCCCCTTTTTGTAGGGCGTGGGAGTGCGAGTTGCACCAGATGTTCACCGGAGACCAGTGGGACAGATGTATCATATGTCTTCTATAGCCAACTAAGGCACAGGAAAGGAATTAGAATCCTGGGGTCTCTGATCTGTGTTGGCAGTGTGGAGCTCAACCTGGCACAATGGGTCACATCTGGTGGTCATGTCTGGTACTCGGGGCCTTCTGGGAGAGTGTCCTGAAGGTAATTCAAGAGATGACTCGGGTATCAATTCCTAAGAAACCAGAAGCTAGCTTATCATACATGTTCCCGATGCCTAAGAATACCTTCAAGAAATCGTTGTTAAAACACCTCCCAGTCAGCTAAGGTAGTTGTCACTGGAAATCTGTTGATCCTCCCTCGTTGGAGGAATGGTTTTCAGAGATAGTTTCCATCCCATGAACTTTGGCTGAGTGCACTAACACAAGAGGAGGTCAACAAAATGGCTACTAAATGGTTTCATTGGGAGTCCTTCCTATCCTCTTCAATTTACCAAAGCATGCTTAGGTAGAATCCATCAGACTCCTTCACCTCATTCAATCTTTGATTATTTCGCCTAGTCACATACATGGTTTATATAGCAATCTATCTCACAATAGACATATAAATAAGTAATTTGTAGTGTTTGGTATCCTCGTGGTCCTCCCTAAAACCTTCTCTTTTCTCCCCTTTCCTGTGTGGCATGTGCTTATCGCCAATAGTCGATGCATTGTCAGATCTTGAAAAACAAATATTAAACAATCAATTTAAATGTTCATGAGATAATGATTTCCTATCATTGTACACTAAATGTCCTCATTGATTTTTGTTCTTTGATGATTTCCCTTTCCCCTTTTGGACCCTAAAAATCAATGAAAATCTTAATTAAGAAAGAGACACATATGCATGTTTTTCTCAATATCTGACATGAAATCAGAATAGACCTTTCCAGTTTTAAGTCAATTAGGATTACCATCATTTTTAATGTCTGCCAAATTCTAGAATAACGAGAATGTTTTAAGGCATTTTTATTACTTACTCAATAGTCAAAAGTTTACATACACTAAGATTACTATGCCTTTAAACAATTCTGGACTGCCTATATGATGATGTCATGTGTTTGGAAGCTTCTGTTAAGTTTTGTGGAAATATCTGAGTTAATTAGAGACACACCTGTGGATGTATTTTAATGCACACCTGAAACACACTGCTTCTTTGTGTAGCATCATGGGAAAGTCTAAAGAAATCAGCCAAGATATCAGGAAGAGAATTGTGGACTTGCACATGTCTGGCTCATCTTTGGTACAATTTCAAGATACCTGAAGGTGCCTTGTTCATCTGTACAAACAATTATATGCACATACAAACAAGATGGGAATGTCCAGCCATCATACTGCTCAGGAAGGAGACGGGTTCTGTGTCCCAGAGATGAACGTGCTTTGGTCCGACATATGCATATCAACCCAAGGAAAAAAGCAAAAAGACCTTGTGAAAATGATGTAACGGATGTGTCAGATGTGACAGACAGTCTCTCTGCAGTTGGCTGCACAAGATCTCTTCATTTGGCATTGCAGACACCTTTTAAAATCTGTCTTACTTTAGGACCCAGCGGCTACCTTCCTCCTGCTCTAATTGACACGCTGGCCTGGCTGTTTAAATACTTTGTTTGCTACAGGGAGGTGCCGGTGTTAATCACATGTTCCCTTGTGAAGTTTTGGAGCTGCTTACTTCCTCGCTGAAGTTGGCTCAAGCTAAGTTGCTTCCCTGTTGTCTTTAGTTGATGGTGGGGACCGACCACTGCTCAACCCCCCCTTCCCTATCTATGGCCTTCAATACTGAAGCAACATCTCAAGACATCAGCCAGGAAGTTAAAGCTTGGGCGGAAATGGGTCTTCCAAATGGACAATGACCCGAAGCATACTGCCAAAATGGTAACAAAGTGGCTTAAGGATAACAAAGTCAATGTTTTGGAGTGGCCATCACAAAGCTCTGATCTCAATCCTATTGAAAATTTATGGGCAAAGCTGAAAAGGCAGTGGGAGCAAGGCGACCTACGAACCTGGATCAGTTACACCAGTTTTGTCAGGAGGAATGGGCCCAAATTCCAACCAACTAGTGTGAGAAGCTTGTGGAAGGATATCCCAAGTCATTCAGTTCAAGGGCAATGGTACCAAATACTAATGAAATTTATGTAAACTTTTGACTTTGCAGTAAGTAATAAAAAATGCCTTAAAACATTCTCTCATGATTCTGGCATTTGGCAAAATATTAAAAATCCTGGTAATCCTAATTGACCTAAAACGGGAAAGGTTTATTCTGATTTCATGTCAGATATTGATGAAAACATGCATTTGTGTCTTTTTATATAGTGTATGTAAACTTCTGGTTTCAACTGTACAAGAGGCATCACCATTTTTATTTAAATAAATTAATTTTTCCTATTTTCCTCCTCAAAATTTGAGGTGCGTCTTATGGTCCAGTGCATCTTATAGTCTGCAAAATATGGTGATAAAATATTGTGGCGTGGTGAGGTAACACAGGAACAGTTTCCATTTAAATATCCAGGCTGGTTTATTGGTGCATCATAAAACATGCCACAAGCAAGGGAAAATAAATGGCCTTTCAGTGCAGGCAAAATAAAGTAAACAGTTCCAACAAAGTCACTTTAGAGACAGTCCAGGAAACACAGGCTGGGCAGCATCCAGCATACCGGCTCAGTCTGGAGACGTCACACAGGAGGTCTTCTTACCTCCAAACACAGGCCATGTGTGAAACAAACAGACTCCATTTAGAATGTGAACCACATCCAGAGGTGGAGTATATGGGAAGTCAAACCTGCCCCTCTCTCAGGCTGCCCGTAAACCTAACCCAGATGCACAAAACAAGCCTCTTAGTACTATGTGCATTACAGCATTACTCCAAGTTTACATCACAGAGGACAACCACCTCCGTGATACATACCTCCCATCAACTATGTGTCCGGTAGCCACCTTACATACCTCCCCCTCGGCCTAAAGCCATGGGGCTTTGCACCTTTAACCACTAGACACGGAATTCTTGAGAGGTCATTGGTATTACCATGTAACTTCCCGGCTCTATGTTCCACATGGAAGCTGAAATCCTGCAGGGCTAAAAACCAGCGGGTAGGTAATTAGAGCGTTTTTCCCCTTTTTCTCCCTCAACCACCTGCGTCTGGCATGGTCTCATACTAATTCAATTTTTTGCCCTAACAGATAGCATTGTAAAGTGTCCACTGGCCACTTTATGGCAATGCATTCCTTTTCTACGATGGAATAATTCTTCTCAGATGCCGACGGTATCCTACTCAGGTAGAAGCCGGGGGCCTCCAGAACCAGAAAATTACACAGAGGTACTTTTCAGTTCTTGAAAGGCCATCTCCGCCTCTGCAGACCATTTGGCCATAGCGGATTCCGTCCCCTTAAGGAGGCCGGTCAGAGTTGCGGCCATCATGGCAAAGTTTAGGAGGAATCTCCTGTAGTAACACACGATTTCCAGAAAGGAGCATCAGTCAGGTGTAGAGAAAGCGGTTTACCCTTGGCTTGTTGTGACATACCTTGCAGGCCTAAGTCTCTCGATCAGCTCATCAACACGTGGCATCGGATATGCGTCGAACTTGGAGACTTCATTCAGCTTCCTATAATCGTTAAAGAACCTCCATTCACCATGCGGTTTTGAAACCAGGACAATCGGGCTGGACCACACGCTCTTGGATTCCTCAATGACTCCAAGCTTCAGAATACGCTTTACTTCCTTGGATATCAGCTCTCGCTGGGCCTCAAAAATTCGATAGGGCTTCAAGTTCACCCGCACATGGGATTACGTCAGAACCTCGTGTTCTATGATCTTTGTACACCCTGGCTTAACTGAGAACAGGTCCCTGGTCCGCTGCAGCAACTCCCGACACTGCTGTTTTTGGGCCTCCGACAGCATCTCCGCTATTGCAACTCCTTCAACGTCTGCTTCTAGCTTGACAAGCAAACATGGAGTTTCAAAGGGCTCCTTATCTTGCCACGGCTCTTGATAAGATTGAAGTGGTACACTTGGTACGGTTTTCGTATTGCTGGTTGATGAACTTGTAGTTCACTTCAGCACCTCATAGAGGCCTTGCTATTTGGCCAAGAACTTAACTCTCCACGGTGGGTATTACTACGAGGACTTGGACCCCAGGGCTGAACTGCCTCATTCTAGCTGAATGGTTGTAGATCCTAGCATAAGCCTCTCGTGCCTGGAGATGTCTTTTTCCGATGGGCATCACCATTGCAATCTTCTCCTGTATCTGGGCAAACAAAGTCCCAGCCTATGATAATGGGGTGCAATAAGTTCTGGACTACGCCGACCTCGTGGGACTCAGTACTTGGGCTGTTTCAATGTCCAGTCTGACCAATGGATAGTCTTAAGCATCCCTGTGAATGCAGCGGATGCCAACCTATTTCCCAGGGATCAGCTGGAGAGCAAGTGTGCCCCTCACGAGGGCACACTCCCTGGGTCTAGCAGACCAGTCCCCTTTACGGGACAAACCTGTGGACCCTTGCTGTGTGGACAATTCACACTACAGGCCAGATAAACATATTATCAACTGCGGCGTCCCAGGCTACAGTCCATGTGCTCGGAGATCAGGGGACAACGGGTGGTTATATGGCATGGGCCGTGACATTTCCAGCATATATAGCCAACTAGGACCTTTGTCATTACCTCCTTCACCCCTTTAGACCTTGGACGCCCACCCCCATTTGGGCCTCTGCCCCCTGTTAGGACCCCCAGTTTGGAGTTTGCCTCAAAACGGAACCCTCGACCCCCTATTGGTCTCGAAAAGGAATGCATGAACCGGTCCATCAACACTCGCTCTACCATTAGTGCAGGGGTAGAGGACTCCAGCTGCAACCATTTTTGGACCGGGTGCAGCAGATAAAACATTTTGGAGCAAGAGGGTTCATCACAATGATATGCCCAGCGGTGGACCCGTTGTGCCCTAACAGTCGCTGTCAACCCCGAGCACGCCAAAATTATGTGCAAAAACAACATTTTTATCATCTTGATCTGATGTTTGTCTGAGATTTTTGAATGGTCTGTGCATATGTAAATATTTAGTAAAAAAAAAACATAAAAAATTATATATCTTCCTCACTTTCCAGAAGCCTGCTTTTCTCCTGAAGGGTCTCTGGTTGGTTCAAACACTTAAATAAATAGGTAGTACGGGAGAAAGGGGCATGAATATACAACATCAGCACAGGAAAGGTAAAAAAAAACATCTAAAACGTACAAGTTATACAGCATTTCTGGCTGTACTACATCTAAAAACACATCTATAGCTGTCTAAGGAGTAATTGGGATTTTGTTAATCAGATACACTCTCCATATTACTATTATAGATAATTTTGTTTATTATTGACATCACAATATACACCATTGGTATTAATAATAGAACTCAGTAAAGACCAGTAAATATTGCATATGTACAGTATAATACAATAGATGTTGGAAGTAGTGACCCGTACTTTGAACAAGATATGTTTGTAAAAATCTTGCTTCAGACATCAAAGAAAGTTTCTGGCTGTGGGTCAACCATCCTGAACTTGACAGCCTCAAATGAATATATGAGGCTGTCAGGTCAGGAGACTTGCGGCCAGTCCATGCATGCTTCATGGAGGTCTGAAATTGGCCTTACTCACCTACTCAGTTCCCTGCCGCATCAATGGTCTTTGCTGATCCTGCAGCAATCACATCTCTCATTTATGTTTCTGTTACAACCAATTACTAACCTCAGCGGTGATGTGCTATACATGCAAGGGTCAATAATGAACAAGTGGCTGCTGCGGTCATGTGAATGATAGACATGATGTCATTACTGCAGGACCCACAGAGACTGCTGAAGCGGAGCGTGGATTTAATACGCAAGTACTCTAATTTATTTTAACACTTTTCCTCTCTAAGAATATTATTTTTAAAAATCCTTCAACAACCTCTTCAAAATCTAAGGAAAAAGTAATTTTGCAAATAATTACACTTATTTACCTGAAAAGTAACTCCATCAGGAAAGCGTGTTTGTAATTCTGAAGGAAAGTATCCATCCATGATATCTCTCAGACATTGCTGAAATATAAAAACTCATCAACACTTGTTAGTCAAGTAGTGTTTTCTCAAACTTTTATTAGACTTGCCTCGCACTCTCGTACCTGTGTTGATGGCTCTTGGTAGGAGCGAAATGGCCCTTGGAACATGATGATTCCATTTTTATATAAAGTGAGTGGAACAGGCTCAGGAAGCCTCAGACATGCTGCCCCCTCTTTATACTCTATATGTGATACACCTTCTCCTCCCAAGAGATTCAAGTCTCGCAGATTCTCAAGGACCAGATCAAAATCTGGTTGGAAAATGTAAAAAGAAGGTCCTGTGCATTTACACAAAAAATATTTTTAAATGTGAATATTTGTTATATTTCAGTTTCCAGCTTATTGTGTTCCAGAATTTGGAGGTTGCAATATATCATTGACATTAGTCACCTGCACTGCTATCCAGGGTCTCCTGTTCAGAAGCTTCTGATGAACCATCATCTCCAACCCAAATAAGTCCATAATCACTAAGAAATCGCTGAGTGTAAAAAAGCAAAAAGATAAATCTTTAATGCAAAAGATTTGCCTAGGGCTAAAATGTACATATTGTTAAAAAAATCAATCTTTATATAACTAGAAATGTGTATTTAAAATGCATCCAGAAATGCGTCTAACCTAAATATTTCAGGTCTCTAACTACACTCATCATTTCTGGTAATGTTATAATGTGCCTGCCATATAATCTTATGGTGTGAGATGTAAGGAAAAGAAGCAAATTGTTCAGAGCTTCACACTAGAACGAGCCAGCATACTCAGCAGTTACAGAGAGAACATTAAAGAGGTTGTCCAGGACTTTTATAAAGGGCCTAAAAAGTTACAGCCATGCAGTTGGTAAGTGACTGCCTGTTGTACCCAATGCTGGCTTAGAGTGGTCACCAACCGTTCCTTCCAGAGATTTAACTGCTCCATGTCAACAGAGCAGCTCTTCTTCTTGGCTGCTCTGTCGACAGAGGGCGAATGCAGACATCATGCTTATGGACAGCCAGCTTCCCACAGTTAGGCAACAGGGAGCCAACTATCGGTCAGCATGACAACGGTAGCCACACCTCATCAACAGAGCAGAGCAGAAGAGAAGCTGCTGCTCTGTCGACGTTGCTGAGCCACTGAATCGCCTGCCAGGAGCGGTCAGTGTTCGCTCTGTGCCGGCAGAGATTGGGTACGGGCACAACAGGCAGCTAGGTAGCAACGACTTGCCTGTTAGTCTTGGACAACCCCTTTAAAATGTACCTTCATTTACACAGAAAAACTATCATACTGGAGGCTGCACTAGAAACCTTTTCCAAAAATCTGTTTCATTTTGCAATGTACAGTACAGACCAAAAGTTTGGACACACCTTCTCATTTAAAGATTTTTCTGTGTGAAAATGATACATTCACACTGAAGGCATCAAAACTATGAATTAACACATGTGGAATTATATACTTAACAAAAAAGTGTGAAACAGCTGAAAATATGTCTTAAATTCTAGGTTCTTCAAAGTAGCCACCTTTTGCTTTGAGGACAGCTTTGTACACTCTTGGCATTCTCTTGATGAGCTTCAAGGAGGTAGTCACCGGAAATGGTCTTGAAGGAGGTTCCCAGAGATGCTTAGCACTTGTTGGCCCTTTTGCCTTCACTCTGCGGTCTAGCTCACCCCAAACCATCTCGATTGGGTTCAGGTCTGGTGACTGTGGAGGCCACGTCATCTGGCGTAGCACCCCATCACTCTCCTTCTTGGTCAAATAGCCCTTACACAGCCTGGAGGTGTGTTTGGGGTCATTGTGCTGTTGAAAATTTTTTAAGGTCCAACTAAACGCAAACCGGATGGAATAGCATGCAAGATGCTGTGGTAGCCATGCTGGTTCAGTATGCCTTCAATTTTGAATAAATCCCCAACAGTGTCACCAGCAAAGCACCCCCACACCATCACACCTCCTCCTCCTTGCTTCACGGTTGTAAGCAGGCATGTAGAGTCCATCCGTTCACCTTTTCTGCGTCGCACAAAGACACGGTGGTTGGAACCAAAGATCTCTAATTTGGACTCATTAGACCAAAGCACAGATTTCCACTGGTCTAATGTCCATTCCTTGTGTTCTTTAGCCCAAACAAGTCTCTTCTGCTTGTTGCCTGTCCTTAGCAGTGGTTTCCTAGCAGCTATTTTACCATGAAGGCCTGCTGCACAAAGTCTCCTCTTTACAGTTGTTGAAGAGATGTGTCTGCTGCTAGAACTCTGTGTGGCATTGACCTGGTCTCTAATCTGAGCTGCTGTTAACCTGCAATTTCTGAGGCTGGTAACTCGGATAAACTTATCCTCAGAAGCAGAGGTGACTCTTGGTCTTCCTTTGATGGGGCGGTCCTCATGTGAGCCAGTTTCTTTCTTGCGCTTGATTGTGTCCCCAAGTGCAGTTGCAAAATCATTCAAAGTTTGCCCAATTTTTTGGACTGACTGACCTTCACTTCTTAAAGTAATGATGGCCACTCGTTTTCTTTACTTAGCTGCTTTTTTCTTGCCATAATACAAATTCTAACAGTCTATTCAGTAGGACTATCAGCTGTGTATCCACCAGATTTCTGCACAACACAACTGATGGTCCCAACCCCATTTATAAGGTAAGAAATCCCACTTATTAAACCTGAGAGGGCACACCTGTGAAGTGAAAACCATTTCCGGTGACTACCTCTTGAACCTCATCAAGAGAATGCCAAGAGTGTGCAAAGCAGTCATCAAAGCAAAAGGTGGCTACTTTAAAGAACCTAGAATATAAGACATATTTTCAGTTGTTTCACACTTTTTTGTTAGGTATATAATTCCACATGTGTTAATTCATAGTTTTGATGCCTTCAGTGTGAATGTACAATTTTCATAGTCATGAAAATACAGAAAAATCTTTAAATGAGAAGATGTGTCCAAACTTTTGGTCTGTACTGTATAATGAATGATGTCGTCTAGATTTTAATCGCTAGTGCTGTAATACGATTGTACGGTGGTAAAAATGAAGCCTACTGTGTAAGACTTCACAGACAATTGGTCATTCTGCCATTACTGCTAATGGAAATGGTTTTGAGATACGCTTTAAGTAAAGGATTCTAAACGATCTGAAAGCTTAATGTACATGCTGTTCCTAGTGTGGAACTCTGATAAATCAGCTACCTTCCACCTCCACTCCCCTCTCCCTTCTCACAGTATAAGTCTCATATACTGAATAGGCAATGAGACAGTAATATACTGTAAATAGATAAGACTGTCTAACAATAGACAAATTAGTGAGATTTTTGAATATTTACAGTGAGCCTAGTTGTAAGGAAAAGGGAACTACAAAATGCTGGAAGGTGAAGAAGATGCCACTCGCCACTAACTAAAGGTTTATGCGCACAATAAAACACAAATCTATGTATAACAACTATAACAGATATGCTATAACACTCATACATTAAAGAGCACAAGCTATCTGCCACTAATCTTTATTAGGTAACATTGACTAGTGATGTGATAATGCTGCTTCTTTACTGCAATGCATGAAAACCATGAACAGTGATGTGGAATAAATACAAATAATGGGAAATAGTTAACATAATGTTGTTAAAGAGGATCTTTCACCAAATTTTTCACATTGAACTTGACACGCGATGTAATAGTGACTACAGAGCAAAATAATTTTTTTTTACCTTTCTGTTGCAGATATTAGTAACGGAAGTACTTCGCACTGTGAGGCAGTGACTGGGATTGTATACGAGGGACGTTATATATCCCCCAGAATGTGTACAGAGACCTATTAAATCCATTGGAGTGCATTGCAGTCACAGACACACCTGCGGCTGCAATGCAGGAATGAACGTGAGCATTGACCTGGTCAGGCTATCTGGCTAAGGCAGATTAGTAAAGCCCGGCAGGGCCTTCATTTCTTGGGGGAGGCTACAGGAAGGCAGTGGGCCTCCTCCCTCCAACCCGAGTTTTCCAGTGGCTCTTGCCACAGGTCCTTTAAAATCCCTGCAATAAGGATTAGTGTTGTTCTATGTTGGAACCTGCTAGGAGCATAGCAGGAAAGCTCAGCAGGATTGAGTGTGGCTGAACCCATGCCTGGGAAGGCTCTGCACCTGTCAGGCTCTGAGCGGCCTGGCACGGCCATTGTCCACAGCAACCATTGTTTATGGACTCATGTTAACCCAGCTGTGAACCGGAGGACTTTCTGTTTACCCGTAAGTTGCTGAATAAAAGCTGTTTATGTTGGACTAGCTTGGGTCACTGCCTCAGTTACTGCACGTTGTGAACACCACCGCCTTACAGCACCTAATATGTTAATGTCATGGGTTTACCATGACAGACAGGAGCCAGGAGATAATGCCGTCTGATTTCTCCTAATTTTGCACTGTTTAGTAGCATTTCAACTTCATATTAAACTGTGCAGGTTTCCTCTAGCAGTGCAGGGGTTAAGCTGTTCAGTTCTGAACTCCTGAAAGCTTTCTTGGGTGATGCTCTCAGCTAATAAATACTTCCCTCTCCTATATATACTGGACTCTGGCAAGCAGGCATTGCCAGAGTTAGCTTCATGCTGCATGATTCAAGAGTTGGTGGATTTAGCTAAACACTGTTGCTTGGTTTTAGTTGTGTGCAAATACTCTCCTACTTTGGTTTTCCCCTTCCTTCACTCCCGGTGTTTCCCTTTGTTGTTTGTGAGAGCTGTGACAGGGTCACTGGTGTTATATGTGAGGGGAGGTATGTGTCACTACGGCTGCTAGCCTGTGTGAACTGAACCTACAACTTTTCCCCAGCATGTTATATGTTGAGGGTGTAATCACCATTGTGAAGCGAGTGGTTTTGTGTGAATGGCATAGAGATCGGGTGGGAAGTCATTCACCCTACCTCCCCTCAGGGTGTGGCTGAGCAAGGTTAAATGCTCAGACACTTTTTTTTCTCTGGTGTGATCTGGAGAGTCAAGTTTGCAGATGTGTGTAGAAGCTAGAGAGCTCCACTAAAGGAGTTTGCCTGAACGGCTTGTGATACAGAGAGTGGGTGGAACCCGCTCACTTATGTACTGTGCTATACTTAATGTTTTTCCGTTACGCCGGAAAGGCCGTGTTTATTTTGATGAATCTGCAGTGCTTATGCAGCTACAATAAACGTGCAGAAGAAACAGTGTCCTGAGTCTACGTCTGGAAGCAGTCGAGTGAGGAGTCTTGCCACAGTTCGTGCGAGAGTGCGTGCAAGATTCCAGGAACACGTGTACCTGCCACAGAGACCTGTGGATGTGCTAGGTAAAGGCCGCCAGCCAGCGATGTCCAGCAGCATGGATGAGCTCCTTAAGCACTTGCTGCAAAGTCAGCAGCAGCAACACCAGCAATATTTGCAGAGCCAGCAGAGGCTACAACAGCAGCACCGTGAGCAGCAGCAAATGCAGCAGGAAATTAATAAACTCCTGATACAGCAGCTCCAACAACAACAATGGCAGATGGATCTCCTGGCAGAGGATCTCCTGGCAGAGGAAATCCGCACCAGAGAAACCGCCCCTCCCCTAACTCCAGATGATGTCTCCTGCATCCGGAAGCGGTAAGGCGAGAGATGCAAAAGATAACCCCAGGGGCAATGTTGAGGCATTTCTGACTGTTTTAGAAAGGGTAGCAGAGCGTAAAAAGCTGCCACTGGAGCAGTGGGCGGAGGTACTGGCCCCCTATTTAACGGGTGAACCCCAAAATGCCTACTATGACCTGGCCCTACAGGATACCCAGGAGTATGCCAAAGTAAAAACAGATATTGGCACGCTCAGGAGTGACTGTCAGTCAGAGCGCAAAGGGTCCACCGCTGGGCGTATAGTAGTGACAAACCACCCAGGTCACAAATGTTTGACTTGCTACATCTAGTCTAGAAGTGGCTGCAGCCAGAGTCTTCCTCTCCTGCCCAGATGGTTGAGTGTGTGGTGATGGACAGGTTCATCCATTCCCTACCCAGGCAGATGCAGACCTGGGTGGCTCAGGGCGACCCTCAGAACGCGGACGACCTTGTGGGCCTGGTAGAGAGGTACTATGTGGTCGAAAAATCCCTCGGGAAACCGGACCTAGTAAATTCCCCATACTGGGGTACCCAAAGAGGAGCGGGCTCACCAAGTAAGGGGTCTAGAGTCACAAAAGGGGGTTGTCCCAATCCCACTAAGGGCCCGGCAAAGACTGCTGTGAGGGATGTGGTATGTTGGCAGTGTCACAACCCTGGACACGTAGTCGCCCAGTGTCAGATGTCCCCTGAGCCAATGGACTGCAGCCTAGGCAGACGGTGTTCATATTATGCTTACCCAGCCTGCAGTGTGGACTGTCAACCCGGCAAGGGGCCGCAGGTATGTGCCGTGTCGATTAATGAAGTAAAAGTGCTTGGACTGTTAAGACTCTTGGAGTCTGGTAACCTTAAATCAGTGCCACCCTTCCCCACCAGCGGATCCTTGCCAAAATTGTGGGCATATGCTGCATACATGGGGACACCAAGAACTAACCGGTGGCCAGAGTGATGGTGGGAACAGACTGTGGTGCCCAATCCCACGAGGTCGGGGGGGTCAAGGGCCTGATACATCTCGTCATATTGGAGAGTGATTTTTCCTTGTTCAGGGACTTATGGGGTAAGGAAACCAGACTGAGTCAAGAGGGCCAAAAGCCAGGTCCCTAGGGAAATACTCCGGTCGACATCGGAAGTCGATGGATTCCCATTGTGTGTCCTTGCTGGCGATGAGGAAGAGACTGTGACCGAGGAGGCCGACCTTCCTGTGTTAGAGGGTCACGGAGAGAACTTTGGGTCTGCTCAAGTTTGGGACTTGACCTTGAAGGGGGCGTGGGACAATGTTACTGTCTGTAATGGGGTCACTCAAGAGCTGGGGGCAGACACCAGGTATTTAGAAAGGAATAAGTCCAGCGCTATAAGTCCATAAAAAATCCATTCTTCATTTATTTCATAGCTTCAAATAGTATAAAACCAATTAAGTCACAGTCCAGATATTAAAAACATACGCGTTTCGAAGCAAACCAGTGAGTCTTAATCATTGACAAGGATCTGATGGCGACTGAACATTTTAAACTAGTTCACAATTCAGTCCCCACTTACAGACTGAGAACATCAAATATGCATTTCTCTATTCATAATGGTAAAGGAGATTGTGCCTGATATTGATACCATGTGGTACCCTAATATTCAGCTGGTAGATCCACTAGGTTTCTCGGCTTATTAGTTTTCTTTTAATATCACCACCCCTGGATGGAATTCTTACCCTTTCTATGCCTGACACTTCAAAAGAAGACACATTACCTCCATGGATATTAATAAAATGTTTGGAAATTGCTGAACTTTTATTAATGATTTTGCTGATGGCATCTGAGAGGTGACGTCATATCCTGATTTTCAGCGGCCCCCCCCCCCGGACAGCCTACATATTGAAGGTCACACAAACCGCATCGCACAGTATACACCACGTTGCTTGTGTTGCAGTTTATGCATGAATTAATCACAAGAGACAAATGTTTTAGTATTCTTCATATAATTGCAACAGGTGCATATATTGTGCCTGCACTTGTATGACCCTCTAGTACTGAGCCAATTGTCCTTTTTATTATTGTTATCATTGAGATAGAGGCTGGTAGACAGAATATCTCCCAAAGTGGAACTTTTTTTGCAATAAATTTCACAGGATTTGTCAGGATTTTCTCTAGTTTTTTACCTTGATATAATATAGGTAATCTCTTTTTAAAAATGTTAGTAATATTTGAGAAGTGTAGACTATATATAGTTGAAAACACTACTCCTTTGTTTTTATCTATATGATTGGACCTATATTTCTGACACTTTTTCCTTTCTCCTGTTTCTTTTAGCATCTCTGCTCTGTCTTTGTGGCTGATTATGTTTTCAGCCCTGTCTAACATCCACTTGGAGTAACCCCTTCCTGTCAGTCTGACTCGGACCTCATCTTTAGCTTTTTCAAACGTTTTCTGTAGAGATTAATTCCTTTTAAACCTATACGACTCTCCAAGAGGGACGTTTTTAATTAAATTTTTCTGATGACATGACTGTGCCAGTAAAGTGGAATTTGTGGCTGTACTTTTGCGATAGGGGGACAGTACAACTTGATTCACAGAATCCAAACTAAGCGTCACATCCAGAAAATTAATGGAATTAATTCCAATTGAATGAGTAAATCTCAGATTCATTTCATTGTCCTTACAATGCAGGATAAATTCCGACGCAGATTCTACCGTCCCGTCCCACACCAGGAGGATGTCATCGATATAACGACCCATCCACCTGATGTGGGCGGAAAGGGGATCAGCGGCGGAAAAAAACAAAATCCTGTTCCCAGGCTGCCAGATATACAGTACAGACCAAAAGTTTGGACACACCTTCTCATTTAAAAGATTTTTCTGTATTTTCATGACTTTGAAAATTGTACATTCACACTGAAGGCATCAAAACTGTGAATTAACACATGTGGAATTATATACTTAACAAAAAAGTGTGAAACAACTGAAAATATGTCTTATATTCTTGGTTCTTCAAAGTAGCCACCTTTTGCTTTGATGACTGCTTTGCACACTCTTGGCATTCTCTTGATGAGCCCTGGATGTCCCTGGATGTGGAGTCCCTCTATACCAGTATCCCACACACCCTAGGTTTGGATGCGGTTGCATCATTCCTATATAAGTCTGAAGCCAGTGATCCTTCACATAACTCATTTTTGCTGGAATTGTTATCTTTTGTCTTGAGACATAATTACTTCATCTTCGATTGTGCCTACCACAGGCAGGTGTCCGGGACCGCCATGGGTGCTCGTTGCGCCCCCTCTTACGCTAACCTTTTTTTGGGTTGGTGGGAGGTGATGCACGTGTACCCCTTGTCGGCTTTCCGGACGCATGCCTTCCGGTGGTTCAGGTACATCGATGATGTTCTTATGCTTTGGAGAGGCACTAAAGAACAATGTCTTGAGTTCATAACTCAGCTCAATACCAATGAACTCAATATACATCTTACTCACAAAATTGCAGCAGTAAATATTGATTTTCTTGATGTGAAACTCACATTGGAAGATGGACATTTTCGGACGAATCTGTTCCGTAAGGACACATCAACAAACAGCATTTTACATTACAGCAGTTTCCACCCACCACATCTCAAACGTGGTATTCCATATAGCCAATATATTAGGACCAAAGGAAATTGCAGTAACACCGATGATTTTATGTTACAGGCTAATGATTTAACCTATCGTCTAAAAGAAAGAGGGTATCCAAAAAAAAACTCTTAATACCGCATGGAACAAGACCAAAAATTTGGAAAGGTCTAATTTGTTGCAACCTAGACCAAAAAAAGAGGACTCTGCTTCTCGTCTAATAACTGACTATAACAATCAGTGGATGGATCTTCAATGTATATTACAGAAAAATTGGTCTATTCTATTGTCTGAACCCAAACTCCAAGATCTTGTATCTACTAAACCATCACTATCCGCAAGGAGAGCCAGAAGCCTCAAGGACAAGCTGGTCAGGAGTCATTTTGTTCGACCAACAGTGAAACTAAATAGAGGGATAGTCCCCAAGGGGTCCCATGCCTGCGGAGGCTGCAATGTATGTCCATATATGCCTTCCACCTATATATTTGTTAACCCGATGGACAAATGTGAATTTCAACTGAAAAATGTCATCAATTGTCGGACTAAAAATGTTATTTATGCCCTAGTCTGTCCGTGTTCTCTCGTGTATATAGGTCAAACTTCACAAGAATTACGCAAACGGATACAACAACATTTGTCCAATATCGCCTTGGCAGAAATCCATCTCAAAGCACAAAAACAAATCTCTACCGTAGCTATGCACTATCTACAATTTCATCGATGTAAGATTATTGGAACAAAGATTTACGGTTTGGATCGACTCTCACCAAATATTCGAGGGGGTGATGCTGCACCAGCATTGCTACGCTTAGAGTCTCGATGGATATATATGATGGACTGTGTGTCTCCAAAGGGTATAAATGAAGAGTTACTGTTTACGGGTTTTTATAAACGTTAGCATCTTGGGGTTCAATCAGTACTGATTACGTTTTTGGTGTGGATATCTTTTTTGAAATCCGATCCAAATATTTATCAATATCTCAATTTATTGAATATGATTTGATACACATGTTTATGTATTTTTTCAATATTTTATTGATATCTGTAGTGGATTATTGCACTGATAAAATATGATCAACATTTCCTCTTAGGATCTTCTTGCAGTTTGATTCCCAGAGTTTTTTCTTGTCATTCCCTTTATTTCTTATTTTGTATTCCATGCTGAGATGTGCAATATGGGGCTATTTATGCCCCTTTCAGGCTTGGATCTCTCTGGCTCAGTGTGCCACAGCATTCTGTTGTGGCACACTTCTTCACTTATAATTAGCTGATAGATCCACTGATTTCTGGCTTTCCTTGCAAGCAGGCTGAAGGGTTAATGTCTCCTCTCTGGATATGCACTTCACTTGTTTGCTTGATTCTGACACCAGACAGGAGGGGAGATGTCTCCTCCCCCCGCATTTACTTCCTTTATGCGCTCCACACTGGCAAGCATCCTGGGGGGAGATGTCTCCTCCCCCGACATGTATCTCATTTGTGTGCTCCAGGCTGACAGGCAGGTAGGCAGGGGGGAGGATATCATTTCAGCTTTGCACTCCAGCGTGAAAAGCATACTGTGATGCATAGGATTACATCACTCCCAGACCACCCAGCTGATCATTATGCGCTCCAGCGTGGCACGCACGCAAACTATACACGTGCTAGACATTCCACATGTGTTAGACATTTCACCCCTATAGGCTTAATGGAGCATGAAAGGATTACTCACAAAACCTGGTGTTGAAGCCTGTACAGCCCCTATAGTGGACTCATTGCCAAAGGGCAGCCTGTCTATCTGGATTTGATCCATACATTTACTTGTTCTCTTGTTTGACCAATTGGTGTGTTCAAGAGTGGTGGTGGTGTTTGGAGGTGTATATATATGAGATATTTGGGATCTATACTTTATACTCCTGAGGAAGCCAGGACCTAATGGCGTAACGCGTAGGGTTACGCATCGGCGACATCCCCTGTATTCCAGTGTGAACCCACATGGTTAGTATCATACTTTTTGATTGATTCATGTAGCCTCTCTGTTAGATTTTTTTCTGATAGATATGCACTTATTTTTGGGAGGGTATACTCTTCCCTGAGGTTAGAATTCATTATTATAGTGACATTTCTATTCATTATTTAGAGGGCTCATCACAGTAATCTGCTCGCATTCTTAGGATTATTGAATCTTATATTATACTATACCTACGTCATACAGATCATCCAGAGGGCTTATTATAGCAGTCTGTTTGTACTACCAGGATCATTGGATCTCACATTATATTTGTGCCATATATTCTCTGATGTATATATCTGTATGCACATTATATTGGATTCACATGTTAGAACTTTCTAGAGGGTTATTTTTGTCCATGCGTTTTTTCTTGTCTCATGTTTTTTAATTGTACTTTTTAACTAAGTGGTGCTGTATGTCTTTTCTATAATAAAATTTCTACGATGTTTTCAATACACTGCCTCTATATTTGATTATTTACTATTGCTTGGTGCCTGCTCTACCCTTTGCTTTTTCTCTCTCAGCAGGTGTGATCATGTCATGTGCAGGGAGAGATTGTATGTATGTATGTATGTATGTATGTATGTATGTATGTATGTATGTATGTATGTATGTATGTATATATATATATATATATATAACATTTAGTGTGGGGGGGGTGGTGGAGATTTGAAGACACAAGTTTGGTGAGCAAAGAAGGTACAGGTGCAGACTGATACGGGTCCGTACGGTGGAACTACTGTGCTGTGGTAGGAGCATAACTAAGAGCCTACCAGGACCGACGCTTGCTACATGGCGGCTTAGTCGACTCCGTGAGCCAAGGAGGGACCGGGAAGGTAGACCAGGTGCCACTCTGGGACCGACCTCGAGAGAGCAGGCAACTCCCACGGGATTGGCAGTCTAAGCGGACAGGTATGGCAGATGAGTATGGCTGGTACGCAAGCAGGCAGCGCAGGAAGACAGGCAGACTGACAGGCTGGCAAGCACGGCTGATAGACAGGCTGGTGGGCAGCACAGTGACCTGAGGACTGGAGAGAGTGTTTAGACAAAAACTACAACATTGCACAGGCACCTCCATTTTGGAGGAGGTGCCTAGTACAGCAGATGTCCTCTGGCCATTGGCCGGGGACATTTTAGGACGGCACATGGGGCCCCTTTAAGAAACAGGGAGCGCGCGCGATCCTTAAGAACAGTGCCCGGGGATCTGCGCGCGGTACGCGCACCCCGGGCAGACACGGCGTGGGAGCAAGAAGGAGGATGCCGGACCAGGGCAGCGGCAGTAAGGGGAGCGGCGTCTCTGCTGTGAGCAGGAGGCAGAGATGCTGACGCTACACAGACACAATATGGGGAGTGGGAAAAATTTGAAGACAGTATAAACAGCAAGTGGGGAGATGGGGGGGGGGGTATGTATGAGAAAACAGTAAGATAGGAAGGGTGCGGACACAGTATGTTTAGTGGGGGGGGGGGGGTCGGTGCCAACACAGTATCGTGAGTGGGGGGGATTGGTGCAGGCAGAATTGGGAGGATGGGTGTGAACGCAGCATGGGGAGCGAAGGGGTAAAGTATCCAGACACAGTATTGGGAGAAAGTAGGTGGATGGGTCTGGACACAGTATGAGTAGCAAGGGGAAAAATGTATGCAGACATGTATGGGGAGCGAGGGTGAGGGGATGCGTGCGGGCACAGTACGGGGAGTCGGGGGGGGGATGTGTGAGGAGGCAGTATGGAGAGTAAGGGAGTAAAAATATGAGGAGACAGTATGATTAGCAGGGAGGGGGTGAGAGGAGACCATATGAGGAGGGAGGGGGAATAGTGTGCGGCGACAGTATGGGGGGAGAAAAGTGAGTGTGCACAAAAAAAAGACTGAATAGTATGGGGGGAGGGTAACATGGGAGGACAGTGTAAGAGCACAGCCAGGAGGGGACAGTAAGCCAAGAAGGGGGGAGTGTGATGAAGGGGCACAGTATAGAGACTGGGCCCTATAGGGCCGGACACAATGTGAAAGGACAGTGTGACAAGGAGGCCCAGTAGGGAAAGGAGAGGGCATGTACCATAAGAGGGACAGTGTGTGGGTTATATTTTGTGCAGGAAATATAGTGAGGGGAAATTAATTTTTCAGTGGCTCAGTGTGGGGCAGATATTTTATTCAGGATCTTTATAATGACACTGCTATTTTTAAGGGCATTGAGTAGGGATGTGCGGCAGAAGACCGGAGAAGATGGAAGTCTGCAGAGATGAGCTGTGGATGAGAAAAGTTATCATGGAGTCTGGACAAGATGAAGATGAAAAGAAAGAGAACGACTCTAATCAGAAACAACGTCATCTATAAATATTTCTTGTGATACTGACTAATTCTCATTCTTTTTATTTATGTTAGGAGCATTACAGGAGTTGTCCAAGTATGTGATGAGTAAGCATTCATTCCAAGTAACTGCAGACTTCTGAATTCTCACAGTGCGCACTGCACGCTGTCAGGATTCTCTGGGGCCATCGATTTGCATACATGTGGTCACACTCAATAAAAATGAATTGAGCGAGGCCGGACGTCTAGTCGGAATGTGGCCAGAAGTATACAAATCGCAACAATCTTAAAAGTTTGCAGTGAGAATTCAGAAGCCTACAGTCACATAGAGTGACTGCAGAGTTTTATCTCAAACCTGGACAAGCCCTTTAATTATAAAATAAAGCCCTGTAGCATGCCAATCCTAACAGCATGTAATATCCTCACTGTCAGGATTCAGCTCTGCTTGCTGGCTCCAGCAGTCATCACATGGCTACTTCCCTCATATGCGATTTTCATACTTGGGGTCATGTGACAACGAGCTTCTCTTGCTTCTTCTCTGTTCTTTTCATTGAACATTGAGAGAATTAGGGAGAGCAGCTTGTTGGCACGTGACTAAGTGTGCAAATCGCATATGTACTTGGGATGGAAAGGGGAGCCAAATTGAATTCTAGCCCCAGGTGCCAGAAAACCTAGATACACCTCTGGCACAAGGGGAAGGGAAAAGCTGTTGCCACATGCTCTAAGCTATGGTGGTGGTGGGGGGAGGGGGTTCCCTTCCTTTTTGAAAAATATGTAATAACATCTACTTGGACTTAAAAGTTAACTGACTAGGTGCCAAGTATTTTGATTGCTAATATCTCCACAATGGAGAAGCAACATTTAGCAAAATGAAAACATTTTATTCCACTCTGCAGCACAATATTATTACATTGTCTGTCTAGTTCAGCACAAATAAATTGATGAAAAGTCCTTTATAAGTATAATAAGATGTTTTTCTTTGAATAATGTCTATTGGATTCCACACATAAAAAACAATGCTGTAAGACTATATCAGTGTTTCCCAAACCCCATCCTCACGCCCCCCATCATGATTTCAGGATTTCCGTAGTATTGCACAGGTGGGGGCAGTGAGGACTGGAGTTTGGGAAACACTGGGCTAGAGGAACAGGAACATTGATAGACATACCTCCATCTCATCTACTTTCTTCTGCAGTTCCTGGCATTTTTTCCCAAGCTCTTGAACTTGCTTTCCTCCTTGTGGATGGTCTATAAATAGAAGGCTAGTCAATACCCTCATCAGTCGCCCATATTCATAGATATGACTAAACAAACAACCTGTCCTCCATGTTTGTAATTTCTTAATCTTCTGTTCCAAGGCAGCAATTTCTTGATCCTAAAATATAAGTCACCTCACATTAATGCAAGTTGTATCAAACTCCAGTATCCAGTGGTTTTACAAATCAGTTTGGGCAACACTTTCAACTTTGTATTTGAGCCACTTTGTCTAGTGTCATAAAAATATTAAGAATTTTTCCAAACCCCTCATTCCCCCTCCTCTATATTTGTCAAAGGAGAACAGGTGACAATCCAACTGAGTTGTCTGTATGCAACTAACAGTACAAAAGAAGCCCCTCTCTTTTCCCCTCCCCTATCAACCATCTGTCAGAGTTAACAAAGCTCTATGCAAATCGCAGCACACAGGAGAGGTAGAAAACTCAAGTGGCACAGGCCTGTGATAAATTTACACCTGGGTGAGGAGGATGCAGCTCGATTAAGCTTCAAACACTACTCACAATAGCCATCTGCAAACTCTAGGCTTTTAAGCACATATTTTTAGCGGCAGGGTCAGCTAAGGCACAATATGCATCTTTTTCCGTAGCTGTATGCCCCTCTGGTGAGCTGTGGCGCAAATGTACCGAAATAACGGACTGCAGCTATACCATGTGTAGTCTCTAAGGAAAGGTAAATTCGTAATAAAGAATATGGTGTCAATTGCAAGCTTCTGCGATCAACCAGCATTAAGTTATCCCAGAAGTTAGATATTTTAATAAAAATATGAAGGATGGAGCCTGGCCCACGTGAAGTCATGACAGGGGTTGTGTGGGCAGGTCCATACATTGGAATCCGGAGAAGTGTACGCTTGCCGATAGCGACATAGTGAGTAATCAGCGTCGTGTGTGCACAAATCCTGTGAATCATGACATCTAGTTTTTGAGTTTTCCTTCAGTTTTACATTTGTGCCTAATTATTCCTTTAATTTGCTTGTCTTTTCTTATGTTCGCCGATGCTTGCAGAGTTTTGGATTTCCAGATGTTTTCAGCTGATCCATCAATTGCAACTTTTGAAAAAGCAGTAAAACTTAGTGCAAATGTACTCTAGCCCTCGACTTGAGATTTTATGTACGCCAGTTATTTTGGTGCAATTTTGTGCCATTTTATGAAACGTGTGACTTTTTGTGGCGCTAAAAAGTCACAAAAAAGATTAAGCCAAAATTGTGATTTTTGACTTTGTGTAAAATAGATGAATTGTGTGTGATAGTTTGAAGAATGTGACGCAAAACACAAACAAACAACAACGAATACCACAGGACAAAAGAAAAGTGACTTTAAAAGGGAACCTGTCAGCTGATATATGCTGCCCAAACCACGGGCATGCTTTTAGTAGCTGCCCTGGAGCGAGCCACACTGTGTACTAGTCGTACAGACGAGTCCCTGTCGGCTTCACTCCGCCCACTGACAGTGACTGACAAATCTCTGCCTGTGTGCGCATGTCAGTGGGTGGGGAGAAGCAGCTGGGAACTTGCCTGTACGATTAGTAAATAGTGTGGCACTGTCCCTGGAAGCTACTAAAAGTATGTTTTTCTCTGAAACACCCTAGCGCTTCAGAGACAAACATACTTGGCTGTGATTGTCCAGCCAGCGGCTAATACACACAGCCCATGGTCTGGTCAGCATGCATCACCTGACAGATTCCCTTTAAAAAAATGCAAAATGATGAATCAGGGCCTGAAACTTTCTGCTTTACAGAAGTTGTCCCGCTCTACCTAATGACTCTGTTCTGGCAGGTAAGGTTACAGAACACTGAGCACATCAAACCTTTAGTTGAATTTCTTGTACTTGTAGTTTCACTCTGTTCTCCAACTCACTCACTCTTCTCACAGTGCTACTTAATAGATCAAAGTCACTTAAACCTGTAATAAAATGCCAATTCTTGTCAACAGCTCAGCCACATAATCAAATCTTAGAAATCTATTACTGTATATATCTTTCTCAAGATTACCACCTTGTTCCTTCCTAAGGGCATGTGTCTTCTGTTGAGAAAAACTGTTGCCGGATGGAAGACTTACAACTGACAGACAGAAAATAAAAGGGAATGCAATGTACATATGTAAATCTGATTGCATATTAAATATGATTATATGTATCATACTTCAAGCTTTGCCTGTCATACTTCAAGCTTTGCCTGTCCAGCACTAATATTATATATTTTTATATACAACAACAGGAACATCAGACAGGAAGAGGCTCCCTTACGTCGGTCCATCTGCGCCCCCTCAATGCCAACATTGGATCTAAAGATGGCCATTAGGGATCTAACAATGGAGGCCAATGGCAGGGCTTAATGCATAGAATAAGTAGCTACTGTAAGAGATCAAGGTATCAGTTGTTTCTTTAAGGAATAAATGTAACAAGTGTTAAAGTAAGAAAGAAACCTGATTATGAGGTCTCTCCTGCGTCATGGCTGGTCTGCCCAGGTTTTCTTTCAGGTGGAGGAAACTAGCTTGTTTTTCAAGAAGACTCTTCAGCAAACAGCAGTGTTTTTTTTCACAAGCATCTCTCTAAGTGTTTTTCTTTGTTGTTACTTGAGCCAGGGGTTTTTGGCAGTAGTTTTTTCAGCTTTTTTACTGGCATTTTCTATATTTTTTTAACTCCATAACAAGGTAACATTCTGCAATACAGGGAGCAGCTGGTCATGCAACTGTCCACTGCTGCTCTGTCTGGAGACTTACCTAGGTGTGTAGCATTGTCTTTAAATGGGGCAGCTCTCCTCCTAGGAGTAAAGAAAGAAATACTGAGGACTGGCGCTACCAAGACGCGAGGAGTGTGCAGGGAAGTGACGCCAAGCTGCAGCTACCCGGCTCTGGCCGCTCCGGTCATCGTCTTCTGGGGGGTCCCCGATAGCTCCGCTGTGGGAACGCCCTGGGACATCTGCTGGCCGCCGAGGCTCTTATTCCTCCGAGATCTCCCTAATGTGGCCAGTGGACCGCTCATGCTGCACCGCCATATTGTTTGCAGCTGGTAACTAGGCGACCAGCACGTCTGGCCGGAAGTGCAGCACTGGGCCCAGGGAAGCGATTAGATCGGAGTGAATCCACTCTAGACAGGTCAGTGCTGAGGAGAGGAGATCCGAGTTGCTGGAGTTGGGGGGCTCAGTAATCCCCTCTGTAATCCGACAGTTCAGCACTAACACCACTAGATCGGAGCTGATTCCAGGAGCTGCTCATACACTCCGCAGTCTAGACTCATCTTCTGGCTTTTTATTGTTTTTTTAATGCTTTTTTATGGAATTGCTCATGTTTTTAATGGAGCAAAAATCACAGGTCAGACATGATTTTTTTTTACACTCATCGCTGATTATTGTTTTGCCAAAATGTGACTTCTCATTTGTCAACCAGTCATGTCCACAGCACAGGAATCAGCACTTGCACAGCACAATATCCGGCGCCATTTTAGTGAAGACATATTTTCAGACTGTCTTCAACAAAATAGCGCTGGAGTCCATGCGTGCCAATGCCGTGCTGTCCGGCGCCATTTTGTTGAAGACACACTCGGTCAGACTTACACATCTAGCATTATATTATAGATAGACATATATTATAAATTATTTCAGAAATGTCCAGGGTCACTGGAGAACATTTCTGTTGTAATTTATGCCACTTTTGTGATGTAAATTATGATGGCTGATGTCAGGGATTCCACAGTGACAGGGGAGATCACGCAATATCTCACCGTTGCCGTCAGTCTGTCCGGATTTCGTCAGGGATTTACGAGTACATGATTCCGACTGCTCACTACGTAGCTATCGGCAAACGAGCAGAAAGCGTATGGCATCACACCTGCGGATTCCAAAGCATGGAATATGTGTACACGCCCCGTACGGTTACTGCCAGCTTCACGATAGCCCAATTATTATTATTCTCTGCCACTACCGGCCGATGTTTGAACTATAATACAGCCCTGGCCAGACGCCTGCTTTCTGGTAGCGTATATGGCTTCGGGACAGGGAACGATTACAGAGCAAAAGAAACAGAGCTATTAAATTTTACATTTAATCAAAAAGGGAGGCAATGTTTAGGAAAAATATACAAAGATTTTACAAATGGACTTTTACAGTACAGAATAGACAGTTACATAAAATAAACAGGATTACAGAAGAAACTTATTATAGAGTTCGCAGAGACGAATCAGTATAGCTGGAGGACGGGCTCCCCGATTTAATTTGAGCATTATCGAATGCGATCCGTTGCTTATAGTATCTATACCTCCCTGGCAATGAATATGGATCACTCTTCAGTTGGCTCTTTTATGCCAAAGGGGGAGACCAGCCCACACATCTCTGTGATGACAACATGTGGGCTCGGGCTCCACCCTTCATGTTTTTATTAAGTTATCGCGGAAGTTAGATATTTTATCCCTGGTTGCTCACAGAAGCTTGCAAGCGATGCCATATTTTCCGTTATGAATTTACCTTTCTTTGGAGACCACGCATGGCGTAGCTGCGATACGTTATTCTGGTACTTTTGCATTACCGCTCCCCGGAGGAGCTCACAGCTATGGAAAAATAAGCATATTGTTCCTTGGCTGAACCTGCCACTAAAAAATATAGGTCCTGTCATTATCAGAAGTTTGGAACTTGAGCTATTCTATGTAACGGGTCTGGGAGGCGGAACCTCTGAGCTACTATACAAGGGGGCGGTCCTTGTAAGGGAGCGGGTGGCGACCAGGGAAGACGGGCAGGCAGTCACAGCAGGTGACCGGGACAGTCTCTGGGTGAACGGACAGGAGGTCACGGCAAGTGACCGGGGCAGTCTCTGGATGAACGGGCAGGAGTTCACGGCAAGTGACCGGGGCAGTCTCTGGATGAACGGGCAGGAGGTCACGGCAAGTGACCGGGGCAGTCTCTGGATGAACGGGCAGGAGGTCACGGCAAGTGACCGGGGCAGTCTCTGGGTAAAGGGTTGGTATGACCTGTGACGGCTGAGCCTCCAGGTAGGCTAGCAGGCAGATGGTAGATGTGAGCTCCCAGGTGAGCAGGCGAGAGTCTCTGGATAAGCGGGTGGTCACAGCATGTGACGGCGGAGCCTCCAGGTAGACCAACAGACAGGCAGCAGATGAGCGCTCCCAGGTGAGCGGGCAGGAGTCTCTGGACAGGCGGGTGGTCACAGCACGTGACGGCGGAGCCTCCAGGTAGGCTAGAAGACAGGCAGCAGATGAGCGCTCCCAGGTGAGCGGGCAGGAGTCTCTGGACAGGCGGGTGGTCACAGCACGTGACGGCGGAGCCTCCAGGTAGGCTAGCAGGCAGGTAGCAGATGTGCGCTCCCAGGTGAGCGGGCAAGCTGGTCCATAGACAGACTGACAGGAGTCGGAAGGCAGACCGTCGGACCTCTGGCTAGCAGGCAGGTAAGCGGAATATCAGGAATCAGACAGCAAACTGGCAGGAATCTGGCAGGTAACTGGCAACGGGACCTGAGGGCTGAAGCAGAGTAGTGAACAGTGCAACAACATTGCTCGGGCACCTCCATTTTGGAGGAGGTGCCTTAAATATGGTGAAGTCCTCCGGCCATTGGCCGGGGACTCCTTAGGACTGCGCGGCCCCTTTAAGAGGGAGGGAGCGCGCGCGCGCGCCCTAAGCACAGTGGCCGGGAAGGAGCGCGCGCTGCCAGCAGAGCGGGAGGAGGACGCCGGGCTCAGAGCAGAGGGGTGAGGGGAACAGCGTCCCTGCCTAGCAGAGGGCAGGGACGCCGGCGCTACATTCTATATTTCGTATCGGCGCCGGATGTCCTGGGAACTTGTGGCTGGGAATTGTTCTGATTATTTGCGAGGGTGTTTGAAGCCTAACGAGCTATTTCCTCTTTTCTTCAATCTCTGCCCATCTGCTAGAGGTGTCTATTTCGCAGGTCTGTGTTTAGTTTGCCCCTGCCTCTGCCAGGGAGAAAGACCCTTGCATTTTAATTAGGTTATAGCTTTACACGTCACTTCTGCTGTAGGTGATCATTTGCAGACAGATCGCTCTTTAGATTGTCAGCTCTCTTGTGACAAATGGTGGATAAGGGCGGGGTGAAGAGGGGTTTGAAAGAAATGGTTCATATTTTCTTAATATCTCCCTGACAGCTGAGACGTGTGGACATACAGGAAAATTTGAATTCTATCAAAACTGAACAATCATAGTTATGTGTAATTTTTTATATTATGAAAAGCGATGCTAAAACTTATTTTATTCATTTAAAAAAAAATGCACCAAATTGCCGAGATTTTCTCCCTCTCACTCTCCATTAAAGGAAATATCCGGGACTTTATGAAAAACAAAAAAATGTGCCTAAGCACTAACAGTCAGGTAATTGCTACTTGCCTGCCTGTTGTGCCCGGCCCCATTCTTCCCCAGCACCTCATTACAGAGATGACTAGAGCAGAGTTGCTGTACAGAGGTTCATGATTTCTGGGCACACTGTACTGTCTATAAGAACAACCTCCGTACTGCAACTCTATTCTAGCTGTCTCACTACAGAGATGACTAGAGCGGAGTTGCTGTACAGTGTTTCATGATTTCTGTGCACGCAGAACTGTCTAAGGCCACGACCCCACTATCAGTATTTGGTCAGTATTTTTTCTCAGGAGTGGTAGCCAAAACCAGGAGTGGGTGATAAATGCAGATTTGGTGCACTTGTTCCTATTATACCTTTTCTCTGATTGTTCCTCACCTGGTTTTGGCTCCCACTCCTGAGAAAAAATACTATCAGTATTTGGTCAGTATTCAGCCAGTATTTTTTCTCAGGAGTGAGAGACAAAACCAGAGTCCCTCTGCCTTCCCAGTGCCTGCGCACAAGTTTCCTGCTTCACGAGGCTACACAGACTGCCGGAAGAAGAGCGCCTTCCGTACAGGGTAAATTGTGCAGGCGCGGGATCCAGCCGGGAACTACTCATCACAGGGCCCTGTGATGTGCAGGGGAGGGGGGGATATGGAAATTAAGCTAATAGGCGAGGATTTCTTGGCGTCCCACGGACGCGAAGCTTGTCAAAACTAATTTAATAAAAAGCTTCAGTATTACAAAGCAAGTAGAGCTCTAATATGGGACATACAGGTAAGTATAGATTCACATTTCTATCACCTGTATGCCCATATTAGAGGTCAGATATGTGCCGGGGAGGGGGGGGGGTGACAGATTCCCTCTAAGGCCCTCAAATATACAACGTCATGACAACATCCGGTTCACCAGACAGCAAGTGCGCAGTGCGCGATCAAAGTAATTTCTCCCTGTGCAGCGCTGACAGGCTGTATAGCACAGGGATGCTGCTGCATCCCTATGCTATACAGGCAATAAAAAATATATATACTGTACCCATAAATAAATATTATGAAAAAAAAACAATAAAAGTATATATATGTGGTATTGCGGCATCCGAAACGACCTGACCTATAAAACTGACCCACTAGTTAACCCCTTTAGTGAACACGGTAAAAAAAAAAATGAAGCAAAAAACGATGCTTTAGCATCATGCTGCCAAATAAAAAATTCAGTAAAACACGATCAGAAAGACTAATTGCAAATAAAAATGGTACAGTTGAATATGTCATCTTGTCCCGCAAAAAAACAAGCCACCATACAGCTCCATCAGCCTAAAAATAAAAAAGTTATAGCTCTCAGAATAAAGCGATACAAAAAAATTCTTTTTTTTCTATAAAATAGTTTTTATTGTGTAAAAGTGCCAAAACAAAAAAAAGATATAAATGTAGTACCGCTGTAAATGTACTGACCCAAAGAATAACGCTGCGTTATCAATTTTACCACACACGGAACTATTTAAAAAGAAAAAAAAAAATTCCGGAATTGTTAGTTTTTGTTTATTCTGCCTCCCAAAAATCGGTACAGAAAGCAATCAAAAAATGTCATGTGCCCGAAAATGGTACCAATAAAAACGTCAACTTGTCCCGCAAAAAACAAGCCATCACATGACTGTCGAAATATGGAAAAATTATAGCTCTCAAAATATGGCGAGGCAAAAACTAGTCTTTGCAGAAAAATGTGTCTTTTAGTGTGTGACAGCTGTCAATCATAAAAACCCGATATAAATCTGGTATCGCTGTAATCGCACCGACCCGAAGAATAAAGTCGTCTAATCACTTATACCGCACGAGGAATGGCGTAAAAAATAAACTCTAGGGTTAGGGTTGGGGTTGTATTAGAGTTGTGTTGGGGTTGGGATTTTTTCAAAAGTAAAGAAAAAAAAATGACGACGATATGGCGACTAGTGTTGAGCGCAAGTGCTCGCTACTTGAGTTTGCATCAAGTATCGCGGGTGCTCAAGTGATATTCTCAAGACCTCCGCCCCATATGTTTAGCAGCTGTTATATAGCCAAAGAAACACACGGGGATTGCCTGCCATGCACGAGCGATCCCCACATTTTTTTTTGTCGTGTCTAATAACCATGACACATGCAGGGCAGGGACTCGAGCATGTCACTCGAGCACCCGCGATACATGGTGCATACCTGAGTACCTGATGCAAACTCAAGTAAGCGAGCACTTGCACTCAAGACTAATGACAACTTATCCAATATGATGACCTAATGTTATCAAATTCTGTGTTGTACCTCTGGGTTCAAAATGTTCACTATACACCTTGATAAAATCCTTGAGGGGTTTAGTTTCCAAAATAGTGTCACTTGTGGGGGGGTTCCACTGTTTACGCACATCAGGGGCTCTCCAAATGTGACATGGCGTCCGCTAATTATTCAAGCAAATTTTACATTCAAAAAAGTCAAATGGCGCTCTTTCCCTTACGAACCCTGCCGTGCGCCCAAACAGTGGTGTTCAGCTTACTCAGGACAAATTGCACAACAAATTGCATGGTGCAATTTCTCCTTTTACCCTTGTGAAAATGCAAAATTGGGGGCCGAAAAACATTTTTGTTGGAAAATGTGAAAATTTTATTTTTACAGCTCAATGTTATAAATTTCTGTGAAGCACCTGGGGGTTCAAGATGCTCACCACACATCTAGATAAGTTCCCTGAGGGGGTCTAGTTTCCAAAAATGTTGTCACTTGTGGGGGGGTTTCCACTGTTTAGGCACATCAGAGGCTTCCCAAACACAACATGGCATCCTCTAATTATTCTAGCAAATTTTACATTCAAAAAGTCGTGTACCCAATCAGTGGTTTTCCCCCACATATGGGGTATCGGCGTGCTCAGGAGGAATTTCACAACTAATTTTGCAGTCCATTTTTTCCTGATACCCTTGCCAAACTAAAAAAAAATTGGGGTCTAAAGTAACATTTAGACTTCTAGTCTTCTTCCTCTCTGAAGAGACAATGTGAAAAAAGTTAAATGTTCATTTCTTTCTTCTACATTCCAAAAATTCCTGTGAAGCACCTGAAGGGCTAATAACGTGTTGAATGTGGTTTTGAGCACCTTGAGTTGTGCAGTTTTTAGAATGGTGTCACTTTTGGGTGTTTTCTGTCATAAAGGCCCCTCAAAGTCACTTCAAATGTGATGTGGTCCCTAAAAAATGGTTTTGTAAATTTTGTTGGAAAACTGAGAAATCGCTGGTCAACTTTTAACACTTCCAGAAAATGTTGGTTCCAAAATTGTGCTGATGTAAAGTAGACATGTGGGAAATGTTATTAACTATTTTGAGTGACATATCTCTCGGATTTAAGGGCATGAACATTCAAATGTTGAAAATTGCTAAATTTTCACCAAATTTCCGATTTTTTTTTTTTTTTACAAATAAGCGCAAGTCATTTAGAAGAAATTTTACCACAATCATGAAGTACAATATGTCATGAAAAAACAGTCTCAGAATCAGTGGGATCCGATGAAGCATTCCAGAGTTATTACCTCATAAAGTGATAGTGGTCTGAATTGTAAAAATTGTCCCGGTCATTAACGTTCAAACCACCCTCGGGGGTGAAAGGGTTAAGACCCCCCACAACATGACCCCCTTCCCTGTGAAAGCCCTGCAACAAGCAACATGCCCCCTTCCCTGTGAAAGCCCTGCAACAAGCAACATGCCCGCTTCCCTTTGCAAGCCCCCCAACATGCCAGCTTCCCTGTGAAAGCCCCCTAACATGACCCCTGCCCTGTGCAAGCCCACAACAAGCAGCCCCGTGCATGCAGCTTCAGAAGGACATGCAATCTCAAGTAGTCACATGATGCACTTTTTATGCCCCCAAAATGCAACCTTAGACACATACTTATTTCTATTTGTAAAAAAATTAAAAGCCATGATGTCACGACACAGCTGTCGGGTGACCAGGGATTAGGGGCTCCTACCCTGACCCTAACACTAGGGGGTGCCCTATCTCGCCCTATTCCCCAGGATACCTCTGAAGATGAGGATGCCAGGGCCTCCGCCCTCGCCCTAACTCCTGCGTTAGCCCTCCGTCTGTTCTTCTCCCCCATCCGGGGAAGAGGGGAGCTACTGTGCACCGTAGTACACCAACCCGACAAACAGGGCTACACAGACAGGGGTTAACAGAAAACTCCAGGCACATGAAATATTAACTCTCATCTAACAGAGGAAAACATCGGGGTGTGAAGGTAGGGGGAATAAACCAAACTAGAGAAGGATAAGGAATTACACGCATACAAACCAGACACCAGTCACAAGTAATTCGTCCAACACTCCTTCTCATAAGAAACTCCACTCCCTCCTTAGCCATGCAGCAAAAGCTATCTCTGACAAGGATTAGTATCAGAGCCCAGATTATAAAGGGTAAGGGAGTGGCTAACTGAGCTCAGCTGTGAGCACAGAGACTTCCAATATGGCTGTTTCAGCCCTGTTCTGCCAGAAGAAATACACACATTTAAAGTGACGGAGAAGTGCTTCTTCTCGTAGCCGGAGTAGGAGCCATCCGACGCTGAGGTCTCCTGGCTCCATACTGTCTCGGTAACCCCGTGACACATGATTTTCATCTCCACACAGCTACAGTATGCTGTACCTCCGCCCACTCAGGGTTGTGTGTACACAGCCTCATCACTGGCAGCCTCAGCACAACCTCAGCTGTGTGCTCTGGTATTAGATCTGACCAGGACTAAGGAGTCTCCGCCCCTTCCGGTGACACCATTCCCTCAAAAAATCTACATCGGAGTTGATGTTTTGAGGTTCTCATTTTAACAACTCCACTCTAGACAGTTCAGCACTGAAACCACTAGATCGGAGTTGATTCCAAGAGCTCCATAGAGTCCACTGTAGTCTGCTCTTCTGGCTTTTTAATGTTTTTTTTATGGAATTGCTCATGTTTTTAATGGAGCAAAAATCACAGGTCAGACATGATTTTTGACATGATTTTTTTACACTGTTATATATTTTATGTATTTTTTACATTGTTATATATTTTATGTATTTGGGCAAAATCTTTTTTTCCCTGATTAATAAAAATTAAATTTTTATTATCGCTTTTTGTAATGTAATATATTACACTCTTCAGTTTTTATTCAGTTTTGCCAGAATGTGACTTTTCCCGTTTGTCCACCAGTCCCGGCCGCAGCAACATTGTGACGAGTGGGCAGGGAGAGGCGTAAAAGAGCGCCTCTGACAGTCTCCATAATGTAAACACAGAAGTGACATAAATTATTACAGGAATGTCCAGTTAAGTTATGTCACTTTTGTGATGTCAATTTTGATGATTCTGTTTGCTTTGCTCCATCACTGTCACAACCCTCCCCGCAAATCTCCACCCAATCTTAGTTGATATTTTTTAGGGCCTCGCTCCAGCAGCTCCATACTAGTCACCTTGGTACTGAAACAGTCTAGAGGGTAAGCTACTGCGAGATACTCAAAAGATCAACTCTACTCTAGTCACCTCACTAGTGAGCCGTCTACAGTGGAGGTTAAAATGAGCCTCAAAAATCACATGCGATCTAGACGGCTCATTACAGAAGCGGCTAGAATGCAGTTACTGCAGTGCTGGGTTATAACGAGGCCTAGGAATATATATGAGATTACAGGTGATTTGTTTTCTTGAACAGTAATTACGTTATTATATCAAAAGTATAAAGTGGGAAGGCACCTCCGGTTAAAAAAAATCTTCAAACTTTATTTTTTATAAATAAAATAAAATCTCCACATGTTGGCGGTAAGACACTCTGATTTGGTCAGAGTGTCTTTCCGCCAACATGTGGAAATTTTAACTTTTTTTGATACAAAATTAAAGTTTGAAGATTTTTTTTAAAAGGCTTGTCCGGTACTTTTAAAAAAATGACAGTGTGTTTTAATGACTCCCGGCTGCAGCCGCATCTTGTCGTGACGTCAGCGGATGTCAGCGCCGGCTGCAGCCGGGGGTCACGTGCTGCTTGTGAGCTGCCACCGATAGCGCTACTCACAGTGAGTATCAGCAGCGCAAGGTAATTAGAAAGAAGGTTGTATTTCCAGGACTTTCCTCCTGACAGCACCATCAGGAGGTTGTCCTTCATATCCTTGATAGGGACAGGAAACACACAAGAGGTTAAAATGCCCCTCCCTCCACTCCTACTCCAGTGTTTTTCCTGTCCCTATCAGGGATCTACACAGAAGAGGAGTACTCAAGTAGTTCCTGAGATCCGGATGCAAGAGGATCGGGATGGGGTCTTCGCATTCCTCCCCTCCCTCTTGCTGAAGTCCGTAGACTGAAACCCCAGCGGTCCCTCGGCCTTGACTGGTGTGAGCGCCAGAGGGATCTGTCTCCCCCGCAGAGGGGGCTCTCAGTTCCTGCGGCTGCAGCCCTGTGCTCGGCTCCAGCGTGCGGCCAAGATGGTGGAAGCCCCACTTCCGGTTACAGAGGGAGCGACATGCCGACCTCTAGTAACCGGTGTGCATTCCACGGTGGAACGCACTTCCGGTCTGTTTGAAAAAAGGCACCAGACTGAAAATAAAAGGGAGAACGCCTTTTTTCTGATGATTCAGATGGAAGACAGGTGAGAGATACTAGTTAAAGGGGGGGGGGGGGATGGTGCTAAGGTTCTCAGTTCATTCAGTTCACCAGTAATGGTGGATCTAACCACTGGTCGCTCTGAGGCTATGTCTGAACCTCCAGTCCAAGTAAGTTCTGAGCTCATTCCCCTCTGATCACCTGTCTATGGTAGTAAAAGTCTTGTGCTCCTTGTCATTTTAGGATAAGGAGGTGCCTAAAAAAGACACGATGACTTCAGCTCCTAAGAAAAGGAGATGCGCCATCTGTAACAAAAAACTACCAGACACTTACAGAAAACAACTATGCTCCACTGGTATTGCAAAAGTGGTTAAAGAGGAGCATTCCTCCTTCATGTCGGCCTTAAGGGCTATAGTGAGAGAGGAAGTGCAGAGTATGGTTACGGATTTAGTTTCCCCGCAGGCTCCTCAGGGTGCGCCCCGTCAAAAAAGGCCACGCCATGAGCTGGAATCCAGTTCAGAAGGGGAGGAGTTGTCAGTCTTCTCGGACTCCGATTAGGATAGGGAAGGATCTATGGCTATTCCCCCAGAAGAGAAGAAAAAATCTCTTCTCCTGGGAAGATACGGATACTCTTTTATCTGCAGTGAGAAATACCATGTAGATTGAGGACACTTACCAACCATCTTCGGTACAAGATGAAATGTTTGGAGGGTTGAGAACCTGCAGGAATAAAGTATTCCCGGTTAATAGTCATATTAGAGCAATGATTCTTGAAGAGTGGGAGGAGGCAGAGAGGAAGCTTGTCATTCCCAGAAGCTTCAAATCTCGCCTTCCATTCGAGCCGGAAGATATTAAATTATGGGACGAGATTCCCAAGATTGAAATCCCGATTACCAGAGTAGCAAAGAAAACTTCCATCCCATTTGAGGACTCGCTGTCTTTGAAAGATGCAATGGACAGGAAGGCAGACAGTCTCTTTTAAAAAACCTGGGAAATGTCTGCGGCAATAATAAAAGCCAATATCGCGTCCACTTCGGTAGCAAGATCTATGAGCATATGGCTGGAACAGCTGGAAGACCATCTAAAGAGGAAGACTTCCAGAGAAGAGATCCTCAACTCAATCCCACTTCTCAAAATGGCGACGGGTTTTGTTGCCGATGCCTCGGCAGAGTCAATCAGATTCGCAGCCAGGAATGGAGCCCTTTCTACAGCATCAAGAAGGGCAATATGGTTAAAAAGCTGGTCGGGGGGATAGTCAATCCAAGAACAAATTATGCGCCATTACCTTTTCTGGTCTCCTGGTTTTTGGTCCAGTATTGGATGAGATCCTGGAGAAAGCTTCAGACGATAAGAAAGGGTTTCCAGAAGAAAAGTTAAAAAGATATCTTCCTTTCAGAAACCTCGTTACCAGCATTTGAGATCAGAATACCCTACAGGTGTTAGCACATGCAGAAAATGACGCAAGGAAAGTGGGTGGAAGACCTCGTCATTTCCACAGAGCATGGACGGAGGTTACCAACAGCCCATGGATTCTCCAATCCATTGCTCAGGGCTACAAAATAGAATTCGATCAGATCCCGCTGGGAAGATTGCATCTGACGATGACCCAGTCCGACCCGGTCTCCAAAAGGCTGCTAACAGATGTAGAAAACTCATGGATTCAGGACCAGTAATACCTGTACCAATGACAAAACGCTTCCTAGGTTATTACTCAGGTCTTTTCTCAATAAAGAAACTCGGAGGCCGTTTTCGCACAATAATAAATCTAAAATCACTAAACAAATCAGTACTTTACAAAAAATTATTTTCCCTCAATCCAGGGGACAGGCCGGCAGGGATAGACGCCTTATCCCAAAGATGGAACATGGATCTGGCATACGCATTTCCCCCTTTACCCTTAATACCGTTAGTACTAAGGAAGATTCAGGAGGACCGGGTCAGGGTAATAATAATCCTTCCTTTCTGGCCCAAGAGAAGTTGGTTCCCCTTACTAAGAATGATGTCCCTGAAAGATCCGATAATCCTCCCAGAGATACGGATTTGCTGTTCCAGGGCCCGGTGTACCACCCCGATGTGAAAACTCTCCAGCTTTTGGCTTGGATCCTGAAAGGCAGATACTGAGATCTAGAGGCCTGTCTGATGCGGTAATCTCAACAATGCAGAATAGTAGGAAACCAGTGACTTCGGCCAAATATACAAAAATATGGAAAAGGTTTTGTTCTCAGTATCAGCCAACATCAGAGAGTTCTATTCCAGACTTTCCAAAAATCCTAGAATTCTTACAGACAGGGTTTGAAAAAGGTCTAAGACCCAGCACATTGAAGGTACAGATTGCAGGATTAAGTGCCTTCCTGGACTATCCTCTAGCCCACCATCCATGGGTGGAGAGATTCATTAAAGCCACAACAAGGTTAAGACCAACATTTAAATCCCATGTCCCTTCATGGGACTTAAACATAGTCTTTAAGAGTCTATGCAACAAACCCTTCGAACCCATCGAGGAATCAAGCATAAAATTCCTTTCGCTTAAGACACTGTTTCTGGTCACAATAACCACGGCGAGACGTGTAGGAGAGATACAAGCATTTTCAATCAGAGACCCATATCTGAAATACCTAGATGACTATATTATCCTCAGATTAGATCCAGCATTCTTACCAAAAGTAGTTACACTTTTCCATATGAATCCGTAGGTGGTCCTACCCTCTTTTTGTCAGGACTATAAAAATGATCAAGAATTGACCTTCCATTCACTAGACGTTAGGAGATCAGTGCTACAGTACCTAAAGGTCACAAAAGACTGGCGTTTAAATTCCAACCTGTTCATACAGTTTCAGGGAAAACATAAGGGAAAAAAGCAACAAAATCTACCTTAGCGAGATGGGTCACTTCAGTAATAAGGCTGGCCTATTCATCTTGGGGGAAATCTCCAGAGAATATTAGCGCCCATTCTACCAGAGCTATGTCCACATAATGGGCAGAAAGAGCAGGGGCATCTGTGGACCAAATCTGAAAGGCTGCAACTTGGTCAAATTTAAGCACCCTCTGCAAACATTACAAATTAGACATTAGACATTCTGTCAGGTCAGGATATGGCCTTTGGAAGGAAGGTCCTCCAGGCTGTAGTCCCACCCTAAAATGTATACTTTGGTAGTTTGGTGCCGTCAGGAGGGACGTCCTGGAAAGTAGGCATTAGACCTACCAGTAATAGGGTTTCCAGGAGTCCCTCATGACAGCACCCATTACATTCCCTTCCTAGATCCTCCTTAAACGACCTTGTGATGTTAACATGGTTTGTAGAAAAGCAAATAAAATAGTTGCATCCATCCTGGTATGGTACTTGAAAAATCACTGGAGTAGGGGTCGAGGGAGGGGCCTTTTAACCTCTTGTGTGTTTCATGTCCCTATCAAGGATATGAAGGACAACCTCCTGATGGTGCTGTCATGAGGGACTCCTGGAAACCCTATTACCGGTAGGTCTAATGCCTACTTTATCATTAAAACACACTGGCATTTTTTTTAAAAGTACCGGACAACCTCTTTAACCGGAGGTGCCTTCCCACTTTATACTTTTGATGGATTTCTCTGCGGGTCAGCAGTTTTGGATACGGCACTCACTTGAGATAAAACAGGCACGAAACAATATAGTACGGTGAGATTTTTTTCTTTTTGCATTATTATATATACAGTGCATTGTGAAAGTATTTGGCCCCCTTGAACTTTTCTACCTTTTGCCACATTACTGGCTTCAAACATAAAGATATAAAATTCTATTTTTTTGGGGGAAGAATCAACCACAAGTGGGACACAATCGTGAACTGGAACGAAATGTATTGAATATTTTATACTTTTTTAACAAATTAAAAACTGAAAGGTGGGGTGTGCAATATTATTCAGCCCCTTTTACTTTCAGTGCAGCAAACTCACTCCAGAAGTTCAGTGAGGATCTCTGAAGGATCCAATGTTGTCCTAAATGACTGGTAATGATAAATAGAATCCACCTGTGTGTAATCAAGTCTTCGTATAAATGCACCTGCTCTGTGATAGTCTCAGGATTCTGTTTCAAGTGCAGAGAGCATCATGAAGACCAGGGAACACACCAGGCAGGTCCGCGTACTGTTGTGGCGAAGTTTAAAGCCAGATTTGGATACAAAAAGATTTCCCAAGTTTTAAACATCTCAAGGAGCACTGTGCAAGCGATCATATTGAAATGGAAGGAGTATCAGACCACTGCAAATCAACCAAGACCCGGCTGTCCCTCTAAACTTTCATCTCGAACAAGAAGACTGATCAGAGATGCAGCCAAAAGGCCCATGATCACTCTGGATAAACTGCAGAGATCTACAGCTGAGGTGGGAGAGTCTGTCCATAAAACAACAATCAGTCGTACACTGCAAAAATCTGACCTTTATGGAAGAGTGGCAAGAAGAAAGCCATTTCTCAAAGATATCCATAAAAAGTCTCGTTTGAAGTTTGCCACAAGCCACCTGGGAGACACACCAAACATGTGGAATAAGTTACTCTGGTCAGATGAAACCAAAATCGAACTTTTTGGCCACAATGCAAAACGATATGTTTGGCGTAAAAGCAACACAGCTGATCACCCTCAAAACACCATCCCCACTGTCAAACATGGTGGTGGCAGCAGCATGGTTTGGGCCTGCTTTTCTTCAGCAGGGACAAGGAAGATGGTTAAAATTGATGGGATGATGGACGGAGACAAATACAGGACCATTCTAGAAGAAAACCTGTTGGAGTCTGCAAAAGACCTGAGACTGGGACGGAGATTTTTCTTCCAACAAGACAATGATCCCAAACATAAAGTAAAATCTACAATGGAATGGTTCAAAAGTAAATGTATTCAGGTGTTAGAATGACCAAGTCAAAGTCCAGACCTGAATCCAATCGAGAATCTGTGGAAAGAGCTGAAAACTGCTGTTCACAAATGCTCTCCATACAACCTCACTGAGCTCGAGCTGTTTTGCAAGGAAGAATGGGCAAGAATTTCAGCCTCTCGATGTGCAAAACTGATAGAGACATACCCCAAGCGACTTGCAGCTGTAATCGCAGCAAAAGGTGCCGCTACAAAGTATTAACTCAAGGGGGCCGAATAATATTGCACGCCCCACTTTTCAGTTTTTAATTAGTTAAAAAAGTTTAAAATATCCAATAAATTTCGTTCCACTTCACGATTGTGTCCCACTTGTCGTTGATTCTTCCCAAAAAAATTATGTTTGAAGCCAGAAATGTGGCAAAAGGTAGAAAGGTTTGAGGGGGCCAAATACTTTCACAATGCACTGTGTGTATATAATAAATTCTCACAGAAATGTCCGGGGTCACTGGAGAACATTTCTGTTACAATTTTCGCCACTTTTGTGATGTAAATTCTGTTGATTCTGTCAGCTGCGCTCTGTCACTGGCTGATACTTGTACATACAGGAAAATTTGAATTCTATCAAAACTAAACAATCTGCTTTGTGTATTTTTTATATTACAAAAAGCGATAATAAAATACTTCATTAATTAAAAAAAAAAATGCACAAAGTGGCCGAGCTTTCTCCTGTTCACCCTTCATTAAAGGAAATATCCGGGACTTTATGAAAAACAAAAAATGTCCCTAAGTACTAACAGGCCGGTAATTGCTACTTACCTGCCTGTTGTGCCTGGCGCGTTTGTTCCCCAGCACAGAGCATATTGCCGACGTCATTCTGATTGACAGCTGGATTCCCACTGAGTAACTGGAGGAGAAGGCTGCAAATCAGAATGAGTCGGACATCACATCCAGTCACGTCAGCAGAGGCAGCTGATTCCCCAGCAGGTGTGGTCTGTGATCGCTTTGTGCCGGGGAAGAATATCGCCGAGCACAACAGGCAAGTAGCAACAACCTGCCTGTTAGTGCTTAGGCACATTTTTTTTTTCATTAAGTTCCACATATCACCTTAAAGACTGGCATGCAAAATTCTGTTCTTCATGAATTGGGGCTGGGCTGTAATCTTGTGTAACTGTCTGCCAAGAAATAATGAAACTCCATGCAGCAACCTCATTCTAGCGGTCTCACTACAGAGGTGACTAGATCAGAGTAAGGCTGAGTTCACACGATGCGTATTTAATGCGTTTCCGTGGCGTTTTTGCAGTTGCGTAAACGCCGCGGAAACGCATGGTAGAACGGAAGCAATGTTCCCCAATTGAAATCCGCATGTGCTGTGCCCATGATGCGGATTTTTCCGCAGCGTAAACGCTGTGCTCAAAAGTCTGCAGCATGTCAATTAATTTTGCGTAAACGCGGCGTTTTCGCCGCCATTGACTTGCATTAGAACGCGCCAATTCCGCAAGACTGCATCTGTACTTGCGTTATTGGCGCGTTCTAATGTACGGATGGTACCCGGGTGTGGAGGAGAGGAGAGTCTCATCCACACCCAGGTACCATTAAAAAAGCTGTACACAAGAATAAAGTAAAAAATATATATATACTTACCTTCTGTCGGTCCGCGCACCGCTCCTGCTTCGTTCCCGGCACTTGCAGTGAGTTGAAGGACCTGCGCTGACGTCAGAGTCATGTGACAGGTCACGTGACGCTGACTTCGGCAGGTCTTTCAATTCAAAGTTGTCGGCAGCCGGGAGAACGGTTTGAGCAGGACAGCGCGGGCCATCAGAGGGTAAAGTATACATGTATTTTTTATTTTTACCATTCTCTCGAGTCACACTATATAAATCCATGCTGTTTGCATGGATTTATATAGTGTGACCTAGTTGTCAAGCACTTTCCAGGTGATGCTAAAATCGCCTGGAAAGCGCTTGTCAATCCACATGCGGAAACGCATGTGGAAACGCATGTGAATCCGCATGTATTCCGCAGGAAAAACGCATGCACAATCTGCATGCGTTTTTTCTGCCAGGGAGATGCAGAAATGATGCAGAAATTTTCTGCTTCATTTCTGCATCGTGTGCACATACCCTTACTGCACTGAGTTTCATGATTTCTGGGCGCACCATGCTGTCTATAAGGACGTCCTCTGTACAGCAACTCCATTCTAGCAGTCTCACTATAGAGATGACTAGATCAGAGTTGCTGCACTGAGGCTCATCATTTCTGTGCACACCGTACCGTCTACAGGTTACACTAATGTTTCCATGCACCTTAGGCTAAAGTCGACAGGTTCAGCCAACAATCTGATGTGTATGGGGCCTCTCGACTTTCCTTCTATACTTCCTGTGAGGAAAGGGAAGGATCCAGCGTGTTGAATTTCTGGTGGTTGATCCTCTTGTTCTCTCTAATGACTAGCCGCCGCTAGAGGAGCCTGACATCTGCTAATAGAGAGCATAGCAACGTTTGATGAACTGCTCCTGTGTATGTGCTAGTCAGGAGAGATAGCTGTCAGCCCTACAGCCATTGGGCCGACAGCTATCTAATATGTTTGAGTCCTTAAAGGGACTCTGTCAGCATAGAATGACTGTTCAAACCAAGCATAGGCACTCAATGCACCCTTCGTGCTGCCAGACTACTTGTTTTCGTTCTATAAAGCCAGAGCTGTCAATCAAAATAGAGGGAGGGCGGAGATAGAGAAAAAAACAAGTAGATGGGAAGGAACAGTTAAATGTGTGGCAACACTAAGGGTACACCAGCACCTGTGCTTGGTTTGAATAGTCATTCTGTGCTGACAGAGTCCCCTTAACCCCTTTACCCCCAAGGGTGGTTTGCACGTTAATGACCAGGCCAATTTTTACAATTCTGACCACTGTCAATTTATGAGGTAATTACTCTGGAACGCTTCAACGGATCCCCCTGATTCTGAGAATGTTTTTTCGTGACATATTGTACTTCATGATTTTGGTAAAATTTCTTCGATATCACTTGCGTTTATTTGTGAAAAAATCGGAAAGGTGGCAAAAATGTTGAAAATTTTGCAATTTTCAAAATTTGAATTTTCATGCCCTTAAATCAGAGAGATATGTCACACAAAAGAGTTAATAAATAACATTTCCCACATGTCTCCTTTACAGCAGCACAATTTTAGAACCAACATTTTTTTTTTATTAGGGAGCTATAAGGGTTAAAAGTTGACCAGCGATTTTTCATTTTTCCAGCAAAATTTACAAAACCATTTTTTAGGGACCACATCACATTTGAAGTGACTTTGAGGGGCCTTTATGACAGAAATTACCCAAAAGTGACACCATTCTAAAAACTGCACCCCTCAAGGTGCTCAAAACCACATTCAAGAAGTTTATTAACCCTTCAGGTGCTTCACAGGAATTTTTGGAATGGGGAAGAAAAAAATGAACATTTAACTTTTTTCACAAAAATTTTTACTTTAGACCCAAATGTTGTTATTTTTGCAGGGATAACAGGAAAAAATTGACCCCAAAATTACGCAGATATCCCTTATGTGGGGAAAAAACACTGTTTGGGCACACGGTAGGGCTCAGAAGGGAAGGAGTGCCATTTGACTTTTTGAATGTAAAATTAGCTTGAATAATTAGCGGATGCAATTTTGCATTTAGATAGCCCCTGATGTGCCTAAACAGTGGAAACCCCCCATAAGTGACACCATTCTGGAAACTATCTATAGATAACCTGGCACTCAAATCAGCAGAAAGCTCGACTCATGAAATTAATAAATAATATTTAATGATTATACTTAGTACAACAAGCAGACGTTTCGGTCACAGGGACCTTCATCGGTGTACTACAGGAATGACAAAGAAATAACAAAAGTAAGTGTCACGTGGACCAAAGTTTACACGAGATATAAACATGGTGGAGCGAAATCAAGACAGACAACTTGGAAATCAATCAAATCGTCATGTAAAGTAGATATGGGATAAACAACATGGGAAATGGGTGGGGAGGAGGATAAGGATGGGATGGAAAATTAGGGGATAAGGTGAAAACAAATGAGATAAACCTACCAGAATATAGGTGTGGAAGCGCTATATAGATGACATTTTTTGCATATGGAGGGGGCCCCCCGAAACCCTTATGGAATTTTTTGAGTCTCTAAATTCAGCTTGGGATGGCCTCCGGTTCACTATTACATCAAGTAAAGAATCCATTAACTTTCTAGACATGACCATCATCAAATATGAATCTGGTTACCTTTCATCCGATTTATACGTGAAACCCACGGATAGAAATGGTCTTCTACATCATTCTAGTTTGCATCCAAGGTCTATTTTCACCTCGGTTCCTAAGTCCCAATTTCATCGTGTCCAACGCATAGTCAGTAACCCATCCACTCAAAGCTTGAGACTACATGAGATGAGAAATACATTTTTGGATAGAGATTACCCACCAGGTACCCTGTCTAAAGCATTGGAACCCACCACTCAGTCTCGCCTCACCTCCGATAACCGTATCCCTTTTGTACACACTTACCATCCCATGGCCTTCGTATTACATAGAAAAATCAGACAACATTGGAACATTCTCCAAACAGCCTACCCATCAGTCCCTGAATTTAGAGTTCCTTTTTTTCAAATTCAAGTTTTTTATTTTTGTGTTGAAAAAGTACAATAAAATACAATATACATAGTAAAAGGGGTAGTGTAACTATAAATCTATGCATAACTACGGTACATTGGGGGGTACAGGGAGGGTTTTCCATCAATATCCAGATCAAGCATGTATTTTTCCATATGAAAGATAGAGAGAGAGAGAGAGCGGACCACGGCAGACCACCAATCAATATAGTGTGATTAAGACCATTGTTGTGACGACATAGAGGTTCTTTTTTACCCTGCTACAAAAGAGCTCCCAACATCCGTGACCGACTCGTACACGCCGATATCGGCACCACCAACACCAGATCCTGTCAAAGATTCTTATCCACACCCAAAGCGGGGACATTCCCATGCCTCCAATGTTACCAGTGCAACAATATCATTAGAGGCAATACTCTACCATCCACAATCAGGGAAACAATACAAGATCAAAGATTATTTTACTTGCAACTCTTCCTGTGTTATCTATGTCATCATATGTCCCTGTGGCCTCATATATGTTGGCGAAACGACCCAATGCATTAAAGATAGAATTTCAAAACATAAGTCCACCATACGCTGCAAAAATCTCCTCTTACCCACTCCAGCACATTTTGCATCAGTAGGGCACTCAGTCTCGCAACTGAAATTTTAGGTCATAGAACAAGTTGCCCCCCCAAGGTGTGGAGGAGACCGCGTTCACTTACTTAAATATAGAGAGGCATTCTGGATACATGAACTATAATCTTTGTCCCCTAAAGGTTTAAACAAAGAATATGATCTTTGCTCATTCATCTGAGTACCCTCCCTGTATTTGTTTACTCTTTATTCTTCGTTTTATCTTTTATTCTTACTTATGTTTATCTTTAGAAGGTTTCTTTTTTGTTTACATTATTTAGTCTTCTTTCTCATCATTTAGTCATTTTTATGCTATCATCTGAACATAAAGTGGCAATGTTCATAATGTCATATGTCCTCTATGGTATACTCATAGCTAGAGACTTCATGAAGTCTATTTAAGATTGTCTATATATGCAATGTATTTATACTGATTTCTTGTTTTCCTAGATTCCACCCTAAATGGCACTCCTAGTCCTGACCTCCCATCCCTCCTGAACCCCCATCTGGGTCCATCCTGCTTTTCTGCTTCTTTACCATCACTTCAGTGGTTCCTGAACCCAGTGGAACGTACTGACACTACCGTGGAACGCATCAAATGCGTCACTTCCAGTTACATGACCGGCGATCGACTTATAGGACCTGACGAACGTCATTATGACGCTACTTCCGCTGCGCGGGTCCTACGCCGTGTCATTCACTGCTCACATTCACTCCACTGCCACCATTGATTGGCCAAAAGGTTAAAAAGTGCACATCAGAATTAGCTCACTGATGAATTCTCAGTTAACTCATTCTGCAAACAGAATGGTAAGGTAAAACAGTGACACATTTTTAATGACCACCATTTGCAAAATTATAAATATATCCATCTTCCCTTTAAATACCTATCTTCCCTCTTCACTCCAGACTTACTTGAACAAACGGTGGACACCGTGTTCAATCACCTCCACTGCTGCATATGATCTCAACACCTGACAGGTATCTTTCACCTTCTACTTCCAATCCACCTTGTCCTTTGGTATCTTCCATGTAGTTCACACTCATATTTTCTTCCGCAGTTTACTGTGCCCACCTGGCTTCCGCCTTACACATACCATCACCTATATTCTGGTAGGTTTATCTCATTTGTTTTCACCTTATCCCCTAATTTTCTATCCCATCCTTATCCTCCTCCCCACCCATTTCCCATGTTGTTTATCCCATATCTACTTTACATGACGATTTGATTGATTTCCAAGTTGTCTGTCTTGATTTCTTTCCACCATGTTTATATCGCGTGTAAACTTTGGTCCACATGACACTTACTTTTGTTATTTCTTTGTCATTCCTGTAGTACACCGATGAAGGTCTCTGTGACCGAAACGTCTGCTTGTTGTACTACGTATAATCATTAAATATTATTTAATAATATTCACGAGTCGAGCTTTCTGCTGATTTGAGTGCCAGGTTAACTATAAATATTACTACGGGCTTGCAACCTTACCTGGGCACCTTCACCACTCCAGGAATGCGGTAGTGTCTATATTCTACATTTTGGAAACTAGACCCCTCAGGGAACTTATCTACAACCCCTGGCAAAAATTATGGAATCACCGGGCTCGGAGGATGTTTATTCAGTTGTTTAATGTTGTTGAAAAAAAGCAGATCACAGCCATGGCACAAAACTAAAGTAATTTCAAATGACAACTTTACGGCTTTAAGAAACACTAAAAGAAATCAAGATTAAAAATGTGATACTCAGTAGGGGTAATTGTTTTCAGACCAAGCAGAGGGAAAAAATTATGGAATCACCCTGCAAATTTTCATTTCCAAAACTAACACCTGCATCAAATTAGATCTGCTCGCTAGTCTGCATCTAAAAAGGAGTGATCACACCTTGGAGAGCTGTCGCACCAAGTGGACGGACATGAATCATGGCACAAACACGAGAGATGTCAATTGAAACAAAGGAGAGGAGTATCAAATTCTAAAAAGAAGGTAAATCATCACGCAATGTTGCAAAAGATGTTGGTTGTTCACAGTCAGCTGTGTCTAAAATCTGGACCAAATGTAAACACCATAGGAAGGTTGATAAAGGCAAACATACTGGTAGACCAAGGAAGACCTCAAAGCGTCAAGACCGGAAACTTAAAGCTATATGTCTCCAAAACAGGAAATGCACTACAAACCAAATGAGGAACGAATGGGAGGAAACTGGAGTCAATGTCTGTGACCGAACTGTAAAAAACTGCCTAAAGGAAATGGGATTTCCATACAGAAAAGCTAAACATAAGCCATCATTAACACCTAAACAGAAAAAAAGAAGGTTACAATGGGCTAAGGAAAAGCAATCGTGGACTGTGGACAGGGCCGGCGTCGGCACCCGGCGTACCCGGGCAAGTGCCGGGGCCCTGGAAAATCAGAGGGGCCCACCGCCCACTCACTGTCAGGGCCCACCGCCCACTCACTGTCGGGGCCCACCGCCCACTCACTGTCGGGGCCCACCGCCCACTCACTGTCGGGGCCCTGGCCGCTTCCTCAGCACCTGTTCAGTGACGCAGGCGCTGCTTGATTGCCGGCACTCCCCCAGACATGGCCGGGCACTGTGCAGCTGTGTCTGCTAGTAATGACACGGCAGGGTCGACGGCACGGCACCTTTAATTGTGCTTGTGTGTCGCCCCTGCCGCGTCATTACTAGCAGACACAGCTGCACAGCGCGCAGCCATGACTGGTGAAGTGACGGCAATCAAACACCGTCGGAGGTCCTGCACAAATGGGGGGGGGAGCGGCCCGGACCCGACCGCAAGTGGGCCCCTCTGATGGTCCAGGGCCATGATGTAAATTTCCACAGTCATTGATGATATGGAATGACTTTAGTTTTGTGCCATGTCTGTGATCTGCTTTTTTTCAACAACATTAAACAACTGAATGAACATCCTCCGAGCCCAGTGATTCCATAATTTTTGCCAGGGGTTGTAGATGTGTGGTGAGCACCTTGAACCCCCAGGTGCTTCACAGAAGTTTAAAACATGGAGCCGTGAAAATAAAATGTTCACATTTTTCCCACAAAAATATATTTCAGCCCCCAGTTTTGCATTTTCATGAGGGTAACAGGAGAAATTGCACCATGCAACTTGTTGTGCAATCTCTCCTGAGTAAGCCTATACCCCATATGTGGGGGGAAACCACTGCTTGGGGGCACCGCATGGTTCGGAAGGGAAGGAGCGCCGTTTGACTTTTTGAATGTAAAATTTTTTGAATAATTAGTGAATGTGCCCCTGATGTGCCTAGTGGAAACCCCCCACAAGTGACACCATTTTGGAAAGTAGACCACTCAGGGAACTTATCTAGATGTGTGGTGAGCACCTTGAACCCCAAGGTGCTTCACAGAAGTTTATAACATGGAGCCGTGAAAGTAAAAAAAATCTAACTTTTTCCACAAAAATGATCTTTTAGCCCCAATTTTTTTATTTTCACAAGGGTAAGAGGAGAAAATGAAATCTAAAAACTGTTGTGCAATTTCTCCTCAGTACGCCAATACCTCATATGTGGGGAAAATACATTGTTTGGGCGCACGTCAGGGTTCAGAAGGGAAGGAGCACTGTGTGACTTTTTGAAAGCAAAATTGGCTGGAATCATGAGCGGACTCCATGTCGCATTTCAGGAACCCCTGATGTGCCTAAATAGTGGAAACCCCCCACAATTGACTCCATTTTGGAAACTAGACCCCTCAAGGATTTTATCAAGGGGTATAGTGTACATTTTAAACCCAGAGATGCGAAAGAATTTGATACCATAGGTCATCATATTGAATAAGTTGTCATTAGTCTTGAGCGCGAGTGCTCGCTACTTGAGTTTGCATCGGGTACTTGGGTATGCACTATGTATCACGGTTGCTTGAGTGACATGTCTGAGTCCCTGCCCCGCATGTTTCACGGTTGTTAGACCCCAAAAAAAACATGAGGGGATCACACGTGTATGGCAGGTGATCCCAGTAACGTTTTTTTTGGCCGCTAAGCATATGGGGCAGAGACTCGAGCATGTCATTCGAACACCCGCGATACTCAGTGCATACCCGAGCACCTGATGCAAAATCAAGTAGCGAGCACTTGCACTCAACACTAGTCGCCATATCGTCATCATTTTTTTTTTTCTTTACTTTTGAAAAAGCCCCAACCCCAACCCTAACCCTAGCACAACCCTAACCTCAACTTCAACCCTAGCACAACCCTAACCCTAGAGTTTATTTTTTCACGCCGTTCCTTGTGTGGTATAAGTGATTAGACTACTTTATTCTTCGGGTCGGTGCGATTACAGTGATACCAGACTCATATCGGGTTTTTATGATTGACAGCTGTCACACACTAAAAGACACTTTTTTTGAGAGTTATAATTTTTCCATATTTTTTCCGACAGTCATGTGATGGGTTGTTTTTTGGGAGACAAGTTGACGTTTTTATTGGTACCATTTTTGGGCATGTGACATTTATTGATCGCTTTCTATTCCGATTTTTGGGAGCCAGAATAAACAAAAACCAGCAATTCCGGAATTTTTTTTTTATTCTCTTCCGCGTGTGGTAAAATTGATAAGGCCGCTTTATTCTTCGGGTCAGTACGTTTACAGTGGTGCCACATTTATATCGTTTTTCTATGTTTTGGTGCTTTTACACAATAAAAACTATTTTCTAGAAAATATAATTTTTTTTGTATCGCTTTATTCTGAGAGCTATAACTTTTTGATTTTTCGGATGATGGAGCTGTATGGCGGCTTGATTTTTGCGGGACGAGATGACGTTTTCAGCGGTACCATTTTTATTTACATTCGTCTTTTTGATCCCGTCTTATTCCATTTTTTGTTTGACGGTATGATGATAAAGCATTGTTTTTTTGCTTAGTTTTTTATTTATTTTTTTTACCGTGTTCACTAAAGGAGTTAACTAGTGGGACAGTTTTATAGGTTAGGTCGTTCTGGACGCAGCAATACCAAATGTGTACTTTTATTTTTTTTCATGATAAATAAATATTATGGGTACAATATTTTTATTTTTTAAAGATTTTTTTTTTCTTTTTTTTTTTTTGAATATTTTTTTTTTAAAAAAAAATTTCTTCCACTTTCCTACCCTTTTTTTTTACTTTTACACATTGTCCCACTATGGGACTTTCACTTTTTGCCGCCTGATCGGCTGTATAACATAGAGAGCAGCAACTCCCTATGCCATGCTGCCTGTCAGTGCTGCACACAGGGAGACATTACTTTGGTCATGCTCTGCGCATGACCAAAGTAATTTCCTGCCTCCTGGTGACCCGGATGTTGTCATGACGACATCGGGTCGTCATGACAACATCCGGGAGCCGCCGCAGACATCCCTGGAGGCCGGAGAGGAGGTGAGTACCGGCGCTTACCACCCCCCTTGCCCCGCAAATCTGCGATCGACTTTGATCGCAGCATTGCGGGTGTTAATGTGCTGGGAGAGGTGCGGGACCGCTCCCTGCACATTGTCACACCTGACACCCGGCGGCGTCACCCTACACCGCTTGTGTGCGGGCGCGATCGCATTATGCGTAATAGTACGTAGCTGGTCCATAAGTCCCAGGACACAGCTACGTACTATTACTGACTTGGTCGGAAAGAGGTTAAAGGGGTTGTGCAGTGAAAACAAATTATCACCTAACTATAAAATATGTGATAACTTGTTGAACAATGAGTTTGCGACCGCTGCGACCTGCACCGATTGGGATAGAAAGTCCCCGTTTTGCCAGTTACTGGACTGGACTGGCTGGTTGGATGGATCCCCGACCCCTACTCTGTTCATTCTCAATGGGGCTGCTGGAAAAAAACAGAGCATTTCTGTCGATTTCGCCTGCACACAAGCCATGCGGGTGAGATCGCCGCCGGGTGTCAGCTGTAACAATCAGCTATGTGCTATGTGCAGGGAGTGGTCCCGCACTGCTCTCGGCACATTAATCACCGAAATGCTGCAATCGAAATCGATCGCAGCAGTCCGGTGGCAAGAGGAGGTAAGTGCTATACCTACCTTCTCTGCCGGCGTCTCGCGGCGTCTGAGTCCGGTCCCGGATGTTGCCATGGTGACCTGACGTCCTCATGACAACATCCCGGACATCAGGAGGCAGGAAGTTGCTTTGGTCATGCGCAGTGCACGACCAAAGTAACTTCTCCCTGTGCAGCCCTGACAGGCTGCATGGCATAGGGAGCTCCTGCTCCCTATGCCATGCAGCTGATCAGGCTGCAAAAAGTGAAAGTCCCATAGTGGGACAATGTGAAAAAGTAATAAAAATGTCAGAAAGTGAAAAAAAAATAAAAAACATTTTTTTTGAAAAAATATAAAAAAAAATTGTAAAAAATAATAAAAAAAAATAAAAATATATTGTACCCATAAATAAATAATGTTATGAAAAAAAAAAAAAGTAATAAAAGTACACATATTTGGTATCTCCGCGTCCGGAATGACCTGACCTATAAACCTGTCCCACTAGTTAACCCCTTTAGTGAACACGGTAAAAAATATAAAAAAATGAAACATAAAACAATGTTTTATCATCATACCGCCAAACAAAAAATGGAATAAAACACGATCAAAAAGACAAATGTGAATAAAAATGGTACCGCTGAAAACGTCATCTTGTCCTGCCAAAAACAAGCCGCCATACAGCTCCAACGGCCGAAAAATAAAAAAGTTATAGGTCTCAGAATAAAGCGATGCAAAAACAATTCTTTTTTCTATAAAATAGTTTTTATTGTATAAAAGCGCCAAAATATAAAAAAATATATAAATGTAGCTTTAACGTACTGACCTGAATAAAGCTACCTTATCAATTTTACCACACGCAGATCAGCATAAAAAAAAACAAAAACAATTCCTGAATTGTTGGTTTTTGTTTACTCTGCCTTCTAAAAATCAGAATAGAAAGCGATCAAAAACTGTCACATGCCCGAAAATGGTACCAATAAAAATGTCAACTTTGTCCCGCAAAAAACAAGCCTTCACATGACTCTGTCGGCCGAAATATGGAAAAATTATAGCTCTCAAAATATGGCGATGTAAAAACTAGTCTTTGCAAAAAAAATGCGTCTTTTACTGTGTGACAGCTGTCAATCATAAAAACCCGATATGAATCTGGCATCACTGTAACTGTACCGACCCGAAGAATAAAGTCACTTATACCGCACGAGGAACGGCGTAAAAAATAAACTTTAGGTTTAGGGTTGTGCTAGGGTTAGGGTTGTGCTAGGGTTAGGGTTGTGCTAGGGTTAGGGTTGGGGTTGGGGTAAGGCTAGGGTTGGGGTTGGGCTAGGGTTAGGGTTGGGCTAGGGTAAGGGTTGGGTTAGGGTTGGGCTAGAGCAAGGGTTGGGCTAGGGCAAGGGTTGGGTTATGGTAGGGTTAGGGTTGGGTTGGGCTAGCGTTAGGCTATGGTTAGGGTTAGGCTAGGGTTAGGGTTGGGCTAGGATTAGAGTTGGGCAAGGGTTGGGGTTGGGCTAAGGTTAGGGTTGTGTTTTTAACAGAAATAAAGAAAAAAAAATGACAACGATATGGCGAATAATGTTGAGCGCAAGTGCTCGCTACTTGAGATTGCATCGGGTGCTCGGGTATGCTCCGAGTATATCGGGTGCTCGAGTGACATACTCGAGTCTCCGCCCCAAATGTTTTGCAGCTGCTATACAGCCAAAAAAATCCTTGCGGGGATTGCCTGCCATGCACGAGTGATCACCACATGTTTTTTTTGGGGTGTCTAATAACCGTGAAACATGCGGGGCAGGGACTCGAGCATGTCACTTGAGCACCCGCGATACTTGGTGCATACCCAAGCACCCGATGCAAACTCAAATAGCGAGCACTTGCACTCAAGACTAATGACAACTTATTCAATATGATGACCAGATGTTATCAAATTCTGTGTCGTACCTCTTGGTTAAAATTATTCACTATACCCCTTGATAAAATCCTTGAGGGGTCTAGTTCCAAAATGGAGTCACTGGGGGGGGGGGGGTTCCACTATTTAGGCACATCAGGGACTCCCCAAACCCAACATGGCATCCGCTAATTATTCAAGCAAATTTTACATTCAAAAAGTCAAATGGCGCTCCTTCCCTTCCGAACCCTGCCATGCGCCCAAACAGTGGTTTTCCCCCACATATGGGGTATCAGCGTGCTCAGGAGGAATTGCACAACAAACTTCATGGTACAATTTCTCCTGTTACCCTCATGAAAATGCAAAATTGGAGGCTGAAAAACATTTTTGTTGCAAAAATGTGAAAATTGTATTTTTATGGCTCAATGTTCTAAACTTCTGTAAAGCACTTGGGGGTTCAGGGTGCTCACCACACATCTAGATAAGTTCCCCGGGGGGTCTAGTTTCCAAAATGGTTTCACTTGTGGGGGGTTTCCACTGCTTAGGCACATCAGGGGCTCCCCAAACACAACATGATGTTAGCTAATTATTCAAGCAAATTTTACATTTAAAAAGTTAAATGGAATGGTGCTCCTTCCCTTCCGAGCCCTGCCGTGCGCCCAAACAGTGTTTTTTCCTCACATATGGGGTATCTGCATGCTCAGGGGAAATTGCACAACAAATTTTGGGGTCCATTTTTTCTTGTTACCCCTGCGAAAATAAAAAATTTGGGTCTAAAGTAAGATTTTGGTGAAAAAAGTTAAATGTTCATTTTTTTCTTCCACATTCAAAAAATTCATGTGAAGAACCTGAAGGGTTAATAAAGTTCTTGAATGTGGTTTTGATCATCTTAAGGGGTGAAGTTTTTAGAATGGTGTCACTTTTGGGTATTTTCTGTCATAAAGGCCCCTCAAAGTCACGTCAAATGTGATGTGGTCTCTAAAAAAAAAATGGTTTTGTAAATTTTGGTTCCAAAATTTTGGCTCCAAAATTGTGCTGATGTAAAGTAGACATGTGGGAAATGTTGTTTATTAACTATTTTGCGTAACATATCTCTCTGATTTAAGGGCATAAAAATTTAAATTTTGAAAATTGTTTGATTTTGATGTGTGAGTCTGATGTGTAACTTTCTTCAGACATCAGAATCACAATGACTTTTAGTCACCTTGAGTATTTTCATGGTTGATCTCATAAGATAAGACAAGAAAAGCAGCCAGTTACTATCACTTGACTGGATAGCTCAATGGTAAGGCATTAGCCTCTGAAACTACAGTGTCAGGGTACAGTCCCAATAGGAACATTATTTTTTTTAATTATACTATTTAGCACACAAACTACAGGGGTGTTTTACTTTTAATATCTGACAAGTAAATTGGGAGGTACTAATTTACTAAATATCTATTTCCAAGTGACTGTACATTTGCATAATTTCTTAAAGTGGTCTAATGATAACAATTCTTTATTGTAAAGTTTTCTTTCCATCCACCCAAGAACTGGCTGCAAACTCCCAATTTACTTTTGCTATGTAATTATTATTATATATCACTGCCTAAGTAATCAAATAGTGAACCTACAGTTTAATGGTAAGGCATCTGTGTCACACATAGCTTTGGTTTGAAAGGATAATAATAGTAATAATAATAATAATTACTGTATTTTTCGGACTATAAGACGCACTTTTTTCCTCAAATTTTGAAGGAAAGTGGGGGGTGCGTCTTATAGTCCAAATACTATCTCCCTGTGTATACTGTGGCTCTGGGAGCAGGGAATATTAATTTTCCTTAATAGCCGACACACTGTACAGCAGCGCGGCTCCTGCTGCGCTCTGCGGTCTGTGTGCCCACTATTAAAGCTCATGAATATTCCCTACAACCCACTCCCATGGGTTGTAGTGAATATCCATGGTCTTTAATAGCAGACACACTGACCGCAGAGCGGCAGCAGGAGCCGCGCTGCGGTACGCCATGCGCGTCCTGCCATGTGCGGCTCACACAGTGAGAGTGTCAGCAGAGCAGGACAGCGCTGGAGGAGAGAGGAGGTGAGTATGAGTGTTTATTTTTTTTGTGGTCAGCAGGATGGGGGCTCAAGGGGTGCCAAGCATACCAGGATGGGGGCTCAAGGGTTGCCAAGCATACCAGGATGGGGGCTCAAGGGGTGCCATGCATACCAGGATGGGGGATCAAAGGGTGCCAAGCATACCAGAATGGGGGCTCAAGGGGTGCCAAGCATACCAGGATGGGGGCTCAAGGGGTGCCATACATACCAGGATGTGTGATCAAGGGGTGCCATACATACCAGGATGGGGGCTTAAGAGGTGCCATACATACCAGGATTGGGGATCAGGGGGCTGCCATGCATACCATGATGGTGTATCAAGGGGTGCCATTGATACCAGGATGGGGGAATAAAGGGGTGCCATGCATACCAGGATGGGGATGAGGGGGGCCATACATACCAGGATGTGTGATCAAGGGGTGCCATGCATACCTGGATGGGGGCTCAAGGGGTGCCATGCATACCAGGATGGGGGATCAAGGGGTGCCATGCATACCAGGATGGGTGATCAAGGGGTGCCATGCATACCAGGATGGGGGATCAAGTGGTGCCGTGCATACCTGGATGGGGGCTCAAGGGGTGCCATGCATACCAGGATGGGGGATCAAGGGGTGCCATGCATACCAGAATGGGTGATCAAGGGGTGCCATGCATACCAGGATGGGGGATCAAAGGGTGCCATGCATACCAGGATGGGTGATCTAGGGGTGCCATGAAAACTAGGATGGGGGATCAAGGGGTGCCATGCATTCCAGGATGGTGATGAGGGCCACGTATACCAAGATGGGATGGGGGGCACGTATACCAGGAAGGATGGGCCATACATACCAGGATGGAGGATGTTAACAGAATTGGGGGACATTACCCCAATACCAGTGTCAGCAGCAGACTCCCTCCCCTATAACAGTAAAATAGTAACATAGTTTTTAAAATTGAAGGAAGACTAAATCCATCTAGTTCAACCCATAGCCTAACATGTTGATCCAGAGGAAGGCAAAAAAAAACCCATGTGGCAAACGCTAAGCTTCACATTGGGGAAAAAAATTCCTTCCCGACTCCATACGACAATCAGACTAGTTCCCTGGATCAACGCCCTATCAAGGAATCTAGTATATATAACCTGTAATAGTATACTTTTCAAACAAGGCATCCATGCCCTTCTTAAATTTTAGTAGTGAATCACTCATTACGACATCATGCGGCAAAGAGTTCCATAGTCTCACTGCTCTTACAGTAAAGAATCCGCGTCTGTGATTATGATTAAACCTTCTTTCCTCCAGACATAGAAGATGCCCCCGTCTCAGGCCTCAGAGTAAAAAGATCAGTAGAACGGTCTTTGTACTGTCCCCTCATATACTTGTACATGGTAATAAGATCACCCCTAAGCCTTTGTTTTTCCTAAGTAAATAACCCCAAGTGTAATACCCTGTCTTGGTATTGCAGACCCCCCAGTCCTCTAATAACCTTGGTCGCTCTTCTCTGCACCCGCTCTAGTTCAGCTATGTCTTTCTTATACACTGGAGAACCAGAACTGTACATAGTATTCTAAGTGTGGTCGCACTGGTGACTTGTATAGAGGTAAAATTATGTTCTCCTCATGAGCATCTATGCCACTTTTAATGCATCCCATTATTTTATTTGCCTTTGCAGCAGCAGCCTGACACTGGCCACCAAACGTGAGCTTGTCGTCCACCAATACACCCAGGTCTTTTTCAGTTACAGTTTTGCCAGTGTTTTACAATGAAGCATATAATTATACATTTTGCTTCCTCTACCCAAGTGCATTACCTTACATTTATCCCCATTAAAGCTCATTTGCCATTTATCAGCCCAAGCTTCTAGTTTACATAGATCCTCCTGTAATATAAAATTGTCCTCCTCTGTATTGATTACCCTGCAGTGTTTAGTGTCATCTGCAAATATTGAAATATTACTCTGTATGCCCCCTACAAGGTCATTAATAAATGTTAAAAAGAAGCTGGCCCAATACTGACCCCTGTGGTACCCCACTGTTAACTGAGACCCAGTCTGAGTGTTTTCCATTAATAACCACCCTTTGTTTCCTATCACTGAGACAATTCTTAACCCACATACATATATGTTCCCCTATCCCCATTGTTCTTATTTTATGTATCAACCTTTTGTGTGGAACCGTATCAAAAGCTTTTGAAAAGTCCATATACACAACATCCACTGCATTTCCTTGGTCCAGTCCGGAACTTGTCTCCTCATAAAAGCTGATCAGATTAGTTTGACAGGAATGGTCCCTCGTAAACCCATGTTGATATTGGGTCATGAGGTTATTCTTCTTTAGATACTCTAGTATAGCATCTGTTAGGAAACCCTCCAGGATTTTAACCACAGTAGAGGTTAAGCTTACTGGCCTATAATTTCCAAGTTCAGTTTTTGTCCCCTTTTTGAATATTGGCACCACATTTGCTATACGCCAGACCTGTGGTACAGACCCTGTTATTATGGAATCTTTAAAGATTAAAAATAATGGTCTATCTATGACGTTACTTAATTCCTGCAGTACTCTCGGGTGTATCCCATCCAGCCCAGGGATTTGTCAACTTTAGTGATTTTTAGACGCTGCCGCACTTCCTGCTGGGTTAAGCAAGTGACATTTAATGGAGAATTTTTGTCATCACTAATTACGTTTTCTGTCATGCACTTTTCTTGTCTAAATACGGTTGAAAAAAATTAATTTAGCATATTGGCTTTTTCCTCATCCTCATCCACCATTTCACCCAGACTATTTTAAGGGGGCCAACACTATCATTTTTTAGTTTTTTACTATTTATGTAGTTAAAGAATATTTTGGGATTATTTTTACTTTCTCTGGCAATGAGTCTCTGTCTCAATCTTTGCTGCCTTGATTTGTTTTTTTACAGAATTTATTTAATTTTCTGTATTTATTGAATGCCTCATCACTACCTACTTGCTTTAGTTCTCTAAATGATTTTTTTTGTCACTTATTGCGCCTCTTACAGCTTTATTTAGCCATAGTGGTTTCCTCCTATTTCTAGCATGTTTATTCCCATAGGGTATATATTGTGCACAGGTCCTATTCAGGATGCTAATAAATGTCTCCCATTTGCTTTGTGTAGTTTTATGTCTCAGGATATTGTCCCAGTTTATTGCACTAAGATCATCTCTCAACCATTGGAAATTTACCTTCCTGAAGTTTAGTGTCCTTGTAACCCCTCTACTACACATCTTATTAAAGGATACATGAAAACATATTTTTTGTGATCACTATTACCCAAGTGACCCCCAACTCGTATACTTGATATGCGGTCTGGCCTGTTGGTTAATATTAGGTCTAGCAGTGCCCCCCTTCTTGTTGGGTCCTGAACCAGTTGTGAAAGGTAATTGTCGCTCATAGTTGTCAAAAACCTCTTACCTTTGCTTGAACTACAGTTTTCTGTTCCCCAATGTATTTCAGGGTAGTTGAAGTCTCCCATAATAATGACTTCTCCTTGAGTCGCTGCTTCATCTATTTGCTTTACGAGGATATTCTCTGCTGCTTCCATTATTTTTGGAGACTTATAACCAACCCCATATCAGTAATTTATTATTTTTTCCCCCTCCCCTTATCTCCACCCACAGGGACTCTACATTTTCATTAGATTCACATATATTCTCCCACAAGATGGGTTTTAAGGATGATTTTACATATAAACACCCCCCCCCCCCCCCGCGCTTGTTTGTATGGTTATTTCTGAACAGACTATAGACCTGTAAATTAACTGCCCAGTCATGGCTCTCGTTCAGCCATGTCTCAGACATCCCCACCATGTCATAATTATTTTCCAACAAAATTAATTCTAATTCCTCCATTTTGTTGGTGAGGCTTCTGGCATTAGTGTACATGCATTTTATGTATCTCTCTGTACCTCTATTCCTTCTTACTATTTTCACTGTTCTAACCCCACACCCAATTTCTTTATTTGTGCCCAGGTCACTTTCTGCACTATGTTCCCCACCCATAAAATTAATACCCTCCCCTCCAATCCCTAGTTTAAACACTCCTCCAACCTTCTAGCCGTTTTCTCCCCCTGCACAGCTGCACCCTCCCCAATTGAGGTGCAGCCCGTCCCTTGCGTAGAATCTGTAGCCAACTGAGAAGTCAACCCAGTTCTCCAGGAACCCACACCCTTCCTTCCTACACCAGTTCTTGAGCTACTTTTTTGTCTAGTAATAAGGTAACACCAGCTCACCTGAGCAATGACGTCCTGAAGAATAGGTGCGATGAACCATTCACAGTAGTTCCACAGCATAAGGAGAAAGGATTACCAGCTTCATGAATAGTTCAAAAAATAGGTTTCTTTATTATGAAAAAAGCTCTTTAAAAGCAGATTCCATAGTCACATAGTATAGCCAGGGCAACGCGTTTCGAACGCTAAAGATGCGTTCTATGTCAAGACTGGCTTGCAAATGGCATACCCATGGTATATAAACCATTATTCACTAGTGTTGAGCATTCCGATACTGAAATATCGGGTATCGACCGATATTCGCTGTATCGGAGTTCTGATACTGAGTTCCGATACTTTTACAATATTGAATACCGGAATCGGAAGTTCACATAATGCCTGCGCTCTGCAGTGTCTCTGAAGGATGACAAGCTGGATGGCAGCGCTCAGCTGCGATCCAGCCTGTCATCAGAATGCCATCCCAGCGTGAGAGAATTCTCCTGCTCAAGCGCTGACATTACATTATCTCCCTTACATTACAATTAAATGGAATAGCAGGAATTAATAATTTTTAAGACGTTAATGCCACAGCCATGGTGGTTGTGGCATTACAGTGGTTGTCCAAATTGATGGGAACAGTGCTCACAGTGAAACATGAAAAGCTGGCAATTCATCAGCGGCATACACCGGTACCCGACAATTTAGAACAGAAAGAATAGAGCTTCACACATAGATTAGATAGATAGAAACATGTCAGTCACATATATAAGAAGTACAGTGACAGTGTTGCTTACTGTACTTGTCATTTAGTGTAAAGGATTTATTTAAAAAAATAATAGTGTTTTCATGCACCGTTTCTTTAAAAAAGCCGGCCGGCAATTCAGCAGCGGTACCCGACAATTTAGAACAGAAAGATAGAGCATCACACATAGATTAGATAGATAGAAACATGTCAGTCACATATATAAGAAGTACAGTGATAGTGTTGGTTACTGTACTTGTCATTTAGTGTTAAAATAAAGGATTTATTAAAAAAAAAAAATTGGCGTGGGGTTCCCCGCAATTTTAGTCTCTAGCGGAGGTTAAGCAGACAGCTGGGGCAGATGTTTGAAGCCTGGGAAGGGGGTAATACCCATGGAGCTTCCCAGGCTACTAATTTCAGCCCCCAGCTGAATACCTAGCCTTTACTAGCTATTAAAATGGGGGACCCCCCAAAAAAATGACGTGGGGTCCCCCCTATTTTAATAGCTAGCAAAGGCTAGGCAGACAGCTGGGGGCTGATATTAATAGCCCAGGAAGGGTGCCATGAATATTGGCCCCCTCCCAGGCTGGAAACACCAGATGTCAGCCGCCCCAGAAATGTCGCATCCATAGGATGCGCCAATTCTGGCACTTAGCCTCGCTCTTCCCACTGCCCTGTAGCGGTGGCAGTGGGGTAATAGGGCTGGGGTTGATGTCAGCTTATAACGCCAGCTGACATCAAGCCCAGGTTAGTAATGGAGAGGCGTCTATAAGACACCCCCATTACTAACCCCATAGTCAAAGTTAAAAAAAAAAACACAAACACCCAGAATAAAGTCCTTTAATTGAAATAAACACACAATTCTTTATTGTTCTAAATTAAACCATACTTACCATCACGCCCACTCCAGCTGAAGCCAACGATCTCCTGCAATAAAAGTAAAATAATAAAGCAACATCATCCTTACCTTTCCATGGTCCCAGGACGGCTCCAGCTCTGCTACATTCACATGACAGGCTGGACCGCAGCAGAAAGCTGCCATCCAGCTTGCCATGCCGCAGACACTGAGAAGCTCAGGCATGCTTGCGCTCCTCAGTGTCTGGCTGTGACAGCATCCAGATGAGCCGACAATGAACTCAGCTCACCTCATGCACATCACTGACAGCGTGAGAGAATTCTCCTGCTGAAGTTCAGAGCGCAGGAGAATTTTCCCACGCTGTCAGTGACGTGCATGAGGTGAGCCGAGTTCATTGGACATGACCTCGGCTCATCTGGATGCCGTCACAGCCTGACACTGAGGAGCGCAAGCAAGCCTGCGCTTCTCAGTGTATGCGGGATGACAGGCTGGATGGCAGCTTTCTGCTGCGGTCCAGCCTGTCATCTCGATGTAGCAGAGCTGGAGCTGTCCTGGGAACCATCGAAAGGTAAGGATGATGTTGCTTTATTATTTTTCTTTTATTGCAGGAGATCATTGGCTTCAGCTAGAATGGGCGTGATGGTAAGTATGGTTTAATTTAGAACAATAAAGAATTGTGTGTGTATTTCAATTAAAGGACTTTATTCTGGGTGTTGTGTTTTTTTTAAATACTTTACTAGAAATTCATGGCGGTCATGTCTAATATTGGCGTGACCCCATGAATTTCGGGCTTAGGGCCAACTGATAATGCCAAGCTGGCCCTAACCCCTTTATTACCCAGTGAGCCACCGCACCAGGGCCCTGGATGAGTTGGGTATAGCGCCAGAAGATGGCGCTTTTATGAACGCGCCATTTTCCGGGGTGGCTGCGGACTGCAATTTGCAGCGGGTGGGGGGGGGGGGGGGGGCAGAAAGCTTGGGCCTCCCTGCGCTGCGGATTCCAGCCCCCAGCTGCCTAGTTGTACCTGGCTGGACACAAAAATAGGGCGAAGCCCCACGTATTTTTTTTTTAATTATTTCATGAAATTCATGAAATAATTTAAAAAAAATTGACGTGGGGCTTCGCACTATATTTGTGTCCAGCCAGGTACAGCAGGCAGGAACGGGCTGCCCCCAACCACCAGCTGACTATTTGTACCTGGTTGGACACAACAATATAGGGAAGCCCTTTTTTTCTTAATTATTTCATGAATTTCATGAAATAATTTAAAAAAAAAATACGTGGGGCTTCGCCCTATTTTTAAGTCCAGCCAGGTACAACTAGGCAGCTGGGGGCTGGAATCCGCAGCGCAGGGAGGCCCAAGCTTTCTGCCCCCCCCCCCCACGCTGCAAATTGCAGTCCGCAGCCACCCCGGAAAATGGCGCGTTCATAGAAGCGCCGTCTTCTGGCTCTGTACCCAACTCATCCAGGGCCCTGGTGCAGTGGCTCACTGGGTAATAAAGGGGTTAGGGCCAGCTTGGCATTATCAGCTGGCCCTAAGCTCGAAATTCATGGGGTCATGCCAATATTAGACATGACCGCCATGAATTTCTAGTAAAGTATTTAAAAAAAACACAACACCCAGAAAAAAGTCCTTTAATTGAAATAAACACACAATTTTTTAATGTTCTAAATTAAACCATACTTACCATCACGCCCATTCCAGCTGAAGCCAACGATCTCCTGCAATAAAAGAAAAATAATAAAGCAACATCATCCTTACCTTTCGATGGTTCCCAGGACAGCTCCAGCTCTGCTACATCGAGATGACAGGCTAGACCGCAGCAGAAAGCTGCCATCCAGCCTGTAATCCCGCAGACACTGAGCAGCGCAGGCTTGCTTGCGCTCCTCAGTGTCAGGCTGTGACGGCATCCAGATGAGCCGAGGTCATGTCCAATGAACTCAGCTCACCTTATGCACGTCACTGACAGCGTGGGAAAATTCGTTGGCTTCAGCAGGAATGGGTGTGATGGTAAGTATGGTTTAATTTAGAATAAAGAATTGTGTGTTTATTTCAATTAAAGGACTTTATTCTGGGTGTTTGTGTTTTTTTTTAACTTTGACTATGGGGTTAGTAATGGGGGTGTCTTATAGACCCCTCTCCATTACTAACCTGGGCTTGATGTCAGCTGGCATTATAAGCATCAACCCCAGCCCTATTACCCCACTGCCACCGCTACAGGGCAGTGGGAAGAGCGAGGCTAAGTGCCAGAATTGGCGCATCCAGCGGCTGACGGCTGGTGTTTCTAGCCTAGGAGGGGGCCAATATTAATGGCACCCTTCCTGGGCTATTAATATCAGCCCCCAGCTGTCTGCCTAGCCTTTGCTAGCTATTAAAATAGGGGGGACCCCAAGTCATTTTTTTGGGGGGTCCCCCATTTTAATAGCTAGTAAAGGCTAGGTATTCAGCTGGGAGCTGATATTAGTAGCCTGGGAAGCTCCATGGATATTATCCCATTCCCAGGCTTCAAACATCTGCCCCAGCCGCCTGCTTAACCTCCGCTAGAGACTAAAATTACGGGGAACCCCACGCCAATTTTTTTTAACAAATCCTTTATTTTAACACTAAATGACAAGTACAGTAATCAACACTATCACTGTACTTCTTATATATGTGACTGACATGTTTCTATCTATCTAATCTATGTGTGATGCTCTATCTTTCTGTTCTAAATTGTCGGGTACCGCTGCTGAATTGCCGGCCAGCTTTTTTAAAGAGACGGTGCATGAAAGCACTATTTTTTTTAAAAATAAATCCTTTACACTAAATGACAAGTATAGTAACCAACACTGTCACTGTACTTCTTATATATGTGACTGACATGTTTCTATCTATCTAATCTATGTGTGAAGCTCTATTCTTTCTGTTCTAAATTGTCGGGTACCGGTGTATGCCGCTGATGAATTGCTAGCTTTTCATGTTTCACTGTGAGCACTGTTCCCATCAATTTGGGCAACCACCTCCCCCAATACATTCTACATTATTGTTAGTTATTTTCCTTCATGTAGAATTAAACTACAAGGAAAGAAAGGGTTTTTTTTTCATTCCGATTTGTGTCCCATTGTCTTGCATTGGTTTCCGGTATCGGAATCGGCGATATCCGATACTTTTTTGAGTATCGGCCCGATCTAATCCGATCTGATATTTCCTGATATCGGAAGGTATCGCTCAACACTATTATTCACCTATCGCATACAAAATGGAAGTCACATGTTGCATAAATTAGCATACAGAAATATAAAACCAATTTGCAGAGTATATGCATTGTAAAAACAATCACATGACAAAGAAGAAATCACATATGCATAGAAAAGTTACTCGCTGTAATGGGACAGTAGTTCCCTCCATAAATTTAGTCCATTTGGTTGGCAAGTGTTCAGATGATACATCCAAAATGCTTCTCGATCAAGTAGGCGTCTCCTATTATCCCCGTCCCGAGGATCAAAGTAAGTTTTTCAATGCCAAAGATGCACCATAAGAAAACTAAAACAGCGAGTGGCAGAACATCTTTCTGATATTTTTAATGTTACTAATCATAACATTTCTTGTGCCGCCAGACATTTTATTGAGCAGCATAATAGAGAGACATCCTTATTTCAGGTCTTTGGCATTGAAAAACTTACCTTTGATCCTCGGGACGGGGATAATAGGAGACGCCTACTTGATCGAGAAGCATTTTGGATGTATCATCTGAACACTTGCCAACCAAATGTACTAAATTTATGGAGGGAACTACTGTTCCATTACAGCGAGTAACTTTTCTATGCATATGTGATTTCTTCTTTGTCATGTGATTGTTTTTACTATGCATATACTCTGCAAATTGGTTTTATATTTCTGTATGCTAATTTATGCATCATGTGACTTCCATTTTGTATGCGATTGGTGAACAATGGTTTATATACCATGGGTAGGCCATTTGCAAGCCAGTCTTGACAAAGAACGCATCTTTAGCGTTCGAAACGTGTTGCCCTGGCTATACTATGTGACTATGGAATCTGTTTTTAAAGAGCTTTTTTCATAATAAAGAAACCTATGTTTTGAACTATTCATGAAGCTGGTAATCCTTTCTCCTTATGCTGTGGAGCTACCTTTTTGTCTCCCTAATCTCCCGTTGCCTCTCTGGCGTGGCACATGGTACAGGTAATATTTCAGAGAATACCACCTTGGAGGTCCTTGATTTAAGCTTGCAGCCTCATTCTCTGAAATCATCTTTAAGGACCTTCCACCTACCTCTAACTTTGTCATCTGTGCCAATGTGCACCATGACCAGCCCCTCCCAGTAATCTGTCACCCCGATCAGCGATATGCCTGACTCGGGCGCCAGGTAGGCAGCACACTGTTCGACGATCCCTGTCTTTGTGACAGATTGCCCTATCTGTTCCCCTAATAATTGAGTCCCCCACTACCAGCACCTGCCTGGCCTGCCCTGCTCTCCTATTTCCCCCCTTACTGGAGCTGACACTCCTCCGGCTTTCAGAGGACATGCCTTGCTGCAGCAGTGCTACCCCTGTACCGACACCCCGCTCATCTGCCAACTTTGCAAACTTATTGGGGTGTGCCAGATCAGGACTAGCCTCCCTGGCACTCTTCCCTCTACCCCCCCTTCTAACTGTCACCCAGCTAGCTGCCTCACTGTCCTGCAGCTCTCTACTACCACCCTCCCCCACATCTACCCCAGTTAGCAGCAGACTCCTTTCCATATTGTCAATGGATCTCAGTGTTGCCAGCTGCTCATTTAGATCCAGTACCTGGGCTTCCAAACGCACAATGTGCACACATCTCGCACGGCAATATGCAACCCCGACCGGCTGTTCAAGGATTGCATAGTCAATAATGGAGCTGATTTCCTAATGGGGACTGCACTAGACAGAAATGTTAGGTAAAAAGAAATGTAAAGAATTAATAAAATACAGACAGCAATTCAGTTCAAATTCCTCCCTTCCAAACTCCCTGAATCCAAAGTCACTGAACAACAAGTCACACACTTACTTCCGTTTGCACTTACACTATGGCCACGCTCATCTCGGTCACACTCGCTAAGGAAGAAGATTTAAAGAGGTATTTTTTTTATTTTTTTTCCCTTTTAGCAGCAATACACCCTACAGCTCAATGCACTTCCAAAGAACTGGATGCCCCAACTAGCTGCCCCTTATAAACCCTTAATTATGACCCCTCACCCTTAATTAACCCCTTGTGAGTATAGCTACACCTCAGGATTTAATTGAAATGTAGTTAACCCTTAAATACACAGGTAGTAAAATAAGAGACTCTGTAGAGAGAAAATAGGTGTTAAAAAGCCCAATAAAACTAAACAGGTAGAAAGGCACTCAGCAGTTCAGAATTCAACAACTCGCAGCAATTCACACAGGTATTTTCTGCAGGATTCCCAAATACCTCTTCACTGAACAACAAGTCACATACTTACTTCCGTTTGCACCTACACTCCGATCACACTCGCTAAGGAAGAAGCTTTATGTAGCGTCGGCGTCCCTGCCTCCTGTTAGGCAGGGACGCTGTTCCCCTCACCTCTCCACTCTGTGCCCGGCGTCTTCCTCCCGCTCTGCTGGCAGCTCGCGCTGCTTCCCGGCCACGGTGCTTAGGGCGCGCGCGCTCCCCCTCTCTTAGAGGGGCCGCGCGCGCCGTCCTAAGGAGTCCCCGGCCAATGGCCGGAGGACTTCACCATATATAAGGCACCTCCTCCAAAATGGAGGTGCCCGAGCAATGTTGTAGCACAGATCATCACTCTGCTTCAGCCCTCGGGTCCCGTTTCCAGTTACCTGCCAGTTACCTGCCAGTTTCCTGTCTGAGACCTGCCTGTCTCGTGTCTACCTGCTACTATTCCTGCGGTCCGACAGTCTGCCTACCAGCCCTGCCAGTCTGTCTATGGATCCGTCTGCCCGCTCACCTGGGAGCGCACATCTGCTACCTGCCTGCTAGCCTACCTGGAGGCTCCGCCGTCACGTGCTGTGACCACCTGTCTGTCCAGAGACTCTTGCCCGCTCACCTGGGAGCGCTCATCTGTTACCTGCCTGCTTGCCTACCTGGAGGCTCCGCCGTCACGTGCTGTGACCACCTGCCTGTCCAGAGACTCTTGCCCGCTCACCTGTGAGCGCTCATCTGCTACCTGCCTGTTTGCCTACCTGGAGGCTCTGCCGTCACGTGCTGTGACCACCTGCCTGTCCAGAGACTCTTGCTCGCTCACCTGGGAGCGTCCATCTGCTACCAGCCTGCTAGCCTACCTGGAGGCTCTGCCATCACTTGCTGTGATCCCCTGCCCGTTTACCCAGAGACTGTCCCGGTCACTTGCCGTGACCACCTGCCCGTTTACCCAGAGACTGTCCCGGTCACTTGCCGTGACCACCTGCCCGTTTACCCAGAGACTGCCCCGGTCACTTGCCGTGACCACCTGCCCGTTTACCCAGAGACTGTCCCGGTCACTTGCTGTGACTACCTGCCCGTCTTCCCTGGGCGCCACCCGCTTCGTTACAAGGGCCGCCCCCTTGTATAGTAGCCCAGAGGTTCCGCCTCCCAGACCCGTTACAGTTTGCTCGGGCCATGGAACCCGGTGGCACCCAAGCTCCCTCGCTCTCGGACCTATGTCATGAACTGTCCCGTCAGAGGTCCCAACAGGAGTCCATCCTGGGTCACCTGCGGAATGTCAACTCTCGCCTGGACACTCTGACTGCTCCACCAGCAACCACCGCTAGTGTCATGACTCGCAACCCCGGCAGCGCCGCTGCCTACCAATACTATGGTATCCAGCCCCGGACCCCGGCTTTCTGCTCCTCCTCGCTTCGGAGGCGACCCCGCTCAAGCTCGGGGCTTCATAAACCAGTGCACCCTGCACTTTGAACTCCTGTCCCACCAGTTTATCTCCGACCGCGCCAAAGTTGCCTTCATCATGTCCCATCTCACGGGGGAGGCACTGGCTTGGCTAAATCCTCTATGGGAGAGATGAGACCCCCTGGTGTCTGACCTGCCAGCCTTTCTCACGGCTTTCCGGAAAGTCTTCGACGAACCCGGACGGAAGACCTCATCCGCATCGTCTCTGCTACGCCTCCGTCAAGGAAATCTCACCGTGGGCCAATATGCCATACGGTTCCGTACCCTTGCTTCGGAGCTGGCCTGGGATAACGACGCTCTGGTGTCTGTCTTCTGGGAGGGTCTGTCCGGCCTTATTAAAGATGAACTCGCCGGTCGGGACATTCCTACCACTCTAGACGACTTAATAACACTTGCCACCCGGATTGACATCCGATTCCAGGAGCGCGCCAAAGAAGTCACCCGTGAGAGGAGGTTTCCACATCTAGCCCCCACCTTCCAGAAACCCGTCATTCCCTCCGTTACTACCCAGGCACACTCACCTGAGCCTATGCAGGTCGACCAGACCAAGATGGTCAAAACCCGTCAAGACTCACGCCGTGCCGAGGGGAGCTGCTTCTACTGTGGCAGTAAGGAGCACCGGATCCGTTCCTGCCCTGAGAGATCGGGAAACGCCTGTGTCTAGGGTCGCTCAGAGAGGTCGCCCTAGACAAAAGTAAACCCTCTCCATCCCTGATGCTGTCAGTCTCTATCACCTGTGGAGAGAACCGCCATTTCGAACTGGCTCAACTTGACTCAGGAGCTGCTGGTAATCTCATCTCTCAATCCCTGGTAGAGAAGTATCGCATTCCCACCAAACCTCTGGCCGTACCTTTATCTGTCGCCGCCGTGGATGGGGGCCTCTTACCACATCCCATCCAACTCATCACCGAATCCATAACTCTGCAGGTGGGAATGCTGCATTCTGAGAGCATCTCCTTTCATGTTCTGCCTGGACTCTCTCACGCACTCTTGCTGGGTCTACCTTGGCTCCAGAAACATGCACCCGTGCTTGACTGGCAGAACGGAGAGGTCCTTCGCTGGGGACAGGACTGCCATAAGACTTGTCTAGTTCCCGTTCATCCTGCTCGTCCTTCTCCTACCCCAGTCAATCTACCCGGTCTACCGGTTCCCTATTGGTCTTATGCGGATGTCTTCAATAAATAAGAAGCAGAGACATTACCCCCTCATAGACCATATGACTGTCCAATCGACCTGATACTCGGCTCTACTCCTCCCCGTGGGCGTATCTACCCTTTGTCCGCAGCAGAGACCCGGTCCATGTCTGAATATATCGAGGAGAACCTTGCCCGGGGATTTATCCGGAAATCTACCTCCCCGGCGGGGGCAGGCTTCTTCTTCGTCAAAAAGAAGGACGGCTCACTCCGTCCATGTATAGATTATAGAGGCCTTAACCAGATTACAGTGAAGAATAAATACCCCCTCCCGCTCATTCCTGAATTATTTGACCGCCTGAGGGGGGCTAGAATCTTCACCAAACTGGATCCCCGTGGGGCGTATAACCTGGTCCGTATCCGTCAGGGGGATGAGTGGAAGACGGCATTCAACACCCAGGACGGCCACTATGAGTACCTTGTAATGCCCTTCGGACTCTGTAACGCTCCTGCCGTCTTTCAAGAGTTGGTCAATGACATCTTCCGTGACCTTCTCTACTCCTGCGTGGTGGTGTACCTGGACGACATCTTGGTCTTCTCTCTGGACCTTCCTACTCACCGGAGGGATGTTCGTCAGGTCCTGCTCAGGCTCAGGAAAAACCACCTCTACGCTAAATATGAGAAGTGCATCTTTGAGCAGACCTCTCTTCCATTTCTGGGCTACATAATCTCTCAGACCGGCCTACAAATGGATCCTGAGAAACTGTCTGCCATCCAAAAGTGGCCCCGACCAGAGGGGTTGAAGGCTATTCAGCGGTTCCTGGGCTTCGCCAACTATTACCGCCTCTTCATACCGCACTTCTCTTCCCGGACTACCCCTATCTCTGCGCTCACCCGTAAGGGTACTAATCCCAGAAGATGGCCGCCTGAAGCTGAGGAGGCCTTTCTTTCCTTAAAACAGGCCTTCTCCTCCGCCCCGGTGCTGCATCGTCCGGACGGTAACAAACAATTCTTCCTAGAGGTTGACGCTTCCTCCTCCTTAGCCGGGGCGGTACTTACCCAAAAGTCATCTTCTGGAAGAATGGTAACCTGCGTTTTTTTCTCCAAACTCTTCTCCTCTTCTGAGCGCAATTATTCTATTGGAGACCGAGAATTGTTAGCCATTAAGCTGGCACTGGAGGAGTGGCGTTACCTGCTCGAGGGGGCTCTTCACCCGGTAATAATTTACACGGACCACAAGAACTTGGCTTACCTTCAGAGCGCCCAGAGACTAAACCCGCGCCAAGCCCGGTGGTCCTTGTTTTTTGCCCGCTTTGATTTTGTTCTTCATTTTCGCCCGGCAGACAAAAACATCAAAGCTGACGCCTTGTCCCGATCCTTCCTGGTATCTGATCTAGAGGAGGAACCTAAGCACATCATTGATCCCGCCAGAGTAATGCAAGTGGCTCCCGTGAATCTAAATTGTCTCCCTCCCGGTAAGACGTTCGTAACAGTACCTGATCGGAAGAAGGTCCTACACTGGGGTCACTCGTCTAAGCTAGCTGGCCACGCCGGTCAGAAAAAGACCCTCCAGCTCATTACCCGGCATTACTGGTGGCCTACCCTGCACAAGGATGTAATAGACTTTGTTTCTGCCTGTGTGTCCTGCGCTCGCAACAAAGTTCCGAGACACCAGCCAGCCGGTCGCCTTCTTCCTCTTCCAGTACCTGCTGCCCCGTGGCAGCATATTGCTATGGACTTTATAACGGATCTTCCTGTTTCTGCAGGTTGTACGGTCATTTGGGTGGTCGCTGATCACTTTTCCAAGATGGTGCACTTCATTCCCCTGCCGGGTCTCCCGTCTGCACCCGAACTGGCTAAACACTTTATCCGCCACATCTTCCGTCTCCATGGCCTGCCCCTCCACATCGTGTCAGATCGTGGGGTTCAGTTCACCTCACGCTTCTGGAGAGCCACATGTAAGTTGCTTGACGTCACTCTGGACTTCTCCTCCGCTTACCATCCACAGTCCAATGGTCAAGTGGAGCGGATCAATCAGAACCTGACCAGTTACCTCCGGCACTTCGTTAATGCCCACCATTCGGACTGGGTGGATCTCCTACCATGGGCCGAGTTCTCTTACAATAATCACGAGAGCGAATCTTCCTCCAAATCCCCGTTTTTTGTAGTCTTCGGTCAGCATCCTCGGATCCCATTTCCTGTCTCCACCTCGGTGGACAATCCGGCTGCGGAATCTCTCGTTAGTGAATTCTCCTCCATTTGGGAGAGTACCCGATCCGCACTCCTTCAGTCGTCCGAGCAGATGAAAAAACACGCTGACAAGAAACGCCTGGATCCTCCACAATTCCATCCTGGAGATAAAGTCTGGCTCTCGTCCAAATATGTCCGGCTCAAGATTCCTTCCTACAAGTTAGGGCCTCGGTTCATCGGCCCACTGGAAGTTATCAAACAGATCAACCCAGTGGCCTATAAATTGAAACTCCCGGCCAACCTACGGATCCCTAACTCCTTCCATGTATCTCTCCTCAAACCCGTAGTACTTAACTCTTTTTCCAAGTCTACAGGTACGCCCCCTGCTCCGGTTTCCGCTGAGAACGAGTTTGAGGTAGAGAACATTCTGGCCACCAAAAGGGTAAGAGGAAAGACCTTTTTTCTGGTAGATTGGAAGGGGTTTGGTCCTGAGGAGAGAACGTGGGAGCCCCGGGAGAACATCCATGCCCCTCTCATCCTTGATAAATTTCTCTCTGGCCTAAAAAAGGGGGGGGTACTGTAGCGTCGGCGTCCCTGCCTCCTGCTAGGCAGGGACGCTGTTCCCCTCACCTCTCCACTCCGTGCCCGGCGTCTTCCTCCCGCTCTGCTGGCAGCGCGCGCTGCTTCCCGGCCACGGTGCTTAGGGCGCGCGCGCGCTCCCCCTCTCTTAAAGGGGCCGCGCGCGCCGTCCTAAGGAGTCCCCGGCCAATGGCCGGAGGACTTCACCATATATAAGGCACCTCCTCCAAAATGGAGGTGCCCGAGCAATGTTGTAGCACAGATCATCACTCTGCTTCAGCCCTCAGGTCCTGTTTCCAGTTAGCTGCCAGTTTCCTGTCTGAGACCTGCCTGTCTCGTGTCTACCTGCTACTATTCCTGCGGTCCGACAGTCTGCCTACCAGCCCTGCCAGTCTGTCTATGGATCCGTCTGCCCGCTCACCTGGGAGCGCACATCTGCTACCTGCCTGCTAGCCTACCTGGAGGCTCCGCCGTCATGTGCTGTGACCACCTGCCTGTCCAGAGACTCTTGCCCGCTCACCTGGGAGCACTCATCTGTTACCTGCCTGCTTGCCTACCTGGAGGCTCCGCCGTCACGTGCTGTGACCACCTGCCTGTCCAGAGACTCTTGCCCGCTCACCTGGGAGCGCTCATCTGCTACCTGCCTGTTTGCCTACCTGGAGGCTCTGCCGTCACGTGCTGTGACCACCTGCCTGTCCAGAGACTCTTGCTCGCTCACCTGGGAGCGTCCATCTGCTACCAGCCTGCTAGCCTACCTGGAGGCTCTGCCGTCACTTGCTGTGATCCCCTGCCCATTTACCCAGAGACTGTCCCGGTCACTTGCCGTGACCACCTGCCCTTTTACCCAGAGACTGTCCCGGTCACTTGCCGTGACCACCTGCCCGTTTACCCAGAGACTGTCCCGGTCACTTGCTGTGACTACCTGCCCGTCTTCCCTGGGCGCCACCCGCTTCCTTACAAGGGCCGCCCCCTTGTATAGTAGCCCAGAGGTTCCGCCTCTCAGACCTGTTACACTTTAAACAGCCACAGGGCATCATGACCACACTTTTTGCTTAAATATTTTTTTTCCTATTTTCCCCCTCTAAAACCTAGGTGCGTTTTATGGTCCGGTGCGTCTTATAGTCCAAAAAATACGGTAATAATAATAAGTTGTGTTCCTACAGGTTTTTCTTGGCTTATGAGATTAACCATGATAGACTCATTGTCTAAAAGTAATTGTGATTCTTATTCTGATGTGTGAGAAAAGTCAGATATCAAAGCCATGCATCACTGAAGTTTGTGTGCTAGCCAGCATCATTTAAAAAACAAAAGTTTATTTTTTCGGCACCAGAGATTTGAACTCATATATATAAGTATATAGCTCAATGGTAAGTGTGCTGACTGTGAAATATATGCTTTTGGGTTCAAGTCCCAGTAGGGACACTCAACTTTTTATTATTAATTATTATTACTAATAATGTATTATTACTACTATTATTATCCTTTCAAACCAAAATAATGTGACACAGATGCCTTACCATTAAACTGTAGGTTCATTATTTGATTATTTAGGTAGTGATATATAATAATAATAATTACGTAGCAAAAGTAATTTGGGAGTTTGCAGCCAGAGCTTGGGTGGATGGAAAGAAAAATTTACAATAAAGAAATGTTATCATTAGACCCCTTTAAGAAATTATGCAAATGTACAGTCACTTGGAAATAGATTTGTAGTAAATTAGTGCCTCCCAATTTACTTTAGCGATGTAATTTACCATGCAAATAGACAGCGTGTCTGAAACTCTTAACACGTCAGGATGACAATCAGAATGTCAGATATTAAAAGTAAAACACCCCCGTAGTTTGTGTGCTAAATAGGCAGAATTTAAAAAAAAACACAATATTCCTATTGGGATTTGAACCCTGACACTGGAGTTTCAGAGGCTAATGCCTTACCATTGATAGTAACTGGCAGCTTTTCTTGTCTTATGAGATCAACCATGAAAATACTCAGGGTGACTAAAAGTCATTGTGATTCTGATGTTTTAAGAAAGTCACACATCAGATTCACACATCAAAATCACACATCATTTGAATTTGGCTTGAAGGAGGTATTTCTGAAAGTCCCAATCAGTTTCAGACAGGTTTGCACTAAAAATCATATAACCAAATAGAACTCCTAGGTTTCTTCAACTGAGTCTATAGCTCAGTGGTTAGTGCACTGGCTTCTGGACACAGATTTTTGGGTTCAAGTCCCATCAGCAAACAGTGACTTTTTTTTTATTACAGTTGTAAAAGTCACTTGTCAGAATCACTTGTCAGACAGGGCATTTAGCCTCAAACTGACATCATTCTGATGTTTGATTTTGATATCTGATCATGTCCTAAAATGGACACTGTAAAGCGGGTTTAATATGCATCTATGCTCATCCTAGAAGAAACACGAATATTACTTACTGGGAGAATCCCTCAGATGACAAGAATTTCTTCCATGTTCTACCGTAATTCTTAGTAGTGATCGGTTTCCTACTACCTTGAAGAGTAGTAACTAGATTCGATGAGAATCCCCGACCCTCTAGCAATGCCCTCTCAAGTTCCAGGCCGCTAAGTGCAATCCTTTCACCTGAGGATGGAATATAGGACCTTGAGTTAGAAGGTCAGGAATCTCTGGAAGAATCCAGGGGTTCGTGATTGACATGCTTCTCAACCAAAAGAATCATGGTCTCTTGGGTAGAAGGGAGCTATGAGGACCACTCGAGCCTGATCCTTCCGGATCTTCCTCAACACTGCTGGAATTAGGCACGTTGGGGGAAAGGCATAGGCCAGACTGAAATCCCATCTGCACTGGAAAGCGTCCACTAATAGAGGATTTTCTGTGGGATCCAGTGAGCAGAACATTTTAATTTGCTGTTCTGACGAGTCGCAAATAGGTCGATCTCTGGAGACCCCCACATGGCAACTAGCTGACTGAAGACTGAATGATTTAGAGTCCATCCTGCCTGCCATAGTGGCCTGCGATTTAGAAAGTCTGCCTTCGTGTTGTCCTCTCCTCTGATATGAAGGGCATTTAAAAAGATAACTTTCCCTGTGTAACGGGTCTGGGATGCGGAACCTCTGAGCAACTATACAAGGGGGCGGTCCTTGTAAGGAAGCAGGTGGCGACCAGGGAAGACGGGCAGGTAGTCACAGCAGGTGACCGGGACAGTCTCTGGGTAAACGGACAGGAGGTCACGGGAAGTGACCGGGACAGTCTCTGGGTAACGGACAGGAGGACACGGCAAGTGACCGGGACAGTCTCTGGGTAAACGGACAGGAGGTCACGGCAAGTGACCGGGGCAGTCTCTGGGAAACGGGAAGGTACGACCTGTGACGGCTGAGTCTCCAGGTAGGCTAGCAGGCAGATGGCAGATGGGCGCTCCCAGGTGAGCAGGCGAGAGTCTCTGGATAAGCAGGTGGTCACAGCATGTGACGGCGGAGCCTCCAGGTAGGTTAACAGGCAGGTAGCAGATGAGCACTCCCAGGTGAGCGGGCAAGAGTCTCTGGACTGGCAGGTGGTCACAGCACGTGACGGCGGAGCCTCCAGGTAGGCTAGCAGATAGGTAGCAGGTGAGCGCTCCCAGGTGAGCGGGCAAGAGTCTCTGGACTGGCAGGTGGTCACAGCACGTGACGGCGGAGGCTCCAGGTAGGCTAGCAGATAGGTAGCAGGTGAGCGCTCCCAGATGAGCGGGCAAGAGTCTCTGGACTGGCAGGTGGTCACAGCACGTGACGGCGGAGGCTCCAGGTAGGCTAGCAGATAGGTATCAGATGTGCGCTCCCAGGTGAGCGGGCACGAATCTCTGGACTGGCAGGGGGTCACAGCACGTGACGGCGGAGCCTCCAGGTAGGCTAGCAGATAGGTAGCAGATGTGCGCTCCCAGGTGAGCGGGCACGCTGGTCCATAGACAGACTGACAGGTGTCGGAAGGCAGACCGTCGGACCTCAGGCTAGCAAGCAGGTAAGCGGATTATCAGGCAGGAATCAGACAGCAAACTGGCAGGAAACTGGCAGGTAACAGGAAACAGGACCTGAGGGCTGAAGCAGAGTAGAGAACAGTGCAACAACATTGCTCGGGCACCTCCATTTTGGAGGAGGTGCCTTATATATAGGAGGACCCTCGGCTATTGGCCGGGGACTCCTTAGGACGGCGCGCGCGGCCCCTTTAAGAGGGGGGGAGCGCGCGCGCCCTAAGCACCGTGGCCGGGAAGGAGTGCGCGCTGCCAGCAGAGCGGGAGGAGGACGCCGGGCTCGGAGCGGAGAGGTGAGGGGAACAGCGTCCCTGCCTAGCAGAGGGCAGGGACGCCGACGCTACAGTACCCCCCCTTTAGGCCCCCCCTTTTTTAGGCCAGACAGAAATTTAGCAAGGATGAGAGGGGCATGGATGTTCTCCCGGGGCTCCCACGTTCTCTCTTCAGGACCAAACCCCTTCCAATCTACTAGAAAAAAGGTCTTTCCTCTTACCCTTTTTGTGGCCAGAATGCTCTCTACCTCAAACTCGTTTTCAGCGGAAACTGGAGCAGGAGGCGTACCTGTAGACTTGGAAAAAGAGTTAAGTACCACGGGTTTGAGGAGAGATGCATGGAAGGAGTTAGGGATCCGCAAGTTGGCCGGGAGTTTCAATTTGTAGGCCACCGGGTTGATCTGATTGATGACCTCCAGAGGACCGATGAACCGAGGCCCTAACTTATAGGAAGGAATCTTGAGCCGGACATACTTGGACGAGAGCCAGACCTTATCCCCTGGACGGAATTTAGGAGGATCCAGACGTTTTTTGTCAGCATGTCTTTTCATACGCTCGGATGACTGAAGGAGTGCGGACCGGGTACTCTCCCACATGGAGGAAAATTTGTTAACAAGAGATTCCGCAGCCGGATTATCCACCGAGGTGGAGGCGGGAAATGGGATCCAAGGATGCTGACCGAAGACTACAAAAAACGGGGATTTGGAGGAAGATTCGCTCTCGTGATTGTTGTAAGAGAATTCGGCCCATGGCAGGAGATCCACCCAGTCAGAATGGTGGGCATTAACGAAGTGCCGGAGGTAACTGGTCAGGATCTGATTGATCCGCTCCACTTGACCATTAGACTGTGGGTGGTAAGCGGAGGAGAAGTCCAGGGTGACGTCTAGCAATTTACAAGTGGCTCTCCAGAAACGTGAGGTGAACTGTACCCCACGATCCGACACGATGTGGAGGGGCAGGCCATGAAGACGGAAGATGTGGCGGATAAAGTCTTTAGCCAGCTCAGGTGCAGACGGGAGGCCTGGCAGGGGAATAAAGTGAGCCATCTTGGAAAAGCGGTCAGCGACCACCCAAATGACCGTACAACCGGCAGAGACGGGGAGATCAGTTATGAAGTCCATAGCTATATGCTGCCAGGGGGCAGCAGGTACAGGAAGCGAAAGGAGGAGACCGGCTGGCAGGTGTCTCGGGACTTTGTTGCGGGCGCAGGACACACAGGCAGAAACAAAGTCTATTACATCCTTGTGCAGTGTAGGCCACCAGTAGTGCCTGGTAATAAGCTGGAGGGTCTTTTTCTGACCAGCGTGGCCAGCTAGTTTAGATGAATGACCCCAGTGTAGGATCTTCTCCCGGTCAGGTACCGATACGAACGTCTTACCGGGAGGGAGACGATTTAGACTCACGGGAGCCACCTGCATTACTCTGGCGGGATCGATGATATGTTTAGGTTGTTCCTTGAGATCAGACACCAGAAAGGATCGGGACAAGGCGTCCTCTTTGATGTTTTTGTCAGCTGGGCGAAAATGAAGAACAAAATCAAAGCGAGCAAAAAACAAGGACCACCGGGCTTGGCGCGGGTTAAGTCTCTGGGCATGCTGGAGGTAAGCCAAGTTCTTGTGGTCAGTGTAAATTATTACCGGGTGAAGAGCCCCCTCGAGTAGGTAACGCCACTCCTCCAATGCCAGCTTGATGGCCAATAACTCTCGGTCTCCTATGGAATAGTTGCGCTCAGAAGAGGAGAAGAGTTTGGAGAAGAAGCCACAAGTTACCATTCTCCCGGAAGATGATTTTTGAGTAAGTACCGCTCCGGCTCCAGAGGAGGAGGCGTCAACTTCCAAGAAGAACTGCTTGTTGCCGTCCGGGCGATGCAGCACCGGGGCGGAAGAGAAGGCCTGTTTTAAGGAAAGAAAGGCCTCCTCTGCTTCGGGCGGCCACTCTCTGGGATTAGTGCCTTTACAGGTGAGCGCGGAAATTGGGGCAGTCCGGGAAGAGAAGTGCGGTATGAAGAGGCGGTAGTAGTTGGCGAAGCCCAGGAACCGCTGGATAGCCTTCAACCCCTCCGGTCGAGGCCATTTCTCGATGGCAGACAGTTTCTCTGGATCCATTCGGAGGCCGGTCTGAGAAATAATGTAGCCCAAAAACGGAAGCGAGGTCTGCTCAAAGAGGCACTTCTCATATTTAGCGAAGAGGTGATTCTGCCTGAGCCTGAGCAGGACCTGACGAACATCCCTCCGGTGAGTCTGGAGATCCGGAGAGAAGACCAAGATGTCGTCCAGGTACACCACTACGCAGGAGTAGAGAATGTCCCGGAAGATGTCATTGACCAACTCTTGAAAGACGGCAGGAGCGTTACAGAGACCAAAGGGCATTACCAGATATTCATAGTGGCCGTCCCGGGTGTTGAATGCAGTCTTCCATTCATCCCCCTGACGGATACGGACCAGGTTGTACGCCCCACGGAGGTCCAGTTTGGTGAAGATTCTAGCCCCCCTCAGACGATCAAATAATTCCGGAATGAGCGGAAGGGGGTACTTATTCTTCACCGTGATCTGGTTAAGGCCTCTATAGTCTATACAGGGACGGAGAGAGCCGTCCTTCTTTTTAACGAAAAAGAAGCCTGCTCCAGCCGGGGAGGTAGATTTCCGGATGAATCCCCGGGCCAGATTCTCCTTAATATATTCGGACATACACCGGGTCTCAGCAGCGGACAATGGGTAAATACGCCCACGGGGAGGCGTAGTACCGGGTAACAGGTCGATAGGACAGTCGTATGGTCTATGAGGGGGTAATGTCTCTGCCTCCTTTTTATTAAAGACATCAGCAAATGACCAATAAGGAATCGGAAATCCAGGTAGATTAGTTGGGGTAGGAGAAGGACGGACGGGATGAACGGGAACCAAACAAGTCTTATGGCAGTCCTGTCCCCAGCGAAGGACTTCTCCGGTCTGCCAGTCAAGCACAGGTGCATGTTTCTGGAGCCAAGGTAGGCCTAGTAAGAGGGCGTGAGAGAGTCCGGGCAGAACATGAAAAGAGATGCTCTCAGAATGCAGCATTCCCACCTGCAGAGTAATGGATTCGGTGATGAGTTGGATGGGACGTGGTAAGAGGCACCCATCCACGGCAGCGACAGATAAGGGTACAGCCAGAGGTTTGGTGGGAATGTGGTATTTTTCTACCAGGGACTGTGAAATAAGATTCCCGGCTGCTCCAGAGTCAAGTTGGGCTAGTTCGAAATAACGGTTCTCCCCGCAGATAATTGAGACTGACAGCAGCAGAGAAGGAGAGGATTTATTCTTGTCTAGGTCGACCTCTCTGAGCGAACCTAGACACAGGCGTTTCCCGACCTCTCCGGGCAGGTACGGATCCGGTGCTCCTTGCTGCCACAGTAGAAGCAGCTCCCCTCGGCACGGCGTAAATCCTGACGGGTTTTGACCCTCTTGGTCTGGTCCTGCATAGGCTCAGGAGAGTGTACCTGGGGAGAAACGGAGGGAGTGACGGGTTTCTGGAAAGTAGGAGCTAGACGTGGAAACCTCCTCTCACGGGTGACCTCTTTGGCACGCTCCTGGAACCGTAGGTCAATCCGGGTGGCAAGAATTATTAAGTCATCGAGAGTGGTAGGAATGTCCCGACCGGCGAGTTCATCTTTAATACGGCCGGACAGACCCTCGCAGAAGACAGATACCAGAGCGTCGTTATCCCAGGCCAGCTCCGAGGCAAGGGTACAGAACCGTATGTCATATTGGCCCACGGTGAGACTTCCCTGACGGAGGCATAGCAGAGACGATGCGGATGAGGTCTTCCGTCCGGGTTCGTCGAAGACTTTCCGGAAAGCCGTGAGAAAGGCAGGCAAGTCGGACACCAGGGGGTCTCCTCTCTCCCATAGAGGATTTAGCCAAGCCAGTGCCTCCCCCGTGAGATGGGACATGATGAAGGCTACTTTGGCCCGGTCGGAGTTAAACTGGTGGGACAGGAGTTCAAAGTGCAGGGTGCACTGGTTTATGAAGCCCCGAGCCTGAGCGGAGTCGCCTCCGAAGCGAGGAGGTGCAGAAAGCCGGGGTCCGGAGCAGGACACCATGGTATTGGTGGGCAGCGGAGCTGCCGGGTTGCGAGTCATGACACTAGCGGTGGTTGCTGGTGGAGCAGTCAGAGTGTCCAGGCGAGAATTGACATTCCGCAGGTGACTCAGGATGGACTCCTGCTGGGACCTCTGACGGGACAGTTCATGACAAAGGTCCGAGAGCGAGGGAGCTTGGGTGCCACCGGGTTCCATGGCCCGAGCAAACTGTAACGGGTCTGGGAGGCGGAACCTCTGAGCAACTATACAAGGGGGCGGTCCTTGTAAGGAAGCAGGTGGCGACCAGGGAAGACGGGCAAGTAGTCACAGCAGGTGACCGGGACAGTCTCTGGGTAAACGGACAGGAGGTCACGGCAAGTGACCGGGACAGTCTCTGGGTAACGGACAGGAGGACACGGTAAGTGACCGGGACAGTCTCTGGGTAAACGGACAGGAGGTCACGGCAAGTGACCGGGGCAGTCTCTGGGAAACGGAAAGGTACGACCTGTGACGGCTGAACCTCCAGGTAGGCTAGCAGGCAGATGGCAGATGGGCGCTCCCAGGTGAGCAGGCGAGAGTCTCTGGATAAGCAGGTGGTCACAGCATGTGACGGCGGAGCCTCCAGGTAGGTTAACAGGCAGGTAGCAGATGAGCGCTCCCAGGTGAGCGGGCAAGAGTCTCTGGACTGGCAGGTGGTCACAGCACGTGACGGCGGAGCCTCCAGGTAGGCTAGCAGATAGGTAGCAGGTGAGCGCTCCCAGGTGAGCGGGCAAGAGTCTCTGGACTGGCAGGTGGTCACAGCACGTGACGGCAGAGCCTCCAGGTAGGCTAGCAGATAGGTAGCAGATGTGCGCTCCCAGGTGAGCGGGCACGAGTCTCTGGACTGGCAGGGGGTCACAGCACGTGACGGCGGAGCCTCCAGGTAGGCTAGCAGATAGGTAGCAGATGTGCGCTCCCAGGTGAGCGGGCACTCTGGTCCATAGACAGACTGACAGGTGTCGGAAGGCAGACCGTCAGACCTCAGGCTAGCAAGCAGGTAAGCGGATTATCAGGCAGGAATCAGACAGCAAGCTGGCAGGAAACTGGCAGGTAACTGGCAGGTAACAGGAAACGGGACCTGAGGGCTGAAGCAGAGTAGAGAGCAGTGCAACAATATTGCTCGGGCACCTCCATTTTGGAGGAGGTGTCTTATATATGGTGAAGTCCTCTGGCCATTGGCCGGGGACTCCTTAGGACGGCGCGCGCGGCCCCTTTAAGAGGGGGGGAGCGCGCGCGCCCTAAGCACCGTGGCCGGGAAGGAGCGCGCGCTGCCAGCAGTGCGGGAGGAGGACGCCGGGCTCGGAGCGGAGAGGTGAGGGGAACAGCGTCCCTGCCTAGCAGAGGGCAGGGATGCCGACGCTACACCCTGCCACTAGAGAAAATATCCTCCCCGTGACCAACTTGAGATTTTGAGCGCGTTCCCCCCTGGTGGTTCACATATGCTATAGTGACCTGGTTGTCGGACAGAATTTTTACGTGATATCCTCGTAGAAGGGGTAAGAAGCCGATTAGTGCATTCTCCACTGCTCGTAGTTCCCACATGCTTGAAGACTCCAGACTCTCCTCCTCTGACCAAATCCCCTGTATCGGGTGTTTGTCTAGGTGCTCCCCCCACCCCCTGGGGCTTGCATCTGTGGTAATTACTCTGGTAATAAGGGGAACCCAGGGGACGCCTGTCCAGAACTTGTTCGTCCTTAACCCACAGTGCCGTGACTGAATTACATTGTGATGGAGTGTCAATCTGCCCTCCAGATGCCCCCTGAGGATGACTTCATTCTTTAGGATGTCCCATTGTAATTCTCTTGAGTGAAATTGGGCCCAGCATACTGCTGGAATGCAGGAGGTGAGGGACCCCAGCAGAGACATAGCCCCCCCAGCTCCGTAGTGGATGCTGCTCCTGGGTGCGCTTCTGGCGCTGAGGTTGTATACGCTGCGGCTGCTCTGTCTCCTCGTGCTGCTGCAGCATGGTCTGCTACTCTTGCTGCTGATGTGGTGGGGAGGGCTGCTGTGAGGCCATTATGGTGCACTGCGCCCCTGCCTAGCCCGTGATCTACCCTTAAATACTCCCATTGTGCCAGGGAGATCACCGGCCGGCGTCCCCGCAGCTTCTGGTACCTCCCCTGAAAATTACATCCGGGGGTCAGAGGTCCCGGTGCGTGTCTTCCAGTTAGTCACTTCTCGTAGCGCCACGTAGTTGCCCCGGCCACCATGCTGTGTAGGTGCCGCAAACCCGCGCCCTACGCGAGGAGACCAATGTCGGCGCCCTCCGCAGTGCTTCCAGGACACACAGGACCGGCCGCAGCAGAGACTGTGCCCTGCCACAACCGACCGGCCCTGGTAAGACGAATCTTCTTGCTGTCACCGCTGACGAGTCAGAAGGTCCCCCATCAAGGACAGGAAACCACGGAGGTGGAGAGAGACGCCGCCCTTTTTATCTTGAAGGTTTCCAGTCCTTGAAGGGCAGATCCCCTCTCTCGTTGTGCTGTCCTGGGTGACAGAAAAACATACCATCCCTCTCACTGCCTCACAACACCCATCTAAGTACTATAGTTTTGAGTTACTGAAAATCAAATGTCCTCCTTCTTGACTAAAAATACTCCTCAAAATTGGTAAGAAGAGTGATTTTACTCTTCTGTAAAATATGGAGTGTGACCTCTGCCAGAGCCCATCCTATGGAACAGTGAGGGCACCAGCAGTCCGACCTCAACAACTGATGGCCCTTTAATAAATGTTAGTAAAAAAATGTTTAGTCCCATATGACATGTACAAAAAATCGGCTGTATGGGCCACAGAGAATGGTAAGGGGCCACAGAAGGCGGCCTCCACTGAGACACTGCTGGGACCTAACCCATTGGTTGTATAAGCGAATATCGTGTTTTATTTACTTTTTATTTAAATGCTGCTGAGGAAAGAAATTGTCAGCGAGATCTGAACGATTTAGTGCCGGTCTACTGGTGAGGACTTTGCTGCAGATTGTTTCCCCAACAAACTGCAATGTGAGAACATACTCCGAGCTTTAGAATTGAAAATTCAACCCATAGTTCTCAAATAGTTTTATTAAAACACATATGTAAATAAGTAAATTAAGTCTTGACATATTTATCTGAAGTGCCATTATTTCATTTGTTTAGACATTGTGATAATTTACATATATACATAAGTATAACAAAAAGGAGAAAGATATAAATGTATTTATACATACAAGTCTATATCAATGAACAATATAACAAGTCAATACATAGAACTAAGCCATGTGAAAGCTAAGTACTGTTAAGGTAAAATATATACAGTACAGACCAAAAGTTTGGACACACCTTCTCATTTAAAGATTTTTCTGTATTTTCATGACTATGAAAATTGTACATTCACACTGAAGGCATCAAAACTATGAATTAACACATGTGGAATTATATACTTAACAAAAAAGTGTGAAACAACTGAAAATATGTCTTATATTCTAGGTTCTTCAAAGTAGTCACCTTTTGCTTTGATGACTGCTTTGCACACTTTTGGCACTTGATGAGCTTCAAGAGGTAGTCACCGGAAATGGTTTTCACTTCACAGGTGTGCCCTGTCAGGTTTAATAAGTGGGATTTATTGCCTTATAAATGGGGTTGGGACCATCAGTTGTGTTGTGCAGAAGTCTGGTGGATACACAGCTGATAGTCTTACTGAATAGACTGTTAGAATTTGTATTATGGCAAGAAAAAAGCAGCTAAGTAAAGAAAAACGAGTGGCCATCATTACTTTAAGAAATGAAGGTCAGTCAGTGCGAAAAATTGGGAAAAATTTGTAAGTGTCCCCAAGTGCAGTTGCAAAAACCATCAAGCGCTACAAAGAAACTGGCTCACATGAGGACCGGCCCAGGAAAGGAAGACCAAGAGTCACCTCTGCTTCTGAGGATAAGTTTATCCAAGTCACCAGCCTCAGAAATCGCAGGTTAACAGTAGCTCAGATTAGAGACCAGGTCAATGCCACACAGAGTTCTAGCAGCAGACACATCTCTACAACAACTGTTAAGAGGAGACTTTGTGCAGCAGGCCTTCATGGTAAAACATGGTACAGGTAACAAGCAGAAGAGACTTGTTTGGGCTAAAGAACACAAGGAATGGACATTAGACCAGTGGAAATCTGTGCTTTGGTCTAATGAGTCCAAATTAGAGATCTTTGGTTCCAACCACCGTGTCTTTGTGCGACGCAGAAAAGGTGAACGGATGGACTCTACATGCCTGGTTCCCACCGTGAAGCATGGAGGAGGAGGTGTGATGGTGTGGGCGTGCTTTGCTGGTGACACTGTTGGGGATTTATTCAAAATTGAAGGCATACTGAACCAGCATGGCTACCACAGCACCTTGCAGCGGCATGCTATTCCATCCGGTTTGCGTTTAGTTGGACCATCATTTATTTTTCAACAGGACAATGACCCCAAACACACCTCCAGGCTGTGTAAGGGCTATTTGACCAAGAAAGAGAGTGATGGGGTGCTACGCCAGATGACCTGGCCTCCACAGTCACCAGACCTGAACCCAATCGAGATGGTTTGGGGTGAGCTGGACCGCAGAGTGAAGGCAAAAGGGCCAACAAGTGCTAAGCATCTCTGGGAACTCCTTCAAGATTGTTGGAAGACGATTTCCAGTGACTATCTCTTGAAGCTCATCAAGAGAATGCCAAGAGTATGCAAAGCAGTCATCAAAGCAAAAGGTGGCTACTTTGAAGAACCTAGAATATAAGACATATTTTCAGTTGTTTCACACTTTTTTGTTAAGTATATAATTCCACATGTGTTAATTCATAGTTTTGATACCTTCAGTGTGAATGTACAATTTTTATAGTCCTGAAAATACAGAAAAATCTTTAAATGAGAAGGTGTGTCCAAACTTTTGGTCTGTACTGTATATTATAGAAAATCAATTAGTTTCTTTTAATAGATTACCTAATCAGTGTGAATCAATATAGAGATGATGGAATAATCTATGTGTATGTATGTATGCAAATGTGTATATGCACATGACTTATGTTAATAGTTAATGAATATATAACTAATAGCTTCTATTCTTATTGTAGATATGAACAACTAAATGATTTCCTGGGAATGACTTATGCATATGCACGGCTGATAACAGAGCTTCATATCGAGTTGGCAAAGATAGCGCTGAGAGACAAACTCACCCCTCCCATCGGAATTCCTAAGGCATTAGTTAGGTCAAAAGATACATGGACGAACAAATTATAGCGTGCCGAGTTATCAGAAAAGAGCAATAAATTTTACTAATCCCACCTAGAAGGAGAATGCTATTTAACCCCATGTCTACGTAATAAAGTATGCCATTTTGCGTGGTTCAGTCTCTGAGTGAAGTTTTTCAACCAGATTAGCCGATTTGGTTAATTAGCTTCTCTGCATGTACTCGGACATCTTTAATTTGGAGAGCAGTTATCTAGTGTATCTTAAATTGGTGAAATCTTCACAAATGGTGCCGTGAATCGGATCACACTCAAGGGGAACTCTATGTCTCGGGGTGCCCATCACTGGACCACCTATGGACGAGCCGGGACTGCTCAAAGCGAGAGCCTGATCAACTCTCATCACTGAATTCGGTAAGTCTGCAGATTTAATGAATCCGTAGTGCTTATTCGTATTTTGAGCGGTCTCTGGTGAGTTTGTGGTGTCTAGATTGGCCCTTAGGGACAGCCCCCTGTGACTGGGCGGGTCCCCACTGTGTGATTCCAAGAACTCTGGTTTGTAGTCGCTCCTGGCTAACTGCTGCTCTGTGGTATATCCGGGGTCCCGTCCCATTAGAACGATCTTTGTACGCAGGGGCATACACGTATACACTTGAGAATTTAGGAAAATTTCTTTGTTTATAACGCGGGCACGCAGGGAGTGACGTCGTGTATTAAGTCGTCATTAGGACGCGGGCGCGCCGGGCAGACCAATCCTCTATTAAGTCGTGGGACACGCGGGGAGTGAAGTTACTGATAAGTCGTGTATTAAGACATCATTAGGACGCGGGCACGCGGGGTTAACCAATCCTCTATTAAGACGTGGAATACGCGGGGAGCCAACTGCATCGTTAAGTCGTATATTAAGGCGTCACTAGGACGCGGGTGCGCTGGGTGTTCAGTGCTTCATTAAGTCGTAAAAGAATCAATTCAGTGCTTGTTAGACAGTGTAGGGACTTGTTACAATTCTACTTGTGTATCAGATGCCTGGTCGTGGTCATAGGTCTAAGGGGACGGGACGCGTGGAGCCAAAATCATAAAAAAACTAAAGACATTGTTTGTGTCGCAGGGGTCGCTTGATCAGGAACAACAGGACCCCAAAGATATAGTTGCTAGAAGAGAAGGAAGGAAATATATAGAGAAAACCAAAAAAGTAATGTCATTGTGTGGGTTGTACCCGGGGGGGGGGGGTGGATTACAGTACGAGATGTTGAATGCAGCAATTTGTGAAAACGGGAAAACTGGAAGATAATGGGTCATTGCAAAGTGAATACATGTGGAAAAAGGCTGCGCTGAGTTTATCGAAAGAAGGGAAAAAGTATGTGCAGAAACTTAAACAGTTAACTAAAATATGTGAGCTACCAGATAAGGGCCGGTTACAGCCGCTAGAATGGCAGAAGAAAAAGGGCAAGCTAAAAGATAAAGGATTGTTACAAACAGCTTTGGCTTGATATAGAACAGCAGAGAATTTGTCAAAAGAAGGGTGGGTGGAGGAAGAAAATACAGACAATAAGGGAAAGACGCCATGTTATGTGTATTACAAAGATAGATACTGCTCTCCAGCTACCGCCTGATAATGGCGGACGGGGGGATGGAACTGTACAAATTGCAGTCAGCAGAATCCTGATAATAGAGATACTTGTCTTGCATGCGGGGCACCACGTCCCAGACCTCACACTGTTCCTCCCCTCCCCATCATGCCTCCACCACCGCCCTATAATGGCGGTGCAATGAATTGCTGTTGGGTGTGTTCTAATTGTGGCCAGCAGAATCCATTGTCAGCAGATTATTGTGTTGCATGTCACGCGCCCTGTCCAAGAGGCCCACCCCACACTATTACCCAAGCCACTCCTAGTGCCCCATCCTCATCATGCAGCGGCCATGTTACTAGACCCATTGCATCACCTCCGGCCTCTGACCAAATGTCAGTGGGTGTGCTCCTTCCCAGTGAAACGCACCGTTCCTGTAGGGTGCTTCCTTCTGGTGGCAGCCATCTTGGCACACCCAGAATACAGGCCGCAATACACACTATACCCGGAATGGGTATGATGAAGATCATCATGATCAGTGTGTGACACAACTTAGAGCTACAATCAACAATATTCTGAACTATGTTGGAACAACGAACCTTACTTCTATTGCTCTTCCTGCTATAAGTTCTGGAATGTATGGATTTCCTCTGCAAGCCTGTGCCCAAGCGATAGTCCAAGCTATACGGGAGTATAGAGAACTAACTACGTTGGAGGAGATAAGAATAATCAGCAATGGCTATCATAATTCTCAAATTCTCACCCGAGCTGTGGAAAGTGTCACAGCTAGATTAGACTCACTCAGCCGCCAGATGACCTCAGAAGATAACCCAAATGAACAATTTCCTAGACAACCAAGCCCACCTCCTGTTGCTGTGTTGCCGGTATCGCCCTCAACATCTTCTCAGGCAGAATCTCCAGATCACCATAATAGATATGTGGCATTCACACCCTCGCAAGTTAATCAACTGATTACTCAACTACCTGACCCAGACAGACACCCTATGGCGTTCTACAGAAGAATCAGGCAAATTCAACAAACTTATTCAGCCACTTGGAAAGATCTTCATGAAATCACTAGCATTAGAGCGGAAGATGCCTTCTGGCCAATAATTCAAGTAGCTCTGAATGACAGCCAAGTGACAGACAAGGAGACTTACCAATCAGGAGGAGCTTTTTGTCAACAACTTCAGCAATGGGCCAAGGAGCGGCTCACAGACTCATCTACCAGTGTATCGGACTGTACTCAAGAATCAGGGGAGAATGTTGAAAAATTTTACACCAGAATCTATACTCTGTTCAAGGATCAAGGGTTCGATGAAGATCAGAGGATCCAACAAAATCTGCTGGTCACTTCATTTGTTAGGGGACTCAGAGAGGAAATCTCAGTGAAGCTTACGGACTCCAGGCCAGAATACGTGGACATGTATCCGCAAAAGGCACTCCTCATTGCTGAAGCTATAGAGAAACAATTGAATGCTGTACCAAGGCCTGCTCCAAAGCCTATTCCAGCACCTACACCGACTCCTGTTCCTGCTCCTACTCCAGCTGCTCTAGCAGTCTATCAACCTGTAGATAATCAATAAGAACAGTTGCCATATCCCCCAGGATACCCACAACAACTATACCGCTCAACCCCACAATGGATGGGTCCTCCACAAATGTACAGAGGACCGAGTTTAAGACTAAGGGAAACAATCTGTTACCGTTGTAATCAACCAGTGCATTTCAGAAGAGGATGTCCGGAGAATAGAGGGGATCCTTTCTATGGCTCAATGCCACTCTCCTACAACCTGCAAATTAAAAGAAGAGATTCTCCACGCTACCAAGGGAATCCACGGTACTACCACCAAGAGTATAGACAGCCATCACGGCAGCCACCACAGAGAGAGTATGAGACAACGCCAAGAGAACCTGTGCAGAATTATACAGAATTACGCTATTCATATTTCATATTTACATGCGCTAAAATTTCTCGTTTATTTCAATTTTCTACAGTTGTAATGCTATTCATATTTCCTACTTCATATTTACATACTCAGCGTTACAGTGTACTACTTTGTTTGTTCATTGTACATGGAATTAGCTCCTCTTAGTAAGCACCTGTTCACACCTATTTCTTGTAGTGGAAGTGCCGTCATTTTCTTTGTTACTAGATTAAAGCTTTGACTGAGCACTCCACCCCCATGCCGCAGGTGGTTTTAATTGCATCAGGATCTTACTTTCCCACACATAAGCAGACGGATGTCCCTTAGAGAGGTATTCACATTGTTAGGTCCTGACATCGAGAAACGCCTTATCGCGGCTGTCAGGTACACATGAATTGGCCAATTTATGCGCTAAGATTTCTCATTTATTTCTATATTCTACAGCAGTAATGCTATTCATATTTCATACTTCATATTTACATGCGCTAAAATTTCTCATTTATTTCAATTTTCTACAACAGTAATGCTATTCATATTTCATACTTATATATGAAGGTAGCTCCTCTTAGTAAGCACCTGTTCACACCTATTTCTTGTAGTGGAAGTGCCGTCATTTTCTTTGTTACTAGATTTAAGCTTTGACTGAGCACTCCACCCCCATGCCGCAGGTGGTTTTAGTTGCATCAGGATCTTACTTTCCCACACATAACCAGACGGAAAATATGAAGTATGAAATATGAATAGCATTACTACTGTAGAATATAGAAATAAATGAGAATTCTTAGTGCATAAATTGGCCAATTCATGTGTACCTGACAACCACGATAAGTCGTTTCTCGATGTCAGGACCTAACAATGTGAATACCTCTCTAAGGGACATCTGTCTGCTTATGTGTGGGAAAGTAAGATCCTGATGCAATTAAAACCACCTGCGGCATGGGGGTGGAGTGCTCAGTCAAAGCTTAAATCTAGCAACAAAGAAAATGACAGCACTTCCACTACAAGAAATAGGTGTGAACAGGTGCATACTAAGAGGAGCTACCTCCATGTACAATGAACAAACGAAGTAGCACATTGTAACGCTGAGTATGTAAATATGAAGTATGAAATATGAATAGCATTACTGTTGTAGAATATAGAAATAAATGAGAAATCTTAGTGCATAAATTGGCCAATTCATGTGTACCTGACACCCGCGATAAGGCGTTTCTCGATGTCAGGACCTAACAATGTGAATACCTCTCTAAGGGACATCTGTCTGCTTATGTGTGGGAAAGTAAGATCCTGATGCAATTAAAACCACCTGCGGCATGGGGGTGGAGAGCTCAGTCAAAGCTTAAATCTAGTAACAAAGAAAATGACGGCACTTCCACTACAAGAAATAGGTGTGAACAGGAGCTTACTAGAAGGAGCTACCTCCATGTACAATGAACAAACAAAGTAGCACACTGTAACGCTGAGTATGTAAATATGAAGTATGAAATATGAATAGCATTACTGCTGTAGAAAATTGAAGTAAACAAGAAATTTTAGTGCATGTAAATATGAAGTATGAAATATGAATAGCATTACTGTTGTAGAATATAGAAATAAATGAGAAATCTTACCGCATAAATTGGCCAATTCATGTGTACCTGGCAGCCGCGATAAGGCGTTTCTCGATGTCAGGATCTAACTGTGAATACCTCTCTAAGGGACATCCGTCTGGTTATGTGTGGGAAAGTAAGATCCTGATGCAATTAAAACCACCTGCGGAATGGGGGTGGAGTGCTCAGTCAAAGCTTAAATCTAGTAACAAAGAAAATGACGGCACTTCCACTACAAGAAATAGGTGTGAACAGGTGCTTACTAAGAGGAGCTACCTCCATGTACAATGAACAAACAAAGTAACACACTGTAACGCTGAGTATGTAAATATGAAGTATGAAATATGAATAGCATTACTGCTGTAGAAAATTGAAATAAACGAGAAATTTTAGCGCATGTAAATATGAAGTATGAAATATGAATAGCATTACTGCTGTAGAATATAGATATAAATGAGAAATCTTAGCGCATAAATTGGCCAATTCATGTGTACCTGACAGCCGCGATAAGGCGTTTCTCAATATCAGGACCTACCAATGTGAATACCTCTCTAAGGGACATCCGTCAGCTTATGTGTGGGAAAGTAAGATCCTGTTGTAATTAAAACCACCTGCGGCATGGGGGTGGAGTGCTCAGTCAAAGCTTAAATCTAGTAACAAAGAAAATGACGGCACTTCCACTACAAGAAATAGGTGTGAAGAGGTGTAGTGTCGGCGTCCCTGCCTCCTGCTAGGCAGAGACGCCGTTCCCCTCACCTCCCTGCTCCGTCCTCGGCGTCCTCTTGCCGCGCTGCTGGCAGTGCTCGCTGCTTCCCCCGCACTGTGCTCTCTCTTAAAGGGGCCGCGCGCGCCGTCCTAAGGTGTCCCCGGCCAATTGCCGGTGGAGCTCCCATATATAAGGCACTTCCTCCAAAATGGAGGTGCCCGAGCAAAGTTGTTGCAAAGCCTTTCACCTCTGCTTCAGCCCTCAGGTCCCGTTGCCAGTCTGTTTTCCAGCTCTGTATACCGGCTTGCCTTCACTGCGGTCCGACAGTCTGTCTACCAGCATCCGCCAGTCTGTCTACGGAGCAGTCCGCCTGCGGATCAGGAAGCACCTGCCTGATACCACCTGCCAGCCAGCCGAGAGACTCTTACCCGCTCACCTGGGAGCGCTCACCTGCTACCCGCCAGCTAGCCTACCAGGAGGCTCTGCCGTCACTTGCCGTGACCACCTGTCAGCCAGCCGAGAGACTCTTACCCGCTCACCTGGGAGCGCTCACCTGCTACCCGCCTGCTAGCCTACCTGGAGGCCCTGCCGTCACTTGCCGTGACCACCTGCCTGTCTAGAGACTCTTCCCCTGCAGTCACTTGCCGTGACCACCCGCCTGTCTGGAGACTGTCCCCGTCACTTGCCGTGACCTCCTTCCCTTCTACCCAGAGACTGTTCCTGTCACTTGCCGTGACTACCTGCCCACCTTCCCTGGGAGCCACCCGCTTCCTTACAAGGACTGCCCCTTTGTATAGTAGCTCAGAGGTTCCACCTCCCAGACCAGTTACAACAGGTGCTTACTAAGATCAGCTACCTCCATGTACAATAAACGGGAACTAAACAAGTCTTATGGCAGTCCTGTCCCCAGCGAAGGACCTCTCTGGCAAAAGGGCATGAGAGAGTCCAGGTAGAACATGGAAGAAGATGCTCTCAGAGTGCAGCATTCCCACCTGCAGAGTTATGGATTCGGTGATGAATTGGATGGGATGCGGTAAGAGACCCCCGTCCACGGAGGCAACAGATAAGGGTTTGGCCAGAGGTTTGGTGGGAATGCGGTATTTCTCTACCAGGGACTGGGAAATGAGATTTCCGGCAGCTCCAGAATCAAGTTGAGCTAGTTCAAAGTAACGGTTCTCCCCGCAGATGATAGAGACCGACAGCATCAGAGATGGAGAGGTTTTATTCTTATCTAGGACGACCTCTCTGAGCGATCCTAGACACAGGCGTTTCCCGACCTCTCGAGGCAGGAACGGATCCGGTGCTCCTTACTGCCACAGTAGAAGCAGCTCCCCTCGGCACGGCGTGACTCTTGACGGGTTTTGACCATCTTGGTCTGGTCGACCTGAATAGGCTCGGGTGAGTGCACCTGGGGAGTAACAGAGGAAGTTACGGGATTCTGGAAGGTAGGAGCTAGGCGAGGAAACCTCTTCTCACGGGTGACCTCTTTGGTACGCTCCTGGAACCGGATGTCAATCCGGGTGGCAAATGTTATTAAGTCGTCGAGAGTGGTAGGAATGTCCCGACCGGCAAGTTCATCTTTAATCCGGCCGGATAGACATTCCCAGAAGACGGACACCAAGGCGTCGTTATCCCAGGCAAGCTCAGAAGCAAGGGTACGGAACCGTATGGCATACTGGCCCATGGTGTGACTCCCTTGACGGAGGCGTAGCAAAGATAAGGCGGATGAGTTCTTTCGTCCTGGTTCGTCGAAGACTTTCCGGAAGGCCGTGAGAAAGGCTGGCAGGTTGGACACCAGGGGGTCTCCTCTCTCACATAGAGGATTTATCTAAGCCAGCGCCTCCCCAGTGAGATGGCACATGATGAAGGCCACTTTGGCTCGGTCGGTGGAAAACTGGTGTGCCAAAAGTTCAAAGTGCAGGGTGCACTGGTTAATGAAGCCCCGTGCCTGACCGGGATCTCCACCAAAACGAGGCGGGGCGGAAAGGCGGGGATCGGGAAGGGATGCTATGGTAGTGATGGGCAGCGGCGCTGCCGGGGTAGTAGTTGTGCGAGTGGAAGCAGCTCCCGACGAGGCAGTCAGTGTGTCCAGGCGGGAGTGAACACTACGCAGGTGGCCCAAGATGGAGTCCTGTTGGGACCTCTGACGGAAAAGTTCATGACATAGGTCCGAGAGCGAGGGAGCTTGGGTGCCACCGGGTTCCATGGACCGAGCAAACTGTAACGGGTCTGGGAGGTGGAACCTCTGAGCTACTATACAAAGGGGCAGTCCCACACATAACCAGACGGATGTCCCTTAGAGAGGTATTCACATTGTTAGATCCTGACATCGAGAAACGCCTTATCGCGGCTGTCAGGTACACATGAATTGGCCAATTTATGCGCTAAGATTTCTCATTTATTTCTATATTCTACAACAGTAATGCTATTCATATTTCATACTTCATATTTACATGCACTAAAATTTCTTGTTTATTTCAATTTTCTACATCGGTAATGCTATTCATATTTCGTACTTCATATTTACATACTCAGCGTTACAGTGTGCTACTTTGTTTATTTATTGGACATGGAGGTAGCTCCTCTTAGAAAGCACCTGTTCACACCTATTTCTTGTAGTGGAAGTGCCGTCATTTTCTTTGTTACTAGATTTAAGCTTTGACTGAGCACTCCACCCCCATGCCGCAGGTGGTTTTAATTGCATCAGGATCTTACTTTCCCACACATAAGCAGACGGATGTCCCTTAGAGAGGTATTCACATTGTTAGTTTCTGACATCGAGAAACGCCTTATCGCGGCTGTCAGGTACACATGAATTGGCTAATTTGTGCGCTAAGATTTCTCATTTATTTCTATATTCTACAACAGTAATGCTATTCATATTTCATACTTCTTATTTACATGCACTAAAATTTCTCGTTTATTTCAATTTTCTGCAGCAGTAATGCTATTCATATTTCATACTTCATATTTACATACTCAGCGTTACAGTGTGCTGCTTTGTTTTTTCATTGTACATGGAGGTAGCTCCTTCTAGTAAGCACTAGTGTTGAGCGATACCTTCCGATATCGGGAAATATTGGATCGGATTGGATCGGACCGATACCGAAAAAGTATCGGGTATCGCCGATTCCGATACCGGAAACCAATGCAAGTCAATGGGACAGAAATATCGGAATGAAATTAAACCCTTTCTTTCCTTGTAGGTTAATTCTACATGAAGGAAAACAACTAAGAATAATGTAGAATGTATTGGGGGAGGTGGGGGAGACAATAAAGGCATAGAGGTTTAGCCCAATCAAATGGAATAGCAGGAATTAATATTTTTTTTAAGACGTTCTGAGTTACGGAAATATTGACTATGTTAAGTATTTTTATATTTTGTCAGATATTTATGTTTCACTACTTCCATGCTCTTCACCTTCTTTTTTACTTCTCCCACACTTTCTCCTTCATCATCCTCAGCATCTTTTTCATCCACTTCTTCTTCACCTTCTTCATCTTCTTCTTCTTCACCTTCTTCGTATTATTCTTTTTTTTTACATTCTTCATATTCTACTTCTTCATCTTCTTCATATTCTTCTTCTTCATCATATTCTTATTTGTGGCAGGCATTCCTGTAGTTGTTATCTATAAAAGGTTGGACATTACACCTTTCGTTCTGCCCGTCACAAAAGATTTACAACAGGATTTGTCCGCGTTCAGTTTGGCCTGCAGCAGCAGGTCTTTTCCAGGGGCACCACGAGGAGGAACGGACTCACCCCCATTCACTGCTTAGTCATCTTCTGCTTATAATTTAGATATTATCTTTTGCTCTGATTTTTAGTCTTATGCTTAATGTTCTTACGCTTTTTGTTCTGCAGCTTCTTGTATTTCTGCTTCTTGGTTTTCTGTCTCTTGTTCTTCTGTATCTTGGTGCTTGTCTTCTCTTCTTTGTCCTCTTGGTCAACTTCTTCAGGGTCATCTTCTTGGTCTTCTTCGGGGTGGTCTTCAGGGTCGTCGTCTTCGGGGGTCCTCGTCTTTGGGGTCCTCGTCTTCTTCGGGTTGGTCTTCGGGGTCCTCGTCTTCTTCGGGGTGGTCTTCAGGGTCCTCGTCTTCTTCGGGGTGGTCTTCAGGGTCCTCGTCTTCGGGGTGGTCTTCAGGGTCCTCGTCTTCAGGGTCGTCATCTTCGGGGTCCTCGTCTTCTTAGGGTTGGTCTTCAGGGTCCTCGTCTTCAGGATCCTCGTCAGGGAGATCTAGAGTGATTACCAAGAACCATTTCAAAAAGCTTGAACTTGGAAATGTAGCAGAAGGTACAAGAAAGCTGAGGAACTACCGAGGACCAGCTGACAGTACTGGAACCCGGATGGGTAGCAGAAGGTACAAGAGCCAATGGAACTGCCGAAGACCAGCTGATGGTACTGGAACTCGGTTACTAAGCAGGAGGTACCTGTGCCAGAAAGCACTACCAAGGACCAGCAGACGTTGGTGGAACTTGGATACCGAGAAGGAGGCACCTAATCCAAAGGCACTGCCGAGAACCAGCTAACGGTACTGGAACCCGGATGGGTAGCAGAAGGTACCCATGTAAAAAAAAGTTCAAGGCCGCGAGCCGGCCGCAGTTACCAAAACCCACAGTCCTACAGGGGGTGCTTGTCCTATTGGCACTATGGAACCAGCCTTCATTGCCAGATCCCGCAGCCCACATAGGAGTCACCTAAACTGCAGGCACCATAGAGTCGGCTAACCCGACCGCAACACGACAGGACAACGCATTGGAGGCAAAGTGACGTTGACACTACCCGGAAACAGCTGGCGTGCTGGAACCAGGCTGGGCAGGAGGGAGTACCCATGCCAAAGTCACTGCCGAGAACCAGCTGACGGTACTGGAACCCGGATGGGTAGTAGAAGGTACAAGAGCAAATGGAACTACCGAGGACCAGCTGACGGTACTGGAACCCAGATGGGTAGCAGAAGGTACAAGAGCCAATGGAACTGCCGAAGACCAGCTGACGGTACTGGAACTCGGTTACTAAGCAGGAGGTACCTGTGCCAGAAAGCACTACCAAGGACCATGAGACGTTGGTGGAACTTGGATACCGAGAAGGAGGCACCTAATCCAAAGGCACTGCCGAGAACCAGCTGGCGGTGCTGGAACCCAGGGTAAATACTAAAAACAGAGTGGAGCCAGAGGTGTAATTGGAGCAAGTTTTAAATCAGTAGTACAGTGGATGTGGACAAAGCAGGAGAATTTGCCGGACACACAGCAGGGGAACAGCTGACGTTACTGAACCCCAATAACACTGGAGCAAGCGTTGACTGTGCAGATGGCACTTCTGAGCAGCAACTAGCGGTATTGGAGCTCAGGGATAATACTGAAAACAGAGGAGCCAGAGGAGTATTTGGAGGAGGTTTTAAATCAGTAGTACAGTGGATGTGGACAAAGCAGGAGAAATTGCCGTCAGCACAGCAGGGGAACAGCTGACGTTATCGAACGCCAATAACACGGCAGCAAGTGTTGACTGTGCAGACGGCACTTCCGAGCACCAACTGGCGGTGTTGGAGCTCAGGGATAATACTGAAAACAGAGGAGCCAGAGGTGTATTTGGAGGAGGTTTTAAATCAGTAGTACAGTGGATGTGGACAGAGCAGGAGAAATTGCCATCCGCACAGCAGGGGAACAGCTGACGTTACTGAACCCCAGTAACACGGCAGCAAGTGTTGACTGTGCAGACGGCACTTCCGAGCGCCAACTGGCGGTGTTGGAGCTCAGGGATAATACTGAAAACAGAGGAGCCAGAGGTGTAATTGGAGCAACTTTAAAATCTGTAGTAGTGAGAATGTGGACAGAGCAGGAGAAATTGCCGTCCGCACAGCAGGGGAACAGCTGACGTTACTGAACCCCAATGACACGGCAGCAAGTGTTGACTGTGCAGACGGCACTTCCGAGCGCCAACTGGCGGTGTTGGAGCTCAGGGATAATACTGAAAACAGAGGAGCCAGAAGTGTAATTTGAGCAACTTTAAAATCTGTAGTAGTGAGAATGTGGACAGAGCAGGAGAAATTGCCGTCGGCACAGCAGGGGAACAGCTGACATTACTGAACCCCAATGACACGGCAGCAAGTGTTGACTGTGCAGACGGCACTTCCGAGCGCCAACTGGCGGTGTTGGAGCTCAGGGATAATACTGAAAACAGAGGAGCCAGAGGTGTAATTGGAGCAACTTTAAAATCTGTAGTAGTGAGAATGTGGACAGAGCAGGAGAAATTGCTGTCCGCACAGCAGGGGAACAGCTGACGTTACTGAACCCCAATGACACGGCAGCAAGTGTTGACTGTGCAGACGGCACTTCCGAGCGCCAACTGGCGGTGTTGGAGCTCAGGGATATTACTGAAAACAGAGGAGCCAGAGGTGTATTTGGAGGAGGTTTTAAATCAGTAGTACAGTGGATGTGGACAGAGCAGGAGAAATTGCCGTCCGCACAGCAGGGGAACAGCTGACGTTACTGAACCCCAATAACACGGCAGCAAGTGTTGACTGTGCAGACGGCACTTCCGAGCGCCAACTGGCGGTGTTGGAGCTCAGGGATAATACTGAAAACAGAGGAGCCAGAGGTGTAATTGGAGCAACTTTAAAATCTGTAGTAGTGAGAATGTGGACAGAGCAGGAGAAATTGCCGTCTGCACAGCAGGGGAACAACTGACGTTACTGAACCCCAATGACACGGCAGCAAGTGCTGACTGTGCAGACGGCACTTCCGAGCGCCAACTGGCAGGGTTGGAGCTCAGGGATAATACTGAAAACAGAGGAGCCAGAGGTGTAATTGGAGCAACTTTAAAATCTGTAGTAGTGAGAATGTGGACAGAGCAGGAGAAATTGCCGTCCGCACAGCAGGGGAACAGCTGACGTTACTGAACCCCAATAACACGGCAGCAAGTGTTGACTGTGCAGACGGCACTTCCGAGCGCCAACTGGCGGTGTTGAAACTCAGGGATAATACTGAAAACAGAGGAGCCATAGGTGTAATTGGAGCAACTTTAAAATCTGTAGTAGTGAGAATGTGGACAGAGCAGGAGAAATTGCCGTCCGCACAGCAGGGGAACAACTGACGTTACTGAACCCCAATGACACGGCAGCAAGTGTTGACTGTGCAGACGGCACTTCCGAGCGCCAACTGGCGGTGTTGGAGCTCAGGGATAATACTGAAAACAGAGGAGCCTGAGGTGTATTTGGAGGAGGTTTTAAATCAATAGTACAGTGGATGTGGACAGAGCAGGAGAAATTGCCGTCCGCACCTCACGGGAACAGCTGACGTTACTGAACCCCAATAACACGGCAGCAAGTGTTGACTGTGCAGACGGCACTTCTGAGTGCCAACTGGCGGTGTTGGAGCTCAGGGATAATACTGAAAACAGAGGAGCCAGAGGTGTAATTGGAGCAACTTTAAAATCTGTAGTAGTGAGAATGTGGACAGAGCAGGAGAAATTGCCGTCCGCACAGCAGGGGAACAGCTGACGTTACTGAACCCCAATAACACGGCAGCAAGTGTTGACTGTGCAGACGGCACTTCCAAGCGCCAACTGGCGGTGTTGGAGCTCAGGGATTACAGTTCAGGTGGTAGAAACATGAACACAACAGGAGACCTGAATACTGTTGCCAACCAATTATTTATTCTGGAAGAGGACTGGCAAATTCATGAGAGATCCAGGCCTTGTTCATTTTGAGAAAAGTAAGCCGGTCAATGTTATCGGAGGATAGTCGCATGCGAAGGTCTGTTAGTACACCACCTGCGGCACTAAAGACGCGTTCCGATAATACACTAGCAGCAGGGCAAGCTAGCACCTCCAATGCATACTGACTAAGCTCTGGCCATGTATCCAGCTTACAGACCCAAAACTTGAAGGGAGAAGAGCCGTCTGCGAGTACACTAAGAGGGCAAGACATGTAGTCTGTCACCATCTGACGGAAACGTTGCCTCCTGCTGACTGGAGCCGTCTGTGATGGTGTAGACATTTGTGGCGGCGGGGACACAAAACTTTGCCACATTTCGGCCATACTGGTCTTACCTTGTGCTGAGGCGCTGCTTCTGCTCCCTCTTTGTGCAGAGCTTCCTCCACTGCCTCGACGCACTGAGCTGCTTTGTAAAGCACTAGCAGCACTGCTCTCGGTTGGAATGGAGAACATGATGGAATGCACCAGTGCGTCTTGGTACTCCCACATTTTACGCTCCCGGTTCAACGGTGTTATGAGGCTTTGTAAGTTGTCCCGGTAGCGAGGATCTAGGAGGGTGGACACCCAATAATCAGCCATGTTGAGAATGTGGGCGATGTGGCGGTCGTTTCTCAGGCACTGCAGCATGAAATCAACCATGTGCTGCAGACTGCCAACTGGCCAAGAAACGCTGTCCCCTGCTTGAGGCGTGATCTCTGCCTGCTCTGCATCACCCCACCCTCGCTCTAGATACTGACTACTAGAGCATTGTGTACCTCCCTCCTCTGGACAGATGTCTTCCTCATCCATTGACTCCTCCTCATCCTCCTCACAAAGTGTCCCCTGCCTAGGCCTTTGTGAGGAACCAGGTTGCGCAGACTGTAGAGAAGCAGATGGCATTTGTGACTCCTCATCCTCCACCTCTTCCAAAACCACGTCCCTTAGTGCTTGCAGTGTTTTTTCAAGCAGGCAGATAAGGGGGATAGTCATGCTGACTAGTGCATCATCTGCACTCGCCATCCACGTGGAATAATCGAAGGCACGCAAAACGTGGCAAATGTCCTTCATAAAGGCCCACTCAGTGGTGGTGAAGTGTGAACGGCGCGCACTGCGACTTGTTTGCGCCTGCTGCAGCTGGTACTCCATTACTGCTGCCTGCTGCTCACACAGCCTCTCCAACATATGTAACGTTGAATTCCACCTGGTGGGTAGGTCACATATGATGCGATGTTCCGGAAGACGTAATCGGCACTGCAGAGCTGCAATGCGTGATCTTGCATTGCTGGAATGCCGCAAGTGAGCGCACTCTATGCGGACCTTGTGAAGCAGTGCATCAAGATCCGGATAGTCCCTCAAAAAACTCTGCACGACCAAGTTGAGCACATGTGCCAGATATGGGATGTGAGTGAGGTTGCCTAGGCCCAGAGCTGCCTCCAGATTTCGGCCATTGTCACACACTACCATGCCTGCCTGGAGATTCGCTGGCACAAACCACACGTCGCTCTGCTGCTTGATGGCATTCCAGAGCTCCTGCGTTGTGTGGCTTCGATTCCCCAAAGAAATTAATTTTAATACGGCCTGTTGACGTTTGGCCACGGCTGTGCTCATATTGGTCACCATAACAGGTAACCGTTCACGGGTCGATGTGGAGGTAGACCGTGACGGCTCCTGCAGCGCTGATTCAGAGGAACTGGAGTATGAGGAGGAGTCAATGTGTACAGACTGGATTCCTGCAATCCTTGGAGTTGGCAGAACACGTACAGCGCCACTCTCAAGATCTGTACCCGGCTCCACAACATTTACCCAATGGGCAGTGAGGGAAAGGTATCGTCCCTGTCCATGCTTACTGGTCCACGCATCGGTGGTCAGGTGGACCATGCTACTGACGGTGTTTTGTAGCGCATGTTTAATTTTTCCCTCCACATGACATTGCAGGGCAGGGACAGCTTGCCTGCTGAAATAAAAGCGGCTGGGCACGTTGTATTGTGGGACTGCCAATGCCATAAAGTTACGGAATGTGTCAGTCTCCACCAGCCTGAATGATAGCATTTCAAGGGCCAGTAGTTTTGCAATGCCAGCATTCAGAGCCTGTGCTCGGGGGTGGTTTGCCGAGTATGGGCGCCTTTTCTCCCATGCCTGTGCTAACGATGGCTGTAGACTGGCCTGGGAGTGTGAGGATGACTGGGAAAGTGGTGCTGTGGGTGGAATTACACTGTGTCTCTGTACAACAGTGCCAGAGATTCTTCCATGGCGATCCTGTGAGGAAGCCGAACCAGCTGTGTGTGAGCTGGAGGAAGAGGCTACAACACAAGCTGAAGAGGTGGTAGGTGGCGCTGTAGGTTGGCCTTGGTCTTCAGTGTGTTTTTGTAACTCCACCACGTGCTTGGTCCGCACATGTTTCCACATATTTGTGGTATTGAGGTTGCTGACACTTTTCCCTCTTTTCACCTTCTGATTACACAGCTTGCATTTGACAAAGCAAATGTCATCTGCAACTGTGTCAAAAAAGGACCAGGCACTGCAAGTCTTGGGAGCGCCCGCTTTGGATTTTGGAAGAGCCATGCTCCTAATGGGTGCCGAAGTGGAGGCTACAGGCAACCAAGTCTGCCCCCTCCCTCTCCCTCCTTTTTGGGCTGTTCGGGGAATCTCTTCCTCAGAGCTGCTCCCACCACCTTCCTGTCCCTCACGCCATGATGGGTCAAGGACCTCATCATCTACACCACCCTCTTCAAACAACTGCTTCTCCTGGGTAGTCTCGACAGCACAGTACGCACCAGAAAGTGGCACCTGAGTCTCATCATCAGATGCGTACTGAGGTGTGCTGCTGACCATAGGCACTGGCCCACCCGCCTCTTCAGATTCAGAGAGACAAAACGGTTGCGCATCACTGCATACTACCTCTTCTTCAAATTCTCGAATTCTGCTTGGCTGGCCCCCTCTTTCCAAGCCAAGAGATTCAGAGAACAGAAGTAGAGATGGCTCCTGTCCAGGGCTCTCTGACTGCCTGGGCAATTTGGCAGGTGGTGAAGAGACAGATGGGTGCTCTTCAGTGCTCAGGACCTGAGAGGATCTGGAACTAATTGAAGTCGATGCGTTAGCTGCCATCCATCCGACAATGGCTTCAATTTGGTCCTCCCGCAGCAGTGGGGTACGGCTAGCTCCTACAAAGCTGCGCATAAAGGACTGTTCCCTGGTAAAACTGGGGGATGCTGAGTCACTGGTGCCCGCAGCAGGCACAGAATCCCCACGTCCTCTCCCTGCAGGCACAGAATCCTCACGTCCTCTCCCTGCAGAAACTCCACGCCCACGCCCACATGCCTTATTCCCTGCCTTCTTCATCTTGGTAGACTGCTAAAGATAGGCAGAAAAGTACTAAGGGCTTAGTGTGCTTATTCCTGAACAGCTGCTAACAGGTATAAGAAACACTAATTTTATAAAGTGTGGACTAGACTTTAATATGAGCTAATGTGGCCCACACAACTGTAAAGTGGAGTGTTTGGTGAACTTTATTTAGGTTTTTTTGTCACAAAAAGACACTGGATGTGCCTAAAGATGTAATAACGATAGTATCACAAACTTTTTGTAGCTATTACAATGTAGGAAGGTAACCTACAATGCAATAGATGAGGCTACAAAATATAGGCTAATACTAATCTGACTGGGGCTGCAGGGCCCAATGCTGCAGAAAGGCTCCTCTAACTACTCCTATATAGTGTGTTTGGAACCAATTTAGCTGAATATGGATGGAACCACCACACTAATAGGAGAAATCAGGAAAAATTATGAATTGGCAAAAAAGGACAATGTATGAGGCAGTGACACACACTGAGTGCACTACAACCAGACGTGGTTGAAGCACACACTACAGGGTGAGCTGCACTCACACACCAGACCTTGCAGACAGCGGTGAACAGTACAGATGCAGAGCACTGTGCACTAGCGCTGCAAGACCAAAAAAATTTCTCTATCTACTCCTATATAGTGTGTTTGGAACCAATTTAGCTGAATACGGATGGAACCACCACACTTATAGGAGATATCAGGAAAAATTATGAATTGGCAAAAAAGGACAATGTATGAGGCAGTGACACACACTGAGTGCACCACAACCAGACGTGGTTGAAGCACACACTACAGGGTGAGCTGCACTCACACACCAGACCTTGCAGAAAGCGGTGAACAGCACAGAGAACTGTGCACTAGCACTGCAAGGCACAGCGATTTATAAAGTAGCTTGGGTAAAGCAGAATAGACCAAATAGGTAGCTAAAACTGTCCCTCAGAACAACAGCGTCCTATCCCTAACTGAATTCACAGCAGAGTGAGCTCAAAATGGCGGCGGCGGCTTTTATAGTGCATCATGACATCATTTTAGCAGCCAATCACAGCCATGCCATTAGTTAAGATGCCTACATGCCTAACAGGATGTGCCCACACTTCTTAGGATCCTCATTGGCTGAATAAAATGAAAATGGCTCATTGCATTATGGGAACTTCCGATTCCGGTATACGATATTGCAAAAGTATCGGAATTAAGTATCGGAATTCCGATACCCGATATTTCAGTATCGGAATGCTCAACACTAGTAAGCACCTGTTCACACCTATTTCTTGTAGTGGAAGTGCCGTCATTTTCTTTGTTACTAGATTTAAGCTTTGACTGAGCACTCCACCCCCATGCCGCAGGTGGTTTTAATTGCATCAGGATCTTACTTTCCCACACATAAGCAGACAGATGTCCCTTAGAGAGGTATTCACATTGTTAGGTCCTGACATCGAGAAACGCCTTATCGCGGCTGTCAGGTACACATGAATTGGCCAATTTATGCGCTAAGATTTCTCATTTATTTCTATATTCTACAGCAGTAATGCTATTCATATTTCACACTTCATATTTACATGCGCTAAAATTTCTTGTTTATTTCAATTTTCTACAGCAGTAATGCTATTCATATTTCATACTTCATATTTACATACTCAGCATTACAGTGTGCTACTTTGTTTGTTCATTGTACATGGAGTTAGCTCCTCTTAGTAAGCACCTGTTCACACCTATTTCTTGTAATGGAAGTGCCGTCATTTTCTTTGTTACTATATTTAAGCTTTGACTGAGCACTCTACCCCCATGCCGCAGATGGTTTTAATTGCATCAGGATCTTACTTTTCCACACATAAGCAGTTACGGGTCCGGGAGGTGGAACCTCTGAGCTGCAATACAAGGGGGAAGTCCTTGTAAGGAAGTGGGTGACTCCCAGGGAGGGCAAGCAGGTAGTCACAGCAAGTGACGGGGACAGTCTCTGGGTAAGCGGGCAGGTGGTCACGGCAGATGACGGGGACAGTCTCTAGTAGACAGGCAGGTGGTCACGGCAAGTGACGGGGGCAGTCTCTGTGTAGACAGGCAGGTGGTCAAGGCAAGTGACGGGGGCAGTCTCTGGGTAGATAGGCAGGTGGTCACGGCAAGTGACCGGGACAGTCTCAGGGTAGACAGGCGAGGCGGATACCTGACAGGTAACTGGCGGGCGCTCCCAGGTGAGCGGGCTGACGGAGACAGCAGGTAACAGGCAGGTAACTGGTGGCCGCTCCAGGTGAGCAGGCTGACAGACGAGGCAGGAGACAGGCAGGTAAATGGTGGACGTTCCCAGGTGAGCAGTCTGGCAGACGAGGCAGGTAACAGGCAGTAACTGGTGGACGCTCCCAGGTGAGCGGTCTGACTGTCGAGGCAGGTAACAGGCAGGTAACTGAAGGACGCTCCCAGGTGAGCGGTCTGGCGGACAAGGCAAGTAACAGGCTGGCAGGCAGGACGAGAAGTCAGGCTAGCAGCGGAACCTGAGGGCTGAAGCACAAGTGAGACACAGTGCAAACAACATTGCTCGGGCACCTCCATTTTGGAGGAGGTGCCTTATATATGGGAGGTCCATCGGCAATTGGCCGGGGACTCCTAAGGACGGCGTGCGTGGTCCCTTTAAGAGAGGGAGGGAGCGTGCGCCCTAAGCACACTGCCGGGGAAGGAGCGCGTGCCGGAAGCAGCGGGGAGAGAAGCGCTGGAGGACGCCGCGCCAGCAGCGGGGAGGTGAGAGGGACGGCGTCTCTGCCTAGCAAGGGGCAGAGACGCCGATGCTACAGTACCCCCCCTCCTTTAGGCCCCCTCTTTTTTAGGCCGGAAAGAAATTTTTCAAGGAGAAGCGGGGCGTTGATGTTCTCCCTGGGTTCCCAAGTTCTCTCCTCAAGACCAAACCCCTTCCAATCTACCAGAAAAAAGGTCTTTCCTCTTACCCTCTTGGTGGCCAGAATACTCTCTACCTCAAAGACGTCCTCAGCGGAAACCGGAGCAGGGGAAGTACCTGGATTGTTGGAAAAAGAGTTAAAGACAACGGGTTTGAGGAGAGATACGTGGAAGGAGTTGGGAATCCGTAAGGTGGCCGGGAGTTTTAATTTGTAGGCCACTGGATTAATTTGCCTGAGGATTTCGAATGGGCCGATGAAGCGAGGACCTAACTTGTAGGAGGGTATCTTGAGCCGTACATGTTTGGAGGAGAGCCAAACCTTGTCTCCCGGACGGAATTGAGGCGGATCCAGACGTCTCTTATCAGCATATCTCTTCAGCCGTTCGGAGGACAGAAGAAGTGCGGACCTAGTACTCTCCCAAATGGTAGAAAACTCGCTGACAAGAGACTGCGTGGCAGGGTTGTCCACAGAGGCGGAGACGGGAAACGGAATCCGGGGGTGCTGGCCATAGACAATAAAGAACGGGGATTTGGAAGAGGATTCACTCTCGTGGTTATTGTAAGAGAATTCGGCCCAAGGGAGGAGGTCCACCCAATCAGAATGGTGGGCATTAACAAAGTGCCGGAGATAGCTGGTAAGGATCTGATTGATACTCTCCACTTGACCAATGGACTGAGGGTGGTAAGCGGAGGAGAAGTCCAGGGTGACGTCCAGCAGTTTACATGTGGCTCTCCAGAAGCGTGAGGTGAACTGAACCCCTCGATCCGACATGATGTGGAGGGGTAGGCCATGGAGACGGAAGATATGGCGGATAAAGTCCTTAGCCAGCTCAGGTGCAGACGGAAGACCAGGCAGGGGAATGAAGTGGGCCATTTTAGAAAAGCGGTCCACGACCACCCAAATGACAGTACACTCGGCAGAGACAGGAAGGTCGGTAATGAAGTCCATAGCGATGTGTTGCCACGGGGCAACAGGTATGGGAAGCGGCAGGAGATGACCAGCTGGTAATTGTCTGGGAACTTTGTTGCGGCCACAAGATGAACAGGCAGAGACGAAGTCTACTACATCCTTATGCAGGGTAGACCACCAGTAATGCCGGGAAATGAGTAGGAAGGGCTTTTTTTGGCCGGCATGGCCAGCTAGTTTAGAAGAGTGACCCCAGCGAAGAACCTTCTCACGGTCAGGAGGCGCCACGAACGTCTTGCCGTGTGGAAGACGAGTCAAATCCAAGGGGGCCACATTCATCACCTTGGAGGGGTCGATAATGAGCATAGGCTCCTCCTCTTGGTCGGAGGACAGGAAGGATCAGGACAAGGCATCAGCTTTTACATTCTTGTCTGCCGGGCGGAAATGAAGGATGAAATCAAAGCGGGCAAAAAACAAAGACCACCGGGCCTGACGTGGATTAAGTCTCTGGGCATTTTGGAGATATGCCAGGTTTTTGTGATCCGTGTAGATGATCACCGGGTATAGAGCCCCTTCAAGCAGGTAACGCCACTCCTCCAGCGCCAATTTAACGGCTAACAGTTATCGGTCTCCTATGGAGTAATTGCGCTCAGAGGAGGAGAAGATTTTAGAGAAGAAGCCGCAGGTTACCATTCTCCCGGATGAAGACTTTTGGGTGAGCACCGCTCCGGCTCCAGAGGAGGAAGCATCAACCTCCAGGTAGAACTGTTTGTTGCAGTCCAGACGGTGCAGCACAGGGGCAGAGGAGAAGGCTTACTTCAGGGAAAGGAAGGCCTCCTCAGCTTCGGGTGGCCATTAGAGATGAGCGTTGTTCTACTCGAACTGTTCGCCAATCTCAAATTCGAGCTGTTTTGGGCGGTGTTCGAGCCGTTCGGCGAACACGAACGATTTGAGAAAAATTCGGCTGTTCGAGGTTATGTTCGATAACTGTTCGTGCACCAAAATCATAACTGGATTTTTTCTCAGTAATGATGAAAATTAATGTTAATAAGCAGTTTGAGTGTACAGCGGGGTGGGGGGAGGGGCAGGGGATGGATCTCTGCAGGAATAATGAAGATCTCCATTTTTTTTTCTCTTTCCCGCATTTGCAGTGGGGAGGTGCAATCTGTCAGCCTATCTGCAGCGCACACACGGAGCGAAGTGCTTTTTTCACACAAGCAAGGGCATGTGTCATTGGCAGTGTATGTCACATGTCCTTGCCCTATAAGACCAAGCCATTTTCCCCGTCGCCACCATTTTCTCACTGCTGCAGCTGCGTGTTAGACGGCACCGCTGTTGCTGTGTGCGCTATACCTTGTTAATTTCAAGCCAATTTTCGCACAAATCTACAGATAGCTTGGGAGTAGGGAATAGTTGTGATTGCAGTCCTTTTAAGGACTAGGTTACAGCATTTCCTACGACTTTTATCAGGCAGGTCTGTGCTCTTAAATAGATAGATTGTGGGAGTAAAGACTAATTGTAATTGCAGTCCTTTTCAGGACTAGGTCACATCAATTCCTATCAGTTTTTGCCAGGCAGGTCTGTGCCAGTGCTGTGCAAGTTTTTTTCACAGCATTTGGCTGAATCTAGCAAAGCTAATCCTTTTTGGCCTATTGCAGAGTGTGTTAGTCAGTGGAGTAGCCTATCTGTGTTGCAAGATATACCACCTGTGTATAGAATACCAATTTTTTTACTGCACCTAGTGAAGTAAAATCTTTTGGGCATAGCATCATTCTATTAGTCCATCTATACTGACCTCCATCAGGTTGCAAATTGAATATAATTTTTTTCTGCATCTAGCTCTGAAAAAATATTTGGCCTTCTAGCAGTGTGTGGGACTTTCTCTATTAGTCCATCTATACTGACCTCCATCAGGTTGCAAACTGAATATATTTTTTTTCTGCATCTACCTCTGAAAAAATATTGGGCTTCTAGCTGTGTGTGGGACTTGTTCTATTAATCCATCTATACTGACCTCCATCAGGTTGCAAATTAAAAATAATTTTTATCTGCATCTACCTCTGAAAAAATATTTGGGCTTATAGCTGTGTGTGGGACTTGTTCTATTAGTCCATCTATACTGACCTCCATCAGGTTGCAAACTGAATATAATTTTTTTCTGCATCTAGCTCTGAAAAAATATTTGGCCTTCTAGCAGTGTGTGGGACTTTCTCTATTAGTCCATCTATACTGACCTCCATCAGGTTGCAAACTGAATATATTTTTTTTCTGCATCTACCTCTGAAAAAATATTGGGCTTCTAGCTGTGTGTGGGACTTGTTCTATTAATCCATCTATACAGACCTCCATCAGGTTGCAAACTGAATATAATTTTTTTCTGCATCTACCTCTGAAAAAATATTTGGGCTTCTAGTTGTGTGTGTGACTTGTTCTATTAGTCCATCTATACTGACCTCCATCAGGTTGCAAACTGAATATAATTTTTATCTGCATCCAGCTCTGAAAAAATATTTGGCCTTCTAGCAGTGTGTGGGACTTTCTCTATTAGTCCATCTATACTGACCTCCATCAGGTTGCAAATTAAAAATAATTTTTATCTGCATCCAGCTCTGAAAAAATATTTGGCCTTCTAGCAGTGTGTGGGACTTTCTCTATTAGTCCATCTATACTGACCTCCATCAGGTTGCAAATTAAAAATAATTTTTTGTCTGCATCTAGCTCTGAAAAAATATTTGGCCTTCTAGCAGTGTGTGGGACTTTCTCTATTAGTCCATCTATACTGACCTCCATCAGGTTGCAAACTGAATATATTTTTTTTCTGCATCTACCTCTGAAAAAATATTGGGCTTCTAGCTGTGTGTGGGACTTGTTCTATTAATCCATCTATACAGACCTCCATCAGGTTGCAAACTGAATATAATTTTTTTCTGCATCTACCTCTGAAAAAATATTTGGGCTTCTAGTTGTGTGTGTGACTTGTTCTATTAGTCCATCTATACTGACCTCCATCAGGTTGCAAACTGAATATAATTTTTATCTGCATCCAGCTCTGAAAAAATATTTGGCCTTCTAGCAGTGTGTGGGACTTTCTCTATTAGTCCATCTATACTGACCTCCATCAGGTTGCAAATTAAAAATAATTTTTATCTGCATCCAGCTCTGAAAAAATATTTGGCCTTCTAGCAGTGTGTGGGACTTTCTCTATTAGTCCATCTATACTGACCTCCATCAGGTTGCAAATTAAAAATAATTTTTTGTCTGCATCTAGCTCTGAAAAAATATTTGGCCTTCTAGCAATGTGTGGGACTTTCTCTATTAGTCCATCTATACTGACCTCCATCAGGTTGCAAACTGAATATATTTTTTTTCTGCATCTACCTCTGAAAAAATATTGGGCTTCTAGCTGTGTGTGGAACTTGTTCTATTAATCCATATATACAGACCTCCATCAGGTTGCAAACTGAATATAATTTTTTTCTGCATCTACCTCTGAAAAAATATTTGGGCTTCTAGCTGTGTGTGGGACTTGTTCTATTAGTCCATCTATACTGACCTCCATCAGGTTGCAAACTGAAAATAATTTTTTGTCTGCATCTAGCTCTGAAAAAATATTTGGCCTTCCAGCAGTGTGTGGGACTTTCTCTATTAGTCCATCTATACTGACCTCCATCAGGTTGCAAATGAAAAATAATTTTTATCTGCATCTACCTCTGAAAAAATATTTGGGCTTCTAGTTGTGTGTGGGACTTGTTCTATTAGTCCATCTATACTGACCTACATCAGGTTGCAAACTGAATATAATTTTTTTCTGCATCTAGCTCTGAAAAAATATTTGGCCTTCTAGCAGTGTGTGGGACTTTCTCTATTAGTCCATCTATACTGACCTCCATCAGGTTGCAAATTAAAATTATTTTTTATCTGCATCCAGCTCTGAAAAAATATTTGGACTTCTAGCAGTGTGTGGAACTTTCTCTATTAGTCCATCTATACTGACCTCCATCAGGTTGCAAATTAAAAATAATTTTTTGTCTGCATCTAGCTCTGAAAAAATATTTGGCCTTCTAGCAGTGTGTGGGACTTTCTCTATTAGTCCATCTATACTGACCTCCATCAGGTTGCAAACTGAATATATTTTTTTTCTGCATCTACCTCTGAAAAAATATTGGGCTTCTAGCTGTGTGTGGGACTTGTTCTATTAATCCATCTATACAGACCTCCATCAGGTTGCAAACTGAATATGATTTTTTTCTGCATCTACCTCTGAAAAAATATTGGGCTTCTAGCTGTGTGTGGGACTTGTTCTATTAGTCCATCTATGCTGACCTCCATCAGGTTGCAAACTGAAAATAATTTTTTGTCTGCATCTAGCTCTGAAAAAATATTTGGCCTTCTAGCAGTGTGTGGGACTTTCTCTATTAGTCCATCTATACTGACCTCCATCAGGTTGCAAATTAAAATTAATTTTTTTCTGCATCTACCTCTGAAAAAATATTTGGGCTTCTAGCAGTGTGTGGGACTTGTTCTATTAATCCATCTATACAGACCTCCATCAGGTTGCAAACTGAATATAATTTTTTTCTGCATCTACCTCTGAAAAAATATTGGGCTTCTAGCTGTGTGTGGGACTTGTTCTATTAATCCATCTATACAGACCTCCATCAGGTTGCAAACTGAATATAATTTTTTTCTGCATCTACCTCTGAAAAAATATTTGGGCTTCTAGCTGTGTGTGGGACTTGTTCTATTAGTCCATCTATACTGACCTCCATCAGGTTGCAAACTGAAAATAATTTTTTGTCTGCATCTAGCTCTGAAAAAATATTTGGCCTTCTAGCAATGTGTGGGACTTTCTCTATTACTCCATCTATACTGACCTCCATCAGGTTGCAAATTAAAAATAATTTTTATCTGCATCCAACTCTGAAAAAATATTTGGCCTTCTAGCAGTGTGTGGGACTTTCTCTATTAGTCCATCTATACTGACCTCCATCAGGTTGCAAATTCAAAATAATTTTTTGTCTGCATCTAGCTCTGAAAAAATATTTCGCCTTCTAGCAGTATGTGGGACATTCTCTATTACTCCATCTATACTGACCTCCATCAGGTTGCAAATTAAAAACAATTTTTGTCTGCATCTAGCTCTGAAAAAATATTTGGCCTTCTAGCTGTGTGTGGGACTTGGTCTATTAGTCCATCTATACTGACCTCCATCAGGTTGCAAACTGAATATAATTTTTTTCTGCATCTACCTCTGAAAAATATTTGGGCTTCTAGCTGTGTGTGGGACTTTCTCTATTAGTCCATCTATACTGACCTCCATCAGGTTGCAAACTGAATATATTTTTTTTCTGCATCTACCTCTGAAAAAATATTTGGGCTTCTAGCAGTGTGTGGGACTTGTTCTATTAATCCATCTATACAGACCTCCATCAGGTTGCAAACTGAATATAATTTTTTTCTGCATCTACCTCTGAAAAAATATTGGGCTTCTAGCTGTGTGTGGGACTTGTTCTATTAATCCATCTATACAGACCTCCATCAGGTTGCAAACTGAATATAATTTTTTTCTGCATCTACCTCTGAAAAAATATTTGGGCTTCTAGCTGTGTGTGGGACTTGTTCTATTAGTCCATCTATACTGACCTCCATCAGGTTGCAAACTGAAAATAATTTTTTGTCTGCATCTAGCTCTGAAAAAATATTTGGCCTTCTAGCAGTGTGTGGGACTTTCTCTATTACTCCATCTATACTGACCTCCATCAGGTTGCAAATTAAAAATAATTTTTTGTCTGCATCTAGCTCTGAAAAAATATTTGGCCTTCTAGCAGTGTGTGGGACTTTCTCTATTACTCCATCTATACTGACCTCCATCAGGTTGCAAATTAAAAATAATTTTTATCTGCATCTAGCTCTGAAAAAATATTTGGCCTTCTAGCTGTGTGTGGGACTTGGTCTATTAGTCCATCTATACTGACCTCCATCAGGTTGCAAACTGAATATAATTTTTTTCTGCATCTACCTCTGAAAAATATTTGGGCTTCTAGCTGTGTGTGGGACTTTCTCTATTAGTCCATCTATACTGACCTCCATCAGGTTGCAAATTCAAAATAATTTTTTGTCTGCATCTAGCTCTGAAAAAATATTTGGCCTTCTAGCAGTGTGTGGGACTTTCTCTATTAGTCCATCTATACTGACCTCCATCAGGTTGCAAATGAAAAATAATTTTTATCTGCGTCTAGCTCTGAAAAAATATTTGGCCTTCTAGCAGTGTGTGGGACTCATTGTATTAGTCCATCTATACCAAGCTCCACCAGCTTTTAAATTAATAATAATTTTTAGCTGCATCTAGCCCTGAAAATAATTTTTCTTCCCAATAGTGGTAGCAATAGAAATATGGGGCGCGCGCCTGGCTTACAAAAATATACGCTTCATAACAAAAAACACCAGCCTAGCGCACTGCATTAATAAGATGGCATCATCGTCTCCCCCAGTGCTAGGCCTACTACCCAGGCTAGCATTCCTGTGCCTAAAACACAATGTATGGGTCCGCGCTAGCCACTATGCTGAGGGGTCTAAAGCTGCTGCTAACGCTTTATAACAATTCAATTGGCAGATTTTCACAGAGCTCTTCCACAACGCCTACCCATCGGGCAACAGTTGCTCACCTTCCCTATGGGATCTAGTGGCGAATAGTTGATGCCATTAATCAGAGCGTCAGTTGCCCCGTCGACGTGGCAAGCATACGGTAAGGCTTGGGAAGAGTGGACACGACTAGTAGCAGGCAGACGGGTTGACCAATGTGAACAAGCCGGATCACAAGTCACCATAGAATTTCTCCACCAGCTAATTATGAGGGGCATATCAGGGGCGTCAGCGCAGCGGTGTCTGACCGGAGTAGCATTTCACTTCCAACTACTGAATTGGGGAGATGTGACAAAGGTTCATCATCAGACAATCCATAAAAGGGTGGAAAAGGGGTCAGCCAAGTCAGGAGTGTAGACGTCCCGTCCCGTGTCACTAAAACTGATTTCTCACATCATATCCCTAACACCATTAACATGACACTCACAATTTGAAGCAACACTACTGTCTACTGCATTTGTGATCGCCTTCTTCGGGGCGCTATGCATAAGCGAATTAGTCCCTCAATCCAAAATTACCACCAGTGGAGGCTTATTACACCAGGACGTAGTCATAGCCAATAATGCAATACGTCTACGCATACACAAATCAAAAACGGTTCCAGCGGGCAGGGGCACTTGGGTACTTCTACAACCCACAAACGGTACACTGAGTTGGGTAACAATAGTAAAAACATATCTAACCATCAGATCACAAAGTAATTTCTTCCTATCACACATTGATGGAATGCCATTATCAAGATACCAGTTCCAAGCTATATTTAATAAATGCATAACATCGGCAGGGAACCACCCCAAAGATTACGGGACACACTCATTCCGCATAGGCGCGGCCACGGAAGCAGCAAGAGCAGGACTGTCAGAAACGGAAGTTCAGAGGATAGGGAGATGGCGATCCACGTGTTTGGCAAGATACATAAGACCGGACTTGTTATCCTAACGTGGTTTGTTTCTTTTACAGGTGACGCTAAGCCAACAGTGTGGGTGATAGGCCACTCGTATATGTATTGGGCAGAAAAAAGGGCGAAAGTCTGCCCAGGCGGGAGGAAATTAGAGTTTCATAACACATATTTCAACTAGAGAGGTATTAGAGGCCTGCTATGGCCACAGGTACTAATGGAGGTAATCAAGGTAGGGAGAGAGGCAAGATGTCCGGTCATCTTAGTTATACAGGCCGGGGGAAACAACCTAGGTCATCATAACAGCGCATAACTAATGGCAATAATGAAACTAGACACTGAGCGCTTCAGAGAATTTTTCACAAAACTAGCGATAGTATGGTCAGAGATTGTGCCGATAGCGGTATGGCAAGGTGCGCGAGACATCACGGCCATCGAACGGACAAGGCGGGTAATAAATATTCGGATGGCAAAATTTAGAAGAGACAGAGGCGGTGTAGTGGTACGACACCGGCAACTGGAAGGAGATAAAGCAGGCCTCATACGGCCCGACGTTGTTCACTTAATGAATATTGAACTGGACATATTCCTGTCAGGACTCCAGGACGGAGTGGAACAAGCGTTAAGAGTGATGGGTGGGGGTCAGAGTCCTGCATACGAGTACGCAGGATCCTCCGTGGCCTGGAAATAGAAAGGACATGTTGGAGAGTTACACTTGTTGGCCAACTTGCCGGAGTGGAGACCCAGGGCATGCTGCAACAAGCTGAATTATTTTAGAAATAAAATGCCTTTCTAATGGAATGAGTATAAAGAGTTAATAAAGCTGTGACCGATCCTCACCCATCCAGTTGTAAGAGTTACATTATTGTATTGTCAAGGAAAGGGGGGCGGTAGGGGGGCTGAGCGTCTGGGTTTGGTTGGGGGTCCCCACAGTCTGCCTAGGCTAGATGCATTTAAAAATTCTTATTAGATACACAGGCGGTGCAGCTTGCTTCGCAGCTGGGCTACTACGCCCAAAGTATTGCCTAGGCTAGATGCAGTTAAAAATTCTACGCTGACTAGCAGACACTGAAGATTTGGAGCAGACCTCTGAGCTCTTCAGACTCAACCATCTGTGTTACCCTAAGCCATAGTGTATCTAGTTTCTTACAGTTAAAAAGGGGGGGGAGCGACCCAACCCACCTGGAATTGACGATGCCAACGTCACGTAAGACACAGCAAGGGGACTCCAAAAAGAGTCTCCATTTTTTCCCAAAATTGTGGCACAGACACCACTTAACCCTAGAACGCATACCTGGGGCCTCGCAGGCCCGCCCTGTTAATTGTTTTCTATTTTCTGCAAGATTACTTTAGTTAGAATTTTGAAACTCTAGGTATTCTTCATGTATATAGTTGTTTGTCATTTGAGTTTGAGTTATTCCATGTTATTTGCACACGAGCCTAAAAGGCCCCAGGTATATGAAAGTGTAGATTTTTATGGTCATGCGTTCTAGGGTTAAGTGGCATAAATTGCCCCACAGTTGCTTAAAACGGTTGGTGAGGTGATTTTACCAAATCCTCAAGGTTTTAGTCTCCCAAGGATAACACAGGGGTAGAAAAGTCCTTGCGAATCCATGATTTGTTTATCTTTATGAACGTGAGTCTGTCTACATTCTCAGTGGACAGACACGTGCGCTTATCTGTCAGCACACCACCAGCAGCGCTGAACACACGTTCAGAGAGAACACTGGCTGCAGGGCATGACAAGATCTCCAAGGCGTGAATGGCGAGCTCCGGCCATTTTTCCAGATTGGAATACCAAAATGAGCAAGGGTCCAGTGACACAGTCGTGGCTTCAATGTTTACTTGGAGATACTCCTGTACCATCGTCTCTAGGCGTTGACTATGTGTCAGACTTCTTGTCTCCTGTGGCCTTGCAAAGGATGGGCTAAAAAAGTGGTGAAATGATTCCGCAAAATTGATGTTACCAGCAGATACTGTGGTTCTGTTACGGTTTGAGTGCTGAACACTTGACGGTCCCACGGTTGGCAAGTTGGAACTGTGAGATTCACTACGTGCACCACTGGTATTTTGTGGAAAAGCACATGTAAGATTCTGCAACAGTCTCTGCTGATACTACTGCATGCGTGCATCCCTTTCTATGGCAGGAATAATTTCTGCAAATTTACTTTTGTACCGGGGATCTAACAGTGTGGCAACCCAGTAGTCAGGATTATTTCTAATTCTCACAATTCGAGGGTCATGTTGCAGGTAGTGCAGCAAGAAGGCACTCATGTGTGTTGCGCATCCAGGAGCACCAAGTCCCTGTTGTGTTGGTGGCGAGGTAACAATCATGCTTCCTTCCTCTGTCCTCTCCCCCCAACCTCGCACAACAGAAATGTGATCAAGGTCTCCCTCATCTGATGAGTCTTCCATCAGTTCGTCCTCCACTTCTTCCTGGGCTCCTGCACCTTCCTCACTAGTTTGGCTGCTACCATGCGCCCTGGTAAAACCATCTCCCCCACCCTCACATGCCTGCCGCCTTGCTGCTGCCGACCGTCTGGACCTTGCAGATGTTAGCCCTTCCGCATACAACTCCTCCTCCTCTACTTCCTCCACCTCCTCTTGTGCCACCACCTGACTCCGAATTCTGTTTAATATGTGCTCCAGCATGTAAATCACCGGAATAGTCATGCTGATAATGGCATCGTCAGCACTAAACATCTTCGTCGCAATTTCAAAACTGTGCAGAAGGGTGCATAGGTCCCTGATCTGAGACCACTCCTCCAGCGTGATTTGCCCCACCTCTGAATCTCGTTGGCCCAGGCTATACGTCAGAACGTATTGCACCAGGGCTTGTCGGTGCTGCCACAGTCGCTGCAACATGTGCAGAGTTGAATTCCACCGGGTAGGCACATCGCATTTTAGCCGGTGAAGTGGCAGGCCCAACGACTTCTGTAGAGATGTAAGTCGCTGAGCTGCGGGATGCGAACGGCGGAAGTGAGCACACAGCGACCGTGCCCTCTGCAGAAGGCCATCTAGTCTGGGATAGTGGGCTAAAAATTGCTGGACAACCAGGTTCAACACGTGAGCCATACAAGGCACGTGTGTGACATTGCCCCGGCGAAGGGCCGCACCCAGGTTTGCAGCATTGTCGCACACGGCCTTCCCTGGTTTCAGGTCCAGTGGAGACAACCATTCATGAAATTGGTTCTCCAGAGCTGACCACAACTCCTCAGCTGTGTGACTCACATTTCCCAGACATTTCAATGTAAAAACCGCCTGATGACGTTGAGCCCTACTGCCAGCATAGTAAGGAGGTGTGCAGGATCCCTTCTGCGCAGTTAGAAAGCTTGTGGCATGACCAGACAGGCTTTGGGTGCAGGTGGAAGACCGAGAGGAGGTTGAGGAGGCAGAAGCAGTGGAGGAACTTTGACATAAAGAGGATTGACGCACAACTCGTGGGGACGGCAAGACTTGGACAGCAGCCCCTTGTCCTGCTGTCACCATAGTTACCCAGTGCCCAGTCAGCGACATGTAACGCCCATGTCCATGCCTACTCGTCCAAGTGTCTGTGGTGAAATGCACCCTGTCACACACAGAGTTTCTCAAAGAAGCGGTGATGTTGTGTGCGACATGCTGGTGGAGCGCAGGCACACCTTTCTTTGAGAAGTAGTGCCGACTGGGCATCTGGTACTGGGGCACTGCGACGGACATAAGGTCTCGAAAATCCTCTGTGTTCACCAGGCGGAAAGGCAGCATTTCTGTAGCCAAGAGCTTGCAGATGGTGAAATTCAACCTCTTAGCTTTCTCATGGCTAGGAGGAAATGGTCTTTTACTTGTCCACATCTGAGGGACCGAGGGCTGGCTATTGTGCTTAGACGGGGTTGATAAGGGTGTCCCCGGCAAACTGCCGGTCTGTGAGGAAGATGCAGGCGGACATGTTAGGTTGCCTTGATCCAAAGGTGGTGCTATCGATGTCGGACAGCGCTCAACACCAGCTGGTGTTCCCACCTCCAAAGAAAATGATGACCTGCCAATCACGCTGGCTGTTGCGGGTAAAGAGGTGGCAGGTCTGCGCCCCAAAACAGGTGTGACTGCTGTCCCCCCAGTCACAGAGGATGAAGAGGCCGCGGATGCACAAGATATGGCAGACGGTGGCTGGCCCGGCCGGCTAGGCCGCATTGTAGCACACTGAGCTTCCCACTGCAACTTATGCTTCATGTCCATGTGCCGGTTCATGCATGAAGTACTCAAACTATGTATTTTTTGGCCTCTACTTAGCTTTTGCTGACAAATGTTACAGATAACACGAGTTGGGTCATCTTTATCGATCTGAAAAAATGCCCAGGCTATGCAAGGCTTAGCACCCATGCGACCTGAAGAGCCACCACGACTTGTGGTGAGAGGCAGAGTTGTGTTTGAGGATGCAGTTGTTGACGTGCTTCCAGTACTACGTCTCTGTCCAGGAAGGCGCAACCTGACCTCGTCGTCACTAGCATCTTCCTCCACCTCCTCTGCTGACCTCATCTCTTGGCTGACTGTGGGTTGACAGTAAGTGGGATCTCCAACCTCATCATCATCACCCTGTGCGTTATCACACCCGTCGTCCTCAGAGCCAACCTGTTCCTGCCCTGACAAAAAACTAAAGTTGTCGCTCCAATCAGGTATTTGAGTCTTATCATCGTCTTCCTCATTGTCTCCACAAACAGGAGTTACAGTTTGGGAATGAGGGTCTACATTATGGTCAGAACCTTCTGCGTCTGGTCCTGGATCCGACTCATAAAGATTCTGGGCATCAGTGCAGATCATTTTCTCGTCTGGATTCACAGAAGCGCTGGAGTCGACCTCTGATTCCCAGGCTATAGTATGAGTTAACAGCTCTGCAGACTCAACCATCTGTTCTACCTCATACTCAGACGGGCAGCTGGAGATTTGGGAGCTGTGAGGAAGCAAGTGCGATTGGGGTGACACCTTTGAGGACTGGAGTATTTGTGATGTTGAAGTTGATGTGGAGGAGAGCCCACTTAAAGGAGCACTTGATATCCGTTGAAGCACCTGCTGTTTTTGTGCCTCATCTGGAATTTGTAGCGATTGGCGTGGCCGTAAGAAAGGGATCTTATCACATTGTCCGCTAAAAGAAGTAGACATTTTAGTTTGGCTGGAAGATGGTCTTTCTTCTGCAGATGTTACTGTTGCTTTAACACCTACCCCACGGACACAACCTTTTTTCCCCTTCCCAACACGCCTATTCCCCTTTCCACCAGCAGCAGGCCTTTTTCCACTCATTTTGGTGGTTAACTAATTCACAACTCTGGAGTTGTTTGCACAAAAAAACAATGGATGGTAACCGAGCAGAGCTGAGTGGCCAAACTGTGGTATTAGGCCAAAACTATTGGCTGGGTTAGATGCAGAAAAAAATTATATTCAATTTGCAACCTGATGGAGGTCAGTATAGATGGACTAATACAACAAGTCCCACACACAGCTAGAAGCCCAATATTTTTTCAGAGGTAGATGCAGAAAAAAATTATATTCAGTTTGCAACCTGATGGAGGTCTGTATAGATGGATTAATAGAACAAGACCCACACACAGCTAGAAGCCCAATATTTTTTCAGAGGTAGATGCAGAAAAAAATATATTCAGTTTGCAACCTGATGGAGGTCAGTATAGATGGACTAATACAACAAGTCCCACACACAGCTAGAAGCCCAATATTTTTTCAGAGGTAGATGCAGAAAAAAATATATTCAGTTTGCAACCTGATGGAGGTCAGTATAGATGGACTAATACAACAAGTCCCACACACAGCTAGAAGCCCAATATTTTTTCAGAGGTAGATGCAGAAAAAAATATATTCAGTTTGCAACCTGATGGAGGTCAGTATAGATGGACTAATACAACAAGTCCCACACACAGCTAGAAGCCCAATATTTTTTCAGAGGTAGATGCAGAAAAAAATATATTCAGTTTGCAACCTGATGGAGGTCAGTATAGATGGACTAATACAACAAGTCCCACACACAGCTAGAAGCCCAAATATTTTTCAGAGGTACTGTAGATGCAGATAAAAATTATTTTTAATTTGCAACCTGATGGAGGTCAGTATAGATGGACTAATAGAGAAAGTCCGACACACTGCTAGAAGGCCAAATATTTTTTCAGAGCTAGATGCAGAAAAAAATTATATTTAGTTTGCAACCTGATGGAGGTCTGTATAGATGGATTAATAGAACAAGACCCACACACAGCTAGAAGCCCAATATTTTTTCAGAGGTAGATGCAGAAAAAAATATATTCAGTTTGCAACCTGATGGAGGTCAGTATAGATGGACTAATACAACAAGTCCCACACACTGCTAGAAGGCCAAATATTTTTTCAGAGCTAGATGCATACAAAAAATTATTTTGAATTTGCAACCTGATCGAGGTCAGTATAGGTGGACTAATAGAACAAGTCCCACACACTGCTAGAAGGCCAAATATTTTTTCAGAGCTAGATGCAGAAAAAAATTATATTCAGTTTGCAACCTGATGGAGGTCTGTATAGATGGATTAATAGAACAAGACCCACACACAGCTAGAAGCCCAATATTTTTTCAGAGGTAGATGCAGAAAAAAATATATTCAGTTTGCAACCTGATGGAGGTCAGTATAGATGGACTAATACAACAAGTCCCACACACAGCTAGAAGCCCAATATTTTTTCAGAGGTAGATGCAGAAAAAAATATATTCAGTTTGCAACCTGATGGAGGTCAGTATAGATGGACTAATACAACAAGTCCCACACACAGCTAGAAGCCCAATATTTTTTCAGAGGTAGATGCAGAAAAAAATTATTTTTAATTTGCAACCTGATGGAGGTCAGTATAGATGGACTAATAGAGAAAGTCCGACACACTGCTAGAAGGCCAAATATTTTTTCAGAGCTAGATGCAGAAAAAAATTATATTCAGTTTGCAACCTGATGGAGGTCAGTATAGATGGACTAATAGAATGATGCTATGCCCAAAAGATTTTACTTCGCTAGGTGCAGTAAAAAAATTGGTATTCTATACACAGGTGGTATATCTTGCAACACAGATAGGCTACTCCACTGACTAACACACTCTGCAATAGGCCAAAAAGGATTAGCTTTGCTAGATTCAGCCAAATGCTGTGAAAAAAACTTGCACAGCACTGGCACAGACCTGCCTGGCAAAAACTGATAGGAACTGATGTAACCTAGTCCTGAAGAGGACTCCAATTACAATTAGTCTTTACTCCGACAATCTATCTATTTAAGAGCACAGACCTCCCTGATAAAAGTCGTAGGAAATGCTGTAACCTAGTCCTTAAAAGGACTGCAATCACAACTATTCCCTACTCCCAAGCTATCTGTATATTTGTGCGAAAATTGGCTTGAAATTAACAAGGTATAGCGCACACAGCAACAGCGGTGCCGTCTAACACGCAGCTGCAGCAGTGAGAAAATGGTGGCGACGGGGAAAATGGCTTGGTCTTATAGGGCAAGGACATGTGACATACACTGCCAATGACACATGCCCTTGCTTGTGTGAAAAAAAGCACTTCGCTCCGTGTGTGCGCTGCTGATAGGCTGACAGATTGCACCTCCCCACTGCAAATGCGGGAAAGAGAAAAAAAAATGGAGATCTTCATTGTTCCTGCAGAGATCCATCCCCTGCCCCTCCCCCCACCCCGCTGTACACTCAAACTGCGTATTAACATTAATTTTCATCATTACTGAGAAAAAATCCAGTTATGATTTTGGTGCACGAACAGTTATCGAACATAACCTCGAACAGCCGAATTTTTCTCAAATTGTTCGTGTTCGCCGAACGGCTCGAACACCACCCAAAACAGCTCGAATTTGAGATTGGCGAACAGTTCGAGTAGAACAACGCTCATCTCTAGTCCCTAGCTGGTGGAAGGGTCCTATGTAGTGGGTGCTTAGGGGAGCAGCTTAGCGGAGCACATGACAGGGAGAGTATAAATAGGAAGCTATCTTAGAAAGAGCAAGCCAGTCAGAGGAGGAAAAGTGACAGGAGCAGAGGCTCGGCATGAGCTCTGCTCCAGAGGCGGGCCTAGCCTGGGAGGCCCAGGACTGAAGGAGAGAAGAGAGGAGTGGGAGCAGGAAGGCTCCAGGAACCGAAGGGACCCTAGGGCTATGGGCCGTGCAGAAGGCCACCCGTACTCCTGCTGCTACCAAGAGGTAGAGGGGTCAGACCAGATAAGGGAAACCGGTCCCTCAACTAGCGGAGAAACAGCAAGGCTCAACTAGAAACCGGAGGCTGCAGCATTTCATGTACTGCAGGTAAAAGTCCACACCAGTCTCACTAAGAAGGTAGCCACATAGGACCCAGGGGACGGAACACAAGTCGCCCGCCAAGGCCCGAGGATACCGGATAGAAGTGTCACTGGGTGTGAGGTGCAGGTAGAAGGCCAGAGAAAGGACACACAGAAGGGGGTCCTGCTAAGTACTCCGGAGCTATCTGGGGGTGGACTGAGCCCCTCACTGAGTACGCACAGCACGACGGGTGAGATTGCTCTGGTACCTGTAATCTGGACTGCAACAACTGTGAGTAAAGATCTTGGGACTGCATCACACGGATTCTGTGTTCATTACTGACTCCCTGCACTACAACCACCATCATCCACCCACACTGCCCTCAAGCTACACTCTTCCTGTGGTGAGTAATAATACCATTGCTGCAAAACCACCAGCTTCAGAGGACTGTTCCGCAGCGGCGGCCCCTTTTGCCCCACTCCAGAGGTGGCGTAGTCGGACATTATAAAACCCATATATACAAATTACCCTTGGATTGACCGCCCTGGATCACGGACCGGGTCACCGCCACAGTGACTACAACCCCCAGCGTCTACCGGCCCGGCTCAGGGTACCCCACGGCCCAGGGGGCGCGTCAACTTCATAGGTCCCTGATCTGAGACCACTCCTGCAGCGTTATTTGCCCCACCTCTGGATCTCGTTGGCCCAGGCTATACGTCAGAACGTATTGCACCAGGGCTTGTCGGTGCTGCCACAGTCGCTGCAACATGGTCAGAGTTGAATTCCACCGTGTCGACACATCGCATTTCAGCCGGTGAACTGGCAGGCCCAACGACTTCTGTAGAGATGTAAGTCATTGAGCTGCGGGATTCGAACGGCGGAAGTGAGCACACAGCGACCGTGCCCCCTGCAGAAGGCCATCTAGTCCGGGATAGTGGGCTAACAATTTATGGACAACCAGGTTCAACACGTGAGCCATACAAGGCACGTGTGTGACATTGCCCCGGCGATGCAGCATTGTCGCACACGGCCTTCCCTGGTTGCAGGTCCAGTGGAGACAACCATTCATGAAACTGGGTCTCCAGAGCTGACCACAACTCCGCAGCTGTGTGACTCACATTTCCCAGACATTTCAAAGTACCAGGGGAGGAGTCCTGAGGAGATAATTTGCATATTCCCACTGCATTTTGGGGTAAGTGAAGAGTCTCCGCGAGCTCAAAGAACACTGGATTTTGGCTGTTGGAGCTGAAAAGAGGACATCGGTAAACCAGGGGAGGAGTCCTGAGGAGATAATTTGCATATTCCCACTGCATTTTGGGGTAAGTGAAGAGTCTCTGTGAGCTCAAAGAACACTGGATTTTGGCTGTTGGAGCTGAAAAGAGGACATCGGTAAACCAGGGGAGGAGTCCTGAGGAGATAATTTGCATATTCCCACTGCATTTTGGGGTAAGTGAAGAGTCTCTACGAGCTCAAAGAACACTGGATTTTGGCTGTTGGAGCTGAAAAGAGGACATCGGTAAACCAGGGGAGGAGTCCTGAGGAGATCATTTGCATATTCCCACTGCATTTTGGGGTAAGTGGAGAGTCTCCGCGAGCTCAAAGAACACTGGATTTTGGCTGTTGGAGCTGAAAAGAGGACATCGGTAAACCAGGGGAGGAGTCCTGAGGAGATAATTTGCATATTCCCACTGCATTTTGGGGTAAGTGAAGAGTCTCCGCGAGCTCAAAGAACACTGGATTTTGGCTGTTGGAGCTGAAAAGAGGACATCGGTAAACCAGGGGAGGAGTCCTGAGGAGATAATTTGCATATTCCCACTGCATTTTGGGGTAAGTGAAGAGTCTCCGCGAGCTCAAAGAACACTGGATTTTGGCTGTTGGAGCTGAAAAGAGGACATCGGTAAACCAGGGGAGGAGTCCTGAGAAGATAATTTGCATATTCCCACTGCATTTTGGGGTAAGTGAAGAGTCTCCGCGAGCTCAAAGAACACTGGATTTTGGCTGTTGGAGCTGAAAAGAGGACATCGGTAAACCAGGGGAGGAGTCCTGAGGAGATCATTTGCATATTCCCACTGCATTTTGGGGTAAGTGAAGAGTCTCTGCGAGCTCAAAGAACACTGGATTTTGGCTGTTGGAGCTGAAAAGAGGACATCGGTAAACCAGGGGAGGAATCCTGAGGAGATAATTTGCATATTCCCACTGCATTTTGGGGTAAGTGGAGAGTCTCCGCGAGCTCAAAGAACACTGGATTTTGGCTGTTGGAGCTGAAAAGAGGACATCGGTAAACCAGGGGAGGAGTCCTGAGGAGATAATTTGCATATTCCCACTGCATTTTGGGGTAAGTGAAGAGTCTCCGCGAGCTCAAAGAACACTGGATTTTGGCTGTTGGAGCTGAAAAGAGGACATCGGTAAACCAGGGGAGGAGTCCTGAGGAGATAATTTGCATATTCCCACTGCATTTTGGGGTAAGTGAAGAGTCTCTGCGAGCTCAAAGAACACTGCATTTTGAAGCTTTTTTTTTAAGCTTTTTTCACTGTTTTCAGAACATTAACAATAAGAACATGGAAGAGTCCAGGAGCCATTTGGTGAGCTGCATATCCTGCTACATGTTCACAGACTTGCCAGTGGAAAAGCCAAACTTCACATGCCAGAAATGCAAGCTTGTGTCCCTGTTGGAGGAAAAGTTGCGAAATCTAGAAGAGAGGTTAACTAACTTGAAAATCATTAAGGAAGGTGAAGAGTTCTTAGACAGAGCAGAATTATCTCTTCATGATTCAGAAAGAGAAGAAATTCGAACTGCACCTGACGAAACAGAGGAATGGAAGCATGTGACCCACAGAAGCAGGAGGATCGAGAGGCAGTCAGCACCCATACTGCTCAGGAACCAGTACCAGGCTCTCACGCAGGAGAACCATGAAGAAATACAGCAAAATAAGACTTTGCCAGCAATGAATAACCTTGTAAGCCCTCAGAATCCTCCTGGATGGAGAAAGAAGAATGTTGTGAAGAAAAAACGGAGAGTGGTGGTCATGGGAGATTCCCTGTTAAGAGGAACAGAGGCCGCTATCTGCAGACCAGACATAACCTCAAGAGAAATGTGCTGTCTTCCAGGAGCAAAAATTAAAGATGTGTCTGACAGGATATCAAGACTCTTCAGACCTACAGATCACTACCCATTCCTGCTAATACATGTGGGGACAAATGACACCGCAAGAAAGGACCTGGAAACCATCTGCAGTGACTTTGAAGACTTAGGCAAGAAAGTGAAAGAATTGGGAGCGCAGGTGGTCTTCTCATCCATCCTCCTAGTGGATGGCCATGGAACAATGAGGTGGAATAAGATTCTACAGGTGAACAACTGGCTACGTCGATGGTGCCGTCAACAAGGATTTGGATTTCTGGATCACGGAATGAATTACCTATACGATGGACTACTTGCTAGAGATGGGGTGCACCTTACGAAGACTGGAAAACATGTATTTGGAAGTCGCCTTGCTACACTCATCAGAAGAGCTTTAAACTAGAACAATGTGGGAAGGGAAGCAAAAGGCCAGAAAAAGCCATACAGCTGACAAATACTATTGAGATCTCTGCTACTGGAAGTGGAAAGGAAGAACAAAGACAAAACAATTTAAATAATAAAAATATGGGAGGAAGAGAAACCAATCACAAACTAAAATGTTTTTATACAAATGCACAAAGCATGGGCAACAAACAAGGAGAATTGGAACTACTAATGCAGGAAAAGGAATATGATGTCATTGGAATCACTGAAACTTGGTGGGACGATACACATGATTGGAATAAAAGGCTAAAAGGATACAACTTATTTGCAAGAAACAGACTTGATAAACGAGGAGGAGGTGTTGCATTGTATGTTAGAAAAGCGTATATCTGCACAGAGATTGAAGCTTCAGAGACTGGGAGTTCTGTGGAAACTGTTTGGGTAAGAATACAAGGAGAGAACAACGGAAAGGACACCATTGTAGGCATTTACTACAGGCCACCTGGGCAAGCTGAAGATATGGATGAACTCTTTATGTATCAAATGACCAAGTTCTCCAAAAAATATGACGTAGTGGTCATGGGAGATTTCAACTATCCAGACATTTGTTGGGAATCTCTCTCAAGTAAAACTAACAGGTCAAGCAAATTCTTATCCTCTCTTGCTGACAACTTTATCTTCCAAAAGGTAGGGGAGAAAACAAGGGGATCTGCTACTTTGGATCTAATCCTTATAAACAGGGAGGAAATGGTTGAGGAGGTAAAGGTGGCTGGGACCCTAGGAGGCAGCGATCATGCTATTATAGAATTTTGGCTAACTAGAGGAGGAAGACATGTGAAGACTCAAACTTCAAGGTTAGATTTTAGAAAGGCAGATTTTAAGAGACTCAGAAAGAGAATAGGAGGGATCCAATGGCTGGATGTCCTTAAGGACAAAAATGTCCAGGAAGGATGGGAAATTTTTAAAAATGAGATTCTCAAAGCACAATCGTTAACAATCCCGAAAAGTAGGAAGAATGGGAAGCATTTAAGGAAACCAGGATGGATGAACACAGAACTTAAACACATGCTAAAAAGAAAGAAAGAAATGTTTATTAAATGGAAAGAGGGAGGCATATCTAAAGAAGATTATAATGCAGTCTGTAGATCCTGTAGGGCACGTATCAGGTTAGCTAAAGCTGACAATGAATTAAGGCTTGCAAGAGATGTCAAAAGCAATAAAAAAGGATTTTGGGGGTATGTCAAAAGTAAAAGAAAAGTCAAAGATGCTATAGGATTTTTACAGGATGAAAATGGAGAAATGGTAAGAGAGGATGTTGAGAAGGCCGAACTTTTTAATTCCTATTTTGCATCTGTTTTCTCTCAGAAAGAAAATGTAACATCAACTGATCTTCACTGTCCTTTTAAAGGAATAGAGGAATCCAAGTTATCTGTAAACAGAAAGATTGTGAGGGAATATTTAGCTAACATAAATGAGTTCAAGTCTCCAGGTCCAGATGAATTACACCCCAGAGTACTGAAGGAGATCGTAGAAGAAATTTTAGAACCACTCTCCATAATCTTTGAAAATTCTTGGAGAACAGGAGAAGTCCCAGAAGACTGGAGAAGAGCAAATGTTGTTCCTATCTTCAAAAAGGGGAAGAAGGTGGACCCAGGGAACTATAGGCCGGTGTGTCTGACTTCTATACCAGGAAAGATCTTTGAACAAATTATTAAACAACATGTATGTAAGTACATGGATAAGAATGAAGTGATTAACCAGAGTTAGCATGGGTTTGTAACTAACAAGTCATGTCAGACTAACTTAATTTCCTTCTATGACAGAATCACTGACTGGGTGGATCAGGGAAATGCTGTAGATATAGTATATCTTGACTTCAGCAAAGCATTTGACAAAGTATCTCACACCATCCTTATTAAAAAAATGACCAAGTATGCAATGGACCAGGCAACTGTTAGGTGGATTCATAACTGGCTTAGTGATCGGACTCAAAGGGTGGTTGTAAATGGCTTCACATCCAGCTGGATGAATGTCTCAAGTGGGGTACCACAGGGCTCCGTCCTGGGACCTGTATTGTTCAACATCTTTATCAATGATTTAGATGAAGGAATTGAGGGTAAACTGATTAAATTTGCTGATGACACAAAGCTAGGAGGGATAGCTAATACTAGAGAAGAGAGAGAGAGGATTCAAAAAGACCTAAATAAACTGGAGCAGTGGGCAGCAACCAACAGAATGGTTTTTAACAGGGAAAAATGCAAAGTACTACATCTGGGCAATAAAAATGAAAAAAGCATATACAGAATGGGAGGAATAGAGCTAAGCAACAGTACATGTGAAAAAGACTTAGGTATACTAATAGATCATAGACTGAACATGAGTCAACAGTGTGATGCAGCAGCAAAAAAGGCAAATACAATTCTGGGATGTATTAACAGAAGCATACAGTCTAGATCACGTGAAGTCATTATCGGTCTTTACTCCTCTTTGGTCAGACCTCATCTGGAATACTGTGTACAGTTTTGGGCACCACATTTTAAAAAAGACATAGACAAACTGGAGCAAGTTCAGAGAAGAGCGACCAGAATGGTGACTGGTCTGCAAACCATGTCCTATGAGGAACGGTTGCAGGATTTGGGAATGTTTAGCTTGCAAAAAAGAAGACTGAGAGGAGACTTAATAGCTGTCTACAAATATGTCAAGGGCTGTCACATTGTAGAAGGATCATCTTTATTCTCATTTGCACAAGGAAAGACTAGAAGCAATGGGATGAAACTAAATTGGAGGAGACACAGATTAGATATTAGAAAAAACTTTTTGACAGTTAGGGTGATTAATGAGTGGAACAGGCTGCCACGAGAGGTGGTGAGTTCCCCTTCAATGGACGTCTTCAAACAGAGGCTGGACAGACATCTGTCTGAGATGATCTAGTGAATCCTGCTTTGAGCAGGGGGTTGGACCAGATGACCCAGGAGGTCCCTTCCAACTCTACCATTCTATGAAAGTAAACACTGATGCCTTGAGCCCTGCTGCCAGCATAGTAAGGAGGTGTGCAGGATTCCTTCTGCGCAGTTAGAATGCAGGTGGCATTACCAGACAGGCTTTGGGTGCAGGTGGAGGACCGAGAGGAGGTTGAGGAGGCAGAAGCAGTGGAGGAACTTCGAGATAAAGAGGATTGACGCACAACTCGTGGGGACGGTAAGACTTGGACAGCAGCCCCTTGTCCTGCTGTTACCATAGTTATCCAGTGCCCAGTCAGCGACATGTAACGCCCCTGTCCATGCCTACTCGTCCAAGTGTCTGTGGTGAAATGCACCCTGTCACACACAGAGTTTCTCAAAGAAGAGGTGATGTTGTGTGCGACATGCTGGTGGAGCGCAGGCACACCTTTCTTTGAGAAGTAGTGCCGACTGAGCATCTGGTACTGGGGCACTGAGACGGACATAAGGTCTCGAAAATCCACTGTGTCCTCCAGGCGGAAAGGCAGCATTTCTGTAGCCAAGAGCTTGCAGATGGTGAAATTCATCCTCTTAGCTTTCTCATGGCTAGGAGGAAATGGTCTTTTACTTTTCCACATCTGAGGGACCGAGGGCTGGCTGTTGTGTTTAGACGGAGTTGAGTAGGATGTCCCCGGCAAACTGCCGGTCTGTGAGGAAGATGCAGGCGGACATGTTAGATTGCCTTGATCCAAAGCTGGTGCTCTCGATGTCAGAGAGCGCTCAACACCAGCAGGTGTTTCCACTTCCCAATGAACTGATGACCTGCCAATCACACTGGCTGTTGCAGGTAAAGAGGTGGCAGGTCTGCGTCCAAAAACATGTGTGACTGCTGTCCCCCCAGTCACAGAGGATGAAGAGGCCGCGGATGCACAAGATGGGGCAGACGGTGGTTGGCCCAGCCTGCTAGGCCGCATTGTAGCACAGTGAGCTTCCCACTGCAACTTATGCTTCATATCCATGTGCCGGTTCATGCATGAAGTACTCAAACTATGGATTTTTTGGCCTCTACTTATGTTTTGGTTACAAATATTACAGATAACACGAGTTGGGTCATCCTTATCATTCTGAATAAATGCCCAGGCTATGCAAGGCTTAGAACCCATGCGACCTGAAGAGCCACTACGACTTGTGGTCAGAGGCAGAGTTGTGGTTGAGGATGCAGTTGTTGACGTGCTTCCAGTACTCCATCTGTGTCCAGGAAGGCGCAACCTAACCTCGTCGTCAATAGCATCTGTGACGCTCCGCTGTGCTTGGTATCACATATCCTAGAAGAGTGTATTGATGGAATCCTCCACAAGAGGCCCCCATAAACATTCACACATCTCCACCTTCCACCTCAGACCAGCAGAGGGAGCCCGTTAGGGATATAAATAGGGAAGGTGGAGCTAGGCAGTTCAGTTCCTCTGAAGAGCTCCTGCAGTAGAGAAGCCTAAGAGAGGTCAGTCTGCAGTGGAGCTCAGTCTAGTCTAGAGAACTCAGTTAATAGTTCAGCAGTGGAGCACGAGGCTCCTGCTAACTAGATTCAGTAAGGCATAACCGGAATCCCTGGAGAACTATAAGTCCCAGGATGGCTAAGGTGCTGATACGTAACAGAGCCAGGAGACGCTTAGGCCCCGCATAGTGGGAGCGTGAACTCCAAGAGAAGGCCCTACCACAAGATCAGCCAGCGTAGGACAGAGACAAAGTTAGGCCTAGCTCCAGGCAGGTCAGAAACTTACTACGCAGAGGCAAGAAACAGGAGGCCCTACACCCGCTCATTGGGGAGGATCCTGATATTCACCCTTCACCCTACAGTGCTCCGGGATGTGCCTGAATTTCCTGCAGTAAAAGGTACTGAAGTGACTACCGTGTCCGTTCCCGTTCTTGCTCTGACCCAGCTGGGTCTCGCCTGTCCTGCATTCCCCCTGCATACGCTGCCCTGAGACCTAGCTCCACCTGTGGGGAGCTATACCATCGAGCAGCCTTATCACGGGTCTCAGTGGACTGCTGCAGCGCTGGTGCTTCTCACCAGATTCCACAGGTGGCGTCACAAACTCTTATAAAATTAACAATTATCCACTCTTTTAAAGAGTGACCCCAGGGTACGGGCCAGGGAGCCGACCACCGCGACATCCCCAAGGCCAGGCAAAGGCCCAGGTACCGAGTCATCCCCATCCCCTGGGCTAGTCACATCCTCCTCCACCTCCTCCGTTGACCTCATCGACTGGCTGACTGTGGGTTGACAGTAAGTGGGATCTCCAACCTCGTCATCATCACCCTGTGTGTTATCACACCCGTCGTCCTCAAAGCCAACCTCTTCCTGCCCTGACCGAAAAGTCAAGTTGTCGCTCCAATCAGGTATTTGAGTCTCATCATCGTCTTCATCATTGTCTCCACCAACAGGAGTTACAGTTTGGGAACGAGGGTCTACATTATGCTCAGAACCTTCTTCATCTGGTCCTGGATCCGACTTATAAAGATTCTGGGCATCAGTGCAGATCATTTCCTCGTAGGATTAACAGAGGCTCTGGAGCAGACTTACGTTTCCCAGGCTATAGTATGAGTAAACAGCTCTGCAGACTCAACCATCTGTGTTACCCCATACTCAGACGGTCAGCTGGAGACTTGGGAGCTGTGAGGAAGCAAGTGCGATTGGGGTGACACCTCTGAGGACTGGAATATTTGTGATGTTGAAATTGAGGTGGAGGAGAGCCCACTTGAAGGAGCACTTGATATCCGCTGAAGCACCTGCTGTTTTTGTGCCTCATCTGGAATTTGTAGCGATGGGCGTGTCCGTAAGAAAGGGATCGTATCACATTGTCCACGAAAAGAAGTCGACATCTTAGCTTGGCTGGAAGATGGTCTTTCTTCTGCAGATGTTACCCCCCCCCCACTGCAGGGGGGCTCGCCCCACCAGCGGACAGGCACCAGTATTGGGAGAGGGGGGCTGGCCGTCAGGGTCCACCGCGGCTCTGGCACAAACCCGGCGACACGGAGGTGGCACGGGCAGGAACGAACTGGCCGTGTCGGCTTCTCACTTTTTGGATTTTAGAAGGGCATGACATGCCTATATCTGTGTCTCCCCCTCCTTTTACTCCTCCACCTCTTTTCTTTTCGCATGACTATATGTACTTGTCACTTTTCCATGTGTTAGTTATGTCTTCTGAGCAGTTTGTCAGCTTTTGGACACCTTTGAAGGTGTTTTCTATGTGTTTCTATGTGTTTTTGTTTGCCTGCCATTGGTTTTAACGGTGTTCGAAGGTGTTCGACGAACAGTTCGACGAACAGTTCGGCGAACACACGGGTGTTCGACGAACCGAACTCGAACACTACGGGGGTGGCTCAACACTAGTGGCCATACCTTGGGATTTGCTCCCTTACGGGTGAGCGCAGATATGGGCGCAGTCCGAGACGAGAAGTGAGGAATGAAGAGACGATAGTAATTAGCGAAGCCCAGGAATCGCTTTATCGCCTTCAAGCCCTCCGGGCGGGGCCACTTTAGGACAGCAGAGAGCTTCTCGGGATCCATTCGCAAGCCTGTCTGGGAGATAACATAGCCCAGGAATGGAAGAGAGGTCTGCTCAAAAAAGCACTTCTCGTATTTAGCATAGAGGTGGTTCTGCCTGAGCCTAAGCAGGACCTGATGAACATCCCTCCGGTGTGTGGGAAGATCCAGAGAGAAGACCAAGATGTCGTCCAGGTATACCACCACGCAGGAGTAAAGAAGGTCACGGAAGATGTCGTTGACCAGTTCTTGGAAGATGGCGGGAGCATTGCAGAGACCGAAGGGCATCACACGGTACTCATAGTGTCCGTCCCGGGTATTAAATGCCATTTTCCACTCGTCTCCCTGACGGATACGGACCAGGTTATACGCTCCACATAGATCCAGCTTGGAAAAGATCCTGGCGCCTTTAAAGCGATCAAATAACTCAGAGATGAGCGGAAGGGGATATTTATTCTTAACCGTGATCTGATTGAGTCCTCTATAGTCAATACAGGGGCGTAGCGAGCCATCCTTTTTCTTGACAAAGAAGAATCCGGCTCCAGTTGGGGAAGTAGACTTCCGGATGAATCCCCTGGCCAGATTCTCCTCTATGTACTCAGACATGGCCCGGGTTTCAGCCGCAGACAATACGCCCACGGGGTGGAGTGGCGCCAGGTACCAGGTCGATCGGGCAATCATATGGCCTATGAGGTGGCAATGTCTCTGCTTCCTTTTTACCGAAGACGTCAGCATAGGGCCAGTAAGGAGCCCGAAGACAGGGTAAATTAGCTGGGGTAGGTGGAGGACGAACCAGACGAACCGGAACCAGGCAGGTCTTATGGCAGACCGACCCCCACCGGAGTACTTCACCAGAATGCCAGTTCAACACGGGTTAATGTGTCTGGAGCCAAGGCAAACCTAGCAATAGGGAGTGGGAGAGTCTGGGCAACACATGAAAGGAGATTACCTCAGAGAGCAGCATTCCCACCTGCAGGGTTATGGGTTCCGTGGCGAGCAGGATGGTCACCGGAAGGAGTCTTCCATCCACGGAGGCGACAGACAAAGGTTCAGCCAGAGACTTGGTGGGAATACGGTATTTCTCAACCAGGGACTGGGAGATGAGGTTTCCAGCGGATCCAGAATCCAGGTGGGCGAGTTCAAAGTGACGGTTCTCTCCCCAGGAGATAGATACAGACAAAGTCAGGGTTGGAGAGGACTTATTTTTGTCTAGGGCGACCTCTCCGAGCGGTCCTAGACACTGGAGTTTCCCGGCCTCTCCGGGCAGGAACAAATCAGGTGCTCCTTACTGCCACAATAGAAGCAGCTCCCCTCGGCTCGGCGTGACTCTTGGCGAGATTTGACCATCTTGGTCTGGTCGATCTGCATGGGCTCGGGTGAGTGCGCCCGGGGAGTGACAGAAGAGGAGACAGGTTTCTGGAAAGTAGGAGCTAGGCGGGGAAACCTTCTCTCACTGGTGGTCTCTTTGGTGCGTTCTTGAAACCGGATGTCAATCCGGGTAGCCAGCGACACCAGGTCATCCAGGGTGGTAGGAATATCCCGACCGGCGAGCTCATCTTTAATTCGACCGGAAAGACCCTCCCAGAAGACGGACACCAGGGCCTCATTATCCCAAGCAAGCTCAGAAGCGAGGGTGCGGAACCGTATGGCATATTGGCCCACGGTGAGACTCCCTTGGCGGAGACGTAGCAAAGAGGAGGCAGATGAGGCCTTTCGTCCCAGTTCATAGAAGACTCTCCAGAAAGCAGTGAAGAAAGACGACAGATCGGACACCAGGGGATCCCCTCTCTCCCACAGGGGGTTAAGCCATTCCAGTGCCTCCCCAGTGAGATGGGACATGATGAATGCCACTTTGGCCCGGTCGGAGATAAACAGGTGAGCCAAGAGTTCAAAGTGCAGGGTGCACTGGTTTATGAAGCCCCGAGCTTGAGCGGGGTCGCCTCCGAAGCAAGGAGGTGCAGAAAGCCGGGGTCCGGAGCAGGATGCCATGGTATTGGTGGGCAGCGACACTGCTGGGGTGCGAGACGTGACACTAGCGGTGGTTGCTGGTGGAGCAGTCAGTGTGTCCAGGCGGGAGTTGACATTCCGCAGGTGGTTCAGGATGGACTCCTGCTGGGATCTCTGACGGGAGACTTCATGGTATAGGTCAGAGAGCGAGGGAGCTTGGGTGCCACCGGGTTTCATGGCCCGAGCAAACTGTTACGGGTCCGGGAGGTGGAACCTCTGAGCTGCAATACAAGGGGGAAGTCCTTGTAAGGAAGCGGGTGACTCCCAGGGAGGGCAAGCAGGTGGTCACGGCAAGTGACCGGGGCAGTCTCTGGGTAGACAGGCAGGTGGTCACGGCAAGTGACGGGGGCAGTCTCTGGGTAGATAGGCAGGTGGTCACGGCAAGTGACCGGGACAGTCTCAGGGTAGACAGGCGAGGCGGATACCTGACAGGTAACTGGCGGGTGCTCCCAGGTGAGCGGGCTGACGGAGACAGCAGGTAACAGGCAGGTAACTGGTGGCTGCTCCAGGTGAGTGGGCTGACAGACGAAGCAGGACACAGGCACGTAACTGGTGGACGCTCCCAGGTGAGCGGTCTGACTGACGAGGCAGGTAACAGGCAGGTAACTGAAGGACGCTCCCAGGTGAGCGGTCTGGCGGACAAGGCAAGTAACAGGCTGGCAGGCCGGACGAGAAGTCAGGCTAGCAGCGGAACCTGAGGGCTGAAGCACAAGTGAGACACAGTGCAAACAACATTGCTCGGGCACCTCCATTTTGGAGGAGGTGCCTTATATATGGGAGGTCCAACGACAATTGGCCGGGGACTCCTAAGGACGGCGTGCGCGGTCCCTTTAAGAGAGGGGGAGAGCGCGCGCGCCCTAAGCACACTGCCGGGGAAGGAGCGCGTGCCGGAAGCAGCAGGGAGAGAAGCGCTGGAGGAGGTGAGAGGGACGGCATCTCTGCCTAGCAAGGGGCAGAGACGCCGATGCTACAATTGCATCAGGATCTTACTTTCCCACACATAAGCAGACGGATGTCCCTTAGAGAGGTATTCACATTGTTTGGTCCTGACATCGAGAAACACCTTATCGCGGCTGTCAGGTACACATGAATTGGCCAATTTATGCGCTAAGATTTCTCATTTATTTTTATATTCTACAGCAGTAATGCTATTCATATTTCATACTTCATATTTACATACTCAGCGTTACAGTGTGCTACTTTGTTTGTTCATTGTACATGGAGGTAGCTCCTCTTAGAAATCACCTGTTCACACCTATTTCTTGTAGTGGAAGTGCCGTCATTTTCTTTGTTACTAGATTTAAGCTTTGACTGAGCACTCCACCACCATGCCGCAAGTGGTTTTAATTGCATCAGGATCTTACTTTCCCACACATAAGCAGACGGATGTCCCTTAGAGAGGTATTCACATTGTTAGGTCCTGACATCGAGAAACGCCTTATCGCGGCTGTCAGGTACTCATGAATTGGCCAATTTATGCGCTAAGATTTCTCATTTATTTCTATATTCTACAGCAGTAATGCTATTCATATTTCTTACTTCATATTTTCATGCGCTAAAATTTCTCGTTTATTTCAATTTTCTACAGCAGTAATGCTATTCATATTTCATACTTCATATTTACATACTCAGCGTTACATTGTGCTACTTTGTTTGTTCATTGTACATGGAGGTAGCTCCTCTTAGTAAGCACCTGTTCACACCTATTTCTTGTAGTGGAAGTGCCGTACTCCGAGCTTTAGAATTGAAAATTCAGCCCATAGTTCTCAAATAGTTTTATTAAAACACATATGTAAATAAGATTTGTTTGGACATTGTGATAATTTACATATATAAATAAGTATAACAAAAAGGAGAAAGATATAAATGTATTTATACATACAAGTCTATATCAATGAACAATATAACAAGTCAATACATAGAACTAAGCCATATTAAAGATAAGTACTGTCAAGATAAAATATATATATATTATAGAAAATCAATTAGTTTCTTTTAATAGATTACCTAATCAGTGTGTATCAATATAGAGATGATGGAATAATCTATGTGTATGTATGTATGCAAATGTGTATATGTACATGAATTATGTTAACAGTTAATGAATATATAACTAATAGCTTCTATTCTTATTGTAGATACGAACAACTAAATGATTTCCTGGGAATGACGTATGCATATGCACGGCTGATAACAGAGAGATTCATGTCGAGTTGGTAAAGATGGCGCTGAGAGACAAACTCACCCCTCCCATCGGAATTCCTAAGGCGTTACTTAGGTCAAAAGATAAATGGACGAACAAATTACAGCATGCCCAGTTATCAGAAAAGAGCAATACATTTTACTAATCCCACCTAGAAGGAGAATGCTATTTAACCCCATGTCTACGTAATAAAGTATGCCATTTTGCGTGGTTCAGTCTCTGAGTGAAGTTTTTCAACCAGATTAGCAGATTTGGTTAATTAGCTTCTCTGCATGCACTCGGACATCTTTAATTTGGAGAGCAGTTACCTAGTGTATCTTAAATTGGTGAAATCTTCACAAATGGTGCCGTGACTCAGATCACACTCGAGGGGAACTCTATGTCTTGGGGTGCCCATCACTGGACCACCTATGGATGAGCCGGGACTGCTCAAAGCGAGAGCCTGACCAACTCTCATCACTGAATACGTCTGCAGATTTAATGAATCCGTAGTGCTTATTCGTATTTTGAGCGGTCTCTGGTGAGTTTGTGGTGTCTAGATTGGCCCTTAGGGACAGCCCCCTGCAACTGGGCGGGTCCCCACTGTGTGATTCCAAGAACTCTGGTTTGTAGTCGCTCCTGGCTAACTGCTGCTCTGTGGTATATCAGGGGTCCCGTCCCATTAGAACGATCTTTGTACGCAGGGGCGTACACGTATACACTTGAGAATTTAGGAAAATTTCTTTATTTATAACGCGGGCACGCAGGGAGTGACGTCATGTATTAAGTCATTAGGACGTGGGCGCGCGGGGCAGACCAATCCTCTATTAAGTCGTGGGACACGCGGGGAGTGAAGTTACTGATAAGTCGTGTATTAAGACGTCATTAGGACGCGGGCACGCGGGGTTAACCAATCCTCTATTAAGACGTGGAATACGCAGGGAGCCAACTGCATCGTTAAGTCGTATATTAAGACGTCACTAGGACGCGGGTGCGCAGGGTGTTCAGTGCTTCATTAAGTCGTAAAAGAATCAATTCAGTGCTTGTTAGGCAGTGTAGGGACTTGTTACAATTCTACTTGTGTATCAGATGCCTGGTCTAGTTATAAGTCTAAGGGGACGGGACGCTTGGAGCCAAAATCATGAAAAAACTAAAGACATTGTTTGTGTCGCAGGGGTCGCTCGATCAGGAATGACAGGACCCCAAAGATATAGTTGCTAGAAGAGAAGGAAGGAAATATATAGAGAAAACCAAGCCACTCCTAGTGCCCCATCCTCATCATGCAGCGGCCGTTTTACTACACCCATTACATCACCTCCGGCCTCTGACCAGATGTCAGTGGGTGTGCTCCTTCCCAGTGAAACGCACCCTTCCTGTAGGGTGCTTCCTTATGGTGGCGGCCATCTTGGCACACCCGGAATACAGGCCGCAATACACACTTACCCGGAATGTGTATGATGAAGATCATCATGATCAGTGTGTGACACAACTTAGAGCTACAATCAACAATATTCTGAACTATGTTGGAACAAGGAACCTTACTTCTGTTGCTCTTCCTGCTTTAAGTTCTGGAATGTATGGATTTCCTATGCAAGCCTGTGCCCAAGCGATAGTCCACGCTATACAAGAGTATAGAGAACTAACTACGTTGGAGGAGATAAGACTAATCAGCAATGGCTATCATAATTCTCAAATTCTCACCCGAGCTGTGGAAAGTGTCACAGCTAGTTCAGACTCACTCAGCCGCCAGATTACCTCAGATAGATAACCCAAATGAACTATTTCCTAGACAACCAAGCCCACCTCCTGTTGCTGTGTTGCAGGTATCTCCCTCAACATCTTCTCAGGCAGAATGTCCAGATCACCATAATAGATATGTGGCATTCACACCCTCACAGGTTAATCAAGTGATTACTCAACTACCTGACCCAGACAGACACTCTATGGCGTTCTACAGAAGAATCAGGCAAATTCAACAAACTTATTCAGCCACTTGGAAAGATCTTCATGAAATCACTAGCATTAGAGCGGAAGATGCCTTCTGGCCAATAATTCAAGTAGCTCTGAATGACAGCCAAGTGACAGACAAGGAGACTTACCAATCAGGAGGAGCTTTTTGTCAACAACTTCAGCAATGGGCCAAGGAGCGGCTCACAGACTCATCTACCAGTGTATCGGACTGTACTCAAGAATCAGGGGAGAATGTTGAAAAATTTTACACCAGAATCTATACTCTGTTCAAGGATCAAGGGTTCGATGAAGATCAGAGGATCCAACAGAATCTGCTGGTCACTTCATTTGTTAGGGGACTCAGAGAGGAAATCTCAGTGAAGCTTACGGACTCCAGGCCAGAATACGTGGACATGTCTCCGCAAAAGGCACTCCTCATTGCTGAAGCTATAGAGAAACAATTGAATGCTGTACCAAGGCCTGCTCCAGAGCCTATTCCAGAACCTACACCGACTCCTGTTCCTGCTCCTACTCCAGCTGCTCTAGCAGTCTATCAACCTGCAGATAATCAACAAGAACAGTTGCCATATCCCCCAGGATACCCACAACAACTATACCGCTCAACCCCACAATGGATGGGTCCTCCACAAATGTACAGAGGACTGAGTTTAAGACTAAGGGAAACAATCTGTTACCGTTGTAATCAACCAGTGCATTTCAGAAGAGGATGTCCGGAGAATAGAGGGTATCCTTTCTATGGCTCAATGCCACTCTCCTACAACCTGCAATTTAAAAGAAGAGATTCTCCACGCTACTAAGGGAATCCACGGTACTCCCGCCAAGAGTATAAACAGCCATCACGGCAGCCACCACAGAGAGAGTATGAGTCAACGCCAAGAGAACCTGTGCAGAATTACAGAGACCAGCCACTGCAACAGATGTACCAAAATAACTGGGACCCACCACCCCGGTTTGCGGGGGAAGACCAGAATTACCCTGCATAGGACAGTTGCAAACCCATGCTCACCTTGACCTCAGTTGAAAATGCCCCCACTAAATCTGGACTGATTTCTACTGTCAAAATTGATGTAGACTACAGAACTTTACCTTTCCTAGTAGACACGGGTGCAGCCAGATCAGTAATACGGTCAAGAGATTTTCCCTATGAATCGCTTATATCTGATGATTTCCTTTCATGTGTGGGAGTGGATGGAAAACCACACTCATTCCGACTAACATTTCCATTGCCTATTGGGAAAGAACAGAATCTGCTGGCCAGATTGCTCATTTTAGACACCTGCCCGCTTAATTTGTTGGGAGCAGATCTACTCCAGAAGTTAAATGCTCAGATATCATATGATTAGAATGGAATGCATCTAGATGTCTCTACTCCATTATCATTAGAGGAACAAACAAAGGTACATGCCCTCCCATATTGTGTCAACCAATTTGCAACAACCGCCATATTATCTTGACTGCATACCACCTGGTCTCAAGGTCCTGATGATATAGGCCGGCTGCCTGTCCCACCAGTCCAAGTTTTCCTGAAAGAAGGTGCACGGATTCCCAGACTCCCACAGTACCCACTGAAAGCAGCCCAAGAAGCATCATTAGATGCCAAGATACGAGAATTACTCAAGAAAGGAGCATTAATTCCCTGTGTTTCTCCTGCTAATACTCCATTGTTTCCAGTGCAAGAGGAGAACTGGATAAATTCAGGATGGTGCAAGATCTGAGAGCTGTGAATGCAGTTACAATCCTGGAGACCCCAGTGGTGCCAAATCCGCATACATTACTCAGTGAAATTCCCCCTGAGTCAACGCACTTTACAGTAATCGACTTGGCAAACGCCTTCTTCAGTATGTCTCTGCATCCAGACTGTCAGTATCTTTTTGCTTTTACACACAGAGGAGTACAGTACACCTGGACCGTTATGCCTCAAGGAGCTCAGAACTCTCCTCATCACTTCATACTGGCCTAAACTACCTGTCTCCAACCCTGGAAGAGTTAGAACCCGGAAGTCACATTGATACAATGTCGATGATCTACTCCTCTGTTGTCCCGATGACCAAACTTGACACTGGTTCAGCTATTCTTTGCTCCAATTTCTGGCCACCATCGGATGCAAAGTTACTCTGCGAAAGCTACAATGGTGTTGTACCAAAGTTGTGTTTTTGGGTCATTGCATATCTGAAGGTACCAAGCATCACTGAAGAGCAAAAAACTGCCATCCGTGACATCCCGTACCCGAGAACTGTCAAACAACTCCAAGCTTTCCTGGGAATGGTCACATACTGCAGGCAGTGGATCCCTAGCGCGTCTTCTCTCATGCAACCTCTATATGATCGGGTCCACTCTTCTGAGCTTGACCTGCATTTTGACCAAGAAGGAAGCTGAAGATGCAATGGACCAGTTGAAAGAACTCATCATTTCAGCCTCTGCACTGGGGATTCCCAACTATGAATTTCCATTCTTTCTATTTGTCTCTGAAGCGTCTGGCCAAAAACATGGAGGCCACATGAGACCCATCGGATATTATTCCAGTAAATTGGATCCAGTGGCGCAAACAGCTCCAACATGTCTCAAAGCAGTGCTGGCAGCTACAGAACTCCTCCACAGAACAGCAGATTTTGTACTTGGCCATCCTACAATTATATTAGCCCCTCATGATTTGAAAGCTATCCTTGCACAAACCCAGCAAAACCATCTATCTATGCAACGTTGTGTCAGAATCCAATGTGAGCTCCTTTAAACAGAAAATATACAGTGGTGGCCAAAAGTATTGGCACCCCTGCAATTCTGTCAGATAATACTCAGTTTCTTCCTGAAAATGATTGCAATCACAAATTCTTTGGTATTATTATCTTCATTTAATTTGTCTTCAATGAAAAAACACAAAAAGAATTGTCCTAAAGCCAAATTGGATACAATTCCACACCAAACCTAAAAAAAGGGGTGGACACAAGTATTGCCACTGTTTGAAAAATCATGTGATGCTTCTCTAATTCGTGTAATTAACAGCACCTGTAACTTACCTGTGGCACCTAACAGGTGTTGGAAATAACTAAATCGCACTTGCAGCCAGTTAACATGGATTAAAGTTGACTCAACCTCTGTCCTGTGTCCTTGTGTGTACCACATTGAGCATGGAGAAAAGAAAGAAGACCAAAGAACTGTCTGAGGACTTGAGAAACCAAATTGTGAGGAAGCATGAGCAATCTCAAGGCTACAAGTCCATCTCCAAAGACCTGAATGTTCCTGTGTCTTCCATGCGCAGTGTCATCAAGAAGTTTAAAGCCCATGGCACTGTGGCTAACCTCCCTAGATGTGGACGGAAAAGAAAAATTGACGAGAGATTTCAACGCAAGATTGTGCGGATGGTGGATAAAGAACCTTGACTAACATCCAAACAAGTTCAAGCTGCCCTGCAGTCCGAGGGTACAACAGTGTCAACCCGTACTATCCGTCGGCGTCTGAATGAAAAGGGACTGTATGGTAGGATACCCAGGAAGACCCCACTTCTTACCCCGAGACATAAAAAAGCCAGGCTGGAGTTTGACAAAACTTACTTGAGAAAGCCTAAAACATTTTGGAAGAATGTTCTCTGGTCAGATGAGACAAAAGTAGAGCTTTTTGGCAAAAAGCATCAACATAGAGTGTACAGGAAAAAAAAAAGAGGCATTCAAAGAAAAGAACACGGTCCCTACAGTCAAACATGGCGGAGGTTCCCTGATGTTTTGGGGTTACTTTGCTGCCTCTGGCACTGGACTGCTTGACCGTGTGCATGGCATTATGAAGTCTGAAGACTACCAACAAATTTTGCAGCATAATGTAGGGCCCAGTGTGAGAAAGCTGGGTCTTCCTCAGAGGTCATGGGTCTTCCAGCAGGACAATGACCCAAAACACACATCCAAAAGCACTATAAAATGGTTTGAGAGAAAGCACTGGAGACTTCTAAGGTGGCCAGCAATGAGTCCAGACCTGAATCCCATAGAACACCTGTGGAGATATCTCAAAATGGCAGTTTGGAGAAGGCACCCTTCAAATATCAGGGACCTGGAGCAGTTTGCCAAAGAAGAATGGTCTACAATTCCAGCAGAGCATTGTAAGAAACTCATTGATGGTTACCGGAAGCGGTTGTTCGCAGTTATTTTGGCTAAAGGTTGTGCAACCAAGTATTAGGCTGAGGGTGCCAATACTTTTGTCTGGCCCATTTTGGGAGTTTTGTGTGAAATGATCAATGATTTGATTTTTGCTTCATTCTCTTTTGTGTTTTTTCCTTGCAAGCGAAGTAAATGAAGATAATAATACCAAAGAATTTGTGATTGCAATCATTTTCAGGAAGAAACTGAGTATTATCTGACAGAATTGCAGGGGTGCCAATACTTTTGGCCACTACTGTAGCTCTTCGGCGATGTACTGTCTTGAACTCCTCCACTCTGCTTCCTCTTTCAAGGGGGGACTGCTCTGAAGACTTAGGTGGGTCCTCAGAAGACCATGAGTACCCTGATTCGAGTGACCATGATTGCCTTGAGGTCATGAAGGCAGAAACATTTCACCTACCTACTGTCTCTGAGCAGCCACTGCCTGAAGCGGATCTGATACTGTATGCTGACGGGTCCAGATACGCAGATGAATATGGAACTTACCATACCGGATATGCGGTGGTGTCCCCACCAACGGTTGTTTCTGCTGGACCACTTCCATCTTATATGTCAGCTCAAGAGGCCAAGCTGTATGCTCTAACCGAAGCCTGCAAGTGCATAGTGAGTCAAGTGGTCAATATCTACACGGACTCGAGGTATGGATTCGGGATTGCCCACGACTTTGGTCTGATATGGGCCCTGAGGGGCTGCAAGACAGCCAGTGGAGCTCCAATCCGGAATGCAGCCAGCGGCAGTGAGAAGTCTGCTAGAAGCTCTGAAGTTACCTAGGCAAGTGGCTGTGATCAAAATTAAGGCTCATGGGAAACTGAATTCAGAGGAAGCCAAGGGGAATCATCTGGCTGACATTACAGCAAAAGCAGCAGCTATGGAACCAATATTTCCAGAGGAAGCAGAGGTGTTGGTGGGTACGGAGGTGTTGATGCTTACCAGAAGTCAGAGACAACGAGGGGATGAGGAAGAAACGGGAATGAGAAATTTGGGGTTGGAAGAAAATGAGGAGGAAGATGAAGAGGAGCAAAGACTGGAAGAGAATCCGACACACAGGACTTAAGTGGACCGGCAGAATGAGGTAACGGAAGAAGGAAAACTAGGATGTATCGGACTGGGAGGTACGTTTTTTAAGGACGGAATCTGCGGAATCTGGAGAATGGGAAGAAGAATATGTCTGCCAAGAGCACTGTATCCTGCAGTGGCTCAGTGGGCTCATGGAAAGGTACATAGAGGGAAGAATCAGATGATTTCAGCTATCAATAAACTCTATATTGCACCCAAGATCTTAGTTCTTGCTACAAACTATACTAGGAGCTGTGAGATTTGTAACACTTGTAATCCCGGAAGAACATAACATGTGCCAAAGAAGAAACTGGCAAAGTCACAGTATCCTTTCCAGAGAATCCAAATTGATCATATGCAATTACCCAAGAGTGGAAGATATGAATATGTTCTGGTGGTGGTGGATATGTTTTCCGGCTGGACAGAAGCACACCTAGTAGACAACATGACTGCTAGAACTACAGTGAAAAGGCTTCTGGCAGAACTTATCTGCAGATTCGGGATTCCAGAAGTGATTGAAAGTGATCAAGGACCCACCTTCACTGCAGAAGTTACCAAATCAATCTGGGAGATGATTGGGGCGGATTTGGGCCTGCATACTCCTTATCATCCTCAAAGTAATAGCAAAGTTGAAAGGTTGAATGGCACTTTAAAAAACAAAATTCTTAAAGCCAGTAAATAATTGTCACTTCCTTGGCCGGAGGTGCTGCCTATTTCCCTATACTCAGTCCGAAATACCCCGAGACAACCCACAGGGCTCACACCATATGAGATCTTGTTTGGGGGGCCACCTAGAATGGGTCAATATTACCCACAGCTGCTTAGTTCAGGGAATGATAAGCTTGTGAATTTTGTTGTCGGACTTGCTAAAGAGTTAAAACTAACACATGCTCCAGTGTACTCTTCTATTCCAGACTCAGATCTTGAACCAGGTACTCACAGCATCCAGCCTGGAGATTTTGTCTGGATAAAGAATCACGTGCGAGGCACACTGGATGCCAGATTTGAAGGGCCCTACCAAGTGTTGCTTACATCACCTACAGCTGTGAATGTCGAAGGCCGAGCATCATGGGTCCACACATCCCATTGCAAGAAGGTGGTCTCAGACCCACAACCCTGATGTTCCTTTGTCTGATAACAGTAGCTGGGGGGAAGCCTTTGTTACGGTAACACGTGCATTCCAAGCAATTGTTAGTAAAGAGAATGATATTCCAGCTTTCTGGTACACTTCCTTGAATGTGATGACATGAAGATTAGGATTAGATTGGAGGGCAAATGGACTGGGGAATGTGCCTTAACTAAAGCAATAATGTCTATTTACCTTATATCTGAGTCCCAGGAATCCAAAAAGGAAAAAAAGGCTGCATTTGCAGGTACATACAGGGCCAAGAGAGAAATTAACCCAAAGGCAGTTTTGACCCACATATATATATTGATGTTCTCGGAGTGCTTAGAATTCAAGGCCTGAGACCAAGTGAAGGTGGGATTTGATCCCATAATACCCTTAATAACCGTTAACAAGAACGTAGATTGGATAAATTACATATATTATAACCAACAAAGATTTGTCAATTACACCAAAGATGCCTTACAAGGGATAGCTGACCAACTAGCATCCACATCTACCATGGCCTTCCAAAACATAATAGCTCTGGATATGTTACTTGCAGAAAAAGGAGGGGTATGCAAAATGATAGGTGGGCATTGTTTTACTTATATCCCAGACAATACCGGCCCCAGGGAAAGTTACTAAGGCTCTCAAAATCTATGTACAAACAGTTCCCCTTAGAACATAAGTGTTGTACCAGAGAGATTACCGGAAGTAAATGAGTTTGTAAAGTTAATATCCATATTTCTTTGTTAAGGGCGGCCCTCAATTCCCAGTCACTAGATCTTTTAGGGTCTCCATCCCTTTCCTGTAGGTCTTCGTATGAGTTAGATTTAGGAACGTCGGTGGGTCCGTCTAAAAGGGACGGGGCGCCCGTCACATCGTAGGGTTCCAGAATAGCCTTAACATAGGGTCAATTCTTCTCCCCCTCTGATTTTTAGCATATGGATATCAAAAGCAAATAATTGATTTTAGGGGGGTCTGTCAAGGTAAAATATATATATTATTGAAAATCAATTAGTTTCTATGTGTATGTATGTATGCAAATGTGTATATGTACATGGCTTATGTTAATAGTTAATGAATATATAACTAATAGCTTCTATTCTTATTGTAGATACGAACAACTAAATTATTTCCTGGGAATGACGCATGCATGTGCACGGTTGATAACAGAGAGATTCATGTCGAGTTGGCAAAGATGGCGCTGAGAGACGAACTCACCCCTCCCATCGGACTTCCTAAGGCGTTACTGAGGTCAAAAGATACATGGACGAACAAATTACAGCGTGCCGAGTTATCAGAAAAGAGCAATAAATTTTACTAATCCCACTTAGAAGGAGAATGCTTTTTAACCCCATGTCTACATAATAAAATATGCCATTTTGGGTGGTTCATGAGTGAAGTTTTTCAACCAGATTAGCAGATTTGGTTAATTAGCTTCTCTGCATGCACTCGGACATCTTTAATTTGGAGGAGAGCAGTTACCTAGTGTATCTTAAATTGGTGAAACCTTCACAGTACCAATGAAAACAAAATGCACAACCTCTCCCCCCCTAGTCCTACCAACATGCAGGCCCATGTGACTGACATCACCCTCTTCCCTGTGCAGACCAACTCCCCCACATGTAGCCCTAAGCGTATGAAATCAACCTCTTCCCTACATAGCCCTACCCTGTGCAAGCCCCCCCCAACAGGTCCCCTACCCTCTGCAAGCCCCCCAACATGCCCCCTTCCCTGAGAAAGCCCCGCAACAAGCAACATGGCCCCCTTCCCTGTGAAAGCCCCTCAACATGACACCCTTCCCTGCGAAAGCCCCGCAACAAGCAACATGGCCCCCCTTCTCTGTGAAAGCCCCACAACATGACCCCCTTCCCTGTGAAAGCCCCCCAACATGACACCCTTCCCTGTGAAAGCCCCGCAACAAGCAACATGACCCCCTTCTCTGTGAATGCCCTTCACCATGCCCCCCTTCACTGTGAAAGCCCAGCAACGTGAACCTTACCATGTGCAAGCCCTCCAAACATGCCCCCTTTCCCTGTGAAAGCCCAACATGATGCCCTTCCCTGTGCAAGCCACACAACATGTCCCCCTTCCCTGTGAAAGCCCCCCACCATGACGCCCTTCCCTGTCAAAGCCCCGCAATAAGCAACATGACCCCCTTCCCTGTCAAATCGCCCTACCATGCCATCCTACCCTGTGAAAGCCCCCCAATATGCTCCCCTTCCCTGTGAAAGCCCCCCAACATGACACCCTTCCCTGTAAAAGCCCCGCAACAAGCAATATGCCCCCCTTCACTGTGAAAGCCCAGCAATATGCATGCCCCCCTTCCCTGTGAAAGCCCAACATGATGCCCTTCCCTGTGCAAGCCCCATAACATGTCCCCCTACCCTGAGCAAGCCCCCTTCCCTGTGAAAGCCCCCCCAACATGACACCCTTCCCTGACAAAGCCCCGCAATAAGCAACATGCCCCCTTCCCTGTGAAAGCCCCACAACAAGCAACATGACCCCCTTCCCTGTGAAAGTCCCCCAACATGCCCCACTTCCCTGTAAAAGCCCCCCCAACATGAACCCCTACCGTGTGCCAGCCTCACAACATGAACCCCTACCCTGTGCAAGCCCCCAACCTGCAACATGACCCCCTTCCCTGTAAAAAGTGTCGCATGACCCCTTCCCTGTAAAAAGCCCCACAACGTGACCCCCTTCCCTGTAAAAAGCTCCGCAACGTGACCCCCTTCCCTCTAAAAAGCCCCGCAACGTGACCCACTCCCCTGTAAAAAGCGTCACAACGTGACCCCCTCTCCTGTGAAAGCCATGCAACAAACATGCCCCCTTTCCTGTGAAAGCCCCCAAACATGACCCCCCTTAGACACTTAGGATGTGTGCCCACGATGCGTTTTTTTAAGTGTTTCCGCAGCGGCATAAACGCTTAAAAAACGCATGGTAGAAGGCCTGCCATGCTCCCCAATGATAATCCGCATGTGCTGCGCACATGCTGCGGAAATTTCTGCTGCGGGTTATCATTGCGGAAAAAAACGCAGCACTACCAATTATTTTGACTTGCATTGGAAAGCTTGGATTCCTCATCAATGAATCTGTACATGCGGAATCCAAATGTTTCAATGTGCGGATGGTACCCGGGTCTGGAGAAGAGGAGACTCTCCTCCGGACCCGGGTACCATAGTACCTGTAAAAAAAAGAATAAAATAAATATTATATTTACCTTCTGATGGCTCGCGGTGCGCTCGTCTTCACTTGCCGGCAGCTCACGGTGGACTGAAGGACCTGCGCTGACGTCATAGTCATGTGACGGCAGGTCCTTCAGTGTAGTGTACCGCAAGCTGCCGGCAGACAGGACGGAGCGAAGCAAAACTGCGGGGGCCATAAGAAGGTAAGTATAGATTTATTTTTTACCATTCTTTCGGTCACACTATATAAATCCATGTCGGTTGCATGGATTTATATAGTATGACCAAGTTGACAAGCACTTTCCAAGAGATGCTAAAATCGCTTGGAAAGCGCTTGTCAACACGCATGCGGAAATGCATGTGAAGAACGCTTCACTTCCGCATGTCCCTGGCAGGAAAACGCATGTACAATCTGCATGTACAATCCGCATGCGTTTTTCTACCAGGGAGATGCAGAAACGCTCAGGAAAAATCCGGAGCATTTCTGCATCGTGGGCACATAGCCTTACACTTATTTCTATATATAAAAAAATTAAAAGCCATGATTTCCATCTCCACCCAGCTCCAGTATGCTGCACCTCAGCCGTGTGTACTCTGTCTCATTACCGGTAGCCGCAGCACAAAGCTGTGCTCTGATATCAGATTGAGATCTGAACTGGACTGAGGTCCCGCCCCTTCCAGTAACGTCATGCCCTCAAAAAAATCAACTTCGTTCTAGTTGCTACGGTTGAGCCTAGAATGTATGGACTCCCTTCCAGGTCCTGACTACAGCCCATACATTCTAGCTGGCTCACTAATAAGCCAGCTAGAATATATGGGCTGTAGTCAGGACAAGGAAGGAGCCCATACATTCTGGAAGATAGCAGAATGAATGGGCTGCTGTCAGGTATATATTATTGAAGGTAGGAGAATGTATGGGCTCCTGTCAGGTATATATTATTGGAGGCAGGAGAATGTATGGGCTCCTGTCAGATATATATTATTGGAGGCAGAAGAATGTATGGGCTCCTGTCAGGTATATATTATTGGAGGCAGCAGAATGTATGGGCTCCTGTCAGGTATATATTATTGGAGCAAGCAGAATCTATGGGCTCCTGTCAGGTATATGTTATTGGATGCAGCAGAATGTATGGGCTCCTATCAGGTATATATTATTGGAGGCAACAGAATCTATGGGCTCCTGTCAGGTATATATTATTGGAGGCAGCAGAATGTATGGGCTCCTGTCAGGTATATATTATTGGAGGCAGCAGAATGTATGGGCTCCTGTCAGGTATATATTATTGGAGGCAGCAGAATGTATGGGCTCCTGTCAGGTATATATTATTGGAGCAAGCAGAATCTATGGGCTCCTGTCAGGTATATGTTATTGGATGCAGCAGAATGTATGGGCTCCTATCAGGTATATATTATTGGAGGCAACAGAATCTATGGGCTCCTGTCAGGTATATATTATTGGAGCAAGCAGAATCTATGGGCTCCTGTGAGGTATATATTATTGGAAGCAGGAGAATGTATGGGCTCCTGTCAGGTATATATTATTGGAGGCAGCAGAATCTATGGGCTCCTGTCAGGTATATATTATTGGAGGCAGGAGAATGTATGGGCTCCTGTCAGGTATATATTATTGGAGGCAGGAGAATGTATGAGCTCCTGTCAGGTATATATTATTGGAGGCAGGAGAATCTATGGGCTCCTGTCAGGTATATATTATTTGAGGCAGCAGAATGTATGGGCTCCTGTCAGGTATATATTATTGGAGGCAGCAGAATGTATTGGCTCCTGTCAGGTATATATTATTGGAGGCAGCAGAATCTATGGGGTCCTGTCAGGTATATATTATTGGAAGCAGCAGAATCTATGGGCTACTGTCAGGTATATATTATTGGAGGCAGGAGAATGTATGGGCTCCTGTCAGGTTTATATTATTGGAGCCAGGAGAATCTATGAGCTCCTGTCAGGTATATATTATTGAAGGCAGCAGAATCCATGGGCTCCTGTCAGGTATATATTATTGGAGGCAGCAGAATCTATGGGCTCCTGTCAGGTATATATTATTGGAGCAAGCAGAATCTATGGGCTCCTGCGAGGTATATATTATTGGAAGCAGGAGAATGTATGGGCTCCTGTCAGGTATATATTATTGGAGCCAGGAGAATGTATGGGCTCCTGTCAGGTATATATTATTGGAGTAGAAAACACTTCGGCCAACATAAAAATGATCACGAGTAGGGGGTGTGGAGGAACCACAACTCACACCCCATAGTCGTGAAAAGAAAATTGCTTAACTCAAAAGATAGATGTAAAAACACAAGAGCAACTGAGTATATAGCATATAAAAAGAACCTTTATTAGTAAAGATAAAAGTGTACAGTATTATCATACCAATGAATGAATAAATACAAGGGAGGTAGTACAGAGCGACGGGGGCATGTAGCAGCTAGTCATAGTTATACAAAAGAAAAGAGTATAAAAAATAAAAAGAAAGAAAGGAGGAGCAGTCCGAGATCACATGTGCAGGCAATGGCAAGGGAGGGGATGCATCTATGACAAGGTCTCGAAAAAGAAGTAATAATGGACATGTGTCCCATTATTCGCCCACGTCGGGGCAGAATAAATAGAGACCATAGTTCGTGATGCACTGACCCATCCGAGCCACAAGGGGGCACTAGATAAAATAGTATAAAGTAGATACAAAGAAGAGGGAAGGGGAGGGAAAAGAAAACAGGGCAGCCCAAGAACATCATATGCATAAATAAACAGAGAGGGAGAGGCCTCTATAAAGAAAAAACATACATAAGATGGCAATGGATGTAAGTCCCATTATTCGCCCAAATGAGGGCATGGTGAATGAAGACTAAAATAAAAAGATACACTCACCAATCAAAGCCACTAAAGGCCACTAAGAAAGGGGTCAGGGAGCACAGCAGAGGCAGCCCAAGATAAGACCAAACGAGCCTCGACGCACGTTTCGCAGAGAAGCTTTATCAAGAGGCATAGCACTGGAAGCACCAGCGTCTATTTAAATATCCCCCCAAATTGGAGGAATCACCTGTGAGCGTTCAGACCGGAAGAAGATGGCCGCCAACCGGAAGGCGTAAGCGGCGCATGCGCGGGGATCGTCAAATCGTCCCGCCCCCAGAACGCCCGTCATGACATCGGCGCGAACCCGGAAGTACTGCATAGCAGTGTCCGGGGTAGCGCCGATACCATGGAGACAGACGCCTGGGAAGCCAGGACGACGAGTAGCCGCGGGCATGCGCACCGCCAGGTAAAGAGGCCCAGATGTATGAACCAGGATATAAATATACACATATCCCCAGTGGTATCCACAACAATTATGAGCAATGTCATGCAGAGTATATATAAATAAATGCATAGGTGGATACACAAGTAGACAGTATGCAGCATACATAGATAAATGGAGTACAGGAGTAAGTACATGAATATACAGTATACAGCATACATCAGTAAATATAATTCCAGCAAATTAAATGCATAAAATAATAAATGCGTATATAGAGAAGAAAAGGGGGAATAGGGTAGTCCATAGCATAAAGATGATCTGAGAGTAATATCCAAAGGTGTCAATGGTCCGTCCATTTCCTTAAATCCAGGTTTTATGCCCACAGGGGGGGGGGTATCGCAAGGAGTGGGCTTCACAGAAAATATAAAATCCACAGAAAATAGAACTATCTGTACATAAAGGAAAAAATGAGAAAGAGTAAGAAACAATGAAAAACATCACAACATAAAAAAGACGTAAGGGGAGCTCACAACCATAAAGACATATGTGCAGAGGGGGTCACAGGAGAGCATATAGGCATAAGCATATAATCAGGAAAACAAAACCAGATGTGTTCCTGCATGTATTCAAGAAGAAGCTATAAAAGCTATCGCTCGGAACGAGGCACAGGACACGACCACCAGATCCTGGTTACAAAAAAGGTGAAAAGCCAAGATTTTCATTCAGGCCCCGCGGCGCCAGGGTGTTAAGGGTGATGATCCATCTCGCCTCCTTCTGGGCGAGGAGGCGTTTGGCATCACCACCCCGGGAGCCAAGACATACCTTATCGATCCCCCGTACTCTGAGTGAGCGGGGGTCACAGTTATGGACGGCCTTAAAATGCCGAGGCAATGTCTTGAGCTCACGGGGGTCCGTGACAGTGCGGGCAGCGCCAATGTCCCGGACGTGTTCCCGAACTCTGATTCGAAGCTCCCTACTGGTTAGTCCAATATAAATCAACTGGCAATCGCATGTGGCAAAATAAACCACATGTGTAGTACCACACGATACATAATGACGAATGTCAAAGTGACGGGAGCCATCAGAGTTGGAGAAAGACGTACAGCGTAGGACATTGGCGCATGCAACGCAATGCCCACAGGGAAAAGAACCAACCGTGGGGCCGCGGGATCCAAAGAAATTAGGGCGCGGGGGGACGTAGTGGCTGGAAACCAGAACGTCCCCCAGCGTCCTAGAACGTCGTGGCGTCATCTGAGGAGAGATACCAAGACAGTCCCGGAGGGAGGGCTCCGTGTGAAGAATACTCCAATGTCGGGAGAGGATCCGCCGCATAGCTCCCCACTCGTGATTGAATGTGGATATGTAGCGGATCCTCTCAGACGTCACATGTCTAGGCACCGGGAGGGGGTGAAGAAGAAGGTCCCTGGATGTATTACGGGCCCTCCTATAGCCACGGCCGATGCATCGATTGCTATAACCACGTTGTTTAAAGCGATCAGCGAGATCTGCAGCCTGTTTTTCAAAGTGAGAGTTGGTTGAGCAGATGCGCCTCATCCTGAGGAACTGACCGACCGGGACAGCTCTGATGGTGGAACCATCATGGGCCGAAGAGGCATGTATCAGGGAGTTTGTAGCTGTAGGCTTCCTATACACATCAGTCTGGACTCGACCATCCGGATCCACCACAAGGGTGATATCCAGAAAGTCGATCCTGGTAGAGTGACATGTATAGGTAAGTTTGATAGAATACATGTTAGAATTCAATCTTGTCATGAAATCGTCGAGCTCCTCCACCGTCCCAAGCCAAAAGAAAAGGATGTCATCTATATATCTAATCCATGACACGACCTGGTCTGCGCCCCGCACTGCCTCATCACCAAAAATCTCCCTCTCCCAGGACCCCAGGAAGAGGTTGGCATATGAGGGAGCGCAGGCCGCACCCATGGCCGTGCCACGTCTCTGAAGATACATCGTGTCATTAAAAAGAAAATAGTTGTGGCAGAGGACGAAGTGGAGGAGCTCAAGGATAAACTCCCTGGAAGGTTGGTCCAGGTCCGAGCCCCCCAGGAAAAGGCGCACCGCAGACAGGCCCAGGTCATGGCTGATGCAGGTGTACAGACTCTCGACGTCGGCCGTGACCATAAGGGTACCATCGGTGACAAGGGCGCCATCAACCCGAGTAAGGACGTCCGTCGTGTCTTTGACATAGGAAGGAAGGGTGCTCACAAGTGGGCGAAGATGATGATCGATATATTGGCAGATGGGGCCACATAGCCCATCAATTCCTGACACGATCGGACGTCCCGGTGGGTTGAGGGCGTCCTTGTGAATTTTGGGCAAAAGATAGAAGGTCGCTGTCACAAGGACGCCCTCAACCCACCGGGACGTCCGATCGTGTCAGGAATTGATGGGCTATGTGGCCCCATCTGCCAATATATCGATCATCATCTTCGCCCACTTGTGAGCACCCTTCCTTCCTATGTCAAAGACACGACGGACGTCCTTACTCGGGTTGATGGCGCCCTTGTCACCGATGGTACCCTTATGGTCACGGCCGACGTCGAGAGTCTGTACACCTGCATCAGCCATGACCTGGGCCTGTCTGCGGTGCGCCTTTTCCTGGGGGGCTCGGACCTGGACCAACCTTCCAGGGAGTTTATCCTTGAGCTCCTCCACTTCGTCCTCTGCCACAACTATTTTCTTTTTAATGACACGATGTATCTTCAGAGACGTGGCACGGCCATGGGTGCGGCCTGCGCTCCCTCATATGCCAACCTCTTCCTGGGGTCCTGGGAGAGGGAGATTTTTGGTGATGAGGCAGTGCGGGGCGCAGACCAGGTCGTGTCATGGATTAGATATATAGATGACATCCTTTTCTTTTGGCTTGGGACGGTGGAGGAGCTCGACGATTTCATGACAAGATTGAATTCTAACATGTATTCTATCAAACTTACCTATACATGTCACTCTACCAGGATCGACTTTCTGGATATCACCCTTGTGGTGGATCCGGATGGTCGAGTCCAGACTGATGTGTATAGGAAGCCTACAGCTACAAACTCCCTGATACATGCCTCTTCGGCCCATGATGGTTCCACCATCAGAGCTGTCCCGGTCGGTCAGTTCCTCAGGATGAGGCGCATCTGCTCAACCAACTCTCACTTTGAAAAACAGGCTGCAGATCTCGCTGATCGCTTTAAACAACGTGGTTATAGCAATCGATGCATCGGCCGTGGCTATAGGAGGGCCCGTAATACATCCAGGGACCTTCTTCTTCACCCCCTCCCGGTGCCTAGACATGTGACGTCTGAGAGGATCCGCTACATATCCACATTCAATCACGAGTGGGGAGCTATGCGGCGGATCCTCTCCCGACATTGGAGTATTCTTCACACGGAGCCCTCCCTCCGGGACTGTCTTGGTATCTCTCCTCAGATGACGCCACGACGTTCTAGGACGCTGGGGGACGTTCTGGTTTCCAGCCACTACGTCCCCCCGCGCCCTAATTTCTTTGGATCCCACGGCCCCACGGTTGGTTCTTTTCCCTGTGGGCATTGCGTTGCATGCGCCAATGTCCTACGCTGTACGTCTTTCTCCAACTCTGATGGCTCCCGTCACTTTGACATTCGTCATTATGTATCGTGTGGTACTACACATGTGGTTTATTTTGCCACATGCGATTGCCAGTTGATTTATATTGGACTAACCAGTAGGGAGCTTCGAATCAGAGTTCGGGAACACGTCCGGGACATTGGCGCTGCCCGCACTGTCACGGACCCCCGTGAGCTCAAGACATTGCCTCGGCATTTTAAGGCCGTCCATAACTGTGACCCCCGCTCACTCAGAGTACGGGGGATCGATAAGGTATGTCTTGGCTCCCGGGGTGGTGATGCCAAACGCCTCCTCGCCCAGAAGGAGGCGAGATGGATCATCACCCTTAACACCCTGGCGCCGCGGGGCCTGAATGAAAATCTTGGCTTTTCACCTTTTTTGTAACCAGGATCTGGTGGTCGTGTCCTGTGCCTCGTTCCGAGCGATAGCTTTTATAGCTTCTTCTTGAATACATGCAGGAACACATCTGGTTTTGTTTTCCTGATTATATGCTTATGCCTATATGCTCTCCTGTGACCCCCTCTGCACATATGTCTTTATGGTTGTGAGCTCCCCTTACGTCTTTTTTATGTTGTGATGTTTTTCATTGTTTCTTACTCTTTCTCATTTTTTCCTTTATGTACAGATAGTTCTATTTTCTGTGGATTTTATATTTTCTGTGAAGCCCACTCCTTGCGATACCCCCCCCCTGTGGGCATAAAACCTGGATTTAAGGAAATGGACGGACCATTGACACCTTTGGATATTACTCTCAGATCATCTTTATGCTATGGACTACCCTATTCCCCCTTTTCTTCTCTATATACGCATTTATTATTTTATGCATTTAATTTGCTGGAATTATATTTACTGATGTATGCTGTATACTGTATATTCATGTACTTACTCCTGTACTCCATTTATCTATGTATGCTGCATACTGTCTACTTGTGTATCCACCTATGCATTTATTTATATATACTCTGCATGACATTGCTCATAATTGTTGTGGATACCACTGGGGATATGTGTATATTTATATCCTGGTTCATACATCTGGGCCTCTTTACCTGGCGGTGCGCATGCCCGCGGCTACTCGTCGTCCTGGCTTCCCAGGCGTCTGTCTCCATGGTATCGGCGCTACCCCGGACACTGCTATGCAGTACTTCCGGGTTCGCGCCGATGTCATGACGGGCGTTCTGGGGGCGGGACGATTTGACGATCCCCGCGCATGCGCCGCTTACGCCTTCCGGTTGGCGGCCATCTTCTTCCGGTCTGAACGCTCACAGGTGATTCCTCCAAATTGGGGGGATATTTAAATAGACGCTGGTGCTTCCAGTGCTATGCCTCTTGATAAAGCTTCTCTGCGAAACGTGCATCGAGGCTCGTTTGGTCTTATCTTGGGCTGCCTCTGCTGTGCTCCCTGACCCCTTTCTTAGTGGCCTTTAGTGGCTTTGATTGGTGAGTGTATCTTTTTATTTTAGTCTTCATTCACCATGCCCTCATTTGGGCGAATAATGGGACTTACATCCATTGCCATCTTATGTATGTTTTTTCTTTATAGAGGCCTCTCCCTCTCTGTTTATTTATGCATATGATGTTCTTGGGCTGCCCTGTTTTCTTTTCCCTCCCCTTCCCTCTTCTTTGTATCTACTTTATACTATTTTATCTAGTGCCCCCTTGTGGCTCGGATGGGTCAGTGCATCACGAACTATGGTCTCTATTTATTCTGCCCCGACGTGGGCGAATAATGGGACACATGTCCATTATTACTTCTTTTTCGAGACCTTGTCATAGATGCATCCCCTCCCTTGCCATTGCCTGCACATGTGATCTCGGACTGCTCCTCCTTTCTTTCTTTTTATTTTTTATACTCTTTTCTTTTGTATAACTATGACTAGCTGCTACATGCCCCCGTCGCTCTGTACTACCTCCCTTGTATTTATTCATTCATTGGTATGATAATACTGTACACTTTTATCTTTACTAATAAAGGTTCTTTTTATATGCTATATACTCAGTTGCTCTTGTGTTTTTACATCTATCTTTTGAGTTAAGCAATTTTCTTTTCACGACTATGGGGTGTGAGTTGTGGTTCCTCCACACCCCCTACTCGTGATCATTTTTATGTTGGCCGAAGTGTTTTCTATTACTTATTTCTGTGTTCTCACAGTTTGTTATAGGCCAAAGATGGACTTTCGAGCGCGGGACGATACCTGGCTCGCTCAACTTAATGAAATATCGGGTGACGGTGCAGACCAAGCGGCAGGGGGCTTGGTGATGCAGCAGGGGCTACGGGACAGCATTGCTAAATTCAAATCGCTCCTGAGGCGCAGGACACGCACCTGGTGGAACAGGGCCTTCCTAAATAAATATATTGAGAGGGCCCTGATCCCACGCGGTTTGCGGGTGCAGATCTTCCCCTCTTTTCCTATTGAGGACGAGACCTTTAAAGATAAATGGGAGGATTTAGCTAACACTTGCTCCCTTGGCTTTTTGAGCCTGTTGAAGGATCTGAATGACTCATCTCTTGATACAATGGAAAAGGAGATAGAGTCAATTCAAACGCAAATTAAAAAAGAACTAGATCCTATTAAATTGAAACAGCTGGATGACGAGATGGACCTGGAGTGCCAGAGATGGGTCAAAGATATTCACGCCAACAAACTCAAAAAATTACAACGTGACATACAGGACAAACAATCAAAGAGTGTATATAGGTGGCGGATGGCTCTAGACAGATCTCGAGGTAGATCGTATAATGACCGCCTCTCGCGCTCCAGGTCCTCCTCACTTGCCTCAACGGCTTCTACAAATGAACAGCCATCCTCTGACAATTCAACAACTCGACGAGTCTCTGAGGCCCAGCATACTTCAAGGATCAAAACGCGACCCCTCAATAGGAGGAAACCTACTACACCTTACCAGGTTAGTGAGTCTGGGGGAGGGCTCCGTGTCATTAATCTATCGTCACATGTTTTGTCTCGGGCACAGATGGAGGTCCTGAGTTTGGGCCTTTCTTTTTCACCTACTAATGCTTTTGATTTTTTTACTGCCCTCAAGGACCTCCACCTGTTTGCCCGGAAACTAATTCTACACAAATTACATTCTAGAGCACCTGGTGAGGGAGCTTCCCTGACTGTGACAGAGAGGGAGGCCCTACGCTGCCTTGATGATCTACTTTTGGAGCAGGAGGAGCCATCCAATTTAGGTACACGTTTGCAATGTCGATATCCTAGATCAACGAGGTTCCCTCCCCTGTCCTTAAGCCCGGCAATCGAGATCTTTGTTCGCCTGGTGACTGAGGAGTTACGGAACCTCCCTACGTGGAGATGCCGTGACAACCTCACGTTTCAACAGCGCACTGCACTTCATCAATTACGATCTCTGTCGGACATTGTTATCAAGCCGGCGGACAAGGGAGGGAACATCGTCCTTTGGCCCTGCTCCATGTACGAGAAAGAGGCACGGCGCCAACTAAGAGACACCCATACTTACACGAAGTTGGCATATAATCCCACGGCCTCCTTCTCTGCCACACTTCAGGGTATCCTTGGACGGGCCTGTGATATTGGGATCATCGACAAGCGTACGGTGGAGGCACTGACGGTCCGCTTCCCTAGGACAGCGACCTTCTATCTTTTGCCCAAAATTCACAAGGACGCCCTCAACCCACCGGGACGTCCGATCGTGTCAGGAATTGATGGGCTATGTGGCCCCATCTGCCAATATATCGATCATCATCTTCGCCCACTTGTGAGCACCCTTCCTTCCTATGTCAAAGACACGACGGACGTCCTTACTCGGGTTGATGGCGCCCTTGTCACCGATGGTACCCTTATGGTCACGGCCGACGTCGAGAGTCTGTACACCTGCATCAGCCATGACCTGGGCCTGTCTGCGGTGCGCCTTTTCCTGGGGGGCTCGGACCTGGACCAACCTTCCAGGGAGTTTATCCTTGAGCTCCTCCACTTCGTCCTCTGCCACAACTATTTTCTTTTTAATGACACGATGTATCTTCAGAGACGTGGCACGGCCATGGGTGCGGCCTGCGCTCCCTCATATGCCAACCTCTTCCTGGGGTCCTGGGAGAGGGAGATTTTTGGTGATGAGGCAGTGCGGGGCGCAGACCAGGTCGTGTCATGGATTAGATATATAGATGACATCCTTTTCTTTTGGCTTGGGACGGTGGAGGAGCTCGACGATTTCATGACAAGATTGAATTCTAACATGTATTCTATCAAACTTACCTATACATGTCACTCTACCAGGATCGACTTTCTGGATATCACCCTTGTGGTGGATCCGGATGGTCGAGTCCAGACTGATGTGTATAGGAAGCCTACAGCTACAAACTCCCTGATACATGCCTCTTCGGCCCATGATGGTTCCACCATCAGAGCTGTCCCGGTCGGTCAGTTCCTCAGGATGAGGCGCATCTGCTCAACCAACTCTCACTTTGAAAAACAGGCTGCAGATCTCGCTGATCGCTTTAAACAACGTGGTTATAGCAATCGATGCATCGGCCGTGGCTATAGGAGGGCCCGTAATACATCCAGGGACCTTCTTCTTCACCCCCTCCCGGTGCCTAGACATGTGACGTCTGAGAGGATCCGCTACATATCCACATTCAATCACGAGTGGGGAGCTATGCGGCGGATCCTCTCCCGACATTGGAGTATTCTTCACACGGAGCCCTCCCTCCGGGACTGTCTTGGTATCTCTCCTCAGATGACGCCACGACGTTCTAGGACGCTGGGGGACGTTCTGGTTTCCAGCCACTACGTCCCCCCGCGCCCTAATTTCTTTGGATCCCGCGGCCCCACGGTTGGTTCTTTTCCCTGTGGGCATTGCGTTGCATGCGCCAATGTCCTACGCTGTACGTCTTTCTCCAACTCTGATGGCTCCCGTCACTTTGACATTCGTCATTATGTATCGTGTGGTACTACACATGTGGTTTATTTTGCCACATGCGATTGCCAGTTGATTTATATTGGACTAACCAGTAGGGAGCTTCGAATCAGAGTTCGGGAACACGTCCGGGACATTGGCGCTGCCCGCACTGTCACGGACCCCCGTGAGCTCAAGACATTGCCTCGGCATTTTAAGGCCGTCCATAACTGTGACCCCCGCTCACTCAGAGTACGGGGGATCGATAAGGTATGTCTTGGCTCCCGGGGTGGTGATGCCAAACGCCTCCTCGCCCAGAAGGAGGCGAGATGGATCATCACCCTTAACACCCTGGCGCCGCGGGGCCTGAATGAAAATCTTGGCTTTTCACCTTTTTTGTAACCAGGATCTGGTGGTCGTGTCCTGTGCCTCGTTCCGAGCGATAGCTTTTATAGCTTCTTCTTGAATACATGCAGGAACACATCTGGTTTTGTTTTCCTGATTATATGCTTATGCCTATATGCTCTCCTGTGACCCCCTCTGCACATATGTCTTTATGGTTGTGAGCTCCCCTTACGTCTTTTTTATGTTGTGATGTTTTTCATTGTTTCTTACTCTTTCTCATTTTTTCCTTTATGTACAGATAGTTCTATTTTCTGTGGATTTTATATTTTCTGTGAAGCCCACTCCTTGCGATACCCCCCCCCCTGTGGGCATAAAACCTGGATTTAAGGAAATGGACGGACCATTGACACCTTTGGATATTACTCTCAGATCATCTTTATGCTATGGACTACCCTATTCCCCCTTTTCTTCTCTATATACGCATTTATTATTTTATGCATTTAATTTGCTGGAATTATATTTACTGATGTATGCTGTATACTGTATATTCATGTACTTACTCCTGTACTCCATTTATCTATGTATGCTGCATACTGTCTACTTGTGTATCCACCTATGCATTTATTTATATATACTCTGCATGACATTGCTCATAATTGTTGTGGATACCACTGGGGATATGTGTATATTTATATCCTGGTTCATACATCTGGGCCTCTTTACCTGGCGGTGCGCATGCCCGCGGCTACTCGTCGTCCTGGCTTCCCAGGCGTCTGTCTCCATGGTATCGGCGCTACCCCGGACACTGCTATGCAGTACTTCCGGGTTCGCGCCGATGTCATGACGGGCGTTCTGGGGGCGGGACGATTTGACGATCCCCGCGCATGCGCCGCTTACGCCTTCCGGTTGGCGGCCATCTTCTTCCGGTCTGAACGCTCACAGGTGATTCCTCCAATTTGGGGGGATATTTAAATAGACGCTGGTGCTTCCAGTGCTATGCCTCTTGATAAAGCTTCTCTGCGAAACGTGCGTCGAGGCTCGTTTGGTCTTATCTTGGGCTGCCTCTGCTGTGCTCCCTGACCCCTTTCTTAGTGGCCTTTAGTGGCTTTGATTGGTGAGTGTATCTTTTTATTTTAGTCTTCATTCACCATGCCCTCATTTGGGCGAATAATGGGACTTACATCCATTGCCATCTTATGTATGTTTTTTCTTTATAGAGGCCTCTCCCTCTCTGTTTATTTATGCATATGATGTTCTTGGGCTGCCCTGTTTTCTTTTCCCTCCCCTTCCCTCTTCTTTGTATCTACTTTATACTATTTTATCTAGTGCCCCCTTGTGGCTCGGATGGGTCAGTGCATCACGAACTATGGTCTCTATTTATTCTGCCCCGACGTGGGCGAATAATGGGACACATGTCCATTATTACTTCTTTTTCGAGACCTTGTCATAGATGCATCCCCTCCCTTGCCATTGCCTGCACATGTGATCTCGGACTGCTCCTCCTTTCTTTCTTTTTATTTTTTATACTCTTTTCTTTTGTATAACTATGACTAGCTGCTACATGCCCCCGTCGCTCTGTACTACCTCCCTTGTATTTATTCATTCATTGGTATGATAATACTGTACACTTTTATCTTTACTAATAAAGGTTCTTTTTATATGCTATATACTCAGTTGCTCTTGTGTTTTTACATATATTATTGGAGGCAGCAGAATGTATGGGCTCCTGTCAGGTATATATTATTGGAGGCAGCAGAATCTATGGGCTCCTGTCAGGTATATATTATTGGAGGCAACAGAATCTATGGGCTCCTGTCAGGTATATATTATTGGAGCAAGCAGAATCTATGGGCTCCTGTGAGGTATATATTATTGGAAGCAGGAGAATGTATGGGCTCCTGTCAGGTATATATTATTGGAGGCAGGAGAATGTATGCTCTCCTGTCAGGTATATATTATTGGAGGCAGGAGAATGTATGGGCTTTTGTCAGGTATATATTATTGGAGGCAGAAGAATGTATGGGCTCATTTCAGGTATATATTATTGGAGGCAGCAGAATCTATGGGCTCCTGTCAAGTATATATTATTGGAGGCAGCAGAATCTAAGGCCTCCTGTCATGTATATATTATTGGAGGCAGGAGAATCTATGGGCTCCTGTCAGGTATATATTATTTGAGGCAGCAGAATGTATGGGCTCCTGTCAGGTATATATTATTGGAGGCAGCAGAATGTATGGGCTCCTGTCAGGTATATATTATTGGAGCCAGTAGAATGTATGGTATCCTGTCAGGTATATATTATTGGAGGCAGCAGAATCTATGGGGTCCTGTCAGGTATATATTATTGGAAGCAGCAGAATCTATGGGCTACTGTCAGGTATATATTATTGGAGGCAGGAGAATGTATGGGCTCATTTCAGGTATATATTATTGGAGGCAACAGAATCTATGGGCTCCTGTCAAGTATATATTATTGGAGGCAGCAGAATCTAAGGCCTCCTGTCATGTATATATTATTGGAGTCAGCAGAATCTATGGGCTCCTGTCAGGTATATATTATTTGAGGCAGCAGAATGTATGGGCTCCTGTCAGGTATATATTATTGGAGGCAGGAGAATGTATGGGCTCCTGTCAAGTATATATTATTGGAGCCAGTAGAATGCATGGGCTCCTGTCAGGTATATATTATTGGAGGCAGCAAAATGTTAGAGCTCCTGTCAGATATATATTATTGGAGGCAGCAGGATATATGGGCTCCTGTCAGGTATATATTATTGGAGCCAGGAGAAAGTATCGGCACCTGTCAGGTATATATTATTACAGGCAGAAGAATCTGTAGGCTCCTACAAGATATATATTATTGAAGGCAGGAGAATCTATGGGCTCCTGTCAGGTATATATTATTGGAGGCAGGAGAACCTATGTGCTCCTGTCAGGTATATATTATTGGAGGCAGGAGAATGTATGGGCTCCTGTCAGGTATATATTATTGGAGGCAGGAGAATCTATGGGCTCCAGTCAGGTATATATTTTTGGAGGCAGCAGAATGTATGGGCTCCTGTCAGGTATATATTATTGGAGGCAGCAGAATCTATGGGCTCCTGTCAGGTATATATTATTGGAGGCAGGAGAATCTATGGGTTCCTGTCATGTATATTTTATTGGAGGCAGCAGAATGTATGGGCTCCTGTCAGGAATATATTATTGGAGGCAGCAGAATGTATGGGCACTTGTCAGGTAAATATTATTGGAGACAGTAGAATGCATGGGCTCCTGTAAGGTATATACTATTGGAGGCAGGAGAATGTATGGGCTCCTGTCAGGTATATATTATTGGACGCAGGAGAATGCATGGGCTCCTGTCAGGTATATATTAATGGAGGCAGGAGAATCTATGGGCTCCTTTCAGGTATATATTATTGGAAGCAGGAGAATCTATGGGCTCCTGTCAGGTATATATTATTGTAGGCAGGAGAATGTATGGGCTCCTGTCAGATATATATTATTGGAGACAGGAAAATGTATGGGCTCCTACCAGGTATATATTATTGGAGCCAGTAGAATGTATGGGCTCCTGTCAGGTATATATTATTGGAGGCAGCAGAATCTATGGGCTCCTGTCAGGTATATATTATTGAAGGCAGCAGAATGTATGGGCTCCTGTCAGGTACATATTATTGGAGGCAGGAGAATCTATGGGCTCCTGTCGGTATATTTTATTGGAGGCAGCAGAATTTATGGGCTGCTGTCACTCAGGTATATATTATTGGAGGCAGGAGAATGTATGGGCTCCTGTCAGGTATATATTATTGGAGGCAGCAGAATGTATGGGCTCCTCTCAGGTATATATTATTGGAGGCAGCAGAATCTAGGGTCTCCTGTCAGGTGTATATTATTGGAGATAGAAGAATGTATGGGCTCCTGTCAGGTATATATTATTGGAGGCAGGAGAATGTATGTGCTCCTGTCAGGTATATATTATTGGAGGCAGCAGAATCTATGGGCTCCTGTCAGGTATATATTTTTGGAGGCAGGAGAATCTGTAGGCTCCTACCAGGTATATATTATTGGAGGCAGCAGAATCTATTTGCTCCTGTCAGTTATATATTATTGGATGCAGCAGAATCTATGGGCTCCTATCAGGTATATATTATTGGAGGCAGCAGAATCTATGGGCTGCTGTCAGGTATATATTATTGGAGGTAGGAAAATGTATGGGCTCCTGTTAGGAGGGCGGTTGCAGACAACTTTAATATAATGGAATGCAACCGACCCCGGGGTCCGTGATGCAGCCTGGTGGACTGCTGCCGAACACTTTCCGGGTGGAAAGGAAAGCAACCAACTTAAATGTAAAACCCTTCCGTGTTTCTGCACACTGGTACGGGTATAACAATTCGCACTATCTCCGTTAGCTGCACGAGAGATAGGCAGAGAAAAAATATCTGTAGTCCTGTTACAGCACAGGGACTACAGTGGCGGCGCTAGGATGCGTGTGTGACTACGCCAACGGGTACAAGTGCCTCCAGCCGGCGTGCTACCGGACTGAAGGGTACAACTCCACATGGCTGACAGGCGATAGCCGTGGATAGGACGTCTGCAGGCTGCTCACGGTGATAGGTGACCCCTTTGGCTGAGCCAGGCTGCAAGACGAAGCTACCTGCCTAAGCACATCCAAGCCTGCCTAAGCGACCTGTGATAATCAGCCGAGCGAACTCTGGCATCGGCAGATGTCCACACAACAGCATCACTTGCTCAAATGATCAGAGCGCGCCGCCATGTTTGTGGGCGGGCCTTTTAAAAACTAAGCCCTGCCCACCGACGCGCCATTGGTGATGCCACCCGTGGACCAATCAGGCGGTGCCAGGTCACCGGGTCAGGTGGGTACCAAACCACCAATCACGATCCGCCAGGTCACGGGCATACTCAGTGCGGCGAATCCTGGACTTAGACTCCAAGCACCCTGTCTCCCTCTGCAACCTATGCTTAGGTACCAATACATGGGAGACAATCTGTACGTTTCGTGGACCAGCAAGGCGTTGGGGCTGACGACGATGCTGAGCGGCATCAGCCCCAGCTGGACCGAAATGGGAGACCACAGAAGGTCCTGAACCCATTTCGAATCCAGCCACAGACCGACGCTTAATGTTATCCCACCCTCTAACATCCCCGTCCACTTGACGCTCATTTTCCTCCATGAGCACGGGGGCTAAAATGTGGTCCACCGGGTCAGAGAACCGTGACCCCTCCAGTGTACAGGGTACCCCTTTTTAAAGAGGGGGACAAACCTCGCAGATTCCCCGCATACTTTAGTATTATGGCCATGAGCCACACTCTGTCGCCCAGATAGAATACGGGGGCAGGATGACGAGAAGTGATAACTGACTATGTGTGGAGTCCGTCACGGGTGACAGCTGGGGAAGACCAGCCAGACTTTGGCGGAAAGATTTATCTCTCGCGCAGACTGGACATGAGAGAACAAAGTCCTTGACGTCCTGGCGCCACCGGGGCCACCAATAGGACCGTTGAAGGGACTTAGTGGTACGTTTGACCCCCAGATGAGCTCCGATCTTAGGGGCATGAGCCCAGGAGAGCACCTCATTTTGTAACTTAGGGGAAACAAACTTCCTCCCCGATGGAACCTGGTTAGAGGACACTGGAGCCAACCACTCTACCTGAGAGTTCTTTTTGGCATAATCTGACAAGACCCGGGTCTTGGGGACAGACAAAGAATCTGTACCGGAAGCCACGACGGTAGAGGGATCAGAAACTACCCTCCGGGTGACAGTAACCATACACTGAGACACACAATTCTCACTCCAGGAAAAAATTCTCCCCGTATTCCAGTCAATGTGTGGAGTATGACAACATAACCAGGGGAGACCCAATAACACCTCATCTAATCCACCGGGAATAATAAGGAAGGAGATGACCTCCCGGTGGCCCTGAGGAAATGACATGGTGAGGGGAATTGACTGGTGGGTGATTTGCGTGTCCAGGAGTGAACCATTGATTACTCTAATGTTCATTGGTCTTGGCAGTAACTCTATAGGGATGGCATGCCTCTGGGCAAACGTAAATGATAAAAAATTGCCATCAGCACCAGAATCCACCCACGCCTTGGCAGTAACTGCAGATGTACCAAAGGACAATGACACATTATATAATAATTTGGAGGAAGAAGTTCCAGAATTTAATACACCTCCTCCAACGGTGGTAAGACCAACTCGTTTACCCGACTGCTTGGAACCCTTATTAACGGGGGACTCCAAGAGATGAGCAGGTCTGGAACGAGAAGAGTTAGACTCAGTTCGAGATACATCCATAGCCTCAGGCTCCGGGTCGGGAGTCTCGGGTTTGGAAATGGGTCTAGAGAAGGATGGTGACAACTGATACTGAGGTCTGGCGACCTCCAGCTCTAACTTGTGTTCTGCATGATGCAAGTCTATACGGTTAGCGAGAGAAATTAACTCCTCCAGGGAGGTTGGGATTTCTCTGGTAGATAGAGCATTTTTAACATGACCAGCCAGACCCTTCCAGAACACCGGGATAAGCGACCACTCAGACCAATCCAGTTCAGCCGCTAGGGTTCTAAACTGGATGGCATAGTGGCTGGCGGTGGCCGAACCCTGAATCAACGTAAGAAGCTTAAGAGCTGTATCATGCGTGACCTGAGGACCTAGGAATACACTTTTTAGGGTTCTGAGAAAGAGACCCGCATTAGTCACTACCGGGTCATTGCGCTCCCACAGGGGAGTAGCCCACTCCAGAGCTCTGTGAGAGAGTAACGAGATGACATATCCCACTTTGACTCTTTCGGAGGGGAACCGTGCCTCCATCATCTTCAAGTGAATGGAGCATAAATTAATAAAACCCCTGCAGGATTTACTGTCCCCAGAAAATTTTTCCGGGAGAGCAAAACGGGGTAATGGGGCAGTTGCAGCTGTCGCAGCATTTATCGCAGCCGAGTTAACCAGATTGGCTGCTTGCGAAGCCGCCTGGGTAGCTACTGCAGTGATATCAGCGACCGGAGCTTGTTCCAGAGTCCTAAGTCTGGTCTCCAGTTGGTTTATGTGACGCGCCCCCTGGGCCGTGTGTGACAAGGGGAATACCCGGAACCGAGTCTCTGTGTAATACTGGGGGTTGTTGTCTCCGTGGCGGCGACCCGGTCCCATGGCTCAGGGTGGTCAAACCAGTGGCAGTCTATTTATGTGGTTATTATGATTAAATGTCCGACTACGCCACCCTTGGATTGCGGTCACTGAAAACCGCCGCTGCGGGCAGAACGCTGAGGCTGATGTTGTGTGCGCAGCAGGAGGTAGTATAACTCCCCACGGGAGGAGTATAGCCTCAGGGCAGTGAGTGCAGATGGTGGGGGTGATGGTGCGCGGGAGTAGCAGTAATGACTCAGAGTCCAGTGATGCAATTCAGGGTCTTTACTCACAGTTTTACACTCCAAGCCACTTCTGCAGATGATGGCTGCCCACGTCGTTCTGTGCTCACCAGGTGAGGGGCTCGGCCAACTCCCAGGTACTTTTGGAATGCTTTCCAGGACCCCTTTCGTGTGTCCTTTCTCTGGCCTGTCATACCCCACAAGTGACCACGTTTCTGTCCAGCTGCCTCGGGCCTTGGCGGGCAAACGTATGTTCCGTTTCCCTGGGTTGGGTCCTATGTAGTGTCTTCCTAACGGGTGTAGTGAGGGGCCGTGCATGTATAATGCCATGGCCTCCGGTTACTAGCTGAGGGTAGTTGCCCTCCTCCACTAGATGAGGAATCCGGTTCCCTTTTCTCGGCCTGACCCCCCTACTCTGGTAGCGGCGGGCGTGCGGTGGCGGCTGGCCGGTCCGCACCCCTGGGGTCCCTTCGGTCTTCTCTTAGAGCTTCTTCCATTCCTCTCCTCTCTCTTCCTCTCCTCCAGGACCAGGCCTTGCGACTCGGCCTGCCTGTGGAGCAGAGCTCATGCAGAGCCTCTGCTCCCTGCCTCCTTCTCCTCCTCTGACTAGTCTTCTTCTCTGTCTGAACTTCCTCTTTCTCCTCTGACTCTAAGATGGTGCCCACTGTGAGAGAAAAGAATCCATCTTGTTTGTCTGTGGCATCCATTTTGTCTTCACTCTTATGTAATGGTCATCAGGCAACACTGAGGGGCAGTGAGGTTTCACGTTACGATTCACTCCCCTAAGGTTACTATTGGTTCATAGGTCAGAGGGAACTATTCCTTTGTCTCTGACCCTATTTAAAGGACCCCATATGTTAATAAAGCAGAAGTCTTTCCTAGTACACCATTATAAGGCTGTGCTGTATTGATTTCCTCGAGATCTCGAAAATATAATTTTAATATTTGGAGTTCGGAAGGCATAGAGGAGAGCATATTTCGCTCACAGAATTTGGTGCCGAAAAGTCCCGGGACTAGACGCGCATTATACCATTCGGATCTAGAGTGAGGAGGACCCTCCAGGAAAAGTGAATTCAATCGCTGCAGCATAAGGTAAGAAGCTTATTCTTACAATTGTATTTCACTTTTACTGTGAGCTGGTCACCTCCAATCCGGGTGAGTTATTTTTGCAATTAATAGTCTAGTCCAAGAACAGGGAAGAGATACCTATGCCTTTTTGAACTGTGTGCATGTGATCTGATAAGTGTTTGATTGTAAGATCGTGGTACTTATACTTGGAGGAGTTGTTGATGCTGTATCTTGTTTGACTGCGAAGAGTGATCAACTCAGCAGGAAAAGTATCTTATAGACCATTTACTGGTGTATTGTAGTAGTGGCTAGGTGCCAGACTACAGAGTAATAGGATCCGTGGCTGTGTGCCTGCCTATTGGACCCTTGGCTTTGTGCCTATTGTGGATATTGTGCTAGCACTGATTTTAAGGCAAGTATGGGAAACTTGTCGAGTAAATGGAACAAAGATACAATTGGAAAAACAGCAAAAAGAATAGTCAGAGAACGTGAAGGAAAAGATGCTGTCAGAGATTGTACAAGAATGTTGAAAAAGGCTGGAATGCCCCCTGAGGGAAGTCTGGATGTGATTAAGTGGAGACTGTTCATGAAAGAGCATCGTGGTTGGTTGTTGGACAATGGGCTGACAGAAAAAGCTGAACAGTGGAAGAAAGTGGCTGAAGAAGTAATAAGTGGAGGTTGTAAAGAAACCACGATGGGAAATAGAATTTTGTATGAATGTTTTGACAATAGACTGGACGGACATAATGAAATAGAATCATCAGTACCTCCTCCTTATAACGGACCAGGACGGTGGACATGTACAGTATGTAGGGTACAGAATTTGGGATGGAAAAGTAACTGTTCAAATTGCAAGACAACTAACTCTAAATTCAAAACCCCAAATGCTCCGATTTTTCCAGTTATAACAAAGATGCATGTGGTAGCTGATAGTACACCTCCTCCCCCAGAGCTAATTACATGGGATGGGGAGGGGGAAGAGAGCAGTGAGAGGGGTAGGGAAGCTGATAGAGGATACTCTCACATACCAACAACTAGTACTCCTCGCACACGAGGCATGGCCCCCCCTCACAAGGTGACTACAAAGGAATATAAGCCTTGGAGCCCAAGTGAGCAGTTGGCTATGATGAAACAGCTTTCAGACCCCGATAAGAAGCCTGTTCCTTTCTATAGACAAATTCAGCAGATACAGGTTACATACAACTGTACATGGCAGGATTTAGAATCGTTAGTAGACGCCAAAGGAGGAGATGTGACTGCACATATTATAAAGCAAAAGACAGGACTATCAAAAGACTATCTGATTGACAGACATGGAATAGAATATTTACAGACATTAGAGTCAGGGGAAGAATAGTGTAAGATGTTGCAGCATTGGGCATTGACAAAACAGAGAGAACAATCTATATCTTTAAATGACATCACTCAGGAAAAAGAAGAGACGGTAGAAAAATATTTTGCCCATTTACAGATGACTTGGACAGATATGGGATATTTTCCAGGGGATACTCTTAATATATGTATATTGGGAAATGCTTTTGTGGATGGGTTAAAGAAACCAATTAGAGAGGGACTTGTAAAAGCGCGCCCAGAGTGGAGGGGGAAGGACCCAAAGGATTTGTTGCAAGTAGCCAAAGGGGTGGAGCAAGAGTTGATTCAATCTCACAGAACAAAAGGCGTTATGTCTTACCAGGAAGGGGGGAGGAAGGGAGGATATAGCAGGAGGCGTGGCTCTATCGTCTGTTACAACTGTGGACAGCAGGGTCACATACAAAGAAACTGCAGAGCACCCCCCAAGCAGCAGCCTCCTCCCACTCAGCAGATTGCTGTGAATGATTCTTCTTCTTACTAGGAATTCGGCAACCCAGTAGCTAGCATGCACCCTATTTTAGTTCCAAGTTCTACAGGTCCTACCCCAATGGTTAAATTAACTCTGCCTGGAGATAGAACATTAGATTTCTTAATAGATACTGGGGCAGCCAAGTCAGTCATGCATGCAAAAAATGTTTTTCTGTGGGAAATCACCGATGATTTTATTGAATGTATTGGGGTGGATGGTGATCCAAGAAATACACCACTAACCAAACCTCTTGCAGTGACACTACACCCATCTCAAAGACTGATTACCAGATTATTGATTAGTGACACAGCACCAACAAATCTGTTGGGAGCAGATGTCCTTCGTGCCCTGCAAGCAAACATTCAATACAATGGAAATGGGACGGTATCATTAACCTCTAATCTTACAGAAGAGCAACTCTGTGCAATCGGAGCGTTTTTGTACCTTCACCAGTCTACATCTGAGGACAAAAATCATTTGCCAGATGATTTTCTAGCTCAGGTCCCTGAAACATTGTGGTCGACTGGGAAGACTGATGTCGGCCGACTACTACTCCCACCAGTGGAGGTAAAGTTAAAACCAGGTGCTCCACTGCCACGTGTTAAACAGTACCCCCTCAGCCCTGCACAAGATGCAGCCATTGGAGTATCAATTCAAGAATTACTCAAGTCAGGGACAATCATTCCTACCACCTCCACCTGTAATATGCCCTTGTACCCAATAAAGAATAAAGTTGAAAAAGGACAACCAGTCAACTACCGTATGGTTCATGATTTGAGGGCTGTAAACGAGGTCACTGAGCTTATAACACCTATAATGCCAAATCCTCACACTGTATTGGCTCAAATCCCACACAATTCCACATATTTCACGGTGATTGACTTAGCAAATGCATTTTTTTCTGTTCCTCTGCACCCAGACTGCCAGTATTTACTTGCCTTCACTCATGGTTATCAACAGTATACATGGACGGTGCTACCTCAAGATGCACAAAATTCACCGACTATGTATACTGTTGCAATGTCCTCATTTTTTCAAAAATGGACTCCTCCTTATCTGGAAGTTGTGTTGCTTCAATATGTGGATGATTTATTACTTTGCTCTCCTAACCAAATGTCATGTAATGAGTCATCTATCTCGCTTTTGTGTTTCCTAGCAGAACATGGATGTAAAGCCTCTAAAAACAAATTACAATTTTGTCAACAGAAGGTAGTGTTTTTAGGTCATTGTTTGGCTCAAGGTACTAAACATCTAACAGAGGAAAGGATAGTTGCAATACAACAGCTTACATTGCCCCAAAACCTTACACGACTTAGAACTTTCCTGGGTCTGGTGTCATATTGCAGGCCATGGATACGGTCAGCATCCCAGCTCATGCAGCCCTTGTATGATTGTTTGTCTGCACAACCCTTCCATCTGACCCCAGAAGCTGAACAAAATTTTTACTCTCTGAAACTCTCGATTATCTCTGCACCTGCTCTTGGTCTACCCAACTATACTAAACCATTTTCTTTATTCTGCACTGAAATGACAGGCCATGCCACTTCAGTACTAACCCAAAAGCATGGACAACAACAAAGACCAGTGGCCTACTACTCAGCTAGGCTGGATCCTGTGGCCAGGGGGGCACCCTCTTGTGTTAGAGCCATTTCTGCGGTTCAAGCAATGCTTGAAAAGGCCACAGAAATAGTTCTTGATTACAAGGTCACACTTTACACTCAACATGACATTCATGGTGTCCTCAGTCAAGTACAACCTAGACACATTTCAGTGGCCCGACAACTTAGACTTCAATGTGCCCTTCTCATGCCCCCAAATGTAGAACTCAAGCGATACACAGTTTTGAATCCAGCTACGCTTCTACCAGTGGATTCAAAAGGGGGGAAAGTTGGGGAAAATGATCTATTTTTACATTCTTTGACAGAGGAGGAAATAACCGACATACATACACCTCATGATTGTGTAGCTCTGATGCAACAAGAGATGGCAGGGTTTGAACATGTCTCAGATGAACCCATTGCTAATGCAGATTTTGAGTTTTTTGTAGATGGATCCAGATACTAAGATGCTGGTCGGTTCTACACTGGATATGCTGTGGTCACACAACATGAGGTAATAAAAGCTGAACCACTCCCTCCTCACCTATCGGCACAGGAGGCAGAGCTGAGGGCACTCACTGAGGCGTGTAGAGCGGCTGAGGGTAAGACTGCCAATGTGTATGTAGATAGCAGGTATTCTTTTGGAATTTGTCATGATTATGGTCCAATAAGGAAAGCCATGTCTTTCCTATCATCAAATGGGAAACCTATAAAGAATGCAGAGAGCGTGCGAGCTCTGATGGAGGCTCTTTTGTTACCCACTAAGCTTGGCGTGGTGAAAATAAAAGCTCACACTCGAGGTGACACCAATGAAGCCAGAGGAAATGCACGTGCGGATGCCACCGCCAAGGAAGCAGCAAAGAGGCCGAGAGTTGAGAGTTTAGCAGCGTTACGGACCGTGACCTCAGTGGCACCTGTCACTCCTGATATTCTTAAATCCCTGCAGAAACAGGCGGTTCAACAGGAAAAGAAGGAGTGGGAGACGCAGGGAGCCCAGCTGACTGAGGAAGGTTTATGGAAAAAAGGCAGTAAGCTCTGCCTGCCGCGAGCTCTTTACTCAATGATGGCCCAGGTAACCCATGGACTAATGTGACACCCCAGGGGTCTGGTTGTCACAGTGATAGAGATATTACGTCTGAGAGCAGGTGGGAGGTCCTTTGGTCAGGGATCCTGTGCATGCCACACCTCCTGCCCAGCCTTGGGAGGGGAAGAACTTCCCCTGTATAAACCCGGGGCTGAGGCAGAGTGATTGAGTCCAGGAAGAGCAGAGACAAGAGCAGCATAGGAAGCAGCAGAGTCACAAGGAGTCAGGGGCTGGCAGCTAAAGAGCTCGCCCTGACTAAGAAGATTCTTTACCGGACCCGGAGTCCGAGGCTGTGGGGACTAACTTCTACCCAGCAGCAGAATCCGTCAGGCAGGGGATTTCAGGTCCCCTGGCCCAGAAGCCCGAAGGCCCCGAGTCACCGGCCATACGGGTGAGCACCACACGGTACACTCAGGGACGTGGGCTACTTACATCAGCTTCTAGCAAGGTAGCCAGAAGAGTACAGTCAGCTTGGGAGGCCTACAACTACGCCTGGCCAGGGGAGATCCCATCTGCTCAAGGACTGACCAGGCCCCGTTCGCTAGCAAGTACTCCGGGAGGGTCTATCGTTGTTATCAGTAAAGACCCTGAACGCTACCATACCGTCTCTGAGTGGTTCCTGCTACCCCCATCATCCACGTCGGCTGCCCTGAGGCCATACCCCTCCCGTTGGGGGTTATACTATCACGCTGCACCATCCTTCCACCGGCCTCAGCGGTCTGCCCTGCAGCAGCAGCCCCCTGGCTGCATTCAACGGGTGGCGTAGTCATCAACCATTTTCTACCGCTAACAGACTGCCGTCCAGTTTGACTCCCTGGGCACGGACCGGGTCACCGCCACGAGACTACAACCCTAAACAGATCCGGCTCCGGGTAAGCTCCCGCGTGCGCAACGCAGCGCGACACAGGCCCAGGGGCGCGTCAACTTTGGCGTAGTCGGCAGGATCACGTGCCCGCAACCACCGGGTACTGCGTGCCTGAAAAGCAAAGACTGTTCAAACTTACCAGTGGTGAAGATTCCCGCCATCGGTGAAGATTCCCGCCATCCGGCGTCATCTTCAGCCTTCTTCCCGCCATCCGTGGAGTTTTCCCGCCATTGGACGCCATCTTGAGGACGCCGCGCGGGAAGAAGAGGGGCGTGGACTCCGAAAGCGCGCGAGAACTGAAGCCCCGCCTCACGTCTGGACGTTGCGTAAGGTCCTGGAAGGAGCCCAGCAGACGCCGACGTCACAGGAGCGCGACGGAAGGTCCTCAACCCTGACGATCCACTGCGGAGCCGCGGCCTACGGAACAGGATCATCGCAAGGTAGGCCACGGTCCACTAGGGGGGAGGAAGATGTCGGATACGGAGGAGAGCTCCACTGCCTCAACCCCCGCCAGCGCTACCGCTGTTGCAGTTATGCCCTTCACCATGCCCTATATCCCGGGAGCAGCTTGGCTACCCCAGTACTCAGGGGAGTCACATACCCTGCATGACTTTAGAGAAAAGCTGGATAGCCTCTTCCAGGTGTACCCCCTCACAGAAGAGCAAAAAGTGAGCATCCTGGTGGCCCAACTAACTGGGGCAGCCAAAAGGGAAGTAAAATCCTGGCCACCTGGGAGGAAGACTGTCGCAGGGATACTAACCCGGCTGAAGGACACCTTTGATACCCGCACCTCAGCCGAGATTAAACTTAGATTCTACGGGTGCAAGCAGCGAGCGCATGAGAGTATAAGGGACTATGCACTCAACCTACAAGAGGCCCTGAGGGCCATTAAGCAGACCGACCCTAATGGAGTGGGAAACGAGGACAGGCTGTTGACCGAACAATTTATAGAGGGTTTATATTGCAATGCCCACCGCACCCAGTTGCGGGCAATGGCCTTACAGGACCCTCATCTAGAATTTGCACAGTTCAAGGACAGAGCCATCCGGGTGCTCCGAGAACCGGCACCAGGTGGCGTTGTGACCCACAGACGCCCCACTACCACTTACTACCAGGAGGCGGCGCCCTTGTCGGCAGGGCCTGTGGGAGCTGATGCGCAGGCTTTGGACAATGACCCGGCTCCAGACCTACACCATCAGGTCCAAGAGCTAGTTAAGAGCGTTGCTGCGCTAACCCGAACTGTGCAGTCTTTACAGGTTTCCACTCCAGGGAAGATCCAGCTGGCATCCGGACCGGAGGACATCCCGTGGCGTCGACCAAGGAGGACCCCACCGGCCAGAGGAAGACCCAGTGACCGATACAGCGAGGACGGACGACCCATCTGCCGCCGCTGCAATCAACCCGGACATATGGAAAGGTACTGTTCTTTAAACGGGCACAACCTGGGGTAGAGGGCCAACCCCCAGGAAAAAGATCACCAGGCCCATCGAACTGGCGCGACAGATATGTGGGAGGACGTCCAGTCTTGCCTGTGGTACTGGATGGCATTCCCATGAGTGCCCTACTGGACACCGGGTCACAGGTCACCACCATCCCGTACGTGCTCTTCAAGCAGTACTGGAATGACTCGGATATTACCCGCTACCCTGACGACGACTTGAGTATCATCGCCAGCAATGGTCAGCCCGTGCCACAGATCGGATTTAAAGAGGTGACCATCAAAATTGGTAGAGTCGAACTGGCCGCACAGGGACTGATCATTGTAGATATTGACAAACATGAGAGTCACCCAAAAATAACTCTAGGAACTAATGTAATTGAAAATTGTCTTGCAGAGGTGATTTTCCTTTTACAGCAGGTTGCCAAGAATGCCAGCTCCGGCGAGCAGCGGGTGCTCCAGAAAGAGATCCGGGCACTGATGCAACGGCAACAAGTGGAACTCTCCGGCGGTGAGATTGGTAGCGTAAGAATGTGTGACCCTTTTCCTATTGCCATGCCCCCAAAAAGTGAAATGATGATTTGGTGCCGGGCAGCTATTGGTCTGAGAGGTAGAGATTACCAGGCAATGGTAGAACCAGTTTACTCAGACAGTAGGCCCACCATTTTGACAGCACGGGGGGTGGTCAATGTACGCCATGGGAGGGTGCCCGTTCGCATAATAAATATCGGGGAGAGGGAAGTGTACCTGCCCCGGTATGCCACGCTAGCCAAATTATATACCACTAATCAAAATTCTATACAATCTGTGGAACCCTTGCCTCCATCTCACCCGGAGGAAGGTAACGGCTCTAAGAAAGACATGGAGGACTGGTGTCAGCAACTACATCTGGGTACTGACTCCACTCCCTCACACCAGAAACAAGGAGTCTATCGGGTGGTTCAAGAGTATGAGAGAGTGTTTAGTAAACACCCGTTAGACTTCGGGCGAGTCAAGGGGGTAGAACACCGCATCCCCACGGGAGATCATCCTCCCATAAAAGAGAGGTATCGACCCGTACCCCCTGCACATTACCAACACGCCAAGGGGATGCTTAGAGACATGAAGGAGGCTGGGGTAATCCGGGATAGCTGTAGCCCCTGGGCAGCCCCACTAGTTTTAGTCAAAAAGAAAGACAACACCATGAGGATGTGTGTAGATTACCGGAAAATCAACCGTATCACACACAAGGATGCGTACCCCTTACCAAGGATAGAGGAGTCATTGGCTGCTTTAAGATCTGCTAACTTCTTCTCTACCTTGGATCTCACTAGCGGGTACTGGCAGGTTCCTGTAGCAGAGGCGGACCGGGAGAAGACCGCATTCACCACCCCGATGGGACTTAGCGAGTTCACCTGCATGCCGTTCGGACTCTGCAACGCCCCAGGAACCTTCCAACGATTAATGGAGTGCTGTCTGGGCCACAGAAACTTCGAGACGGTCCTGTTGTACCTGGACGATGTCATCGTATACTCCAAAACTTATGAGGACCACCTGAAACACCTGGCGGAGGTGTTCGAAGCTCTGGCGAGTTACGGCCTAAAGGTGAAACCCTCCAAGTGTCACCTCCTGAAACCAAAGGTGCAATACCTGGGACACGTGGTGAGCGCTGACGGAGTGGCTCCCGACCCCGATAAGATCACCGCAATTAAGGGATGGCCAAGCCCCTCCAGCGTAAATCACCGCAATTAAGGGATGGCCAAGCCCCTCCAGCGTAAAAGAAGTGCGGCAGTTCCTAGGGTTGGTAGGCTACTACCGAAGGTTTATTCCCGGTTTCACCAAAAAGGCAGCACCTATGCAGGACCTCCTGATAGGCCAGTCCCGGAAGGCCAAGAACCAGAAGTCGCCCTTCAAATGGGAAAAGCTAGAAGAAGAGTCCTTCCGCCAGCTGAAGATGGCCCTCACGGGGGATGAAATCTTGGCGTACCCGGACTATAGCCAGCCCTTCATCCTCTACACCGACGCCAGTAACATCGGGCTAGGAGCCGTACTGTCCCAGATTCAGCAGGGGAGAGAACGAGTAATCTCCTATGCCAGCCGAAAACTGCGACCCACCGAAAGGAACCCCGAAAATTACAGCTCATTTAAGCTAGAGTTCCTGGCCGTGGTATGGGCAGTCACCGAGCGCTTTAGGCATTACCTCGCTTCTTCCCGGTTCACCGTATACACGGATAACAACCCGTTGACACACCTGGACACGGCAAGACTCGGTGCCCTGGAGCAGAGGTGGATGGCCCGTCTGTCCAACTACGAGTTCACAATTAAATACCGGGCAGGGCGCTCCAATACGAACGCGGACGCCCTGTCCAGGATGCCCAACCTGCCGGACGGAGGAGAAGATCCGGAGGGACTGGAAGAAGTTGAACTCCCTGCGTTCCACCGTCATGGGACTATCCAGTATTCCCACCGGGTAAGGAGTAAGCAGGCTGCTACGTTGAACCCCTTACCTCACTACAACTGGGCGGAAACGCAAGACAGCGACCCTGCCGTCCGACTGGTGAAGGAGATGCTGACTCGCCCGGAGGCTAGCCTGGAATCAGACGCTCCAGAGGAAGCCAAACAACTATGGGCAGAGAAGAGTCGACTGTTCCTTTACAAGGGGAAGTTGTGCCGCAGAATGGTTAACTCCAGGACGCATGAACTACTCTGGCAAGTAGTGGTGCCACGAAGAGACGCAGCCATGGTGATGGAGGCATACCACGACGGAGCTGGACACTTCGGGTGGAAAAAGCTGGAGTTCCTGCTGCGCGAGCGGTTCCACTGGGTAGGCATGAGGGGAACCATCGAGAAGTGGTGCAGAGACTGTGGCCCGTGCAATCTGAGAAGGAAGGACCGGGCCAGCCAGAAGACTCCCCTGCAGTCCATCGTCACCCGGCAACCGTTGGAACTGGTAGCCTTGGATCATGTAAAACTGACCCCCAGCAGAAGTGGCTACGTCTACGCGTTAACCATCGTGGATCATTACTCCCGGTTTCTGGTTGTCGTCCCCGTCAAGGACTTAACGGCTCGAACAGCAGCTAGAGCCTTCCAGCAGCACTTTTGCCGTCCACACGGGTACCCGGACCAAGTGCTGACGGACCAGGGACCTGCCTTTGAAGCGGAGGTCTTCCAGGAATTCTGCAATCTGTATGGCTGCCGGAAGATAAGGACGACACCCTACCATCCGCAAACTAATGGACTTTGTGAAAAAATGAACCAGGTGGTAATGGATCTTCTAAAAACGTTGCCCCTGGAAGAACGCAGTCTGTGGCCTGAGAAGTTGCCCGATCTGGTGGACCTATACAACCACATCCCGGTAGGTTCCACCAACTGTACCCCGGCTTACCTAATGAGGGCAAGACCTGGTAAGTTACCTGTTGACCTGGAAATGGGAGTCCTGACGCCCGAGGACACTTCACCAGAAACAGACTGGGACACAGAGAGGCAGCAGCAGTACCGGAAAGTACAGGAGAGCGTGGAGCGAAGTCTTTGTCAGGCTAGGGAAAGACAAGAGAAGACTTACAACCAGTATGCTCCCGCTGTTCCCCTGGTACCCGGAGAGCAGGTCTTGAAGAGGAAGAGACGGCTCCACAAGTTGGACGACCAGTGGGAGAAGGACCCGTACACCGTACTGCCCTCAAGCCACGAGAACCCGAAGGTCTGTACCATCAGTAAAGACGGAGGGGAAACCACAGCCATTGTATCCCGGGACCACCTGAAGAAGTGCCCCGAACAACTGAGGAACCCTGAGGAGGAACAGGAAGACCATCGACCCGTGGAAGAAAGGGAAGATATGGTTAGTACCGTGCTCGGGGACTTCCCTCGGTCTTGGACTCAAGTCAATGGTGCAGTTGTGGTACCCGTACTCACCTTCCTCCAACCATCATCCCAAGAACCTACGGAGCAACGGGTAGAGCTGGAAGAGCAGCCGGTCCAGGAGGCAGAAGACTCCACCCAAGCGGAACGGGAGAATCCACCCTCTGCTTATAGTGAGCCTGCCGTACCCCTAGTGAGACAAAGAGCCGGTAGACAGCTGCCCAGTTTACCCTTGACAGCTCCTACACCCTGTAGTTCAGGGCCAGACAGTCAGCTCCGTAGGTCCACTAGGGCCACTAGAGGCCAGTTACCCGCACGTTGGAGGATCTAAATGTTTAAGTTGTTTTACAATGTTTACCTGTTTATTGTTGCTTGTGTGTAATTTTGTGTTTCTAGTTGTTTTTAGGAGTCTTCGGTGGATTTACCGGGAATCCTTTGTATATAGTTGGAGCGTAACCCAGGATGGACTAGAGACTGTTAAGGACTCGGGGTAGGACAGACCCCTACCTGGTTACGTCTCCCTGTGTTGGTGAAATGGACACCTTTGCTTTTCTTCAAAGACTGCACCCGGTTGCGGACATCCGTGACCATCTTATTGTGTTTCCTTATTGTATTTTATTGTTCTTTGATATACCTTGTTATATTTTTCTAAAAAAATGTTTAGTCCCGGAGTACTAAATTTCACTAGGGGGGAGTGTGACACCCCAGGGGTCTGGTTGTCACAGTGATAGAGATATTACGTCTGAGAGCAGGTGGGAGGTCCTTTGGTCAGGGATCCTGTGCATGCCACACCTCCTGCCCAGCCTTGGGAGGGGAAGAACTTCCCCTGTATAAACCCGGGGCTGAGGCAGAGTGATTGAGTCCAGGAAGAGCAGAGACAAGAGCAGCATAGGAAGCAGCAGAGTCACAAGGAGTCAGGGGCTGGCAGCTAAAGAGCTCGCCCTGACTAAGAAGATTCTTTACCGGACCCGGAGTCCGAGGCTGTGGGGACTAACTTCTACCCAGCAGCAGAATCCGTCAGGCAGGGGATTTCAGGTCCCCTGGCCCAGAAGCCCGAAGGCCCCGAGTCACCGGCCATACGGGTGAGCACCACACGGTACACTCAGGGACGTGGGCTACTTACATCAGCTTCTAGCAAGGTAGCCAGAAGAGTACAGTCAGCTTGGGAGGCCTACAACTACGCCTGGCCAGGGGAGATCCCATCTGCTCAAGGACTGACCAGGCCCCGTTCGCTAGCAAGTACTCCGGGAGGGTCTATCGTTGTTATCAGTAAAGACCCTGAACGCTACCATACCGTCTCTGAGTGGTTCCTGCTACCCCCATCATCCACGTCGGCTGCCCTGAGGCCATACCCCTCCCGTTGGGGGTTATACTATCACGCTGCACCATCCTTCCACCGGCCTCAGCGGTCTGCCCTGCAGCAGCAGCCCCCTGGCTGCATTCAACGGGTGGCGTAGTCATCAACCATTTTCTACCGCTAACAGACTGCCGTCCAGTTTGACTCCCTGGGCACGGACCGGGTCACCGCCACGAGACTACAACCCTAAACAGATCCGGCTCCGGGTAAGCTCCCGCGTGCGCAACGCAGCGCGACACAGGCCCAGGGGCGCGTCACTAACACATTTGTCAAAAACAGCTATGTGTGCTTTGGTAGACAAGGTATGGGTGGTGCCAGGGTTCAGTACCCAGGCAGCCAGGCACACGCAATCTTGTATGACATGTGCCCGACACAACATAGGGAAAACTGTAAAGACCCCGCAGAAACACACCCCTCGTCCGCTCTACCCGTTCCAGAGATTGCAGATTGACTATATACAACTACCACGAGTAGGGGTATATGAGTTCGTGCATGTGTGTGTTGATCTCTTTTCAGGTTGGCCTGAGGCATATCCGGTGCAGAAAGCTACAGCAAAGGTTACTGCTCAAAAACTCATGAAGGAGGTGGTATGTAGATATGGGGTTCCTGAAGTGATTGAAAGTGATAGAGGTACACATTTCACTGGAGAGATCATGAGAGAGATCTTAAAGTCTTTGGGAATTGAGCAGGGTTTACACACACCTTACCATCCACAAAGTAGTGGGAAGGTAGAAAGACTGAATGGGACACTAAAGTTAAAGATTCAGAAGGCAAAAGAGGAAACCGGCAAACCATGGACCGAATGCTTGCCTCTAGCTCTTTTCTCAATTAGGTACACTCCAAGTAGAAGAACAGGTCTCTCTCCATATGAGATACTTTTTGGTTCAGTACCAAGAACAGGGTTATATTTCCCACAGTCACTTCAGATGCAGAATGACAGCCTGACTAGCTATGTGCAAGCCTTGCATAATCGCCTAAACAGTGTGCATAAACTGGTGTATTCTTCCATTCCAGACCCTGAATCAGTGTCTGGAACACATGATGTCAAGCCAGGAGACTGGGTGGTCCTAAAAAGACACGTCAGAAAAAGCCTTGATCCAAGATTTGATGGGCCATTCCAAGTTCTTCTGACCACAGCAACTTCGGTGAAGCTTAAGGGAAAATCCACTTGGATACACGCCAGCCACTGTAAACGAGTCACTCCACCAGCAGAATGATGACCTTTTTACCAGTTTTAATGGGGATAGTGGTGGCATTGCCTCTAGCAAAGACATTAAATGAAGTTCTGAATGATGACTGGGATAATAAATTCATCAGACATCACCAAGTACTTTTAAAAGACATGGACACGAGTACATTACCAAAAGACTGTTGGATTTGCACTCACAGTCCTGTTAGCTCTAATACTATGCCTTATTTAGCCATTCCAGTGACTTTGGAAGAAATGTTCTATTTGAGTAACCGCACTTTTCCCACTAAGTTAAAAAACAACAGGAAAGAGAGAGCTGTAGGTTTGCCTGTAGCTGCATGGGTGACAGAGCCGTGGTTGTTGTTTAACAGGAGTCGTCTGCCTCTAAGACAGACAGGAATGCCCTGGGCTTCTAGTCGTGTCGACCTCTCCTGTTATCCGAGCTTCACCTCTTGCAGCTGCATCCAGATAAGATCCAAAGACGTCACTTTCTCTACAGCTGAGTATTCTGAGTGTAACGGGTCTGTACCGACATCACACAGAGTGTAACGTGTCTACTACCGACATCACACAGTGTGTAGCGGTCGATGCCACACTCAATCCTGAGCTTCACTGTGTAAACGTCACCTTGAAAAGACTGATATCAGGTATTATGTCAAATGACACTCAGTATCAGGAAGAGATGATGGACATATTAAGCTCCACCTTGTTGTCTAAATGGATTGCTAGTCTATTTAATAACACGGTTATGGGAGCACCAGAGAGTTTGTACATTGTATGTGGACATCAGGCCTACAAGTGGTTTCCTAATAACTTCACAGGGGTCTGCACACTGGCCTTCCTGACCCCATCAACCTTTATAGTGCCTCACACCAGAGTAAATGTTAAAGCAATCTCTCTACACACACTGTACAGACGAGCTGCAGACAACAATCCCAGACCAAATGGTAAACCTCATCTTGTAGAAATGGGGTGGCAAATAAGATTGTGAGCAGCATATTGATTTACCCATTCATAACACAGATGTGGGATAAACTGGTGGAGGCAACTGATTATCTAGATGACCAGATCTTCCAGGTGCTTGATGTCCTTAATGCATCTAATATAATACAGAAGCAGCTAATTGTAGTCACTAACCAACACACCATAGTGCTGGACTACCTGACCGCTAAGGAAGGAGGGATGTGTCAGATCATCGGTCCCGCATGTTGTCATTACATCGACGTTATGGGAAATCTCCAGGTTAGGACTAATATACAGAAGATAACCGAGATAAGGGATAAGTGGTTACAGGAACATGATGCAAACAAGGACTCTTGTTGGGGAGAAACATTCTCTTTCCTGAATCCCACCAATTGGTTCAAGGGTCTAGGCGGGTGGCTCTCAGGGATTATACATACATGTATGCAATTATTATTATTCTGCTTGTTGGTATATGTAGCCGTAAAAGCGCTGATGTACGTTACACCTAAGTTACTTAGGTCTATATTTAAAGAAAACCGTGTCACAGAACCCCTGATTGTATACTATGGACCCCAGACAAGAAAAGGTCCATTGTTGTGATGCAATTATAGGTGTTTAGGTAGGGAACTGAGGTGAAGCAGGTAGGAAAGTCCCGAGGACGAGACTAGCGCGCTCCTATATACCTACCAAGATGCCATAATTGGTCACAAAAGGGGGGAATTGTGAGAGAAAAGAATCCATCTTGTTTGTCTGTGGCATCCATTTTGTCTTCACTCTTATGTAATGGTCATCAGGCAACACTGAGGGGCAGTGAGGTTTCACATTACGATTCACTCCCCTAAGGTTACTATTGGTTCATAGGTCAGAGGGAACTATTCCTTTGTCTCTGACCCTATTTAAAGGACCCCATATGTTAATAAAGCCGAAGTCTTTCCTAGTACACCATTATAAGGCTGTGCTGTATTGATTTCCTCGAGATCTCGAAAATATAATTTTAATATTTGGAGTTCGGGAGGCATAGAGGAGAGCATATTTCACTCACACCACCATATATACTCCCCTATACAGTGCACCCGGGATCTACTCTCCCCACCCACACACTACCGGGTTCCCCCTTTCTAGGTGTTCCCTCCCCCCACTCCAGCCAGGGACAGGGACAGTTGTGCTCACTCTTGGGAGCATTGTCGCCCTGCCCCCCGGAAATGTGGTGTAGTGCATGTGGGTGTTAGGGTCCTGAGCCACACTCCATCCTTACCTGGATGTGAGATATCACACCTCTGGGTGAGATGCAATACCTCTGTAGCAACCGAACCCTCGGGGCGCTACATTCCCCCCTGGTAAAACACAGCACGTCCGCGGGCTGGAACAGAGCAAAAGACAATTAATTGCAAGACATTTTTAAATGCAACCATATAAAAGCAATTCAACATTTTCTTTTTTTTTTTTTTTTATGGGAGACAACTTTTCCTGTTACTTTTAGCGTTATTAAACTTTACTTTTTGATATAAAATTTTCTTTCAAATATATATAACTCTTTGCATATATATATATATATATATATATATATATATAAAAACACTTCTAGTAGAAAACACAAACTATTTTTCAGCAGCATTCTTGCGACGAAGTATCTTTAGCAGGTCACAGTCCTTGCCGCGACCAGGTGTCCATGTCACCCAACAAGGTGCAATTCCTCTAAGTGCAGCAAACACCTTTAGGTATCTTTTGATGTAGGTGTGTATAAAACCAGTTGAGGGCACTTTAAGAAGTGCAACTATTTACAGTAGTGGCTACTCCCAGTCCTCAGCCGGATAGAAAAGGGGTTGGCTGCTTCCAGTCCTCAGCCGGATAGAAAAGGGGTTGGCTGTTCCCTGTCCTCAGCCGGATTACTCACAGACCCTTTTCGGGTAACTTTAGCAAACATATAGACTTTTACAACAACCCTTAACCGGGTAAACTTTCTGTAATCCACCAACGGCGTGGCACTGAACTTCTTCACCCTGGCGGGTAACTATGTACAATCTCTCGTTACTGCGATTCAGTAGCGGTATCCTGGCTCCTCATCCTCTTCAAGCTCATCCGCATCCGGGTCGTCCACATAGCAGGGTTTAGGGTAGTGGTATTCTTCCACCCTCCGGATGTTAAGAGCATACCACCCTCGCAGTCCTCGATGTCAGGTGTATGTTAGCCGATCTCCAGGGAACAGATCCCGTTTCGGGTTACCCGCGGGCAGGTGACTCTCCACATCCCTCCTGTCAACATAGAGGTCTGTGTCGGTTGTCGGGTCCCGAATAAACCCCCACCTCTTCTCCTGGTGGAATTTGACCACGATCCCGGTAACTGTGGGACCGCGTGCAGCCTGGGGGTCTCTGCGGGTCCGGGTCTTCTCTTCCGCGCTCCGGGCATGCAGCTGTTCTTGCCTCTGGCACCGCGCTTCTCCTTCTCTAGTTGCTCTATTTCACAACGGCAGAATTCCCGCCTGCGAGCTGCGTCCGCCCGCGTCTCCTGTGAAAACCCCATTAGGTCCTCCCCGGTCTGGTCCCACTCTATCTGGACCTCTTCCTCCGGGAGGTGGGGGATGGTGACTGGCTGTGGAGCGGGCAGGAGCGGAGTAAGCGGGGCTTCGGCCCCTGCGGACAGGTCCCTCCGGTGGCAGGGGTGAACCCATCCGCGTGGCCGGTGGTTCCGGCTCTCCATCCGGTCCGGCGAGCTGGCTGTATAGGTCGGTCCCAAAGGATGGTAGTGTTGGGACCGGGGGTGCACGCTGTTGGAAGGCGCCTGGGGAGGTCAGGCCTTGCGACCGGGCCTGGAGCGGGCCACTTCCGGCCGCACCCGGGATCACGGGGCACGGAGTGGAACGTGGTCCGGCGGCTGCGCTTGGGGCTTCGGGCCTTGGTGCAAGCGGTGGGAGCGGAGGGGGTGCAGCAACTTCCAGGGCGATCGGCTCCACGACGGGGTCCAGGGGCAGGTTGGTGGCGCCCTGGATGGTATCATAGGTGTCCCCCTTACCTGCTCCCTTTGCAGCGCTGCTCTCAGCCTCCTGCGGTCCTCCTCCGTCCTCAGGGGCAGGCTCACTGCTGGGTGGTTGCAGCGCCTCTTGCTGCCGGGCCGTGACCCGCCGGCCCATCTCTTCTCTCCACCCCTCAATGGCCTCCCGCTGCGCCTGGACCATCCTCCGATCCAACTCCTCCAATCCAGCCCGGAAGAATTCAGGGTCTTCTCCGGGGAGCTGGGCCATCAGCTCCGTGAGGCTGCACGGAGCCGCTTCGGCCTGCAGTAGGCCACTGACACGGGTACTGGGGCTGGTGCTGCTCGCCATCTCCGGGTGTGGTCTGCCGAGACTGATCCAAACCACACCCTGCCCCTCGGTTTTCTTTCCATTCTGCCCCTGTTGGGGGTGGTCCCGGGGCAATCTGCTGACAATCACTCTCAGGGGCAGCCCCCCACGTTGATGGACATCTCTGCAGCCGCACTCATGGCTGTTGGGGGTGGGTTCCGTCTTTGGCGCCATTCTGGGACCTGGCCCACGATGGGAGGTGGCTTCTTGTCGTTGTTTGACGCGCACATAATGGCGTCCGTTCTGCTGGGGCGGGCGCCACATTCAATACAGTGAAACAGTCTCTAGGCACACAATACCCGATGATAACGGGTTGGTTTTGATCCTGCCGACTACGCCAAAGTTGACGCGCCCCCTGGGCCGTTTGTGACAAGGGGGATACCCGGAACCGAGTCTCTGTGTAATACTGGGGGTTGTAGTCTCCGACTACGCCACCCGTGGATTGCGGTCACTGAGAACCGTCGCTGCAGGCAGACCGCTGAGGCTGATGTTGTGTGCGCAGCAGGAGGTAGTATAACTCCCCACGGGAGGAGTATAGCCTCAGGGCAGTGAGTGCAGATGGTGGGGGTGATGGTGCGCGGGAGTAGCAGTAATGACTCAGAGTCCAGTGATGCAATTCAGGGTCTTTACTCACAGTTTTACACTCCAAGCTACTTATGCAGATGATGGCTGCCACGTCGTGCTGTGCTCACCAGGTGAGGGGCTCGGCCAACTCCCAGGTACTTTTGGAATGCTTTCCAGGACCCCCTTCGTGTGTCCTTTCTCTGGCCTGTCGTACCCCACAAATGACCACGTTTCTGTCCAGCTGCCTCGGGCCTTGGCGGGCAAATGTATGTTCCGTTTCCCTGGGTCCAATGTAGTGCCTTCCTAACGGGTGTAGTGAGGGGCCGTGCATGTATAATGCCACGGCCTCCGGTTACTAGCTGAGGGTAGTTGCCCTCCTTCACTAGATGAGGGATCCAGTTACCTTTTCTTGGCCTGACCCCCCTACTCTGGTAGCGGCGGGCGTGCGGTGGCAGCTGGCCGGTCTGCACCCCTGGGGTCCCTTCAGTCTTCTCTTAGAGCTTCTTCCATTCCTCTCCTCTCTCTTCCTCTCCTCCAGGCCCAGACCTTGTGACTCGGCCTGCCTGCGGAGTAGAGCTCATGCAGAGCCTCTGCTCCCTGCCTCCTTCTCCTCCTCTGACTAGTCTTCTTCTCTGTCTGAACTTCTTCTTTCTCCTCTGACTCTAAGATGGTGCCCGCCATATATACTCCCCTATACAGTGCACCCGGGATCTACTCTCCCCACCCACACACTACTGGGTTCCCCCTTTCTAGGTGTTCCCTCCCCCCACTCCAGCCAGGGACAGAGACAGTTGTGCTCACTCTTGGGAGCATTGTCGCCCTGCCCCTCGGAAATGTGGTGTAGTGCATGTGGGTGTTAGGGTCCTGAGCCACACTCCATCCTTACCTGGAAGTGAGATATCACACCTCTGGGTGAGATGCAATACCTCTGTAGCAACCAAACCCTCGGGGCGCTACATATGTAACGCTGCAGTAGCTGGGTGTCAGCCATGTTCGGCAAGATTCTGGCGCTCTGATACTGTTAGGAGGGCGGTTGCAGACAACTTTAACATAATGGAACGCAACCGACCCCGGGGTCCGTGATGCAGCCTGGTGGACTGCTGCCTAACACTTTCCGGGTGGAAAGGAAAGCAACCAACTTAAATGTAAAACCCTTCCGTTAGTTTTTCTCTGCCTATCTCTCGTGCAGCTATCTGTAGTCCTGTTACAGCACAGGGACTACAGTGGTGGCACTAGGATGCATGTGTGACTACGCCAACGGGTACACATGCCTACAGCTGGCGTGCTACCGGACTGAAGGGTACAACTCCACATGGCTGACAGGCGATAGCCGTGGACAGGACGTCTGCAGGCTGCTCAGGGTGACAGGTGATCCCTTTGGCTGAGGCAGGCTGCAAGACGAAGCTACCTGCCTAAGCACATCTAAGCCTGCCTAAGCGACCTGTGCTAAACAGCTGAGCGAACTCTGGCATCGGCAGGTCACGGAGTGAACAGCTAGGTAGCACGTGGAACACAGTTGTCCACACAACAGCATCAATTGCTCAAATGATCAGAGCGCGCCGCCATGTTTGTGGGCGGGCCTTTTAAAGACTAAGCCCTGCTCACTGACGCGCCATTGGTGACGCCACCCGTGGACCAATCAGTCGGTGCCAGGTCACCAGGTCAGGTGGGTACCAAACCACCAATCACGATCCGCCAGGTCACGGGCATGCTCAGTGCGGCGAATCCTGGACTTAGACTCCAAGCACCCTGTCTCCCTCTGCAACCTATGCTTAGGTACCAATACATGGTAGACAATCTGTAAGTCTCATGGACCAGTTAGGCGTTGGGGCTGATGAGGATGCTGAGCAGAATCTATGGGCTCCTGTCAGGTGTATATTATTGGAGGTAGCAGAATGTATGGGCTCTTGTCAGGTATATATTATTGGAGGCAGTAGAATCTATGGGCTCCTGTCAGGTATATATTATTGGAGGCAGGAGAATCTATGGGCTCCAGTCAGGTATATATTATTGGAGGGACCAGAATCTATGGGCTCCTGTCAGGTATATATTATTGGAGGTAGCAGAATGTATGGGCTCTTGTCAGGTATATATTATTGGAGGCAGTAGAATCTATGGGCTCCTGTCAGGTATATATTATTGGAGGCAGGAGAATCTATGGGCTCCAGTCAGGTATATATTATTGGAGGCAGGAGAATGTATGGGCTCCTGTCAGGTATATATTATTGGAAGCAGCAGAATGTATGGGCTCCTGTCAGGTATATATTATTGGAGGCAGCAGAATGTATGGGCTCCTGTCAGGTATATATTATTGGAGGCAGCAGAATGTATGGGCTCCTGTCAGGTATACATTATTGGAGGCAGGAGAATGTATGGGCTCCTGTCAGGTATATATTATTGGAGGCAGGAGAATCTATGGGCTTCTGTCAGGTATATATTATTGGAGGCAGCAGAATCTATGGGCTCCTGTCAGGTATATATTATTGGAGGCAGCAGAATCTATGGGCTCCTGTCAGGTATATATTATTGGAGGCAGGAGAATGTATGGGCTCCTGTCAGGTATATATTATTGGAGGCAGGAGAATGTATGGGCTCCTGTCAAGTATATATGATTGGAAGCAGAAGAATCTATGGGCTCCTGTCAGGTATATATGTATCGGCTCCTGTCGGTTATATATTATTGGAGGCAGGAGAATCTATGGGCTCCTGTCAGGTATATATTATTGGAGGCAGCAGAATGCATGGGCTCCTGTCAGGTATATATTATTGGAGGCAGCAGAATCTATGGGCTCCTGTCAGGTATATATTATTGGAGGCAGGAGAATGTATGGGCTCCTGTCAGGTATATATTATTGGAGGCAGCAGAATCTATGGGCTCCTGTCAGGTATATATTATTGGAGGCAGGAGAATGTATGGGCTCCTGTCAGGTATATATTATTGGAGGCTGCAGAATGTATGGGCTCCTGTCAGGTATATATTATTGCAGGCAGGAGAATGTATGGGCTCCTGTCAGGTATATATTATTGGAGGCAGGAGAATGTATGGGCTCCTGTCAGGTATATATTATTGGAGGCAGCAGAATGTATGGGCTCCTGTCAGGTATAGATTATTGGAGGCAGCAGAATCTATGGGCTCCTGTCAGGTACATATTACTGGATGCAGCAGAATCTATGGGCTCCTGTCAGATATATATTATTGAATGCAGCAGAATCTATGCGCTCCTGTCAGGTATATATTATTGGATGCAGCAGACTGTATTGGCTCCTGTCAGGTATATATTATTGGAGGAAGAAGAATGTATGGGCTCCTGTCAGGTATATATTATTGGAGGCAGCAGAATGTATGGGCTCCTGTCAGGTATATATTATTGGAGGCTGGAGAATCTATGGGCTCCTGTCAGGTATATATTATTGGAGCCAGCAGAATGTATGTGCTCCAGTCAGTTATATATTATTGGAGGCAGCTGAATCTATGGGCTCCTGTCAGGTATATATTATTGGAGACAGCAGAATGTATGGGCTCCTGTCAGGTATATATTATTGGAGGCAGGAGAATCTATGGGCTCCTGTCAGGTATATATTATTGGAGGCTGCAGAATCTATGGGCTCCTGTCAGGTATATATTATTGGAGACAGCAGAATGTATGTGCTCCTGTCAGTTATATATTATTGGAGGCTGGAGACTCTATGGGCTCCTGTCAGGTATATATTATTGGAGGCAGCAGAATCTATGGACTCCTGTCAGGTATATATTATTGGAGGCAGCAGAATGTATGGACTCCTGTCAGGTTTATATTATTGGAGGCTGCAGAATCTATGGGCTCCTGTCAGGTATATATTATTGGATGCTGCAGAATGTATGGGCTCCTGTCAGGTATATATTATTGGAGGCAGGAGAATCTATGGGCTCCTGTCAGGTATATATTATTGGAGGCAGCAGAATCTATGGACTCCTGTCAGGTATATATTATTGGAGACAGCAGAATGTATGGGCTCCTGTCAGGTATATATTATTGGAGGCAGGAGAATCTATGGGCTCCTGTCAGGTATATATTATTGGAGGCAGCAGAATCTATGGACTCCTGTCAGATATATATTATTGGAGGCAGGAGAATTTATGGGCTCCTGTCAGGTATATATTATTGGAGGTAGGAGAATGTATGGGCTCCTGTCAGGTATATATTATTGGAGGCAGGGGAATGTATGGGCTCCTGTCAGGTATACATTATTGGAGGCAGGAGAATCTATGGGCTCCTGTCAGGTATATATTATTGGAGGCAGCAGAATGTATGGGCTCCTGTCAGGTATATATTATTGGAGGCAGGAGACTCTATGGGCTCCTGTCAGGTATATATTATTGGAGCCAGCAGAATCTATGGGCTCCTGTCAAATATATATTACTAGATGGTGGCCCGATTCTAACGCATCGGGTATTCTAGAATATGTATGCGTCCGACCGGGCACGACTAATCAGCGAAGCACTGTTTAAATGGGTTGTGCACTACTTTAAATTAACTGCCCAATGTATCCCCCCGGGGCCCCTAATGAATTTTGGAGGACCGGGGAGTGAGGCCGCCGGTCGGGGTACTTCTGCTGCGAGTAGCCGGGAGATGACCGGCTAACACAGGGTGAGCGTGTGAGGGAGATGACCGGCTAGCACAGGGTGAGCGTGTGAGGCTGAGCGTGGGAGCGTGTGAGGGTGAGCGTGGGAGGGTGAGAATGTGAGGGTGTGAGGGTGAGCGTGGGAGCGGGTGAGGGTGAGCGTGGGAGCGTGTGAGGGTGAGCGTGGGAGCGTGTGAGGGTGAGCGTGGGAGTGTGTGAGGGTGAGCGTGGGAGCGTGTGAGGGTGAGCGTGGGAGGGTGAGAATGTGAGGGTGTGAGGGTCAGCGTGGGAGCGGGTGAGGGTAAGCGTGGGAGCGTGTGAGGGTGAGCGTGGGAGCGTGTGAGGGTGAGCGTGGGAGTGTGTGAGGGTGAGCGTGGGAGCGTGTGAGGGTGAGCGTGGGAGCGTGTGAGGGTGAGCGTCTGAGGGTGAGCGTCTGAGGGTGAGCGTCTGAGGGTGAGCGTCTGAGGGTGAGCGGGTGAGCGTCCGAGGGTGAGCGTCAAAGCATGAGCGTCCAAGCGTGAGCGTCAGAGTGTGAACCTCTGAGCGTGAACGTCCGAGCGTGAGCGTCAGAGCGTGAGCGTCAGAGCGTGAGCGTCAGAGCGTGAGCGTAAGCGTCAGAGCGTGAGCATCAGAGCGTGAGTGTCAGAGAGTGAGCGTCTGAGCGTGAGTGTCAAAGCGTGAGTGTGAGCGTCAGAACGTGAGCGTGAGCGTCAGAACGTGAGCGTGAGCGTCCGAGCGTGAGCTTCAGAGCGTGAGCATGAGAATGTGAGCATGTGAGGGTGAGCGCGTGAGGGTGAGCGCGTGAGGGTGAGCGTCTGAGGGTGAGCGTCAAAGCGTGAGCGTCAAAGCGTGAGCGTCCGAGCGTGAGCGTCCGAGCGTGAGTGTCCGAGCGTGAGTGTCCGAGCGTGAGCGTCAGAGCGTGAGCGTGAGCGTCCGAGGGTGAGCATCAAAGCGTGAGCGTCCGAGCGTGAGCATGAGCATCCGAGAGTGAGCGTCCGAGCGTGAGCGTCCGAGCGTGAGCGTCAGAGCGTGAGCGTCCGAGCGTGAGCTTCAGAGCATGAGCGTCAGAGCCTGAGCGTGAGCGACAGAGCGTGAGCGTCAGAGCGAGAGCGTGAGCGTGAGCATCCGAGCGTGAGCGTCAGAGCGTGAGCGAGAGCGTGAGCGTCTGAGCGTGAGCGTCAGAGCGTGAGTGTCAGAACGTGAGCGTCTGAGCGTGAGCGGCAGAGCGTGAGTGTCAGAGCGTGAGTGTCAGAGCGTCTGAGCATCTGGGCGTGAGCGTCAGAGCATGAGCGTGAGCGTCCGAGCGTGAGCGTCCGAGCGTGAGCGTCACAGCGTGAGCGTCCGAGCGTGAGCGTCACAGCGTGAGCGTGAGTGTCTGAGCATGAGCGTGAGCGTCCGAGCGAGAGAGTCAGAGCGTGAGCGTGAGCGTCACAGCGTGAATTTGAGCGTCTGAGCGTGAGCATCAGAGCATGAGCGTGAGCGTCAGAGCGTGAGCATGAGCGTCCGAGCGTGGGTGTCAGAGCATGAGCGTGAGCATCCGAGCGTGAGCGTCAGAGTGTGAGTGTGAGCATCAGAGAGTGAGCGCAAGAGCGTGAGCGCAAGAGCGTCCGAGCCTGAGTGTCCGAACCTGAGTGTGAGCGTCCGAGCGTAAGCGTCCGAGCGTGAGCGTCCGAGCGTGAGCGTCAGAGCGTGAGCGTCAGAGCGTGAGCGTCTGAAGGTGAGCGTCCGAGCGTGAGCGTCCGAGCGTGAGCGTCAGAGCGTGAGCGTGAGCGTCACAGCGTGAGCGTGAGCGTCTGAGCATGAGCGTGAGCGTCCGAGCGTGAGCGTCAGAGCGTGAGCGTCCGAGCGTGAGCGTCAGAGCGTGAGAGTGAGCGTCACAGCGTGAGCGTGAGCGTCTGAGCGTGAGCATCAGAGCATGAGCGTGAGCGTCAGAGCATGAGCGTCAGAGCGTGAGCGTCAGCGCGTGAGCGTCAGAGCATGAGCGTCCGAGCGTGAGTGTTAGAGCATGAGCGTGAGCATCCGAGCGTGAGCGTCAGAGTGTGAGCGTGAGCATCAGAGAGTGAGCGCAAGAGCGTGAGCGCAAGAGCGCGAGCGTCCGAGCCTGAGCGTCCGAGCCTGAGCGTGAGCGTCAGAGCGTGAGCGTCCGAGCCTGAGCGTCCGAGCCTGAGCGTGAGCGTCAGAGCGTGAGCGTCCGAGCGTAAGCGTCAGAGCGTAAGCGTCAGAGCGTGAGCGTGAGAGCGTGAGCGTCAGAGCGTGAGCGTCCGAGCGTGAGCGTCAGAGCGTGAGCGTGTGAGCGTGAGAGAGTGAGCGTGAGAGAGTGAGCGTCAGAGCGTGAGCGTCAGAGCGTGAGAATCTATGGGCTCCTGTCAGGTATATATTATTGGAGGCAGCAGAATCTATGGGCTCCTGTCAGGTATATATTATTGGATGCAGCAGACAGTATGGGCTCCTGTCAGGTATATATTATTGGAGTCAGGAGAATGTATGGGCTCCTGTCAGGTATATATTATTGGAGGCCGCAGAATCTATGGGCTCCTGTCAGGTATATATTATTGGAGGCAGCAGAATCTAAGGGCTCCTGTCAGGTAAATATTATTGGAGGCAGCAGAATCTATGGGCTCCTGTCAGGTATACATTATTGGATGCAGCAGAATGTATGGGCTCCAGTCAGGTATATATTATTGGAGGGAGCAGAATCTATGGGCTACTGTCAGGTATATATCATTGGAGGCAGCAGAATGTGTGGGCCCTTGTCAGTTACATATTATTGGAGGCAGGAGAATGTATGGGCTCCTGTCGGTACATATTATTGGAGGCAGGAGAATGTATGGGCTCCTGTCAGGTATATATTATTGGAGGCAGCAGAATCTATGGGCTCCTGTCAGGTATATATTATTGGAGGCAGCAGATTCTATGGGCTCCTACCAGGTATATATTATTGGAGGCAGCAGAATGTATGGGCTTCTGTCAGGTATATATTTTTGGAGGCAGCAGAATGTATGGGCTCCTGTCAGGTATATATTATTGGAGGCAGGAGAATGTATGGACTCCTGTCAGGTATATATTATTGAAGGCAGGAGAATGTATGGGCTCCTGTCAGGTATATATTATTGGAGGCAGGAGAATGTATGGGCTCCTGCGGGTATATATTATTGGAGGCAGCAGAATCTATGGGCTCCTGTCAGGTATATATTATTGGAGGCTCGCAGAATGTATGGGCTCCAACCAGGTATATATTATTGGAGGCAGCAGAATGTATGGGCTCCTGTCAGGTATATATTATTGGAGCCAGCAGAATGTATGGGCTCCTGTCAGGTATATATTATTTGAGGCAGGAGAATGTATGGGCTGCTGTCAGGTATATATTATTGGAGGTAGCAGAATGTACGGGCTCCTGTCAGGTATATATTATTGGAGGCAGCAGAATTTAATGGCTCCTGTCAGGTATATATTATTGGAGGCAGGAGAATGTATGGGCTCCTGTCGGTATACATTATTGGAGGCAACAGAATCTATGGGCTCCTGTCAGGTATATATTATTGGAGGCAGGAGAATCTGTAGGCTCCTGTCAGGTATATATTATTGGAGTCTGGAGAATCTATGGGCTCCTGTCAGGTATATATCATTGGAGGCAGGAGAACATATGGGCTCCTGTCGGTATATATTATTGCAGGCAGGAGAATCTGTAGGCTCCTGTCAGGTATAAATTACTGGAGGCAGCAGAATCTATGGGCTCCTGTCAGGTATATATTATTGAAGGCAGAAGAATGTATGACCTCTTGTCAGGTATATATTATTGGAGAGCCTAAAGGAGACCTAAAGGAGACATGGTTTTCAGACGTATGATCCATTTAGTTTCTTTTTGGCCAAGGATTTTAGTCCAATCACCGCCACGAGAGCCGAGGTGTAGAACATCAATTCCACGCACCATGTCTCCTTTAGGTCTTAACGAGACACTTAGTTTCGCTCCTTTTTTGTGATATGCATTTTTCTATGGATCGTTCTCCGCCTCAGATGTTATGCTATTATACTTTATTTTATTATTATTTTTGTGGCCCTCTATTTCTTTGTTTTTAATAATTGTTGTTTTTTGCTTTTAACATCACTTGGTGTGTGCTTTTCACCCTATTTACTTTATTCTCTTCTTATTTTTATTTTTGCCAAGATACAATCCATAAAAGAAAACAATTTGTGACCCACATGTTGACCAAGCTGGATCTTATGGGACTGATGTCATACATCGGAATTTGGATGCCTGTTATATATGTGACAGCACTGTCTGTTCTAATACAACTTCTACATTGGATTGAATCATTTCATGTTGTATTTTGTTGCACTATACTCGTGATGTATGATGCCTCTCCCCTTCTGCTCTGGTCCCTGTTTACTTCCCGTGGTTCGCTTTCTCTTTGCTAGTGCCAATCTCTATTTTGGTGCTCAGTTTGCGGTGCGCATGCGCCGGAGGCACGCCGTTCTCGGCCCGGGCACGGCCGTCTTGCTCCTCGCCACGTACTTCCGGGGCACATACCAGGTGCTTCCGCTATGTGCGTTGCCGGGTGACGGACGCTGCCCGCGCCGACGATGCCTGGCGTCCGGCGCATGCGCCGCTCGGTGCTGATCACTTCCGGACTTCCGGTCACGTGGCCTACGATGCGGTCACGTGACCTGTTACCAACCTTTAAAAAGGTCCTGATCTTCTACCCATCTATGCCTCTTGAGAAAGCCCTCTATCCAGGGGCGAAACGCGCGTCGAGGCTCCAATTAGGGCCACCTGGTATCTCTGTCTCTCCTGGTCCTTGGCCTGTCTCTCACTTTTATCTATTATTGCGTTTGGTAAGCGACATCTGATATTTACATTGACACTGCATATTTACCCATACACTTGTATGGAGCGGTGCATTTGCATGGTGTGTCTTATATCCTTTTGTGCTTGCCCTCTTTTCCTCTTTTTTCCTGAGGAAATTTTTCTCAAAGTATATATATCCTGTATTCATATGACTATGTGCTGCATTTTGTAATCTATTACTACCTTATGTCGCCACTTGTCGTGGCCCTTTTTATATTTGATATCTAATAAAGCTATACTGTTTTTATGCCCATACGTACTCTGTTTCTCCTATTATTATATTTAATGCTGAGTAGGCTTGTGGTAATTACTAGCCATGCATTCTTTAATTGGCGTTTTTGCCACGATCATTTAAAATGAAGGCCCCCTTATGTATATTGACTTGTCTCTGTTTTATTACAGTCTATTTTTGGCCTATGATGGATTTTAGAGCCCGGGATAATTCGTGGCTCGCACAACTTCATGACATCTCTAGTAGCACTGGTACCATGATACAGGCCAAGGACCCTGGATTACAGGAGAACATTACTAAACTAAAGGCAACTCTGAGGCGTAGAACGAGAATATGGTGGAATCATGCTTTTCTTTCAAAATATATAGAGGGGGAACTAATCCCCAGAGGTCTCAGGGTTCAGATATTCCCGTCCTTTGATGTGGAGGAGGAGGCATTTAAGAGTAATTGGGAAACCCTGGCTAACAATTGTTCCCTTGGTTTTCTCAAACTCCTGAAGGAATATAGTGAAACCTCCCTCAAAGGAATAGAAACTGAATTAGAAAATTTGCAGACCCTGGTGCAAAAGGACCTGACAACAGAGGAACTTAGGCGGCTTAATGAGGACATAGACTTAGAATTACAGAAATGGGTGAAAGAGATTTGTGCTAATAAATCTAAGAAATTTGCACGTGATGTCAAGGACAAACAACTTGGATATTTATACAAATGGAGACTCCCACCCAATCGGCGCAGACAGGACATGAAGCGCACCCCTTCTCATTCTAGGTCCTCATCGGCCGCCTCCTCTATTACTGTGGATGAGAGAAAACCCAGTGGTAATATATCTGGATCCCTCTCCATCCCCCAGACCTCGTCAGGCATCCAGACGAGACCTAGTCACAGGCGAAGGCGACATGTGCCATTTCAGGTTGGTAATGCCTGGGGGGGGCCCCGCATCATTAACCTTTCCACACACGTGTTAACTAGAGCACAGGTGGAGGTCCTTGAGTTGGGTTTGACATTTGCACCCACCAATTCTTTCGACTTCTTTACTGCACTCAAGGACCTCCACCTTTTTGCTCGCAAATTAATTTTGCACAAATTGCATTCTAGGCCCGGTGGTGACGATGACCCGACGACAGTGGCGGAGAGGGAGGCGGTACAGACCTTGGAAACACTTCTACTGGAGCAGGAGAACTCACAAAGAGGTGGGTCTCTAGAAAAAATGAGATCTAGATCTGCAAGGTTCCCCCCCTTGTCGATAAGCCCAGCTGTCGATATTTTTGTGCGGCTTGTGACAGAAGACTTGAAAGGTCTGTCTACTCGCAGAAAATTCGACAACTTGACACATTTACAGCGGCAAGCGATTAGCCAACTTCAGTCTTTAACAGACGTCGTAATAAAACCAGCCGACAAGGGGGGCAACATTGTAATCTGGCCCTGCTCACAGTATGAAAAAGAAGCCCTGAAACAACTACGGGATAGTAATACATACTCCAAATTACCATTTAATCCTACCGCCTCCTTTTCCTCCGCCCTCCAAGGCATCCTAGCTCGGGCGTGTGAAATGGATATTATTGACAAAAAAACGGTAGAGGCACTAACAGTACGCTTCCCTCGTACAGCTACATTTTATTTACTCCCTAAAATCCACAAGGACCCCCTCCACCCACCGGGACGTCCGATTGTGTCTGGTATAGGTGGACTGGTGGGCCCCATTTGTACTTTCATTGACAATCACCTTCGCCCACTAGTGGAGACTCTACCCTCCTATGTCAAAGACACATCGGAGGTCCTAAGACGGGTCGACGGGGTCCTTGTGGACAATCAGACCCTATTAGTCACGGCGGATGTGGAAAGCCTCTATACGTGTATCCAACATGAACTGGGTCTGGAGGCTGTGCGCCTCTTCCTCCGGGGTTCCGACCTGGACGGCCCCTCTGGTGACTTTTTGCTCGAGCTCCTGCGTTTTGTCCTGCATCACAATTATTTTTTATTTAAGGACACTGTTTATCTCCAGCGACGTGGCACGGCCATGGGAGTGGCCTGTGCACCCTCATACGCCAATCTCTTCCTGGGTGCTTGGGAAAGAGATATCTTTGGCGATGGGGGTGTCCAGGGTAGCGACCTGGCCGTGACATGGCTGAGATATATAGATGACATTTTTCTTTTGTGGCGGGGCACGGCGCAGGAGCTGGAGGCATTTATGAGCAGGTTAAATAAAAATGAGTGGGGAATTAGGCTTACTTATACCCATCACCAATCCAAAATGTCCTTTTTAGACATTGATCTGGAAGTTGACGAAGGAGGTTTTATACAGACCAATGTCTTTCGTAAATCGACATCCACAAATTCCCTCATCCATGCGTCCTCTGCTCATTCTGCCTCTACCATTGGTGCCGTCCCGGTGGGACAATTCCTGAGGATGAGGCGCATATGCTCAACTGACTCTCAATTTGAGATTCAGTCAGCTGATCTCACTCGACGGTTTCAAGAACGAGGATACAGTAATAGATGCATCCGCATTGGCTATAGGAGGGCGAGGGTCACCTCTCGCAATCAATTACTGTATTCAGCTTCCCTTGGTAGGAAGAGAGACACGGGGAGGATCCGCTACATTTCCACCTTCAATCATGAGTGGGGGGAGATGCGGCGGATCCTCTCCAAACATTGGGGTGTTCTTGGTGCGGAGCCCTCCCTACGCAATCTTCTGGGGGAATATCCACTCATGACACCCAGGAAAGCCAATAACCTTGGTGACATGTTGACACGGAGTCATTACATTCCCCCACCAACTAACCCATTCGGGTCCCGTGGACCTAGACTTGTTTTTTTTTCCTACGGCCGCTGTCTGGCCTGCGCCAATGCCGTGCGCTCTGTTTCCTTCTCCTCATCCGATGGCTCCCGTGACTATCAAATCCGTCACTTTATATCTTGTGCTTCAACTAATGTAATCTATTACGCAACTTGTGCTTGCAATTTAATTTATATTGGACTCACTACGAGGGAGCTACGGGGGAGGATACGGGAACATGTGCGCGACATTGGCGCCGCTAAGACGGTGGCCGATCTACGGGAATTAAAAACTATCCCACGTCACTTTCAACAAAAACATAATTGTGACCCTAAATCTTTGAAGGTGCGTGGAATTGATGTTCTACACCTCGGCTCTCGTGGCGGTGATTGGACTAAAATCCTTGGCCAAAAAGAAACTAAATGGATCATACGTCTGAAAACCATGTCTCCTTTAGGTCTTAACGAGACACTTAGTTTCGCTCCTTTTTTGTGATATGCATTTTTCTATGGATCGTTCTCCGCCTCAGATGTTATGCTATTATACTTTATTTTATTATTATTTTTGTGGCCCTCTATTTCTTTGTTTTTAATAATTGTTGTTTTTTGCTTTTAACATCACTTGGTGTGTGCTTTTCACCCTATTTACTTTATTCTCTTCTTATTCTTATTTTTGCCAAGATACAATCCATAAAAGAAAACAATTTGTGACCCACGTGTTGACCAAGCTGGATCTTATGGGACTGATGTCATACATCGGAATTTGGATGCCTGTTATATATGTGACAGCACTGTCTGTTCTAATACAACTTCTACATTGGATTGAATCATTTCATGTTGTATTTTGTTGCACTATACTCGTGATGTATGATGCCTCTCCCCTTCTGCTCTGGTCCCTGTTTACTTCCCGTGGTTCGCTTTCTCTTTGCTAGTGCCAATCTCTATTTTGGTGCTCAGTTTGCGGTGCGCATGCGCCGGAGGCACGCCGTTCTCGGCCCAGGCACGGCCGTCTTGCTCCTCGCCACGTACTTCCGGGGCACATACCAGGTGCTTCCGCTATGTGCGTTGCCGGGTGACGGACGCTGCCCGCGCCGACGATGCCTGGCGTCCGGCGCATGCGCCGCTCGGCGCTGATCACTTCCGGACTTCCGGTCACGTGGCCTACGATGCGGTCACGTGACCTGTTACCAACCTTTAAAAAGGTCCTGATCTTCTACCCATCTATGCCTCTTGAGAAAGCCCTCTATCCAGGGGCGAAACGCGCGTCGAGGCTCCATTTAGGGCCACCTGGTATCTCTGTCTCTCCTGGTCCTTGGCCTGTCTCTCACTTTTATCTATTATTGCGTTTGGTAAGCGACATCTGATATTTACATTGACACTGCATATTTACCCATACACCTGTATGGAGCGGTGCATTTGCATGGTGTGTCTTATATCCTTTTGTGCTTGCCCTCTTTTCCTCTTTTTTCCTGAGGAAATTTTTCTCAAAGTATATATATCCTGTATTCATATGACTATGTGCTGCATTTTGTAATCTATTACTACTTTATGTCGCCACTTGTCGTGGCCCTTTTTATATTTGATATCTAATAAAGCTATACTGTTTTTATGCCCATACGTACTCTGTTTCTCCTATTATTATATTTAATGCTGAGTAGGCTTGTGGTAATTACTAGCCATGCATTCTTTAATTGGCGTTTTTGCCACGATCATTTAAAATGAAGGCTCCCTTATGTATATATTATTGGAGGCAGGAGAATCTATGGGCCCCTGTCAGGTATATATTATAGGAGGCAGGAGAATGTATGGGCTCCTGTCAGGTATATATTATTGGAGGCAGCAGAATCTATGGGCTCCTGTCAGGTATATATTATTGGAGGCAGCAGAATGTATGGGCTCCTGTCAGGTAAATATTATTGGAGGCAGCAGAATGTATGGGCCCATTTCAGGTATATATTACTGGAGGAAGCAGAATCTATGGGCTCCTGTCAGGTATATATTATTGGAGGCAGGAGAATCTATGGGCTCCTGTCAGGTATATATCATTGGAGGCAGGAGAATATATGGGCTCCTGTCAGGTATATATTATTGGAGGCAGCAGAATCTATGGGCTCCTGTCAGGTATAAATGACTGGAGGCAGCAGAATGTATGGGCTCCTGTCAGGTATATATTATTGGATGCAGCAGAATCTATGGGCTCCTGTCAGGTATATATTATTGGAGGCAGCAGAATGTATGGGCTCTTGTCAGGTATATATTATTGGAGGCAGGAGAATCTATGGGCTCCTGTCAGGTATATATTATTGGAGGTAGGAGAATCTATGGGCTCCAGTCAGGTATATATTATTGGAGGCAGGAGAATGTATGGGCTCCTCTCAGGTATATATTATTGGAGGCAGGAGAATGTATGGGCTCCTGTCAGGTAAATATTATTGGAGGCAGCAGAATCTATGGGCTCCTGTCAGGTATATATTATTGGAGGCAGCAGAACCTATAGGCTCCTGTCAGGTATATATTATTGGAGGCAGCAGAATGTATGGGCTCTTGTCAGGTATATATTATTGGAGGCAGCAGAATCTATGGGCTCCTGTCAGGTATATATTATTGGAGGCAGGAGAATCTATGGGCTCCTGTCAGGTATATATTAATGGAGGCAGGAGAATCTATGGGCTCCAGTCAGGTATATATTATTAGAGGCAGGAGAATGTATGGGCTCCTGTCAGGTAAATATTATTGGAGGCAGCAGAATCTATGGGCTCCTGTCAGGTATATATTATTGGAGGCAGCAGAATCTATGGGCTCCTGTCAGGTATATATTATTGGAGGTAGGAGAATGTATGGGCTCCTGCCAGGTATATATTATTCAAGGCAGCAGAATGTATGGGCTCCTGTCAGGTATATATTATTGGAGGCAGCAGAATGTATGGGCTCCTGTCATGTATATATTATTGGAGGCAGGAGAATGTATAGGCTCCTGTCAGGTATATATTATTGGAGGCAGGAGAGTGTATGGTCTCCTGTCAGGTATATATTATTGGAGGCAGGAGAATCTATGGGCTCCTGTCGGGTATATATTATTGGAGGCAGCAGAATCTATGGGCTCCTGTCAGGTATATATTACTGGAGGCAGCAGAATGTATGGGCTCCTGTCAGGTAAATATTATTGGAGGCAGCAGAATGTATGGGCCCATTTCAGGTATATATTACTGGAGGAAGCAGAATCTATGGGCTCCTGTCAGGTATATATTATTGGAGGCAGGAGAATCTATGGGCTCCTGTCAGGTATATATCATTGGAGGCAGGAGAATATATGGGCTCCTGTCAGGTATATATTATTGGAGGCAGCAGAATCTATGGGCTCCTGTCAGGTATAAATGACTGGAGGCAGCAGAATGTATGGGCTCCTGTCAGGTATATATTATTGGATGCAGCAGAATCTATGGGCTCCTGTCAGGTATATATTATTGGAGGCAGCAGAATGTATGGGCTCTTGTCAGGTATATATTATTGGAGGCAGGAGAATCTATGGGCTCCTGTCAGGTATATATTATTGGAGGTAGGAGAATCTATGGGCTCCAGTCAGGTATATATTATTGGAGGCAGGAGAATGTATGGGCTCCTCTCAGGTATATATTATTGGAGGCAGGAGAATGTATGGGCTCCTGTCAGGTAAATATTATTGGAGGCAGCAGAATCTATGGGCTCCTGTCAGGTATATATTATTGGAGGCAGCAGAACCTATAGGCTCCTGTCAGGTATATATTATTGGAGGCAGCAGAATGTATGGGCTCTTGTCAGGTATATATTATTGGAGTCAGCAGAATCTATGGGCTCCTGTCAGGTATATATTATTGGAGGCAGGAGAATCTATGGGCTCCTGTCAGGTATATATTAATGGAGGCAGGAGAATCTATGGGCTCCAGTCAGGTATATATTATTAGAGGCAGGAGAATGTATGGGCTCCTGTCAGGTAAATATTATTGGAGGCAGCAGAATCTATGGGCTCCTGTCAGGTATATATTATTGGAGGCAGCAGAATCTATGGGCTCCTGTCAGGTATATATTATTGGAGGTAGGAGAATGTATGGGCTCCTGCCAGGTATATATTATTCAAGGCAGCAGAATGTATGGGCTCCTGTCAGGTATATATTATTGGAGGCAGCAGAATGTATGGGCTCCTGTCATGTATATATTATTGGAGGCAGGAGAATGTATAGGCTCCTGTCAGGTATATATTATTGGAGGCAGGAGAGTGTATGGGCTCCTGTCAGGTATATATTATTGGAGGCAGGAGAATCTATGGGCTCCTGTCGGGTATATATTATTGGAGGCAGCAGAATCTATGGGCTCCTGTCAGGTATATATTACTGGAGGCAGCAGAATCTATGGGCTCCTGTCAGGTATATATTATTGGATGCAGCAGAATGTATGGGCTCCTGTCATGTATATATTATTGGAGGCAGGAGAAGGTATGGGCTCCAGTCAGGTATATATTATTGAAGGCAGCAAAATCTATGGGCTCCTGTCATGTATATATTATTGGAGGCAGTAGAATCTATGGGCTCCTGTCAGGTATATATTATTGGATGCAGCAGAATGTATGGGCTCCAGTCAGGTATATATTATTGGAGGCACTAGAATGTATGGGCTCCTGTCAGGTATATATTATTCGAGGGAGCAGAATCTATGGGCTCCAGTCAGGTATATATTATTGGAGGCAGCAGAATCTATGGGCTCCTGGGAGGTATATATTACTGGAGGCAAAAGAATCTATGGGTTCCTGTCAGGTATATATTATTGGAGGCAGCAGAATCTATGGGCTCCTGTCAGGTATATATTATTGGATGCACCAGACTGTATGGGCTCCTGCCAGATGTATATTACAGGAGGCAGCAGAATCTATGGGCTCCTGTCATGTATTTATTATTGGAGGCAGCAGAATCTATGGGCTCCAGTCAGGTATATATTATTGGATGCAGCAGAATGTATGGGCTCCAGTCAGGTATATATTATTGGAGGCACTAGAATGTATGGGCTCCTGTCAGGTATATATTATTCGAGGGAGCAGAATCTATGGGCTCCAGTCAGGTATATATTATTGGAGGCAGCAGAATCTATGGGCTCCTGGCAGGTATATATTATTGGAGGCAGAAGAATCTATGGGTTCCTGTCAGGTATATATTATTGGAGGCAGCAGAATCTATGGGCTCCTGTCGGGTATATATTATTGGATGCACCAGACTGTATGGGCTCCTGCCAGGTGTATATTACAGGAGGCAGCAGAATCTATGGGCTCCTGTCATGTATTTATTATTGGAGGCAGCAGAATGTATGGGCTCCTGTCAGGTATATATTATTGGATGCAGCAGAATGTATGGGCTCCAGTCAGGTATATATTATTGGAGGCAGGAGAATGTATGGGCTCCTGTCAGGTATATATTATTGGAGGCAGCAGAATCTATGGGCTCCTGGCAGGTATATATTATTGGAGGCAGCAGAATCTATGGGCTCCTGTCAGGTATATATTATTGGAGGCAGCAGAATCTATGGGCTCCTGTCAGGTATATATTATTGGATGCACCAGACTGTATGGGCTCCTGCCAGGTGTATATTACAGGAGGCAGGAGAATGTATGGGGTCCTGTCAGGTATATCTTATTGGAGGCAGCAGAATCTATGGTCTCCTGTCAGGTATATATTATTGGAGGCACGAGAATGTATGGGCTCCTGTCAGGTATATATTATTGGAGGCAGCAGAATCTATGGGTTCCTGTCAGGTATATATTATTGGAGGCACGAGAATGTATGGGCTCCTGTCAGGTATATATTATTGGAGGCAGGAGAATATATGGGCTCCTGTCGGTATATATTATTGGAGGCAGCAGAATCTATGGGCTCCTGTCAGGTATATATTATTGGAGGCAGGAGAGTGTATGGGCTCCTGTCAGGTATATATTATTGGAGGCAGCAGAATCTATGGGCTCCTGTCAGGTATAAATTATTGGATGCACCAGACTGTATGGGCTCCTGCCAGGTATATATTACTGGAGGCAGGAGAATGTATGGGCTCCTGTCAGGTATATATTAATGGAGGCAGCAGAATCTATGGGCTCCTGTCAGGTATATATTATTGGAGGTAGGAGAATGTATGGGCTCCTGTCAGGTATATATTATTGGAGGCAGCAGAATCTATGGGCTCCTGTCAGGTATATATTATTGGAGGCAGCAGAATGTATGGGCTTCTGTCAGGTATATATTATTGGATGCAGCAGAATGTATGGGCTCCAGTCAGGTATATATTATTGGAGGCAGCAGAATCTATGGGCTTCTGTCAGGTATATATTATTGGATGCAGCAGAATGTATGGGCTCCAGTCAGGTATATATTATTGGAGGCAGCAGAATCTATAGGTTCCTGTCAGGTATATATTATTGGAGGCAGGAGAATGTATGGGCTCCTGTCAGGTATATATTACTCGAGGGAGCAGAATCTATGGGCTCCAGTCAGGTATATATTATTGGAGGCAGCAAAATCTATGGGCTCCTGGCAGGTATATATTATTGGAGTCAGCAGAATCTATGGGCTCCTGTCAGGTATATATTATTGGAGGCAGCAGAATCTATGGGCTCCTGTCAGGTATATATTATTGGAGGCAGCAGAATCTATAGGTTCCTGTCAGGTATATATTATTGGAGGCAGCAGAATCTATGGGCTCCTGTCAGGTATATATTATTCGAGGCAGGAAAATCTATGGGCTCCTGTCAGGTATATATTATTGGAGGCAGGAGAATGTATGGGCTCCAGTCAGGTATATATTATTGGAGGCAGGAGAATGTATGGGCTCCTCTCAGGTATATATTATTGGAGGCAGGAGAATGTATGGGCTCCTGTCAGGTAAATATTATTGGAGGCAGCGGAATCTATGGGCTCCTGTCAGGTATATATTATTGGAGGCAGCGGAATCTATGGGCTCCTGTCAGGTATATATTATTGGAGGCAGCATAATCTATGGACTCCTGTCAGGTATATATTATTGGAGCCAGCAGAGTCTATGGGCTCCTGTCAGGTATATATTATTGGAGGCAGCAGAATCCATTGGCTCCTGTCAGGTATATATTATTGGAGGCAGGAGAATCTATGGGCTTCTGTCAGGTATATATTATTGGAGGCAGCAGAATCTATGGGCTACTGTCAGGTATATATTATTGGATGCAGCAGAATGTATGGGCTCCAGTCAGGTATATATTATTGGAGGCAGGAGAATGTATGGGCTCCTGTCAGGTATATATTATTGGAGGCAGCAGAATCTATGGGCTTCTGTCAGGTATATATTATTGGAGGCAGCAGAATCTATGGGCTCCTGTCAGGTATATATTATTGGATGCACCAGACTGTATGGGCTCCTGCCAGGTGTATATTACAGGAGGCAGGAGAATGTATGGGCTCCTGTCAGGTATATATTATTGGAGGCAGCAGAATCTATGGGCTCCTGTCATGTATATATTATTGGAGGCAGCAGAATCTATGGGTTCCTGTCAGGTATATATTATTGGAGGCACGAGAATGTATGGGCTCCTGTCAGGTATATATTATTGGAGGCAGGAGAACATATGGGCTCCTGTCGGTATATATTATTGGAGGCAGCAGAATCTATGGGCTCCTGTCAGGTATATATTATTGGAGGCAGGAGAATGTATGGGCTCCTGTCAGGTATATATTATTGGAGGCAGCAGAATCTATGGACTCCTGTCAGGTATAAATTATTGGATGCACCAGACTGTATGGGCTCCTGCCAGGTATATATTACTGGAGGCAGGAGAATGTATGGTCTCCTGTCAGGTATATATTAATGGAGGCAGCAGAATCTATGGGCTCCTGTCAGGTATATATTATTGGAGGTAGGAGAATGTATGGGCTCCTGTCAGGTATATATTATTGGAGGCAGCAGAATCTATGGGCTCCTGTCATGTATATATTTTTGGAGGCAGCAGAATCTATGGGCTCCTGTCAGGTATATATTATTGGATGCAGCAGAATGTGTGGGCTCCAGTCAGGTATATATTATTGGAGGCAGGAGAATGTATCGGCTCCTGTGAGGTATATATTATTCGAGGGAGCAGAATCTATGGGCTCCTGGCAGGTATATATTATTGGAGTCAGCAGAATCTATGGGCTCCTGTCATGTATATATTATTGGAGGCAGCAGAATCTATGGGCTCCTGTCAGGTATATATTATTGGATGCACCAGACTGTATGAGCTCCTGCCAGGTGTATATTTCAGGAGGCAGGAGAATCTATGGGCTCCTGTCAGGTATATATTATTGGAGGCAGCAGAATCAATGGGCTCCTGTCAGGTATGTATTATTGGATGCACCAGACTGTATGGGCTCCTGCCAGGTGTATATTATTGGAGGCAGCAGAATCTATGGGCTCCTGTCAGGTATATATTATTGGATGCAGCAGAATGTATGGGATCCTGTCAGGTTTATTTTATTGGAGGCAGGAGAATGTATGGGCTCCTATCAGGTCTATATTATTGGAGGCAGCAGAATCTATTGGCTCCTGTCAGGTATATATTATTGGAGGCAGCAGAATCCATGGGCTCCTGTCATGTATATATTATTGGAGGCAGCAGAATCTATGGGCTACTGTCAGGTATATATTGTTGGATGCAGCAGAATGTATGGGCTCCTGTCAGGTTTATATTACTGGAGGCAGGAGAATGTATGGGCTCCTACCAGGTATATATTATTGGAGGCAGCAGAATCTATGGGCTCCTCTCAGGTATATATTATTGGAGGCAGCAGAATGAATGGGCTCATGTCAGGTATATATTATTGGAGGCAGGAGAATGTATGGGCTCCTGTCAGGTTTATATTATTGGAGGCACGAGAATGTATGGGCTCCTGTCAGGTATATATTATTGGAGGCAGGAGAATGTATGGGCTCCTGTCAGGTATATATTATTGGAGGCAGGAGAATGTATGGGCTCCTGTCAGGTATATATTATTGGAGGCAGCAGAATCTATGGACTCCTGTCAGGTATAAATTATTGGATGCACCAGACTGTATGGGCTCCTGCCAGGTATATATTACTGGAGGCAGGAGAATGTATGGTCTCCTGTCAGGTATATATTAATGGAGGCAGCAGAATCTATGGGCTCCTGTCAGGTATATATTATTGGAGGTAGGAGAATGTATGGGCTCCTGTCAGGTATATATTATTGGAGGCAGCAGAATCTATGGGCTCCTGTCATGTATATATTTTTGGAGGCAGCAGAATCTATGGGCTCCTGTCAGGTATATATTATTGGATGCAGCAGAATGTGTGGGCTCCAGTCAGGTATATATTATTGGAGGCAGGAGAATGTATCGGCTCCTGTGAGGTATATATTATTCGAGGGAGCAGAATCTATGGGCTCCTGGCAGGTATATATTATTGGAGTCAGCAGAATCTATGGGCTCCTGTCATGTATATATTATTGGAGGCAGCAGAATCTATGGGCTCCTGTCAGGTATATATTATTGGATGCACCAGACTGTATGAGCTCCTGCCAGGTGTATATTTCAGGAGGCAGGAGAATCTATGGGCTCCTGTCAGGTATATATTATTGGAGGCAGCAGAATCAATGGGCTCCTGTCAGGTATGTATTATTGGATGCACCAGACTGTATGGGCTCCTGCCAGGTGTATATTATTGGAGGCAGCAGAATCTATGGGCTCCTGTCAGGTATATATTATTGGATGCAGCAGAATGTATGGGATCCTGTCAGGTTTATTTTATTGGAGGCAGGAGAATGTATGGGCTCCTATCAGGTCTATATTATTGGAGGCAGCAGAATCTATTGGCTCCTGTCAGGTATATATTATTGGAGGCAGCAGAATCCATGGGCTCCTGTCATGTATATATTATTGGAGGCAGCAGAATCTATGGGCTACTGTCAGGTATATATTGTTGGATGCAGCAGAATGTATGGGCTCCTGTCAGGTTTATATTACTGGAGGCAGGAGAATGTATGGGCTCCTACCAGGTATATATTATTGGAGGCAGCAGAATCTATGGGCTCCTCTCAGGTATATATTATTGGAGGCAGCAGAATGAATGGGCTCATGTCAGGTATATATTATTGGAGGCAGGAGAATGTATGGGCTCCTGTCAGGTTTATATTATTGGAGGCACGAGAATGTATGGGCTCCTGTCAGGTATATATTATTGGAGGCAGGAGAATGTATGGGCTCCTGTCAGGTATATATTATTGGAGGCAGGAGAATGTATGGGCTCCTTTCAGATATATATTATTGGAGGCAGGAGAATGTACGGGCTCCTATCAGGTATATATTATTGGAGGCAGGAGAATCTATGGGCTCCTGTCAGGTATATATTATTGGAGGCAGGAGAAAGTATGGGCTCCTGTCAGGTATATATTATTGGAGGCAAGTGAATGTATGGGCTCCTGTCAGGTATATATTATTGGAGGTAGGAGAATGTATGGGCTCCTGTCAGGTATATGTTATTGGATGCAGCAGAATCTATGGGCTCCTGTCAGGTATATATTATTGGAGGCAGCAGAATTTATGGGCTCCTGTCAGGTATATCTTATTGGAGGCAGCAGAGTGTATGGGCTCCTGTCAGGTATATATTATTGGAGGCAGCAGAATCTATGGGCTCCTGTCAGGTATGTATTATTGGATGCAGCCGAATGTATGGGCTCCTGTCAGGTATATATTACTGGAGGCAGCAGAATCTATGGGCTCCTGTCAGATATATATTATTGGAGGCAGGAGAATCTATGGGCTCCTGTCAGGTATATATTATTGGAGGCAGCAGAATGTATGGGCTCCTGTCAGGTATATATTATTGGAGGCAGCTGAATATATGGGCTCCTGTCAGGTATATATTATTAGAGGTAGCAGAATCTATGAGCTCCTGTAAGGTATATATTATTGGATGCAGGAGAATCTATGGGCTCCAGTCAGGTATATATTATTGCAGGCAGGAGAATGTATGAGCTCCAGTCAGGTATATATTATTGGATGCAGCAGAATGTATGGGCCCATGTGAGGTATATATTATTGGAGGCAGCAGAATCTATAGGCTCCTGTCAGGTATATATTATTGGAGGCATCAGACTCTATAGGCTCCTGTCAGTTATATATTATTGGATGCAGGAGAATGTATGGTCTCCTGTCAGGTATATATTATTGGAGGCAGCAGAATCTATGGGCTCCTGTCAGGTATATATTATTGGAGGCATCAGACTCTATAGGCTCCTGTCAGTTATATATTATTGGATGCAGGAGAATGTATGGTCTCCTGTCAGGTATATATTATTGGAGGCAGCAGAATCTATGGTCTCCTGTCAGGTATATATTATTGGAGGCAGTAGAATCTATGGGCTCCTGTCAGGTATATATTATTGGAGGCAGCAGAACCTATGGGCTCCTGTCAGGTATATATTATTGGATGCAGCAGAAAGTATGGGCTTCTGTCAAGTATATATTATTGGAGGCAGCATAATGTATGGGCTCCTGTCAGGTATATATTATTGGATGCAGCAGATTCTATGGGCTCCTGTCAGGTATATATTATTGGAGGCAGGAGAATGTATGGGCTCCTGTCAGGTATATATTATTGGAGGCAGGAGAATGTATGGGCTCCTGTCAGGTATATATTATTGGATGCAGCAGAATGTATGGGCTCCAGTCAGGTATATATTATTGAAGGTAACAGAATCTATGGGCTCCTGTCAGGTATATATTATTTGAGGCAGCAGAATGTATGGGCTCTTGTCAGGTATATATTATTGAAGGCAGGAGAATGTATGGGCTCCTGTCAGGTATATATTATTAGAGCAGAATGTATGGGCTTCTGTCAGGTATATATTATTGGAGGCAGCAGAATCTATGGGCTCCTGTCATGTATATATTATTAGAGGTAGCAGAATCTATGAGCTCCTGTCAGGTATATGTTATTGGAGGCAGGAGAATCTATGGGCTCCAGTAAGGTATATATTATTGCAGGCAGGAGAATGTGTGAGGTCCAGTCAGGTATATTTTATTGGAGCCAGCAGAATGTATGGGCTCCTGTCAGGAATATATTATTGGAGGCAGGAGAATCTATGGTATCCTTTCAGTCATATATTATTGGAGGCAGGAGAATGTATGGGCTCCTGTCAGGTATATATTATTGGAGGAAGCAGAATGTATGGGCTCCTGTCAGGTATATATTATTGGAGGCAGCAGAATCTCTGGGCTCCTGTCAGGAATATATTATTGGAGGCAGGAGAATCTATGGTCTCCTGTCAGGTATATATTATTGGAGGCAGGAGAATGTATGGGCTCCTGTCAGTTATATATTATTGGAGGCAGGAGAATGTATGGGCTCCTGTCAGGTATATATTATTGGATGCAGCAGAATGTATGGGCTCCAGTCAGGTATATATTATTGGAGGTAACAGAATCTATGGGCTCCTGTCAGGTATATATTATTTGAGGCAGCAGAATGTATGGGCTCTTGTCAGGTATATATTATTGGAGGCAGGAGAATGTATGGGCTCCTGTCAGGTATATATTATTAGAGCAGAATGTATGGGCTTCTGTCAGGTATATATTATTGGAGGCAGCAGAATCTATGGGCTCCTGTCATGTATATATTATTAGAGGTAGCAGATTCTATGAGCTCCTGTCAGGTATATATTATTGGAGGCAGGAGAATCTATGGACTCCTCTCAGTTATATATTATTGCAGGCAGGAGAATGTGTGAGGTCCAGTCAGGTATATTTTATTGGAGCCAGCAGAGTGTATGGGCTCCTGTCAGGTATATATTATTGGAGGCAGGAGAATCTATGGGCTCCAGTCAGGTATATATTATTGCAGGCAGGAGAAAGTGTGAGGTCCAGTCAGTTATATTTTATTGGAGCCAGCAGAATGTATGGGCTCCTGTCAGGTATATATTATTGGATGCAGCAGAATCTATGGGCTCCTGTCAGGAATATATTATTGGAGGCAGGAGAATCTATGGTCTCCTGTCAGGTATATATTATTGGAGGCAGGAGAATGTATGGGCTCCTGTCAGGTATATATTATTGGAGGGAGCAGAATGTATGGGCTCCTGTCAGGTATATATTATTGGAGGCAGGTGAATGTATGGGCTCCTGTCAGGTATATATTATTGGAGGTAGGAGAATCTATGGGCTCCTGTCAGGTATATATTATTGGATGCAGCAGAATGTATGGGCTCTTGTCAGTTATATATTATTGGAGGCAGCATAATCTATGGGCTCCTGCCAGGTATATATTATTGGAGGCAGCAGAATCTATGGGCTCCTGTCAAGTATATATTATTGGAGGCAGCAGAATCTATGGGCTCCAGTCAGGTATATATTATTGGATGCAGCAGAGTGTATGGGCTCCTGTCAGGTATATATTATTGGAGGCAGGAGAATCTATGGGCTCCTGTCAGGTATATATTATTGGAGGCAGGAGAATGTATGGGCTCCTGTCAGGTATATATTATTGGAGGCAGCAGAATCTATGGGCTCCTGTCAGGTATATATTATTGGAGGCAGCAGAATCTATGGGCTCCTGTCAGGTATATATTATTGGAGGCAGCAGACTCTATCGGCTACTGTCAGGTATATATTATTGGAGGCAGCAGACTCTATAGGCTCCTGTCAGTTATATATTATTGGATGCAGGAGAATGTATGGTCTCCTGTCAGGTATATATTATTGGAGGCAGCAGAATCTATGGGCTCCTGTTAGGTATATATTATTGGAGGCAGCAGAATCTATGGGCTCCTGTCAGGTATATATTATTGGATGCAGCAGATTGTATGGGCTCCTGTCAAGTATATATTATAGGAGGCAGCAGAATGTATCGGCTCCTGTCAGGTATATATTATTGGATGCAGCAGAGTGTATGGGCTCCTGTCACGTATATATTATTGGAGGCAGGAGAATGTATTGGCTCCTGTCAGGTATATATTATTGGAGGCAGGAGAATGTATGGGCTCCTGTCAGGTATATATTATTGGAGGAAGCAGAATGTATGGGCTCCTGTCAGGTATATATTATTGGAGGCAGCAGAATCTCTGGGCTCCTGTCAGGAATATATTATTGGAGGCAGGAGAATGTATGGGCTCCTGCCAGGTATATATTATTAGAGCAGAATGTATGGGCTTCTGTCAGGTATATATTATTGGAGGCAGCAGAATCTATGGGCTCCTGTCAGGTATATATAATTAGAGGTAGCATAATCTATGGGCTCCAGTCAGGTATATATTATTGCAGGCAGGAGAATGTATGAGCTCCAGTCAGGTATATTTTATTGGAGCCAGCAGAATGTATGGGCTCCTGTCAGGTATATATTATTGGAGGCAGGAGAATCTATGGGCTCCTGTCAGGTATATATTATTGGAGGCAGGAGAATCTATGGGCTCCTGTCAGGTATATATTATTGGAGGCAGCAGAATCTCTGGGCTCCTGTCAGGTATATATTATTGGAGGCAGGTGAATGTATGGGCTCCTGTCAGGTATATATTATTGGAGGTAGGAGAATGTATGGGCTCCTGTCAGGTATATATTATTGGATGCAGCAGAATGTATGGGCTCCTGTCAGCTATATATTATTGGAGGCAGCAGAATCTATGGGCTCCAGTCAGGTATATATGATTGGAGGCAGGAGAATCTATGGGCTCCTGTCAGGTATATATTATTGGAGGCAGGAGAATGTATGGGCTCCTGTCAGGTATATATTATTGGAGGAAGCAGAATGTATGGGCTCCTGTCAGGTATATAATATTGGAGGCAGGAGAATGTATGGGCTCCTGTCAGGTATATATTATTTGAGGCAGGAGAATGTATGGGCTCCTGTCAGGTATATATTATTGGAGGCAACAGAATGTATGGGCTCCTGTCAGGTATATATTATTGAAGGCACCAGAATATATGGGCTCCTGTCAGGTATATATTATTGGACGCAGGAGAATCTTTGGGCTCCTGTCAGGTATATATTATTGGAGGCAGCAGAGTGTATAGGCTCCTGTCAGGTATATATTATTGGAGACAGGAGAATGTATGGGCTCCTGTCAGGTATATATTATTGGAGGCTGGAGAATGTATGGGCTCCTGTCAGGTAAATATTATTGGAGGCAGCAGAACGTATGGGCTCCTGTCAGGTATATATTATTGGAGGCAGGAGAATGTATGTGCTCCTGTCAGGTATATATTATTGGAGGCAGGAGAATGTATGGGCTCCTGTCAGGTAAATATTATTGGAGTCAGCAGAATGTATGGGTCCTGTCAGGTATATATTATTGGAGGCAGCAGAATCTATGGGCTCCTGTCAGGTATATATTATTGGATGCAGCAGAATGTATTGGCTCCTGTCAGTTATATATTATCGGAGGCAGGAGAATGTATGGGCTCCTGTCAGGTATATATTTTTGGAGGCAGGAGAATCTATGGGCTCCTGTCAGGTATATATTTTTGGAGGCAGCAGAATGTATGGGCTCCTGTCAGGTATATATTATTGGAGGCAAGAGAATGTATGGGATCCTGTCAGGTATATATTATTGGAGGCAGCAGTATCTATGGGCTCCTGTCAGGTATAAATTATTGGAGGCAGCAGAATCTATGGGCTCCTGTGAGGTATATATTATTGGATGCAGCAGAATCTATGGGCTCCTGTCAGGTATATAATATTGGAGGCAGGAGAATCTATGGGTTCCTGTCAGTTATATATTATTGGAGGCAGCAGAATGTATGGGCTCCTGTCAGGTATATATTATTGGAGGCAGCAGAATCTATGAGCTCCTGTCAGGTATATGTTATTGGAGACAGGAGAATCTATGGGCTCTTGTCAGGTATATATTATTGGAGGCAGCATTATCGATGGGCTCCTGTCAGGTATATATTATTGGAGGCAGGAGAATTTATGGGCTCCTGTCAGGTATATATTATTAGAGGCAGCAGAATGTATGGGCTCCTGTCAGGTATATATTATTGGAGGCAGCAGAATCTATGGGCTCCTGTCAGGTATATATTATTTTAGGCAGCAGAATCTATGGTCTCCTGTCAGGTATATATTGTTGGATGCAACAGAATCTATTGGCTCCCGTCAGGTATATATTATTGGAGGCAGCAGAATCTATGGGCTCCTGTCAGATATATATTATTGGAGTCAGCAGAATGTATGGGCTCTTGTCAGGTATATATTATTGGATGCAGCAGAATGTATGGGCTCCCGTCAGGTATATATTATTGGAGGCAGCAGAATCTATGGGCTCCTGTCAGGTATATATTATTGGAGGCCGCAGAATCTATGGGCTCCTGTGAGGTATATATTATTGGAGGCAGGAGAATATATGGACTCCTACCAGGTATATATTGTAACATACCTGGCGGCGTCCTTTCATAGTGGTCCATCTCCCACTGTGCAAGAGCGCTCACTTGATCTCCAGTCCAGTTTGCTAGCCTTGCTTCCCCTTCCATGCAGTCTGTTTGCCTCTGTGTCTGCTGCTTAAGGGCTGCGCCCAATCACTTCCTGCTTTTTGTACCTGCTGCAGACACACCCCTTGTGCGTCCTCAGCCTATTGCTGTCTGCCATCTGGTATTTAACCCAGCTGATCCAATGAATCCCTGCCTGAGCATTGTGTGCTGTCAGTTGGCGTTTGGTCACTGATATGCCACGTCCCGTTTATGTTTCCTGCCTTCGGTATCAGTTCCCGTGTCTGAACTGTGTCCTGTCTGTATTGTCTTCTAGCCTGTTGTCTTCGGCCTATCCTGGAGGCTGTATTTCCAGGCCTGTATGAACTCGCTCCTGCCTGTTCGTTCCGCCTTCTAGGGGCCGCTTACCTAGACCCGCTCCTGTATCTTGCTGCTGTGTGTGTTCTTGTCTGAATACTCTCCTAGCCTGTTTTGTTTTTCTCTATGTCCGTACTTTCCCTTTTTCTGCAGAGCCTGAACTCGTACCTAACTCCTGCTCGTTGTCACTGTACTTCCGTTTGTGAGTTTGGGGTCCACTCGCTACTTCTCTGCAAGTACCCTGTGGGTATCTGGTTCTGCCTTTTCCTTCTAGTCTGTTCCGTGTGAACAGAGCCCTGTCTCTACCGCGTCTGCGGTTTTCGCTTTGCTCAGCTCTGTCCACCGCGTCTGCGGTTTTCGCTTTGCTCAGCTCTGTCCACCGCGTCTGCGGTTTTCGCTTTGCTCAGCTCTGTCCACCGCGTCTGCGGTTTTCGCTTTGCTCAGCTCTGTCCACCGCGTCTGCGGTTTTCGCTTTGCTCAGCTCTGTCCACCGCGTCTGCGGTTTTCGCTTTGCTCAGCTCTGTCCACCGCGTCTGCGGTTTTCGCTTTGCTCAGCTCTGTCCACCGCGTCTGCGGTTTTCGCTTTGCTCAGCTCTGTCCACCGCGTCTGCGGTTTTCGCTTTGCTCAGCTCTGTCCACCGTGTCTGCGGTTTTCTCTTTGCTCAGATCTGTCCACCGCGTCTGCGGTTTTCGCTTTGCTCAGCTCTGTCCACCGCGTCTGCGGTTTTCGCTTTGCTCTGCCCTGTCCACCGTGTCTGCGGTTTTGAATTTGTCTCCCAGTCTGTACTGGACCCTACCCAGCCTGCGCTCTAGTCTGCCTGTTCCTGTATTCCCCGGTGTGGAATAACAGTAGTGTCCGGAGTCTGACCTGGAGTAGACCCTGGTTCCTCTGCTCGGTTCCTCCATGGTGCACTGGCGTCGTATGCCGTCGTGCGACCTTGGTCAGATCGGGCAGATACTTAGTTACGCCCCTCCAGGCACTCTCCGGTTCATGGCACAGTGGAATCACTACATAAACACGCACACGCCAGTCAGTCCGGGCATGTGCATTACATATATTATTGGAGGCAGGAGAATGTATGGGCTCCTGTCAGGTATATATTATTGGAGGCAGCAGAATGTATGGGCTCCTGTCAGGTATATATTATTGGATGCAGCAGACAGTATGGGCTCCTGTCAGGTATATATTATTGGATGCAGCAGACAGTATGGGCTCCTGTCAGGTATATATTATTGGAGGCAGGAGAATGTATGGGATCCTGTCAAGTATATATTATTGGAGGCTGCAGAATCTATGGACTCCTATCGGTATATATTAATGGAGGCAGCAGAATGTATGGGCTCCTGTCGGTATATATTAATGGAGGCAGCAGAATGTATGGGATCCTGTCGGTATATATTAAGGGAGGCAGCAGAATGTATGGGCTCCTGTCGGTATATATTAATGGAGGCAGGAGAATGTATGGGATCCTGTCAAGTATATAGTATTGGAGGCAGCAGAATCTATGGGCTCCTGTCGGTATATATTAATGAAGGCAGCGGAATGTATGGGCCCCTGTCAGGTATATATTATTGGAGACAGCAGAAAGTAATGGCTCCTGTCAGGTATATATTATTGGAGGCAGGAGAATGTATGGGCCACTGTCAGGTATATATTATTGGAGTCAGGAGAATCTATGGGCTCCTGTCAGGTATATAATATTGGAGGCAGCAGAATCTATGGGCTCCTGTCAGGTATAGATTATTGGATGCAGCAGAATGTATGGGCTCCTGTCAGGTATATATTATTGGATGCACCAGACTGTATGGGCTCCTGCCAGGTGTATATTACAGGAGGCAGGAGAATGTAATGGTTCCTGTCAGATATATATTATTGGAGGCAGGAGAATGTATGGGCTACTGTCAGGTATATATTATTGGAGTCAGGAGAATCTATGGGCTCCTGTCAGGTATATAATATTGGAGGCAGCAGAATCTATGGGCTCCTGTCAGGTATATATTATTGGATGCAGCAGAATGTATGGGCTCCAGTCAGGTATATATTATTGGAGGCAGGAGAATGTATGGGCTCCTGTCAGGTATATATTATTCGAGGGAGCAGAATCTATGGGCTCCAGTCAGGTATATATTATTGGAGGCAGCAGAATCTATGGGCTCCTGGCAGGTATATATTATTGGATGCACCAGACTGTATGGGCTCCTGCCAGGTGTATATTACAGGAGGCAGGAGAATGTAATGGTTCCTGTCAGGTATATATTATTGGAGGCAGCAGAATCTATGGGTTCCTGTCAGGTATATATTATTGGAGGCAGGAGAATGTATGGGCTCCTGTCAGGTATATATTATTGGAGGCAGGAGAATCTATGTGCGCCAGTCAGGTATATATTATTGGAGGCAGGAGAATGTATGGGCTCCTGTCAGGTTTATATTATTGGAGGCAGGAGAATCTATGTGCGCCAGTCAGGTATATATTATTGGAGGCAGGAGAATCTATGGGCTCCTATCAGGTATATATTATTGGAGGCAGCAGAATCTATTGGCTCCTGTCAGGTATATATTATTGGAGGCAGCAGAATCTATGGGCTCCTACCAGGTATATATTATTGGAGGCAGCAGAATCTATGGGCTCCTGTCAGGTATATATTTTTGGAGGCAGCAGAATGTATGGGCTCCTGTCAGTTATATATTATTGGAGGCAGGAGAATGTATGGGCTCCTCTCAGGTATATATTATTGGAGGCAGCAGAATGAATGGGCTCATGTCAGGTATATATTATTGGAGGCAGGAGAATGTATGGGCTCCTGTCAGGTTTATATTATTGGAGGCAGGAGAATGTATGGGCTCCTGTCAGGTATATATTATTGGAGGCAGGAGAATGTATGGGCTCCTGTCAGGTATATATTATTGGAGGCAGGAGAATGTATGGGCTCCTTTCAGGTATATATTATTGGAGGCAGGAGAATGTACGGGCTCCTATCAGGTATATATTATTGGAGGCAGGAGAATGTATGGGCTCCTGTCAGGTATATATTATTGGAGGCAGCAGAATGTATGGGCTCCTGTCAGGTATATATTATTGGAGGCAGAAGAATCTATGGGCTCCTGTCAGGTATATATTATTGGAGGCAAGTGAATGTATGGGCTCCTGTCAGGTATATATTATTGGAGGCAGCAGAATGTATGGGCTCCTGTCAGGTATATGTTATTGGATGCAGCAGAATCTATGTGCTCCTGTCAGGTATATATTATTGGAGGCAGCAGAATTTAAGGGCTCCTGTCAGGTATATATTATTGGAGGCAGCAGAATTTATGGGCTCCTGTCAGGTATATCTTATTGGAGGCAGCAGAGTGTATGGGCTCCTGTCAGGTATATATTATCGGAGGCAGCAGAATCTATGGGCTCCTGTCAGGTATATATTATTGGAGGCAGCAGAATGTATGGGCTCCTGTCAGGTATATATTACTGGAGGCAGCAGAATCTATGGGCTCCTGTCAGATATATATTATTGGAGGCAGGAGAATCTATGGGCTCCTGTCAGGTATATATTATTGGAGTCAGCAGAATGTATGGGCTCCTGTCAGGTATATATTATTGGAGGCAACAGAATGTATGGGCTCCTGTCAGGTATATATTATTGGAGGCAGCTGGATATATGGGCTCCTGTCAGGTATACATTATTAGAGGTAGCAGAATCTATGAGCTCCTGTCAGGTATATATTATTGGAGGCAGGAGAATCTATGGGCTCCAGTCAGGTATATATTATTGCAGGCAGGAGAATGTATGAGCTCCAGTCAGGTATATATTATTGGAGGAAGCAGACTCTATAGGCTCCTGTCAGTTATATATTATTGGAGGCAGGAGAATGTATGGGCTCCTGTCAGGTATATATTATTGGAGGCAGCAGAATGTATGGGCTCCTGTCAGGTTTATATTATTGGAGGCAGGAGAATGTATGGGCTCCTGTCAGGTATATATTATTGGAGGCAGCAGAATCTATGGGCTCCTGTCAGGTATGTATTATTGGATGCAGCAGAAAGTATGGGCTCCTGCCAGGTATATATTACTGGAGGCAGCAGAATCTATGGGGTCCTGTCAGATATATATTATTGGAGGCAGGAGAATCTATGGGCTCCTGTCAGGTATATATTATTGGAGGCAGCAGAATGCATAGGCTCCTGTCAGGTATATATTATTGGAGGCAACAGAATGTATGGGCTCCTGTCAGGTATATATTATTGGAGGCAGGTGTATGTATGGGCTCCTGTCAGGTATATATTATTGGAGGTAGGAGAATGTATGGGCTCCTGTCAGGTATATATTATTGGATGCAGCAGAATGTATGGGCTCCTGTCAGGTATATATTATTGGAGGCAGCAGAATCTATGGGCTACTGTCAGGTATATATTATTGGAGACAGCAAAATCTATGGGCTCCTGTCAGGTATATATTATTGGAGGCAGCAGAATCTATGGGCTCCTGTCAGGTATATATTATTGGAGGCAGCAGAATCTATGGGCTCCTGTCAGGTATATATTATTGGAGGCAGCAGAACCTATGTGCTCCTGTCAGATATATATTATTGGAGGCAGCAGAATGTATGGGCTTCTGTCAGGTATATATTATCGGAGGCAGTAGAATGTATGGGCTCCTGTCAGGTATATATTATTGGAGGCAGGAGAATGCATGGGCTCCTGTCAGGTATATATTATTGGAGGCAGGAGAATGTATGGGCTCCTGTCAGGTAAATATTATTGGAGTCAGCAGAATGTATGGGTCCTGTCAAGTATATATTATTGGAGGCCGGAGAATCCATGGGCTCCTGTCACGTATATATTATTAGAGGCAGGAGAATGTATGGGCTCCTGTCAGGTATATATTATTGGAGGCAGCAGAATCTTTGGGCTCCTGTCAGGTATATATTATTGGAGACAGCAGAATGTATAGGCTCCTGTCAGGTATATATTATTGGAGGCAGGAGAATGTATGGGCTCCTGTCACGTATATATTATTGGAGGCAGAAGAATGTATGGGTCCTGTCAGGTATATATTATTGGAGGCAGCAGAATCTATGGGCTCCTCTCAGGTATATATTATTGCAGGCAGGAGAATCTATTGGCTCCTGTCAGGTATATATTATTGGAGGCAGCAGAATCTATGGGCTCCTGTCAGGTATATATTATTGGAGGCAGCAGAATCTATGGGCTCCTGTCAGGTATATATAATTAGAGGTAGCAGAATCTATGGGCTCCAGTCAGGTATATATTATTGCAGGCAGGAGAATGTATGAGCTCCAGTCAGGTATATTTTATTGGAGCCAGCAGAATGTATGGGCTCCTGTCAGATATATATTATTGGATGCAGCAGAATCTATGGGCTCCTGTCAGGTATATATTATTGGAGGCAGGAGAATGTATGGGCTCCTGTCAGGTATATATTATTGGAGGCAGGAGAATCTATGGGCTCCTGTCAGGTATATATTATTGGAGGCAGCAGAATGTATGGGCTCCTGTGAGGTATATATTATTGGAGGCAGGTGAATATATGGGCTCCTGTCAGGTATATATTATTGGAGGTAGGAGAATGTATGGGCTCCTGTCAGGTATATATTATTTGATGCAGCAGAATGTATGGGCTCCTGTCAGGTATATATTATTGGAGGCAGCAGAATCTATGGGCTCCAGTCAGGTATATATGATTGGAGACAGGAGAATCTATGTGCTCCTGTCAGGTATATATTATTTAAGGCACCATAATGTATGGGCTCCTGTCAGGTATATATTATTGGAGGAAGCAGAATGTATGGGCTCCTGTGAGGTATATATTATTGGAGGCAGGAGAATGTATGGGCTCCTGTCAGGTATATATTATTGGAGGCAGGAGAATGTATGGGCTCCTGTCAGGTATATATTATTTGAGGCAGGAGAATGTATTGGCTCCTGTCAGGTATATAATATTGGAGGCAACAGAATGTATGGGCTCCTGTCAGGTATATATTATTGAAGGCACCAGAATGTATGGGCTCCTGTCAGGTATATATTATTGGACGCAGGAGAATCTATGGGCTCCAGTCAGGTATATATTATTGGAGGCAGCAGAGTGTATGGGCTCCTGTCAGGTATATATTATTGGAGGCAGGAGAATGTATGGGCTCCTGTCAGGTATATATTATTGGAGGCTGGAGAATGTATGGGCTCCTGTCAGGTATATATTATTGGAGGCAGCAGAATGTATGGGCTCCTGTCAAGTAAATATTATTGGAGGCAGCAGAACGTATGGGCTCCTGTCAGGTATAGATTATTGGAGGCAGCAGAATGTATGGGCTCCTGTCAGGTATATATTATTGGAGGCAGGAGAATGCATGGGCTCCTGTCAGGTATATATTATTGGAGGCAGGAGAATGTATGGGCTCCTGTCAGGTAAATATTATTGGAGTCAGCAGAATGTATGGGTCCTGTCAAGTATATATTATTGGAGGCCGGAGAATCCATGGGCTCCTGTCACGTATATATTATTAGAGGCAGGAGAATGTATGGGCTCCTGTCAGGTATATATTATTGGAGGCAGCAGAATCTTTGGGCTCCTGTCAGGTATATATTATTGGAGACAGCAGAATGTATAGGCTCCTGTCAGGTATATATTATTGGAGGCAGGAGAATGTATGGGCTCCTGTCACGTATATATTATTGGAGGCAGAAGAATGTATGGGTCCTGTCAGGTATATATTATTGGAGGCAGCAGAATCTATGGGCTCCTCTCAGGTATATATTATTGCAGGCAGGAGAATCTATTGGCTCCTGTCAGGTATATATTATTGGAGGCAGCAGAATCTATGGGCTCCTGTCAGGTATATATTTTTGGAGGCAGGAGAATCTATGGGCTCCTGTCAGGTATATATAATTAGAGGTAGCAGAATCTATGGGCTCCAGTCAGGTATATATTATTGCAGGCAGGAGAATGTATGAGCTCCAGTCAGGTATATTTTATTGGAGCCAGCAGAATGTATGGGCTCCTGTCAGATATATATTATTGGATGCAGCAGAATCTATGGGCTCCTGTCAGGTATATATTATTGGAGGCAGGAGAATGTATGGGCTCCTGTCAGGTATGTATTATTGGAGGCAGGGGAATGTATGGGCTCCAGTCAGCTATATATTATTGGAGGCAGGAGAATGTATGCGCTCCTGTCAGGTATATATTATTGGAGGCAGCAGAATGTATGGGCTCCTGTCAGGTATATATTATTGGAGGCAGGAGAAAGTATGGGCTCCTGTCAGGTATATATTATTGAAGGAAGGAGAATTTATGGGCTCCTTTCAGGTATATATTATTGGAGGCAGGAGTATGTATGGGCTCCTGTCAGGTATATATTATTGAAGGAAGGAGAATGTATGGGCTCCTGTCAGGTATATATTATTGGAGGCAGGAGAATGTATGGGCTCCTGTCAGGTATATAATATTGGAGGCAACAGAATGTATGGGCTCCTGTGAGGTATATATTATTGGGGGCAGCAGAATCTATGGGCTCCTGTCAGGTATATATTATTGGAGGCAGGAGAAAGTATGGGCTCCTGTCAGGTATATATTATTGAAGGAAGGAGAATGTATGGGCTCCTGTCAGGTATATATTATTGGAGGCAGGAGTATGTATGGGCTCCTGTCAGGTATATATTATTGAAGGAAGGAGAATGTATGGGCTCCTGTCAGGTATATATTATTTGAGGTAGGAGAATGTATGGGCTCCTGTCGGGTATATATTATTGGAGGCAGCTGAATCCATGAGCTCCTGTCAGGTATATATTATTGGATGCAGCAGAATGTATGGGCTCCAGTCAGGTATATATTATTGAAGGCAGCAGAATCTATGGGCTCCTGTCAGGTATATATTATTGGATGCAGCAGAATCTATAGGCTCCTGTCAGGTATATATTATTTGAGGCAGCAGAATCTATGGGCTCCTGTCAGGTATATATTTTTGGAGGCAGCAGAATCTCTGGGCTCCTGTCAGGTATATATTATTGGAGGTAGGAGAATGTATTGGCTCCTGTCAGGTATATATTATTGGAGGCAGGAGAATGTATGGGCTCCTGTCAGGTATATATTATTGGAGGCACGAGAATGTATGGGCTCCTGTCAGTATATATTATTGGAGGCAGGAGAATGTATGGGCTTCTGTCAGGTACATAATATTGGAGGCAGCAGAATGTATGGGCTCCTGTCGGGTATATATTATTAGAGGCAGCAGAATGTGTGGGCTCCTGTCAGGTATATATTATTGGAGGCAGCAGAATGAATGGGCTCCTGTCAGGTATATATTATTGGAGGCAGCAGAATGTATGGGCTCCTCTCAGGTATATATTATTGGAGGCAGGAGAATCTATGGGCTCCTATCAGGTATATATTATTGGAGGCAGGAGAATGAATGGGCTCCTGTCAGGTATATATTATTGGAGGCAGCAGAATCTATGGGCTCCTATCAGGTATATATTATTTGAGGCAGTAGAATCTATGGTCTCCTGTCAGGTATATATTATTGGAGGCAGCAGAATGTATGGGCTCCTACCAGGTATATATTATTGGAGGCAGGGGAATGTATGGGCTCCTGTCAGGTATATATTATTGGAGGCAGGAGAATGTATGGGCTCCTGTCTGGTATATATTATTGGAGGCAGGAGAATCTAATGGCTCCAGTCAGGTATATATTATTGGAGGCAGGAGAATGTATGGGCTCCTGTCAGGTATATATTATTGGAGGCAACAGAATCTTTGTGCTCCTGTCAGGTATATATTATTGGAGGCAGGAGAATGTATGAGCTCCTGCCAGGTATATATTATTAGAGGCAGCAGAATCTGTGGGCTACTGTCAGTTATATATTATTGGATGCAGCAGAATCTATGGGCTCCTGTCAGGTATATTTTATTGGAGGCCGGAGAATGTATGGGCTCCTGTCAGGTATATATTATTGGAGGCAGGAGAATGTATTGGCTCCTGTCAGGTATATATTATTGGAGGCAGCAGAATCTATGGGCTCCTGTCAGGTATATATTATTGGAGGCAACAGAATCTATGGGCTCCTGTCAGGTATATTTTATTGGAGGCCGGAGAATCTATGGGCCCCTGTTAGGTATATATTATTGGAGTCAGCAGAATGTATGGGCTCCTGTCAGGTATATATTATTGGAGGCAGGAGAATGTATGGGCACCTGTCAACTATATATTATTGGAGGCAGCAGAATGCATGGGATCCTGTCAGGTATATATTATTGGAGGCAGGAGAATGTATGGGCTCCTGTCAGGTATATATTATTGGAGGCAGCAGAATGTATGGGCTCCTGTCAGGTATATATTATTGGAGGCAGGAGAATGTTGGGCTCCTGTCAGGTATATATTATTGGAGGCAGGAGAATGTATGGACTTCTGTCAGGTATATATTATTGGAGGCAGGAGAATGTATGGGCTCCTGTCAGTTCTATATTATTGGAGGCAGGAGAATGTATGATCTCCTGTCATGTATATATTATTGGAGGCAGGAGAATGTATGGGCTCCTGTCAGGTATATATTATTGGAGGCAGGAGAAGGTATGGGCTTCTGTCAGGTATATATTATTGGAGGCAGGAGATTGTATGGGCTCCTGTCAGGTATATATTATTGGAGGCAGGAGACTGTATGGGCTCCTGTCAGGTATATATTATTGGAGGCAGCAGAATGTATGGGCTCCTGTCAGGTATATATTATTGGAGGCTGCAGAATGTATGGGCTCCTGTCAGGTATATATTATTGGAGGCAGGAGAATGTATGGGCTCCAGTCAGGTATATATTATTGGAGGCAGCAGAATGTATGGGCTACTGTCAAGTATATATTATTGGAGGCAGAATGTATGGGCTCCTGTCAGGTATATATTATTGTAGGCAAGAGAATGTATGGGTCTAGTCAGGTATATATTATTGGAGGCAGCAGAATCTAAGGGCTGCTGTCAGGTATATATTATTGGAGGCAGCAGAATCTATGGGCTCCTGTCGGGTATATATTATTGGAGGCAGCAGAATGTATGGGCTCCTGTCGGGTATATATTATTGGAGGCAGGAGAATGTATGGGCTCCTGTCAGGTATATATTATTGGAGGCAGCAGAATGTATGGGCTCCTGTCGGGTATATATTACTTGAGGCAGCAGAATCTATGGGCTCCTGTCAGATATACATTATTGGATGCAGCAGAATCTATGCGCTCCTGTCAGGTATATATCATTGGAGGCAGCAGAATCTATGGGCTCCTGTAAGGTATATATTACTGGAGCCAGCAGAATCTATGTTCTCCTGTCAGGTATATATTATTGGAGCCAGCAGAATCTATGGGCTCCTGTCAGGTATATATTATTGGAGCCAGCAGAATGTATGGGCTCCTGTCAGGTATATATTATTGGAGCCAGCAGAATGTATGGGCTCCTGTCAGGTATATATTATTGGAGGCAGCAGATTCTATGGGCTCCTGTCAGGTATATATTAATGGAGGCAGGAGAATCTATGGTTTCCTGTGAGGTATATATTATTGGAGGCAGCAGAATCTATGGGCTCCTGTCAGGTATATATTATTGGAAGCATGAGAATCTATGGGCTCCTGTCAGGTACATATTATTGGAAGCAGCAGAATCTATGGGCTCCTGTCAGGTATATATTATTGGAGGCAGCAGAATGTATGGGCTCCTGTCAGGTATATATTATTGGAGGCAGCAGAATCTATGGGCTCCTGTCAGGTATATATTATTGGAAGCATGAGAATCTATGGGCTCCTGTCAGGTACATATTATTGGAAGCAGCAGAATCTATGGGCTCCTGTCAGGTATATATTATTGGAGGCAGCAGAATGTATGGGCTCCTGTCAGGTATATATTATTGGAGGCAGCAGAATTTATGGGCTCCTGTCAGGCATATACACTGCTCAAAAAAATAAAGGGAACACTCAAATAACACATCCTAGATCTGAATGAATGAAATATTCTCATTGAATACTTTGTTCTGTACAAAGTTGAATGTCCTGACAACAAAATCACACAAAAATCTTCAATGGAAATCAAATTTATTAACCAATGGAGGCCTTGATTTGAAGTCACCCCAAAAATTAAAGTGGAAAAACACACTACAGGCTGATCCAACTTTGATGTAATGTCCTTAGAACAAGTCAAAATGAGGCTCAGTATTGCGTGCGGCCTCCACTTGCCTGTATGACCTCCCTACAATGCCTGGGCATGCTCCTGATGAGGTTGCGGATGGTCTCCTGTAGGATCTCCTCCCAGACCTGGACTAAAGCATCCGCCAACTCCTGAACAGTCTGTGGTGCAACGTGACGATGTTGGATGGAGCGAGACATGATGTCCCAGATGTGCTCAATCTGATTCAGGTCTGGGGAATGGGTGGGCCAGTCCATAGCTTCAATGCCTTCATCTTGCAGGAACTGCTGACACACTCCCGCCACATGAGGTCTGGCATTGTCCTGCATTAGGAGGAACCCAGGGCCAACCGCACCAGCATATGGTCTCACAAGGGGTCTGAGGATCTCATCTCGGTACCTAATGGCAGTCAGGCTACCTCTGGCGATCACATGGAGGGCTGTGTGGCCCTCCAAAGAAATGCCACCCTACACCATTACAGACCGACTGCCAAACCTGTCATGCTGAAGGATGTTGCAGGCAGTAGATCGCTCTCCAAGGCGTCTCCAGACTCTGTCACGTCTGTCACATGTGCTCAATGTGAAGCTGTTTTCATCTGTGAAGAGCACAGGGCGCCAGTGGTGACTTTGCCAATCCTGGTGTTCTGTGGCAACTGCCAAGCGTCCTGCACGGTGTTGGGCTGTGAGCACAACCCCCAACTGTGGACGTCGGGCCCTCATACCACCCTCATGGAGTCAGTTTCTAACCGTTTGTGCAGACACATGCACATTTGTGGCCTGCTGGAGGTCATTTTGCAGGGCTCTGGCAGTGCTCCTCCTGTTCCTCCTTGCACAGAGGCAGAGGTAGCGGTCCTGCTGCTGAATTGTTGCCCTCCTACGGCCCCCTCCACATCTCCTGGTATACTGGCCTGTCTCCAGGTAGTGCCTTCAGCCTCTGGACACTACGCTGACAGACACAGCAAACCTTCATGCCACAGCTCGCATTGATGTGGCATCCTGGATGAGCTGCACTACCTGAGCAATTTCTGTGGGTTGTAGAGTCCATCTCATGCTACCACGAGTGTCAAAGCACAGAATGTATGGGCTCCTGTCGGGTATATATTATTGGAGGCAGTAGAATGTATGGGCTCCTGTCAGGTATATATTATTGGAGGCAGCAGAATGTATGGGCTCCTGTCGGGTATATATTATTGGAGGCACGAGAATGTATGGGCTCCTGTCAGGTATATATTATTGGAGGCAGCAGAATGTATGGGCTCCTGTCAGGTATATATTATTGGAGGCTGGAGAATCTATGGGCTCCTGTCAGGTATATATTATTGGAGGCAGCAGAATCTATGGGCTCCTGTCAGGTATAGATTATTGGAGGCAGCAGAATGTATGGGCTCCAGTCAGGTATATATTATTGGAGGGAGCAGAATCTATGGGCTCCTGTCAGGTATATATTATTGGAGGCAGGAGAATCTATGGGCTCCAGTCAGGTATATATTATTGGAGGCAGGATAATGTATTGGCTCCTGTCAGGTATATATTATTGGAGGCAGCAGAATCTATGGGCTTATGTCAGGTATATATTATTGAAGGCAGCAGAATGTATGGGCTCCTGTCAGGTATATATTATTGGAGACAGTAGAATGTATGGGCTCCTGTCGGGTATATATTATTGGAGGCAGGAGAATGTATGGGCTCCTGTCAGGTATATATTATTGGAGGCAGGAGAATCTATGGGCTCCTGTCAGGTATATATTATTGGAGGCAGGAGAATGTATGGGCTCCTTTCAGGTATATATTATTGGAGGGAGCAGAATGTCTGGGCTCCAGTCAGGTATATATTATTGGAGGCAGGAGAATCTATGGGCTCCAGTCAGGTATATATTATTGGAGGCAGGATAATGTATTGGCTCCTGTCAGGTATATATTATTGGAGGCAGCAGAATCTATGGGCTTATGTCAGGTATATATTATTGAAGGCAGCAGAATGTATGGGCTCCTGTCAGGTATATATTATTGGAGACAGTAGAATGTATGGGCTCCTGTCGGGTATATATTATTGGAGGCAGGAGAATGTATGGGCTCCTGTCAGGTATATATTATTGGAGGCAGGAGAATCTATGGGCTCCTGTCAGGTATATATTATTGGAGGCAGGAGAATGTATGGGCTCCTTTCAGGTATATATTATTGGAGGGAGCAGAATGTCTGGGCTCCAGTCAGGTATATATTATTGGAGGCAGCAGAATCTATGGGCTCCTGTCAGGTATATATTATTGGAGGCAGGAGAATGTATGGGCTCCTGTCAGGTATATATTATTGGAGGCAGCAGAATCTATGGGCTCCTGTCAGGTACATATTAGTAGAGGCAGCAGAATCTATGGGCTCCTGTCAGGTATATATTATTGGAGGCAGGAGAATGTATCGGCTCCTGATAGGTATATATTATTGGAGGCAGCAGAATGTATGGGCTCCTGTCGGCTATATATTATTGGAGGCAGCAGAATCTATGGGCTCCTGTCAGGTACATATTAGTTGAGGCAGCAGAATCTATGGGCTCCTGTCAGATATACATTATTGGATGCAGCAGAATCTATGCGCTCCTGTCAGGTATATATTATTGGAGGCAGCAGAATGTATGGGCTCCTGTCAGGTATATATTATTGGAGGCAGCATAATCTATGGGCTCCTGTCAGTTATATATTATTGGAGGCAGGAGAATGTATGGGCTGGTTTGTCTTTTGTAGGTTTTGCTTCTTTTTGCTAGTGTGAACATGCTCCTATTTCTTGCATGTCTACAATCTTAGACCTCAGTTCACATTTCTTGGTTTTTTGTCTTGTTTGCATTCTGTGCAATTTAAGGGTGTAGCTTCCCCTTTGTTGAGCTGATTAGTATATATGTAGCTTACCACGGGCCTGGGTGGTCTGGAGTTGGGACCCGGTCCTATTTGTCTACCCTTTTATATGCATTACTTCAACTTTGATATACAGTATGGTTTTTAATATAGACAGTATAGGTACCGTCCCAATTTAGGGTCACCTTGCCGCTGGTGGGACGGCTTGTATACTTTTTTTGATCAAAAATAGTTCACTAAGTACCCTATATTTATTATGCAACTTTGCTTTACATTTATATATAATGATGGTAGGGTATAAGATATATTTTTGTCTTTTGTAGGTTTTGCTTCTTTTTGCTAGTGTGAACATGCTCCTATTTCTTGCATGTCTACCATCTTAGACCTCAGGTCACATTTCTTGGTTTTTTATATATTTTTGGAGGCAGCAGAATGTATGGGCTCCTGTCAGGTATATATTATTGGAGGCAGGAGAATGTATGGGTTCCTGTCACGTATATATTATTGGATGCAGCAGATTGTATGGGCTCCTTCCAGGTCCTGACTACAGCCCATACATTCTAGCTGGCTCATTAGTGAAGACGCTAGAATGTATGGGCTCCTTCCTTGTCCTGACTACAGCCCATACATTCTAGCTGGCTCACTAGTGAAGATGCTAGAATGTATGGGCTCCTTCCAGGTCCTGACTACAGCCCATACATTTTAGCTGGCTCACTAATGAAGACGCTAGAATGTATGGGCACCTTCCAGGTCCTGACCATAGCCCATACATTCTAGCTGGCTCATTAGTGAAGAGGCTAGAATGTATGGACTCCTTCCAGGTCCTGACTACAGCCCATACATTCTAGCTGGCTCACTAGTGAAGGCGCTAGAATGTATGGACTCCTTCCAGGTCCTGACTACAGTCCATACATTCTAGCTGGCTCATTAGTGAAGACGCTAGAATGTATGGGCTCCTTCCAGGTCCTGACTACAGCCCATACATTCTAGCTGGCTCACTAGTGAAGACACTAGAATGTATGTGCTCCTTCCAGGTCCTGACTACAGCCCATACATAAAAGCTGGCTCACTAGTGAAGACGCTAGAATGTATGGGCTCCTTCCAGGTCCTGACTATAGCCGATACATTCTAGCTGGCTCATTAGTGAAGAGGCTAGAATGTATGGACTCCTTCCAGGTCCTAACTGCAGCCCATACATTCTAGCTGGCTCATTAGTGAAGACGCTAGAATGTATGGGCTCCTTCCAGGTCCTGACTACAGCCCATACATTCTAGCTGGCTCACTAGTGAAGACACTAGAATGTATGGGCTCCTTCCAGGTCCTGACTACAGCCCATACATTCTATCTGACTCACTAGTGAAGTCGCTAGAATGTATGGGCTCCTTCCAGGTCCTGACTGACTACAGCCCATACATTCTAGCTGACTCACTAGTGAAGTCGCTAGAATGTATGGGCTCCTTCCAGGTCCTGACTGACTACAGCCCATACATTCTAGCTGGCTCACTAGTGAAGACGCTAGAATGTATGGGCTCCATCCAGGTCCTGACTACAGCCCATACATTCTAGCTGGCTCACTAGTGAAGACGCTAGAATGTATGGGCTCCATCCAGGTCCTGACTATAGCCCATACATTCTAGCTGGCTCACTAGTGAAGATACTATAATGTATGGGCTCCTTCCAGGTCCTGACTACAGCCCATACATTCTAGCTGGCTCATTAGTGAAGACGCTAGAATGTATGGGCTCCTTCCAGGTCCTGACTGCAGCCCATACATTCTAGCTGGCTCACTAGTGAAGACGCTAGAATGTATGGGCTCCTGCCAGGTCCTGACTACAGCCCATACATTCTAGCTGGGTCACTAGTGAAGACGCTAGAATGTATGGACTCCTTCCAGGTCCTAACTGCAGCCCATACATTCTAGCTGGCTCATTAGTGAAGACGCTAGAATGTATGGGCTCCTTCCAGGTCCTGACTACAGCCCATACATTCTAGCTGGCTCACTAGTGAAGACACTAGAATGTATGGGCTCCTTCCAGGTCCTGACTACAGCCCATACATTCTAGCTGACTCACTAGTGAAGTCGCTAGAATGTATGGGCTCCTTCCAGGTCCTGACTGACTACAGCCCATACATTCTAGCTGACTCACTAGTGAAGTCGCTAGAATGTATGGGCTCCTTCCAGGTCCTGACTGACTACAGCCCATACATTCTAGCTGGCTCACTAGTGAAGACGCTAGAATGTATGGGCTCCATCCAGGTCCTGACTATAGCCCATACATTCTAGCTGGCTCACTAGTGAAGATACTAGAATGTATGCGCTCCTTCCAGGTCCTGACTACAGCCCATACATTCTAGCTGGCTCATTAGTGAAGACGCTAGAATGTATGGGCTCCTTCCAGGTCCTGACTGCAGCCCATACATTCTAGCTGGCTCACTAGTGAAGACGCTAGAATGTATGGGCTCCTGCCAGGTCCTGACTACAGCCCATACATTCTAGCTGGGTCACTAGTGAAGACGCTAGAATGTATGGGCTCCGTCCAGGTCCTGACTACAGCCCATACATTTTAGCTGGCTCACTAGTGAAGATGCTAGAATATATGGGCTCCTTCCAGGTCCTGACTTCAGCCCATACATTCTAGCTGGCTCATTATTGTAGACGCTAGAATGTATGGGCTCCTTCCAGGTCCTGAATACAGCCCATACATTCTTGCTGGCTCACTAGTGAAGATGTTAGAATATATGGGCTCCTTCCAGGTCCTGACTTCAGCCCATACATTCTAGCTGGCTCAATAGATAAAACGCTAGAATGTATGGGCTCCTTCCAGGTCCTGACTACAGCCCATACATTCTAGCTGACTCATTAGTGATGACGCTAGAATGTATGGGCTCCTTCCAGGTCCTGACTACATCCCATACATTCTAGCTGGCTCACTAGTGAAGACGCTAGAATGTATGGGCTCCTTCCAGGTCCCGACTACAGCCCATACATTCTAGCTGGCTCATTAGTGAAGACTCAAGAATGTATGGGCTCCTTCCAGGTCCTGACTACAGCCCATACATTCTAGCTGGCTCATTGGTGAAGACGCTAGAATGTATGGTCTCCTGCCAGGTCCTGACTACAGCCCATACATTCTAGCTGGCTCACTAGTGAAGATGCTAGAATGTATGGGCTCCTTCCAGGTCCTGACTACAGCCCATACATTCTAACTGGCTCACTAGTGAAGACGCTAGAATGTATGGGCTCCATCCTGGTCCTGACTATAGCCCATACATTCTAGCTGGCTCACTAGTGAAGATGCTAGAATGTATGGGCTCCTTCCAGGTCCTGACTGCAGCCCATACATTCTAGCTGGCTCATTAGTGAAGACGCTAGAATGTATGGGCTCCTTCCAGGTCCTGACTACAGTCCATGCATTCTAGCTGGCTCACTAGTGAAGACGCTAGAATGTATGGGCTCCTTCCAGGTCCTGACTACAGCCCATACATTCTAGCTGGTTCACTAGTGAAGACGCTAGAATGTATGGGCTCCTTCCAGGTCCTGACTGCAGCCCATACATTCTAGCTGGCTCACTAGTGAAGACGCTAGAATGTATGGGCTCCTGCCAAGTCCCGACTATAGTCCATACATTCTAGCTGGCTCACTAGTGAAAACGCTAGAATGTATGAGCTCCTTCCAGGTCCTGACTACGACCCATACATTCTAGCTGGGTCGCTAGTGAAGACGCTAGAATGTATGAGCTCCGTCCAGGTCCTGACTACAGCCCATACATTCTAGCTGGCTCACTAGTGAAGATGCTAGAATACATGGGCTCCTTCTAGGTCCTGACTTCAGCCCATACATTCTAGCTGGCTCATTATTGTAGACGCTAGAATGTATGGGCTCCTTCCAGGTCCTGAATACAGCCCATACATTCTAGCTCGCTCACTAGTGAAGATGCTAGAATATATGGGCTCCTTCCAGGTCCTGACTTCAGCCCATATATTCTAGCTGGCTCATTAGATAAAACTCTAGAATGTATGGTCTCCTTCCAGGTCCTGACTACAGCCCACACATTCTAGCTGGCTCATTAGTGAAGATGCTAGAATGTATGGGCTCCTTCCACGTCCTGACTACAGCCTATACATTCTAGCTGGCTCACTAGTGAAGACGCTAGAATGTATGGGCTCCTTCCAGGTCCTGACTACAGCCCATACATTCTAGCTGGCTCACTAGTGAAGACGCTAGAATGTGTGGGCTCCTTCCAGTTCCTGACTACAGCCCATACATTCTAGCTGGCTCACTAGTGAAGACGCTAGAATGTATGGGCTCCTTCCAGGTCCTGACTAAAGTCCATACATTCTAGCTGGCTCATTATTGAAGACATTAGAATGTATGAGCTCTTTCCAGGTCCTGACTACAGCCCATACATTCTAGCTGGCTTACTAGTGAAGATGTAGCGCCTCGAGGGTTCGGCCGCTACAGGGGTATTGCACCTCAACCAGAGGTGTGATATCCCACTCCCGGGTAAGGATGGAGTGTGGACCAGGGCTCAGTAGGCTGCATGTGACTCGCCCCCTGGGCCGTGGGGCACTCGGATCCGGGCAATAGGGAGCGATGGGTGTAGTAGTGGCAACCCGGTTCCGTGGCTCAGGGTGGTCAGGCCAATGGTAGTCCGTTATATTGATTATGTCCGACTACGCCACCCGTGGATTGCGGTTATTAGGAACCGCCGCTGCATGCAGACCTCTGGGGCTGATGAGGTGTGCAGCTATGGTAGTGTGACTCCCCACGGGAAGAGTGCGGCCCCAGGGCAGTATAGTGGATGGTGGGAGTGATGGTAGTGCTGGAGGAGCAAGGAGCACACAGACAACAGGTTGCAGTCCAGGGTCTTTACTAAACAGGTAAACTGACCCACAAACAGTCCCAGCTTGGAGGGGACCTGGATGTCTGAGAGCAACGGGGAAATTGGCCCTGGTCAGGGTGAGGGTGTAGGCCTACCGTGCTTTCTGCGCTCCTTCTGACTATCTCCTCCTGATAGGATAACAGCCCACGTTTCCGAGCTTTCCGTGCTTTCTCGCCTGTATGGCCTGCGACGTGGGTTCCTTTCTGCTCCCAGCCTTGTACGGCTTTACTGGTCCCTTCGGTTGTGGCAGGGCCTCCAGGCTTCTTAGGCCAAGGAATGTACAGTCCCTTGCGGGCTGGTTCTCTGCTGGGGGATGTGGAATCCTTCCAGCCTCAGACACCAAAGTCTGGTAAAGTTAGGTCTTTTCTCTGCCAAGACAGGCTCTCTTCGCCTCTTGTCTCTGGCTTGTGGCTCTCCTACTGCCACACTTCCTCTTAGGTTACAATGCAACTTGCTGTCCCTGCTTCACTCTGGGACACGTCTCAGAGCTGAGACAGGCAATCCAGTTCTCTCTAACCCTGTCCCCAGTACCAGCTTTTATAGGGGCAGCCTGAGACAGGAGGCATTGCATGCTAATGTTCCCCTGACCAGAGAACCTCCCCCTTGCTCTCAGACACAGCTTTATTTACACTTGTGGCATCCAGGTAGGGTGACACACATGCATCACACACACCCCATTTCCGGAGGACAGCTCAACGATGCTCCCACGAGACAGAAGTGCAGGCACGACAGCATCTGTTCCTGGCTGGAGTGGGGAGGGGGGAGCACACCCAGTGGTGTAGGAGCAGATAGGGGTTGGGTTTCTGGGCATAGGTGGGAGCCCATTGGTTGCAAGTCACCTGGGCTCACACACAGAGAGGGAGGTATAAAAGGTGGGCACCATCTTAGAACAGTGTTGAGTCTGTGAGGAGAAGTTGAGAGGAGAGCTGACAGGGAGCAGCAGCTCAGGCTGAGTGCTGCTCCAGAGGCAGGCCTAGAGAAGAGGCCGGAGCCTGAGAGGAGAAGGAGAAGTGGGCCTAGAGAAGAGGCCGAGGAAGGAGGAGAAGTAAGAACAGGAACACAAAGGAACAGAGAGGAAAGGAAGAAAGGGAACGGAACACCAAGAGAGGCCCAGAGACACGAAGGCAGAAGGAACCCCAAAGGCCCAGGAGATTGTGGGTGACGGGTTGGCAGAACAGGGTACCGGATCCCAAGTTGGTGGAGGCGACTAATCCTCAGCCAAGGACCGGCGGTTGCAATCATATCTTGGTGCGACCTCTCACTACACCTACTAGAAAGGCACACCACATAGGCTCAGGGAGATGAGCACGAAGCCCTCCCAAAAGAAGGCCCGAGGCAGCTGGACAAAAGTAGTGTCACTGGTGGGGCACGGCCAGAGAAAGGAAAAGAAGGGAGTCCTGGGCCACACTCTGGAATTACCTTGGGGTTGACCGAGCCCCTTGCCTGGTGGACGCAGCACGGCTCAGGCGGTCCTACATGTGCACAAGTGACCTGGATGAGAACTGTGAGTAAAGCATTTGAACTGCAATACCTTGTCTCTGTGCTTTCTCACCGCGTCAGCACTACGAGTACTAGGACGCCCGCACCATCACCCCCACCATCCACTACACTGCCCTGGGGCTGCACTCTTTCCGTGGGGAGTCGTACTACCTAAGCTGCATATACCATCAGCCCCAGTGGACTGCCCTGCAGCGGCGGTTCCTAACAACCGCAATCCACGGGTTTCATTAAACCACAAAACCCCCATAAATAGACTGCCACTGGTTTGACAACCCTGGGCCACGGATCGGGTCGCCGCCACACGGAGACTACAGCCCCCAGCATCCTACAGAAGGCCCGGTTCCGGGTTCCCCACGCGGCCCAGGGGGCGAGTCAACTTTTGGCGTAGTCGGCAGGATCGTTACCAGCCCGCCACTAACGGGTATTGCGCGCCTGAAAAGAGACTGTTTTATTGTGTTAAAGATGGCGCCCGCCCCAGAAGAACAAGTGCCATAATGTGCGCGCCAAAAGACAACAGGAAGCCACCTCCCATCGTGGGCCAGGTCCCAGAATGGCGCCAAAGAAGGAGCCCACCCCAAACAGCCATGAGCACGGCTGTGGAAATGTCCGTCAACGTGGGGGGGCTGCCCCTGAAGGTGATTGTCAGCAGGTGGCCCCAAGACCACCCCCAATGGGGGCGGACAGGAAAGAAAACTGTGGGACAGGGTGCTGTCTGGATCAGTCTGGACACACCGCACCCGGAGATGGAAGGAACCGCAAACCCCACCAGAACCCTGGCCCGCAGCCTGCTGCAGGCCGAACCACCGTGCAGCCTGACGGAGTTGCTGGCGCAGCTGCCCAGAGACCCGCAGTGCGCGCGAGCAGCGCTAGAGGATCTAAATCGGAGGATGGTCCGGGCGCAGCGAGATGTGTTTGCCGGGTGGAAGGAGGAGTTGGCCCAGCAGCACGTAAACCGCCAGCAGGAGACAACATCAGGGCCGAGCAGCATGCCTGCCTCCGAGGGCGGTGAAGGTGGACCGGCGGCTGCGGACGACGCCGCGGAGGAGGCCACAGAGACCGAGGCAAGTAGCGGGGACGTCATCACCCCAAGCCCTGAGGCCACCAGCCTGCCCCCACCTTCCGTTGCGGGACCCAAAGCCCCGTGGACAGTACCTGACACCACGCCTCCACCGCCGCCAGCTAGGCCTCAGGCTGCAAGCGTCACTGTCACGCCCCGCCCCGCGCTGTGCCCTTTGAACCCGGGTGCAGTAAAGAAGGAGGCGCAACAGGCCGAGACGCAGGGCCTAGTGCACCCGGACGCCGTTGCCTCATCAGCGCCCCCTACCTTGACTGTGCCACCCCCGGGCACGACCAGCAGACGACCCCCGGCCTGGTCGCAAGGCCGAGTGCCCCCGGGCGCTGCTCCCCGACGGGAGTCCCCTGCCATACCACCGCTGGGCGTGGACCTGTTTGCCCATACTGGTCCGGATGGACTGCCGCTGGAATGGCCGGCTGAACTGACCAGCGGTCAGCCCTGGAAAACCCAGCCCCCGCGTGAGCCTCTGATACCGGCTCTGGAGCCCGTAGAGAACACCCCGCTCCCGCTAAAAGACGCCCAATTTGAATGGGACCCCACTGATGAAAATCTAATGGGGTTCCCCCAAGAAACCCGGGTGGACGCAGCCCGTCGCCTGGAGTCCTGCCGTCAGCTGCTGGCCACCTTCGAAAGAGAGCGGCGGCAGAGATGCATCAGGGAAGAGCGACTCCAAGCCCGAAGCGCGGAACAAAAGCGGAGGGCCCGCCAGGACTCCCAAGCCATCAGCGGTCCCCGAGCCACCGGGACCGTAGTTAAGTTCCAGCTGGAGCACGGCTGGGGCTTCATTAGAGACCCGGAGGCCGCAACCGACGTCTTCGTGACCAGAAGGGATGTCGAGAGTCACCTGCCAGAGGGACATCACGGACGTGACCTGTACCCTGGTGACGTGGTCACTTACACCCGGCACAAGGGCACTAAAGGACTGTACGCCCTCCATGTCCACCGCTTGACTGAGGAGGACCCCCACCATCTACTACACTGCCCTGGGGCTGCAGTCTTCCCGTGGGGAGTCGTACTACCTAAGCTGCATATGCCATCAGCCCCAGTGGACTGCCTCGCAGCGGCGGTCCGAACTGACCGCAATCCACGGGTGGCGTAGTCGGACATTAAACCACAAAAACCCCATAAATAGACTGCCACTGGTTTGACCACCCTGAGCCACGGACCGGGACACCGCCACACGGAGACTACAACCCCCAGCATCCTACAAAAGGCCCGGTTCCGGGTTCCCCACACGGCCCAGGGGGCGAGTCAAAGACGCTAGAATGTATGGGCTTCTTCCAGGTCCTGACTACAGTCCATACATTCTAGCTGGCTCACTAGTGAAGACGCTAGAATGTATGGGCTCCTGCCAGGTCCTGACTACAGCCCATACATTCTAGCTGGCTCATTAGTGAAGACGCTAGAATGTATGGGCTCCTGCCAGGTCCTGACTGCACTCCATACATTCTAGCTGGCTCACTAGTGAAGATGCAAGAATGTATGGGCTCCTTCCAGGTCCTGACTACAGCCCATACATTCTAGCTGGCTCATTAGTGAAGATGCTAGAATGTGTGGGCTCCTGCCAGGTCCTGACTACAGCCCATACATTCTAGCTGGCTCATTAGTGAAGACACTAGAATGTATGGGCTCCTTCCAGGTCCTGACTACAGCCTATATATTCTAGCTGGCTCACTAGTGAAGACACTAGAATGTATGGGCTCCTTCCAGGTCCTGACTACAGCCCATACATTCTAGCTGGCTCACTAGTGAAGACGCTAGAATGTATGGGCTCCTTCCGGGTCCTGACTACATCCCATACATTCTAGCTGGCTCACTAGTGAAGACACTAGAATGTATGGGCTCCTTCCGGGTCCTGACTACAGCCCATACATTCTAGCTGGCTCACTAGTGAAGACGCTAGAATGTATGGGCTCCTTCGAGATCCTGACTACAGCCCATTCATTCTATATGGCTCACTAGTGAAGACGCAAGAATGTATGGGCTCCTTCGAGATCCTGACTACAGCCCATTCATTCTATATGGCTCACTAGTGAAGATGCTAGAATGTATGGGCTCCATCCAGATCCTGACTACAGCCCATACATTCTAGCTGGCTCACTAGGGAAGACACTAGAATGTATGGGCTCCTTCCAGGTCCTGACTACAGCCCATATATTCTAGCTGGCTCACTAGTGAAGACGCTAGAATGTATGGTCTCCTTCCAGGTCCTGACAACAGTCCATACATTCTAGCTGGCTCACTAGTGAAAACGCTAGAATGTATGGGCTCCTTCCAGGTCCTGACTACAGCCCCTACATTCTAGTAGGCTCAAGAGTGAAGACGCTAGAATGTATGGGCTCCTTCCAGGTCCTGACTACAGCTCATATATTCTAGCTGGCTCACTAATGAAGATGCTAGAATGTATGGGCTCCTTCCAGGTCCTGACTACAGCTCATACATTCTAGCTGGCTCACTAGTGAAGACGCTAGAATGTATGGGCTCCTTCCAGGTCCTGACTACAGCCCATACATTCTAGCTGGCTCACTAGTGAAGACTCTAGAATGTATGGGCTCCTTCAAGGTCCTGACTACAGCCCATACATTCTAGCTGGCTCATTAGTGAAGACACTAAAATGTATGGGGTCCTGACTACAGCCCATACGTTCTAGCTGGCTCATTAGTGAAGACGCTAGAATGAATGGGCTCCTGCCAGGTCCAGACTGCAGCCCATACATTCTAGCTGGCTCACTAGTGAAGACGCTAGAATGTATGGGCTCCTTCCAGGTCCTGACTACAGCCCATACATTCTAGCTGGCTCATTAGTGAAGACGCTAGAATATATGGGCTCCTTCCAGGTCCAGAATACAGCCCATACATTCTAGCTGGCTCACTAGTGAAGACGCTAGAATGTATTGGCTCCTTCGAGGTCCTGACTACAGCCCATACATTCTATATGGCTCACTAGTGAAGATGCTAGAATGTATTGGCTCCTTCCAGGTCCTGACTACAGCCCATACATTCTAGCTGGCTCATTAGTGAAGACATTAGAATGTATGGGCTCCGTCCAGGTCCTGACTACAGTCCATACATTCTAGCTGACTCACTAGTGAAGACGCTAGAATGTATGGGCTCCTTCCAGGTCCTGACTACAGCCCATACATTCTAGCAGGCTCATTAGTGAAGATGCTAGAATGTATGGGCTCCTTCTAGGTCCTGACTACAGCCCATACATTCTAGCTGGCTCATTACTGAAGACGCTAGAATGTATGTGCTCCTTCCAGCTTCTGACTGACTACAGCCCATACATTCAGCTGGCTCATTAGTGAAGACGCTGGAATGTATGGGCTCCTGCCAGGTCCTGACTACAGCTCATACATTCTAGCTGGCTCACTAGTAAAGACGCTAGATTATATGGGCTCCTTCGAGATCCTGACTACAGCCCATTCATTCTATATGGCTCACTAGTGAAGATGCTATAATGTATGGGCTCCATCCAGATCCTGACTACAGCCCATACATTATAGCTTGCTCAATAGTGAAGACACTAGAATGTATGGGCTCCTTCCAGGTCCTGACTACAGCCCATACATTCTAGCTGGGTCACTAGTGAAGACGCTAGAATATATGGGCTCCTTCCAGGTCCTGACTATAGCCCATACATTCTAGGTGGCTCACGAGTGAAGACGCTAGAATGTATGGGCTCCTTCCAGGTCCCGACTACAGCCCATACATTCTAGCTGGCTCACTAGTGAAGACGCTAGAATGTATGGGCTCCTTCCAGGTCCTGACTACAGCCCATAAATTCTAGCTGGCTCACTAGTGAAGACGCTAGAATGCATGAGCTCCTGCCAGGTCCTGACTGACTACAGCCCATACATTCTAGCTGGCTCATTAGTGAAGACGCTAGAATGTATGGACTCCTTCCAGGTCCTGACTACAGCCAATACATTCTAGCTGGCTTACTAGTGAAGACGCTAGAATGTATGGGCTCCTTCCAGGTGCTGACTACAACCCATACATTCTAGCTGGCTCACTAGTGAAGACGCTAGAATGTATGGGCTCCTTCCAGGTCCTGATTACAGTCCATACATTCTAGCTGGCTCACTAGTGAAGACGTTAGAATGTATGTGCTCCTTCCAGGTCCTGACTACAGCCCATACATTCTAGCTGGCTCATTAGTAAAGATGCTAGAATGTATGGGCTCCTTCCAGGTCCCGACTACAGCCCATACATTCTAGCTGGCTCATTAGTGAAGACGCTAGAATGTATGGGCTTCTTCCAGGTCCTGATTACAGTCCATACATTCTAGCTGGGTCACTAGTGAAGACGCTAGAATGTATGGGCTCCTTCCAGGTCCTGACTACAGCCCATACATTCTAACTGGCTTACTAGTGAAGACGCTAGAATGTATGGGCTTCTTCCAGGTCCTGACTACAGTCCATACATTCTAGCTGGGTCACTAGTGAAGACGCTAGAATGTATGGGCTTCTTCCAGGTCCTGACTACAGCCCATACATTCTAACTGGCTCACTAGTGAAGACGCTAGAATGTATGGGCTCCTTCCAGGTCCTGACTACAGCCCATACATTCTAGCTGGCTCACTAGTGAAGATGCTATAATGTATGGGCTCCTTCCAGGTCCTGACTACAGTCCAGAAATTCTAGCTGGCTCACTAGTGAAGATGCTAGAATGTATGGGCTCGTTCCAGGTCCTGACTACAGCCCATACATTCTAGCTGGCTCATTAGTGAAGACGCTAGAATGTATGGGCTTCTTCCAGGTCCTGATTACAGTCCATACATTCTAGCTGGGTCACTAGTGAAGACGCTAGAATGTATGGGCTCCTTCCAGGTCCTGACTACAGCCCATACATTCTAACTGGCTCACTAGTGAAGACGCTAGAATGTATGGGCTTCTTCCAGGTCCTGACTACAGTCCATACATTCTAGCTGGGTCACTAGTGAAGACGCTAGAATGTATGGGCTTCTTCCAGGTCCTGACTACAGCCCATACATTCTAACTGGCTCACTAGTGAAGACGCTAGAATGTATGGGCTCCTTCCAGGTCCTGACTACAGGCCATACATTCTAGCTGGCTCACTAGTGAAGATGCTATAATGTATGGGCTCCTTCCAGGTCCTGACTACAGTCCAGAAATTCTAGCTGGCTCACTAGTGAAGATGCTAGAATGTATGGGCTCCTTCCAGGTCCTGACTACAGCCGATACATTCTAGCTGGCTCTCTAGTGAAGACGCTAAAATATATGGGCTCTTTCCAGGTCCTGACTACAGCCCATACATTCTAGCTGGCTCACTAGTGAAGAAGCTAGAATGTATGGGCTCCTTCCAGGTCCCGACTACAGCCCATACATTCTAGCTGGCTCACTAGTGAAGACGCTAGTATATATGGGCTCCTTCCAGGTCCCGACTACAGTCCTTACATTCTAGCTGGCTCATTACTGAAGACGCTAGAATGTATGGGCTCCTGCCAGGTCCTGACTACAGCCCACACATTCTAGCTGGCTCATTAGTGAAGACGCTAGAATGTATGGGCTCCTTCCAGGTCCCGACTACAGTCCATACATTCTAGCTGGTCACTAGTGAAGACGCTAGAATGTATGGGCTCCTGCCAGGTCCTGACTACAGTCCATACATTCTAGCTGGCTCACTAGTGAAGACGCTAGAATGTATGGGCTCCTTCCAGGTCCTGACTACAGCCCATACATTCTAGCTGACTCACTAGTGAAGACAATAGAATGTATGGGCTCCTACCAGGTCATGACTACAGCCCATACATTCTAGCTGGCTCACTAGTGAAGACGCTAGAATGTATGGGCTCCTACCAGATCATGACTACAGTCCATACATTCTATCTGGGTCACCAGTGAAGACGCTAGAATGTATGGGCTCCTTCCAGGTCCTGACTACAGTCCATACATTCTAGCTGGCTCATTAGTGAAGACGCTAGAATGTATGGGCTCCTTCCAGGTCCTGACTACAGCCCATACATTCTAACTGGCTCACTAGTGAAGACGCTAGAATGTATGGGCTCCTTCCAGGTCTTGACTACAGCCCATACATTCTAGCTGGCTCACTAGTGAAGATGCTATAATGTATGGGCTCCTTCCAGGTCCTGACTACAGTCCAGAAATTCTAGCTGGCTCACTAGTGAAGATGCTAGAATGTATGGGCTCCTTCCAGGTCCTGACTACAGCCGATACATTCTAGCTGGCTCTCTAGTGAAGAAGCTAGAATGTATGGGCTCCATCCAGGTCCTGACTACAGCCCATACATTCTAGCTGGCTCATTAGTGAAGATGCTAGAATGTATGGGCTCCTTACAGGTCCTGAATACAGCCCATACATTCTAGCTGACTCATTAGTGAAGACGCTAGAATGTATGGGCTCCTTCTAGGTCCTGACTACAGCCCATACATTCTAGCTGGCTCATTACTGAAGACGCTAGAATGTATGGGCTCCTTCCAGGTCCCGACTACAGCCCATACATTCTAGCTGGCTCACTAGTGAAGACGCTAGTATGTATGGGCTCCTTCCAGGTCCCGACTACAGTCCATACATTCTAGCTGGCTCATTAGTGAAGACGCTAGAATGTATGGGCTCCTGCCAGGTCCTGACTACAGCCCACACATTCTAGCTGGCTCATTAGTGAAGACGCTAGAATGTATGGGCTCCTTCCAGGTCCTGACTACTTCCCATACATTCTAGCTGGCTCATTAGTGAAGACACTAAAATGTATGGGGTCCTGACTACAGCCCATACGTTCTAGCTGGCTCACTAGTGAAGACTCTAGAATGTATGGGCTCCTTCAAGGTCCTGACTACAGCCCATACATTCTAGCTGGCTCATTAGTGAAGACACTAAAATGTATGGGGTCCTGACTACAGCCCATACGTTCTAGCTGGCTCATTAGTGAAGACGCTAGAATGAATGGGCTCCTGCCAGGTCCAGACTGCAGCCCATACATTCTAGCTGGCTCACTAGTGAAGACGCTAGAATGTATGGGCTCCTTCCAGGTCCTGACTACAGCCCATACATTCTAGCTGGCTCACTAGTGAAGACGCTAGAATGTATTGGCTCCTTCGAGGTCCTGACTACAGCCCATACATTCTATATGGCTCACTAGTGAAGATGCTAGAATGTATTGGCTCCTTCCAGGTCCTGACTACAGCCCATACATTCTAGCTGACTCACTAGTGAAGACGCTAGAATGTATGGGCTCCTTCTAGGTCCTGACTACAGCCCATACATTCTAGCTGGCTCATTACTGAAGACGCTAGAATGTATGTGCTCCTTCCAGGTTCTGACTGACTACAGCCCATACATTCAGCTGGCTCATTAGTGAAGACGCTAGAATGTATGGGCTCCTGCCAGGTCCTGACTACAGCTCATACATTCTAGCTGGCTCACTAGTGAAGACGCTAGAATATATGGGCTCCTTCGAGATCCTGACTACAGCCCATTCATTCTATATGGCTCACTAGTGAAGATGCTAGAATGTATGGGCTCCATCCAGATCCTGACTACAGCCCATACATTATAGCTTGCTCAATAGTGAAAACACTAGAATGTATGGGCTCCTTCCAGGTCCTGACTACAGCCCATACATTCTAGCTGGCTCACTAGTGAAGACGCTAGAATATATGGGCTCCTTCCAGGTCCCGACTACAGCCCATACATTCTAGCTGGCTCACTAGTGAAGACGCTAGAATGTATGGGCTCCTTCCAGGTCCTGACTACAGCCCATACATTCTAGCTGGCTCACTAGTGAAGACGCTAGAATGCATGAGCTCCTGCCAGGTCCTGACTGACTACAGCCCATACATTCTAGCTGGCTCATTAGTGAAGACGCTAGAATGTATGGACTCCTTCCAGGTCCTGACTACAGCCCATACATTCTAGCTGGCTTACTAGTGAAGACGCTAGAATGTATGGGCTCCTTCCAGGTGCTGACTACAGCCCATACATTCTAGCTGGCTCACTAGTGAAGACGCTAGAATGTATGGGCTCCTTCCAGGTCCTGACTACAGCCCATACATTCTAGCTGGCTCACTAGTGAAGACGCTAGAATGCATGAGCTCCTGCCAGGTCCTGACTGACTACAGCCCATACATTCAAGCTGGCTCATTAGTGAAGACGCTAGAATGTATGGACTCCTTCCAGGTCCTGACTACAGCCGATACATTCTAGCTGGCTTACTAGTGAAGACGCTAGAATGTATGGGCTCCTTCCAGGTGCTGACTACAGCCCATACATTCTAGCTGGCTCACTAGTGAAGACGCTAGAATGTATGGGCTCCTTCCAGGTCCTGATTACAGTCCATACATTCTAGCTGGCTCACTAGTGAAGACGTTAGAATGTATGTGCTCCTTCCAGGTCCTGACTACAGCCCATACATTCTAGCTGGCTCATTAGTAAAGATGCTAGAATGCATGGGCTCCTTCCAGGTCCCGACTACAGCCCATACATTCTAGCTGGCTCATTAGTGAAGACGCTAGAATGTATGGGCTTCTTCCAGGTCCTGACTACAGTCCATACATTCTAGCTGGGTCACTAGTGAAGACGCTAGAATGTATGGGCTCCTTCCAGGTCCTGACTACAGTCCATACATTCTAGCTGGCTCATTAGTGAAGACGCTAGAATGTATGGGCTCCTTCCAGGTCCTGACTACAGCCCATACATTCTAACTGGCTCACTAGTGAAGACGCTAGAATGTATGGGCTCCTTCCAGGTCCTGACTACAGCCCATACATTCTAGCTGGCTCACTAGTGAAGATGCTATAATGTATGGGCTCCTTCCAGGTCCTGACTACAGTCCAGAAATTCTAGCTGGCTCACTAGTGAAGATGCTAGAATGTATGGGCTCCTTCCAGGTCCTGACTACAGCCGATACATTCTAGCTGGCTCTCTAGTGAAGACGCTAAAATATATGGGCTCTTTCCAAGTCCTGACTACAGCCCATACATTCTAGCTGGCTCACTAGTGAAGAAGCTAGAATGTATGGGCTCCTTCCAGGTCCTGACTACAGCCCATACATTCTAGCTGGCACATTAGTGAAGATGCTAGAATGTATGGGCTCCTTCCAGGTCCTGACTACAGCCCATACATTCTAGCTGACTCATTAGTGAAGACGCTAGAATGTATGGGCTCCTTCTAGGTCCTGACTACAGTCCATACATTCTAGCTGGCTCATTACTGAAGACGCTAGAATGTATGGGCTCCTTCCAGGTCCCGACTACAGCCCATACATTCTAGCTGGCTCACTAGTGAAGACGCTAGTATGTATGGGCTCCTTCCAGGTCCCGACTACAGTCCATACATTCTAGCTGGCTCATTAGTGAAGACGATAGAATGTATGGGCTCCTGCCAGGTCCTGACTACAGCCCACACATTCTAGCTGGTGTTAGAACCTTGCTGTTAGGTTTTTTTTCCTTTGCTGGTCACATGACCTTGTTGGCCTATTTAATCCTGCTCCTCCCTTCTGGCTTTGCTGGACTTCATTGTATATCTACTTTCTAGCTAGCCTGTGCTCTGTATCTAACTCTGTTAGTTTGCTTGGTCTACGGACCTCTATGTTCTATCTATTTTGTTTGTTCGTCTGTCTGCTACTATTTCTGTTAGGAGGTGTCCCATATTCCTCCCAGTCCTTAGTACTTGTAGGGATTCCCTCCCCAAATCTATAGGTCTCCGTACAGACTAGATTAGGACTTTAGCAGGTCTGATTGCAGGATCAGGTTCCCTGTTACATCGTAGGGATTCAGCTGAGTCTTATAGTAGGGACAGATCTCCTCTCTTTCCTTAGCTTTGGTAGCAGAACATAACAGCTGGCTCATTAGTGAAGACGCTAGAATGTATGGGCTCCTTCCAGGTCCCGACTACAGTCCATACATTCTAGCTGGCTCACTAGTGAAGACGCTAGAATGTATGGGCTCCTGCCAGGTCCTGACTACAGTCCATACATTCTAGCTGGCTCACTAGTGAAGACGCTAGAATGTATGGGCTCCTTCCAGGTCCTGACTACAGCCCATACATTCTAGCTGACTCACTAGTGAAGACAATAGAATGTATGGGCTCCTACCAGGTCATGACTACAGCCCATACATTCTAGCTGGCTCACTAGTGAAGACGCTAGAATGTATGGGCTCCTACCAGATCATGACTACAGTCCATACATTCTAGCTGGGTCACTAGTGAAGACACTAGAATGTATGGGCTCCTTCCAGGTCCCGACTACAGCCCATACATTCTAGCTGGCTCATTACTGAAGACGCTAGAATGTATGGGCTCCTTCCAGGTCCCGACTACAGCCCATACATTCTAGCTGGCTCACTAGTTAAGACGCTAGTATGTATGGGCTCCTTCCAGGTCCCGACTACAGCCCACACATTCTAGCTGGCTCATTAGTGAAGACGCTAGAATGTATGGGCTCCTGCCAGGTCCTGACTACAGCCCACACATTCTAGCTGGCTCATTAGTGAAGACGCTAGAATGTATGGGCTCCTTCCAGGTCCTGACTACTTCCCATACATTCTAGCTGGCTCATTAGTGAAGACGCTAGAATGTATGGGCTCCTTCCAGGTCCCGACTACAGCCCATACATTCTAGCTGGCTCACTAGTGAAGACGCTAGAATGTATGGGCTCCTTCCAGTTCCTGAATACAGCCCATACATTCTAGCTGGCTCACTAGTGAAGACGCTAGAATGTATGGGCTCCTTCCAGGTCCTGACTACAGCCCATACATTCTAGCTGGCTCACTAGTGAAGACACTAGAATGTATTGGCTCCTACCAGGACATGATTACAGCCCATACATTCTAGCTGGCTCACTAGTGAAGACGCTAGAATGTATGGGCTCCTTCCAGTTCCTGAATACAGCCCATACATTCTAGCTGGCTCATTAGTGAAGACGCTAGAATGCATGGGCTCCTTATAGGTCCTAACTAAAGCCCATACATTCTAGCTGGCTCATTAGTGAAGACGCTATAATGTATGGACTCCTGTCAGGTCCTGACTACAGCCCATACATTCTAGCTGGCTCATTAGTGAAGACGCTAGAATGTATGGGCTCCTTCCAGGTCCTGACTACAGCCCATACATTCTAGCTGGCTCATTAGTGAAGACGCTAGAGTGTATGGGCTCCTTCCAGGTCCTGACTACAGCCCATATATTCTAGCTGGCTCACTAGTGAAGACACTAGAATGTATGGTCTCCTTCCAGGTCCTGACTACAGACCATACATTCCAGCTGGCTCACTAGAGAAGACGCTAGAATGTATGGGCTCCTTCCAGGTCCTGACTACAGCCCATATATTCTAGCTGACTCACTAGTGAAGACACTAGAATGTATGGGCTCCTTCCAGGTCCTGATGACAGCCCATACATTCTAGCTGGCTCATTAGTGAAGACGCTAGAATGTATGGGCTCCTTCCAGGTCCTGACTACAGTCCATACATTCTAGCTGGCTCACTAGTGAAGATGCTAGAATGTATGGGCTCCTTCCAGGTCCTGACTACAGCCCATACATTCTAGCAGGCTCATTAGTGAAGATGCTAGAATGTATGGGCTCCTTCCAGGTCCTGACTACAGCCCATACATTCTAGCTGGCTCATTAGTGAAGACGCTAGAATGTATTGGCTCCTTCCAGGTCCTGACTACGGTCCATACATTCTAGCTGGCTCATTAGTGAAGACGCTAGAATGTATGGGCTCCATCCAGATCCTGACTACAGCCCATACATTATAGCTGGCTCAGTAGTGAAGACACTAGAATGTATGGGCTCCTTCCAGGTCCTGACTACAGCCCATACATTCTAGCTGGCTCACTAGTGAAGATGCTAGAATGTATCGGCTCCTTCCAGGTCCTGACTACAGCCCATACATTCTAGCTGGCTCACTAGTGAAGATGCTATAATGTATGGGCTCCTTCCAGGTCCTGACTTCAGTCCAGAAATTCTAGCTGGCTCACTAGTGAAGATCCTAGAATGTATGAGCTCCTTCCAGGTCCTGACTACAGCCGATACATTCTAGCTGGCTCTCTAGTGAAGACGCTAAAATATATGGGCTCTTTCCAGGTCCTGACTACAGCCCATACATTCTAGCTGGCTCACTAGTGAAGAAGCTAGAATGTATGGGCTCCTTCCAGGTCCTGACTACAGCCCATACATTCTAGCTGGCTCATTAGTGAAGATGCTAGAATGTATGGGCTCCTTCCAGGTCCTGACTACAGCCCATACATTCTAGCTGACTCACTAGTGAAGACGCTAGTATGTATGGGCTCCTTCCAGGTCCCGACTACAGTCCATACATTCTAGCTGGCTCATTAGTGAAGACGCTAGAATGTATGGGCTCCTGCCAGGTCCTGACTACAGCCCACACATTCTAGCTGGCTCATTAGTGAAGACGCTAGAATGTATGGGCTCCTTCCAGGTCCTGATGACAGCCCATACATTCTAGCTGGCTCATTAGTGAAGACGCTAGAATGTATGGGCTCGTGTCAGGTCCTGATTAAAGCCCATACATTCTAGCTGGCTCATTAGTGAAGACGCTAGAATGTATGGGCTCCTTCCAGGTCCTGACTACAGTCCATACATTCTAGCTGGCTCACTAGTGAAGATGCTAGAATGTATGGGCTCCTTCCAGGTCCTGACTACAACCCATACATTCTAGCAGGCTCATTAGTGAAGATGCTAGAATGTATGGGCTCCTTCCAGGTCCTGACTACAGCCCATACATTCTAGCTGGCTCATTAGTGAAGATGCTAGAATGTATGGGCTCCTTCCAGGTCCTGACTACAGCCCATACATTCTAGCTGACTCACTAGTGAAGACGCTAGTATGTATGGGCTCCTTCCAGGTCCCGACTACAGTCCATACATTCTAGCTGGCTCATTAGTGAAGACGCTAGAATGTATGGGCTCCTGCCAGGTCCTGACTACAGCCCACACATTCTAGCTGGCTCATTAGTGAAGACGCTAGAATGTATGGGCTCCTTCCAGGTCCTGATGACAGCCCATACATTCTAGCTGGCTCATTAGTGAAGACGCTAGAATGTATGGGCTCGTGCCAGGTCCTGATTAAAGCCCATACATTCTAGCTGGCTCATTAGTGAAGACGCTAGAATGTATGGGCTCCTTCCAGGTCCTGACTACAGTCCATACATTCTAGCTGGCTCACTAGTGAAGATGCTAGAATGTATGGGCTCCTTCCAGGTCCTGACTACAGCCCATACATTCTAGCAGGCTCATTAGTGAAGATGCTAGAATGTATGGGCTCCTTCCAGGTCCTGACTACAGCCCATACATTCTAGCTGGCTCATTAGTGAAGACGCTAGAATGTATTGGCTCCTTCCAGGTCCTGACTACGGTCCATACATTCTAGCTGGCTCATTAGTGAAGACGCTAGAATGTATGGGCTCCATCCAGATCCTGACTACAGCCCATACATTATAGCTGGCTCAGTAGTGAAGACACTAGAATGTATGGGCTCCTTCCAGGTCCTGACTACAGCCCATATATTCTAGCTGGCTCACTAGTGAAGACACTAGAATGTATGGTCTCCTTCCAGGTCCTGACTACAGACCATACATTCCAGCTGGCTCACTAGAGAAGACGCTAGAATGTATGGGCTCCTTCCAGGTCCTGACTACAGCCCATACATTCTAGCTGGCTCACTAGTGAAGATGCTAGAATGTATCGGCTCCTTCCAGGTACTGACTACAGCACATACATTCTAGCTGGCTCATTAGTGTACACGCCAGAATGTATGGGCTTCTTCCAGGTCCTGACTACAGCCCATACATTCTAGCTGGCTCATTAGTGAAGACGCTAGAATGTATTGGCTCCTTCCAGTTCCTGACTGACTAGAGCCCATGCATTCTAGCTGGCTCACTAGTGAACCAGCTAGAATGTATGGGCTCCTTCCAGGTCCTGACTACAGCCCATACATTCTAGCTGGCTCACTAGTGAAGACACTAGAATGTATGAGCTCCTACCAGGTCATGACTACAGCCCATATATTCTCGCTGGCTCACTAGTGAAGACGCTAGAATGTATGGGCTCCTTCCAGTATCTGAATACAGCCCATACTTTCTAGCTGGCTCACTAGTGAAAATGTTAGAATGTATGGGCTCCTTCCAGGTCCTGACTACAGCCCATACATTCTAGCTGGCTCACTAGTGAAGACACTAGAATGTATGGGCTCCTACCAGGTCATGACTACAGCCCATACATTCTAGCTGGCTCACTAGTGAATACGCTAGAATGTATGGGCTCCTTCCAGTTCCTGACTACAGCCCATACATTCTAATTGGCTCACTAGTGAAGACGCTAGTATGTATGGGCTCCTTCCAGGTCCCGACTACAGCCCATACATTCTAGCTGGCTCACTAGTGAAGACGCTAGAATGTATGGGCTCCTACCAGGTCATGACTACAGCCCATACATTCTAGCTGGCTCACTAGTGAACACGCTAGAATGTATGGGCTCCTACCAGGTCATGACTACAGCCCATACATTCTAGCTGGCTCACTAGTGAAGACGCTAGAATGTATGGGCTCCTTCCAGGTCATGAATACAGCCCATACATTCTAGCTGGCTCACTAGTGAAGACACTAGAATGTATGGGCTCCTACCAGGTCATGACTACAGCCCATACATTCTAGCTGGCTCACTAGTGAATACGCTAGAATGTATGGGCTCCTACCAGGTCATGACTACAGCCCATACATTCTAGCTGGCTCACTAGTGAATACGCTAGAATGTATGGGCTCCTTCCAGTTCCTGATTACAGCCCATACATTCTAGCTGGCTCACTAGGGAAGAAGCTAGAATGTATGGGCTCCTTCCAGGTCCTGACTACAGCCCATACATTCTCGCTGGCTCATTAGTGAAGACGCTAGAATGTATGGGCTCCTGCCAGGTCCTGACTACAGCCCACACATTCTAGCTGGCTCATTAGTGAAGACGCTAGAATGTATGGGCTCCTTCCAGGTCCCGACTACAGCCCATACATTCTAGCTGGCTCACTAGTGAAGACGCTAGTATGTATGGGCTCCTTCCAGGTCCCGACTACAGTCCATACATTCTAGCTGGCTCATTAGTGAAGACGCTAGATTGTGTAACGGGTCTGGGAGGCGGAACCTCTGAGCTACTATACAAGGGGGCGGTCCTTGTAAGGGAGCGGGTGGCGACCAGGGAAGACGGGCAGGCAGTCACAGCAGGTGACCGGGACAGTCTCTGGGTGAACGGACAGGAGGTCACGGCAAGTGACCGGGGCAGTCTCTGGATGAACGGACAGGAGGTCACGGCAAGTGACCGGGGCAGTCTCTGGATGAACGGGCAGGAGGTCACGGCAAGTGACCGGGGCAGTCTCCGGATGAACGGGCAGGAGGTCACGGCAAGTGACCGGGGCAGTCTCTGGGTAAAGAGTTGGTACGACCTGTGACGGCTGAGCCTCCAGGTAGGCTAGCAGGCAGGTGGTAGATGTGAGCTCCCAGGTGAGCAGGCGAGAGTCTCTGGATAAGCGGGTGGTCACAGCATGTGACGGCGGAGCCTCCAGGTAGACCAACAGACAGGCAGCAGATGAGCGCTCCCAGGTGAGCGGGCAGGAGTCTCTGGACAGGCGGGTGGTCACAGCACGTGACGGCAGAGCCTCCAGGTAGGCTAGCAGGCAGGTAGCAGATGTGCGCTCCCAGGTGAGAGGGCAAGCTGGTCCATAGACAGACTGACAGGAGTTGGAAGGCAGACCGTCGGACCTCAGGCTAGCAGGCAGGTTGCAGATGTGAGCTCCCAGGTGAGCTGGCAATCTGGTCCTTAGACAGACTGACAGGAGTCGGAAAACAGACCGTCGGACCTCAGGCTAGCAGGCAGGTAAGCGGAATATCAGGCAGGAATCAGACAGCAAACTGGCAGGAATCTGGCAGGAATCTGGCAGGTAACTGGCAGGTAACTGGCAGGTAACTGGCAACGGGACCTGAGGGCTGAAGCAGAGTAGTAAACAGTGCAACAACATTGCTCGGGCACCTCCATTTTGGAGGAGGTGCCTTATATATGGTGAAGTCCTCCGGCGATTGGCGGGGGACTCCTTAGGACGGCGCGCGGCCCGTTTAAGAGGGAGGGAGCGCGCGCGCGCGCCCTAAGCACAGTGGCCGGGAAGGAGCGCGCGCTGCCAGCAGAGCGGGAGGAGGACGCCGGGCTCAGAGCAGAGGGGTGAGGGGAACAGCGTCCCTGCCTAGCAGAGGGCAGGGACGCCGGCGCTACAGTACCCCCCCCTTTAGGCCCCCCCTTTTTTAGGCTAGAGAGAAATTTAGCTAGGATGAGAGGGGCATGGATGTTCTCCCGGGGCTCCCACGTTCTCTCTTCAGGACCAAACCCCTTCCAATCTACTAGAAAAAAGGTCTTCCCTCTTACCCTTTTGGTGGCCAGAATGTTCTCTACCTCAAATTCGTTTTCAGCGGAAACCGGAGCAGGAGGCGTACCTGTAGACTTGGAAAAAGAGTTAAGTACCACAGGTTTGAGGAGAGATACATGCAAGGAGTTAGGGATCCGCAAGTTGGCCGGGAGTTTCAATTTATAGGCCACCGGGTTGATCTGACTGATGACCTCCAGAGGACCGATGAACCAAGGCCCTAACTTATAGGAAGGAATCTTGAGCCGGACATACTTGGACGAGAGCCAGACCTTATCCCCTGGACGGAATTGAGGAGGATCCAGACGTTTTTTGTCAGCATGTCTTTTCATACGCTCGGATGACAGAAGGAGTGCGGACCGGGTACTCTCCCATATGGAGGAAAATTTGTTAACAAGAGATTCCGCAGCCGGATTGTCCACCGAGGTGGAGACGGGAAATGGGATCCGAGGATGCTGACCGAAGACTACAAAAAATGGGGATTTGGAGGAAGATTCGCTCTCGTGATTGTTGTAAGAAAATTCGGCCCATGGCAGGAGATCCACCCAGTCATTAACGAAGTGCCGGAGGTAACTGGTCAGGATCTGATTGATCCGCTCCACTTGACCATTGGACTGTGGGTGGTAAGCGGAGGAGAAGTCCAGGGTGACGTCTAGCAATTTACAAGTGGCTCTCCAGAAACGTGAGGTGAACTGTACCCCACGATCCGACACGATGTGACGGGGCAGGCCATGAAGACGGAAGATGTGGTGGATAAAGTCTTTAGCCAGCTCGGGTGCAGACGGGAGGCCTGGCAGGGGAATAAAGTGAGCCATCTTGGAAAAGCGGTCAGCGAGCACCCAAATGACCGTACAACCGGCAGAGACGGGGAGATCAGTTATGAAGTCCATAGCTATATGCTGCCAGGGGGCAGCGGGTACAGGAAGCCGAAGGAGGCGACCGGCAGGCAGGTGTCTCGGAACTTTGTTGCGGGCACAGGAGACACAGGCAGAAACAAAGTCTATTACGTCCTTGTGCAGGGTAGGCCACCAGTAGTGCCGGGTAATAAGCTGGAGGGTCTTTTTCTGACCGGCGTGGCCAGCCAGTTTAGACGAATGACCCCAGTGTAGGATCCTCTCCCGATCAGGTACCGATACGAACGTCTTACCGGGAGGGAGACGATTTAGGCTCACGGGAGCCACCTGCATTACTCTGGCGGGATCGATGATATGTTTAGGTTCTTCCTCGAGATCAGACACCAGAAAGGATCGGGACAAGGCGTCCGCTTTGATGTTCTTGTCAGCTAGGCGAAAATGTAGAACAAAATCAAAGCGAGCAAAAAACAAGGACCACCGGGCTTGGCGCGGGTTAAGTCTCTGGGCATGCTGGAGGTAAGCCAAGTTCTTGTGGTCAGTGTAAATTATTACCGGATGAAGAGCCCCCTCGAGTAGGTAACGCCACTCCTCCAATGCCAGCTTGATGGCCAATAACTCTCGGTATCCTATGGAATAATTGCGCTCAGAAGAGGAGAAGAGTTTGGAGAAGAAGCCGCAAGTTACCATCCTCCCGGAAGATGATTTTTGAGTAAGTACCGCTCCGGCTCCAGAGGAGGAGGCGTCAACTTCCAGGAAGAACTGCTTGTTGCCGTCCGGGCGATGCAGCACCGGGGCGGAAGAGAAGGCCTGTTTTAAGGAAAGAAAGGCCTTCTCTGCTTCGGGCGGCCACTCTTTGGGATTAGTGCCCTTACGGGTGAGCGCGGAAATTGGGGCAGTCCTGGAAGAGAAGTGCGGTATGAAGAGACGGTAGTAGTTGGCGAAGCCCAGGAACCGCTGAATGGCCTTCAATCCCTCCGGTCGGGGCCATTTCTCGATGGCAGACAGTTTCTCTGGATCCATTCGTAGGCCGGTCTGAGAAATAATGTAGCCCAAAAACGGAAGCGAGGTCTGCTCAAAGAGGCACTTCTCATATTTAGCGAAGAGGTGATTCTGCCTGAGCCTGAGCAGGACCTGACGAACGTCCCTCCGGTGAGTCTGGAGATCCGGAGAGAAGACCAAGATGTCGTCCAGGTACACCACTACGCAGGAGTAGAGAAGGTCCCGGAAGATGTCATTGACCAACTCTTGAAAGACGGCAGGAGCGTTACAGAGACCAAAGGGCATTACCAGATATTCATAGTGGCCGTCCCGGGTGTTGAATGCAGTCTTCCATTCATCCCCTTGACGGATACGGACCAGGTTGTACGCCCCACGGAGGTCCAGTTTGGTGAAAATTCTAGCCCCCCGCAGACGATCAAATAATTCTGGAATGAGCGGAAGGGGGTACTTATTCTTCACCGTGATCTGGTTAAGGCCTCTATAGTCTATACAGGGACGGAGAGAGCCGTCCTTCTTTTTTACGAAAAAGAAGCCTGCTCCCGCCGGGGAGGTAGATTTCCGGATGAATCCCCTGGCCAAATTCTCCTCAATATATTCGGACATCGACCGGGTTTCAGCAGCGGACAATGGGTAAATACGCCCACGGGGAGGCGTAGTACCGGGTAACAGGTCGATAGGACAGTCGTATGGTCTATGAGGGGGTAATGTCTCTGCCTCCTTTTTATTAAAGACATCAGCAAATGACCAATAGGTAATCGGAAGTCCAGGTAGATTAGTTGAGGTAGGAGAAGGACGGACGGGATGAACAGGAACCAAACAAGTCTTATGACAGTCCTGTCCCCAGCGAAGGACCTCTCCGGTCTGCCAGTCAAGCACGGGTGCATGTCTCTGGAGCCAAGGTAGACCTAGTAAGAGGGCGTGAGAGAGTCCAGGCAGAACATGAAAAGAGATGCTCTCAGAATGCAGCATTCCCACCTGCAGAGTTATGGATTCGGTGATGAGTTGGATGGGACGTGGTAAGAGGCCCCCATCCACGGCAGCGACAGATAATGGTACTGCCAGAGGTTTGGTGGGGATGCGGTATTTTTCTACCAGGGACTGTGAAATAAGATTTCCGGCCGCTCAAGAGTCAAGTTGGTCTAGTTCGAAATAACGATTCTCCCCGCAGATAATTGAGACTGACAGCAGCAGAGATGGAGAGGATTTATTCTTGTCTAGGTCGACCTCTCTGAGCGAACCTAGACACAGGCGTTTCCCGACCTCTCCGGGCAGGTACGGATTCGGTGCTCCTTACTGCCACAGTAGAAGCAGCTCCCCTCGGCACGGCGTAAGTCCTGACGGGTTTTGACCATCTTGGTCTGGTCGACCTGCATAGGCTCAGGAGAGTGTACCTGGGGAGAAACGGAGGGAGTGACGGGTTTCTGAAAAGTAGGAGCTAGACGTGGAAACCTCCTCTCACGGGTGACCTCTTTGGCACGCTCCTGGAACCGTAGGTCAATCCGGGTGGCAAGAGTTATTAGGTCATTGAGAGTGGAAGGAATGTCCCGACCGGCGAGTTCATCTTTAATACGGCCGGACAGACCCTCCCAGAAAACAGATACCAGAGCGTCGTTATCCCAGGCTAGCTCCGAGGCAAGGGTACGGAACCGTATGGCATATTGGCCCACGGTGAGACTTCCCTGACGGAGGCGTAGCAGAGACTATGCGGATGAGGTCTTCCGTCCGGGTTCAAAGAAGACTTTCCGGAAAGCCGTGAGAAAGGCAGGCAAGTCGGACACCAGGGGGTCTCCTCTCTCCCATAGAGGATTTAGCCAGGCCAGGGCCTCCCCGGTGAGATGGGACATGATGAAGGCAATTTTGGCCCGGTCTGAGTTAAACTGGTGGGACAGGAGTTCAAAGTGCAGGGTGCACTGATTTATGAAGCCCCGAGCCTGAGCGGAGTCGCCTCCGAAGCGAGGAGGTGCAGAAAGCCGGGGTCCGGGGTAGGATACCATGGTATTGGTGGGCAGCGGAGCTGCCGGACTGCGAGTCATTGCACTGGCGGTGGTTGCTGGTGGAGCAGTCAGAGTGTCCAGGCGAGAATTGACATTCCGCAGGTGACCCAGGATGGACTCCTGTTGGGAACTCTGACGGGACAGTTCATGACACAGGTCCGAGAGCGAGGGAGCTTGGGTGCCACCGGGTTCCATGGCCCGAGCAAACTGTAACGGGTCTGGGAGGTGGAACCTCTGAGCTACTATACAAGGGGGCGGTCCTTGTAAGGGAGCGGGTGGCAACCAGGGAAGACGGGCAGGCAGTCACAGCAGGTGAACGGACAGGAGGTCACGGCAAGTGACCAGGGCAGTCTCTGGATGAACGGGCAGGAGGTCACGGCAAGTGACCGGGGCCGTCTCTGGATGAACGGGCAGGAGGTCACGGCAAGTGACCGGGCAGTCTCTGGGTAAAGAGTTGGTACGACCTGTGACGGCTGAGCCTCCAGGTAGGCTAGCAGGCAGATGGTAGATGTGAGCTCCCAGGTGAGCAGGCGAGAGTCTCTGGATAAGCGGGTGGTCACAGCATGTGACGGCGGAGCCTCCAGGTAGACCAACAGACAGGCAGCAGATGAGCGCTCCCAGGTGAGCGGGCAGGAGTCTCTGGACAGGCGGGTGGTCACAGCACGTGACGGCGGAGCCTCCAGGTAGGCTAGCAGACAGGCAGCAGATGAGCGCTCCCAGGTGAGCGGGCAGGAGTCTCTGGACAGGCGGGTGGTCACAGCACGTGACGGCAAAGCCTCCAGGTAGGCTAGCAGGCAGGTAGCAGATGTGCGCTCCCAGGTGAGCGGGCAAGCTGGTCCATAGACAGACTGACATGAGTTGGAAGGCAGACCGTCGGACCTCAGGCTAGCAGGCAGGTTGCAGATGTGCGCTCCCAGGTGAGCGGGCAAGCTGGTCCTTAGACAGACTGACAGGAGTCGGAAGGCAGACCGTCGGACCTCAGGCTAGCAGGCAGGTAAGCGGAATATCAGGCAGGAATCAGACAGCAAACTGGCAGGAATCTGGCAGGTAACTGGCAGGTAACTGGCAACGGGACCTGAGGGCTGAAGCAGAGTAGTGAACAGTGCAACAACATTGCTCGGGCACCTCCATTTTGGAGGAGGTGCCTTATATATGGTGAAGTCCTCCGACCATTGGCCGGGGACGCCTTAGGACGGCGCGCGCGGCCCCTTTAAGAGGGAGGGAGCGCGCGCGCTCTAAGCACAGTGGCCGGGAAGGAGAGCGCGCTGCCAGCAGAGCGGGAGGAGGACGCCGGGCTCAGAGCAGAGTGGTGAGGGGAACAGCGTCCCTGCCTAGCAGAGGGCAGGGACGCCGGCGCTACAGAATGTATGGACTCCTGTCAGGTCCTGACTACAGCCCATACATTCTAGCTGGCTCATTAGTGAAGACGCTAGAATGTAAGGGCTCCTTCCAGGTCCTGACTACAGCCCATACATTCTAGCTGGCTCATTAGTGAAGACGCTAGAATGTATGGGCTCCTTCCAGGTCCTGACTACAGCCCATATATTCTAGCTGGCTCACTAGTGAAGACACTAGAATGTATAGTCTCCTTCCAGGTCCTGACTACAGACCATACATTCCAGCTGGCTCACTAGAGAAGACGCTAGAATGTATGGGCTCCTTCCAGGTCCTGACTACAGCCCATATATTATAGCTGACTCACTAGTGAAGACACTAGAATGTATGGGCTCCTTCCAGGTCCTGATGACAGCCCATACATTCTAGCTGGCTCATTAGTGAAGACGCTAGAATGTATGGGCTCGTGCCAGGTCCTGACTAAAGCCCATACATTCTAGCTGGCTCATTAGTGAAGACGCTAGAATGTATGGGCTCCTTCCAGGTCCTGACTACAGTCCATGCATTCTAGCTGGCTCACTAGTGAAGATGCTAGAATGTATGGGCTCCTTCCAGGTCCTGACTACAGCCCATACATTCTAGCAGGCTCATTAGTGAAGATGCTAGAATGTATGGGCTCCTTCCAGGTCCTGACTACAGCCCATACATTCTAGCTGGCTCATTAGTGAAGACACTAGAATGCATGGGCTCCATCCAGGTCCTGACTATAGCCCATACATTCTAGGTGGCTCACAAGTGAACACACTAGAATGTATGGGCTTCTTCCAGATCCTGACTACAGCCCATACATTCTAGCTGGCTCACTAGTGAAGACCATAGAATGTATGGGCTCCTTCCAGGTTCTGACTATAGCTCATACATTCTAGCTGGCTCACTAGTGAAGACGCTAGAATGTATGGGCTCCTTCCAGGTCCTGACTACAGCCCATACATTCTAGCTGGCTCACTAGTGAAGATGCTAGAATGTATCGGCTCCTTCCAGGTACTGACTACAGCACATACATTCTAGCTGGCTCATTAGTGAACACGCCAGAATGTATGGGCTTCTTCCAGGTCCTGACTACAGCCCATACATTCTAGCTGGCTCATTAGTGAAGATGCTAGAATGTATTGGCTCCTTCCAGGTCCTGACTGACTAGAGCCCATGCATTCTAGCTGGCTCACTAGTGAACCAGCTAGAATGTATGGGCTCCTTCCAGGTCCTGACTACAGCCCATACATTCTAGCTGGCTCACTAGTGAAGACACTAGAATGTATGAGCTCCTACCAGGTCATGACTACAGCCCATACATTCTCGCTGGCTCACTAGTGAAGACGCTAGAATGTATGGGCTCCTTCCAGTATCTGAATACAGCCCATACTTTCTAGCTGGCTCACTAGTGAAAATGCTAGAATGTATGGGCTCCTTCCAGGTCCTGACTACAGCCCATACATTCTAGCTGGCTCACTAGTGAAGACACTAGAATGTATGGGCTCCTACCAGGTCATGACTACAGCCCATACATTCTAGCTGGCTCACTAGTGAAGACGCTAGAATGTCTGTTCTCCTTCCAGTTCCTGACTACAGCCCATACATTCTAGCTGGCTCACTAGGGAAGAAGCTAGAATGTATGGGCTCCTTCCAGGTCCTGACTACAGCCCATACATTCTAGCTGGTTCACTAGTGAAGACGCTAGAATGTATGGGCTCCTACCAGGTCCTGACTACAGCCCATACATTCTAGCTGGCTCACTAGTGAAGATGCTAGAATGTATGGGCTCCTTCCAGGTCCTGACTACAGTCCATTCATTCTAGCTGGCTCATTAGTGAAGACGCTATAATGTATGGGCTCCTGCCAGGTCCTGACTACAGTCCATACATTCTAGCTGGCTCATTAGTGAAGACGCTAGAATGTATGGGCTCCTTCCAGGTCCTGACTACAGTCCATACATTCTAGCTGGCTCATTAGTGAAGACGCTATAATGTATGGGCTCCTTCCAGGTCCTGACTACAGCCCATACATTCTAGCTGGCTCATCAGTGAAAACACTAGAATGTATGGGCTCCTTCCAGGTCCCGACTACAGCCCATACATTCTAGCTGGCTCATTAGTGAAGACGCTAGAATGTATGGGCTTCTTCCAGGTCCTGACTACAGTCCATACATTCTAGCTGGGTCACTAGTGAAGACGCTAGAATGTATGGGCTCCTTCCAGGTCCTGACTACAGTCCATACATTCTAGCTGGCTCATTAGTGAAGATGCTAGAATGTATGGGCTCCTTCCAGGTCCTGACTACAGTCCAGAAATTCTAGCTGGCTCATTAGTGAAGATGCTAGAATGTATGGGCTCCTTCCAGGTCCTGACTACAGCCCATACATTCTAGCTGGCTCACTAGTGAAGACACTAGAATGTATGGGCTCCTTCCATTTCCTGACTACAGCCCATACATTCTAGCTGACTCACTAGTGAAGACAATAGAATGTATGGGCTCCTACCAGGTCATGACTACAGCCCATACATTCTAGCTGGCTCACTAGTGAAGACGCTAGAATGTATGGGCTTCTTCCAGTTCCTGACTACAGCCCATACATTCTAGCTGGCTCACTAGTGAAGACTCTAGAATGTATGGGCTCCTTCCAGGTCCTGACTACAGCCCATACATTCTAGCTGGCTCACTAGTGAAGACGCTAGAATGTATGGGCTCCTACCAGGTCATGACTACAGCCCATACATTCTAGCTGGCTCACTAGTGAAGACGCTAGAATGTATGGGCTCCTTCCAGGTCCTGACTACAGCCCATACATTCTAGCTGGCTCATTAGTGGAGGCGCTAGAATGTATGGGCTCCTGACAGGTCCTGACTACAGCCCATACATTCTAGCTGGCTCTTTAGTGAAGATGCTAGAATGTATAGGCTCCTTCCAGGTCCTGACTACAGCCCATACATTCTAGCTGGCTCATTAGTGAAGACGCTAGAATGTATGGGCTCCTTCCAGGTCCCGACTACAGCCCATACATTCTAGCTGGCTCACTAGTGAAGACGCTAGAATGTATGGGCTCCTTCCAGGTCCTGACTACAGCCCATACATTCTAGCTGGCTCTCTACTGAAGATGCTAGAATGTATGGGCTCCTTCCAGGTCCTGACTACAGCCCATACATTCTAGCTGGCTCACTAGTGAAGACGCTAGAATGTATGGGCTTCTTCCAGGTCCTGACTACAGCCCATACATTCTAGCTGGCTCACTAGTGAAGACGCTAGAATGTATGGGCTTCTTCCAGGTCCTGACTACAGTCCATACATTCTAGCTGGGTCACTAGTGAAGACGCTAAAATGTATGGGCTCCTTCCTGGTCCTGACTACAGCCCATACATTCTAGCTGGCTCACTATTGAAGACACTAGAATGTATGGGCTCCTTCCAGGTCCTGACTACAGCCCATACATTCTAGCTGGCTCACTAGTGAAGACACTAGAATGTATGGGCTCCTACCAGGTCATGACTACAGCCCATACATTCTAGCTGGCTCACTAGTGAAGACGCTAGAATGTATGGGCTCCTTCCAGGTCCTGACTATAGCCCATACTTTCTAGCTGGGTCACTAGTGAAGATGCTAGAATGTATGGGCTCCTTCCAGGTCCTGACTACAGCCCATACATTCTAGCTGGCTCACTAGTGTAGATGCTAGAATGTATGGGCTCCTTCCAGGTCCTGTCTACAGCCCATACATTCTAGCTGGCTCACTAGTGAAGACGCTAGAATGTATGGGCTTCTTCCAGGTCCTGACTACAGCCCATACATTCTAGCTGGCTCACTAGTGAAGACACTAGAATGTATGGGCTCCTTCCAGGTCCTGACTATAGCCCATACATTCTAGCTGGGTCACTAGTGAAGACGCTAGAATGTATGGGCTCCTTCCAGGTCCTGACTACAGTCCATACATTCTAGCTGGCTTACTAGTGAAGACGCAAGAATGTATAGGTGTCAGTATTCCGGGTTTTCTAGGTAACCTTGTGAATGATTTTGCCCTTTGTTAAGATGGAGTTTGCTGTTCTTGTGCGCCCTAATTCCTGTTCGTTTGTTTAAAACCCGGCTCAGGTGCTGGCTTCCTTGCTGGAGTACTCTGCTTCCGTTTCCCTTTAGTCCAGCTGCCTTGTCCTACTATTATCTCCCAGATCTCTTGTGTATTTACCAGGTTAATCTTCATGTGTTTCTCAGCAGCAGCAGCAGCAGCAGCAGTGAGCTTCTACCCATGGCTCTGGACATTCTCTGCATATGTAAGCTACACTCACTGTGTTATCTTTAACCCGTTGACTTTGGAATTAAACCCTTGGCTCACTCTACCCGGTAAGAACTGTGTTTCTGAACTGTGTTGTTGTTTAACCCTTCGTTCACTCCCTCCGGTGAGGGCTGCTGGAACTATTTACTGGAATATTACTTAAATGTGAACTTGTTTCTGGACTTCCCTGAATCTACGCCTCATCTAGGATTAACTTGTGAACTTGTTCTTGGACTTCCTTGTGGCCACGTCACCAGTGTGTCAGACTTTCCTTTTGATCACATTTGTGTGAGGACTCCGTCGTAAGAACATTGCAGACTTTGCTATATAGGTTCCAAAGACTTAATATCGCTGGACTTATTTCATTGTATGTCACTACGGGTTATCTGTATATTGTTTTTGGGTGTTATTGCTGTTGCACAAATACATTATTTGCATTAAAGAAACCCGTCTCTGCATGTTCATTGCCCCACGCTATCAGAATCCTCGAGTTCCTACAATAGTATTACAGGATACTCCAGCCAAAAAGAGGATTCTGCTGGGGCAATGACGGAGACAAGGGCAGACAAGCTGTTCACCATAATTAACTCCTTGCAGCAGGAGATAGAGGTTATACACAATAAGATTAGAAACAAGGCATCCCAGGTTGACCACAACGCACAGGTGTTTGGTCAGGCTCTCCAAGATCTACGTACTAAGTTAGAAGTCCGGGAGGCCTTACCTACTGAGCCTACATCATCCACTAGTATGCCCAAAATGCCTCCATTCCGGTTTAATGGTGACCGAAGTCAATTCCGTGGGTTTGTTAACCAATGTATATTATTCTTTGATGTACATGCCTCCTATTACCGGTCTGATAGATCTAAGGTTCTATGTATTATCATGTTGTTGACATCACGGGCACTGGCTTGGGCAAATCCTATGGTTGAAAGTCATGATACCCGTCTAAATAATTTGGATGATTTTCTGACAGCCATGGCACAAATGTTCGACGATCCCAACCGCCGTGCTACCGCTGAATCTGCCTTGCTTTCCTTACGCCAGGGGAAACGTTCAGTCATAGAATATGTTACTGAATTTAAAAGGTTAGTGGTGGACACCAACTGGGATAACAATGCTTTATTGCCAATCTTTAGAAAGGGTTTGTCCAGTGCAATCAAGGATGAGCTAGCTCGTTCAGAGTCTCCACAGGAGTTTGAGTTGTTTTTACAACACTGTGTACGTATTGATATCCGTCTAACTGAACGCAGACAAGAAAAATGGGCAGCTGTAAATCGCATCACTAATTTCTCTCTTCCGTCTAGGGAAATCACAGGCAAAAACTTGCGGGAGGCCGAGGAGGTGCCTATGCAGGTGGACTCGCTACAAAAACGTGAGAGTAATGAACGCCGCGAATACCATCTCCGTGAGCGCTTATGTTTTTATTGTGGCCAATCAGACCATTTCCTTATCAATTGTCCTAAATGTCCCAGGCGACCCAACAAGGTGTTGGCAGTAGTAGGGGATTATGATAACACTGACGCTGAGTCTGAAGTTTCAGAGACCAGTCTATATCTAGATGCTGTTTTTCCCCCTATATTGATGCCGACTTCCCCTAAAGACCAAGGGGAGAAATATTCACATTGTTCTCTTCCTATTCAGATTCAGTGGGAGGGACAGTGGATATGAAGTTCTGCCATAATAGACTCTGGAGCAGGTGGGAATTTCATGCATTCTTCTTTTGCCAGGGAACATGGTATAAAGACGCAACTAAGAGCTTCACCAGTCACTATGGAAACGGTGGATGGTTCCCCATTAGTTTCTGGACCAGTAGATCGGGAGACAGTGCTTCTGGAGTGTAAGATGGAACCAGACCATCAAGAAACACTTTCATTCATGTTAATATCTTCTCCTCATTTTCCTGTAATTTTAGGAATTCCCTGGTTACGGTCACAAAATCCAAACATCAATTGGGAAACCAAGGAGATATCCTTCCTCCCGAAGTGTAGTCCTACCATCAGTCCAACGGTAGCGGTTCCAGTCACCCAGAATTTGGAAGAGGCAATACAGGTACCCACTCTCCCTCTGGTTTACCAGGAATTCTCGGACATTTGTGACAAGAGGAAGGCAGATCAACTTCCCCCACATAGACCGTATGATTGCCCCATAGAATTGCTTCCTGGGGCAGCGATTCCTTTCGGCCATGTTTACCCGCTGGCGGCTCCGGAATTAAAATCATTACGAGAATATATAGATGAGAATTTAGCCAAGGAGTTTATCCGACCATCTTCTTCACCAGCGGGAGCCCTTATATTCTTTGTAAAGAAGAAGGATGGGACTCTAAGACCCTACATTGACTACCGGGAGTTAAATAAGGTAACCATTCGTAACAGGTACCCGTTGCCGCTAATTCCGGAATTGTTGGAAAGAGTTCGCCAGGCCAAAGTATTTACCAAATTAGATCTTCGCGGGGCATATAATCTACTTCGTATACGTCCCGGAGACGAATGGAAGACAGCTTTTAGATGCCGGTATGGACATTATGAATATTTGGTGATGCCATTCGGACTCTGTAACGCTCCTGCTGCTTTTCAATATTTAGCCAACGATATTTTCAGGGATTTATTGGACCAATATGTGGTAATTTACCTGGATGACATTTTGATCTTCTCTGATTCCTTACAGGAACATCGGGAACATGTTAAGACCGTGCTTAGACGTTTGAGAGATAATCATTTGTACATCAAACTCGAAAAGTGTGAATTTCATTGCTCCGAAATCCAATTTTTAGGCTATATTATTTCTCCTCAGGGATTGAATATGGAGTCTAGCAAGATCCAGGCAATCTTAGACTGGCCGGTACCTGGAAACATTAAAGAGGTACAACGATTCATTGGTTTCGCTAACTTTTATAGACGTTTCATCCGAAATTTCTCAGAAGTTGTCCGTCCCATCACTCTCCTCACCAAGAAGGGGAAGAAGTTTGTATGGTCTTCGCAAGCTCAGGGAGCCTTTGATCGCCTCAAGGTTTGTTTTACCACGGCTCCGATATTGATGCATCCGGATCCTGCACTGCCTTTCATCGTGGAGGTGGACGCTTCTGACTGTGCATTGGGAGCTATCCTCTCACAACGTACCGGAGACAAAGGTTTGCTGCACCTGTGTGCCTTCTTTTCTCGTAGGTTATCTTCTGCTGAACTGAACTATGATATTGCAGATAAGGAACTTTTGGCAATTATTTCCGCCTTTAAGGAATGGAGACACCATTTGCAGGGAGCAACTCAACAGGTAGTAGTACTCACCGATCATCGTAATTTGGAATTCCTTAAGTCTGCCAGGTGTCTTTCTCCTCGACAAGCTAGGTGGAGTTTGTTCTTGAACCAGTTTAATTTTATTATTTCGTACCGCCCAGGTTCACGTAATGGGAAAGCTGATGCATTATCCCGAATTCATAAGGTGGACTCCATGCCTGGGACCCCGTCTAAGACCATCTTGTCTGATGCCAATTTCGTAGGAGTGCTCCAGGACCGGGACTTGTGGCAGGAGATCAAGCTGGCCTATGACGGTGACGTATTTCTTGCTGCTCCACCTGACAACGTGAATCTTGTCCTTCGGAATGGTGTGTGGCTTAGAGATCGATGTATTTATGTCCCGGAGGCTGTGAGACTTCGAATTCTCAAATTGGTCCATGACTCTGTATTGGCTGGTCATAGGGGGGTACAGAAGACGCAGGAATTTTTAAGTCGTTTTTTTTGGTGGCCTACCTGTTTGAAAGATGTGAATGACTATGTCCGCTCTTGTGAGGTTTGTGCCCGGTACAAAGTTCCTCGCGTGTCACCTACTGGTCTTCTTAAACCGCTACCTGTACCGTCTCGCCCTTGGGGGTCTATTTCGATGGACTTTATTGTGGAGTTACCCACCTCTGGCGGTAAAAATACTATTTTGGTGGTAGTAGATCGTTTAACGAAGGCTGCTCATTTCATTCCGTGTACCGGTCTTCCCTCAGCTACAGAGACAGTGGATCTGGTTATCCAGAACGTTTTCCGGCTGCATGGGGTACCAGATGAGATCATTTCTGACCGGGGAATACAATTTACCTCTAGATTCTGGAAAGGATTTTGTTCTGCGCTCCACATTAATGTTTGCTTGTCTTCTGCATACCATCCTCAGACCAACGGACAGACCGAACGGACAAATCAAACCTTGGAGCAATATCTACGCTGTTACGTCAGTCATTTGCAGGACGATTGGCTGAAGCTACTTCCTTTAGCGGAATTTTCATACAACAACTCTCAGAGCAGTTCTACGAAGGTAACGCCTTTTTTTGCCAATCTGGGATATCATCCAAATATTTTGCCTAGGTCTCCGGTTGCTATTTCGGTACCGGCGGTTGAAGATAGAGTGGCGGTGTTGCAACGTAATCTGGAAGTTTTGAAGGACACCCTGACCGTAGCACAGGAGCGTTACAAGAAGTCGGCCGATAGGTGCCGGTTTCCGGAACCTATGTATAAGGTAGGAGACGCAGTTTAGTTGTCTACCAAGAATCTAAGATTGGGTGTTCCTTTGCAGAAACTGGGACAGAAATTCATCGGTCCATTCAAGATCACTGGGATTGTGAGCTCTGTTGCCTGTCGGCTGAAGCTACCACGGACTTTAAAGGTACACCCAGTATTTCATGTTTCTTTATTAAAACCGGTCTCTCCTAACACGTTTCAGGGACATATCGTATCTCCCCCTCCACCAGTGTTGGTTGATGGTGAAGAGCAATTTGTGGTACAGGATATTGTTGATTCGAGACTTCATAGGAACCGGCTTTAGGGGGGGAGTAATGTCAGTATTCTGGGTTTTCTAGGTAACCTTGTGAATGATTTTGCCCTTTGTTAAGATGGAGTTTGCTGTTTTTGTATGCCCTACTTCCTGTTCGTTTGTTTAAAACCCGGCTCAGGTGCTGGCTTCCTTGCTGGAGTACTCTGCTTCCGTTTCCCTTTAGTCCAGCTGCCTTGTCCTACTATTATCTCCCAGATCTCTTGTGTATTTACCAGGTTAATCTTCATGTGTTTCTCAGCAGCAGCAGCAGTGAGCTTCTACCCATGGCTCTGGACATTCTCTGCATATGTAAGCTACACTCACTGTGTTATCTTTAACCTGTTGACTTTGGAATTTAACCCTTGGCTCACTCTACCCGGTAAGAACTGTGTTTCTGAACTGTGTTGTTGTTTAACCCTTCGTTCACTCCCTCCAGTGAGGGCTGCTGGAACTATTTACTGGAATATTACTTAAATGTGAACTTGTTTCTGGACTTCCCTGAATCTACGCCTTATCTAGGATTAACTTGTGAACTTGTTCTTGGACTTCCCTGTGGCCACGTCACCAGTGTGTCAGACTTTCCTTTTGATCACATTTGTGTGAGGACTCCGTTGTAAGAACATTGCAGACTTTGCTATATAGGTTCCAAAGACTTAATATCGCTGGACTTATTTCATTGTATGTCACTACGGGTTATCTGTATTTTGTTTTTGGGTGTTATTGCTGTTGCACAAATACATTATTTGCATTAAAGAAACCCGTCTCTCCTTGTTCATTGCCCCACGCTATCAGAATCCTCGAGTTCCTACAATAGTATTACAATGGGCTCCTTCCAGGTCCTGACTACAGCCCATACATTCTAGCTGGCTCACTAGTGAAGACGCTATAATGTATGGGCTCCTTCCAGGTCCTAACTACAGTCCATATGTAATAGTGGGGAAGGACGTAGCCTTCCTTAGGCACTAAATTACTTAAAGAAAGTGTTCCCATAGTTAGACCTCACTGAGCTGTTGGTAGGCCAAGCTAAGGGGTTAGCATCAGTGGTCCAGTCAGTAGAGAGAGGGGGAACTTAGTGCCCTGATCAAGCCTTGAGGGATATAGAGCTTGTTCCTGGTATAATTGCTTCTGGGCTGTAGTACCTGAAAACAGCCACAAGATGCCACTGTTCTGGGTGCAGATGTCAGGTTGAGTCTGCCAGCAGAGTTATAGACAGTGATGGGTTAAAGTTCTGTGATGACAGCTCACAGAGGGTGGGCACATTAGCAAAAAGCCTCAGTTTAGTGTCCAGAGGCCATTAAGAGGCAGGAGAGTGACGATTACGGGCAGCCTGAATATATGTGGCTGCTAGGGTAGACGGGAGCTCCGTACCCTCAGACAGTGAGATCCTAGTGCGCAATTCTCCCCACACAAGAGCGCGAGTCCAGTTCGTCCACCGTAGAAACTCATCAACGTAGTGAGGACACGGGGCACTTCTAGTCTGCAGGGAGCAGAGGAAGATAAATAGGACTCCAGGCTTAGACGTGGGGGAGAGATATCGGATCCAGGTCACTGTTAATACCGAAGAGTCTCAAGGTCCAGAGATTAGGGTCACGGAGATGTTTCGCTTAAAGAGGGAGCCAGGGCTGAAGGAGTTACCAGCACCTGTGAGAGAGATGATAACCTGTCGGGCCTAATCCATTATATCTGCCTGTAAATACTGTACATATTCCTCTTCCCCAAGTAAAGTCCAAGTTCTGGTTAAGAACCTCGTGTCCTCTGAAATTATTGCTGCCCTGGTCCCAGAAGAAAAATGCCTGGATACAGCCGCGATCGGATGGCTTGAAGTAAGTGAAGAGCACTACATTCACAGCCACACTTCAGAGAGAGGACACGTATTGTCTGTAGGGTGCCATAGCGAGAGGGGGCTACAGCTCGCCCACGACTACCTCGCTGGGGCACCTTACATTTGGCGTAGTCGGCAGGATGCGAGCTCCTCGCATGAAGAAAGCGGGGAAGAGCCGACACAGAACACAGGAGAAAGTGTTGGAAGGCATGTGGCCCAAGATGGCGGCCCGAAGCATGGATTCCAAGATGGTGACGACGGCGGTAAAGTCTGGGAGAAGAACCGCCCATCGTGGGAGTGGACGGCGCTGGAGAGCGCGAAAAGATGTCCAGCCCCTACAAGTTCCGGCCCGAAGAGGGATGGGCCCAGTGGTGAAGATGCGTCCCAGGATGGGACGTCCAGAGAGGAAGAGGGAGCGGCGTAAGGTGAAGCCCGGCCCCGTGAGCATGAGCGCGCACAGAGAGGGGGCGCGGCAGAAGGCGGAGCGGCCCAGAGTGACAAGTGACGCGGCGGTCGCGTCAGAGGTCCGGCCTAGGAAGAGGCGGAACTGGACGCGCAGGACGCGAGTCACCGGTAAGCGACCGGCGCCATTTTCTGTCCGACACGTCAGGAGAAGGAGATCCGGCAGCAGACGTCTTGCAAGAATGGCAGCCCCAGGACCTCGCAGCGTGCAAGAGACCGGCTGAGAGTCGGAACCCCTGCAGATCGTTACCCCGGGGGCCGCGGCTGGAAGCCGTTCGCCGGCGGGCGCTGCCCGCGAACCGTTGCCTTTACCCCCAGTGGCTGTCCAGTGGGCCACTAGGCCTGATCCGGAGCTGGGCCTGCTACTGCACGAGCTTCGTGTGTGGTGCTGGAGCCGGATACCGGAGGAGTCGTCCCCCTCGGCTGAGTGGGGAGAACACCCAGGAAGGGCCGGAGCAATCGTTGCCACGGAGCTAAGAGAAGGTGAGCGGTCCATGCCCCAGCGGCCGGTCACCACTGTAGGCCCTGCCCCAGCAGCCTCGGCGACAACAGAAGCCCTCAGGCCCTCAAGAGGCAGAGCAGAAGAGAAGCCTCCTAAAAGAAAGGCCCCGCAAGAGAGCTTCTGGTCATTGGCCATGGAGGCCCTACATTCCCCCTCCGCAGAGCGGTACACCAAGCCCGGGAGTCCACAGTGGGCCACCCGCGACCCTCCGATGACCTCGCGGGAGCAGCGGCGGTGGACCGACACCTTCCTAAGAGGCTGGCTAGAGGGATCCAACGCGGCACGGAGGGAGTCAGTAGTAGAGGACTCCCAGAACCGGGGCCGGGTTGTGGACTTCCGTGTCCGCGAGGGATACGGGTTCCTCGAGGAAGAGTGGACTGGGCACGAGGTATTTATCAGCCGGGAGGCCATCAAAAGTGAATACCTGCCCGATCGCCTCCACAACCTGCGGGAAGGGGAAATTGTCCTTTTCGCAAAATGTGAGTGTGCAAGAGGGTGGTATGCGGCTGCGGTCACCCGCCCATACAAGTGGGAAGACGTCCTAGAGAAAGACCGGCAGGTCTTCCAGAGGAGGGCCAAAAGGGAGGCTAAGCAGCGCTGGGTTAGGGAAGCCCCTAAAGGCTTTCTGTCCCCACCTAAGGCCAGTACTCCACCAACAGAGGAGCCTAGGAGGTGGCAGTGGGGAGATATTGTGAGCAACGAGGAGGAGGATGTCGCAAGCGACAAGGAGGCTGATTTCCTTAGTGAGGTGCCAAAGAAGGGGTCGGCACCACAACACCCAGGAGGGGCTGAGGCGGTTGAGCCAGGGATTGCCAGAGGGACTCAGGCTGGTGCCAGTCAGGAGGTCCATCATTTCTCTGTTACCAGCTACGGCCCTACCCAGGTCGGTTGTGGCAGTGCTACGTCCTCGGACGAGGACCCTGGGCCTAGCAGATACCCCGATCAGCCATGGAAGTGGAGGAAGCCACCTTCATCTGCAGCATGGGCCGCCTTCATGAAGGAGCGGAAGGGGGCCCGGAAGAATTGAGATGTTGACCTGACTTAAAAATGTGGACATGGACACTTCGTTTCCAGGGTCCTTACCAAGGAGGACCGGTACCTCTGAAAAAGTTGACAATGGACTGTCCTGAATTGCTGTTTCGGGGCCCTTAACCGAGAAGGGCTGGTCTTCCATCCAAGAAGATGACCTCAGGACCAGTCGTTTACTAAAAATGTTTTAGTAAAATTTAGTAATGTAATATGATTTTATAGCTGTTGATTGCTTAGTGTGGTCAGGGACGACCAACATTAAAGTGTGGGGGAATGTAATAGTGGGAAAGGACGTAGCCTTCCTTAGGCACTAAATTACTTAAAGAAAGTGTTCCCATAGTTAGACCTCACTGAGCTGTTGGTAGGCCAAGCTAAGGGGTTAGCATCAGTGGTCCAGTCAGTAGAGAAAGGGGGAACTTAGTGCCCTGATCAAGCCTTGAGGGATATAAAGCTTGTTCCTGGTATAATTCCTTCTGGGCTGTAGTACCTGAAAACAGCCACAAGATGCCACTGTTCTGGGTGCAGATGTCAGGTTGAGTCTGCCAGCAGAGTTATAGACAGTGATGCGTTAAAGTTCTGTGATGACAGCTCACAGAGGGTGGGCACATTAGCAAAAAGCCTCGGTTTAGTGTCCAGAGGCCATTAATAGGCAGGAGAGTGACGATTACGGGCAGCCTGAATATATGTGGCTGCTAGGGTAGACGGGAGCTCCGTACCCTCAGACAGTGAGATCCTAGTGCGCAATTCTCCCCACACAAGAGCGCGAGTCCTGTTCGCCCACCGTAGAAACTCATCAACGTAGTGAGGACACGGGGCACTTCTAGTCTGCAGGGAGCAGAGGAAGATAAATAGGACTCCAGGCTAAGACGTGGGGGAGAGATATCGGATCCAGGTCACTGTTAATACCGAAGAGTCTCTTGGTCCAGAGATTAGGGTCACGGAGATGTTTCGCTTAAAGAGGGAGCCAGGGCTGAAGGAGTTACCAGCACCTGTGAGAGAGATGATAACCTGTCGGGCCTAATCCATTATATCTGCCTGTAAATACTGTACATATTCCTCTTCCCCAAGTAAAGTCCAAGTTCTGGTTAAGAACCTCGTGTCCTCTGAAATTATTGCTGCCCTGGTCCCAGATGAAAAATGCCTGGATACAGCCGCGATCGGATGGCTTGAAGTAAGTGAAGAGCACTACATACACAGCCACACTTAAGAGAGAGGACACGTATTGTCTGTAGGGTGCCATAGTGAGAGGGGGCTACAGCTCGCCCACGACTACCTCGCTGGGGCACATTACACATACATTCTAGCTGGCTCACTAGTGAAGACGCTAGAATGTATGGGCTCCTTCCAGGTCCTGACTACAGCCCATACATTCTAGCTGGCTCATTAGTGAAAATGCTAGAATGTATGGGCTCCTTCGAGGTCCTGACTACAGCCCATACATTCTAGCTGGCTCATTAGTGTAGACGCTAGAATGTATGGGCTCCTTCCAGGTCCTGACTACAGTCCATACATTCTAGCTGGCTTACTAGTGAAGACGCTAGAATGTATGGGCTCCTGCCAGGTCCTGACTACAGCCCATACATTCTAGCTGGCTCACTAGTGAAGACGCTAGAATGTATTGGCTCTTTCCAGGTCCTGACTACAGCCAATACATTCTAGCTGGCTCACTAGTGAAGACGCTAGAATGTACGGGCTCCTTCCAGGTCCTGACTACAGTCCATACATTCTAGCTGGCTCATTAGTGAAGACTCTAGAATGTATGGGCTCCTTCCAGGTCCTGACTACAGTCCATACATTCTAGCTGGCTCATTAGTGAAGACGCTAGAATGTATGGGCTGTAGTCAGGACCTGGAAGGAGCCCATACATTCTAGCTGGATCATTAGTGAAGACGCTAGAATGTACGGGCTCCTTCCAGGTCCTGACTACAGTCCATACATTCTAGCTGGCTCACTAGTGAAGACGCTAGAATGTATGGGCTCCTTCCAGGTCCTGACTACAGTCTATACATTCTAGCTGGCTCATTAGTGAAGACTCTAGAATGTATGGGCTCCTTCCAGGTCCTGACTACAGTCCATACATTCTAGCTGGCTCATTAGTGAAGACGCTAGAATGTATGGGCTGTAGTCAGGACCTGGAAGGAGCCCATACATTCTAGCTGGATCATTAGTGAAGACGCTAGAATGTATGGGCTCCTTCCAGGTCCTGACTACAGTCCATACATTCTAGCTGGCTCACTAGTGAAGACGGTAGAATGTATGGGCTCCTTCCAGGTCTTGACTACAGCATATACCTTCTAGCTGGCTCACTAGTGAAGACGCTAGAATGTATGAGCTCCTTCCAGGTCCTGACTACAGCCCATATATTCTAGCTGGCTCACTAGTGAAGACGCTAGAATGTATAGGCTCCTTCCAGGTCCTGACTACAGCCCATACATTCTAGCTGGCTCACTAGCGAAGACACTAGAATGTATGGGCTCCTTCCAGGTCCTGACTACAGCCCATACATTCTAGCTGGCTCACTAGTGAAGACGCTAGAATGTATGGGCTCCTTCCAGGTTGTGCAGTCAGGAGTTGCCAGGAGCCAATACATTCTATCGTTTACCCTACCGTTACTGCGGGCCCGGTTGAGCCTAGAATGTATGGGCTGTAGTCAGGACCTGGAAGGAGCCCATACAATCTAGCGTCTTCATTAGTGAGCCAGCTAGAATGTATGGGCTGCAGTCAGGACCTGGAAGGAGAACATACATTCTAGTGACTTCACTAATGAGCCAGCTAGAATGTATATGCTGTAGTCAGTACCTGGAAGGAGCCCATACATTCTAGCTGGCTCATTAGTGAAGACGCTAGAATGTATGTTCTCCTTCCAGGTCCTGACTGCAGCCCATACATTCTGGCTGGCTCACTAATGAAGACGCTAGATTGTATGGGCTCCTTCCAGGTCCTGACTACAGCCCATACATTCTAGCTGGCTCACTAGTGAAAATGCTAGAATTTATGTTCTCCTTCCAGGTCCTGACTACAGCCCATACATTCTAGCTGGCTCATTAGTGAAGATGCTAGAATGTATGGGCTCCTTCCAGGTCCTGACTACAGTCCATACTTTCTAGCTGGCTCACTAGTGAAGACGCTAGAATGTATGGGCTCCTTCCAGGTCCTGACTACAGCCCATACATTCTAGCTGGCTCATTAGTGAAGACGCTAGAATGTATTGGCTCCTTCCAGGTCCTGACTACATCCCATACATTCTAGCTGGTTCATTAGTGAAGATGCTAGAATGTATTCGCTCCTTCCAGGTCCTGACTACAGCCCATACATTCTAGCGACTACACTAATGAGCCAGCTAGAATGTATGGGCTGTAGTCAGTACCTGGAAGGAGCCAATACATTCTAGCGTCTTCACTAGTGAGCCAGCTAGAATGTGTGGACTGTAGTCAGGACCTGGAAGGAGCCCATACATTCTAGCTGGCTCATTAGTGAAGTCGCTGGAATGTATGTTCTCCTTCCAGGTCCTGACTGCAGCCCATACATTCTAGCTGGCTCACTAATGAAGACGCTAGAATGTATGGGCTCCTTCCAGGTTCTGACTACAGCCCATACATTCTAGCTGGCTCACTAGTGAAGATGCTAGAATGTATGTTCTCCTTCCAGGTCCTGACTACAGCCCATACATTCTAGCTGGCTCACTAGTGAAGACGATAGAATGTATGGACCCCTTCCAGGTCCTGACTTAAGCCCATTCATTCTAGCTGGCTTATTAGTGAAGACGCTAGAATGTATGGGCTCCTTCCAGGTCCGGCAGGTCCTGACTACAGCCCATAGGAGCTGCCAGGAGCCAATACATTCTAGCGTTTACCCTACTGTTACTGCTGGCCCGGTTGAGCCTAGAATGTATGGGCTCCTTCCAGGTCCTGACTGCAGCCCATACATTCTAGCTGGCTCACTAGTGAAGACGCTAGAATGTATGGGCTCCTTCCAGGTCCTGACTACAGCCCATACATTCTAGCTGGGTCACTAGTGAAGACGCTAGAATGTATGGGCTCCTTCCAGGTCCTGCAGGTCCTGACTACAGCCCATATATTCTAGCTGGCTCATTAGTGAAGACACTAGAATGTATGGGCTCCTTCCAGGTCCCGACTACAGCCCATACATTCTAGCTGGCTCACTAGTGAAGATGCTGGAATGCATGTTCTCCTTCCAGGTCCTGACTACAGCCCATACAATCTAGCTGGCTCATTAGTGAAGATGCTAGAATGTATGGGCTCCTTCCAGGTCCTGACTACAGCCCATACATTCTAGCTGGCTCACTAGTGAAGATGCCAGAATGTATGAGCTCCTTCCTGGTCCTGACTACAGCCCATTCATTCTAGCTGGCTCACTAGTGAAGACGCTAGACTGTATGGGCTCCTTCCAGGTCCTGACTTCAGCCCATACATTCTAGCTGGCTCATTAGTGAAGATGCTAGAATGTATGGTCTCCTTCCAGGTCCTGACTGACTACAGCCCATACATTCTAGCTGGCTCACTAGTGAAGACGCTAGAATGTATGGGCTCCTTCCAGGTCCTGACTACAGCCCATACATTCTAGCTGGCTCACTAGTGAAGTCGCTAGAATGTATGGGCTTCTTCCAGGTCCTGACTTCAGCCCATACATTCTAGCTGGCTCATTAGTGAAGACGCTAGAATTTATGGGCTCCTTCCAGGTCCTGACTACAGCCCATACATTCTAGCTGGCTCACGAGCGAAGACGCTAGAATGTATGGGCTCCTTCCAGGTCCTGATTACAGTCCATACATTCTAGCTGGCTCATTAGTGAAGACGCTAGAATGTATGGGCTCCTTCCAGGTCCTGACTACAGCCCATATATTCTAGCTGGCTCATTAGTGAATATGCTAGAATGTATGGGCTCCTTCCAGGTCCTGACTACAGCCCATACATTCTAGCTGGCTCACTAGTGAAGATGCTAGAATGCATGTTCTCCTTCCAGGTCCTGACTACAGCCCATACAATCTAGCTGGCTCATTAGTGAAGACGCTAGAATGTATGGGCTCCTTCCAGGTTCTGACTACAGCCCATACATTCTAGCTGGCTCACTAGTGAAGATGCCAGAATGTATGAGCTCCTTCCTGGTCCTGACTACAGCCCATTCATTCTAGCTGGCTCACTAGTGAAGACGCTAGAATGTATGGGCTCCTTCCAGGTCCTGACTTCAGCCCATACATTCTAGCTGGCTCATTCGTGAAGATGCTAGAATGTATGGGCTCCTGCCAGGTCCTGACTACAGCCCATACATTCTAGCAGGCTCATTAGTGAAGATGCTAGAATGTATGGGCTCCTTCCAGGTCCTGACTGACTACAGCCCATACATTCTAGCTGGCTCACTAGTGAAGACGCTAGAATGTATGGGCTCCTTCCAGGTACTGACTACAGCCCATACATTCTAGCTGGCTCACTAGTGAAGACGTTAGAATGTATGGGCTACTTCCAGGTCCTGACTACAGCCCATACATTCTAGCTGGCTCATTAGTGAAGACGCTAGAATGTATGGGCTCCTTCCAGGTCCTGACTACAGCCCTTACATTCTAGCTGGCTCACTAGTGAAGTCGCTAGAATGTATGGGTTTCTTCCAGGTCCTAACTACAGCCCATACATTCTAGCTGGCTCATTAGTGAAGACGCTGGAATGTATGGGCTCCTTCCAGGTCCTGACTACAGTCCATACATTCTAGCTGGCTCACTAGTGAAGACGCTAGAATGTATGGGCTCCTTCCAGGTCCTGACTACAGCCCATACATTCTAGCTGGCTCACTAGTGAAGATGCTAGAATGTATGGGCTCCTTCCAGGTCCTGACTACAGCCCATATATTCTAGCTGGCTCATTAATGAATATGCTACAATGTATGGGCTCCTTCCAGGTCCTGACTACAGCCCATACATTCTAGCCGGCTCATTAGTGAAGACGCTAGAATGTATGGGCTCCTTCCAGGTCCTGACTACAGTCCATACATTCTAGCTGGCTCATTAGTGAAGACGCTAGAATGTGTGGGCTCCTTCCAGGTCCTGACTACAGCCCATATATTCTAGCTGGCTCATTAATGAAGACACAAGAATGTATGGGCTGTAGTCAGGACCTGGAAGGAGCCCATACATTCTAACTGGCTCATTAGTGAAGATGCTAGAATGTATGGGCTCCTTCCAGGTCCTGACTACAGCCCATACATTCTAGCTGGCTCACTAGTGAAGACGCTAGAATGTATGGGCTCCTTCCAGGTCCTGACTACAGCCCATACATTCTGGCTGGCTCACTAGTGAAGACGCTAGAATGTATGGGCTCCTTCCAGGTCCTGACTACAGTCCATACATTCTAGCTGGCTCACTAGTGAAGACGCTAGAATGTATGGGCTCCTTCCAGGTCCTGACTACAGCCCATACATTCTAGCTGGCTCACTAGCGAAGACGCTAGAATGTGTGGGCTCCTTCCAGGTCCTGACTACAGCCCATATATTCTAGCTGGCTCATTAATGAAGACACTAGAATGTATGGGCTGTAGTCAGGACCTAGAATGTATGGGCTCCTTCCATCTGGCTCACTAGTGAAGACGTTAGAATGTATGTGTGGCGCCCCTGAGGGTTCGACCGCCACAGGAATGCTGCACTTCTTCAATGGAGTGTGGTGCTCCTCCTCTGAGGTAAGGGCAGTGTGATGGTAGTGATCTAGCCTTTTGCATCCAACACCACATTTCCACCAGAGGGAGCTAGTATGCACTAGGTGCTGCTCCCTTGGTTACAGGGAGACTGGGGAACACAAAGTGGTAGGAACCAGTTAGTGGGTGTGGGTGGAGGAGCAGTTAGTCAGTGACACTTCAAATTTGATATATAATAGAATGCCATCTTTGATCTTAGTCCTTCAGTCCTTTGTTGGTTAAAAGCTTTTCCTTTTGGTCCTATGTGGACCTGTCCTTCTAAGTGGTCGTACTGTGCTGTCAAAGTACTGTGTGTAATGTGACTTCCCTCCGGGAGTGCAGATCCTGTGTGGGCCTGCACCGGCATGGGACACAGCCCTCGTACCCCGATATTTGGGACGAGAGGTAGGTTGCAGACAAGGAATGTCTTAACCCGGCCGAGGACCAGGATCAAGAAGGCCCGGGAGCTTTAGAGTGTGGCTCCCTAGCAAATAGGTCCCGGGGAGGATGCAGACGGAGCGGAGCACGAAAACTGTCATCGCCTACCTGATTCAGAGGGATTCCGGCTGCAAGAGGGGTACCGGCCCCCGACACCCGACCTTGTACTCTACGTCCAGGACGGGAAAGCCCAGTTAGGCCCTGAGGATCCCGCCGGGCTTGGGATGGAGAGGAATTGCCACCCGAGCCCTACACCTGAGAGGAGCTCAGAGGGAGACCCGGCCTATCCACACACGCACAGACAGGAAAGGGTGAAGTCTGTAGGGCAGGAACACTCTGGTGTAGGGTCGCTACCGAACACTGGACTTCCTCGGAGGTTGTCGGAACCCCGTCCCTTGTGGCCGCAGGACTCCGCGAGGAGCAGGGAGTCGCCTTCCCGCTAACGTCTCTGAGTGAGTAATGCCTTAGAACCCTATGGCCTACGGACTGTTCTTTACGCGCCATACCAAGCGACTCGGTGCCCGTACTCCCCACACTACTACTCCCTTCCTCCTGCCTTGCCTGCCCTGAGGCCTTGCTCCGCCTGTGGGGAGCAGTGAGAACTCTAGCCGCCATGACATCGGGCCTGAGCGGACTGCTAGCGGCGCTAGTGGCCCTTCACCAGAAACCACAGGTGGCATAGTCGTTAATCAAGCCACTCACCCCAGAATAGCCCACACCATCTCTTTCTAATGTGACGACCCTGAGCACGGGTCGGGCCCGGGCCACGGCTGCATCCCATTTCTTCCACACAGGGCCCGACTCCGAGTCCCCCAACACCCAGGGTAAAATACGGGCTTTCTGAGTAGAGGCGTCACATATGGGCTCCTTCCAGGTCCTGACTACAGCCCATACATTCTAGTTGGCTCACTAGTGAAGACGCTAGAATGTATGGGCTCCTTCCAGGTTGTGCAGTCAGGAGCTGCCAGGAGCCAATACATTCTAGCCTTTACCCTATCATTACTGCTGGCCCGGTTGAGCCTAGAATGTATGGGCTCCATCCAGGTCCTGACTGCAGCCCATACATTCTAGCTGGCTCACTAGTGAAGACGGTAGAATGTATGGGCTCCTTCCAGGTCCTGCCGTCAGGACCTGGAAGGAGCCCATACATTCTAGCGTCTTCACTAATGAGCCAGCTAGAATGTGTGGGCTGCAGTCAGGACCTGGAAGGAGCCCATACATTCTGGAAGATTGCAGAATGTATGGGCTCCTGTCAGGTATATATTATTGGAGGCAGCAGAGTGTATGGGCTCCTGTCAGGTATATATTATTGGAGGTAGGAGAATGTATGGGCTCCTGTCAAGTATATATTATTGGAGGCAGGAGAATGTATGGGCTCCTGTCAGATATATATTATTGGAGGCAGGAGAATCTATGGGCTCCTACCAGGTATATATTATTGGAGGCAGGAGAATGTATGGGCTCCTGTCAGGTATATATTATTGGACGTAGGAGAATTTATGGGCTCCTGTCAGGTATATATTATTGGAGGCAGGAGAATGTATGGGCTCCTGTCAGGTATATATTATTGGAGGCTGGAGAATGTATGGGCTCCTGTCAGGTATATATTATTGGAGGCAGGAGAATGTATGGGCTCCTGTCAGGTATATATTATTGGAGGCAGCAGAATGTATGGGCTCCTGCTAAGTATATATTATTGGAGGCAGGAGAATGTATGGGCCCCTGTCAGGTATATATTATTGGAGGCAGCAGAATCTTTGGGCTCCTGTCAGGTATATATTATTGGAGGCAGTAGAATCTATGGGCCCCTGTCAGGTATATATTATTGGAGGCAGGAGAATGTATGGGCTCCTGCTAAGTATATATTATTGGAGGCAGCAGAATCTTTGGGCTCCTGTCAGGTATATATTATTGGAGGCAGCAGAATCTATGATCATTTCCCAGGTATATGTTAATGAAGCTAGCAGAATGTAGCCTACAATGTATGGTCTCCTTCCAGGTCCTGACAGCAGCCCATACATTCTAGCCATTTCACTGTTAAATGTACTATAATGTAAGGGCTCCTGGTGGTATATAATCGTGAAGGCATCACAATATATTGACTCCTGCCAGGTATACAATAGAACATCAGAATCAGGGCCGTAATGTACCCAGCGGACAAGGGGCTTGCCGGCGCCAGCCCCTATCTCAGCTGAATGTGCATCCTCGAACACATATTCAGCTGAAGTGTATTGCAGCGCAAAAACTTGCCGGATCCGTGCTCCGCAATACATGCTGCTGGCCAATCATGGCAGTGACGTTATTTGCTCCTGTCAAAATCAACCAAGATCAGCTGCCAGCTTCAGATGTGGACGCCGCACAGCATGGTGAGTGCTAGGAAGGTGAGTAGGAGCGTTTATTATTTTTTTCTGTGTATTGACCAACAGCGGGGCCATATATCAGGATGGGGGCCCAGGGTGAGGGCCATATACCAGGATGGGGCCATATACCAGTATGGGGGACATATACCAGGATGAGGGCCATATTCTAGGATGGGGCCATATACCAGGATGGGGAATATATACCAGGATGAGGGCCATATACCAGGATGGTGTCCTGGATGAGGGCCATATACCAGGATGGGGCACATATTTCAGAATGGGCTGTGCATTATACTATACAGAGGACTATAGGCTGTGCATTATACTACATGCATGACTATAGGGTGTGCATTATACTGTATGGTGGATTATTGAGGGTGCATTATACTATATGGAGGAGTATAGGGAGTGCATTATACAATAGGGAGGACTATGGGCTGTGCATTATACTGCATGGAGTACTATGGTGTTCATTATAGTGTATTGAGGAGTATGGGGAGTGCATTATACTATAAGTAGGAGCAAAATACTGTAGGGGGGACTATGGGGCACTATGACTTCTGTGTTCACCCCTGGGGAGTGTAATGCTTTGCTTTTTTTTCTATACAGTAAAGAACAGCACCAGAATGGGGGATATATACCGTATATACCAGTATGGGGCTCTAAGATAAGGGACCATGATGAGGGGCATATATACCAGATGGAAGTTATATATATATATATATATATTTTTTTTATTTTTTTATTTTTTTTTCCCTGGGTGGGGGATGGTCCAAATCTTGCACCAGGCCCATCAGACTTAAGTTACGCCTCTGATCAGAATGTATATGACGTGCCCCCTGGGCCTGTGTTGTGTAGCGTTGCGCACGCGGGGAATACCGGATCCAATGGGGTTAGTAGTCCTCGTGGCGGTGACCCGGTCCGTGCCCAGGGTGTCAAACTAAGTGGCGGAATTTAGTACAAGATGTTATAGTGTTCGACTACGCCACCCGTTGAATGCGGTTATGAGACCGCCGCTGCAGGGCAGACCGCTGAGGCCGGTGGTACGGTTGTGCAGCGTGGATAGTATAACCCCCAACGGGAGGGGTATGGCCTCAGGGCAGCTGACGTGGATGATGGGGATAGCAGGATTGCCCGCAGGCACCAGGAACCACTCAGAGACGGTGCGGTGTAGTTCAGGGTCTTTACTGGTGGCAAAGGTAGACCCTCCCGGGAGTACTGGCTAGCGATCGGGGTCTGGTCAGTCCGTGAGCAGATAGGATCTCCCCCGGCCAGGTGGAGTTGTAGGCCTCCCCAACTAATTGTACTCTCCCTGGCTACCTTGCTAGAAGCGGGTAAAAGTAGCCCACGTCCCTGAGTGTACCGTGTGGTGCTCACCCGTATGGCCGGTGACTCGGGACCTTCTGGTAGCCTCCGCTCCAGGACGGCGGTGCTGGTCCCTTGCGTGTGACCGTGCCTTCGGGTTTCTTGGCCAGAGGACCTGAAATCCCCTGCCGGACGGTTTCTGCTGCTGGGTATGGAACAGTCCCCACAGCCTCGGACTCCGTGTCCGGTGAGATCTCTTCAGTCAGGACCAGCTCTACAGCTTCCAGTCCCTGACCCCTTTTATCACTGCTCCCACAGAGCTCCTGTTCTTGCTCTCCCTGTAGCTGCTCCACTCCAGACCAGACTGTGTCTCTGTCTGGGACTCCTCTTCTTCTCCTTCTCCCTAACCCCGCCTCAGCCCCAGTTTTATGTAGGGGAAGTTCTTCCCCTCCCAGGACTGGGCAGGAGGTGTGGCATGCTTAGGGTTCCTGACCAGGAGACCTCCCACCTGCTCTCAGACGTAATATTGCTATTACTGTGGTAACCAGACCCCTGGGGTGCCACATATAGGTTCCTGTTCAGGATATGTTAGTGAGCAGAGATGAGCGAATGTTTCAATGTTCGGGTCAGATTCCGAACATTGACAAACGTATTAGGATTTAATGGGGGGCAACAACAAACGCATACACAACACCTTCAAACTGGTCCAAAAGCTGCCAAAACGCATCAAATTAGCGGCCGACACCAGGAAAGTGCCATCAATTGACCCAGAGTACAAGTACTATAATTATTATTATTGCAGCGACATTTATTCTGTGGCACTTTACATGTGAAAAGGAGTCACTGACTGGTACAAGAGGAGAGAGGACCCTGCCTGCGAGGGCTCACAGTCTACAAGGGATGGGTGAGGATACAGTAGGTGAGGGTAGAGTGGGTCGTGCAGCGGTATGCTGGAGCGAGGGTTACTGCAGGTTGAAGGCTTGTCGGAAGAGGTGGGTCTTCAGCTTCCTTTTCAAGGTTTCCAGGGCAGGTGACAGTCTGATGTGTTGGGGTACAGAGTTACACAGTAGGGGAGAAGTACGGGACAAATCTTGTATGCGATTGTAGCAAGAAGAGATAAGAGGGAAGTAGAGAAGATCTTGGAAGGATGGGCGGTTGCGTGCAGGGAGACTAGGTCATACATGTATGGAGGAGACAGGTTTTCGATGGCTTGGTATGCCAAACTTAGGCTTTTTAACTGGAGTCTCTGGGCAACGGGGAGCCAGCGGAAAGAGGAGAGAAGCCGGGGAATAGCGGGATGACATGTGGATTAGCTGGCCAGCACAGTTTAGGATAGATTGGAGGGGTGCGAGAGTGGTAGAAGGGAGGCCACAGAGTAGGAGCTTACAGTAATCGAGACGGTAGAGGATGAGGTCATGCACTGGTGTTTTTGTAGATTCATGGTTGAGGAATGTGTGGATACCAGAGATATTTTGGAGTTGTAGTCGGCAGCAAGTTGAAAGGGCTTGGATCTGACGTTTGAAGGACAGATCAGAGTGGGCAGCCATTGACTTTGATGGATAGGTCAGTTGGGGGGGGTGAATGAGATGGTGGAAAGATGATGAATTTGGTTTTAACCATGTAAAGTTTTATAAATCTATCAGAGAAGAAAGCTGAAATAGCGGACAGACATTGTGGGATTCTGGTTAGTATGGTAGTATGGAGGAGATATCAGGTCCAGAGAGGTAGATCTGTGTGTCATCAACATAGAGGTGATACTAAAAGCCTTGAGACTGTAGGAGGTGTCCCTGGCCGAAGGCATTGATGGAGAAAAGCAGGGGTCCTAGAACTCAATCTTGGGGGACACCGACAAGAGGTAGAGGTGGTGTGTGAGTGGGAGACACTGAATGTCCGGTCGGTTAGGTATGAGAGATCCAAGCTAGGGCCAAGTCGGTGATGCAGAGAAAGCGGTACGCTTTGTAGATGAGGGCCAGAAAGAATATGTGCTCCAGTGGATGACAAGTGTGGCATCAAGTGGCCTGTGCTCTTCTTCCTCCACCTTAACATCACACACAGTACAGTCCTCAGAGGTGGCAACCCAATTACCCTTGTTTTCCCCCGCGTCACAACTCTCCATCTCCAACTGCTCAACTGACTGTGGGGAACTACAAATGGGCAAGTCTGCAGAGCTGTTCACACATTCTATTCCGGGGAATCAGAGGTGTGATACAAAGCTTCACAGACTCAAGAGAAGGGGAAAGCATGTGTAGCAATGCCCCAATTTTTTTTCAGTTGATCCAGGCCCAGACGAAGTAGGATCCGAACAGAATCCAACCCTCTTCATCAGACGTTAACCCCTGGGGGTGGGCATGGATGGGTTGAAGAACGAAACAAATACACACCAGAACATGGAGAACTAAACTAATATACAGCAGGGGTTGGAAAAGTAAACTACTAAACAGCTATGTTTGGAGAACTAAACTACTACACACCAGGGGATGGAGAACTAAACCACTAGACACCAGAAGATGGAGAACCAAACTAATAGACAACAGAGATTGGAGAACTAAACTACTAAACGGCTAAGGTTGGAGAATGAAACAAATGCACACTAGAACATGAAAAACTAAACTACTAGGCAAGAGGGGTTGGAAAACTAAACTACTAAACAGCTATGGTTGGAGAGCTAAACTACTACACACCAGGGGATGGAGAACTGGACCACTAGACATCAAGGTGTCACTAGACAGCAAGTGTTGGAATCCTCAATGCTTATGGGACAAACCTCTATATCTAACACTTCGTCCGATGCCTGTGCCTCCTCTAGGGCCTCCACCTGCGCCCTCAACCTCTGCCTTAGTGAGACACATGTTCCAACAGTGCAGAAAGAATCCCCCCACCTCCGTACTGCGCAGCCATAGTTCACCGCAATCAGGCAGTGTTAAAATGAATATGCCTTGGAGATCACAGTCATACAGCTGAAGAGTTGTGGACAGCTCTCCAGGCCGAGTTTGAGCAATGGCTGTCTCCACTGAACCTGGAGCAAGGGAAGATCATGTGCAATAAAGGTGCAAACCTGGTGGCGACCCTACACCGGGGCAACCTCACACACCGGGGAAACCTCACACACCGGGGCAACCTCACACACGTGCCTTGCATGTCTTGCATCCTTTACCTGATGGTACAGCAATTTCTGCTCCACTATCCTGACCTGGATGCGCTGCTGCAGAAACCACGGTTGGTGTGTGCTCATTTAAAAATATAAAAACAGTAGGATCTTTAGTATAAAAACCAGACTCGCAAATGTAACCTCTTAATCCTCGCAAGCTTTAACACAATGTTCACAAGATAGACAGCAGCAGTGAGCGGTCCCCTAGACAACGAGCAAACTCCTTCATGATGACAGAACCCACTATCTCCTTAGTTTGCTGCTGGTACTTTTCTGTGGGAATGAGCTGGTCTACAACCAGTCAGGAATATCCAGTGAATGGCACACCACGGTTTGGTATTAGCACCCAATACCAGAAATGAAGCCATCCACAATTTCCATATCTCAGGAATTTTAGTTGGTAGAATGGCTGCCCAAATATTAGTTTCTCACAAAGGAGCTGAAGACACTGAGTGGCAGTAGGTGCAAGTTACTCCAGCATGTTAGACCAAAGATTACGAAAGGGAATATAGCGGGAGATTAATTCAGAGATGTACGGAGGAGAAAGGTTATGGATGGCTTTGTAGGTCAGTGTTAGTAGTTTGAACTAGATAAGCTGGGCAATTGGGAGCCAGTGAATGGATCTTATAGATTGCAATGTTATAGATTGCTGGAGCCAGTCCACAGTAAAAAAGTAGCCATAGAGTGTCCGGGAACCTTGGCCAGGGATGCTTCTCGGCAGGGTTGCACGGGCCCACCAGTGAACCGGAGACTCCCCCGGTGGGCCCTGGCTTCTCCTTCAGGAGAGTTCATAATGCAAACCTTAAAGCTGCTATGGGGCTCTTGAGTAGGGGAGAAAGGTGGGCCCTCAGAATCAAATCCTCTAGTGGGCCCACTGTTCTTCAGTCTGACATTGCTTCTTGGTGACAATTGTATTTCACCACAGCCATATTATTTAGCTTGGTGAAAGGACTGGCATAGAGGGAAACTGAATCTATGCCGGCTGTCATTTCTCCCAGGAAAGTCCTTTAATGCAGCTTCTTCCATAAGCAATGACAGCCCGTCCAACATCAGCTCACACTTCTTGGTGGTGCTTCAACACACAAAGATGTTTCTTTGCGCCTTGAATTTCATGACTACAGAGTTGGGCAATGGCCTGATCTAAAATGCGTTTTCAGAAATAACATGCATAAGCAAAGCCACTGAAGGTCATCATTAAGCGAAACTCATACAGCTTTCCCACAGTCTTCCAAGAAAGCCAAGACTTCCCTGTCCTCACTAAGAGGACGACTGTCCATGTTCTCCTCTTCCTCATTATCACCCAATCCGCCTTGAGATAAGATGAGGCTGGGCTGTGTAGCATCACCCTGTATAGTTCCTTGCTCTGCCTGCAAGGCCTTGTCTTTGTGAGCTGCAAGCGTTTCAGTAGACAGAGAAGCGGGATGATGATGCTAATTATGGCGTCATCGCCCTCACCATCTTGGTGGAATCCTCAAAGTTTTGGAGACAACACAGATGTCAAACATCCATCCCCACTCATCAGCTGTTGTGTGGAGGCTGACCTGAATTCCAACGAGTATGTTGAAGCTGGCACTCAACAACTGCCCTCTGCTGCTCACAAATCCTTCCCAACATCTGCAATGTTGATTCCAACGTATGGTCACATTGCACACCAGTCGGTGAGCTGGAAGCTGCAAACACTGCTGAAGCACTGCCAGGGTGGCGAAAGCTGTAGCTGACTTTCTAAAATGGGCACACGCACGGCGTTTTCATGAGCAGCTCTGGCAGATCTGGGTAATTTTTGAGAAACCGCTGAATCACTAAGTTGAGCACATTTAGTGCTCGCTCAACACTAATGGGTACCCATGTCTGAAGAACAATATCATCACCAAATAATTAAAAGATGAAATGTAGCCTGCTTTATATACCACAGTACAAAGAAAACCAATTTTGATTATATCATGTGTACTCCTGTGACAATATCTGTACCAAAGAATTAATTTCACTAGATATAGAACTAGTGTAATGGGGACCAACACCTAATACAGCGAATCCAGCAAATGAAGACCCAACCAGGAGTGTTCACATTTCAAAAAATTAGGGCCTGACACCAGGGCCGGCTCCAGATTTTTTTGGGCCCTGGGCGAAAGAGTCTCAGTGGGCCCCTTTAACACATACTACGATTCATGATGCACAGATACCGCAGAGAAATTATATATTGTAAATTCTACAATAGCTCAGAAACCGGCAAATCGCTCCATACAGGATACTGGCCCCCAAATAACGCTCCATACAGAATACTGGCCCCCATATAACGCTCCATGCATGCTGTGCCCCCACATAATGCCTCATGCAGGCTGTTCCCCCCACATAATGGCCCATGCAGGCTGTCCCCCCACCACTTCCTCCCTCCCTTATAAGGCCCCATGCAGGATGTCACACCCCCCCTCCCTTATAATGCCCCATGCAGGATGTCCCTTGTTCCCCCCACCATATAATGCCCCATGCAGGATGTCACACCCCCCCTCACTTACAATGCCCCATGCACGATGTCACACACCCCCACTCCACCATTTAATGCACTATGCCCCCATACAATAATAATAATAAAAAATCCAATACTCACCTCACTTCTCACCTGCTGCTGCTTCGGACTCCAGCGTCGCTGGCATCTTCCCGTTCTGCGCTGTGACGGCTCAGGAGAGAGTGCAGTGTTAAGACGTCACCGCGACCTCTGACCTGAGACGTCACAGTGCAGCAGCCGCGGAAGAGACAGGAGCTGCTGCGGAGGCACGGGGAGAGGTAAGTATTGTGCCGGGTGCCGGAGCCCTGAGCAAGCGGGGGGGGGGGGGGGGCTGACACCATAGCGAGCAGGGGTGCGCGACGGCAAGTGGGCGCCCTTGCCTGCTCAGGGCCCCGGGTGCTGAAGCCGGCCCTGCCTGACACCACCATTTCCGTGGCCGACAGATTGGAGATGGTGGAGTTCAGTCTCTTAGCTTTGTCATGTGTAGGAGGAAACAATCTTCTGCTGGCTGCAGTGCTGAGAGAGGGCAGAGTACGGTGGACCGGACAAACAGCTGGACCGTGAGTGAGATGCAGACAGAGATGTTACAATGGATAAGGTTGTGGTGTGCTCGTTCTCGGAGATCGGTCAAAAACAGCAGGCATGTCCTCTTCCATTACAGGTGATGGGCTCTCACTCAGCCTGACTGAAGTGGGTAAAGAACCGGAGGTTCTGCAGTCAGAGACCTGCTTGACAATACTTGGCATGGTAACAAAAGAGGAGGAAGAAGCAGCAGATGCGTTTGATGGGTTGGCTTATGGTTGTTTATTGAAAATCAATTTTAAGTTTAACATGTTTGTGTACCCCTGGGTGGAGATCAATATCTGCACCAAAAAATTAATTTCACTAAAGTTTTTATAATCATATTTATATATTAAAATTATTATAATAGAGACCAAAACCTCTTCCACTACAGCCAACCCAGCAGATGGAGACTCATTAAGGAGCGCACCATCCTCTCCAGTCGTTCATGTGTCAGACTTGTACTCTGTTGTGCTGGTGCATGAGCTGGTCTAAAAAATGTGTGAAAGGACTCACAGAAATTGCTTCTGCCACTTACACTACTGCTGGTACTAATATTTTTGCGTTGATAAATTGACGTGCCAGAGGTTGGAAGTGTAGAGCTGCAATGCATTCTGTGTGCCTCATTGCTGTCTTGGGAAAAACCTCTCTTAAGGTTGTGGAAAAACGTGTTTCGATACTCCAGTATTCGAGGATCCTTTTTCAGGGCGGGAAGCATGTGGCAAAATTTACTCTTATAATATGGATCGAACAGAATTACAAGCCAGTAGTCAGCATTATTTAGAATCATAACTATACGGGGATCATGTTGCAGATAGTGCAGCAAGAAGGCACTCATATGTTGGGCTCTTCCAAGAGGTTCAAGCCCATGCTGTGTTGGTGGCTGGGTAATTCTGAAGCTTGTTTCCTCTGTCCCCTCCCACCAAACACGAACAGAGAGGGGATGATTATCCTCTTCATGTTCTGACTGTTGCTCGCCCCATCACCTCTTCCATTTCTTCTTCACCTCTTGCACCTTCACTAACAATTTGTCTGGTATCACCAACCCCCCTTCAATCGCAGTGAACCACCCTCCCTTGGCACCCTGAGATGACCCCCAGTGTATGACGTTAGTAAAAGAAGAAAGTATTTTAGTGTGGATGAGGCCTCTATAACATAGCAGATATGCTCTAAACTACACTGCTCAAAAAAATAAAGGGAACACTTAAACAACAGAATATAACTCCAAATAAATCAAACTTCTGTGAAATCAAACTGTTCAATTAGGAAGCAACACTGATTGACAGTCAATTTCACATGCTGTTGTGCAAATGGAATAGACAATAGATGGAAATTATTGGCAATTATCAAGACACATTCAATAAAGGAGTGGTTCTGCAGGTGGGGACCACAGACCACATCTCAGTACCAATGCTTTCTGGCTGATGTTTTGGTCACTTTTGAATGTTGGTTGTGCTTTCACACTCATGGTAGCATGAGACGGACTCTACAGCCCACAAAACTTGCTCAAGTAGTGCAGCTCATCCAAGGTGGCACATCAATGCAAGCTGTGGCAAGGTTTGCTATGTCTGTCAGTGTAGTGTCCAGAGGCTGGAGGTGATACCAGGAGACAGGCCAGTACACCAGGAGACATGGAGGGGGCCGTAGGAGGGCAACAACCCAGCAGCAGAACCGCTACCTCCACCTTTGTTTTAGGAGGAACAGGAGGCGCACTGCCAGAGCCCTGCAAAATGACCTCCAGCATGCCACAAATGTGCATGTGTCTGCACAAACGGTTAGAAACCAACTCCATGGAGGTGGTATAAGGGCCCGACATCCACAGATGGGGGCTGTGTTCACAGTTCAACACCGTGCAAGACGTTTGGCATTTGCCACAGAACACCAGGATTGGCAAAGTCGCCACTGGCGCCCTGTGCTCTTCACAAATGAAAGCAGGTTCACACTGAGCACATGTGACAGACATAAACAGAGTCTGGAGACGCCGTGGAGAGTGATCTACTACCTGCAACATCCTTCAGCATGATCGGTTTAGCAGTGGGTTAGTAATGGTGTTGGGTGGTATTTCTTTGGAGGGCCGCACAGCCCTCCATGTGATCGCCAGAGGTAGCCTGACTGCCATTAGGTACCAAGAGGAGATCCTCAGACCCCTTGTGAGACCATATGCTGGTGCGGTTGGCTCTGGGTTCCTCCTAATGCAGGACAATTCCAGACCTCATGTGGCTGGAGTGTGTCAGCTGTTCCTGCAAGATGAAGGCATCGAAGCTATGGACTGGCCCGCCCGTTCCCCAGACCTGAATCTGATTGAGCACATCTGAGACATCATGTCTCGCTCCATCCTCCAATGCCACAGACTGTCCAAGAGTTGGCAGATGCTTTAGTCCAGGTCTGCAACCTCATCGGGAGCATGCCCAGGCATTGTAGGGAGGTCATACAGGCACGTGGAGGTCACACACAATACTGAGCCTCATTTTGATTTGTTTTAAGGACATTACATCAAAGTTGGATCAGCCTGTAGTGTGTTTTTCCACTTTAATTTTGGGGGTGACTCCAAATCCAGGCCTCCATTGGTAGATAAATTTGATTTCCATTGATGATTTTTGTGTGATTTTGTTGTCAGCACATTCAACTTTGTACAGAACAAAGTATTCAATGAGAATATTTCATTCATTCAGATCTAGGATGTGTTATTTGAATGTTCCTTTTATTTTTTTGAGCAGTGTATTTCAAACTGAGACGCACATCTCCGGTTATATTATAGATAACTGCCTTTCTGCTCTATCTGCAGCATGTGGTCGGCGGCACAGCACGCACTCTCTAGTACTGTCCTCACGTGTGGTCAAGGGCACAGCAGGTACTCTCTAGTACCGTCCTCACGTGTGGTCAGAGGCACAGCATGCTCTCTCTAGTACCGTCCTCACGTGTGGTCAAGGGCACAGCAGGCACTCTCTAGTACCGTCCTCACGGTGGTCTGAGGCACGGCAGGCACCATCTAGTACCGTCTTCACGTGTGGTCTAGGGCACAGCCGTCACAATCTAGTAACATCCAGTCCTATGGATGTCGCTGGTCTTCATCCGACACAATCATCCTCCTCAGCTTCATGTGGACTACACATCCAACGTCAGCCACACAGCCTCTGCCATCACGCTCCTGCGCAGGCACACTTCTCTGCTCTGTGCGGGGAAAAGGTAGAGAGAAGTGCGCCAGCGCGATGAAAGACACTGTCTGGATGATGTAGGACACGTCATCCACTTGAAGAAAGAAGGACGCCAATCTCAGGAAGAGGAGGCGCCGGATTAACACTAGAGAAGCCCATTGGACAGGACCGCCCTGTAGGTGAGTCGAATAGAAGGTGTTTTTTTTCTACGTTTTGCAGATCGGCTTGGGGACTTATATACAGCATTCTAGGGCATACAGGTGGTGGTCAAACTTTATATGGGGAAAACCAGGTGACAGATTCCCTTTAAGCATGTTTTCATCTATGCAGCTTGTACAAGTGAACTTCATTGTTTCAAAAGTGGTTTACCTGTCTAAGCCATGTTATTCTAGTACTTTTTACATGGTTGACACAGATGCATCATGGGCTTTTCCTGCCCTATCAGTAAAATGAAAGGCTAAAATACAATGTGGAAACTTAATCAGAAATGTTTTATTTACATTCAGAACAAGTTTAAAAGCAAGAAATAAACGTTTGAGATTTCTGTGGTAGTGGTTAATTGTAGAAATATTGTATAAATAACATTTTTACATTATGTATAGAAATAATTCTAATTTTATAAAAGGTCATTTATGGGAGGATTGTGGGTAAGGTTTTTGGCTTTGCCACAACCCCTCAGCCTGCCTCCAGTGTCTGATGTTTCAGCGTCCTGGAAATTAGATCATGATGCCTGCTTTGGATAGCAAATCAATAGCCTTGAAAAACCCGGGAATAAGGGAAGGGGGTCTTTGGAGAAATTGGTCTCGAATATAAGGCAGCATGGCAAATTCTATTTTGTGGCTGTAGTCGACAACATCTCAGACCCAAGCGTTGTTGACTACTGAGAGCCACTCATCCCAGAACCAAAGGAGACGGCCATCCAACCTCAGAAACATCAGAGGTGGGAACACCACGTCATACCGAAGAGAATCGGCTAGATCCGTACCGGCGCTGGCGAGTTCGTTGATGCCAGGAGGGGGCTAGCCTAAAGGAAAGTCTCTTTTCCTGGCGGGCCAGAGAGTTGTCCTTTTGGCTGCTGTTCTACACTGAAAATTTCCAAAAGGACAAAAAAAAACTGGACTGTGCGTCTCTTGGGAGGAGGGCATTTGGCCCTCTGTTGCGGAAACAAAATACTCTTACCCCCCATGGCATTAGAGATCATCTTATCTAGCTCTTTGATAAGGCGGGAGCCCTGGAAGGTGAGGCTGGTGGACTTTTTGGAAGCTGAATCCACGTTCCATGATTTCAGCTATGAGGCCATGTGAATGGTGATGTTGCCGCCTGCCAGGGCTGAATATGAGGCTGCAGAGGGGGTACACACTCTTGTTATAGGCAGTGAGGTGCTACTGGGGAGGAGACATTGTGGGCGGACAACAGTCCTGGCAGAGGGAACAGGTCTGACCAGAAGGAAACCTTTTGTTACAGGAGAAACATGCAGAATGAGACTCCCTGGGGTTAGGTATAGAGAGAAGAGAAAGAAACAGATGCTAGAGGGGAGCTAGGCTGTGGATAAAGAGCTGCCACCGATGGCAGAGGTTACTCAGACACTGCATCCTGAAGACCTTGAGAGGCTGAAGGTGGGGGTGATCCGGCATAACCAGGCAATGAGGCAGCAGAGTTCAAGTGAGCTGAGGCAGTGTTATAAACTGGCGACAGAAAGATGGCGCCGAATAGAAGGAGGAGAAAGAGGCAGTAACAGGAAAAACACGTGCAGGGATCTTGCACACCAGAATGCAAAGTGTGCCCTGATAGGTGGAGGGCAGAAAGCGCTGGAGAGCCGGCGTGCGTGATTGTTTAGGCTGCTAGGGGTGTGGCCCGGCCACAGGAGAAAGGCAACACTGAAGCTGGATTTTTTAAAAGAGGTGCCGCAGGAGCCTCTGGAAAACGTGGAGGTGGCGAATCGAGCACCCTCACTGCCTGGTAGGATATATCTATAGTGAAGAACCTGAATCCTTCTTCACAAACCGATGATGAAGCTGGGCATGAGATAACCTGATCCTTCTGGATCTGGGGGGGCGAGAGGGCAGAAGATTAGTGTCAAGGACAGTCTGCCAGGGAATCCCAAACACTCTTGTTGCGTTAGGGTCCTGCCTCGTAGACCACAGAGGATACAGTAGTGAAACAATTCCACTGTCGCCCTCACAAACAGTATCTGAAAGAAAAAGGGGAATCATTAATATATATAAAAAAAAAATCCTACGGGTACATACACATTGCGTTCTGTGTCCCAGTCGGGGTATATGTCCGAAATCCCCAGCAAAACAGGGTCTGACGTATGCGGTGACGGGGCCCATAGACTGCAATGGTGATGGCAGAGAGAACATGCACTTTTTTCGGGAGTGTACGCCTACAGGAGGCGGACTCTCAGACACAGTAGACGTACAGTACAGACCAAAAGTTTGGACACACCTTCTCATTTAAAGATTTTTCTGTACTTTCATGACTTTGAAAATTGTACATTCACACTGAAGGCATCAAAACTATGAATTAACACATGTGGAATTATATACTTAACAAAAAAGTGTGAAACAACTGAAAATATGTCTTATATTCTAGGTTCTTCAAAGTAGCCACCTTTTGCTTTGATGACGGCTTTGCACACTCTTGGCATTCTCTTGATGAGCTTCAAGAGGTAGTCACCGGAAATGGTCTTCCAACAATCTTGAAGGAGTTCTCAGAGATGCTTAGCACTTGTTGGCCCTTTTGCCTTCATTCTGCGGTCCAGCTCACCCCAAACCATCTCGATTGGGTTCAGTTCTGGTGACTGTGGAGGCAAGGTCATCTGGCGTAGCACCCCATCACTCTCCTTCTTGGTCAAATAGCCCTTACACAGCCTGGAGGTGTGTTTGGGGTCATTGGCCTGTTGAAAAATAAATGATGGTCCAACTAAACGCAAACCGGATGGAATAGCATGCTGCTGCAAGATGCTGTGGTAGGCATGCAGGTTCAGTATGCCTTCAATTTTGAATAAATCCCCAACAGTGTCACCAGTAAAGCACCCCCACAACATCACACCTCCTCCTCCATGCTTCACGGTGGGAACCAGGCATATAGAGTCCATCCGTTTACCTTTTCTGCGTCGCACAAAGACACGGTGGTTGGAACCAAAGATCTCAAATTTGGACTCATCAGACCAAAGCACAGATTTCCACTGGTCTAATGTCCAATCCTTGTGTTCTTTAGCCCAAACTTGTCTCTTCTGCTTGTTGCCTGTCCTTAGCAGTGGTTTCTTATCAGCTATTTTACCATGAAGGCCTGCTGCACAAAGTCTCCTCTTAACAGTTGTTGAAGAGATGTGTCTGCTGCTAGAACTCTGTGTGGCATTGACCTGGTGTCTAATCTGAGCTGCTGTTAACTTGCGATTTCTGAGGCTGGTGACTCGGATAAACTTATCCTCAGAGGCAGAGGTGACTCTTTGTCTTCCTTTCCTGGGGCGGTCCTCATGTGAGCCAATTTCTTTGTAGTGCTTGATGGTGTTTGCAAATGCACTTGGGGACACTTTCAAAGTTTGCCCAATTTTTCAGACTGACTGACCTTCATTTCTTAAAGTAATGATGGCCACTCGTTTTTCTTTACTTAGCTGCTTTTTTCTTGCCATAATACAAATTCTAACAGTCTATTCAGTAGGACTATCAGCTGTGTATCCACCTGACATCTGCACAACACAACTGATGGTCCCAACCCCATTTTTAGGGCAAGAAATCCCACTTATTAAACCTGACGGGGCACACCGTGAGGTGAAAACCATTTCCGGTGACTACCTCTTGAAGCTCATCAAGAGAATGCCAAGAGTGTGCAAAGCAGTCATCAAAGCAAAAGGTGGCTACTTTGAAGAACCTAGAATATAAGACATATTTTCAGTTGTTTCACACTTTTTTGTTAAATATATAATTCCACATGTGTTAATTCATAGTTTTGATGCCTTCAGTGTGAATGTACAATTTTCAAAGTCATGAAAATACAGAAAAATCTTTAAATGAGAAGGTGTGTCCAAACTTTTGGTCTGTACTGTATGCCCCGACGGCGACACAGAACGCAATGTGAAAACACCCTAGGGTAGAGATGGGCCTGGGTCCAGACCCATGTCTGCCTCCTACTGACACCAAGCTAAAACGGATTAGCTTCATGCCAGGTGATGATGCACCCTTCTGGGGAAGAGCTAAGTTTTTTTTGCATAGTGTCAGCAACATACACTCATGGTTTTTTGTGTCCCCCAATGAAACATTATCCCCCCCCCCTCCAGAGGCTCCAAAAGCATGCACCATCCCCCACAGGCGTGCACCATCATCTCGCCCCCCTTCCCCAGAGCCCCCACAGGCGTGCACCATCATCCTGCCCCCCTTCCCCAGAGCCCCCACAGGCGTGCACCATCATCCCACCCCCCTCCCCCAGAGCTCCCACAAACCCCCCAGAGCCCCTAGCATGCCCCCAGAGCCCCCATAAACCCACCAGAGCCCGCAGCATGCCCCCCAGAGCCCCCACAAACCTCCCAGAGCCCCATCGCATGCCCCCCAGAGCCCCAACAAACCCACAGCATCCCCCAGAGCCCGCATCCACCCAGAGCATGCCCCCACAAACCTCAGAGCCCCACAGAATGCCCCCCAGAGCCGCCACAAACCTCACAGAGCCCCACAGCATGCCCCCCAGAGCCCCCACAGCATGCCCCCCCCAGAGCCCACACAAACCCGCAGCATGCCCCCCCCAGAGCCCACACAAACTCGCAGCATCCCCCCGAGCGCACAGAATGCCCCCAGAGCATCCCCACAGAGCCTGCAGCATGTCCCCAGAACCCGCAGCATCCTCCACATAGCCACCACCAGCCCCCACAGAGCCCCCAAGCATACATCCCACCCAGAGACCCCACGAGCCAGCAGCATGCCCCCACAAACCCGCAGCATGCCCCCCAGAGCCCACAGCATGCCCCCACAAACCCACAGCATCCACCAGAGCCCCCACAAGCCCGCAGCATCCACCCAGAGCCCACAGGATGCCCCCAGAGCATCCCCACAGAGCCACCACCAGCCCCCAAGCATACATCCCACCCAGAGACCCCACAAAATTCCCCCAGAGCCCCCACGAGACCGCAGCATGCCCCCCAGAGCCCCCACAAGCACGCAGCATCCACCCAGAGCCCCCACAAGCCCGCAGCATTCACCCAGAGCCCCCAGAGCATCCCCACAGAGCCTGCAGCATCCCCCACATAGCCACCACCAGCCCCCAAGCATACATCCCACCCAGAGACCCCACAAAATTCCCCCAGAGCCCCCACGAGACCGCAGCATGCCCCCCAGAGCCCCCACAAGCGCTCAGCATCCACCCAGAGCCCCCATAAGCCCGCAGCATTCACCCAGAGCCCCCAGAGCATCCCCACAGAGCCTGCAGCATCCCCCACATAGCCACCATCAGCCCCCAAGCATACATCCCACCCAGAGACCCCACAAAATTCCCCCAGAGCCCGCATGCCCCCACAAGCCCGCAGCATCCACCCAGAGCCCCCACAAGCCCGCAGCATCCACCCAGAGCCCCCACAAGCCCGCAGCATCCACAAGCCCGCAGCATCCACCCAGAGCCCCCACAAGCCCGCAGCATCCACCCAGAGCCCACAACATGCCCCCAGCATCCACCCAGAGCCCACAACATGCCCCCAGAGCCCACACAAACTCGCAGCATCCCCCCCCGAGCCAAAAGAGCATCCCCACAGAGCCTGCAGCATGTCCCCAGAATCCCCCACATAGCCACCACCAGCCCCCACAAAGCCCTCAAGCGTGCATCCTACCCAGAGCCCCCACAAACCCGCAGCATGCCCCCACAAACCCACAGCATCCACCCAGAGCCCACAGCATGCCCCCAGAGCCCCCACAAACTCGCAGCATGCCCCCAGGATGCCCCCAGAGCATCCCCAAAGAGCCCGCAGCATGTCCCCAGAGCCCACAGCATCCTCCACATAGCCACCACCAGCCCCCAAGCATACATCCCACCCAGAGCCCCCACAAACCCGCAGCATCCCCCCCAGAGCCCACAGCATGCCCCCAGAGCCCACAACATGCCCCCAGAGCCCACAGCATGCCCCCAGAGCCCACAGCATGCCCCCACAGCCCTCACAAGCCCAGAGCCCTCACAAGCCCAGAGCCCTCACAAGCACGCAGCATCCACCCAGAGCCCCCACAAACCCGCAGCATCTACCCAGAGCATCCCCACAGAGCCTGCAGCATGTCCCCAGAGCCTGCAGCATGTCCCCAGAGCCAGCAGAATCCCCCACATAGCCACCACCAGCCCCCAAGCATACATTCCACCCAGAGACCCCACAAACCCACAGCATCCCCCCCAGAGCCCCCACAAACCCACAGCATCCTCCCCAGAGCCCACAGCATGCCCCCAGAGCCACCACAAGCCCAGAGCCCCCACAAACCCGCAGCATCCACCCAGAGCCCCCACAAACCCGCAGCATCCACCCAGAGCCACCACAAGCCTGCAGCATGCCCCCAGAGCGTCCCCCCAGAGCGTCCCCCCAGAGCCCGCAGGATCCCCTACATAGCCACCACCAGCCCCCACAGAGCCCCCAAGCGTGCATCCCACCCAGAGCCCCCACAAACTCACAGCATCCCCCCCGAGCCCGCAGAATGCCCCCAGAGCATCCCCACAGAGCACCCAGCATGTCCCCAGAGCCCCCCCACAAAGCCCCCACAAGCCCGCAGCACTGACCTCCTCCTGCAGCTTCACCAGCAGCTTATCTCCCAGTCCCTGTGCATGAGGCTATGGCGTCTGCTGCTAAACTAGAACACGCCGCAGCATCCACCCAGAGCCCACAGGATGCCCCCAGAGCATCCCCACAGAGCCACCACCAGCCCCCACGGAGCCCCCAAGCATACATCCCACACAGAGACCCCACAAAATTCCCCCAGAGCCCCCACGAGCTCGCAGCATGCCCCCCAGAGCCCCCACAAGCGCGCAGCATCCACCCAGAGCCCCCACAAGCGCGCAGCATCCACCCAGAGCCCCCACAAGCCCGCAGCATCCACCCAGAGCCCCCACAAGCCCGCAGCATCCACCCAGAGCCCACAACATGCCCCCAGAGCCCACACAAACTTGCAGCATCCCCCCCCGAGCAAAAAGAGCATCCCCACAGAGCCTGCAGCATGTCCCCAGAATCCCCCACATAGCCACCACCAGCCCCCACAGAGCCCTCAAGCGTGCATCCTACCCAGAGCCCCCACAAACCCGCAGCATACCCCCACAAACCCACAGCATGCCCCCACAAACCCACAGCATCCACCCAGAGCCCCCACAAACCCGCAGCAACCACCCAGAGCCCACAGCATGCCCCCAGAGCCCCCACAAATTCGCAGCATGCCCCCAGAGCCCACAGGATGCCCCCAGAGCATCCCCAAAGAGCCCACAGCATCCTCCACATAGCCACCACCAGCCCCCAAGCATACATCCCACCCAGAGCCCCCACAAACCCGCAGCATCCCCCCCAGAGCCCACAGCATGCGCCCAGAGCCCTCACAAGCCCAGAGCCCTCACAGGCATGCAGCATCCACCCAGAGCCCCCACAAACCCGCAGCATCTACCCAGAGCATCCCCACAGAGCCTGCAGCATGTCCCCAGAGTCTGCAGCATGTCCCCAGAGCCTGCAGCATGTCCCCAGAGCCCGCAGAATCCCCCACATAGCCACCACTAGCCCCCAAGCATACATCCCACCCAGAGACCCCACAAACCCACAGCATCCCCCCCAGAGCCCCCACAAACCCGCAGCATCCCCCCCAGAGCCCACAGCATGCCCCCAGAGCCACCACAAGCCCAGAGCCCCCACAAACCCGCAGCATCCACCCAGAGCCCCCACAAACCCGCAGCATGCCCCCAGAGCGTCCCCCCAGAGCCCGCAGGATCCCCTACATAGCCACCACCAGCCCCCACAGAGCCCCCAAGCGTGCATCCCACCCAGAGCCCCCACAAACTCACAGCATCCCCCCCGAGCCCGCAGAATGCCCCCAGAGCATCCCCACAGAGCACCCAGCATGTCCCCAGAGCCCCCCCACAAAGCCCCCACAAGCCCGCAGCACTGACCTCCTCCTGCAGCTTCACCAGCAGCTTATCTCCCAGTCCCTGTGCATGAGGCTATGGCGTCTGGGTTGAGCCTAGAATGTATGGGCTCCTTCCAGGTCCTGACTGCAGCCCATACATTCTAGCTGGCTCACTAGTGAAGACGCTAGAATGTATGGGCTCCTTCCAGGTCCTGAAGTCAGGACCTGGAAGGAGCCCATACATTCTAGCGTCTTCACTAATGAGCCAGCTAGAATGTATGGGCTGTAGTCAGGACCAGGAAGGAGCCCATACATTCTGGAAGATAGCAGAGTGTATGGGCTCCTGTCAGGTATATATTATTGGAGGCAGGAGAATGTATGGGCTCCTGTCAGGTATATATTATTGGAGGCAGCAGAGTGTATGGGCTCCTGTCAGGTATATATTGTTGGAGGCAGCAGAATCTATGGGCTCCTGTCAGGTATATATTATTGGAGACAAGAGAATGTATGGGCTCCTGTCAGGTATATATTAATGGAGGCATAAGATGTATGGGCTGCTGTCAGGTCCTGACTACAGCCCATACATTCTAGCTGGCTCACTAGTGAAGATGCTAGAATGTATGGGCTCCTTCCAGGTCCTGCCAGCTTCAGATGTGGACGCCGCACAGCATGGTGAGTGCTAGGAAGGTGAGTAGGAGCGTTTATTGTTTTTTTCTGTGTATTGACCAACAGCGGGGCCATATATCAGGATGGGGGCCCAGGGTGAGGGCCATATACCAGGATGGGGGACATATACCAGGATGAGGGCCATATTCTAGGATGGGGCCAAATACCAAGATGAGGGCCATACACCAGGATGGGGAATATATACCAGGATGAGGGCCATATACCAGGATGGGGAACATATTTTAGAATGGGCTGTGCATTATACTATACAGAGGACTATAGGCTGTGCATTATACTACATGCATGACTATAGGGTGTGCATTATTCTGTATGGTGGATTATTGAGGGTGCATTATACTATATGGAGGAGTATAGGGAGTGCATTATACAATAGGGAGGACTATGGGCTGTGCATTATACTGTATGGAGTACTATGGGGTTCTTTATAGTGTATGGAGGAGTATGGGGAGTGCATTATACTATAAGTAGGAGCATAATACTGTAGGGGGGACTATGGGGAACTATGACTTCTGTGTTCACCCCTGGGGAGTGTAATGCTTTGCTTTTTTTCTATACAGTAAAGAACAGCACCAGAATGGGGGATATATACCAGTATGGGGCTCTAAGATAAGGGACCATGATGAGGGACATATATACCAGATGGAAGTCATCTATCTATCTATCTATCTATATATATCTATCTATATATATCTATATCTATATATATATATTTTCTATTTATTTATTTTTTCCTGGGTGGGGGATGGTCCAAATCTTGCACCAGGCCCATCAGACTTTACTTATGCCTCTGATCAGAATGTATGTGTTCCTGTTCGGTGTAACGGGTCTGGGAGGCGGAACCTCAGAGCTACTATACAAGAGGGCGGTCCTTGTAAGGGAGCGGGTGGCGACCAGGGAAGACGGGCAGGCAGTCACAGCAGGTGACCGGGACAGTCTCTGGGTGAACGGACAGGAGGTCACGGCAAGTGACCGGGGCAGACTCTGGATGAACGGGCAGGAGGTCACGGCAAGTGACCGGGGCAGTCTCTGGATGAACGGGCAGGAGGTCACGGCAAGTGACCGGGGCAGTCTCTGGGTAAAGGGTTGGTACGACCTGTGACGGCTGAGCCTCCAGGTAGGCTAGCAGGCAGATGGTAGATGTGAGCTCCCAGGTGAGCAGGCGAGAGTCTCTGGATAAGCGGGTGGTCACAGCATGTGACGGCGGAGCCTCCAGGTAGACCAACAGACAGGCAGCAGATGAGCGCTCCCAGGTGAGCGGGCAGGAGTCTCTGGACAGGCGGGTGGTCACAGCACGCGACGGCGGAGCCTCCAGGTAGGCTAGTAGACAGGCATCAGATGAGCGCTCCCAGGTGAGCGGGCAGGAGTCTCTGGACAGGCAGGTGGTCACAGCACGTGACGGCAGAGCCTCCAGGTAGGCTAGCAGGCAGGTAGCAGATGTGCGCTCCCAGGTGAGCGGGCAAGCTGGTCCATAGACAGACTGACAGGAGTCGGAAGGCAGACCGTCGGACCTCAGGCTAGCAGGCAGGTAGCAGATGTGCGCTCCCAGGTGAGCGGGCAAGCTGGTCCTTAGACAGACTGACAGGAGTCGGAAGGCAGACCGTCGGACCTCAGGCTAGCAGGCAGGTAAGCGGAATATCAGGCAGGAATCAGACAGCAAACTGGCAGGAATCTGGCAGGTAACTGGCAGGTAACTGGCAACGGGACCTGAGGGCTGAAGCAGGGTAGTGAACAGTGCAACAACATTGCTCGGGCACCTCCATTTTGGAGGAGGTGCCTCATATATGGTGAAGTCCTCCGGCCATTGGCCGGGGACTCCTTAGGACGGCGCGCACGGCCCCTTTAAGAGGGAGGGAGCGCGCGCGCGCGCGCCCTAAGCACAGTGGCCGGTAAGGAGCGCGCGCTGCCAGCAGAGCGGGAGGAGGACGCCGGGCTCAGAGCAGAGGGGTGAGGGGAACAGCGTCCCTGCCTAGCAGAGGGCAGGGACGCCGGCGCTACAGTACCCCCCCCTTTAGGCTCCCCCTTTTTTAGGCTAGAGAGAAATTTAGCTAGGATGAGAGGGGCATGGATGTTCTCACGGGGCTCCCACGTTCTCTCTTCAGGACCAAACCCCTTCCAATCTACTAGAAAAAAGGTCTTCCCTCTTACCCTTTTGGTGGCCAGAATGTTCTCTACCTCAAATTCGTTTTCAGCGGAAACCGGAGCAGGAGGCGTACCTGTAGACTTGGAAAAAGAGTTAAGTACCACAGGTTTGAGGAGAGATACATGGAAGGAGTTAGGGATCCGCAAGTTGGCCGGGAGTTTCAATTTATAGGCCACCGGGTTGATCTGACTGATGACCTCCAGAGGACCGATGAACCGAGGCCCTAACTTATAGGAAGGAATCTTGAGCCGGACATACTTGGACGAGAGCCAGACCTTATCCCCTGGACGGAATTGAGGAGGATCCAGACGTTTTTTGTCAGCATGTCTTTTCATACGCTCGGATGACAGAAGGAGTGCGGACCGGGTACTCTCCCATATGGAGGAAAATTTGTTAACAAGAGATTCCGCAGCCGGATTGTCCACCGAGGTGGAGACGGGAAATGGGATCCGAGGATGCTGACCGAAGACTACAAAAAACGGGGATTTGGAGGAAGATTCGCTCTCGTGATTGTTGTAAGAAAATTCGGCCCATGGCAGGAGATCCACCCAGTCAGAATGGTGGGCATTAACGAAGTGCCGGAGGTAACTGGTCAGGATCTGATTGATCCGCTCCACTTGACCATTGGACTGTGGGTGGTAAGCGGAGGAGAAGTCCAGGGTGACGTCTAGCAATTTACAAGTGGCTCTCCAGAAACATGAGGTGAACTGTACCCCACGATCCGACACGATGTGGCGGGGCAGGCCATGAAGACGGAAGATGTGGCGGATAAAGTCTTTAGCCAGCTCGGGTGCAGACGGGAGGCCTGGCAGGGGAATAAAGTGAGCCATCTTGGAAAAGCGGTCAGCGACCACCCAAATGACCGTACAACCGGCAGAGACGGGGAGATCAGTTATGAAGTCCATAGCTATATGCTGCCAGGGGGCAGCGGGTACAGGAAGCGGAAGGAGGCGACCGGCAGGCAGGTGTCTTGGAACTTTGTTGCGGGCACAGGAGACACAGGCAGAAACAAAGTCTATTACGTCCTTGTGCAGGGTAGGCCACCAGTAGTGCCGGGTAATAAGCTGGAGGGTCTTTTTCTGACCGGCGTGGCCAGCCAGTTTAGACGAATGACCCCAGTGTAGGATCCTCTCCCGATCAGGTACCGATACGAACGTCTTACCGGGAGGGAGACGATTTAGGCTCACGGGAGCCACCTGCATTACTCTGGCGGGATCGATGATATGTTTAGGTTCTTCCTCGAGATCAGACACCAGAAAGGATCGGGACAAGGCGTCCGCTTTGATGTTCTTGTCAGCCGGGCAAAAATGTAGAACAATATCAAAGCGAGCAAAAAACAAGGACCACCGGGCTTGGCGCGGGTTAAGTCTCTGGGCATGCTGGAGGTAAGCCAAGTTCTTGTGGTCAGTGTAAATTATTACCGGATGAAGAGCCCCCTCGAGTAGGTAACGCCACTCCTCCAATGCCAGCTTGATGGCCAATAACTCTCGGTCTCCTATGGAATAATTGCGCTCAGAAGAGGAGAAGAGTTTGGAGAAGAAGCCGCAAGTTACCATCCTCCCGGAAGATGATTTTTGAGTAAGTACCGCTCCGGCTCCAGAGGAGGAGGAGTCAACCTCCAGGAAGAACTGCTTGTTGCCGTCCGGGCGATGCAGCACCGGGGCGGAAGAGAAGGCCTGTTTTAAGGAAAGAAAGGCCTCCTCTGCTTCGGGCGGCCACTCTTTGGGATTAGTGCCCTTACGGGTGAGCGCGGAAATTGGGGCAGTCCGGGAAGAGAAGTGCGGTATGAAGAGACGGTAGTAGTTGGCGAAGCCCAGGAACCGCTGAATGGCCTTCAACCCCTCCGGTCGGGGCCATTTCTCGATGGCAGACAGTTTCTCTGGATCCATTCGTAGGCCGGTCTGAGAAATAATGTAGCCCAAAAACGGAAGCGAGGTCTGCTCAAAGAGGCACTTCTCATATTTAGCGAAGAGGTGATTCTGCCTGAGCCTGAGCAGGACCTGACGAACGTCCCTCCGGTGAGTCTGGAGATCCGGAGAGAAGACCAAGATGTCGTCCAGGTACACCACTACGCAGGAGTAGAGAAGGTCCCGGAAGATGTCATTGACCAACTCTTGAAAGACGGCAGGAGCGTTACAGAGACCAAAGGGCATTACCAGATATTCATAGTGGCCGTCCCGGGTGTTGAATGCAGTCTTCCATTCATCCCCTTGACGGATACGGACCAGGTTGTACGCCCCACGGAGGTCCAGTTTGGTGAAGATTCTAGCCCACCGCAGACGATCAAATAATTCTGGAATGAGCGGAAGGGGGTACTTATTCTTCACCGTGATCTGGTTAAGGCCTCTATAGTCTATACAGGGACGGAGAGAGCCGTCCTTCTTTTTACGAAAAAGAAGCCTGCTCCCGCCGGGGAGGTAGATTTCCGGATGAATCCCCTGGCCAAATTCTCAATATATTCGGACATCGACCGGGTCTCAGCAGCGGACAATGGGTAAATACGCCCACGGGGAGGCGTAGTACCGGGTAACAGGTCGATAGGACAGTCGTATGGTCTATGAGGGGGTAATGTCTCTGCCTCCTTTTTATTAAAGACATCAGCAAATGACCAATAGGGAATCGGAAGTCCAGGTAGATTAGTTGAGGTAGGAGAAGGACGGACGGGACAAACAGGAAGCAAACAAGTCTTATGACAGTCCTGTCCCCAGCGAAGGACCTCTCCGGTCTGCCAGTCAAGCACGGGTGCATGTCTCTGGAGCCAAGGTAGACCTAGTAAGAGGGCGTGAGAGAGTCCAGGCAGAACATGAAAAGAGATGCTCTCAGAATGCAGCATTCCCACCTGCAGAGTTATGGATTCGGTGATGAGTTGGATGGGACGTGGTAAGAGGCCCCCATCCACGGCAGCGACAGATAATGGTACAGCCAGAGGTTTGGTGGGGATGCGGTATTTTTCTACCAGGGACTGTGAAATAAGATTCCCGGCCGCTCCAGAGTCAAGTTGGGCTAGTTCGAAATAACGATTCTCCCCGCAGATAATTGAGACTGACAGCAGCAGAGATGGAGAGGATTTATTCTTGTCTAGGTCGACCTCTCTGAGCGAACCTAGACACAGGCATTTCCCGACCTCTCCGGGCAGGTACGGATCCGGTGCTCCTTACTGCCACAGTAGAAGCAGCTCCCCTCGGCACGGCGTAAGTCCTGACGGGTTTTGACCATCTTGGTCTGGTCGACCTGCATAGGCTCAGGAGAGTGTACCTGGGGAGAAACGGAGGGAGTGACGGGTTTCTGAAAAGTAGGAGCTAGACGTGGAAACCTCCTCTCATGGGTGACCTCTTTGGCATGCTCCTGGAACCGTAGGTCAATCCGGGTGGCAAGAGTTATTAGGTCATCGAGAGTGGAAGGAATGTCCCGATCGGCGAGTTCATCTTTAATACGGCCGGACAGACCCTCCCAGAAGACAGATACCAGAGCGTCGTTATCCCAGGCCAGCTCCGAGGCAAGGGTACGGAACCGTATGGCATATTGGCCCACGGTGAGACTTCCCTGACGGAGGCGTAGCAGAGATGATGCGGATGAGGTCTTCCGTCCGGGTTCGTCGAAGACTTTCCGGAAAGCCGTGAGAAAGGCAGGCAAGCCGGACATCAGGGGGTCTCCTCTCTCCCATAGAGGATTTAGCCCGGCCAGGGCCTCCCCGGTGAGATGGGACATGATGAAGGCAATTTTGGCCCGGTCGGAGTTAAACTGGTGGGACAGGAGTTCAAAGTGCAGGGTGCACTGATTTATGAAGCCCCGAGCCTGAGCGGAGTCGCCTCCGAAGCCAGGAGGTGCAGAAAGCCGGGGTCCGGGGTAGGATACCATGGTATTGGTGGGCAGCGGAGCTGCCAGACTGCGAGTCATGGCACTGGCGGTGGTTGCTGGTGGAGCAGTCAGAGTTTCCAGGCGAGAATTGACATTCCGCAGGTGACCCAGGATGGACTCCTGTTGGGACCACTGACGGGACAGTTCATGACACAGGTCCGAGAGCGAGGGAGCTTGGGTGCCACCGGGTTCCATGGCCCGAGCAAACTGTAACGGGTCTGGGAGGCGGAACCTCAGAGCTACTATACAAAGGGGCGGTCCTTGTAAGGGAGCGGGTGGCGACCAGGGAAGACGGGCAGGCAGTCACAGCAGGTGACCGGGACAGTCTCTGGGTGAACGGACAGGAGGTCACGGCAAGTGACCGGGGCAGTCTCTGGATGAACGGGCAGGAGGTCACGGCAAGTGACCGGGGCAGTCTCTGGATGAACGGGCAGGAGGTCACGGCAAGTGACCGGGGCAGTCTCTGGGTAAAGGGTTGGTACGACCTGTGACGGCTGAGCCTCCAGGTAGGCTAGCAGGCAGATGGTAGATGTGAGCTCCCAGGTGAGCAGGCGAGAGTCTCTGGATAAGCGGGTGGTCACAGCATGTGACGGAGGAGCCTCCAGGTAGACCAACAGACAGGCAGCAGATGAGCGCTCCCAGGTGAGCGGGCAGGAGTCTCTGGACAGGCGGGTGGTCACAGCACGTGACGGCGGAGCCTCCAGGTAGGCTAGTAGACAGGCAGCAGATGAGCGCTCCCAGGTGAGCGGGCAGGAGTCTCTGGACAGGCGGGTGGTCACAGCACGTGACGGCAGAGCCTCCAGGTAGGGTAGCAGGCAGGTAGCAGATGTGCGCTCCCAGGTGAGCGGGCAAGCTGGTCCTTAGACAGACTGACAGGAGTCGGAAGGCAGACCGTCGGACCTCAGGCTAGCAGGCAGGTAAGCGGAATATCAGGCAGGAATCAGACAGCAAACTGGCAGGAATCTGGCACGTAACTGGCAGGTAACTGGCAACAGGACCTGAGGGCTGAAGCAGGGTAGTGAACAGTGCAACAACATTGCTCGGGCACCTCCATTTTGGAGGAGGTGCCTCATATATGGTGAAGTCCTCCGGCCATTGGCCGGGGACTCCTTAGGACGGCGCGCGCGGCCCCTTTAAGAGGGAGAGAGCGCGCGCGCGCCCCAAGCACAGTGGCCGGGAAGGAGCGCGCGCTGCCAGCAGAGCGGGAGGAGGACGCCGGGCTCAGAGCAGAGGGGTGAGGGGAACAGCGTCCCTGCCTAGCAGAGGGCAGGGACGCCGGCGCTACATTCGGGATATGTTAGTGATCAGAGATGAGCGAATGTTTCAATGTTCGGGTCAGATTACGATTGTCGAATTTGCAAAATTCGCCGAACATTGACGAACGTCATAGGATTCAATGGGGGGCAACAACAAAAGCATACACAACACCTTCAAACTGGTCCAAAAGCTGCCAAAACGCATCAAATTAGTGGCAGACACCAGGAAAGTGCCATCAATTGACATTTATTCTGTGGCGCTTTACATGTGAAAAGGAGTCACTGACTCGTACAAGAGGAGAGAGGACCCTGCCTGCGAGGGCTCACAGTCTACAAGGGATGGGTGAGGATACAGTAGGTGAGGGTAGAGCTGGTCATGGAGTGAGGGTTACTGCAGGTTGTAGGCTTGTCGGAAGGGGTGGGTCTTCAGCTTCCTTTTCAAGGTTTCCAGGGAAGGCAACAGTCTGATGTGTTGGGGTACAGAGTTACCCAGTAGGGGAGAAGTACGGGACAAATCTTGTATGCGATTGTGGCAAGAAGAGATAAGAGGGAAGTAGAGAAGATCTTGGAAGGATGGGCGGTTGAGTGCAGGGAGACTAGGTCACACATGTATGGAGGAGACAGGTTTTCGATGGCTTGGTATGCCAAACTTAGGCTTTTCAACTGGAGTCTCTGGGCAACGGGGAGCCAGCGCAGGGATTGACAGAGAGAGGAGAGAAGTCGGGGAATAGCGGGTTGTCATGTGGATTTGCCGGCCTGCACAGTTTAGATAGATTGGAGGGGTGCGAGAGTGGTAGAAGGGAGGCCATAGAGTAGGAGCTTGCAGTAATCGAGGCGGGAGAGGATGAGGTCATGCACTGGTGTTTTTGTAGATTCATAGTTGAGGAATGTGTGGATACTGGAGATATTTTGGAGTTGTAGTCGGCAGCAAGTGGAAAGATCTTGGATCTGACGTTTGAAGGACAGATCAGAGTGGGCAGCCATTGACTTTGATGGATAGGCCAGTTGGGGGGGGTGAATGAGATGATGGAAAGATGATGAATTTGGTTTTAACCATGTAAAGTTTTATAAATCTAGCAGAGAAGAAAGCTGAAATAGCGGACAGACATTGTGGGATTCTGGTTAGTATGGAGGAGATATAAGGTCCAGAGAGGTAGATCTGTGTGTCATCAACATAGAGGTGATACTAAAAGCCTTGAGACTATAGGAGCTGTCCCAGGCCGAAAGTGTAGATGGAGAAGAGCAGGGGTCCTATAACTGAATCTTGGGGGACACCGACAAGAGGTAGAGGTGGTGTGTGAGTGGGAGACACTGAATGTCCGGTAGGTCAGGTATGAAGAGATCCAAGCTAGGGCCAAGTCGGTGATGCAGAGACAGCGGTACGCTTTGTAGATGAGGGTCAGAAAGAATATGTGCTCCAGTGGATGACAAGCGTGGTATCAAGTGGCCTCTGCTCTTCTTCCTCCATTTTAACATCACACATAGTACAGTCCTCAGAGGTGGCAACCCAATTACCTTGTTTCCCCCCGCGTCACAACTCTCCATCTCAAACTGCTCAACTGACTGTGGGGAACTAGAAATGGGCGAGTCTGCAGAGCTGTTCACACATTCTATTCCGGGGAATCAGAGGTGTGATACAAAGCTTCACAGACTCAAGAGAGGGCGAAAGCATGTGTAGCAATGCCCAAATTTTTTTTCAGTTGATCCAGGCCCGGACGAAGTAGGATCCGAACAGAATCCAAACCCTCATCATCAGACGTTAACCCCTGGGGGTGTGCATGGATGGGTTGGAGAATGAAACAAGTACACACGAGAACATGGAGAACTAAAGTAATATACAGCAGGGGTTGGAAAACTAAACTACTAAACAGCTAGGTTTGGAGAACTAATGTAATATACACCAGGGGATGGAGAACTAAACCACTAGACACCAGAAGATGGAGAACCAAACTAACAGACAACAGGGATTGGAGAACTAAACTACTAAACAGCTAAGGTTGGAGAATGAAACAAATGCACACCAGAACATGAAGAACTAAACTAACAGACAACAGGGGTTGGAAAACTAAACTACTAAACAGCTATGGTTGGAGAACTAAATTACTACACACCAGGGGATGGAGAACTGGACCACTAGACATCAAGGTGTCCCTAAACAGCAAGTGTTGGAATCCTCAAGGCTTGTGGGACAAACCTCTATATCTAACACTTCGTCCGATGCCTGTGCCTCCTCTAGGGCCTCCATCTGCGCCCTCAACCTCTGCCTTAGTGAGACACATGTTCCAACAGTGCAGAAAGAATCCCCCCACCTCCGTACTGCGCAGCCATGGTTCACCGCAATCAGGCAGTGTTAAAATGAATATGCCTTGGAGATCACATTCATACAGCTGAAGAGTTGTGGACAGCTCTCCAGGCCGAGTTTGAGCAATGGCTGTCTCCACTGAACCTGGAGCAAGGGAAGGTCGTGTGCAATAACGGTGCAAACCTGGTGGCGACCCTATGCCGGGGCAATCTCACACACCGGTGCACCTCACACACATGCCTTGCATCCTTTACCTGATGGTACAGCAATTTCTCCGCCACTATCCCGGCCTGGATGCGCTGCTGCAGAAACCACGGTCGGTGTGTGCTCATTTAAAAATATAAAAACAGTAGGATCGTTAGTATAAAAACCAGACTCGCCAATGTAACCTCTTAATCCTCGCAAGCTTCAACACAATGTTCACAAGGTAGACAACAGCAGTGATCGGTCCCCTAGACAACGAGCAAACTCCTTCATGATGACAGAGGCCACTATCTCCTTAGCTTGCTGCTGGTACTTTTCTGTGGGAATGAGCTGGTCTCCAACCAGTCAGCAATATCCAGTGAATGGCACGCTACAGTTTGGTATTAGCACCCAGTACCAGAAATGAAGCCATCCACAATTTCTATATCTCAGGAATTTTAGTTGGTAGAATGGCTGCCCAAATATTAGTTTCTCACAAAGGAGCTGAAGACACTGAGTGGCAGTAGGTGCAAGTTTGAACTGGATACGCTAGGCAATTGGGAGCCAGTGAATGGATCTTATAGATTGAAATGTTATAGATTGCTGGAGCCAGTCCACAGTTAAAAAGTAGCCATAGAGTGTCCCGGAACCTTGGCCAGGGATGCTTCTCGGCAGGGTTGTACAGGCCCACCAGAGAAGCGGAGACTCCCCCGGTGGGCCCTGGCTTCTCCTTCAGGAGAGTTCATAATGCAAACCTTAAAGCTGCTATGGGGCTCTTGAGCAGGGGAGAAAGGTGAGCCCTCAAAATCAAATCCTCTAGTGGGCCCACTGTTCTTCAGTCTGACATTGCTTCTTGGTGACAATTGTATTTCACCACAGCCATATTATTTAGCTTGGTGAAAGGACTGGCATAGAGGGAAACCGTATCTACGCCGGCTGTCATTTCTCCCAGGAAAGTCCTTTAATGCAGCTTCTTCCATAAGCAATGACAGCCTGTCCAACATCAGCTCACACTTCTTGGTGGTGCTTCAACACACAAAGATGTTTCTTTGCACCTTGAATTTCATGACTACAAAGTTGGGCAATGGCCTGATCTACAATGTGTTTTCAGAAATAACATGCATAAGCAAAGCCACTGAAGGTCATCATTAAGCGAAACTCATACAGCTTTCCCACAGACTGAAAGAGGGGTATTAAGACTTCCAAGAAAGCCAAGACTTCCCTGTCCTCACTAAGAGGATGACTGTCCATGTTCTCCTCTTCCTCATTATCACCCAATCCGCCTTGAGATAAGATGAGGCTGGGCTGTGTAGCATCACCCTGTATAGTTCCTTGCTCTGCCTGCAAGGCCTTGTCTTTGTGAGCTGCGAGCATTTCAGTAGACAGAGAAGCGGGATGATGATGCTAATTATGGCGTCATCGCTACTCACCATCTTCGTGGAATCCTCAAAGTTTTGGAGACAACACAGATGTAAAACATCCATCCCCACTCATCAGCTGTTATGTGTGGAGGCTGACCTGAATTCCAACGAGCATGTTGATGCTGGCACTCAACAACTGCCCTCTGCTGCTCACAAATCCTTCCCAACATCTGCAATATTGATTTCCAACGTATGGTCACATCACACACCAGTCGGTGAGCTGGAAGCTGCAAACGCTGCTGAAGCACTGCCAGGGTGGCGAAAGCTGTAGCTGACTTTCTAAAATGGGCACATGTGTGGCATTTTCATGAGCAGCTCTGGCAGATCTGGGTAATTTTTGAGAAACCACTGAATCACTACAGTACAGTACAAAGAAAACCAATTTCGATTATATCATGTGTACTCCTGTGACAATATCTGTACCAATGAATTAATTTCACTAGATATAGAACTAGTGTAATGGGGACCAACACCTACTACAGCGAATCCAGCAAATGAAGACCCAACCAGGAGTGTTCACATTTCAAAAAATTAGGACCTGACACCACCATTTCCGTGGCCAACAGATTGGAGATGGTGGAGTTCAGTCTCTTAGCTTTGTCATGTGTAGGAGGAAACAATCTTTTGCTGGCTGCAGTGTTTAGAAAGGGCGGAGTACGGTGGACCGGACAAACAGCTGGACCGTGAGTGAGATGCAGATGGAGATGTTACAATGTCTAACCTTGTGGTGTGCTCGTTCTCGGAGATCGGTCAAAAACAGCAGGCATGTCCTCTTCCATTACAGGTAATGGGCTCTCACTCAGCCTGACTGAAGTGGGTAAAGAACCGGAGGTTCTGCAGTCAGAGACCTGCTTGACAATACTTGGCATGGTAACAAAAGAGGAGGAAGAAGCAGCAGATGCGTTTGATGGGTTGGCTTATGGTTGTTTATTGAAAATCAATTTTAAGTTTAACATGTTTGTGTACCTCTGTGTGGAGATAAATATCTGCACCAAAAAATTTATTTCACTAAAGTATAACTATTATAATAGAGACCAAAACCTCTTCCACTACAGCCAACCCAGCAGATGGAGACAATCAGGAGTGCACCATCCTCTCCAGTCGTTCATGTGTCAGACTTGTACTCTGTTGTGCTGGTGCATGAGCTGGTCTAATAAATGTGTGAAAGGAGTCACAGAAATTGCTTCTGCCACTTACACTACTGCTGCTACTAATATTTTTGCATTGATAAATTGACGTGCTAGGTTGGAAGTGTAGAGCTGCAGTGCATTCTGTGTGCCTCATTGCTGTCTTGGGAAAAAACTCTCTTAAGGTTTTGTAAAAACGTGTTTCAATACTCCAGTATTCGAGGGTCCTTTTTCAGGGCGGGAAGCATGTGGCAAAATTTACTCTTATAATATGGATCGAACAGAATTACAAGCCAGTAATCAGCATTATTTAGAATCATAACTATACGGAGATCATGTTGCAGAAAGTGCAGCAAGAAGGCACTCATATGTTGGGCTCTTCGAAGAGGTTCAAGCCCATGCTGTGTTGGTGGCTGGGTAATTCTGAAGCTTGTTTCCTCTGTCCCCTCCCACCAAACACGAACAGAGAGGGGATGATTATCCTCTTCATGTTCTGACTGTTGCTCGCCCCCATCACCTCTTCCATTTGTTCCTCGCCTCTTGCACCTTCACTAACAATTTGTCTGGTACCACCAACCTCCCTTCAATCGCAGTGAACCACCCTCCCTTGGCACTCTGAGATGTCCCCCAGTGTATGACGTAACAGAAGAAAGTATTTTAATGTGGATGAGGCCTCTATAACATAGCAGATATGCTCTAAACTACACTGCTCAAAAAAATAAAGGGAACACAAACAACAGAATAGAACTCCAAATAAATCAAACTTCTGTGAAATCAAACTGTCAACTTGAAGCAACACGGATTGACAATCAATTTCACATGCTATTGTGCAAATGGAATAGACAATAGATGGAAATTATTGGCTTTTATCAAGACCCCTCAATAATGGAGTGGTTCTGCAGGTGGGGACCACAGATCACATCTCAGTACCAATGCTTTCTGGCTGATATTTTGGTCACTTTTGAATGTTGGTTGTGCTTTCACACTCGTGGTAGCATGAGACGGACTCTACAACCCACAAAAGTTGCTCAAGTAGTGCAGCTCATCCAGGATGGCACATCAATGCGAGGTGTGGCAAAAAGGTTTGCCATGTCTGTCAGCGTAGTGTCCAGAGGCTGGAGGTGCTACCAGGAGACAGGCCAGTACACCAGGAGACGTGGAGGGGGCTGTAGGAGGGCAACAACCCAGCAGCAGAACCGCTACCTCCGCCTTTGTTTTAGGAGGAACAGGAGGCGCACTGCCAGAGCCCTGCAAAATGACCTCCAGCATGCCACAAATGTGCATGTGTCTGCACAGACCGTAAGAAACCAACTCCATGAGGGTGGTATGAGGCCCGACCTCCACAGATGGGGGTTGCGTTCACAGCCCAACACCGTGCAGGACGCTTGGCATTTGCCACAGAACACCAGGATTGGCAAAGTCACCACTGGCACCCTGTGCTCTTCACAGATGAATGCAGGTTCACACTGAGCACATGTGACAGACATAACAGAGTCTGGAGACGACGTGGAGAGTGATCTGCTGCCTGCAACATCCTTCAGCATGACCGGTTTAGCAGTGGGTCAGTAATGGTGTGGGGTGGCATTTCTTTGGAGGGCCGCACAGCCCTCCATGTGCTCGCCAGAGGTAGCCTGACTGCCATTAGGTACAGAGATGAGATCCTCAGACCCCTTGTGAGACCATATGCTGGTGCGGTTGGCCCTGGGTTCCTCCTAATGCAGGACAATTCCAGACCTCATGTGGCTGGAGTGTGTTAGCAGTTCCTGCAAGATGAAGGCATTGAAGCTATGGACAGGCCGCCCATTCCCCAGACCTGAATCCGATTGAGCACATCTGGGACATCATGTCTCGTTCCATCCACCGGTCACGTTGCACCACAGACTGTCCAAGAGTTGGCAGATGCTTTAGTCCAGGTCTGGGAGATCCCACAGGAGACCATCCGCAACCTCATCAGGAGCATGCCCAGACATTGAAGGGAGGTCATACAGGCACGTGGAGGTCACACACAATACTGAGCCTCATTTTGATTTGTTTTAAGGATATTACATCAAAGTTGGATCAGCCTGTAGTGTGTTTTTCCACTTTAATTTTGGGGGTGACTCCAAATCCAGGCCTCCATTGGTTAATAAAGTTGATTTCCATTGATGATTTTTGTGTGATTTTGTTGTCAGCACATTCAACTTTGTACAGAACAAAGTATTCAATGAGAATATTTCATTCATTCAGATCTTGGATGTTATTTGAGTGCTCCCTTTATTTTTTTGAGCAGTGTATTTCAAACTGAGACGCACATATCCGGTTATATTATAGATAACTGCCTTTCTGCTCTATCTGCAGCATGTGGTCGGCGGCACAGCACACACTCTCTAGTACCGTCCTCACATGTGGTCAAGGGCACAGCACGCACTCTCTAGTACCGTCCTCACGTGTGGTCAAGGGCACAGCACGCACTCTCTAGTACCGTCCTCACGTGTGGTCAAGGGCACAGCACGCACTCTCTAGTACCGTTCTCACGTGTGGTCAAGGGCACGGCCAGCACAATCTAGTAGCATCCAGTCCTATGGATGTCGCTGGTCTTCCTCCGACACAATCCTCCTCCTCAGCTTCATGTGGACTACACATCCAACGTCAGCCACACAGCCTCTGCCATCACGCTCCTGCGCAGGCACACTTCTCTGCTCTGTGGGGGGAAAAGGCAGAGAGAAGTGCGCCTACGCAGGAGTGCAATGAAAGACACTGTCTGGATGATGTAGGACACGTCCTCCACTTGAAGAAAGAAGAACGGCAATCTCAGGAAGAGGAGGCGCCAGATTAACACTAGAGAAACCCATTGGACGGGACCACTCTGTAGGCGAGTCTAATATAAGTTTTTTTTTACGTTATGCAGATCGGCTTGGGGACTTATATACAGCATTCTAGGGCATACAGGTGGTGGTCGTACTTTATATGGGGAAAACCAGGTGACAAATTCCCTTTAAGCAGGTTTTCATCTATGCAGCTTGTACAAGTGAACTTCATTGTTTCAAAAGTGGGTTACCTGTCTAAGCCATGTTATTATAGTACCTTTTACATGGTTTACACAGATGCATCATGGGCTTTTCCTGCCCTATCAGTAAAATGAAAGGCTAAAATACAATGTGGAAACTTAATCAGAAATGTTTTATTTACATTCAGAACAAGTTTAAAAGCAAGAAATAAAGGTTTGAGATTTCTGTGGTAGTGGTTAATTGTAGAAATATTGTATAAATAACATTTTTACATTATGTATAGAAATAATTCTAATTTTATAAAAGGTCATTTATGGGAGGATTGTGGGTAAGGTTTTTGGCTTTGCCACAACCCCTCAGCCTGCCTCCAGTGTCTGATGTTTCAGCGTCCTGGAAATTAGATCATGATGCCTGCTTTGGATAGCAAATCAATAGCCTTGAAAAACCCGGGAATAAGAGAAGGGGGTCTTTGGGGAAATTGGTCTCGAATATAAGGCAGCATGGCAAATTCTATTTTGTGGCTGTAGTCGACAACATCTCAGACCCAAGCATTGTTGACTACGGAGAGCCACTCATCCCAGAACCAAAGGAGACTGCCATCCACCCTCAGAAACATCTCAGGTGGGAACACCGCGTCATACCGAAGAGAATCTGCTAGATCCGTACCGGCGCTGGCGAGTTCGTTGATGCCAGGAGGGGGCTAGCCTAAAGGAAGGTCTCTTCTTTTCCTGGCGGGCCGGAGAGTTGTCCTTTTGGCTGCTGTTCTACACTGAAAATTTCCGAAAGTACGAAAAAAACTGGACTGTGCGTCTCTTGGGAGGAGAGCATTTGGCCCTCTGTTGCGGAAACAAAATACTCTTACCCCCCATGGCATTAGAGATAATCTTATCTAGCTCTTCGAAAAGACGGGAGCCCTGGAAGGTGAGGCTGGTGGACCTTTTGGAAGCTGAATCCACATTCCATGATTTCAGCTATGAGGCCATGTGGATGGTGATGTTGCCGCCTGCCAGGGCTGAATAGGCAGCTGCGTGGGGGGGGGGGGGGGGGGGCACACTCTCGTTATAGGCAGTGAGGAGCTCCTGGGGAGGTGATATTGTGAGCAGACTGCAGTCCTGGCAGAGGGACCAGGTCTGACCTGAAGGAAACCTTTTGTTACAGGAGAAACATGCAAAATGAGACTCCCTGGGGTTAGGTATAGAGAGAAAAGAAAGGAACAGATGCTAGAGGGGAGCTAGGCTGTGGATAAAGAGCTGCCCCCGGTGGCAGAGGTTACTCAAGACACTGCATCCTGAAGACCTTGAGAGGCTGAAGGTGGCGGTGATCCAGCAGAACCAGGCAATGAGGCAGCAGAGTTCAGGTGAGCTGCGGCAGTGTTATAAACTGGCGACAGAAAGATGGCGCCGTGTAGAAGGAGGAGAAAGAGGCAGTAACAGGAAAAACACGTGCAGGGATCTTGCACACCAGAATGCAAAGTGTTCCCTGATAGGTGGAGGGCGGAAAGCGCTGGAGAGCCAGCGTGCGTGATTGTTTAGGCTGCTAGGTGTGTGGCCCGGCCAAAGGAGAAAGTCTTGACTGAAGTCTGGATTTTTAAAAGAGGTGCCGCAGGAGCCTCTAGAAAACGTGGAGGTGGAGAATCGAGCACCCTCACTGCCTGGTAGGATATATCTATAGTGAAGAACCTGAATCCTTCTTCGCAGACCGATGATGAAGCTGGGAATGAGATAACCTGATCCTTCTGGATCTGGGGGGGCGAGCGGGCAGAAGAATTAGTGCCAAGGACAGTTTGCCAGGGAATCCCAAACACTCTTGTTGTGTTAGGGTCCTACCTCGTAGACCACAGAGGATACAGTAGTGAAACAATTCCACTGTCGCCCTCACAAACAGTATCTGAAAGAAAAAGGGGAATCATTAATATATATAAAAAAAAAATCCTACGGGTACATACACATTGCGTTCTGTGTCCCAGTCGGGGTATACGTCCGAAATCCCCAGCAAAACGGGGTCTGACGTATGCGCTGATGGGGGGCCATAGACTGCAATGGTGATGGCAGAGCGAACGTGCACTTTTTTCGGGAGTGTACGCCTAGAGGAGGCGGACTCTCAGACACAGTAGACGTATGCCCGACGGCAACACAGAACGCAATGTGAAAACACCCTAGGGTAGAGATGGGCCTGGGTCCAGACTCATGTCTGCCTCCTACTGACACTAAGCTAAAACAGATTAGCTTCATGCCAGTTGATGATGCACCCTTCTGGGGAAGAGCTAAGCTTTTTTTGCATAGTGTCAGCAACATACACCAATGGTTTTTTGTGTCCCCAATGAAACATTAACCCACCACCCCAAATCCCCACAGCATTAATACCCACACATCAACCTGAGGGCCCCAAAGCATAAACCCCCACCCCAAATCCCAGCAGACTGCCCTCTACAAACATTATCCCCCCCCTCCAGAGGCCCCAAAAGCGTGCACCATCATCCCAACAGCCCCTCCCCAGAGCCCCCACAGGCGTGCACCATCATTCCGCCCCCCCCTCACCAGAGCCCCCACAGGCGTGCACCATCATTCCACCTCCCCCCCCTTCCCCAGAGCCCCCACAGGTATGCACCATCATTCCGCCCCCCCTTCCCCAGAGGCGTGCACCATCATTCCGCCCCCCCCCTTCCCCAGAGCCCCCACCACAGGCGTGCACCATCATTCCACCCCCCCTTCCCCAGAGCCCCCACAGGAATGCACCATGGAGCCCCCACAGGCGTCCACCATGGAGCCCCCACAGGCGTGCACCATCATTCCGCCCCCCCCCTTCCCCAGAGCCCCCACAGGCGTGCACCATCATTCCGCCCCCCCTTCCCCAGAGCCCCCACAGGCGTGCACCATCATCCCGCCCCCCCCCTTCCCCAGAGCCCCCACAGGCATGCACCATCATCCCGCCCCCCCCCTTCCCCAGAGCCCCCAGTCGTGCACCATCATCCCGCCCCCCCCCTTCCCCAGAGCCCCCAGTCGTGCACCATCATCCCGCCCCCCCCCTTCCCCAGAGCCCCCAGTCGTGCACCATCATTCCGCCCCCCCCCTTCCCCAGAGCCCCCAGTCGTGCACCATCATTCCGCCCCCCCCTTCCCCAGAGCCCCCAGTCGTGCACCATCATTCCGCCCCCCCCTTCCCCAGAGCCCCCAGTCGTGCACCATCATTCTGCCCCCCCTTCCCCAGAGCCCCCAGTCGTGCACCATCATTCCACCCCCCCTCCCAGAGCATCCCCCCAGAGCCCCCACAAACCTCCCAGAGCATGCCCTCCCAGAGCCCCCACAAGCCAACAGCATACCCCCCCCAGATCATCCCCACAGAGCACCCAGAGCCCGCAGCATCCCCCACATAGCCACCACCAGCCCCAAGCGTGCAACCCCCCCAGAGCCCCCACAAAATTCCCCCAGAGCACACACAAACCTGCAGCATCCCCCCCAGAGGCCCCAAAAACCCACAGCACCCCCCCCCCCCAAGAGGTCCCAGCATGAGCCCACAAACCCGCAGCATTCCCCCCAGAGGCCCCAGCATGCCCCCACAAACCCACAGCATCCACCCAGAGGCCCCAGCATGCCCCCACAAACCCACAGCATCCCCCCAGCATGCCCCCACAAACCCGCAGCATCCCCCCCCAGAGGCCCCAGCATGCCCCCACAAACCAGCAGCATCCCCCCCCAGAGGCCCCAGCATGCCCCCACAAACCCGCAGCATCCCACCTAGAGGCCCCAGCATGCCCCCACAAACCCACAATATCCCCCCCAGCATGCCCCCACAAACCCGCAGCATCCCCCCAGAGCCCACAGCAAGCCCCCAGCAAGCCCCCACAAACCCGCAGCATCCCCCCCAGAGCCCACAGCATGCCCTCACAAACCCGCATACACCCACAGCATGCCCCCAGAGCCACCACAAGCCCGCAGCATCCACTCACAGCATGCCCCCAGAGCCACCACAAGCCCACAGCGTGCCCCCAGAGCCACCACAAGCCCACAGCGTGCCCCCAGAGCATCCCCACACAGCCACCACCAGCCCCCAAGCGTGCATCCCCCCCAGAGCCCCCCGCATCCCCCCAGAGCCACCACCACCAGCCCGCAGCATCCCCCCCAGAGCCCCCCGCATCCCCCCAGAGCCACCACCACCAGCCCGCAGCATCCCCCCCAGAGCCCCCCGCATCCCCCCAGAGCCACCACCACCAGCCCGCAGCATCCCCCCCAGAGCCCCCCGCATCCCCCCAGAGCCACCACCACCAGCCCGCAGCATCCCCCCCAGAGCCCCCCGCATCCCCCCAGAGCCACCACCACCAGCCCGCAGCATCCCCCCAGAGCCCCCCGCATCCCCCCAGAGCCACCACCACCAGCCCGCAGCATCCCCCCCAGAGCCCCCCGCATCCCCCCAGAGCCACCACCACCAGCCCGCAGCATCCCCCCCAGAGCCCCCCGCATCCTCCCAGAGCCACCACCACCAGCCCCCCGCATCCCCCCAGAGCCACCACCACCAGCCCGCAGCATCCCCCCCAGAGCCCCCCGCATCCCCCCAGAGCCGCTACCACCACCAGCCCGCAGCATCCCCCCCAGAGCCCCCCGCATCCCTCCAGAGCCACCACCACCAGCCCGCAGCATCCCCCCCAGAGCCCCCACCACCAGCCCGCAGCATCCCCCCCAGAGCCCCCACCACCAGCCCGCAGCATCCCCCCCAGAGCCCCCCGAATCCCCCCAGAGCCACCACCACCAGCCCGCAGCATCCCCCCCAGAGCCCCCCGCATCCCCCCAGAGCCACCACCACCAGCCCGCAGCATCCCCCCCAGAGCCCCCCGCATCCCCCCAGAGCCACCACCAGCCCGCAGCATGCCCCCAAAGAGGCCGCAGCATGCCCCCAGCATCCCCCCCAGAGCCACCACCAGCCCCCAGCATCCCCCCAGAGCCACCACAAGCCCGCAGCATCCACTCACAGCATGCCCCCAGAGCCACCACAAGCCCACAGCGTGCCCCCAGAGCATCCACTCACAGCACCCAGAGCCCGCAGCATCCCCCACATAGCCACCACCAGCCCCCAAGCGTGCATCCTAGCCAGAACCCCCACAAACCCGCAGCATCCACCCAGAGCCACCACCAGCCCCCCAGAGCCACCACCAGAGCCACCAGTTGCCCCCAGCAGCATGCCCCCAGAGCCAGCAGCATCCCCCCCAGAGCCACCACCAGCCCGCAGCATGCCCCCAAAGAGGCCGCAGCATGCCCCCAAAGAGCCACCACCAGCCCCCAGCATCCCCCCCAGAGCCACCACCATCCCCCCAGAGCCACTAGTTGCCCCCAGCAGCATGCCCCCACAGAGCCAGCAGCATGCCCCCAGCATCCCCCCAGAGCCACCACCAGCCCCCAACATCCCCCCACAGAGGCCGTACAAACCCGCAGCATCCCCCCAGACCATCCAGAGCACGCAACATGCCCCCTGCATCCCCACAAGCCCACAGAATCCACCCAGAGCCACCACCAGCCTTCAGCATCCCCCCCAGAGCCACCACCAGCCCCCCACAAACCCGCAGCATCCCCCCCAGAGCTCCCACAAGCCCGCAGCACTGACCTCCTCCTGCAGCTTCACCAGCAGCTTGTCACCTAGTCCCTTTGCATGAAGCTATGGAGTCTGCTGCTAAACTAGAACACGCCCGTAATGCACAGTCAGGATACGCCCCCCGGAAATGACATCATACCTGGAAGGAGCCCATACATTCTAGCATTTACCAGCATTTACCCTGCTGGCCCGATTACACTACGGAAGTGACGTTGACTATATCCATGGTGACTAATACCATAGAGAAGAGCTGTGTACAGAGCGGACGGCTCCGGTCTTGTTGGATGCTTTATTGTCTGTCACGTGGTGGCTTGCAGGCATTTTTTTCGTTGTTATTAGCACAGTGCGCCTTTGTCATGGTCGTCTACCTCTATTCTGTCTCACTGCTGCGCGCACTTTAGCCTGCGAAGTCCTGAGCTAGAAAGCCGCTGATTGGTCGGGAGATATTGGCGCGCTGCTGGAGAAGGCTTGTGATTGGTTCTGTGTGGGTGAAGCTTTTGACTGGCTTGTAATTCTTAGCGCGCTAACAGGCCCCCCTGAAGTGTGTGAAGAAGGAGACGGGGAAACATGTGGAACAATCACGGTGAGTCCCGGAGCAGCCTGCGCCCTTCGGACCCGGTGGTGTTATGCGTGTATATTACAACAGATTGTGGATGTCCTGGCTGGTAGTCTGCTGTCTCCAGTCTCCACATATGACTGATGCTGGGGGTGCCCTGGTTGTGTGGGCTATGGCTGCTGGTCAGGCTATGACATTTCTCCTTGTCTTTCTCTACAGGAGGCTTTGATGGCGGCTACGGTGGCTCTGGGATGGGAGGAGGTGGATACATGCAGTCACCTGGAGGTTTTGGATCTCCAGCTCCTACACAGGGAGAAAAGAAATCTGTACGTATATTGCCTTTCCTATAGTGTGCTGCTGCTGCTGTCTTCTCCTCCTGATGAGGCGGCGGCGGTGCCTCCAGCTCCCCTCACACTTGTACTGATGGAGATATGCTGTAGAAGGAATGTGGGTACTGTAAGGCTGTGTTCACACGATGCGTATTTCATGCGTTTCCGCGGCGTTTTTGCAGTTGCGTAAACGCCGCGGAAACGCATGAAAAACGCATGGTAGAAGGGCAGCAATGTTCCCCAATGGAAATCCGCATGTGCTGTGCCCATGATGCGGATTTTTCCGCAGCGTTAACGCTGCGGTCAAAAATCCGCAGCATGTCAATTAATTTTGCGGAAACGCGGCGATTTCGCCGCCATTGACTTGCATTAGAACGCGCCAATTCCGCAAGACAGCATTTGTACTTGCGTAATTGGTGCGTTCTAATGTGCGGATGGTACCCGGGTGTGGAGGAGAGGAGAGTCTCATCCACACCCAGGTACCATTAAAAAAAGCTGTAAAAAGAAGAATAAAATAAAAAATAAATGTATTCTTACCTTCTGTCGGCCCGCGCAGCGCTCCCGCTTGGTTCCCGGCACTTGCAGTGAGTTGTAGGACCTGCGGTGACGTCAGAGTCATGTGACGGGTCACGTGACGCTGACGTCGGCAGGTCTTTCAATTCAAAGTTGCCGGCAGCCGGGAGAACGGAGTGAGCAGGACAGCGCGGGCCATCGGAGGTAAGTGTATACACTCTCTCGGTTCACACTGTATAAATCCATGCTGTTTGCATGGATTTATATAGTGTGACCTAGTTATCAAGCACTTTCCAGGTGATGCTAACATCGCCTGGAAAGTGCTTGTCAATCTGCATGCGGAAACGCATGTGAATCTGCATGTGGATCCGCATGTATTCTGCAGGAAAAACGCATGCACAATCTGCATGCGTTTTTTCTGCCAGGGAGATGCAGAAATGATGCAGAAATTTTCTGCTTCATTTCTGCATCGTGTGCACATACCCTTAGCTAGGTTGCCAAGATTTTTTTTTTCTGTACAGCTTATCAGAAAATCACACAGACAATATATTTTATGGACATATTGGAAGACTATAATAAATTCTAAGTGTAACATGCCTACAGCCCATAGTTATGATCTGAAGGCGTCAGCTACGCTAGCTGACCTGTAAAATGATTGTTACAGTCAAAATTATCTGTATATGTTTCTTCAGACTCAAAAAAAAAAAAAAAAAATCACAGATGCATTAAATTTATGGACAAGGTTAAAAAGTGCTGTTTTTATGGACTATCTAGGAAAATATCTGTTTGATGCGACTATGGGATTTTCTTATTGTTGCCGTTAGTGTTTTTTTTTCATCCTACTTTTTGTAGTGTGTGTTTGGCATCAGGGCTGTGGAGTCGGTAAAAAATGGACCGACTCCAACTTCTAAAATATATAATAAATTGGGTGCAGTAGTTCAGTGCAGTTTATGGGTAATATTTTTTTCATAATAATTTGGAAAAGTTATGAAATGCCCTATAAATGTCTGTCCTATTCCTGATCTAAGGGTCTACACTTTTAGCTGAGATGAATCTGTGCCACAGTAAATTTATCACTTAAGGTAACCTGTCACATCCTAGGTTCTATGTACACTGCCCCCATAGTGTTGTTAGTGAGGCAATGTGCCTCACTAACAAGCTGTTTTCATTAAAATCTGTGGTAGTATAATGATGTTATAACATTTTATATACTTTGTCTTACCTGCTCGTATTCAGTCATAGGGGTGTGATTCTCAGATCAGTCACGGGTGGTCACCGCGTTCAGTCAGTACTGGCGCCACCCATGACATTTGAATATGGCTCCTGGCAAGCGCTAGGTTTGAGGGGCGCAGTGAGGCTGTCTGATTACCAGCTTCAGTGCGCACGCGCTGTGATCTGTGGCTCCCAGCGCGTGTGCAGTCAATGTATTGTGCAGTCAACGCTGCAGTGTCACTGCGCATGCAGGGAGCCACAGATCACAGCGCGTGCGCACTGAAGCTGGTAATCACACAGCCTCACTGCGCCCCTCAAACCTAGCGCTTGCCGGGAGCAGTATTCTAATGTCATGGGCGGCGCCAGCACCTACTGAACGCGGTGACAACCCGTGACCGATCTGAGAATCACACTCCTATGACTGAATACGAGCAGGTAAGACAAAGTATATAAAATGTTATAACATCATTATACTACCAACGATTTTCATGAAAACAGCTTGTTAGTGATGCACATTGCCTCACTAACAACACTATGGGGGCAGTGTACATAGAACCTAGGATGTGACTTTAAACATGAGCCATGTATGAGGGAGTCGGTGTCATGGAAATTGATGAGTCGGAGGTTTGGCTTACCGACTCCACAGCCCTGTTTGGCATACATGCCAGGGTATTCCTCCCCTCATGCATGCCATACATTGAGCCCCTTGGGCTGACAGGTTCTAAGGGCCCCCATACACATCAGACAAGTTGGCTGAACCCAATAGTATGGATATGTTCGGCCGACGGTCTAATGTGTATGCAGGCTCCAGCTGTCTGATGGTCGTGAGAGATGTTGATCGTGCATATCAAATTTCAGACGACAGACATCTATTGTGTATGGGTAGCTTTAGTGTGCCCTTTTGATATCTGCTAGGCTAGTATGTCTTTCTGTTTTATGGGAAGCACAACCTGCTGTGCAGTTGGGCATCGCAATAAACAAATAATGAGCCGTATTCTTTTAGGTTTGCGTACAGTTTTGGTAGAGCTTTATGCTGCATATATACGTTAGTAAATTTTTCACAATTCATGCACTGAATGTAGACCTTAAAAGGATTTTTTTTGCCACTCTTCCCTTCACAAATTAAAGTATATAGTCATAGTGGCACGTCATGTGACCTCATGTATGTGATTAACATATTTGCAGTCTCATGCCAACTAGTTTCAACTGTCTGTCATTTGTCTTTCCTAATAAAACACAATCTACTTGGTACAAAACCACAAACTGTATGCATGAGGTCATGGGGCCTCCCACTTACACTGCGGGTTTAGGGGAACAGTATGCATTGTACATTGTCGCGATTCTGCAATCACAGGGTGTCCTAAGTTTACACTGCAGCAGGGAAGAAAACCTTTTAATTCTTGCGTTTACTTAAATTTAATCAATATGCAAATTAAGGTGCTTGGTATGCCCTTGGTACGTGGCTCAGAACTCACAGCTTCGGTCCTTCCTTTGAGTCAGGCTATGTGCCCACGATGCAGAAATGAAGCAGAAAATTTCTGCATCTCCCTGGCAGAAAAAACGCATGCAGATTGTGCATGCATTTTTCCTGCAGAATACATGCGGATTCACATGCGTTTCCGCATGCAGATTGACAAGTGCTTTCCAGGCGATAGCATCACTTGGAAAGTGCTTGACAACTAGGTCACACTGTATAAATCCATGCAAACAGCATGGATTTATACAGTTTGAACCGTAAAAATTAAAATAAAGCTATACTCACCCCCGAGGCCCCGGCGTGGCTGCAGCGCTCGTTCCTGTCTGGTTCCCGGCTGCCGGCATATCGCGAGACACAGCGGTGAAGGGCCTGCGGTCACATGACTGTGACGCCACCGCAGGTCCTCAAGCGATGCCGGCATTCAGAGAGAAGCCTTTGGAAATGTGAGTATAAACTTTATTTGTTATTTTATTCTTTTTTTAGGTACCCAGGTCTGGATGAGAGTCTTCTCTCCTCCAGAACTGGGTACCATCCGCGCATAGAAGCCGCTTGTACAAATGTCGCGGTTTCTACGCGTCTCAATGCAAGTCAATGGCGGGAGTTCCGCTGCGCTTCCGCAAAATTAAATGACATGCTGCGGATTTTTGTACGCAGCATAAACGCTGCGGAATAATCCGCAGCATGTGCATAGAACATGCGGAATCCTCTTGGGGACCATGGGGTGCGGATTACCTAGCGTTTCACAAGCGTTTACGCTGCGGAAATTCCACAGCATAAACGCTTGAAAAACGCTATGTGGGCACACAGCCTTAGCGTTGCACAGCTCCTTCCTGGATCTTGATTGACAGTGCTCTCTTGCCTAGAATAAGCACTGAGTGAACAGATTCTGCCTTCCTGTGCGTGCACACAGTTGAAGAACTGGCGTGACCGCAAACAAACCTCTTCTGCTCGTTACTTTTCAAGACTAAATCAGTGTAATGAACAGATACAAAAGAGTACTCTGTTTCTAAGTTTGTGCTCCTAAAATGTCAGTGTGTGTAAACCAGAGAATTCTGATCAGGAACTATTTGCTATAGGCAAGCAAGCATTATTTATCAACATATGGGGAATGGGCTGTGTGTTGCTATTGCTAATTCAAGTATCAAAGACTAAGGCTGCATGCCCACTATGCGTTTTTCAAGCGTTTTTGCCGCCGTAATACGTGCCCCATAGTCCCAATGATGATCCGCATGTGCTGTGCACATTCTGCGGAAAAATACGCCGCATGTTCATTAATTTTGCAGACACTGGGTGTAATTGCCGCCGTTGACTTGCATTGAATCGCTTAATATCCGCATGACTACATGTGCACACACGGATATTAAGCGATTCAATGTGCGGATGGTACCCGGGTCTGGAGAAGAGGAGACTCTCCTCCAGACCCGGGTACCATAGTATCTGTAAAAAAACAAACAAACATTATACTCCCCTTCTGATGGCCCCCGGTCTCCTGTACAGTGCGTCCTGGCTCGCTCGCGATGGTGTCAAAGGACCTTCCATGACGTTATTTAGTCATGTAGTAGTCAATCACTGCACTACCTATATACGGTGCTCGGGCAGGGTTCAACGCCAGTAATATATATTGCAAAAACCCGGCACTCAAGGTAAAGTTTCAATCAATTTAATAAGCCAGCAAACAGAGTGTTATACAGCAGACGTTTCGGTTAACCGCTTCCCGACCGCCCACTGTAGATAAACGTCCGCGCTGCCTAGGCTCTGTGCAGCGCGGACGTTTAAAAACGGTGGGTGGTCCCGTTGCGCTCAGGACCCCCAAGGTCCTGCAAGCGCTGCAGGTGCGGTGCAGAGGGATAGCTCTGACAGGGAACCTCATCGGGACCTGATTGGATCAGGTCCCAGTGATGTTAACCCTTTGCTGTCTTCTATATGCCGCAATCTATAGTGATCGCGGCATATAGAAGACAGCAGGAGGAGAGGGGGTCGTCCACTTACCTCTCCGACGGCCCCCTTATACCTTCCAGGACCTGACGTTGCTATGGCAGCTGGAGGTCACATGACCGCCTCCAGATCTGCCATATATGTTGTCCTGCCAGGGTCAGCCTGCAGGACACACTGACTGTGAAACAGTCAGCGAAGGTCTCATGTAATGTAATATATGTCTATTACATTACATGAGATCAGTGATCAGAAAAATAAAAATTAATGTCCCATACAGGGACTAAGTAAAAATGTAAAAAAAAATGTTTTGAAACTGTTAAAAAAATGTACAAAATAAATAAAAATAAATAAATAAAATATTAAACCGATAAATCCGTATATTTATGCAAAAATATAAAAAGTACACATATTTGGTATCGCCGCGTCCGAAACAACCCGAGCTATAAAACTGTCACGCTAATTAACTCCTTCTGTGCACACCGTAATAAAAATAAATAAAAAACGGAGCAAAAAACTATGCTTTTTCCTCATATTGCCAAACAAAAAGTGGAAAAAAATGCGATCAAAAAGCAAAATGGAAATAAAAATGGTACCGCTGAAAACGTCATCTTGTTCCGCAAAAAACAAGCCGCCATACAGCTGCATCAGCCGAAAAATAAGTTATAGCTCTCAGAATAAAGCAATGCAAAAAAAATATTTTTTCTATAAAATTGTTTTATTGTGTAAAAGTGCCAAAACATAAAAAAATATACAGTAAGTGTAGTATCGCTGCAAACGTACTGACCCGAAGAATAATGCTGCCTTATCACTTTTATGAACGGCATAAAAAAAAACCCCTCAATAAACAATTCCTGAATTGTTGGTTTTTGTTAATTTTACCTCCCAAAAAAACGGAATAGAAAGCGATCAAAAAATGTCACGTACCCAAAAATGGTACCAATAAAAATGTCAACTCGTCCCGCAAAAAACAAGCCATCATATGACTCTGTCGGCCGAAATGTGGAAAAATTATAGCTCTCAAAATATGGTGATGCAAAAACTAGATTTTGCAAAAAAAGCATCGTTTAGTGTGTGACAGCTGTCAATCATAAAAACCCGATATAAATCTGGTATCTCTGTAATCGCACCGACCCGAAGAATAAGGTTGTCTAATCACTTATACCGCACGAGGAATGGCGTAAAAAATAAATAAAACCAATTCTTCACCTGCTACTGATTTGTTTATTATGTCTCCCAATGTGCTCACCACACATCTAGATAAGTTCCCTAAGGGGTCTAGTTTACAAAATGGTGTCACTTGTGGGGGTTTCCACTGTTTAGGCACATCAGGGGCTCCCCAAATGCAACATGGCGTCCGCTAATTATTCAAACAAATTTTACATTCAAAAAGTCAAATGGCGCTCCTTCCCTTCCGAGCCCTGCCATGCGCCCAAACAGTGGTTTTCCCTCACATATGGGGTAATCAGCGCGCTCAAGAGAAATTGCACAAAAAATTTTGGGGTCCATTTTTTCCTGTTACCCCTGCGAAAATAAAAAAAATTAGGTCTAAATAACATTTTTGTGAAAAAAGTTAAATGTTCATTTTTTTCTTCCACATTCCAAAAATTCCTGTTAAGCACCTGAAGGGTTAATAAAGCTCTTGAATGTGGTTTTGAGCACCTTGAGGGGTGCAGTTTTTAGAATGGTGTCACTTTTTTGTATTTTCTGTCATAAAGACCCCTCAAAGTGACTTCAAATGTGATGTGGTCCCTAAAAAAATGTTTTTGTAAATTTTGTTGTAAAAATGAGAAATCGCTGGTCAACTTTTAACCCTTATAGCTCCCTAACAATAAAAAAAAATTTTGGTTCCAAAATTGTGCTGATGTAAAGTAGACATGTGGGAAATGTTATTTATTAAGTATTTTGTGTGACATATCTCTGATTTAAGGGCATGAAAATTCAAAGTTTGAAAATTGCAAAATTTTCAAAATTTTCGCCAAATTTCCGATTTTTTTCACAAATAAACGCAAGTGATATCGAAGAAATTTTACCACAATCATGAAGTACAATATGTCACAAAAAAATTCTCAGAATCAGGGAAATACGTTGAAGCGTTCCAGAGTAATTACTTCATAAAGTGACAGTGGTCAGAATTGAAAAATTTGGCTCGGTCACGAAGGCAAAAAACAGGCTCTGGCGCGAAGTGGTTAAAGAACCTTCATCAGTACACTCTATAATAATGAAACCAAAAGAAAAAATACAACATGTATAGAAAGATGCGTAAACAAAAAAGAAGAGAAGCAAAAGGAGGGGAGAATGCAATGCAATCCTTTTAGACAAAATACATAGCTCAATCCTGGGCTTCATGAATGAGAACAGCAAAATACATTCTGACATAATACATATAAAAGAACGGAGGGGGAAGAGAAGGAAAGATCTGAAAGAAGGAAGACCATACCTGCAAGGCTATGTAGTAGAGATATAGTGGTATCTTATCAGAGAAATGTCAGGCTGTGGGAAAAAGATCAGTAAGATGAATATACACCGTGCCAAAAGACAGCCCCAGTAAAAAGAAGTCAAGACATACCATGTGACAAGTAGCAGGCCTCCTGTGTTGTGGCGTACCGACGCTGTATCCACCGCTTGTCAGTGAGCTGCGCCTGTTTAGAGAGACACCCTGAAGTGTTTTATACATTCACTTCCATTTAGTGGAAGAGCCGCGGCGAATCAGAAAATCCGAGTGCGGCGGAAGTGACATGTTTAGTTGCTAGGTAGATTAGTAACAGGTCATGTGACCTCATGGTGCGTTCCGAAAGAGCGGAAGAATGCGTTCCACATATAGAAGGTGAAAGTAAGAGGTGGGAGAGGATAGATGGGACGATCCAGGATAAGATTTGATGACCCACAGGGGAAACTGGGATATTAGCGCTGGGTCTAAAAAATAAACTATATCAATATCCCTTAAGTCAATACAATATAGGCTGATAAAGTATGTAAACGCACATTCCGTTGCAGCAATGAAGAAAACATAAAACTAAACAGCATATTGAATTCAAATAAACGACAACAGATTGTATTACCTATTCAAGCCTTTTGGTGCCAGAGTTTGTAATTCACGAATCCAAAAGGCTTCCCGGTATTTAAGGAACTGGACCCGATCCCCCTCCCCGTCTCAATGGGGGAACATGTTCAATCACTTGGAATTTTAATGGTGATATATTATGACCCAATGAAATAAAGTGGTGAGGAACTGACAAGAGGGTATTTTTACATCCGATTGTGGACTTATGTTTCGAAATCCTTTCCTTCACATACAGGAGCCCACATGGGCATTTTATAAGATTAAAGCACGTAAGAGGTATCACAGGTGGAAAAGTCCTTGATCAGATATTTCTTTCCCGTGTATGGGTGAAGTATCTGATTACCCCTTTGTACATTCGCTTAAACACTATACTCATTGGATACTGCTATCCAATGAGTTTAAGAAGTGACACACATGTGTTAGAATAAAATATACATTTTATTATTAATTTTTTTTTTAAAATCCATGTATTAAAACGGAAAGGAACTAAAAAATACACTGGGGCATAATCATTAATGCATTTCTATAATATGTAGGTACAATTAGACTGTAGTCTAAACAAGAGGTATAAATGTGTTGAAGAAGAATTTATATGTGGATATAACCGTCTCTCTACAATGGGAAATTACTGCATGAAAAGTAAATATCTTAATTGAGACTACAAAGAGTCTATATCGCAAATGATCACCATTGAGGGGAAAAGTCACCACATATATAATTAGAAACAAATAATCAAAACATTACTGTCATCAGTTCCTCATAAAATGTAAAGTATGAGGTCTATAGCCTGTCTTAATTTCTACACCAGCTTGCTATATATATTTATCAGCCATATCCTCATGTCACATAGGTGAGCAATATAGTGCGCGCAGCTATCTCCTTGCGCTAATAAAAACAACAAGTTGCTTGTATATAGGACTAAAGTGAAAAAGCTATTTACCTAATGTGATGGCTTGATAAAGATCTGCTCCACAGTGCAGCCCTGACGCGCACGTTTCGCCCTGTTTGCTTCTTCCGGGGGCGTGTCTATATTACGGAGGATGGGTGTTTAAATACTCGAATGGTCCAATCGGGTGCCACTACGGGGGTGACGTCATGGGCTCCGATATTGTTACAGCTCATGCGCCTGCTGATCCAGCTCACTTATTAACGAGGCATGGCATCTGCGGTCAGTGCCGGAAAACACGCCCCCTCCGCGTCAGGTATGTACATTGTTGCATTGTCTACATTGTAGACATGGGAAAGTCCCAGTTTTTTGTGTCTGCAGGACCCTCTGTCTCAGAGTAGGTGTGGTACTGAAATCTGCATGTACCAAACTATCCCTAAGGTTAGGAGCTCTTTTAAAGCATGGGAGGAAAGGTTGTGGAAATACTTTAATATGAGGGTATGCGGTGCTCAGAATGCTCTTGTGTTTACGAATGCAACGATATATGATGTAGGAAAAGGGGTGATACGTGTGTACGAAGGGGATCCCGTCGGTGACCGGAGGGCGTGTGGAAGTTGTAGGTCTCAATGATTCTTGTAGTACCCTGTCAGGATAGCCCCGTTCCTTAAATTTAGACTGCATTTCATTGAGTCTGGTAGCACATAATTCAGGATTTTTGACAATTCGTTGTACTCTCTTGAATTGGGATCTGGGAATGGATCTTGTCATTGCTGGTGGATGGAGACTAGTGTAGTTTAGCAGTACATTTCGGTCAGTAGGTTTTTGGTAGAGGTCCGTATGTAGGTAACCCCTGTTATCTTTGATGACTAGGGTGTCTAGAAAATTAATTTGCTTGTTATTATGTGAAATGACAAACCGTAGTTCGGGCCAAGTTGAGTCAAGGGTACCAAAAGAATTTTCTAAGGACTCCAATGTGCCCCCCCCCCCCCATATGCAGAAGATATCATCTATTTAGCGCTTCCACAGGATGGCATGGTCCCGAAATAGCCTATTTGGGTATACCGCCTGTTCCTCAAAGGAAGCCATAAAGCAATTGGTATATGGGGGGGCCACATTAGAGCCCATGGCTGTACCCGATTCTGCAAAAAGAAGGAATCAGGAAACCTAAAATAATTTTTTGTGAAAATCATAGTTAAGAATTCAATACATAGTCCCCTCACCTGTGGCTCAACTTGGGAGTGTTCTAGTAGATCCTCCATAGCTCTTATGCCCTTAGTATGGGGAATGGACGTATAGAGATCTTTTACATCCAAAATCGCGTCAGTTGGAATACATTGTAAATCATAGATGTGCCGGAGAAAGTCACCAGTATCCAACAAGAAGGAGGGGATCTTTTTGATGATAGGGGTAAGTATTTTCTTAATAAATTTAGATGATGGAGAGAATATCGATTCTGTAAATGTCACGATGGGTTGGCCCGGGGGATTAACTAATGACTTATGAATCTTAGGCAAGATATAAAACAGCGGAATCATGGGATGTTTCATTATTATAGAGTGTACTGAAGAAGGTTCTTTAACCGAAACGTCTGCTGTTGAAACTTTACTTGAGTGCCGGGTTTTGTCATTAAGTCATGTGACAAGTCACGCGACTGCTAACGTCGGCGGTCGTGTGACCTGTCACATGACTAAATGATGTCATGGAAGGTCCTTTTACACCACCGTGAGCCGTACAAGACACCGGACGCAACGGAGGAGGAGACGGGGCCATCAGAAGATGAGTATAATTTTTTTTTTTTAGCTATTAACTTGGTCACATTAAATAAATCCATGCCGGTTGCGTGGATTTATATAGCACTTTTCCAAGTGATGCTAAAATCGCTTGGAAAAGCACTTGATAACCCACATGCGGAAATGCAAGTGAAGAACGCTTCACAAACGCTTCCACCTGGCAGGAAAAACGCATGTAAAATCCGCATGCGTTTTTCCTGCCAGGGAGATGCAGAAAAAATCAGCAGCATTTCTGCATCATGGTCACTTAGCCTAAGGCTATGTGCCCACGATGCAGAAATGAAGCAGAAAATTTCTGCAGCATTTCTGCATCTCCCTGGCAGAAAAAACGCATGCAGATTGTGCATGCGTTTTTCCTGCAGAATACATGCGTATCCACATGCGTTAACGCATGTGTTTCCGCATGCGGACTGACAAGCACTTTCCAGGCGATAGCATCACTTGGAAAGTGCTTGACAACTAGGTCACACTGTATAAATCCATGCAAACGGCATGGATTTATACAGTGTGACCGTAAAAAGAAAAAATAAAGCTATACTTACCTCCGATGCCCCGCCGCGTGTGCTGTCGCGCTCGTCCTGGCTTCTTCCTGGTTGCCGGGCTCTCGCGAGACAGCCTGCGGTCACATGACCGAGACGTAATCTCAGGTCCTGGAAGATAAGCGCTGCCGGCAAGCAGAGAGAAGCCACCGGACAGGTGAATATAAATTTTATGTATTATTTTATTCTTTTTTTTTTTACAGGTACAATGGTACCCAGGTCTGGATGAGAGTCTTCTCTCCTCCAGAACTGGGTACCATCCGCACATTGAAACGCATAGAATCCGCGTGTACAAATGTACAGACACGGATTCTATGCGTCTCAATGGAAGTCAATGGCGGCAATTCCGCTGCGCTTCCGCTAAATTAATGAACATGCTGCGGATTTATGAGCGCTGCAGAAACGCTGCGGAAAAATCCACAGCATGTGCATTGACATTGCGGAATGCCATTGGGGACCATGGGGTGCGGATTACCAAGCGTTTTTGATGCGTTTCCGCTGCGGAAATTCCGTAGCGGAAACGCATGAAAAACGCATCGTGGGCACGCAGCCTAACAGCCACTTCCAGAGAACAGGTGCATAGTAAGAGAAGTGTAGCAATCTCCATATATAACAAATAAAGTTGCACTTTGTAACTCTATTGTATGCAAACATGAAATACATGAAAGTGGAATTGCATTACTGCTCTAGAAAATAGTAAAAAAAAAAAACAAAACAAAAAAACTTAACACATAAATTGGCCAATTCATGTGTGCTCAGCTGCCATGACAAGCGATCCTCTTTGCTACTTCAGAGGCAGAATGGTGCACAACTGAGCACCATGGTTTGTATATTTTAATCCCATTTTCGTTACGGGTCACCGAAGGCTTTATGGACTGAGTTAAGGAGCTCGGCTTGCTTAATACACAGCAGATTCTGTCTGAAACTTAGCCGCCACCTGTCTCTTTCAGCGATTATACCTCAGCTCCGGAAGATGCTATTAAAGGGAAGGTGCAGCGATTTTAATTTTGTATTAATAATTATTGATTATATAATCAATTATGCTTAATACACAATTAAATGTAGTGTTTTAATAGTTTTTTTTATTGTTATTTCAGCCACTGGGGGCTGGCATTTGTATATATGGGGAGGGGGGGGTATAACTGTCTAAGCATGACAGTTGCACTCCTCAAATACCGCAGTCCTGGGCATAAGAGACTGCGGTCAGGCAGCAACCGCGTCTCTTGTATTGAGGCCGCTTCTGCCTCTTAGTTCTGACCTGGGCATGCCCCCTGGGCTGTCCAGGTCACAGCTCTAGGAGGAGATAGTGGCCATTTTATTGTAGCCCGCTGTGTTTGCTGCGGTCACTGCGGGCTTCATTTTCCCGTTATCGCACGCACTGCTCAGTGAGTGTGATGTCAGAAGGTCCCGGGTGAGGTGAGTATCTGGGTGGCGAGCAGTGATCAATCTGTCAGTATTACAGTACAGGCTGTGCTCACTGCTTACCTGTTCAGGGCACAGCAGGCAGATCATCCATCTGCTGTGCCCTAAACACACTGAACAGGACGTAGCGCTGCGCGGGAGTGCAGAGAAAGAGGTAAGTGCAAGTTTTCTTTTTTTTTTCTTTTATGTAGAGAAATATATTACGCCCGGGTGGCGAGCATTTTTATTGGTACATTTTTAATTTTAATGGCATCGGAGTCAGCACGTGCGCATACCACACTATTCTGCGCCTTTTTCTCTAATAACCCCCCACAACAGCCCACATGAGGATGTAACCCCACCCTAATAGAGACAGGAAATACGAAGAGGTTTAAATAGCCCCTTGCACATCCTCCCTCCAGTGTTATTTCCTGTCCCTATTAGGGATGAAGAGGTCATCCCCGGTGTGCTGGGCCGGCTACAGACACTGGGGGACAGCTACTAGTCGGGCAGCGGAGGATTGAGTGGTTTTACCTCTCTTCCTCAGGGCGCTGCTCCCGTCTCCCGATTCGGGACCCCCTCCTGCAGTCTGCGCTCTCGGGCAAGGTCTGCAGGATCTTCTGACCGGAGGGCTCTCTGAGCTCTCTGGTACATGTCCTCCTCCTCTCCCCCACTGGATGCGCGGGCGATGCCGGCTCCAGGATATGGAGCGCACGCCACGGCCCTGGAAGTGACGCGAGGCGGTGGATGATGACGTCACTTCCGATAGTTTTGCGTACCTCTGTGGACCACATCAAAAAGCTATGGGGGAAAAAGAGCGGTAATGCCGCCGGTGATCAGAGATCTTCACCTGGACACCGGGGTGGAGCCCTCTAAACAGAGGTAGGCGCTGGTCCGGTCGCCCATAAAAGGAGCCCTGGACAGGAAGACATCTACAGGTAGGACAAAACCATGTCTGTTGAAGCTTCTCGCTCTGCATCTGTAGAGCCCAGCGCCGGTCCGGTCCTAGTAAGTATGGCACTGGTAGTCCATCTCCCAGATGCAGGAATTAGTGATTATAGCTCCCCTCCCCTTCTCCCCTCTGTTGTAGGGGGACAAGGAACCTGCATCTGGAGAAAAAGTGAAACAGTCACGCAGATGTCCCATCTGTACAAAAAAAACTATCATCCTCCCATAGAAAGCCCCTATGCAAGGACTGTACGGAGATTATCAGGCAGGAACATCCTTCCTTAATGGAGGAGATAAAGGAGATTGTACGTCAGGAGATCAAATCCTCCTTAGCCTCGGTCACTCTCCCTACGCCCTCACCTAGTCAGGGTTTTGCATCTAGTCCCTCAGCAGCTTAAAAGAGGATGATTAGCCCGCCACAGGGAGGGGAGGAAGAATCTCAAGAGGAGATATATGTCTCGGAAGATCTTCCAGAGTAAGGTGAACTAAGTCCAACTCCTGATAACTCGCAACGAAAGAGATATTGCTTTCCATCAGATAGCTTGGAGGACCTCTTCATGGCAGTAAGGAGAACTATGGAGGTCGAGGAAGAAAAAGTTCCCCAAACAGTACAGGATCAGATTTTTGGGGGGCTACGTTCCATGAAAAAATTGGTGTTCCCTATACACTAGAGTATTAGGGACTTAGTCTGAGAGGAGTGGGAATCTCCAGAAAAGAGATTAAATACCCCTACGGAGTTAAGGGCTAGATTTCCTGTAGACAATGAGACGGCAGAATGCTGGTCTGAAGTCCCAAGAGTGGATATCCAAATTGCACGAGTAGCAAAGAAAACCACACTGCCCTTTGAAGATTCCTCTGAATTAAAAGACCCCTTGGAACGCAAAATGGAGGGAGTACTCAGAAAATCCTGGGAGACGTCGGCAACCCTATTAAGCACCAACGCAGTCTCTACAGATCAGCTGGAGGAACACCTAGTTTCGGGCACCCCCAGAGAAGACATCTTGGCATCCCTCCCGCTTCTACAGAAAGCTACGGGGTTTTTAGCAGATGCTTCTGCAGAATCCGTGAGAGTGGTGGCAAGAGCAACTGGGCTATCAAACTCTGTAAGAAGGGCTCTATGGTTGAAATCCTGGAATGGCAACATGGCATCAAAAATGAAGTTGTTCCATCCCCTTAAAGGGGAAATACATGTTCGGGCCAGCCCTAGATGATCTTCTAGAGAAGGCCTCAGACAAGAAGGCCTTCCCGGAACCTAGGAATGTGAGGAAAAGGCCTTTTCGTCCCTCTCAAGAGCAGACCCCTCAATTTAGGGGTAAAGGGAAAACAGGACGATGGAGCTACCCAAAAGGTAGAGGAGACAAAAATCTTTTTCTCTCCCAAAATCGACGTCCGAACAGACCATGACGTCAGGACTGTCGGGGGCCGTATCTCGAATTTTCTCCCTCCGTGGAAAGCAATTTGCTCAGACCCATGGGTCCTGAGGGTTGTCGAGTTCAGAGTAAAAATAAATTTCTCCTCCTATGCTCCAGAGAGTATAAAGTTAACACGGCTCGCTTCTCAGAGTCGTCAGGCCACCCTGATGTCCGGTCTTAAAGACCTATTGTCCTCAGGGGTGATATCCCTGGTTCCTACAATAGAGATGGGCACAGGGCATTATTCCAGACTCTTCCTAATAAAAAAACAAAACAAATGGCTCACACAGAGTTATAATCAATCTAAGGCCACTGAATCAGTATATCCACTAACAACGATTCAAGATGGAATCTATTAGGTCGACGGTCCCCCTGATAGGACCTCCAGGATGCATATTACCACATCCCTATACATCCACTTCACAGGAGGTTCCTAAGATTCGCAGTGGCTCAAGGGGAACAAATAGTCCACTATCAATTCAGTGTTCTCCCATTTGGAATTTCACCAGCCCCATGAATATTTACAAAAGTCATGGCAGAAGTCATGGCTTATATCAGTGGTCAGAACATTTCAATAGTACCATACCTCGACGACCTGTTATTAATCGGGCTCTCAGTACCAGTACTCCGAGAACATCTACAGTTGACCACTCAGATCCTATCGTCTCTGGGCTGGTTAGTGAACCACAAAAAAATCGGATATGGTTCCCTCCATGACAAAAACATTTCTAGGAGTACTATTGGATTCCCACAGCAAGATGTCATTCCTGCCCAAACAAAAACAGGTCATGATAAAAACAAAGATCAATGTCCTAAGGAGCAGAAGACCAGTATCATTAAGAGATGCCATGTCTGTCCTCGGGTCTATGACATCCTGTATTCAAATGGTAGCCTGGGCTCAGACACATACCTGAACATTACAGACCCACAATCTTACGAATTGGGACGGATCCCCATGGTCTCTGAACAGAAGAATCCCTATACCACCACGGGTAAGGACCTCTCTATTCTGGTGGCTGAACGTAAAGAATCTGAACAGAGGAGTACCATAGGATCCAGAATCCGCTGGTAACCATAAAAAAGGATGCCAGCGAGAAGGGATGGGGAGCCATAGTCTCCCAAGAGCTATTCCAGGGTATATGGACCAAAGAGTTGAGCCAATGCTCATCAAATTTCAGGGAACTAAAAGCTGTAGAGGAAGTCCTCAGAGCAGCAGAGCCTCTGGTCCAGAAATCTCACATTCAGATATTTTCAGACAATATCACCATGGTAGCCCACCTTCGTCATCAAGGGGGCACAAGATACGAAAGCTTAAAAGCAATCTCAGCGAGAATATTTTCCTTGGCGGAAGAACTTCTTCTATCCCTGTCGGCTCTTCATATCAAAGGTTCAGAAAATGTCCAGGCCGACTTCTTAAGCAGAACAAAGATTCATCCAGGAGAGTGGAGCCTAAACCCAGACGTCTTCCAGATGTTAGTCGAGAGATGGTGCTATCCAGAGGTAGATCTCATCGCCGGACACCAGAACGCGAAAGTACCTCAATATTTCTCCCTGGATCCAAACGACCCTTGCTTGAGCGTGGCCGCATTCGTTTACAAATGGGAACTCAAACTAGCGTATGCCTTTCCCCCACTGCCTATCCTTTCAAAAACCTTAGAGAAGATAAGGACCGAAGGGACCAGAGTAATCCTAGTGGCCCCTCGCTGGCCAAAAAGAAGTTGGTTCGGAGCGTTAACCAGTCGAGAGCCCTCTAATCCTTCCTCCCATCAAAGATCTCCTTATCCAGGGACCGATTCACCATACGGATCCCGAGAGACTGCCTGCCTTCTGAATTCCTGATATTAAAACAAGAGGCCTCTCAGATAGTCATCAAAACTCTCCAGAAGAGCAGGAAACCTGTAACGAACATCATTTACCATAAGATCTGGAAAACCTTCTTAAGGTAGTGTGCACCCACTCTCCCAGACCCTCGGAGGGTGGATGTGGCTCAGATTCTAGATTTTTTTTTTTTACATCCTGTGTGCTGTTGTGGTGGGTTATTAGAAACCAAATTACCGGTAAGTCTAAGGCTGTGTGCCCACGTAGCGTTTTTCAAGCGTTTATGCTGCGGAATTTCCGCAGCGGAAATGCTTGTGAAACGCTAGGTAATCCGCACCCCATGGTCCCCAAGGGGATTCCGCATGTTCTATGCACATGCTGCGGATTTTTCTGCAGCGTTTATGCTGCGTACAAAAATCCGCAGCATGTCATTTAATTTTGCGGAAGCGCAGCGGAACTCCCGCCATTGACTTGCATTGAGACTCATAGAAACCGCGACATTTGTACAAGCGGCTTCTATGCGTCTCTGTGTGCGGATGGTACCCAGTTCTGGAGGAGAGAAGACTCTCATCCAGACCTGGGTACCATTGTACCTGTAAAAAAAGAATAGAATAACAAATAAAGTTTATACTCACCTTTCCGGAGGCTTCTCTCTGAATGCCAGCAGCGCTGAAGGACCTTTGGTGACGTCACCGTCATGTGACCGCAGGCCCTTCACCGCTCTGTCTCGCGATATGCCGGAAGCCGGGAACCAGACAGGAAGCAGCGCTGCAGCACACACCGGGGCCTCGGGGGTGAGTATAGCTTTATTTGTTTTAATTTTTACGGTTCACACTGTATAAATCCATGCTGTTTGCATGGATTTATACAGTGTGACCTAGTTGTCAAGCACTTTCAAAGTGATGCTATCGCCTGGAAAGCGCATGTCAATCTGCATGCGGAAACGCATGTGGATCCGCATGTATTCTGCAGGAAAAATGCATATACAATCTGCATGCGTTTTTTTCTGCCAGGGAGATGCAGAAATGCTGCAGAAATTTTCTGCTTCATTTCTGCATCGTGGGCACATAGCCTAATTCTATTTTTTTTTTTAAAGACACTGAGTCTGCAAATTCATAAATAGTGTCTTCAATAAAACGGTACTGGTACTTTTTGATATTCTAATTTTGTGAGAAGCACGTGTGTGTGTGTGTGTGTGTGTGTGTGTGTATATGTATATATATATATATATATATATATATATATATATATATATATATATATATATATATATATATATATATATATATATATATATATATATATATATATATATATATATATATGTGTGTACTGATAATATGGGGGTGTACTCACTTATGCTGAGCACTGTATATATAATGTATATTTACCACCTTATCAGTTTGTGCAGTTTAAAAACACAATGTGTGTGTGTGTATGTTGGTCCTACCTTGAAGCAATTTTCAAATACTGGGTTAAAGCTTTTTGGCTAATAGTTAATACTTCTATCAATTGGGAAAACTCATGGCTAGAGAAGTATTTAGTTAGTTATTATTGGTATGAAATAACTCCTAATGGACAAGTGTCTCACAGGAATTTAGCGCTGAGCTCTTTCTAGTAATGAATCTCTCTTCAGCATCAATCTCATTCATACTGACTTTTGATCTTATATAATCAGTACATAAGGTTAATAATAGTAATCTGATCAGATAACAGCTGGCTTCCCCTATTTCGTGGCTCACTATGATTATAGTATCACAAAGCAAAGTAATTAGTGTGGCCGCGGACCAACACTTCATTAATTAGTATAGACTAACTGTCAAACATTGCTAATAAAAATGATCCGCTGCCTCCCCAACTAGTTTTGCCATCACTGGCTTCATCAGGGGATTGAGGCTACAATGAAAAGTGGGCAGGACTCCAAGCTTTATAAAGCATAGGTTAGTGATGTCATACAGGTCCTACAAAGGAATTCCTCAATAAATCTAACATTGGCAGACACACATGTCAATCACAAAAACAGAACTCAATAGGTTCACAATATTATAGGAAGGTTCCTAACCTGTCCAATGCTTCTGTCAGTTCACCATCAGCACCAATGATTGAATTCTTCCAGACTGAACTTGTTAGTAATGGTCCAATCCTTCTTTTGGCGCCGAAATTCAAACAGCCAATAATAAAGTCCTTCCGGGTTAAGCAGCGTCTGTATAGTACATGGCATGATATTTAAGGATCTTCCTGGTCACATGGTATTAATCGCGCATGCTCATTTGTGCTCCAAACATGAAGTCTAAAAAAGGACTTGTCATTTTCTAGCCATTGTCATGTTGCACAATTGTGGAGGACCTGTGGCATCACATGATTGCTTTTGGCGCTCCTTATTGGTAGATAAACCAAAGACAAGCAAAATACCCAAATAACTGGAAGTAAATGGATAAATCGCACAGTGCAAAAAAATGATAAATAATAAAGGGTATTTAGCTAACATAATTTTAATCAAAATAATGTAAAAGCCATCCCGCCACGTCACAGCAACCCTTATGGGACAGTCCTAACTCTAATATTAAAACCTTACCATTTGTCAAGTGAAATACATATGGATAAGGGCAGAGAGACTGAACCCCTAGTAGAAGCATAGACCCGAGAGGCAGAATGAACCTTTCAGCTCAGACAAAGGGCAGCCACACCCTTATATGCACATCCCGTGATGTGGCGGGATGGCTTTTACATGATTTTGATCAAAATTATGTTCACTAAATACCCTTTATTATTTAAATTTTTTTGCACTGTGCGATTTATCCATTAACTTCCAGTTATTTGGGTATTTTGCTTGTCTTTGGTTTTTCTCTGTCTAGTGGCCTTATGTGAACATGCATTTACATTTTGCATGCACATCAATTTACCTTTCAGTTCAGACTCCCATGTTTTTTCTTATTGGTAGATGAATATTACATCATAATAGGACCTTTTAGTCAGCATTATGTATGCTCTAGCGAGCTTATCAGTGATGGACAGGCCCTTTAAATCACATGATCCGTATAAGCCCCCCTACTGTTAATGTTTTTTTGTCAGTGTTTCTTATTAACATCATTAAACATTATGAATTTTATTTAAGTTATACATTAGCCATTTTTAATATTAGAATCCAACGTTATGGTTGTCAGATTGCATCAACTAACCTTCACAATTGCATGATTGATTTATGGTCCCATAAATAATAATGCTCGATTTTACTTATAATACATATTAAATATTGATATACATTAGGCACGTATTTGATTAATAATACATAGGTATATAAACTCAATGGTGGTTCTTCATTGACAAAGAGTGATCACCTCTACTTATCAATGAAGGCTGTATAAGAAAAGCCCTCATTGAGTCCAATAGGACTCCTAGAGTTCAGGCGGAATATCCATTTAGATTTCTCTTGGAGGAGCAACCTGTCCAGGTTGCCTCCTTGTGGACCTAGTCATTTGTCGAATTCCCCAGAAACACAAGTTAACGGGATCTGTAGGGTGTCTGGCTCTCATGTGTAATGATAAAGATGTGTCATTAATAATTCATTAATTTTATATTAATTCATTAATATCTGGTCGGTATTTGCAAAACTTACAGGAATTGCATGGATGAGAACCAGTTTGTAATTTGTGGAGCCAGTTGGACTTTGGTTGAGATTTAACATCAGATGTAAAATGACTATGAACTAATTGTTCCCGTAAATTTGGACCTCTACGATACGTTACCGATGGTGTTATGCCAATCACCTCCTTCAAGTCTGGATCCACTGAGAATTGGCCAGAATTTTTTAAGGATTTTTAAATCTTCTATCGCTTGACTATCGAACGTACCGATGAATCTGATTAACGGATACTTTTTTCTTATTCTCTCCTTGATCCAGTAAGGTATCTCTATAAGTAGTTTTTGCTCTAATAAATGCCCTGTATAAACTATTTTTTTTATTTTTTTAGGGTAACCCCTTGCTACAAAGCTTTTTAAAGAGATTACCACATTCTCTACCGAAACTTTCGTTGTTCGAACAGTTCCGGCGAGCTCTCGGGTACTGTCCTACAGGTATCCCTGCCTTAATGGGCGAGGGGTGCCAGCTATTCCAGTGAAGAAAGCCGTTAGTGGCCATGGATTTCCGGAAAATTTCCGTATGGATACAACCATCGTCCTGAATATGTATCTTTAAATCCAAAAAAATATTATTTTTATTCCCAATATCGTATGTAAAATACATACCAATTTTATTTCTATTTAGAATCATAACAAAATCAAGGAATAACTGTGCATCACCGTCCCACAGGTTAAGTACATCATTGATGTACCTACCCCAAAATAAAATGTGACTTGTGTTAAAAAAAAAAAAAAGTAAATCATCACAAAAAAACATCCCATCTTCCCACCACCCTAAAACTAAATTGGCAAAAGTTGGTGCACAGGATGTACCCATAGCAGTGCCTTTCACCTGTTGGTAAAAGGCACCGCCAAAAATGAAATAATTTTTGTTCTGCCACATAATTAACAGTGAAATAAAAAAATTGTGTGTACAAAAGTGTTTAGCTTTGGTAGAAAGAAAATGTGAAACTGCTTGTGCTCCCAAATTATGATCAATATTTGTGTAAAGGGCCTCGACTTCGAGGCTGGTGAGTATAGTTGTTTCGGAAACGGTGATGTCTCTTAATTTCAGGACCTTGTTTTTTTTGTATTACGAATATTGTCTACTACAGGTCTGGTCCATGATTTTCAAAAATATTTTTTCCTATGTTTTTGATTCTTTCTAGGACCACTTTTCTTTTTAGTAACGGAATTAATGTTTGAGATTCTGCTGACTGAGCTATCTGATTGAGAAATATCTGTCTCTGATTTATCTGTGACTTTAATAGTCTTGGTTGCTGAGAGATGCTACTGTGCATGCGCAGCGCCATATTGCTGCACCCAAATCCTTTTTACAAAAGCAAAATGGTGCCCACGCAGTAGCATCTCTCGGCATCCGAAAGATGCTACTGCACATGCTCGGGTGTCGGCGGCCTTTTTGGGTCATGTAAATTTCACATTGGCAGAGAAATTACAAAGGCAATATTTAGTATAGTAGGCAGGTCACTGAAAGTGCAGTGACCTGTCAGAGGCCAGAGATAGGCATACATAATGAGAGCACCAGTTATAGCCCCTCCTAAAGGCCCGCCACACAGCACGAGCATATCATAATGGCAAAACTGAAAATATTATAAAAGAACCACTGAGCGGATCTCATCATCAAAGGTATAATTTTATTCCGTGTAATGTCACCCACATGACAGTGTATGCAGGTTACTAAGCACAATCCCGCTGACAGGTGCTTTAAGTGCATAATGTGGAATATCTCCTGAAAAATAATAAATCATGTGAAAGTTTTTTTTGTATAGTGCACTCATGTAAGGCTATGTTCACTCATCTTGTTTTTTGATGTTTTTTTTAATGCAAATTTTCAGCCCTGTTTTGCAGTACCAGCAAAGTCTGAGATTCCAGAAATCTCATGCACACATTTTGTTTTTGTTTTTTTATCAGGATTTTGTGCTTTGCATGTTTTTTTTGAAAAATAAAGCATGTCACTTCTTTTAGCGTTTTTTCACCCATTGGAAGTAATGTGTGGTGGAAAAAAAAACAAAACACAGGTGTCAGTTTTTTTTCAGCGTTTTGGTGCCAAAAATAGAATGTTTTTTTTTTCACTGAACTTTATGTACATGCATATAGGTAACAAAAGGACAATGAAAAAAACACACAAGAAAAATCCTGGCAAGAGATCAAGTTTTACTGCCGAAAAAAAACCCGCAATGTGTGAACATAGCCTTAAATACAAAAGAAGAAATGATAAACCATTTAAAACCATAAACAATGGGAGGGAAAAATAGAAAAACTTAAAGCTTGCTGTGTCACTGGTTTTGGCATCCTTTATATTAATTTAGTATAGAAACATTTTGACTCGCCTGTGGTAAATCACAAGAGATTCAGCTGAGATTGTTGGTGTCATGTGACATGAATTAGCCAATGAATGATGACTTCAGTATTTTAACCCCTTTAAAGCCTATGACGTATTGATACGCGTCAGTGCCCTGGGCTTTAAGAGCCTGACCCGTATTAGTACGTCATGGCGATCGCGCAGACACAGGCTGTGCGGGCGCGATCGCCGCCGGGTGTCAGCTGATAGTACCGGGTGTCAACTGTGACAATGTGCAGGGAGCTGTCCCGCACCGCTCCTGGCGCATTAACCCCCGCAATGCTGCGATCGAAGTTGATCGCATCATTGCGTTGGCTAAGGAGAGGTGATCGGTATACTCACCTCCTCTTCCGGCCTCCAGCGCTGTCTGCCGTGGCTTCCCGGATGTTGCCATGACGACCCGATGTCGTCATGACAGCATCCGGGTCACCAGACAGCAGGAAGATTTTTTTGGTTATGGGCAGTACATGACCAAACTATCTTCTCACTGTGCAGCGCTGACAGCCTGCATAGCACAGGGATGGTGCTCCATTCCTATGCTATGCAGGCGATCAGAATAACAAAACTGAAAGTCCCATAGTGGGACAAAGTAAACAAATAAAAAAAACTGTCCTAAAGTGAAAAAAAAATTATAAAAGTATTAAAAAAAAAAAATAAAAAAAATAAATAATTCACCAAAAATAAAAATATAATGTACCCATCAATAAATATTATTATGAAAAAAACAGACAAAAAAAGTACACATTTGATATTGCCGCGTCCTGAACGACCTGGCCTATAAAATTGTCCCACTAGTTAACCCCTTCAGTGAACACTGTAAAAAAATAAAAAATAAAAAACGAAGCAAAAAACAATGCTTTATCATTCCGCCAAACAAAAAATGGAATAACACGCGATCAAAAAGACGAATATAAACAAAAATAGTACCGCTGAAAACGTCATCTTGTCCCGCAAAAAACAAGCAGTCATATGACTCTGTCGGCCAAAATATTGAAAAAATTATAGCTCTCAAAATATGGCGATGCAAAACTAGATTTTACAAAACATGTGTCTTTTAGTGTCTGACAGCTGTCAATCATAAAAAAAGATATGGTTCTGGCATCTCTGTAGTCGCACCGACCCTATGAATAAGGTCGTCTAATCACTTATACCGCACTAGGAACGGCGTAAAAAATAAACGCTAGGGCTGGGGTTGGGGTTAGGGTTGTGCTAATGTTAGGGTTGGGGTTAGGGTTGTTTTTTTTTTTTTTCTTCAAAAGTAAAAAAAAAAAAAAAGACTATATGGCAACTAGTGTTGAATGCAAGTGCTCGCTACTTGAGTTTGCATCGGGTGCTCGGGTTTGCATCGAGTATCGCGGGTGCTCGAGTGTCCGCCCCATATGCTTCGCGGCCAAAAAAACCTTGCGGGGATTGCCTGCCATGCACGAGCGTTCCCCGCATGTTTTTTTTTTGGGGTGTCTAATAACCGTGAAACATGCGAGCAGGGACTCGAGCATTTCACTTGAGCACCCCCGATACATGGTGCATACCTGAGTACCCGATGCAAACTCAAGTAGCGAGTACTTGCGCTCAAGAGTAATGACAACTTATTCAATATGATGACCTAATGTTATCAAATTCTGTGTCGTACCTCTGGGTTCAAAATGTTCACTATACACCTTGATAAAATCCTTGAGGGGTGTAGTTTCCAAAATGGGGTCGCTTGTGGGGTGTTTCCACTATTTAGGCACATCAGGGGCTCTCCAAACGTGACTTGGCGTCCGCTATCAATTCCAGCCAATTTTGCGTTCAAAAAGTCACACAGTGCTCCTTCCCTTCTGAACTCTGCCGTGCGCCCAAACACTGTATTTTCCCCACATATGGGGTATTGGCGTACTCAGGAGAAATTGCACAAAAGTTTTTGGGGTCCATTTTCTCCTATTACCCTTGTGAAAATAAAAAAAATTGGGGCTAAAACATCATTTTTGTGGAAAAAGCTTACATAGTAACATAGTTTTTAAGGTTGAAGGAAGACTAAGTCCATCTAGTTCAACCCATAGCCTAACATGTTGATCCAGAGGAAGGCAAAAAAACCCATGTGGCAAACACTAAGCTCCACATTGGGGAAAAAAATTCCTTCCCGACTCCATACGACAATCAGACTAGTTCCCTGGATCAACGCCCTATCAAGGAATCTAGTATATATAACCTGTAATATTATACTTTTCAAGAAAGGCATCCATGCCCTTCTTAAATTTTAGTAGTGAATCACTCATTGCAACATCATGCGGCAGAGAGTTCCATAGTCTCACTGCTCTTACAGTAAAGAATCCCCGTCTGTGATTATGATTAAACCTTCTTTCCTCCAGACGTAGAAGATGCCCCCCTTTCCCCATCTCAGGCCTCAGAGTAAAAAGATCAGTAGAAAGGTCTTTGTACTGTCCCCTCATATACTTGTACATAGTAATAAGATCACCCCTAAGCCTTTGTTTTTCCACAGTAAATAACCCCAAGTGTAATAACCTGTCTTGGTATTGCAGACCCCCCAGTCCTCTAATAACCTTGGTCGCTCTTCTCTGCACCCGCTCTAGTTCAGCTATGTCTTTCTTATACACCGGAGACCATAACTGTACACATTATTCTAAGTGTGGTCACACTAATGACTTGTATAGAGGTAAAATTATGTTCTCCTCATGAGCATCTATGCCTCTTTTAATGCATCCCATTATTTTATTTGCCTGACACTGGCTACTAAACGTGAGCTTGTCGCCCACCAATACACCCAGGTCTTTTTCAGTTACAGTTTTGCCCAGTGTTTTACAATTAAGCTTATAATTATACATTTTATTTCCTCTGCCCAAGTGCATTACCTTACATTTATCCCCATTAAAGCTCATTTGCCATTTATCAGCCCATGCTTCTAGTTTACATAGATCCTCCTGTAATTTAAAATTGTCCTCCTCTGTATTGATTACCCTGCAGAGTTTAGTGTCATCTGCAAATACTAGATGGTGGCCCGATTCTAACGCATCGGGTATTCTAGAATAGGTATGCGGCCGACCGGGCGCAAGCAGCAGAGCGGTGTTTAAATTTGGCGCCAATACTGCTGATTGTTCGCGACCGCGACCAATTAGCAGAGCATTGTTTAAATTTGGCGCCAATCTCGCTGATTGGTCGCGGCTGGCGGTAGCGACCAATCAGCAGAGCGGGGTTTAAATTTGCCGCCCATTTCAATGATTGGTCGGGGCCCGGCGGCCGAAACCAATCAGCGTCGTATTAGTGGGGATCGGGGAGCGGCGCTGCCTGTGCGGGTACTTCCGCTGCGAGCAGCTGGGAGATGAGCGGCTGCTCGAAGCAGAAGCATCCCAACCGGCAGCGCCGCTCCTCGGTCCTCTGTTCACACTTGCCGTCGGGAGATCATAGCGCTGTTTAAATTAGGCACCAATCTCTCTGATTGGTCGCGGTCGGCTGGCAGCCGCAACCAATCAGCAGAGCGTTGTTTAAATTTGGCGCCAATCTCGCTGATTGGTCGCGTCTGGCGTCCGGGACCAATGAGCAGAGCATTGTTTAAATTTGGCGCCAAGCTCGCTTAGTCGCGGCCGATATTTAAATGTGGCGGCCAAATCGGTGATCGGTCGCAGGCAGCGCCTGCGACCAATCAGCGATTTTTAGCACAAATGTCCGGACCTTTGTAACACCATGCGGATACTGTGGGGACATCAGCGGCTAGGGTGTCGATGGAGACCCGGGGAGCGGCGCTGCGGGTCGGGATACTTCTGCTGCGAGCGCCCGCTCATGTCCCGGGTTCTCGCAGCGGAAGTGTCCGCACAGACATCCAATTGGTCGCGGCCGCTATTTAAATGTGCCGCACAAATCTGTGATTGGTCGCGGTCTTAGCCCGCGACCAATCACTGATCTTGCCGCAAAAGTTAAACACTACTGTGCTGATTGGTGGCGGACGCTGCCCGCGACCAATCACCGATTTGGGCGCCATATTTAAATATCAGCCGCGACCAATCACGATCTTGGCTCCACATTTAAACACCGCTGTGCTGATTGGTCGCCGACGCTGGGCGCGAGCAATCACCGATTTTGGCGGCACATTTAACCCCTTAAGCCCCGGAGCATTTTCCGTTTCTGCATTTTCGTTTTTGCTCCCCTTGTTCCCAGAGCCATAGCGTTTTTATTTTTTGGTCAATATGGCCATGTGAGGGCTTATTTTTTGCAGGACGAGTTGTTCTTTTCAACGCCATTACTAGTTTTAAAAATCCAAGTGCGGTAAAATTGCAAAAAAAGTGCAATACCACAGTTGTTTTTTATTTTTATTTTTTACCACGTTCACTGAATGCTAAAACTGACCTGCCCTTCTTATTCTACAGGTCATTACGAGTTCATAGACACCAAACATGTATAGGTTCTTTTATATTTAAGTGGCGAAAAAAAAATCCAAAATTTGGTAAAAAAAAAATATTAAAAAATAGCGCCATTTTCTAAGACCCGTAGCGTCTCCATTTTTCGTGATCTGGGGCTGGTTGATGGCTTATTTTTTGCGCACCGGGCTGACGTTTTTACTGATACCATTTTGGGGTAGATTCGATGTTTTGATCGCCCGTTATTGCATTTTATTGCAATTTTGCGGCGACCAAAAAACGTAATTCTGGCGTTTAGAATTTTTTTCTCGTTACGCCGTTTACCGATCGGATTAATTCTTTTTTTATATTGATAGATCGGGCGATTCTGAACGCGGCAATACCAAATATGTGTATGTGGGTTTTTTTTTTATAGATTTTATTTTGAATGGGGCGAAAGGGGGGTGATTTAAACTTTTATATTTTTTAACTTTTTTTTATATTTTTAAAAACTTTTTTTTTTTTACTTTTTGCATGCTTCTATAGTCTCCATAGGAGACTAGAAGCAGCAACTATCCGATCGCCTCTGCTACATACAGGGGACGAGCAGGTCCCCTGCATGCAGCAGAAATGGGCCTGTGCTATGAGCGCTGACCACTAGGTGGCGCTCATTGCGACAAGATCATGACAACCACAGGCGTCTGCTGCAGACCCTGGGTTGTCATGCACGCCCATCGGTGACCCGCGATCACGTGACGGGGTCGCCAGTGGGCGGGGCTTATGACGCGCTACCCGGAAGCGCGCGTTAAATGCTGCTGTCGGCGATTGACAGCGGCATTTAACATGTTAACAGCCGCGAGTGGATCACGATTCCGCCCGCGGCTGTTGCGGGCACATGTCAGCTGTAAGAATCAGCTGACATGTGCTCGGTTCAGTGAGGGCTCAGCGCAGCAGCCCTCACTGAACGGGCAGTATGCAAATATGCGTACTAATACGTCCCCGGTATTTAAGGGGTTAAATAGCGTCCGCGACCAATCAGTACAGCGGTGTTTAAATGTGGAGCCAAGATCGGTGATTGGTCGCGGCCGATATTTAAATTTGGCGCCCGAATCGGTGATTGGTTGCGGGCAGCGTCCGCGACCAATCATCACAGTAGTGTTTAACTTTTGCTGTAAGATCAGTGATTGGTCGCGGTGAGGACCGGGGAGCGGCGCTGCCTGTCCGGATACTTCCGCTGCGAGAACCCGGGACATGAGCAGGCGCTCGCAGCAGAAGTATCCCGACCCGCAGCGCCGCTCCCCGGTCCTCCCTTCCGCATGGAGGTCAGCTTCCGCTGCTACCGGCCGGGAGATGAGTGCCTCACGCCTTTCATCTCCCGGCTGCATCTCCGTCCCGCAGATGGGTCCGGCGGTCGAGGTCCTTCTGCTGTTACCGGCCGGGAGATGAGCGCCTCGCGCCGGTCATCTCCTGGCTGCATCGCCGCTGAGCTCCGTCCCGCAGATGAGCCGCTAACGGCCGCCATCTTTTTTCAGGAATCCCGCGGCGCTGATTGGCCGCTGCCGGACCATTGAGCGACGCGGGATTTCCAGGACAGACAGACAGACAGGGATAAGACAATTATATAGTAGATTGAAATATTACTCTGTATGCCCCCTACAAGGTCATTAATAAATATGTTAAAAAGAAGGGGACCCAATACTGACCCCTGTGGTACCCCACTGTTAACTGAGACCCAGTCTGACTGTTTTCCATTAATAACCACCCTTTGTTTCCTATCACGGAGACAATTCTTAACCAACATACAAATATTTTCCCCTATCCCCATTGTTCTCATTTTATGTATCAACCTTTTGTGTGGAACCGTATCAAAAGCTTTAGAAAAGTCCATATACACAACATCCACTGCATTTCCTTGGTCCAGTCCAGAACTTGCCTCCTCATAAAAACTGATCAGATTAGTCTGACAGGAACGGGTCCTCGTAAACCCATGTTGATATTGGGTCATGAGGTTATTCTTCTTCAGATACTCTATTATAGCATCTCTGAGGAAACCCTCCAGGATTTTACCCACAGTAGAGGTTAAGCTTACCGGCCAATAATTTCCACGTTCGGTTTTTGTCCCCTTTTTGAATATTGGCACCACATTTGCTATACGCCAGTCCTGTGGTACAGACCCTGTTATTATGGAATCTTTAAAGATTAAAAATAATGGTCTATCTATGACGTTACTTAATTCCTGCAGTACTCTCGGGTGTATCCCATCTGGGCCCGGGGATTTGTCAACTTTAGTGATTTTTAGACGCCGCCGTACTTCCTGCTGGGTTAAGCAAGTGACATTTACTGGAGAATTTTTGTTATCACTAATCATGTTTTCTGTCATGCGATTTTCTTGTGTAAAATACGGTTGAAAAAAAATCATTTAGCATATTGGCTTTTTCCTCATCCACCATTTCACCCAGACTATTTTTAAGGGGGCCAACACTATCATTTTTTAGTTTTTTACCATTTATGGAGTTAAAGAATATTTTGGGGTTATTTTTACTTTCTCTGGCAATGATTCTCTCTGCCTCAATCTTTGCTGCCTTGATTTGTTTTTTACATAATTTAGTTAATTTTCTATATTTATTTAATGCCTCATCACTACCTACTTGCTTTAGTTCTCTAAATGCTTTCTTTTTGTCACTTATTGCGCCCCTTACAGCTCTATTTAGCCATAGTGGTTTCCTCCTATTTCTAGCATGTTTATTCCCAAAGGGTATATATTGTGCACAGGTCCTATTCAGGATGCTAATAAATGTCTCCCATTTGCTTTGTGTAGTTTTATGTCTCAGGATATCGTCCCAGTTTATTGCACTAAGATCATCTCTCAACCGTTGGAAATTAGCCTTCCTGAAGTTTAGTGTCCTTGGAAAAATGTATTATTTTGTGATCACTATTACCCAAGTGACCTCCAACTCGTATATTTGATATGCGGTCTGGCCTATTGGTTAATATTAGGTCTAGCAGTGCCCCCCTTCTTGTTGTGTCCTGAACCAGTTGTGAAAGATAATTGTCTCTCATAGTAGTCAAAAACCTATTTCCTTTGCTTGAACTACATGTTTCTGTCCCCCAATGTATTTCAGGGTAGTTGAAGTCTCCCATAATAATGACTTCTCCTTGAGTCGCTGCTTCATCTATTTGCTTTACGAGGATATTCTCTGCTGCTTCCATTATTTTTGGAGACTTATAACCAACCCCATATCAGTAATTTATTATTTTTTCCCCCCTCCCCTTAAGTCCACCCACAGGGACTCTACATTTTCATTAGATTCACATATATTCTCCCACAAGATGGGTTTTAAGGATGATTTTACATATAAACACCCCCCCCCGCAGCCATGTCTCAGATATCCCCACCATGTCATAATTATTTTCCAACAAAATTAATTCTAATTCCTCAATTTTGTTGGTGAGGCTTCTGGCATTAGTGTACATGCATTTTATGTATCTCTTTGTACCTCTATTCCTTCTTACTATTTTGACTGTTCTAACCCCACCCCCAATTTCGTTATTTGTGGCCAGGTCACTTTCTGCACTATGTTCCCCACCTATAAAATGAATACCCTCCCCCCCAATCCCTAGTTTAAACGCTCCTCCAACCTTCTAGCCATTTTCTCCCCCAGCACAGCTGCACCCTCCCCAATTGAGGTGCAGCCGGTCCCTAGCGTAGAGTCTGTAGCCAACTGAGAAGTCGGCCCAGTTCTCCCGGAACCCAAATCCCTCCTTCTTACACCATTTCTTGAGCCACTTATTTATCTCCCTAATCTCCCATTGCCTCTCTGGCGTGGCACGTGGTACAGGCAGTATTTTAGAGAATACTACCTTGGAGGTCCTTGCTTTCAGCTTGCAGCCGAATTCCCTGAAATCATCTTTAAGGACCTTCCACCTACCTTTAACTTCGTCATTTGTGCCAATGTGCACCATGACCGCTGGGTCCTCACCAGCCCCTCCCAGTAATCTGTTTGATTTTTTTTATTTTCAGGGCTCCATGTTATAAACTTCTGTAAAAGACTTGGGGGTTCAAGGTGCTCACCACACATCTAGATAAGTTCCCTGAGGGGTCTAGTTTCCAAAATGGTGTCATTTGTGGGGGTTTCCACTGTTTAGGCACATCAGGGGCTCCCCAAATGCAGCATGGCGTTCTCTAATTATTCAAGCAAATTTTACATTCAAAAAGTCAAATGGCGCTCCTTCCCTTCCGAACCCTGCCATGCGCCCAAACAGTGTTTTTTCCCCCACATATGGAGTATCTGCGTGGTAAGGAGAAATTGCACAATGAAATTTGGGGTCCATTTTTTTTCCTGTTACCCCTGCGAAAATAAAAAAAAATTGGGTCTAAAGTAACATTTTTGTGAAAAAAGTTAAATGTTAATTTTTTTCTTCCACATTCCAAAAATTCCTGTGAAGCACCTGAAGGGTTAATAAAGTTCTTGAATGTGGTTTTGAGCACCTTGAGGGGTGCAGTTTTTAGAATGGTATCACTTTTGGGTATTTTCTGTCATAAAGACCCCTCAAAGTGACTTCAAATATGATGTGGTCCCTAAAAAAAAAAAAAATGGTTTTGTAAATTTTGTTGGAAAAATGAGATCGCTGGTCAACATTTAACCCTTATCTCCCCAATAAAAAAAAAATTGGTTTCAAAATTGTGCTGATGTAAAGTAGACATGTGGGAAATGTTATTTATTAATTATTTTGTGTTACATATCTCTCTGATTTAAGGGCATAAAAATTAAAATTTTGAAAATTGCAAAATTTTCAAAATTTTCGCCAAATGTCAGTTTTTTACGCAAGTGATATCGAAGAAATTTTACCACAATCATGAAGTACAATATGTCACGAAAAAACAATCTCAGAATCAGGGGGATCCGTTGAAGCCTTCCAGAGTAATTACCTCATAAAGTGACAGTGGTCAGAATTGTAAAAATTGGCCTGGTCATTAACGTGCAAACCACCTTGGGTTGTAAAAGGGTTAAAAAGCCACAATGTAGGGTGTAGGCCCTGTTCCTTTGTCACAATTGTGAAAACATAGGAGCTGTCTGAGAACATCCGAACTGCTATTAGTAAACACAAGACTTCCAAGGGGTATAAGACCTTGTTATCCCAGTTTCAACAGTGTGCAGTGCTAAGAGGTTTGCCAAGCATGGTACAGTGAAGAACCTCCCTGGACGTGGGGGAAGAGGAAACTGACGAGATGTCTTCAAAGGTTGGTGCAAATGGTGGAAAAACACGTCAAACATCCAAAGACCTGAAGGCCAATCTAGAACATTCTGGTACCATATACTGCACACTAAACCAAGCAGAGCGTTATGTGCGAAGGCCAAGGAAGAAGCCATTGCTGAAGAAAAGACATAAAAAGGAACGACTGATCTTTGCCAAAGAGTACCTTGACAAACCACAATTCTTCTGGGAGAATGTTCTGTGGACTGATGAAACAAAAATAGAGCTTTTTGGCAATGCAGAGCAACAGTTTGTTTACAGATGGTGCAATGAAGCTTATAAGGAAAAGAACACCTTACCAACAGTTAAGCATGTTGGAGGATCCATAATGCTGTGGGGTCGCTTTGCTGTGTCTGGTACTGGAGGCCTTGACTGTATCACAAGAATCATGAAATCAGAGAATTATCAAGAGATTTTAGAGTGAAATGTCCTACCCAGTGTAAGAAAACATGGTTTGAGTCAAAGATCATGGGTCCTCCAGCAAGACAATGACCCAAAGCACACATCCAAAAGTACGCAGGAATGGTTGAAAAAGGAAAAAAATGGACAGTTTTAAAATGGTCACCAATGAGTCCTGACCTCAATCCCATTGAAAATCTTTGGGGTGAGCTGAAATCTGCCATTGGGAAAAAACCCTGCAAACATTCAAGAGCTTGATCAAATTGCAAAGGATGAGTGGGAGAAAATTTCAGCTGAGAAGTGCAAGAAGCTTATTTATGGCAACAAGAAATGTTTGGAGGCTGTCAGCAATGCCAAAGGTTGTGCAACCAAGTATTAATTAGGGGTGCTTTTATCGCTGCACATGCTGTTTATTCTGTTTTCTTCTTTGTTTTTCAACTTCCACGTTGCATTTTCAATGTTTTATTGTTGTATTACTTGGACCACTAATTTAAAAAATCCTGAGCATATAACTTTGGTATATTTCCTTTATTATCTGAAGATATTGTACAGTCTATGGAAAAAATGAAGGGGTGCCAATAATAGTGAGCAGCACTGTAAGATTACCTTTAATATGCAGTAGATTTTGAGAACTTATCTTCAAGAGGTATTCCCATCTTGTGCATTTATGGGATAACCACAGAATATGTCATAAATGTATTGTAGATGTGGGTACCACCTATAAGACCCTCCTCTGTCTCTAGAACAGGGACCTAACATATTCCGCAATCAGACGAGAGGTGGTTGGAAATGACATTCATTTTTGTACTAATTAGGACCTTTTTTCCATTGACTGCAGCATGAGATGCCTTTTTCTTAAGATAAATGCCAGTTCCATTGTTAGGGGCCCTCATCTACAATACATTTATGGCATATGCCATGAATGTATAAGATGGGTGTGACCCTTTAATATCTTGTGTGCAGCCAGCAAAGCATGTATTTGTGATGTGCATGCTCCTCTTGCTGCTAATTGATAAATTCATCTAAGGCTATGTGCCCACGATGCAGAAATGCTCAGGATTTTTTCCTGAGCCTTTCTGCATCTCCCTGGCAGAAAAAAATGCATGCGGATTGTACATGCGGATTGTACATGCATTTTCCTGCCAGGGACATGCGGAAGTGAAGCGTTCTTCACATGTATTTCCGCATGCGGGTTGACAAGCGCTTTCCAAGCGATTTTAGCATTACTTGGATAGTGTTTTGACAACTTGTTCACACAATATAAATTCATGCAACCGGCATGGATTTATATACTGTGACCGAAAGAATGGTAAAAAATAAAAATTAAATCTCTACTTACCTTCTGATGGCCCGCGCTGTCTTGCTTCCCTCCGTCCTGTCTGCCGGCAGTGGTACACTGAAGGACCTGCCAACGTCAGCGTCGCTTGACCCGTCACATGAGTATGACGTCAGCGCAGGTTCTTCAGTCCATCGCTAGCTGCCGGCATGAAAGGACGAGTGCAGCGGGGGCCGTCAGAAGGTAAATATCTTTATTTTTTATTTTATTCTTTTTTTTTCAGTTTTCTATGGTACCTGGGTCCGGAGGAGAGTCTCCTCTCCTCCACACCTGGGTACCATCCGCACATTGGAACGCGTGCATTCCGCATGTCCTTATCTAGTGAAGCGGAATGCATGCGCTCTAATGCAAGTCAATGGCGGCAAAAACGCAGCACTTCCGCAAAATAATTGGCAGTGCTGCGTTTTTTTCCGCAATGATAATCCGCAGCGGAAATTTCCACAGCATGTGCACAGCACATACGGATTATCATTGGGGAACATGGCAGGCCTTCTACCATGCGCTTTTTAAGCGTTTCTGCAGCGTATTTGCCGCTGTGGAAAAGCTTAAAAAAACGCATCGTGGGCACACAGCCTTATTACTGCGCATAGACGAAAGCTGGCAGTCAGTGACAGAGGTGGCCTGGGGAAGTATTTGTATCAATAATATGTCTGACGATTCTTGTTTGCTCCAGATCGTGAAAACTCTCAAATTGCTGCACGATGATGCGTAAGTGACATTGTTGAAATCAGACATGGCCACATAAGAGGGCTTATATATTTCTTAACAGTTGTTTTCTGAAACTATAACATTTAGGCCCTTTCTTTAGAAAAGGCTGTCAATGTTTGATCGCTTGGCGCGGCTTCAGCTTTCTGGCTCCTGGAAAATAACAAACTGAAAAGACCAAGGCACCTTTTTTTGTCTATTTTCATTTTAACTTCCGTGTCATTGGGGAACTCGAAAGACTTTGGAATTTAGCTGCTGCCAGTAAATAGGAGATGTTTAATTCTTTTTCCATCAACTAAAGCCCACCTGTGTAAGTGCTGAGATAAGTCTGTTTTAGGTTAGTGACCGCAGTACCATTCTTCCCTATTTCTATTTTTTTTTTTCTCCTCCTCCTGGAAAACAGGAATGGTTGTGTAAGTAATGCAGGTTATGAGTGCACTCTTATCACAAAATATAAGTAAACTACTCCAAAGTAATCGCTGAAGTAATAAAGGTCCTTTTGGTATAAAACAAATTTACAAGCTGGTTTTTGGCTCGGGACCAATTCTTTCTTCAGGAGCGTCTATGTAATAGTACACATTAGACAATTTAAATACAATGGGAAAACCAATTTACAATACAGGTCAGTTGACACTCAAGTTGATTAAAATATATATATTGTTTTACTGAAGATATTTAATGTATTTTAATATGAAAAAATATATATACTAGGAAAATACATGACACATAAGTAGACATGTTAAAGTAAAGGCATAATGAAATAGTTCTCAACAATTTGGATATGTAAATATATGTAAAATGCTGCCATGATGTACAGTATGATCATTCTAATATAAATAAGCAGAAATGTATAACCAAGTATATATTCAACATATAAATGTTACGCAGTAAAAAGTGTTTATAAAATGTGTGTGTGTGTGTGTGTGTGTGTGTGTGTGTGTGTGTGTGTGTATATATGTATTTATGTAATCTCTCCCCTCAGCTAGATGAGGAAATATTGGACACCTCAATTTTCACGGTCTATCTTGACCATTCCCATACTTTTGAAAACTTATCCGCAGTAGGAGCATATGGGGGGGCTGATTCAGTCAGAATTCCGGACATCTTGACTTTCCTCCGCAGATAATACTAAAGAATGAAATTAACTCTTTTTTAACTCTTTCCCCCTTTTTTGGGGAGAAAATCCCACTGGATCTACCCTGGTCCAGATAACTGTTGGACCTTGCAGTCGAATAAACAAGATTACCAAATTTTTCCCAATAATTCCTCGGGTGACTGCTTCTCAGAAATAGACAAAAAGAAAAGCAAACCCAGAGGCAGATGAGTAAGGGGAAAACGGGGCAATTTTAGTTATCCCATCCCAAGTACCCAACTTCCCAAAAAGGAACCAAGTATAGGAATCTTTAATAATTGAACAGCATTTTTGGAAAGAAAATACATGGACTAATTAAAGCACACCTGTTAGCAGGATTATGCTTATTAAACTTACTGTCAGGTGGGCGCCGTTACACTGAGTAAAATGATACCTTTGTTGATGAACTGGTGCATTGCAATGCATCAGGACTGTGATCAAACTGCAGAAAGTTAAAGTCCCATAGTGGAACTAGGTTAAAAAAAAATTGTAAAAATATTTATTTAAAAATCACAAAATAAAAAATAAAATATATATATATAAAATATATTGTACCTGTCAGGGATTCCACAGCGGCGACACCGGGGTGATCACGCAATATTTCAATGTGTGTGTCAGGGAATTCGTCTGGATTCGTGTGCACACGATCCAGACTACTCACTCCTTAGGTATCGGCAAGCGACCAGTGATCTTATGGCGTCACACCTCCAGATTCCAACGCATGGAATATGTGTACACGCCCTGTACGGTCACTGTCAGCTGTCGGCCCAATTATTATTATTCTCTGCCACCACCGTCCAATTATATATTGAAATATAATACAGGCCTGGTCGGATGCCTGCTTTCTGGTAGCGTATGGCTTCGGGGGAGGGAGCGATCACAGAACAAAAGAAACAGAACTATTACATTTTATATTTAATCCAAAAGGGATCTAGTATCTATACCCCCCCCCCCCCCCGGCAAAGAGTATGGATCAATCTTCAGTTGGCTCTTTTATGCCTAAGGGGAGACCTGGCCACTTACCCCTGTGGTGAAATCATGTGGGCTCGGGCTCCACCCTTCATGTTTTTATTAAAATAACTAACGTCTGCAATAACTTAACTTATCCCTGGTTGCTTGCAGGCAACGCCATTTTTTCCATTATGTATATACCTTTCTGTAGAGACCACGCATGGCATAGTTGTGATCTGCTATTTTGTTACTTTTGCACCACAGCCACCCAGAGGGCTTATTGCTGTGGAAAAATAAGTGTATTGCTCCTTGGCTGACCCTGCCACTAAAAATATAGGTCCCTTTATCAGAATTATGGAACTTACAGTATTCCATATTCCATATCGGTGCCGGCTTGACTATAGATTTCCTTTTGAAGCTCGGGGGTACATTTTCCTCATCGCACTGTCAATTATCGCAAGTCTGTGTCTAATCATCCCCTGCTTCTGCCAGGGAGAAGGACCCTCGCATTTTAATTAGGTTGTAGCACTTCTTGACTGCCATTTGTTTACAGGGCACTTCTCAGGTGTGTGTTAGTTGCATACAGAAGAGAGCTCTCAGCTCTCTTCTTGTGACAAATGGTGGATAAGGGAGGGGTGAAGAGGGGCTCGGGAGAAAGACTTCTTAATATCTATGACAGGGGGAGAGAGAATATTTTCAATATTTCTCAATTTTTTCCTGACAGTACCCATAAATATTTTTATGAAGAAAAAAAAAAAACCCACACATTTGGTATCACCGCATCTGGAACGACTCGACCTATAAAACTGTCCCACCAGTTAACCCCTTCAGTGAGCACCATAAAAAATATATATAAAAAATGCTTTTTCATCATACTGCCAACAAAAAGTGGAATAAAAAGTGATCCAAGACTAAAGTAAATAAAAATGGTATCTCTGAAAGCGTCATCTTTTCTGCAAGAAACAGAACAGTATGGCAGCTTATCAGTGGAAAAATAAGTTATACAGTGGGAAATATAAGTATTTGATACACTACCGATTTTAGCAAGTTTTCCCACCAACAAAGAATGGAGAGGTCTCGAACTTATCGTAGGTACACTTCCTCGGTCAATCTTCCTCGGTCTTGGGGCTCCATGCAAAATCTCACCTCACGGGTTACAGATTCTGAGAAAGGAAAAGAATCAGCCCAGGACTACATGGGAGGACCTGGTCAATAATGAACTGAAGAGAGCTGGGACCACAGTCTCAAACATTACCGTTAGTAACTCACTATGCCATCATGGATTAAAATCCTGCAGGGCACGCAAGGTCCCCCTCCTCATTCTAGCACCTATCCAGGCCCATATCAAGTTAGCGGATTATCCAGAGGAGGCATGGGAGAAGGTCATGTGGCCATATGAGACCAAAATAGAACTTTTTGGTATCCACTTCATTCGCCGTTTGGAGGAAGAAGGATGAGTACAACCCAAAAAACATAGTCTCAGCCGTGAAGCATGGTGGGGGAAACTTTGTAGATGCTTTTCTACAAAGGGGACAGAGCGACGGCACCACATTGAAGAGAGGATGAATGATGTTGTATATAGCGAGATTTTGGCCAACAACCCCCTTCCCTAAGTTATAGCATTGAAGATGGATCGTGGCCGGGTCTTCCCGCATGACAATGACCCAAAACGCACAGCCAGGGCAACTGAGGAGTGGCTCCGTAAGAAGCATTTCAAGGTCCTGGAGTGGCCTAGCCAGTCTCCAGACCTGAACCCAATAGAAAATCCTTGGAGGGAGCTGAAACTGAAGCTGAAGATCTGGAGGAGATCTGTATTGAGGAGTGGGCCAAAATCCGAGCTGCAGTGTGTGAAAACATGGTCAATAACTACAGGAAACTTCTGACCTATGTAATTGCAAACCCAGGTTTCTGTACCAAATATTAAGTTCTGTTTTCTTATCGTATCAAATACTTATATCATGCGATAAAATGCAAATTAATCATGTAAAAATCATGCAATGCGATTTTCTGGATTTTTCTTTTAGTTTCTGTTTCTCACAGTTGAAGTGTACCTGCGATTAAAAGTTAGACTTCTCCATTCTTTGTATATGGGAAACCATGCAAAATTGACAGTGTATCAAATACTTATTTTTCCCACTGTAGGTCTAGTTTTTATTGCATAAAAGCGCCAAAAGAAACTATAAATATGATATCGCTGTAATTGTACTGACACGAAGAATATAGCTGTATTATCAATTTATTTTACCACACGTGGAACGGATTAAAACAGACCCCCAAAAAACAATTCCTGAATTGCTGTTTTTTTGTTCATCCTGCCTCCCTCCCAAAGATTGGAATAGTAATAGATCAAAAAGTATCATGTGCCCAAAAAATGGTGCCAATAAAAACATTGATTCATCCTGCAAAAAAAACAAGCCCTCACATGACTGCCAGACAAAATATGGAAAAATTATAGCTCTCAAAATATGGCGATTCAAAAACTAGTTTTTCCAACAAAAAATGTTTTTTTTAGTGTGTGCCAGCAGCCAAACATAAAAACAATCAAAAAAAGATATAAATCTGGTATCGCTGTAATTGTACCGACCCAAACAATAAAGTTGTCTAGTCACTTATACTGCATGAGGAACGGCATAAAAAATAAATATAACCAGTTCTTCACCTGCTGTTGATATGTTCATTTTTCTTCCAAAAGATCGCAGTAAAGCTCGGCTCACATTTATCCTGCGCTCTACGCTGAGTGCTTACACCAGGGTTTCTGTGTAAATCTCTGAACTACGTGATTCAGACAGAACCTCCAGCGGAAGATTCCCTATAATGAGGCACTGTGGATGCCGTCTGGCCTATGATCCAGCTGTGTCTGTCTTTTTAGGCGTGCATAAAAGTGTGGTCTGCCACAGTTTTGTGCACTTCTGCAAAGAAGGACCCCGCTGAACAGATCCCAGACGGAATCCAGAGTAACGCTGCTGCTAGTAAATTGATTCTTCGGGGGTTTCATCTGAATTACGTCATTCTAAGATTTAAATGGAAACACCGATGTAAGTTCTCATCGTAGAGCGCTGAATAAATGTGATCCAAAATGTTATGTAAAATGTTCCCAATAAAAGCTTCAGCTCAATCCATAAAAAAAAAAAAAAAAAAAAAAAAAAGCCCCCACTCAGGTCCATCATCTGTCATTGGAAATATAGGGGGCTTCCACATTACTGATAGTACAAAGGCTCTGGAAAATTGAACTGGCTCCTTGCCCCCCAAAAGAAGTTTGGCAAATTCTGCTCTTCTCCCTTCTGAGTCCCCGTGTGCCTGTACCACATTTAGCGTCCACATTTGGCATTTCTGTAGTGATGGCAGCCAATCTAATTTACAGGTGCATGTCTCCAGAAGCATGAGCTGGTCACTACAATGCACGGGTCACTACAATGGCAGTTTGTAATTTTCACTCTGCAACATCCACTCCTGCTTGTTTCTGGGAAATATAGGGGCTTCCACTTTACTGGTAGTATAAAGGCTCTGGAAAAGAAAAATTGCTCCCTGCCCCCCAAAAGAAATTCAGCAAATTCTGCGCTCCCAAATCCAAATGCCCCCTCCCTTCTGAGCCCCACAGTGTGCCTAAACCACATTTAACATTCACATATTTGGCATTTCTGTAGCGATGAGAGCCCAGGTACATGTCTCCAGAAGCATTAGCTGGGCACAATGTATGGGCACTACAATAGCAGTTTGCAATTTTGACTCGGCAACATCCACTGTTGCTTGTTTCTGGAAAACACCCATGGAGTTAATTCGTTGCTACACATGTAGATAAATTCCCAAAGGGGGTATAATTTCCAAAATGGCACTTGAGGGGGAATTCTGCTCTTCTAGCACTTAGGGGCTCAGTGTATGTAGTCCACAAACTATTCTAGGACAATCTGCGCTCCAGGAGGCAAATAGTGCTTTGTCCCTTCCGAGTCTCTCCGTGTGGCTAAGCAGTACTGTACAGCCACATATGGGGTATTTCTACATTCAGCATAAATTGTGGGACAAATTTTGGTGCCATTTGTGCCCATTTCCCAGTGGGAAAATGTAAAATCATTGTCCAATGGTATCAAATTCCATGACCCACCTGTGGTGTCAATATGATCACTTCATCCCTATATGAGTTCAGTGAGAGGTCCTGCTTTTCTGGCACTTCAGGGGCTCTGCCAATGTGACATGGCAACAACCTCAAAACCGTCCAGCGAAATCTGAACTCCAATATTTCGGTTCTTCCCTTCTGTGCTTTTTGCTGTGCCTTCAAAAGTAGTTTTTCCCATTCCTCACAACAGCACCATGGAGAGAGAGGATCTGCCGTCAAAGACTGAAAACCATACAGCTTTGAAAGTTTGAGCCCTCTAGTATGCTTCAGTGGTTTCCTGTCCTTGAAGGAGACCCTTCATCTTCCTGGTGCTGTCGATGAGGTAAGATCTTACCTGGGGCTGAGGTCCTAGCATCGCTGACGTGGGTCGGCATTTGGAGATCTTTGACTGACTGGCTGAGCCAGTGCGTAGGGACATCTCTCTAGGAGCACAGCCAGACCAGGCACAGTGCATCCCTGGGAGCCGGCTGAAATAGAGTGTCATCAGTTCCGGGGGAAAGGGCCTAGTATGGCTTGGTGCTTCCCCAGAACCCAGCAAAGCATCTGCTGTCACTTATGCTGGCTCCGAGCGATGCACCGCTCCACCATATCGGAGCATGGCCTAGTGCGTCCCCGTATAGCATAAACAGCAGCAGAATCCTGGGGGGCGGGACAGCAGCGCATTCCCTACCTCGGACTATCAGGGGCGGACCTGGAAAGGTGATGGAGGATAAAAGCCCCCCCCCCCCCCTTACTTCAGAACCATTCTGCTGGAGGCATCCCAGATGGTGGATAACAGCCAACCTGGAGAACCTATAGAAGCTGCCCCTCAGACTTCAATAGACCTGCGTCAGGTGAGGGTGAGTCGGGTTTAATCCCTGGAAAAAATTGTCATAAATGCCTGTGTTTTTATTTGTGCTTTCCTAGGCCTGTGCTATAAAACAATCTAAAACTAAGCACAAGGAATGTGCGCTATGCAAGTGTAGATTAGCGGCCACCTACACGAAGACTGTAAAGAATGTATTGGAAGAACCCTGACCGAAAAGTCGCTTTCCCTCATGGAAAATATGAAAACCATGATCAGGGTGCAAATTAAAAAATCTTTTACAGGGATTAAAGCTGGCACTTCAGCAATAGAGGCTAGCATAAACTCTAGCTCAGAGGAAGAAATAGAAGATCGAGAGTTGGGCGGTTACTATACAGATGCCTTATCCTTCCAACAGTGGCGGTAATCCATCTTTTCTCCCAGCAGAAGATGCAAGCAAACTGGTGAAGGCATTTAGGTAACAGTGAAGGTAGGGGAAGTTAAGGAGTCAAGATCCTTGCAGGATCTAATGTTTGGAGGACTAGAGATCAGAACATAACTTGTAGATGTTTTTTCCCCTTCTTCCATGGCAGCACCACCTGAGAGGTTATCTGCCCATCAAGGACAGTAAACCTACTGATATAAAAGGGCGGTACCTCTCCTCCCCATCAGTTTGGTTTCCTGTCCTTGAAGGGAACCTTTGAAGGAGCGGTGCTTTGTGGAACTTACCAGGCTGGAGGGTGTCCATGGACAGAGGATACTTTCTGGTCTGAGATGTGCTGCTGGCCAGGAGGTTGGTTGGTGCAGTGGCGTGCAGGCGGGGTCCTCTTGTTAATGTCCCCGGCTGTCACGCGTCCCGGGACTGCACACACCAGTGTCTGCCTGCTTGCCGGGCCAAGCACGCCGGGGTATGTCTCCGGGTCTTCGCAGGTACACTGGTGCAGAAGACCTCAGGTGGGGTGCGCCGTGACCTGCTTCCGGGGCTGGGCACGCTGGTGGCCATATCTGGCGAGCCCGATGACTAAGCGTACCGGAAAATAAGCGGCGTTCCGGGTCTGTGCAAAGAAGCCAAAACATCTCGGTTTCGTCAGCGTCTCTCACTGCTGTGGCTCCTGTCCAGCGTCCCCTGCTCATCCTCCCGGCTCCCTTTCCAACAGATCCCCGGGCACTGTACTTAGGGGGCACATGCGCGCAGGCCCTTTTTAAGAGATAGGGAGCGCATGGAATACCCTGGTAATCACGTACTTGGATGATTTTCTGGTGGTAAGCAGGTCCGTAAACCGTTGCCATCTCAAACTGCCCGAGATCAGAACCAGTCTGACCAAACTAGGATGGATATTGAATCTAGAAAAATCAAGGCTTGAACTTCCGAAGGGCTTACCTTGGACTCAGTAGAACAGACTTGAAAAGATCATGTCCTTGGTTTCAGCAGCAGTCACAAGATCATCTATGACCCTAAGAAAGGCTGCAAGGCAATGTCTCTACTAGGGACAATGACTTCATGTATTCCAGCAGTGTAGTGGTCTCAAATACACTCTCGATATTTGCAGCAATCCTAATAGCAGAGAAATGACTCAGAGGTCTTTTAGAGAGGAAGATAAATCTTTCCCAGTCGGCTATCAATTCAGTCGCATGGTGGCTGGAATTGGGGAACATGGCGCAGGGAGTTCAGTGGTTTTATCAAATCCAGGACATAATTATAACAGACCCAAGCGCAGATGGATGGGAAACACATCTGATGGATTATGAAGGAGTCTGGTCAGACACAGAAAGGAGTTGCTCTTCAAATATGAAGGGGTTGGCAGTGATGAAACTCTTTTCCTGCTTACAAAGGTGTCATGTTTGCATCATGTCAAACAACTGCACGACAGACGCCTATATCAACCACCAAGGGGCATGAGATCCTGCCCCCTGATGTTTGTGACGGAAGAGATCCTACAGTTTGCGAAATAGCACCTTTTAACACTCTCAGTGCTGCATATACGAGGGAAAGAGAACAAAAGGGCAGATTTCTTGTGACGGAATACACTGAGACTGAGAATAAGAGCTAAATCAAGTAGTATTTCAACAAATTGTGGACCGCTGGTGTCTGCCAGAAATAGACCTGTTTGCGAACAGGCAGAACAGGAAAACAAAGGACTTATGCTTTGAATCCAAAGGAAAAACCCTATGCAGTGGATGTGCTTCAGAATCCCTGGAACTTCATACTGGCCTGCGCCTTTCCTCCGTTAATGTGGATTCCAGCAGTGTTGAGGAAGGTCCGAGAAGAGAGCAGGTTTTGATTGCTCCATTCTGGCCATGGTTCACCTGGAATGATGTCTGAGTCAGATCCATGGGTCCTTCCAGATCTCCTCAAGCAGGGTCCTGTCTTCCATCTTCGAAGGTCGGGCCTACATTTGACTGCTTGGAGTTTGAGAGGTCATTGCTGATACAAGAAGGTTTTTTCCTGAACTTTGTCAATACTCTGCTTAAAAGCAGAAAGTCAGTAACGACAAATATTTACAGCAGAATGTGGGCAAAATTCTTGTCCAGTTCAGGGCAATCAGAGAAAAGTAGAATCCCTATAAAAGCCATACTAGCGTTTCTTTAGAGGGGCTTGGAAATGGGGTTGGCTACCAGCACCCTTAAGGTGCAAGTGTCGGCTCTAGGAGTCCTATATAATTACGATTTGGTGGCAGATAGGTGGGTCACTAGATTCATCAAAGCATGTGACAGATCTAGACAGAATACTACCCCGAGGATGCCTCTCTGGGATCTGAACCTGGTCCTAGAAGCCCTGACTAGGCCTTCCTTTTGAGCCTTTAGAAAAGTTGACCGTAAGGGCACTCCCCTTGAAGACTTTAAATTCTGGTAGCTCTGACATCGACTTGCAGGCACTATCAGTTAACCACCAGTTCGCACAGGTCACTGAGGATAGGGTTACTTTTAAGACCAGACCTCGCCTATCTCCTGAAAGTGGCCTCTAAATTTCATAGAACCCAAGATATCATTCTTGGAGGAAGAATGAAGCCTTATTTGTGTCCTTCCAGGGAGCCAGAAAGGGTCTCAAAGTTACAAAGGGCACTATAGCTGGAAGGATCAGGTATGCTATTAGCTTAGCATACTCTTCCTGTAATGTGTCACTTCCAGAGAACTTGAGGGGTCATTCCACGAGGGCCTTAGTGACCTCCTGGGCTGAGAAGGCGGAAGTGTCTATCGACAAGACATGCATGGCAGCAACATAATCATCCCCTTCCACCTTCTATAAACATTACTGACTTGATCTATCTTCATCATTTGATGATCTATCCTTTTGGGAGGAAGGTGTTACATGCAGTGATCCCTCCTTAAGGTCTCTGTTCTATATAAATCTCTCATTAGTGATGTCATGGAAGAAGGGGAAAAAAAATCTTAGTTACATACCAGTAAGTTTATTTTACAGAGCACCATTATATTCCCTCCCTCTTTTATCACTAAGTTGTGTGCTCTATGTATGATTGTATAGTGAGAATTGTTTATTGGCAGTAGTTGTGCACTAACATACTTTCAGGAGGTCCTCTCATGCTCTGAAATCCAACTGATGCGGAGGACAGGTATTTCCTTTTTATATCAGTAAGTTTCCTGACCTCGATGGGCGAATACCCTCTCTCAAGTGGTGCTGTCATGGGCTCTGTAAAAATCCCATTACCTGTACGTAACTAAGATTTTCCTGTCCATAAAAACAGCCTCACTATGTAGAAGAAGCCAGACAGGAAGACTTTTATCCCGAAATGGATTAATATAAAGTACCCTTTTGAAATAGAGGATTCAGAAATCTGGGACAAAGTACCCAAGATAGACGTGGCAGCGTGCAAGGTGTCCCGTTATACGGCGCTGCCATTTGCCAATGCAGTGCTTCTTAAGGATCTACATGATAGGAAAGCAGAGAGCTTTCTGAAGAAAGCCTGGGAATCTGGGGCAGCAGCCTTCAAACCAAATATATCAGCCACATGTATGGCGAGATTTCTAAGCATGTGGCTTAGCCAATTACAAAAACAGATTAGGAACCAATGCCCAAGGGGTCAACTGCTTGCTAGTCTTCCAAACATAGCAAAGGCGGCAGATTTCCTTGCAGATGCCTTGGCGGATGCCTTATGGCTAATAGCGCGGGCCTGTTTGTGCCTTCTCAAATTCAGGCAGGAGGACCATTTGGCTTAAAAATTGGACTGGAGGCTTCCACTCTAAATCTAGGCTCTGTGGCATTCCCTTTGAGGGTGAATATCTCTTCGGGTCATCCTTGAGTGAGATTCTGGATAAGGTTGTGAACTTAAAGGGTTGTCCCAAAAATTCAAAAGGCCCTTTCGTCTATCAAGAAAAAACTCTCAAGGTGCTCCCAGGCAAATGGACACAAAATGGAAGGGGTCCAGGAATAAAGGAAAGACCTCGCAAGGGGGTGTTTTTTTTTGTTTTGTTTTAGTAGGATTCCCTTAAAAAAAAAAACAAAAACAAAAAAAACACCCCAGGGAGACAATGATGCCAGCAGAGTAGGTGGAAGGCTGAAACAGTTTCTTCCTGCTTGGGAAAGGATTTCATTAAGCCCATGGATATTATGCATCACAGGTGAAGGGCTAAAACTACAATTTCTTACTCTCCCCTCCAGAAAGATATGTAATCATGAAAGTTCAGGGACACATCAAAACGCCCTAGAGAGGGCGGTAGTGTCACTAAATAGAAAATAGGGCTCTAACTCGTGTACCAAAAGGAGAAGAAAGGAAAGGGTTCTACAGTCCCCTATTTCTAAGGAAAAAACCAGACCAATCTTTCAGGACAATTTATAGATCTAAATCAATTTTTAGTGCTAGAAACTATCGAGTCAACAGTAAAACTGTTATTTCCAGGATGTTTTATGGCCACTATAGAACTCCGAGATGCATATTACCATGTGCAAGATTATCGAAGTCACCAAAAATACCTCAGCGTAGCAGTCAACATTCAGGGACGCCTAACACTTGCAATTTCAAGTCATCCCCTTTGGCCTGTCTTATGGCACCAAAAGATGTTTACAAAGATGGTTCATCCCTTACTTAGACAACTTCCTAATTGTAGGGAAATCGGAAGGCGAGTGTGAACAAGCTGTGAAACAAGTCAGGGAGATACTGTTCTCTTGGGTAGATGATAAACTTAAACAAAAAAAAAAAAACGCAAATAGTCTTAGGAATTTTGTTAGATTCAAAAAGTCAAACTTTCCTCCCAGAACAAATGATGATGTGCAGATTGGTGTCCGAATTGATCAAAAATCCGGTGACCTCCCTAAGTGCTATGTGAATCCTTGGGACCTTAACATCTTGCATTCCTGCCTTGACTTGGACACTGACCCACTTCAGGATACTTCAGTGGGAAATTCTGAAAGAGGAAGAAAAAGCCAAAGGAAACCTAGACAAAAGGATGATTATTTCTGTAAGACAAAAAAATAAGGTGGTGGCAATGCAAAAGAAATTTATCTCAGGGAGTTCCATGGGATATCTGGAATCCCAAAGTAAGTCACCTCAGAGGCAAATCCTTGTGGCTGGGGAGCACACGCGTAGGGAAAAATCCTTCAAGGGGGATGACCTTTCTGTTAGTAGATTAATCTATCAGACTGGATCTACTAGAAATCCAGCCGGACATGAGGGGCCACTATGTAAACGTTCTATTGGACAACAAAACAGCGATGGCATACGTAAACAAACGGGGAGGCACAAGGTCGAGATGTCATGATAGAAGCAAGCAAGATAACCTTATCTGAGGGAAACTTAACGTCAGTATCGGCAAGTTATCTAAAAGGGGAAGAGAACTGAGGCAGATTACCTCAGTCGTCACCTGATAGACCAGGACGAGTGGTCTTTAAACCCGGGGGTATTCCAAAAAATCACTGGGGTAGAACCACAAATAGGCTTATTTACAAACAGATCAAACAAAAAATCCCAATAATTCTTCTCCTTAAATCCGAAAGACCATTTGGAAATGGATGGCCGAATGAGCTAGGTTATGCTTTCTCCCCCAATCTCTTTAATTCCAACAGTTCTCAGGAAGATTCGGACAGACCAAGGTGATATTAATAGACCGCTTCTAGCCCAGGAGAACTTGGTTCACCTGACTACGTTGATTGGCTGTGGGACATCTATGGGCTCTTCCGGAGATGCCAGAGCTACAATCCCAGGGACCCAAACTACATCCCAACGTGAGGGGGTCTCCATTTGATAGCATGGCAATTGAGCGGAAACTTCTAGTGGCTAGAGGAAGCTCAGAAAATGTAATCTCCACCCTTATGAAATCCAGGAAAAAAGTTTCAACTATTGATTATTCTAAAATATGGGGCGTTATTAAGCTTTTCAGGGTCAGACCCATTAAAAAACAGCCAGGGCCCCTGGGTTTCTATTCTAGAATTTTTACAAAGAACGTGGAAGCAAGGGTTGAAAAAGAGTAGCCTTAAAGTCTACACTGCAGCGCAAAGGGCTCTTTTTGACCATAAAATTGCTGATCACCCTTTTAGTAGTTACAGTGGGTACGAAAAGTATTCAGGCCACTTTTTAAATTTTTCACTCTTTGTTTCATTGCAGCCTTTCGGTAAATTCTAAAAAGTTCATTTTTTCTCATTAAAGTACACTCTGCACCCCATCTTGAATGGGAAAAAAAACAAATGTAGAAATTTTTGCAAATCTTTTAAAAAAGAAACTGAAATATCACATGGTCCTAAGTATTCTGACCATTTGCTCAGTATTGAGTAGAAGCACCCTTTTGAGCTAGTACAGCCATGAGTCTTCTTGGGAATGATGCAATAAGTTTTTCACACCTGGATTTGGGGATCCTCTGCCATTCTTCCTTTGCAGATCCTCTCCAGTTCCGCCAGGTTGGATGGTGAACGTTGGTGGACAGCCATTTTCAGGTCTCTGCAGAGATGCTCAATTGGGTTTAGGTCAGGGCTCTGGCTGGGTCAGTTAAGAATGGTCACAGAGTTGTTCTGATGCCACTCCTTTGTTATTTTAGCTGTGTGCTTAGGGTCATTGTCTTGTTGGAAGGTGAACCTTCAGCCAAGTCTGAGATCCAGAGCACTCTGGAAGAGGTTTTCATCCAGGATATGTCTGTACTTGGCAACCAGTTGTCCTGTCTGCTGCTGAAAAACACCCCCATAGCATGATGCTGCCACCACCATGTTTCACTGTTGGGATTGTATTTGGCAGGTGATGAGCAGTGCCTTGTTTTCTCCACACATACCGCTTAGAATAGTCACCAAAAAGTTCTATCTTCGTCTCATCAGACTAGAGCAGGGTTCCCCAACTCCAGTCCTCAGGGCCCACCAACAGGTCATGTTTTCAGGATTTCCTTAGTATTGCACAGGTGATGGAATTATTGTCTGTGCAGGTGATGCAATTATCACCTGTGTAATACTAAGGAAATCCTGAAAACATGACCTGTTGGTGGGCCTTGAGGACTGGAGTTGGGGAACCCTGGACTAGAGAATCTTATTTTTCATAGTCTGGGAGTCCTTCATGTGTTTTTGAGCAAACTCTATGCGGGCTTTCATATGTCTTGCAATGAGGAGAGGCTTCCGTCGGGCCACTCTGCCATAAAGGCCCGACTGGTGGAGGGCTGCAGTGATAGTTGTCTTTGTGGAACTTTCTCCCATCTCCCTACTGCATCTCTGGAGCTCAGCCACAGTGATCTTGGGGTTCTTCTTTACCTCTCACCAAGGCTTTTCTCCCACGATTGCTCAATTTAGCTTGACAGCCAGGTCTAGGAAAACTTTTATGATGGTCCCAAATTTCTTCTATTTAAGAATTATGGAGGCCACTGTGCTCTTAGGAACCTTGAGTAATGCAGAAATTCTTTTGTAACCTTGGCCAGATCTGTGCTTTGCCACAATTCTGTCTCTGAGCTCCTTGGGCAGTTCCTTTTTGAGCTCATGATTCTCATTTGGTCTGACATGCACTGTTAGCTGTGAGGTCTTATATAGACAGGTGTGTGCCTTTCCAAATGAAGTCCTATCAGTTTAATTAAACACAGCTGGACTCCAATAAAGGAGTAGAACCCTCTCAAGGAGGATCACAAGGAAATGGACAGCATGTGACTTAAATATGAGTGTCTGATCAAAGGGTCTGAATACTTATGACCATGTGATATTTCAGTTTTTCTTTAATACATTTTCAAACATTTCTACAGTTCTGTCTTTTTTTTCAGTCAAAATGGGGTGCACAGTGTACTTTAATGAGAAAAAAATGATCTTTTTAGAATTTACCAAATGGCTACAATGAAACAGTGAAACATTTTTAAAGGGTCTGAATACTTTCCGTACCCACTGTATATGCTTTAAAGCTGTCACGCTCCAGTATATCCCCTCAACCCCGAGCCGCTCTTTGGTACTTAAACTTTGTTTAACCAGAGCTCCATTCGAACCTCTATTAGACTGACTATTTAAGATTTTAACGCTGAATACTCGCCTTCTGATGGCCCTTACATCAGCTAGAAAGGTGGGTGAACGTAACGCCCTGTCGGTAAATCAGCCTTTTACTCGATTCTTACCAGATAGGCTTTGTCAGGACTAAATATGACCCTTTCTCATCATGGTAGTAACAACCAGCAAATTTCGCATTCAAAGTCAAATGGTGCTCCTTCCTTTCCAAGCCTTACTGTGTGCCCAAACAGTAGTTTTCCGCCACATATTGGATATCGGCGTACTCAGGAGAAATCGCACAAGTTGAACTCTGCAATTTCTCCTGTTTAGCATTGTGAAAATGCAAAATTTGGGGCTAAAAAACATTTTTGTTGTAATTTTTTTTTTTTTTTTTTCACTGCTCCATGTTATAAACTTCTGTGCACACCACACATCTAGATAAGTTCCCTGAGGGGTCTAGTTTCCAAAATGGTGTCATTTGTGAGGGGTTTGACTGTTAAAGCACATCAGAGGCTCTCCAGACGCGACATGGTGTCATCTAGATATTCCAGCAAATAGTCAAATGGCGCTCCTTCCCTTCCGAGCCCTACCATTGGCCCAACAGTGGTTTTCCCCACATATGGGGTATTGGCATGCTCAGGAGAAAATGCACAACAAATTTTGGGGTCCATTTTTTTCCTGTTATCCTTGCGAAAATGAAAAAATTGGGTCTAAAGTTACATTTTTGTGAGAAAAATTTAATGGTATTTTTTTGTTTTTTTTTTGTTTCCACATTCCAAAAATTCCTGTGACGCACCTGAAGGGTTAATAAACTTTTTGAATGTGGTCTTAAGTACCATGAGGGATGCAGTTTTTAAAATGGGGTCACTTTTGGGTATTGTCTGTCATATAGTCCCCTCAAAATCACTTCAAATGTGGCGTGGTTTTGTTGAAAAAAAAAAGAGAAATCGTTGGTCAGCTTTTAACCTAACTTTCTAACAAAAAATTGTTTCAAAAATTGTGCTGATGTAAAGTAGACATGTGGGAAATGTTAACTATTTTGTGTGACAAAGCTCTCTGATTTAAGGGCAGAAAAAGTTTGAAGATTTTCTTAATTTTAGCCAAATTTCCACCCCCCCCCCCCCCACACACACACACACCCAAATAACCGCACATCATATCAAAGAAATGTTACCACTATCATGAAGTACAAAATCACTGGGATCTGTTGAAGCATTCCAGAGTTATTAGCTTATAGTGGCACTGATCAAAATTGTAAAATTTGGCCTTGACATGAAGGTGAAAACAGGCTTTTGGTGTTTGAAGGGGTTAAAGGGAACCTGTTACCAGAAAAATGCTATTGGGGTTAATATGCAGGTTAATGGTGTTTTAATATGGTGCCCGCATGTAGATGACTGTTGAAAGAGAAGAAAATGAACTTTATTCTTCCTGGCAGCATTCTGGTTTCACTCATTAGGGCAGCGCTAGTTCAGTCAGAGCTCTGGTAGTAGCGGCACTCCCGACTGACACTCACTCTGCATTGGGGCTGGCTGTCAGTCAGGGCCAGGAGCACAGTTACAGCCACTGCTCTCTATAATCAGAGTGTTGACTGAACCCGCATCTGCGCCACCCCCGTGACTATGCCCCGCAGCGTTCGGGTTTCAAAGTTCATTTTCTCCCTGCAGCGTTTCACTATGTGCAGGCATCGGGCAGGTTAATAATGCTGTTAACCTGCACATTAACACTATATCTGCAGTTTAATACTGTTTTTTTTTTCTGGTGACAGGTTCCCCTTAACACGTTAAAAATCAGTAACTTCTTCAATGCATTTTATTCTGGTACATGTTACATGGACCGTGTTGCATCGGCGTCTCTGCCTCCTGCTAGGCAGAGACGCCGTCCCTCTCACCTTCCTGTCCAGCGCGCGGCGTCCTCCTGCGCTCCTTCCTGGGCACTGTGCTTAGGGCGCGCGTGCTGCCCCTCTCTTAAAGGGACCACACGCGCCGTCCTAAGAAGTCCCCGGCCAATAGCCGGAGGACTTCCCATATATAAGGCACCTCCTCCAAAATGGAGGTGCCCGAGCAAAGTTGTTGCAAAGCATACTCACCTCTGCTTCAGCCCTCAGGTCCCGTTGCCAGCCTGACTACCAGTCCTGTTTGCCTGCTTGTCTTCTCTTCAGCCCGACAGTCTGTCTCCTGCATCCGCCAGTCTGTCTATGGGCAAGTGTATAGATAGATAGATAGATATATCTATCTGTACATACATACAGTGCTCAAAAAAATAAAGGGAACACTCAAATAACACATCCTAGATCTGAATGAATGAAATATTCTCATTGAATACTTTGTTCTGTACAAAGTTGAATGTGCTGACAACAAAATCACACAAAAATCATCAATGGAAATCAAATTTATTAACCAATGGAGGCCTGGATTTGGAGTCACCCCGAAAATTAAAGTGGAAAAACACACTACAGGCTGATCCAACTTTGATGTAATATCCTTAGAACAAGTCAAAATGAGGCTCAGTATTGTGTGTGGCCTCCCTACAACGCCTGGGCATGCTCCTGATGAGGTTGCGGATGGTCTCCTGTAGGATCTCCTCCCAGACCTGGACTAAAGCATCCGCCAACTCCTGGACAGTCTGTGGTGCAACGTGACGATGTTGGATGGAGCGAGACATGATGTCCCAGATGTGCTCAATCGGATTCAGGTCTGGGGAACAGGCGGGCCAGTCCATAGCTTCAATGCCTTCATCTTGCAGGAACTGCTGACACACTCCAGCCACATGAGGTCTGGCATTGTCCTGCATTAGGAGGAACCCAGGGCCAACCGCACCAGCATATGGTCTCACAAGGGGTCTGAGGATCTCATCTCGGTACCTAATTGCAGTCAGGCTACCTCTGGAGGGACGCACAGCCCTTCATGTGCTCGCCAAAGAAATGCCACCCCACACCATTACTGACCCACTGCCAAACCGGTCATGCTGAAGGAAGTTGCAGGCAGCAGATCGCTCTCCACGGTGTCTCCGGACTCTGTCACGTCTGTCACATGCGCCCTGTTATCTTCACAGGTGAAAGCAGGTTGACACTGAGCACAAGTGGAGACTTTGTCAATCCTGGTGTTCTGTGACAAATGCCAAGCGTCCTGCACGGTGTTGGGCTGTGAGCACAACCCCCATCTGTGGACGTCGGGCCCTCATACCACCCTCATGAAGTCGGTTTTTAACCGTTTGTGCAGACACATGCACATTTGTGTCCTGCTCGAGGTCATTTTGCAGGGCTCTGGCAGTGCTTTTCCTGTTCCTCCTTGCACAAAGGCGGAGGTAGCATTCCTGCTGCTGGGTTGTTGCCATCCTACGGCCCCTTCCACGTCTTCTGGTGTACTGGCCTGTCTCCTGGTAGTGCCTTCAGCCTCTGGACACTATGCTGACAGACACAGCAAACCTTCTTGCCACAGCTCGCATTGATGTGCCATCCTGGATGAGCTGCACTACCTGAGCAACTTGTGTGGGTTGTAGAGTCCGTCTCATGATTCCCCGAGTGTGAAAGCACAACCAACATTCAAAAGTGATCAAAACATTAGCTAGAAAGCTATGGTACTGAGATGTGGTCTGTGGTCCCCACCTGCAGAAACACTCCTTTATTGAGAGTGTCTTGATAATTGCCTATTTTTTTCCATCTATTGTCTATTCCACTTGCACAGCAGCATGTGAAATTGATTGTCAATCAGTGTTGCTTCCTAAGTGGACAGTTTGATTTCACAGAAGTTTGATATACTTGGAGTTATATTCTGTTGTTTAAGTGTTTCCTTTATTTTTTTGAGCAGTGTGTGTGTGTGTGTGTGTGTGTGTAAAATTTTATATATATATATATATATATATATATATATATATATATATATATATATATATATATATATATATATATATATATATATATATATATATATATATATAAATATATATTTTCGAACTAACAGTCCTGAGCACTAATCCAGCTGCATGTTTAATCAGTGCTAGGCAGGCAGTGTATGTGGCAGACTGCAGTGTATAATACAGCACAAGAGGGTCCATTGAACGTCCGGTCTGCTGCTGTAATAATTACAGATATTTCTAGCCATAGAAATTCAATTTTTTTTTTATCTTAATCCTAGTTATAATCCAGAGTACACCCATGACGGCATAACGAGAGAGGGGATCCACCCTTCAAGGCCAGGAAACCTTCAAGATAAAAAGGGCGGCGCCTCTCTCCGCCTCAGTGGTTTCCTGTCCTTGACGGGGGACCTTCCTTCTCGTCGTCGAGGTCAGGATGTCCCTAAAAAAAATGTACGGAAAAATCCAAGTACAGAGTATGTGATCTGTGTGAACGGGGTCTGACTAAAGACTGGCCCAAAAGATTATGCCAGCCATGTATTGAGGAAACAATCTCGGAGGGAGCCCTGGATTTGTCTTCAAATCTAAAAGCCCTTATTAGGTCTGAGGTAGAAAAATCTTTTAAATCGTTTTCCCAAACATCCCAGGCCCATAGGGCATAAACCCCACCCACCCTTTCAGACTCTGAATCCGACAAGGGAATGCTGGATGACTCCACTGACTCTTCCTCTTTGGATAACGAGGCAGGCACAGGTCATTGTTTTCTCCTGGAAAGTGTGGATAGCTTCTTAAAAGCCGTCAGGTCCACAATGGGGTTATTTGACCAGAAGTCAAAAAAATCGGTACACGATATTATGTTCAGCACCTTGGATCGGAAAAAAGTTTTCCCGATTAATGATAAGGTGCAGGGACTTTATCAGGAAGAAGTGGGATAGGCCGGAGAAAAAGGGTCCCCTTCCATCCTCCTTCAAAAGGAAATATCCCTTTAGTGAGGAAGATACCGCTTCCTGGAATAATGCCCCGAAGCTGGATGTTGCAGTGTCCAAAGCTTCTAGAAGATCTCTCCCTTTTGAAGACGCAGGGATGCTGAAGGACACTCTGGTCCGAAAGGTAGATACCTTCATTAGGGGTACTTGGGAGTCATCAGCAGGGGCATTGAAACCAGCCATAGCAGCAACCTGTACCGCAAGATCCCTTAAGGTTTGTTTAGACAGGTTAGAAGACCAGGTTAAGAATAACGAGTCACAGGATTCCATTCTGGCCTCTCTACCTGTATTCAAAGGAGCAGCGGCCTTCTTATCGGACGCCTCTGCGGATTCTGCCAGATTAGCAGCAAAATCTGCGGCCCTGTCTAATGCTGGCCGTAGAGCAGTCTGGCTGAAATGTTGCCCGGGGGACATACAAACGAAAGGAAAGCTATGTTCTCTTCCATGTGAAGGAGATTTTCTTTTCGGTGCCTCTCTTGACACAATTCTGGAGAAATCAGGTGACAACAAAAAAGGATTTCCTAAACCTTCCTTCTCAACTTTTAAGCAGTCCTTTCGGAGGAAGAAATTTGGCCGCAGAAGGACATCCACAAAACAATCTAGATGGGAGGATCGTTCCAGGAAATGGAAAGTATTTTTGTTCGGCGAGCCCTCCCAGGATAGTCGCAAACCGCCAAAATGACACTATCCCAGGTGGGAGGGAGACTCTCTCTCCTCCTTCCAGCCTGGAAAAGAATCTCTTCCAGCAAGTGGGTCCTCAATTTAGTAAAAACAGGTTTAAAACTAGAATTTCTGAGGAACCCACCAGAGAAATTTATCCCGACTGCCTTAAGATCCTCTCTACCAGAACAGCGGGCGCTGGAGGAAGAGATTTCAGGCCTCCTGCAAAAGAAGCTGGACAATTCATACAGAGTCATCCTCAACTTGAAAGGCCTAAACAAATTCCTGAACATTCCATCATTCAAGATGGAAACAATAAAATCAACGATAAGCCTTCTATTACTCGGCTGCTACATGGCAGTGTTGGACCTAAAGGATGCGTATTACCCTATGGCAATCCATCACGACTTTCAAAAATACCTCAGAGTAGCCGTAATTGTACAGGGAGTAGTCAAGCACTTCCAGTACAGAGCTCTTCCCTTCGGCCTAGCAGTGGCGCCCCGCATATTCACAAAACTTATTGTGGAGGTTACGGCTCATATCAGGGAGGAAGACCGATTTGATAATCCCGTACCTGGAAGACTTCCTGATAGTGGGCAAAACTTACGATCACTGCCTGGCCCAAGTGGATCGGGTGTGCACCATCTTAAAAAAGTTAGGATGGTGTTTAAACCTAGAAAAATCAAAACTGATCCCGCATACAACTCAGATCTTTTTAGGCCTTACTCTGGATTCGGTTCGACAGGAATGCCGCCTGCCCGAGCAGAAAAGAGAGAAATTAAAAAATTTAGTCTAGACAGCCATAACAAACCCAGTAATGACTCTCAGGGGGGCCATGTCTCTGTTGGGGTCCCTCACCTCCTGCATCCCAGCGGTATGCTGGGCCCAATTTCATTCAAGAGAATTGCAATGGGACGTCCTAAAGAATGAGATCATCCTCAGGGGACATCTGGAGGGCAGGTTAATACTCCCACAAAATGTAATTTGGTCTCTGTATTGGTGGTTAGAGACAAACCCATTCCAGACAGGCGTCCCCTGGGTTCCCCAATTTACCAGAGTGATTACTATGGACGCCAACCCCAGGGGGTGGGGGGCACACCTAGACAACCGTCCGATACAGGGGACTTGGTCAGAGAAGGAGAGTCTGGAGTCTTCCAACATATGGGAACTTCGAGCAGTAGAGAAGGAACTTTAGCCTCTTACCCCTTCTACGAGGACATCACATAAAAATTCTGTTCAACAGCCAGGTCAAGGTGGCATATGTAAACCACCAGGGGGGAACTCGTTCAAAATCACTAATGCTGATTGCTGGGAGGATATTTTCTCTAGTGGAAGGAAAAGTCCTCTCCTCTGATCTACAGATCAGACTTTAAAGAGAGAACAACACGAAGGCAGACTTTCTAAGTCGCAGGCCATTATTGCAGTGAGAATGGACTCTAAATCACTCAGTCTTCCGCCAGCTAGTGGCCATGTGGGGGTCTCCAGAGGTCGACCTGTTTGCGACCCGTCAGAACAGCAAGTTAAAAAAGTTCTCCCTGAATCCCACGGAAATCCCTTCAGTAGTAGTCGCCTTCCAGTGTAGATGGGATTTCAGTCTGGCCTATGCCTTTCCCCCAACGTGTCTAATTCCAGCAGTGTTGAGGAAGATCCGGGAGGACCAGGCTCGAGTGGTCCTCATAGCCCCCTTTTGGCCCAAGAGACCGTGGTTCTTTTGGCTAAGGAGCATGTCAGTCATGAACCCCTGGATTCTTCCAGAGATTCCCGACCTTCTTGCTCAAGGTCCTATATTCCATCCTCAGGTGAAAGGATTGCACTTTGCGGCCTGGAACTTGAGAGGTCGTTGCTAGAGGGTCGGGGTTTCTCATCGAATCTATTTACTACTCTTCTAGGAAGTAGAAAACCTAACACTACTAAGATTTACAGTAGAGTCTGGAAGAAGTTCTTGTCATCTCAGGGATTCTCCCTGGCGGGGGGGTTCCCATAACGGCCATTTTGGAATTTCTTCAAACAGGGCTGGAAAAAGGTCTAGCGGTTAGCACCTTAAAGGTCCAAATCTCTGCCTTAGGGGCCTTAAATAATTATAATCTGGTCGGTAATAAATGGATTTCCAGGTTCGTGATGGCATGCAGTAGAGCCAATCCAGCCCCTATAATAAGGGTCCCTTCTTGGGATTTAAACTTGGTGCTAAAAGCGCTAACAGGTTCTCCCTTTGAGCCCCTTAGCTCAGAGTCCATAAAATTACTCACCCTAAAAACAATACTTCTGGTGGCCTTAACATCAGCATGGAGGGTTAGTGAGTTACAGGCTTTATCTTCAGATCCACCTTTTACCTTGGTGCTAGACGATAGCGTAGTTTTGAGACCAGACCCTGCTTTTCTACCTAAGATTGTTTCTACGTTTCATATGTCTCAGGAGATAGCCCTACCATCCTTCTGTCCTGAACCAAAAAATAGCAAGGTGGAAAGATTTCTGACCTTGAATGTCAGGAGATGCCTTATACAATATTTATTTAGCATCTACAAGCTAATGGAGGAAGGATAGGGCTCTATTTGTCTCCTTCCAGAGCTCCCGAAAGGGATCAAAGGTCTCAAAAGGTACTCTGTCAAGGTGGATCCAGGAAGCCATCACGATGGCCTATACGGGATCGGGCAGAGATCCTCCTAACAATCTGAAGGCCCACTCTACACGGGGCATGGCTGCTTCCTGGGCAGAAAGAGCGGACGTGCCCATTGAGCAAATATGTAAGGCGGCCACGTGGTCATCTCCGTCCACTTTCTATAATCATTATAGACTTGACCTTTCTGCCTCCTCTGATCTCACATTTGGGAGAAGGGTTCTGCAGGCTGTGGTCCCTCCCTTACATACCTAGTTCTCTGTAATTCTCTCGTTATGCCGTCATGGGTGATAGAAAAACACGTATATTACTTACCGATAATGTGTTTTTTCGGAACCCATGACGGCATCTTTACATTCCCTCCCTATCACTGTAGTGTTCACCTTCCGGTTGGTGGGTGGTTGAGTATTCACATGGGTGAAATTCGTTTATGGTTAATAAAATGATGTTCTCTAACTGGCGAGTCCTCTCATACTCTGTAATCCACTGAGGCGGACAGAGGTGCCGCCATTTTTATCTTGAAGGTTTCCTGTCCTTGAAGGGCGGATCCCCTGTCTCGTTGTGGCGTCATGGGTTCCGAAAAAACACATTACCGGTAGGTAATATACTTGTTTCTGCTCCATTTGCTTGTTCTCACTGCGTAATAAAGCCAGATCTGTTACATATTTCAGCGATAAAAATCCAGAAATTTGAACTGAACGTGGAAAATATTTGCCTCCTTTTCCATTCTGTTGCAGTATGTCGGTGAAGCTATTAACACTAGGTCTCTGTGAAGAATAGTATTAGCAAATTACAGGCCTGCTATTTAAAATTGTGATTCTCTGTCAGATGTATCACATATAACTGCGTTCCAAAATCAGCTATTTCTTATGAATGTGGAAAATATTGTCCCCCATTAAAAATGGACTAGGTGCGTGGCAAGGGATGGGGAAGTGGACATGATGGTGATGTTGCATGCCAAGGACGTGGCCAAGCTGAAATTTTGCCACTACAAACACCCACATCTTGTCGCTCGACCTTCCTGTCCCAATTAATAGGGGACCGGTGAACACCACTATTGAACACAGAGCAGTGTCAACAGGTTATTGGTTGGATAGCAGATAATGCATCTAGTCACTTAGCAGCCACCACCACCGCCCTGTCTTCCACACGTTCAAGTCTCTTTAGCTGTGAGTCTGGACCGCATATTCCTCACCCTGATCCTCCTTCCTCGCACCATGCCAAGTGCCCGGAGACCACTGATCCCACACTTGGACACTCCAAAGAGCTGTTCACTTTTCCATTTGTAGATTCGGGCCTCTCATCCGGCCAGCTTCAAGCGAGTTAAGAGAAGAACGCGTGTAGCATGCCCAAATATTGGAGCAGCCACAGTCACATGACGGCGACGGTGGGAAAGTGCAATTACTGCCGCAAGAGGTGGATGATGACTAGACACAATTGCCAGAAAGTCAGAAGGAGGACCAGGGTGCGGAAGTGGAAGACAAGGTGGTGGATAATATAGTAACTGACCGAACCTGGCAAGGGGGACATACAGAGCGAGGACAGCAGCCCACAGGGGGAGGGAGGCGTAGCACCACAACAGGTTGGAAGAAGCCGCGTGGTGTCTGCAGACATAAGGCGGGAAAGCGTTCCTCGTAACGCCAACACGACGGAAGTTGCCAGTACAACTGTTAGGTCTTCCCGAGTCTGGTTATTTTTTAAAGACTCTGCAGATAAACCCAAAAAGGCCATTTGCACCACCTGCCTGGCTAGCATCAGCAGGGGTAGTAAAACTAGCAGCCTGATCAGGCACATGGCAGCAAAGCACCCGACTAAGTGGGCCATACCCCAGCGTCCAGCATCAGTGTCTGCGGGTGATACCACTGCTTGTTCTGCTGTTGTGTGTGCACGCCAATCCCCTGTCCATGGCGCATGCCAAGATGCCTTTCGTCCTGCACCTGTTGTTGCACACTGTCAAATAGCACCATCAGCAAGCGCGTCCATGTCCTTGTCCCAGAGCAGCGTTCAGTTGTCCCTACCCCAGTCCTTGGAACGCAAGCGCAATTACGCAGCCAAATCCCCACAGGCCACACTACTAAATTCACACATTTCGCTAATTCTTGCGCTCGAAATGTTGCCTTTTAGACTTGTGGAGAAGCTTTCCGCTGCCTGATGGCTTGCATCCCTCGGTCCCCATCCACCACTATTTCTTCCGATGTGCCATCCCCGCATTACACAAGCACTTGTCCCACAACATTAGCCATGCCCTTAACAATTCAGTTACTGGGAAAGTCCACCTAACCACGGACACATGGACAAGTGCTTGTAGGCAGGGACAGACATCTCGCTGACGTCACACTGGGTTAACATAGTGGAAGCCGGGACCCAGCCGGACCTTGGGACGGAACACATCCTCCCGATGCCGAGATTGTGGGCCCTAGGTCAATCAGGGTTGCCCCCACAGTCTACAACTCCTGCACCTCATCCGCCTCCACCTCTTCAACCTCCATCTCCGAAATGACCACACTTGTTCCACAACATTAGAACTACCCTCAACAACGCAGTTACTGGGAAAGTCCACCTAACCACGAACACATGGACAAGTGCTTATGGGTAGGGACGGTAGATCTAGCTGACGGCACACTGGGTTAATAAGTGGAAGCCGGGACCCAGTCGGACCTTAGGACGGAACACGTCCTCCAGACGCCGAGGATTGCGGGCCCTGGGTCAAGGTTGCCCCCCACATTCTACAGCTCCTGTATCTCCTCTTCAGCCTCCATCTCCGAAATGACCACATCAGTAACAAGCTGGAAGCTGGAAGCACTGCCTTGGCCAAGCTTCAACAGGCTGTGCTGAAGCTAATATGCTTAGGTGACAAACTGCACAATGCTGAAGATTTGTGGACAGCTCTGAAACACCAGGCAGATCTGTGGCTGATACCGCTGAACCTACAGCCATGCATGGTCATGTGTGACAATGGCTGGAAGATGGTGGCGGCTCTGAGGCGAGGCGAGCTTACACACGTACTATATGCCTGGCCCATGTGCTTAACCTCGTGGTTCAGTGGTTTCTCAAAACCTACCCGGATCTGTCCGATTTGCTTGTCAAAGTACGCCGCCTGTGTGCCTATTTTAGAAAGCTACAGCTTCCGCCGCCCTTGCCGTGCTTCAGCAGCTTTTGCAGCTTCCAGCTCACCGACTGATCTGCCATGTCCCTACGCGTTGGATCTCTACATTGCAGAAGAGGGCAGTTTTTGACTACCATCATCAACAAGGCCGTTGGTATTCAGGTCAGACTCCACACATAAAACCTCAGGAGTGGACATGGATGTCACATATGTACCATCCTCCAAAACTTTGACGACTCCACCAAGATGGTGAGCAGCGATGACTCCATAATTAGCGTCACCTACCCGCTTGTCTGTCTTCTGAAACTCTCTCTGCTCACAATCAAATAGGATGCATTGCAGGCGGAGCACGATGAGATGGAGCAAGGAACCATACAGGGTGATTACACACAGCCCAGCCTCATCTCATCCCAACGTGGATTGGGTGACAGTGAGGAGGAGGAGCAGGAGCTAGTTTCCTGCGCTATGGACTGTACTACCTGCACAACTGTCATACCGTCTGTTCAGCGTGGATAGCCTGAGGTCCGAGAGGAGGATGAGGAGAAGAACATGGTTAGTCGTCCTCCTGGTGAGGACACAGAAGTCTTTCCACTTTGCAGTCTGGCACACATGGCTGAGTTTGTTATGCTGCCTTTTGTGACCCTCGCGTTGTTCAAATTTTGGGTGACAGTCATTATTGGTTGGTGACACTTCTAGACCCACGCTACAACGAGAACTTTCTGTCTTTTATTCCTGTGCAGGACAGGCCTAATAAAATGGTGCAGTACAAGAAGGCCCTTGTTGCGGAATTATTTACAAAAAAAAAAATCCCATCTGAAAACGCTGGTGGTAGAGGTCACAGTTGGTTGGACAACCAAGGAGTGCAGATGAGAGAGACACAAATGCAATCCAGCAGAGGCTGTCAAATTTCTGGAACAGTTTTCTCAGACCTTCCCATCGCACAGGCCCTGAGGTGCTGGGTGCTCTCTCACAAGGAGTGCAAAGTTTCGAAAGATGGTGAAGGAGTACCTTACCTACCGTACCAACGTCCTCTGTGATTCCTCTGTGCCTTATAATTATTGGGTATCCAAGCTGGACACGTGGCATGAACGGTCTCTCTACGCCTTGGAGGTCCTGGCTAGCGTTTTGTCAGAGCGGGTTTTTAGTGCCGCTTGTGGAATTATAAATGCCTGTCAACTGAAAATGCTGACAGGTTGACTCTTTTATAAAAATGAACAAGGGCTGGATTGGGCCAGACTTCTCAACATCACAGAATGATAGCAGCGTAACATAAACTCAAATACAGTGTCTTTTTTGGGGGAGGTCTAACTCTATCCCCATGCACCTCTTTCTTTCTGTCTTCACATCCAGACATGGGTATATGCTTCCCAATTTTGTCTATTTGCTGTTGTCCTTCTCCGCATCCTCATGCTCCACCACCATATCACCACCATTTCAACATATCTACGTCTCTTGCATGGGATGTTGGAGTTCCTCCAAATTTTTGACAGCCCTTGCTTCACTGCATACCCTTTAACTGAATAGCATACCCTCTCCTTTCTAATGGAAACATGTCATACTCGTTACTGTGGCCCAGCTCTATGTGTCTTTAAATTGTTAGTGGGGTTTTTCCCAAATTTTGGCAGCCCTTGCAGTCACAGCATGGGCATTCCCACTAAAGGAGCCCCGCTCCTTTATATGTCTCTTCAAAGGGGTATTGGGTTGCGTCCAACTTTTTGGCAGCCCTTGCAGTCACTGCATACGCAATAGCAGTATAGGAGACCCAGTCGTTAATAATGGGAACAACAAAGCCTTGCTGGCTGATGACTCTGACAATAGCGAGGGCTGACTGCTGGCCATTTTAAGAATAGTAAGAGCCGCCTGATTGCCCTATAAAAATAGGCTTTGTGACTTTCAGAGTACCTCCATCATAAATGAAACAGGGTGTGTCTGATGATGTGTCACACACCACATGGCCAGATAAGGTTGTAAAATGTTAAAATGACATTTCCAGGTGAATGAATTTGTCTTTAAAAATAAAAAAAAATACCGTAAAAAAATAAATTAATAAAAACACAGTAGGGTCTTTCTTTAGTATAAAAAACAGACTCTCCAATGTAACTGCGATATAATCACATTGTCCAGCTCCTGCACCTCCTCCTCCAGTTCGGCCTCTGTCTCCGAAATGACCACATCAATCACAAGCTGAAAGCACTGCCTTGGCCAAGCGGCAACAGGCTGTACTGAAGATAACAACATGCTTAATGCTTAGGTGACAAACTGCCCGCCGCTGCAGAGCTGTTGAAAGCTGTAACACAGCAGCCTGTTCTGTGGCTCTCACTGCTGAACATACAGCCAGGCATGGTTGTGTGTGACAATGAGTGGAACCTGGTGACGGAGTAATGACAGCTGGAGTAGATACATTTTCTTTCTATGCCATTCCTTTCAGTGAGCTAAAGAATATGGCTGTGTGTTGTGTTTCTCAGCACCACCGACAAGTGCGTGCTAGGCAGTCCTTCCCAGTAAATGTACTGGGGAGGGCATGGGTAATGTTGTGGGACCCGCTCTTGTGGAAGGTGGAGATGACACCGGAAGAAATAGTGGCGGCTGGGGACAGAGTATGGACACCTGGCCGCCGCCATTAGGTTAGACAGCTTCCGCCTCCGCGAGCCTAAAAGGCCACATTTCAAGTGCAAGCAGCTTCCCAGAAATCTGACAGTTTACTATTGCAGCCTGTGAGTGGGCGGGCGGCTGGCTGCATACTTGCGCTTACATTCCAAGGAATGTGGTAGGGTCAACTGAACTCTGCTCTGGGACAAGGACGTGGACGGTGATTATTGCAAGTCTGAAACGACAGGCACATGGCGGGAGGCATCTTCGCATGCGCCAATGATGGGCACACTTTTAGGCAGTGACCTGGGTGTCAGAGATGCTTCCAGGGGTCTTCCCCATGCTGTTCCCATGTCTTTTCAGCACTGTATGCATGTGTCTGATGTGTCACACACCACATGGCCAGATAAGGTTGTAAAATTGACTTGCATTGGCGAGTCTTGTCTGATATACGTGATAATCGCATGCTGCGATTTTTTTTCTCAGCCTGATTTCAGCTGAGAAAAAAATCGCAGAGCATATGTTACACATTGATTAACATTGGTCTGAGTGCAATCCGATGTTTTATCGAATTGCAATCGTCCGTTTTTCTCGCAAAGGAGTATGAGCCCTAAGCGTGATTATTGTCTTCTATTGGGTCAGTTAATATCCTAATTATATATTATACTAAAGCCAGTTGAATGTTGATTTAAAGAGCCTCCTGCTATACCAACTATTTAAATTGATTAGCTCAAACAATGAGACCAGAGTGAGCCCTGCTCCTTTATCTCTGACCTGTGACTGATTACCTTAGCCACATATGTAAATATAAAAAAGTTTTTTTTCTATACTGCTCAAAAGAGATTTGAAACGGAGCTTGGAGAGAGACTTTACAAGGAGAATCAAAGATCATAGTCTCTGACTATCAACTTGGAAGCAAAGCTTTAACAAGAGACACAGATTTGGATTCTACATTATTCCGGCCTAAGGGTATCGGCCCTGACTGGAAAGATACGGATCTGCTCCATTGACCATCAGAGAACCCATTGATACATTTGGGAAGACCAGACTGGGACGATGAAGTCACCTGGCCCCATGGATATGTTGTTTGGGGTTGCCAGGTGGGACCCCTCCGGTTGCTTGGAGCCCATGGAGACATTCAGAGAAGCCAGATTGGGACCAGTAGGTAACCTGGCCCCATGGAAACTCTCGGAGAGACCAGGGTGGGACCCTTGGGTCTCCCGGCTTTGTATCTTTATAGACTGCCAGCTTCTTAAGTTTGCCGCTACCTTCTCTCTGTGGGGGCCCGCCAAAAGCAAGGGGCCAATGGTTGAGGTAGTTAACCCTGGAAGTCCCAAAGTTGCAGCTTTTCTATCCCAGGCGGGCCAGCAGAACGTTGAGGACTGTGTAATGTTGTACCATCTTGGGCATTTGTTGGGACTGTTCTATGTGTTTATTATTTATTTGGTGGTTCAATAAAGTATTTTCTGTTTTCTGAGTAGTATTACACCCACGGAAGACCCCGTGTCTTCACAGGGACTAAAAGTGAAAAGTAGTAAAATGTTTTAAAAATTTTTCAAATCAAAACGAAACAAATGAAAAAATAAACATATTTGGTACCGCTACGTCCACAAAAGTCTGATTTATGGTAACAAGCCATACGGTAAATGGTGTAGAGAAAAATTGCAGTTCAAGTGTTTATCCCACCTGCGCCCAAAAATTGATGTCCACAAAAAAAACACTGGTGTTTTTTTTTGTTTTGTTTTGCAGAAGCTGAGTGGAAGTTCAAATTCTACTCAAAAGCACAAAAACTAAAATTGCCCCAATCCCTAAGGGGTTAAAGATGTGATCTCCCTGACCTTTTAAAGTTTGGTATTCTTTGTCATCTTTTGTAGACGAGCATATGTGGATGCTTCTGCTACAGTAATTTTATCTCATACCAAGACACTGAGACATGTGATGTCTCGGGACAAGTATTGAAGAATTCTTTTTGTCAGTGGCGTTTGTTTGGATACGTAGCAGGTGTACAAATAGTCATGCACATAACGCGGAGCTCTGTGGGCCCATTGGTATACAAACACCAACATGATCTCAACATGTTACTTCAAATGTATTATTAGTTTAGGGTTGTTGTGTCTCGCCCCCTCCCCACGTATGCAATCTTAAAAAGATTATGTTATGTCTCGTGAACCCTGCTCATTCAGCGCTGGCTTCACTCTCCCAGCCTTCAGTCTAATCCAAACATCTAGAGGAAGTCGGAGCTGCAGCTGGCCACTCATTTCCTCTTGATGTCGGATATGTCCAAAGGCAAGGAGAGTGAAGCCAGCTTTGAATTGGCACAAGGCTTACATGAATAACAATATCACCCGAGCACTTTTTTTTTTCCCACTGTGAATGTTATTTCTGAAATCTCCTAGACTTTGCTGGTGCTGTAAAATTCAACTTAAAATTTGCATAAAAAACGCAACTTGTGAACATATCCCAGTCAGTTTATGAGAACAGTGTCCCAATGTTTGATACTTCATACCTGTGTAACGAAAATCAGGTGTGTGTGTAATATATATATTGTATAATTATACAATATAAATATAACCTTTTATTTTTTTCAGAGGTCAAGGGCACAACAAATCGTGCCATGTACAGTATCACACCTACTTTCTGCTGCCCAAAGTGATGAGTTGTTCAGGATAGGAGAGGTTGAGCTTTCTCAGGTATGTATATTGACAACAGTCTGTATTACCATAGCAGGTGTCTGCAGGTATTTGCAGGTATGTGACACATTTACATGAATGTATACAAATACAATAAACTTTTTAAATGTTGAGTAGGTTTGTAGATACTTTGCTTTGTAGTTTGTAGTATGTAACTGAATTACATTCAAGCTATAAAATGAAAGCTCAATTGAGCAGGGGCTCTCTATAGGAGTGAAAAACTGAGGAGGTTTGTTAGACAGGATGCAAAGCATGCCTGGAGTATCGCTTTTGTGGTTGCAGCTGATATAAAAACAGGAGTTTCTTGGTACACTAAAGTGTACCCAGCCAAATACCACCTCCAGGCGTTTAAGGCAGTTTTCAAATGTAGAATTGTCATCTGTTTGTAACCTATCCAGTATTTAAAAAATAAAACTATCTGATAAACAGATCAAATATAGATGCACACTTTGGTTTCTGCTTTGAAGCAGTTTTTGTTATCTTTGCAGCATCTGTTTTTACTAGAGGTGTCTCTCTTAGTGTTTTGGGCATGGTTATTGTTATGGAGACCCTCTTTGGTTTAAGGAGAACTTTGGTTTAGACAGCAAAGGGTCTTCACATTGCCAGCGAGATTCAAATTAAGGTACTTCATCGATGAAGGAAGAGAGACAGAATATATGTGACATGCATTGTCACCAAGTAGAGTCTTCTGGTGTGGCAACCTAGACTCCCCAATTTATTAGCTAGACAAAAAAGCGGAACTTCGTTTTTACATACAACTGAACAGACAACCAAAATAGCTTATCAGTAACAAACACATTTCCCTTTTGCCCAACGTAAAAACCTTCTCAGAGACTTAACAGGAAGCCAGTATCTTAAGACATACATTTCACAATGTATGTCTTAAAACACTCAAGCAGAGGCCTCATGAATCAGAATTGTTTTATCTAATTAATAATATCTAGGTATTAAAAATTAACCATAAAAATTCCTCCCTTTTTTTATTATTTTACAAAACCATTGATTCATCAGCTACTTCCCCATGCTATAAAAGCCTGGAGGGTACGAATCCCATTCACCGACAAATATCTTGCTTGTAAATCTCATCATATATGTTTATAGGAGAAGTGGCATTATATTTCGCAGGCCTGTGATGTTTAATCTTATGTGTTTTCTTGCATAGTCTCTTAATAGCAAATATACTAATCCTGGCAACTATATACACTAGTAATATCAAAATTCCTATTTGTAGAATACCTTGTAGGATGCCCATTAGCCATCCACCTATACCCTTGAACCAATTGACAGGATTAAGAAATGAGAAAGTGTCGCTCCACCAGGAATCTTTGTTGACATGATGTTCTTGGAGCCACGCATCCCTCATTTCTCTAACTATCTCTATCTTGGTCTTTACCTGGAAATTTCCTGCGGGGTCTATGTAGTGGCAACAGGTAGGACCTATTATCTGACACATCCCGCCCTCTCTAGCAGTCAAGTAATCTAACACTATGGTGTGTTGGTTAGTAACTGCAATTAGTTGTTTCTGTACAATATTAGATGTATTGAGAACGTCAAGAATCTGGAAGATCTGGTCATCTAGATAATCAGTCGCCTCTACCAACTTATCCCACATTTGCATTATGAATGGGTAAATTAATAAAACACTAAAAAAATTGTTAGCCACCCCCATTTCTACAAGATGTGGTTTACCATCTGGTCTGGGCTTGTCGTCTGCAGCTTGTCTGTACAGCGTGTGTAGCGGGATTGCTTTAATATCTACTCTTGTGTGTGGTACTATAAAAGTAGAAGGTGTCAGAAAGGCCAGTGTGCAAACTCCTGTGAAATTGTTGGGTAACCACTTGTAAGCCTGATGTCCACATACAATATATAAACTCTCTGGTGATCCAACAACAGTGTTGTTGAACAAGCTAGCAATCCATTTAGATAACAAGGTGGTGCTTAATTTTTCCATAATTTTTCCCTGATACTGAGTGTCATTTGAGGTAAAACCTGATATTAGATTTTGCAAGGTGACATTTACACAATGAAGCTTAGGATTGAGAGTGGCATCAACCGCTATACACTGCGTAGTAGTGGTAGCAGATCCATTACACTCTGAAGTCAGCTGTAAAGAAGAGAAACCCTCTGGATTTTATCTGAATACAGCTGCAAGAGTTAAAGTTCGGATAACAGTAGAGGTCAACACGACTGGTCGCCCAAGGCATTTCAGTCTGACTAAGAGTTGGACCACTCCTGTTAAACAACAACCATGAGTCAGTCACCCAAGCAGCTACAGTTAGACCTAAAGCCTTCTTTTTTTTGTCGTTCTTAGTCTAATAGGAAAAGTGTGTTTACTGAAGTAAAACATTTCTTTCAAAGTCACTGGAATGGCTAAATAAGGCATAGTATTGGAAGATATTGGACTATGGGTGCATATCCAACAGTTATTAGGATGGTCATTAGAGTTCATGTCTTGGAGTAAGACTTGGTGATGCTTTATCAGTTTGTTATCCCAGTTCTCTTTAAGTACTTCATGGAGAGTTAGGGCAAAGGGTACGGTTGCTATCACCATAGTCCAAACAAACAGGGTCATCATCTTTGCTGCTGCTGGGGTTCAAAAACCTTTTTACAATGGCTGGCGTGGATCCAAGTGTCTTTGCCTTGAAGCTTGACAGAAGTGGCAGTGGTTAACAGCACTTGGAATGGTTCACTGTATCTGGGCTCCAGTGGTCTCCTCATATGTCTCTTTACCACGACCCAGTCTCCTGGTACCAAAATGTGAGTGCCGCTGAGGCAATTGGGGTCTGGGATAGAGGAAAGAACACGATTATGAGTAACAGTCAAATGTTTATGCAACTCCAGAACATATTACGTGAGCGAACCATAGGAGGCCTGCAGCTGCTGCGGGAAATACAACCCTGTCTTAGGGACACTACCAAACAGTATTTCATATGGGGACAGCTTCTCCCTCCCCCTTGGGGTGGTCCTCACTGAATACAATGCTAGGGGCAAACAATCTACGCAGGACAAGTGTGTTTCTTCCATGCACTTTTGAATTTTTAGTTTCAAGGTACCATTGAGACGTTCCTCTTTCCCACTACTTTGTGGATGATGGGGAACATGGAAAGCCTGTTCTATCCCAAGAGTGACCATGATTTGTTTCATTAGCTCCCCAGTAAAGTGGGTTCTTCTGTCACTTTCTATAGTTTCGGGCACCCCATATCTACAAACCACCTCTCTGATCAATTTTTTAGCAGTAGTTTTTGTGTTTGCTTTAGTCACCTCCCAAGCTTCTGGCCACCCAGAGAAAAGGTCAATGCATACCAGGGCATATTCATAATTACCCACCTTAGGTAGCTGTATGTAGTCCACCTGCAGTCTCTGAAATGGGTAATCTGGTTTTTGTGTGCATTTTCGTGGGACTCGAATAGGCCTACCAGGGTTATGTTTTGCACAAACTAGACATTCTTGAACATACTTTGCAGCCGTATTCGGGAACCCTGGGGCACACCAGTTTTGTAGCACCACTGCACACATAACACCCTTTCAGTTATCAACAGGAGAAAGTGCAAGGGCACCTGCCATACCCCTGACACTGACCGTACGGCGCCCGCTTTGACCTATGCATTCTGCTCGTGGAGCCTAGGTCTGGAAGACCTGCAGTAGTTCGAGGTCCACGGCCACGGGGACCGGTGCAGAGGATGTCTCCTTATTTGAAAGGGAGCTTCCTGCACTCCCTGAGTGAGTCTCCTGGGGTTCCCGCACTTGCGATAGCCAGTATCTTTGTCAGAGGTAATCGTGCTGCTTCCTTAGCCGCCTGGTCGGCCAAAGCATTCCCTACTGCAAGGGGAGTTTGTTCCCAAGTGTGTGCTGACACTTTGACTATGGCTGACCTTCGGGGAAGGGTGAGTGCTGTGAGTAGCTGCTCTACCGCTTGTGCATTTTTATAGGTTTGCCAGCAGAGGTCAAGAAATTACGGCTTCGCCAAACGGCGCCAAAGTCATGTGCAACACCATAAGCATATTGTGAGTCATAAAATACATTAATTTCTTTACCTTTTCCCAGATTACACGCTGCAGCGAGTGCTTTAAGATCTGCCTCTTGCGCAGAGCAGCTGGAGGGGAGTGGTTCTTGTATCACTGCCTTACCTTTGTGGACTACTGTATACCCGGTGATGAATCATCCTTGTTCACTGTCCCAAGCTCTGGAACAACCTACAAAATACTCAGATACTTGAAGGGAGAAAATACGACCATATCAACCCAAAGTTGTAATAAAAATTAACTTTTATTCATAAATAGTGTAAAAAGTTTACTAAATAATTAATATAGGGCACAGTACAGAAATACGAAGAGACATATAACATGTAGAAAAAACCGTCTCACTGAAGGGACGATGTGGTCCACAAATAAAAAGGGGGGAAGGGCCTCGGCACCACAGCTAAAACATGTATATATCTAGTCCTTCATCTGTTATACCAATAAAGAGGACTATCAGATAGCCACAGAAAAATACCCATAATAGTATCCATATAGTAATACATATCACAAGCAGTATTAAAGTACTTCAAGATTCCTCAAAGGGGACTCATAATCAGTACTGTCTAAATGCCATATGTGAACTACTAAGCTGTGCTTATCATCATATCAGGTGCACAGTATAAATATAGATAAGTGTAGACTTAAATGGAGGCAAATACTGCATAATGTCAGGAAGATTACCTGGGCTGCAAGCTGTAGTGTCGGGGCTCCCCCACGTGGACCGCTCGCCCACCCCAACGCACGTTTCGGCGTTTGCCTTCTTCAGGGGGCGTCAACTTCCTCCGGGGGAGTATGAATTTAAATACTATGCTGACCAATCAGATGAGGGGGGTGGACCCATAGTGACACGCGTAGCGTCCCCGCTACCAAGCAACCAGTGACGCGGGCGTCATGCAAGGAATCACATGATGGTCACATGGACCCATGTGATGCAGGTCCTTGCATAGAGACGCCGAGCGGCACGGGGTACTCAGAAAGCGGCGACGCTCGCGCGTCAGGTCCTGATAGATTCACATGATTAGGGAACATACCGGAAAATATATATATTTTTCTTGCGTAATGTATATATATCTATTTTTCTTCTCACTGCCAACACATCAGTATATGGATGTATCACATAGTAACACCATGTCACAGACCACCAACTTAACATTATGACAGTCACAAAATACATCATTTCGTCAATTATATATATCCCATCGTACAGATGGTTAGTGTAGATCATTTGCAATCCCATAAGCATATAAGTAAATGTGTAAGAGCCATATTGTTACACCAGTAATGCATACTAAGTGAGATTTTAAGAATAGAGATACCATCACATACAATATCACATGTTCACAAAAATCATACATGGTGTGGGGATAGCAAACTTCCCTGATCCAGATTCTATTAAGACAACAGGGTATATACATATCAGAGCACAAGACAAAAAAATCCACAGTATATATATATACACCACAGTAGTTGTTCCCAGATGTGATGGATTATTCAATGTATTCATATTCACGTATTAGTCCATATGATATCAGTCATAGTATAAGTATAACTCGTCGGAGGAAGTAAGGTGCAAACGGATGGTGAAACACACTGAAAGTTAAAAAAGTATATTAAAATCATAAAAACCACAACAGAAATATGTAACAGAGGAGGGATCTAGAGAAACGGAGCGAAGCTGAGGTTCTCATTGAGTCCATTGGGATATACGGTATTCAGTCGCCAAATCCATCTAGATTCAAGCTGAGCTAAACGTTGGCTCTGTCTACCTCCACGAATACCCATTCTCAACGCGTCTATCCCCCGGACCCTCAGGAGGGAACTATCACAGTGATGGTGCAATTTGAAATGTTTTGGTATGGTCCTGAGTGTGGAGGAATCCATGCAGTCGATCGCCGCCACAATCCCCAATATATGTTCTCTTATTCTAACTTTAAGTTGGCGCGTTGTTAGACCAATATAAATGAGCCCACAGGGACATGTGGCGTAGTAGATAACAAAACGTGAGGTACATGTAATCCGACATTTTATATCATAAATTTTTGTACCAGCTGCATTCGAGAAAGTACTGGTCCTGTCCATATTGGGGCAGGCGACACATCGACCGCACGGATAACTCCCACAGTCAGGACCTGATACGCCAAAAATAGTGGATATACTTGGTGCTGTCTGATAGTGACTGTGTACAAGATAGTCTCGGAGATTCCTAGATCGGCGTACAGTAATGGGTGGGCGGTCAGGAAGGATTTTTGACAGTACCGGGTCTGTCAACAAGATGGGCCAGGCTTGAGTCAAACATTTCCTCATGCGCCCAAATTGTCCATGATAGTTTGTTATAAACCTTGGTTTATCACTGATCTTGGGACTTCTTTGCCGATAGAGCAATTCGTGCCTGTTTGAATATTTGGCGCGATGATACGCTCTTTTCACCACTCGTTTACTGTAGCCTCTCTCATAGAATCTCTTCTTCATATCCATAGACTGTCTAGCAAAATCCTCATCGCTGGAACAAAGTCTGCGGAGTCGCAGAAATTGTCCAGTGGGTACTGAGCGAACCATCCACGGAGGGTGGGAGGATGACGCGTGAAGCAGCATATTCGTGGAGGTATCCTTTCTATAGATGTTTGTTTGAATCAGATTTTTGTGATCCCTCGTAAGGGTAACATCAAGAAAGTTGACTGTATCCGTATCCCAATTGAAAGTAATGTGAATATTCATATTATTGGTGTTGAGGAGTTGCACAAAAATTTGCAAGTCCTCAACAGAACCCTGCCAGATCAGCAGGATGTCATCAATGTAGCGCGTCCAAAAGGGGACGCGCTCCATTGACTCCCGCAGATCCGGCAGGGAGAGGTCCCTCTCCCACAGCCCCAGGAACAGATTGGCGTAAGCTGGCGCAAAAGATGCACCCATAGCTGTACCCTGGAGCTGCAAGTAGAAGGACCCCTTAAAGGTGAAGAAACTGTGGGTAAGGGAAAATTCCAAGAGGCGCATCACCAGGTCAACAATATCTCTTGGTAGATTAGAGGTGTTAAGAAAGAATGCACAGGCCCTAAGACCATCCACATGCTTAATATTAGTATAGAGTGATTCCACATCTCCTGTCACAAGGATCATCTCTGGATCCAGGTACAGGCCATCCACTTTCTTTAGTAGGTCGCCTGTATCTAGAAGAAATGATGGGAGGCTTTCTACTAGTGGTTGGAGTTTACTATCGATCCATCGGTTTACATTCTCTAAAAAGTTCCCTGTTCCAGAGATGATTGGACGCCCAGGTGGTGAGGACATATTCTTATGGACTTTGGGCAACAAGTAGAATGTGGGTATCGTTGGTTCATTAACCAACAGTGCTGAAGCCAGTCCGGCAGTGATGGTCCCATCGGCTACGGCTTTATGAATGATTTTAGACAAATCGGATGAGAAGGAAGCCAAAGGATTGAATGTCATACATTTATAACAGGTTTTATTGTGGAGCTGTCTAAAGGCCTCTTTCTCGTACATGTCTTTTGGCCATAGCACGATGTTCCCACCCTTGTCGGCCGGCTTCAACACTATATTGGGGAGGTTCTGAAGGGCATGAAGGCGATCCCGCTCCTGTGTGGTGAGATTGTCCTTCTCTATATAGCGGGGCATACGTTCAAATTCTCTCGTGACCACCTGTACGAACAAGTCTATGTTGGCGCACGTGGACAGTGGGGGAAATTTCTTGGACCTTACTCTAATAGATGCAGGGATCTTACCTCCTTCTTCCATATTGTGTTCCATGGAGAGTTCATCCAGCGTACGTAAGGCTACTTGTTCCTCTTCTGTTGGAAAGAGATTAAATTGTGTCTCATCAAAGAAATGCTTTTTAAACATCAGTGACCTCGCAAATAAATGGAGGTCCTTGATAGCAGAAAAGACATCAAAGTTACTCTTAGGTGAGAAGGACAGGCCCCTGCCTAACAGAGCAAGGTCCATATCAGTAAGTTTGTAGTTACTAAGGTTAATTACCTTGTTGCCCCCACTGTCCATGGGCGGCTGTCTAGGCTGTCTACGTCGGTATGGATGGAAATTCGAATCGCGTGTCCTCTTCAGGCTTAATCCTGACCGTGTAATCACGGAAGAAGACGTAATACTAGATGAATCACTAAGAGATGAAGATGATATGATAGAGGAAGAACGTTGTGCCACAGAGTGTTGAGTATTAGTCTTTCTCCAGTGGTAGACCATATTAGAAGAGAAGTCTCTTTGATCCCTCGCCATTTTATTGGCTTGGGTATAAAGAAAGTGGATGGCCTGTACCTGGATCCAGAGATGATCCTTGTGACAGGAGATGTGGAATCACTCTATACTAATATTAAGCATGTGGATGGTCTTAGGGCCTGTGCATTCTTTCTTAACACCTCTAATCTACCAAGAGATATTGTTGACCTGGTGATGCGCCTCTTGGAATTTTCCCTTACCCACAGTTTCTTCACCTTTAAGGGGTCCTTCTACTTGCAGCTCCAGGGTACAGCTATGGGTGCATCTTTTGCGCCAGCTTACGCCAATCTGTTCCTGGGGCTGTGGGAGAGGGACCTCTCCCTGCCGGATCTGCGGGAGTCAATGGAGCGCGTCCCCTTTTGGACGCGCTACATTGATGACATCCTGCTGATCTGGCAGGGTTCTGTTGAGGACTTGCAAATTTTTGTGCAACTCCTCAACACCAATAATATGAATATTCACATTACTTTCAATTGGGATACGGATACAGTCAACTTTCTTGATGTTACCCTTACGAGGGATCACAAAAATCTGATTCAAACAAACATCTATAGAAAGGATACCTCCACGAATATGCTGCTTCACGCGTCATCCTCCCACCCTCCGTGGATGGTTCGCTCAGTACCCACTGGACAATTTCTGCGACTCCGCAGACTTTGTTCCAGCGATGAGGATTTTGCTAGACAGTCTATGGATATGAAGAAGAGATTCTATGAGAGAGGCTACAGTAAACGAGTGGTGAAAAGAGCGTATCATCGCGCCAAATATTCAAACAGGCACGAATTGCTCTATCGGCAAAGAAGTCCCAAGATCAGTGATAAACCAAGGTTTATAACAAACTATCATGGACAATTTGGGCGCATGAGGAAATGTTTGACTCAAGCCTGGCCCATCTTGTTGACAGACCCGGTACTGTCAAAAATCCTTCCTGACCGCCCACCCATTACTGTACGCCGATCTAGGAATCTCCGAGACTATCTTGTACACAGTCACTATCAGACAGCACCAAGTATATCCACTATTTTTGGCGTATCAGGTCCTGACTGTGGGAGTTATCCGTGCGGTCGATGTGTCGCCTGCCCCAATATGGACAGGACCAGTACTTTCTCGAATGCAGCTGGTACAAAAATTTATGATATAAAATGTCGGATTACATGTACCTCACGTTTTGTTATCTACTACGCCACATGTCCCTGTGGGCTCATTTATATTGGTCTAACAACGCGCCAACTTAAAGTTAGAATAAGAGAACATATATTGGGGATTGTGGCGGCGATCGACTGCATGGATTCCTCCACACTCAGGACCATACCAAAACATTTCAAATTGCACCATCACTGTGATAGTTCCCTCCTGAGGGTCCGGGGGATAGACGCGTTGAGAATGGGTATTCGTGGAGGTAGACAGAGCCAACGTTTAGCTCAGCTTGAATCTAGATGGATTTGGCGACTGAATACCGTATATCCCAATGGACTCAATGAGAACCTCAGCTTCGCTCCGTTTCTCTAGATCCCTCCTCTGTTACATATTTCTGTTGTGGTTTTTATGATTTTAATATACTTTTTTAACTTTCAGTGTGTTTCACCATCCGTTTGCACCTTACTTCCTCCGACGAGTTATACTTATACTATGACTGATATCATATGGACTAATACGTGAATATGAATACATTGAATAATCCATCACATCTGGGAACAACTACTGTGGTGTATATATATATACTGTGGATTTTTTTGTCTTGTGCTCTGATATGTATATACCCTGTTGTCTTAATAGAATCTGGATCAGGGAAGTTTGCTATCCCCACACCATGTATGATTTTTGTGAACATGTGATATTGTATGTGATGGTATCTCTATTCTTAAAATCTCACTTAGTATGCATTACTGGTGTAACAATATGGCTCTTACACATTTACTTATATGCTTATGGGATTGCAAATGATCTACACTAACCATCTGTACGATGGGATATATATAATTGACGAAATGATGTATTTTGTGACTGTCATAATGTTAAGTTGGTGGTCTGTGACATGGTGTTACTATGTGATACATCCATATACTGATGTGTTGGCAGTGAGAAGAAAAATAGATATATATACATTACGCAAGAAAAATATATATATTTTCCGGTATGTTCCCTAATCATGTGAATCTATCAGGACCTGACGCGCGAGCGTCGCCGCTTTCTGAGTACCCCGTGCCGCTCGGCGTCTCTATGCAAGGACCTGCATCACATGGGTCCATGTGACCATCATGTGATTCCTTGCATGACGCCCGCGTCACTGGTTGCTTGGTAGCGGGGACGCTACGCGTGTCACTATGGGTCCACCCCCCTCATCTGATTGGTCAGCATAGTATTTAAATTCATACTCCCCCGGAGGAAGTTGACGCCCCCTGAAGAAGGCAAACGCCGAAACGTGCGTTGGGGTGGGCGAGCGGTCCACGTGGGGGAGCCCCGACACTACAGCTTGCAGCCCAGGTAATCTTCCTGACATTATGCAGTATTTGCCTCCATTTAAGTCTACACTTATCTATATTTATACTGTGCACCTGATATGATGATAAGCACAGCTTAGTAGTTCACATATGGCATTTAGACAGTACTGATTATGAGTCCCCTTTGAGGAATCTTGAAGTACTTTAATACTGCTTGTGATATGTATTACTATATGGATACTATTATGGGTATTTTTCTGTGGCTATCTGATAGTCCTCTTTATTGGTATAACAGATGAAGGACTAGATATATACATGTTTTAGCTGTGGTGCCGAGGCCCTTCCCCCCTTTTTATTTGTGGACCACATCGTCCCTTCAGTGAGACGGTTTTTTCTACATGTTATATGTCTCTTCGTATTTCTGTACTGTGCCCTATATTAATTATTTAGTAAACTTTTTACACGATTTATGAATAAAAGTTAATTTTTATTACAACTTTGGGTTGATATGGTCGTATTTTCTCCCTTCAAGTATCTAATTATGTTCAAACGACCCAACCTTCATTCTCATCAGTAGGTGCTAGCTATTTAGCAAGAGACACACTATCTTTGATATGCACCGATTGCGAAACCTATATTGGTTCTACAAAATACTCAGCAGAGGGGTTAGTGAGTGGTACATCAGTAATATTTGCCAAGCCCTTTATTTCAGCTTCCATCAATGCCTGACAATCATGTTCATGTGCCATATCAAACTGAGCTTCCTCATCTGCTAATTTGAAAAACAGGGGCAGGTCTTGGCTCATGGTCTCTCCCTCTTCCCCATCCTGATACTTTCCTCCCTTTTCTAAATCCACTGGAAGTAGTGTACCTGGATTTAGAACATTACAGCGTTTGATAGTTATATGGGGAGGTGTAAGGAGTGAGACTTCATATTTTGTCAGCCTTGATGCTGAGAGGTGACGGGTCTGAGCCTGTTGAAGTATTTCAGATACAGCATGAGGAACTTGAAGTGTGAGGGGGCTTTCTAACACTATGTCCTCTGTCTTTTTAACAAGTTCTGAAGCAACTGCCACAGCTCTAACACAAGTAGGAGAACCCATAATGACTGGATCAAGGGTTACAGAGTAATACCCTAGAGGGCGCTGCCTACCACCATGTTCTTGGGTAAGGACACCAGACGCATGTCCAGCCTGTTCGTGGCAGTACAAAGTAAAAAACTTGTCATAATTTGGTATACCTAGAGCTGGTGAGGCAGAGAGAGTGAGCTTGAGGGTGTGAAATGCATCAATAGCCTCAGAATTAATGGTGAAAGGCTCAGTTTTGAGGCATTGGAACAATGGGGCCATAATACTAGAGGCATTTCGTATCCAGAGACGGCAGTACTGGACTAGGCCCAAGAATGCCCGAAAGGACTTGGTAGATCTTGGAAGGGGTATTTTTAGTATAGCCTCAATCCTCCCTGGGCTGAGATGCTTAATGCCTGGAGACAGGCAATGCCCAAGGAAAGTGACTGTGGACTTGCACAATTGGAGTTTATTTTTTGAAGCTTTGCACCCATTTTCTGCTAAGAATATCAGTAGAGATTGAGATTCCTTGTGGCATATCTGGTCGGTGGTGCAGCAAAGGAGGTCATCCACATATTGTAAGAGTATGGTGGATGAGTCAGAGGGGCACCAGTTATCGAGTACAGTCTTTAGGGATGTGGAAAATAAGGAGGGGGAGTTAGCAGCTCCCTGAGGAAGGACTGCCCATCCATACTGAGCACCTCTGTGGGTAAAGGCAAAATAAGAGGTACACTCCATGGACAAGAAGACAGAAAAAAGCATTGGCCAGATCAATCACTGTGAAACAGGTGGCTGTGGAGGGGACCTGATTCAGGAGAGTATGGGGGTTAGGTACAAGTGGAGTATCCACTATAGTTACTGCATTAACTGCCCTAAGATCATGTACCATACGATAGGCTACTGGCTGTCCAGGTGAGGTTTTCTTTTTGACTGGGTACAGGGGAGTGTTAAATGGGGAGGTTATCGGAATAACTAGACCTCTTAACAAAAGCTCCTGGACATTCTCATGTATTGCTGCATCCTGAGCAGCACTTAAAGGATACTGCTTTATACAGGGGGGTTGGGCACCTGGTTTAAGTTTTACAGTCAACGGGCGGATGGATAGTTTTCCCACATCAAGTTTGCTACATGCCCACAATTGACTGGGTATATCCTCAAGCCAAACAGGATGGAAATGAGGTTTAGAGTCTGTATTGTCTAAAACTGTGGGAATTGTTAGGGACAGAAGACTACACAATGTGTCATCATCCAGGGGGGTGGTCATTTTGGGACCATTTGGAGTGAATTCTATGCAGGCCCCAATTTTCTGCAACACATCTGTTCCCAACAAATTAAAAGGCACATCAGGGGAAACTAAAACTTGGGTTACAATTGAAATTGAGTCATGCAAATTTAACCGGAGAGGATGAGTCATTTGTAATTTAGTAAGTCGTCCCTCTACCCCTTCACAAGTCACATAGTCGGGGGACAAAATGTCCTCTGGAACATGTTCTTGCATTAATACTGTACGGGCTGCTCCAGTGTCTACCATGAATTAAATAGTTTGTCCCTCCCCCAGAGATTCGGGAACAGTGAGTGTGGGTCCCTGGGGGGTGACAACGGGGCAGAGGGAGACGTCTGGATTGCCAGTTTACTATGGAGGGTGCTGGGCAGTGGCTGTTGATTTTGCGGGACATTTGATGGATATATGTCCTTTTTGCAGGCAAGACTAACATTCTACATTGCTGTAATCTCTATTTCCTCCTTGGTGGTTACTTCCCCCCCACCCCACATCTTCCCTTCCTGGGCTGCACAGGAGCCAAGTTAACCCTTTTCTTTGACTTGCTTTCTAGTTCTGCACCTCAGGCTATTTCCTTTAAATCAACCCATTGCATATTGCGCCACTCCGGACGACTAGTGCGAACTGCAGTCTGGACCGTAGGTATAAGACCATTCATAAAACACTGCAACAATGATCTGCGATCCTTATCATCATTATGCTCATATCCAAAATCCAACCATGTTTGTTCTAATACAGAGGCATATTCTGAGACTGGCTGAGCCTTATCCCGTACTACAGTTTGTAACAGGTCTTGTTTTTTATCCTGCTCTGCCCGTGCCCAATTTTGCATCCTTTGTATAAACACCCGACCCGACTCTGATATATTTTTAATGGCTGGTTCCTGGCCTGGCAGCTTCTGAGTAATTTCCATAAGTAAGGGATCGCTGCCTTTCTGCAGAATGACAGAAACTAGATCATCCCATGTGGCTCGATATGCCTCCTGAACACCCTGGAGGTGCATTCTGAATGTTAAGGTTTTTTTTCTCTGGATCTGGGAGCTGTGTAGCGAGGGCAATAAGTTCACTGGGGGACCAAGGCTGATATGTTTCTATTGGCCATACTTGGGGGGGGGGGGGGGGGGGGGGGATCGTGTACCGGAACATTATCAACTATCCTAGGAGGTTGAAACTGTACATGACTAGTGGTCCTCATAGGGAACAGAGGCACCCTGGGTGTTGTCCCTGGGTGTGAAGATCCACAGGACCTACAACAATTAACCCCAGGGGGATTCTGATGACCACAATGTCGGCAAGTCCATCCCATTGACCCAGCATAAGGCGGTGGTGCTGAAGGGGATGCAGAATTTACATCAGGTACAGAGACTACAGGGGTTTGAGAGTTTTACAAACTATCATAGATTACATAGACAGTTCCATGCCTGGTTTCCTCTGATTTATGTTCACTCATTGAGAGACGTTTTGCTACTTCTAACCACATCCTAGCCTGCTCTAGTTTGTTTTTATCTTTCAACCATCCTTCCCAATTGCAGATATAGTTCTCCCATTCCTTCTCTTCCAAATTTCCCCACTTTCCCATACCAAATTTCCTCAATATTACTTCACATCCTTCTACCGCTTCTTTCCCTTTTAGTCTCTCCACTATCTCACATGCTGGAACTGGGGCCTCGCCCTTTAGGTTAGTCAATTCCTTACTGTTGCCCGTCCCCATGACTGCAACCACTCTGCCAGAGTTACCGCAGAACTCTCTTCAGCACACCTAGAGCCTCTCAGACTTCAAATTTGATCCCGTCCCAGTCTCCTCTGATCCTCGAAAGACGGATCTGATCCTGTTCCAGTCTCCCATGAGCCTCGGAAGACAGATCTTTAAGGAAGTACTAACACTTATTTTCCAGCCCTGTGAGCTAGGGAGATTCTTACACACAACCAAACAAGTAACAATACCAAGCCTACTGCTCCACCTACTATTCCAATTATTTCTGCATGATCATATAACATTTCCCAGTTCAGAGGTTTTCCTTCTACACCTTGTAAAGGCACTGCGTGACAGCTATATCTGCAATAAGTGTTACTTTTTATACTATATGTTTCCCAGTCTGGGTATACAGGCTAAGCAAGAACTTCAGCTATTATGATTTTCCCTCTCTTGAGCTTACACAAAACAGAACACAGACACTGAGGACAACGATTCTGATTCATCAAAAACGACTTACCAATATGTCAATCATTCAATGCACACTGCACAATCGCTGATATTAATCCCCCTGCTGTATTCGGGCTAAAAACTGCATTCAGTTACCCCTTTCTTGAGGATGCCCTTATCAATTTACAGGGGAATTCAATACCCTCAGAGTACTACCTTACCATGAAGGATTCCTCTGTTATAGGCAATCACACTTCCCTGATCCTCTTACGGACCGATTTTCCTCTCCACCACATGTGAAGGAACACACCTAATGGGATCCCTCATCAAGCAGAGACCGTAGTCCCTTACTGGTCAATCAAAAATCATTCAGTCCCACATTCAAGGATCCTCATAGTTTACAATATCATACCAGACATTTATGACGTAGACAAAACAAACAACATAAAACAATCCTCTGATTCCTGAAATATACAGAAGAACTGCAGAGGTGCCTAATCCCGACACGCTGGGCAAGGTTGGTTACTCGTCACTTCATTCAGTTATCATTCAACCGTCATTCAGTCGTCAATTATACATCTAAAAACCACATTGAAACATATAAGACAACAAAATCAATCGCTGGCAAGGGTTCAAAAATGATTGTCTTGTTAGGGCCACCAATTACCCGTCCTGGAGCCCTCTAGGTAGTACTGAATTAGTAGTAATACAAGGGATTACTTACCGCGGATTTCATTCAGTAATTCCCAGAGAGATCCTTGTTGACGAGTCCAGAGGAGGTCCGGTTATGACAATCCCAGGTTTCAGGCACCATGTACTGTTATGGAGACCCTCTTTGGTTTAAGGAGAACTTTGGTTTAGACAGCAAAGGGTCTTCACATTGCCAGCGAGATTCAAATTAAGGTACTTCATCGATGAAGGAAGAGAGACAGAATACATGTGACATGCATTGTCAGCAAGTAGAGTCTTCTGGTGTGGCAACCTAGACTCACCAATTTATTAGCTAGACAAAAAAGCCGAACTTCGTTTTTACATACAACTGAACAGACAGCCAAAATAGCTTATCAGTAGCAAACACGTTTCCCTTTTGCCCAACGTAAAAACCTTCTCAGAGACTTAACAGGAAGCCAGTATCTTACGACATACATTTCACAATGTATGTCTTAAAACACTCAAGCAGAGGCCTCATGAATCAGAATTGTTTTATCTAATTAATAATATCTAGGTATTAAAAATTAACCATAACACAACGGATCCATTAATTTTTTTACCCCCAAAGTTGGTTTGCACGTTAATGAACAGGCCAATTTTTACAATTTTGTCACTTTATAAGGTAATAACTCTGGAACACTTCAACGGATCCCCCTGATTCTGAGATTTTTTTTTTTTTTGGACATGCTGTACTTCATGATAGTGGCAAAATTTATTCTCTATGACTTGGGTTTATTTGTGAAAAAAATCAGAAATTTGGGGAAAGTTTAGTAAATTTCGCAATTTTCAAAATTTGAATTTTCATGCCCTTAAATCAAAGATATGTCACACAAAATAGTTAATAAATAACACCATTTTTGGAATGTGGAAGAAAACAACTTTTTATTTTTGCAAGGGTAACAGAAAAAAATGGACCCCAAAATTTGTTATGCAAGTTCTTCTGAGCACGCCAATACCCCATATATAGGTGAAAACCACTGTTTGGGCACACGTTAGGGTTCGGAAGGGAAGAAGCACCTGTTGACTTTTTGAATGTAAAATTAGCTTGAATAATTAGCGGATACCATGTAGCGTTTGGAGAGCCTCTGATGTGCCTAAACAGTGGAAATCCCCCACAAGTGACACCATTTTGGAAACTAGATCCCTCAGGCAACTTCTCTAGATTGTGTGGTGAGCACCTTGAACCCCCAGGTGCTTCACAGAAGTTTATAACATGGAGCCGTAAAAATACAATTTTCACATTTTTCCCACAAAAAATGTTTTTCAGCCCCCAATTTTGCATTTTCATAAGGGTAACAGGAGAAATTGCACCGTGCAATTTGTTGTGCAATTTCTCCTGAGTAAGCCCATAGTATGTGGGGGAAAACCAATGTTTGGGCGCACAGCAGAGTTCAGAAGGGAAGTAGCGCCATTTGACTTTTTGAATGTTAAATTTGCTTGAATAATTAGCGAACGCCATGTCGCGTTTGGAGAACCCCTGATGTGCCTAAATAGTGGAAACCCCCCACAAGTGACTCCATTTTTGAAACTACACCCCTCAAGGATTTTAGCAATGTGTATAATGAACATTTTGAACACAGAGGTACAACACAAAATTTGATAACATTAGGTCATCATATTGAATAAGTTGTCATTAATCTTGAGCGCAAGTGCTCGCTACTTGAGTTTGCATCAGATACTCGTGTATGCTCCATGTATTGTGGGTGCTCGAGTGACATGCTTGATTCCCTGCCCCGCATGTTTCATGGTTGTTAGACACCCCAAAACAACATGCGAGGATCGCTCGTGCATGGCAGGCAATCCCCGCAATGTTTTTTTGGCCGCGAAGCGTATGGGGCGGAGACTCGAGCATGTCACTCGAGCACCCGATGCAAACTCAAGAGAGCACTTGCTGTCAACACTAGTCGCCATATTGTCATCTTTTTTTCTTTACTTTTGAAAAAATCCTAAGCCCCCAGCACAGCCCTGACCCTAGAGTTTATTTTTTACGCCGTTCCTCATGCGGTATAAGTGATTAGACTACTTCATTCTTTGGGTCGGTGCGATTACAGTGATACCAGATTCATATTGGGTTTTTATGTTTGGCCGCTGTCGCACACTAAAAGACGCTTTTTTTTTTTTTTGCAAAGACTAGTTTTTGTAATCATTTTTTCATATTTCGGCCGACAGTCATGTAAGGACTTGTATTTTGCGAGAAGAGTTGATGTTTTTATTTGTATCATTTTCAGGCAAATGACAGTTTTTGATCGCTTTCTATTCCGATTTTTGGGAGGCAGAATAAACAAAAACCAACAAATCAGGAATCGTGTTTTTTTAATGCCGTTCGGCGTGTGGTAAAATTGATAATGTAGCTTTATTCCTCAGGTCAGTACGTTTACAGCGGTACGACATTTATATCTTATGTTTTGGCGCTTTTACGCAATAAAAACTATTTTATATAAAGAATTTTTTTTGCGTCGCTTTATTCTGAGAGCTATAACTTTATTTTATTTTTCGGATGATGGAGCTGTATGGCGGCTTGTTTTTTGCGGGACAAGATGACTTTTTCAGCGGTACCATTTTTATTTGCATTCTTTTTGAAAGCATTTTATTCCATTTTTTGTTTGGCGGTATGATGATGCGTTCTTTGCTTCGTTTTTTATTTATTTTTTTACCGTATTCACTAAAGGGGTTAACTAGTGAAACAGTTTTTTTTATAGGTCAGGTTGTTCCAGATGCGGCGATACCAAATAGGTTTCCTTTTTTTTTTTCATAATATTTCTCGGTACAGTATATTATTTTTTATTAGTATTTTATTTTTTTAATTTACTTTTTGACACTTTTTTTACTTTTACACTTTGTCCCACCATGGGACTTTAATTTTTTGCAGGCTGATCACTTGTATAGCATGTCACCCCTGCACAGGCACTAGTTAGTTAGAATGTGCATTGAGGACGATCTAACTAACGTGCTGATGCGTGGTGACCCGGATGTCGTCATGACTACATCAGGTCACCATGGGAACTACCGATACCCAGCACAGACCTGGCGGGACGCCGGAGACAAGGTAGGAGGCACACGCTTACCCCCCTCCCCCCACTCCCATTTTGGGGGTTAATGTGCCGGGAGGGGACAGTTCCTAGCACATAGCACCGGGTGTCAGCTGTGAAAATCAGCTGACACCCGGCGGGGATCGCCCCACACATCTTGTGTGGGGGCTCGATCATATTGTGCTCAATAGTACGTACCTGGTCCAATAGGCCCTGGGCACAGGGACTTAATATTACTGACAATGTCAGAAAGGGGTTAGTAGATGATATAACAGAGGCAGTTGAATACTGTTTTGTGTATGTCTGAAAAAGACTCCACCGAACACAGGTCAGACAGAGTCCAGAGTTACACTGCTGCCTCATTATAGTATATGGATCCCTCGGGGGTTTCAACTGAATCATGTCATGCTGAGATTTAGACTATGTGCACACGAAGCGTTTTTGATGCGTTTTCGCAGTGGTTTTCCCGCCATGGAAACTCTTCGAAAAGGCTTGTTAATAGATCTGCCAGGTATCTACCAGCAATGGTAATCCTGATGTGCTGTGCACATGATGCGGAAATTTCTGCTGAGGATTACCATTGCGGTAAAAACCACAGCATGACCATTGTGCAGGCGTTTCCGCCGCAAATTCACGCCCATTTACTTGAATTGAACCGCAGCAAAACCGCAGGTATAATATTTATTCCTATACCTACGGATTTGCTGCCTTTCAGTTGAAGCCAATGGCCATGAATTTGCGACGGAAACGCGGTGCAGGTGGAACCAGGGTCTGGAGAGGAGGACTACTACTCCTCTCATCCGACCGCCGCTCCCGCTGATAACAGCGAGAGCGGGTTCGGCTGGGGGCAGCAATAGTCTTCCAGCCAAGCCGGCGTGCCTGCTGTAAAAAAAAAAAAAAAAATTCCTTAACTCACCTTACCTTTTTACTCTGAGGCCAGAGACGGGGACAAGGCGGCATCTTCTACGTCTGGAGGAAAGAAGGTTTAATCATAATCACAGACGCGGATTCTTTACTGTAAGAGCAGTGAGGCTATGGAACTCTCTGCCACATGATGTTGTAATGAGTGATTCACTACTAAAATTTAAGAAGGGCATGGATGCCTTTCTTGAAAAGTATAAAATTACAGGTTATATATACTAGATTCCTTGATAGGGCGTTGATCCAGGGAACTAGTCTGATTGTCGTATGGAGACGGGAAGGAATTTTTTTCCCCAATGTGGAGCTTAGTGTTTGCCACATGTTTTTTTTTGCCTTCCTCTGGATCAACATGTTAGGCTATGGGTTGAACTAGATGGACTTAGTTTTTAAGGTTCAAGGAAGACTATGTTACCTATCCGGCGCTCCCCGGTGTCCTGGTCCCGGCGATGCTCTCTACCCAGTGGTGGGCGGTATATTGCTGGGAGCGCACTCGCTCCCAGCAGTATACTGTGCTTCCAGGATCTGCGATCACGTGAGCTATCAGCTGAACGCTGACGTAACCTCACTGTGGGAGCATTCTGAAGAATGTTCCCAGGGTGATGGTGGTGAGCGTTCACCAGGGCTGATCAGCTGATCTTCAGCTGATGAATCCCAGTGACCTCCTGCTCAGCAATGTATACTGATAGTGATTTTATACTCCTGTCAGTATACACTGCTGTCTTCTACAGCAGTGACATCAGTGATTGCGACAATCGATGGCGGTACATGGACTGCGTCTTGACGGTGGACAGGTGAGGAATATGGTTGTTTTTTTACTTTTTTTTCCCAGAAGATCGATGGCTTCGTGGACAAATGTGACAAGTTGGTAAATGTGACAAAGCGGTGCGCGTATTGGATGCAACAAAAATATGCTTTGTCCAAAGTGCTGCTGAGTGCTGATTCGGGGGACCTAGCGGTAAACGAACCAGCTGTGAGCTGTTAATAATGGCCATGGACCGTGTTTGCAAATGGCACCTTCCCAGGCTAAAAATAGCAGATCACAGCTGCCACATAAATTGCATGAATTGAAATGCTTATGAAGATTGAGTGAATGGGACTAGCTGACACACAGCTCTTTTGTTTGGTGATAAGGTGTCAATCAGACCTTTTCATGGCCAGACCTAATTAAAGTAAAGCGTTAAATAAACACACAGACACGGAGCAAACACTTTATTTGAAATACAACAGACACATTCTTAAATCATTTAAATTAACCAATATACTCACCCCAGTTCTGACGGTAATCCAAGAGTTTAAGCAGTGTCCCACCAAATAACTTTATTTAGTTCCAAAAAGCATTCATTGATGTACAAAAACCGCATCGAAAAACGCGTGGAATTTCCGCAGGGTTTTTCATGCCAAGGAGAGATGCAGAAACGCTCAGGAAATTTCTGCTTCAATTCCTGATCGTGCGCACATAGCCTTAGATGGAAACCCCGATGCAAGTGCTCAACGTAGAGTGGAGGATAAATGTGATCCAAAATGTTATGTAAAATGTTCCCAATAAAAGCTTCAACTCAATCCACAGAACAGCAAACCCTCGGGGGGCGTGGTTTGCCAGGGCCAGGAGCAGCAGCTTATTTGCTGTGCTCCGTGAAGGCACTGAAAACAAGCAACTTTCAAGCACTTTAATAGGAACTATTTGGACTGATCCACTACAGGAACTTCCCATGACCATGCCTGGAGAGGAACCGAAAAGAAAATTAAAGGCTACCAGGATCCTTGACTCCGCAAAGGAGCGGACCGGGAAAGGCCAAGTAAAAAGTCATCTGCTACTCAAGTAGCATACGTAGATAGGGTGAAGATTTCTCCCTGTGTGTTAAAGAGATCCTCGTATCCAACAGAAGACTGCTTGCCACGGGTGGCAGAGCATGAAGGAGGAGGTGCACCATCCCCTCTGAAGATCCCTCCTTGGAAGATAACTTCAAAGTCTCTCAGTTACTGGAGCGCAAGGGAAATGCGTAGCTTCCTACACTGCTCACATAACTCTCTCAAGCAGGCACACTGCTGACATAACTCTCCCTAGCAGGCACACTGGTCCAGACAGTCTCTCAAACTTCAAAACAAACATCAGAGGTGACAGCTTCAGGAGATAAAGATAAGGATTTAATTAAAGCCCCCGTCTCACATAGCGAGATCGTTGCTGTGTCACGGTTTTGGTGACGCAACAGTGACCTCTCCAGCGATGTCACTATGTGTGACACTTTGCAACGATCAGGCCCCTGCTGTGAGGTCGCTGATCGCTGCAAAGTGTCCTGGACCATTTTTTGGTCGTTGCCCTCCCGCTGGTCAGCACACATCGCTGTATGTGACCAGCGGGAGCAGCGATCAGGCTGGTAACATTGATAAACATCGGGTTACTAGGGGCACACGCGCACTTAGTAACCCGATGTTTTTCATGGTTACGAGCCTGCTAAAGTGAGCGGTAACCTCCCGCTCACTGTAGCAGAGTGGTAACCATGATAAACGACGGGTTACTAGGTGCGCGTGTGCCCCTAGTAACCCGATGTTTATCATGGTTACCAGCCTGCTCCTGCTTCAGCAGGCTCGTAACCAGGAGCAGGACATCGTGGAAAGATTCTTTCCGCGATGTCGCTGCTCCCCTGATCGTTGGTGAGCCTGCCTGTTTGACAGCTCACCAGCGACCACATAGCGACGCAGCAACGATCCCTGACAGGTCGTATCGTTGTCGGGATCGTTGCAGCGTCGCTAAGTGTGACGGGGCCTTTATAGCTGGGAGACCTCACCAACCAAGGTACACATACCCAATAAATTAAAGGAATCTTTAAACTTGAAGTAAACAGACTTTGCATGTGTCAGATCTACTACAAGCAAGACGCCACCGGAGAAAAGGGCTTTTAAGAAGAATACATGGCTGACAGCTCAGAGAGAGGAGGATGAGAGGCATCTGTTATCTGTTCAGGGTGGGAACACAGTGCATAGTTAAAGATTGTGGTGCAGAGGAGCTAACTGTTAATAGCTCTGATCGGAGCGCAACTGCACTAGATAATTTGGAGACATCTACTGCTAATGCTAACAATATTCACGTTTCAGAAATACAGTGCCTTATGAAAGTATTAGGCCCCCTTGAACTTTTCTACCTTTTGCCACATTTCTGGCTTCAAACATAGAGATATAAAATTCTAATTTTTTTTTTTAGAAAGAATCAACAACAAGTGGGACACCATCGTGAAGTGGAACAAAATTTATTGGATATTTTTAAACTTTTTTAAAAGTTAAAAACTGAAAAGTGGGGCATGCAATATTATTCGGCCCCCTTGAGTTAATACTTTGTAGCGTCACCTTTTGCTGCGATTACAGCTGAAAGTCGCTTGGGGTATGTCTCTATCAGTTTTGCACATCGAGAGGCTGAAATTCTTGCCCATTCTTCCTTGCAAAACAGCTCGAGCTCAGTGAGGTTGTATGGAGGGCGTTTATGAACAGCAGTTTTCAGCTCTGTCCACAGATTCTCGATTGGATTCAGGGCTGGACTTTGACTTGGCCATTCTAACACCTGGATACGTTTATTTTTTAACCATTCCATTGTAGATTTTGCTTTATGTTTGGGATCATTGTCTGGTTGAAAGATAAATCTCCGTCCCAGTCATAGGTCTTTTGCAGACTCCAACAGGTTTTCTTCCAGAATGGTCCTGTATTTGGCGCCATCTATCTTCCCTCAATTTTAACCATCTTCCCTGTCCCTACTGAAGAAAAGCAGACCCAAACCATGATGCTGCCACCACCATGTTTACAGTGGGGGTGGTGTTTTGAGGGTGATGAGCTGTGTTGCTTTTACTCCAAACATATCGTTTTGCATTGTGGTCAAAAAGTTTGATTTTGGTTTCATCTGACCAGAGCACCTTATTCCACATGTTTGGTGTGTCTCCCAGGTGGCTTGTGGCAAACTTCAAACAAGACTTTTTATGGATATCTTTGAGAAATGGCTTTCTTCTTGCTACTCTTCCATAAAGGCCAGATTTGTGCAGTGTATGACTGATTGTTGTCCTATGGACAGACTCTCCCACCTCAGCTGTAGATCTCTGCAGTTCATCCAGAGTGATCATGGGCCTTTTGGCTGCATCTCTGATCAGTCTTCTCCTTGTTTGAGATGAAAGTTTAGAGGGACGGCCGGGTCTTGGTAGATTTGCAGTGGTCTGATACTCCTTCCATTTCAATATGATCGCTTGCACAGTGCTCCTTGAGATGTTTAAAACTTGGGAAATCTTTTTGTATCCAAATCTGGCTTTAAACTTTGCCACAACAGTACTCGGACCTGCCTGGTGTGTTCCCTGGTCTTCATGATGCTCTCTGCACTTGAAACAGAACCCTGAGACTATCACAGAGCAGGTGCATTTATACGAAGACTTGATTACACACAGGTGGATTCTATTTATCATTACCAGTCATTTAGGACAACATTGGATCCTTCAGAGATCCTCACTGAACTTCTGGAGTGAGTTTGCTGCACTGAAAGTAAAGGGGCCGAATAATATTGCACGCCCCACTTTTCAGTTTTTAATTTTTAAAAAACTTTAAAAATATCCAATAAATTTTGTTCCACTTCACGATTGTGTCCCACTTGTTGTTGATTCTTTCTAAAAAAAATTAGAATTTTAGATCTCTGTCTGAAGCCAGAAATGTGGCAAAAGGTAGAAAAGTTCAAGGGGGCCTAATACTTTCAAAAGGCACTGTATTTCTGAAACGTGAATATTGTTAGCATTAGCAGTAGATCTCTCCAAATTATCTGGTGCAGTTGCGCTCCGATCAGAGCTATTAACTCCCCTGCACCACAATCTTTAACTATGCATTCTCCATTCATACTAAACTTATCGCCATTCTCCTGGCATTGTTCTCCGCATAAATCAAGGGGCTCCAATAACCTCCTTCCAAAAAAGCTTTAATCCCAAAATTTTTGGCCATTAATTCAGAAATATCTAAGGCAAACACAAGATTAGAACAAATTGAAAACTCCTCAAAAGTGCCTTTTCAAAGCCAAGCAGTAGCAACAAACCTTTTTAATTCACTACAGGAACAGGTCTCTTCCCTAAAAGATCAGATGGCTCATTTTATTGACCGTACTAGGAAGAATAATTTAAAATTAAGAGGAGTACCTGAATCCATTTCATAATCTAACTTAATCAACTACATTTCTAAAGTGATTTCATATTTAATTTCTGATATACCAAAGGACAATGGTAAGTAAGGCCTATAGAATCCCCAGACCTATTAATTTGCCCACTAAATTCTAGAGAGATGATAGTCACTTTTCAATCCCTTCAGATAAGGAACAAACTAATGGCACCCACAAAAAATTCCCAGTCTCTTCCATCACTATATAACTCAATTTTGTTGCTCCAAGACTTATCAAAAGAAACTCTACAAGCCAGAAGACCCTTTTCAGAAATTACCAAACATCTTTCTCAGGCAGAGATTAAATATTCTTGATATAATTTGGCAGTTCTCCAGGTTCATCAGGGGGCAAGAACCTTGTCCATTTCCTCTCCGGAGGAGGGCCCATCTCTTCTGCAACTATTAAATACTTTATGCTCTAACTCTCAATCTCCTTCCCCTATCAGTCGGGGAAAAGGTAAACTACAATGATTATGATTGACATTCTGCAATGTTTCGTTTAAATATGGGATTATATACTTGAGTCTTCCTTACAAGATCATATAAGGATATTCTTGGTTCTTTTGTTCTTTTTGGACATACGGATTACAACAGGGCTCGACAAACCCAGGCGCCTGGTCGCCAGTGGCGCCTAGAAAATGTTGTCTGGCGCCTAGAAAATGTTGCCTGGTGCTTGAGGAGTTGAGAAGAAAAAAAAAATTACTCTCAATCCAATCCCACCTCCTGCACGGAGTCATCCAATCGGAGGAAGCAGGGACAGTATCGCTCAGGCCGCCTTCTCCACTTTGCTCCGCCCCCCTTATGCTCTGGGACTGGACAGGGAGAGTTGGGTTACGGGGGAAGGATCGCTGTGGCCGGGGGCCCGTTCTCATCTCCCGCTACCTGTGTAAGTACATACAAAGGCCGTGCTCCCCGGGGAGACGCCGTGTGTGAGGGGGTCTATATGTACATACAGTGTGTGCCCCACCATCCCCCCTCCCCGGCCGCGTACAATGAGGCCGCAGTCGTGCAGCCGCCGCGCTGCACATTCGCTGGCCGTGGTATTGTGTGAGGAAATTCTCGTCTGCTGTGAGTGCGGCGATTGGAACCTGATGGCCGGGAGGGGGTAGCGCTGCACAACCGCCTGCGGCCGCCAGGTGGCGCTCCGCCGAGTGCTGCGCACAAAGCAGCGCGAGGGGCAGCAAGACAAACATCAGCCTCTGTCCATGGTGATCGCCCGCCGCTGACCCCTCCTCTGTGGCCGCTGAAGCACTGCCCGGTGTGTAATGCTGCAGTGTCCCCAAAATCACATGGCCACACACTACATACCTTACCCAGCAACCCCCTCCAATGTGTGTGTTATTAAAAGGTCTTCATTTTACTTGCAATCATCAGCTGCAGTATATACTGGTGTATATACAGCACTGTATATACTGCAGTATATATGTATGTACATTGGTGTACATATGTATATCCACCAGTATATATGTATATCGTGCTGTATATACAGCAGTGTCTCTATGTATATACATCATTGTATATATGTATATACACCTGTGTATATATGTATATACCCCAGTCGCTATATCTATATACTATAAAAAATTCTGGCTCCTAAATTTTTTGGCTGGCTCCTAGATTCTGAACAACTTTGTCGACCCCTGGATTACAACATGGTTTCTAACTGGATTACTCCCTACTTTTTTTTAAGGATTACAACTGTCGCCGAGCGTGAACTTTCCAAATAGGATATTTCTTCATCGTTTAAGGATTAATATAAAAACTTAAAGCTTCAAGATTAGTTTCTCTTCAAGGTCTCGATTCAGGATCTTGTCTTTATTTCTGGATTAACACCTATCCATTCGAAAAAACATTTAAGCTAATTCAAACCAAACTTTCTCCCCCTATAGGGTCTGGGTTGTATTCCCGACCAAGACAAGGGTACAATTGGCGACTAGTTGAAACAAGGTCTATTGTGTGTTACTAACATGCCTTTTTCTTTCCTTTTTAACTGGACTTATACATTATGCTACTATATCTTTTGGTTTAATTACTCTTACATTGTATTATTAATAAGGTTTAAGCGTTATTATATTTTATCGTTAAGCAATTCCAAGGCAATATTTTGTATGCTTGTCTTTTTTTCCCCTATCTTTATTTTTAGGGGGAATCCTTTCCCTTCTCACTTCCTACCCTTTTATCCCCTTTTAATAAAAATGTTTTTTTTACCCTTTCCTCATCCAAATACCCTACCCCCCCCCCTGTTTTCCTTTTCCCATTTATATTCCCTTACTATTGTGTTTTTGTGTTGTGTGTATAAAACCTTGTTAATAAAAATATTTAAACAAAAAAACCAAGACCTCACTCAGGTCTGTCAGTGGAAATATAGGAGGCTTCCATGTTACTGGTGGCACAAAGGCTCTTCAAACCCCCACTCCCCCCTCCCCCCACCCTCCAAAAAAAAATAAATCAAGCGAATTTCAGCAGCAGAAGGGAAGGAAGGGAGACACAGATCCATTACTAGTGGGTAGGCGGCGCCCCACAGGATAGTTCACCTCAGATTAGAAAAAGTGACGACCGGCCCCTCCAGCTTAGGCTCCTCCTACTCCCATGTCCTTCAGACTTAAATTTGAGGTTGCAGAGGATAGTCGCTGCCTTTGCAGCTCCTCAGAAGTTTTTTTTATTTTTTCCAAGGAGACCTGGACCCCCCGTGGTCTAGAGGTCTCAGGGGGTCTCGGCACTGCTGGGACCCCTGACCCTCCCCTAGCAGATCTGCGTACCCCCTATGGAGGTCCCCGCAGAAGCCTGCCGGCCCCGGGGGATTCAGGGCGCTCCCTGGCGGAGACGCACACCGCATCTTTGGGGTGCCTGCGCGCTCCGCCGTGGGGGGGAGCATAGGGCCACGGCGCCACACATCTCTGGGGGTCCCTGTGGCGCTCAGCTGGGTAAGTGCTCTCTTTGTGTGGAGTGCTTCAGCAGCTTCGGTGGCAGCCGCTGTTACTGTCAAGTGGTGACTGCCTGTTTTTTTGTCTTTGCAGACTGTGTATGACGTTGGCACCACCGCTGCATTCACTGTTAGCAGGGGAGCAGGGACGGAGGAGCACGGCTCCGTTAGTAGGGGGCGTGGCTTCGCGTCTCTTGGCTTCCTGCCATCATAGCTCAGGCAGGAAGCTCCCAGGAAAGCGCGCGCATTCACTTTTAGTGCGGGCTCCGTTAGTAAGCACGGAGGGCGTGGCTTCGCTTCGCTTGGCTTCCTACCATCATAGCTCAGTCAGGAAGCTCCCAGTAAAGCACGCGCTGAGCTATCCCCGCCCCTCCTGCTTCTCTCCACTTCCGGGTCCTGCTAGCTATCGGCCATTACCTCGTGCACCTCCTGCTCTCTGCTCCCCGCTCCCCGCTCACACACAGACTCAGGAGGAGCAGTCACCGCGGCCAGCTGGTGAGTCTCTTCTGCTTTTTAAGGCAGAAGATCCCCTTTTCTCACTTTTACAGCGCAGAGCACCTTAGCTGACCTGTTAAGGCAGACAAGGTGGGCTTTATCCGGCGCTACCGCTTCTCTGCTGAGAGACACTCTGGGACGCGCTCCTCTGCCCTCTTAAGGCAGAGGGCTTTTGCGTGGTCTGCGGCATTAACCCCTTCTGAACGGGGTCTGGCCTCATCAGGACAGTTAACCCTTTCTGGAGGTGCATTCTTCTGGTTCAGAGGGTGCATCTCCCCAGTCTGTTAGGTTAACTTTTGCTCTGCAGTGCTGGGGTAGCTTTTCTCCCTCTAAGGAAGCGCTATAACCCTTCAGTGCTTGGAAAAATTTTTTCTGTGGGAACAGGCTGTGATAGCGAAATCGCACATCCTCGGTTACCATACCCATTGTAAGACGCTCGCAACGGACGTGGGGGGCATGTCGGATCAGGGACCAGGGGGCGCGGACCTCTCTCCCGACCCGTTTCAGGATCGGTCACGCGTATCCGATACGCCCAGGTCTTCGACGGTGTCAGGTTCGACTCTGGTCGGGGGTCTCAGTGATGTTAAAGTGGAGGCGCTCACTCGCTCCATTGACAGTCTTTCTGACCTCCTGGGTCATTGGGTATCAGCCAAGTCCCAACCGACGTCACGAGGCAAGAAGCGCCACAGGCCTGTGGTGGCGCTGTCTCCTCCGCGCAGCGCATCGGAGGCTTCGGAATCACCGACAAGCTCTGCTGGTGAGATCTCCGATTCTGATGAAGAGGATCGGCAGGGTCGCTCTGCTTCGCTTTCGGGCCGCGTGGGTGCTCTTATTGGAGCCATGCGGGAAGCGTTACAGCTGTCTGAAGAGGTGACGAGGCCTGGCAAGTCGGCCCGGCTGTATCAGGAGTCGCGTCGGGCTCGTTCGACACTGCCGGCGCATGATGAACTTAACGAGGCGGTGGAGAAAGAATGCCTGTGTCCGGATAAACGCTTCCAGGGGATGCGGTTTTTTGATGCCCTGTATCCCTGCTCCACGGAGACGATCGTTAATTGGGTCCCCTCTCCTGAAGTGGACGTGCCATTGTCTCAGCTGAGCAAATCTTCTTTGCTTCCTGTTACAGGGAAGGCCAGTCTACAGGATCCACTGGACAGAAGAACGGAGTTAGCGGCGAAGTCCATCTACAAGGCCGCGGGTCATGGATTCCGAGTGGCCTTGGGGGCCATGTGGGCTGGTGAGGCTTCTCTGAGGTGGTTGGATCAGCTGCGGACGGCGTGGCAAGATGGGACCCCACTGTCTGAGGTGGAAAGGCTTTTCCAGCTGTTGGAAGAGGCGGCCCGATATGGCAGGGATGCAGTGCTAGATACTACTTCCGTTCTGTCCAGGGCTCAATCCTCGGCCGTCAGTCAGGAGAGCACTGTGGCTTAAACAGTGGACTGGAGACTCCGTATCCAAACAAGGTTTGCTTAGTCTAGCGTACAAGGGTGGTCAGCTTTTTGGTCAGGACCTCACGGAGCTGATTGCCAAGGCAAAGGCCAAGGATGCGGCTTTGCCGCAGCGGAAGGCCGCGGCTTCTACGTCTGGTAGGTCAAGTGCCGGTAGTGGTCGTCGGTCCTTTCGGCCCAGGGGACGATTCGGTCAGCCCTCTTGGAGATCGGGTTGTCCCTCGTCTTCCGGTAAGAAGACCACCCAGAAATCCCGTACTCCCTGGAAACAACACTTCCGTCAGGACAAACGGAAGGTTGACAAAAAGCCCGATAAGGTGGACTGACGCCAGGATTGCACTCGAGGGCTCTCGGGTGGGAGGTCGTCTGCTACAATTCGGGTCGGTTTGGGCATCCAACGTATCGGACGCCTGGGTGACGCGGGTTATGTCGGCAGGCTATTTCATAGAGTTCCTTTCTCGACCCCTGGACAGGTTTTGTCAGTCACGCATCCCGTCCGCGCCCAAGCTGGCTGCTGCGGGAGGTCGACTCTCTTCTGCAGCAGGGGGTGGTGGTTCCGCCGGAGGACCGGGGAAGGGGGTTTTACTCCAACCTTTTTGTGGTCCCCAAAAAGGAGGACAAGTTTCGCCCCATTCTGGACCTCAAAGAATTGAATTTTCATGTCCGGACCCGGAAATTCCGTATGGAGTCTCTTCGCTCCGTCGTGGCGGCCCTTTCGCAGTACGATTTCTTGGTGTCGATCGACATCCAAGACGCCTATTTACATGTCCCTATCGGCAGGGCTCACCAGCGCTTCCTGCGTTTTGCCATAGGTCAGGCCCATTACCAGTTTGTGGCCCTACCATTCGGGTTGGCCTCGGCGCCCAGGGTTTTCCCAAAGATTCTGGCGCCGCTCATGGCGCTCCTTCGGAAACAAGGAGTTACGATTCTACCTGGACGACCTGTTGATTGTGTCGTCCAGAGCGGAGGAGTCAGTGACGGCTCGCGATCTCTCCCTTCAGTACCTGAAGGACTTCGGGTGGCTGGTCAATTGGAAGAAGTCGTCTTTGGAGCCGTCACAGTCAATCCTGTTCTTGGGGATGCATTTTGACACGGTACGGGCTGTGGTGTCCCTGCCTCCGGACAAACAAGCAAACCTTCGTCACCATGTCCAGGCTATGAGGTCGGCAATGGCGATGTCCCTTTGGAAGTGTATGCGCCTTCTGGGTCTGATGGTGGCGGCAATGGAAGCCGTACCGTTTGCACAATTTCATTCCCGTGGTCTCCAAGATCTTATTCTGACCCGTTGGGATCGATCGCCGGCTTCGCTGGATTGCTGTGTCGTTATCTCCCGCAGGGTGCGAGAGTCTCTTGGATGGTGGTTACGTCCGGAGGTTTTATCCCTGGGGAAATCCTTCCTGCTCCCACGGTGGTCGGTCATTACCACCGATGCCAGCCTGACTGGCTGGGGGGAGGGGAGGGGGTTTGGAACGTTCTCTGGGTTCAGGGGGTCTGGTCGTCAGAGGAGTCGTCCCTGCCGATCAACATCCTGGAGTTGAGAGCAATTTTTCTCTGCCTCTGACATTGGACGGTCCCTTTGAGCGGTCTGCCGGTCCGGATTCAGACGGGCAATGCGACAGCTGTCGCGTATATCAACCATCAGGGCGGGACGAGGAGTTCCAGACTCATGATGGAGGTCTCTCGGATCCTGGTTTGGGCCGAGTCCAGGGTTCCAGCCATCTCCGCGATTCACATTCCAGGTGTGCTGAATATCTCGGCGGACTTCCTCAGTCGCGAGCAGGTGGATCCCGTAGAGTGGAGTCTTCATCCGGAAGTTTTTGCACTGCTGTGCTCCCGTTGGGGGACTCCCCAAGTGGACTTGATGGCATCCAGACTGAACGCCAGGATTCCGACGTTCATGTCCAGGTACAGGGACCCGGAGGCTGTGGCGGTAGATGCTCTAGTGGCCCCGTGGGACCAGTTCGAGCTGATCTATGTGTTTCCGCCGGTGTCATTACTTCCTCTGGTGATCCGGCGGATCAAACTCAAACGAGTTTCGGCGATTTTGGTGGCTCCGGATTGGCCACGGAGGACGTGGTATTCAACGCTGGTGTCTCTTCTGGCGGCGCCTCCGTTTCCACTACCTCTCCGCCCGGACCTGTTAACCCAAGAGCCTATTCGTCATCCGGACCTGAAGTCCTTTCGTTTGACGGCGTGGCACTTGAGACCGAGATCTTGACCCGTCGTGGATTTTCGGCCGAGGTCATTGCTACCTTGCGGGCGGCCAGAGGTCCAACTACGACTAGGATTTATCACAGAACTTGGGAGGCCTTCTATTCTTGGTGTTCTGGATCGTCAAGGAACCCGAGGGTTTTTTCCGTTCCCAACTTCTTGGCCTTTCTGCAATTTGGTTCGGCCAAGGGTCTGGCGGTTGGTACCTTGCGGGGTCAGATATCTGCACTATCCGTGCTTTTTCGGAAGGCTATTGCCTCACGCAGGGATGTACGTTCTTTTTTTCGCGGGGTTGCACGTCAGTTTCCACCTTGGAGGGCGTTAGTGGCTCCTTGGCGGCTCAATCTAGTCTTGGAGGCTCTTCAGCATGGGCCGTTTGAGCCTATGGATTCAGCTACACTTTACTTGCTTTCTTGGAAGGTGGCCTTCCTGGTGGCGGTCACCTCCTTGAGAAGGGTTTCTGAGTTGGCGGCACTGTCTTGCTCGCCCCCTTTTCTGGAGTTCCACTCGGATCGCGTGGTGCTTCGTACCCGTGGCGATTTTCTGCCTAAAGTGGTGTCGCGTTTCCATGTCAATCAGGACATCGTGTTGCCCTCCCTCTGTCCGAATCCGAAAAGTCCAAAGGAGCGAGCCTTGCACTCGTTTGATTTGGTGCGAGCTTTGAAGTTCTATCTTACAATCACGCAAGGGTTTCGGAAGTCGGACTCTTTTTGTGATTCCTGCTGGTCGTCGGCGTGGTCAGCGGGCTTCCAAGGACACTATAGCTCGGTGGATACGTTCGGCTATCCTGGAGGCGTACCGGCTCAAGGGCGAGCCTTGTCCGGTTAAGGTTCGAGCTCATTCCACGAGAGCTGTTGGTTTGTCGTGGGCTTTTCATCAGGGGGCCTCGGCAGCGCAGCTCTGCCGGGCGGCTACCTGGCGCTCCGTTCACACTTTTACTAAATTTTATAAAGTGGACGTGAGTGCTTCCGCCGATGCGGCCTTGGGACGCAGGGTCCTGCAGGCGGCGGTGGTTTAGGTTATCTCTTTATCTAGTTTTTGGCTCTTGTTGCGCGCTTGACTATGTTGTTGGGGTGTTGGCGATTCTGCCACTGTTTCCCACCCTTGAGTTCTGGACTGCTTTGGGACATCCCACTAGTAATGGATCTGTGTCTCCCTTGGTTCCCTTCTGCTGCTGAAAAACTGATTTTGGTAAGACCTTACCTGTAAAATCCTTTTCAGCGAAGGAAGGAAGGGAGACACAGCACCCTCCCATGGCAGAAGTGTATTATTGTTTTCTAGATGCGGCGTTACTCCTTTCTGATGGCGGTCATCTGGGCGGGGGTCAGCGCGCTAGGGCTCTGTTCCATCATTGCCAGCTCATCGCAGTTGTCAGGTCCAGTGAATTGTGCCTGGGACTGTGTGTTTTGTTTCTGTTATATACATAACCTGTTCTCTCGCATTTCTGAATTTTCGGAAGGGGTTGTGTTGTTCCGCTGGTGTTGTCTGCTCTTCCTTAGCTTGTGTACGGACTGAGGAACATGGGAGTAGGAGGAGCCTAAGCTGGAGGGGCCGGTCATCACTTTTTCTAATCTGAGGTGAACTATCCTGTGGGGCTCCGCCTACCCACTAGTAATGGATCTGTGTCTCCCTTCCTTCCTTCGCTGAAAAGGATTTTACAGGTAAGGTCTTACCAAAATCCGTCTTCTGTCCTCCCAAATCATAATGCCTCTTTCATTTCTGTGCCCCACAGTATGCCTAAACAGCAGTTGACATTTACATGTTAAGAATTTCTGTAGTGATGAGCCCGCCTAATTTATGGGTGCATGGCTCCAGAAGCACCAGCTGGGAACTATAAAGACAGATTTGCAATTTTCACTCGGCAACATCTATCCATAAGTTCCAAAATATGGTCACTTAATGGAAGATTCAGCACTTTTGGAACTTAGGTGCTCTGTATATGGAGTCCACAAACTATTCTACGAAAAAATTTTCTCCAAGAGTCAAATAGTGCTCCTACAGGGTCTCGCCATGTGGCTATGTAGTACTGTACAACCACGTATGGGGTAATTCCATGTTCAGCAGAAATTGTGACAAATTTTGGTGCCATTTGTTCCCATTTCCCCATAGGAAAATGTAAAATCTGGGGCTAAAGAAATTCTTTTTTTTTTTTGTAGTTAAAAATGAGATTATTTTTTCTTCACCACTCAATGGTATAAAATTCTGTGACACACCCGTGGTGTCAGTATGATCATTGCACCCTAGATGAATTCATTGAGAGGTGTAGTTTGTAAAATCGGGTCACTTATGGGAGTTTCTGGAACCTCAGGGGCTCTTCCAGTGGATCATGGCACCCACAAACCATGGAATAAAAAGAGCGCCATAATAGTGCAGATTTTGTTGCTAAGCTTTGCACTTTGCCTCAAAAGTATTTCCCGATTTACATGTAAGGTACTGGTGCAATGGACCGCATACTTTGTTGTGCAATTTCTCTGAAAACTTGGGGTAAAACAAAATTTTAGTGGTAAAAATGTTATTTCTTCATCACCCAATGTTACAAAATTCTATGAGGCACATGTGTTATCAACATGCTCACTGCACCCCTAGCTGAATTCATTGAGAGTTGTAGTTTGTAAAGTGGCAGAACACCTACATGAGTGACCCCCAATGTGGCAACCTCAAACCAGTCCAGCAACATCTGAACTCCAATATGGCGCTCCTTCCCTTCTGAGCTTTGTACTCTGCCTCAAAAGTAGTTTTTGACCGCATATGGGGTATTGGCGTACTCGGGAGAAAGTGCGTAACAAATTGTGACGTTTTTTTTCTCCAGTTAACCCTTATGAAAATTAAAAACTTTTGGGCCAAAGCAACATTTTAGTGAAAAATTTTTTAATATTCCATTGATTCAGCCTGAGGTTTAAAAATGCTCACTTCTCACCTTTGAATTTCTCGGGAGGTATAGTTCCCAAAATGGGTTCACTTACGGGGAGGCTTCCACTGTTTAGGCATGTCAGGGGCGCTCTATAAGGCGACATGACGTCCGCTATCTATTCTAGCCAATTTAGCACTCTAAAAATCAAATGGTGCTCCTTCCCTTCTGAGCCCTGCCGTACGTCCAAACAGTAGTTTTTCGCAATATATGGTGTATCTGTGTACTCAGGAGAAATTGTTCAACAACTTTTGGCGTCCATTTTTCCCAGGTACCCTTGTGAAAATAAAAATTTTGGTGCTAAAGCAACATTTTTGTTGGAAAAGGTAAGTTTTATTTGCTTTCAAATTGCTTTAATTTCTGTAAAGCACTTGAAGGGTTAATAAACTTACTGTATGTTTTCAGCATTTTGAGGGTTGCAGTTTTTAACTCCTTTACCCACTTCCCCTAGCCTGTTTTCAACTTCATGACCAGGCCAAACTTAAAAATTCTGACCACTATTACTTTATGAGGTAAAAATCTGGAAAGCTTCAACGAATCCCACTGATTATGAAATTGTTTTTTTTTGTGACATAGTTGTACTTCAGGATAGTAAAAAATTTCTTCGACATGACTTGCATTTATTTGTGAAAAAAAAACAAAACTGAAATTTGGCAAAAAATTTGCAACTTTCAAACTTGTAATTTTTATGCCTTTTAAATAAGAGTTATGTCACACAAAATAGTTAATAACATTTCCCACATGTCTACTTTACCTCAGCACAATTTTTGAAACCTAATCTTTTTTGTTAGGGTAAAAGTTGACCAGCGATTTTCTCATTTTTTCAATAAAATTTACAAAACCATTTTTTTGGGGACAACATCACATTTGAAGTGACTTTAAGGGGCCTACATGACAAAAAATACCCAAAAGTGACACCATTCTAAAAAACTGCACCCCTCAATGTGCTAAAAAACACATTCAAGAAGTTTATTAACTTTTCAGGTGCTTCATAGGAATTTTTGGAATGTGGAAGGAAAACATTAACATTTAACTTTTTTTCACAAAAATTTTACTTTAGACCCAAAAATATTTTTATTTTTGCAAGGGTAATAGAAAAAAAGTGCCCCAAAATTTGTTGTGCAATTTCTCCTGAGTATGCCAATACCCCATTTGTGGGGGAAAACTACTGTTTGGGCACACGGGCGAAAGGGAAGGAGCGCCATTTGACTTTTTGAATGTAAAATTGGCTGGAATAATTAGCGGATGCCATGTCGTTTTTGGAGAGCCTCTGATGTGCCTAAACAGTGGAAACTGCCAAAAGTAACATCATTTTGGAAACTAGACTCCTCAGGGATCTTCTCTAGATGTGTGGTGAGCACCTTGAAACCCCAGGTGCTTCAAAGAATTTTATAATGTAGAGCAGTGAAAATAAAAATAATATATTTTTCCGACAAAAAAATGTTATTTTAGCCCCAAACTTTTTATTTTCACAAGGGTAACAGGAGAAAATGGAACCTAAAACTTGTGCAATTTTTCCTAAGTATGCAGATACCTCATATGTGGGGGTAAACTACTGTTTGGTCTCACGGCAGGGCTCAGAAAAGGAGTGACGTTTTGGAAAACTGACTTTGATGGAATGATCTGCCGGTGTCATGCTGCATATGGAGAGCCCCCGATGTGCCTAAAAAGTGGAAAACCCCTCCAAGTGACCCCATTTTGGAAATTAGAACTCTCAAGGAATTTATTTAGATGTGCGGCGAATACCTTGAACCCACAGATACTTCACAGAATTTTACAACATTGATCTGTGAAAATGAAAAAAACATCCCATTTTTCCCACAAACATGTTGTTTTAGCCCCAATTTTTTTCATTTTCACAAGGACAGCAGGTAAGTGGACCTCAAAATCAATTTCTCCTGAGTACGCTGATACCCCATAAGTTGTGGAAAACCACTTTTGAGGCTTAGAAGGGAAGAAGCGCCATATTGGAGTTCAGATTTTGCTGGACTGGTTTGAGGGTACCATGTCACATTGGCAGAGCCTCAGAGGTGCCAGAACAGCAGAACTTCCCAATAAGAGACTCCATTTTACAAACTGCACAGCTCATTGAAGTCATCTAGGGATGCAGTGATCACATTGACTCCACAAGTGGGTTACAGAATTTTATACCATTGGGCAGTGAAGAAAAAATTACATTTTTACCCCACAAAATTTTGTTTCAGCTCCAGATTTTACATTTGCACACTGGGAAATGGCTAAAAATGGCACCAAAATTTATCCCACAATGTCTGCTGAATGTGGCTACACCCCATATGTGACTGTACTGTACTGCTTAACCATATGGCCAGACTCTGGAGGGACGGATCGCTATTTCCCTCCTGGAGCGCAGATTTTTTTAGAATAGTTTGTGGACTCCATATACAGAGCCCTTAAGTGCTAGAAGAGCAGAATCCCCCCTCAAGTGAACCCAATTTGGAAATGATGTCCCTTTGGGAATTTATCTTCAGGTGTAGTGACAATTTTGCCTCCATACGTGTTTTTCCAGAAACAAGCAGCAGTGGAAGTTGCAGAGTGAAAATTGCAAACTGCCATTGTAGTGCCCATACATTGTGCCCAGCTCCTACTTCTGGAGACATGCACCCGTAAATTAAGCAGGCTCTCATTGCTACAGAAATGCCAGATACAGTTATGTCCATATATATTTGGACAGACAACATTTTTCTAATTTTGGTTCTAGACCTTACCACAATGAATTTTAAACAAACCAATCAGATGCTGTTGAAGTTCAGACTTTCAGCTTTCATTTGAGGGTATCCACATTAAAATTGAATGAAGGGTTTAGGAGTTTCAGCTCCTTAACATGTGCCACCCTGTTTTTAAAGGGACCAAAAGTAATTGGACAATTGACTCCAAGGCTATTTCATGGACAGGTGTGGGCAATCCCTTTGTTATGTCATTCTCAATTAAGCAGATAAAAGTCCTGGAGTTGATTTGATGTGTGGTGCTTGCATTTGGAAGGTTTTCGTGTGAAGTAAACATGCGGTCAAAGGAGCTCTCCATGCAGGTGAAAAAAGGCATCCTTAAGCTGCAAAAACAGAAAAAACCCATCCGAGAAATTGCTACAATAGTAGGAGTGGCAAAATCTACAGTTTGGTACATCCTGAGAAAGAAAGAAAGCACTGGTGAACTCATCAATGCAAAAAGACCTGGGCGCCCATGTAAGACAACAGTGGTGGATGATCGCAGAATAATCTCCATGGTGAAGAGAAACCCCTTCACAACAGTCAACCAAGTGAACAACACTCTCCAGGAGGTAGGCGTATCAATATCCAAATCTACCATAAAGAGAAGACTGCATGAAAGTAAATACAGAGGGTTCACTGCACGGTGCAAGCCACTCATAAGCATCAAGAATAAAAAGGCTAGACTGGACTTTGCTAAAAAAAACATCTAAAATAGCCAGCACAGTTCTGGAAGAACATTCTTTGGACAGATGAAACCAAGATCAACCTCTACCAGAATGACGGAAAGAGAAAAGTATGGCAAAGGCGTGATACAGCTCATGATCCAAAGCATACCACATCTGTAAAACACGGTGAAGGCAGTGTGATGGCTTGGGCATGCATGGCTGCCAGTGGCACTGGGTCATTAGTGTTTATTGATGATGTGACACAGGACAGAAGCAGCCGAATGAATTCTGATGTATTCAGAGCCATGCTGTGTGCTCAGATCTAGCCAAATGCAGCCAAACTGATTGGTCGTCGTTTCATAACTACAGATGGACAATGACCCAAAACATAAAGCCAAAGCAACCCAGGAGTTTATTAAAGCAAAGAAGTGGAATATTCTTGAATGGCCAAGTCAGTCACCTGATCTCAACCAAATTGAGCATGCATTTCACTTGTTAAAGACTAAACTTCAGACAGAAAGGCCCACAAACAAACAGCAACTGAAAACCACCGCAGTGAAGGCCTGGCAGAGCATCAAAAAGGAGGAAACACAGCGTCTGGTGATGTCCATGAGTTCAAGACTTCAGGCAGTCATTGTCAACAAAGGGTTTTCAACCAAGTACTAGAAATGAACATTTTATTTACAATTATTTAATCTGTCCAATTACTTTTGGTCCCTTTTAAAAACAGGGTGGCACATGTTAAGGAGCTGAAACTCCTAAACACTTCATCCAATTTGAATGTGGATACCCTCAAATGAAAGCTGAAAGTCTGAACTTCAACTGCATCTGAATTGTTTTGTTTACAATTCATTGTGGTAATGTCTAGAACCAAAATTAGAAAAATGTTGTCTCTGTCCAAATATATTTGGACCTAACTGTATGTGAATGCTAAATGTGGTTTAGGCACACTGTGGGGCATTTGGATTTGGGAGCGCAGAAGTTACTGAATTTCATTTGGGGGCGAGGAGCCATTTTTCTTTTCCAGAGCCTTTTGTACTACCAGTAACGTGGATACGATTACAGCAATACCACATTTATATAGTTTTTTGTGTTGCTGCTTTTACGAAATAAAAACTATTTTATAGAAAAAATTATTTTTGCATTACTTTATTTTGAGCGCTATAACTTTTTTTATTTATTTTTTGGTGCTAGAGCTGGGGTTTGTTTTTTGTGGGACAATATTTCCAGCGATACAATTTTATTTACATTAGTGTTTTTTATTTCGTTTCATTCCATTTTTTGTTTGGCGGTATGATGAAAAAAATATTTTGTGCCTCATTTTTTTATGGTGTTCACTGAAGGGGTTAAGTTGTGGGATAGTTTTATAGGTCGGGTTGTTCTGGACATGGCGATATCAAGTGTGTGTGTGTGTGTATTTACAGGTGCATCTCACAAAATTAGAATATCATGAAAAAGTTAATTTATTTCAGTTCTTCAATACAAAAAGTGAAACTCATATATTATATAGAGTCATTACAAACAGAGTGATCTATTTAAAGTATTTATTTCTGTTAATGTTGATGATTATGGCTTACAGAGCCAATGAAAACACGAGTCATTATCTCTGTAAATTACAATAATTAACAAAAATCACCTGCAAAGGCTTCCTAGGTGTTAAAAAAGGTCCCTTAGTCTGTTTCAGTAGGCTTCACAATCATGGGGAAGACTGCTGACTTGACAGATGTCCGGAAGGCAGTCATGACACACTCCACAAGGTCCCAGAGTTCCAATTTTCATTTGGAATTCAAGGTCCTAGAGTCTGGAGGAAGAGTGGAGAGGCAACCAATCCAAGCTGCTTAAGGTCTAGTGTGAAGTTTCCACAATCAGTGATCGTTTGGGGAGCCATGTCATCTGCTGGTGTAGGTCCACTATTTTTTATCAAGACCAAAGTCAGCGCAGCCGTCTACCAGGAAATTTTAGAGCACTTCATGCTTCCCTCTGCCGACAAGCTTTTTGGAGATGGAAATTTCATTCTCCAGCAGGACTTGGCACCTGTCCACACTGCCAGAAGTACCAATACCTGGTTTAAAAACAACAGTATCACTGTGTTTGATTGGCCAGCAAACTCACCTGACCTTAACCCCATAGAGAATCTATGGGGTATTGTCAAGAGGAAGATGAGACACCAGACCCAACAATGCAGACGAGCTGAAGGCTGCTATCAAAGTAACCTGGGCTTCAATAACACCACAACAGTGCCACAGGCTGATCGCCTCCATGCCACGCCACATTGATGCAGTAATTGATGCAAAAGGAGCCCCGACCAAGTATATAGTGCATTTACTTAACATACATTTTAATAGGCCAACTTTTTGGATTTTAACCCCTTACTTACCGGGGACGTATTAGTACGCATATTTGCGTACTGCCCGTTCAGTGAGGGCTGCTGCGCTGAGCCCTCAATGAACGGAGCACGTCAGCTGATTCTTACAGCTGACATGTGCCCGCAACAGCCGCGGGTGGAATCGCGATCCACCCGCGGCTGTTAACATGTTAAATGCCGCTGTCAGTCTCCGACAGCAGCATTTAACGCGCGCTTCCGGGTAGCGCGTCATAAGCCCCGCCCACCGGCGACCCCGTCACGTGATCGCGGGTCGCCGATGGGCGTGCATGACAACCCAGGGTCTGCAGCAGACACCTGTGGTTGTCATGATCTTGTCGCTATGAGCGCCACCTAGTGATTGGCTCTCATAGCACAGGACCATTTCTGCTGCATGCAGGGGACCTGCTCGTCCCTTGTATGTAGCAGAGGCGATCGGATAGTTGCTGCTTCTAGTCTCCTATGGAGACTATAGAAGCATGCAAAAAGTAAAAAAAAAAAAGTTTTTAAAAATATAAAAAAAAAAAAAAATATATAAAAGTTTAAATCACCCCCCTTTCCCCCCATTCAAAATAAAATATATATAAAAAAAAAACCCACATACACATATTTGGTATCGCCGCGTTCAGAATCGCCTGATCTATCAATATAAAAAAAGAATTAATCCGATCGGTAAACGGCGTAACGAGAAAAAAATTCTGAACGCCAGAATTACGTTTTTTGGTCGCCGCAAAATTGCAATAAAATGCAATAACGGGCGATCAAAACATCGGATCTACCCCAAATGTTATCAATAAAAACGTCAGCCCGGGACGCAAAAAATAAGCCATCAACCAGCCCCAGATCACGAAAAATGGAGACGCTACGGGTCTTAGAAAATGGCGCTATTTTTTTATTTTTTTTTTACCAAATTTTGGATTTTTTTTCACCACTTAAATATAAAAGAACCTATACATGTTTGGTGTCTATGAACTCGTAATGACCTGTAGAATAAGAAGGGCAGGTCAGTTTTAGCATTCAGTGAACGTGGTAAAAAAAAAAAATAAAAAACAACTGTGGTATTGCACTTTTTTTGCAATTTTACCGCACTTGGAATTTTTTTTCCCATTTTCCCGTACAGGATATGATAAAACTAGTAATGGCGTTGAAAAGTACAACTCGTCCCGCAAAAAATAAGCCCTCACATGGCCATATTGACCAAAAAATCAAAACGCTATGGCTCTGGGAACAAGGGGAGCAAAAACGAAAAAGCAAAAATGAAAAATGCTCCGGGGCTTAAGGGGTTAAAATAATTTTCCAAGCTGTTGTTATAATGCCATGGATATCATGGAAAAAGTTAGTTTATTTCAGTTCTTCAACACAAAAAGTGAAACTCATATTATATAGAGTCATTACAAACCGAGTGATCTATTTCAGTTGTTTATTTCTGTTAATGTTGATGACTATGGCTTACAGCATATGAAAACACAAAAGTCATTATCTCAGTAAATTAGAATACTTTATAACAGCTTGAAAAATGCTTTTAAAATCCGAAATGTTGGCCTCCTGAAATGTATGGTCAGCAAATGCACTCAATACTTTGTCGGGTTCCTTCTGCATTAATTACTGCATCAATGCGGCGTGACATGGAGGCGATCAGCCTGTGGCACTGCTGAGGTGCTATGGAAGCCCAGGTTGCTTTGATAGCAGCCTTCAGCTCGTCTGCATTGTTGGGTCTGGTGTCTCTCATCTTCCTCTTGACAATACCCCATAGATTCTCTATGGGGTTAAGGTCAGGCGAGTTTGCTGGCCAATCAAGCACAGTGATACTGTTGTTTTTAAACCAGTTACTGGGACCTTGATTTCCAAATGAAAATTGGAACTCTGGGACCTTGTGGAGTGTGTCAATGACTGCCTTCTGGACATCTGTCAAGTAAGCAGTCTTCCCCATGATTGTGGAACCTACTGAAACAGACTAAAGGTCCTTTTAAACGCTTAGGAAGCCTTTGCAGGTGTCTTTTGTTAATTATTCTAATCTACTGAGATAATGACTATTCTGTTTTCATTAGCTGTAAGCCATAATCATCAACATTAACAGAAATAAACAATTGAAATAGATCACTCTGATTGTAATGACTCTATATAATAAGTTTCACTTTTTGTTTTGAAGAACTGAAATTAACTTTTTGTTATTCTAATTTAGTGAGAAGCACCTGTATATAAAATTATATATATAAAAAATTGTGATCTTTGTATTTTTTCATTATTTGTTTTATACTATGTATTAAAACCCTTTTACTTAGTCCTATTATGGGACTTTCACTTTCAGCAGTCTGATCACACTTCTAAAGCATTGCAATGCATTAGAACTGACAGTCTGCTCTCATGTAAACTTATTAGATGATGCACTGAGCATGATTTAACAAGTTTACTAGCACCATGGCATCGATTGCGCCCCCGCGATGACTGCGCGGGGCGTGGCGATCAGAGGGGAGAGGGTGCTCCCTCACTCTACCTGCCTTCTAAAAGCTGCAGAGCACTTCCCAACCATGACGTACTGAGTACTTCTAAGGTCAGGATGGGGATAAAATTGTGTCACTCTTGGGTATTTTGTCACATGAGACTCTAAGTCACTTCAGATGTGAAGTAGTCCCTAAAAAAAATGATTTTGTAAGTTTTGTTGCAAAAACAAGAAATTGCTGATCAACTTCTTAACCCTTCTAACTTCCTAACAAAAATAAAATAAAAAATTATGTTGATGTGAAGTAGACATATAGGAAATGTTATGTATTGACTATTTTGTGTGATTACGACTATCTGGTTTAAGGGCATAATTAAAAGTTTGAAAATTGCAAATTTTCAAACTTTTGGCCAAAATTCGGATATTTTCACAAGTAAATGCAAAAAATATCAACCTAAATTTTCCACTAACATGAAATACAAGATGTCATGCATAAGTAGGTACCAGAATGCAACAGCAGAGACGCAGGCGAAACAGTATATTTCTTTTATTTAGCAACTAATATTATAAAATGCGTATTATATGGTAACAAGTTCTAAACAATGTTTTTTACTGTAAAATAAGCAGGAAATCACATAATTTATTCTGTTATCAGAATACACTAGAATTCAGGAGCTGGTAGTTTAAAATGATCTACTGGAGGAAAGGAGAACTAGATTGTCATTAACTATACCAGGCAAGGAGCAGTCTTTTAAAGCCTTGACAATACTCTGTTCTTATCACAACTCGCTGCCCGTTTTCCCTGTCACACTCTATCCACTTTCGAGAATCCGCTCTGGCATCTGCTGAGCCCCGTCTGACTACTCTTTCCCTCTATCCATGCCCGTTACCACATGTCCCTGTCAAAGGTAACTGCCCATCTCGCGCGTCCTTCCTGGTCGCCGGCCCAACTGTGAATCTCTGATCTAACACCTCCGGGGCTTCTGCGACATCCTGTTGCTGGCGCACACGTCTGACAACCGTGCCGCAGCAACCTGCTCCCGTCCTGTCGATCGACATTATCATGGTGAGGAACCTTGACTGACGTCACTTGGATCTTCGGGGCTTGACCGTCGACGTCTGGGCAAATGCACAGCACTTTTTTGTTCCTGACTGGAGCTTCGGACCCTGCTGTCGTCCCTTCCGTTGCCTCAGAACTTGCACACGCGCTGTTTTTCTCCTGAGCTGGTTTCCCTGACAACACTGTACCCGGAGTCCTGATCAAACTACTGCTCTGCCATGCCTCCACGTTGTTCTGGTTCTACAGTGTCTTGTCTCCTAACACATGAAAATAAAAATGGTCTCCGAATCACTGGGGTACATTGAATATTTCCAGAGTTATTACCTCATAACATAACTGGTCAGAATTATAAAATATGGCCTAATCAGGAAGGGAAAACCGGTGTGACAGGGTCACTGGAAATATATGTGAGGGGAGATATGTATCACGAAGATTGCTATCTTCCATGATGTGAAACCTAGAAGTTTCTCTCCAGCATGTTATGTACTGAGGGGTTAATCAGCCATGACAGGGTTGGGTTTTTTGTGAGTGGTTGTAAGAGATGGGTCAGATCTTGTCATATCTCCTCCTCAAGGGTGTGGTTGAGGAAGTTAAATGTCCAGCTTCTGAGTTTTTTTCTCTGTTTGGAGGCTTCCCTGTCTCCAAACAGTCCGGTGCTCAAGTGTGAGCTGAAGTGTTGTTTCCCACAAGGCTGGAGGCGCAGTGGAAAGGACTTTCTAGGTGCTGTTGATTTTTCACTTATGACAAAAAAGGGCCGTTTTTTGTGTTACTATTTTTTTTTCTGGTTTATGAAGTAATAAACTAGCCACGGACTTTAACCCACAACAGGCTCATGGGTGAAGGAGTTAATTGGATCTTGTACTGAATTATTTTATTTGTTTGACATCCTAAAATACATCCAAAAATGGTAATTGCTACTGGCAGGTGAACATAGCCTTAGTAGTTATATGAATTTGGATAAAGTGTTTAACCCTTTTAGCTAAAAATTTCGAAGGGGATTGAAAGTTAAGTACCCTAGAATAAAGGACACCATGTAATGGGAGGACAAGCACAGTATTCCACGTCACTGTTATTAATGTCCAAATGCCTAGAGGACACTTCCTTAGGCAAGCCTGTTTCTTTGTCACCACTAACGCATAGACAGTGAAAAGTGGCTTGCCTAAATATTGAAATGAAGCAAGTCAGTGAGCCCAAACAAACACTGCACTGATGTACAGAAACAAAAAATGTTATTCTCTATTTGCAGAAGCCCTCTACATATGCATCAGCCTTAGGGTATGTGCACACGATGCAGAAATGAAGCATAAAATTTCTGCATCATTTCTGCATCTCCCTGGCAGAAAAAACGCATGCGGATTGTACATGCGTTTTTCCTGCGGAATACGTGCGGATTCACATGCGTTTCCGCATGCGGATTGACAAGCGCTTTCCAGGCAATTTTAGCATCACTTGGAAAATGCTTGTGACAACTAGGTCACACTATATAAATCCATGCAAACAGCATGGATTTATATAGTGTGACTCGAGAGAATGGTAAAAATAAAAAATGTATACTTTACCCTCTGATGGCCCCCGGTGTCCTGCTTTACACTCCGTTCTCCCTCGCCGGCAACATTGAATTGAAAGACCTGCCGACGTCAGCGTCACGTGACCCGTCACATAACTCTCATATCAGCGCTGGTCCTTCAACAAAGTGCCGGGAATCAAGCAGGAGCGGTGCGCGGGCCGACAGAAGGTAAGTATATATTTATTTTTTATTTTATTCTTTTTTTTAAAGCTTTTTTATGGTACCTGGGTGTGGAGGAAAGTCTCATCTTCTCCACACTCGGGTACCATCCGCACATTAGAACGCGCCAATAACGCAAGTACAAATGCAGTCTTGCGGAATTGGCGCGTTCTAATGCAAGTCAATGGCGGCGAAAACGCCGCGTTTATGCAAAATTAATTGACATGCTGCGGATTTTTGAGCACGGCGTTTATGCTGCGGAAAAATCCGCATCATGGGCACAGCACATGCGGATTTCAATTGGGGAACATTGCTGCCCTTCTACCATGCGTTTTTCATGCGTTTCCGCAGCTGCAAAAACGCCGCGGAAACGCATTAAAAACGCATCGTGTGAACTCAGCCTTACTGTATAATTCAATCTGTCTGCTGCTCTAATGCAGAGTGATGTGCTTGTAGCTCTCCTATGTGTTAGTGCATCTTGTAATCTGTAATGGTGACCTTCTAGACTAAATTATAATAAAAATAATAAAAGGTAAGTGTTACTATACAGCACAGGGAGTAAGATTTTATTTGAGACAAGGCACTAAATTTTCACAAGGGGCAATATGAGACACTGTGACTAACAGTTGGATGGCTAAACTTAATTCTGCTCATTATTAATTTTGCCACCTAATATTGAGCAGACTTTAAGTTGTACTTGCTGCTACTGTTAAGTTATGATAGAGCGTATTGTAATATGTATTCTTACCTGTATCAGCTAATAAGTTACCGCTTTCTATAAATTTTATATAATGCAGTAAATCATACAGCTTCTGTTATTCAGTCCTTGTACATTGATCAACAGCTCCCAACACAATATGATTCTCTTTTGCTCGCTCTTTCGTGCTCATATTTTGGTGCAGACATCTTTAAAAAAGAAAAACACAACGTTTTATGACTTGAGAATATGGCCTAAAAGGGAATGATCTGGGGAAAAATAACCTAACTGAAATACCAATAATTAACTTTTTTCTACAGGTGACAATTGTTGGCATAGTAAGGCATGCAGAAAAGGCTCCAACTAACATTTTATATAAAGTGGATGACATGACTGCTGCACCAATGGATGTAAGACAGTGGGTGGACACAGATGTAAGTTGTTTTCTCTATTCAAAAATGGCACTATAAAGTAAAGAGTAGTTTGTAAATTAATCTAATTGCATGAATATAAACTAGAAATCTTATTATCTAATATCTGATGCCAATTTCACTGCTAAAGTAGGCTGTGCTGGGTATTTTAATTCCTGTATATTATATTGTATTTGCAGGAAGCAAGCCATGAAAATGTAGTTGTACCACCTGGAAGTTATGTGAAGGTGTCTGGTCATCTTCGTTCATTCCAGGTAGAATCATAGAGGTAGTTCTAAAGGGGATGGGGGGTGTGTAAAGCATCACTTGATATGTTGAAAGTAGAAATGTTAGGACCAACTCGATCTGTACTTCCAAGTTTACTATCAGTGAATTCTTGGCATTAAACAATTTGCCTATTTTGATAGCCCTGCAGTACTGCTCCCCACTCATGCACACAATTGTCCATAGGCTGCTATGTCGTGTTGTTTTTTTTTTATTCTTTTTTAATCTATGGGGTTGCTATGCTTGTATACTTGATGTGTGATGTTTAAAACTCTATCGAATACCTGCTACCCAGTTACATTACCATATTCTTGGATGCTGTTTAGTCCCAACAAATGTGCATTTGTGAACAAGCCAGATTTGATTTGTGTGAAATGACACATAGATGCACTTAGAGGTTGTTTGGCCTTGGGCTACAAGTCTTATGTCTCTTTGTGGCTGCAGACTTGTGAATCCTCACCTTGCGCGCTGTGAGGATTCTTCTGTGCTGGCAGCAGAAGGGTGTCTGCAAGTATGTGATTTGCATACATGCGGTCATGTGCCAACTTGAAGTGTGTGGACTTGCCCAATGTAATTGTATTGAGTGAGACCAGACAAGTCTAGTCAGAATGTGTCTGGAAGTATACAAATTGCATAATTGCAGTCAAATGACTTCCTGCTTCCAGCACCAGAGACACCTCACACCGCCTTGATTGCAGCTTTGTAGTTTAAGGCCGGACAACCCCTTTAAAGGAGACCGGTCACCAAAATAAAACGCTGTTAACCTGCAGCTTTGGGGTTTAGCTGCACGTTAATAGCCTTATTATGCTGGCCGGCGCCTGCATGTAGCAGAAAGCTCTGGGGGGGGGGGATAAAATTTTATTCTCTCCGGCAGCATTCGGTTTCAGTCATGGGGGCGGCACTGGCACGTGTTCAGTTATCGCTCTGAGTATACAGACTGGCAGCTGTAACTACGCCCCTGACCCTGACTGACAGCCAGCCCCAATACAGAGCCAGTGTCAGTCACAGCCGGGGGCGTGGTTTTAGTCATGTGGTGGCTCAGTTCACTCGAAGCTCTGTATACTCGAAGTATTGACAAAATCGGCCTCGCCCCTATAATTGAAACGGGAACGCTGATGGGTGGAATAAAGTTCTTTTTCTCTCTGCAGTATTAGGCTAAGTGCAGGCGCCAGCCAGCATAATAATGCTATTAACCTGCAGATTAACCCCATATCTGCATGTTAATAGTGTTTTTCTGGTGACCAGTTCCCCTAAGGACCGCAACTGAAAAGCTATGTAGCTGGAAACATGTCTGCAATGCCCAGATGTGACATATCCTATCTAGCACCAAGTCGTGTAGTCCCCGATTCATCAAGACTAACATGCATGTTGGGATCACACGCACTTGATTCATTAAGAAGCACACCTCTTGGTTATCAGGCGCATCTGTAAAGTGGCGTATGCCTCACCACAAATCTTACTTCAGTAAGGAGGGACTGGAGTAAGATTTCTGGTATATAATAAACCCAACAGCTCTTTGTGAATTAAACAAGCTGTGCTGTCACACCACTGTTCCGCCCACTGTGACAAAACTGCCTTGAAAATGGCAAAAGCTGCAAAATTACGCATCACACTCAAATTTTGCAACTTCTCAAAGTAGTTTACTTCTAGAGTAATTGCTTTGATGAGTTGGGGTCTGGTGTCGGTAAAAATCTGAATTTAGTATTGTAGAGTTTGTGCTAAACAATAACTTGAAATATTTCTACCTTGTAAATTTAGTCCCATTGCCTTGCTGCTGAATTTACAATGCAGTCATATTTAAAATGATTTTTTTGTGTGTTCTTCAGCTAGTTGAAGCTTTAAATTTGAGTTGACTAACAAATTTTCTTTTTTTTTTGTTTTGTGCCAGAATAAGAAAAGTGTTGTTGCATTTAAGATTGCTCCTATGGAAGACATGAATGAATTTGTATCTCATATGTTAGAAGTCGTTCAGGCTCATATGAGTCTCAGTTCCCAGAGTCCTGTAAGTTCACTATCGACACAAAACAAGTGTTTATTTGGGGTATTGCATTCTGTTCTTTTGATGCCATGTTGATATGATGCATGCGTGACTGGAAATAGATAAGTTAAAGGGCCATTTCATTTACGATACATCCCCCTCCTTTCTTTGTGAGATTTGCTTACATTGGCTGATGAGAATAGTAAGTTTATGGAGCAGGAGATGCTATGCAAGGGGGATTCTTTAATCTTTTACCACCTGAACCAGTTTTTTTCACAGTTGCATTTTTTCTTCCCCTTATCCAAGAGCTATAAACTTGTTAATTTTCCATTGTATGTATGAATTTGCAGGGCTAGTTGTAGGTTTGAATGGCAGCGTACCACCCCAAAAATGACCCTCCAGGTTCAAATTGCCATTGGAACCATCCTGTAGTTCCATGGGCCCTGGGTGATACTGTACTGTGTCTAGAATGGATTTTCTACTGTGATGAATGATCGTGCGGAGTGTCTAGAGCACACTTTAGAAAGAAGAAATGTGCCTGTGTACTGGTAACTAAAAGAAACCATGTACTGCAGGATAGGCTTTTTATAGAGAAGAGACACATATTGCAGGAGGGGACTGTAAGGCAAGATATGCTGCAGAATATTGCTGTATACAGATTAGCTAAATTGTGTTTGTTTTCTGCTGCTGAGCTTTCAGTGGTGTGAAACTGCAGTTGTCTCTCTAGATGCATATTGCAAAGGATTATCTTCTACTATATGACTCAACAGAGCAGAATTTGCAGTTTCACATCACTGGGTGTGGAGTGATGGCAGTCAGTGTGTGTGAGCACTGGCATCCGCTCCATTTCAAAAACAGCTAGTCTGTTTTTAATCACATAATGTCATAGACCTAATGTAAAAGAGAATACTTAACTGGGTAGAAGGGCAATATGACTAATTGTAAGTGCACAGTGCTATATAATATGATGACTGAAATATATTAAAGAGGAAACAATTTTTGATGTAAGTGCTTCTTTAATGAAGGTATGTTATGTAAGTAGCATAACAGGTGTTTACCAACTTGTAATCAGTCTGCCTAATTAAAGGATAAAATGTAATCACTGTGCTGTTTGGTATCATGGTGTGTACCACACTCAACATGGACCTAAGAATGCTAAGGAGAGAGTTGTCATGAGATTGGAAAGAAAATTATTGACAAACATGTTAAAGGTAAAAGGCTAGAAGACAGTCTCCAAACAACTTGATGTTCCTGTTACCACAGTTGCACATATTATCAAATTGATGACAAATTGAAGAGACAGAGAATACCAGTGGTAACCAAAGAACCCAGAACAACTGCCAAAGAGGTTAGAGGAGAAATCTAACGTCAAGCTACATGATTGTCATCTCCGCATCGGTCACTGTTTTGGCCAAAATGGACTTAATAGAAAACGACCGAGTAGGAAATGGCGTGTACGGTATAACATGGTGACGGCAGTGTCTTTATGCGAGTGCTGCTGGTGTCAGGAAACTACATATCATTAATGATATCATTAATTTACATATGTGTACTGCTCTGTATTGAAAGAGAAGATGCTACCATCACTCTGTGCATTTGGTAGATGTGCATTTTTCCAAAATGACAATGAACCAAAGCACACATCTATTGCCTTTCTGAAGAACAACAGAAGGGAAGTGATTGAGTGTCTCTTGATCTGAACCCAATTGAATATCTATTGGAAATTCTGACGACAGTTGAACATCACTTTCCATCCAGCATCCAAGTCCTAAAAGGTCGTACTTGAAGAATGGAAAAAGATAGCTGTTGTAATATGTTGCCAACTAGTTCATTCCATGCCTAGAAAACTTGGTGCTGTCTTTAAAAATTATGGAGGTCATACAAAATACTAGATTTAGTAGTGTTTGATGTGAGTGTGTTTTCATTTTTTGCATCAACTAATTTAAGTAAAACTGACGGTTTTATAATGAAATTACTCTACTTTGATGCTGTAGGTTAAAAAAAAAAATTTTGGAAATGTATTGTGTTTAATGAGATGCTGATCAAAATCTTACTTTTCGAGGTCGTCCCTCCTGGCAGCACCATCAGGAGGTCATCCTTCATATCCTTGATAGAGACAGGAACACACAAGAAGTAAAAAGGCCCCTCCCTCTACCACCCACAAGTGTTTTTCTTGTCCGTATCAGGGCCAGATGCATAGAAGGTGTACTCGTGGAGCAAAAGATTTTACCTTCTACTTGAGCAGGAGTTTCTGACTGCTGGGCGCAGAAGAATTTGGGTGATGGTCTCTCTCCTTCCTCCTGCAGTAGTGTTCAGAGGTTGACACCCCGCTGAACTCACCCTGGCCATTGGCGCTAATGTTCCTTTATTGAGCTACTTCCCCCTCGGGGCTCTTCTCTTTTTGTCTATTTCTGCCCGCGGCTGAAGTACACGCAAAAGACACCGGCATGCTGGAGCATTTCCGGTTACAGAGGGGATGACTCACAGACCTTTAATACTCGGTGTGCGTTCAAGCGTGAACCACACTTCTGGGATTTGAGAAAAAGAGCGTCAAGTCCTAATTAAAGTGGAAGTGCCTTTGATTCAGATGGAAGACTAGTGAGATGGTACTATTTAGGGTACTTCCAGAATGGAGCTGAAGTTACCAGTGCATTATAGACAGCCAGCTATGGAATGACAAACTACTGGCAGTTCTGATACCCCTTCTAAATCCCTGGTACAAGTGCGTAGTCTGGGAGTTTCACACTTACTAAGGTTTATTTCATCTGGCATCAACATTATATTATGTATACCTTTTTATCCCATTTGGGATAAGGATATTCATAAAAGGTCTATGGCCCTTCAGGATATAAGAAAAAGGGAAAAAATGCAACACGAAACTGCCTGACACATATGGGACACAATTATGCCCAGAGTGTATTGCCAAAGTGGTAAAGGAAGAGAATTCCTTGTTCATGACCAATATGAGGGCCATAATGAGAGAAGAGGTCCAAAATTCCGTTATGGAGTTGGTTTCGTCTCATTCCTCCCAGGCTGCGCCTAGGCCAAAGAGGAGACTGCGGTGGGAGATGGGGTCAAATTCAGAGGAGGAGGAAGTGTAATGCTATACTGACCCTGAACAGGAGGACGGGGAAGATTTTATCCCAACCTTACCAGAAGAGAAAAAGAAATAGCTTTTCTCTTGGGAAAACACCCATACGCTCCTATAGGCACTGAGGAATATGATGACAGTTGAGGAGACTCTCCATTCCTCCTCAATACAGGATGAGATTTTTGGGGGGTTAAGGTCCCCAACGAACACAGTATTCCCTGTCAATAAGCACATAAAAGCTATGATCTTAGAGGAGCAGGAAGACTTAGAAAAGAGACTTATTATACCAAGGACTTTCAGATCTCGTCTATCATTCGAGCTGGAAGAGATGAAGTTATGGGAAGTAATCCCTAAGTTAGACATCCCAAAAGCCCGAGTAGCCAAAACGACATCTGTTCCCTTTGAGGATTCATCACTTTTGAAGGATCCTATGGACAGGAAAGCAGATGGGCTTCTCAGGAGAACTGGAGAAACTTCAGCTGCAATTATTAAAGCTAACATAGCTGCTATCTCTATTGCAAAGTCCATTAATCTATGGAAAGAGGAACTAGAGGATTATCTTGGGGAGGGAGTGGGGGAGACATCCATAGATGAGATCCTGAAATCCATTCCTTTACTCAAAATGGCAAGAGGATTTATGGTGCATGCCTCAGCAGAATCAGTCAGATTTGCTGCAAGGAATGTTGCACTCTCCAATACTGTAAAGGGAGCTATATGGCATAAGACATGGTCAGGGGATAGTCACTCAAAGAACAAGGTTGTGTTCCATACCTTTTTCCGATCTCAGAGTGTTTAGTCCACTATTGGATGATCTACTAGAAGGAGACTCTGACGAGAGAAAAAAAAAAAAGGTTTCCAAAGGAGAAATCCAAAAAAGTACCATACTTTCGGAGGACCCTTTTCCGTCAGAAACCAGATTATACAGGTAAAGGGAAAACGAGTAGTTGAAGCTACCTGAAGGGAGGCAGAGAAAGAAATGCATTTTCTGAATCCAACAACTAACACATTGAGAAAATTATGCCATGGAAATGAGAGGAAGACTCCAATTCTGAAACAGCGCCTGGACAGAAGTATCCCAGCATACGTGGATACTTCAAACAATAGTGGTGTGGTAAGTGGTAATACCAGAAGAAGAATAGTTCCTTGGATACTACTCAAATTTTGTTTTCAGTAAAGAAACCTGGGGGCAATTTCTGCACAATCCTAAATCTAAAATTCCTGAACAACTGGGTGGTATACAAAAAATTCAAAATGGAATCGATAAGATCAATGATTCCTCTAATCAGGAAGGATATGGTAATGTGCATATTAGATCTCAAAGAAGCCTACTACCATGTGCCTATTCTTCCTCACAGTCCAAAGATACAGTTGTGCTCAAAAGTTTACATACCCCAGCATAATTTTTTCTTTCTTGGCCTTGTTTCAAAGAATATAAATGATAACAAAACTTTTTCTCCACTCATTGTTATTGGTTGGGTGAAGCCATTTATTGTCAAACTGTGTTTTCTCATTTTAAATCTTAGTGACAACCAAAACATCCTAATGACCCTGATCAAAAGTTCACATACCCTGGTGATCTTTGGCTGATAACATGCACAGAATTTGACACAAATGGGTTTGAATGGCTACTAAAGGTAACATCCTCACCTGTGACCTGTTTACTTGTAATCAGTGTGTGTGCATAAAAGCTGAGCTGAGTCTGGGATCCAGACCAGACTCTTTCATCCAGCCACTGACGTTTCTGGATTGTGAGTCATGGGGAAAGCAAAGGAATTGTCAACGGATCTACGGGAAAAGGTAGTTGAACTGTGTAACACAGAACGGGGATACAAAAAAATATCCAAGGAATTGATCATGCCAGTCAGCAGCGTTCAAACGGTGATTAACGAATGGAAAATCAGGGGCTCTGTAAAAACCAAACCACGGTCAGGTAGACCAACAAAAATTTCGGACACAGCTGCTAGGAAAATTGTTCGGAATGCAAAGAAAAACCCACAAATAACATCAGCTGAAATTCAGGACTCTCTGAAAGCTAGTGGTGTGGCTGTTTCTAGATGCACAAAAAGGAGGCACTTGAAAAAAAATGGGCTGCATATTCGAGTCACCGGAAGAAAGCCATTACTGCGTAAATGCCACAAAGTATCTCACTTACAATACGCCAAACAGCACAGAGACAAGCCTTCTGGAACAAGGTAATATGGAGGGATGAGACCAAAATTTAACTTTTTGGCCACAAACATAAACGTTACATTTGGAGAAAGGTCAACAAGGCCTATGATGAAAGATCACCATTCCTACAGTAAAGCACAGAGGTGGATCACTGATGTTTTGGGGATGTGTGAGCTACAAAAGCACCGGAAACTTGGTAAAAGTTGAAGGAAAGATGAATGCAGCACGTTATCAGCAAATACTGTAGGTAAATTTGCACTCATCAGCCTGGAAGCTGCACATGGGACATACTTGGACGTTCCAACATGACAACGATCCAAAACACAAGGCCAAGTCGACCTGTCATTGGCTAGAGCAGAACAAAGTGAAGGCTCTGGAGTGACCATCTCAGTCTCCTGACCTCAGTATCATTGAGCCACTCTGGGGAGATCTCAAGCACTCAGTTCATGCTAGACAGCCCAGGAATTTACAAGAACTGTAGGCTTTTAGCCAAGAAGAATGGGCAGCTTCACTATCAGAGAAAATAAAGAACCTTATCCACAACTACCACAAAAGACTTCAAGCTGTCATTGATGTTAAGGGGTGCAATACATGGTATTAAGAACTGGGGTATGTGAACTTTTGATCAGTGTCATTTGGATGTTTTTGGTTGTCATTAAGATTTAAAAAGAGAAAACACAGTAGTTTGACAATAAATAGCTTCACCCAACCAGTAACCATGAGTGGAGAAAGGTTTTTTTTTTATCATTCATATTCTCTGAAACAAGGCCAAGAAAGGAAAAATTCTGCTGGGGTATGTAAACTTTTGAGCACAACTGTATCTCTGAAATTCACATTGTAGGAAGGGGAAGTGATTCAGCATTACCAATTCCATTGTCTTCCATTTGATCTTTCCTCAGCCCCCCGCATTTTCGCCAAATTAGTGGCAGAAGTTATGGCTTTTATAAGGGAACAAGGGATATTAATCGTTAAGTATTTGGACGATTTCCTGTTAATTCCTGAATCACTCCATCAGCCAAGAGCCAGTCTAGCATCAACCATCTTAGTCCTAAAAAACTTGGGATGGATTATAAACTGGAAAAAATCGGATCTTATTCCCAGCAAACAAAAAATCTTCCTGGGAGTTTTCTTGGATTCGGAATGACAGACATCCTTTCTAGCAGAGAGGAAACAAAAGGAACTCTGCCAGTTCTTGCCTTCAAAAAAGAGATCACAGGTCTCTGTCAGAGAGCATGAAGATCCTGGGATTAATGACAGCCTCTATACCATGTGTTTGGTGGAGCCAATTTCACTCAAGACTGTTACAGCATCAGATTCTGGCATCCTGGAACAGACGTGTGAAATGATTGAACAAGAAAATATAATTGTCCATAATGACAAAAAAGTAATTAATTTGGTGGACTTCTATGACCAGCCTACAGAAAGGGATTATGTGGAATCTATCCCGGCTTGTAACTGTTAACACAGACGCAAGCAACAGCATATGGGGGGCCCATGTACAGGGTCAGTACCTAGGGGCCAAAGCCAGATTTTCTCATATTAAACCTCAGAACTTCAGGCGGTCTATGAGACATTGAAAAGATGTATGTTAACATTAAAGGATCAACACTAGTGTTGAGCGAGTATGTTCTGTTAAGCCCTTCGCCGAGTATGCTCGGGCCGAGCTCCGAGTAATTACAGCTGCTCGGTGATATGTATGAATCGCTCCCGTGTGCATAATTTGCGACTGTTTGAATCTGGTGTTTGAACGGTTTATCTAAACCTCCATATAAGCCCCAGACATAAAATCCCTCTCTCCTTAAAGACTGCCTTCCTGGTCACCAGGGCTGTGGAGTCGGTAAGCCACAGTTGCGACTCAGACTCCTGGATTTTATCAGATTCCGATTCAGACTCTGACTCCGACTCCTTCATAAATGGCCAATTCGTAACAATAAATTTACTGTTGTAAAATATTAACATCGTGCTTATTCAGTTTCTCACCATCATATAAGTAATCAGACCACTTAGAGCAAAAACTATATTTATGAGAATACAATTAGAATATAGCAAATAACTTTTATTAACTTTTCTAAACTCTTGTAAATAAATATGCAATAAACACTGTTATGCAGTTAATAAGAAGAAATCTATAAATTTGTCCTCAGAAAAAGTATTGCCTCTGTCAGATCCTCCTTCATGGATGCCCTCAAATCTGATCTAATTATTTTGAGAGCAGAGAACAACCTCTCTACACTAACTTTGGTTCGTGGCAAAGCAGTAACCTCTCGGGCAACATCTCTGACAATGTCAGGATACAGAGGAATCGCTTGTTGCACTGTTATTTTTGATGAACGGTCAAATTTCTCAATTTCTTTTAGTGCACATGAAAAATTCTGCTGAAATGTACTGGCTGTGTTCTTTGATGGGGATGACTCTTCTTCTATGCGGGAACGCTTTGCACGGTCCTTGTGATCCAAATATTTTTCCAGCTCAGTCACCTGATTCCACTGACTTTCATTTAGCATCAGTTGAGGGTTAGCCATGTCTACAAGAAAGGTTTTCAGTTCAACCAAGCGCTGAATCATTAAGTAAGTACTGCCCCATCGTGTGGCTTGATCAATAATTGCCCCTTTTCCAGCACGTCTCTTCAAAATTGAGTCAACTTTAGGGGTTCTGGCAACAGTAGCCAATTTTCTCACCTTGCCAATCAGTGCAGCAGCATGTCTTTCTTGCAGACTGTCTCTTATAGCCAGCTGTAGCGTATGCACAACACAGCGCATGTGATGAATGAAAGAACGTATTGACACAGTTTCAACAAGATCATCTAAACTATCATGTTGCTGTTCATCTGAAGCAACTTCAGTTTGCTCCTCAGTTACAATACTGTGTTCCTCTATTTCAAACATTTCTGTGTCTGTGGACCCAGAATGTTCTTCTAGCTGCTGGTCACCATCATTACTCTAATTCATTAGCTTAATAGTACTTATCATATTTGAAGCATTGTCAGTTACGACAGAAAGACCTTGCTCTTTTTTAAGTTCATAGTCTTGCAGAACCTTTTCCACCAAGACCTGGAGAAACTCACAGGTGTGATGAGCTTTGGTGTCTTTTACTGCCAATGTCTTGGTAACTATTTCATTTTTGTCACAAACAAATCGGACATTGATGGCAAAATAGTTCACTCTGTGACGTGTGCAGGCATCCATTTTAAGAAACAGAAAGCGTCCCTTGAGAGTTTTTTTAAGTTCTTCCTTTTGTTTAAAAGCTTCTTTGATTACTAATTTTCTAATACTCTCTCTCTCTCCAGAGAAACATCAAGCTTGCGGGACATTTCCCCATTCAGACACATAAAAGCTGGTCGTGAAAATAATGAAATAGGCACACTATCCTTTACAACAAGCTCTATGATCTGTTTTTTTAAATGTATCTACGGTCATTGTCACAGTAACTTTGTCACTGACAAAATATCTTGCAACTGATGGCTGCAAAGTTCTCTGCTCCTTTGTTTGGCTGGAAGAGCTGGGCACTGGTTTATTGGTTTGGATACAGTCTTTCTCATCTTCTGCTTTCAGTACTTCTGGATGAAAGCGCTGTAAATGTCTCTTTAGATTAGAAGCTCTGGTAGGAGCATTTTTATCTTTGCCTGAATATGCACTGATCTTGGCTTCACAGCATTTGTTTTCGTCTGGATCATTTGTCATACACTGACAGACATAATGTTTTCTATCTTGAGTGATTGTGAAATGTTCAAATAGCTGATTTAATGTGACGCTTCTTTGACATTCTCAGGTTTTTAATTCTGCATTCTCAATCCAAATGACAATTGTTTTTTCTAAAAACAATTGTACAATATTATTGCCAGGTCGTACAACTGATATAGTGGTCAGTAATACTGTTATTCCTCATGTACTCAGTTAACTGATGCAAAGTTTGTTGAAAGGATAATACTTCTTACAGTCTTCCTCTTCTGAGTAGCAGCTGTGAGATGCTTGGAAGACGCACACCTAGTAAACATCTAGTCTAGAGGAGGAGCTTTACTACTAAGAATTTGCAACGCATTTTCACTTTGGCTGCATGCACACGATGCGTTTTTCATGCATTTCCGCTGCGGAATTTCCACAGCGGAAACGCATCAAAAACGCATGGTAATCTGCACCCCATGGTCCCCAATGGCATTCCGCAATGTCAATGCACATGCTGCGGATTTTTCCACAGCGTTTCTGCAGCGCTCATAAATCCGCAGCATGTTCATTAATTTTGCGGAAGCGCCGCCATTGACTTGCATTGAGACGCATAATATCCGCGTCTGTACATTTGTACAAGCGGATAATATGCGTTTCAATGTGCGGATGGTACCCAGTTCTGGAGGAGAGAAGACTCTCATCCAGACCTGGGTACCATTGTACCTGTAAAAAAAAGAATAAAATAAAAAATAAAGTTTATATTCACCTTTCCATCTTCTTCTCTCTGCTTGCCGGCAGCGCTTCTCCTTCCAGGACCTGAGATAACGTCGCGGTCATGTGACCGCCGGCTGTCTCGCGATAGCCCGGCAACCAGGAAGAAGCCAGGACGAGCGCTGCAGCACATGCCGGGGCATCGAGGGTGAGTATAGCTTTATTTTTTTTATTTTTACGGTCACACTGTATAAATCCATGCCGTTTGCATGGATTTATACAGTGTGACCTAGTTGTCAAACACTTTCCAAGTGATGCTATCGCCTGGAAAGTGCTTGTCAGTCCGCATGCGGAAACACATGCGTTAACGCATGTGAATCCGCATGTATTCTGCAGGAAAAACGCATGCACAATCTGCATGCGTTTTTTCTGCCAGGGAGATGCAGAAATGCTGCAGAAATTTTCTGCTTCATTTCTGCATAGTGGGCACATAGCCTTTCAGTTTCATACATTGTAAGTAGGGGGGTTGGGGCAGCATGAGGTTAACCAAGTATAAGATTAGATAAGGGCAGTGGAGAACAGTGACACACAAGAAGTAAGAAATGTCTCTATCTCCAGCAGAACTGCTTATCACTGTTGTTCATAGTTTGATAGAACATATATATTTGTGTAACATTTATAAAATTCATATAAAAGTTCAATTATGAAATATTAATAAATTTTTTTTAAAGCTGGAGTCGGTACATTTCTACCGACTCCGACTCCAACCAAAACGAACTCCGACTCAGACTCCACAGCCCTGCTGGTCACCATAACTACAGCAAGATGAATAGGGCAAATACAGATGTTTTTCATCAAGGATCCATACCTAAGAATCTTAGAAGACTGCATTATCTTAAGGCTAGATCCCACCTTTTTTCCAAAAGTGGTAACAACCTTCCATATGGGCCAAGAAATTGTCCTGCCTTCCTTCTTCCAAAAAACATAAGGATAGTCGAGAGCTCACATTTAATTTTCTAATGTCTGAAGAACAGTCCTCCAGTACCTAGATTCCAATGTGCCACCTTTTTGTGGTCTCTATCTGTTCATTCAGTTTGCTGGAAGGAATAAAGGGAAGAAGACGTCAAAAGCGACCTTGGCAAGATGGATTAGGTCGGTAATCAGCTTGATTTATTTGGCAGAAGTAAAATCTCCTCTGGACACCATCAAAGCTCATTCTACTAGAGCAGTAGCTAAATCATTGTCAGAAGGAGCAGGTTCCTTGGTGGACCGAATCTGCAAAGTTGCAACATGGTCTGAACACCTTTTGCAGACATTATAAACTGGACATATTATAAGCCAGAGTATGGCCTTCAGAAGAAAAGTCCTTCACCCCCCCCCCCCCCCCTGAATGTATTCTCTGGTATTCGCCTGATGTTGAGATCAGGAGGGACCTGGAAAGTAGGCATTGGTCCTACCTGTAATTGGTTTTCCAGGAGTTCATCATGACACTAACCATTACATTCCCTCCCTTAAATTTTTCTGCCTGCTATGTGAAGGTAACGTATGTAGAAAGAAAACTTCATAAAATAGAGTTGCATCCATCCTGGTGTGGTACTTGGAAAATGACTGGTAGGTGGTAGAGGGAGGGGCCATTTAACCTTTTTGTGTGTTCCTGTCCCTATCAAGGGTATGAAGGACAACCTCCTGATGGTGCTGTCATAATGGACTCCTGGAAAACGTATTACCAGGAGGACTTTAGACTCAGTCCCCTCATGAACCCCAATCTTTCTCAGCTGCTGCAGTGCCTGCACCAAGCCAATAGTGTGCAGGATGCAGGGCAGTCTACAGAGGAATAACCTCCTCCGCTGCTCCACCAGCCCCCACACCTCAACCTGATTGTCACCTCTAGCACCGGAGAGAACTGGGGAGCCAGGAGGTGCCACCTGAGTACAGAGCATGCAGGGCTATGTGTGATATTCCTACCTGCTGCACAATATCTAGTAACTCTGCAGCTGCTGAATATGATGACTGATGCAAACAGACACTGCCTGAGGCTCAGTAATCTATCTGAAGGGGTGAAACAATCCAAATTCTGCAGGAACAATGTGATGCCTCAGAGTGACACTTTCTTATTTAATATGCATGTGACTTTTAGAAAAGCGTAAATCTGTCTGCAGAAGCGTCAGTGACACTTGTACAGGCATTATTGCGACTACTGAGCTGGGGCTCATTTATAAGATTCTCAGCACAAGAGGTCCAAGGGGGAGCTTTTATCCTTGTGGTGGAGAGTGCCAAGCCGACATAAGAAGACTTATTGGACATGCAATGCTTCTCTGGGAATTTAAATATGCAAATAGACTCTTAAGCAAGGAAGAGGACTTGAACTGTGGTGCCACCTATTGGATGTAGCAATCCTAAAAGTCAATATAAACCCATTTGACAAGCTTTGCCGTATGACTAGGATTCCCAAAGGAGCATTGCATGTCCTATAATTCTCCTTTTGCCTTCATGGCCCTTTCCACAAGTCAGAGGCCTCTCACCTAGCCAAATCAGATTTCCTGCTTTACACTGAGGAGGGGCAAACACCCCAAAACACATGTCTGCAAATGGAATGTCTGGTTTGGCTTTATCCTGAGTCATATGGCAAGGCTCATTAACCCTTTTCCGACCCAAGGCGTACTAATACGTATCTGTGCCCTGGGACTTATGGACCTGATACGTATTAGTACGCCCTATCTTTAAAGCGGCACCGCGACCGAAGTCGCGGTGATAAAATTAAAATTCCGGTGCCATCTTACCTCAGGGTAGATGGCGCCGGCATCTCGGGGGGTGGCGCCGCCCCCCCCACACCCATGATCGCTGTGATTGGCTGTTCAATTCTGAACAGCCAATCACAGCATTTCTCACCGTTTCCGGCAATCAGATTGCCGGAAACAGTGCTGTGCAGCCTAGGATCGGTGCTCCTAGGCTGTTGCCTAGTAGCCCCAGCCCTCTCCCCAAACTGCTAGGATCGGTGCTATCGCACCGATCACAGCGGGACCGCGCGGTAACAGGGCGGTCACGGGGCGGTGACCGGCTTGTGACCTCCCTGTCCTCATCAATCACACCAATCAGAGTACCTGACCGGGTGGTGACCGGCCTGTGACTTGCCTGTCACCACCCTGTGACCGCCCTGCAGATCCTCACACTTGGTGAGGATTTCTACAGAGCGGTCACGTCTGATCACTCTGTGCTGGGCCTTGTAGTTCCACAATCTTCTATGACACTACAAGACCTTTCTCTTACCTACTACTGCCGCTCTCCAGGGTCCTGGATCTCTTGCACCGGCATCCTGCTGAGCTCTTCAAGCTGCTGGATATTCAGCTTCGGCGTCCGGCTGCTGTCCAGGGTCCTGGATCTCCTGCTCCTGTCTCCTGGGTCGTCGGTCTCCAGCTCCTTATCCTGCGGATCCTGCTCCTGAGCCTCTTCCAGAACCTGCTGCTGATCCTGCTGAAAGAAGAACAGAGAAGACTTTGGTAAGTGCATCTCTGTTCTCCCCTCATCCCCCCTCCCCCCCCCTCCTCCTCTCCCCTCCCCCTCTCCCCTCCCCCTCCTCCTCTCCCCTCCCCCTCTCCCCTCCCCCTCCTTTTACCAATTTTTTTTTTCGTGCGTCCTGCAGCGGCCGAGCACTGAGCAGTGTCTACGTCACTGATCAACGTCCGTGCTCGCTGCTTTTCACGACTTTTCTTTTTTTCTTTTCTGTGTTCTCTGTTTTCACGACTTTTCTTTTTTTCTTTTGTGTTCGCTGTTTTCACGACTTTTCTTTTTTTCTTTCTTTCTCTTCTTTCTCTTGTCCCTGTCAATTCCCCCCCCCCCCACCTTTGCACCACATCCGCGCACACACCCAGCAGCTGCCGAGAGTTGATTGGTGACATAGTTCACCGATCCGCACTCGTGCTCGCTGTTTGAACCACCTACGGTAGTTTTTTTTTCTTTTTTTTTTTTTCAGGAAAAAAAAGTTCACACCAAGCACACTGACACACACACACTCTAAATAAAGAACTGACACACACGCACCACATACACGGGAAAAAAAAATGGCCGGCTCATCCCAAACTCGCTATTCAGCGGAGGAGGCATACTCTTTTGTTGCCTCCGACACTGAGACCAAGGGCGAGGATCCCACATTTCTTTGCTTTTCTGACGCCTCATCGTCCTCCTCTTCCTACTCTTCTTCCTCCTCTTCTTCCTCAGGTTCTCCTGGACCGCCCCGCAGTCGTCACAGGAGAGAAGATGTTTCAGCGCCCCCCAATACTGACCCCATATGGACCTCGCCCCCCAAAAATTTTGAGCCATTGATTCCTGATTTCGTGGCGGAATCAGGAATCAAGTATGACACTGCCGGCCTCACAGAAATAGACTTTTTCAAAGTCTTTTTCTCTAAGGATTTTATAAACCTCATGGTGGGCCAAACTAATTTGTATGCTCATCAGTTTTTGGAACAAAACCCCTCTTCATCATTTTCTAGCTGGTCTCCTGTAGACGCAGAAGAAATGATGAAGTTTTGGGGCCTGGTCCTTCATATGGGGATCCTGAAAAAAACAGAGATTCGGCAGTACTGGAGTGTTGACGTTTTGTATAACACTCCAGTGTTCCGAATGGTGATGATCCGCAAACGTTTTGAGGCCATCTACAAGTTCTTGCATTACCAAGATAATGCAAGGTGTCCTGCTCGCGATGACCCGAACTTTGATCGTCTTTTCAAAGTTTGGCCGGTCATCGAGCACTTCAACAACAAGTTTGGTGAAGTGTACGTGCCCCAAAGGGACATCTGCGTGGATGAGTCCTTAATTTCTTTCAAGGGGCGGCTTGGATTCCGGCAGTACCTGCCCAGTAAAAGGTCCAGGTACGGGATCAAACTGTATAAACTTTGTGAGAGTACCTCAGGGTACACTCACAAGTTTAGAGTTTATGAAGGGAAAGACTCCCGGATTGAACCCCCTGAATGCCCCCCTGTTCTGGGAGTGAGTGGGAAAATTGTGTGGGACTTGGTGCACCCACTGCTGGATAAAGGTTATCGCCTGTACATGGATAACTTTTATACAAGTATCCCACTCTTCAAGTCCCTCTCTGGGCGACATACCGCAGCTTGCGGTACTGTCCGCAAAAGTCAGAAAGGCCTCCCAAAGACTCTAATTGGGCAGCTGCTCAGAAGGGTTGAGAGCAGAGCCCAATGTAGCGACCACCTGTTGGTGGTCAAGTACAAGGACAAGAGGGATGTCCTTCTCTTGACCACCATACATGGTGATGGCAGCACCCTCAGCACTGTAAGAGGTTCCACTACACAGGTCGCCAAACCAGACTGTGTAGTGGGGTACAACAAGTACATGGGGGTAGTTGATCTCTCTGATCAAGTCTTCCAGCCGTACAGTGCTTTGAGAAAGGCCAAGGTATGGTATAAGAAGCTGGCCGTGCACATTCAGATGGCAATGCACAACGCTTTCCTTCTGTCTTAATGTGCAGGCCAGACTTCTGCGTCGTATCTTCACTTTCAGGAGACAGTTATCAAGGCCTTGATATTTGGCAGTGGTGGCGGAGCGGGTCCCACTACTTCTGGAACTGAAGGACCTCGAATTGTACCGGGCTAGCATTTCCCGGGGCAGATCCCTCACAGCGGAAAAAAGGGTAAGTCACAAAAGAAGTGCCGAGTGTGCTACTGAAGAGGAATACGCAAGGACACCATTTACCAATGTGACACCTGCCCCAACAAACCTGGCCTCTGCATGAAAGACTGCTTCAGAAGATACCATACCTCCATGGACTATTGAATTAATTTCTGACGTATGAGAACCCGACGAACACTACACAGCTGATGTAGTGTTCGTCAGGTTGTCATACTTCAGTTGTGTAGTGTTTGTCAGGTTGTAATACACAACTGGCATATAACACTACATTATAAAATTGACAAATCAGGAATCCGTTCCAAAAAGGGGGCACTTGTGGGGGAGCGTCAATGTTTAGGCACACAGGGGCTCTCCAAACGCAACATGGTGTCCGCTAACAATTTGAGCCTATTTTCCATTCAATTTGTTAGCGGACACCATGTTGCATTTAGGGAGTCCCTGTCTGCTCAAACATTGGAGGTCCCCCACAAGTGACCCCATTTTGGAAACTAGACCCCCAAGGCACCTATCTAGATGCATAGTGAGCACTTGGAACCCCCAGGTGCTTCACAAATTGATTTGTAAAAATGAAAAAGTGGAAAAAAAAAAATACTTTTTCATTTTTACGAATCAATTTGTGAAGCACCTGGGGTTTCCAAGTGCTCACTATGCATCTAGATAGGTGCCTTGGGGGGTCTAGTTTCCAAAATGGGGTCACTTGTGGGGGAGCTCCAGTGTTTAGGCACATCAGGGGCTCTCCAATCGCAACATGGCGTCCGCTAATTATTCAAGCAAATTTTACAATCAAAAAGTCAAATGGCGCTCCTTCCCTTCCGAGCCCTGCCTTGCACGCAAGCAGTGGTTTTTCCCCACATATAGGGTATCTCAGTGCCCATGGGAAATTGCACAACAAATTTTGGGGTCCATTTTTTCTTGTTACCCCTGTGAAAATAAAAAAAAATTGGGTCTAAAGTAACATTTTTGTGAAAAAAGTTAAATGTTCATTTTTTTCTTCCACATTCCAAAAATTCCTGTGAAGCACCTGAAGGGTTAATAAAGTTCTTGAATGTGGTTTTGAGCACCTTGAGGGGTGCAGTTTTTAGAATGGTGTCACTTTTGGGTATTTTCTGTCATAAAGACCTCTCAAAGTGACTTCAAATATGATGTGGTCCCTAAAAAAAAATGGTTTTGTAAATTTTGTTGGAAAAATGAAAAATCGCTGGTCAACTTTTAACCCTTTTAGCTCCCTAACAAAAAACAATTTTGGTTCCAAAATTGTGCTGATGTAAAGTAGACATGTGGGAAATGTTATTTATTAACTATTTTGTGTGAAATATCTCTCTGATTTAAGGGCATAAAAATTCAAAGTTTGAAAATTGCAAAATGTTCAAAATTTTCACCAAATTTCCGTTTTTTTCACAAATAAACACAAGTGATATCGAAGAAATTTTACCAAAATCATGAAGTACAATATGTCACGAAAAAACAGTCTCAGAATCAGGGGGATCCGTTGAAGCTCCAGAGTAATTACCTCATAAAGTGACAGTGGTCAGAATTGTAAAAATTGGCCCAGTCATTAACGTGCAAACCACCCTGGGGGGTAAAGGGGTTAGAGGGTTGATATTGAGTTTTAGGATTACTACATCCATTAGGTGGTGCTAGAGTTCAAGTCCTCTTCCTCGCTGTAAAGGCTCTTGGCACAAGAAAACCTTTTTTTTTGTTTAACACATCCAATTGTGGAACTTATTATTATTCCAAGATCTATTGATTAAAATCTATTTGATTAAAATGTACTTTGTGAAACAACGCCTTTTAAATGTGGCTCTCGTATATTACTATTTTTAATGTAAATGAAAGTTATAGGAAACCTTGCGGTAACCTGGTATTCAGCTCGCCCATGGACCGAGGATCTCTTCTGCACGGACTGTCTTGTAGTATGTATGCAATGACTAAGGACGTAACCGTCTGAAACGCGTATGCGATTACTCTGTCTGGAGTGTTTATGGATTTGCAATACAGAAGAATTTTTAATTGCATGCATGTACCTAATTTTTCTCTATTTTTAATGTAGTTGTAGTTATTTTTAAACTGTTACAAATAACTACGATCTTTTTTTGACTATTAAGACACAGTTTTAGAAAGATTCTTCCTATTTGACCCTCGTGTAGATATAAGCTTTCACTAACCTGCGCATACTGGTCTAGCACCATTTCTTACTCTGTGCTGATCACATAGATCAGTGTCGGCAGGGGAGAGAGAAAACAATGCAACATCATGGTTATCGCTGTTATCGGAGCACAGCACTTTTTGAATGATTTGCCCAAAGATTTAAGGAGGCAGTCAGGGAGGTCTGGCATTGCTGACTATCCTAACTGCGGTCTACAACATGCACACAATTTCTAGCAAGATTACACTTTAAAACTGAGTCTTCTAATTAGAAAAATGTGCTAAAATATTTTCAAAACATGCTTTTTCATTTTATTTGCTCTAATCTTGTGATGAATTGACACTACTAAATTTTCTCCCTTTTTAATGTAGCCTGGAGGTGGGGGAACTTCTATGGTGCTCAGTACACCTAGCCGAATGGGAAGTACTGGAGGAAGCTTCACAGGAGGAAGTGATATGCAAACAAATGGACTGACACCACATCAGAGTCAGGTGAAAACATGTAGATCCGCTACTCTCTCTCTAAAGCTGGCAGTTGTTGTAAAGACATGACAACAATCCAATTCAATACAACACGTTCCAACTTATTATGCAAATAAAGTTTTTCTCTGATTTTCCTAAAATGGTTGATGCAAAGGAGTCAGTATAAGGGTATGTGCACACGATGCAGAAATGAAGCAGAAAATTTCTGCATCATTTCTGCATCTCCCTGGCAGAAAAAACGCATGCAGATTGTGCATGCGTTTTTCCTGCGGAATACATGCGGATTCACATGCGTTTCCGCATGTGGATTGACAAGCGCATTCCAGGCGATTTTAGCATCACCTGGAAAGTGCTTGACAACTAGGTCACACTATATAAATCCATGCAAACAGCATGGATTTATATAGTGTGACCCGAGAGAGTGTATATACTTACCTCCGATGGCCCGCGCTGTCCTGCTCACTCCGTTCTCCCGGCAACTTTGAATTGAAAGACCTGCCGACGTCAGCGTCACGTGACCCGTCACATGACTCTGACGTCAGCGCAGGTCCTACAACTCTCTGCAAGTGCCGGGAACCAAGCAGGAGCGCTGTGCGGGCCGACAGAAGGTAAGAATACATTTATTTTTTATTTTATTCTTTTTTTTACAGCTTTTTTAATGGTACCTGGGTGTGGAGGAGACTCTCCTCTTCTCCACACTCGGGTACCATCCGCACATTAGAACGCGCCAATTACGCAAGTACAAATGCAGTCTTGCGGAATTGGCGCGTTCTAATGCAAGTCATTGGCGGCGAAAATGCCGCGTTTCCGCAAAATAATTGACATGCTGCGGAATTTTGAGCGCAGCGTTTACGCTGCGGAAAAATCCGCATCATGGGCACAGCACATGCGGATTTCAATTGGGGAACATTGCTGCCCTTCTACCATGCGTTTTTAATGCGTTTCCGCAACTGCAAAAACGCCACGGAAACGCATTAAATACGCATCGTGTGAACTCAGCCTAATATTCAAATAATCAACTTTTAGATTATAAATCAATTTTTTATTGCACAACGATAACAGTATTTTTTTCAAAACTTAAACTCAAACTGCACTGTTCCAAATTATTATGCACAGCAGTTTCTCAACATTTTATAGAATGTAAAGCACTTAAAGCACCAAAAATGGACATCTTAATGCTACAAATTCAACACAGGTTACATTTACTGAAATCAAAAGCTTTTTCAATCAAAATCATCTTAACAGGCCTAATTACATGTTATGATAGGATCCCTTCTTTAATGTCACATTAACAATTCTTGTATTTATTAATTTGTGAGTTTTTGAATAGTTTCTGCTTTAATCTCTTTGCAGGATGCCAGAATAGCCTCCCACAGCTGCTGTTTTGATGTGAACTGCCATCCACCCCCATCATAGATCTTTTGCGTTAGGATACTCCAAAGGTTATAGATAGGGTTTTAGGTCAGGGTAGGATGGTGACCACACCAGGGGTTTCTCTCCTTTTATGCCCATAGCAGCCAATGACTCAAAGGTATTTTTTACAGCATGAGATGATGCATTGTTATGCATGAAGATGATTTTGCTACGGATGGCACGCTTCTTTTTTTGTAGCATGGAAGAAAGTGGTCAGTCAGAAACTCTATACTTTGCCGAGGTCATTTTCACACATTCAGGGATTCTAACGGGGCCTACCAGCTCTCTCCCCCGTTATTCTGGCTCAATACATGACTGCCACTTCCTTGCTGACGTCACAGCCTTGTTAGGACACGGTGGCCGTCCACCAACCATCCACTACTCCTTCCATTTGGACCATTCAGGGTTGCACTCATCAGTAAACAAGACTTCATGTCTTCATGTATGTCTGGGCACACTGCAACAGTGTCTGTGAGCACTGTTTATGGGTGACCGAATAGTAGGTTTACACACAACTGCAAGGCTAGAGGATCCTATAACTTGAGGTTTGCGAGACTTTATCTGGACGAACCCATCTATGCTCTGTATCAGCCACAAGTATCTTCACTAATTATCACAGGTGTTTTGAGAATGTCTTCAGTGATCCAAAGAACCATGAGACACAATAACTCGTCCATGAATTTATTTGAAAAACAAAAAATGACATCTTCATGACACTTAAATGCATGGCTGTGGAGTTTTAGTCGTGGATTCGGAGTTGGTGTCCATTTTGGTGGAGTCAGTATAAAATGGACCGACTCAGACTCCTAAAATATACAAAAAATTGGGTACAGTAGTTCAATGCAGTATGTGCTGTAAATGTTTTCATAAGAATTTGGGAAAGTTATAAAATGTCCTATAAATGGCTGTTGTGTTCCTGATCTAAGGATTTAGGCTTTTAGTTGAGACTAATCTGTGCTGCACTTTATGTACATGCTTAGTAGTGAGGCAGTGCTGTGGAGTCGGAGTCGAGGAAATTGAGGTGTCTGAGTTAGCTTAATGACTCCACAGCCCTGCTCTTAAATCCAATATGCATAATAATTTGGAACATGGTGTAGATTCTTGAACTTGAGAGTTGTTTACTGAAACAAAAAATGTAAGCTATGTCCACACCAATTTTTTTTTGAGTTGCTTAAAAAAACACACGTTTTTGAAGCGTAAACAGTTTCAGGATGATTTGAAAAAGTTTTCTCCAGGATCTACTAAGAAGTGACATGCACTTTATTTTTTCCACCAGACATTTTTCAAAACCTTTTTCAGGGAAAACAAAAAAGTGGATTTCCCATCAAAATGTATATGAAGGTTTTTTTAACCCCTTCGCAACCCTGGGATTTTCCGTTTTTGCATTTTCGTTCTTTGCTCCCCTTGTTCCCAAAAGCATAGCGTTTTTATTTTTTGGTCAATATGGCCGTGTGAGGACTTATTTTTTGCGGGACGAGTTGTACTTTTCAACGCCATTACTAGTTTTACCATATCGTGTATGGGAAAACGGGAAAAAAATTCCAAGTGCGGTGAAATTGCAAAAAAAGTTCAATACCACAGATGTTTTTTTTATTTTTTTTTACCACGTTCACTGAATGCTAAAACTGACCTCCCATTATTATTCTCCAGGTCATTACGAGTTCGTAGATACCAAACATGTATAGGTTCTTTTTTATTTAAGTGGTGAAAAAAAAGTATGACCTAAATACAGTATACTAATACATAAAAGTTAAAGACCTAAAGAAAGTGACCAGTGTTTGCCCTTTCTGCAGAGAAAGGTTAGAGATATGGGCCCTTTTTTATTTAGTGTTCACGATATGCTAATTTTTATGGTCTTTACAACGGGGCTTTGCTCAGAGTAATAATTCAAGTCAACCAAACAAGCCTAACCCCTTCAGAATCTTTGACCCACACGCCCACGGTAAGGACTGCAAAAATTGGCACTGAATAAGAAGACACATGTCTGTGGAACCAATGTGTGGATTAAAAAAAATAATCTGGGTTATCAGAAATTAATTAAGAACAAAACTGGCCACATTTGGCAGGTCTATTTATATTGCTAACTTATCTTTGGGATGGGTCCACAATATCTAATAGGTGGAAGGGGGACGCCCGGCATCCCCGTCGAACAGTTGCTACCAACGGAAGCTTGAAGTTCTCAGTTGCAGAGCTGCACAGCCTAGCTCCATCAACTGTATAGTGGCCGTGGCCGGGTACTGCACATCCGCCCCCTATTGATTCTAAAAGGAGTGGATGTGCGGTACCCGGTCGCAGCCACTATACAGTTGACAGAGCTATGTTGTGCAGCTCCGCAGCTAAGCGCTTCCAGCCGGCAGCTGATCAAGAGGGGTGCCTGTTGTCACACCCCTACCGATAAGATATTGATGACCTGTCCTAAGGATAGGCCATCAATATAAACATCCTGGACAGACATAATTATATAAGAATTATATTTGAATAAGAGCCATATATTCCACAGCTTGTACATATAAAAAGCAGAAATGTTTCCAAAACTGCCTTCAGTTATGGCTTTAATTTTGTATCAGGATAGAAGATGAATGCAGCCACCTGACTGTTTTATTAACCATTTCACTAGGTTTTTTGCTTTTCTTCCTCTCTCTGCATCACATGTTGGTTATACTTTTCCACTAAACTTTGAGTTGCTGATAAATCTCAACCAGATTCCCAACTTCACTTTCAAGTAAGGTGCTTGGATCACTCGTATCGGCAACACTTTTTTAAAATATTTTTTCTGATAGGCAATCATGAAACAAAAAAAAAACACTTTCTCTAATCTTTTAGATTTTGAATCTGATAAAAAGCTGCAAGGGAAATGAAGGCATGGGCTTCGAGGAATTAAAGGCAAGGCTTCAGGGAATGAACGTTAATACCATTAAGTAAGTAAAATGTATATGGATACTTCATAACACCTGGCCAGCCAATCATTTAATCTTTTCGGACAAGTCTTCCTAATTGACATTGACAGCAGGAGATTTGGGATATAGTAGATTGTGCAACTACTATAGTCTGATATGACTATATTAACATTGCAGCTATTGGAAAGTAGTGAGTTTCTTGTATAGCAGGAGCCAACAATTTACAAACTAATATATTAGATTACAGCTCGCTTTTTTTTTTCTGAAAGCAGGTAGTCTTGTAACAGTCTCTAAATGTAAGAAGGGCTCTTTCACAATGAAGCAAATGGCTGTGTCCCCCAATGCTCATCCAGACTGTCTTTCATATACATTTTGTAGGTCTATTGCTTTATAGTCCTCTCTACCCTGTATTGCATTGAAGGCTTCCTGTATAGTCAGCAGCCTTGTTCGGCAGCTATTCAGCATCCTGCTCGCATTATCTATGCATTTGTCTTCTAATATAATCACAACATTCCATATGTGATTCCTAGCAAGCAAACAGTGCTGTACTGTGGATGCGGCTAGCCGTGTTGGAAATTCTTTAATTCTTTCATGTCTGATGTTTCTCTCTTGAAGTGAGATGTTGTATACACTGCTACCGTATTTTCCGGAGTATAAGACGACTGGGTGTATAAGACGACCCCCAACTTTTCCAGTTAAAATATAGAGTTTGGGATATACACGCCGTATAAGACTACCCCTCTTCTAACGCAAATACTGTAAAAAAATAAAAAATCAGATTTGATTTCAATATGGTAATTTTAAAGTGATGAACCTTACCGGTGATTGGCTGGTTGTTGTATACAAATCCTGCTTGGATTGGTCAGCTCTCCCTTCCTGCCCAACTCTCCCTGTCTCCAAGACTATCAGAGCGGTAGCGTATCCCTCTGGCCCTTGTATCATTACTGGTACTTCCTTCTCTGCCTCTCTGATCTCGCTCCTGAGGACTACAGTGACGAGGTGAGGGGGACACCTGCAGCTTGCTTCACTTACACTTTCCTGGTGAGGCGCAGGTGTCCCCCTCACCTCGTCACTGCAGTCCTCAGGAGCGAGATCAGAGAGGCAGAGAAGGAAGTACCAGTAATAGGATACAAGGGCGGGCCAGAGGGATGTGCTACCGCCCTGATAGTCTTGGAGACAGGGAGGGCTTATAAATTACCATAAATACCGTATTTTTCGGACTACAAGACGCCCCGGACCATAAGACACCTAGGTTTTAGAGGAGGAAAATAGAAAAAAAATGTAAGCAAAAAATGTGTTCACAATGCACTTTTAAGGGGGAGGGGGTCTTCTGCTGACACTAGTATAGGGGTAATGTCCCCCAATTCTGACAATATCCCCCATCCTGGTATATATGCCCCCCCCCCCTTCCTTTTATACGTGGCATCCCTCCATTCTGGTATGCATGGAACCCCTCCATCCTGGTATGCATGGCACCCCTCATCCCTGTCCTGGTATGCATGGCACCCCTCATCCCTGTCCTGGTATGCATGGCACCCCTCATCCCTGTCCTGGTATGCATGGCACCCCTCATCCCTGTCCTGGTATGCATGGCACCCCTCATCCCTGTCCTGGAATGCATGGCACCCCTCATCCCTGTCCTGGTATGCATGGCACCCCTCATCCCTGTGCATGGCCCCCCTAATCCCCATCATGCTGCACATAAAAAAAAAAATAAACATTCCTACTCGCCTTTCTTCTCTCCTCCAGCGCTGCGTCCTGTCTGCCCGCACTGATCTCTCCATGTGAGCCCCGCATGGCGTCACTACCATGCGCAGCTCACAAGGAGAGATCAGCTGCCGGAAGTTACTGCTCCCCACGCTGGGACTGTGTGCGCGGGAAGCAGTGACTTCATGCTCCTTAATAGCTGGCACACACGCGGCTCCTGCTGCTGCCGGGCGATCGCGTGTGCCCGCTATTAAAGGGCATGAATATTCACCCCTCCCCACGCCCATGGTGAGAGGTTGAATATTCATGCCCTTTAACAGCGGGCACAGGCGATTCCAGCAGGAGCCGCGCTGCGTCTAGACTGTGTGCCGCTATTCAGGAGCATGAATATTCAGTGCTCCCACGCCCCATGGGCGTGGGGAGCAGTGAATATTAATTTTCTTTAGCAGCGGGGACAGTGTAGGCTGCAGCAGGTGGCGGCTGCCTCCTGTGCCCCGCTCCTCTGCGGCTACTGCTCACCCCACACATCTATCTATCTATCTATCTATCTATCTATCTATCTTATATATATATAGTGTACCCCCTCCTCCCCCAACATTCGGAGTATAAGGGTATACGCCCTATAAGATGACACCCGGCGTTTAAGACGACTCCTGACTTTTGAGAAGATTTTCAGGGTTTAAAAAGTCGTCTTATACGCCGGAAAATACGGTAAATATTGCTTAATGAACTTTTTTTTTTCCTCAGGCAAGCGTTGGACTTCCTGAGCAATGAAGGCCACATTTATTCAACTGTGGATGACGACCATTATAAGTCAACAGATGGTGATTAATAAAATCAAGTTACGGGTGGATGATTAGAAATTCCCAATCCGATTAGTGGTGTTTACTTTAATAAGCTCTACCCTTTTTGAAGCATCAAATTTGCTCAACAGGCCTAGTTTTGTTTTTGTTTTTTTTTGCTTGGAATTCAAGGAAACTTCATGTTGTGAAATTCTTTTTACCGGCAAAAGTACTTTAAATGCTTGTAAATAGTGTATTCTATCACACACAAATAAAGATCTTTACTAAATATTGTACAAATGTTGTAAATTCACTGTTTCATTAATTTTGTCGAGTACATTTGGTTAGATTATAGCTGTCGGTGTTCAATCATCAATTTAGGCTGCGTTCACACATTGCTTATTTCCCTGCGTTTTTTTACGCTGCGTATTTTCCTGCTTTTTTTACCTGCATTTTTTTAAGCAGGTAAAAAAACACCTCCATTTACACACTGCGTAAAAAAGCGCAGCAAAAAACGCAGTGTGAAAATGAAGGGTGACATGTGTACTGTCTGTGTCTATGTGTCGTGTGTGTCCCTAGCAGTGTATGTACAGACTATGGATACTCGCCTACCCGATGGATGAGAGACGCGTCTGCTCCGTCCCACGCTTGCAGCATCTGCCGTGAAGCGATCAGCTGACTGTCACGTGACCGGCTTGTAATCAGCTGACCGGAAGCCGGTTACAAGCCGGTTAGCTAACAGCTGATCGGCTCACCGGCAGATGCTGGAAGCGCGGGATTGGAGCGGACCGGACTGGACGCCTCTCCCCTGACATCGGGTAGGTGAGTATCCATCCTGCGCCTCCGTAAAAAAGCGATGGAATTCCGCAATGTGTGAACACCGCTGCGTAATTTCATCGCTTATAATGGGCACAATAGAGAGAAAGCGCAGGATGCAGCTGTGTAAAGAATTGACATGCCAATTCTTTACGCAGCTGCGCTTTCCCGCTGCGTAAAATTACACAGTGTCTGAACGGCAAAGTGAATTTTCCATTCACTTTGCTGGCAGACACAAAGCACATTGCGTATTTTCAAAAAGCGTGCGCGAAAATACGCAATGTGTGAACGCAGCCTTACCTTTCACAAAGCAGTATTTTGGTCCATATTTTACATCAGAATTTGTAAGTTAAAACCAGGAGTTGAGCTCAAAATACATCAATTTCTATTCTGCTTATTTCACTTTGTTCACATGTAGTTTTCCCCTACATATACTGACCAGAATTCTACCATGTGAAAGTGAGCTGAAACAATATATGTATCAGAATACAGTTATAGAAGAATTGAGACTCCTTTAACCCTTTCTCAACATATGACGTTCCAGTATGTCATATCTTGCTGGTACTTCCCACAAATGCACATACTGGTACGGTTTGGCGATTATGCGGGCACAGGAGCCCCAAAAAACAATTCCTGAATTGCTGTATTTTGTTTTTTTTGCCTCAAAAAATCAGAATGGAAAGTGACCGTTATTTGCCTGAAAATAATACCAATAAAAACTTCAACTCATCCACCCAAAAAATAAGCCCTCACATGACTGTCGGCAGGAATATAGAAAAATAATGCTCAAAATATGGTGACATTTTATCTTTACCTTTTTTTTCTTTTTGGTGTGCAATAGCAGCCAAGCATAAAAAAATAATATAACTCTGGCATCGCTGTAATCACAGTGACCTGAAGAATGTTAATAACAAAATAAAACCAGTTATTGACCTGCTGTTGATTTTATTCTGCATGCTAAAGATTGCAGTAAGGCTCGGCTCACATTTATAAACGTAAGAAAACTATATCCAAAAATTAGACTAGATAAGACTGTAAAATTTACTGTTTTACCCTGTTTTTCCAGTTTTTAACACTAAGGTTTAGATACGGCTTTAAAGAAGGCAACCACTTGCGATCTAACTCAATTTTATTCATAATAGTTAATTTAAAGGATAAAATACTAAATTAAAGTAATATTATGATATTGCGTACACTTTTGGATATTTTAACATGCAAAGGTTAAGTACATATACTCATGTCCTCACCAAGAAGTTTTTAAACATAATCAATCTGGAATGTAAGAAGCAACACTGCATAGGCGTACCCCCTTATGCAGGTATTAATACACTGTACACATAAGTACACAACTTTTTGCTTCTGTATTAGTCATATTTCTCTCGCCTTCTATATAGTGAATATGCATGCACTATGTGGTAAGTCTAGTTCACCTTTAACCTCCAGTGGTCAGCCTTCGAGAAAAGATGAATCAGAGATACAAGGCATTAATCAGACAATGGTGGGCAATAAAACACAATTCAAAAGCTCTCAAGGATCACTTAAGTCAACTGCAAACAATGGTTAAATAAATCTCCATGTTTTACAATAATAAACCATAAACATTGAACTATTTGAGAGGTGAACTTTCAGACAATGTGAGTAAATAATTCAAGATTTTGTTACTATGAACATTGTGTGTAAACATCAGATAAGAATTTGACAGAATGAGCCATATCTGTATATGTATAACCAGCAATGCTGGTTTGTAATGCATTCTGTATATTTCAATATGGACTCAAGATATAAATTTTTATGTTCACACTACATCCCCCCCTCTTCATTTTATCTCAGAAGTAACAATTCAAAGGCCAATAAATGATGACATGGTAACAGAGTTGGTGTCACAGGATTGGAGGATGGTTCATGTGTTACCAATATTTAAGAAGGGTAAGAAGGTGGATCCAGCTAACTACTGTCCAGTAAGTCTGACATCAGAAGTGTGCAAAGTTTTTAAGGGCATTATAAAAGATCACCTGCAGAGAGAGAGTGCAGAGAATAATATAATAAATGACAACCATCACGGATTCTTGAAAGGTGATGTCTAAACAACATGTTGGGTTTCTATGAGGAGGTAAATGCAAATGTGGATGTTGGTATTGCGGCTGATGTGATTTTATCTGGACTTTGCAAAGTCATTTAATACTGTACGACATAACAGCCTTATACTGAAGCTACAGAAGCAAGGACTTGGTGAAACAATATGCAGATGGATAAGGAATTGGCTAAATGACAGGAATCACAGAGCAGTTATAAATGGTACATTCTCCAAGTGGGTTATAGTCAGCAGTTGGGTACCGCAGGAATCTGTGCTATAAGCGATTCTTCTTAACCTCTTTATTAATGACCTTGTGAATGAGATTGAGAGTAAAGTGTCAGTCTTTGCTGATGACACCAAACTATGTAGGTTATTAAAATCTGATCTTGACATTACAATATTGCAAAACGATCTGGATAAGCTTTCTGAATGGGTAAACACTTTGCAAATGAGATTTAACCTTTTACCCACCACCGTTGTTTTCATCTTCATTACCAGAGCAAATTTTTTAAATTCTGACCACACTCACTTTGAGGTAATAACTTGAACGCTTCAATGGATCCCACTGATTCTGAAATTGTTTTTTCTTGACGTATTGTACTTCATGATAGTTGTAAAATTTATTTTTTGCATTTGTGAAAAAAATGAAAATTTTGCAATTTTCAAACTTTGAATTGTTATGCCCTTAAATCAGAGATATGTCACACAAAATAGTTAAAATTTCTCACATGTCTACTTTACATCAGACAATTTTTTAAACAATTTGTGTTAGGAAGTTATAAGGGTTAAAAGTTGACCAGTGATTTTTCATTTTTCCAACAATATTTGCAAAACTATTTCTTTTATGGACCACATCACATTTGAAGTGACTTTGTGGGGCCTTTATGACAGAAGATACCCAAAAGTAACAATTTTAAAAACTGCACCCCTCAAGGTGCTCAAAACCACATTCAAGAAGTTTATTTAACCCTTCAGGTGCGTCATGAATTTGAAGCAATGTGGAAGGAAAAAAATTAACATTCACTTTTTTTTTCATTAAAATTTTACTTTAGACTCAAATTTTCACAAGGGTAACAGGAGAACTTGGACCCCAACAGTTGTTTTGCAATTTCTCCTGAGTATGCGGATACCCCATATGTGGGGGAAAACTACTGTTTGGGCGCTCAGAAGGGAAGGAGCGTCATTTGACTTTTTTGAATGCAAAATTGGCTGGAATTGAGAGCGGACGCCATGTCGTGTTTTGGAGAGCTCCTGATGTGCTTAAACAGTAGAACTCCCCCCACCCACAAGTGACCCCATTTTGGAAACTAAACCCCTCAAGGAATGTATCTAGATGTGTGGGGAGTACTTTGAACCCCCAGGTGCTTCACAGAAGTTTATAACGTAGAGCCGTGAAAATAAAAAATCTAATTTCCACAAAAATGATCTTTTAGGCCCAATTTTTTTTCACAAGGGTAACAGGAGAAATTGGACCCCAAAGGTTGTTGTAAAATTTCTCCTGACTATGCTGATGCCCCATATGTGGGAGAAAACCTATTGTATGGGCATATGTAGGGTTTGAAAGGGAAGGAGTAACTTTTTCGAATGGTCTGCAGGCATCATGTCACGTTTTCAGAGCCCTTAATGTGCCTAAACTCTAGAAACCCGCACAAGTGAGCCTATATTGGAATTGATCTAGTGTTTTCCTGTTATGTGAATTTTATCATGTGGCATATACATAAATTGTGTGGAGTGCATCAGTTTGGCATACGTGAGTTGTGTAAATGAGAAGTGAATTTAGTAGTCCATGGATGTGTGGTACAGTCTAAAGCATTCTTCTAAACACAGGCCCGGTTTTTCGGAGGATGTGTCACATTACCAAATTGTGTCTTATCCCCTTTTGTAACAGACTCTGCACCTTTTTTGCAACCTTCCTTTCTTTGCAGTTTGAGGGACCTCACCTACGAAATGTTGGCCTGGTACAATACAAGCACCTTCAGTTTCATAAGTCTAAGGCTCGCTCCTTCCTGACTGCTAAATATCAGGGACTTAATCACTACCTCCTGGAATTGAAGGTATGACATAGCGTTGTACATTGCCATCTGTACAATGTGCACGGTCAGCTTCTATCACACCTTCGCCTTTCTCATGGCACTGTGCGGCTGAAGGACTTGATCAAAGAGATCAACTCCCCCCATGTTCTTGTTGTACCCCAGTAGACAGTGTGGTTTATGGACCTGTGTAAAGGTACCTCGTACAGTGCTGGGGGTGCTGTCCTCACCATGTATGGTGGTTAAGAAAAGGATAACCCTCCTGTACTTTACCACCAGCATGTTCTCGCTACATTGGGCTCTGCTCTCGCCCTTTCTGAGCAGATGCCCAATTAGTGTCTTAGGGAGGCCTTTCTGATTTTTGCGGACAGCACTGCAGGCTGTGGTACTTCGCGCAGAGAGGGACTTAACTTTTATACCAGCATTCAATCTTTATCTACATAGAGATGACAACCTTGATCCAGCATTGGGTGCACCAAATCCCATATTATTTTTACACTCACTTCCACGACAGGGGGGCATTCAGGGGGTTCAATCCGGGAGTCCTTCCCTTCATAAACCTGTGGCTGTACTGTGAGGTACTCACACTGTAGAGCTTTATAGCTTGATTCCATACCTGGCCCTCTTACTGGGTAGGTATTGCCGGGATTTGAGTCTCCCCTTGAAATGTATTAGGGACTGTGACGATACAGCTTAAAATCTTAATAAGCCAGACGATTAAATTAGTTGAGCCGAGATAAATACACTATTTTCGTGTTGACTTATCTTCGTTTGGAAACAATGATGTTGCTTTAAAGAGCCCACTGTATACCAACTATCAAGCAATGTGAACTGAGGTCTAAGATGGTACACATGCAAGAAATAGGAGCATGTTCACACTAGCCAAAAGAAGCAAAACCTACAAAAGACAAAAAATATATCTCATACCCTACCATCATTATATATAAATGTAAAGCAAAGTTGCATATTAAATATAGGGTACTTAGTGAACTATTTTTGATCAAAAAGAGTATACAAGCCGTCCCACCAGCGACAAGGTGACCCTAAATTGGGACGGTACCTACACTGTCTATATTAAAAACCTTACTGTATATCAAAGTTGAAGTAATGCATATAAAAGGGTAGACAAATAGGACCGGCTTGCAACCCATCGTCAAGGGTCCTCACGGTTTTGCGAGTCCCTACTCTAACATTAAAAACAGACAGCATAGCCAGAACAATAGACAGAATTTTTAGAAAATAGCAAAAGGCAATGGTACTCACCAGCCAAAGTTTCAAGAAAAAATGCACACCAGGGGGTGGTGAGTACCATTGCCTTTTGCGATTTTCTAAAAATTCTGTCTATTGTTCTGGCTATGCTGTCTGTTTTTAATGTTAGAGTAGGGACTCGCAAAACCGTGAGGACCCTTGATAATGGGTTGCGAGCTTACGTATTTTGGCCAAAATATCAACTGATACCTCATGATATTTTTTGCACTTTTTTTTATCTGCCAGGGCACGGCCAGGCCCAGTAATGGTGACCTTGTGAGTTGGGGCTTCACAACTCTGCGATGCACGGATAGGGTGCCGGGCATCCCGCCTAGTCGAATAGTAGGGGCGTGTAATAGGATGCTGGCTAGGCACGGTGCCGCGAGTGTGTGAATTGCACCCTACTGCAAGTTTCATCTTTGTGCAGTTTTAGTGCTGGGCAATCGCCCCTCCAGTGAGAGTGGGTGAGGGCGATTGTTCATCAGCATTCTGCACCTGTGTTACCTCTGTAGCACCCTGAGGATTCGGCTGCTACAGGGGTATTGCACCTCAACCCAGAGGTGTGATATTCCACTCCCGGGTAAGGATGGAGTGTGGAACTGAGCTCGGTAGGCTGCATGCACTACATACATCCCATTTCCGAGGAACAGGCCGACGGTACTCCCACTTAGAAATGTGCAGGTACGACCGAGTCTGTTCCTGGCTGGAGTGGGAGGGGGGTGGTACATCCCAAGTAGTGTAGGGGCAGATAGGGGGAGCAGCCTGGGTAAAGATAGGAGCTCATTGGGTGCTGGTCACCTGAGCTCACACATAGAGGGTGTATATAAGGTGGGCACCATCAAAGAACAGGGTCAGTCAGCCACAGTCAGTCAGCCACAGTCAGTCAGGCTGTGAGTCTTTGCAGAGAGAAGTCAGAGGAGCAGAGAAGCCCCAGAGAGAGAGAGAGAGGAGAAAGTAAGAGAGACCCAGAGGGGGAAGCAGAAGAGAGGACTCTGAGACCCCAAATCCAATCCACGGGTGAAGAGTTGGCATCAGGGTACCGGAACCCAAGCTGGTGGGGGCAAAAACACACCCCAGCCAGAGACCGGAGGCCGTGGGCAGCGTCTGCCACGGCCACCCACCACATCCACCACGAAGGCATACCACGTGGAGGGTCAGGGAACCCAAGGCCAAGGGTCTCCCAACAGAAGGCCCGAGGGAGCTGGACCTGGGTGGATCACTAGTAGGGACGGCCAGAGAAAGGACAGAAGGAGAGCTCAGGGTCACGCTCCGGACTCGCTTGGGGGTTGGCTGGATCCAGGACCTGGTGGATGCAGCACGGCTCGGGAGGTCACTTGAAGCTGGAGTGACCGGAACATCAGCAGTGAGTAAATACCCTAAACTGCATAACCCGACTCTGTCTTCCTTTAACACCTATGCTGCACCACCACAACCCCCATCCTCTGCACCTGACCCCCTGAGGCTATACCCCACCCGTTGGGGGTTATACCACCAAAAGCTGCACCAACACCATCAGCCTCAGCGGACCCTGCTGCAGCGGCGGCCATAGTGACCGCAATACAACGGGTGGCGTAGTCGACATTAAGAACTTAATAACATCTGTAGGACTGCCACATACAACTGAGTTTGACACCCTGGGCACGGACCGGGTCACAGCCACTCGGAAGACTACAACCCCCATCTGATCCGGCTCCGGATATTCCCCCTAAAGAATATGGCCCAGGGGGCGCGTCAACTTTGGCGTAGTCGGCAGGATTACGTGCCCGCAACAACCGGGTACTGCGTGCCTGAAGAAAAGAACGAGTTTACCTCAAAAAGAAGTCTCCTGCCGGTTCCGGAGGGTCCCCGCCATCGGACCCCATCACCAGTCGATTCCAGCCGGTTGTCCGCCATTAACAGCGTTTTCCCGCCATCTGCAGAGTTTCCCGCCACTGGGAAGCGATTCCCGCCATTTCCAAAGGTTTCCCGCCTTGGAAGAGCGGACGCCATTATGGGCGTGCCAGAGGGTGGTGAGAGGCCGCCTCCCATCGTGGGCCAGGACCGAAAATGGCGCCAAAAGTGGAAACCGCCCCCACCAACAGAGACTGTGATGCTAGAGGTGTCTGTCAGCGTGAAAGAACTGCCCCTGGAGCTGACAGTCACCAAGTGGCCCCGGGACCGCCCTAGGGGTGGGAGGAGACGAAAGGAGAGAGAAAAGATGGGTGCCGCCTGGAGCAGTCTAGAGCGAGCGCACCCGGAGGCAAGAAGCCTGGAGAAGAATATCGGAGGAGCTTACCCGGAGATGGCGAGAAAGCAGAGCAGCACCGGCCCGTTGGCCAGGAGCCTGCTAGAAACCGAGGAGGGAGAGCAGAGCAGCACCGGCCCGCTGGCCAGGAGCCTGCTGGAGACGACTGCAGGAGAGCAGAGCAGCACCGACCCGTTGGTCAGGAGCCTGCTGGAAACAACGACCCCACTAGGCCTAGTGGAGGTCCTAGCACAGCTCCCCCGAGACCGGGAGTGTGCACAGACCGCTCTGGAGGGCCTCGCAAGGAGGATGGCCCGGGTGCAGCGAGAGACGTTGGCGGAGTGGAGCCGTGAGATGGCCCAGCAGACCGAGACCTGTCAGCGGAGCACGCCACCCGAGACGAGGAAACAGACCGCCTCTGAGGATGGCGCGGGAGGACTGAAGGCCGGAGACTGCGCCGAGAAGGGAGCCGAACGAGTGGAGGCAGGTAAAGGGGACGTCTATACCCCAAACCGGGAAACCGCGTACCTGCCCCAGCTCCCCGTCGCAGAGCCCGAAGTCTATCCTGCCGTGCCCGTCGCTGCAACGTCACCGCCGCAGACTAGGCCTCAAACGGAAGCCGCGACCCCTGTGACGTCACACGCCTCGACCCCGAGCGTGACCAAGCAGGAAGTACCACCAGCCTGGTCGCAAGGCCTAGTACCCCCGGGCGCCGCAATACCAACAGCGCCCCCTACCTCCGCGGAGCCCCCGGCCTGGTCGCAGGGCCAAGTAGCCCAGGGCGCCGCCGTCCTTACGGTGCCCTTCACCTTCCAGATACCCCAGGCCTGGCCGCAAGGCCCGGGCAACCCGGGCGCTAACACCACCGCGCCCATAAGACCAAGAGTGCCGCATCTGGGAGAGGACCTGTACGCCCAGCATACGTGCCCGGATGGGCAGCCATTTATATGGCCACCGGAGTTCCACCATCCCCGACTCCGGAGAGAGAGACCCCTGGATGAACCCCTGATCCCGGCTCCAAAGCCCGTAAAGAGGATCTCGCCCCCGCTAGCGGAAGCACAGTTTGAGTGGGACCCCACCGGAGAAGATCTTATGGGGTTCACTCAAGAGACTCGGGCAGCTGCAGCGGAGCGTGCTGAGTGCTGCCGCCAACAGCTCGAGGACTTCGAGAGGGAGCGGAGAGAGAGGCGGGTCCGGGAACAGCAAGCTCAAGTAAGGAGCGCGGAGCAGAAGAGCCGGGCCAGGAGAGACCCCCGTGCAGCGCATAGTCCCCGCACCACCGGGACTGTGATAAAGTTTAACCTGCAGCATGGGTGGGGCTTCATCCGAGACCACCACACCCTAGGCGACGTCTTCGTAACCAGGAGAGACGTTGAGTCCCACCTACCGGAGGGACACAGAGGTCGTGACCTTTACATCGGGGACGAGGTCACCTTCACCCGGCACAAGTGTGCCAAAGGTCCCTACGCCCTCCATGTGCATCGCCTGACGGAGGAAGAGCTGCAGTGTGAGGAGGAAGAACAAGAGGACCCGGACGGGTCTGAAACTAGAGCCAAAGGTAACCAAAAAGCAAGAGCAGGAGGACGCCGTCGCTAAGGACAGCGAAGCAGAAGCTGTATATAGTTGCCCGTCGGGGCACAGTAAACTGAAACCGTGAACTGAAACTGAAACTGAAACTGTTGTTGCTAATATAGTCCCCGTTGGGACCAGCAAGTGTGAACTGTTACCCGTTTTTCCCTTAATCCCACTGACCGAGGACTGAGAGCGGTCATTCCTCCCTAATACCTGGCCGAGGACTGAGAGCGGCCATAATCCCTGTATATAGTTGCGCGTCCTAAAGCGCCCCCTACCGGTTTTATAGGAAAGCCAGTTTTTCCAGAGAGACTGTCGCACTTTACCCGGTCACGCGTTGCACAGTGACCGGAGGAGGAGCCAGAGGCGACGAGAATGTTTTAATATTGAAATATATATATATAATGTTTTTATATGTTTTATATGTTTATGCAAAAAGTTGTATGTTTTTGGTGTTATGTCTTACAGCCCGAGGACGTGCTGTGATTTACCAGGGGGGAATGTAGCACCCTGAGGATTCGGCTGCTACAGGGGTATTGCACCTCAACCCAGAGGTGTGATATTCCACTCCCGGGTAAGGATGGAGTGTGGAACTGAGCTCGGTAGGCTGCATGTACTACATACATCCCATTTCCTAGGAACAGGCCGACGGTACTCCCACTTAGAAATGTGCAGGTACGACCGAGTCTGTTCCTGGCTGGAGTGGGAGGGGGGTGGTACATCCCAAGTAGTGTAGGGGCAGATAGGGGGAGCAGCCTGGGTAAAGATAGGAGCTCATTGGGTGCTGGTCACCTGAGCTCACACATAGAGGGTGTATATAAGGTGGGCACCATCAAAGAACAGGGTCAGTCAGCCACAGTCAGTCAGCCACAGTCAGTCAGGCTGTGAGTCTTTGCAGAGAGAAGTCAGAGGAGCAGAGAAGCCCCAGAGAGAGAGAGAGGAGAAAGTAAGAGAGACCCAGAGGGGGAAGCAGAAGAGAGGACTCTGAGACCCCAAATCCAATCCACGGGTGAAGAGTCGGCATCAGGGTACCGGAACCCAAGCTGGTGGGGGCAAAAACACACCCCAGCCAGAGACCGGAGGCCGTGGGCAGCGTCTGCCACGGCCACCCACCACATCCACCACGAAGGCATACCACGTGGAGGGTCAGGGAACCCAAGGCCAAGGGTCTCCCAACAGAAGGCCTGAGGGAGCTGGACCTGGGTGGATCACTAGTGGGGACGGCCAGAGAAAGGACAGAAGGAGAGCTCAGGGTCACGCTCCGGACTCGCTTGGGGGTTGGCTGGATCCAGGACCTGGTGGATGCAGCACGGCTCGGGAGGTCACTTGAAGCTGGAGTGACCGGAACATCAGCAGTGAGTAAATACCCTAAACTGCATAACCCGACTCTGTCTTCCTTTAACACCTATGCTGCACCACCACAACCCCCATCCTCTGCACCTGACCCCCTGAGGCTATACCCCACCCGTTGGGGGTTATACCACCAAAAGCTGCACCAACACCATCAGCCTCAGCGGACCCTGCTGCAGCGGCGGCCATAGTGACCGCAATACAACGGGTGGCGTAGTCGACATTAAGAACTTAATAACATCTGTAGGACTGCCACATACAACTGAGTTTGACACCCTGGGCACGGACCGGGTCACAGCCACTCGGAAGACTACAACCCCCATCTGATCCGGCTCCGGATATTCCCCCTAAAGAATATGGCCCAGGGGGCGCGTCACCTCCTAACAAAAGGGGTCCGGCCGTGTCCTGGTGTGCATTTTTTCTTGAAACTTTGGCTGGTGAGTACCATTGCCTTTTGCTATTTTCTAAAAATTCTGTCTATTGTTCTGGCTATGCTGTCTGTTTTTATTGCCAGGAGGGACCCAACGGTCTCGTGGAACCCATGGAGACATTCGGAGAAGCCAGATTGAGACCAGCCGGTCATCTGGCCCCATGGAAACTTGGAGACACCAGGGTGGGAACCTCGGGTCTCCTGGCCTTATACCTCGATGGACTGCTACCTTCCTAAGCTTGCCGCAACCTTCTCTCTGGGGGCCCCCCAGAAGCAGGGGGGGGGGTTACTGGTTGAGGTAGTCGGCCCTGGAAGTCCTAAAGTCACAGATGTTCTATCCCAGGCGGGTGGAGCAGAAGGGTGAGGACTGTAATGTTGTACCATCTTGTGTATTGCTGAGACTGTTCTATGTGATTATTGGACACTGTGGCTGTGGCTCATAGTCTTTGGGGGATGAGGTCTGTACGAGGTCAGTAACGGCGCTGGTTCATTTTCTGTCCTGGGGCGTCTATGTGGCGGTTCGGTATCACTTGAGAAAGGATGAGTTGGAAAAATAAAGGCAGGTTGGATCTGTCAGTGTCGGAGGCTAGGAAAGCGTATGCCTCCTCAGCTGAATACCGGTTTTGAGACAAGTGGGATGACCGTTTTTCACGTGTGTGTAAAATAACCAGATTTTATTCAGGGGTGTATTAGTGATGTTGGTCGACCAGGGCCTTACCGGCTGTAGGACTTTCACATGGACGGGAGCAAAAAGGGGATAAAAGAAAAATGGACAGTAAAAAGACAATGATTCTGCCTCGCTCAGTGGCTGCAGGACACCCGAAAAAGAAAATGCTAGAGGTTAGCGAGCACTAAAATGCTCGGGTGCTCGTTCCTCCGGTCGAGCAAATCGTAATGCTTGGGTGCTTGACCCGAGTAATGAGCCCAATGTAAGTCAATGGGAAACTCGAGCATTTTTCCGGCGGCCCCCCCGGAGCTCTGGAGGGGGCCTAAAAATTGGTCAAATCAGTGGAAGCTGTGCTAAAGCATGGGGAAGGCACCTGGAAGCATTTCAGACTCTCAGGTCATTGCTGCGAACTATGTTGTCATAAGAAACATTATTTCCAGGGTAATGACTTGTATATAAGGCAAAATCAATAGTTAATGATTTTTATATATGTTTTTGCACCTTTGCATTTCTTTCAACAGTGAAAAATACATTCACCAGTAAATGTAATTTTAACATTTTACCTTATCTGGCCATGTGTGTGAGACATGATCGGACACATCCAGAATGAACACTCCTTTATCGATCGACCATGACAGCACCACGAGAGAGGGGATCCGCCCACCAAGGACAGGAAACCTACAGGCTTAAAAGGGGCGGCCCTCTCACCTCAGTTTGGTTTCCTGTCCTTGATGGAGGGAACCTGTGACAGGCTTACTTGTTGAAGACGTCCGGATTCTGAGGAAGCGGGCTGTCGAGCAGCACCCCTGTCTGGGGTCGGCAGCTCCAGAATCACTTTGTGCCAGTGGCCGCGGAGCTGTGCCCCTGTCTGGGGTGGCAGTCCCAGCATTGTGTGCTTCCAGATTTCAGCAGGGGCTGCACCCCTATCTGGGGTCGGCAGCCCCAACATCATACTAATGGCACAGCATCGTGGGGCTGAGCCCCTGTCTGGGGAGCGCAGCCCCAACTTCGCAGGACACTGGATGATAAGGAGCAGCAACCCTGTCTGGGGGGGGGGCACGCTCCCCTTACAACACGCGGGCACCGAGTAACAGTGGGGGCTGCAACCCTGTCTAAGGTTGGCAGCCTCAAAATTGCGCTTATGCAGGAGCAACGCCTCTGTGGGGTATTTAGTGCCGCGCGCTTCCGGTCTCTGTATGGACGGGGGCGCAGCTTGATGACGCCACTGTGCTCCCAGGCGGTCACGTGACCAGACCGAGAAGTTCTGGCCACGTGTGTGCAGACGCAGGAAGGAGCGCTGCAATAGCCCCTATGGCCAGTAGGTGGCGCGCCTAGTGAGCAATCACACCTGGCATTAGAAGTAATGAAAAAAAAAAATGTAGCGCAGGTGCTGCTATATAAGCATTTAGGCACAGTTGCTCCAGGCTTCCCAGCTACTTCTGGCTCTGTCAGTAAATGGAGTCTGAAAGTGAGCAGGAACAACAGCAGCAAATCCAGCGGCCGCCGCTTTCACCATCTCCGTGACCTCTTGTGGAGCCCCAGGAGACACGACCCGCTCGAGTCACCGGTAACTCCTGGTCTTCAGGAAGGCGGTCTGCGACCAGGTCCAGTCATCATAGCTCCAGCAGGATGGACGAATCTGCAACCTGCAGGGACGATCCCCCAGTTGATAAAGGTCCTTCCTCCAAATCGGTACCAGCCCTTTGAGCCATCTGGGTAAGTGATCTTCGAGAAAGTTCACTTGGTTATAGAGTGTCCCTTCTTCATGTCTATTATTAGGAGAAGAAGTGTACCTCCAAGTCCAAGCACAAAGAATGTGCATTGTGTAAGGCTGTATTGGTGGACTTGTATCCCAAAAGACTGTGCCAGTCCTGTATAAACCAGACTCTGGCAGACGAGACCCCTAGTTTTGCCTCCGGTTTGAAGTCGTTGGTAAAGTCGAAGGTTAGCAAGGTCCTCTCTAAAAAAAAAAAAAAATCTAAGAGAAAGGAAGCAGATTGTGACGTCTCCCCAACCCCTGATTACTCCCTATCGTGAGCCTATGAGGTGGACTCTGATGATTCCTCCTCCTCATCCTCAGATAGTGGTACAGGTCAGCACTGTTTTCCACTGAATGAAATTGACGGTCTGATTAAGGCGGTACACTCAACTATAGGCATTACGGATTCCAGACCAGAGAAATCAGTCCAGGACGTTATGTTCAGGGGACTGGAACAGAGGAAAAGATGTTTTCCATTTAACGATAAACTTCAAGATCTGATCCATAGAGAATGGAAAAGGCCATAAAGAAAGGGTTCTCTCCCCCCGTTCTTTAAAAGAAAATATTCCTTTGAGAACTCAGCCTCTTCCTCCTGGGAGAAGGCTCCAAGGCTGGATGCAGCTATAACAAAGGCATCTAGGAAGTCATCCCTCCTGTTTGATGGTATGGAGGCTTTAAAGACCCATTAGACAGAAAAGCAGATGTATTTCTCAAAGGCATCTGGGAAACAGCTGCTGGGGCTTTAAAGCCGGCGATAGCTGCAACTTATACGGCTAGGTCTTTAATGATATGGCTAGAGCATCTGGAACCCCACCTGAAAAGTAATACTTCCAGGAAGGAGATTTTATCTAGCGTCCCTCTCATTCAGGGGGGCAGCGACTTTCCTAGCGGATGCCTCCGCAGACTCAATTAGGTAGGCTGCAAGATCAGCCGCTATGTCCAATACAGCGCGTATAGCCCTGTGGCTTAAGTGTTGGCTGTGAGACATCCAAGCCAGTACTGGACTGTGTGCTATACCTTGTGAAGGGGAACATCTCTTTGGCCCAGTCGTGGATGAAATCTGGGATAAAGCAAGCGACAGGAAAAAAGGTTTCCCTAGCCTGTCCATGCCTGCGTATAAACGGTCTTTTTGCAGGAGAAGATTTGTACATAAAAGGCCACAGAGGGATCAGGATAAATGGAAAGACCGCAAGCCAAAAGGTAGAGGTCTTCTGTTCAGTGCTTCTTCCTCTACTCTGGAACCCCGGAAGTCAAGTAGGGGGGAGGCTGATGGGCTTGTTACCTGCCTGGACAAGTATTTCAGCCAGTACTGGATCCTTGATCTGATAGGTTCGGGTCTGAGGTTCGAGTTCCATGCGATTCCTCGTGGGAGATTTATCCTGACCCCGGTTCGTTCTTCAATATCAGAACAGTTGGCCCTACAAAAGGAGGTGCTGAACTTTAGTTCATAAAGCAGTCCTTGTGGACTTTCCAATGTCCGAAGGAGGGTTGGGATTTTACTCGCCTCTCTTTCTGGTCTCTAAGCCGGACGGTTCTTTCAGATGTATCATTAACTTTAAAGCACTTAATAAGTTCTTGATAATTCCCACCTTCAAAATGGAATCTGTCAAATCAACAATAAAGTTGCTGTTTCCAGGCTGTTACATTGTAATATTAGATTTAAAAGATGCCTATTACCATGTACCTATCCATGTAGATTACCAGAAGTATGTTAGGGTGGCCTTGGTTATAGATGGGGTAATCAAGTATTTACAGTATAGGGCCCTGCAGTTTGGTTTGGCCATAGCCGCCCTGGTATTTACTAAAGTTATAGCGGAGGTCATGGCTCATGTCAGGGAACATGATATATTGATTATCCCTTATCTGGATGATTTCTTGATAGTTGGAAATTCTGCCTTCCTGTAACATACCTGGCGGCGTCCTTGCATAGTGGTCCATCTCCCACTGTGCAAGAGCGCGCACTTGATCTCCAGTCCAGACTGCCACTCTGGCTTCTTTCCATGTTGTCTGCTTTGCTTTGCTCTTGCTGTTTAGGGCGACGCCCGCCGAACTTCCTGATTCTTGTAGCTGCTGCAGACACACCCCTAATGCGTCCTCAGCTTATTGCTGTCTGTCACCTGGTATTTAAACCAGCTCCTTCTTGGAATCCATGCCTGAGCATCTTGTTCTGTCAGTTGGCTTCTGGTCGCTGACATGCCAGGTCCTGTCTGTTTCCTGCCTTACGGTATCAGTTCCCGTGTCTGAACTGTGTCCTGTCTGTGCACTCTAGCCAGCTGTCTCTCTGCCTTCCTGGAGGCTGTATTTCCAGGCCTGTCTGAACACGCTCCTAGGCTGTTCGTCTCGCCCTCTGGGGGCCGCATACCCAGACTCGCTCCTGTATTTGTTGCAGTACAGTTCCTGTCTAAACTGTCTCCTAGTTTCCTACCTGTTTTGTCTTTAGGTCCGTTTTCTCCCTTTTTCTGCAGTGTCTGAACCAGCACTTGGCTTTACCTAGGCTCGTTCCTGCATTTTGTTGCAGTAACTGTTCTTGTCTGAACTGTTTCCTAGCTTCTTACCTGTTTTGTCTTTGTCTGTTTGCTCCCTTTTTCTGTAGAGTCTGGACCTGCACCTAACTTCTACTCGTTGTCATTGTACTTCCGTTTGTGAGTTGGAGTCCTTTCGCTACTTCTTTGCAAGTACCTTGTGTGTATCTGGTTCTGCTTTTCTTTTCCAGTCTGTTCCGTGTAAACAGAGCCCTATCCCTTTTGCTTTCTTTGTTTACCTCTTCGGCGATTTATCTCAGCCTTGTCCACCTCGTCTGCGGTTTTGCTCTGCTCAGCCTTGTCCACCGCGTCTGCGGTTTTGCTCTGCTCTGCCTTGTCCACCGTGTCTGCGGTTTCGCTCTGCTCAGCCTTGTCCACCGCGTCTGCGGTTTCGCTCTGCTCAGCCTTGTCCACCGCGTCTGCGGTTTCGCTCTGCTCAGCCTTGTCCACCGCGTCTGCGGTTTCGCTCTGCTCAGCCTTGTCCACCGCGTCTGCGGTTTCGCTCTGCTCAGCCTTGTCCACCGCGTCTGCGGTTTCGCTCTGCTCAGCCTTGTCCACCGCGTCTGCGGTTTCGCTTTACTCTGTTTGTTTATCGCATCTGCGGCTCTGAACTCGTCTCTACGTCCAGTCTGTACTGAACCCTACCCAGCCTGCGCTCTAGTCTGCCTGTTCCTGTATTCCCTGGTGTGGGTCAACAGCCGTGTCCGGAGTCTGACCTTGAGTAGACCCTGGTCCCTCTGCTCGGTTCCTCCCTGGTGCACTGGCGTCGTATGCCGTCGTGCGACCTTGGTCGGATCGGGCAGATACTGAGTTACGCCCTTCCAGGCACTCTCCGGTTCATGGCACAGTGGAACCACTAAACACGCACACGCCAGTCAGTCTGGGCGTGTGCATTACACTTCCAATGTAATAGACACCTAAAAGTAGTGATCACCATCTTAGAGAGTCTGGGCTGGGTGCTTAATTTGAAAAAATCTAGGCTAGTGCCCATGAAAATTCAGCAATTTTTAGGTAGTATGCTGGATTCAGATTCTCGATTCTCGGGTATGTTACCTCCCAGAAGCCAGAAAACAAAGTGTTAGGAGAGAAAGGCAGTATCAAATCCGGCCATGTCCCTTAGAGCAGCAATGTCCTTGTTGGGTACCCTAACATCGTGTTTCCCTGGGGTTCTGTGGGCACAATATCACTCTAGAGTTCTACAGTGGGACGTGCTGCATAATGAAGTTTTGTTGAAGGGACACCTGGAAGGGAAGATGTCCTTGTCACCCTGGTCAGTTGAGTCCTTACAGTGGTGGGAAGATGAGGCAAACCTATCTCAAGGAGTTCCCTGGGTGCTTAGAACCACTAGAACAATTACCACCGATGCAAGTACCAGTGGGTGGGGAGCCCATTTAGGAGATAGGGTGGCCGAGGGGTCCTGGTTGAATGCTGAAATGAGTCTCTCTCTCTCTTCCAACAACAGAGAGTTGCTAGCGGTAGTCAAGGCGATTAATTATTTCTTAGACTTTCTCCAAAACCAAAATGTTAAGATCCTTTCGGATAATAGGGTCACGGTAGCTTACGTGAACCACCAGGGGGGTACACGGTCAAGATCACTGATGAGTGACGGATCATCTGTTTCATATCACGGAATGTCATCTTCGTTCCTTAACGGCCCTTCATATAAAAAGAAAAGAAAATACAAAGGCAGGCTACTTAAGCCGCTATCCTCTGAGACAGGTAGAATGGGAACTAAAACAGGACATCTTCTCCCAAATAGTCCAATGGGGGCCTCCGGGGCTAGACCTGTTTGCCGTAAGACTAAATCAAAAGACAAGGCTCTTCTGTTCCCTAAATTCCTGAGAAAATCCCCTGGCTGTGGACGCTCTCTTGATACCTTGGGATTTCATACTGGCCTATGCCTTTCCCCCGTTGACTCTTCTTCCCATGGTCATAAGGAAGATCAGGAAGGACAAGGCGAGGGTTCTGCTGGTCGCACCCTTTTGGCCCAGGAGGCCCTGGTTCTCAATCCTGAGGAGCATGTCTTTCTCAGATCCTTGGGTCCTGCCCGAGGTTCCGGAGCTCCTCTTCCAGGGTCCAATAGTCCATCCTCAAGCGTCTTGCCTCCACTTGATGGTATTGGACTTGAAAGATCGCTATTAAGACGGAAAGGGTTCTCTCAAGGCCTAGCAGCTACCCTGTTAAAACTAGAAAACCTGTTACAACTAGAATTTATGCTAGAACTTGGAAGAAATTCTTGTCCTTTTCTGGTTCCTGGGTTTGTGAGGGGGCACCAATAGGTAAGAATTTAGAATTTTTACAAAAAAGTCTTGAGCTAGGGTTAGCCACTAATACCTTAAAAGTTTAAGTTTCTGCCTTAGGCGCCTTATATTCTTGTGATCTGGCGCAAAATTATTGGATTTCTCGTTTTATTAAAGCCGCGTTTAGATCCAGGCCCATCATCAAAAGCAAATTGGTACCCTGGGATCTAAATTTGGTACTAAAGTCCTTAACCAGTTCACCTTTTGAGCCGATAGTTGCTACTCTAAAGTCCCTCTTCCTTAAAATAGCGCTTCTGATAGCTTTAACATCTGCTAGGAGGATTAGTGATATTCAGGCTCTGTCTTCGGCCTTGCCATTTACTCAGTTCCTAGATGATAGAATAATTCTTAAGCCTGATCCCGCTTATCTCCCTAAAGAAGCTTGCTGTTTCTACAGACTCCAAGAAGTAATCCTGCCCTCTTTCTGTCCTGATCCATTTAACCAGAAAGAAGCGGAGTTTCATACATTAGATGTGAGGAGATGTGTGATTAGGTACCTCTTGGTCACCTAAGATTTTAGGGGAGACCGTTCTTTATTTATATCCTACTAAGGAGTAGGAAAGGCTGTAAGGTTACAAAGTCCACCATAGCTAGATGGATTAGGGAGGCTATTTCTCTTGCTTATACATCCAGCGGTGAGGAAGTACCACGAGGGTTGAAGGCTCACTCCACCCGGGCAGTGGCGACCTTCTGGACGGAGAACACGGGTGTCTCGATAGAAGACATATGTAAGGCTGCTACCTGGTCTTCTCCGTCTACTTTCTATAGACACTATAAACTGGATATGGGTGTTTCATCTGACCTCACCTTTGGGAGAAGGGTGCTCCAGGTTGTGGTCCCTCCTTAGACTTCTTCATCTCTGCAATTCTCTCGTGGTGCTGTCATGGTCGACCTATAAAGTCATAAGTTACTTACCGGTAACGGGATTTTTCGGAGACCATGACAGCACCCTTATATTCCCTCCCTTCACTTTTGTGGGAGCACTACTTGTTTATTAAATGAAAGATTTCACACTTATTTGGTGGTGTTTAATATAGTGGTATTGTGATTGTTTGCTATGTTTACTAACCTGGTGGTCCGCTCTGTAATCCAAACTGAGGCGAGAGAGAGGGCCGTCCCTTTTAAGCCTGTAGGTTTCCTGTCCTTGCTGGGCGGATCCCCTCTCTCGTGGTGCTGTCATGGTCTCCGAAAAATCCCATTACCAGTAAGTAACTTATGACTTTCCAGCTGGTGTGAGACATGATCAGATATATAAAGAATGAACACTCATTTCTAGCTGGTAATACAATGTAACACCTGTCCCTGTTTTAAAAGCAGCTAACAGTGTTCTCAATACGGAATATAATTTTTTTTCAGCACGGAATATAATACAATAATCCCTGACTAGATGACTGTAAGATTCTAGCCCAACTGCTATAGGTCATCCGTACATAAATCACAGATAAGAGAGGTAAGTTTGTACAATAGAAAATAGAATTTAACCGACTTCGAACAGGTGGTTTTGGTATGTTGCACCAACAAACTGTGTAGGAATGCAAGCAACCCTGCCTGCTTTCATAATTTTCTAATTACAGATCATCGTTAAATATTATGAATCGGTCAACAAGTACATGGGAAATATCAAGTAATGCACTGTGGAAGAGATGTATTAGACGACAATGAACAACACTCATCTCCAGCTTGATGATACCTTGCACCTGTCCCTATTGTAAATGCAGCTAACAGTGGTATCAATAGTGAATAGAATATATATTTTTTTGCAGCAGCAGTATAAGACTTTACCATTATTAAGGAGTGGCTCTCCTATACTATTATTGCGCATATGTTATAATACCCCCGGTGGCACTAAAAACCATCTCTGACAAAACACTAGCCGCCAGGACCTCCAAAGCATAGAGAAGACAGTTCATGCCACATGTCCAGCTTGGATACCCAATAGTTGTAAAGTACAGAGGAATCACGGAGGATGCTGGTACGGTCAGCAAGGTAGTCCTTCTGCATCTTCCAAAACATTTCCTTCCTTGTCAAAGTAACCCATGCATCAGGGCCTGGGCGCTGGGAGGGTCTGAGAAAACCCCAGCCCCAGACCTTTGACAGCGTTCTCCTGTCTCTGCTGCATCTGATTTGTTTCTCCCTCGCCTGTACTCCTTGGTTGTCCAAGACACTGTCCCTGTCCCCACCAAGAGGACAACTGTCCATGTTCTCATTCTGGTCCTCCTCCTCGTTCTCCCTCAGGCCATCCATGTTGAACAGACGGTATGAATGTTGTGTGGGTTAGTACCGTCTGTAGCGCAGAAAACCAGCTCCTGTCCCTCCTCCTCCTCTTTATTATCACCCAATCCGCATTGAAATGAGATGAGGCTTGGGCTGCGTAGCATCACCCTGTATAGTTCCTTGCTCCATCTCAGTTTTCTCCGCCTGCAATGTCTCCTGTTTAATTGTGAGCAGCGAGTGTTTCAGTAGACAGAGAAATGGGATTGTGGCACTAATTATAGCGTCATCGTCGCTCACCATCTTGGTGGAGTCCATCTCATCAGCTCTTACGTGTGGAGGCTGACCTGAATACCGACAAATGTGTTACAGCTAGTACTCAACAACTGCCTTCTGCAGCTCACTGTAGGTTCAGTGGTAACAGCCACAGATCTGCCTGCTCTGTTACTGCTTTCAATAACTCTGCAGCGATGTGCGGTTTGTCACCTAAGCATATTAGATTCAGCACAGCCTGTTGCCGCTTGGTCGAGCCAGTACTGCAGTTCTTCCAGCATCCGCCTTATGTGGTCATTTTGGAGATGGAGACTGAAGAGGAGAAAAAATGTACAATGTGGGGGCAACCCTGATTGACCTAGGGGCCGCAATCCTCTGTGTCGAAAGGACATGTTCCGTCCCATAGTTCAACTGGATGCTGACTTCCACAATGTTAACCCAGTGTGCCATCATTGAGATGTACCGTCGCTGGCCACAAGCACTTCCCAGTAACTGCGTTGTTGAGGGCACGGGTAATGTTCTGGGACATGTGCTTGTGTGAGGGGACGGCACACCTGAAGAAATAGTGGCGGCTGGGGACCGAGAACCGAGGGACATCAGTCACCATGAAGTTGAGGAAAGCTTACGTCTCCACGAGCCTAAAAGGCAACATTTCCAGTGCAAGCAGTTCAGAAATGTGGCAGTTTAGTGCTGTGGACTTTGGGTGGTTGGCTGCGTATTTGCACTAGCGTTCAAAGGACTGGGGTATGGACATGGACGTGGTTGCTGACGGTGATGGTTGAAAGTGTGCAATGAAAAGTGCAGGGTGGTAGGCATCTTATCCTGCATCATTGACGGAGGCTTGGCGTGCACGTACAATAGGGGAAGAGGCAGGGGTGTCACCCGCAGACACTGTTTCTGGACCCTGGCGTTCAGCCCAACTAGTCAAGTGCTTTGCTGTCATGTGCCTGAGCATGCTGGTGGTGGTCAGACTGGTAGTTTTGCTGCCCCTGCTGATGCTGGCATGGAAGATGTTGCAAATGGCCTTTTTTGGACAGTCTTTTAAAAAGAGCCAGACTCAGGAAGACCTAGCAGTTGGACTGGCAACTTCCCTGGTATTGGTGTTTTGGGGACCTCACTGCTTCTTCCTACCTGTTGTGGTGCTACGCCTCCCTCCCCCTCTACGCTGCTGTCCTCGCTATGCACCTTGCCAGGTTGGGTCAGCGACTTCATCGTCCATCACCTCGTCTTCCACGTACGCACCCTGGACCTCCTCCTGACTTGCTGGCAATTGTGTCTCGTCATCATCATCCACCTCTTGCGACAGTAATTGCACTTTCCCACAGTCGCCTTCGTGTGACGGTGGCTGCTCAAATATTTTGGCATCGCTACATGAGATCTCCTATTGCCCCATTTGAGGCGGACCAAGCGAGAGGCCAGAATCTATAAATGGAAATGAGAACAGCTCTTCAGAGTATCCAAGTGTGGGATTACTTATCTCCGGGTCCTTGGCATGGTGGGATGAAGGAAGATCAGAGTGAGGAACATGTGGTCCAGACTCAAGGCTACTGTGACTTGACCGTGTGGAAGACAGGGTGGTGGTGGTGGCGTCAAACTGACTGGAAGCATTAGCTACTATCCAACCAACAACCTTTTACACTGCTCTGGCTTCAAGAGTGGTGTTCCACGGCCCCCTAGAAATTGGGACAGGAAGGTAGGTCGACATGATGTGGGTGTTTGTTGTGCTACCTCAGCAGGCACAGTTTCATCTTGCACTATCACCATCACGTCCACTTCCCCGTCCCTTGCCACGCGCCTTGCCCATTTTAAATGGACTATAATATTTTGCAGCTTGCAGAAAAAAATCGGGATTAAAGAGAATCTGTCACCCCCCTGGGCGATATCCGACCTCTACTATGGCCATACAGGGTATAGAAAAGTAAATCTATGCTTACCTGTATGGCTCATAGCAGAGGTCTGATTGCAGAGAAAAGCGCTTTAATTAATTCTTTTTTCCACAGGCTTGGCGTCTGGGGAACGCCAAGCAATCCACGCCTTTCTGCTTATTATTCCCCTAAATCCCTGCCGCTCTGCTTAATTATCAGAACCTGCAGAACATAGGTAGACAGGGCCAAGATGAAGCAAAGAAAGCAAATAAAAAATAATTGATTAAAGCGCTTTTCTCTGCAATCAGACCTCTACTATGGGCCATACAGGTAAGTATAGATTTACTTTTCTATCACCTGTATGGCCATAGTAGAGGTCTGATATCGCTCAGGGGGTGACTGATTCCCTTTAATACCGCAGTATTTGATCATGTCTGGTGACCAATTCTTTTACCCAGTGAGGGTATAGTGATGCTATTGGTCAGCAAACAAGTGTGAATATACAGGTGCATCTCACTAAATTAGAATATCATGAAAAAGTTAATTTATTTCAGTTCTTCAATACAAAAAGTGAAACTCATATATTATATAGAGTCATTACAAACAGAGTGATCTATTTAAAGTATTTATTTCTGTTAATGTTGATGATTATGGCTTACAGTCAATGAAAACACTAAAGTCATTATCTCAGTAAATTAGAATACTTCATAACAAAAGCTTGAAAAATGTTTTTAAAACCCGAAATGTTGACCTACTGAAATGTATGTTTAGTAAATGCACGCAATAGTTGGTCGGGGCTCCTTTTGCATCAATTGCTACATCAATGCGGCATGGCATGGAGGCGATCAGCCTGTTGCACTGCTGCGGTGTTATGGAATCCCAGGTTCCTTTGATAGCAGCCTTCAGCTCGTCTGCATTGTTGGGTCTGGTGTCTCTCAGCTTCCTCTTGACAATACCCCATATATTCTCTATGGGGTTAAGGTCAGGCGAGTTTGCTGGCCAATCAAGCACAGTGATACTGTTGTTTTTAAACCAGGTATTGGTACTTCTGGCAGTGTGGACAGGTGCCAAGTCCTGCTGGAGAATGAAATTTCCATCTCCAAAAAGCTTGTCGGCATAGGGAACCATGAAGTTTTATTTCAGTTCTTCAATACAAAAACTGAAACTCATATATTATATAGAGTCCTTACAGAGTGATATATTTCAAGTGTTTATTTCTGGTAGTGTTGATGATTATGGATTACAGCCAATGAAAACACAAAAGTCATTATCTCAGTAAATTAGAATAATTAACAAAAAACATGTTCAAAGGCTTCCTAAGCATTTTAAAAAGTCCCTTAGACAGTTTCAGTATGCTCCACAATCATGCGGAAGACAGCTGACTAGTGTTGAGCGAGCACTAAAATTCTTGGGTGCTCGAAGCTCGGGCCGAGCTCGCCGTGATACTCGGGTGCTCGACCCGAGCAACGAGCCCAATGTTAGTCTATGGGAGACCCGAACATTTTTGCGGCGGCACCCCCGGCAGTCTTTTAAAAGCCTAACAAGTGCCCAAAACGATAGTGACAGTGCTCAAATGACATGGGGACTGCATGGGGATTGCCCCAGGATGCATTTCTGACCCCCAGGTCACTGCTGTCAACAGCATGGTCAGAGGTATTAAGCCACTTATAAAGGCTCACAATAAAATGATCAAAAATGAAACTGAAACTGCTTTCCTGTGAAATAGGTTAAGGAAGTTCCTTTCCAGGGTAAAGACTTGTGTATAAGGTAAAATAAATAACCAAAAAAAATACTCCTCCACACCTTGGGCTATGTTCACAAGTAGCATTTTTTATGCGTTTTTGCACTTTTGTATTGCTTTCAACCGTGACAAATGCATTCACCGGGAAATGTCATTTTAACATTTTACAACCTTATCTGGCCATGTGCTGTGTGACACATGCATACAGTGCTGAAAAGACATGGGAACAGCAGGGGGAAGACCCCTGGAAGCATCTCTGACACCCAGGTCAGTGCCTAAAAGTGTGCCCATCAGAAGTCATCCTTGCCGCATCAGAAGATGCTGACTTGCAACTATCCCCGTGCAAGTTCTTGTCCCAGGGCAGTGTTCAATTGTACCTCTCCCATTCCTTTCAATGCAAGTGCAAATATGCAGCCAACCACCCACCCCAGGCTGCAATACCATACTGCTTGCTTGCACTTGAAATTAGGCCTTTTAGGCATGTGGAGGCGGAATCTTGCCACCACGTCATGGCTGCGTTGGCGGCCTGGAATCCATACTCAGTCCCCAGCCGCCAGGGGGCGGCCGGGTGTCCATACTCGGTCCCCAGCCATCCCACGGCTGGGTGTCCACACACGGTCCCCAGCCGCCTGGGGGCAGTCAGGTGTCCATAAACGGTCCCCAGCCGCCCCTATTTCTCCTGTCAACTTCCCCCCACACACTTTTCTTAGCCCGGCCTGCTTTAGGGCAGCATTGGACGAGCCCACCAGAGAACCAGACTCCTCCGGTGGGCCCTGGCTTCTCCATCAGGGGAGTTGAGAGTGCCAAGGTGATGAGCATGATGATGATGATAGAAGTTAGCATCTGCTTTGTTTTCTTGGAATGCAAGCGTAAGTGTGCAGCCTGCCACCCACCCACCCCCAGGCTGCAGTGCCTTACTGCAAGCTTGCACTTGAAAGGGGGCCTTTTAGTTTGGAGGAGGCCGAAGCTGGCCACTACCTCATGGCTGCTTTGGCAGCGAGGTGTCCATACTCATTCCCCACCCGCCCCTATTTGTCCCGGTGTGCCTTATACATAAGATTAAGCGCGCATACCAAAACATTACCTGTGCCCTCCCCAGTGCATTTAGTGAGAAGGACAGCCTATTCCGCTGTAGTGTGTGTATGCCAAACCCCTGTTCATGGTACATGAAAAGATGCCTCCCACCCTGCACCTGTTGTTGCAGACTTGCAACTATCCCCGTTCAAGTCCTTGTCCCAGGGCAGTGTTCAATTGTACCTCTCCCATTCCTTGCAATGCAAGCGCAAGTATGCAGCCTGCCACCCACCCACCCACCCACCCACCCCCAGGCTGCAATACCATACTGCTTGCTTGCACTTGAAATTGGGCCTTTTAGGCATGTGGAGGCGGAATCTGGCCACCACGTCATGGCTGCGTTGGTGGCCTGATATTCATACTCAGTCCCCAGCCGCCCGGCGGCCGGGTGTCCATAAACGGTCCCCAGCCGCCCCTATTTCTCCTTGGAACATCCCCCCACACACTTTTCTTAGCCCGGCCTGCTTTAGGGCAGCATTGGACGAGCCCACCAGAGAACCAGACTCCTCCGGTGGGCCCTGGCTTCTCCATCAGGGGAGTTGAGAGTGCCAAGGTGAGGAGCATGATGATGATGATAGAAGTTAGCATCTGCTTTTTCTTGGAATGCAAGCGCATGTATGTAGTAGCGGCTAGGCCTGAAGTGGTCAGCGTTTTGGCGCATATCCTACCTCCTCTGAGGATTGCTGGATGTTTTCTTCTCCCCCATGACAGCACACCTTGAGAGAGGATCCGCCCCACCGAGGACAGGAAACCGTCTGAAATAAAAGGGCGGCACCTCTCCCTCGCTTCAGTTGGTTTCCTGTCCTTGATGGGAACCTGTCTCAGGAAGAAAAGAAGACTTACCTGGGGCTGTCCCGATGTGGAAGAGCGGGCACTGTCCTGTGCACCGGGTTCAGTATCCTAGAAGCGCCGTCCGCAGCTTCCCCTGGGGTTTCTGCGCCGAGCGGGGCGCACATGGTGAGGCAGGCTCTGTCCTCCCGGAGACCGCGGCGCCGTCCTCCCCCTGCAGTGCTGAGTGCTTCCGGGTGTGACGCGCCAGGAGGCGGCGCCCAATCCAAGTTTGCGGCGCCCATCGGAGCGTTCCAGGCCGGAGGGTTTTTTTCGATGGAGCTCCGGCCTGAGGAAGGGGGAGGGCCCACAGACCGGAGGAGGCTGGATGGCCCTATTTTTAAGGGGGGGGGGCTATCCTGGAAGCGTGGTGCGCTTCTGAAACATGGCTGACCAGGATAGCCAGGAGCAGCAACTTACCCACCATCCCCCTCAGCAACAGAAAAAGCAGAGGGATGCATCGCATACAGACAGCCACTCGAGTAATCGTAGTGGCAGCCGCAGAAGTAAGGCTTCAAGTGCCTCGGGACCATCCAGAATGGAATCATCAGTTCCCCGGCAGCCTCCGAATCCGGTACCCGTTTGTGACCTCCGGGGGTGAGTGAGCTTCGTGAATGTCACTGGTTAGTAACGGGAAGTCTCTTATGTGCTTCCTTTTTTTAGGAGCCTAAGAAGAGTAGTGCCAAGCAAAAGCATAGAATGTGTGCCCTTTTCCAAGCTTCCCTCTCGGTAGAGTGGCAGAAACCACTTTGCCAGGGCTGTGTGACCAAAACCATAGCTGAGAATTCCCGGGATTTCGCTGCATATTTAAAGTCCATAGTACATGCAGAAGTTCAGGGGTCACTGAAAGGGTTCCTTAGAGGGAAGAAAAGACCCCATAGAGAGGTTTCCTCCATCTCTGATTCCTCCCAGTCCAAGGAGCAGTGGGATTCATCGTCCTCTTCCTCATCAGGGGGCGGTAGACCCTGCTTCCCCATTGAGAATACAGACAGGCTGGTTAGGGCAGTAAGATCAACCATGGGTCTGGAGGAAGAGAGAGCATCTAAATCCCGGGAGGACATCATGTTTGTGGGCTTGGGAGAGAAAAAGAGACGCTCATTTCCAGTTAACAGTAAGATTCAGGGCCTCATTGACCGGGAGTGGAGGAGACCAGAGATATCAGGGGCTTTACCCTCCTTCTACAAAAGAAGGTACCCCTTCGAGGAGAAGGACGCAGAACCTTGGGATAAGATCCCCAAGGTGGACGGGACTGTAGCAAGGTCATCGAAAAGATCTTCCCTGCCCTTGGAGGACTCTGGCGTCCTAAAAGATGCCCTGGATAAAAGAGCCGACTCCTTCCTGCACCACACGTGGGAGGCCTAAAACCAGCGGTGGCTAGCGCCTGTGTGGCGAGGTCCTTGATGGTGTGGCTCCAGCTGCTGGAAGACCAGCTTAAAAATAAAAAGGTCTCCAGACAGGCAATTCTTTCGGATCTACCTCTAATACAAACAGCATCTGCCTTCCTGGCCGACTCTTCAGCAGACTCGGTCTGACTTTCAGCTAGGGCAGCGGGACTATCCAACGCAGCCAGGCGGGCCTTGTGGCTGAAAGGTTGCCCAGGCGACCTACCTTCAAAACAGAAGCTGTGCTCCCTCCCGTGTGACGATAGACTCCTGTTTGGCCAAAAATTAGAAGACCTGTTAGAAAAAGCAGATGATAAAAGCAAAGGGTTCCCGGGATTTTCGTAGGAACCAAGAAGATTTAGTTTTCGGAGGAGGAAATTTAATCGGGGTCGTCCTCCGGGAGACAAAAGGAGATGGGAAGCCAAGACCAAAAAGGAGTCGGGCTACATGTTTGGAGGACCATCCTCAAGTTCAAAGAGATCCTCCCAATGACGCCAGGCTGGAAGTGGGTGGAAGGCTTTCCCACTTTTTTCCAGCTTGGGAGGCGGTTACAACAAACCCCTGGATTCTGAAAATTATCAGTCGGGGCCTGAAGATCTGGTTCAGCCAGACCCCCTGGCGGACCTTTGTGGTTACCCCCCTACGAAAGGTCCAGGAAGAACAGTTAGCCCTGGAAACAGAAGTATTAGAGTTAGTAGGGAAGTGGGTCCTTCTCGAAGTACCAACACCACAGAGAGGGAAGGGGTTCTATTCCCCACTATTCATGATAAAAAAAAACAAATGGGTCCTTAAGGACCATCATCAACCTCAGGAGTCTGAACCAAGTAGTAGAAAACCAGACTTTCAAGATGGAGTCAGTAAGCTCGGCGGTGAAGCTCTTACATCACAACTGCTTTATGGCTGTAATAGACTTGAAGGATGCATATTATCACGTCCCAATCCATCCGGAGTATCAGAAATATCTGAGAGTAGCCCTGTTTATTCAGGGGGAGCTGAGGCATTTTCAGTTTGCTGCCCTACCCTTTGGCCTCTCCATTGCCCCGAGAATATTTACGAAACTAATAGCAGAAGTGACAGCCTTCCTACGGATCAAGAATGTAGTGATCGTGCCATATTTAGACGACTTCTTGATAATAGGGAAATCAGAAGCCCACTGCTCCAGTCAGCTCCTAGAGGTCATGGAAGTGTTGCATCAGCTTGGGTGGTTAGTGAATTTCCAAAAATCAAGACTAACCCCCTCCAGGACTCAGACCTTTCTGGGTCTAATCCTAGACTCTCATCCCAAACCTGCTTCCTCCCAGAGGACAAAATCTGCAGGTTGATTGCATTATTCTCGAAGGCCATTCAAGCTCCAGGGATGTCTCTGAGAGAGGCAATGTCCCTCCTGGGTTCTATGACGGCCTGTCTCCCAGCAGTAATGAGGGCCCAGGGGCATATGAGATGGCTTCAGTGGAAGGTACTGTCAGCACAGAGGTCCTGCAACGGGCATTTAGAAGGCAGGCTCTCTCCCCAGAAGTAGTAGATTCCCTTTCGTGGTGGACAGTCAGAGGAAATCTGACCGCAGGCGTTCAGTGGTCCAGACCAGTAGATCGGGTAATTACGACCGACGCAAGCAGTTCCGGATGGGGGGGTCATCTTGCAGAACTCTCAATACAGGGTCACTGGGCTTATCACGAGAGGGGGGCATCCTCAAACATAAAGGAGCTTTGGGCAGTAGAAAGATCCCTCAGGGGCTTCCGCCCTCACATCCAAGGTCACCATGTCCAGGTCAGGTCCGACAACCGGACAGCAGTAGCCTACGTGAATCACCAGGGAGGGACAAGGTCACGCCCTCTGATGGTGGTGGCAGACATGATCCCTCGTTTAGCAGAGCAAAACCTCCCATCCCTCAGCGCCCTTCACATAAAGGGGATAGAAAATGTGAAAGCAGATTTTCTAAGCCGCCATACCCTAAGACAGGGGGAGTGGGGGTTAAACCCAGAGGTCTTCCATCAGATTGTCCAGTTATGGGGGCAGCCAGACATAGACCTGTTCGCCACAAGGGCAAACAGGAAGATGCAGAGATTTTGCTCCCTAAATCCGGCAGAAAATCCCCATGCAGTAGATGCCCTCCAGATTCCTTGGGGGTTCAGGAAGGCCTATGCCTTTCCACCATTAGTGATGATTACAGTAGTGGTGAGGAAGATCCGGGAGGAAGGCGCCAGGGTGATTCTGATAGCCCCTTTTTGGCCCAAGAGGCCTTGGTTCTCTCTGCTTCGGCTAATGTCGGTGTCAGATCCCTGGATTCTACCAGAGAGGCCGGACCTTCTCATGCAGGGACCAGTATTCCATGCCCAGGCCAGGGGGTTCCATCTTTCGGCATGGAATTTGAGAGGTCACTATTGAGTAGCAAGGGGTTTTCACCAGGCTTAGTTTCTACTTTATTGGGGAGCAGAAAACCAATTAGAACTAAGATTTATAGCAGGGTTTGGGGTAAATTCCTAGAGTTTATAGATGTCCCGTTATCGAGCAAACCTCCGATCAGAGGGATCCTGGAATTTCTGCAAAAGGGGCGGGACCTGGGTCTAGCTTCAGGGACTCTTAAGGTTCAGGTTTCAGCTTTGGGAGCACTTTATAATTGTAATGTGGCTGGGAATAAGTGGATCTCGAGGTTTATCAAGTCCTGTGCCAGAGCAGGACCGGTTAGGTCCATGGGTGTTCCTCCTTGGGACCCGAATTTAGTCTTGAACGCTCTTACCAGCGAACCGTTCGAACCCCTACACAAGGTCTCTCCAAAGATTCTCACCCTCAAGACCAATCTCCTAGTGGCCTTAACGTCAGCCCGTAGGGTGGGTGATCTGCAGGCCCTCTCGGTTAATCCTCCTTACACACAGATCTTTGAGGATAGGGTCACCTTGCGGCCAGATCCAGCATACCTTCCCAAGGTGGCATCTAGATTTCACTGTAGTCAGGAGATTGTGCTACCCTCGTTCTGCAGCAATCCCAAGAACCCAGGGAAGCCAGGTTCCATAGCCTAGATGTTAGGAGGTCCCTGCTGCAGTACATTCACATGACTAGTATGTGGAGGAAGGACTATTCCTTGTTCCTGGCCTTTCAAGGGAGTAGGAAAGGTCACGGGGTGTCCAAGGGTACCATCTCTAGGTGGCTTAGGGAGGCCATTTCCTTAGCCTATACGTCCACAGGGGGTTCCAGCCCCGGACAATGTAAGGGCTCATTCCACCAGAGCCGTCACAACCTCCTGGGCAGAGAGGGCAGACGTCTCGATCGAGCAGATATGTAGGGCTGCTACTTGGTCTACATCATCCACCTTCTTTAAGCACCATCGGTTGGATCTGTCCTCTTCAGATCTCACCTTTGGGAGAAGGGTACTTCAGGCGGTGGTCCCTCCCTAGGGTGCTCATAAATTCTCCAAAATTCTCTCAAGGTGTGCTGTCATGGGGGAGGGGAAAACACCAAGGTTACTTACCGGTAGCCGGTTTTTCCTGAGCCCATGACAGCACCCGTAGTTTCCCCCCCCTATTTTTTCTATGTTTCTCACACCCTGGTGTGCACTGTTTTGGGTGGTGTGTATATGTATATTGTGGGTGTTGGTTATATGCCTAACCTGTTTAGGGAGGTCCTCTCAATGCTCTGTAAACAACTGAAGCGAGGGAGAGGTGCCACCCTTTTATTTCAGACGGTTTCCTGTCCTCGGTGGGGCGGATCCTCTCTCAAGGTGTGCTGTCATGGGCTCAGGAAAAACCGGCTACCGGTAAGTAACCTTGGTGTTTTCCTGCTACTATCCCAGTTCTATGACTCCCGTTAAAACAAAGCTTCAGATGATAAATGATCGATGAGGTAGTGGCAAAGGAGAAAGAGCAGGAGGAACAGGGACCATTCACATCAATATCACGCCAGTCAACCACATATGTCTTGTAGGATATGTTTCTGTAACAAAAGGAGCGGTTCGGCTACACAGTTATAGGGCATATAGTGAGTGTAATGCCTACCAAAAATTTTGAGGCACTCCAATGCCCCTTGAAAATGACATGGAGGTCAGAGGGACTTAACTAAACAGTTTTTTCCATTTATAGCAACTTGGTCTCCTGTACACTGTTGGCCTAAGCAGTGAATGGAAGGCTTTCCAAAAATTATGAGGAACTGCAATGCCCCTTGAAACAGACGTGGATTACAGTGTACTAAAAACCTTCTACCCATTATTGGGGAGTGGGTCTCCCTTAGTTTTCGCCTTTGCATTGAAAAGCAAAAGCTGACTAAAATTAGGAGGAAATGCAATGCCCGTTGGAAGAGTCGTGGAGGTTAGAGGTAATTAAAAACAACATTTCAATGCCCCTTGGAAGAGCTGTGGAGTTCAGAGTGGCTTAAGAAGACGCTTTTAATGCCCCTTTGAAGAGACGTGGAGGTCACAGTAGTTTAACAAGACGGTTTTAATGCCCCTCGGAAAAGTGGTGGAGGTCGCAGTAGCTTAACAAGACTGTTTTAATGCCCCTTACAAGAGCCATACAGTACAGCATATTACAAACATTATTCCCATTATTGGGAGTGTGTCTCCCATAGTCTTTGCTTATGCCTTCCAAGCAAAAGCTGCCAAAAATTAGGATGGAGGAACTTGCAATGCCCCTTACAAGAGCTATGCAGTACAGCATATTACAAACATTATTCCCATTATTGGGGAGTGTGTCTCCCATAGTCTTTGCTTATGCCTTCCAAGCAAAAGCTGCCAAAAATTAGGAGGAAATGCAATGCCCATTGGAAGAGTCGTGGAGGTTAGAGGTAATTAAAAACAACATTTCAATGCCCCTTGGAAGAGCTGTGGAGTTCAGAGTGGCTTAAGAAGACGCTTTTAATGCCCCTTTGAAGAGACGTGGAGGTTAGAGTTAATTAACCCCTTTAAAGCCCAAGACGTACTAATACGCATCAGTGCCCTGGGCTTTAAGAGCCTGACCCGTATTAGTACGTCATCGCGATCGCCGCAGGGTGTCAGCTGTGACAATGTGCAGGGAGCGGTCCCGCACCGCTCCCGGCACATTAACCCCCGCAATGCTGCGATCGAAGTCGATCGCAGCATTGCAGTGGCTAAGAGGAAGTGATCGGTATACTCCCCTCCTCTTCCGGCCTCCAGCGCAGTCTGCCAGGGCTTCCTGGGTGTTGCCATGACGACCCGATGTCATCATGACAACATCCGGGTCACCAGACAGCAGGAAGATTTTTTGGACATGCGCAGTGCATCTCCAAACTATCTTCTCCCTGTCCAGCGCTGACTGCCTGCATGGCACAGGGATGGTGCTCAATCCCTATGCTATGTAGGCGATCAGAATAAAAAAAGTGAAAGTCCCATAGTGGGACAAAGTAAAAAAGTAAAAAAAACTCCCAGAAAGTGAAAAAAAAATAATAAAAAAAATAATCCACTAAAAATAAAAATATAATGTACCTATCAATAAATATTATGAAAAAAAAAGCAAAAAAACAATAAAAGTACACATATTTGGTATCGCCGCGTCCGTAACGACCTGCTCTATAAAACTGTTCCACTAGTTAACCCCTTCAGTGAACATGGTAAAAAAAAAAAAAAAAAAACGAAGCAAAAAACAATGCTTTCACCATACCGCCAAACAAAAAATGGAATAACACGCGATCAAAAAGACAAATATTAATAAAAATGGCACCGCTGAAAACGTCATCTCGTTACGCAAAAAACAAGCCACCATACAGCTCCATCATCCAAAAAATCTAAGAGTTATAGCTCTCAGAATAAAGCAATGCAAAAAAATATTTTTTTCTATAAAATAGCTTTTATTGTGTAAAAGTGGCAAAACATAAAAAACAATATAAATGTGGTACCGCTGTAAACGTACTGACCTGAAGAATAAAGCTGCCTCATCAATTTTACCACACGCAGAGTAGAATAAAAAAATGTAAAAAAACACAATTCCTGAATTGTTGGTGTTTGTTTATTCTGCCTCCCAAAAGCTGGAATAGAAAGTGATCAAAAAATGTCACATGCCTGAAAATGGCACCAATAAAAACGTCAACTCATCCCGCAAAAAACAAGCCGTCACATGACTATGTAGGCCAAAATATGGCAATGCAAAAACTAGATTTTACAAAATATGTGTCTTTTAGTGTGTGACAGCTGTCAATCATAAAAACCCGATATGATTCTGGTATCGCTGTAATCGCGCCGACCCGAAGAATAAAGTAATCTCATCACTTATACCTCACGAGGAACGGCGTAAAAAATAAACGCTCGGGCTGGGGTTGGGGTTGTGCTAATGTTAGGGTGGGGGTTGTTTTTTTTTTTCAAAAGTAAAAAAAAAAAAATAAAAAAAAAAGATGACGATATGGCAACTAGTGTTGAACGCAAGTGCTCGCTACTTGAGTTTGCATCGGGTGCTCGGGTATGCACTGAGTATCGCGGGTGCTCGAGTCTCCGCCCCATATGCTTCGCGGTCAAAAAAAACCTTGCGGGGATTGCCTGCCATGCACGAGCGAACCCCGCATGGTTTTTGTGGGGTGTCTAATAACCGTGAAACATGCGGGCGGGGACTCGAGCATTTCACTTGAGCACCCGTGATACATGGTGCATACCTGAGTACCCGATGCAAACTCAAGTAGCGAGCACTTACGCTCAAGAGTAATGACAACTTATTCAATATGATGACCTAATGTTATCAAATTCTGTGTCGTACCTCTGGGTTCAAAATGTTCACTGTACTCCTTAATAAAATCCTTGAGGGGTATAGTTTCCAAAATGGGGTCACTTCAAGGGCTCTCCAAACGCGACATGGTGTCCGCTAACAAATTGAATGGAAAATGGGCACAAATTGTTAGCGGACACCATGTCGCGTTTGGAGAGCCCCTGATGTGCCTAAACAGTGGAGCTCCCCCACAAGTGACCCCATTTTGGAAACTATACCCCTCAAGAATTTTATTAAGGGTTAAAAGTGGGAAAAAAATACTTTTTCATTTTTACGAATCAATTTGTGAAGCACCTAGGGGCTCAAAGTTCTCACTATGCATCTAGATAGGTGCCTTGGGGGGTCTAGTTTCCAAAATGGGGTCACTTATGGGGGGTTTCCACTGTTTAGGCACATCAGGGGCAATCCAAACGCAACATGGCGTCCGCTAATTATTCAAGCAAATTTTACAATCAAAAAGTCAAATGGCGCTCCTTCCCTTCCGAGTAGTTTTTCCCCACATATGGGGTATTTGCGTCCCCAGGGGAAATTGCACAACAAATTTTGGGGTCCATTTTTTCTTGTTACCCCTGCGAAAAAAAAAAAATTGGGTCTAAAGTAACATTTTTGTGAAAAAAGTTAAATGTTCATTTTTTTCTTCCACATTCCAAAAATTCGTGTGAAGCACCTGAAGGGTTAATAAAGTTCTTGAATGTGGTTTTGAGCACCTTGAGGGGTTCAGTTTTTAGAATGGTGTCACTTTTGGGTATTTTCTGTCATAAAGACCTCTCAAAGTGACTTCAAATGTGATGTGGTCCCTAGAAAAATGGTTTTGTAAATTTTGTTGGAAAAATGAGAAATCGCTGGTCAACTTTGAACCCTTATAGCTCCATAACAAAAAAAAATTTTGGTTCCAAAATTGTGCTGATGTAAAGTAAACATGTGGGAAATGTTATTTATTAACTATTTTGTGTGACATATGTCTCTGATTTAAGGGCATAAAAATTCAAATTTTGAAAATTGTAAAATTTTCAAAATTTTTGCCAAATTTCCATTTTTTTCACAAATAAACGCAAGTGATATCGAAGAAATTTTACGACAATCATGAAGTACAATATGTCACGAAAAAACATTCTCAGAATCAGGGGGATCCGTTGAAGCGTTCCAGAGTAATTACCTCATAAAGTGACAGTGGTCAGAATTGTAAAAATTGGCCTGGTCATTAACGTGCAAACCACCCTCGGGAGTGAAGGGGTTAAAAACATTTCAATGCCCCTTGGAAGAGCTGTGGAGTTAAGAGTAGTTTAACAAGACACTTTTAATGCCCCTTGGAAAAGTGGTGGAGGTCGCAGTAGCTTAAGACGGTTTGAATGCCCCTCGGAAAAGTGGTGGAGGTCGCAGTAGCTTAACAAGACGCTTTTAATGCCCCTTCCAAGAGCCATACAGTACAGCATCTTAAAAATATTATTCTCATTATTGGGGAGTGGGTCTCCCACAGTCTTTGCTTATGCCTTCCAAGCAAAAGCTGACAAAAATAAGGACGGAGGAACTTTCAATAATGGCAACACGGACCACGGTCACCCTGGTGGTATAGTGGTGGTGGAGGCTGAGGATAAGGAGAAGAACATAAAACAGCCGAAATGAGGAAGCGTATACCCATGTGTGGGTGTGAAGCGGTGGATGTGAATACACCTCCCGAAATAACACAGTGGATTTGACTTTGTTACTCTGCTGTCATTTGGTGGTGATGAGAAGCAATCCAGCCCTTGTTCATTTTGATAAGGGTCAGCTTGTCAGCATTGTCAGTTGACAGGCGAGTGCGCTTATCAGTTGTAATTCCCCCAGCGGCACTAAAAACACGCTCCGATAACACGCTAGCGACAGGGCAGGCTAGGACCTCCAAGGCGTACAGAGAGAGTTCATTCCAAGTGTCCAGCTTGGATACCCAATAATATAAAGGCACAAAGGAATCACGGAGGACGTTGGTACGGTCGGCAAGGTACTGTTATGTTCTGCTACCAGAGCTAAGGAAAGAGAGGAGATCTGTCCCTGCAATAGAACTCAGCTTAATCCCTACGATGTAACAGGGGACCTGATCCTGCGATCAGACCTGCTAAAGTCCTAAGCTAGTCTGTACGGAGACCTATAGATGTGGGGAAGGAATCCCTACAAGTACTAAGGACTGGGAGGAATATGGGACACCTCCTAACAGAAATAGTAGCAGACAGACGAACAAACAAAATATATAGAACATAGAGGTCCGTAGACCAAGCAAACTAACAGAGCAAGACACAGAGCACAGGCTAGCTAGAAAGTAGATATACAATGAAGTCCAGCAAAGCCAGAAGGGCGGAGCAGGATTAAATAGGCCAACAAGGTCATGTGACCAGCAAAGGAAAAAACCTAAGAGCAAGGTTCTAACAGTACCCCCCCTTCTAAGAGGATCCTCCGGATCCCCTAGGACCAGGCTTATCAGGAAATCTCCTGTGAAACGCTCTGATAAGTCTGGACGCGGAAACATCATCTGACCTCACCCAAGAGTTATCCTCGGGTCCGAAACCTTTCCAGGCCACAAGATACTGCAAACTACCTCTATACCGTCTAGAGTCAAGGATGCGAGAAATTTCATATTCCCCGTCCTCCACCACCGGAGGAACAGAGGCAGAGGCGTCACCATCCGACACAACAGCTTTTTTTAACAGAGAGACATGAAATACCGGATTAATTCTCCAGGAGGTAGGAACCTCCAACCTAACAGCAGATTGGTTGACAACTTGAAGCACCTTAAAGGGCCCTACAAACTTGGGACCCAATTTCTTAGAAGGAATCCTCAACCGCAGATTCCTAGAGGACAACCAAACCATGTCACCAACAGCGAACAAAACCTCCTGTCGTTTCCTATCAAAGTAGTCTTTAGATTTTCTGTTGGCCTCCTGAAGATTACCACGCACATCCGTCCAAACTCTCTCCAAATCACCGGAAAAATTCTCCTCCTCAGGCACGGCAGATCCCAACTTGGAGAGCGACCCAAACGACGGATGTCTCCCAGAACAACAAAAAAAAGGCGAACAACCAGCAGAAGAAGATGTATGATTGTTCAGAGCAAATTCAGCAAGTGGCAGAAACTCAGACCACCCCTCTTGATTGTCTGCCACAAAACAACGCAAGAACTGCTCAACATCCTGGTTTTTCCTTTCTGTCTGGCCATTAGATTCAGGATGATATCCGGACGAAAACGACAAATGAATTCCCAACCTGTCACAAAAGGCACGCCAAAAACGAGCCACAAACTGAGGACCCCTATCAGAAACAATGTCAGTAGGAACGCCATGAAGTCTGACAATTTCCTTGACAAAGGCCTTAGCGAGAGTTTTAGCGCAGGGCAGTTTGACGAAGGGAACCAAGTGACACATCTTGCTAAAACGGTCCACGACCACCCAGATGACAGTAAAACCCTCAGAGGGGGGAAGGTCAGTTATAAAGTCCATAGCCAAATGTGTCCAAGGAGCACTGGGGACCTCCAAAGGACAAAGCAACCCCGCAGCAGGAGTATGTGAGGACTTAGATCTAGCACATATAGTACATTGGCGCACCCACTTAATGACTTCCTTCTGCCATCCAGGCCACCAAAAACTGCGACCCACCAGTCTCTTGGTCTCAGAGATTCCGGGATGACCTGCCAACCGAGATTCGTGACACTCAACAAACAAATCTCTCCTAAAGGTCCCAGGCACAAACAACCTCCCATGAGGAGTGTTAGAAGGGGCATTCTCCTGTGCTTTAAGAATCTCATCTTCCAAAACGGAGTCTAAAGCAGCTATCACAACACCTTCTTGTAAAATGTTCTCCTCTTTCTCAGCACCGACTATGGGAGAAAAACTGCGAGACAAGGCATCCGCCTTAACATTCTTAGTACCAGGGATGTAAGTAACGGAGAAATTAAACCGCGAGAAAAACAGTGCCCACCTAGCCTGAAGGACATTCAGGCGCTTGGCAGCATCAAGATATATCAGATTTTTATGATCCGTAAGAACCTGAACGGGAAATTCCGCACCTTCCAAGAAGTGGCGCCAGTGTTCAAATGCGAGCTTAATAGCCAATAATTCCCGATTACCAATATCGTAATTCAGTTCAGTCTCCGAAAATTTTTTTGAAAAAAAGGCACAGGGATGTAATCCATCCCCGTTATCCTGAGACAATACTGCTCCAACCCCCACAGAGGAAGCATCAACCTCAACCAAAAACGGCTTAGTCACATCAGGCTGCATAAGGATGGGAGCAGAGGTGAACCTCTCCTTGAGATACACAAAAGCTTCAATGGCCTCAGCAGACCACTGAACCGCATCAGCACCTTTCCTGGTGAGATCGGTCAGAGGTTTGACAATACTAGAAATTTTTTTTATGAATTTTCTGTAATAATTGGCGAAACCTAAAAACCTCTGTATCGATTTCAAACCAATAGGCCTAGGCCATTCCTGTATAGCTTGAACTTTAACCGGGTCCATCTCAAAACCTTCGCTGGAGATAATGTAACCCAAAAAACTAATTCTCTGTACAGCGAATTCATATTTCTCCAGCTTAGCAAAAAGCGAATTGTCCATTAATAACTGTAATACCTCACGTACGCTCCGCCAATGAGACTCCAGATCCGGCGAATAAATCAAAATGTCATCCAAATACACAACCACATTTTTGCCGATCAAAGGCCCAAGGATGTCATTAATAAGATTCTGAAAAAATGCAGGAGCATTGGTAAGACCAAAAGGCATAACCAGATTCTCAAAATGACCCACAGGAGTGTTAAAAGCAGTCTTCCATTCGTCACCCTCCTTCATGCGCAACAGATTGTATGCCCCCTTAAGGTCAATTTTAGAGAACCACTTGGCCCCCATTAACTGGTTAAACAGATCAGGAATCAATGGCAGTGGGTAAGGATTGCGTACAGTAATTTTGTTAATCGCACGAAAATCCAAACAAGGACGTAAACCGCCGTCCTTTTTTTTTACAAAAAAAATCCAACCGCCACAGGAGACTTAGAGGGCCTAATGTGACCGGCGGCCAAACTTGTCTGTATGTATTCCTCCAAAGCCTTCCTCTCAGGAATAGTAAGGTTAAATAAACGACTTTTAGGAAGAGTCGCTCCAGGGACAAATTCAATAGAGCAATCATAGTCTCTATGGGGAGGCAAAACCTGCGATTCCTTCTCAGAAAAAACTCTCCAAAAATCCTGAATAGGAAAAGACAATTCTCCCCTATCCAAAGCTGCAATACGCCCGTTACAACACTTGTCATAACATTTATGGCTCCAGGATTTAATTTCACTGGTAGACCAATCCAGTACAGGATTGTGAAATTTTAACCAGGGCAATCCCAATATTACTGGAGAAGGCAAGTTATTCAACACTACCAAATCCAATTTCTCATGGTGAACACCATTAATAGTGAGAGGAAATTCACTGACCTTGAGAGTAATATTCTTCAAAGGGGAACCATCCACAGAAACCACAGCAATGGGGGATGACAAAGGTTCGGGTTTTAAATTGAGTCTTTCCAAGAATCCCCCATCAATTACATTCAGAGTAGACCCGCAATCAACAAACACCCGAAATTCCATTACTTTTTCCTGAGCAATCGTGGAAGCAGCTAAAAATATACCCTTGGAATTTAAACAGGCAATACGGGCGTGACTGACCATTTTTTTTTCTTTCTTCATACGAAGCTCACAGGTTTTTATCAAATGACCAGATTTTCTGCAATAGAAACACAAGCCTTCAAAAAATCGACGATCTTTTTCTTGAGAGCGAGGTGCCACCGATCCAATCTCCATCGGTTCACCACTGTTAGTACATACATTCTCATAACCAGAAACTGACATAGCAGAGGATTTGCTCTCATTAAACCTTGCACGCAGTCTTCTATCCACCCGTATAGCTAATTGCATAGCCTGTTGCAAATCTTCAGGTGTAGGATAAGCAATTAGCAGGTCTTTAACCCTTTCACTGAGCCCAGCAAGAAATAGACTTTTCAGAGCAGAATCGTTCCACCCTGTTTGAGTAGACCACCGACGGAAATGAGTACAATATTTTTCCACATTACCTGATCCTTGTTTTAAACGTCTCAACTCAGTCTCAGCTGATGCGACACGGTCAGGATCATCATATAATAGGCCCAAAGCAGAAAAAAAACTATCCACTGATCTGAAGCATGTATCACTAGGTTGCAAAGAAAAGGCCCACTCCTGAGGCTCTTTGCGCAAAAGTGACATTATGAACCCTACGCGCTGGGATTCATCCCCAGAGGACTTGGGTCTCAAACGAAAATACAATAAGCAAGCATTTTTAAATGAAAAAAATTCTCGGTGTTCACCAAAAAATAAATCCGGCAAACATACCTTAGGCTCCAAGAAATGTGCTCCAGGACAGTTACTCACGTGCTGACGGAGCTCGGCCACCTCCAGAGAGAGTCCCTGCAGGCGATGAGCCAAATCCTGAACCGACACCATGATGGAACAGAAAAATTTTTCCTTAGAGAATTTGCAGGCTGGACTTACTGTTATGTTCTGCTACCAGAGCTAAGGAAAGAGAGGAGATCTGTCCCTGCAATAGAACTCAGCTTAATCCCTACGATGTAACAGGGGACCTGATCCTGCGATCAGACCTGCTAAAGTCCTAAGCTAGTCTGTACGGAGACCTATAGATGTGGGGAAGGAATCCCTACAAGTACTAAGGACTGGGAGGAATGTGGGACACCTCCTAACAGAAATAGTAGCAGACAGACGAACAAACAAAATATATAGAACATAGAGGTCCGTAGACCAAGCAAACTAACAGAGCAAGACACAGAGCACAGGCTAGCTAGAAAGTAGATATACAATGAAGTCCAGCAAAGCCAGAAGGGCGGAGCAGGATTAAATAGACCAACAAGGTCATGTGACCAGCAAAGGAAAAAACCTAAGAGCAAGGTTCTAACAGGTACTCCCTCACCATCTTTTGAAACTTTCCGCTCCTTGTGAGAGTACCCCGCGCCTCAGGGTCTGCCCGAAGGGAGGGTCTGCCCGAAGGGAGGGTCTGAGAAAACTGTCCCAGAACATTGACAGTGCTCCCCTGCCTCTGCTGGATTGGAGTTGACTCTCTCTCGCTTGTATACCTTGGTTGGTCAACGAACTGTGACCTCTGCCGCTAGCGTGTTCAGTTGGGAATTTTTTTAACAGTTCTGCAGCAAGGGCCTTCTGGTACTGCCCCATTTTTGTAGACCTCTCCACCTCAGGAATAAGAGAGTGAAAGTTCTCCTTGTAGCTTGGGTCTAAAAGTGTCACCAACCAGTAATGACTGTCACCCAACATTTTGACAACCCAAGAGTCACGGTTAAGGCAGCGTAACATAAAGTCAACCATGCGTGCCAGACTGGTAACGGGCAAGACTTCCGTGTCCTCACCAAGATGACCATGCTCTCCTCCTCCTCCTCCCCCCTGTCCTCAGGCCACCCACGCTGAACCGACGGTATGACAGTTGTACAGGTACTACCGTCTACAGCGCATGATACAAGCTCCTGTTCTTCCTCCTCCTCTCCCTCGTTGTCCCCCAATGCACGTTGACAAGTGGAATGCTGATGCTAATGATGGCGTCATCGCCACTCACCATCTTGGTGGACTCCTCAAAGTTTGTCAAGATGGTATATATGTCAGACATCCAGGTCCACTCCTGAGGTCTTATGTGTGGAGTCTGACCTGAATATCGACAGCCTTATTGCAGCTGGTACTCCACAACTGCTCTCTTCTGCTCAAAAATCCTTTGCAACATGTGGAGGGTAGAGTTCCAACGTGTGGGAACATCACACACCAGTCGGTGTGACGGAAGCTGCAAACGCTGCTGCAACACAGTAAGGGCGGTGGAAGCTGTAGTCGACTTGCGAAAATGAGCTGACAGGCGGCGTACTATGACGAGCAGATCTGGCAACTCGGGGTACGATTTAAGAAACCGCTGAACCATGAGGTTAAGCACATGAGCTAGGCATGGTACGTGTGTGATCTCGCCTCGCCTCAGAGCCGCCACCAGGTTACGGCCATTGTCACACACAACCATGCTTGGATGTAGGTTCAGCGGTCTCAGCCACAGATCTGCCTGCTCTTTCACAGCTGTCCACAACTCACAAGCAGTGTGAGGTTTCTTACCTAAGCTTATGAGTTTCAGCACAGCCTGTTGCCGCTTGGCGGAGGCAGTACTGCAGTGCTTCCAGCTTGTAACTGATGTGGTGATATCTGAGATGGAGGCTGAACATGAGAAGGAGGAGGAGGAGCTGTACACTGTGGGGGCAACTCTGACTGACATAGGGCCCGCAATCCTCGGTGTGGGGAGGATGTGTTCCGTCCCAAGGTCCGACTGGGTCCTGGCTTCCACTATGTTTACCCAGTGTGCCGTCAGGGAGATGTACCATCCCTGGACACAAGCACTTGTCCACGTGTCCGTTGTCAGGTGGACTCTCGCAGTAACTGCGTTGTTGAGGGCACTGCAGATGTTTTGGGACACGTGCTTGTGTAGTGCGGGGATGGCACACCGGGCAAAATAGTGTCGGCTGGGGACCGAGTACCGAGGGACAGCCACCGCCATAAGGTTGCGGAAGGATTCAGTCTCCACCAGCCTAAAAGGCAGCATTTCCAACGCAAGCAGTCGTGAAATGTGCGAATTTAGGACTGTGGCCTGTGGGGCGTTGGCTGCGAATTTCCGCTTTCGTTCAAAGGTCTGGGATATGGACAATTGAATACTACGGTGGGACGTGGACGTTGATGCTGTTTCTTGAGAAACTGCCATAACAAGTGAAGACTGAGAGGAGGGGGCATCTTTGCATGCAGTATGGACAGGGGATTGCCTTGCACACACAACAGGGGGTTCTATTGCACGCATAACAGCGGAAGAAGCAGTGGTGACACCCGCTGACACTGGTCGTGGACCCTGGGGTTCGCCCCACAAAGTCGGGTGCTTTGCTGCCATGTGCCTGATCATGCTGGTGGTGGTCAGGCTGGTAGTTTTGTCACCCCTGCTGATGCTGGCATGGCAGGTGCTACAAATGGCCTTTTTGGGGTTATCAGCAGAGTCTTTAAAAAAATTCCAGACTCTGGAAGACCTACAGGTTGTACTGGCAACGTCCCTCATGTTGGTGTTACGGGGAACTGTTGCCCGCTTTCTGTGTGCGGCCACCACACTGCTTCTTCCTGCCTGTTGGGGTACTCTGCCTCCCTCCCCCTGTATGCTGCTGGCTTCACTCTGCATGTCCTCCTGCCACGTTGGGTCAGTTACTAGATCATCCACCACCTCCTCCTCTTCCACTTGCGCACCACGATCCTCCTCCTCACTTCCTGGCAATTGTGTCTCGTCATCGTCCACCTCTTGTGACAAATTGCCAGCGTCGACTTCCTGTGGCCGTGGCTGTTCAAATATTTGGGCATCGCAACATGGGATCTCCTCTTCCACCACTTCAAGCGTATCAGGCGAGGGGCCCAAATATGGAAATGGACCAGTGAACAGCTCTTCAGAGTGTCCAAGTGTGGGATCACTTGCTGTCTGACGACACTCGGCATGGTGGGAGGAAGGAGCATCAGGGTGAGGAGGAGTATGCGGTCGAGACTCACGGCTACTAAGAGTTGACCGTGTGGAAGACAGACCGGAGGTGGTAGTGCCCAGGTAACTGGAAGTATTATCTGCTATCCAATTAATAACCTGTTCACACTCATCAGTTCGCAATACTGGTGTTGTTCTGTGCTTCCCTAGTAATTCGGTCAAGAAGTGGGAGCGAGAAGATGTGGCTGTTGGTTGTGGCACATTTTCACCTTGGCCATGGCCCCGTCCTCTGCACGCACCGTCACCAGAACGTTCAGTTCCACGTCCCTTGCCACGCGCCTTGCCCATTGTAAAGGAAGTAAAATAGCTTACACTCGCACTATCAATGGAAAAAGGGTAATAGAAAGTAGATTAGAACCGTGGAAGAGGAAAACCACAGTTCTATTTCTCTGGCCTACACCTGACTCTTTTAAACAATCTGAACAATCAGGGAGAAACTATTACTGTTTTTCTTTACGGAAAAAATACCAAAAGCTGAATAATAGAGATTTTTTACCGTGGAATGGCAAAACCACAGTTATTGTTTACTGGGGTATACCAGAAAATTTTAAATAGATATATTTGCGGCTGAACAGTGAGCGACACACTTAAACTGTTTTTTTTTAGGTAAAAATAGCCCAAAAGAGGATAATACAGAGATTTGACCCGTGGAACTGCAAAACCACACTTGTATTTCTCGGGCCTACACCAGACTATTTTCAACAGATATATTTGTGTGTGAACAATCAGGAGACACTACTGTTTTTCCTTACAGCAAAAAATGCAAAAAAAGCAGGATAATACAGAGATTTGACCCGTGGAACTGCAAAACCATACTTGTATTTCTTGGGCCTACACCAGACTATTTTCAACAGATATATTTGTGTCTGCACAATCAGGAGACACTACTGTTTTTCTTTACGGCAAAAAAGCAGGATAATACAGAGATTTGACCGTGGAACTGCAAAACCACGGTTCTGTTTCTCGGGCCTACTGTTAGAACCTTGCTGTTAGGTTTTTTTTCCTTTGCTGGTCACATGACCTTGTTGGCCTATTTAATCCTGCTCCGCCCTTCTGGCTTTGCTGGACTTCATTGTATATCTACTTTCTAGCTAGCCTGTGCTCTGTATCTAACTCTGTTAGTTTGCTTGGTCTACGGACCTCTATGTTCTATCTATTTTGTTTGTTCGTCTGTCTGCTACTATTTCTGTTAGGAGGTGTCCCATATTCCTCCCAGTCCTTAGTACTTGTAGGGATTCCCTCCTCACATCTATAGGTCTCCGTACAGACTAGATTAGGACTTTAGCAGGTCTGATCGCAGGATCAGGTTCCCTGTTACATCGTAGGGATTCAGCTGAGTCTTATAGTAGGGACAGATCTCCTCTCTTTCCTTAGCTTTGGTAGCAGAACATAACAGTAAGTTCAGCCTGCAAATTTTCTAAGGAAAGATTTTTTTTTTTTTTTTTTTTTTGTTCCATCATGGTGTCGGTTCAGGATTTGGCTAAACACCTGCAGGGACTCTCTCTGGAAGTGGCCGAGCTCCGTCAGCACGTGAGTAACTGTCCTGGAGCATATTTCTTGGAGCCTAAGGTATGTTTGCCGGATTTATTTTTTGGTGAACATCGAGAATTTTTTTCATTTAAAAATGCTTGCTTATTGTATTTTCGTTTGAGACCCAAGTCCTCTGGGGATGAATCCCAGCGCGTAGGGTTCATAATGTCACTTTTGCGCAAAGAGCCTCAGGAGTGGGCCTTTTCTTTGCAACCTAGTGATACATGCTTCAGATCAGTGGATAGTTTTTTTTCTGCTTTAGGACTATTATATGATGATCCTGACCGTGTGGCATCAGCTGAGACTGAGTTGAGACGTTTAAAACAAGGATCAGGTAATGTCAAAAAATATTGTACTCATTTTCGTCGTTGGTCCACTCAAACAGGGTGGAACGATTCTGCTCTGAAAAGTCTATTTCTTGCTGGGCTCAGTGAAAGGGTTAAAGACCTGCTAATTGCTTATCCTACACCTGAGGATTTCCAACAGGCTATGCAATTAGCTATACGGGTGGATAGAAGACTGCGTGCTAGGGTTAATGAGAGCAAATCCTCTGCTATGTCAGTTTCTGGTTATGATAATGTGTGTACTAACAGTGGTGAACCGATGGAGATTGGATCGGTGGCACCTCGCTCTCAAGAAAAAGACCGTCGTTTTTCAGAAGGCTTGTGTTTCTATTGCGGAAAATCTGGTCATTTGATTAAAGGCTGTGAGCTTCGTATGAAGAAAGAAAAAAAAATGGTCAGTCACGCCCGTATTGCCTGTTTAAATTCCAAGGGTATATTTTTAGCTGCTTCCACGATTGCTCAGGAAAAAATTAATGGAATTTCGGGTGTTTGTTGATTGCGGGTCTACACTGAATGTAATTGATGGGGGATTCGTGGAAAAACTCAATTTAAAACCTGAACCTTTATCATTCCCCATTGCTGTGGTTTCTGTGGATGGCTCCCCTTTGAAGAATATTACTCTCAAGGTCAGTGAATTTCCTCTCACTATTAATGGTGTTCACCATGAGAAATTGGATTTGGTAGTGTTGAATAACTTGCCTTCTCCAGTAATATTGGGTTTGCCCTGGTTAAAATTTCACAATCCTGTACTGGATTGGTCTACCAGTGAAATTAAATCCTGGAGCCATAAATGTTATGACAAGTGTTGTAACGGGCGTATTGCAGCTTTGGATAGGGGAGAATTGCCTGTTCCTATTCAGGATTTTTGGAGAGTTTTTTCTGAGAAGGAATCGCAGGTTTTGCCTCCCCATAGAGACTATGATTGTTCTATTGAATTTGTCCCTGGAGCGACTCTTCCTAAAAGTCGTTTATTTAACCTTACCATTCCTGAGAGGAAGGCTTTGGAGGAATACATACAGACAAGTTTGGCCGCCGGTCACATTAGGCCCTCTAAGTCTCCTGTGGCGGTTGGATTTTTTTTTGTAAAAAAAAAGGACGGCGGTTTACGTCCTTGTCTGGATTTTCGTGAGATTAACAAAATTACGGTACGCAATCCTTACCCACTGCCATTGATTCCTGATCTGTTTAACCAGTTATTGGGGGCCAAGTGGTTCTCTAAAATTGACCTTAAGGGGGCATACAATCTGTTGCGCATGAAGGAGGGTGATGAATGGAAGACTGCTTTTAACACTCCTGTGGGTCATTTTGAGAATCTGGTTATGCCTTTTGGTCTTACTAATGCTCCTGCATTTTTTCAGAATCTGATTAATGACATCCTTAGACCTTTGATCGGTAAAAATGTGGTTGTGTATTTGGATGACATTTTGATTTATTCGCCAGATCTGGAGTCTCATTGGCGGAGCGTGCGTGAGGTATTACAGTTATTAATGGACAATTCGCTTTTTGCTAAGCTGGAGAAATGTGAGTTCGCTGTACAGAGAATTAGTTTTTTGGGCTACATTATCTCCAGCAAAGGTTTTGAGATGGATCCGGTTAAGGTTCAGGCTGTGCAGGAATGGCCTAGGCCTATTGGTTTGAAATCGATACAGAGGTTTTTGGGTTTCGCCAATTACTACAGAAAATTCATAAAAAATTTTTCTAGTATTGTCAAACCTCTGACTGATCTCACCAGGAAAGGTGCTGATGCGGTTCAGTGGTCTTCTGAGGCCATTGAAGCTTTTGTGTATCTCAAGGAGAGGTTCACCTCTGCTCCCATCCTTATGCAGCCTGATGTTACTAGGCCGTTTTTGGTTGAGGTTGATGCTTCCTCTGTGGGGGTTGGCGCAGTATTGTCTCAGGATAACGGGGATGGATTACATCCCTGTGCCTTTTTTTCAAAAAAATTTTCGGAGACTGAACTGAATTACGATATTGGTAATCGGGAATTATTGGCTATTAAACTCGCATTTGAACATTGGCGCCACTTCTTGGAAGGTGCGGAATTTCCCGTTCAGGTTCTTACGGATCATAAAAATCTGATATATCTTGATGCTGCCAAGCGCCTGAATGCCCGTCAGGCTAGGTGGTCACTGTTTTTCTCGCGGTTTAATTTCTCCGTTACTTACATCCCTGGTACTAAGAATGTTAAGGCGGATGCCTTGTCTCGCAGTTTTTCTCCCATAGTCGGTGCTGAGAAAGAGGAAAACATTTTACAAGAAGGTGTTGTGATAGCTGCTTTAGACTCCGTTTTGGAAGATGAGATTCTTAAAGCTCAGGAGAATGCCCCATCTAACACTCCTCATGGGAGGTTGTTTGTGCCTGGGACCTTTAGGAGAGATTTGTTTGTTGAGTGTCACGAATCTCGGTTGGCAGGTCATCCCGGAATCTCTGAGACCAAGAGACTGGTGGGTCGCAGTTTTTGGTGGCCTGGATGGCAGAAGGAAGTCATTAAGTGGGTGCGCCAATGTACTATATGTGCTAGATCTAAGTCCTCACATACTCCTGCTGCGGGGTTGCTTTGTCCTTTGGAGGTCCCCAGTGCTCCTTGGACACATTTGGCTATGGACTTTATAACTGACCTTCCCTCCTCTGAGGGTTTTACTGTCATCTGGGTGGTCGTGGACCGTTTTAGCAAGATGTGTCACTTGGTTCCCTTCGTCAAACTGCCCTGCGCTAAAACTCTCGCTAAGGCCTTTGTCAAGGAAATTGTCAGACTTCATGGCGTTCCTACTGACATTGTTTCTGATAGGGGTCCTCAGTTCGTGGCTCGTTTTTGGCGTGCCTTTTGTGACAGGTTGGGAATTCATTTGTCGTTTTCGTCCGGATATCATCCTGAATCTAATGGCCAGACAGAAAGGAAAAACCAGGATGTTGAGCAGTTCTTGCGTTGTTTTGTGGCAGACAATCAAGAGGGGTGGTCTGAGTTTCTGCCACTTGCCGAATTTGCTCTGAACAATCATACATCTTCTTCTGCTGGTTGTTCGCCTTTTTTTGTTGTTCTGGGAGACATCCGTCGTTTGGGTCGTTCTCCAAGTTGGGATCTGCCGTGCCTGAGGAGGAGAATTTTTCCGGTGATTTGGAAAGAGTTTGGACGGATGTGCGTGGTAATCTTCAGGAGGCCAACAGAAAATCTAAAGACTACTTTGATAGGAAACGACAGGAGGTTTTGTTCGCTGTTGGTGACATGGTTTGGTTGTCCTCTAGGAATCTGCGGTTGAGGATTCCTTCTAAGAAATTGGGTCCCAAGTTTGTAGGGCCCTTTAAGGTGCTTCAGGTTGTCAACCAATCTGCTGTTAGGTTGGAGGTTCCTACCTCCTGGAGAATTAATCCGGTCTTTCATGTCTCTCTGTTAAAAAAAGCTGTTGTGTCGGATGGTGACGCCTCTGCCTCTGTTCCTCCGGTGGTGGAGGACGGGGAATATGAAATTTCTCGCATCCTTGACTCTAGACGGTATAGAGGTAGTTTGCAGTATCTTGTGGCCTGGAAAGGTTTCGGACCCGAGGATAACTCTTGGGTGAGGTCAGATGATGTTTCCGCGTCCAGACTTATCAGAGCGTTTCACAGGAGATTTCCTGATAAGCCTGGTCCTAGGGGATCCGGAGGATCCTCTTAGAAGGGGGGGTACTGTTAGAACCTTGCTGTTAGGTTTTTTTTCCTTTGCTGGTCACATGACCTTGTTGGCCTATTTAATCCTGCTCCGCCCTTCTGGCTTTGCTGGACTTCATTGTATATCTACTTTCTAGCTAGCCTGTGCTCTGTATCTAACTCTGTTAGTTTGCTTGGTCTACGGACCTCTATGTTCTATCTATTTTGTTTGTTCGTCTGTCTGCTACTATTTCTGTTAGGAGGTGTCCCATATTCCTCCCAGTCCTTAGTACTTGTAGGAATTCCCTCCTCACATCTATAGGTCTCCGTACAGACTAGATTAGGACTTTAGCAGGTCTGATCGCAGGATCAGGTTCCCTGTTACATCGTAGGGATTCAGCTGAGTCTTATAGTAGGGACAGATCTCCTCTCTTTCCTTAGCTTTGGTAGCAGAACATAACACCTACACCAGACTCTTTGTTCAGACACCAATATATCTGTTTAAATCAGGAGACACTATTACTGTTTTTCTTTATGGCAAGAAAAGCAGGATAATACAGAGATTTGACCCGTGGAACTGCAAAACCACACTTCTATTTCTCGGGCCTACACCAGACTATTTTCAACAGATATATTTGTGTCTGAACAATCAGGAGACACTACTACTGTTTTTCTTTACGGCAAAAAATGGCAAAAGCAGGATAATAAAGATTTTTTACCGTGAAACAGCAGAACCAGAGTTATAATTTACCGGTGTATACCAGACTTTTTGAAATATATATATTTGCGGCTGAATAGTGAGCGACACACTCAAACTGTTTTTTTTTTTAGATACAAATGGCCCAAAATTGGATAATACGGTGGTTTGAACCGTGGAACTACAAAACCACACTTCTATTTCTCTAGCCTACACCAGACTATTTTCAACAGATATATTTGTGTCTGAAAAATCAAAGACACACTTTTTTTTGGGGGGGGGGGTGGGGGGGTGACACCAAAAGGTTAATAAGACAGGTATTTGTACAGTGTGAAGGAGGAAAAAAAAAGAGGATTTAATGAAAAAAATAGTTTTTTTCTTGGCCCCCGAAACCAGGAGCTAAGTCCAGCAATTTCAGCAACAGGAGCACACAGGACTGTAATGCAGCGTTTTCTGGTATAACCACTGCGTCTCCTATACAGCCCGCCTGCCTGATATCTGGGATGGATATTAGTCCTGAGAAGGACTGTTTGTTTGATCTGGCAGCCTTTACAGACCCCACACTAACTATTTCGCAGGATATATCTCTCCCTAAATCAGCAGCGCTGTCCCTACACTGTCTGATCCGGAGCGACTGTGTCCAAGATGGCGGCGGCTGGTTTTAAATACTCGAGGTGATGCTGTGCGGCCAGCCAATCACTGTAATGCCCACAAACAACATGGCTGCGGCATTACAGTGACTAGCTAGCAATCCCTGCATGTTCATTTGCTCTGTAAGGAGCGCCAAACAAGCAGGGCGGAGACCCGGAAATGCTCGGTGCTCGCCGAACATCCCGAGTAGCGTGATGCTCGGTTGAGTACCGAGCAGTGTCGAGCATGCTCGCTCAACACTACTGCTGACTTGACAGATGTATAGAAGGCAGTCATGTTCATGGATGTGTGAATGAATCTATAAATCTCTACAAGTCCTTGTGCCGTCTAATAAAAAAATCTGGCAGCTCAAGGACATTTTACACAAAAATGAGAATGTAGCCTAAGGGATTTTACAGATAACATTATCACTCCAAGTCACACAGTGCAGATACAGAATAATATTTACATCCAGGCACTTACCCTGATGTCTCATCTGATCAGAGTTTGTTTTGCTGCTTCTTCTCCATCTGGTCAGACCTTCATGTTGACATCTCCTAGCCACGACTCGTCTTGTCACGATGATCTCCAACCTAGAAAATAACAAGGTCACATACTGTATAGACCAAAAGTTTGGACACACCTTCTCATTTAAAGATTTTTCTGTATTTTCATGACTTTGAAAATTGTACATTCACACTGAAGGCATCAAAACTATGAATTAACACATGTGGAATTATATACTTAACAAAAAAGTGTGAAACAACTGAAAATATGTCTTATATTCTGCTTTGCACACTCTTGGCATTCTCTTGATGAGCTTCAAGAGGTAGTCACCGGAAATGGTCTTCCAACAATCTTGAAGGAGTTCCCAGAGATGCTTAGCACTTGTTGGCCCTTTTGCCTTCACTCTGCGGTCCAGCTCACCCCAAACCATCTTGATTGGGTTCAGGTCTGGTGACTGTGGAGGCCAGGTCAACTGGCGTAGCACCCCATCACTCTCCTCCTTGGTCAAATAGCCCTTACACAGCCTGGAGGTGTGTTTGGGGTCATTGTCCTGTTGAAAAATAAATGATGGTCCAACTAAACGCAAACCGGATGGAATAGCATGTCGCTGCAAGATGCTGTGGTAGCCATGCTGGTTCAGTATGCCTTCAATTTTGAATAAATCCCCAACAGTGTCATCAGCAAAGTACCCCCACACCATCACACCTCCTCCTCCATGCTTCACAGTGGGAACCAGGCATGTAGAGTCCATCCGTTCACCTTTTCTGCGTCGCACAAAGACACGGTGGTTGGAACCAAAGATCTCAAATTTGGACTCATCAGACCAAAGCACAGATTTCCACTGGTCTAATGTCCATTCCTTGTGTTCTTTAGCCCAAACAAGTCTCTTCTGCTTGTTGCCTGTCCTTAGCAGTAGTTTCCTAGCAGCTATTTTTCCATGAAAGCCTGCTGCACAAAGTCTCCTCTTAACAGTTGTTGTAGAGATGTGTCTGCTGCTAGAACTCTGTGTGGCATTGACCTGGTCTCTAATCTGAGCTGCTGTTAACCTGCAATTTCTGAGGCTGGTGACTCGGATAAACTTATCCTGCGAAGCAGAGGTGACTCTTGGTCTTCCTTTCCTGGGGCGGTCCTCATGTGAGCCAGTTTCTTTGTAGCGCTTGATGGTTTTTGCAACTGCACTTGGGGACACTTTCAAAGTTTTCCCAATTTTTCGGACTGACTGACCTTAATTTCTTAAAATAATGATGGCCACTCGTTTTTCTTAGCTGTTTTTTTCTTGCCATAATACAAATTCTAACAGTCTATTCAGTAGGACTATCAGCTGTGTATCCACCTGACTTCTGCACAACACAAGTGATGGTCCCAACCCCATTTATAAGGCAAGAAATCCACTTATTAAACCTGACAGGGCACACCTGTGAAGTGAAAACCATTTCTGGTGACTACCTCTTGAAGCTCATCAAGAGAATGCCAAGAGCGTGCAAAGCAGTCATCAAAGCAAAAGGTGGCTACTTTGAAGAACCTAGAATATTTTGTTAAGTATATAATTCCACATGTGTTAATTCATAGTTTTGATGCAGTCAGTGTGAATGTACAATTTTCAAAGTCATGAAAATACAGAAAAATCTTTAAATGAGAAGGTGTCCAAACGTTTGGTCTGTACTGTATATTGTATACATACATGTGTCTCCCCCACACTTTGGAGGTGGGAGAAGATATCAGGTACTGAGCATCCTCCACCACATCCCAATTCATTACAAGCCCCTGACAGCATCTTCTCCCACCTTTCAATTCATTATAAAGTGTCCTATGCATCTTACCCCATCATTGCTCTCCTCCCATCTTTGTTCTACCACACCACACCTCAGTGTCCTCTCCCCCAACCTCATCATTGTTTTCCCACACCACCTCCATCATTGCTGTCCTATACCACCCCCATCATTGCTGCCCCACACCACCCCATCATTGTGGTCACTCACCACCCCCATCATTGCTGTCACTCACCATTCCCATTATTGCTGTCACACACCAGCCCCCATCATTGCTCTCTCCCCATTCTTTCTCTCCCCCCTTCACCCTCATCATTGCTCTCCCCCATCAACCCCATCATTTCTCTCCCCATCACCCTTATCATTTCTCTAGCCCATCACCCCATCATTTCTCTTCCCCCATCACTCTCATCATTTCTCTTCCCCCATCACTCTCATCATTTCTCTGCCCCATCACCCCCATCATTTCTCTCCCCCATCACCCCCATCATTTCTCTCCCCCATCATTTCTCTCCCCCCATCACCCCCATCATTTCTCTCCCCCATCACCCCATCATTTCTCTCCCCCATCACCCTCATCATTTCTCTCCCAATCACCGCATTATTGCTCTCTCCTATCACTTCTCTTTCCCCATCATCCTCATCATTACTGCACCCCCATCACTGCTCTCCCCCATCATCACCATCATTGCTGTCTCCCATAATCTTCATCATTACTGTCGCCCCTTCATCCCCATCATTGCTCTCCCCCCATCTTCCTTATCATTACTGCCCCCCCATGACTGCTCTCCCCCCATGACTGCTCTCCCCCCATCAGCCCCATTATTGCTGTCCCCCCATCACTCTCATCATTGCTCTCCCCGCATCATTGCCCCAGTGTATTGGATAAAATAAAAAACAACAACTTACATCTCAGCCCGCTCTCCTGCAGCAACTTTCTCCCTGGCACAGGTGTGCGCTGCTTGCTGACATCATCAAGCAGCGCGTGTCCGTGTCACACAGAAAGCAGAGAATGCTGCCATTTTCTCCTATAGGCAGCGGAGCTACAGGGATCGCCACACAGGATGAGGGCAATCTGATCATGGGCTCCCCTGAGCCTGGGGCTCCGATAAACTGGCCAGATTGCCATCATTATTATCCACCCTGCAAGGGCTCCCCTGCACCGCCGGGCCCCGGTGCAGTTGCACCGGCGGTATGTCCACCCCTGCATCCAGATAGGCTGCGGCATACTTCTTGTGGGGAGCTAGAATCCGGTCCATGGCTCACTGGAAATTAGCTGGAGTTCCTTGCAATCCAAACGGCATTCTGGTGTATTGGAAACACCCATCTGGCATTGAAAAGGCCGTATTCTTCTTGGCCACTTGGGACATAGGAATCTGCCAATACCCTTTTATGAGGTCGAGGGTGGTAATGTACCTGGCCGGCCCTAGTCTCTCAATTAGTTCATCTACCCTGGGCATTGGGTATGAATCAAACTTAGAGACCTCATTCAGTTTCCTATAGTCATTGCAGAACCGCCATTCTCCATCTGGCTTCGACACTAAGACTATGGGACTGGACCAGCCACTCTTGGACTCCTCGATGACCCCCAGATTCAGCATGCACTTCACCTCCTTCGAGATTACCTCTCGGCGGGCTTCAGGAATTCGTTATGGCTTCATATTCACTCTGACATGAGGCTTCGTAAGTACCTCGTGCTCTATGACCTGAGTACAGCCTGGTAGATCCAAGAACAGGTCCCTATTCCGCTGCAGCAACTCTCGGCAATGCTGCTTCTGGGCACGTGACAGCGATTCTGCCACCTTGACTTCCTCCACGTCAGTTTCAGTCTTCGCCATCAGACATGGGTCTTCCACCTGTCTCGCCACGGCTTAATGAGGTTGACGTGGTACACCTGCTAGGGCTTCCTTCTCTCAGGTTGGTGGACCCTATAGTTGACGTTGCCAAGCTTTTCAACTACTTCATAGGGGCCCTGCCACTTGGCCAGGAACTTGCTCTCTACCGTAGGTACTAACAATAGCACCCCATTCCCTAGGGTTGAAGAGTCTCACCCTCGCTGATCTATTGTACACCCTCAACTGTGCCTCTTGTGCCTTGAGGAGGTGTTCTTTCACAATGGGCATCACCTCTGCAATTCTCTCTCGCATCTGGGCCACATGTTCGATCACACTCCTGTAGGGTGTAGACTCCGCCTCCCAGGTCTCTTTTGCTACGTCCAGAAGTCTGCGGGGGTGTCAGCCATATAACAGCTCAAACGTTGAAAACCCCGTATAGGCCTGTGGGACTTCTCTGATGGAGAATAGAAGGTACGGCAGTAGACAGTCCCAGTCCCGGCCGTCTTTCTCCACAAACTTCTTTAACATGGCCTTCAAGGTTTTATTAAACCTCTCCACTAAGCCATCTGTCTGGGGGTGGTAGACTGAGGTCCTGAGTTGTGTGATCTGCAGGGTTTTGCACAACTCCCTCATCACCCGTGATATAAATAGGGTCCCTTGGCCCATTAGTATCTCCTTAGGCAACCCCGTTCTAGAGAAGATATGGACCAACTCCCGGGCTATACATTTGACAGAGGAGTTACGTAGTGGCACGACCTCCTGATACCACGTAGCATAGTCCAGTACCACCAGGATATACTGATGTCCTCTGGCAGATTTAACCAGGGGTCCCACTAGATCCATGGCTATGCGATCAAATGGCACCTCAATGACTGGCAGTGGCAATAAGGGGCTACGGAAGTGGGCCACCAGCAAGGTCAGCTGGCAGGTGGGACATGACCTACAAAAATTTACAATTTCTCAGTGACAACTAGTCCAATAGAACCTCTGGAGGATCCTTTCCTGGGTTTTCTCTACCCCCAGATGACCACCCAACACATGTATATGGGCCATATCCAACACACTGCGCCTGTAGGGTCCAGGCACCAGTAACTGCTCAATTCCCTCCCCTCTGAACTTGGTGACCCGATATACACTGCTCAAAAAAATAAAGGGAACACTTAAACAACAGAATATAACTCCAAGTAAATCAAACTTCTGTGAAATCAAACTGTTCACTTAGGAAGCAACACTGATTGACAATCAATTTCACATGCTGTTGTGCAAGTGGAATAAACAATAGATGGAAATTATTGGCAATTATCAAGACACCCTCAATAAAGGAGTGGTTCTGCAGGTGGGGACCACAGACCATATCTCAGTACCAATGCTTTTTGGCTGATGTTTTGGTCACTTTTGAATGTTGGTTGTGCTTTCACACTCGTGGTAGCATGAGACGGACTCTACAACCCACAGAAGTTGCTCAGGTAGTGCAGCTCATCCAGGATGGCACATCAATGCGAGCTGTGGCAAGAAGGTTTGCTGTGTCTGTCAGCATAGTGTCCAGAGGCTGGAGGCGCTACCAGGAGACGTGGAGGGGGCCAGAAGAGGGCAGCAACCAGCAGCAGGATCACTACCTTCGCCTTTGTGCAAGGAGGAACAGGAGGAGCACTGCCAGAGCCCTGCAAAATGACCTCCAGCAGGCCACAAATGTGCATGCGCCTGCACAAACGGTTAGAAACTGACTCCATGAGGGCCCGACGTCCACAGATGAGGGTTGTACTCACAGCCCAACACCATGCAGGACGCTTGGCATTTGCCACAGAACACCAAGATTGGCAAAGTCGCCACTGGCACCCTGTACTCTTCACAGATGAAAGCCGGTTCACACTAAGCACATGTGACAGACATGACAGAGTCTGGAGATGCCGTGGAGAGCGATCTGCTGCCTGCAACATCCTTCAGCATGACCGGTTTGGCAGTGGATCAGTAATCGTGTGGGGTGGCATTTCTTTGGAGGGCCGCACAGCCCTCCATGTGCTCGCCAGAGGTAGCCTGACTGCCGTTAGGTACCGAGATGAGATCCTCAGACCCCTTGTGAGACCATATGCTGGTGCGGTTGGCCCTGGGTTCCTCCTAATGCAGGACAATGCCAGACCTCATGTGGCTGGAGTGTGTCAGCAGTTCCTGCAAGATGAAGGCATTGAAGCTATGGACTGGCCCGCCCGTTCCCCAGACCTGAATCCGATTGAGCACATCTGGGACATCATGTCTCGCTCCATCCACCAACGTCATGTTGCACCACAGACTGCCCAGGAGTTGGCGGATGCTTTAGTCCAGGTCTGGGAGGAGATCCCACAGGAGACCATCCGCAACCTCATCAGGAGCATGCCCAGGCACACAATACTGAGCCTCATTTTGACTTGTTTTAAAGACATTACATCAAAGTTGGATCAGCCTGTAGTGTGTTTTTCCACTTTAATTTTGGGGGTGACTCCAAATCCAGGCCTCCATTGGTTAATAAATTTGATTTCCATTGACAATTTTTTTTTTGTGTGATTTTGTTGTCAGCACATTCAACTTTGTACAGAACAAAGTATTCAATGAGAATATTTCATTCATTCAGATCTAGGATATGTTATTTCAGTGTTCCCTTTTTTTTTGAGCAGTGTAGTATCTTCCCATTGACCGAAAAGTATGGATATCGGGTGTCAGCCCCCGGCTCTTGAGCAACACCATTCAAGACAGTGACATTATCAAATGCCCCTTTTAGAGTCAAGTCTCTGAGCTGGGCAGTTCCAAAGTTTCCCCCGGACACCTCGAGCTCAGGGATGTTGGCCTCCGGGGATGCCGCCTCATCCTCATCCCCAACAAGTGCACAAAAAGGAAATCCGGTGGCGGCGGACTGTGATGCGGTTTCTTCAAGAGCGTCCGGGTTGTTGTCCGGACAACCTGGCTTCCTCCATTCCTCCCGCAAGACATAAAACAAGGCAAAGTCCCGCCCTATTATAACCGGGTGCAACAGGTCCTTGACTACGCCCACCTCATGGGACCTGGCACCACAGTTTGTGTCTATGACCACTCAGGCCACAGGGTAGTCCTTAGCGTCCCCATGGATACAACGGATGCCGATCTTTTTCCCCGGAATCAGTTGATGAGGAACTGTGGCCCGCACTATGGTTACCAGACTCCCCGAGTCTAACAGCAGTCACTTGTACTCCATTCACCGATATGGAGCATGTCTGCAGTCCCTCGCCTGGTTGAGGAACAGTACTGCAGGCAGGATATGCAAAGTACGAGCAGCGCCGTCCTGCGCTGCAGTCCATTGGCTTGTTGGTCATGGGGCAACGGCTGGCTATGTGACCTGGGGTATGACATCTCCAACACACTATGTTATGGGGTGTGACCTTGGGCAGCAACTCAGACCCCTCTTGAACTCTAGGATGCCGCCCAGGTGTGGCTCTAGCTTCCCTCTTTTGGGTGTCCGCCCCTTTTGGGAACCCCAGTATGGAGAGGCTACAACCCCTTGTTTCCCCAAGGAACTTTCTAAAGCCTGGTACCTTTCCACCAACCCCACCAAGTCATTGGCATTATGGGGATCTCCCTGGGCAACCCAGGACTGCATCGAACTCGGAAGAAAGTGTATGAACCTGTCTATGACGACCCTCTCCACCATCTGTGCTGGGGAGGAAGATTCAGGTTGCAACTAGTTTTGGACCAGGTGTAGGAAGTCGAAATTTGGGACCAGGGAGGTTTGTCACTGCAATAGGTCTAGTGGTGCACCTGTTGCACCCTGATAGTCAGAGCCACTCCCAAGCGCGCCAAAATCTCAGTTTTCAATTTGGCGTACTCTTTTGCGTCCTGCAAGGCAAGGTAGGCCTTCTGCGGCTCCCCTGTTAAATATGCCACCAGTACCTCCACCCACTGCTCCGGAGGCAATTTCTCCCGCTCTGCCACCCTCTCAAAGACCATCAGGAATGGCTCAATGTCATCACCCGGGGTCATCTTTTGTATTGTTCTTCTTACCGTTTTCCTCACGTGAGAGTCATCACCTGGAGTTGGGGGTGGTGGGGTGGTTCTGCTAGGAGTTCCATCTGTCTTTGCTGCTGTTGGATTTGCTGCATCAGAAGTCTATTTGTCTCCTGCTGCTGCTCCCGTTGCTGCTACGGTATGTTCTGCTGGCTCTGAAACTGCTCCCAATGCTGCTGTTGCATGTTCTGCTGGCTCTGCAGGTGCTGCGTTTGCTGTGCCTGCAACAAATGTTTAAGCAGGTCCTCCATTTTGTCCGGCGTCCCTGGCTGGCTGGTGGTCTTTACCCAGGACATAAACGGTTTCCTCTAGAAGTCACTCTGCCTTTGGGATTCATGCCCTTGCTTCTAGCACCAATTGTGGGGTTTTGTACTCACTCTACCACGTCAGAGGTAGGCACAGGACACTGTCTCTTTAAAATGTCCAAGGCAGGTTTATTCAGAAGACCTAAACCGCACTTTCAAAGGAAACAAAACACAGCCTTCTCCGGTAATAAAACAGGAAAATGACCAGTCCATGTAGTACTGTGGGTTCGCCCGCTCACAGTCAGTGTCTTTTTGCATAGACACCCTGGAGGTCTCCACACCTCCAGCCACAGACACTGAATGAGACACTCTGTCTCCATTTTATACACACACCCTGGGGTGGGGATATGTGAGCAGCCAATCCCACCCGTCTCTTATGACTGCTCTAAAAACGGCCCTGATATGCCCTATTAACCCTCTCAGCACTGTGTTCCCGGTTTTACATTACTGAAGCTGCCAACCTCAGTGATACATATCTCCCCTCAAGGACATGTCCGGAGGCCATCTTACAGGGTCTAGACTTTTAACTGAGATGAATCTGTGCTACAGTAAATTTATCACTTAAACATGAGCCATGTATGAGGGAGTCGGAGTCATGGAAATTGAGGAGTCAGAGGTTTGGCTTACCAACTCCACAGCCCTGCTGTTCACAGTGTGCTGTATCCAAGCATAATAATGGAAAGTTTAGTGGAAGGAAAAAGTGTTGTAGAAAAGGTGCACAAGCAACCGGGATAACCGCAGCCTTGAAAGGATTGTTAAATCAGAGAGATACAGGTACTTCTCACAAAATTAGAATATCATCAAAAAGTTAATTTATTTCAATTCTTCAATACAAAAAGTGAACTCATACTGTATATTATATAGAGTCATTACAAACAGAGTGATCTATTTCAAATGTTTATTTCAGTTAATGTTGATGATTATGGCTTACAGCCAATGAAAACACAAAAGTCATTATCTCAGTAAATTAGAATACTTTACAACAACAGCTTGAAAAATGTTTTTAAAATCCAAAATATTGGCCTACTGAAATGTATGTTCAGTAAATGCACTCAATACTTGGTCGTGGCTCCTTTTGCATCAATTATTGCATCAATACGGCGTGGCATCATTTTCTAACTGGTCTCCTGTAGACGCAGTAGAAATTATGACGTTTTGGGGTCTGGTCCTTCACATTGGGATCCTGAAGAAGCCAGAAGTTTGTCAATACTGGAGTGTTGATGTTTTGTATAATGCACGGTGTCATGCACGAGATGACCCCAACTTTGATCGTCTTTTCAAAGTTCGGCCTGTCATTGAGCACTTCAACAACAAGTTTGCTAAAGTGTACGTGCCCCAAAAGGACATCTGCGTGAATGAGTCCCTAATTAATTTTAATGGGAGGCTTGGATTCCAGCAGTACCTGCTCAGTAAGAGGGCCAGGTACAGAATTTAGCTTTACAAACGTTGTGAGAATACCTCGGGGTACACTCACAAGTTTAGAGTTTATGAAGGGAAGGACTCCCGGATTGAACCCCCTGAATGCGCCCCCCTGTCCTGGGAGCGAGGGGGAAAATTGTGTGGGATTTGCTGCACTCACTGCTGAATAAAGGTTATCACTAGTGATGGGTGAGCAATAAAATGTTTGGCTGCTCGTTGTTCGGGTTGAGCACATTGGAATACTCGGGTGCTCGACCCGAGCAATGAGCCCAATGTAAGTCTATGGGAAACTCAAGCATTTTTCAGGTGGCTCCCCCCGTCGGTCTGCAGAGGGCCTAAAAATTGCCCAAATCGATGAGAACAGTGCTCAAATGGCATGGGCACAGCATGGGGAAGACCCCTGGAAGCATTTCTGACTCCCAGGTCACTGCTGTCAACAATGTTGTCAGAGGTATTACGCCACTTTTACCAACTCACAATAAAACATACTAAAACGAAACCAAAATGGATTTTTCTGGGAAATATGTTAAGGAACATCCTTTCCAGGGTAATGACTTGTATATAAGGCAAAATAAATAACCAAAAACAAAAATACTCCTCCACACCTTGGGCTATGTTCACACGTAGCGTTTTTGATGCGTTTTTGCACTTATGCATTGCTTTCAACCGTGACAAATGCATTCACCGGGAAATGTCATTTTAATATTTTACAACCTTATTTGGCCATGTGGTGTGTGAGACATGATCAGACACATCCTGTTTCATTTATGAAGGAGGGACTCTGAAAGTCACACAGCCTATTTTTATAGAGTCATCAGGTGGCATTTACTATTCTTAAAGGGCCAGCAGTTGGCCCTCACTATTCTTAGAGAGCCATCAGCCAGCTAGGCTTTGTTGTTCCCATTACTAAAGAGTGGGTCTCCTATACTGTTATTGCGTATGCAGTGAGAGGCAGGGCTGCTCAAAATTTGGACGCACCTTAACACCCCTTTGAAGAGACTTAGAGGAGGGCCTCCTGAAAACAATGTTCCCATTATTAGGAAGTGTGTTTCCCATTGTGTTTGCCTATGCAGTGAATGCAAGGGTTGTCAAAAATTGGGAGGCACTCCAATGCCCCTGGGAAGAGAGGTAGAGGGCCTCATAAAAAAATGTTCCCATTAGAAAGGAGCAGGTCTCCTATACTTGTAATGCCCATGCACTAAGTGTATGGGCTGACAAACATTTACCCCTGGGGGGTATACATGAACTTACTATATAATTTTTTTTTAGGGGCATCATAAACACCCTTTAAAAAAATTATGTGGGTGTTGCATCACGGACCACGGTCACCCTGGTGATATGGTGGTGGAGGATGAGGATGAGGAGAAGGAGGAGTACAAGAACAAATAGCCCAAATCACGAAGCGTATACCCGTGTGTGTGTGTGTGTGTGTGTGTGTGTGTGTGTGTGAAAAGGTGCATGGGAATATACCTCCCAAAAAAAGACACTGGATTTGAGCTTGTTACGCTGCTATCATTCAGTGGTGTTGAGAAGTCTGGCCCAATTCAGCCCTTGTTCATTTTTCTAAGAGTCAGCCTGTCAGCATTTTCAGTTGACAGGCAGATTCGCTTATCAGTTATAATTCCACCAGTGGCACTAAAAACCCGCTCTGATAAAACGCTAGCGGCAGGGCAGGCCAGGACTTCCAAGGCATAGAGACCCAGTTCATTCCATGTATCCAGCTTGGGTACCCAATAATTATAAAGCACAGAGGAATCACGGAGGATGTTGCTACGGTCGGCAAGGTACTCTCTCAGCATCTTCCCAAACTTTGCACTCATTGTGAGAGTACTCCGTGCCTCAGGGCCTGTGCAAAGGGAGGGGCTGAGAAAATTCTCCCAGAACTTTGACAGTGTTCCCCTGTCAAACTCAGCCATGTGTGCCAGACAGCTAACACGCAAGACTTCCGTGTCCTCACCAAGAGGACGACTGACCATGCTCTCCTCCTGCTCCTCCTCTCTGTCCTAAGGCCATCCACGCTGAACAGACGGTATGACAGTTGTGCAGGTAGTACCGTCTATAGTGCATGAAACTAGCTCCTGTTCTTCCTCCTCCTCCTCTTCCTTATTGTCACCCAATCCACGTTGGAATGAGATGAAGCTGGGCTGTGTGTAATCACACTGCATGGTTCCTTGCTCCATCTCATCGTGCTCTGCCTGCAATGCATCCTCTTTGATTGTGAGCAGAGAGCATTTCAGAAGACAGAGAAGCGGGATGGTGATGCTAATTATGGCATCATCGCCGCTCACCATCTTGGTGGAGTCCTCAAAGTTTTGGAGGATGGTACATATGTCTGACATCCACGTCCACTCCTGAGGTCTTATGTGTGGAGTCTGAACTGAATACCGACGGCCTTGTTGATGCTGGTACTCAACAACTGCCCTCCTCTGCTCACAAATCCTTCCCAACATCTGCAGTGTAGAGTTCCAATGCATGGGGACATTACACACTAGTCTGTGAGCCGGAAGCTGCAAACGCTGCTGAAACACGGCAAAGGCGGTGGAAGCTGTAGGTGACTTTCTAAAATGGGCACACAGGCAGCGTACTTTAACAAGCAGATCTGGCAGCTCCGGGTTGGATTTGAGAAACCGCTGAACCACAAGGTTAAGCACATGGGCCAGGCATGGTACGTGTGTGAGCTCGCCTCGCCTCAGAGCCGCCACCAGGTTCCGGCCGTTGTCACACACGACCATGCCTGGCTATAGGTTCAGCGGTGTGAGCCTCAGATCTGCCTGCTCTTTCAGAGCTGTCCACAACTCTTCAGCATTGTGCGGTTTGTCACCTAAGCATATTAGCTTCAGCACACCCTGTTTCCGCTTGGCCGAGGCAATGAAAGCAGTGCTTCCAGCTTGTGACTGATGTGGTCATTTCGGAGATGGAGGCTGAAGTGGAGGAGGCTGAGGAGGATGAGATACAGAAGCTGTAGACTGTGAGGGCAACCCTGATTGACCTAGGGCCTGCAATCCTTGGCGTCAGGAGGAAGTGTTCCGTCCTAAGGTCTGACTGGGTCTCGGCTTCCACTATGTTAACCCAGTGTTCCGTCAGCGAGATGTACCATCCCTGCCCACAAGCACGTGTCCGTGGTTAGGTGGACTTTCCCGGTAACTGCGTTATTGAGGGCACGGCTAATGTTTTGGGACACGTGATTGTGTAATGCAGGTACGGCACACCGGGAGAAATAGTGGCAGCTGGGGACCGAGTACTGAGGGACGGCCGCCACCATCAGGTTGCGGAATGCTTCCGTCTCCACAAGCCTAAAAGGCAACATTTCAAGTACAAGCAGTCGCGAAATGTGGGAATTTAGTCGTGTGGCCTGTGGGGCGTTGGCTGCGTATTTGTGCTTGCGTTACAAGGACTGGGGTATGGACAACTGAACTCTGCGCTGGGATAAGGATGTGGACGTGCTTCCTGATGCTGCTACTTGAGAGTGTGCAACAACAGGTGCAGGGAAGGAGGCATCTTCGCATGCATCATTGACAGGGGATTAGCTTGCATGCACAGCAGCGGAAGAAGCAGTGGTACCACCCGCAGACACTGTTCCTGCACCCTTGGGTTCGGACCACAAAGTTGGGTGCTTTGCTGCCATGTTCCTGATCATGCTGGTGGTGGTCAGGCTCGTAGTTTTTCCACCCCTGCTGATGCTGGCTTGGAAGGTGGTGCAAATGGCCTTTTTGGGGTTATCAGCAGAGTCTTTAAAAAACAACCAGTCTCAGGAAGACCTAACAGTTGTACTGGCAACTTCCTTCGTGTTGGTGTTACAGGGAACGGTTGCCTGCCTTCTGTCTGCGGCCACCACACTGCTTCTTCCTGCCTTTTGGGGTGCTCTGCCTCCCTCCCCCTGTGTGCTGCTGTCCTCGCACTGCATGTCCTCCTGCCAGGTTGCGTCAGTTACTATATCATCCACCCCCTCGTCTTCCACTTCCGTACCCTGGTCCTCCTCCTGACTTTCTGGCCATTGTATCTCATCATCGTCCACCTCTTGTGACACTTTCCCACCATTGCCTTCATGTGACCGTGGCTGCTCAAATATTTGGGCATCGCTACATGCCATCTCCTCTTGCCCCGCTTCAAGTGGACCAGGCGAGAGACCCGAATCTATAAATGGAAAAGTGAACAGCTCTTCAGAGTGTCCAAGTGTGGGATCAGTTGTCTCTGGGCACTCGGCATGGTGGGAGGAAGAAGGTTCAGGGTGAGGAATATGCAGTCCAAACTCACGGCTACGGAGACTCGACCGTGTGGAAGACAGGTTGGTGGTGGTGATGGCTAAGTGACTGGAAGCATTATCTGCTATCCAACCAATAACCTTTTCACACTGCTCTGTGTTCAATAGTGGTGTTCTGCAGTCCCCTATTAATTGGGAAAGGAAGGTCGAGTGAGAAGATGTATGTGTTTGTTGTGGCACAATTTCAGCTTGCCCACGGCCTCGGCCTCTGCATGCACCATCACCATCACATCCAGTTCCCCGTCCCTTGAAACGTGCCTTGCCCATTTTAAATGGAGGACAATATCTTCCACGCTGACTATAAATGGCTGAATTTGGAGCGAACTTATATGTGATCCGTGTGACGGACAAAGCACAAACTTCACTGACACACTGAAATAAATTTTTAATGCAGGCCAAAAATGGCAGTATTTTCTGAAAACGTATATGTGATCCGTGTGACGGTGAAAACACAGTTTTAAATACTTGGCCTGTAGGTAACTATTTTTAACAGCAAACTGGCATCAATAGCTTCACTGACACACTGAAACAAAATTTCAATGAAGGGCAGAAATGGGAATATTTTCAGCACAATTATATGTGATCCGTGTGACGGACAAACCACAGTTTTAAATAGCTGGCCTGTTGGTAACTATTTTGAACAGCAAACTGGTGTCAATAGCTTCACTGACACATTGAAACCAATATTTAATGGAGGCCAGAAATGGCAGTATTTTGTGAAAACGTATATGTGATCCATGTGACGGTGAAAACACAGTTTTAAATACTTGGCCTGTGGGTAACTATTTTTAACAGCAAACTGGCATCAATAGCTTCACTGACACACTGAAACAAAATTTCAATGGAGGGCAGAAATGGGAATATTTTCAGCGCAATTATATGTGATCCGTGTGACGGACAAACCACAGTTTTAAATAGGTGGCCTGTAGGTAACTATTTTGAACAGCAAACTGGTGTCAATAGCTTCACTGACTCACTGAAACAAAATTTTAATGGAGGCCAGAAATGGCAATATTTTCAGTGCAATTATATGTGATCCGTGTGACAGACAAACCACAGTTTTAAATACCTGGATTTTTATCGCTATAATATGGAAAGGACCTGGTGGTATTCTGCAGTGCCAACAAGCAAATGGCGCAGAAAAACTGTGTTCTCTGGATTGCTTTTTAAGCAAATATTGAGGATTAAGATCGAAAAAAAAATATTCCTGAGACCTGAGCCTATGTCTAGAAATATCTAACAGCAGCAGCAACAGCAGACAAAACTGGAATGGAGCCTATTGTGCTATATGCATTGCAGTCTGCTATATACACTGCCTGCCTGATATCTCTGCAGATGGATTAGTCAGAAGGACTGTTTGTTGAGATGGATATGTTTAATATACTTCTGTTCTACCTACACTACCTAATGAACAAGAAAATCTCTCCCTAGCTCAGAAGCACCTCTCCCTACACTGTCTGATTCCGGAGTGACTGTGACGAGCACTGCGGCACCAGGTCTGATATAGACCTGATGACGCTGTGCGGCCGGCCAATCACTGTAATGCCACAACCAACATGGCTACGGCATTACAGTGAGTGGCAGGCAATCCTTGCATGTTCATTGGCTCTGTAAAGAGTGCCAAACATGCAGGGAGGGGACCCGAGTTCCCGCCGAGCAACCCCAGAAATACTTGGTGAGCTCTGAGCATCTCGAGCAGTGAGATGCTTGGGCGAGCACTGAGCAGTAGCGAGCATGCTCGCTCATCACTAATTATCAGCACTATGTGAATAACTTTTATACCAGCATTCCATTATTCACGTCCCTCTTTGTGCTAGGTACTGCAGCCTGCGATACTGTCCGCAGAAATCAGAGAGGCCTCCCGAAGACACTAATTGGGCAGTTGCTCAGAAGGAGTCAGAGCAGAGCCCAATTTAGCAACCACCTGCTGGTGATCAAGTACAAGGGCAAGAGGGATGTCCTTTTCTTGACCACCATACATGGTGATGGCAGCACCCCCAGCACTGTACGAGGTTCCTCTACACAGGTTATCAAACCAGACTGTGTAGTGGGGTAGAACAAGTACATGGGGGAGTTGATCTCGTTGATCAAGTCCTCCAGCCATATAATGCTTTGAGAAAGGCCAAGGTGTGGAACAAGAAGCTGGCCGTGCACATCGTACAGATGGCAATGCTCAACACTTTCCTGCTATCACGATGTGCAGGCCAGACTTTTACATTGCACCTTCAGTTTCAGGAGGTAGCGATCAAGGCGCTGATATTTGGCAGTGGTGGAGGAGCTGGCCTTAGTACTTGTGGAACTGAAGGACCTTGAATCGTACAACCTGACGAATGCTACACAACTGACGTAGGACAACCTGACCAACACTACACAACATTTTAAAATTCACATATCAGGAATCAGTAGCTCAGTTCCAAAAAGGGGGCACTTATTGGGCATTTTCACTGTTTAGGCACATCAGGGGCTCTGCAAATGCGACATGACGTCCACAGACCATTCCATCAAAGTCTGTATTCCAAAACGTCACTCCTTCCCTTCCGAGTCCTGACATGCGCCCAAGCAGTAGTTTTCTCCCACACATGGGGTATCAGCGTACTCAGGAGAAATTGCAGAACAGATTTTGAGGTCCACTTTCTCCTGTTACCCTTGTGAAAATATTTTTTTTGGGCTAAAATAACATTTTTGTGAAAAAAGTTGTTTTTTTTAATTTTTACAAGTCAATGTTAGAATTTGCTGTGAAGCACCTGGGGGTTCAAGGTGCACACCACACATCTAGATAAAATCATTGGGGTGTTGGAGGGGCTAGTTTCCAAGAAGGGGCCACTTGTTAGGCATTTTCACTGTTTAGGCACATCAGGGGCTCTGCAAACACGACATAACATCCACTGACCATTCCATTAAAATCTGCATTCCAAAACGTTGCTCCTTCCATTTTGAGCCCTGACGTGCACCAAAACAGTAGTTTTCAGAGAATCAGCGTACTCGAGAGAAATTGAAAAACAAATTTTGGGGTCCAATTTCTCCTGTCTTCTCCTCATGAAAATAAAAAAAATACATCTAAAAGATCGTTTTTGTAGTAAAAAAGTTGATTTTTTTTCACGGCTCTACGTTATAATCTTTTGCGAAACACTTATGGTTCAAAGTACTCACCACACATCTAAATAAGTTCCTTAAGGGATCTAGTTTTCAAAATGGGGTCACTTGTGGGGGTTGCCACTGTTTAGGCAAATCAGGGGCTCTCCAAATGCAACATAGCGTCCGCTCTCAATTCCTGTGAGTTTTGCGTTGAAAACGTCAAACGGTGCTCCTTCCCTTCCGATCACTGCCGTGCATCCAAACAATGGCTTTCCCCCACATATGGGGTATCATCGTACTCAGGGGAAATTGTAAAACAACTTTTGGGGTCCAATTTCTCCTGTTACCCTCGTAAAAATAAAAATATTACGGCTAAAAGATCGTTTTTTTGTGTGGAAAAAAAAAAGATTTTTTTTCACGGCTCTATGTTATAAACTTTTGTGAAACACTTGGAGGCTCAAAGTGCTCACCACACATCCAAATAAGTTCCTAAATGGGTCTAGTTTTCAAAATGGGGTCACTTGTTGAGGTTTCCACTGTTTAGGCACATCAGGGCCTTTCCAAACGCGACATGGCGCTCGCTCTCAATTCCTGTGAGTTTTGCGTTGAAAACGTCAAACTGTGCTCCTTCCTTTCTGAGCCCTGCTGTGCGCCCAAACAATGGCTTTCCCCCACATATGGGGTATCATCGTACTCAGGGGAAATTGTACAACAACTTTTGGGGTCCAATTTCTCCTGTTACACTCATGCAAATAAAAAAATTGGTGTCTAAAGTAAAATTTTAGTGAAAAAAAGTAAAATGTTCATTTTTTCCTTTCACATTTAATTGCTGTGAAGGGTTAATAAACTTCTTAAATGTGGTTTTGAGCCCCTTGATGGGTGCAGTTTTTATAATAGTGTCACTTTGGGGTATTTTCTGTCATATAGACCCCTCAAAGTGACTTCAAATGTGATGTGGTCCCTAAAAAAACTGTTTTTGTAAATTTTGTTGTAAAAATGAGAAATCGCTGGTCACCTTTTAACCCTTGTAACTTCCTAACAAAAAAAACTTTTGTTCCAAAATTTTGCTGATGTAAAGAAGACATTTGGGAAATGTTGTTTATTAACTATTTTGTGTGACATACAGGTGCTTGTCACAAAATTAGAACATCATAAAACCGTTTATTTATTTCAGTTCTTCAATACAAAAAGTGAAACTCATATATAGAGTCATTACATACAGAGTGATCTATTTCAAGTGTTTATTTCTGTTAAGGTTGATGATTATGGCTTACAGCCAATGAAAACACTAAAGTCATTATATCAGTAGATTAGAATACTTTATAACAACAGCTTACAAAAAATTATTTTAAAATCCGAAATGTTGGCCTACTGAAATGTATGTTCAGTAAATGCACTCAATACTTGGTCGGGGCTCTTTTTGCATCAATTACTGCATCAATGCGGCGTGGCATGGAGGCGATCAGCCAGTGGCACTGCTGAGGTGTTATGGAAGTCCAGGTTGCCTTGATAGCAGCCTTCAGCTCGTCTGCATTGTTGGGCCTGGAGTCTCTCATCTTCCTCTTGACAATACCCCATAGATTCACTATGGGGTTAAGGACAGGCGAGTTTGCTGGCCAATCAAGCTCAGTGATACTGTTGTTTTTAAACCAGGTATTGGTACTTTTGGCAGTGTGGACAGGTGTCAAGTCCTGCTGGAGAATGAAATTTCCATCTCCAAAAAGCTTGTCAGCAGAGGGAAGCATGAAGTGCTATTAAATTTCCTGGTAGACAGCTGCGCTGACTTTGGTCTTGACAAAACACAGTGGACCTACATCAGCAGTTGACATGGCTCCCCAAACCATCACTGATTGTGGAAAATTCACACTACACCTCAAGCAGCTTGGATTGTGTGCCTCTCCACTCTTCCTCCAGACTCTGGGACCTTGATTTCCAATTGAAATGCAAAATTTACTTTCATCTGAAAACAACACCTTGGACCACTGAGCAACAGTCCAGGTCTTTTTCTCCTTGGCCCAGGTAAAACGCTTCTGGCGTTGTTTATTGGTCACGAGTGGACTGACACAAGGAAAGCGACACTTGTAGCCCATGTCGTGGATACGTCTGTGTGTGGTGGCTCTTGAAGCAATGACTCCAGCAGCAGTCCACTCCTTGTGAATCTCCCCCAAATTTTTGAATGGCCTTTTCTTAACAATCCTTTTAAGGCTGCGGTTATCCCGGTTGCTTGTGCACCTTTTTCTACCACACTTTTTCCTTCCACTCAACTTTTCATTAATATGCTTGGATACAGCACTCTGTGAACAGCCAGCTTCTTTAGCAATGACTTTTTGTGGCTTACCCTGCTTGTGGAGTGTGTCAATGACTACCTTCTGGACATCTGTCAAGTCAGCAGTCTTCCCCATGATTGTGGAGCCTACTGAATCAGACTAAGGGACCATTTTAAATGCGTAGGAAGCCTTTGCAGGTGTTTTTTGTTAATTATTCTAATTTACTGAGATAATGACTTTTGTGTCTTCATTGGCTGTAAGCCATAATCATCAACATTAACAGAAATAAACTATTGAAATAGATCACTCTGTTTCTAATGACTCTACACTGCGTGCAGAATTAGTAGGCAAGTTGTATTTTAGAGGATTATTTTTATTATTGATTAACAACTATGATCTCAATCAACCCAAAAGACTCTCAAATATCCAAGCTTAATATTTTTGAAAGTTGGAGTGTGGTTTTTTTAGATTTGGGTATCTTAGGAGGAAATCTGTTTGTGCAGGTAACTATTACTGTGCAGAATTATTAGGCAACTTAATAAAAACCAAATATAATCCCATCTCACTTGTTTATTTTCACCAGGTAAACCAATATCAGTGCACAAAATTTAGAAATAAACATTTCTGACATGCAGAAACAAAAACCAAAAAAATTAGTGATCAATATAGCCACCTTTCTTTATGATGACACTCAACAGCCTTCTCTCCATAGATTCTGTCAGTTGCTTGATCTGTTTTCGATCAACATTGCATGCAGCAGCCACCACAGCCTCCCAGACACTGTTCCAAGAGGTGTACTGTTTTCCCTCCCTGTAGATTTCAAATTTTATGATGGACCACAGGTTCTCTATGGGGTTCAGATCACGTGAACAAGGGGGCCAAGTCATTATTTTTTCTTCTTTTCGACCTCTACTGGCCAGCCACGCTGTGGAGTAGTTGGATGCATGTGATGGAGCATTGTCCTGCATGAAAATCATGTTTTTCTTGAACGATACCGACTTCTTCCTGTACCACTGCTTGAAGAAGTTGTCTTCCAGAAACTAGCAGTAGGTCTGGGAGTTGAGCTTCACTCCATCCTCAACCCAAAAAGGTGGCACAAGTTCATCTTTGATGATACCAGCTCATACCACTACCCCACCTCCACCTTGCTGGCGTCTGAGTCGGAGTGGAGCTCTCTGCCCTTTACTGATCCAGCCTCTGGCCCATCAAGAGTCACTCTCATTTCATCTGTCCATAAAACCTTTGAAAAATCAGTCTTAAGATATTTATTGGCCCATTCTTGACGTTTTATCTTATGTTTCTTGTTCAAAGGTGGTAGTTTTTCAGCCTTCCTTACCTTGGCCATGTCCCTGAGTATCGCACACCTTGTGATTTTTGATACTCCAGTAATGTTGCAGCTCTGAAATATGGCAAAACTGGTGGCGAATGGCATCTTGGCAGCTTCACGTTTGATTTTCCTCAATTCATGGGCAGTTATTTTGCGCCTTTTTGGCCAACACGCTTCTTGCGACCCTATTGGCTATTTGCCATGAAACGCTTGATTGTTCGGTGATCACGCTTCAAAAGTTTGGAAATTTCAAGACTGCTGCATCCCTCTGCAAGACATCTCACAATTTTGGACATTTCAGAGCCCGTCAAATCTCTCTTCTGACCCATTTTGCCAAAGGAAAGGAAGTTGCCTAATAATTAAGCACACCTTATATAGGGTGTTCATGTCATTAGTCAACACCCCTCCTCATTACACAGATGTACATCACCAGATTTACTTAATTGGTAGTTGGCTCTCAAGCCTATGCAGCTTGGAGTAGGACAACATGTATAAAAAGTATCATGTGATCAAAATACTCATTTGCCTAATAATTCTGCACACAGTGTATATATTAGTTTCACTTTTTGTATTGAAGAACTGAAATAAATTAACTTTTTGATGATATTCTAATTTTGTGAGAAGCACCTGTATCTCTGATTTAAGGGCATGAAAATGAAAATTTTGAAAATTGCTAAAGTTTCAAAATTTTCGCCAAATTTCTGATTTTTTCACAAATAAACACAAGTCATATCAAAGAAATGTTACCAGTATCATGAAGTATAATAGGTCATGAAAAAACTTTCTCAGAATCAGTGGGATCCGCTGATGCATTCCAGAGTTATTTCCTCATAAACTGACAGTGGTCAGAATTGTAAAAATTGGTCTGCTCATTAATGTGCAAACCACCTTCGGGGGTAAAGGGGTTAATTAAAGAAAACTCATTGCCAAAAGTTTTGCATATATTATTTATTGGTCACAACTAGTGTTGAGCGAACATGCTCGACACTGCTCGGTACTCGCCCGAGCATCACGCTACTCGGGATGTTCGGCGAGCACCGAGCATTTCCGGGTTACTCGAGCGGGAGCTCGGGTCTCCGCCCTGCATGTTTGGCGCTCTTTACAGAGCCAATGAACATGCAGGGATTGCCAGCCAGTCACTGTAATGCTGCTGCCATGTTGGTTGTGGGCATTACAGTGATTGGCTGGCCGCACAGCGTCACCTCGAGTATTTAAAATGGGGCGCCGCCATCTTGGACACAGTCGCTCCGGATTAGACAGTGTAGGGTCAGCGCTGCTGATTTAGGGAGAGATATAAACTGCGAAATAGTTAGTGTAGGGTCTGTAAAGGCTGCCAGAACAAACAAACAGTCCTTTTCAGGACTAATATCCATCCCAGATACCAGGCAGGCAGGCTGTATAGGAGACACAGTGGTTATACCAGCAAACGCTGCATTACAGACCTGTGTGCTCCTGTTGCTGAAATTGCTGGACTTGGCACCAGGTGTCGGGGGCCAGGAAAAATCCTTTTTTTTTCATCTAAATCCTCCTTTTTTTTTTCCTCCTTCACACTGTACAAATACCCGTCTTATTAACCTTTTGGTGTCCCACCCCCCCCCCACAAAAAAAAAGCATGTCTCTGATTTTTCAGACACAAATATAACTGTTGAAAATAGTCTGGTGTAGGCTAGAGAAACAGAAGTGTTGTTTTGCACTTGCACGGTTCAAACCTCTGTATTATCCATTTTGGGCCATTTGTATCTAAAAAAAAAAAACCAGTTTGAGTGTGTCGCTCACTGTTCAGCCGCAAATATCTCTATTTAAAAAAGTGTGGTATACCCCAGTAAACAATAACTGCGGTTTTGCCATCCCACGGTAAAAAATCTGTATTATTCAGGTTTTGGTAGTCTTTTCCGTAAAGAAAAACAGTAGTGTCTCCTGACTGTTGTGACACAAAAATATATCTGTTGAAAATAGTCTTGTGTAGGCCCGACATCCCAGTGTGGTTTCGCAGTTCCACGGGTCAAATCGCTGTACTATCCAGTTTTGGGCCTTTGGTATCTAAAAAAAAAGCAGTTTGAGTGTGTTGCTCACTGTTCAGCCGCAAATATCTCTATTTAAAAAAGTGTGGTATACCCCAGTAAACAATAACTGTGGTTTTGCCATCCCACGGTAAAAAATCACTATTATTCAGCTTTTGGTAGTTTTTTCCGTAAAGAAAAACAGTAGTGTCTCCTGACTGTTGTGACACAAAAATATATCAGTTGAAAATAGTCTTGTGTAGGCCCGACATCCCAGTGTGGTTTTGCAGTTCCACGGGTCAAATCGCTGTACTATCCAGTTTTGGGCCTTTGGTATCTAAAAAAAAAAGCAGTTTGAGTGTGTCGCTCACTGTTCAGCTGCAAATATCTCTATTTAAAAAGGTGTGGTATACCCCAGTAAACAATAACTGTGGTTTTCCTCTTCCACGGTTCTAATCTACTCTTTATTACCCTTTTTCCATTGATAGTGCAAGTGTAAGCTATTTTACTTCTTTTACAATGGGCAAGGCGCGTGGCAAGGGACGTGGAAGTGGACGTTCTGGTGATGGATCGTGCAGCGGACGGGGCCGTGGCCAAGGTGAAAATGTGCCACAACCAACAGCCACATCTTCTCGCTCCCACTTCTTGACCGAATTACTAGGGAAGCACAGAGCAACACCAGTATTGAGAACTGATCAGTGTGAACAGGTTATTAATTGGATAGCAGATAATACTTCCAGTTACCTGGGCACCACCACCTCCGGTCTGTCTTCCACACGGTCAACTCTTAGTAGCCGTGAGTCTCGACCGCATACTCCTCCTCACCCTGATGCTCCTTCCTCCCACCATGCCGAGTGTCGTCAGACAGCAAGTGATCCCACACTTGGACACTCTGAAGAGCTGTTCACTGGTCCATTTCCATATTTGGGCCCCTCGCCTGATACGCTTGAAGTGGTGGAAGAGGAGATCCCATGTTGCGATGCTCAAATATTTGAACAGCCACGGCCACAGGAAGTCGATGTTGGCAATCTGTCACAAGAGGTGGACGATGACGAGGCACAATTGCCAGGAAGTGAGGAGGAGGATCGTGGTGCGCAAGTGGAAGAGGAGGAGGTGGTGGATGATCTAGTAACTGACACAACGTGGAAGGAGGACATGCAGAGTGAGGCCAGCAGCACACAGGGGGAGGGAGGCAGAGTACCCCAACAGGCAGGAAGAAGCAGTGTGGTGGCCGCAAACAGAAGGCAGGCAACCGTTCCCCGTAACACCAACACGAGGGACGTTGCCAGTACAAGCGGTAGGTCTTCCAGAGTCTGGAATTTTTTTAAAGACTCTGCTGATAACCCCAAAAAGGCCATATGTTCCACCTGCCATGCCAGCATCAGCAGGGGTGACAAAACTACCAGCCTGACCACCACCAGCATGATCAGGCACATGGCAGCAAAGCACCCGACTTTGTGGGGAGAAACCCAGGGTCCATGACCAGTGTCAGCGGGTGTCACCACTGCTTCTTCCACTGTTGTGCGTGCAATAGAACCCCCTGTTGTGTGTGCAAGGCAATCCCCTGTCCATACTGCATTTAAAAATGTCCCCTCCTCTCAGTCTTCACTTGTTATGGCAGTTTCTCAAGAAACAGCATCAACGTCCACGTCCCACCGCAGCGTTCAATTGTCCATATCCCAGACCTTTGAACGAAAGCGGAAATTCGCAGCTATCGCCCACAGGCCACAGTCCTAAATTTTCACATTTCACTACTGCTTGCATTGGAAATGCTGCCTTTTAGGCTGGTGGAGACGGAATCCTTCCGCAATCTTATGGCAGTGGCCGTCCCTTGGTACTCGGTCCCCAGCCGACACTATTTTGCCCGGTGTGCCATCCCCGCACTACACAAGCACGTGTCCCAAAGCATCTGCCGTGCCCTCAACAACGCAGTTACTGGGAGAGTCCACCTGACGACGGACACGTGGACAAGTGCTTGTGGCCAGGGACGGTACATCTCTCTGACGGCACACTGGGTAAACATAGTGGAAGTCGGGACCCAGTCGGACCTTGGGACGGAACACATCCTCCCCACACCGAGGATTGCGGGCCCTATGTCAGTCAGAGTTGCCCCCACAGTGTACAGCTCCTCCTCCTCCTTCTCATGTTCAGCCTCCATCTCAGATATCACCACATCAGTTACAAGCTGGAAGCATTGCAGTATTGCCTCCGCCAAGCGGCAACAGGCTGTGCTGAAACTCATAAGCTTAGGTGATCAACCTCACACTGCTTGTGAGTTGTGGACAGCTGTGAAAGAGCAGGCAGATCTGTGGCTGAGACCGCTGAACCTACATCCCGGCATGGTCATGTGTGACAATGGCTGTAACCTGGTGGCGGCTCTGAGGCGAGGTGAGATCACACACGTACCATGCCTGGCTCATGTGCTTAACCTCGTGGTTCAGCGGTTTCTTAAATCGTACCCCGAGTTGCCAGATCTGCTCGTGAAAGTACGCCGCCTGTCAGCTCATTTTCGCAAGTCGGCTACAGCTTCCGCCGCCCTTGCTGTGTTGCAGCAGCGTTTGCAGCTTCCAGCACACCGACTGGTGTGTGATGTCCCCACACGTTGGAACTCTACCCTCCACATGTTGCAAAGGATTTGTGAGCAGAAGAGAGCAGTTGTGGAGTACCAGCTGCAACAAGGCCGTCGATATTCAGGTCAGACTCCACACATAAGACCTCAGGAGTGGACCTGGATGTCTGACATATGTACCATCCTGACAAACTTTGAGGAGGCCACCAAGATGGTGAGTGGCGATGACGCCATCATTAGTGTCAGCATCCCACTTGTCTGTCTTTTGCAACGCTCTCTGCAGAGAATTAAAGAGGAGGCATTGCAGCCAGAGTATGATGAGATGGATCAAGAAGCCGTAGCGAGCGATTACACACAGCCCAGCCTCATCTCAACCCAACGTGCATTGGGGGACAATGAGGGAGAGGAGGAAGAACAGGAGCTGCTATCATGCGTTGTAGACGGTAGTACCTGTACAAGTGTCATACCGTCGGTTCAGCGTGGGTGGCCTGAGGACAGGGGGGAGGAGGAGGAGGAGGAGAGCATGGTCAGTCGTCATCTTGGTGAGGACATGGAAATCTTGCCCGTTACCAGTCTGGCACGCATGGCTGACTTTATGTTACGCTGTCTTAACCGTGACCCTCGCGTTGTCAAAATGTTGGGTGACAGTCATTACTGGTTGGTGACACTTGTAGACCCCCGCTACAAGGAGAACTTTCACTCTCTTATTCCTGAGGTGGAGAGGTCTACAAAAATGGGGCAATACCAGAAGGCCCTTGCTCCAGAACTCTTTAAAAAATTCCCATCTGAACACGCTAGCGGCAGAGGTCACAGTTCGTTGCCCAACCAAGGCGTATAGGCGAGAGAGATGCAACTCCAATCCAGCAGAGGCAGGGGAACACTGTCAACGTTCTGGGACAGTTTTCTGACACCCGCCCAGCTTACAGGCCCTGAGTCGCGAGGTACTCTCACAAGGAGTGGACAGTTTCAAAAGATGGTGAGGGAGTACCTTGCCGATCGTACCAGCGTCCTCCGTGATTCCTCTGTGCCTTTTAATTATTGGGTATCCAAGCTGGAAACTTGGAATGAACTCGCTCTGTACACCTTGGAGGTCCTGGCCTGCCCTGCCACTAGCGTGTTATCGGAGCTTGTTTTTAGTGTCGCTGGGGGAATTATAACTGATAAGCGCACTCGCCTGTCAACTGACAATGCTGACAAGCTGACCCTTATCAAAATGAACAAGGGCTGGATTGGGCCAGACTTCTCATCACCACCAAATGACAGCAGAGTAACATAAAGTCAAATCCACTGTGTTATTTCGGGAGGTGTATTCACATGCACCGATTCACACCCACACATGGGTATACGCTTCCTCGTTTCGGCTGTTTAATCTTCTTCTCCTTATCCTCAGCCTCCACCACCACTATACCACCAGGGTGCCAGCATTGCAAGTTCCTCCGTCCTTATTTTTGGCAGCTTTTGCTTGCAAGGCATAAGCAAATACTATGGGACACCCACTCCCCAATAATGGGACTTATGTTTGTAATATGCTGTACTGCATGGCTCTTGTAAGGGGCATTGCAAGTTGCTGTGTCCTAATTTTTGGCAGCTTTTGTTTGGAAAGCATAAGCAAATACTATGGGACACCCAGTCCCCAATAATGGGACTTATGTTTGTAATATGCTGTACTGCATGGCTCTTGTAAGGGGCATTGCAAGTTGCTCCGTCCTAATTTTTGGCAGCTTTTGCTTGGAAAGCATAAGCAAATACTATGGGACACCCACTCCCCAATAATGGGACTTATGTTTGTAATATGCTGTACTGCATGGCTCTTGTAAGGGGCATTGCAAGTTGCTCCGTCCTAATTTTTGGCAGCTTTTGCTTGCAAGGCATAAGCAAATACTATGGGACACCCACTCCCAAATAATGGGACTTATGTTTGTAATATGCTGTACTGCATGTCTCTTGTAAGGGGCATTGCAAGTTGCTCCGTCCTAATTTTTGGCAGCTTTTGCTGGGAAAGCATAAGCAAATACCATGGGACACCCACTCCCCAATAATGGGACTAATGTTTGTAATATGCTGTACTGCATGGCTCTTGTAAGGGGCATTGCAAGTTGCTCCGTCCTAATTTTTGGCAGCTTTTGCTGGGAAAGCATAAGCAAATACTATGGGACACCCACTCCCCAATAATGGGACTTATATTTGTAATACGCTATACTGCATGTCTCTTGTAAGGGGCATTGCAAGCTGCTCCGTCCTAATTTTTGGCAGCTTTTGCTTGGAAAGCATAAGCAAATACCATGGGACACCCACTCCCCAATAATGGGACTTATGTTTGTAATATGCTGTACTGCATGGCTCTTGTAAGGGGCATTGCAAGTTGCTCCGTCCTAATTTTTGGCAGCTTTTGCTTGGAAAGCATAAGCAAATACTATGGGAGACCCACTCCCCAATAATGGGACTTATGTTTGTAATATGCTGTACTGCATGGCTCTTGTAAGGGGCATTGCAAGTTGCTCCGTCCTAATTTTTGGCAGCTTTTGCTTGCAAGGCATAAGCAAATACTATGGGACACCCACTCCCCAATAATGGGACTTATGTTTGTAATATGCTGTACTGCATGTGACTAGTGTTGAGCCACCCCCGTAGTGTTCGAGTTCGGTTCGTCGAACACCCGTGTGTTCGCCGAACTGTTCGTCGAACTGTTCGTCGAACACCTTCGAACACCGTTAAAACCAATGGCAGGCAAACAAAAACACATAGAAACACATAGAAAACACCTTCAAAGGTGTCAAAAAGCTGACAAACTGCTCAGAAGACACAACTAACACATGAGAAGCCGACACGTTCAGTCCGCTCCTGCCCGTGCCACCTCCGCGTCGCCGGGTTTGTGCCAGAGCCGCTGTGAACCCTGACGGCCAGCCCCCCTCTCCCAATACTGGTGCCTGTCCGCTGGTGGGTCGAGCGAGCCCCCCTGTGGTGGAGGCAGCTCTAAGATTTTTAATTTAAATTGTCTCTCTAATTTGAATGAATACACTTTAAATCCATTTACAAGGATCTATTGGAGGGCAAGTCTCATGCCAGCAGCCGCGTAATTCCAGCTCCAGTAGCGTCCACTAAAGCTGCTGCAATTAAAAAGCTTTTATAAGGATCGAGCTCGGCTGTCCACCGCAAGGCATCCTACTGCCAGTCCCAGCCCCTATGCCTTGGGGTGTCTCCTGATGCTCTTCACTGAGTATCCCGTGGTCCCGAAGCATTTCCTTTGAAAAAATTAAGTGTCCAAACTACAGGTGGTGTAGCTTGGTTAACAGCCGGGATAATCCGCTGACTAGCAGACACTGCTACTAGGCACAAAGTATTTCCTGGGCTAGATGCAGTTAAAAATTTGTAATTAGATACTCTCGTTGGATGCTGAGAAAGCATTCCATAGAGTCTCCTGGCACGCCATATATGATTCTCTTAAAAAGCTTGGGACCCTTTTATAGCCAAAATCACGGCCCTGTATCGCAATACGTCACCTAGGCTGAAGATAAATGGAACTGTAGCACCCTGAGGGCTCGGTTGCTACAGAGGTATTGCACCTCACCCAGAGGTGTGATATCTCACTCTCAGGTAAGGATGTAGTGTGGATCAGGACCCGACACCTGCATGCATTACACCACATTGCCGTGGGGCAGGGCGACCAATATGCCCCTGAGATGGGCACGACAGTCCCTGTCCCTGGCTGGAGTGGGGGGAGGGAACACTGAGGAAGGGGAACCCTGTAGTGCAGGAGCAGGGAGGAAGCAGTTCCTGGGTGCATTGAGAAGGGAGTATAAAAGGTGGGCACCATCTTAGTTCAGTGCAGAGAAGTCTGAGCAGAAGTGGCAGGGAGCAGGGGCTCTGCATGAGCTCTGCTCCGGAGGCGGGCCTAGTAACAGAGGCCCAGGCCTGGAAGAGGGAGAAGGAAGGAAGAGGAGCGGAGAAGGCTCCAGGAACGAGGAACGAAGGGATCCCAGGGGTGCGGACGGGCGAGTCGCCACCGCACGCCCGAATCCACCTGCGTGGAGGGGTCAGGCCAAAGGGGGAGACCGGTCCCCGAAACTAGTGGAGGCAGGAAACGACCCTCAGCTAGAAACAGGAGGCTGTGACATTTTATGTGGCGCAGCCCCTCGCTACACCCGCTAGGAAGGCACCACATAGGGTCAGGGAAACTGGCGTCAAGTTTACCAAGAGGAGGCCCGAGGCAGCCGGACAGAAGGGTTGGTAAGAAAGGCCAGACAAAGGACACACAAAGGGGGTCCTGTGAAGCGCTCCAAAGTTATCTGGGAGTTGTCTGAGCCCCTCACCTGGTGAGCACAGTACGACGTGGGCAGCCGTTACCTGCAGACGTGGTCTGGATAATAAGAACTGTGAGTAAAGGCCCTGGACTGCATCACTGACTCCGTGTCGTTACTGCTGCTGCCCTGCACCATCACCCCCATCCTCCGCATACACTGCCCTGAGGCTATACTCCTCCCGTGGGGAGTTATGCTATGCTCTGCTGCACCCACAACACCAGCCTCAGCGGTCTGCCCTGGAGCGGCGGTTCACTCTGACCGCAATCCACGGGTGGCGTAGTCGGACATTTAAACATCAAAACCACATAAATAGTTCCGCCACTGGTTTGACCGCCCTGAGCCACGGAACCGGGTCGCCGCCACAGAGACTACAACCACCAGCATCCACCAAAAAGGGTCCGGCTCCGGGTGTCCCAAGGCCCAGGGGGCGCATCAGAACATTTTCATCACCTTTCACAATCACCAATGGGACAAGGCAGGGATGTTCTCTGTCCCCTCTCTTATACATCCTAGTGACGGAGCACCTGCTCTCATCAATTCGCCATAACCCCAATATTAGGTGGATTGAGGTGGGAGGCACCGAGTACAAGTGCTCTCTATTTGCTGATGATGTCCTAGTATATATCACTCAATCACATATATCCATCCATGCTGTTATGGCTGAAATAGATCACTTTGTTACATGGTCAAATTTTAAAATCAATGCCGCGAAGTCTGAGGCCCTCGATGTCTCCCTCCCCAAATCCATATAGGATTCCATCCAGTCCAACTTTCCCTTTGCCTTGCCCTCACAGGGTATCAAATACTTAGGAATTCCTATTCATAGAGACCTCTCCCATCTATGTTATCTTAATTTTGGGCCCTTTATTGAACAACTCCATACAGACCACGGTTGGCAAGTTAGAACTGTAAGATTCACTACGTGAACCACTGGTGTTTTGTGGAAAAGCACATGTACACTGTGTTCCAAATTATTATGCAAAAAGTGTTTAGGAGTGATAAGGGAAGAATTTGTTTGTTTGTCAGTTAAACTCATTGATGGTGATGTGTGTCAGAGCTCTTTATATCACTGTAAGCAATTGCAGACACCTGTGCTAATTAGTTTGGCAGGTGTGTCCAATGAAAGGCAAGACTACTTAAGAAGGCTGTCTCACATTATTAAGCAGCCTACATTTTCTGCCAAAATGGGAAAGAAAAAGGATGTGTCGGCTGCTGAGAAGCAACAAATTGTGGAGTGTTTAGGTCAAGGCATGACTACAATCAACATTGTGCGATGATCAGGATGAAGTGTCTTGGCAATCAAGAAGTATGTAGCTGATTCACAGTACACACGTGTGCGTGCTGATAAGGGCAAATTGAGGACTCTTTCCTACAGGCAATTACGTCAGGTTGAAAGAGCAGCGGCAAAAAAGCCTTGTCATAGCAGCAGACAAGTTTTTGAAGCTGCTGGTGCCTCCAACGTCCCCCGAACAACAAGATGCAGGGTCCTTCAGAGGTTTGCAGCTGTGCATACGCCATCCTGTCAACCTCCTCTATCCACTTCACACAAGCAGAAACGGCTCCAGTGGGCCAAACATTACATGAAGACTGATTTCAAAACTGTTTTGTTCACGGATGAGTGCCGTGCAGCGCTCGATGGTCCAGATGGATGGAGTGGAGGATGGCTGGTTGATGGACACCCCACGCAAACACGGCTACAGCGCCAACAAGGAGGAGGTGGAGTAATGTTTTGGGCTGGAATCATGGGGAGAGAGATTGTCGGCCCCTTTAGGATCCCTGAAGGCGCTAAAGATGAACTCCATAATGTATGTGGATTTTCTCAAACAGCACTTCCTGCCATGGTTCAAGAAGAAGAACCGTGTATTTCACAGCAAGATCATTATTTTGCATGATAATGCACCATCTCATGCTGCACATAAAACATCTGCATCTCTGGCTGATATGGGCATAAAAGGGGACAAACTTATGGTGTGACCCCCATGCTCCCCTGACCTCTACCCCATTCAGAACCTTTGGAGCATCATTAAAAGGAGTGTCTATGATGGCGGGAGGCAGTTCACATCTAAGCAACAGCTCTGGGTATGTATTCTGTCCTCATGCAAAACAATTGAAGCAGAAACCATCCAAAACCTGACAAATTCAATGGACGAGAGAGTTCAGAAGCTCCTTTCGAACAAGGGGTCCTATGTGAAAATGTAACATCACCTAGAATAAAGTTTTGAGTTGAAAACTGTTTGATTTCAGTTTCTAACAACCTGTTAATGCTTATAATTTCAAAAATGACCATTTTTTTGGTCTTTATTAAAATGAAAAGGTTGATCGAAAAGTTTGGGGGATCTAAGAGTGTGGCAACCCAGTAGTCATGATTACTTCGAATTCTGACAATATGAGGGTCATGCTGCAGGTAGTGCAGCAAGAAGGCACTTATGTGTCTTGCGCATCTCGGAGCCCCAAAATTATTTTCCGGGCTAGATGCAGCTAAAAATTATTATTAATTTTAAATCTGGTGAAGCTTTAGTATAGATGGCCTAATAGGATCAGTGCTGCACACTGCTACAAAGCCCAAATTATTTTCCAGTCAAGATACAGAAAAACATGATTAGTAATTTTAAATCTGGTGGAGCTTATTATAAATTGCCTAATAGAATCAGTGCTGCACACTGCTACAAAGCCCAAATTATTTTCCAGCCAAGATACAGATAAACATGATTAGTAATTTGAAAGCTTAAAACGGTTGGTAGGGTGATTTTAACCAATCATCAAGCTTTTACTCTCCCCAGGATGACACAGGGGTAGAAAAGTCGTTTCGGATCCATGATTTGTTCATCTTTATGAACGTGAGTCTGTCTACATTATCAGTGGAGAGCCGCGTGCGCTTATCTGTCAGCACACCACCAGCAGCGCTGACACACGTTCAGACAGAACGCTGGCTGCGGGGCATGACAAGATCTCCAAGGCGTAAGTGGCTAGCTCCGGCCATTTATCCAGATTGGAAGCCCAAAAAGAGCAAGGGTCCAGTGACACAGTCATGGCTTCAATGTTTACTTGGAGATACTCCTGTACCATCGTCTCTAGGCGTTGACTATGTGTCAGACTTCTTGTCTCCTGTGGCCTTGCAAAGGATGGGCTAAAAAAGTGGTGAAATGATTCCGCAAAATTGATGTTACCAGCAGATACTGTGGTTCTGTTACTGTTTGAGTGCTGAACACTTGACGGTCCCACGGTTGGCAAGTTGGAACTGTGAGATTCACTACGTGCACCACTGGTATTTTGTGGAAAAGCACATGTAAGATTCTGCAACAGTCTCTGCTGATACTCCTGCATGCGTGCATCCCTTTCTATGGCAGGAATAATTTCTGCAAATTTACTTTTGTACCGGGGATCTAACAGTGTGGCAACCCAGTAGTCAGAATTATTTCTAATTCTCACAATTCGAGGGTCATGTTGCAGGTAGTGCAGCAAGAAGGCACTCATGTGTTTTGCGCATCCAGGAGCACCAAGTCCCTGTTGTGTTGGTGGCGAGGTAACAATCATGCTTCCTTCCTCTGTCCTCTCCCCCCAACCTCGCACAACAGAAATGTGATCAAGGTCTCCCTCATCTGATGAGTCTTCCATCAGTTCGTCCTCCACTTCTTCCTGGGCTCCTGCACCTTCCTCACTAGTTTGGCTGCTACCATGCGCCCTGGTAAAACCATCTCCCCCACCCTCACATGCCTGCCGCCTTGGTGCTGCCGACCGTCTGGACCTTGCAGATGTTAGCCCTTCCGCATACAACTCCTCCTCCTCTACTTCCTCCACCTCCTCTTGTGCCACCACCTGACTCCGAATTCTGTTTAACATGTGCTCCAGCATGTAAATCACCGGAATAGTCATGCTGATAATGGCATCGTCAGCACTAAACATCTTCGTCGCCATTTCAAAACTGTGCAGAAGGGTGCATAGGTCCCTGATCTGAGACCATTCCTCCAGCGTGATTTGCCCCACCTCTGGATCTCGTTGGCCCAGGCTATATGTCAGAACGTATTGCACCAGGGCTTGTCGGTGCTGCCACAGTCGCTGCAACATGTGCAGAGTTGAATTCCACCGAGTAGGCACATCGCATTTTAGCCGGTGAAGTGGCAGGCCCAACGACTTCTGTAGAGATGTAAGTCGCTGAGCTGCGGGATGCGAACGGCGGAAGTGAGCACACAGCGACCGTGCCCTCTGCAGAAGGCCATCTAGTCTGGGATAGTGGGCTAAAAATTGCTGGACAACCAGGTTCAACACGTGAGCCATACAAGGCACGTGTGTGACATTGCCCCGGCGAAGGGCCGCACCCAGGTTTGCAGCATTGTCGCACACGGCCTTCCCTGGTTTCAGGTCCAGTGGAGACAACCATTCATGAAATTGGTTCTCCAGAGCTGACCACAACTCCTCAGCTGTGTGACTCACATTTCCCAGACATTTCAATGTAAAAACCGCCTGATGACGTTGAGCCCTACTGCCAGCATAGTAAGGAGGTGTGCAGGATCCTTTCTGCGCAGTTAGAAAGCTTGTGGCATGACCAGACAGGCTTTGGGTACAGGTGGAAGACCGAGAGGAGGTTGAGGAGGCAGAAGCAGTGGAGGAACTTTGACATAAAGAGGATTGACGCACAACTCGTGGGGACGGCAAGACATGGACAGCAGCCCCTTGTCCTGCTGTCACCATAGTTACCCAGTGCCCAGTCAGCGACATGTAACGCCCCTGTCCATGCCTACTCGTCCAAGTGTCTGTGGTGAAATGCACCCTGTCACACACAGAGTTTCTCAAAGAAGCGGTGATGTTGTGTGCGACATGCTGGTGGAGCGCAGGCACACCTTTCTTTGAGAAGTAGTGCCGACTGGGCATCTGGTACTGGGGCACTGCGACGGACATAAGGTCTCGAAAATCCTCTGTGTCCACCAGGCGGAAAGGCAGCATTTCTGTAGCCAAGAGCTTGCAGATGGTGAAATTGAACCTCTTAGCTTTCTCATGGCTAGGAGGAAATGGTCTTTTACTTGTCCACATCTGAGGGACCGAGGGCTGGCTATTGTGCTTAGACGGGGTTGATAAGGGTGTCCCCGGCAAACTGCCGGTCTGTGAGGAAGATGCAGGCGGACATGTTAGGTTGCCTTGATCCAAAGGTGGTGCTATCGATGTCGGACAGCGCTCAACACCAGCTGGTGTTACCACCTCCAAAGAAAATGATGACCTGCCAATCACGCTGGCTGTTGCGGGTAAAGAGGTGGCAGGTCTGCGCCCCAAAACAGGTGTGACTGCTGTCCCCCCAGTCACAGAGGATGAAGAGGCCGCGGATGCACAAGATATGGCAGACGGTGCTTGGCCCGGCCGGCTAGGCCGCATTGTAGCACACTGAGCTTCCCACTGCAACTTATGCTTCATGTCCATGTGCCGGTTCATGCATGAAGTACTCAAACTATGTATTTTTTGGCCTCTACTTAGCTTTTGCTGACAAATGTTACAGATAACACGAGTTGGGTCATCTTTATCGATCTGAAAAAATGCCCAGGCTATGCAAGGCTTAGCACCCATGCGACCTGAAGAGCCACCACGACTTGTGGTGAGAGGCAGAGTTGTGTTTGAGGATGCAGTTGTTGACGTGCTTCCAGTACTACGTCTCTGTCCAGGAAGGCGCAACCTGACCTCGTCGTCACTAGCATCTTCCTCCACCTCCTCTGCTGACCTCATCTCTTGGCTGACTGTGGGTTGACAGTAAGTGGGATCTCCAACCTCATCATAATCATCCTGTGCGTTATCACACCCGTCGTCCTCAGAGCCAACCTGTTCCTGCCCTGACAAAAAACTAAAGTTGTCGCTCCAATCAGGTATTTGAGTCTTATCATCATCTTCCTCATTGTCTCCACCAACAGGAGTTACAGTTTGGGAATGAGGGTCTACATTATGGTCAGAACCTTCTGCGTCTGGTCCTGGATCCGACTCATAAAGATTCTGGGCATCAGTGCAGATCATTTCCTCGTCTGGATTCACAGAAGCGCTGGAGTCGACCTCTGATTCCCAGGCTATAGTATGAGTAAACAGCTCTGCAGACTCAACCATCTGTTCTAACTCATACTCAGACGGGCAGCTGGAGATTTGGGAGCTGTGAGGAAGCAAGTGCGATTGGGGTGACACCTTTGAGGACTGGAGTATTTGTGATGTTGAAGTTGATGTGGAGGAGAGCCCACTTAAAGGAGCACTTGATATCCGTTGAAGCACCTGCTGTTTTTGTGCCTCATCTGGAATTTGTAGCGATTGGCGTGGCCGTAAGAAAGGGATCTTATCACATTGTCCGCTAAAAGAAGTAGACATTTTAGGTTGGCTGGAAGATGGTCTTTCTTCTGCAGATGTTACTGTTGCTTTAACACCTACCCCACGGACACAACCTTTTTTCCCCTTCCCAACACGCCTATTCCCCTTTCCACCAGCAGCAGGCCTTTTTCCACTCATTTTGGTGGTTAACTAATTAACAACTCTGGAGTTGTTTGCACAAAAAAACAAGGGATGGGAACCGAGCAGAGCTGAGTGGCCAAACTGTGGTATTAGGCCAAAACTATTGGCTGGGTTAGATGCAGAAAAAAATTATATTCAATTTGCAACCTGATGGAGGTCAGTATAGATGGACTAATAGAGAAAGTCCCACACACTGCTAGAAGGCCAAATATTTTTTCAGAGCTAGATGCAGAAAAAAATTATATTCAGTTTGCAACCTGATGGAGGTCAGTATAGATGGACTAATAGAGAAAGTCCCACACACTGCTAGAAGGCCACATATTTTTTCAGAGGTAGATGCAGAAAAAAATATATTCAGTTTGCAACCTGATGGAGGTCTGTATAGATGGATTAATAGAACAAGTCCCACACACAGCTAGAAGCCCAATATTTTTTCAGAGGTAGATGCAGAAAAAAATATATTCAGTTTGCAACCTGATGGAGGTCAGTATAGATGGACTAATACAACAAGTCCCACACACAGCTAGAAGCCCAATATTTTTTCAGAGGTAGATGCAGAAAAAAATATATTCAGTTTGCAACCTGATGGAGGTCTGTTTAGATGGACTAATACAACAAGTCCCACACACAGCTAGAAGCCCAATATTTTTTCAGAGGTAGATGCAGAAAAAAATATATTCAGTTTGCAACCTGATGGAGGTCTGTATAGATGGATTAATAGAACAAGTCCCACACACAGCTAGAAGCCCAATATTTTTTCAGAGGTAGATGCAGAAAAAAATATATTCAGTTTGCAACCTGATGGAGGTCAGTATAGATGGACTAATACAACAAGTCCCACACACAGCTAGAAGCCCAATATTTTTTCAGAGGTAGATGCAGAAAAAAATATATTCAGTTTGCAACCTGATGGAGGTCTGTATAGATGGATTAATAGAACAAGTCCCACACACAGTTAGAAGCCCAATATTTTTTCAGAGGTAGATGCAGAAAAAAATATATTCAGTTTGCAATCTGAAGGAGGTCAGTATAGATGGACTAATACAACAAGTCCCACACACAGCTAGAAGCCCAATATTTTTTCAGAGGTAGATGCAGAAAAAAATATATTCAGTTTGCAACCTGATGGAGGTCTGTATAGATGGATTAATAGAACAAGTCCCACACACAGCTAGAAGCCCAATATTTCTTCAGAGGTAGATGAAGAAAAAAATATATGCAGTTTGCAACCTGATGGAGGTCAGTATAGATGGACTAATACAACAAGTCCCACACACAGCTAGAAGCCCAATATTTTTTCAGAGCTAGATGCAGAAAAAAATTATATTCAATTTGCAACCTGATGGAGGTCAGTATAGATGGACTAATAGAATGATGCTATGCCCAAAAGATTTTACTTCACTAGGTGCAGTAAAAAAATTGGTATTCTATACACAGGTGGTATATCTTGCAACACAGATAGGCTACTCCACTGACTAACACACTCTGCAATAGGCCAAAAAGGATTAGCTTTGCTAGATTCAGCCAAATGCTGTGAAAAAAACTTGCACAGCACTGGCACAGACCTGCCTGGCAAAAACTGATAGGAACTGATGTAACCTAGTCCTGAAAAGGACTCCAATTACAATTAGTCTTTACTCCCACAATCTATCTATTTAAGAGCACAGACCTGCCTGATAAAAGTCGTAGGAAATGCTGTAACCTAGTCCTTAAAAGGACTGCAATCACAACTATTCCCTACTCCCAAGCTATCTGTAGATTTGTGCGAAAATTGGCTTGAAATTAACAAGGTATAGCGCACACAGCAACAGCGGTGCCGTCTAACACGCAGCTGCAGCAGTGAGAAAATGGTGGCGACGGGGAAAATGGCTTGGTCTTATAGGGCAAGGACATGTGACATACACTGCCAATGACACATGCCCTTGCTTGTGTGAAAAAAAGCACTTCGCTCCGTGTGTGCGCTGCTGATAGGCTGACAGATTGCACCTCCCCACTGTAAATGCGGGATAGAGAAAAAAAAAATGGAGATCTTCATTGTTCCTGCAGAGATCCATCCCCTGCCCCTCCCCCCACCCCGCTGTACACTCAAACTGCGTATTAACATTAATTTTCATCATTACTGAGAAAAAATCCAGTTATGATTTTGGTGCACGAACAGTTATCGAACATAACCTCGAACAGCCGAATTTTTCTCAAATTGTTCGTGTTCGCCGAACGGCTCGAACACCGCCCAAAACAGCTCGAATTTGAGATTGGCGAACAGTTCGAGTAGAGCAACGCTCATCTCTACATGTGACGCGCCCCCTGGGCCGTGTGTACACGTGTGTGGGATACCCGGTGCCGGGTCTCTGGGGTCTGTAGTCTCCGTGGCGGTGACCCGGTCTCGTGGCTCAGGCTGGTCAAACCAGTGGCAGTCTTTCTTAGGTTTTGAGGTTAATTGTCCGACTGTGCCACCCGTGGATTGTGGTCAGGCAGTACCAGCGCTGCGAGGCAGACCGCTGAGGCTTGTGTTGTGTGCGCAGCATAGAATGGGATATCTCCCCTCGGGAGGAGTATAGCCTCAGGGCAGTGAGTGTGGATGATGGGGGTGATGGTGCACGAGCGCAGCAGAAATGACTCAGATTCTTTGCAGTGCAGTTCAGCGTCTTTACTGATGATTATAAGGTAGAACCCTCCCGGGAGTACTGGCTAGCATAAGAGGCCTGGTCAGTCTGTGAGCAAGCAGGAGTTCCCCTGGCCAGGTGGAGTTGTAGGCCTCCCCGTCTGTCTGCACTCTTCCTGGCTACCTTGCTGTAAGCGGGTAGAAGTAGTCCACGTCCCTGAGTGTACCTTATAGTGCTCACCCGTATGGCTGGTGACTTGGGGCCTTCTGTTAGCCTCCGCTCCACGACGGCGGTGCTGGTCCCTTGCTTGTGACTGAGCCTCCGGGCTTCTATGGCCAGAGGACCTGAAATCCCCTGCCGGCTGGTTTCTGCTGCTGGATATATAAGTCCTCACAGCTTCGGACTCCTGTGTCCGGTTCCTATTGTCTTCTGCCAGGGCGAGCTCTGCTCAGCTTCCAGCCCCTGGTCTTTAGCTCATAGCTCCTACAGAGCTCCTTGCTGTTACTTTCCCTTGCTCTCACTCTGACTCTGACTGTTCTCTGACTCACTCAACCCCACCCCAGATCCAGTTTATAAGGGCAGAATTCTCCCCTCCCAGGATTGGGGCAGGAGGATGTTGCATGTTTAAGGGATCCTGACCAGGAAACCACCCACTTGCTCTCCGACGTAATATCTCTATTACTGTGGTGACCAGACCCCTGGGGTGCCACACATGGCTCTTGTAAGGGGCATTACAGTTCCTCATAATTTTTGGAAAGCCTTCCATTCACTGCTTAGGCCACCCAGTTGCTATAAATGGAAAAAAAGGTTTAGTTAACACCCTCTGACCTCCATGTCATTTCCAAGGGGCATTGGAGTGGCTCGAAATTTTTGGTAGGCATTGCACTCACTGTATGCCCTATAACTGTGTAGCCGAACCGCTGGTTTTGTTACAGAAACATATCCTACAAGACATATCTGGCTGACTGGCCTGATATTGATGTGAATGGTCCCTGTTCCTCCTGCTCTTTCTCCTTTGCCACTACCTCATCCATCATTTATCACCTGAAGCTTTGTTTTAACGGGAGTCATAGAACTTGGATAGTAGCAGGAAAACATCCAGCAATCCTCGGAGGAGATAGGATATGCGCCAAAACGCTGACCACCTCAGGCCTAGCCGCTACTACATACATGCGCTTGCATTACAACAAAACAAAGCAGATGCTAACTTCTATCATCCTTATCATGCTCCTCACCTTGGCACTCTCAACTCCCCTGATGGAAAAGCCAGGGCCCACCGGAGGAGTCTGATAGTCCGGTGGGCTCGGCCAATGCTGCCCTAAAGCAGGCCAGGCTAAGAAAAGTGTGGGAAAGGTTACCGGGACAAATAGGGGTGGCTGGGGACCGAGTATGGCCACCCGGCCACCCCCTGGAGGCTGGGGAGCAAGCGGGGACACCCGGCCACCAGGCGGCTGGGGACTGAGTATGGATACCAGGCCGCCGACACAGCCATGGCGTGGTGGCCAGATTCCGCCTCCACATGCCTAAAAGGCCCAATTTAAAGTGCAAGCAAGCAAGCAGTATGGTATTGCAGCCTGGGGGTGGGTGGGTGGCAGGCTGCATACTTGCGCTTGCATTGCAAGGAATGGGAGAGGTACAATTGAACACTGCCCTGGGACAAGGACTTGAATGGGGATAGTTGCAAGTCTGCAACGACAGGTGCAAGGTGGGAGGCATCTTCGCATGTACCATGAACAGGGGTTTGGCATGCACACACTACAGCGGAATAGGCTCTCCTTCCCACTAAATGCACTGGGGAGGGCACAGGTAATGTTTTGGTATACGCGCTTAATCTTATGTATAAGGCACACCAGGACAAATATGGGCGGCTGGGGACTGAGTATGGATACCTCGCTGCCGAAGCTGCCATGAGGTAGTGGCCAGCTTCTGCCTCCTCCAAACTAAAACGCCCCATTTCAAGTACAAGCTAGCAGTATGGAATTGCAGTCTGGGGGTGGGTGGGTGGCAGGCTGCACACTTACACTTGCATTAAAAGAAAACATAGCAGATGCTAACTTCTGTCATCATCATCATGCTCCTCACCTTGGCACTCTCAACTCCACCGATGGAGAAGTCAGGGCCCACCGGAGGAGTCTGGTTCTCTGGTGGGCTCGTCCAATGCTGCCTAAAGCAGGCTGGGCTAAGAAAAGTGTGTGGGGGGATGTTCCAAGGAGAAATAGGGGCGGCTGTGGACCGTTTATGGACACCCGGCTGCCCCCAGGCGGCTGGGGACTGAGTATGGACACCCGGCCGCCGGGCGGCTGGGGTCTGAGTATGGATTCCAGGCCGCCAACACATCCATGACGTGGTGTCCAGATTCCGCCTCCACATGCCTAAAAGGCCCAATTTCAAGTTCAAGCAAGCTAGCAGTATGGTATTGCAGCCTGGGGGTGGGTGGGTGGCAGGCTGCATACTTGAGCTTGTATTGCAAGGAATGGGGGAGGTACAATTGAACACTGCCCTGGGACTAGAACTTGCATGGGGATAGTTGCAAGTCTGCATCTTCTGATGCGGTAAGGATCACTTATGATGGGCACACTTTTAGACAGTGACCTGGGAATCAGAGATGTTTCCAGGGGTCTTCCCCATGCTTTTCCCTTGTCTTTTCAGCACTTTATGCATGTGTCACACAGCACATGGCCAGATAAGGTTGTAAAATGTTAAAATGACATTTCACGGTGAATGCATTTGTCATAGTTGAACGCAATACAAAAGTGCAAAAACGCATAAAAAATGCTACTTGTGAACATAGCCGAAGGTGTGGAGGAGTGTTTTTGTTTTTGGTCATTTATTTTAACTTATACACAAGTCTTTTCCCTGGAAAGGATGTTCCTTAACATATTTCACAGGAAAAAAGTTTCACTTTCGTTTTTGAACGTTTTATCGTCAGCCTGTAAAAGTGGCTTAATACCTCTGACCACGTTGTTGACAGCAGTGACCTGGGGGTCAGAAATGCTTCCTGGGGCGATCCCCATGCTGTCCCCATGTCATTTGAGCACTGTCACTATCGTTTTGGGCACTTGTTAGGCTTTTAAAAGACTGCCGGGGGTGCCGCCGCAAAAATGTTCGGGTCTCCCATAGACTAACATTGGGCTCGTTGCTCGGGTCGAGCACCCGAGTATCACGGCGAGCTCGGCCCGAGCTTCGAGCACCTGAGCATTTTAGTGCTCGCTCAACACTAGTCACAACATAGACAGTAATTCATTTTTTACAATGCCATAACTTAGTATTTTGTAACCTCTTGCTTTAATTACTGCACCACACCGATGGGGCATTGAAGCTATTAGGGTAATAAAGACATCTTGAGGGATCTAGCTCTATTCCATTTGAAAATCTGCATACAATTCATCTTTATTGCTATGGGTACGGGCCCCAACTCGTCGACCTAACTCATCCCAAAGGTGCTCTATAGGGTTTAAATCAGGTGATTGGCTTGGCCATTGCAACAGGCAAACATTTTTCTTCGCTAACCAAATTTTTACTAAATTGGATGTGTACTTATGATCATTGTTTTTCTTGAATTTCCATCCCCTGTCTACTTTGGTTTTACCATGTGAGAGCATTACATTCTCCAGTATATCCTTGTACATGGCAGCATTCATATTGCCTTCAATTCTATGCTGAGGTACAATGGCAGATGCAGAAAAGCTGCCACAAACATTGCCACCACCATGTTTCACTGTAGGTGTTTGGTACCTTACATCATTATGTTTTCCAATTTGGCGTGTTATACAGTGGGGAAAATAAGTATTTGATACACTGCCAATTTTACAAATTTTCCCACCTACAAAGAATGGAGAGGTCCATAATTTTTATCGTAGGTGCACTTCAACTGTGAGAAACAGAATCTAAAAATAAAAAAACAAAAAATCACATTGTATGATTTTTAAATAATTAAATTGCATTTTATTGCATGAAATAAGTATTTGATCACCTACCAACCAGCAAGGATTCTGGCTTACACAGACCTGTTAGTTTTTCTAGAAGAAGCCTTCTTACTCTGCACTGATTACCTGTATTAATTGCACCTGTTAGAACTCATTACCTGTATAAAAGTCACCTTTGCACACACTCAATCAATCACACTCCAACATCTCCACCATGGCCAATGGCCAAGAACAGAGAGATGTCTATGTACACCAGGGACAAAATTGTAGACCTGCACAAGGCTGGGATGGGCTACAAGACAATAGGCAAGCAGCTTGGTGAGCAGGCAACTGTTGGCACAGTTATTAGAAAATGGAAGAAACACAATATGACTGTCAATCTTCCTCAGTCTGAGGCTCCATGCATTATCTCCCCTCGTGGGGTAAGGATGATTCTGAGAGAGGTCAGGAATCAGCCCAGAACTATATGGAAGGACCTGGTCAATGACCTGAAGAGAGGTAGGACCACAGTCTCAAACATTTTCTTTAGTACCACACTATGCCGTCATGGATTAAAATCGTGCATGCAATGTCACCCTGCTCCTGCCAGCACATGTCCACGCCCTTTTGAAGTTCGCCAATGACCATCTGGATGATCCAGAGGAGGCATCGGAGAAGGTCATGTGGTCAGATGAGACCAAAATAGAACTTTTTGGTATCAACTCCGTTCGCCGTGTTTGGAGGAAGAAGGATGAGTACAACAACAAGAATATTGTCCCAACCATGAAGCATGGTGGGGGAAACATCATACTTTGGGGTCCTTTTCTGCAAAGGGGACAGGATAACTGCACCGTATTGAAGGGATGATGGATGGCGTCATGTATCGTGAGATTTTGGCCAAAAACCTCCTTCCCTCAGTAAGAGCATTGATGATGGGTCGTCCAGCATGATAGTGACTATTAAGTTCTGTTTTTCTATTGCATGAAATACTTGTTTTATGCAATAAAATGCAAATGAATTATGTATAAATCATGCAATGTGATTTTCTGGATTTATTTTTAAGATTCTATCTCTCACAGTTCAAGTGTACCTTTGAACTGATAATGTGTGTTTTTTTATTGTTTTATTTTGAATAGGGCGAAAGGGGGGTGATTTAAACTTTTATATTTTTTTATTTTTTCAATATTTGTAAAAACATTTTTTTTACACTTTTTGCATGCTTCAATAGTCTCTATGGAAGACTAGAAGCAGCACTTCTCTGATTGCCTGTGCTACACACAGACGATGAGCAGATCGCCTATGTGTAGCAGATTTACTCAAGTGCTATGAGCGCTGACCACTGGGCAGCATGGGGAAGACCCCTGGAAGCATTACTGACTCCCAGGTCACTGCTGTCAACAATGTTGTCAGAGTATTATGCCACTTTTATGGACTCACAATTAAACATACAAAAACGAAACCAAAATGGATTTTCCTGTGAAATATGTTAAGGAACATCCTTTCCAGGGTAATGACTTGTATATAAGGCAAAATATATAACCAAAAACAAAAATACTCCTCCACACCTTGGGCTATGTTCACAGGTAGCGTTTTTGATGCGTTTTTGCACTTTTGCTTTGCTTTCAACCAAGACAAATGCATTCACTGGAAAATGTCATTTTAACATTTTACAACCTTATCTGGCCATGTGGTGTGTGACACATCATCAGACACATGCATACAGTGCTGAAAAGACATGGGAACAGCATGGGGAAGACCTCTGGAAGCATTTCTGACTCCCATGTCACTGCCTAAAAGTGTGCCCATCATAAGTGATCCTTGGCGTATGCAAAGATGCCTCCTGCCATGCACCTGTCGTTGCAGACTTGCAACAATCACCGTCCACGTCCTTGTCCCAGTGCAGCGTTCAGTTGTCCCTACCCCATTCCTTGGAATGCAAGCACAAGTACGCAGCCAGCCACCCACCCTCCCACAGGCTGCAATACTATACTGCCAAATTTTTGACAGCTGCTTGCACTTGAAATGTGGCCTTTTAGGCTCGTGGAGGCGGAAGCTGTCCACAATTTTATGGCGGCAGCGACTAAGTATCCATACTCGGTACCCAGCCACTACTATTTTTCTCGGTATCGTCTCCGCCTTCCACAAGCACGGGCCCCACAACATTACCCGTGCCCTCCCCAGTGCACTTACTGCGAAGGACCGCCTAACCACAAACTTGTGGACAGGTGAATGTGGCCAGGGACGGTACGGAGCCAGTCCACAGCTTTTTTGGCGGAGTTGTATATATCTTTAGCTTGGTGAAAGGACTTGCGAAACCATATCTACCCAGCTGTCATTTCTCCCAGGAAGTCCTCTAAAGCTGATTTCACTTGAAATGTGGCCTTTTAGGCTCGTGGAGGCCAGGGACGGTACGGAGCCAGTCCACAGCTTTTTTTGCTGAGTTGTATTTAGCTAGGTGAAAGGACTGGCATAGAGGGAAACCGTATCTGCTCTGTTGCAGAAGCCATGGCAGCCCGTCCAACATCAACTCGCACTTGTCGGTGGTGCTTTGACACACGCACATATTTCTTTGCGCATTTAATTTCAGAACTACAGAGTTGGGCAATGGCCTGATCTGCAATGCGGTTTCAGAAATAACATGCATAAGCAAGTCCGATCCACATTAAAAAAGCAGCCATAGAGTGTCCGGGAACCTTCCCCCACACTTTTCTTAGCCAGGACTGCTTCTCGGCAGGCTTAGACGGTCCCACCAGAGAATCCTCTGGTGTGCCTTGGCTTCTACCTCAGGAGAGTTCATGATAGCGCTAACTTTGCAGCTGCTATGGGGCTCTTGAGCGGGGGAGAAAGGTGAGTCCTCAGAATCAAATCCTCTGGTGGGCACAATGTTTTTCAATCTGAAAGAGCTTCTCAGTGGGAGTTGTATTTCACCACAGCCATATTCTTTAGCTCGGTGTAAGGACTGGCATAGAGGTAAACCGTATCAACTCTGGCTGTCATTTCTCCGTCACCAGGTTCCGCCCATTGTCACACATGACCATGCCTAGCTGTATGTTCAGCGGTGAGCCACAGATCAGGCTGCAGTTTTACAGCTTTCAACAACTCAGCAGCTCTGGGTGGTTTGTCACCTAATCATTAAGCATGTTATCTTCAGCATAGCCTGTTGCCGCTTAGCCAAGGCAGCGCTGTCAGCTTGTGACTGATGTGATCATTTCGGAGACGGAGGAGGAGGTGCAGGAGCTGAACAATGTGATTACATTGAGGTTAAATTGGTGATGCTGTTTTTTATACTAAAGAAAGAAACTATTGCTTTGGTTTTTTTTACGTTATTTTTTAAGACAAATGCATTCACCTGGAAATGTCATTTTAACATTTTACAACCTTATCTGGCAAAATGGTGTGTGACACATCATCAGACTCATCCTGTTTTATTTATACTGTTATTGCATATGCAGTGACTGCAAGGGCTGCCAAAAATTTGGACGCAACCCAATACCCTTTTGAAGAGACATAGAGGAGGGTCTCAGTAAAAAAAATGTTGCAATTATAAAGGAGCGCATCTCCTATAGTGGGAAAAACCCCACTAAGAATTTAAAGACAAATACGCAGGGCCACAGTAACGAAAATTCCCATTAGAAAAGAGAGAGTCTGCTATACAGTTATAGGGGATGCAGTGAGTCCAACGGATGACCAATTCTATGAAAAACGCCACTAAGAATTTAAAGACACTTAGACCAGGGCCACAGTAACATGTACGACATAATTCCATTAGAAAAGAGGGTCTGCTATACATTTATAGGGTATGCAGTGAGTCCAATGGCTGACCAAGTTTAGGAAAAACTGCACTAAAAATTTAAAAACACATAGAGCAGGGCGACAGTAACAAGTACGACATGTTCCCATTAGAATGGAGAGGGTCTGCTATACAGTTATAGTGTATGCAGTGAGTCCAACGGATTACCAAACTTAGGAAAAAGTCCACTAAGTATTTAAAGACACATAGAGCAGGACCACAGTAACAAGTACGACATGTTCCCATTGGAAAGGAGAGGGTCTGCTATACAGTTATAGGGTATGCAGTGAGTCCAACGGATGACCAATTTTAAGTAAAACACCACTAAGAATTTAAAGACACATAGAGCAGGGCCACAGTAACGACTAAATTCCCATTTGAAAGGAGCAAGTCTGCTATACAGTTTTAGGCTATGCAGTGAGTCAAACTGGTGACCAAATTTAGTAAAAACTTCACTAAGAATTTAAAGACAGATAGAGCAGGGCCACAGTAACAAGTATGACGTGTTCCCATTAGAATGGAGAGGGTCTGCTATACAGTTATAGGGTATGCAGTGAGTCCAACAAATTACCAAACTTAGGAAAAACTCCACTAAATATTTAAAGACACATAGAGCAGGACCACAGTAACAAGTACGACATGTTCCCATTGGAAAGGAGAGGGTCTGCTATACAGTTATAGGGTATGCAGTGAGTCCAACGGATGACCAATTTTAAGTAAAACACCACTAAGAATTTGAAGACTCATAGAGCAGGGCCACAGTAATGACAAATTTCTATTAGAAAGGAGAGAGTCTGCTATACAGTTATAGGGTAGGCAGTGAGTCCAAGGGCTGACCAATTTTAGGAAAAACCCCACAAAGAATTTAAAGACACATAGAGCAGGGCCACAGTAACAACAAATTCCCATTAGAAAGGAAAGGGTCTACTATACAGTTATCGGGTAAGCAGTGTGTCCAAAATGCTAAGCAATTTTATTAAAAACCCCACTAAGAATTTAACTACACATAGAGCAGGGCCACAGTAAAAAGAACGACATGTTCCCATTAGATAGGAGAGGGCCTGATATACAGTTATAGGGTATGTGTAAAAACACAAGAACAACTGAGTATATAGCATATAAAAAGAACCTTTATTCATAGAGATAAAAGTGTACAAAGTAATCACACTAATGGATGAATAAATACAAGGGGAGCAGTACAAAACGACAGGGGCATATAACAGCTAATCATGGTAATGCAAGACCAAAAAATATGAGGGAGAAAAAAATAAATAAATAAAAGGAAGAAAAAGAGGAGGAGCAATCCAAGAAACCATGTGCCCACAGTGGCAAGGGAGGGAATGCATCTATGACTGGGTCTCAAATATTAAGTAGTAATGGACATGTGTCCCATTAATCCCCAAAATGGGGGCAAAGTGAATAGAGACCATAGTCCATGATGCACAAACCCATCTGAACCATAAGGGGACACTAGATAAAATAGTGTGAAGTAGAATCAAAAAAGAAAAAAGGGGAAAGAAAGGAAAAAAGGGCAGCCCAGAAGCAGCATATACATGAGTAAGCAGCAAGGGGGAGGCATCTATAGAGAAAAAACATACATAAGATGACAATAGATGTAAGTCCCATTATTGGCCCAGGTGAGGGCAAAGTGAACACGGGCCATAATATAAAGATGCACTCACCAATCAAAGCCGCTAAAGACCACTGGGAAAGGGGTCAAGGGGTCAGAAGGCACAGCAGGGGCAGCCCGAGATGAAACCAAACGAGCCTCGACGCACGTTTCGCAGAGAAGCTTTATCAAGAGGCATGACACTGGAGGCACCAGCGTCTTTTTAAATATCCCCCCAAAAAAAGGAGTCACCAATGAGCATTCAGACCGGAAGAAAATGGCCGCCAACCGGAAGGCGTAAGCGGCGCATGCGCGGGGATCGTCAGATCGTCCCGCCCCCAGAACGCCCGTCAAGGCGTCGGCGCGAACCCGGAAATACTACTGAGAGTGTCCGGGGTAGCGCCGATACCATGGAGACGGACGCCTGGGAAGCCAGGACGACGAGTAGCCACGAGCATGCGCACCGCCAGGTAAGGAGCCCAGATGTATAAACCAGGATATCAATATTCACATATCCACAATGACATCCACATCAGTTATGAGCGATGTAATACAGAGTGTATATACATAAATACATAAGTGCATATACAGATAAATAGTATGCAACATACATAAATAAAAAAATAAATACATAAGTGTACAATATATAGCATACATAAGTAAATACGATACAGACAAGTGGAATGCATAGAATAATAGATGCGTATATATATATCAATAAATAAGGTTGTCCATGGCGTAAGGATAATCTGAGAATAATATCCAGAGGTATCAAGGGTCCGTCCATTTCCTTAGCTCCAATTTATTAGCCCGCAGGAGGGGGGATATCGCAGGGAGTGGGCTTCGCAGTAAATGTAAGATCCACAGAAAAAAAGAACTATATGTACATAAAAGGAAAAATAAGAAAGAGTAAGAAACAATGAAAAAAATGCAACATAGAATACAAAGCTATGCAGTGAGTCAAACTGGTGACCAAATTTAGTAAAAACTTCACTAAGAATTTAAAGACAGATAGAGCAGGGCCACAGTAACAAGTATGACGTGTTCCCATTAGAATGGAGAGGGTCTGCTATACAGTTATAGGGTATGCAGAAAGTCCAACGGCTGACCAATTTTAGGTAAAACACCATTAAGATTTTAACTACACATAGAGCATGGCCACAGTAAAAAGTACGACATGTTCCCATTAGAAAGGAGAGGGTCTGCTATACAGTTATAGGGTATGCAGTGAATCCAACGGCTGACCAATTTTAGGAAAAACCCCACTAAAAATTTAAAGATACATAGAGCAGGGCCACAGTAACGTGTACGACATAATCCCATTAGAAAAGAGAGGGTCTGCTTTACATTTATAGGGTATACAGTGAGTCCAACGGCTGACCAAGTTTAGGAAAAACCCCACTAAGAATTTAAAGACACAGAGCAGGGCCACAGTAATGACAAATTCCCATTAGAAAGGAGAGAGTCTGCTATACAGTTATAGGGTACGTAGTGAGTCCAACGGATGACCAAACTTAGGAAAAACTTCACTAACAATTTAAAGACACATAGAGCAGGGCCACAGTAACAAGTGCGACATGTTCCCAATAGAAAAGAGAGGGTCTGCTACACAGTTATAGGGTATGCAGTGAGTCCAACGGCTGACCAATTTTAGGAAATACCCCACTAAGAATTTAAAGACACATATAGCAGGGCCACAGTAACGACAAATTCCCATTAGAAAGGAGAGAGTCTGCTGTACAGTTAGTCTATGCAGTGAGTCCAACGGCTGACAAATTTTAGTGAAAACCCCACTAACAATTTAAAGACACATAGAGCAGGACCATAGTAACGAATAAATTCCCATTAGAAAGGAGAAAGTCTGCTATACAGTTATAGGGTATGCAGTGAGTCCAACGGATTACCAAACTTAGCAAAAACTCTACTAAGTATTTAAAAACACATAGAGCAGGGCCACAGTAACAAGTACGACATGTTCCCATTAGAAAGGAGAGGGTCTGCTATACAGTTATAGGGTATGCAGTGAGTCCAATGGCTGACCAATATTAGGTAAAACACCACTAAGAATTTAAAGACACATAGAGCAGGGCCACAGTAATGACACATTTCTATTAGAAAGGAGAGAGTCTGCTATACAGTTATAGGGTATGCAGTGAGTCCAACGGCTTACCAATTTTAGGAGAAACCCCACTAAGATTTTAAAGACACATAGAGCAGGGCCACAGTAACGAGTACGACATGTTCCCATTAGAATGGAGAGGGTGTGCTATATAGTTATAGGGTATGCAAGGAGTCCAACGGCTGAACAATTTTAGGATAAACCCCACTAAGAATTTAAAGACACATAGAGCAGGGCCACAGTAACGAGAAATTCCCATTAGAAAGTTGAGAGTCTGCTATACAGTTATAGGGTATGCAGTGACTCCAATGGCTGACCAATTTTAGGAAATACCCCGCTAAGAATTTAAAGACACATAGAGCAGGGCCTCAGTAACAATTGCGACATCTTCCTATTAGAAAGGAGAGAGTCTGCCATACAGTTATTGTTATGATCTGCAACATAAACTAAGGAAAGATAGGGGAAAGTTGTTCCTACAGTAAGACTAAGCTGAATCCCTACGATGTAGCGGGCTGCCTGTTCCTTGTGAACAGACCCGCCTTAGTCCTCGGCTAGTCTGAACGAAGACCTTTAGAATTAAGGGAGGGGTCCCTAAAAGGACTGGGACAAAAATGGGACACCTCCTAAACAGAAGTTGTTGCAGAGCACAAAAGATAAACTGACAAAAAGTACTAGAGGTCCCAGAGGACCAAGCGAACTAGACAGAGATAGGCACCAAAGCTGCTTGCTAGAGAGACAGTCAAACAACACTGCAGTCCAGCAAAGCCAGAAGGGCGGAGCTGGAATATATAGGCAGATGGTCACGTGACCGCAAAACACAAGATAGCAAAAACTAATAGGAGGGTTTTAACAGTACCCCCTCTTTTATGAGGATCCTCTGGATCCTCCAGGCCTAGGCATATCCGGAAACCTCCTGTGGATTGCTTTAAGTAGCCTAGGAGCAGAGACATCATCCGTCCTTACCCAGGAGTAGTCTTCGGGACCGAAACCCTTCCAGGAGACAAGATACTGTAATTTCCCTCTATGCCATATAGAATTCAAAATGCGAGAAATTTCATATTTGCCGTCTTCCACCACAGGGGGAACTGTGACAGTGGCGTCCGTATTAGATACGTCAGCCTTTTTCAACAAGGAAACATGAAACACAGGATTAATCTTCCAGGAAGTAGGGACATCCAACCTAACAGCAGATGGGTTAACAACCTGAAGCACTTTAAATGGACCCACAAACTTAGGACCCAGTTTTTTAGAGGGATACCTCAACCGCAGGTTCTTCGAGGACAACCAAACCATGTCACCACACAGTAAACAAAATCTCTTTACGTTTCCTGTCAAAATACTTATTGGACTTCTTGTTAGCCTCTTGCAGGTTACAACGTACATTAGTCCAAACTCTCTCCAAATCACTGGAAAAATTCTCCTCCTCCAGCACCGCCGACCCCAATTTGGAGAACGAACCAAAAGACGGATGTCTCCCAGTACAACAAAAAAAAGGAGAACACCCACCAGAGGAGGATGTAGTATTGTTAAGAGTGAATTCTGCGAGAGGCAGAAACTCAGACCACACCTCTTGATTGTCCACAAAACAAAGCAAAAACTGTTCAATATCCTGGTTCTTTCTTTCAGTCTGTCCATTAGACTCAGGATGATAACCAGAGTAAAATGACAAATGGACTCCTAACTTGTCACAAAAAGCACGCCAAAAGCGAGCCACAAACTGAGGTCCTCTATCAGAAACAATATCCGTGGGAACACCATGGAGCTTGACAATCTCCTTAACAAACGCCTTAGCGAGTGTCTTGGCGCAGGGCAACTTAATGAATGGAACCAAATGACACATCTTACTAAAACGGTCCACGACCACCCAGATGACAGTAAAACCCTCGAACACAGGAAGATCAGTAATAAAATCCATAGTGAGATGCGTCCAAGGCGCACTAGGAACCTCCAGAGGGCAAAGCAACCCCGCAGCAGGAGTATGTGAAGTCTTTGACCTAGCACACACAGTACACTGACGCACCCACTTGATAACTTCCTTCTGCCATCCAGGCCACCAAAAACTGCGACTGATAAGTCTCTTAGTCTCCGAAACTCCTGGATGACCTGCCAACCGAGACTCATGACACTCCACAAACAAATCTCTTCTAAAGGCGCTAAGCACAAACAACCTCCCATGGGGAGTGTTAGATGGAGCATCATCTTGAGCATTCAGAATCCCATTCTCCAAAACGGAGTCCAAAGCCGCCACAACTCCTTTCTGCAAAATGCTCTCCTCCTCCTCGTCACCGACCGTAGGATAGAAGCTGCGAGATCAAGCATCGGCTTTAGCATTCTTAGTACCAGGGATATTGGTAACAGAAAAATGAAACCGAGAAAAAAAAAATACCCACCTAGCTTGACGGGCATTCAAGCGCTTGGCAGCTTCCAGATAGATCAAATTCTTATGATCTGTGAAAACCTGAATAGGAAATCTAGCGCCTACCAAAAAACGACGCCAGTGTTCAAACGCAAGTTTAATAGCCAGCAACTCCAAATTTCCAACATCATAATTCAGTTCGGTTTCTGAAATTTTTTTTCGAAAAGAAGGCATAAGGATGTACTCCACCCTTGTTCTCCTGAGACAAAACTGCTCTGACCCCCACTGATGAAGCATCGACCTCGACCAAAAAAGGCTTGGTCTCATCAGGCTGCATAAGGATAGGGGCAGAACTGAACCTCTCTTTGAGATACTTAAACGCTTCAATGGCCTCAGTAGTCCACTGGGCCGTATTCGCACCTTTCCTGGTGAGATCGGTTTGAGGTTTAACAATTACAGAAAAATTCTTAATGAATTTACTGTAATAATTGGCAAAACCCCAAAATCTCTGTATAGATTTCAAACCAATAGTTCTAGGCCATTCCTGCACAGACTGAACCTTCACAGGGTCCATCTCAAAGCCCTCGCTGGAGACAATATAGCCCAAAAAACTAATTTTCTGCACAGCGAACTCACATTTCTCCAGCTTAGCAAAGAGTGAATTATCACTCAATAACTGCAAAACTTCACGTACACTCTGCCAATGGGACTCCAGATCTGGCAAATAAATCAAAATGTCATCCAAATACACAACCACATTCTTACCATAGGTCTCAGGATGTCATTAATAAGGTTCTGAAAAAATGCAGGTGCATTGGTAAGACCAAAAGGCATCACCAGATTCTCAAAATGACCTACCGGAGTGTTAAAAGCAGTTTTCCATTCATCGCCCTCCTTCACACATAACAAATTGTATGCCCCCCGGAGATCAATCTTGGAGAACCACTTGGCTACCACTAACTGGTTAAACAAGTCAGGAATTAACAGCAATGGGTAGGAATTGCGTACGGTAATCTTATTAATTTCACGAAAATCCAGACATGGACATAAACCGCTGTCCTTTTTTTTAACAAAGAAGAATCCAACTGCCACAGGTGACTTAGAAGGTCTAATGTGACCAGCAGCCAAGCTAGTCTGTATGTACTCCTCCAAGGCCTTTCTTTCAGGGATAGTCAGATTAAACAAGCGACTTTTCGGAAGAGTAGCACCCGGAACAAACTCAATGGCGCAATCATAATCCCTATGAGGAGGTAAAACTTGCGACTCCTCCTCTGAAAAAACCCTCCAAAAATCTTGAATAGGTACCGGTAATTCCCCTTTTTCCACAGCCGCAATCCGACCATTACAACATTTATCATAGCACTTCGGACTCCAAGACTTAATCACATTAGTAGACCAGTCCAATAAAGGATTGTGCAGTTTTAACCAAGGCAATCCTAGAACAACTGGAGAGGGCAAATTATCCAAAACAACCAAGTCCAAAATTTCTTGTTGACCTCCATTGATAGTGAGAGGAAATGCAGCAGTCTTGTGAGTAATTCATTTCAAAGGAGTGTTATCAATTGCAACCACAGAAATAGGTGATGACAAAGGTTTGGATTTCAATTTAAGGTTTTCCAAAAACTCTTTATCAATCACATTAAGTGTTGAACCACAATCCACAAATACCTGAAATTCAATCAAATCTCCCTGCAGAGTAGTACTCTCAGAATGAAACACTCCTGCAGAGCGTAAACAAGCTATACGGGCGTAACTGACCTTTTTTTTTCTTTACTTAAACGACGCTCACAATACTTAATCAAATGGTCATCTTTACCACAATAAAGACACAAACCTTCGGCGAATCTCCGATCTCTTTCCTAAGAGCGGAGTGACATCACCTCAACCTCCATTGGTTCTCCGCTGTCAGAGCAGATTTTCTGGGAACTAGGACCTGACGTTACAGGAGTTTTTACATCATTAACCCTGGACCTCAGTCTCCTGTCCACAGGAACAGCTAACTGCATAGCTTCCTGCAGAGTCTCAGGTGCAGGGAATGCAATTAGCATATCCTTAACCCTTCACTCAGACCAGCAAGAAATAAACATCTCAGCGCAGAATCATTCCATTTAACTTCTGAGGCCCATCTCCTAAAATGTGTGCAATAATTTTCAACATCATCTGACCCCTGATTCAAACGTCTAAGTTCTGATTCAGCAGATGAGATTCGATCAGGATCGTCATATAATAGCCCCAGAGCAGAAAAAAATTTGTCAACAAAACTTAAACACGGATCATTAGGTTGGAGAGAAAAGGCCCAACTCTGTGGTTCTTTGCGCAAAAGTGACATAATAAAACCAATGCGCTGTGATTCATTCCCAGAGGACCTTGGTCTCAAATGAAAATATAACAAACAAGCATTTTTAAAGGAAAAAAAATCTTGCTGTTTACCATAAAAAACATCAGGCAGTCCTACCTTGGGTTTGACAAAATGAGCTCCAGGATAGCTACTCACGTGTTGCTGAAGCTCGGCCACCTCCAGAGACAATCCCTGCAGGCGTTGAACCAACTCCTGGACGGAAACCATACTGATCCCCGAATTTCTTTCCTTTTAGTTTTTTTTTTTTTGGCTGGACTTACTGTTATGAGCTGCAACATAAACTAAGGAAATATAGGGGAAACCTGTCCCTACAGTAAGCTGAATCCCTACGATGTAGCAGGCTGCCTGTTCCTTGTGAACAGACCCGCCTTAGTCCTCGGCTAGTCTGAACGAATACCTATAGAGTTAAGGGAGGGGTCCCTAAAAAAACTAAGGACTGGGACAAAAATTGGACACCTCCTAAACAGAAGTTGTTGCAGAGCACAAAACTCAAACTGACAAAAAGTACTAGAGGTCCCAGAGGACCAAGCGAACTAGACAGAGATAGACACCGAAGCACCTGGCTAGAGAGACAGTCAAACAACACTGCAGTCCAGCAAAGTCAGAAGGGCGGAGCTGGACTATATAGGCAGATGGTCATGTGACCGCAAAACACAAGGTAGCAAAAACTAACAGGAGGGTTCTAACAGTTATAGGGTATGCAGTGAGTCCAACGGATGACCAATTTTAGGAAAAACCCCACTAAGAATTTAAAGACATATAGAGCAGGGCCACAGTAACGACAAATTCCCATTAGATAGGAAAGAGTCTGCTATACAGTTATAGGGCATGCAGTGAGTCCAATGGCTGACCAAGTTTAGGAAAAAAACGCACTAAGAATTTAAAGACACATAGAGCAGGGCCACAGTAACAAGTACGACATGTTCCCATTAGAAAGGAGAGGGTCTGCTATACAGTTATAGGGTATGCAGTGAGTCCCATGGATGACCAATTTTAGGAAAAAACCCACTACATATTTAAAGACACATAGAGCAGGGCCACAGTAACAACAAATTCCCATTAGAAAGGAGAGAGTCTGCTATAGAGTTATAAGGTATGCAGTGAGTCCAACAGATAACCAATCTTAGGAAAAAACCCACTAAGAATTTAAAGACACATAGAGAATGGTCACAGTAACAAGTACAACATGTTCCATTAGAAAGGAGAGGGTCTACTATACAGTTACAGGGTATGCAGTGAGTCCAACGGCTGACCAATTTTAGGAAAAACCCCACTAAAAATTTAAAGACACAGTAACGACAAATTCCCATTAGAAAGGAGAGAGTCTGCTGTACAGTTAGTCTATGCAGTGAGTCCAACGGCTGACCAAACTTTTGAAAAACTCCACTAAGAATTTAAAGAGACATAGAGCAGGGCCAGAGTAACAAGTATGACATATTCCCATTAGAATGGAGAGGGTCTGCTATACAGTTAGAGCATATGCAGTGAGTCCAACGGCTGACCAAATTTAAGAAAAACTCCACTAAGAATTTAAAGACACTTAGAGCAGGGCCACAGTAACAAGTGCGACATGTTCCCATTAGAAAAGATAGGGTCTGCTATACAGATATAGGGTATGCAGTGAATCCAACGGCTGACCAATTTTAGGAAAAACCCCACTAAGAATTAAAAGACACACAGAGCAGGGCCACAGTAACGACAAATTCCCATTAGAAAGGAAAGAGTCTGCTATACAGTTATAGGGTATGCAGTGAGTCCAACGGCTGACCAATTTTAGGAAAAACCCCACTAAGAATTTAAAGACACATAGAGCAGGGCCACAGTAACGACTAAATTCCCATTAGAAAGGAGAAAGTTTGCTATGCAGTTATAGGTTATACAGTGAATCCAACTGGTGACCAAATTTAGGAAAAACTTTACTAAGAATTTAAAGACAAATAGAGCAGGGCCACCGTAACAAGTACGACATGTTCCCATTAAAAATGAGAGGGTCAGCTATACAGTTATAGGGTATGCAGTAAGTCAAACGAGTTACCACTTTTAGAGAAAACCCCACTAAGAATTTAAAGACACATCGAGCAGGGCCACAATAACGACAAATTCCCATTAGAAAGGAGAGAGTCTGCTATACAGTTATAGGGTATACAGTGAGTCCAACGGCTGACCAATTTTAGGAAAAACCTCACTAAGAATTTAAAGACACATAGAGCAGGGACACAGTAACGACAAATTCCCATTAGAAAGGAGAGAGTCTGCTATACAATTATAGGGTATGCACTGAGTCCAAAGGCTGACCAATTTTAGGAAAAACCCCACTAAGAATTTAAAGACACATAGAGCAGGGCCACAGTAACGACAAATTTCCATTAGAAAGGAAAGAGCCTGCTATACAGTTATAGGGTATGCAGTAAGTACAGTGGCTGACCATGTTTAGGAAAAACTCCACTAAGAATTTAACCCCTTTACAACCCAAGGTGGTTTGCACGTTAATGACTAGGCCAATTTTTACAATTCTGACCACTGTCACTTTATGAGGTATTTACTCTGGAATGCTTCAACGGATCCCCCTGATTCTGAGAATGTTTTTTCAAGACATATTGTTCTTCATGATTGTGGTAAAATTTCTTCGATATCACTTGCGTTTATTTGTGAAAAAAATGGAAATTTGACGAAAATTTTGAAAATTTTGCAATTTTCAAAATTTGAATTTTTATGCCCTTAAATCAGAGAGATATGTCACACAAAATAGTTAATACATAACATTTCCCACATGTTTACTTTACATCAGCACAATTTTGGAACCAAAATTTTTTTTGTTATGGGGCTATAAGGGTTAAAAGTTGACCAGCGATTTCTCAATTTTCCAACAAAATTTACAAAGCCATTTTTCTTGGGACCACATCACATTTGAAGTCACTTTGAGAGGTCTTTATGACAGAAAATACCCAAAAGTGACACCATTCTTAAAACTGAACCCCTCAAGGTGCTCAAAACCACATTCAAGAACTTTATTAACCCTTCAGGTGCTTCACAGGAAATTTTGGAATGTGGAAGAAAAAAATGAACATTTAACTTTTTTCACAAAAATGTTATTTAGACCAAATTTTTTTTTTATTTTCGCAGGGGTAACAGGAAAAAATGGACCCCAAAATTAGTTGTGCAATTTCCCCTGGGCACGCAGATACCCCATATGTGGGGAAAAACTACTGTTTGGGCGCACGGCAGGGCTCGGAAGGGAAGGAGCGCCATTTGAATTTTCGATTGTAAAATTTGCTTGAATAATTAGCGGACGCCATTTTGCGTTTGGAGAGCCCCTGATGTGCCTAAACAGTGGAAACCCCCCATAAGTGACCCCATTTTGGAAACTAGACCCCCCTGGGAACTTATCTAGATGGATGGTGAGCATTTTGAACCCCCAGGTGCTTCACAAATTAATCCGTAAAAATGTAAAAGTATTTTTTTTCCAGTTTTTCATTTTTACGAATCAATTTGTGAAGCACCTGGGGGTTCAAGTGCTCACTATGCATCTAGATAGGTGCCTTTGGGGGCCTAGTTTCCAAAATGTGGTCACTTGTGGGGGAGCTCCAATGTTTAGGCACACAGGGGCTCTCCAAAAGCGATCTGGTGTCCGCTAACAATTGAATGGAAAATCGGCTCAAATTGTTAGCGGACACCATGTTGCGTTTGGAGAGCCCCTATGTGCCTTAACATTGGAGCTCCCCCACAAGTGACCCCATTTTGGAAACTAGACCCCCCCAAGGCACCTATCTAGATGCAAAGTGAGCACTTGGAACCGCCAGGTGCTTCACAAATTAATCCGTAAAAATAAAAAAGTGGCTTTTTTTTCCACTTTTTCATTTTTACGAATCAATTTGTGAAACACCTGGGGGTTCCAAGTCTCACTATGCATCTAGATAGGTGCCTTTGGGGGTCTAGTTTCCAAAATGGGGTCACTTGTGGGGGAGCTCCAATGTTTAGGCACACAGGGGCTCTCCAAACGTGACATGGTATCCGCTAACATATTGGAACCATGTCGTGTTTGGAGAGCCCCTGTGTGTCTAAACATTAGATCTCCCCCATAAGTGACTCCATTTTGGAAACTAGACCCCCCAAGGCAATTGATTTGTAAAAATTAAAAAAGTATTTTTTTTCCACTTTTTCATTTTTACGAATCAATTTGTGAAGCACCTGGGGGTTCCAAGTGCTCACTATGCATCTATATAGGTGCCTTGGGGGGTCTAGTTTCCAAAATTGGGTCACTTGTGGGGGAGCTCCAATGTTTAGGCACACAGGGGCTCTCCAAATGCAACATGGTGTCCGCTAACAATTTGAGCCGATTTTCCATTCAATTTGTTAGCGGACACCATGTCGTGTTTGGAGAGCCCCTGTGTGCCTAAGCAGTGCAAACCCCCCACAAGTGACCCCATTTTGGAAACTAGACCCCTCAAGGTTTTTATCAAGGGGTATAGTGAATATTTTGAACCCACAGAATTTGATAACATTAGGTCATCATATTGAATAAGTTGTCATTAGTCTTGAGCGCAAGTGTTCGCTACTTGAGTTTGTATCGCGTACTCAGATATGCACCATGTACTGCGTGTTCTCGAGTGACATGCTCGAGTCCCTGCCCTGCATGTTTCACGGTTATTAGACACCAAAAAAAAAAACATGCGGGGATCGCTCGTGCATGGCAGGCAATCCCCGCAAAGTTTTTTTGGCCGCGAAGCATATGGGGCGGAGACTCGAGCATGTCACTCAAATACCCACGATACTCAATGCATACCAGAGCACCCGATGCAAACTCAAGTAGCGAGCACTTGCGCTCAACACTAGTCGCCATATCGTCATCTTTTTTTCTTACTTTTGAAAAAAATCCCAGCCCTAACCCTAGCCCAGCCCTAACCCTAGCCCAACCCTAACCCTAGCACAACCCTAACCCTAGCACAACCCTAACCCGAGAGTTTATTTTTGACGCCGTTCCTCATGCGGTATAAGTGATGAGATTACTTTATTCTTCGGGTCAGTACGATTGCAGTGATACCAGAATCATATGGGGTTTTTATGATTGACAGCTGTCACACACTAAAAGACGCATTTTTTGTAAAATCTAGTTTTTGCATCGCCATATTTTGAGAGCTATAATTTTTTCATATTTTGGCAGACAGAGTCATGTGATGGCTTGTTTTTTGCGGGATGAGTTGACGTTTTTATTGGTGCCACTTTCAGGCATGTGACATTTTTTGATCGCTTTCTATTCCAATTTTTGGGAGGCAGAATAAACAAAAACCAACAATTCAGGAATTGTTTTTTTTTTTATTCTGTTCCACGTGTGGTAAAATTGATAAGGCAGCTTTATTCTTTGGGTCAGTACATTTACATTTATATCGTTTTTCTATGTTTTGGCGCTTTTACATAATAAAAGCAATTTTGTAGAAAAAATTATTTTTTAACATCGCTTTATTCTGAGAGCTATAACTTTTTGATTTTTCGGATGATTTAGTTGTATGGCAGCTTGTTTTTTGCGGGACAAGATGAAGTTTTCAGCAGTACCATTTTTATTTATATTTGTCTTTTTGATCGCGTGTTATTACATTTTTTGTTTGGCGGTATGATGATAAAGCATTGTTTTTTGATTCGTTTTTTAATTATTTATTTTACCGTGTTCACTGAAGGGGTTAACTAGTGCAACAGTTTTATAGGTCAGGTCGTTACGGATGCGGTGATACCAAATATGTGTACTTTTATTGTTTGTTTGCTTTTTTTCATAATAATATTTATTGATGGGTACATTATATTTTTATTTTTGGTGGATTATTTTTTTTTAAATATTTTTACAATTTTTTTTTTTTTTTTTTTTTCTCTTTCTGAGAGTTTTTACACTTTTTTACTTTGTCCCACTCTGGGACATTCACTTTTTTTATTCTGATCGCCTGCACAGCATAGGAATGGAGCACCATCCCTGTGCCATGCAGGCAGTCAGCGCTGCACAGTGAGAACATTGTTTGATCGTGCACTGCGCATGACCAAACAATGTTCCTGCTGCCTGGTGACCCGGATGTTGTCATGACGACATCAAGTCGTCATGGCAACACCCGGGAAGCCGCGGAAGACAGCGCTGGAGGCAGGAAGAGGAGGTGAGTATACCGATCACATCCCCTTGCCACCGCAATGCTGCGATCGACTTTGATCGCAGCATTGCGGGGGTTATGTGCCGGGAGCGGTGCGGGACCGATACCTGCACATTGTCACAGCTGACACCCGGCGGCGATCGCGCCCGCACAGCCTGTGTGCGCACGCGTGCGATCGCGATGACGTACTAATACGGGTCAGGCTCTTAAAGCCCAGGGCACAGACACGTATTAGTACATCATGGGCTGTAAAGGGTTTAAAGACACATAGAGCAGGGACAGAGTAACAAGAATGACATGTTCCCATTAGAAAGGAGAGAGTCTGCAATACAGTTATAGGGTATGCAGTGAGTCCAACGGCTTAGCAATTTTAGGAAAAACTCCATTAAGAATTTAAAGACACATAGAGAAGGTCCATAGTAATGACTAAATTCAAGATAGAAAAGAGAAAGTCTGCTATACAGTTATAGGGTATGTAGTAAGTCCAACGGCTGAGCAATTTTAGGAAAAACCCCAGTAATAATTTAAAGACAAATAGAGCAGGGCCACAGTAACAAGTATGACATGTTCCCATTAGAAAGAAGAGGGTCTGCTATACAGTTATAGGGCATGCAGTGAGTCCAATGGCTGATCAAATTTAGGAAAAACTCCACTAAGAATTTAAAGACACATAGAGAAGGTCCACAGTAATGACTAAATTCAAGATAGAAAAGAGAAAGTCTGCTATACAGTTATAGGGTATGCAGTAAGTCCAACGGCTGAGCAATTTTAGGAAAAACCCCAGTAATAATTTAAAGACACATAAAGTAGGGCCACAGCAACAAGTTCGACATGTTCCCATTAGTATGGAGAGGGTCTGCTATACAGTTATAGGGTAGGCAGTGAGTCCAATGGCTGACCAAGTTTAGGAAAAACTCCACTAAGAATTTAAAGACACATAGAGCAGGGCCACAGTAACAAGTAAGACATCTTCCCTTTAGAAAGGAGAGAGTCTGCCATACAGTTATAGCGCATGCAGTGAGTCCAACAGATGACCAATTTTAGGAAAAACCACACTAAAAATTTAAAGACACATAGAGCAGGGCCACAGTAACGACAAATTCCCATTAGAAAGGAGAGAGTCTGCTATATAGTTATGGGGTATGCAGTGAGTCCAACGGCTGACCAATTTTAGGAAAAACCGCACTAAGAATTTAAAGACACATAAAGCAGGACCACAGTAACAAGTATGATATGTTCCCATTAGAAACGACAGGGTCTGCTATACAGTTATAGGGTATGCAGTGAGTCCAATGGCTGACCAATTTTAGGAAAAACTCCACAAAGAATTTAAAGACACATAGAGCAGGGACACAGTAACGACAAATTCCTATTAGAAAGGAAAGAGTCTGCAATACAATTATAGGGTATGCAGTAAGTCCAACGGCTGACCAATTTTAGGAAAAACCCCACTAAGAAATTAAAGACACATAGAGCAAGGGCACAGTAACAAGTACGATATGTTCCCATTAGAAAGGAGAGGGTCTGCTACACAGTTATAGGGTATTCAGTGAGTCCAACGGCTGACCAATTTTAGGAAATACCATACTAAGAATTTAAAGACACAGTAACGACAAATTCCCATTAGAAAGGAGAGAGTCTGCTGTACAGTTAGTCTATGCAGTGAGTCCAACGGCTAACCAATTTTAGGAAAAACCCCACTAAGAATTTAAAGACACATAGAGCAGGTCCACCGTAACGACAAATTCCCATTAGAAATGAGAAGGTCTACTATACAGTTATAGGGTATGCAGTTGACTCACCCCCTGGGCCAGTGCTGTAGTGCGGCGCGCGGGGGATACCCGGAGCCGGATCCGATGGGGATAGTAGTCTTCGTGTGGCGGTGACCCGGTCCGCGCCCAGGGTGGTCAAACTAAGTGGCGGTTATTGGTATGATGGTATTAGTGTCCGACTACGCTACCCGTTGAATGCGGTTATGAAACCGCCGCTGCAGGGCAGACCGCTGAGGCCGGTGGTATAGGTGTGCAGCAATGTTGATATAACCCCCAACGGGAGAGGTATGGTCTCAGGGCAGCGGATGTGGATGATGTTGGGAGTGATGGTGTGGATGTCCCAGCACTAACGGTGCGACAAGGAAGCACGGAAACGCGAGGGTACAGTTCAGGGCCTTTACTGATGGTACAAGGCAAATTCCCCCGGGAGTACTGGCTAGTAGTTGGGGCCTGGTTAGTCTGCGAGTAAGCCGGAGTTCCCCTGGCCAGGTGGAGTTGTAGGCCTTCCCGTTAGTCTGTACCCTTCCTGGCTACCCTGCTTTCGGCGGTTACAAGTAGCCCACGTCCCTGGGTATACCGTGTGGTGCTCACCCGTATGGCTGGTGACCTGGGGCCTCCTGTTAGCCTCCGCTCTGGGATGGCGGTGCTGGTCCCTTCGTTGTGACTGAGCCTCCGGGCTTTTATGGCCAGAGGACCTGGAATCCCCTGCCGGATGGATTCTGCTGCTGGGTATATCTTAGTCCCCACAGCCTCGGACTCCTGTGTCCGGTTTTAGTACCTTCTCCCAGGGCGAGCTCTGCACAGCTCCAGCCCCTGGCGCTTCTCCTTGGCTCCTACAGAGCTCCTGATGTCTATCTGTCCCTGTTTCTGCGTGTCCAGACCAGACTCCGTCTCTGTCTGGAACTCCTCTCTCTAACCCTGCCTCAGCCCCAGTTTATATAGGGGAAGTTCTTCCCCTCCCAGGACTGGGCAGGAGGTGTGGCATGCTTAGGATTCCTGCCCAGGAGACCTCCCACCTGCTCACAGACGTAATACTGCTATTACTGTGGAAACCAGACCCCTGGGGTGCCACATTCCCCCCTAGTGAAATTTAGTACTCCCGGACTAAACATAACAGGGTATAAACAATAACAATTAAATACATGAGATGGTCACGGCGTGTCCGTAACCGGGAAGCAATAAGGGTGTCCAATTCACCAAAGAACAGGGAGCCGTAACCAGGTAGGGGTCTGTCCTGCCCCGAGTCTTTAACAGTCTGTAGTCCATTCCTGGGTTACGCTCCAAACATATTTACAACAGAGTTCCGGTTACTCACTGTCCATAACCTGTCAGTCCATATAAAGAAACCTGTAACTGAAAAACATAATTAGCAACGGCTACAACAAAACAGGTAAACATAAAATAGTTAAAGCAACTAGCCAACTTAGATTCTCCAACGTACGGGCATCTGGCCTCTGGTAACCCTAGTGGACCTACGGAGCTCACTAACTGGTCCTGCACTACAGGGTGTAGGAGGTGTTATGGGCAGGCTGGGCAGCTTTCTGCGCACTCTTTGGCTCACTAGGGGCACGGCAGGCTCACTACTAGCAGAGGGTTGATCCTCCTGTACTGCTGGTGTGGACTCTTCTGCCTCTTGGGCCGGCTGCTCTTCCAGCTCTACTGGTTCTTCTGTAGGCACTTGCGGGGCTGGCTGGAGAAAGGTGAGGACGGGTACCACGACAGCACCGTTTACTTGTGTCCAAGACCGGGGGAAGTCTCCGAGTACAGTCCTGATCATTTCTTCCCTTTCCTCTGCGGGTTGAGGGTTTTCTTGATCTTCTTCAGGGCTTTGCAGCTGCTTGGGACACTTCTTCAGGTGGTCTCTGGAGACAACGGCTGTGGTTTCTCCTCCATCCTTACTGATCACGCAAATCTTTGGGCTCTCATGGCTTGATGGCAGTACGGTGTACGGGTCCTTCTCCCACTGGTCGTCCAACTTGTGGAGCTGTCTTTTCCTCTTCAAGACCTGCTCTCCAGGTACCAGGGGAACAGCGGGAGCATACTGATTATAAGCCCTCTCTTGCCTTTCTCTAGCTTGAGACAGACTTCGCTCCACGCTCTCCTGCACTTTCCGATACTGCTGCTGCCGCCCTGTATCCCAGTCTGCCTCTGGCGAGGTGTCCTCGGGCGTCAGGACTCCCATATCCAGGTCGATAGGCAGCTTACCAGGTCTCGCTCTCATTAGGTAAGCCGGGGTACAGTTGGTAGAACCTACAGGGATGTGGTTGTATAGGTCCACCAGATCAGGCAGCTTCTCAGGCCACATACTGCGTTCTTCCAGGGGCAATGTTTTCAGGAGGTCTATCACCACCTGGTTCATCTTCTCGCAGAGTCCATTAGTTTGTGGGTGATAGGGCGTTGTTCTTATCTTCGTGCAGCCATACAGGTTGCAGAACTCCTGGAAGACTTCCGCTTCGAAGGCTGGCCCTTGGTCTGTCAGCACTTGGTCTGGGTACCCGTGTGGACGGCAGAAGTGCTGCTGGAAGGCTCTAGCTGCTGTTTGAGCCGTTAAGTCCTTGACCGGGACCACCACCAGGAACCGGGAGTAATGATCTACGATTGTGAGGGCGTAGACATACCCAGATCTGCTTGGAGCCAGTTTCACATGGTCCAGGGCTACCAGTTCCAGTGGCTGTCGGGTGATGATGGGCTGCAAGGGAGTCTTCTGGCTGGCACGGTCCTTCCTTCTTAGGTGGCACGGTCCACAGTCTCTGCACCACCTCTCAATGGCTCCTCTCATGCCTACCCAGTAGAACCGCTCACGCAATAAGAACTCCAGCTTCTTCCACCCGAAATGTCCTGCTCCGTTGTGGTACGCCTCCAGAATCATAGCCGCGTCTCGTCTGGGGACCACTACCTGCCAGGTCAACTCATGTGTTCGAGAGTTAACCATTCTCCGGCACAACTTCTCCCTGTAGAGGAACAGCCTACTTTTCTCCTTCCACAGTTGCTTAGTCTCCTCTGGGGCGTCTGGGTCCAGACTGGCATCGGCTTGGGTCAGCATTTCCTTCACCAGACGGACTGCAGGATCACTGTCTTGCGTCTCCGCCCAGTTGTAGTGGGGCAAGGGATTGAACGTCGCGGAGCGCCTGTCCTTCACACGGTGGGAATACAGGGTAATCCCATGACGGTGGAACGCAGGGAGCTCAACTTCTTCCAGATCTTCTGGATCTTCCCCTACGTCCGGTAAGTTCGGCATTCTAGACAGGGCATCCGCGTTGGCATTTGAGCGTCCTGCCCGGTATTTGATGGTGAATTCAAAGTTGGACAGGCGAGCCATCCATCTCTGTTCCAGAGCACCGAGCCTTGCAGTGTCCAGGTGTGTCAACGGGTTGTTATCCGTGTACACGATGAATTTGGAGGAGGCAAGGTAATGCTTGAAACGTTCGGTCACTGCCCACACTACTGCCAGGAACTCCAGCTTGAATGAGCTATAATTCTCAGGGTTCCTCTCGGTGGGTCGTAGCTTTCGGCTAGCGTAAGCGATTACCCGTTCTTTTCCTTGCTGGATCTGGGACAGCACGGCTCCTAGCCCGATGTTACTTGCGTCCGTGTGGAGGATAAAGGGCTGGCTGTAGTCTGGATATGCCAGGATTTCTTCCCCCGTGAGGGCCATCTTCAGCTGGCAAAAGGACTCCTCTTCCAGCTTTTCCCACCTGAAGGGCGGCTTCTGGTTTTTGGCTTTTCGAGATTGACCTATCAGGAGGTCCTGCATAGGGGCTGCCATTTTGGTGAAACCGGGAATGAATCTTCGGTAGTAGCCTACCAACCCGAGGAACTGCCGCACTTCCTTTATGCTGGAGGGTCTTGGCCAGTCCTTAATCACGGTGATCTTATCAGGGTCAGGAGCCACTCCGTCAGCACTCACCACGTGTCCCAGGTATTGCCCCTTTGGTTTCAGGAGGTGACACTTGGAGGGTTTCACCTTTAGGCCGTAGTTTGCCAGAGCTTCGAACACTTCTGCCAGGTGTTTCAGGTGGTCCTCGTAGGTCTTGGAATAGACGATGACATCGTCCAGGTATAACAGGACCGTCTCGAAGTTCCGGTGTCCCAGACAGCATTCCATCAACCGTTGGAAGGTTCCTGGTGCGTTGCAGAGCCCGAACGGCATGCAGTTAAATTCGCTGAGACCCATCGGGGTGGTGAATGCGGTCTTCTCCCGGTCTGCCTCTGCTACAGGAACCTGCCAGTACCCGCTAGTGAGATCCAAAGTAGAGAAGAAGTTAGCAGATTTTAATGCAGCTAAGGACTCTTCTATCCTTGGTAACGGGTACGCATCTTTGTGTGTGATACGGTTGACCTTCCTGTAGTCTACACACATTCTCATAGTGTTGTCCTTCTTTTTCACTAAGACTAGTGGAGCTGCCCAGGGGCTACAGCTGTCCCTGATTACCCCAGCCTCCTTCATGTCTCTAAGCATCCCATTGGCGTGTTGGTAGTGTGCAGGGGGTACGGGTCGGTATCTCTCCTTTATGGGAGGATGGTCTCCCGTTGGGATGTGGTGTTCTACCCCCTTTACTCGCCCGAAGTCTAACGGGTGTTTACTAAACACTCTCTCGTACTCCTGAACCACCCGGTAGACTCCCTGTTTCTGGTGTGAGGGAGTGGAGTCAGTACCCAGATGTAGTTGCTGACACCAGTCCTCCACTGGTTTCTTAGAGCCGTTACCTTCCTCTGGTTGAGATGGAGGCAAGGGTTCCACGGCCTGTACAGAATTCTGGTTTATGGTGAACAATTTAGCTAGATTGGCATACCGGGGCAGGTGTACTTCTCTCTCACCGATATTTATGATGCGAACGGGCACCCTCCCATGGCGTACATCGACCACCCCCCCGTGCTGTCAAAATGGTGGGCCTACTGTCTGAGTAGACGGGTTCTACCATTGCTTGGTAGTCTCTACCTCTTAGACCAATAGCTGCCCGGCACCAAATCATCATCTCACTTTTTGGGGGCATGGTAATAGGGAACGGGTCACACATTCTCACGCTACCTATCTCACCACCAGATAGTTCCACCTGTTGCCGCTTCATCAGTGCCCGGATCTCTTTTTGGAGCACACGCTGCTGGCCGGAACTGGCGTTCTTGGCAACCTGCTGTAAAATGAGAATCACCTCTGCAAGACAATTTTCAATTACATTGGTTCCCAGGGTGATTCTAGGGTGACTCTCATGACGGTCTATGTCCACTATAATCAGTCCTTGTGCCGCCAGTTCGACTTTACCGATTTTAATGGTCACCTCCTTGAATCCCACCTGCGGCACGGGCTGACCATTGCTGGCGATGATACTCAGGTCGTTGTCTGGGTAGCGGGTTATGTCCGAATCATTCCAGTACTGCTTGAAGAGCACGTACGGGATGGTGGTGACCTGTGACCCAGTGTCTAGTAGGGCACTCATAGGAATGCCATCCAGTACCACAGGCAAGATTGGACGTCCCCCTACGTATTTATCACGCCAGTTTGATGGGCCTGATGGTCTTATGCCTGGGGGTTGGCCCTCTACCCCAGGTTGTGCCCGTTTAAATGACAGTACCTTGCCACATGTCCGGGTTGATTGCAGCGGCGGCAAATAGGTCGTCCGTCCTCGTTGTATCGATCGCTGGGTCTTCCTCTGGCCGGTGGGGTCCTCCTTGGTCGGCGCCACGGGATGTCCTCCGGTCCGGATGCCAGCTCGATCTTCCCTGCAGTAGAAACCTGTAAAGACTGCACAGTTCTGGTTAGCGCGGCAATGCTTTTAGTTAGCTCTTGGACCTGATGGTGCAGGTCTGTAGCCGGGTCACTGTTTAAAGCCTGCGCATCAGCTCCCACAGGCCCTGCAGACAAGGGCGCCGTCTCCTGGTGATAAGTGATAGCAGGGCGCCTGTGGGTCGCAGCGCCACCTGGTGCCGGTTCTCGGAGCACCCGGATGGCTCTGTCCTTGAACTGTGCAAAGTCCAGGTCAGGGTCCTGTAAGGCCATTGCCCGCAACTGGGTTCGGTGGGCATTGCACAGTAGACCCTCAATAAATTGTTCAGTCAACAGCTTATCTTCATTTCCCACGCTGTCAGGGTCTGCCTGCTTAATGGCTCTCAGGGCCTCTTGTAGGTTTAGAGCATAGTCTCTTATACTCTCATGTGCCCGTTGTTTGCACCCATAAAATCTTAGTTTTATTTCGGCTGAGGTGCGGGTGTCAAATGTGTCTTTCAGCCGGGTTAGTATGTCTCTGACAGTCCTCTTCCTCCCAGGTGGCCAGGACTTTACCTCCCTTTGGGCTGCCCCGATTAATTGGGCCACCAGGATGCTCACTTTTTGCGCCTCCGTGAGGGGATACACCTGGAAGAGACTATCCAGCCTTTCTCTGAAGTCATTTAGGGTATGTGACTCCCCTGAGTACTGGGGTAGCCAGGCTGCCCCCGGGATATAGGGCATGGTGAAAGGCATGACCGCAGCAGCGGTGGCGCTGGCGGCGGCTGTGGCGGTGAAGCTCTCCTCCGTTTCCGACATTCTCCTCCCCCCTAGTGGACCGTGGCCTACCTTGCGATGATCCACTTCCGTAGGCCGCGGCTCCGCAGTGGATCGTCAGGGTTGAGGACCTTCCGTCGCGCTCCTGTGACGTCGGCGTCTGCTGGGCTCCTTCCAGGACCTTACGCAACGTCCGGACGTGAGGCGGGGCTTCAGTTCTCGCGGGCTTTCGGAGTCCACGCCCCTCTTCTTCCCGCGCGGCGCCCTCAAGATGGCGTCCAATGGCGGGAAAACTCCACGGATGGCGGGAAGAAGGCAGAAGATGGCGTCGGATGGCGGGAATCGGCTCCAGATGGCGGGAAACGACTCCGGACGGCGGGAAACTTCACCACAGGTAAGCATAAAAGTCTCTTTTTTCAGGCACGCAGTACCCGGTGGTTGCGGGCACGTAATCCTGCCGACTACGCCAAAATTGACTCACCCCCTGGGCCAGTGCTGTAGTGCGGCGCGCGGGCGCGCGGGGGATACCCGGAGCCGGATCCGATGGGGATAGTAGTCTTCGTGTGGCGGTGACCCGGTCCGCGCCCAGGGTGGTCAAACTAAGTGGCGGTTATTGGTATGATGGTATTAGTGTCCGACTACGCTACCCGTTGAATGCGGTTATGAAACCGCCGCTGCAGGGCAGACCGCTGAGGCCGGTGGTATAGGTGTGCAGCAATGTTGATATAACCCCCAACGAGAGAGGTATGGCCTCAGGGCAGCGGATGTGGATGATGTTGGGAGTGATGGTGTGGATGTCCCAGCACTAACGGTGCGACAAGGAAGCACGGAAACGCGAGGGTACAGTTCAGGGCCTTTACTGATGGTACAAGGCAAATTCCCCCGGGAGTACTGGCTAGTAGTTGGGGCCTGGTTAGCCTGCGAGTAAGCCGGAGTTCCCCTGGCCAGGTGGAGTTGTAGGCCTTCCCGTTAGTCTGTACCCTTCCTGGCTACCCTGCTTTCAGCGGTTACAGGTAGCCCACGTCCCTGGGTATACCGTGTGGTGCTCACCCGTATGGCTGGTGACCTGGGGCCTCCTGTTAGCCTCCGCTCTGGGATGGCGGTGCTGGTCCCTTCGTTGTGACTGAGCCTCCGGGCTTTTATGGCCAGAGGACCTGGAATCCCCTGCCGGATGGATTCTGCTGCTGGGTATATCTTAGTCCCCACAGCCTCGGACTCCTGTGTCCGGTTTTAGTACCTTCTCCCAGGGCGAGCTCTGCACAGCTCCAGCCCCTGGCGCTTCTCCTTGGCTCCTACAGAGCTCCTGATGTCTATCTGTCCCTGTTTCTGCGTGTCCAGACCAGACTCCGTCTCTGTCTGGAACTCCTCTCTCTAACCCTGCCTCAGCCCCAGTTTATATAGGGGAAGTTCTTCCCCTCCCAGGACTGGGCAGGAGGTGTGGCATGCTTAGGATTCCTGCCCAGGAGACCTCCCACCTGCTCACAGACGTAATACTGCTATTACTGTGGAAACCAGACCCCTGGGGTGCCACACAGTGAGTCCAATGGCTAACCAATTTTAGGAAAAACCCCACTAAGAATTTAAAGACACATAGAGCAGGCCCACAGTAACAAGTACGACATGTTCCCATTAGAAATGAGAGCGTCTGCTTTACAGTTATAGGGTATGCAGTGAGTCTAATGGCTGACAAAATTCATGAAAAACTCCACTAAGTATTTAAAGACACATAGAGGAGGGCCACAGTAACAAGTACGACATATTCCCATTAGAATGGAGAGGTTCTGATATACAGTTATAGGGTATGCACTGAGTTCAACGGCTGACCAAATTTAGGAAGAACTCCAATAAGATTTTAAAGACACATAGAGCAGGGCCACAGTAACAAGTACGACATGTTCCCATTAGAAAGGATGGGGTCTGCTATGCAGATAAAGGGTATGCAGTGAGTCTAACGGCTGACCAATTTTAGGAACCCCCCCCCCCCTAAGAATTTAAAGAACCACAGAGCAGGGCCACAGTAACCACAAATTCCCATTAGAACGGAGAGAGTCTGCTATACAGTTATAGGGTAAGCAGTTAGTCCAACGGATGACCAATTTTAGAAAAAGCCCCACTAAGAATTTAAAGACACATAGAGTAGGGCCACAGTAATGACAAATTCCAATTAGAAAGGAGAGAGTCTGCTATACAGTTACAGGGTATGCAGTGAATCCAACGGCAGACCAATTTTAGGAAAGACCCCACTAAGAATTTAAAGACACATCGAGCAGGGCCACAGTAACAAGTACAACATATTCCCATTAGAAAGGAGAGAGTCTGCTATACAGTTACAGGGTATGCAGTGAATCCAATGGCTGAAAAATTTTACGAAAAACCCCACTAAGAATTTAAAGACACATAGAGCAGGGCCAGAGCAACGAAGGATTCCCATTTGAAAGGAGAGAGTCTGCTATACAGGTATAGGGTATGCAGTGAGTCCAACTAGTGACCAAATTTAGGAAAAACTTCACTAAGAATTTAAAGACACATAGAGCAGGGCCACAGTAACAAGTTTGACATGTTCCGATTAGAATGGAGAGGGTCTGCTATACAGTTATAGGGTATGCAGTGAGTCCAAAGGATGACCAAATTAAGGAATAACTCCACTAAGTATTTAAAGACACATAGAGCAGGGCCACAGTAACAAGCACGACATGTTCCATTAGAAAGGAGAGGGTCTGCTATACAGTTATAGGGTATGCAGTGAGTCCAACGGATGACCAATTTTAGGAAAAACCCCACTAAAAATTAAAAGACACATGCAGCACGGCCACAGTAACGACAAATTCCCATTAGAAAGGAGAGAGTCTGCTATATAGTTATGGGGTATGCAGTGAGTCCAACGGCTGACCAATTTTAGGAAAAACCGCACTAAGAATTTAAAGACACATAAAGCAGGACCACAGTAACAAGTATGATATGTTCCCATTAGAAACGACAGGGTCTGCTATACAGTTATAGGGTATGCAGTGAGTCCAATGGCTGACCAATTTTAGGAAAAACTCCACAAAGAATTTAAAGACACATAGAGCAGGGACACAGTAACGACAAATTCCTATTAGAAAGGAAAGAGTCTGCAATAAAATTATAGGGTATGCAGTAAGTCCAACGGCTGTCCAATTTTAGGAAAAACCCCACTAAGAATTTAAAGACACATAGAGCAGGGGCACAGTAACAAGTACGATATGTTCCCATTAGAAAGGAGAGGGTCTGCTACACAGTTATAGGGTATTCAGTGAGTCCAACGGCTGACCAATTTTAGGAAATACCATACTAAGAATTTAAACACACAGTAACGACAAATTCCCATTAGAAAGGAGAGAGTCTGCTGTACAGTTAGTCTATGCAGTGAGTCCAACGGCTAACCAATTTTAGGAAAAACCCCACTAAGAATTTAAAGACACATAGAGCAGGTCCACCGTAGCGACAAATTCCCATTAGAAATGAGAAGGTCTACTATACAGTTATAGGGTATGCAGTGAGTCCAATGGCTAACCAATTTTAGGAAAAACCCCACTAAGAATTTAAAGACACATAGAGCAGGCCCACAGTAACAAGTACGACATGTTCCCATTAGAAATGAGAGCGTCTGCTTTACAGTTATAGGGTATGCAGTGAGTCTAATAGCTGACAAAATTTATGAAAAACTCCACTAAGTATTTAAAGACACATAGAGGAGGGCCACAGTAACAAGTACGACATATTCCCATTAGAATGGAGAGGTTCTGATATACAGTTATAGGGTATGCACTGAGTTCAACGGCTGACCAAATTTAGGAAGAACTCCAATAAGATTTTAAAGACACATAGAGCAGGGCCACAGTAACAAGTACGACATGTTCCCATTAGAAAGGATGGGGTCTGCTATGCAGATAAAGGGTATGCAGTGAGTCTAACGGCTGACCAATTTTAGGAACCCCCCCCCCCTAAGAATTTAAAGAACCACAGAGCAGGGCCACAGTAACCACAAATTCCCATTAGAACGGAGAGAGTCTGCTATACAGTTATAGGGTACGCAGTTAGTCCAACGGATGACCAATTTTAGGAAAAGCCCCACTAAGAATTTAAAGACACATAGAGTAGGGCCACAGTAATGACAAATTCCAACTAGAAAGGAGAGAGTCTGCTATACAGTTACAGGGTATGCAGTGAATCCAACGGCAGACCAATTTTAGGAAAGACCCCACTAAGAATTTAAAGACACATCGAGCAGGGCCACAGTAACAAGTACAACATATTCCCATTAGAAAGGAGAGAGTCTGCTATACAGTTACAGGGTATGCAGTGAATCCAATGGCTGAAAAATTTTACGAAAAACCCCACTAAGAATTTAAAGACACATAGAGCAGGGCCAGAGCAACGAAGGATTCCCATTTGAAAGGAGAGAGTCTGCTATACAGGTATAGGGTATGCAGTGAGTCCAACTAGTGACCAAATTTAGGAAAAACTTCACTAAGAATTTAAAGACACATAGAGCAGGGCCACAGTAACAAGTTTGACATGTTCCGATTAGAATGGAGAGGGTCTGCTATACAGTTATAGGGTATGCAGTGAGTCCAAAGGATGACCAAATTAAGGAATAACTCCACTAAGTATTTAAAGACACATAGAGCAGGGCCACAGTAACAAGCACGACATGTTCCATTAGAAAGGAGAGGGTCTGCTATACAGTTATAGGGTATGCAGTGAGTCCAACGGATGACCAATTTTAGGAAAAACCCCACTAAAAATTAAAAGACACATGCAGCACGGCCACAGTAATGACAAATTCCCATTAGAAAGGAGAGAGTCTGCTATATAGTTATGGGGTATGCAGTGAGTCCAACGGCTGACCAATTTTAGGAAAAACCGCACTAAGAATTTAAAGACACATAAAGCAGGACCACAGTAACAAGTATGATATGTTCCCATTAGAAACGACAGGGTCTGCTATACAGTTATAGGGTATGCAGTGAGTCCAATGACTGACCAATTTTAGGAAAAACTCCACAAAGAATTTAAAGACACATAGAGCAGGGACACAGTAACGACAAATTCCTATTAGAAAGGAAAGAGTCTGCAATAAAATTATAGGGTATGCAGTAAGTCCAACGGCTGTCCAATTTTAGGAAAAACCCCACTAAGAATTTAAAGACACATAGAGCAGGGGCACAGTAACAAGTACGATATGTTCCCATTAGAAAGGAGAGGGTCTGCTACACAGTTATAGGGTATTCAGTGAGTCCAACGGCTGACCAATTTTAGGAAATACCATACTAAGAATTTAAACACACAGTAACGACAAATTCCCATTAGAAAGGAGAGAGTCTGCTGTACAGTTAGTCTATGCAGTGAGTCCAACGGCTAACCAATTTTAGGAAAAACCCCACTAAGAATTTAAAGACACATAGAGCAGGTCCACCGTAGCGACAAATTCCCATTAGAAATGAGAAGGTCTACTATACAGTTATAGGGTATGCAGTGAGTCCAATGGCTAACCAATTTTAGGAAAAACCCCACTAAGAATTTAAAGACACATAGAGCAGGCCCACAGTAACAAGTACGACATGTTCCCATTAGAAATGAGAGCGTCTGCTTTACAGTTATAGGGTATGCAGTGAGTCTAATAGCTGACAAAATTTATGAAAAACTCCACTAAGTATTTAAAGACACATAGAGGAGGGCCACAGTAACAAGTACGACATATTCCCATTAGAATGGAGAGGTTCTGATATACAGTTATAGGGTATGCACTGAGTTCAACGGCTGACCAAATTTAGGAAGAACTCCAATAAGATTTTAAAGACACATAGAGCAGGGCCACAGTAACAAGTACGACATGTTCCCATTAGAAAGGATGGGGTCTGCTATGCAGATAAAGGGTATGCAGTGAGTCTAACGGCTGACCAATTTTAGGAACCCCCCCCCTAAGAATTTAAAGAACCACAGAGCAGGGCCACAGTAACCACAAATTCCCATTAGAACGGAGAGAGTCTGCTATACAGTTATAGGGTACGCAGTTAGTCCAACGGATGACCAATTTTAGGAAAAGCCCCACTAAGAATTTAAAGACACATAGAGTAGGGCCACAGTAATGACAAATTCCAACTAGAAAGGAGAGAGTCTGCTATACAGTTACAGGGTATGCAGTGAATCCAACGGCAGACCAATTTTAGGAAAGACCCCACTAAGAATTTAAAGACACATCGAGCAGGGCCACAGTAACAAGTACAACATATTCCCATTAGAAAGGAGAGAGTCTGCTATACAGTTACAGGGTATGCAGTGAATCCAATGGCTGAAAAATTTTACGAAAAACCCCACTAAGAATTTAAAGACACATAGAGCAGGGCCAGAGCAACGAAGGATTCCCATTTGAAAGGAGAGAGTCTGCTATACAGGTATAGGGTATGCAGTGAGTCCAACTAGTGACCAAATTTAGGAAAAACTTCACTAAGAATTTAAAGACACATAGAGCAGGGCCACAGTAACAAGTTTGACATGTTCCGATTAGAATGGAGAGGGTCTGCTATACAGTTATAGGGTATGCAGTGAGTCCAAAGGATGACCAAATTAAGGAATAACTCCACTAAGTATTTAAAGACACATAGAGCAGGGCCACAGTAACAAGCACGACATGTTCCATTAGAAAGGAGAGGGTCTGCTATACAGTTATAGGGTATGCAGTGAGTCCAACGGATGACCAATTTTAGGAAAAACCCCACTAAAAATTAAAAGACACATGCAGCACGGCCACAGTAACGACAAATTCCCATTAGAAAGGAGAGAGTCTGCTATATAGTTATGGGGTATGCAGTGAGTCCAACGGCTGACCAATTTTAGGAAAAACCGCACTAAGAATTTAAAGACACATAAAGCAGGACCACAGTAACAAGTATGATATGTTCCCATTAGAAACGACAGGGTCTGCTATACAGTTATAGGGTATGCAGTGAGTCCAATGGCTGACCAATTTTAGGAAAAACTCCACAAAGAATTTAAAGACACATAGAGCAGGGACACAGTAACGACAAATTCCTATTAGAAAGGAAAGAGTCTGCAATAAAATTATAGGGTATGCAGTAAGTCCAACGGCTGTCCAATTTTAGGAAAAACCCCACTAAGAATTTAAAGACACATAGAGCAGGGGCACAGTAACAAGTACGATATGTTCCCATTAGAAAGGAGAGGGTCTGCTACACAGTTATAGGGTATTCAGTGAGTCCAACGGCTGACCAATTTTAGGAAATACCATACTAAGAATTTAAACACACAGTAACGACAAATTCCCATTAGAAAGGAGAGAGTCTGCTGTACAGTTAGTCTATGCAGTGAGTCCAACGGCTAACCAATTTTAGGAAAAACCCCACTAAGAATTTAAAGACACATAGAGCAGGTCCACCGTAGCGACAAATTCCCATTAGAAATGAGAAGGTCTACTATACAGTTATAGGGTATGCAGTGAGTCCAATGGCTAACCAATTTTAGGAAAAACCCCACTAAGAATTTAAAGACACATAGAGCAGGCCCACAGTAACAAGTACGACATGTTCCCATTAGAAATGAGAGCGTCTGCTTTACAGTTATAGGGTATGCAGTGAGTCTAATAGCTGACAAAATTTATGAAAAACTCCACTAAGTATTTAAAGACACATAGAGGAGGGCCACAGTAACAAGTACGACATATTCCCATTAGAATGGAGAGGTTCTGATATACAGTTATAGGGTATGCACTGAGTTCAACGGCTGACCATATTTAGGAAGAACTCCAATAAGATTTTAAAGACACATAGAGCAGGGCCACAGTAACAAGTACGACATGTTCCCATTAGAAAGGATGGGGTCTGCTATGCAGATAAAGGGTATGCAGTGAGTCTAACGGCTGACCAATTTTAGGAACCCCCCCCCTAAGAATTTAAAGAACCACAGAGCAGGGCCACAGTAACCACAAATTCCCATTAGAATGGAGAGAGTCTGCTATACAGTTATAGGGTACGCAGTTAGTCCAACGGATGACCAATTTTAGGAAAAGCCCCACTAAGAATTTAAAGACACATAGAGTAGGGCCACAGTAATGACAAATTCCAACTAGAAAGGAGAGAGTCTGCTATACAGTTACAGGGTATGCAGTGAATCCAACGGCAGACCAATTTTAGGAAAGACCCCACTAAGAATTTAAAGACACATCGAGCAGGGCCACAGTAACAAGTACAACATATTCCCATTAGAAAGGAGAGAGTCTGCTATACAGTTACAGGGTATGCAGTGAATCCAATGGCTGAAAAATTTTACAAAAAACCCCACTAAGAATTTAAAGACACATAGAGCAGGGCCAGAGCAACGAAGGATTCCCATTTGAAAGGAGAGAGTCTGCTATACAGGTATAGGGTATGCAGTGAGTCCAACTAGTGACCAAATTTAGGAAAAACTTCACTAAGAATTTAAAGACACATAGAGCAGGGCCACAGTAACAAGTTTGACATGTTCCGATTAGAATGGAGAGGGTCTGCTATACAGTTATAGGGTATGCAGTGAGTCCAAAGGATGACCAAATTAAGGAATAACTCCACTAAGTATTTAAAGACACATAGAGCAGGGCCACAGTAACAAGCACGACATGTTCCATTAGAAAGGAGAGGGTCTGCTATACAGTTATAGGGTATGCAGTGAGTCCAACGGATGACCAATTTTAGGAAAAACCCCACTAAAAATTAAAAGACACATGCAGCACGGCCACAGTAACAAGTACGACATGTTCCCATTAGAAAGGAGAGAGTCTGCTATACAGTTATAGGGTATGCAGTGAGTCCAACGGATGACTAATTTTAGGAAAAACCCCACTAAGAATTTAAAGACACATAGAGCAGTGCCACAGTAACAACTACAACATGTTCCCATTAGAAAGGTCAGGGTCTGCTATATAGTTATAGGGTATACAGTGAGCCCAACGGCTGACTAAATTTATGAAAAAACACAGACACAGAGAGCAGGGCCACAGTAACGACAAATTCCCATTAGAAAGGAGAGAGTCTGCTATACAGTTATAGGGTATGCAGTGAGTACATCGGCTGACCAATTTTAGGAATAAGCAGACTAAGAATTTAAAGACACACAGAGCAGGGCCACAGTAACGAAAAATTCCCATTACAAAGGCAAGAGTCTGCTATACAGTTATAGGGTATGCAGTGAGTCCAATGGCTGACCAATTTTAGGTGAAACACCACTAAGAATTTAAAGACACAAAGAGCAGGGCCACAGTAACGACAAATTCCCATTAGAAAGGAGAGAGTCTGCTATACAATTATAGGGTATGCAGTGAATCCAATGGCTGAAAAATTTTACGAAAAACCCCACTAAGAATTTAAAGACACATAGAGCAGGGCCAGAGCAACGAAGGATTCCCATTTGAAAGGAGAGAGTCTGCTATACAGGTATAGGGTATGCAGTGAGTCCAACTAGTGACCAAATTATGAAAAACTTCACTAAGAATTTAAAGACACATAGAGCAGGGCCACAGTAACAAGTTTGACATGTTCCGATTAGAATGGAGAGGGTCTGCTATACAGTTATAGGGTATGCAGTGAGTCCAAAGGATGACCAAATTAAGGAATAACTCCACTAAGTATTTAAAGACACATAGAGCAGGGCCACAGTAACAAGCACGACATGTTCCATTAGAAAGGAGAGGGTCTGCTATACAGTTATAGGGTATGCAGTGAGTCCAACGGATGACCAATTTTAGGAAAAACCCCACTAAAAATTAAAAGACACATGCAGCACGGCCACAGTAACAAGTACGACATGTTCCCATTAGAAAGGAGAGAGTCTGCTATACAGTTATAGGGTATGCAGTGAGTCCAACGGCTGACCAATTTTGGGAAAAACCCCACTAAGAATTTAAAGACACATAGAGCAGGGCCACAGTAACGACAAATTCTCATTAGAAAGGAGCAGGTCTACTATACAGTTATACGATATGCAGTGAGCCCAACGGCTGACCAAATTTATGAAAAACTCCACTAAGAATTTAAAGACACATAGAGCAGGGCCACAGTAACAAGTACGACATATTCCCATTAGAATGGAGAGGTTCTTCTATACAGTTATAGGGTATGCAGTGAGTCCAACAGCTGACCAACTTTAGGAAAAACCCCACTAAGAATTTAAAGACACATAGAGCAGGGCAACAGTAACGAAGAATTCCCATTAGAATGGAGAGAGTCTGCTATTCAGTTATATGGTATGCAGTGAGTCCAACGTTTAACCAATTTTAGGAAAAACCCCATTAAGAATTTAAAGACACATAGAGCAGGGCCACAGTAACAAGGTTTGACATGTTCCCATTAGAAAGGATAGGGTCTGCTATACAGTTATAGGGTATGCAGTGAGTCCAACTGGTGACCAACTTTAGGAAAAACCCCACTGAGAATTTAAAAACACATAGAGCAGGGCCACAGTAACAAGTCCGACATGTTCCCATTAGAATGGAGAGGGTCTGCTATATAGTTATAGGGTTCCCATTTGGTCCAACTGGTGACCAAATTTAGGAAAAACTTCACTAAGAATTTAAAGACACATAGAGGAGGGCCACAGTAACAAGTACGATATGTTCCCATTAGAATGGAGAGGGTCTGCTATACAGTTATAGGCTATGCAGTGAGTTCAATGCCTGACCAATTTTAGGAAAAACCCCACTAAGAATTTAAAGACACATAGAGCAGGGCCACAGTAAAGACAAATTCCCATTAGAAAGGAGAGAGTCTGATATACAGTTATAGGGTATGCAGTGAGTCCAATGGCTGACCAATTTTTGAAAAAACCCCACTAAGAATTTAAAGACACAAAGAGCAGGGCCACAGTAACAACAAATTCCCATTAGAAAGGAGAGAGTCTGATATAAAGTTATAGAGTATGCAGTGAGTCCAACGGATGACCAATTTTAGGAAAAACCCCACTAAGAATTTAAAGACACATATAGCAGGGCCACAGTAACAAGTACAACATGTTCCCATTAGAAAGGAGAGAGTCTGCTATACAGTTATAGGGTATGCAGTGAGTCCAACGGCTGACCAATTTTAGAGAAAACTCCACTAAGAATTTAAAGACACATAGAGCAGGGCCACAGTAACGACAAATTCCCATTAGAAACAAGAGAGTCAGCTATACAGTTATAGGTTATTCAGTGAGTCCAACGGCTGACAAATTTTAGGAAAAACCCCACTAAGAATTTAAAGACACATAGAGCAGGGCCACAGTAACAACTACAACATGTTCCCATTAGAAAGGTCAGGGTCTGCTATATAGTTATAGGGTATACAGTGAGTCCAATGGCTGACCAATTTTAGGAAAAAAAAACTAATAATTTAAAGACACATAGAGAAGGGCCACAGTAATGACAAATTCCCATTAGAAAGGAGAGAGTCATCTATACAGTTATAGGGTATGCAGTGAGTCCAATGGCTGACCAATTTTAGGAAAAACCCCACTAAGGCTGCGTTCACACATTACGTATTTCCCTGTGTTTTTTTACGCTGCGTATATTCCTGCTTTTTTACCTGCGTTTTTTTACGCAGGTAAAAAAAGCACCTCCATTCACACACTGCGTAAAAAAGCGCAGCAGAAAACGCAGTGTGAAAATGAAGGGTGACATGTGTAATGTCACACTTCATTTCAGTGTGACGTGTACTGTCTGTGTGTCGTGTGTGTACTGTCTGTGTCTATGTGTCGTGTGTGTCCCTAGCAGTGTATGTACAGACTATGGATACTCACCTACCCGATGGATGAGAGACGCGTCTGCTCCGTCCCGCGTTTGGAGCATCTGCCATGAAGCGATCAGCTGATTGTCACGTGACCGGCTTGTAATCAGTTGACCAGAAGCCGGTTACAAGCTAACAGCTGATAGGCTCACCGGCAGATGCTGGAAGCGCGGGATTGGAGCGGACCGGAGCGGACGCCTCTCCCCTGACATCGGGTAGGTGGGTATCCACCTGAGCCTCGGTAAAAAAGCGATGGAATTACGCAGTGTGTGAACACCACTGCGTAATTCCATCGCTTATAAAGGGCACAATAGTGAGAAAGCGCGGGACTCAGCTGCGTAAAGAATTGACATGGCAATTCTTTACGCAGCTGCGCTATCCCGCTGCGTAAAATTACACAGTGTCTGAACGGCAAAGTGAATTTCCCATTCACTTTGCTGGCAGACACAAAGCACATTGCGTATTTTCAAAAAGCACGCGCAAAAAAGCACACGAAAATACGCAATGTGTGAACGCAGCCTAAGAATTTAAAGACACATAGAGCAGGGACACAGTAATAAGTATGACATATTCCCATTAGAAATGAGAGGTTCTGCTATACAGTTATAGGGTATGCAGTGAGTCCAACTGGTGACCAATTTTAGGAAAAACCCCACTAAGAATTTAAAGACACATCAAGCAGGGCCACAGTAACAAGTACAACATGTTCCCATTAGAAAGGTCAGGGTCTGCTATATAGTTATAGGGTGTACAATGAGTCCAACGGCTGACCAATTTTAGGAAAAACCCCACTAAGAATTTTAAGACACATAGAGCAGGGCCACAGTAACGACAAATTCCCATTAGAAAGGAGAGAGTCTGCTATACAGTTATAGGGTATGCAGTGAGTCCAACGGCTGACCAATTTTAGGAAAAACGCCACTAAGTATTTAAAGACACATAGAGCAGGGACACAGTAATGACAAATTCCCATTAGCAAGGAGAGAGTTTGCTATACAATTATAGGGTATGCAGTGAGTCCAACGGCTGACCAAATTTAGGAAAAACCCCACTAAGAGTTTAAAGACACATAGAGCAGGGCCACAGCAACAAGTGCGATATGTTCCCATTAGAATGGAGAGGGTCTGCTATACAGTTATAGGGTATGCAGTGAGTCCAATGGCTGACCAATTTTAGGAAAAACCCCACTAAGAATTTAAAGACACATAGAGCAGGGCCACAGTAACGACAAATTCCCTTTAGAAAGGAGAGAGTCTGATATACAGTTATAGGATATGCAGTGAGTCCAATGGCTGACCAATTTTAGGAAAAACCCCACTAAGAATTTAAAGACACATAGAGCAGGGCCACAGTAACAACAAATTCCCATTAGAAAGGAGAGAGTCTGATATACAGTTCTAGGGTATGCAGTGAGTCCAACGGATGACCAATTTTAGGAAAAGCCCCACAAAGAATTTAAAGACACATAGAGCAGGGCCATAGTAACAAGTACAACATGTTCCCATTAGAAAGGAGATGGTCTGCTATGCAGTTATAGGGTACTAGATGGTGGCCCGATTCTAATGCATCGGGTATTCTAGAATAGGTATGCGGCCGACGGGGCGCAATTAGCAGAGCGGTGTTTACATTTTGCGCCAAAATCGCTGATTGGTCTCGTTCGGCAACCGTGACCAATCAGCAAAGCGGTGTTTAAATTTGGCGGCAATATTGGTTATTGGTCGCGGGCGGCGGCGGCGACCGATCAGTGAACCGTGTTAGTGAGGACTGGAGAGCGTATTTAAATTTGGCACCAAAATCGCTGATTAGTCACGACCAATCAGCAGAGCGGTGTTTGAATTTGGCGCCAATACTGCTGATTAGTCGGGGCCGCCGGCCGCGACCAATCAGCGATTTTGGCGCAAAATTTAAACAACGCTCTGCTGATAGGTCGCGGCCTTTGACTAATCAGCGACTTTGGGGCCAAATTTAAACCCCGCTCTGCATCGCTCTGCTGATTGGTCGCGGTCGCCGGCCTCGACCAATCAGCAGAGCGTTGTTTAAATTTGGCGCCAATCTGGCTGATAGGTCGCGGATGGGGGCCGCGACCAATCAGCAGGGCGGTGTTTAAATTTGGTGCCAAAATCGCTGATTGGTCACGGGCGGCGCCCGCCGCCCGATCAGCGAACTGTGTTAGTGAGGAATGGAAAGCGTGTTTAAATTTGGCACCAAAATCGCTGATTAGTCGCGGCCGGCGACCAATTAGCAGAGCGTTGTTTAAATTTGGCACCAATCTCGCTGATTGTTCGTGGCTGACGGCTGCGACCAATCAGCAGAGTGAGGTTTAAATTTGGCGCCAATACTGCTGATTGGTCGCGGCCGGCGACCGCGACCAATCAGCAGAGTGGGGTTTAAATTTTGCGCCAATACTGCTGATTGATCTCAGCCAGCGACCGCGACCAATGAGCAGAGCGTTGTTTAAATTTGGCGCCAAGCTCGCTGATTGGTCGCGGCTGGCGTCCGTGACCAATTAGCACAGCAGTGTTTAAATGTCGCGGCAAGATCGGTGATTGGTCGCGGCCGCTATTTAAATGTTGTGCCCAAATCGGTGATTGGTCGCGGGCAGCGGCCACGACCAATCAGCAGAGCGGTGTTTAACTTTAGCGCCAAGATCACTGATTGGTCTCGTGCGGAGAGTGCGACCAATCAGCGAATCGTATTGGTGAGGAGCGGGGAGCGGAATCGTATTAGTGAGGAACGGGCAGCGCCGCTGCCTGTGCGGGTACTTCCGCTGCGAGAACCCGGGACATGAGCGACTGCTCGCAGCAGAAGTATCCCGACCCACAGCGCCGCTCCCCGGTCCTCCCTTCACACCCTAGCCGCTTATGTCTCCACAGTATCCGCATAGTGTTACAAAGGTCCGGACATTTGTGTGAAAAATCGCTGATTGGTCGCTGGTGCTGCCCGCGACCAATCACCGATTTGGGCGCCAAATTTAAATATCGGCCGCGACCAATCACCGATCTTGGCTCCACATTTAAACACCGCTGTGCTGAGCGCCAGCGACCAATCAGCGATTTTTAACACAAATGTCCGGACCTTTGTAACACCATGCGGATACGGTGGGGACATCAGCGGCTAGGGTGTGAAGGGAGGACCGGGGAGCGGCGCTGCGAGTCCGGATACTTCTGCTGCGAGCAGTCGCTCATCTCCCGGCTTCTCGGAGTGGAAGTATCCTCACAGGCAGCGGCGCTCCCCGGTCCTCACTAATACGATTCCGCTCACCAATACGATTCGCTGATTGGTCGCGCTGTCCGCACGCGACCAATCAGTGATCTTGGCGCTAAAGTTAAACACCGCTGTGCTGATTGGTCGCCGACGCTGTGCGCGACCAATCACCGATTTGGGCGGCACATTTGAATAGCGTCCGCGACCAATCAGTACAGCGGTGTTTAAATGTGGAGCCAAGATCGGTGATTGGTCGCGGCCAGCGGCCAATCAGCGTTTTTTAACACAAATGTCCGGACCTTTGTAACACCATGCAGATACTGTGGGGACATCAGCGGCTAGGGAGTGACGGGAGGACCGGGGAGCGGCGCTGCGGGTCCGGATACTTCTGCTCCGAGCGCCCGCTCATGTCCCGGGTTCTCGGAGAGGAAGTATCCGCACAGCCAGCGCCGCTGACATCCATGCGGCTAGGGCGTGAAGGGAGGACCTGGGAGCGGCGCTGACCTCCAATTGGTCGCGGCCGCTATTTAAATGTGCCGCACAAATCGTTGATTGGTCGCGGACTTGGCCCACGACCAATCACCGATTTGGGTGCCAAATTTAAATATTGGCCGCGACAAATCACCGATCTTGGCTCCACATTTAAACACCGCTGTGCTGATTGGTCGCGGCCGATATTTAAATTTGCCGCCCAAATAGGTGATTGGTCACGGGCAGCGCCAGCGACCAATCAGCGATTTTTAACACAAATTTCCGGACCTTTGTAACACCATGCGGATACTGTGGGGACATCAGCGGCTAGGGTGTGAAGGGAGGACCGGGGAGCGGCGCTGCGGGTCGGGATACTTCTGCTGCGAGCGCCCGCTCATGTCCCTGGTTCTTGCAGCGGAAGTATCCACACAGGCAGCGGCGCTGACATCCAATTGGTCGTGGACGCTATTTAAAATTGCCGGACAAATTGGTGATTGGTCGCTGTCTTGGCCCGCGACCATGACTGATCTTGGCGCCAAAGTTAAACACTATTGTGCAGATTGGTCACAAACGCTGACCCCGACCAATCACCGATTTGGGCGCCAAATTTAAATATCGGCCGCGACCAATCACCGATTTGGGCGCCAAATTTAAATATCGGCCGCGACCAATCACACATTTAAACACCGCTGTGGTGATTGGTCGCGACCGATATTTAAATTTGGCGCCCAAATCGGTGATTGGTCACGGGCAGCGTCGGCGACCAATCAGCACAATAGTGTTTAAGTTTTGCGCTAAGATCAGTGATTGGTCGGGTCCGAAGACCGCGACCAATCATCGAATCGTCTTGGTGAGGACCGGGGAGCAGCGCTGCCTGTGCGGCTACTTCCGTTGCGAGAACCCGGGACATAGCGGGCGCTCGCAGCAGAAGTATTCCGACCCACAGCGCCGCTCCCCGGTCCTCCGTTCCGCATGGAGGTCAGCGGTGCCGGCGGTCCTTCCGCTGCTACCGGCCGGGAGATGAGCGCCTCGCGCCGCTCATCTCCCAGCTGCATTTCCGTCCCGCAGATGGGTCCGGCGGTCGGGTTCCTTCTGCTGTTGCTTGCCGGGAGATGAGCGCCTCGCGCCGGTCATCTCCCGGCTGCATCGCCGCTCAGCTCCGTCCCGCAGATGAGCCGCTAACGGCCGCCATCTTTTTTTAGAAATCCCCCGGCGCTGATTGGCCGCTGCCGGACCAATGAGCGACACGAGATTTCCTGGACAGACAGACAGACAGACAGACAGACAGACGGGATAAGATGATTATATATATAGATGCAGTGAGTCCAACGGCTGACCAATTTTAGAGAAAACCCCACTAAGAATTTAAAGACACATAGAGCAGAGCCACAGTAACGACAAATTCCCATTAGAAAGGAGAGAGTCAGCTATACAGTTATAGGGTATGCAGTGAGTCCAACGGCTGACAAATTTTAGGAAAAACCCCACTAAGAATTTAAAGACACATCAAGCAGGGCCACAGTAACAACTACAACATGTTCCCATTAGAAAGGTCAGGGTCTGCTATATAGTTATAGGGTATACAGTGAGTCCAACGGCTGACCAATTTTAGGAAAAAAAAACACTAAGAATTTAACGACACATAGAGCAGGGCCACAGTACCGACAAATTCCCATTAGAAAGGAGAGAGTCATCTATACAGTTATAGCGTATGCAGTGAGTCCAATGGCTGACCAATTTTAGGAAAAACCCCACTAAGGCTGCGTTCACACATTGCGTATTTCCCTGTGTTTTTTTATGCTGCGTATATTCCTGCTTTTTTTACCTGCGTTTTTTTACGCAGGTAAAAAAAGCACCTCCATTCACACACTGCGTAAAAAAAGCGCAGCAAAAAACGCAGTGTGAAAATGAAGGGTGACATGTGTAATGTCACACTTCATTTCAGTGTGACATGTGTACTATCTGTGTCTGTGTGTCGTGTGTGTACTGTCTGTGTCTGTGTGTCATGTGTGTACTGTCTGTGTCTATGTGTCGTGTGTGTCCCTAGCAGTGTATGTGCAGACTATGGATACTCACCTACCCGATGGATGAGAGACGCGTCTGCTCCGTCCCGCGCTTGCAGCATCTGCCGTGAAGCAATCAGCTGATTGTCACGTGACTGGCTTGTAATCAGCTGACCGGAAGCCGGTTACAAGCCGGTTAGCTAACAGCTGATAGGCTCACCGGCAGATGCTGGAAGCGCGGGATTGGAGCAGACCGGAGCGGACGCCTCTCCCCTGACATCGGGTAGGTGAGTATCCACCTGAGCCTCCGTAAAAAAGCGATGGAATTACCCAGTGTGTGAACACCACTGTGTAATTCCATCGCTTATAAAGGGCACAATAGTGAGAAAGCGCGGGACTCAGCTGCGTAAAGAATAGACATGGCAATTCTTTACGCAGCTGCGCTTTCCCGCTGCGTAAAATTACACAGTGTCTGAACGGCAAAGTGAATTTCCCATTCACTTTGCTGGCAGACACAAAGCACATTGCGTATTTTCAAAAAGTGCTCGCAAAAAAGCGCACGAAAATACGCAATGTGTGATCGCAGCCTAAGAATTTAAAGACACATAGAGCAGGGACACAGTAATAAGTACGACATATTCCCATTAGAAATGAGAGGTTCTGCTATACAGTTATAGGGTATGCAGTAAGTCCAACTGGTGACCAAATTTAGGAGAAACTTCACTAAGAATTTAAAGACACATAGAGCAGGGCCACAGTAACAAGTACGATATGTTCCCATTAGAATGGAGAGGGTCTGCTATACAGTTATAGGGTATGCAGTGAGTCCAATGGCTGACGAATTTTAGGAAAAACCCCACTAAGAATTTAAAGACACATAGAGCAGGGCCACAGTAACAACAAATTCCCATTAGAAAGGAGAGAGTCTGATATACAGTTATAGGGTATGCAGTGAGTGCAACGGATGACCAATTTTAGGAAAAACCCCACTAAGAATTTAAAGACACATAGAGCAGGGCCACAGTAACAAGTACAACATGTTCCCATTAGAAAGGAGAGGGTCTGCTATACAGTTATAGGGTATGCCGTGACTCCAATGGCTGACCAATTTTAGGAAAAAAAACACTAAGAATTTAAAGACACATAGAGCAGGGCCACAGTAACGACAAATTCCCATTAGAAAGGAGAGAGTCTGCTGTACAGTTATAGGGTATGCAGTGAGTCCAACGGCTGACCAATTTTAGGAAAAACCCCACTAAGAATTTAAAGACACATCAAGCAGGGCCACAGTAACAAGTACAACATGTTGCCATTAGAAAGGTCAGGGTCTGCTATATAGTTATAGGGTGTACAGTGTGTCCAACGGCTGACCAATTTTAGGAAAAAAAACACTAAGAATTTTAAGACACATAGAGCAGGGCCACAGTAATGACAAATTCCCATTAGAAAGGAGAGAGTCTGCTATACAGTTATAGGGTATGCAGTGAGTCCAAATGCTGACCAATTTTAGGAAAAACCCCACTAAGAATTTAAAGACACATAGAGCAGGGACACAGTAATGACAAATTCCCATTAGAAAGGAGAGAGTTTGCTATACAATTATAGGGTATGCAGTAAGTCCAACGGCTGACCAAATTTAGGAAAAACCCCACTAAGAGTTTAAAGACACATAGAGCAGGGCCACAGTAACAAGTGCAACATGTTCCCTTTAGAAAGGAGAGGGTCTGCTATACAGTTATAGGGTATGCAGTGAGTCCAACGGCTGACCAATTTTAGGAAAAACCCCACTAAGAATTTAAAGACACATAGAGCAGGGCCACAGTAACAAGTACGACAAGTTCCCATTAGAAAGGAGAGGGTCTGTTATACAGTTATAGGGTATGCAGTGAGTCCAATGGCTGACCAATTTTAGGAAAAATCCCACTAAGAATTTAAAGACACATAGAGCAGAGCCACAGTAACAAGTACGACATGTTCCCATTAGAAAGGAGAGGGTCTGCTATACAATTATTGGGTATGCAGTGAGTCCAACGGCTGACCAATTTTAGGAAAAAAAACCACTAAGAATTTAAAGACACATAGAGCAGGGCCACAGTACCGACAAATTCCCATTAGAAAGGAGAGAGTCATCTATACAGTTATAGGGTATGCAGTGAGTCCAATGGCTGACCAATTTTAGGAAAAACCCCACTAAGGCTGCGTTCACATATTGCGTATTTCCCTGTGTTTTTTTATGCTGCGTATATTCCTGCTCTTTTTACCTGCGTTTTTTTACGCAGGTAAAAAAAGCACCTCCATTCACACACTGCCTAAAAAGCGCAGCAAAAAACGCAGTGTGAAAATGAAGGGTGACATGTGTAATGTCACACTTCATTTCAGTGTGACATGTGTACTATCTGTGTCTGTGTGTCATGTGTGTACTGTCTGTGTCTATGTGTCGTGTGTGTCCCTAGCAGTGTATGTACAGACTATGGATACTCACCTACCCGATGGATGAGAGACGCGTCTGCTCCGTCCCGCGCTTGCAGCATCTGCCGTGAAGCAATCAGCTGATTGTCACGTGACCGGCTTGTAATCAGCTGACCGGAAGCCGGTTACAAGCCAGTTAGCTAACAGCTGATAGGCTCACCGGCAGATGCTGGAAGCGCGGGATTGGAGCGGACCGGAGCGGACGCCTCTCCCCTGACATCGGGTAGGTGAGTATCCACCTGAGCCTCCGTAAAAAAGCGATGGAATTACGCAGTGTGTGAACACCACTGTGTAATTCCATCGCTTATAAAGGGCACAATAGTGAGAAAGCGCGGGACTCAGCTGCGTAAAGAATTGACATGGCAATTCTTTACGCAGCTGCGCTTTCCTGCTGCGTAAAATTACACAGTGTCTGAACGGCAAAGTGAATTTCCCATTCACTTTGCTGGCAGACACAAAGCACATTGCGTATTTTCAAAAAGCGCTCGCAAAAAAGCGCACGAAAATACGCAATGTGTGAACGCAGCCTAAGAATTTAAAGACACATAGAGCAGGGACACAGTAATAAGTACGACATATTCCCATTAGAAATGAGAGGTTCTGCTATACAGTTATAGGGTATGCAGTAAGTCCAACTGGTGACCAAATTTAGGAGAAACTTCACTAAGAATTTAAAGACACATAGAGCAGGGCCACAGTAACAAGTACGATATGTTCCCATTAGAATGGAGAGGGTCTGCTATACAGTTATAGGGTATGCAGTGAGTCCAATGGCTGACCAATTTTAGGAAAAACCCCACTAAGAATTTAAAGACACATAGAGCAGGGCCACAGTAACAACAAATTCCCATTAGAAAGGAGAGAGTCTGATATACAGTTATAGGGTATGCAGTGAGTGCAACGGATGACCAATTTTAGGAAAAACCCCACTAAGAATTTAAAGACACATAGAGCAGGGCCACAGTAACAAGTACAACATGTTCCCATTAGAAAGGAGAGGGTCTGCTATACAGTTATAGGGTATGCCGTGACTCCAATGGCTGACCAATTTTAGGAAAAAAAACACTAAGAATTTAAAGACACATAGAGCAGGGCCACAGTAACGACAAATTCCCATTAGAAAGGAGAGAGTCTGCTGTACAGTTATAGGGTATGCAGTGAGTCCAACGGCTGAACAATTTTAGGAAAAACCCCACTAAGAATTTAAAGACACATCAAGCAGGGCCACAGTAACAAGTACAACATGTTGCCATTAGAAAAGTCAGGGTCTGCTATATAGTTATAGGGTGTACAGTGTGTCCAACGGCTGACCAATTTTAGGAAAAAAAACACTAAGAATTTTAAGACACATAGAGCAGGGCCACAGTAACGACAAATTCCCATTAGAAAGGAGAGAGTCTGCTATACAGTTATAGGGTATGCAGTGAGTCCAAATGCTGACCAATTTTAGGAAAAACCCCACTAAGAATTTAAAGACACATAGAGCAGGGACACAGTAATGACAAATTCCCATTAGAAAGGAGAGAGTTTGCTATACAATTATAGGGTATGCAGTGAGTCCAACGGCTGACCAAATTTAGGAAAAACCCCACTAAGAGTTTAAAGACACATAGAGCAGGGCCACAGTAACAAGTGCAACATGTTCCCTTTAGAAAGGAGAGGGTCTGCTATACAGTTATAGGGTATGCAGTGAGTCCAACGGCTGACCAATTTTAGGAAAAACCTCACTAAGAATTTAAAGATACATAGAGCAGGGCCACAGTAACAAGTACGACATGTTCCCATTAGAAAGGAGAGGGTCTGTTATACAGTTATAGGGTATGCAGTGAGTCCAATGGCTGACCAATTTTAGGAAAAATCCCACTAAGAATTTAAAGACACATAGAGCAGAGCCACAGTAACAAGTACGACATGTTCCCATTAGAAAGGAGAGGGTCTGCTATACAATTATTGGGTATGCAGTGAGTCCAACGGCTGACCAATTTTAGGAAAAAACCTACTAAGCATTTAAAGACACATAGAGCAGGGCCACAGTAACGACAAATACTTATTAGAAAGGAGAGGGTCTCCCATAGTGTTGCCCTATGCATTTAATGCAAGAGTTGCCAAAAATTGTGAGGCATTCCAATGCCCTGTGAAAAAGACTTAGAGGGCCTCATAAAAAAATGTTCGCATTAGAAATGAGCGGGTCTCCTATACTTGGAGTATGTGGGCTGACAAACATTTACCCCTGGGAGGTATACATGAACATACTGTATGATTTTTTTTTGGGGCGGCATCATAAACACCCTTTAAAAAAATTATGTGGGTGTTGCATCACGGTCCACGGTCACCCTGGTGATATGGTGGTGGAGGATGAGGAGAAGGAGGAGGACAAGAGCAAATAGCCAAAATCAGGAAGCGTATACCCATGTGTGGGTGTGAAGAGGTGCATGGGAATGCCTCCCAAAAAACGACACTGGATTTGAGTTTATGTTACGCTGCTATCATTCGGTGTTGCTGAGAAGTCTGGCCCAATCCAGCCCTTGTTCATTTCTATAAGAGTCAGCCTGTCAGCATTTTCAGTTGACAGACGGATGTGCTTATCAGTTATAATTCCACCAGCGGCACTAAAAACCCGCTCTGAATTCACACAATGGTGCCTGGAGCTGCTTCACTTTATCTTGCCGGAGAGGATCAGACCTCAGTGGATGACGGTAAATGAGGTCGGGGCAGGGGTAGGATGTCTGACGTGAGGAGGGGGCTGCAGGATGCTGCTCCCCTCCTGTTAAGTGCACACAGGATTCCATACTGTCAGGTCCGCGGTGGCTCTGATGTCTCTCTGCATAAGTTAATGCAGTACTTTGACCTTTGCTGCAGATCAGGTCATTCTGGGTTATCGGCTCCAGCATCACCAGATCTGCAGGAAAGAGTCCTGCAATAAATCACCCTTCAGAGCGACCACAGACATCAGCACACAGGATCCTAAACTGACTGATCAACCCTGAACCTGCAACACATCACATACTATACTGCTCCATATATAATATGTGAGGTCCTGTAGGCAGGTGTGATCAGTACAGTGTATATCCCTTTTATAAAAAATGTCATATCCAGTGTACAGATTAGTGTATGGTATACTGTGGTACAGACATCAGATGTGAGATAACAATGTGTATAGTATATAACATCTGATATCTGTATCACAGTATATCATACTAGCTATTGAATTTGTTCTACACCTGGGTGGAGAGCTTTTTTCTTAGTACATTTCCGGCACCATTTTTTGTTATGACACTGTCTGCAAATTTGCATATACAGTGTCTTCAATAAAATGGTGCCGGATAGCGTGGTATGTGCATGCGCTGACTCCGGCATGACTTCATTGAAGTATTGTGCTACAAAATTAAAGGGATCTTTTCATCAGAAATAACGCTATTAACCTGCAGGTTAACAGCGTTATTATGCTGCCCAGCAGCTGAATGCAGCGGGGAGAAAATTAACTTTATTCTCCTCGCCAGCATTCTATTTCAGTCATGGGGGCGGGACGGTGCCGGTTCGGTCACCACTCTGAGTACACAGAGTGTCCCCTATAACCTTGCCCCCAGCACTGACTGACACTGACTCTACATTGAGGCCAGTTGACAGTCAGGTCTGGGGTTACATCGGCCGCTCTGTATTCTCAAAGCAATGTCTGAACCGGTGCTGGACCAGACCCCATGACTGAAATCGAATGTTCCCCCATCCCGGTGTATGCTCCCCCATACTGGTATATGCTCCTTCATCCGGGTCCCCCATCCTGGTATATGCTCCCCCGATCCTGGTATATGGTCCCCTTATCCAGGTTCCCCATCCTGGTACATGCTCCCTCCCATTCTGGTATATGGTCACCTTATCTGGGTCCCCCATCCTGGTATATGCTCCTCCATCCTGGTTTATGCTCCCCCATCCAGGTCTCCCATCCTGGTACATGCTCCCCCATCCAGGTCTCCCATCCTGGTATCCCATTCTGGTACATGCTCCTCTATCCTGGTATATGCTCCCCCATCCAGGTCTCCCATCCTGGTACATGCTCCTCCATCCTGGTATATAGTCCCCTTATCCGCGTCCCCCATCTTGGTCCATGCCCCCCCATCCAGGTACCCATCTTGGAATATACTCCCCCATCCAGGTCTCCCATTCTGGTGTATGCTCCCCCATCCAGCTCTCCCATCCTGGTATATGCTCCCCCATCCAGGTCCCCCATTCTGGAATATTCTCTCCCATCCAGGTCTCCCATCCTGGTATATGCTCCCCCATCCAGGTCTCCCATCCTGGTATATGCTCCCCCATCCAGGTCTCCCATCCTGGTATATGCTCCCCCATCCAGGTCTCCCATCCTGGTATATGCTCCCTCATCCAGGTCTCCCATCCTGGTACATGCTTCTCTATCCTGGTATATGCTCCCCCATCCAGGTCTCCCATCCTGGTATATGCTCCCCCATCCAGGTCTCCCATCCTGGTATATGCTCCCCCATCCAGGTCTCCCATCCTGGTATATGCTCCCTCATCCAGGTCTCCCATCCTGGTACATGCTTCTCTATCCTGGTATATGCTCCCCCATCCAGGTCTCCCATCCTGGTACATGCTCCTCCATCTTGATATATGTTCTTCCATCCAGGTCTCCAATCCTGGTATATGCTCCCCCATCCATGTCTCCCATCCTGTTATATGCTCCCCCATCCAGGTCTCCCATCCTGATATATGCTTCACCATCCAGGTCTCCCATCCTGGTACATGCTCCTCCATCCTGGTATATGCTCCCCCATCCATGTCTCCCATCCTGGTATATGCTTCCCCATCCAGGTCTTCCATCCTGGTATATTCTCCCCCATCCAGGTCTCCCATCCTAGTACATGCTCCTCCATCCTGGTATATGCTCCCCCATCCAGGTCTCTCATCCTGGTATATGCTCCTCCATCCAGGGGAGCGAGGCTGGAGGAGTGTGGCGCCAGAGTTTGTGCCTGCACATAGTGCAATCTCCAGCGCCATTTAGTTGAAGACAAATTTGCACACAGTGTCTTCAACAAAATAGAGATAGAGGTATGTGTCGTAATGGCGCCGCAGATAGCGGTATGTGGTCAGCTCTTACGCATACCACGATCTCAATCCTTTATCCTCGTCCTCCTCCCTCTCACCTGTAATGTTTGATGTGTTCTTCTGTCTCTGGCCAGACTGCGCAGGCGCATTGCGTGCACAGTCTAAAGAGGCTTCGGACAGGTGGACAATTTCCGATTATATTATAGACTAGCTATTGAACCTGTTCTACGCCTGGGTGGTGAGCATTTTTATTGGTTTATATGGTCTCCCATGCTGGTATGTGCTGCCCCCCTCCTTGTATTTGTGCTGCCCCCATCCTGTCCCCACCATCCAATCCTGGTATGCGTGGCACCCCTCACCCCCAATCCTGGTATGCGTGGCACCCCTCACTCCCAATCCTGGTATGTGTGGCACCCCTCACCCCCAATCCTGGTATGCGTGGCACCCCTCACCCCCTATCCTGGTATGCGTGGCACCCCTCACCCCCAATCTTGGTATGCGTGGCACCCCTCACTCCCAATCCTGGTATGCGTGGCACCCCTCACCCCCAATCCTGGTATGCGTGGCACCCCTCACCCCTATCCTGGTGTGTATGGTATCCCTCATCCTGGTATGCATGGCACCCTATCCCTCACTCCCAATCCCGGGATGCGTGGCACCCCTCACCCCCAATCCCGGTATGCGTGGCACCCCTCACCCCCAATCCCGGTATGCGTGGCACCCCTCATCCTTATCCTGGTGTGTATGGTGTCCCTCATCCTGGTATGCATGGCACCCCATCCCTCATTCCCAATCCCAGTATGCATGGCACCCCTCATCCCCAATCCCGGTATGCATAGCACCCCTCATCCCCAATCCCAGTATGCCTGGCACCCCTCACCCCCAATCCCGGTATGCGTGGCACCCTTCACCCCCCAATCCTGGTATGCATGGTACCCCTCACCCCCATTCCCGGTATGCTTGGCACCCCTCACCCCCCAATCCTGGTATGCGTGGCACCCCTCACCCCCAATCCTGATATACATAGCACCCCTCATCCCCATACTGGTGTGTATGGTATCCCTCATCCTGGTATGCATGGCACCCTATTCCTCACTCCTAATCCCGGTATGCATGGTACCCCTCACCCCCAATCCCGGTATGCGTGGCACGCCTCATCCTGGTATGCGTGGCTCCCCTCACCCCAATCCCGGTATGCGTGGCACCCCTCACCTCCAATCTCGGTATGCATGGCACCCCTCATCCCAATCCTGGTATACGTGGCACCCCTCATCCCTGTCCTGGTGTGTATGGTATCCCTCATCCTGGTATGCATGGCACCCTATCCCTCACTCCCAATCCCGGTATGCGTGGCACCCCTCACCCCAAATCCCGGTATGCGTGGCACCCCTCATCCTGGTATGCGTGGCTCCCCTCACCCCCAATCCCGGTATGCGTGGCACCCCTCACCCCCAATCCCGGTATGCGTGGCACCCCTCATCCTTATCCTGGTGTGTATGGTACCCCATCCCTATCCTGGTGTGTATGGTATCCCTCATCCTGGTATGCATGGCACCCCATCCCTCATTCCCAATCCCAGTATGCGTGGCACCCCTCATCCCCAATCCCGGTATGCATGGAACCCCTCATCCCCAATCCCAGTATGCCTGGAACCCCTCACCCCCAATCCCGGTGTGTGTGGCACCCCTCACCCCCCAATCCTGGTATGCGTGGTACCCCTCACCCCCCAATCCTGGTATGCGTGGTACCCCTCACCCCCCAATCCTGGCATGCGTGGTACCCTTCACCCCCAATCCTGGTATGCATGGTACCCCTCATCCCCAATACTGGTAGGTGTGGTACCCCTCACCCCCAATCCTGGTATGTGTGGTACCCCTCACCCCCCAATTCTGATATGTGTGGTACCCTTCACCCCCCAATCCTGATATATGCATGGTCCCCTCACCTCTTTCACACTGTACACACATACGAAAAAAATAAACAGTTATACTCACCTTTCTTCTCTGTGCTCCAGCGCTGCTGTGTCCTCTTCTGCCGGAGGCCGGGGGAGGAGTGCGGCGCCGGAGCACCGCGCTGTCCGGCGCCATTTTGCTGAAGACACATTGTAAATGTGTCTTCAGTAAAATGGCGCCGGATAGCTCTATGCGCACGTGCCGGTCTGACGCCTTCACTCCGCCCCCGGTCTCCAGCAAAGAGAGGCGCCGCGGCAACGCTCCTCCCGGTCAGGTAAGTATGTAAGTATGGCGCCGGAGATCGCAGTATGCGTTCAGTGTCTACGCATACCGCGCGATCTCCGGCGCCATACAACTCCTCTTACCTGTAACGGCTGGATGCGTGCTTCTCTCTGGAGCCAGACTGCGCGTCATGCATGCGCAGTCTATCGAGGCTTCGGACAGAAACACGCATCCCTGGTTATATTATAGATACCAGTCATGTATTCTCATATAGACTGTATAGGGCCGTAGCTAGGGGAAGAGGAGGGGCATGTGACCTGGGTACTGCCATTAGGGGGTGCCTTCGGGCCACCTAATGTTGTGGTCAGAGGTGTCTCCCAGGCAGTTGCATTTTGCTGCCCCCAGAGAGGGATTCAACCATTCTCTGAGCTGGCTGTGGAGCCGACAGTCGATCAGAGAAGGGAGCTATGTACAGGCTCATATTGTATATAAGGAGCTATTTGGGGGCTCATACTGTATATAGGAGGCAATTTTTGGGCTCATACTGTATATAGGAGGCTATTTTGGGGCTCATGTTGTATATAAGGAGCTATGTGAGGGGTTCATACTGTATATAGGAGGCTATGTGGGGGGAAGATACTGTATATAGGAGGCTATGTGGGGTGATGATACTGTATATAGGAAGGCTATGTGGGGCTCATACTGTATATAGGGAGGCTATGTTGGGATCATACTGTATATAGGGAGCTATGTGGGGGGCTCATACTGTATATAGGGAGCTATGTGGGGGGCTCATACTGTATATAGGGAGCAATGTGGGGGGCTCATACTGTATATAAGGAGTTATGTGGGGGCTCATACTGTATATAGGGAGGCTATTGGGGCTCATACTGTATATAAGGAGCTATGCGGGGGCTCATACTGTATATAGGAGGCTATTTGGGGGCTCATACTGTATGTAGGAGGTTATTTGGGGGCTCATACTGTATATAGGAGGCTATTTGGGGGCTCATACTGTATATAGGGAGCTATGTGGGGCTTATACTGTGCATAGGGAGTTATGTGGGGACTCATACTGTATCTAGGGGCTTTGTGGGGACTCATACAGTATATAGGGGGATGTCAGCATACTTAATTCTGCTCAATATTAAGTCATACAATTAATATAATTTTTTTAAAATTATTTTGTTAATATTAATATTGAGCAGAATTAATTTCAGCCTATTGGTTCAGCCTCCACAACAGTCACGGTCTCTCATGTGGCCCCTTGGGAACATTAATCTCCCAACCCTGCTCTGCTATATATAGCGCTATGTTATGTATAGGGTTGTACATAATGGAAAAAAATCTCATGCCGCAGAACCTCCACTTGTTTACCTGCTACGGTTGGGGTGAGTGAGAGCCCGTCAGCTGTTATGGAAGTGAACATGCCTGCTGTTTTTTGACTGATCTCAGACACTGAGCACACCCCATCTTTCTTAATCCAACATTACATCTCTGCCTGCACCTCTCTCATAGTCCAGCAGCTTGTCATGTTTACCCTACTCCACCCTCTCTCAGCACAGCAGCCAGCCCTCAATTCCACAGTTGTGGTCACATAAAAGTTTGTTTCTTCCTACACATGCCAAAGGAGAGAGCTTGAATTTCCCCATATCCAATCGGTTGGCCACGGAAATGCTGCCTTTCCGTCTGGTGGATACAGACGGTTTCCGAAAGCTGATGGCCATCTCAGTCCCCCAGTACCAGTTGCCCAGTTGCCATTTCTTCTCTAAGAAAGATGCGCTACACCAGCATGTACCAGACAACATCTCTTATTCTTTGAAAAAAATCTAGGTCTGCCAGGGTGCATTTCACCACAGACACATGGACGAGTAAGCATGGCCAGGGGCGTTACATGTCGCTGATTGGGCACTAGGTGACTCTGGCGGTTGTGGGGGCAGGCGGGGAATGGGCTGCTCCACAAGTTTTGGAATCCCCAAGGCTTGCAGGGCGCTTGGGGATGGAGAACTAAACGACTACCCACCAGAAGATGGAGAACTAAGCTACTATACAACAGGGGTTGTAGAACTAAACTACTAAATACCTTGGGTTGGAAAACAAAATAAATACACACCAGAACATGGAGAACTAAACTAATAGACAACAGTGGTTGGAGAACTAAACTACTAAACAGCTAGGATTGGAGAACTAAACCACTACACACCAGGGGATGGAGAGCTAAATCACTAGACACCAAGTCTTGGAATCCCCAAGACTTGCAGGACAAACCTCTGTATCTAACACTTCCTCCACTGCTTCTGCCTCCTCTACCTCCTCTAAGGCCTTCACCTGTGCCCTCAACCTCTGCCTTAATGAGACACATGTTCTAACATTCGACAGAGAATCTCCCCCATCTCCGTACTGCGCAGTATTTAATATGCCTTGGAGATCGCAGTCATATAGATCAATAGTTGTGGACAACTATCTATGTCGAGTTTGAGCAATGGCTTTCTCCACAGAACCTGGAGCCAAGGAAGGCCATGTGCAATAACGGTGCAAACCTGGTGGCGGCCCTACACTGGGGCAACCGCACATACGTGCCTTGTATGGCACACATCCTCAATCTGATGGTACAGCAATTTCTGTGCTATCCTGGCTGTATATACTGCTGCAAAAACCACGGTCTCTGTGTGCTCACTTCTGCCATTTACAACCCGCGGGTCATCGACTTGCGTCGCTACTGAGATCTTTCGGCCTACCGATTAACCGTTTGATATGCGATGTGCCGACATGGTGTAATTCAACTCTGCACATGTTGCAGCAACTGTGGCAGCGGCGACGAGCCCTGATGCAGTATCTCATGTCGTATAGCCTGGGCAAACGCAGTGCAGATGTGGTGCAAATCACACTTGCGAAGTGGACACAGATGAAGGACCTCTACACCCTTCTGCACATTTTAGAAATGGCTACTAAGATGGTTAGTGCTGACGATGCCATCATCATCGCTATTTCGGTCATCTACATGCTGGAGCACACTTTGAATAGTCCGCAGGAGGAGGTGGTGGTCTCAGGGGAAGAGAAGGAAGCAGAGGGGGCTGCAGAAGCGCTAACAATATCTCTAAGTTGTCGCACAGGCGGTTGCCATGGGAGGGTGGATTACAGTTATCAGGGGATGCTCATGGTACCAGACAAACTGTCAGTGAAGGTGCAGGAGCCGATGAACAAATGGAGGAGGACAAGGAGTAAGAGTTGATTGATGTAAGATGAAGAGGATAATGATCTCTCTGCTGTTCGTGGTTGACAGGATGGGATGGAGGAAACAAGCTTAAGTATTATCCTGCCACCAACACACTATGGCCTTGGACCTCATGAAAGAGACCGACCCATAATTGCCTATTTGCAGCACTATCTGCAACATGATTGTTGCCCGTATTGTTAGTATTAGAAATAGTGCTGACTACTGGGTTGCCACTCTGTTCGATCCATGGTACAAGAGTAAATTTTGCCAGATGCTTTCAACTCCTGGAAAGGGACATGCCCATGCTGGAGTATCAAAACATGCTTGAAGACAATCTTGAGAATGGTTTCCCCCGAGACAGCAGTGAGGCACACAGTGTGTATTGCAGTTATAGACTTCCAACCCCAGGAACGTTGAATCTTCAACACAAAAACATTACCAGCCTTGCAGCACTGGGGTCCTGTGTCCCGACCCCATCAAGGACAACATCTGCAAGGAATTTGTATGTTCTCCTTGTGTTTGTTTGAGTACTCATTTTTCTTCCCACACTCCAAAGACATACTGATGAGAAATTTAGATTGGGAGCCCCTAACATCTGTAAAGCGCTGTGGAATTAATGGTGCTATATGAGTAAAATAAATGTAAAAAAATAAAATCTCTGAGTCGTTTCACTCCTTTTTTAGACTGGACCGTGCAACTGCAGACCAAAGTACAAGTTTGACACGTAGTGAACGACTGAAGAACATGGTGCAGGAGTATCATGAGCTCAATAACAATGCCATTGGGGGGGGTTGAACCCTTTTGAATTTTGGCCTAGAAAAATTGAAGAGTGCCCTGAGCTCGCCTGTCACGCCTTAGAAGTTTTGTCATGGGCGGCAGCCAGTGTTCTCTCAGAACGTGTCTTCAGTGCTGCTGGTGTGTGTAGTGCCGGCGTCCCTGCCCTCTGCTAGGCAGGGACGCTGTTCCCCTCACCGCTCTGCTCCGTGCCCGGCGTCCCTTTCCCGCTCTGCTGGCAGCGCGCGCTCCTTCCCGGCCACTGTGCTTAGGGCGCGCGCGCTCTCCCTCCCTCTTAAAGGGGCCGCGCGCGCCGTCCTAAGGAGTCCCCGGCCAATGGCCGGAGGACTTTACCATATATAAGGCACCTCCTCCAAAATGGAGGTGCCCGAGCAATGTTGTTTGCACCTGTGTCTCACCTGTGCTTCAGCCCTCAGGTCCCGTTGCCAGTTACCTGCCAGTTACCTGCCAGATTCCTGCCTGATTACTTGCTACCTGCCTGCTAGTCTGAGGTCCGACGGTCTGCCTTACTAATCCTGTCAGTCTGTCTAAGGACCAGCCTGCCCGCTCACCTGGGAGCGCACATCTGCTACCTGCCTGCTAGCCTACCTGGAGGCTCCGCCGTCACGTGCTGTGACCACCTGCCTGTCCAGTGACTCCTGCCCGCTCACCTGGGAGCGCTCATCTGCTACCTGTCTGCTTGCCTACCCGGAGGCTCTGCCGTCACGTGCTGTGACCACCCGCCTGTCCAGAGACTTCTGCCCGCTCACCTGGGAGCGCTCATCTGTCGCCTGTCCGCTGGTCTTCCTGGAGGCTCCGCCGTCACATGCTGTGACCACCCGTTCATCCAGAGACTCTCGCCTGCTCACCTGGGAGCTCACGTCTATCTTCAGCCGCCACAGGTCGTACCAACCCTATACCTAGAGACTGCCCCGGTCACTTGCCGTGACCTCCAGCCCGTTCACTCAGAGACTGTCCCGTTCACTCTGAGACTGTCCCGTTCACCTGCTGAGACTTCCAGCCCGTCTTCCCTGGTCGCCACCCGATCCCTTACAAGGACCGCCCCCTTGTATAGTAGCTCAGAGGTTCCGCCTCCCAGACCCGTTACAGTTTGCTCGGGCCATGGAACCCGGTGGCACCCAAGCTCCCTCGCTCTCGGACCTGTGTCATGAACTGTCCCGTCAAAGGTCCCAACAGGAGTCCATTCTGGGTTACCTACGGAATGTCAATACTCGCCTGGACACTCTGACTGCTCCACCAGCAACCTCCGCCAGTGCCATGTCTCGCAATCCGGCAGCTCCACTGCCCACTAATACCATGGTATCTTACCCCGGACCCCGGCTTTCTGCACCTCCTCGCTTCGGAGGCGACTCCGCCCAGGCTCGGGGCTTCATAAGTCAGTGCACCCTGCACTTTGAACTATTATCTCACCAGTTTAACTCCGACCGGGCCAAAATTGCATTCATCATGTCCCATCTCACCGGGGAGGCCCTGGCCTGGCTAAATCCTCTATGGGAGAGAGGAGACCCCCTGGTATCCAACTTGCCTGCTTTTCTCACGGCTTTCCGGAAAGTCTTCGACGAACCCGGACGGAAGACCTCATCCGCATCATCTCTGCTACGCCTCCGTCAGGAAAGTCTCACCGTGGGCCAATATGCCATACGGTTCTGTACCCTTGCCTCGGAGCTGGCCTGGGATAACGACGCTCTGGTTTCCATCTTCTGGGAGGGTCTGTCCGGCCGTATTAAAGATGAGCTTGCCGGTCGGGACATTCCTACCACTCTCGATGATTTAATAACTCTTGCCACCCGGATTGACCTACGGTTCCAGGAGCGTGCCAGAGAGGTCACCCGTGAGAGGAGATTACCACGTCTAGCTCCTACTTTTCAGAAACCCATCACTCCTTCTGTCTCTTACCAGGTACACTCTCCTGAGCCTATGCAGGTCGACCAGACCAAGATGGTCAAGACCCGTCAGGACTTACGCCGTGCCGAGGGGACCTGCTTCTACTGTGGCAGTAAGGAGCACCGGATCCATGCGTGCCCGGAGAGGTCGGGAAATGCCTGTGTCTAGGTTTGCTCAGAGAGGTCCACCTAGACAAGAATAAATCCTCTCCATCCCTGCTGTTGTCAGTTTCAATCGTCTACGGGGAGAACCGTTATTTCGAACTAGCCCAACTTGACTCTGGAGCAGCCAGGAATCTTATCTCACAGTCCCTGGTAGAGAAATACCGCATCCCCACCAAACCTCTGGCTGTACCCTTGTCTGTTGCTGCCGTGGATGGGGGGCTCTTACCACGCCCCATCCAACTCATCACCGAATCCATTACTCTGCAGGTGGGAATGCTGCATTCTGAAAGTATCTCCTTCCATGTTCTGCCTGGACTCTCTCACGCCCTCCTGCTAGGTCTACCTTGGCTCCAGAGACATGCACCCGTTCTTGACTGGCAGACCGGAGAAGTCCTTCGCTGGGGACAGGGCTGCCATAAGACCTGTCTGGTTCCCGTCCATCCCGTCCGTCCTTCTCCTACCCCAGCTAATCTACCTGGACTTCCGATCCCTTATTGGTCTTATGCTGATGTCTTTAATAAAAAGGAAGCAGAGACACTACCCCCTCATAGACCATACGACTGCCCTATCGACTTGTTACCTGGTACTTCTCCTCCCCGTGGGCGTATTTATCCATTATCCGCTGCTGAGACCCGCTCGATGTCCGAATATATTGAGGAGAATCTGGCCAGGGGATTCATCAGGAAATCTACCTCCCCGGCGGGAGCAGGCTTCTTTTTCGTCAAAAAGAAGGATGGCTCTCTCCGTCCCTGTATAGACTATAGAGGCCTTAACCAGATCACGGTGAAGAATAAGTACCCCCTTCCGCTCATTCCGGAGTTATTTGATCGTCTGAGGGGGGCTAGAATCTTCACCAAACTAGACCTCCGTGGGGCGTACAACCTGGTTCGTATCCGTCAGGGGGATGAATGGAAGACGGCATTCAACACCCGGGACGGCCACTATGAATATCTGGTAATGCCCTTTGGCCTCTGTAACGCTCCTGCCGTCTTTCAAGAGTTGGTCAATGACATCTTCCGGGACCTTCTCTACTCCTGCGTAGTGGTGTACCTGGACGACATCTTGGTCTTCTCTCCGGATCTCCAGACTCACCGGAGGGACGTTCGTCAGGTCCTGCTCAGGCTCAGGCAGAACCATCTCTACGCTAAATATGAGAAGTGCCTCTTTGAGCAGACCTCGCTTCCGTTTCTGGGCTACATTATCTCTCAGACCGGCCTACAAATGGATCCTGAGAAACTGTCTGCCATCGAGAAATGGCCCCGACCGGAGGGGTTGAAGGCCATTCAGCGATTCCTGGGCTTCGCCAACTACTACCGCCTCTTCATACCACACTTCTCTTCCCGGACTGCCCCAATTTCCGCGCTCACCCGTAAGGGTACTAATCCCAAAGAGTGGCCGCCCGAAGCAGAGGAGGCCTTTCTTTCCCTAAAACAGGCCTTCTCTTCCGCCCCGGTGCTGCATCGCCCGGACGGCAACAAGCAGTTCTTCCTGGAAGTTGATGCCTCCTCCTCTGGAGCCGGAGCGGTACTTACTCAAAAATCATCTTCCGGGAGAATGGTAACTTGTGGCTTCTTCTCCAAACTCTTCTCCTCTTCTGAGCGCAACTATTCCATAGGAGACCGAGAGTTATTGGCCATCAAGCTGGCGTTGGAGGAGTGGCGTTACCTACTCGAGGGGGCTCTTCATCCGGTAATAATTTACACTGACCACAAGAACTTGGCTTACCTCCAGCATGCCCAGAGACTTAACCCACTCCAAGCCCGGTGGTCCTTGTTTTTTGCTCGCTTTGATTTTGTTCTTCATTTTCGCCCGGCTGACAAAAACGTCAAAGCAGACGCCTTGTCCCGATCCTTTCTGGTGTCCGATCTCGAGGAAGAACCTAAACATATCATCGATCCCGCCAGAGTAATGCAGGTGGCTCCCGTGAGTCTAAATCGTCTCCCTCCCGGTAAGACGTTTGTTTCAGTACCTGATCGGGAGAAGATCCTACACTGGGGCCATTCGTCTAAGCTAGCTGGCCACGCCGGTCAGAAAAAGACCCTCCAGCTTATTACCCGGCACTATTGGTGGCCTACCCTGCACAAGGACGTAATAGACTTTGTTTCTGCCTGTGTGTCCTGCGCCCGCAACAAAGTCCCGAGACATCTGCCAGCCGGACGCCTCCTTCCGCTTCCTGTGCCTGCTGCCCCCTGGCAGCATATTGCTATGGACTTCATAACTGATCTCCCCGTCTCTGTCGGTTGTACGGTCATTTGGGTGGTCGCTGACCGCTTTTCCAAGATGGCTCACTTTATTCCCCTGCCAGGCCTCCCGTCTGCACCCGAGCTGGCTAAAGACTTTATCCGCCATATCTTCCGTCTTCATGGCCTGCCCCTCCACATCGTGTCGGATCGTGGGGTACAGTTCACCTCACGTTTCTGGAGAGCCACTTGTAAACTACTAGACGTCACCCTGGACTTCTCCTCCGCTTACCACCCACAGTCCAATGGTCAAGTGGAGCGGATCAATCAGAACCTGACCAGTTACCTCCGGCACTTCGTTAATGCCCACCATTCTGACTGGGTGGATCTCCTACCATGGGCCGAGTTCTCTTATAATAATCACGAGAGCGAATCCTCCTCCAAATCCCCGTTTTTTGTAGTTTTCGGTCAGCATCCTCGGATTCCTTTTACTGTCTCCACCTCTGTGGACAACCCGGCTGCGGAATCTCTCGTTAGCAAATTTTCCTCCATATGGGAGAGTACCCGGTCCGCACTCCTTCTGTCATCCGAGCGTATGAAAAGACACGCTGACAAAAAACGCCTGGATCCTCCACAATTTCGTCCAGGAGATAAGGTCTGGCTCTCATCTAAATATGTTCGACTCAAGATACCTTCTTACAAGTTAGGGCCTCGGTTCATCGGTCCTCTGGAGGTCATCAGTCAGATCAACCCGGTGGCCTATAAATTGAAACTCCCGGCCAACTTACGGATCCCTAACTCCTTCCATGTATCTCTCCTCAAACCCGTGGTGCTTAACTCTTTTTCCAAGTCTACAGGTACGCCTCCTGCTCCGGTTTCCGCTGAGGACGAGTTTGAGGTAGAGAACATTCTTGCTACCAAAAGGGTAAGAGGGAAGACCTTTCTTCTGGTAGATTGGAAGGGGTTTGGTCCTGAGGAGAGAACGTGGGAGCCCCGGGAGAACATCCATGCCCCTCTCATCCTTGCTAAATTTCTGTCTGGCCTAAAAAAGGGGGGGCCTAAAGGGGGGGGTACTGTAGTGCCGGCGTCCCTGCCCTCTGCTAGGCAGGGACGCTGTTCCCCTCACCGCTCTGCTCCGTGCCCGGCGTCCCTCTCCCGCTCTGCTGGCAGCGCGCGCTCCTTCCCGGCCACTGTGCTTAGGGCGCGCGCGCTTTCCCTTCCTCTTAAAGGGGCCGCGCGCGCCGTCCTAAGGAGTCCCCGGCCAATGGCCGGAGGACTTTACCATATATAAGGCACCTCCTCCAAAATGGAGGTGCCCGAGCAATGTTGTTTGCACCTGTGTCTCACCTGTGCTTCAGCCCTCAGGTCCCGTTGCCAGTTACCTGCCAGTTACCTGCCAGATTCCTGCCTGATTACTTGCTACCTGCCTGCTAGTCTGAGGTCCGACGGTCTGCCTTACTAATCCTGTCAGTCTGTCTAAGGACCAGCCTGCCCGCTCACCTGGGAGCGCACATCTGCTACCTGCCTGCTAGCCTACCTGGAGGCTCCGCCGTCACGTGCTGTGACCACCTGCCTGTCCAGTGACTCCTGCCCGCTCACCTGGGAGCGCTCATCTGCTACCTGTCTGCTTGCCTACCCGGAGGCTCTGCCGTCACGTGCTGTGACCACCCGCCTGTCCAGAGACTTCTGCCCGCTCACCTGGGAGCGCTCATCTGTCGCCTGTCCGCTGGTCTTCCTGGAGGCTCCGCCGTCACATGCTGTGACCACCCGTTCATCCAGAGACTCTCGCCTGCTCACCTGGGAGCTCACGTCTATCTTCAGCCGCCACAGGTCATACCAACCCTATACCTAGAGACTGCCCCGGTCACTTGCCGTGACCTCCAGCCCGTTCACTCAGAGACTGTCCCGTTCACTCTGAGACTGTCCCGTTCACCTGCTGAGACTTCCAGCCCGTCTTCCCTGGTCGCCACCCGCTCCCTTACAAGGACCGCCCCCTTGTATAGTAGCTCAGAGGTTCCGCCTCCCAGACCCGTTACAGTGTGTTGTTGAATAAGCGCATGTGGCTGTCCCCTGAAAGTGTAGACCTCCTAACTTTTATCAAGATGAACAAGTCATGGATCACCAATGACTTTTGCACCCCAGTCGCAGAACGGGAAGACTAGGCGATGGTGTACATTTTAGTGTGCTGCATTGTTCATGCGTAATTGCAGTCTGTGACACCTTTGTCTTGGCTTCTGTGCCTGTTGTTCTAGTGCTGCTGATGTTACTACAAATTTTTTGAAATGTGGAGACTCCAAGTTGGGTCTCCATCTAATGGGTTGCCTGTAGTGGAGTCAGAGCCCCATTATACTATTTCTACTATGGGGAAATTGATAATGTCTGTAAAGCACTGTGGAATTATTGGCGCTATATAAGTGAATAAAATAAATGAATAGAAATTGATGCCACTTTTGTGGTTGTCTGACCCGTCGAAGCGCATTTGGGCAAAATGGGCATCGTTAAAACAGGTGTAGCACGTACACCTTCCAGCTTGTGTTTTTATTCATGAAACAATAAAGAAGCAACTTTTATTCAGACCAGTGAGTGCCTTCTACCTTTTTTTAATTTTATGTACACTTGTAGTGTAACGGGGGGCAGGGTGGTAGTCAGTGGCGAGTGGCATGTCAGTTTCAGTGTCTGGATCTTCACCCTGGCCTGCTACAGACAATGAGGACTCTGAGAATCCCTGGGTGTGTGTGGGCTGTGGTGATTCTGTGGAGGAGACCTCCATACTCACTTCTGACCCGCTGTCCCTGGTGTCGACTCTTTCAGCCTTCAGAAGGAGGAGACCGGACAGTTGATAAATACCAAGTCTATTTACTTGTCAAACTATCAGCATACAAAGGATAGCAGGAATTACACTTATTAATTTCTGTACCAAACGGAGGGACGTTCTTGGCGGTTACTGGCGATGGCACAATACTTGTGGCAAATGTTACAATTCACAGTTCAGGCAGAGGACCTCCATATTACTAATGCAGCACCACCGGGGTCGATGTGTTTCGCCGTGGAACTGCACTCAGACCAATCTTTCCTCGAGAACAGAAGTAAGGGAGCTTCTCCCACTATCTTCTTTCTATTCGTGCCCAGACCTCTCTGTTTCCGTCCATCTGACTGCAGCTCTCGGGCCTATCCAGCACTAGGGCCGTTCCCACCACCTCTCTTAGAACGTCTCTTCCTCATTGTAGGTCCCCTAACTTGCCTGTGTCTGGAGAACACTATCACACCGTAATTTTGCTGAGAACACTTGCTTCTTGTTACACTGATTTCCACACACACCCTTCTGTTGTATTGGTTCCTGTAACCTCCTGACAGTGACTAATCACTGTCCCTCACTCCACTAACTAAGATGGCTGAAAACTAACCTCCCAGAGATCCCTCAGTTCCCCCTTGTCACTGAGAGCCGCATATCCTAGGTTAACCCTCTATGTGCCCCCAACTACCATGAGGGTAAGATAATACAAGTATAAACCTCTGCTGCCATCTAATGGCCGTACCTGAAAACCACAGTTTTTTTCAGATAACTAAAACATACACAGTTATTAAAACAGTATAGTTCTATAGGGGGGGGGGGGTTGAGGAGATAATCACCCCACACCCCTCACAGAACTTTTATATACTACTTGTACTTGTCTGACCCGTCGAAGTGCATTTGCGCGAAACGGCCGTCATCAAAACAGGTGTAGCACGTACACCTCCCAGCTTGTGTTTTTATTCATGAAACAGTAAAGAAGCAACTTTTATTCAGACAAGTGAGTGCCTTCAACCTTTTATTCATTGCATTGTGATGTGCTGTCTGCTCACTTCAACGCCCTTCCTCCTCAGCCAAAAGCAGGCAGCAACCAGGCATCAGAACAGGCCTGCAGACTCATTGTGCTCTAGTTATTTTAGACAACACTTACTCTCGCCAAAGGACGTCTGTGAATTATAACAAGGGATATGCAAATATATGCAAATAGGAGGGTCTGTGCACGTGAAAGTAAGGCCCCATCCTATCTTAAGATAAGATAAGATAAGATATACTTTATTTATCCCGGAGGAAATTGCGGTATCACAGCAGCAGAACACAGATCTCGAACATGACACATATGATAACATAACATTTGGAATGCTTTAGACATTGCTTTTCAGACATTTGTTAAACACCCCCATAGCAGGTTATTAAGCAGCTGCTAATCAGCTTCATATAGCAAATCAGCGGTCGTTAAAAGGCTTCAATTGCCCAATGTTCATGCACCTTAGATCTACGTATTTGACTCCATGATGACTTCTCATATCCACAGCCGTCTCTGCAGACTTCCATCTTCTCCAGTCTTCGGCAGCACATCCCAAAACGCTGCCGATAAAAATAAGAGTGTGATTATAATGTTCCTGAATAAGAACAACCACCCAAGCTGTGCCCTAAATAAACTATTACACACACGCCGCTAGGTTCAGATAGAGGCGAGACAGGTTACATGAATTCTTTGGAATCCTGGGGGAACCATCACTCAGGGCGACCATAGACCATGTGCTGCAGCTTCTCTCAGGCACATAGGGGTATTGACCCTCAGGCACAGACACGTAGGTTGTTTCACTTGCTGACCAGACACACTTGACAAGAGTCCTCATAAACGGTAGAACAGTAACATTTAATAAGAAGTCGCACAGACATTGCAAGTTAAATCTTATGAGCAACAGGTTCCAGTGACAAACAATACAGTTTCTTTACTGTGAACAGCAGCAGTCCACAGTCTTCCCAGTAGTACAGGACAGCACAGTTGTAATGCAAAGGCACATTGATGAACACCGCATTCTTTACAGCACAGTGAGATGGAGAAGGGGGGAAGGGTTTGCTGAGGGAGATGATCCCTGTAACACCATTTCTTCTAGTCCTTATCTTTCTGCCTGACAATACTCTGCACTGTTAGTTCAGGAACTCTACCTGACCTGTGCTTAGCTTCACTCCTGACTTGAATCCTTTTCACTTGCAGGTGCGCTTCTGTGAAATACAGAACACACACACCACCTTTCTTTTCTGCTCCAGCCAGACTTCCCCACAATCCCCCTGGGGCTCTGTTAAAACACTCCACTTCTCTTGTGACTGTGTTAACCTCTCTAGTTGCTGGATTCTTCTGGATCATAACACTTCCTGTCTCATGTGCTTGTGTTACTTCTAATAGTTGCTGAATGCTTTTAAATCAACAGCACTACTTCCGCATGTCACACTCTGCAACAACACTACTTCTGCATGTCACACTCTTCCCTCCTTTTTGAATGTTATCCTTGACATTCCTCTTAATTGGTCAATCTGACCAATTCTGAGACAGTGGTGAAAGTAGGATAACTTTATATACAAACTGGCATTGTGAAATTGGTATAACGTTCATAAACATTGATAACAAGCTAATCTTATGACCTTTTTCTTGTAGGATGCCTGTAAGAAATAAACAGTTAACACAATTAAAACAAACAGCATCTCTTCAGCTGGAGCTTTTCGTACGTCTTCAACCAGCTCTCTCTCTTTATGCTTTAACAGTTCTTTGTTTCTACAAAATCTTTTAAGGAAAATCAAAGCATGAAAACAAGTCTTTCCACCAGGCAACATCTTCCATACTGCCTCACGGTGGTGAGTACCACTCAAGTGGGCTTACCTGGTCCACAGGCAGAGATACCTGTTTCCAGTCGACAGTCCTTGGCACTTGACTCAGTTCACCAAGTGTCTCATACGTCAGCATCATGGACCTCCTGACTTCTTGAGTCGATATCCTCCTTGTGGGTTGTTCCTCAGAGAACACGGGTTCTTCGGTCACAGAAGTTTCTTCCGCCGCACTCATTTCCAATGCTTCCTTGGATGCTCTTGGAGCTGCTTCTGTAAGTTCCTGCACTTCTCCTGAGTCATTTGTTTCTGCACGATCTGGTAATTCCGCTCCTCCTGAGTGTCGATCGTTCTCTTCAGGGGCCGGTGTTCGATCATCAGATCTGAATTGGACTTCATCTGCACTCCTTGTTATGAACTCTGGAGCCTCAGGACTTAGTTCATTCTCCTGAGGATGGTACATCCCTCTCCTTGCCGGTCCGAGAAATTCTTCTCCATCAGAACTTTCAAGTTCACTATCCACCTCTGGAGCTTCAGTCTTTGGAGCTCCCTTAGTCGATCTCAGACGATGTTGGTCTACTTCTGGGAAGTCTTGTTGTGATGGGAGATAATCACAGGGTAGCAGTAAATTCCGATGGACTATTCTGGTTTTCTTGGCTCCCATTTCCAGTTGGATTTCATACACTGGGCTGTCATCAGCTTTCCTCCTTACGACCACATACACCTTGTCTTCCCAGTACGAATGAAGTTTTCCTGGACCGCCTTTCTCAGGTATGTTCTTGAGTATCACCCGGCCTTCCGGTGCCAATTCTGCTCTATAACATTTTCGATCATAGTACTCCTTACTCTTGCTCTGTCCTTGCGTAACCACTTTGGACGCTATGTTGTATGCCTCTGACATCCGTTCCTTCCATTTCCGAACGTACTCCAGATACATTCTGTAAGTCTCTGACACCGGAGTATCAAACATGATGTCGATTGGCAGTCTTGGCGATCGTCCATACAATAGGAAAAAGGGTGAGTAACCCGTTACATCGCTCTTTGTACAGTTATAGACATGTACCACTTTTGACAGAGAACTCTTCCAGTCTCTCTTCTCATCAGCTGTTAAAGTGCGCAAGATCGACAATAATGTCCTGTTAAAACGTTCCACTTGTCCATTACCCTCTGGGTGATAGGGTGTTGTGTGGGATCTCTGAATTCTACAGTATTTTCTTAGCTTGGCAAAGAGCTGGTTCTCAAATTCTCTTTCTTGGTCGTGGTGTAACCTCGTAGGGAACCTAAACCTCAAAGCAAAATCATTGAAGATCTTCTCTGCTGCTGTTTGACCCGATTTATTGGTGCTGGCATATGCTTGAGCAAATCGAGTGAAATGGTCCATCACCACCAAGATGTATTCATAACCACCCTTGCACGTCTCGAGATGTAGAAAGTCTATTGAGACAATCTCAAACGGATATGTAGTTTCGATGTTGCCCATAGGTGCCTGGGTTGATGTTTTATGACATTTATCTTTCAGACACCCACATTCCCTGGTCATGTACCTCTCAATATCTCTCTGCATGTACGGCCAGAAGAAACGTTCACAGATCAAAATTGTTGTCCTTTCCACTCCCAGGTGTCGCATGTTTTCATGGAGTTCTTTGAAGACCAACCTACGGAATACGGAATACTCTGAGTAGTACCAACTGCCGTTTTGTCCTCCTTTATGATACAGGATACCATCTTCACTGAGGTAGAGCCTCGTCCATTCTTTAATTAAAACAGATACTGCTGGTGACTCATTGTCTCTCTCCCATTTACTTGGAAACCGATTTTGGTCCACATAAAATAGTTTTCTACCAATTATCTGATCTTCCCGTTGTGCTCTATGGATTTTCCCTTTTGGTAGTTGTTGAATAGACCGGGGGTGATCTTGTTCCCTCGCTTTTATGGTGGTTTCCACCATCAACGGACACCACAAAGGTGTGTCTTCCTCCTGATAAGCTTGTACTGATTGGGTAGTGCTCTCAATTGCTTCCAGACTGACTTCCTCCAAGCATTCTTGCCTGAACTCCTCAGGCTCTAGTGGCATTCTTGACAATCCATCAGCATCCGCATTGCATTTTCCTGGCCTGTACTTGATGCTGAAATTGAAATCAGCTAGTTCCACGACTCATATCTGACCCATTGCATTCAGTTTGGCTGTAGTAAGGACATAGGTCAAAGGGTTGTTGTCAGTGTATACCTCAAACTCTTTGCTGTAGTAGAGATAATATCTAAATCATTCATAGATAGCCCATTTCAATACCAGGAACTCCAATTTTCCGGAATGTAGATGGTAATTGTAACGGGTCTGGGAGGTGGAACCTCTGAGCTACTATACAAAGGAGCAGTCCTTGTAAGGAAGCGGGTGGCTCCCAGGGAAAGCGGGCAGGCAGTCACGTCAAGTGACAGGGATAGTCTCTTGACAGGCGGGTGGTCACAGCAAATGACAGCAGGATAAGAGTCTCTAGACAGGTGGGTGGTCACGGCAAGTGACAGCAGGGTAAGAGTCTCTCGACAGGCAGGTGGTCACGACAAGTGACAGCAGGATAAGAGACTCTGGACAGGCAGGTGGTCACGGCAAGTGACAGCAGGGTAAGAGTTTCTGGACAGGCAGGTGGTCACAGCAAGTGACGGCTAAACCTCCAGGTAGGCTAGCAGGCGGGTAGCAGGTGAGCGCTCCCAGGTGAGCGGGTAAGAGTCTTTGGACAGGCTGGCAGGCAGGCAGGTATCAGGCAGGTATCAGGCAGGTATCTGGCAGGTGCTTCCTGGTCCACGGGCGGACTGATCCATAGACAGACTGGCAGGTGCTGGTAGGCAGACTGTCGGACCACAGGATTGCAAGCAGGTAGACAGGTATCAGGCAGGTATCAGGCAGGTATCTGGCATGTGCTTCCCGGTCCGCAGGTGGACAGATCCATAGACAGACTAGCAGATGCTGGTAGGCAGACTGTCGGACCGCAGCATTGCAAGCAGGTAGACAGCACTGGAAAACAAGCTGGCAACGGGACCTGAGGGCTGAAGCAGAGTTGAAAGGCTTTGCAACAACATTGCTCGGGCACCTCCATTTTGGAGGAGGTGCCTTATATATGGTGAGATCCTCCGGCCATTGGCCGGGGACTCCTTAGGACGGCGCGCGCGTCCCCTTTAAGAGAGGGAGCGCGCGCGCGGGTGCCCTAAGCACAGTGACCGGGAAGCAGCGCGCGCTGCCAGCAGAGTGGGAGGAGGACGCCGGGCACGGAGCGGAGAGGTGAGGGGAACGGCGTCCCTGCCTAGCAGGAGGCAGGGTCGCTGACGCTACAGTAATTCTTCTCGGCGTCTGTCCACGTTCTAGAACCGTAACCGATGACTCTCATTTTTCCATCTTGATGCTGATACAGGGCAGCTCCCAGTCCAACTTGAGAAGCGTCACAATGAAGAACAAAAGGTAAATTGAAATCAGGAAATCCCAAGATGGGTGGTTTTACCAGGTAGTCTACTAGTTCTTCCAATACCTCCTGGTGGTCTGCTGTCCAGAGAATGGGCTGTTGAAACGAAACGGCGTTGTTTCTTGTAAGCCCGGTCCTACCCGCGTTCTTCTTTTTCTCCATGGGTGCTGTTGTCTCTATCCTCCCACCCAAGAGGAGGTATAGTGGGACAGAAATCCTGGAGAAGTTCCGAATGTAAGTACGATAGTAGGAGAGGAATCCTAATATCTGCCTCAACTCCCCGATGGTAGAGGGCCGCTTGTCTTTTAAGGCCAGTACCGGAGCGATTTCTGCTGGGTCCATGGTATATCCTTCTCTGGACACAATTTTCCCTAGAAATCGGACTTATCTTTTGAACAGTTCACACTTCTCTGGGGTCAACTTAACTCCGTGTTGTTGATACCATTGTAATATGGTCCTCACGTGTTCAACATGCTCCCGGAAAGTTTTGCTGTGCACCACATTGTCATTCAAGTACGGTTGGCAGATATCGTTCCTCAATCCTTCTAAACATGTCTCCATGCTCCTATGGAATTCTGCTAGAGCTGAACTGAGCCCAAATGGTATGCAGATCCACTCATATAATCCCCATGGTGTGATGAATGCTTTCAAGGGTCTACTGGACTCTTCAAGAAACCCTTGGTGGTATGCGTTACCCTGATAGAGAACAGAAAACCAGATGCTTTCTGTATCGGGTGACGATCAGGTACTGACTTTCGGTTTAGTTCTTGGTAATCACAACAAAGTCTCAACGTACCGTCCTTCTTCCTAACACAGACAATAGGAGAGAAATAAGACGACTTTGACTTTTGGACCCAACCTCTATTGATGAGATCTTGTAAATATTCTTTCACTTCACGATGTAATGGTTTTGGCACAGACATGATTACTGGGGTCGTGTCTTTCAAATTGATTTTCAAATACAACGACGGGATACAGCCTATATCAGAGTCATCTTTGGAGAACGTATGACACTCTTCTCTCAGAATCTGTTTTGCTACCGCTAGATCTTCAGCACACAAGTGTTCCAAGGGTACTGGGGATCCCAGGACCCGGCGGTGGGTTGCACAATTTCCTCCCCTGGGCAACTCCTGTTGCTTGAGACTGAATTCCCTATAGACCCCTGGACTGGTCTCACACTGGCTGGATATTGTTATGATCTGCAACAAGTACTAAGGAAAGAAAGGGGAAAGCTATCCCTACAGTAAAACTAAGCTGAATCCCTACGATGTAGCGGGCTGCCTGTTCCTTGCGAACAGACCCGCCTTAGTCCATGGCTAGTCTGAATGAAGACCTATAGCATAAAGGGAAGGGGTCCCTAAAAGAACTAAGGACAGGAACAAAAATGGGACACCTCCTGAACAGAGAAAGTTGTTGCAGAACACAAAAAGATAAACTGACAAAAAGGTACTAGAGGTCCAAGAAGGACCAAGCGAACTGACAGAGAAAGGCACCGAAGCACCTAGCTAGCAAAACAGTCAAACAACACTGAAGTCCAGCCCAGCCAAAAGGGCGGAGCTGAAATATAAAGGCAGATGGTCACGTGACCGCAAAACACAAGGTGGAAAAAACAAACAGGAGGGTTCTAACAGTACCCCCTCTTTTATGAGGATCCTCCAAGACCAGGCCTATCTGGAAACCTCTTGTGGAAAGCTCTAACAAGCCTAGGAGCAGAGACATCATCCGCCCTTACCCAGTAGTTACCTTCGGGACTGAACCCCTTCCAGGAGACGAGATACTGTAATCTCCCTCTATGCCATCTAGAATTCTAGATATGAGAAATTTCATATTCGTCATCTTCCACCACAGGAGGAACTGTGACAGTGGCATCCCTACCTGATACATCAACCTTTTTCAACAAGGAAACATGAAACACAGGATTAATCTTCCAGGAAGTAGGGACATCCAACCTAACCACAGACGGGTTAACAACCTGAAGCACTTTAAATGGACCGACAAACTTAGGACCCAGTTTTTTTTAGAGGGAATCCTCAACCGCAAGTTCCTTGAGGACAACCAAACCATGTCACCACACAGTAAACAAAACCTCCTTACGTTTCCTGTCAAAATACTTCTTGGACTTCTCGAAGGTTTCAACGTACATTAGTCCAAACTCTCTCCAAATCACCGGAAAAATTCTCCTCTTCCAGCACCACCAACCCCAATTTGGAGAACGAACCAAAAGACGGATGTCTCCCAGTACAACAAAAAAAAAAGGAGAACACCCAGCAGAGGAGGATGTATGATTGTTAAGAGAAAATTCTGCGAGAGGCAGAAACTCAGACCACACCTCTTGATTGTCCGCCACAAAACAACGCAAAAACTGTTCAACATCCTGGTTCTTTCTTTCAGTCTGTCCATTAGACTCAGGATGATACCCAGATGAAAATGACAAATGGATTCCCAACCTGTCACAAAAAGCACGCCAAAAGTGAGCCACAAACTGAGGTCCTCTATCAGAAACAATATCCGTGGAAGCGCCATAAAGCTTGACACTCTCTTTAACAAACGCCTTAGCGAGTGTCTAGGCGCAGGGCAACTTAATGAATGGAATCAAATTACACATCTTACTAAAACGGTCCACGACCACCCAGATGACAGTAAAACCCTCGGACACAGGCAGATCAGTAATAAAATCCATTGTGAGATGCGTCCAAGTAGCACTAGGAATCTCCAGAGGACAAAGCAACCCCGCAGCAGGAGTATGTGAAGCCTTTGACCTAGCACACACACTACATTGACGCACCCACTTGATGACTTCTTTCTGCCATCCAGGCCACCAAAAACTGCCACTGATAAGTCTCTTAGTCTCAGAAATTCCTGGATGACCTGCCAACCGAGACTCATGACACTCCACAAACAAATCTGTTCTAAAGGTTCTAGGCACAAACAACCTCCAATGGGGAGTGTTAGATGGAGTATCATCTTCAGCTTTCAGAATCCCATTCTCCAAAACGGAGTCCAATGCCTCCACCACAACTCCTTTCTGTAAAATGCTCTCCTCCTCCTCGGCACCGACCGTAGGAGAGAAGCTGCGAGATTAAGCATCGGCTTTAACATTCTTAGTACCAGGGATATAGGTAATAGAAAAATGAAACCGAGAAAAAAAAGTGCCCACCTAGCTTGACGGACATTCAAGCGTTTGGCAGCATCCAGATAGATCAAATTCTTATGATCTGTGAAAACCTGAATAGGAAATCTAGCGCCTTCCAAAAAATAACGCCAATGTTCAAACGCGAGTTTAATAGCCAGCAACTCCCAATTTCCAACATCATAATTCAGTTCGGTTACGAAATTTTTTTCGAAAAGAAGGCACAAGGATGTACTCCATCCCTGTTCTCCTGAGACAAAACTGCTCTGACCCCCACCGATGAAGCATCGTACTTGACCAAAAAAGCCTTGGTCTCATCAGGCTGCATAAGAATAGGGGCAGAACTGAACCTCTCTTTGAGATACTTAAATGCTTCAATGGCCTCAGTAGTCCACTGGACCGTATTCGTACCTTTCCTGGTGAGATCGGTTTGAGGTTTAACAATTACAGAAAAATTCTTAATGAATTTCCTGTAATAATTGGCAAAACCCCAAAATCTCTGTATAGATTTCAAACCAATAGGCCTAGGCCATTCCTGCACAGCCTGAACCTTCACCGGGTCCATCTCAAAGCCCTCGCTGGAGACAATGTAGCCCAAAAAACTAATTTTCTGCACAGCGAACTCACATTTCTCCAGCTTAGCAAAGAGTGAATTATCACTCAATAACTGCAAAACTTCACATACACTCTCCCAATGGGACTCCAGATCTGGCGAATAAATCAAAATGTCATCTAAATACACAACCACATTCTTACCAATCAAAGGTCTCAGGATGTCATTAATAAGGTTCTGAAAAAATGCAGGTGCATTGGTAAGACCAAAAGGCATCAGCAGATTCTCAAAATGACCTACCGGAGTGTTAAAAGCAGATTTCTATTCATCACCCTCCTTCACTCGTAACAAATTGTATGCCCACCGGAGATCAATCTTAGAGAACCACTTGGACCCCACTAACTGGCTGAATCCCTACGATGTAGCGGGCTGCCTGTTCCTTGCGAACAGACCCGCCTTAGTCCTCGGCTAGTCTGAACGAAGACCTATAGCATAAAGGGAAGGGGTCCCTAAAAGAACTAAGGACTAGAACAAAAATGGGACACCTCCTGAACAGAGAAAGTTGTTACAGAACACAAAAAGATAAACTGACAAAAAGGTACTAGAGGTCCCAGAAGGACCAAGCGAACTGACAGAGATAGGCACCGCGGCACCTGGCTAGCAAAACAGTCAAACAACACTGAAGTCCAGCACAGCCAAAAGGGCAGAGCTGGAATATAAAGACAGATGGTCACGTGACCACAAAACACAAGATGGAAAAAACAAACAGGAGGGTTCTAACAGATATACAGTTTTAATGGTTTCAATGTGACCTAACACAGTCTTTGGATCCAGTCTAATTTTGTGTTTGTTTCATCACCGGTACTGTCACTTGAGCAAACCCACCAGTAGGAATCATAAGCACAGTCTCACCTTGAACTAGGCCTTCTGGAAGTTCTGAGGAGTCTTTTGGTACGAACAGTCTTTTCTGGACTTTTCTTCCCGGTTCTACCCGAACTCCACACATCACCCCCACCATTTGTTTTGCAGGGATGATGGTTGGGCGCAAGCCTACCTTGACTTCTTTTAGGTCCATTGTATTCTGTGCTTTCTTTACTCTATTAATCAAGTTTTCCACCATGGCATTATGTATGGTGAACGATGTGGCGATTGCATCCACCACCAACGCCCCTGCCTTGTGTTTCGTGATGACCTCACTGTTTACATTATAACCCAGGATAGGATAATCTGCCACGTTCTGATCACTGGTCACGAGAAAAGGTACCAAAAGCTTGATAGTGTTGCTGTTCTACGTGACCCTGAGTTGGAAAGTCACTTCCACCCAGCTTATGAAAGGGATTTCGGTCTGGTTCCACTGGTCCCAAGAGTTCTTTTAGTGACTGAAGGTAGGTATGGGGCATGTAGCTCCTTCTCCATTCTTTATTTAAAAGGTTATTTTGAGCTCCTGTGTCCCACAATGCTTTTACTGGGAGTCCATCTAGCTGGCACTGTATCGTTTGACCTCTGCACTGGGCATTAAGTAACTGATGCCCCTGTATCCCTTGCAGCTGTTGTAGACGGGAACACACTTGGGGATAGAACTGACTCAGCCATTTTACCTCATGCACCATTTCGGGGGTTTGGTGAGATTTGGATTTACTTCTGGTGCGTCCTCCGTGTCGCAGTTACCAGTCACCATGCCCTGGCAATTTCCTGTCTTTTAACCCAAACGACCGTGACCTTTGGCATTCCTTGGCATAATGTCCTTTGTAACGGGTCTGGGAGGCGGAACCTCTGAGCTACTATACAAGGGGGCAGCCCTTGTAAGGAAGCGGGTGGCGCCCAGGGAAGACGGGCAGGTAGTCACAGCAAGTGACAGGGACAGTCTCTGGGTAAACGGGCAGTGGATCACAGCAAGTGACCAGGACAGTCTCTTGACAGGCAGGTGGTCACGGCAAGTGACAGCAGAGCCTCCAGGTAGGCTAGCAGGCTGGTAGCAGGTGGACGCTCCCAGGTGAGCGAGCAAGAGTCTCTGGACAGGCAGGTGGTCACAGCACGTGACGGCAGAGCCTCCAGGTAGGCTAACAGGCAGGTAGCAGATGAGCACTCCCAGGTGAGCGGGCAAGAGTCTCTGGACTGGCAGGTGGTCACAGCACGTGACGGCGGAGCCTCCAGGTAGGCTAGCAGACAGGTAGCAGGTGAGCGCTCCAGGTGAGCGGGCAAGAGTCTCTGGACAGGCAGGTGGTCACAGCACGTGACGGCGGAGCCTCCAGGTAGGCTAGCAGGCAGGTAGCAGGTGAGCGCTCCCAGGTGAGCGGGCAGGAGTCTCTGGACAGGCAGGTGGTCACAGCACGTGACGGCGGAGCCTCCGGGTAGGCTAGCAGGCAGGTAGCAGATGTGCGCTCCCAGGTGAGCGGGCAGACGGATCCATAGACAGACTGGCAGGGCTGGTAGGCAGACTGTCGGACCGCAGGAATAGTAGCAGGTAGACACGAGACAGGCAGGTATCAGACAGGAAACTGGCAGGTAACTGGCAGGTAACTGGAAACGGGACCTGAGGGCTGAAGCAGAGTGATGAACTGTGCTACAACATTGCTCGGGCACCTCCATTTTGGAGGAGGTGCCTTATATATGGTGAAGTCCTCCGGCGATTGGCCGGGGACTCCTTAGGACTCTCTTAAAGGGGCCGCGCGCGGCCTAAGCACCGTGGCCGGGAAGCAGCGCGTGCTGCCAGCAGAGCGGGAGGAAGACGCCGGGCACGGAGCGGAGAGGTGAGGGGAACAGCGTCCCTGCCTAGCAGGAGGCAGAGACGCCGACGCTACAGTACCCCCCCCTTTAGGCCCCCCCTTTTTTAGGCCAGAGAGAAATTTATCAAGGATGAGAGGGGCATGGATGTTCTCCCGGGGCTCCCACGTTCTCTCCTCAGGACCAAACCCCTTCCAATCTACCAGAAAAAAGGTTTTTCCTCTTACCCTTTTGGTGGCCAGAATGTTCTCTACCTCAAATTCGTTCTCAGCGGAAACCGGAGCAGGGGGCGTACCTGTAGACTTGGAAAAAGAGTTAAGTACTACGGGTTTGAGGACAGATACATGGAAGGAGTTAGGGATCCATAAGTTGGCCGGGAGTTTCAATTTATAGGCCACCGGATTGATTTGTTTGATAACTTCCATTGGCCCGATGAACCCGAGGCCCTAACTTGTAGGAGGGAATCTTGAGCCGGACATATTTGGACGAGAGCCAGACTTTATCTCCAGGACGGAATTGTGGAGGATCCAGGCGTTTCTTGTCAGCGTGTTTTTTCATCCGCTCGGACGACTGAAGGAGTGCGGATCGGGTACTCTCCCAAATGGAGCAGAATTCACTAACGAGAGATTCCGCAGCCGGATTGTCCACCGAGGTGGAGACGGGAAACGGGATCCGAGGATGCTGACCGAAGACTACAAAAAATGGGGATTTGGAGGAAGACTCGCTCTCGTGATTGTTGTAAGAGAACTCATGGTAGGAGATCCACCCAGTCTGAATGGTGGGCATTAACGAAGTGCCGGAGGTAACTGGTCAGGTTCTGATTGATCCGCTCCACTTGACCATTGGACTGTGGGTGGTAAGCGGAGGAGAAGTCCAGAGTGACGTCAAGCAACTTACATGTGGCTCTCCAGAAGCGTGAGGTGAACTGAACCCCACGATCTGACACGATGTGGAGGGGCAGGCCATGGAGACGGAAGATGTGGCGGATAAAGTGTTTAGCCAGTTCGGGTGCAGACGGGAGACCCGGCAGGGGAATGAAGTGCGCCATCTTGGAAAAGCGATCAGCGACCACCCAAATGACCGTACAACCGGCAGAGATGGGAAGATCCGTTATAAAGTCCATAGCAATATGCTGCCACGGGGCAGCAGGTACTGGAAGAGGAAGAAGGCGACCGGCTGGCAGGTGTCTCGGAACTTTGTTGTGGGCGCAGGACACACAGGCAGAAACAAAGTCTATTACATCCTTGTGCAGGGTAGGCCACCAGTAATGCCGGGTAATGAGCTGGAGGGTCTTTTTCTGACCGGGTGGCCAGCTAGCTTAGACGAGTGACCCCAGTGTAGGACCTTCTTCCGATCAGGTACTGTTACGAACGTCTTACCGGGAGGGAGACGATTTAGATTCACGGGAGCCACTTGCATTACTCTGGCGGGATCAATGATGTGCTTAGGTTCCTCCTCTAGATCAGATACCAGGAAGGATTGGGACAAGGCGTCAGCTTTGATGTTTTTGTCTGCCGGGCGAAAATGAAGAACAAAATCAAAGCGGGCAAAAAACAAGGACCACCGGGCTTGGCGCGGGTTAAGTCTCTGGGCGCTCTGAAGGTAAGCCAAGTTCTTGTGGTCCGTGTAAATTATTACCTGGTGAAGAGCCACCTCGAGCAGGTAACGCCACTCCTCCAGTGCCAGCTTAATGGCTAACAATTCTCGGTCTCCTATAGAATAATTGCACTCAGAAGAGGAGAAGAGTTTGGAGAAAAAACCGCAGGTTACCATTCTTCCGGAAGATGACTTTTGGGTGAGTACCACCCCGGCTCCGGAGGAGGAAGCGTCAACCTCTAGGAAGAATTGTTTGTTACCGTCCGGACGATGCAGCAGCGGGGCGGAGGAGAAGGCCTGTTTTAAGGAAAGAAAGGCCTCCTCAGCTTCGGGCGGCCATCTTCTGGGATTAGTACCCTTACGGGTGAGCGCAGAGATAGGGGCAGTCCGGGAAGAGAAGTGCGGTATGAAGAGGCGGTAATAGTTGGCGAAGCCCAGGAACCGCTGAATAGCCTTCAACCCCTCTGGTCGGGGCCACTTCTGGATGGCAGACAGTTTTTCAGGATCCATTTGTAGGCCGGTCTGAGAGATTATGTAGCCCAGAAATGGAAGAGAGGTCTGCTCAAAGATGCACTTCTCATATTTAGCGTAGAGGTGGTTCTGCCTGAGCCTGAGCAGGACCTGACGAACATCCCTCCGGTGAGTAGGAAGGTCCGGAGAGAAGACCAAGATGTCGTCCAGGTACACCACCACGCAGGAGTAGAGAAGGTCACGGAAGATGTCATTGACCAACTCTTGAAAGACGGCAGGAGCGTTACAGAGACCGAAGGGCATTACAAGGTACTCATAGTGGCCGTCCCGGGTGTTGAATGCCGTCTTCCACTCAACCCCTCTGACGGATACGGACCAGGTTATACGCCCCATGGAGATCCAGTTTGGTGAAGATTCTAGCCCCCCTCAGGCGGTCAAATAATTCAGGAATGAGCGGAAGGGGGTATTTATTCTTCACTGTAATCTGGTTAAGGCCTCTATAATCTATACATGGACGGAGTGAGCCGTCCTTCTTTTTGACGAAGAAGAAGCCTGCTCCCGCCGGGGAGGTAGATTTCCGGATAAATCCCCGGGCAAGATTCTCCTCAATATATTCAGACATGGACCGGGTCTCTGCTGCGGACAAAGGGTAGATACGCCCACGGGGAGGAGTAGAGCCGGGTATCAGGTCGATTGGACAGTCATATGGTCTATGAGGGGGTAATGTCTCTGCTTCTTTCTTATTGAAGACATCCGCATAAGACCAATAGGGAACCGGTAGACCGGGTAGATTGACTGGGGTAGGAGAAGGACGAGCAGGATGAACGGGAACTAGTCAAGTCTTATGGCAGTCCTGTCCCCAGCGAAGGACTTCTCCGGTCTGCCAGTCAAGCACGGGTGCATGCTTCTGGAGCCAAGGTAGGCCCAGCAAGAGTGCGTGAGAGAGTCCAGGCAGAACATGAAAGGAGATGCTATCAGAATGCAGCATTCCCACCTGCAGAGTTATGGATTCGGTGATGAGTTGGATGGGATGTGGTAAGAGGCCCCCATCCACGGCGGCGACAGATAAAGGTACGGCCAGAGGTTTGGTGGGAATGCGGTATTTCTCTACCAGGGATTGAGAGATGAGATTACCAGCAGCTCCAGAGTCAAGTTGAGCCAGTTCGAAATAGCGGTTCTCTCCGCAGGTGATAGAGACTGACAGCATCAGGGATGGAGAGGGTTTACTTTTGTCTAGGGCGACCTCTCTGAGCGACCCTAGACACAGGCGTTTCCCGATCTCTCAGGGCAGGAACGGATCCGGTGCTCCTTACTGCCACAGTAGAAGCAGCTCCCCTCGGCACGGCGTGAGTCTTGACGGGTTTTGACCATCTTGGTCTGGTCGACCTGCATAGGCTCAGGTGAGTGTGCCTGGGGAGTAACGGAGGGAATGACGGGTTTCTGGAAGGTGGGGGCTAGATGTGGAAACCTCCTCTCACGGGTGACCTCTTTGGCGCGCTCCTGGAACCGGATGTCAATCCGGGTGGCAAGTGTTATTAAGTCGTCGAGAGTGGTAGGAATGTCCCGACCGGCGAGTTCATCTTTAATACGGCCGGACAGACCCTCCCAGAAGACAGACACCAGAGCGTCGTTATCCCAGGCCAGCTCCGAAGCAAGGGTACGGAACCATATGGCATATTGGCCCACGGTGAGATTTCCTTGACGGAGGCGTAGCAGAGATGATGCGGATGAGGTCTTCCGTCCGGGTTCGTCGAAGACTTTCCGGAAAGCCGTGAGAAAGGCTGGCAGGTCGGACACCAGGGGGTCTCCTCTTTCCCATAGAGGATTTAGCCAAGCCAGTGCCTCCCTCGTGAGATGGGACATGATGAAGGCAACTTTGGCCCGGTCGGAGATAAACTGGTGGGACAGGAGTTCAAAGTGCAGGGTGCACTGGTTTATGAAGCCCCGAGCTTGAGCGGGGTCGCCTCCGAAGCGAGGAGGTGCAGAAAGCTGGGGTCCGGGGCAGGATACCATGGTATTGGTAGGCAGCGGCGCTGCCGGGTTGCAAATCATGACACTAGCGGTGGTTGCTGGTGGAGCAGTCAGAGTGTCCAGGCGAGAGTTGACATTCCGCAGGTGACCCAGGATGGACTCCTGTTGGGACCTCTGACGGGACAGTTCATGACATAGGTCCGAGAGCGAGGGAGCTTGGGTGCCACCGGGTTCCATGGCCCGAGCAAACTGTAACGGGTCTGGGAGGCGGAACCTCTGAGCTACTATACAAGGGGGCGGCCCTTGTAAGGAAGCGGGTGGCGCCCAGGGAAGACGGGCAGGTAGTCACAGCAAGTGACAGGGACAGTCTCTTGACAGGCGGGTGGTCACGGCAAGTGACGGCAGAGCCTCCAGGTAGGCTAGCAGGCTGGTAGCAGGTGGATGCTCCCAGGTGAGCGAGCAAGCGTCTCTGGACAGGCAGGTGGTCACAGCACGTGACGGCAGAACCTCCAGGTAGGCTAACAGGCAGGTAGCAGATTAGCGCTCCCAGGTGAGCGGGCAAGAGTCTCTGGAGTGGCAGTTGGTCAAAGACTGTCGGACCGCAGGAATAGTAGCAGGTAGACACGAGACAGGCAGGTATCAGACAGGAAACTGGCAGGTAACTGGCAGGTAACTGGAAACGGGACCTGAGGGCTGAAGCAGAGTGATGAACTGTGCTACAACATTGCTCGGGCACCTCCATTTTGGAGGAGGTGCCTTATATATGGTGAAGTCCTCCGACCAGTGGCCAGGGACTCCTTAGGACGGCGCGCGCGGCCCCTTTAAGAGAGGGGGAGCGCGCGCGCCCTAAGCACCGTGGCCAGGAAGCAGCGCGTGCTGCCAGCAGAGCGGGAGGAAGACGCCGGGCACGGAGCGGAAAGGTGAGGGGAACAACGTCCCTGCCTAGCAGGAGGCAGGGACGCCGACGCTACATCCTTCCTCACCACATCTTAGACAGTGGACACACCCCATACTCTGATTTGATGAACGGCACGCTTCACAAGCCGGGTATCTTCTGTTTTCGAACCCACTTCTTGGTCTGAGGGTTCTGGCCTGGAACGACTCAACTTTTTCACCTCAATCAACTCGGCTCGCAGTTCTCCTATTACTTCCTCCCAGTCAGCGATGTGAGGCCTCTCTTTTGTTGGTGATTTAAGGTGCTCTCTCAGAGGTCGCACTGGAGGGTCTCTATGATGATCTTCGCACTGGGCATCGGGGTCTCCAACTTCAGCTGATTCATTTTTGTGATTTTAGGAGCAGAGCCTTTCTTTAACTTCTGTTCGCTCTCTGACTCCAAACTAGCAGCCTCATTCACTTTTTCAATTAGGACTTCGTCCAAAATGCCAGGATCTTCTAGGTACTGTTTCAGCTGCAACTTGATTTCTTTGCTGATTAATCCTGTTCTCAATGTTCTGAAGAACTTCTTCTGGACTAGTCCAGCATCAAACTTCTCTTCCGCTTCTATATCTTTGGATGCAAACAACAGTCTATCATTCAGTTAAATTGCCCTGAACAAGAAATTTTCGGGTGATTCCTTATTTTTCTGTGAGAGGTTAATGAGTTGGTGGAACAATTCTGAAGTACTCTCTTCTTTATAGTGCCATCTTCATCTGTTGCAAGGTCAATTGACTTTTAATTTCTAGCATACTACGGAGGTTTAGTCCTGGGCTGCTCGCTTTCACCACCACCTCAACAATCTCATCTGGCTGGTAGCCTTTCTGTAAGCCTTCATCGATCTGGTGCAACAAGTTCCTATAAGACAGTCTCTCTTTCTGTTCACACTCTCCAGTCTGTCCCAGGATCTTGAATTCTTTCCTTATGGTGATTTGTGGTGTTAGAGAGGACTGTCTCCCTTATTTATATAACCCGAGCAGGTTAAAGGTCCCGTTCAGAGGTTTTGGTCGATTCCTGCAGGGCTGTTGTTAGGGCTTTGAATTGTTCTTTCAATTCCTGTAATTCTGTCTGTGGACGGAGCTTCCCACATTTGGTAATTGGTGCCGCCCCTCCATCCTCCAACTTCAACCTGGTTAGAAACTGTGTTAGTTCCTGGAGGAATGTCCCCATGACGTCTTCAGCTTCTTTCTCCCCCAGCTCATCTATTTTTGCATTAATGGCAGCTAACAGTTGCCTGCGATTGTGTGCTTTGGAAATCTGTTCTACTGAGATCTTTATATGTTCTGCTACTGTTCTCAATTCTTCACAGGTTAACTGAAGAAGCAGTTCACTAATTCTGTCCATTTGTATTTCCACCTCCATTGCTGCTAGTGAGTTTTTCTTTAGGGTTGGTCCCCTTTAACTGGTGTAGCAGAGTTGAGTTGAGGTGCTGTGCTGCTGTGTTTTTCCAGACACTTTTCCTCTTCTCCCTCTACACGCTAATTCCCACTCAGGATTCCCCGTACGGGCCGCCAATGTTACATGCACGCCGCTAGGTTCAGATAGGGGCGAGACAATTCACATGAATTCTTTTGAATCCTGGGAAAACTGTTACTCAGGGCGACCATAGACCATGTGCTGCAGCTTCTCTCAGGCCCATAGGGGTATTGACCCTCAGGCACAGACACGTAGGTTGTTTCACTTGCTGACCAGACACACTTGACAAGAATCCTCATAAACGGTAGAACAGTAGCATTTAATAAGAAGCCGTACAGTCATTGAAAGTTAAGACTTATGAGCAACAGACTCCAGTGACAAACAATACAGTTTCTTTAGCAGCACAGCAGTTCACAGTCTTCCTAGTAGTACTGGACAGCACAGTACTAATGCAAAGGCACATTAATGAACACAGCATTCTTTACAGAACAGTGATATGGAGGAAGGGGGGAGGGTTTACTGAGAGATGATCCCTGTGACATCATTTCTTCCAGTCCTTATCTTTCTGTGTGACAATACTCTGCACTGTTAGTTCAGGAACTCTACCTGACCTGTGCTTAGCATCACTCCTGACTTGAATCCTTTTCACTTGCAGGGGTGCTTCTGTGAGATACAGAACACACACACCACCTTTCTTTTCTGCTCCAGCCAGACTTCCCCACAATCCCCCTGGGGCTCTGTTAAAACACTCCCCTTCTCTTGTGACTGTGTTAACCTCTCTAGTTGCTGGATTCTTCTGGAGCATAACACTTCCTGTCTCATGTGCTTGTGTTACTTCTAATAGTTGCTGAATGCTTTTAAATCAACAGCACTACTTCTGCATGTCACACTTTACAACAGCACAACTTCTGCATGTCACAAAACCCTATGCTGTGCCCCTATATACACCCTATACTTTGCCCCTAAATAGATAATTGCCCCTCACTGTGCTCCCTATGCAAAAAATGACCCACATGGTCTCACTTATGGTACGCAGACTCCACACTATTCTCTCCTATAAAATTTTCCCACCACACTGACTACCATAGCTATATATGACAGTCACAGTGTAACATCCCTGGTGGCATGCTGGCATGGCTTACCATCTCCCACCATGCAAGACCGCCAACTTACCTATCAGTCCAGGCTGCACACTTTGCTCCATTACTTGCTGTGTGCATGTCTCTTGTCTGATTGCTTAGGGCTGCGGTGCTGTTGCTACCGGTTAAAGTTACAGTGAGCGCAGCCCTATTGTGTCCCCAGCCTATTGCTGTGAGTCACTGGATACGTAAACCCCCTCCACCCAGTAGGAGGTGCATGAGCAACACTTTGTTTCAGTGTGTTCTGTGCAACTGAGTTGCCAGGTCCTGTCTTGTATCTTGTCCGTTCCCGCCACCCTGGGGGCTGAGTACCCAGGCCCGTTACCTGCATCTGTGACTTCTAGTCTGTTTCCGCCACCCTGGGGGCTGAGTACCCAGGCTCATTCCTGTATCTTGTTCCAGGTTCAGTTCCTGTCTGAACAGTGTCCTAGCCCGTTACCTGTCTCTATGTCTGATCCTTTCCTTTTCCTGCAGTGTCTAAACCTGCACCTAACTCCTTCTCGTTGTCTCTGTACTTCTGTTTGTGAGTTTTGTGTCCACTCGTTACTTCATTGCAAGTACCTTGTGTGTATCTGGCTCTGCTTGTCCCATTTCCCTGCCTCCGTTTCTACCTTCTGTGTTCTAGCTATCTTCCTGTGTTTTCCAGTCTGTTCCATGTGAACAGAGCCCTGTCCTGTCTGCCTGCACCTTCTGCTCTGCGGTTACTCTCTGCTCTGTTCTGCCTTGCTTGTCCTCCGCACCTGCAGTTTCGCTTTGCTCTGCTGGCCCTCCGCACCTGCGGTTTCGCTCTGCTCTGCTTGCCCACCGCACCTGCGGTTTCGCTCTGCTCTGCTTGCCCTCCGCACATGTGGTTTTGATATGCTCTGCTTGCCCTCCGCACCTGCGGTTTCGCTCTGCTCAGCTTGCCCTCCGCACCTGCGGTTTCTCTCTGCTCAGCTTGCCCTCCGCACCTGCAGTTTCGGTTTGCTCTGCTGGCCCTCCGCACCTGTGGTTTCGCTCTGCTCTGCTTGCCCTCCGCACCTGTGGTTTCGCTCTGCTCTGCTTGCCCTCCGCACCTGTGGTTTCTGCTCTGCTTGCCCTCCGCACCTGCGGTTTCGCTCTGCTCTGCTTGCCCTCCGTACCTGCGGTTTTGCTCTGCTCTGCTTGCCCTCCACACCTGCGGTTTTGCTCTGCTCTGCTTGCTCTCTGCACCTGCGGTTTCGCTCTGCTTTGCTCGTCCTCCACACCTGCTGTTTCGCTCTGCTCTGCTTGTCCTCCGCGCTTGTGGTATCGCTCTGCTCTGCTTGTCCTCCACACCTGCTGTTTCACTCTGCTTGTCCTCCGCACCTGCGGTTTTCACTCTGCTCCGCTTGTCCTCCGTGCCTGCGGTTCTACTCTGCTTGTCCACTGCACCTGCGGCTCTGTTCCTTTATCCCAATCTGTACTGATCCCTATCCAGCCTGCGTTCCCACCTGCCAGTATCTGCCTGTCTGCATACCAGCCGTGCCTGCCAGTACCCGCCTGTCTGCATACCAGCCGTGCCTGCCAGTACCCGCCTATCTGCATACCAGCCATGCCTGCCAGTACCCGCCTGTCTGCATGCCAGCCATGCCTACCAGTACCCGCCTGTCTGCATACCAGCCATGCCTGCCAGTACATGCCTGTCTGCATACCAGCCGTGCCTGCCAGTACCCACCTGTCTGCATACCAGCCGTGCCTGCCAGTACCCACCTGTCTGCATACCAGCCGTGCCTGCCAGTACCCGCCTGTCTGCATACCAGCCGTGCCTGCGCATTCCTGCATTCCCCGGTGTGGGTCAACAGCTGTGACCGGGGTCTTACCTGGAGTAGCAACTGGGCCACCTCCCATGTCCCTCCTTGGACCACGGAGTCGATTAAGCCACCATGTGGTCAGATCTGGCGAGGCCCCTAGTCACGCTCCTCCAGGCACTCCTCGGTTCGTGGCCCAGTTGGACCACTAGCCACGCTCATGTCAGTCAGTCTTGGCGTGAGCGTAACACAAAGCACCACCTCAAATGATAACCACCACATCGTCCTCTCCATTCTTCACACAGAGCTCCCCACCCATGTTTTCCATATATCTCCCCCCTCCCCTGGTTTTCCATACAGCTTCTCCCCCTTCTCCCCAGGTTCTCCATACAGGTGGCCCCTCCCCAAGTTCTCCATATAGCTTCTCCCCCCTTCCCCAGGTTCTCCATATAGCTTCTCCCCCCCTTCCAGGTTCTCCATATAGCTTCTCCTCCCAGTTTCTCCATATAGCTTCTCCCCCCTCCCCAGGTTCTTCATGCAGCTTCCCCCCCTCTCCAGTTTCTCCATATAGCATCTCCCCCCTCCCCAGTTTTTCCATATAGCTTCTTCCCTCTCCCCATGTTCTCCATGCAGCTTCTCCCCCCCTCACCAGGTTCTTCATGCAGCATCTCCCCCCTCCCCAGGTTCATCATCAAGGTTCTCCATATAGCATCTCTCCCCCTCCCCAGGTTCTCCATATAGATTCTCCCCTCCTTCCCAGGTTCTTCATCCAGCTTCCCCCCAGGTTCTCAATACAGCTTCTCCCCTCCTTCCCAGGTACTTCATCCAGATTCTTCATATAGCTTCTTCCTCCCTCCCTGGGTTCTCCATATAGCTTCCTCCTCCGGCTGCATCTTTGGCTCTGTGAGCGCTTACCTGCTCCAGGGTCCAGCTTGTCCTCCTGCATGGCGCTCTGCCTGCATTGATGTCGGTAGCGGAATGAGGTCTCCTCATCGCGCTGCCATGATGTCAGCAGCATGTGCACGCAGCAGCACGTGGGGTCAGGGAGCCGAATGGATCTCCACTGACCCCGGAAGAACCAGTGTACACGGACTTTCTTTTGTATTAGTGTCTCAAAGACGCTAATATAAATGAATACAGGGACACCTCTCTCCCACCCATCCAGCTGCAAAGACTCCGGTTTTCTTACGGAGTCTGGGAAGGGAAAAGTATATCTGAAAAAAATATATATATTTTTTGTAAATCCTGAGCCTGGCGGCACCCACCGCAACCCGCTGTCCTAGCACCAGACACCCGGTGCTTATTGGCAAATATGAGTCTGATAATACCCAATATACAACCTGCAGAAGACGTGGGTAAGTGCCCCCAACACGTGTTTGGCTTCCTCAGGAGGTGTTTTTGTAACATCCACTGCTGCTTGCTTGTTTCTGGAAAACACCCATGGAATTAAAATCGGCACTACTGTAAATTCTTGGAGGGGTGTAATCTCCAAAATTGGGGTCACTTGAGCTCTTCTAGAACTTAGGGGCTCTGTATATGGAGTCCACAAACTATTCTATGAAAAAGCTCCTCCCGAGTCTGTGTGGCTAAGTGGCACTGTACAGCCACATTACAGCCACATATAGGGTATTTCCACGTTTAGCAGAAATTGCGTATCAAATTTTGGTGCCATTATTTTCCCCATTTGAAAATGTAAAATCTGGGGCTGAAACAAATTGTTTGTGGAAAAAATGTAATTATTTTTTTCTTCATCACCCAATGGTATAAAATTCTGTGAGGCAGCCGTGGTGTCAGTATAATCACTGCACTCCTTAATGAGTTCATTGAGAGATGTAGTTTGTAAAATGGGGTCACTTACAGGGGAGTACTGCCGTTCTGGCACCTCAGGGGCTCTGTCAATGTGACATGTCATCCGCAAACCATAACTGCAAAATCTGCACTATTGGTGCTCCTTCCCTTCTGAGCTTTGCACTGTTCCTGAAAAGTACCGTATTTTTTGGACCATAAGACACACTTTTTTCCCCCAAATTTGGGAGGAAAATGGGGGGGTGCGTCTTATGGTCTGAACGTTACTTTACCGGATAGTTGCAGCTGTGGTGGAGTGGGATCGCAGGGCCCTCCATACCCTCCCTCTTCCAGGAACGCAGCGGCGGCAGCAGAAGAAGAGGTGAGATGCCGTCGGCGGCGAAGCAGAGCGGCGTGCGCGACTTTCCGGTGGCCGTGATCTAAAGGAAAATGGTCGTCTGAGCCAGCGCATGCCCAGACTGGGAGCTCGGGCGTCCATTTTCCTGTAGATCACAGCTTCAGGAAGATTTGGGGTGCATCTTATAGTCCAAAAAATATGGTATTCAGCAGTTGCGGTGTCTCCTATATGATATGCCGTATTTTTCAGACTATAAGACGCACTGGACCATAAGACGCACCTAGGTTTTAGAGGAGGAAAATAAAAAAAAATTTAAGCAAAAAATGTGGTCATGATGCACTTTTAAGTGGGAGGGGGTCTTCTGCTGACACTGGTATAGGGGTAATGTCCCCCCAATTCTGACAATATCCCCCATCCTGGTATATATGCCCACCCCCTTCCTTTTATACGTGGTCTCCATCCCCATCCTGGTATGCCTGGCATCCCTCCATCCTGGTATGCATGGCACCCTTCATCCTTATCCTGGTATGCATGGCACCCCTCATCCCTGTCCTGGTATGCAAGGCACCCCTCATCCCTGTCCTGGTATGCATGGCACCCCTCATCCCTATCCTGGTATGCATGACACCCCTCATCCCTATCCTGGTATGCATGGCACCCCTAATCCCTATCCTAGTATGCATGGCACCCCTAATCCCTATCATGGTATGCATGGCACAGCAATCCCCATCCTGGTATGCATGGCACCCCTCATCCCTATCCTGATATGCATGGTACCCCTCATCCCTATCCTGGTATGCATGTCACCCCTCATCCCTATCCTGATATGCATAGTACCCATCATCCCTGTCCTGGTATGCATGGCACTCCTCATACCTGTCCTGGTATGCATGGCACCCCTCATCCCTGTCCTGGTATGCATGGCACCCCTCATCCCTGTCCTGGTATGCATGCCACCCCTCATCCCTGTCCTGGTATGCATGGCACCCCTAATCCCTATCCTGGTATGTATGGCACCCCTCATCCCTGTCCTGGTATGCATGGCACCCCTCATCCCTGTCCTGGTATGCATGGCACCCCTCATCCCTGTCCTGATATGCACGGCACCCCTCATCCCTGTTCTGGTATGCATGGCACCCCTCATCCCTGTCCTGGTATGCATGGCACCCCTCAGCCCTATCCTGGTATGCATGGCAACCCTAATCCCTATCCTGGTATGCATGGCACCCCTCACCCCTGTCCTTTTATGCATGGCACCCCTAATCCCTATCCTGGTATGCATGGTACCACTAATCACTATCCTAGTATGCATGGTCCCCCTACTCCCCATCATGCTGCACATTAAAAAAACGTCACTGCCATGTGCGGCTCACAAGGAGAGTTCAGCTGCCGGAAGTCACTGCTCCCCACGCCGGTTCTGTATGCTCGGGGAGCAGTGACTTCACTCTCCTGCGTAGCCGACACACAGCGGAGCCGCACTGCGGCTCCTGCTGCTTCCGGGCTATAGCGTGTGCCCGCTTATTAAAGGGCATGAATATTCACCCCCTCCCCATGCCCATGGGCGTGGAGAGAGGTTGAATAGTTAAATATTCATGCCCTTTAACAGCGGGCACAGGAGATAGCCGGGAGCAGCAGGAGCCGCAGCGCGGCTACACTGTGTAGCGCTATTAGGGAGCATGAATATTCAGTGCTCCCCACGCCCCAGTGAACATTCATTTTCTTTTGCAACAGGGACAGTGTAGGCTGCAGCAGGCGGCTGCTGCCTCCTGTGCCCCGCTCCTCCACCGATACCGCTCCCCCCACACCACACATAAATATACCCCCCCCATTTTACTCCAAAATTTTGGAGGAAAAAAGTGCGTCCTATAGTCCGAAAAATACGGTATTTGTGAGTTTCCTATGTGATATATGCATCATAATGTAGTATGTAGTGTAATATCAGTCTTAATATAGTATGTAAGGTAGAGTTGTGTATATATAGTATATAGTGTAGAGATGTTTATATAGTATGATGTATATAGTATGGAATCCACACTATATACACTGCTATATCTCTACACGGTATAGTATAAACACCACTCCACTCTATATTCCTTAACACAGTATATAGTGTGGAGCTGTGCATGTCGTGTATACTTCTCTAGTCCTGTATACATGGTGTAAATCTCAGTATCCGCATTAATTTTGAGTGTGTATGTATGTGTGTGTGTGTGTGTGTGTATGTATGTGTGTGTGTGTGTACACTATTGGCCAAAATTGAGGCAACACCCTCAAGATTTATTAATTTTTAGCATTTTGCCGATACAAATCAAAATTTCATAAATGTTTTTGATTTCACAGTAAAATTTTTAAGTAGAAATAACAAAATCTCATATAGAAACACAATATTAGCAGGAAATTTGTTCATTTGTCAACAAATTGGACATTATTGTCACTCAGATGACAGTGGGAGAAAAGCCATTTATTTGTCCTATTTTCATATCTAACACTAAAATGTTAATACTTAGTTGGATAGCCCTTGGCCTTGATAACTGCCTGGCATCTACTTGGCATGCTATCTACCAGTTTGTGTAAATCAGATGGTGTGATGATTAGAGATGAGCGTTGTTCTACTCGAACTGTTCGCCAATCTCAAATTCGAGCTGTTTTGGGCGGTGTTCGAGCCGTTCGGCGAACACGAACAATTTGAGAAAAATTCGGCTGTTCGAGGTTATGTTCGATAACTGTTCGTGCACCAAAATCATAACTGGATTTTTTCTCAGTAATGATGAAAATTAATGTTAATACGCAGTTTGAGTGTACAGCGGGGTGGGGGGAGGGGCAGGGGATGGATCTCTGCAGGAACAATGAAGATCTCCATTTTTTTTTCTCTTTCCCGCATTTGCAGTGGGGAGGTGCAATCTGTCAGCCTATCAGCAGCGCACACACGGAGCGAAGTGCTTTTTTTCACACAAGCAAGGGCATGTGTCATTGGCAGTGTATGTCACATGTCCTTGCCCTATAAGACCAAGCCATTTTCCCCGTCGCCACCATTTTCTCACTGCTGCAGCTGCGTGTTAGACGGCACCGCTGTTGCTGTGTGCGCTATACCTTGTTAATTTCAAGCCAATTTTCGCACAAATCTACAGATAGCTTGGGAGTAGGGAATAGTTGTGATTGCAGTCCTTTTAAGGACTAGGTTACAGCATTTCCTACGACTTTTATCAGGCAGGTCTGTGCTCTTAAATAGATATTTGGGCTTCTAGCTGTGTGTGGGACTTGTTCTATTAGTCCATCTATACTGACCTCCATAAGGTTGCAAATTCAAAATAATTTTTTGTCTGCATCTACCTCTGAAAAAATATTTGGCCTTCTAGCTGTGTGTGGGACTTGTTCTATTAGTCCATCTATACTGACCTCCATAAGGTTGCAAACTGAATATAATTTTTTTCTGCATCTACCTCTGAAAAAATATTTGGGTTCTAGCTGTGTGTGGGACTTGTTCTATTAGTCCATCTATACTGACCTCCATAAGGTTGCAAATTCAAAATAATTTTTTGTCTGCATCTACCTCTGAAAAAATATTTGGCCTTCTAGCTGTGTGTGGGACTTGTTCTATTAGTCATCTATACTGACCTCCATCAGGTTGCAAATTCAAAATAATTTTTTGTCTGCATCTACCTCTGAAAAAATATTTGGCCTTCTAGCTGTGTGTGGGACTTGTTCTATTAGTCCATCTATACTGACCTCCATAAGGTTGCAAACTGAATATAATTTTTTTCTGCATCTACCTCTGAAAAAATATTTGGGCTTCTAGCTGTGTGTGGGACTTGTTCTATTAGTCCATCTATACTGACCTCCATAAGGTTGCAAACTGAATATAATTTTTTTCTGCATCTACCTCTGAAAAAATATTTGGGTTCTAGCTGTGTGTGGGACTTGTTCTATTAGTCCATCTATACTGACCTCCATAAGGTTGCAAATTCAAAATAATTTTTTGTCTGCATCTACCTCTGAAAAAATATTTGGCCTTCTAGCTGTGTGTGGGACTTGTTCTATTAGTCATCTATACTGACCTCCATCAGGTTGCAAATTCAAAATAATTTTTTGTCTGCATCTACCTCTGAAAAAATATTTGGCCTTCTAGCTGTGTGTGGGACTTGTTCTATTAGTCCATCTATACTGACCTCCATAAGGTTGCAAACTGAATATAATTTTTTTCTGCATCTACCTCTGAAAAAATATTTGGGCTTCTAGCTGTGTGTGGGACTTGTTCTATTAGTCCATCTATACTGACCTCCATAAGGTTGCAAACTGAATATAATTTTTTTCTGCATCTACCTCTGAAAAAATATTTGGGCTTCTAGCTGTGTGTGGGACTTGTTCTATTAGTCCATCTATACTGACCTCCATAAGGTTGCAAATTCAAAATAATTTTTTGTCTGCATCTACCTCTGAAAAAATATTTGGCCTTCTAGCTGTGTGTGGGACTTGTTCTATTAGTCATCTATACTGACCTCCATCAGGTTGCAAATTCAAAATAATTTTTTGTCTGCATCTACCTCTGAAAAAATATTTGGCCTTCTAGCTGTGTGTGGGACTTGTTCTATTAGTCCATCTATACTGACCTCCATAAGGTTGCAAACTGAATATAATTTTTTTCTGCATCTACCTCTGAAAAAATATTTGGCCTTCTAGCTGTGTGTGGGACTTGTTCTATAAGTCCATCTATACTGACCTCCATAAGGTTGCAAACTGAATATAATTTTTGTCTGCATCTACCTCTGAAAAAATATTTGGCCTTCTAGCAGTGTGTGGGTCTCATTGTATTAGGCCATCTATACCAAGCTCCACCAGCTTTTCAATTAATAATAATTTTTCGCTGCATCTAGCCCTGAAAATAATTTTTCTTCCCAATAGTAGTAGCAATAGAAATATGGGGCACGCTCCTGGCTTGCAAAAATATACGCTTCATAACAAAAAACACCAGCTTAGCGCACTGCATTAATAAGATGGCATCATCGTCTCTCCCAGTGCTAAGCCTACTACCCAGGCTAGCATTCCTGTGCCTAAAACACAATGTATGGGTCCACGCTAGCCACTATGCTGAGGGGTCTAAAGCTGCTGCTAACGCTTTATAACAATTCAATTGGCAGATTTTCACAGAGCTCTTCCACAATGCCCACCCATCGGGACAACAGTTGCCCACCTTCCCTATGGGATCTAGTGGCGAATAGTTGATGCCATTAATCAGAGCGTCAGTTGCCCCGTCGACGTGGCAAGCATACGGTAAGGCATGGGAAGAGTGGACACGACTAGTAGCAGGCAGACGGGTTGACCAATGTGAACAAGCTAGATCACAAGTCACCATAGAATTTCTCCACCAGCTAATGATGAGGGGCATATCAGGGGCGTCAGCGCAGCGGTGTCTGACCGGAGTAGCATTTCACTTCCAACTACTGAATTGGGGAGATGTGACAAAGATTCATCATCAGACAATCCATAAAAGGGTGGAAAAGGGGTCAGCCAAGTCAGGAGTGTAGACGTCCCGTCCCGTGTCACTAAAACTGATTTCTCACATCATATCCCTAACACCATTAACATGACACTCACAATTTGAAGCAACACTACTGTCTACTGCATTTGTGATCGCCTTCTTCGGGGCGCTATGCATAAGCGAATTAGTCCCTCAATCCAAAATTAGCACCAGTGGAGGCTTATTACACCAGGACGTAGTCATAGCCAATAATGCAATACGTCTACGCATACACAAATCGAAAATGGTTCCAGCGGGCAGGGGCACTTGGGTACTTCTACAACCCACAAACGGTACACTGAGTCGGGTAACAATAGTAAAACCATATCTAACCATCAGATCACAAAGTAATTTGTTCCTATCACACATTGATGGGACGCCATTAGCAAGATACCAGTTCCAAGCTATATTTAATAAATGCATAACATCGGCAGGGAACCACCCCAAAGATTACGGGACACACTCATTCCGCATAGGCGCGGCCACAGAAGCAGCAAGAGCAGGACTGTCAGAAACAGAAGTTCAGAGGATAGAGAGATGGTGATCCACGTGTTTGGCAAGATACATAAGACCGGACTTGTTATCCTAACGTGGTTTGTTTCTTTTACAGGTGACGCTAAGCCAACAGTGTGGGTGATAGGCCACTCGTATATATATTGGGCAGATTAAAGGGCGAAAGTCCGCCCAGGCGGGAGGAAATTAGAGTTTCATAACACATATTTCAACTGGAGAGGTATTAGAGGCCTGCTATGGCCACAGGTACTAATGGAGATAATCAAGGTAGGGAGAGAGGCAAGATGTCTGGTCATCTTAGTTATACAGGCCGGGGGAAACAACCTAGGTCATCACAAGAGCGCATAACTAATGGCAATAATGAAACTAGACACTGAGCGCTTCAGAGAATTTTTCACAAAACTAGCTATAGTATGGTCAGAGATTGTGCCGATAGCGGTATGGCAAGGTGCGCGAAACATCACGGCCATCGAACGGACAAGGCGGGTAATAAATATTCGGATGGCAAAATTTAGAAGAGACAGAGGCGGTGTAGTGGTACGACACCGACAACTGGAAGGAGATAAAGCAGGCCTCATACGGCCCGACGGTGTTCACTTAATGGATATTGGACTGGACATATTCCTGTCAGGACTCCAGACGGAGTGGAACAAGCGTTAAGAGTGATGGGTGGGGGTCAGAGTCCTGCATACGAGTACGCAGGATCCTCCGTGGCCTGGAAATAGAAAGGACAAGTTGGAGAGTTACACTTGTTGGCCAAGTTGCCGGAGTGGAGACCCAGGGCATGCTGCAACAAGCTGAATTATTTTAGAAATAAAATGTCTTTCTAATGGAATGAGTATAAAGAGTTAATAAAGCTGTGACCGATCCTCACCCATCCAGTTGTAAGAGTTACATTATTGTATTGTCAAGGAAAGGGGGGCGGTAGGGGGGCTGAGCGTCTGGGTTTGGTTGGGGGTCCCCACAGTCTGCCTAGGCTAGATGCATTTAAAAATTCTTATTAGATACACAGGCGGTGCAGCTTGCTTCGCAGCTGGGCTACTACGCCCAAAGTATTGCCTAGGCTAGATGCAGTTAAAAATTCTACGCTGACTAGCAGACACTGAAGATTTGGAGCAGACCTCTGAGTAAACAGCTCTTCAGACTCAATCATCTGTGTTACCCCAAGCCATAGTGTATGTAGTTTTTTACAGTTAAAAGGGGGGGGGGGCGACCCAACCCACCTGGAATTGACGATGCCAACGTCACGTAAGACACAGCAAGGGGACTCCAAAAAGAGTTTCCATTTTTTCCCAAAATTGTGGCACAGACACCACTTAACCCTAGAAAGCATACCTGGGGCCTCGCAGTCCCGCCCTGTGAATTGTTTTCTATTTTCTGCAAGATTACTTTAGTTAGAATTTTGAAACTCTAGGTATTCTTCATGTATATAGTTGTTTGTCATTTGAGTTTGAGTTATTCAATGTTATTTGCACACGGGCCTAAAAGGCCCCAGGTATATGAAAGTGTAGATTTTTATGGTCATGCGTTCTAGGGTTAAGTGGCATCAATTGCCCCACAGTTGCTTAAAACGGTTGGTGAGGTGATATTACCAAATCCTCAAGCTTTTAGCCTCCCAAGGATAACACAGGATTAGAAAAGTCCTTGCGAATCCATGATTTGTTCATCTTTATGAACGTGAGTCTGTCTACATTCTCAGTGGACAGCAGCGTGCGCTTATCTGTCAGCACACCATCAGCAGCGCTGAACACACGTTCAGAGAGAACACTGGCTGCAGGGCATGACAAGATCTCCAAGGCGTGAGTGGCGAGCTCCGGCCATTTTTCCAGATTGGAATACCAAAATGAGCAAGGGTCCAGTGACACAGTCATGGCTTCGATGTTCACTTGGAGATACTCCTGCACCATCCTCTCTAGACATTGACTATGTGTCAGACTTCTTGTCTCCTGTGGCCTTGCAAAGGATGGTCTAAAAAAGTGGTGAAACGATTTCACAAAATTGCTGTTACCAGCAGATACTGTGTTACTGTTACGGTTTGAGTGATGAAGACTTGACAGTCCCGCGGTTGGCAAGTTAGAACTGTGAGATTCACTTCGTGCACCACTGGTGTTTTGTGGAAAAGCACATGTAAGATTCTGCAACAGCGTCTGCAGATACTCCTGCATGCGTCAATCCCTTTTTATGGCAGGAATTATTTCGGCAAATTTACTTTTGTACCGGGGATCTAAGAGTGTGGCAACCCAGTAGTCGAGATTACTTCGAATTCTGCAATCTGAGGGTCATGTTGCAGGTAGTGCAGCAAGAAGGCACTCATGTGTCTTGCGCATCCAGGAGGACCAAGTCCTTGTTGTGTTGGTAGCGAGGTAAGAATCATGCTTCTTTACTCTGCCCTCTCCCCCCAACCTCGCACAACAGAAATGTGATCAAGGTCTCCCTCATCTGATGAGTCTTCCATGCCCATCGCCAGCTCATCCTCCACTTCTTCCTCGGCTCCTGCACCTTCCTCAACAGTTTGGCTGCTACCATGCGCCCTGTTTAATCCCTCTCCCCCACCCTCCCATGCCTGCCTCCTTGGTGCTGCCAACCGTCTGGACCTTGGAGATGTTATCCCTTCCGCATACGACTCCTCCTCTACTTCCTCCACCTCCTCTTGTCCGACCACCTGACTCTGAATTCTGTTTAATGTGTGCTCCAGCATGTAAATCACCGGAATAGTTATGCTGATAATGGCATTGTCGTCAGCACTAAACATCTTCGTCGCCATTTCAAAACTGTGCAGAAAGGTGTGTGGCGCCCCTGAGGGTGCAGTCACCACAGAGTTACTGCATCTCATCCAGAGGTGTGGTATCTCACCCTCAGGTAAGGAAGGCGTATGGCTCGGGACCCTAACACCTGCATCCAACACATACCCGCAGTGGGGTTAGGGCAAGATTGCTCCTAAGGGAGAGCACAGTCCCAGGTCCCTAGCTGGTGGGAGGATCCTATGTAGTGGGTGCTTAGGGGAGCAGCTTAGGGGAGCACATGACAGGGAGAGTATAAATAGGAAGCCATCTTAGAAAGAGCAAGCCAGTCAGAGGAGGAAAAGTGACAGGAGCAGAGGCTCGGCATGAGCTCTGCTCCGGAGGCGGGCCTAGCCTGGGAGGCCCAGGACTGAAGGAGAGAAGAGAGGAGTGGGAGCAGGAAGGCTCCAGGAACCAAAGGGACCCTAGGGCTACGGGCCGTGCAGAAGGCCACCTGTACTCCCGCTGCTACCAGGAGGTAGAGGGGTCAGGCCAGATAAGGGGAACCGGTCCCTCAACTATAGGAGAAACAGCAAGGCTCAACTAGAAACCGGAGGCTGCAGCATTTCATGTACTGCAGGCAAAAGTCCACACCAGTCTCACTAAGAAGGTAGGCACATAGGACCCAGGGGACGGAACACAAGTCGCCCGCCAAGGCCCGAGGATACCGGATAGAAGTGTCACTGGGTGTGAGGTGCAGGGAGAAGGCCAGAGAAAGGACACACAGAAGGGGGTCCTGCTAAGTACTCCGGAGCTATCTGGGGGTGGACTGAGCCCCTCACTGAGTACGCACAGCACGACGGGTGAGATAGCTCTGGTACCTGTAATCTGGACTGCAACAACTGTGAGTAAAGATCTTGGGACTGCATCACACGGACTCTGTGTTCATTACTGACTCCCTGCACTACAACCACCATCATCCACCCACACTGCCCTGAAGCTACACTCTTCCTGTGGTGAGTAATAATACCATTGCAGCAAAACCACCAGCTTCAGAGGACTGTTCCGCAGCGGCGGCCCCTTTGGCCGCACTCCACAGGTGGCGTAGTCGGACATTATAAAATCCATATATACAAATTACCGTTGGATTGACCGCCCTGGGTCACGGACCGGGTCACCGCCACAGTGACTGCAACCCCCAGCATCTACCGGCCCGGCTCCGGGTACCCCACGGCCCAGGCTATACGTCAGAAAGTATTGCACCAGGGCTTGTCGGTGCTGCCACAGTCGCTGCAACATGTGCAGAGTTGAATTCCACCGTGTCGGCACATCGCATTTCAGCCGGTGAACTGGCAGGCCCAACGACTTCTGTAGAGATGTAAGTCGCTGAGCTGCGGGATGCGAACAGCGGAAGTGAGCACACAGCGACCGTGCCCTCTGCAGAAGGCCATCTAGTCCGGGATAGTGGGCTAAAAATTTATGGACAACCAGGTTCAACACGTGAGCCATACAAGGCACGTGTGTAACATTGCCCCGGCTAAGGGCCGCACCCAGGTTTGCAGCATTGTCGCACACGGCCTTCCATGGTTGCAGGTTCAGTGGAGACAACCATTCATGAAACTGGGTCTCCAGAGCTGACCACAAGTCCTCAGCTGTGTGACTCACATTTCCCAGACATTTCAAAGTAAAAACCGCCTGATGACGTTGAGCCCTACTGCCAGCATAGTAAGGAGGTGTGCAGGAACCCTTCTGCGCAGTAGAAAGCTTGTGGCACGACCAGACAGGCTTTGGGTGCAGGTGGAAGACCGAGAGGAGGTTGAGGAGGCAGAAGCAGTGGAGGAACTTTGACATAAAGACATAAAGAGGATTGACGCACAACTCGTGGGGACGGCAAGACTTGGACAGCAGCCCCTTGTCCTGCTGTCACCATAGTTACCCAGTGCCCAGTCAGCGACATGTAACGCCCCTGTCCATGCCTACTCGTCCAAGTGTCTGTGGTGAAATGCACCCTGTCACACACAGAGTTTCTCAAAGAAGCAGTGATGTTGTGTGCGACATGCTGGTGGAGCGCAGGCACACCTTTCTTTGAGAAGTAGTGCCGACTGGGCATCTGGTACTGGGGCACATAAGGTCTCGAAAATCCTCTGTGTCCACCAGGCGGAAAGGCAGCATTTCTGTAGCCAAGAGCTTGCAGATGGTGAAATTCAACCTCTTAGCTTTCTCATGGCTAGGAGGAAATGGTCTTTTACTTGTCCACATCTAAGGGACCGAGGGCTGGCTATTGTGCTTAGACGGGGTTGATAAGGGTGTCCCCGGCAAACTGCCGGTCTGTGAGGAAGATGCAGGCGGACATGTTAGGTTGCCTTGATCCAAAGGTGGTGCTATCGATGTCGGACAACGCTCAACACAAGCTGGTGTTACCACCTCCAAAGAAAATGATGACCTGCCAATCACGCTGGCTGTTGCGGGTAAAGAGGTGGCAGGTCTGCGCCCCAAAACAGGTGTGACTGCTGTCCCCCCAGTCACAGAGGATGAAGAGGCTGCGGATGCACAAGATATGGCAGACGGTGGTTGGCCCGGCCGGCTAGGCCGCATTGTAGCACACTGAGCTTCCCACTGCAACTGATGCTTCATGTCCATGTGCCAGTTCATGCATGAAGTACTCAAACTATGTATTTTTTGGCCTCTACTTAGCTTTTGCTGACAAATGTTACAGATAACACGAGTTGGGTCATCTTTATCGATCTGAAAAAATGCCCAGGCTATGCAAGGCTTAGCACCCATGCGACCTGAAGAGCCATCACGACTTGTGGTCAGAGGCAGAGTTGTGTTTGAGGATGCAGTTGTTGACGTGCTTCCAGTACTATGTCTCTGTCCAGGAAGGCGCAACCTGACCTCGTCGTCACTAGCATCTTCCTCCACCTCCTCTGCTGACCTCATCTCTTGGCTGACTGTGGGTTGACAGTAAGTGGGATCTCCAACCTCATCATCATCACCCTGGCGTTATCACACCCGTCGTCCTCAGAGCCAACCTGTTCCTGCCCTGACAAAAAACTAAAGTTGTCGCTCCAATCAGGTATTTGAGTCTCATCATCGTCTTCCTCATTGTCTCCACCAACAGGAGTTACAGTTTGGGAATGAGGGTCTACATTATGGTCAGAACCTTCTGCGTCTGGTCCTGGATCCGACTCATAAAGATTCTGGGCATCAGTGCAGATCATTTCCTCGTCTGGATTCACAGAAGCGCTGGAGTCGACCTCTGATTCCCAGGCTATAGTATGAGTAAACAGCTCTGCAGACTCAACCATCTGTTCTACCTCATACTCAGACGGGCAGCTGGAGATTTGGGAGCTGTGAGGAAGCAAATGCGATTGGGGTGACACCTTTGAGGACTGGAGTATTTGTGATGTTCAAGTTGATGTGGAGGAGAGCCCACTTAAAGGAGCACTTGATATCCGTTGAAGCACCTGCTGTTTTTGTGCCTCATCTGGAATTTGTAGCGATTGGCGTGGCCATAAGAAAGGGATCTTATCACATTGTCCGCTAAAAGAAGTAGACATTTTAGTTTGGCTGGAAGATGGTCTTTCTTCTGCAGATGTTACTGTTGCTTTAACACCAACCCCACGGACACAACCTTTTTTCCCCTTCCCAACACGCCTTTTCCCCTTTCCACCAGCAGCAGGCCTTTTTCCACTCATTTTGGTGGTTAACTAATTCACAACTCTGGAGTTGTTTGCACAAAAAAACAATGGATGGGAACCGAGCAGAGCTGAGTGGCCAAACTGTGGTATTAGGCCAAAACTATTGGCTGGGTTAGATGCAGAAAAAAATTATATTCAATTTGCAACCTGATGGAGGTCAGTATAGATGGACTAATAGAACAAGTCCCACACACAGCTAGAAGCCCAAATATTTTTTCAGAGGTAGATGCAGAAAAAAATTGTATTCAGTTTGCAACCTGATGGAGGTCAGTATAGATGGACTAATAGAACAAGTCCTACACACAGCTAGAAGCCCAAATATTTTTTCAGAGGTAGATGCAGAAAAAAATTATATTCAGTTTGCAACCTGATGGAGGTCAGTATAGATGGACTAATAGAACAAGTCCCACACACAGCTAGAAGCCCAAATATTTTTTCAGAGGTAGATGCAGAAAAAAAATATATTCAGTTTGCAACCTGATGGAGGTCAGTATAGATGGACTAATAGAGAATGTCCCACACACTGCTAGAAGGCCAAATATTTTTTCAGAGCTAGATGCAGACAAAAAATTTTTTGAATTTGCAACCTCATGGAGGTCAGTATAGGTGGACTAATAGAACAAGTCCCAAACACTGCTAGAAGGCCAAATATTTTTTCAGAGCTAGATGCAGATAAAATTATTTTTAATTTGCAACCTGATGGATGTCAGTATAGATGGACTAATAGAGAAAGTCCCACACACTGCTAGAAGGCCAAATATTTTTTCAGAGCTTGATGCAGAAAAAAAATATATTGAGTTTGCAAACTGATGGAGGTCAGTATAGATGGACTAATAGAACAAGTCCCATACACAGCTAGAAGCCCAAATATTTTTTCAGAGGTAGATGCAGAAAAAAAATATATTCAGTTTGCAACCTGATGGATGTCAGTATAGATGGACTAATAGAGAAAGTCCCACACACTGCTAGAAGGCCAAATATTTTTTCAGAGCTAGATGCAGAAAAAAATTATATTCAGTTTGCAACCTGATGGAGGTCAGTATAGATGGACTAATAGAACAAGTCCCACACACAGCTAGAAGCCCAAATATTTTTTCAGAGCTAGATGCAGACAAAAAATTATTTGATTTTGCAGCGTGACGGAGGTCAGTATAGATGGACTAATAGAACAAGTCCCACACACTGCTAGAAGGCCAAATATTTTTTCAGAGCTAGATGCTGAAAAAAATTATGTTCAGTTTGCAACCTGATGGAGGTCAGTATAGATGGACTAATAGAACAAGTCCCACACACAGCTAGAAGCCCAAATATTTTTTCAGAGGTAGATGCAGATAAAAAATATTTTTAATTTGCAACCTGATGGAGGTCAGTATAGATGGACTAATAGAGAAAGTCCCACACACTGCTAGAAGGCCAAATATTTTTTCAGAGCTAGATGCAGACAAAAAATTATTTTGAATTTGCAGCGTGATGGAGGTCAGTATAGATGGACTAATAGAACAAGTCCCACACACTGCTAGAAGGCCAAATATTTTTTCAGAGCTAGATGCAGAAAAAAATCATATTCAGTTTGCAACCTGATGGAGGTCAGTATAGATGGACTAATAGAACAAGTCCCACACACTGCTAGAAGCCCAAATATTTTTTCAGAGCTAGATGCAGAAAAAAATTATATTCAATTTGCAACCTGATGGAGGTCAGTATAGATGGACTAATAGAATGATGCTATGCCCAAAAGATTTTACTTCACTAGGTGCAGTAAAAAAATTGGTATTCTATACACAGGTGGTATATCTTGCAACACAGATAGGCTACTCCACTGACTAACACAATCTGCAATAGGCCAAAAAGGATTAGCTTTGCTAGATTCAGCCAAATGCTGTGAAAAAAACTTGCACAGCACTGGCACAGACCTGCCTGGCAAAAACTGATAGGAACTGATGTAACCTAGTCCTGAAAAGGACTGCAATTACAATTAGTCTTTACTCCCACAATCTATCTATTTAAGAGCACAGACCTGCTGATAAAAGTCGCAGGAAATGCTGTAACCTAGTCCTTAAAAGGACTGCAATCACAACTATTCCCTACTCCCAAGCTATCTGTAGATTTGTGCGAAAATTGGCTTGAAATTAACAAGGTATAGCGCACACAGCAAGAGCGGTGCCGTCTAACAAGCAGCTGCAGCAGTGAGAAAATGGTGGCGACAGGGAAAATGGCTTGGTCTTATAGGGCAAGGACATGTGACATACACTGCCAATGACACATGTCCTTGCTTGTGTGAAAAAAAGCACTTCGCTCCGTGTGTGCGCTGCTGATAGGCTGACAGATTGCACCTCCCCACTGTAAATGCGGGAAAGAGAAAAAAAAATGGAGATCTTCATTATTCCTGCAGAGATCCATCCCCTGCCCCTCCCCCCACCCCGCTGTACACTCAAACTGCGTATTAACATTAATTTTCATCATTACTGAGAAAAAATCCAGTTATGATTTTGGTGCACGAACAGTTATCGAACATAACCTCGAACAGCCGAATTTTTCTCAAATCGTTCGTGTTCGCCGAACGGCTCGAACACCGCCCAAAACAGCTCGAATTTGAGATTGGCGAACAGTTCGAGTCGAACAACGCTCATCTCTAGTAACAAGATGTTTTTCAATGGCTTAAATCAATGAATAATGTCATTGCACAAACAGTCATTTCTCTGCTTGGAAAGGTGGAATTCTGAATTTTTTTTTGTTTTTTCTCCTCCTTTTCGCATGCAAAAGACGATTCAAAGAGGCTGAGCTGCTATCTGTTTGCGTTCAGCCAATACCTTCAACCATTTCTGGTATATGAGCAACAGGACATGTTTCAATGGCTAAAATTAGTGAATAATGTCATTGCTCAGTCATTTCTCTGCGGGGAGAGGTGGAATTCTGAATTTTTTTGCTTTTTCCTGCTCCTTTCAGCATGCTAAAGAAGATTCAAAGAGGGTGAGCTGCTATCTGTTTGCGTTCAGCCAGTACCTTCATCTAATTCTGGTATATGAGTAACAGGACTGTTTTCAATGTCTAAAATCAATGAATAATCTCATTGCACAACCAGTCATTTCTCTGCTTTGAAAGGTGGAATTCTAACATTTTTTGCTTTTTCCTGCTCCTTTTATCATGCTAAAGAAGATTCAAAGAGGGTGAGCTGCTATCTGTTTGCGTTCAGCCAGTACCTTCAACCAATTCTGGTATATGAGTAACAGGACTGTTTTCAAAGGCTAAAATCAATGAATAATGTCATTGCACAAACACTCATTTCTCTGCTTTGAAAGTTGGAATTCTGAATTTTTTTGCTTTTTTCTGCTCCTTTTATCATGCTAAAGAAGATTCAAAGAGGGTGGGCTGCTATCTCTTTGTGTTCAGCCAATACCTTCAACCATTTCTGGTATATGAGTAACAGGACATTTTTCAATGGCTAAAATCAGTGAATAATGTTATTGCTCAGTCATTTCTCTGCTTTGAAAGTTGAAATTCTGAATTTTTTTGCTTTTTCCTGCTCCTTTTAGCATGCTAAAGAAGATTCAAAGAGGGTGAGCTGCTATCTGTTTGCGTTCAGCCAATAAATTCCACCATTTCTGGTATATGAGTGACAGGATGGTTTTCAATGGCTAAAATCAATGAATAATGTCAATGCACAAGCAGTCACTTCTCTGCTTGGAAAGGTGAAATTTTTGAAATTTTTTCCTTTTTCCTGCTCCTTTTAGCATGCTAAAGAAGATTCAAAGAGGCTGAGCAGCAAACTGTTTGTGTTCAGCCAATACCATCAACCATTTCTGGTATATGAGTAACAAGATGTTTTTCATTGGCTTAAATCAATGAATAATGTCATTGCACAAACAGTCATTTCTCTGCTTGGAGAGATGGAATTCTGAATTTTTTTTTTTTTCTCCTCCTTTTAGCATGCAAAAGACGATTCAAAGAGGCTGAGCTGCTATCTGTTTGCGTTCAGCCAATACCTTCAACCATTTCTGGTATATGAGTAACAAGACGTGTTTCAATGGCTAAAATTAGTGAATAATGTCATTGCTCAGTCATTTCTCTGCGGGGAGAGGTGGAATTCTGAATTTTTTTGCTTTTTCCTGCTCCTTTTAGCATGCTAAAGAAGATTCAAAGAGGGTGAGCTGCTATATGTTTGTGTTCAGCCAGTACCTTCATCCAATTCTGGTATATGAGTAACAGGACTGTTTTCAATGGCTAAAATCAATGAATAATCTCATTGCACAAACAGTCATTTCTCTGCTTTGAAAGGTGGAATTCTGAAATTTTTTGCTTTTTCCTGCTCCTTTTAGCATGCTAAAGAAGATTCAAAGAGGGTGAGCTGCTATCTGTTTGCGTTCAGCCAATAAATTCAACCATTTCTGGTATATGAGTGACATGACGGTTTTCAATGGCTAAAATCAATGAATAATGTCAATGCACAAGCAGTCACTTCTGTGCTTGGAAAGGTGGAATTTTTGAAATTTTTTCCTTTTTCCTGCTCCTTTTAGCATGCTAAAGAAGATTCAAAGAGGGTGAGATGCAACCTGTTTGTGTTCAGCCAATACCATCAACCATTTCTTGTATATAAGTAACAGGATGGTTTTCAATGGCTAAAATCAATGAATAATGTCATTGCACAAACAGTTATTTCTCTACTTGGAAAGGTGGAATTATGAAATGTTTTTTGTTTTTTTCTGCTCCTTTTTGAATGCAAAAGACGATTCAAAGAGGCTGAGCAGCTATCTGTTTGCGTTCAGCCAATAACTTCAACCATTTCTGGTATATGAGTAACAGGAAGTTTTTCAATGGCTAAAATCAGTGAATAATGTTATTGCTCAGTCATTTCTCTGCTGGGAAAGGTGGAGTTCTGAAATTCTTTGCATTTTCCTGCTCCTTTTAGCATGCTAAAGAAGAATAAAAGAGGGTGAGCTGCTATCTGTTTGTGTTCAGCCAGTACCTTCAACCAATTCTGGTATATGAGTAACAGGACTGTTTTCAAAGGCTAAAATCAATGAATAATGTCATTGTACAAACAGTCATTTCTCTGCTTTGAAAGGTGGAATTCTGAAATTTTTTGCTTTTTCCTGCTCCTTTTATCATGCTAAAGAAGATTCAAAGAGGGTGAGCTGCAACTTGTTTGTGTTCAGCCAATACCATCAACCATTTCTTGTATATAAGTAACAGGATGGTTTTCAATGGCTAAAATCAATGAATAATGTCATTGCACAGTCATTTCTCTACTTGGAAAGGTGGAATTCTGAAATGTTTTTTGTTTTTTTCTGCTCCTTTTTGCATGCAAAAGATGATTCAAAGAGGCTGAGCAGCTATCTGTTTGCGTTCAGCCAATACCTTCAACCATTTCTGGTATATGAGTAACAGGACATTTTTCAATGGCTAAAATCAGTGAATAATGTTATTGCTCAGTCATTTCTCTGCCGGCAAAGGTGGAGTTCTGAAATTCTTTGCATTTTCCTGCTCCTTTTAGCATGCTAAAGAAGAATAAAAGAGGGTGAGCTGCTATCTGTTTGTGTTCAGCCAGTACCTTCAACCAATTCTGGTAAATGAGTAACAGGACTGTTTTCAAAGGTTAAAATCAATGAATAATGTCATTGTACAAACAGTCATTTCTCTGCTTTGAAAGGTGGAATTCTGAAATTTTTTGCTTTTTCCTGTTCCTTTTATCATGCTAAAGAAGATTCAAAGAGGGTGGGCTGCTATCTCTTTGTGTTCAGCCAATACCTTCAACCATTTCTGGTATATGAGTAACAGGACATTTTTCAATGGCTAAAATCAGTGAATAATATTATTGCTCAGTGATTTCTCTGCTTTGAAAGGTGGAATTCTGAAATTTTTTGCTTTTTCCTGCTCCTTTTAGCATGCTAAAGAAGATTCAAAGAGGGTGAGCTGCTATCTGTTTGCGTTCAGCCAATACATTCAACAATTTCTGGTATATGAGTGACTGGACGGTTTTCATTGGCTAAAATCAATGAATAATGTCCATGCACAAGCAGTCACTTCTCTGCTTGGAAAGGTGGAATTTTTGAAATTTTTTCCTTTTTCCTGCTCCTTTTAGCATGCTAAAGAAGATTCAAAGAGGGTGAGCAGGAAACTGTTTGTGTTCAGCCAATACCATCAACCATTTCTGGTATATGAGTAACAAGATGTTTTTCAATGGCTTAATTCAATGAATAATGTCATTGCACAAAGAGTCATTTCTCTGCTTGGAAATGTGGAATTCTGAATTTTTTTTTGTTTTTTCTCCTCCTTTTAGCATGCAAAATACGATTCAAAGAGGCTGAGCTGCTATCTGTTTGCGTTCAGCCAATACCTTCAACCATTTCTGGTATATGAGTAACAGGACTGATTTCAATGTTTAAAATCAATGAATAATCTCATTGCACAAACAGTCATTTCTCTGCTTTGAAAGGTGGAATTCTGAAATTTTTTGCTTTTTCCTGCTCCTTTTATCATGCTAAAGAAGATTCAAAGAGGGTGAGCTGCAACTTGTTTGTGTTCAGCCAATACCATCAACCATTTCTTGTATATAAGTAACAGGATGGTTTTCAATGGCTAAAATCAATGAATAATGTCATTGCACAAACAGTCATTTCTCTACTTGGAAAGGTGGAATTCTGAAATGTTTTTTGTTTTTTTCTGCTCCTTTTTGCATGCAAAAGACGATTCAAAGAGGCTGAGCAGCTATCTGTTTGCGTTCAGCCAATACCTTCAACCATTTCTGGTATATAAGTAACAGGACATTTTTCAATGGCTAAAATCAGTGAATAATGTTATTGCTCAGTCATTTCTCTGCCTTGAAAGGTGGAAGTCTGAAATGTTTTGCTTTTTCCTGCTGCTTTTAGCATGCTAAAGAAGATTCAAAGAGGGTGAGCTCCAACCTGTTTGTGTTTAGCCAATACCATCAACCATTTCTTGTATATAAGTAACAGAATGGTTTCAATGGCTAAAATCAATGAATAATGTCATGGCACAAACAGTCATTTCTCTGCTTGGAAAGGTGGAATTCTGAAATGTTTTTTGTTTTTTTCTGCTCCTTTTAGCATGCAAAAGATGATCCAAAGAGGCTGAGTGGCTATCTGTTTGCGTTCAGCCAATACTTTCAACCATTTCTGGTATATGAGTAACAGGATGATTTTCAATGGCTAAAATCAGTGAATAATGTCATTGCTCAGTCATTTCTCTGCTGGGATAGGTGGAGTTCTGAAATTTTTTGCATTTTCCTTCTCCTTTTAGCATTCTAAAGAAGAATAAAAGAGGGTGAGCTGCTATCTGTTTGCGTTCAGCCAGTACCTTCAACCCATTCTGGTATATGAGTAACAGGACTGTTTTCAAAAGTTAAAATCAATGAATAATGTCATTGCACAAACAGTCATTTCTCTGCTTTGAAAGGTGGAATTCTGATTTTTTTTGCTTTTTCCTGCTCCTTTTATCATGCTAAAGAAGATTCAAAGAGGGTGGGCTGCTATCTCTTTGTGTTCAGCCAATACCTTCAACCATTTCTGGTATATGAGTAACAGGACATTTTTCAATGGCTAAAATCAGTGAATAATGTTATTGCTCAGTTATTTCTCTGCTTTGAAAGGTGGAATTCTGAAATTTTTTGCTTTTTCCTGCTCCTTTTAGCATGCTAAAGAAGATTCAAAGAGGGTGAGCTGCTATCTGTTTGCGTTCAGCCAATAAATTCAACCATTTCTGGTATATGAGTGACACGACGGTTTCCAATGGCTAAAATCAATGAATAATGTCAATGCACAAGCAGTCACTTCTCTGCTTGGAAAGGTGGAATTTTTGAAATTTTTTCCTTTTTCCTGCTCCTTTTAGCATGCTAAAGAAGATTCAAAGAGGGTGAGCAGCAAACTGTTTGTGTTCAGCCAATACCATCAACCATTTCTGGTATATGAGTAACAAGATGTTTTTCAATGGCTTAAATCAATGAATAATGTCATTGCACAAACAGTCATTTCTCTGCTTGGAAAGGTGGAATTCTGAAATATTTTTTGTTTTTTTCTGCTCCTTTTAGCATGCAAAAGATGATCCAAAGAGGCTGAGTGGCTATCTGTTTGCGTTCAGCCAATACTTTCAACCATTTCTGGTATATGAGTAACAGGATGATTTTCAATGGCTAAAATCAGTGAATAATGTCATTGCTCAGTCATATCTCTGCTGGGATAGGTGGAGTTCTGAAATTTTTTGCATTTTCCTTCTCCTTTTAGCATTCTAAAGAAGAATAAAAGAGGGTGAGCTGCTATCTGTTTGCGTTCAGCCAGTACCTTCAACCCATTCTGGTATATGAGTAACAGGACTGTTTTCAAAAGTTAAAATCAATGAATAATGTCATTGCACAAACAGTCATTTCTCTGCTTTGAAAGGTGGAATTCTGAATTTTTTTGCTTTTTCCTGCTCCTTTTATCATGCTAAAGAAGATTCACAGAGGGTGGGCTGCTATCTCTTTGTGTTCAGCCAATACCTTCAACCATTTCTGGTATATGAGTAACAGGACATTTTTCAATGGCTAAAATCAGTGAATAATGTTATTGCTCAGTTATTTCTCTGCTTTGAAAGGTGGAATTCTGAAATTTTTTGCTTTTTCCTGCTCCTTTTAGCATGCTAAAGAAGATTCAAAGAGGGTGAGCTGCTATCTGTTTGCGTTCAGCCAATAAATTCAACCATTTCTGGTATATGAGTGACACGACGGTTTTCAATGGCTAAAATCAATGAATAATGTCAATGCACAAGCAGTCACTTCTCTGCTTGGAAAGGTGGAATTTTTGAAATTTTTTCCTTTTTCCTGCTCCTTTTAGCATGCTAAAGAAGATTCAAAGAGGGTGAGCAGCAAACTGTTTGTGTTCAGCCAATACCATCAACCATTTATGGTATATGAGTAACAAGATGTTTTTCAATGGCTTAAATCAAAGAATAATGTCATTGCACAAACAGTCATTTCTCTGCTTGGAAAGGTGGAATTCTGAATTTTTTTTTGTTTTTTCTCCTTCTTTTTGCATGCAAAAGACGATTCAAAGAGGCTGAGCTGCTATCTGTTTACGTTCAGCCAATACCTTCAACCATTTCTGGTATATGAGCAACAAGACATGTTTCAATGGCTAAAATTAGTGAATAATGTCATTGCTCAGTCATTTCTCTGCGGGGAGAGATGGAATTCTGAATTTTTTTGCTTTTTCCTGCTCCTTTTAGCATGCTAAAGAAGATTCAAAGAGGGTGAGCTGCTATCTGTTTGCATTCAGCCAGTACCTTCATCTAATTCTGGTACATGAGTAACAGGACTGATTTCAATGTCTAAAATCAATGAATAATCTCATTGCACAAACAGTCATTTCTCTGCTTTTAAAGGTGGAATTCTGAAATTTTTTGCTTTTTCCTGCTCCTTTTATCATGCTAAAGAAGATTCAAAGAGGGTGAGCTCCAACCTGTTTGTGTTCAGCCAATACCATCAACCATTTCTTGTATATAAGTAACAGAATGGCTTTCAATGGCTAAAATCAATGAATAATGTCATTGCACAAACAGTCATTTCTCTGCTTGGAAAGGTGGAATTCTGAAATGTTTTTTGTTTTTTTTCTGCTCCTTTTAGCATGCAAAAGATGATCCAAAGAGGCTGAGTGGCTATCTGTTTGCGTTCAGCCAATACTTTCAACCATTTCTGGTATATGAGTAACAGGATGATTTTCAATGGCTAAAATCAGTGAATAATGTCATTGCTCAGTCATTTCTCTGCTGGGATAGGTGGAGTTCTGAAATTTTTTGCATTTTCCTTCTCCTTTTAGCATGCTAAAGAAGAATAAAAGAGGGTGAGCTGCTATCTGTTTGCATTCAGCCAGTACCTTCAACCAATTCTGGTATATGAGTAACAGGACTGTTTTCAAAGGCTAAAATCAATGAATAATGTCATTGCACAAACAGTCATTTCTCTGCTTTGAAAGGTGGAATTCTGAATTTTTTTGCTTTTTCCTGCTCCTTTTATCATGCTAAAGAAGATTCAAAGAGGGTGGGCTGCTATCTCTTTGTGTTCAGCCAATACCTTCAACCATTTCTGGTATATGAGTAACAGGACATTTTTCAATGGCTAAAATCAGTGAATAATGTTATTGCTCAGTCATTTCTCTGCTTTGAAAGGTGGAATTCTGAAATTTTTTGCTTTTTCCTGCTCCTTTTAGCATGCTAAAGAAGATTCAAAGAGGGTGAGATGCTATCTGTTTGCGTTCAGCCAGTACCTTCATCTAATTCTGGTATATGAGTAACAGGACTGTTTTCAATGTCTAAAATCAATGAATAATCTCATTGCACAAACAGTCATTTCTCTGCTTTGAAAGGTGGAATTCTGAAATTTTTTGCTTTTTCCTGCTCCTTTTATCATGCTAAAGAAGATTCAAAGAAGGTGAGCTCCAACCTGTTTGTGTTCAGCCAATACCTTCAACCATTTCTAGTATCTAAGTAACAGGATGGTTTTCAATGGCTAAAATCAATGAATAATGTCATTGCACAAACAGTCATTTCTCTACTTGGAAAGGTGGAATTCTGAAATGTTTTTTTTTTTTTTCTGCTTCTTTTTGCATGCAAAAGACGATTCAAAGAGGCTGAGCAGCTATCTGTTTGCGTTCAGCAAATACCTTCAACCATTTCTGGTATATGAGTAACAGGATGTTTTTCAATGGCTAAAATCAGTGAATAATGTTATTGCTCAGTCTTTTCTCTGCCTTGAAAGGTGGAAGTCTGAAATGTTTTGCTTTTTCCTGCTGCTTTTAGCATGCTAAAGAAGATTCAAAGAGGGTGAGCTCCAACCTGTTTGTGTTCAGCCAATACCATCAACCATTTCTTGTATATAAGTAACAGAATGGTTTCAATGGCTAAAATCAATGAATAATGTCATTGCACAAACAGTCATTTCTCTGCTTGGAAAGGTGGAATTCTGAAATGTTTTTTGTTTTTTTCTGCTCCTTTTAGCATGCAAAAGATGATCCAAAGAGGCTGAGTGGCTATCTGTTTGCGTTCAGCCAATACTTTCAACCATTTCTGGTATATGAGTAACAGGATGATTTTCAATGGCTAAAATCAGTGAATAATGTCATTGCTCAGTCATTTCTCTGCTGGGATAGGTGGAGTTCTGAAATTTTTTGCATTTTCCTTCTCCTTTTAGCATTCTAAAGAAGAATAAAAGAGGGTGAGCTGCTATCTGTTTGCGTTCAGCCAGTACCTTCAACCCATTCTGGTATATGAGTAACAGGACTGTTTTCAAAAGTTAAAATCAATGAATAATGTCATTGCACAAACAGTCATTTCTCTGCTTTGAAAGGTGGAATTCTGAATTTTTTTGCTTTTTCCTGCTCCTTTTATCATGCTAAAGAAGATTCAAAGAGGGTGGGCTGCTATCTCTTTGTGTTCAGCCAATACCTTCAACCATTTCTGGTATATGAGTAACAGGACATTTTTCAATGGCTAAAATCAGTGAATAATGTTATTGCTCAGTTATTTCTCTGCTTTGAAAGGTGGAATTCTGAAATTTTTTGCTTTTTCCTGCTCCTTTTAGCATGCTAAAGAAGATTCAAAGAGGGTGAGCTGCTATCTGTTTGCGTTCAGCCAATAAATTCAACCATTTCTGGTATATGAGTGACACGACGGTTTTCAATGGCTAAAATCAATGAATAATGTCAATGCACAAGCAGTCACTTCTCTGCTTGGAAAGGTGGAAATTTTGAAATTTTTTCCATTTTCCTGCTCCTTTTAGCATGCTAAAGAAGATTCAAAGAGGGTGAGCAGCAAACTGTTTGTGTTCAGCCAATACCATCAACCATTTCTGGTATATGAGTAACAAGATGTTTTTCAATGGCTTAATTCAAAGAATAATGTCATTGCACAAACAGTCATTTCTCTGCTTGGAAAGGTGGAATTCTGAATTTTTTTTTGTTTTTTCTCCTCCTTTTGGCATGCAAAAGACGATTCAAAGAGGCTGAGCTGCTATCTGTTTGCGTTCAGCCAATACCTTCAACCATTTCTGGTATATGAGTAACAAGACATGTTTCAATGGCTAAAATTAGTGAATAATGTTATTGCTCAGTCATTTCTCTGCGGGGAGAGGTGGAATTCTGAATTTTTTTTGCTTTTTCCTGCTCCTTTTAGCATGCTAAAGAAGATTCAAAGAGGGTGAGCTGCTATCTGTTTGCGTTCAGCCAGTACCTTCATCCAATTCTGGTATATGAGTAACAGGACTGTTTTCAATGGCTAAAATCAATGAATAATCTCATTGCACAAACAGTCATTTCTCTGCTTTGAAAGGTGGAATTCTGAAATTTTTTGCTTTTTCCTGCTCCTTTTATCATGCTAAAGAAGATTCAAAGAGGGTGAGCTGCAACCTGTTTGTGTTCAGCCAATACCATCAACCATTTCTTGTATATAAGTAACAGGATGGTTTTCAATGGCTAAAATCAATGAATAATGTCATTGCACAAACAGTTATTTCTCTACTTGGAAAGGTGGAATTATGAAATGTTTTTTGTTTTTTTCTGCTCCTTTTTGAATGCAAAAGACGATTCAAAGAGGCTGAGCAGCTATCTGTTTGCGTTCAGCCAATAACTTCAACCATTTCTGGTATATGAGTAACAGGAAGTTTTTCAATGGCTAAAATCAGTGAATAATGTTATTGCTCAGTCATTTCTCTGCTGGGAAAGGTGGAGTTCTGAAATTCTTTGCATTTTCCTGCTCCTTTTAGCATGCTAAAGAAGAATAAAAGAGGGTGAGCTGCTATCTGTTTGTGTTCAGCCAGTACCTTCAACCAATTCTGGTATATGAGTAACAGGACTGTTTTCAAAGGCTAAAATCAATGAATAATGTCATTGTACAAACAGTCATTTCTCTGCTTTGAAAGGTGGAATTCTGAAATTTTTTGCTTTTTCCTGCTCCTTTTATCATGCTAAAGAAGATTCAAAGAGGGTGAGCTGCAACTTGTTTGTGTTCAGCCAATACCATCAACCATTTCTTGTATATAAGTAACAGTATGGTTTTCAATGGCTAAAATCAATGAATAATGTCATTGCACAAACAGTCATTTCTCTACTTGGAAAGGTGGAATTCTGAAATGTTTTTTGTTTTTTTCTGCTCCTTTTTGCATGCAAAAGACGATTCAAAGAGGCTGAGCAGCTATCTGTTTGCGTTCAGCCAATACCTTCAACCATTTCTGGTATATGAGTAACAGGACATTTTTCAATGGCTAAAATCAGTGAATAATGTTATTGCTCAGTCATTTCTCTGCCGGCAAAGGTGGAGTTCTGAAATTCTTTGCATTTTCCTGCTCCTTTTAGCATGCTAAAGAAGAATAAAAGAGGGTGAGCTGCTATCTGTTTGTGTTCAGCCAGTACCTTCAACCAATTCTGGTAAATGAGTAACAGGACTGTTTTCAAAGGCTAAAATCAATGAATAATGTCATTGTACAAACAGTCATTTCTCTGCTTTGAAAGGTGGAATTCTGAAATTTTTTGCTTTTTCCTGCTCCTTTTATCATGCTAAAGAAGATTCAAAGAGGGTGGGCTGCTATCTCTTTGTGTTCAGCCAATACCTTCAACCATTTCTGGTATATGAGTAACAGGACATTTTTCAATGGCTAAAATCAGTGAATAATATTATTGCTCAGTGATTTCTCTGCTTTGAAAGGTGGAATTCTGAAATTTTTTGCTTTTTCCTGCTCCTTTTAGCATGCTAAAGAAGATTCAAAGAGGGTGAGCTGCTATCTGTTTGCGTTCAGCCAATACATTCAACCATTTCTGGTATGTGAGTGACAGGACGGTTTTCATTGGCTAAAATCAATGAATAATGTCCATGCACAAGCAGTCACTTCTCTGCTTGGAAAGGTGGAATTTTTGAAATTTTTTCCTTTTTCCTGCTCCTTTTAGCATGCTAAAGAAGATTCAAAGAGGGTGAGCAGCAAACTGTTTGTGTTCAGCCAATACCATCAACCATTTCTGGTATATGAGTAACAAGATGTTTTTCAATGGCTTAATTCAATGAATAATGTCATTGCACAAAGAGTCATTTCTCTGCTTGGAAAGGTGGAATTCTGAATTTTTTTTTGTTTTTTCTCCTCCTTTTAGCATGCAAAAGACGATTCAAAGAGGCTGAGCTGCTATCTGTTTGCGTTCAGCCAATACCTTCAACCATTTCTGGTATATGAGTAACAGGACTGATTTCAATGTTTAAAATCAATGAATAATCTCATTGCACAAACAGTCATTTCTCTGCTTTGAAAGGTGGAATTCTGAAATTTTTTGCTTTTTCCTGCTCCTTTAATCATGCTAAAGAAGATTCAAAGAGGGTGAGCTGCAACCTGTTTGTGTTCAGCCAATACCATCAACCATTTCTTGTATATAAGTAACAGGATGGTTTTCAATGGCTAAAATCAATGAATAATGTCATTGCACAAACAGTCATTTCTCTACTTGGAAAGGTGGAATTCTGAAATGTTTTTTATTTTTTTCTGCTCCTTTTTGCATGCAAAAGACGATTCAAAGAGGCTGAGCAGCTATCTGTTTGCTTTCAGCCAATACCTTCAACCATTTCTGGTATATAAGTAACAGGACATTTTTCAATGGCTAAAATCAGTGAATAATGTTATTGCTCAGTCATTTCTCTGCCTTGAAAGGTGGAAGTCTGAAATGTTTTGCTTTTTCCTGCTGCTTTTAGCATGCTAAAGATGATTCAAAGAGGGTGAGCTCCAACCTGTTTGTGTTCAGCCAATACCATCAACCATTTCTTGTATATAAGTAACAGAATGGTTTCAATGGCTAAAATCAATGAATAATGTCATTGCACAAACAGTCATTTCTCTGCTTGGAAAGGTGGAATTCTGAAATGTTTTTTGTTTTTTTCTGCTCCTTTTAGCATGCAAAAGATGATCCAAAGAGGCTGAGTGGCTATCTGTTTGCGTTCAGCCAATACTTTCAACCATTTCTGGTATATGAGTAACAGGATGATTTTCAATGGCTAAAATCAGTGAATAATGTCATTGCTCAGTCATTTCTCTGCTGGGATAGGTGGAGTTCTGAAATTTTTTGCATTTTCCTTCTCCTTTTAGCATTCTAAAGAAGAATAAAAGAGGGTGAGCTGCTATCTGTTTGCGTTCAGCCAGTACCTTCAACCCATTCTGGTATATGAGTAACAGGACTGTTTTCAAAAGTTAAAATCAATGAATAATGTCATTGCACAAACAGTCATTTCTCTGCTTTGAAAGGTGGAATTCTGAATTTTTTTTGCTTTTTCCTGCTCCTTTTATCATGCTAAAGAAGATTCAAAGAGGGTGGGCTGCTATCTCTTTGTGTTCAGCCAATACCTTCAACCATTTCTGGTAGATGAGTAACAGGACATTTTTCAATGGCTAAAATCAGTGAATAATGTTATTGCTCAGTTATTTCTCTGCTTTGAAAGGTGGAATTCTGAAATTTTTTGCTTTTTCCTGCTCCTTTTAGCATGCTAAAGAAGATTCAAAGAGGGTGAGCTGCTATCTGTTTGCGTTCAGCCAATAAATTCAACCATTTCTGGTATATGAGTGACACGACGGTTTCCAATGGATAAAATCAATGAATAATGTCAATGCACAAGCAGTCACTTCTCTGCTTGGAAAGGTGGAATTTTTGAAATTTTTTCCTTTTTCCTGCTCCTTTTAGCATGCTAAAGAAGATTCAAAGAGGGTGAGCAGCAAACTGTTTGTGTTCAGCCAATACCATCAACCATTTCTGGTATATGTGTAACAAGATGTTTTTCAATGGCTTAAATCAATGAATAATGTCATTGCACAAACAGTCATTTCTCTGCTTGGAAAGGTGGAATTCTGAATTTTTTTTTGTTTTTTCTCCTTCTTTTTGCATGCAAAAGACGATTCAAAGAGGCTGAGCTGCTATCTGTTTACGTTCAGCCAATACCTTCAACCATTTCTGGTATATGAGCAACAAGACATGTTTCAATGGCTAAAATTAGTGAATAATGTCATTGCTCAGTCATTTCTCTGCGGGGAGAGGTGGAATTCTGAATTTTTTTGCTTTTTCCTGCTCCTTTTAGCATGCTAAAGAAGATTCAAAGAGGGTGAGCTGCTATCTGTTTGCGTTCAGCCAGTACCTTCATCTAATTCTGGTACATGAGTAACAGGACTGATTTCAATGTCTAAAATCAATGAATAATCTCATTGCACAAACAGTCATTTCTCTGCTTTGAAAGGTGGAATTCTGAAATTTTTTGCTTTTTCCTGCTCCTTTTATCATGCTAAAGAAGATTCAAAGAGGGTGAGCTCCAACCTGTTTGTGTTCAGCCAATACCATCAACCATTTCTTGTATATAAGTAACAGAATGGTTTTCAATGGCTAAAATCAATGAATAATGTCATTGCACAAACAGTCATTTCTCTGCTTGGAAAGGTGGAATTCTGAAATGTTTTTTGTTTTTTTCTGCTCCTTTTAGCATGCAAAAGATGATCCAAAGAGGCTGAGTGGCTATCTGTTTGCGTTCAGCCAATACTTTCAACCATTTCTGGTATATGAGTAACAGGATGATTTTCAATGGCTAAAATCAGTGAATAATGTCATTGCTCAGTCATTTCTCTGCTGGGATAGGTGGAGTTCTGAAATTTTTTGCATTTTCCTTCACCTTTTAGCATGCTAAAGAAGAATAAAAGAGGGTGAGCTGCTATCTGTTTGCATTCAGCCAGTACCTTCAACCAATTCTGGTATATGAGTAACAGGACTGTTTTCAAAGGCTAAAATCAATGAATAATGTCTTTGCACAAACAGTCATTTCTCTGCTTTGAAAGGTGGAATTCTGAATTTTTTTGCTTTTTCCTGCTCCTTTTATCATGCTAAAGAAGATTCAAAGAGGGTGGGCTGCTATCTCTTTGTGTTCAGCCAATACCTTCAACCATTTCTGGTATATGAGTAACAGGACATTTTTCAATGGCTAAAATCAGTGAATAATGTTATTGCTCAGTCATTTCTCTGCTTTGAAAGGTGGAATTCTGAAATTTTTTGCTTTTTCCTGCTCCTTTTAGCATGCTAAAGAAGATTCAAAGAGGGTGAGATGCTATCTGTTTGCGTTCAGCCAGTACCTTCATCTAATTCTGGTATATGAGTAACAGGACTGTTTTCAATGTCTAAAATCAATGAATAATCTCATTGCACAAACAGTGATTTCTCTGCTTTGAAAGGTGGAATTCTGAAATTTTTTGCTTTTTCCTGCTCCTTTTATCATGCTAAAGAAGATTCAAAGAAGGTGAGCTCCAACCTGTTTGTGTTCAGCCAATACCTTCAACCATTTCTAGTATATAAGTAACAGGATGGTTTTCAATGGCTAAAATCAATGAATAATGTCATTGCACAAACAGTCATTTCTCTACTAGTGTTGAGCATTCCGATACTGAAATATCGGGTATCGGCCGATATTCACTGTATCGGAATTCCGATACTTAATTCCGATACTTTTATAATATCGAATACCGGAATCGGAAGTTCCCATAATGCCTGCGCTCTGCAGTGTCTCTGAAGGATGACAAGCTGGATGGCAGCGCTCAGCTGCGATCCAGCTTGTCATCAGAATGCCATCCCAGCGTGGGAGAATTCTCCTGATTGTTTAAAAGCCGGCGCGGTAAAAAGCCGCCGGCTTTTAAACAATCACGCAGCCCCATACTGCTTCCCCGCAGCCTCCCACCCCGATCCTCCGCTCCCCTCGCCACCTCCCATCCCGATCGTAAATTAGGACCGGGCGGGGAGCGCAGCACCAAGGAGCGAAGGACCCGGGCGGGGAAGCCGGCAGTGAAAAGACTTCACCGCCGGCTTTCCCGTTCTGTGCTGCGCTTTCCCGCCGGTTATTTCAAATGAACAGCTGAGGTATCAGGTGATGCCGATCAGCTGTTCATTTGAAGTAGCCGCGGTGCCCTCAGAGGGTTCATGTGAGTTCATGCTTGACTGCATGAACTCACATCAACTTTCCCACGGCCGCACAGGTCAGCCTCACCTCCCGGACCCGTCATGATTAGTGTGTGCGGGGTGTGTGTGTGTGCGGGGTGTGTGTGCGGGTGTGTGTGCGGGGTGTGTGTGTGCGGGTGTGTGTGCGGGTGTGTGTGCGGGCAGACATAGGCCGATGTGACACTACTACTCCCATCGGCCTATGTCTGTCCCCCGTCCACTCCTGCCAGCAGGATCAGCTCGATGGGAGCAGTAGTTCCCATCAGCCTGATCCTGCTATTTAAATTGCCCTACTGTGTCCCCAATAAATGTTAAATACATGTCATTGGTGGCCAGTGGTTACCTAAAAGAAATTAGTTCATACATTACCTGTCCCCGCCAATCGCCACCTAAAATAAAGTAAAAAATAAAAAACTACACCTATACTCACCAAGACACCTAATTCCCCGAAGCCATCGATCTCCTGTAATAAAATATAAAATAATAAACCACAACCTTATCCTTACCCCTCTGTAGTAGTCCACGAGTGTCCCACGAAGATCTCCAGTTCAGAGCAGCCACATAGAATGTGACCGCTCTGAACCGCTGCCGCCGCTAGAATGACGGGGCCGTAAGGGTTCACCGGAGTTCAGGCAGCGCTGCTCCAGTTAGCTCCTTTACGGCACTGCTGTATCGTGAGAAATTCCCACGGTACAGCACTGCCGTAAAGGAGGTCTCCGGAGCTGCGCTGCCTGAATGCACTCCGGTGACCTCAGTCAGTGGCTCCCGCTGCCGGGAGCGGACGTGTTCCCGGCAGCGTGAGCTTACAGCAGCCATGCACAGCTGTCACCATCTCCAGATGTGACAGCTGTGCATGGGAGATCAGCGCAGGAACGTGGACAGGTAACTATTTTTTTTTTAGTAAACTAAGAATTAAATAAAATGGTGTTTTATTTCAAATAAATTATTTTTTTCTGGGTGTAGTGTGTTTTTTCTTTTTAACACTTTGTAGGTTAGTAATGGGGGTGTCATATAGACGGCCATCATTACTAACCTGGGCTTCATGGCAGCTGGCGCTGACATGAACCCCACCACTATTACCCCCTGCCACCGCACCAGGGCAGCGTGGAAGAGCGAGGCTAAGTGCCAGAATTGGCGCATCCTATGGATGCGCCATTTCTGGGGCGGCTGACGGCTGGTGTTTCTAGCCTGGGAGGGGGCCAATATTCATGGCACCCTTCCTGAGCTATTAATATCAGCCCCCAGCTGTCTGCCTAGCCTTTGCTAGCTATTAAAATAGAGGGGACCCCACGTCATTTTTTTGGGGGGGGTCCCCCATTTTAATAGCTAGTAAAGGCTAGGTATTCAGCTGGGGGCTGATATTAGTAGCCTGGGAAGCTCCGTGGGTTTTACCCACTTCCCAGGCTTCAAACATCTGCCCCAGCCGTCTGCTTAACCTCCGCTAGAGACTAAAATTATGGGGGATCCCACGCCATTTTTTTTTTAAATAAATCCTTTATTTTAACACTAAATGACATTTGAGGACTTAATAAAGATGCAGTCCCTAAATTGTTATTTATTTTTTAATAAATTTTTCCCAAAACTTTTGACGTGGGCTTCGCCATATTTTTGTATGCCAGCCAGGTACAGCATCCAGCTTCTATGAACGCGCCATTTTCCGGGGCGGCCGCGGACTGCAATTTTCAGCGGGGGGGGGAGGGCAGAAAGCTTGGGCCTCCCTGCGCTGCAGATTCCATCCCCCAGCTGCCTAGTTGTACCTGGCTGGACACAAAAATAGGGAGAAGCTCCACGTTTTTTTTTTTTAATTATTTCATGAAATTCATGGAATAATTAAGAAAAAAAGGGCTTCCCTATATTGTTGTGTTCGGCTAGGTACAAATAGGCAGCTGGTGGTTGGGGGCAGCCCGTTCCTGCCTGCTGTACCTGACTGGACACAAATATAGTGTGAAGCCCCACGTCAATTTTTTTTTAATTATTTCAGGAAATTCATGAAATAATTAAAAAAAAATTATGTGGGGCTTCGCCCTATAATTGTGTCCAGCCAGGTACAGCAGGCAGGAACGGGCTGCCCCCAACCACCAGCTGCCTATTTGTACCTAGCCGGACACAACAATATAGGGAAGCCCTTTTTGTCTTAATTATTCCATGAATTTCATGAAATAATTAAAAAAAAAAATGTGTGGCGCTTCGCCCTATTTTTGTGTCCAGCCAGGTACAACTAGGCAGCTGGGGGCTGGAATCTGCAGCGCAGGGAGACCCAAGCTTTCTGGGCCCCACCCGCTGCAAATTGCAGTCCGCAGCCGCCCCGGAAAATGGCGCGTTCATAGAAGCGCCATCTTCTGGCGCTGTACCCAACTCATCCAGGGCCCTGGTGCGGTGGCTCACTGGGTAATAAAGGGGTTAAGGCCAGCTTGGCATTATCAGCTGGCCCTAAGCCCGAAATTCATGGGATCACGCCAATATTAGACATGACCGCCATGAATTTCTAGTAAAGTATTTAAAAAAAACACAAACACCCAGAAAAAAGTCCTTTAATTGAAATAAAGACACAATTCTTTATTGTTCTAAATTAAACCATACTTACCGCCACGCCCATTCCAGCTGAAGCCAACGATCTCCTGCAATAAAAGTAAAATAATAAAGCAACCTCATCCTTACCTTTCCATGGTTCCCAGGACAGCTTCAGCTCTGCTACATCGAGATGACAGGCTGGACCGCAGCAGAACGCTGCCATCCAGCCTGTCATCCCGCGGACACTGAGAAGCGCAGGCATGCTTGCGCTCCTCAGTGTCTCTCTGTGACGTCATCCAGATGAGCCGAGGTCATGTCCAATGAACTCAGCTCACCTCATGCACGTCACTGACAGCGTGGGAAAATTCTCCTGCACTCAGCGCTTCAGCGTGAGAATTCTCCCACGCTGTCAGTGACGTGCATGAGGTGCGCCGAGTTCATTGGACATGACCTCACCTCATGCACGTCACTGACAGCGTGGGAAAATTCTCACGCTGAAGCGCTGAGTGCAGGAGAATTCTCCCACGCTGTCAGTGACGTACATGAGGTGAGCCGAGTTCATTGTCGGCTCATCTGGATGCCGTCACAGCCAGACACTGAGGAGTGGAAGTATGCCTGCGCTTCTCAGTCTCTGCGGGATGACAGGCTGGATGGCAGCGTTCTGCTGCGGTCCAGCCTGTCATCTCGATGTAGCAGAGCTGGAGCCGTCGTGGGAGCCATGGAAAGGTAAGGATGAGGTTGCTTTATTATTTTTCTTTTATTGCAGGAGATCGTTGGCTTCAGCTGGAATGGGCGTGATGGTAAGTATGGTTTAATTTAGAACAATAAAGAATTGTGTGTTTATTTCAATTAAAGGACTTTTTTCAGGGTGTTTGTGTTTTTTTTAAATACTTTACTAGAAATTCATGGTGGTCATGTCTAATATTGGCGTGACCCCATGAATTTCGGGCTTAGGGCCAGCTGATAATGCCAAGCTGGCCTTAACCCCTTTATTACCCAGTGAGCCACCGCATCAGGGCCCTGGATGAGTTGGGTACAGCGCCAGAAGATGGCGCTTCTATGAACGCGCCATTTTCCGGGGCGGCTGCGGACTGCAATTTGCAGCGGGTGGGGCCCAGAAAGCTTGGGCCTCCCTGCGCTGCAGATTCCAGCCCCCAGCTGCCTAGTTGTACCTGGCTGGACACAAAAATAGGGCGAAGCTCCACGTTTTTTTTTTTTAAATTCATGAAATTCATGGAATAATTAAGAAAAAAAGGGCTTCCCTATATTGTTGTGTCCGGCTAGGTACAAATAGGCAGCTGGTGGTTGGGGGCAGCCCGTTCCTGCCTGCTGTACCTGACTGGACACAAATATAGGGCGAAGCCCCACATCAATTTTTTTAAATTATTTCATGAATTTCCTGAAATGATTTAAAAAAAATTGACGTGGGGCTTCGCACTATATTTGTGTCCAGCCAGGTACAGCAGGCAGGAACGGGCTGCCCCCAACCACCAGCTGCCTATTTGTACCTGGTTGGACACAACAATATAGGGAAGCCCTTTTTTTCTTAATTATTTCATGAATTTCATGAAATAATTAAAAAAAAAAAATACGTGAAGCTTCTCCCTATTTTTGTGTCCAGCCAGGTACAACTAGGCAGCTGGGGGCTGGAATCTGCAGCGCAGGGAGGCCCAAGCTTTCTGCCCCCCTCTCTCCCCCCGCTGAAAATTGCAGTCCGCAGCCACCCCGGAAAATGGCGCGTTCATAGAAGCTGGATGCTGTACCTGGCTGGCATACAAAAATATGGCGAAGCCCACGTCAAAAGTTTTGGGAAAAATTAATTAAAAAATAAATAATAATTTAGGGACTGCATCTTTATTAACTCCTCAAATGTCATTTAGTGTTAAAATAAAGGACTTATTTTAAAAAAAATTGACGTTGGGCTTCGCCCTATATTTGTGTCCAGCCAGGTACAGCAGGCAGGAACAGGCTGCCCCCAACCACCAGCTGCCTATTTGTACCTGGCCGGACACAACAATATAGGGAAGCCCTTTTTTAAAAAAATTATTTCATGAAATAATTAAAAAAAAATTGACGTGGGGCTTCGCACTATATTTGTGTCCAGCCAGGTACAGCAGGCAGGAATGGGCTGCCCCCAACCACCAGCTGCCTATTTGTACCTGGTTGGACACAACAATATAGGGAAGCCCTTTTTTTCTTAATTATTCCATGAATTTCATGAAATAATTTAAAAAAAAAATGCGTGGGGCTTCGCCCTATTTTTGTGCCCAGCCAGATACAACTAGGCAGCTGGGGGCTGGAATCCGCAGCGCAGGGAGACCCAAGCTTTCTGGGCCACCCCCGCTGCAAATTGCAGTCCGCAGCCGCCCCAGAAAATGGCGCGTTCATAGAAGCGCCATCTTCTGGCGCTGTACCCAACTCATCCAGGGCCCTGGTGCGGTGGCTCACTGGGTAATAAAGGGGTTAAGGCCAGCTTGGCATTATCAGCTGGCCCTAAGCCCAAAATTCATGGGGTCACGCCAATATTAGACATGACCACCATGAATTTCTAGTAAAGTATTTAAAAAAACACAAACACCAAGAAAAAAGTCCTTTAATTGAAATAAACACACAATTCTTTATTGTTCTAAATTAAACCATACTTACCACCCCGCCCATTCCAGCTGAAGCCAACGATCTCCTGCAATAAAAGTAAAATAATAAAGCAACCTCATCCTTACCTTTCCATGGCTCCCACGACAGCTTCAGCTCTGCTACATCGAGATGACAGGCTGGACCGCAGCAGAACGCTGCCATCCATCCTGTCATCCCGCAGACACTGAGAAGCGCAGGCATACTTCCACTCCTCAGTGTCTGGCTGTGACGGCATCCAGATGAGCCGAGGTCATGTCCAATGAACTCCGCTCACTTCATGTACGTCACTGACAGCGTGGGAAAATTCTCCTGCACTCAGCACTTCAGCGTGAGAATTTTCCCACGCTGTCAGTGACGTGCATGAGGTGAGCTGAGTTCATTGGACATGACCTCACCTCATGTATGTCACTGACAGCGTGGGAGAATTCTCACGCTGAAGCGCTGAGTGCAGGAGAATTTTCCCACGCTGTCAGTGACGTGCATGAGGTGAGCTGAGTTCATTTGACATGAACTCGGCTCATCTGGATGACGTCACAGAGAGACACTGAGGAGCGCAAGCATGCCTGCGCTTCTCAGTGTCTGCGGGATGACAGGCTGGATGGCAGCTTTCTGCTGCGGTCCAGCCTGTCATCTCGATGTAGCAGAGCTGGAGCTGTCCTGGGAACCATCGAAAGGTAAGGATGAGGTTGCTTTATTATTTTTCTTTTATTGCAGGAGATCGTTGGCTTCAGCTGGAATGGGCGTGATGGTAAGTATGGTTTAATTTAGAACAATAAAGAATTGTGTCTTTATTTCAATTAAAGGACTTTACTCTGGGTGTTTGTGTTTTCTTTTAACTTTGACTATGGGGTTAGTAATGGGGGTGTCTTATAGACGCCTCTCCATTACTAACCTGGACTTGATGTCAGCTGGCATTATAAGCTGACATCAACCCCAACCCTATTACCCCCTGCCACCGCACCAGGGCAGCGTGGAAGAGCGAGGCTAAGTGCCAGAATTGGCGCATCCTATGGATGCGCCATTTCTGGGGCGGCTGACGGCTGGTGTTTCTAGCCTGGGAGGGGGCCAATATTCATGGCACCCTTCCTGGGCTATTAATATCAGCCCCCAGCTGTCTGCCTAGCCTGTGCTAGCTATTAAATTAGGGGGGACCCCACGTCATTTTTTTTGGGGGGTCCCCCATTTTAATAGCTAGTAAAGGCTAGGTATTCAGCTGGGGGCTGATATTAGTAGCCTGGGAAGCTCCGTGGGTATTACCCCCTTCCCAGGCTTCAAACATTTGCCCCAGCTGTCTGCTTAACCTCCGCTAGAGCCTAAAATTAAGGGGAACCCCACGCCAATTTTTTTTTAAATAAATCCTTTATTTTAACACTAAATGACAAGTACAGTAATCAACACTGTCACTGTACTTCATATATATGTGACTGACATGTTTCTATCTATCTAATCTATGTGTGATTCTCTATTCCTTCTATTCTAAATTGTCGGGTACAGATGCTGAATTGCCGGCCGGCTTTCTTAAAGAGACGGTGCATGAAAACACTATTATTTTTTTAAATAAATCCTTTACACTAAATGACAAGTTCTGTAAGCAACACTGTCACTGTACTTCTTATATATGTGACTGACATGTTTCTATCTATCTAATCTATGTGTGAAGCTCTATTCTGTCTGTTATAAATTGTCGGGTACAGATGCTGAATTGCCGGCCGGCTTTTTTAAAGAGACGGTGCACGAAAACACTAATATTTTTTTTAATAAATCCTTTACACTAAATGACAAGTACAGTAAGCAACACTGTCACTGTACTTCATATATATGTGACTGACATGTTTCTATCTATCTAATCTATGTGTGAAGCTCTATTCTTTCTGTTGTAAATTGTCGGGTACCGGTGAATGCCGCTGATGAATTGCCGGCTTTTCATGTCATTCTACATTATTCTTAGTTGTTTTACTTCATGTAGAATTAACCTACAAGGAAAGAAAGGGTTTATTTTCATTCCGATATTTGTGTCCCATTGACTTGCATTGGTTTCCGGTATCGGAATCGGCGATATCCGATACTTTTTGGGTATCGGCCCGATCCAATCCGATACGATATTTCCTGATATCGGAAGGTATCGCTCAACACTATTCTCTACTTGGAAAGGTGGAATTCTGAAATGTTTTTTGTTTTTTTCTGCTTCTTTTTGCATGCAAAAGACGATTCAAAGAGGCTGAGCAGCTATCTGTTTGCGTTCAGCAAATACCTTCAACCATTTCTGGTATATGAGTAACAGGATGTTTTTCAATGGCTAAAATCAGTGAATAATGTTATTGCTCAGTGATTTCTCTGCTGGGAAAGATGGAGTTCTGAAACTCTTTGCATTTTCCTGCTCCTTTTAGCATGCTAAAGAAGAATCAAAGAGGTTGAGCTGCTATCTGTTTGCGTTCAGCCAGTACCTTCAACCAATTCTGGTATATGAGTAACAGGACTGTTTTCAAAGGCTAAAATCAATGAATAATGTCATTGTACAAACAGTCATTTCTCTGCTTTGAAAGGTGGAATTCTGAAATTTTTTGCTTTTTCCTGCTCCTTTTATCATGCTAAAGAAGATTCAAAGAGGGTGGGCTGCTATCTCTTTGTGTTCAGCCAATACCTTCAACCATTTCAGGTATATGAGCAACAGGACATGTTTCAGTGGCTAAAATTAGTGAATAATGTCATTGCTCAGTCATTTCTCTGCGGGGAGAGGTGGAATTCTGAATTTTTTTGCTTTTTCCTGCTCCGTTTAGCATGCTAAAGAAGATTCAAAGAGGGTGAGCTGCTATCTGTTTGCGTTCAGCCAGTACCTTCATCTAATTATGGTATATGAGTAACAGGACTGTTTTCAATGTCTAAAATCAATGAATAATCTCATTGAACAAACAGTCATTTCTCTGCTTTGAAAGGTGGAATTCTGAAATTTTTTGCTTTTTCCTGCTCCTTTTATCATGCTAAAGAAGATTCAAAGAGGGTGAGCTCCAACCTGTTTGTGTTCAGCCAATACCATCAACCATTTCTTGTATATAAGTAACAGGATAGTTTTCAATGGTTAAAATCAATGAATAATGTCATTGCACAAACAGTCATTTCTCTACTTGGAAAGGTGGAATTCTGAAATGTTTTTTGTTTTTTTCTGCTTCTTTTTGCATGCAAAAGACGATTCGAAGAGGCTGAGCAGCTATCTGTTTGCGTTCAGCAAATACCTTCAACCATTTCTGGTATATGAGTAACAGGATGTTTTTCAATGGCTAAAATCAGTGAATAATGTTATTGCTCAGTCATTTCTCTGCTGGGAAAGATGGAGTTCTGAAACTCTTTGCATTTTCCTGCTCCTTTTAGCATGCTAAAGAAGAATCAAAGAGGTTGAGCTGCTATCTGTTTGCGTTCAGCCAGTACCTTCAACCAATTCTGGTATATGAGTAACAGGACTGTTTTCAATGTCTAAAATCAATGAATAATCTCATTGAACAAACAGTCATTTCTCTGCTTTGAAAGGTGGAATTCTGAAATTTTTTGCTTTTTCCTGCTCCTTTTATCATGCTAAAGAAGATTCAAAGAGGGTGAGCTCCAACCTGTTTGTGTTCAGCCAATACCATCAACCATTTCTTGTATATAAGTAACAGGATAGTTTTCAATGGCTAAAATCAATGAATAATGTCATTGCACAAACAGTCATTTCTCTGCTTGGAAAGGTGGAATTCTGAAATGTTTTTTGATTTTTTCTGCTCCTTTTATCATGCTAAAGAAGTTTCAAAGAGGGTGAGCTCCAACCTGTTTGTGTTCAGCCAATACCTTCAACCATTTCTAGTATATGAGTGACAGGATGGTTTTCAATGGCTGAAATTAATGAATAATGTCAATGCACAAACAGTCACTTCTATGCTTGGAAAGGTGGAGTTTTTGAAATTTTTTGCTTTTTCCTGCTCCTTTTAGCATCCTAAAGAAGATTCAAAGAGGGTGAGCAGCAACCAGTTTGTGTTCAGCCAATACCATCCACCATTTCTGGTATATGAGTAACAGGATGTTTTTCAATGGTTAAAATCAATGAATAATGTCATTGCACAAACAATCATTTCTCTGCTTGGAAAGGTGGAGTTTTGAAATTTTTTGCTTTTTCCTGCTCTTTTTACCATGCTAAAGAAGATTCAAAGAGGGTGAGCTGCTATATGTTTGTGTTCAGCCAAAACCTACAACCATTTCTGGTATATAAGTAACAGGATGGTTTTCAATGGCTAAAATCAATCAATAATGTCATTGCACAAACAGTCATTTCTCTGCTTGGAAAGGTGGAATTCTGAAATTTTTTTTTTTTTATCTGCTCCTTTTAGCATGCAAAATACGATTTAAAGAGGCTGAGCTACTATCTGTTTGCATTCAGCCAATACCTTCAACCATTTCTGGTATATGAGTAACAGGCCACGTTTCAATGGCTAAAATTAGTGAATAATGTCATTACTCAGTCATTTCTCTGCGGGGAGAGGTGGAATTCTGAATTTTTTTGCTTTTTCCTACTCCTTTTAGCATGCTAAAGAAGATTCAAAGAGGCTGAGCTGCTATCTGTTTGCGTTCAGCCAGTACCTTCAACCAATTCTGGTATATGAGTAACAGGACTGTTTTCAATGGCTAAAATCAATGAATAATGTCATTGCACAAACATTCATTTCTATGCTTTGAAAGGTGGAATTCTGAAATTTTTTGCTTTTTCCTGCTCCTTTTATCATGCTAAAGAAGATTCAAAGAGGGTGGGCTGCTATCTCTTTGTGTTCAGCCAATACCTTCAACCATTTCTGGTATATGAGTAACAGGACATTTTTCAATGGCTAAAATCAGTGAACAATGTTATTGCCCAGTCATTTCTCTGCTTTGAAAGGTGGAATTCTGAAATTTTTTGCTTTTTCCTGCTTCTTTTAGCATGCTAAAGAAGATGCAAAGAGGGTGAGATGCTATCTGTTTGCGTTCAGCCAATACCTTCAACCATTTCTTGTATATAAGTAACAGGATGGTTTTCAATGGCTAAAATCAATGAATAATGTCATTGCACAAAGTCATTTCTCTGCTTGGAAAGGTGGAATTCTGAAATGTTTTTTGTTTTTTTCTGCTCCTTTTAGCATGCAAAAGATGATCCAAAGAGGCTGAGCTGCTCTCTGTTTGCGTTCAGCCAATACCTTCAACCATTTCTGGTATATGAGTAACAGGACGATTTTCAATGGCTAAAATCAGTGAATAATGTCATTGCTCAGTCATTTCTCTGCTGGGATAGGTGGAATTCTGAAATTTTTTGTAGTTTCCTGCTCCTTTTAGCATGCTAAAGAAGAATATAAGAGGGTGAGCTGCTATCAGTTTGCGTTCAGCCAGTACCTTCAACCAATTCTGGTATATGAGTAACAGGACTGTTTTCAAAGGCTAAAATCAATGAATAATGTCATTGCACAAACAGTCATTTCTCTGCTTTGAAAGGTGGAATTCTGAATTGTTTTGCTTTATCCTGCTCCTTTTATCATGCTAAAGAAGATTCAAAGAGGGTGGGCTGCTATCTCTTTGTGTTCAGCCAATACCTTCAACCATTTCTGGTATGTGAGTAACAGGACATTTTTCAATGGCTAAAATCAGTGAATAATGTTATTGCTCAGTCATTTCTCTGCTTTGAAAGGTGGAATTCTGAAATGTTTTGCTTTTCCTGCTCCTTTTAGCATGCTAAAGAAGATTCAAAGAGGGTGAGCTGCTATCTGTTTGCGTTCAGCCAATAAATTCAACCATTTCTGGTATATGAGTGACAGGACGGTTTTCAATTGCTAAAATCAATGAATAATGTCCATGCACAAGTAGTCACTTCTCTGCTTGGAAAGGTGGAATTTTTGAAATTTTTTCCTTTTTCCTGCTCCTTTTAGCATGCTAAAGAAGATTCAAAGAGGGTGAGCAGCAAACTGTTTGTGTTCAGCCAATACCATCATCCATTTCTGGTATATGAGTAACAAGATGTTTTTCAATGGCTTAAATCAATGAATAATGTCATTGCACAAACAGTCATTTCTCTGCTTGGAAAGGTGGAATTCTGAATTTTTTTTTGTTTTTTCTCCTCCTTTTCGCATGCAAAAGACTATTCAAAGAGGCTGAGCTGCCATCTGTTTGCGTTCAGCCAGTACCTTCAACCATTTCTGGTTTATGAGCAACAGGACATGTTTCAATGGCTAAAATTAGTGAATAATGTCATTGCTCAGTCATTTCTCTGCGGGGAGAGGTGGAATTCTGAATTTTTTTGCTTTTTCCTGCTCCTTTTAGCATGCTAAAGAAGATTCAAAGAGGGTGAGCTGCTATCTGATTGCGTTCAGCCAGTACCTTCATCCAATTCTGGTATATGAGTAACAGGACTGTTTTCAATGTCTAAAATCAATGAATAATCTCATTGCAAAAACAGTCATTTCTCTGCTTTGAAAGGTGGAATTCTGAAATTTTTTGCTTTTTCCTGCTCCTTTTATCATGCTAAAGAAGATTCAAAGAGGGTGAGCTCCAACCTGTTTGTGTTCAGCCAATACCATCAACCATTTCTTGTATATAAGTAACAGGATGGTTTTCAATGGCTAAAATCAATGAATAATGTCATTGCACAAACAGTTATTTCTCTACTTGGAAAGGTGGAATTCTGAAATGTTTTTTGTTTTTTTCTGCTCCTTTTTGCATGCAAAAGACGATTCAAAGAGGCTGAGCAGCTATCTGTTTGCGTTCAGCCAATACCTTCAACCATTTCTGGTATATGAGTAACAGGATGTTTTTCAATGGCTAAAATCAGTGAATAATGTTATTGCTCAGTCATTTCTCTGCTGGGAAAGGTGGAATTCAGAAACTCTTTGCATTTTCCTGCTCCTTATAGCATGCTAAAGAAGAATAAAAGAGGGTGAGCTGCTATCTGTTTGCGTTCAGCCAATACCTTCAACCATTTCTGGTATAGGAGTGACAGGACGGTTTTCATTGGCTAAAATCAATGAATAATGTCCATGCACAATCAGTCACTTCTCTGCTTGGAAAGGTGGAATTTTTGAAATTTTTTCCTTTTTCCTGCTCCTTTTAGCATGCTAAAGAAGATTCAAAGAGGGTGAGCAGCAAACTGTTTGTGTTCAGCCAATACCATCAACCATTTCTGGTATATGAGTAACAAGATGTTTTTCAATGGCTTAAATCAATGAATAATGTCATTGCACAAACAGTCATTTCTCTGCTTTGAAAGGTGGAATTCTGAAATTTTTTGCTTTTTCCTGCTCCTTTTATCATGCTAAAGAAGATTCAAAGAGGGTGTGCTGCTATCTCTTTGTGTTCAGCCAATACCTTCAACCATTTCTGGTATATGAGTAACAGGACATTTTTCAATGGCTAAAATCAGTGAATAATGTTATTGCTCAGTCATTTCTCTGCTTTGAAAGGTGGAATTATGAAATTTTTTGCTTTTTCCTGCTCCTTTTAGCATGCTAAAGAAGATTCAAAGAGGGTGAGCTGCTATCTGTTTGCGTTCAGCCAATACCTTCAACCAATTCTGATATATGAGTAACAGGACTGTTTTCAAAGGCTAAAATCAATGAATAATGTCATTGTACAAACAGTCATTTCTCTGCTTTGAAAGGTGGAATTCTGAAATGTTTTGCTTTTTCCTGCTCCTTTTATCATGCTAAAGAAGATTCAAAGAGGGTGAGCTGCTATCTGTTTGCGTTCAGCCAATACCTTCAACCATTTCTGGTATAGGAGTGACAGGACGGTTTTCATCGGCTAAAATCAATGAATAATGTCCATGCACAATCAGTTACTTCTCTGCTTGGAAAGGTGGAATTTTTGAAATTTTTTCCTTTTTCCTGCTCCTTTTAGCATGCTAAAGAAGATTCAAAGAGGGTGAGCAGCAAACTTTTTGTGTTCAGCCAATACCATCAACCATTTCTGGTATATGAGTAACAAGATGTTTTTCAATGGCTTAAATCAATGAATAATGTCATTGCACAAACCGTCATTTCTCTGCTTGGAAAGGTGGAATTCTGAATTTTTTTTGTTTTTTCTCCTTCTTTTCGCATGCAGAAGACAATTCAAGAGGCTGAGCTGCTACCTGTTTGCGTTCAGCCAATACCTTCAACCATTTCAGGTATATGAGCAACAGGACATGTTTCAATGGCTAAAATTAGTGAATAATGTCATTGCTCAGTCATTTTTCTGCGGGGAGAGGTGGAATTCTGAATTTTTTTGCTTTTTCCTGCTCCGTTTAGCATGCTAAAGAAGATTCAAAGAGGGTGAGCTGCTATCTGTTTGCGTTCAGCCAGTACCTTCATTTAATTATGGTATATGAGTAACAGGACTGTTTTCAATGTCTAAAATCAATGAATAATCTCATTGCACAAACAGTCATTTCTCTGCTTTGAAAGGTGGAATTCTGAAATTTTTTGCTTTTTCCTGCTCCTTTTATCATGCTAAAGAAGATTCAAAGAGGGTGAGCTCCAACCTGTTTGTGTTCAGCCAATACCATCAACCATTTCTTGTATATAAGTAACAGGATGGTTTTCAATGGCTAAAATCAATGAATAATGTCATTGCACAAACAGTCATTTCTCTGCTTGGAAAGGTGGAATTCTGAAATGTTTTTTGTTTTTTTCTGCTCCTTTTAGCATGCAAAAGATGATTGAAAGAGGCTGAGCTGCTATCTGTTTGCGTTCAGCCAATACCTTCAACCATTTCTGGTATATGAGTGACAAGATGGTTTTCAATGGCTGAAATTAATGAATAATGTCAATGCAAAAACAGTCATTTCTCTGCTGGGAAAGGTGGAGTTCTGAAACTCTTTGCATTTCCTGCTCCTTTTAGCATGCTAAAGAAGAATAAAAGAGGGTGAGCTGCTATCTGTTTGCGTTCAGCCAGTGCCTTCAACCAATTCTGGTATATGAGTAACAGGACTGTTTTCAAAGGCTAAAATCAATGAATAATGTCATTGTACAAACAGTCATTTCTCTGCTTTGAAAGATGGAATTCTGAAATTTTTTGCTTTTTCCTGCTCCTTTTATCATGCTAAAGAAGATTCAAAGAGGGTGTGCTGCTGTCTCTTTGTGTTCAGCCAATACCTTCAACCATTTCTGGCATATGAGTAACAGGACATTTTTCAATGGCTAAAATCAGTGAATAATGTTATTGCTCAGTCATTTCTCTGCTTTGAAAGGTGGAATTCTGAAATTTTTTGCTTTTTCCTGCTCCTTTTAGCATGCTAAAGAAGATTCAAAGAGGTTGAGCTGCTATCTGTTTGCGTTCAGCCAATACCTTCAACCATTTCTGGTATAGGAGTGACAGGACGGTTTTCTTTGGCTAAAATCAATGAATAATGTCCATGCACAAGCAGTCACTTCTCTGCTTGGAAAGGTGGAATTTTTGAAATTTTTTTATTTTTCCTGCTCCTTTTAACATGCTAAAGAAGATTCAAAGAGGGTGAGCTGCAAACTGTTTGTGTTCAGCCAATACCATCAACCATTTCTGGTATATGAGTAACAAGATGTTTTTCAATGGCTTAAATGAATGAATAATGTCATTGCACAAACAGTCATTTCTCTGCTTGGAAAGGTGGAATTCTGATTTTTTTTTGTTTTTTCTCCTTCTTTTCGCATGCAAAAGACGATTCAAGAGGCTGAGCTGCTATCTGTTTGCGTTCAGCCAATACCTTCAACCATTTCAGGTATATGAGCAACAGGACATGTTTCAATGGCTAAAATTAGTGAATAATGTCATTGCTCAGTCATTTCTCTGCGGGGAGAGGTGGAATTCTGAATTTTTTTGCTTTTTCCTGCTCCGTTTAGCATGCTAAAGAAGATTCAAAGAGGGTGAGCTCCAACATGTTTGCGTTCAGCCAATACCATCAACCATTTCTTGTATATAAGTAACAGGATGGTTTTCAATGGCTAAAATCAATGAATAATGTCATTGCACAAACAGTCATTTCTCTGCTTGGAAAGGTGGAATTCTGAAATGTTTTTTGTTTTTTTCTGCTCCTTTTAGCATGCAAAAGATGATTGAAAGAGGATGAGCTGCTATCTGTTTGCGTTCAGCCAATACCTTCAACCATTTCTGGTATATGAGTGACAAGATGGTTTTCAATGGCTGAAATTAATGAATAATGTCAATGCAGAAACAGTCACTTCTCTGCTTGGAAAGGTGGAGTTTTTGAATTTTTTTGCTTTTTCCTGCACCTTTTAGCATCCTAAAGAAGATTCAAAGAGGGTGAGCAGCAACCAGTTTGTGTTCAGCCAATACCATCCACCATTTCTGGTATATGAGTAACAGGATGTTTTTCAATGGCTAAAATCAATGAATAATGTCATTGCACAAACAATCATTTCTCTGCTTGGAAAGGTGGAATTTTGAAATTTTTTGCTTTTTCCTGCTCTTTTTACCATGCTAAAGAAGATTCAAAGAGGGTGAGCAGCAACCAGTTTGTGTTCAGCCAATACCTACAACCATTTCTGGTATATAAGTAACAGGATGGTTTTCAATGGCTAAAATCAATCAATAATGTCATTACACAAACAGTCATTTCTCTGCTTGGAAAGGTGTAATTCTGAATTTTTTTTTGTTTTTATCTGCTACTTTTAGCATGCAAAATACGATTCAAAGAGGCTGAGCTACTATCTGTTTGCGTTCAGCCAATACCTTCAACCATTTCTGGTATATGAGTAACAGGCCATGTTTCAATGGCTAAAATTAGTGAATAATGTCACTACTCAGTCAGTTCTCTGCGGGGAGGGTGGAATTCTGAATTTTTTTGCTTTTTCCTGCTCCTTTTAGCATGCTAAAGAAGATTCAAAGAGGCTGAGTTGCTATATGTTTGCGTTCAGCCAGTACCTTCAACCAATTCTGGTATATGAGTAACAGGACTGTTTTCAATGGCTAAAATCAATGAATTATGTCATTGCACAAACATTCATTTCTCTGCTTTGAAAGGTGGAATTCTGAAATTTTTTGCTTTTTCCTGCTCCTTTTATCATGCTAAAGAAGATTCAAAGAGGGTGGGCTGCTATCTCTTTGTGTTCAGCCAATACCTTCAACCATTTCTGGTATATGAGTAACAGGACATTTTTCAATGGCTAAAATCAGTGAATAATGTTGTTGCCCAGTCATTTCTCTGCTTTGAAAGGTGGAATTCTGAAATTTTTTGCTTTTTCCTGCTCCTTTTAGCATGCTAAAGAAGATTCAAAGAGGGTGAGATGCTATCTGTTTGCGTTCAGCCAATACCTTCAACCATTTCTTGTATATAAGTAACAGGATGGTTTTCAATGGCTAAAATCAATGAATAATGGCATTGCACAAACAGTCATTTCTCTGCTTGGAAAGGTGGAAATCTGAAATGTTTTTTGTTTTTTTCTGCTCCTTTTAGCATGCAAAAGATGATCCAAAGAGGCTGAGCTGCTATCTGTTTGCGTTCAGCCAATACCTTCAACCATTTCTGGTATATGAGTAACAGGACGATTTTCAATGGCTAAAATCAGTGAATAATGTTATTGCTCAGTCATTTCTCTGCTGTGATAGGTGGAGTTCTGAAATTTTTTGTAGTTTCCTGCTCCTTTTAGCATGCTAAAGAAGAATATAAGAGGGTGAGCTGCTATCTGTTTGCGTTCAGCCAATACCTTCAACCAATTCTGGTATATGAGTAACAGGACTGTTTTCAAAGGCTAAAATCAATGAATAATGTCATTGCACAAACAGTCATTTCTCTGCTTTGAAAGGTGGAATTCTGAATTTTTTTGCTTTTTCCTGCTCCTTTTATCATGCTAAAGAAGATTCAAAGAGGGTGAGGTGCTATCTCTTTGTGTTCAGCCAATACCTTCAACCATTTCTGGTATATGAGTAACAGGACATTTTTCAATGGCTAAAATCAGTGAATAATGTTATTGCTCAGTCATTTCTCTGCTTTGAAAGTTGGAATTCTGAAATTTTTTGCTTTTCCTGCTCCTTTTAGCATGCTAAAGAAGATACAAAGAGCGTGAGCTGCTATCTGTTTGCGTTCAGCCAATAAATTCAACCATTTCTGTTATATGAGTGACAGGACGGTTTTCAATTGCTAAAATCAATGAATAATGTCCATGCACAAGCAGTCACTTCTCTGCTTGGAAAGGTGGAATTTTTGAAATTTTTTCCTTTTTCCTGCTCCTTTTAGCATGCTAAAGAAGATTCAAAGAGGGTGAGCAGCAAACTGTTTGTGTTCAGCCAATACCATTAACCATTTCTGGTATATGAGTAACAAGATGTTTTTCAATGGCTTAAATCATTGAATAATGTCATTGCACAAACAGTCATTTCTCTGCTTGGAAAGGTGGAATTCTGAATTTTTTTTTGTTTTTTCTCCTCCTTTTAGCATGCAAAAGACGATTCAAAGAGGCTGAGCTGCTATTTGTTTGCGTTCAGCCAATACATTCAACCATTTCTGGTATATGAGTAACAAGACATGTTTCAATGGCTAAAATTAGTGAATAATGTCATTGCCCAGTCATTTCTCTGCGGGGAGAGGTGGAATTCTGAATTTTTTTGATTTTTCCTGCTCCTTTTAGCATGCTAAAGAAGATTCAAAGAGCGTGAGCTGCTATCTGTTTGCGTTCAGCCAGTACCTTCATTCAATTCTGGTATATGAGTAACAGGACTGTTTTCAATGGCTAAAATCAATGAATAATCTCATTGAACAAACAGTCATTTCTCTGCTTTGAAAGGTGGAATTCTGAATTTTTTTGTTTTATCCTGCTCCTTTTATCATGCTAAAGAAGATTCAAAGAGGGTGGGCTGCTCTCTCTTTGTGTTAAGCCAATACCTTCAACTATTTCTTGTATATGAGTAACAGGACATTTTTTAATGGCTAAAATCAGTGAATAATGATATTGCTCAGTAATTTCTCTGCTTTGAAAGGTGGAATTCTGAAATTTTTTGATTTTTCCTGCTCCTTTTAGCATCCTAAAGAAGATTCAAAAAGGGTGAGCTGCTATCTGTTTGCGTTTAGCCAATACCTTCAACCATTTCTGGTATATGAGTGACAGGACGGTTTTCAATGGCTAAAATCAATGAATAATGTCCATGCACAAACAGTCACTTCTCTGCTTGGAAAGGTGGAATTTTTGAAATTTTTTGCTTTTTCCTGCTCCTTTTAGCATACTAAAGAAGATTCAAAGAGGGTGAGCTGCATCCTGATTATGTTCAACCAATACCATCAACCATTTCTTGTATATAAGTAACAGGACGGTTTTCAATGGCTAAAATCAATGAATAATGTCATTGCACAAACAGTGATTTCTCTGCATTGAAAGGTGAAATTCTGAATTTTTTTGCTTTTTCCTGCTCCTTTTATCATGTTAAAAAAGATTCAAAGAGGGTGGGCTGCTATCTCTTTGTGTTCAGCCAATACCTTCAACCATTTCTGGTATATGAGTAACAGGACATTTTTTAATGGCTAAAATCAGTGAATAATGTCATTGCTCAGTAATTTCTCTGCTTTGAAATTTGGAAAACTGAAATTTTTTGCTTTTTCCTACTCCTTATAGCATGCCAAAGAAGATTAAAGGAGGGTGAGCTGCTATCTGTCTGCGTTCAGCCAATACCATCAACCATTTCTTGTATATAAGTAACAGGACGGTTTTCAATGGCTTAAATCAATGAATAATGTCAATGCACAAACAGTCACTTCTCTGCTTGGAAAGGTGGAATTTTTTAAATTGTTTGCTTTTTCTTGCTCCTTTTAGCATGCTAAAGAAGATTCAAAGAGGCTCAGCAGCACACTGTTTGTGTTCAGCCAATACCATCAACGATTTCTGGTATATGAGTAACAGGATGTTTTTCAATGGCTAAAATCAATGAATAATGTCATTGCACAAACAGTCATTTCTCTGCTTGGAAAGGTGGAATTTTGAATTTTTTTTTGTTTTTTTCTCCTCCTTTTACCATGCAAAAGATGATTCAAAGAGGCTGAGCTGCTATCTGTTTGCGTTCAGCCAATACCTTCAACCATTTCTGGTATATGAGTAACAGGACATTTTTCAATGGCTAAAATTAGTGAATAATGTCATTGCTCAGTCATTTCTCTGCTGGGAGAGGTGGAATACTGATTTTTTTTGCTTTTTCATGTTCCTTTTAGCATGCTAAAGAAGATTCAAAGAGGTTGAGATGCTGTTTGTTTGCGTTCAGCCAGTACCTTCAACCAAATCGGGTATATGAGTAACAGGACTGTTTTCAATGGCTAAAATCAATGAATAATGTCATTGCACAAACAGTCATTTCTCTGCTTTGAAAGGTGGAATTCTGAAATTTTTTGCTTTTTCCTACTCCTTTTATCATGCTAAAGAAGATTGAAAGAGGTTGGGCTGCTATCTCTTTGTGTTCAGCCAATACCTTCAACCATTTCTGGTATATGAGTAACAGGACATTTTTCAATGGCTAAAATCAGTGAATAATGTCATTGCTGAGTCATTTCTCTGCTGTGAAAGGTGGAATTCTGAAATTTTTTGCTTTTTCCTGCTCCTTATAGCATGCTAAAGAAGATTCAAAGAGGGTGAGCTGCAATCTGTTTGCGTTCAGCTAATATCTTCAACCATTTCTGGTATATGAGTGACAGGACGGTTTTCAATGGCTAAAATCCATGAATAATGTCATTGCACAAATAATCATTTCTCTGCTTTGAAAGGTGGAATTCTATTTTTTTTTCTGCTCCTTTTAGCATGCAAAAGATGATTAAAAGAGGCTGATCTGCTATCTGTTTGTGTTCAGCCAATACCTTCAACAATTTCTGGAATTTGATTAAGAGGACATTTTTCAATGGCTAAAATTAGTGAATAATGTCACTGCTCAGTCATTTGTCTGCTGCGAGAGGTGGAATTCTGATTTTTTTTGCTTTTTCCTGCTCCTTTTAGCATGCTAAAGAAGATTCAAAAAGCGTGAGCTTCTATCTGATTGCGTTCAGCCAGTACCTTCAACAAATTCTAGTATGAGTAACAGGACTGTTTTCAATGGCTAAAATCAATGAATAATGTCATGCACAAACAGACATTTCTCTGCTTTGAAAGGTGGAAGTCTGAAATTTTTTGCTTTTTCCTCCTCCTTTTGGCATGCTAAAGAAGGTTCAAAGAGGGTGAGCTGCTATGTGTTTGCTTTCAGCCAATACCTTCAACAATTTCTGTTATATGAGTGACAGGACGGCTTTCAATGGCTAAAATCAATGAATAATGTCATTGCACAAACAGTCAATTCTCTGTTTGGAAAGTTGGAAATTTGAAATTTTTAGCTTTTTCCTGCTCTTTTTACCATGCTAAAGAAGATTCAAAGAGGGTGAGCTGCTATCTGTTTCTGTTCAGCCAATACCTACAACCATTTCTGGTATATAAGTAACAGGACGGTTTTCAATGGCTAAAATCAATCAATAAAGTCATTGCACAAACAGTCATTTCTCTGCTTGGAAAGGTGGAATTCTGAAATTTTTTTTGTTTTTATCAGCCCCTTTTAGCATGCAAAATACAATTCAAAGAGGCTGAGCTACTATCTGTTTGCGTTCAGCCAATACCTTCAACCATTTCTAGTATATGAGTAACAAGATGTTTTTCAATGGCTTAAATCAATGAATAATGTCATTGCACAAACAGTCATTTCTCTGCTTGGAAAGGTGGAATTCTGATTTTTTTTTTCTTTTTTCTCCTCATTTTAGCATGCAAAAGACGATTCAAAGAGGCTGAGCTGCTTTCTGTTTGCGTTCAGCCAACACCTTCAACCATTTCTGGTATATGAGTAACAGGAAATTTTTCAAAGCCTAAAATTAGTGAATAATGTCATTGCTCAGTCATTTCTCTGTGGGGAGAGGTGGAATTCTGAATTTTTTTGCTTTTTCCTGCTCCTTTTAGCATGCTAAAGAAGATTCAAAGAGGGTGAGCTGCTACCTGTTTGTGTTCAGCCAATACCATCAACCATTTCTTGTATATAAGTAACAGGATGGTTTTCAATGGCTAAAATAAATGAATAATGTCATTGCACAAGGAGTCATTTCTTTGCTTGGAAAGGTGGAATTCTGAATTGTTTTTTGTTTTTTTTCTGCTCCTTTTAGCATGCAAAAGACGATTCAAAGAGGCTGAGCTGCTATCTGTTTGCGTTCAGCCAATACCTTCAACCATTCCTGGTATATGAGTAACAGGACATTTTTCAATGGCTAAAATTAGTGAATAATGTCATTGCTCAGTCATTTCTCTGCTGGGAAAGGTGGCGTTCTGAAATTTTTTGCATTTTCCTGCTTCTTTTAGCATGCTAAAGAAGAATAAAAGAGGCTGAGCTGCTATCTGTTTGCGTTCAGCCAGTACCTTCAACCAATTCTGGTATATGAGTAACAGGACTGTTTTCAAAGGCTAATATCAATGAATAATGTCATTGCACAAACAGTCATTTCTCTGCTTTGAAAGGTGGAATTCTGAAATTTTTTCTTTTTCCTGCTCCTTTTATCATGCTAAAGAAGATTCAAAGATGGTGGGCTGCTATCTCTTTGTGTTAAGCCAATACCTTCAGCCAATTCTGGTCTATGAGTAACAGGACATTTTGCAATGGCTAAAATCAGTGAATAATGTTATTGCTCAGTAAGTTCTCTGCTTTGAAAGGTGGAATTCTGAAATTTTTAGATTTTTCCTGCTCCTTTTAGCATGCTAAAGAAGATTCAAAGAGGGTGAGCTGCTATCTGTTTGCGTTCAGCCAATACCTTCAACCATTTCTGGTATATGAGTGACAGGACGGTTTTCAATGGCTAAAATCAATGAATAATGTCCATGCACAAACAGTCACTTCTCTGCTTGGAAAGGTGGAATTTTTGAAATTTTTTGCTTTTTCCTGCTCCTTTTAGCATGCTAAAGAAGACTCAAAGAGGGTGAGCTGCAACCTGTTTGTGTTCAGCCAATACCATCAAACATACCTTGTATATAAGTAACAGGACGGTTTTCAATGGCTAAAATCAATGAATAATGTCATTGCACAAACTGTCATTTCTCTGCTTGGAAAGGTGGAATTCTGACCTTTTTTTTCTTTTTTCTCCTCATTTTAGCATGCAAAAGATGATTCAAAGAGGCTGAGCTGCTTTCTGTTTGCGTTCAGCCAACACCTTCAACCATTTCTGGTATATGAGTAACAGGAAATTTTTCAATGCCTAAAATTAGTGAATAATGTCATTGCTCAGTCATTTCTCTGCGGGGAGAGGTGGAATTCTGAATTTTTTTGCTTTTTCCTGCTCCTTTTAGCATGCTAAAGAAGATTCAAAGAGGTTGAGCTGCTACCTGATTGTGTTCAGCCAATACCATCAACCATTTCTTGTATATAAGTAACAGGATGGTTTTCAATGGCTAAAATAAATGAATGATGTCATTGCACAAGGAGTCATTTCTTTGCTTGAAAAGGTGGAATTCTGAATTGTTTTTTGTTTTTTTCTGCTCCTTTTAGCATGCAAAAGACGATTCAAAGAGGCTGAGCTGCTATCTGTTTGCGTTCAGCCAATACCTTCAACCATTCCTGGTATATGAGTAAGAGGACATTTTTCAATGGCTAAAATCAGTGAATAATGTCATTACTCAGTCATTTCTCTGCTGGGAAAGGTGGCGTTCTGAAATTTTTTGCTTTTTCCTGCTCCTTTTATCATGCTAAAGAAGATTCAAAGATGGTGGGCTACTATCTCTTTGTGTTAAGCCAATACCTTCAGCCAATTCTGGTATATGAGTAACAGGACATTTTTCAATGGCTAAAATCAGTGAATAATGTTATTGCTCAGTAGAGATGAGCGTTGTTCTACTCGAACTGTTCGCCAATCTCAAATTCGAGCTGTTTTGGGCGGTGTTCGAGCCGTTCGGCGAACACGAACAATTTGAGAAAAATTCGGCTGTTCGAGGTTATGTTCGATAACTGTTCGTGCACCAAAATCATAACTGGATTTTTTCTCAGTAATGATGAAAATTAATGTTAATACGCAGTTTGAGTGTACAGCGGGGTGGGGGGAGGGGCAGGGGATGGATCTCTGCAGGAACAATGAAGATCTCCATTTATTTTTCTCTTTCCCGCATTTGCAGTGGGGAGGTGCAATCTGTCAGCCTATCAGCAGCGCACACACGGAGCGAAGTGCTTTTTTTCACACAAGCAAGGGCATGTGTCATTGGCAGTGTATGTCACATGTCCTTGCCCTATAAGACCAAGCCATTTTCCCCGTCACCACCATTTTCTCACTGCTGCAGCTGCGTGTTAGACGGCACCGCTGTTGCTGTGTGCGCTATACCTTGTTAATTTCAAGCCAATTTTCGCACAAATATACAGATAGCTTGGGAGTAGGGAATAGTTGTGATTGCAGTCCTTTTAAGGACTAGGTTACAGCATTTCCTACGACTTTTATCAGGGAGGTCTGTGCTCTTAAATAGATAGGTTGTGGGAGTAAAGACTAATTGTAATTGGAGTCCTTTTCAGGACTAGGTTACATGAGTTCCTATCAGTTTTTGCCAGGCAGGTCTGTGCCAGTGCTGTGCAAGTTTTTTTCACAGCATTTGGCTGAATCTAGCAAAGCTAATCCTTTTTGGCCTATTGCAGAGTGTGTTAGTCAGTGGAGTAGCCTATCTGTGTTGCAAGATATAACACCTGTGTATAGAATACCAATTTTTTTACTGCACCTAGTGAAGTAAAATCTTTTGGGCATAGCATTATTCTATTAGTCCATCTATACTGACCTCCATCAGGTTGCAAACTGAATATAATTTTTTTCTGCATCTAGCTCTGAAAAAATATTTGGGCTTCTAGCAGTGTGTGGGACTTGGTCTATTAGTCCATCTATACTGACCTCCATCAGGTTGCAAATTAAAAATAATTTTTTTCTTCATTTAGCTCTGAAAAAATATTTGGGCTTCTAGCAGTGTGTGGGACTTGTTCTATTAGTCCTTCTATACTGACCTCCAGCAGATTGCAAATTGAATATAATTTTTTTCTGCATCTAGCTCTGAAAAAATAGTTGGGCTTCTAGCGGTGTGTGGGACTTGGTCTATTAGTCCATCTATACTGACCTCCATCAGGTTGCAAATTAAAAATATTTTTTTTCTGCATCTAGCTCTGAGAAAATATTTGGGCTTCTAGCAGTGTGTGGGACTTGGTCTATTAGTCCATCTATACTGACCTCCATCAGGTTGCAACTTAAAAATAATTTTTTTCTGCATCTAGCTCTGAAAAAATATTTGGGCTTCTAGCGGTGTGTGGGACTTGGTCTATTAGTCCATCTATACTGACCTCCATCAGGTTGCAAATTAAAAATAATTTTTTTCTGCATCTAGCTCTGAAAAAATATTTGGGCTTCTAGCAGTGTGTGGGACTTGGTCTATTAGTCCATCTATAATGACCTCCATCAGGTTGCAAATTAAAAATAATTTTTTTCTGCATCTAGCTCTGAAAAAATATTTGGGCTTCTAGCGGTGTGTGGGACTTGGTCTATTAGTCCATCTATACTGACCTCCATCAGGTTGCAAATTAAAAATAATTTTTTTCTGCATCTAGCTCTGAAAAAATATTTGGGCTTCTAGCAGTGTGTGGGACTATTTGTATTAGTCCATCTATACTGACCTCCATCAGGTTGCAAATTCAAAATAACTTTTTTCTGCATCTAACCCAGCCAATAGTTTTGGCCTAATACCACAGTTTGGCCACTCAGCTCTGTTCGGTTACCATCCATTGTTTTTTTGTGCAAACAACTCCAGAGTTGTGAATTAGTTAACCACCAAAATGAGTGGAAAAAGGCCTGCTGCTGGTGGAAAGGGGAATAGGCGTGTTGGGAAGGGGAAAAAAGGTTGTGTCCGTGGGGTAGGTGTTAAAGCAACAGTAACATCTGCAGAAGAAAGACCATCTTCCAGCCAAACTAAAATGTCTACTTCTTTTAGCGGACAATGTGATAAGATCCCTTTCTTACGGCCACGCCAATCGCTACAAATTCCAGATGAGGCACAAAAACAGCAGGTGCTTCAACGGATATCAAGTGCTCCTTTAAGTGGGCTCTCCTCCACATCAACTTCAACATCACAAATACTCCAGTCCTCAAAGGTGTCACCCAAATCGCACTTGCTTCCTCACAGCTCCAAAATCTCCAGCTGCCCGTCTGAGTATGAGGTAGAACAGATGGTTGAGTCTGCAGAGCTGTTTACTCATACTATAGCCTGGGAATCAGAGGTCGACTCCAGCGCTTCTGTGAATCCAGACGAGGAAATGATCTGCACTGATGCCCAGAATCTTTATGAGTCGGATCCAGGACCAGACGCAGAAGGTTCTGACCATAATGTAGACCCTCATTCCCAAACTGTAACTCCTGTTGGTGGAGACAATGAGGAAGACGATGATAAGACTCAAATACCTGATTGGAGCGACAACTTTAGTTTTTTGTCAGGGCAGGAACAGGTTGGCTCGGAGGACGACGGGTGTGATAACGCACAGGGTGATGATGATGAGGTCGGAGATCCCACTTACTGTCAACCCACAGTCAGCCAAGAGATGAGGTCAGCAGAGGAGGTGGAGGAAGGTGCTAGTGACGATGAGGTCAGGTTGCGCCTTCCTGGACAGAGACGTAGTACTGGAAGCACGTCAACAACTGCATCCTCAAACACAACTCTGCCTCTCACCACAAGTCGTGGTGGCTCTTCAGGTTGCATGGGTGCTAAGCCTTGCATAGCCTGGGCATTTTTTCAGATCGATAAAGATGACCCAACTCGTGTTATCTGCCTCTTCATCCTCTGTGACTGGGGGGACAGCAGTCACACCTGTTTTGGGGCGCAGACCTGCCACCTCTTTACCCGCAACAGCCAGCGTGATTGGCAGGTCATCATTTTCTTTGGAGGTGGTAACACCAGCTGGTGTTGAGCGCTGTCCGACATCGATAGCACCACCTTTGGATCAAGGCAACCTAACATGTCCGCCTGCATCTTCCTCACAGACCGGCAGTTTGCCGGGGACACCCTTATCAACCCCGTCTAAGCACAATAGCCAGCCCTCGGTCCCTCAGATGTGGACAAGTAAAAGACCATTTCCTCCTAGCCATGAGAAAGCTAAGAGGTTGAATTTCACCATCTGCAAGCTCTTGGTTACAGAAATGCTGCCTTTCCGCCTGGTGGACACAGAGGATTTTCGAGACCTTATGTCCGTCGCAGTGCCCCAGTACCAGATGCCCAGTCGGCACTACTTCTCAAAGAAAGGTGTGCCTGCGCTCCACCAGCATGTCGCACACAACATCACCGCTTCTTTGAGAAACTCTGTGTGTGACAGGGTGCATTTCACCACAGACACTTGGACGAGTAGGCATGGACAGGGGCGTTACATGTCGCTGACTGGGCACTGAGTAACTATGGTGACAGCAGGACAAGGGGCTGCTGTCCAAGTCTTGCCGTCCCCACGAGTTGTGCGTCAATCCTCTTTATGTCAAAGTTCCTCCACTGCTTCTGCCTCCTCAACCTCCTCTCCGTCTTCCACCTGCACCCAAAGCCTGTCTGGTCATGCCACAAGCTTTCTAACTGCGCAGAAGGGATCCTGCACACCTCCTTACTATGCTGGCAGTAGGGCTCAACGTCATCAGGCGGTTTTTACATTGAAATGTCTGGGAAATGTGAGTCACACAGCTGAGGAGTTGTGGTCAGCTCTGGAGAACCAATTTCATGAATGGTTGTCTCCACTGGACCTGAAACCAGGGAAGGCCGTGTGCGACAATGCTGCAAACCTGGGTGCGGCCCTTCGCCGGGGCAATGTCACACACGTGCCTTGTATGGCTCACGTGTTGCACCTGGTTGTCCAGCAATTTTTAGCCCACTATCCCAGACTAGATGGCCTTCTGCAGAGGGCACGGTCGCTGTGTGCTCACTTCCGCCGTTCGCATCCCGCAGCTCAGTGACTTACATCTCTACAGAAGTCGTTGGGCCTGCCACTTCACCGGCTAAAATGCGATGTGCCTACCCGGTGGAATTCAACTCTGCACATGTTGCAGCGACTGTGGCAGCACCGACAAGCCCTGGTGCAATACGTTCTGACGTATAGCCTGGGCCAACGAGATTCAGAGGTGGGGCAAATCACGCTGGAGGAGTGGTCTCAGATCAGGGACCTATGCACCCTTCTGCACAGTTTTGAAATGGCGACGAAGATGTTTAGTGCTGACGATGCCATTATCAGCATGACTATTCCGGTGATTTACATGCTGGAGCACATGTTAAACAGAATTCGGAGTCAGGTGGTGGCACAAGAGGAGGTGGAGGAAGTAGAGGAGGAGGAGTTGTATGCGGAAGGGCTAACATCTGCAAGGTCCAGACGGTCGGCAGCACCAAGGCGGCAGGCATGTGAGGGTGGGGGAGATGGTTTTACCAGGGCGCATGGTAGCAGCCAAACTAGTGAGGAAGGTGCAGGAGCCCAGGAAGAAGTGGAGGACGAACTGATGTAAGACTCATCAGATGAGGGAGACCTTGATCACATTTCTGTTGTGCGAGGTTGGGGGGAGAGGACAGAGGAAGGAAGCATGATTGTTACCTCGCCACCAACACAACAGGGACTTGGTGCTCCTGGATGCGCAACACACATGAGTGCCTTCTTGCTGCACTACCTGCAACATGACCCTCGAATTGTGAGAATTAGAAATAATCCTGACTACTGGGTTGCCACACTGTTAGATCCCCGGTACAAAAGTAAATTTGCAGAAATTATTCCTGCCATAGAAAGGGATGCACGCATGCAGGAGTATCAGCAGAGACTGTTGCAGAATCTTACATGTGCTTTTCCACAAAATACCAGTGGTGCACGTAGTGAATCTCACAGTTCCAACTTGCCAACCGTGGGACCGTCAAGTGTTCAGCACTCAAACCGTAACAGAACCACAGTATCTGCTGGTAACATCAATTTTGCGGAATCATTTCACCACTTTTTTAGCCCATCCTTTGCAAGGCCACAGGAGACAAGAAGTCTGACACATAGTCAACGCCTAGAGACGATGGTACAGGAGTATCTCCAAGTAAACATTGAAGCCATGACTGTGTCACTGGACCCTTGCTCTTTTTGGGCTTCCAATCTGGATAAATGGCCGGAGCTAGCCACTTACGCCTTGGAGATCTTGTCATGCCCCGCAGCCAGCGTTCTGTCTGAACGTGTGTTCAGCGCTGCTGGTGGTGTGCTGACAGATAAGCGCACGCGGCTCTCCACTGATAATGTAGACAGACTCACGTTCATAAAGATGAACAAATCATGGATCCGAAACGACTTTTCTACCCCTGTGTCATCCTGGGGAGAGTAAAAGCTTGATGATTGGTTAAAATCACCCTACCAACCGTTTTAAGCTTTCAAATTACTAATCATGTTTATCTGTATCTTGGCTGGAAAATAATTTGGGCTTTGTAGCAGTGTGCAGCACTGATTCTATTAGGCCATCTATAATAAGCTCCACCAGATTTAAAATTACTAATCATGTTTTTCTGTATCTTGACTGGAAAATAATTTGGGCTTTGTAGCAGTGTGCAGCACTGATCCTATTAGGCCATCTATACTAAAGCTTCACCAGATTTAAAATTAATAATAATTTTTAGCTGCATCTAGCCCGGAAAATAATTTTGGGGCTCCGAGATGCGCAAGACACATAAGTGCCTTCTTGCTGCACTACCTGCAGCATGACCCTCATATTGTCAGAATTCGAAGTAATCATGACTACTGGGTTGCCACACTCTTAGATCCCCCAAACTTTTCGATCAACCTTTTCATTTTAATAAAGACCAAAAAAATGGTCATTTTTGAAATTATAAGCATTAACAGGTTGTTAGAAACTGAAATCAAACAGTTTTCAACTCAAAACTTTATTCTAGGTGATGTTACATTTTCACATAGGACCCCTTGTTCGAAAGGAGCTTCTGAACTCTCTCGTCCATTGAATTTGTCAGGTTTTGGATGGTTTCTGCTTCAATTGTTTTGCATGAGGACAGAATACCCTCCCAGAGCTGTTGCTTAGATGTGAACTGCCTCCCGCCATCATAGACACTCCTTTTAATGATGCTCCAAAGGTTCTGAATGGGGTAGAGGTCAGGGGAGCATGGGGGTCACACCATAAGTTTGTCCCCTTTTATGCCCATATCAGCCAGAGATGCAGATGTTTTATGTGCAGCATGAGATGGTGCATTATCATGCAGAAAAATGATCTTGCTGTGAAATACACGGTTCTTCTTCTTGAACCATGGCAGGAAGTGCTGTTTGAGAAAATCCACATACATTATGGAGTTCATCTTTAGCGCCTTCAGGGATCCTAAAGGGGCCGACAATCTCTCTCCCCATGATTCCAGCCCAAAACATTACTCCACCTCCTCCTTGTTGGCGCTGTAGCCGTGTTTGCATGGGGTGTCCATCAACCAGCCATCCTCCACTCCATCCATCTGGACCATCGAGCGCTGCACGGCACTCATCCGTGAACAAAACAGTTTTGAAATCAGTCTTCATGTAATGTTTGGCCCACTGGAGCCGTTTCTGCTTGTGTGAAGTGGATAGAGGAGGTCGACAGGATGGCGCATGCACAGCTGCAAACCTCTGAAGGACCCTGCATCTTGTTTTTCGGGGGACGTTGGAGGCACAAGCAGCTTCAAAAACTTGTCTGCTGCTATGACAAGGCTTTTTTGCCGCTGCTCTTTCAACCTGACGTAATTGCCTGTAGGAAAGAGTCCTCAATTTGCCCTTATCAGCACGCACACGTGTGTACTGTGAATCAGCTACATACTTCTTGATTGCCAAGACACTTCATCCTGATCATCGCACAATGTTGATTGTAGTCATGCCTTGACCTAAACACTCCACAATTTGTTGCTTCTCAGCAGCCGACACATCCTTTTTCTTTCCCATTTTGGCAGAAAATGTAGGCTGCTTAATAATGTGAGAGAGCCTTCTTAAGTAGTCTTGCCTTTCATTGGACACACCTGCCAAACTAATTAGCACAGGTGTCTGCAATTGCTTACAGTGATATAAAGAGCCCTGACACACATCACCATCAATGAGTTTAACTGACAAACAAACAAATTCTTCCCTTATCACTCCTAAACACTTTTTGTATAATAATTTGGAACGCAGTGTACATGTGCTTTTCCACAAAACACCAGTGGTTCACGTAGTGAATCTTACAGTTCTAACTTGCCAACCGTGGTCTGTATGGAGTTGTTCAATAAAGGGCCCAAAATTAAGATAACATAGATGGGAGAGGTCTCTATGAATAGGAATTCCTAAGTATTCGATACCCTGTGAGGGCCAGGCAAAGGGAAAGTTGGACTGGATGGAATCCTATATGGATTTGGGGAGGGAGACATCGAGGGCCTCAGACTTCGCTGCATTGATTTTAAAATTTTACCATGTAACAAAGTGATCTATTTCAGCCATAACAGCATGGATGGATATATGTGATTGAGTGATATATACTAGGACATCATCAGCAAATAGAGAGCACTTGTACTCGGTGCCTCCCACCTCAATCCACCTAATATTGGGGTTATGGCGAATTGATGAGAGCAGGTGCTCCGTCACTAGGATGTATAAGAGAGGGGACAGAGGACATCACTGCCTTGTCCCATTGGTGATTGTGAAAGGTGATGAAAATGTTCTGACGCACCCCCTGGGCCTTGGGACACCCGGAGCCGGACCCCTTTTGGTGGATGCTGGTGGTTGTAGTCTTCGTGGCGGCGACCCAGTTCCGTGGCTCAGGGCGGTCAAACCAGTGGCGGAACTATTTATGTGGTTTTCATGTTTAAATGTCCGACTACGCCACCCGTGGATTGCGGTCAGAGTGAACCGCCGCTACAGGGCAGACCACTGAGGCTGGTGTTGTGGGTGCAGCAGAGCGTAGCATAACTCCCCACGGGAGGAGTATAGCCTCAGGGCAGTGTATGCAGAGGATGGGGGTGATGGTGCAGGGCAGCAGCAGTAATGACACGGAGTCAGTGATGCAGTTCAGGGCCTTTACTCACAGTTCTTATTATCCAGACCACGTCTGCAGGTAACGGCTGCCCACGTCGTACTGTGCTCACCACGTGAGGGGCTCAGACAACTCCCAGATAACTTTGGAGCACTTCACAGGACCCCCTTTGTGTGTCCTTTGTCTGGCCTTTCTTACCAACACTTCTGTCCGGCTGCCTCGGGCCTCCTCTTGGTAAACTTGGCGCCAGTTTCCCTGACCCTATGTGGTGCCTTCCTAGCGGGTGTAGCGAGGGGCTGCGCCACATAAAATGTCAGAGCCTCCGGTTTCTAGCTGAGGGTCGTTTCCTGCCTCCACTAGTTCGGGGACCGGTCTCCCCCTTTGGCCTGACCCCTCCACGCAGGTGGATTCGGGCGTGCGGTGGCGACTCGCCCGTCCGCACCCCTGGGATCCCTTCATTCCTCGTTCCTGGAGCCTTCTCCGCTCCTCTTCCTTCCTTCTCCCTCTTCCAGGCCTGGGCCTCTGTTACTAGGCCCGCCTCCGGAGCAGAGCTCATGCAGAGCCCCTGCTCCCTGCCACTTCTGCTCAGACTTCTCTGCACTGAACTAAGATGGTGCCCACCTTTTATACTCCCTTCTCAATGCACCCAGGAACTGCTTCCTCCCTGCTCCTGCACTACAGGGTTCCCCTTCCTCAGTGTTCCCTCCCCCCACTCCAGCCAGGGACAGGGACTGTCGTGCCCATCTCAGGGGCATATTGGTCGCCCTGCCCCATGGCAATGTGGTGTAATGCATGCAGGTGTCGGGTCCTGATCCACACTCCATCCTTACCTGAGAGTGAGATATCACACCTCTGGGTGAGGTGCAATACGTCTGTAGCAACCGAGCCCTCAGGGTGCTACAGTTCCATTTATCTTCAGCCTAGGTGACGTATTGCGATACAGGGCCGTGATTTTGGCTATAAAAGGGTCCCCTAGACCCCTACCCCAAGCTTTTTAAGAGAATCATATATGGCGTGCCAGGAGACTCTATGGAATGCTTTCTCAGCATCCAACGAGAGTATCTAATTACAAATTTTTAACTGCATCTAGCCCAGGAAATACTTTGTGCCTAGTAGCAGTGTCTGCTAGTGAGCGGATTATCCCGGCTGTTAAGCAAGCTGCACCACCTGTAGTTTAGACACTTAATTTTTTCAAAGGAAATGCTTCGGGACCATGGGATACTTAGTGAAGAGCATCAGGAGGCACCCCAAGGCATAGGGGCTGGGACTGGCAGTAGGATGCCTTGCGGTGGACAGCCGAGCTCGATCCTTATAAAAGCTTTTTAACTGCAGCAGCTTTAGTGGACGCTACTGGAGCTGGAATTACCGCGGCTGCTGGCATGAGACTTGCCCTCCAATAGATCCTTGTAAATGCATTTAAAGTGTATTCATTCAAATTAGAGAGACAATTTAAATTAAAAAGCTTAGAGCTGCCTCCACCACAGGGGGGCTCGCTCGACCCACCAGCGGACAGGCACCAGTATTGGGAGAGGGGGGCTGGCCGTCAGGGTTCACCGCGGCTCTGGCACAAACCCGGCGACACGGAGGTGGCACGGGCAGGAGCGGACTGGCCGTGTCGGCTTCTCACTTTTTGGATTTTAGAAGGGCATGACATGCCTATATCTGTGTCTCCCCCTCCTTTTACTCCTCCACCTCTTTTATTTTCGCATGAATATATGTACTTGTCACTTTTCCATGTGTTAGTTATGTCTTCTGAGCAGTTTGTCAGCTTTTGGACACCTTTGAAGGTGTTTTCTATGTGTTTCTATGTGTTTTTGTTTGCCTGCCATTGGTTTTAACGGTGTTCGAAGGTGTTCGACGAACAGTTCGACGAACAGTACGGCGAACACACGGGTGTTCGACGAACCGAACCGAACTCGAACACTACGGGGGTGGCTCAACACTATTGCTCAGTAAGTTCTCTGCTTTGAAAGGTGGAATTCTGAAATTTTTTGATTTTTCCTGCTCCTTTTAGCATGCTAAAGAAGATTCAAAGAGGGTGAGCTGCTATCTGTTTGCGTTCAGCAATACCTTCAACCATTTCAGGTATATGAGCGACAGGATGGTTTTCAATGGATAAAATCAATGAATAATGTCCATGCACAAACAGTCACTTCTCTGCTTGGAAAGGTGGAATTTTTGAAATTTTTTGCTTTTTCCTGCTCCTTTTAGCATGCTAAAGAAGATTCAAAGAGGGTGAGCTGCTATCTGTTTGCGTTCAGCAATACCTTCAACCATTTCAGGTATATGAGCGACAGGATGGTTTTCAATGGATAAAATCAATGAATAATGTCCATGCACAAACAGTCACTTCTCTGCTTGGAAAGGTGGAATTTTTGAAATTTTTTGCTTTTTCCTGCTCCTTTTAGCATGCTAAAGAAGATTCAAAGAGGGTGAGCTGCAACCTGTTTGTGTTCAGCCAATTCCTTCAACCATTTCTGGTATATGAATAGCAGGACATTTTTCATTGGCTAAAATCAGTGAATAATGTCATTGCTCAGTCATTTCTCTGCTTTGAAAGTTGGAAAACTGAAATTTTTTGCTTTTTCCTGCTGCTTTTAGCATGCTAAAGAAGATTAAAAGAGGGTGAGCTGCTATCTGTCTGTGTTCAGCCAATACCTTCAACCATTTCTGGTATATGAGTGACAGGACGGTTTTCAATGGCTGAAATCAATGAATAATGTCAATGCACAAACAGTCACTTCTCTGCTTGGAAAGGTGGAATTTGTGAAATTTTTTGCTTTTTCCTGCTCCTTTAGCATGCTAAAGAAGATTCAAAGAGGCTGAGCAGCAAACTGTTTGTGTTCAGTCAATACCATCAACGATTTCTGGTATATGAGTAACAGGATGTTTTTCAATGGCAAAAAAATAAATGAATAATGTCATTGCACAAACAGTCATTTCTCTGCTTGAAAAGGTGGAATTCTGATTTTTTTTTTGTTTTTTTACCCTCCTTTTAGCATGCAAAAGATGATTCAAAGAGGTTGAGCTGCTATCAGTTTGCGTACAGCCAATATCTTCAACCATTTCGGGTATATGAGTAACAGGACATTTTTCAATGGCTAAAATTAGTGAATAATGTCATTGCTCAGTCATTTCTCTGCTGGGAGAGGTGGAATTCTGATTTTTTTTGCTTTTTCATGTTCCTTTTAGCATGCTAAAGAAGATTCAAAGAGGTTGGGCTGCTATCTGTTTGCATTCAGCCAGTACCTTCAACCATTTCTGGTATATGAGCAACAGGACGTTTTTCAAAGGCTAAAATCAGCGAATAATGTTATTGCTCAGTCATTTCTCTTCTGTGAAAGGTGGAATTCTGAAATTTTTTGCTTTTTCATGCTCCTTTTAGCATGCTAAAGAAGAATCAAAGAGGGTGAGCTGCTATCTGTTTGTGTTCAGCCAATACCTTCAACCATTTCTGGTATATGAGTGACAGGACGGTTTTCAATGGCTAAAATCAATGAATAATGTCAATGCACAAACAGTATCTTCTCTGCTTGGAAAGGTGGAATTCTGAAATGTTTCTTGTTTCTTTCTGCTCCGTTTAGCATGCAAAAGATGATTCAAAGAGGCTGAGCTGCTATATCTTTGCGTTCAGCCAATAACTTCAACCATTTCTGGTATATGAATAACAGCACGTTTTTCAATGGCTAAAATCAATGAATAATGTCATTGCACAAACAGTAGTTTCCCTGCTTGGAAAGGTGGAATTCTGAAATTTTTTGCTTTGTCCTGTTACTTTTAGCATGCTAAAGACGATTCAAAGAGGCTGAGCTGCTATCTGTTTGCGTTCAGCCGATACCTTCAACCATTTCTGGTATATGAGTAACAGGATGTTTTTCAATGGCTCAAATCAATGAATAATATCATTGCTCACAAAGTAATTTATCTGCCTTGAAAGGAGGAATTCTGAAATTTTTTGCTTTTTCCTGCTCCTTTTAGCATGCTAAAGAAGATTCAAAAAGCTTGAGCTGCTATATGCTTGCGTTCTGCCAATACCTTCATTAATTTTTGGTATATGAGTAACAGGACGGTTTTCAATGGCTAAAATGAATGAATATTGACATTGCACAAACAGTCAATTCTCTGCTTGGAAAGGTGGAATTCTGAAATGTTTTGCTTTTTCCTGCTCCTTTTAGCATGCTAAAGAAGACTCAAAGAGGGTGAGCTGCTAACTGTATGCGTTCAGCCAATACCATCAACCATTTCTGGTATATGAGTGACAGGACGGTTTTCAATGGCTAAAATCAATGAATAATGTCATTGCACAAACAGTCATTTCTCTGCTTGGAAAGGTGGAATTCTGAATTTTTTTGCTTTTTCCTGCTACTTTTAGTATGCTAAAGAAGATTGAAAGAGGGTCAGCTGCGATCTGTTTGCATTGAGACAATACCTTCAACCATTTCTGGTATATGAGTAACAGTGCGGTATTCAATGGCTAAAATTTATGAATAATGTCATTACACAGTCATTTTTTTTGCTGGGAAAGGTGGAATTCTGAAATATTTTGCTTTCTACTGCTCCTTTTAGCATGTTAAAGAAGATTCAAAAAGGGTGAGCTGCTATATGCTTGCGTTCTGCCAATACCTTCATTAACTTTTGGTATATGAGTAACAGGACGGTTTTCAATGGGTAAAATGAATGAATATTGTCATTGCACAAACAGTCAATTCTCTGCTTGGAAAGGTGGAATTCTGAAATGTTTTGCTTTTTCCTGCTCCTTTTAGCATGCTAATGTTATGTTCTGCTACCAGAGCTAAGGAAAGAGAGGAGATCTGTCCCTACGATAGAACTCAGCTGAATCCCTACGATGTAACAGGGAACCTGATCCTGCGATCAGACCTGCTAAAGTCCTAAGCTAGTCTGTACGAAGACCTATAGATGTGGGGGAGGAATCCCTACAAGTACTAAGGACTGGGAGGAATATGGGACACCTCCTAACTGAAATAGTAGCAGACAGACGAACAAACAAAATATAAAGAACATAGAGGTCAGTAAACCAAGCAAACTAACAGAGCAAGACACAGAGCACAGGCTAGCTAGAAAGTAGATATACAATGAAGTCCAGCAAAGCCAGAAGGGCGGAGCAGGATTAAATAGGCCAACAAGGTCATGTGACCAGCAAAGGAAAAAAAACCTAACAGCAAGGTTCTAACAGCTAAAGAAGACTCAAAGAGGGTGAGCTGCTAACTGTATGCGTTCAGCCAATACCATCAACCATTTCTGGTATATGAGTGACAGGACGGTATTCAATGGCTAAAATTAATGAATAATGTCATTACACAGTCATTTTTTTGCTGGGAAAGGTGGAATTCTGAAATATTTTGCTTTTTACTGCTCCTTTTAGCATGCTAAATAAGATTCAAAGAGGGTGAGCTGCTACCTGTTTGTGTGCAGCTAATACCTTCAACCATTTCTGGCATATAAGTAACAGGACGGTTTTCAATGGATAAAATTAATGAATAATGTCATTGCACAAACAGTCATTTCTCTGCTTGGAAAGGTAGAATTCTGAAGTTTTTTTTGTTTTTTTTCTGCTCCTTTTACCATGCTAAAGACGATTCAAAGAGGCTGAGCTGCAATCTGTTTGCGTTCAGCCAATACCTTCAACCATTTCTGGTATGTGAGTAACAGGACATTTTTCAATGGCTAAAATCGGTGAATATTGTCATTGCTCAGTCATTTCTCTGCTGGGAAAGGTGGAATTCTGAATTTTTTTGCCTTTTCCTGCTCCTTTAGCATGTTGAAGAAGATTCAAAGAGAGTGAGCTGCTACCTGTTTGCGTTCAGCCAATACCTTAATCCATTTCTGGTATATGAGTAACAGGACGGTTTTCAATGGCTAAAATGATTGAATAATGTCATTGCACAAACAGTCAATTCTCTGCTTGGAAAGGTGGAATTCTGAAATGTTTTGCTTTTCCCTGCTCCTTTTAGCATGCTAAAGAAAATTCAAAGAAGGTGAGCTGCAATCTGTTTGCTTTCAGCCAATACTTTCATTCATTTCTGGTATATGAGTAACAGGACAGTTTTCAATGACTAAAATGAATGCATATTGCCATTCCACAAACAGTCAATTCTCTGCTAGGAAAGGTGGAATTCTGAAATGTTTTGCTTTTTCCTGCTCCTTTTAGCATGCTAAAGAAGATTCAAAGAGGGTGAGCTGCTACCTGTTTGCATTCAGCCAATACCTTCAACCATTTCTGGTATATGAGTAACAAGACATTTTTCAATGTTTAAAATAATTGAATAATGTGATTGAACAAACCTTCATTTCTCTGCTTGGAAAGGTGGAATTCTGAAATTTTTTGCTTTTTCCTGCTCCTTTTAGCGTGCAAAAGAAGATTCAAAGAGAGTGAGTTGCTGTCTGTTTGCGCTCAGCCAATACCTTCAACCATTTCTGGTATATGTGTAACAGGATGTTTTTCAATGGTTAAAATCAATGAATAATGTCATTGCACAAACAGTCATTTCTTTGCTTTGAAATGTGTAATTCTGATTTTTTTTCTACTTTTTCCTGCTCCATTTAGCATGCTAAAGAAGATTCAAAGAGGGTGAGCTGCTATCTGTTTGCATTCAGCTAGTACCTTCAACCCATTCTGGTCTATGAGTAACAGAACGGTTTTCAATGGCTAAAATCAATGAATAATGTTATTCACAAATAGTCATTTCTCTGCTTTGAAAGGTGGAATTCTGAAATTTTTTGTTTTTTTCTCCTCCTTTTATTATGATAAAGAAGATTCAAAGAGGGTGGGCTGCTATCTGTTTGTGTTCAGCCAATGACTTTAACCATTTCTGGTATATGAGTGACAGGACGGTTTTCAATGGCTAAAATCAATGAATAATGTCATTGAACAAATAGTAATTTCTCTGCTTGTAAAAGAGGAATTCTGAATTTTTTTGCTTTTTCCTTCTCCTTTTAGCATGCTAAAGAAGATTCAAAGATCGTGGGCTGCTCTCTGTTTGCGTTCAGCCAATAACTTCAACCATTAATGGTATAAAAGTAACAGGACGGTTTTCAATGGCTAAATTGAATGAATATTGTCATTGCACAAACAGTCAATTCTCTGCTTGGAAAGGAGGAATTCTGAAATGTTTTGCTTTTTCCTGCTCCTTTTAGCATGCTAAAGAAGATTCAAAGATCGTGGGCTGCTTTCTGTTTGCGTTCAGCCAATAACTTCAACCATTTCTGGTATAAGAGTAACAGGACGGTTTTCAATGGCTAAAATCAATGAATAATGTCATTGCACAAACAGTCATTTCTCTGATGGAACGGTGGAATTCTAAATTTTTTTGCTTTTACCTGCTCCTTTTAGCATGCTAAAGAAGATTCAAAGAGGGTGAGCTGCTACCTGTTTGCGTTCAGCCGATACCTTCAACTATTTCTGGTATTTGAGTAACAGGATGTTTTTCAATGGCTAAAATCAATGAATAATGTCATTGCTCAAAAAATCATTTCTCTGCTGGGAGAGGTGGAATTCTGAATTTTTTTGCTATTTCCTGCTACTTTTAGCATGCTAAAGAATATTCACAGAGGGTGAGCTGCTATCTATTTGCATTCAGCCAATACCTTCAACCATTTCTGGTATATGAGTAACAGGATGGTTTTCAATGGCTGAATTGAATGAATATTGTCATTGCACAAACAGTCAATTCTCTGCTTGGAAAGGAGGAATTCTGAAATGTTTTGCTTTTTCCTGCTCCTTTAGCATGCTAAAGAAGATTCAAAGAGGGTGAGCTGCAAACTGATTGTGTTCAGCCAATATCATCAACCATTTCCTGTATATGAGTAACAGGACGGTTTTCAATGGCTAAAATCAATGAATAATGTCATTGCTCAAACAGTCATTTCTCTGCTTGGAAAGGTGGAATTCTGAAATGTTTTTTGTTTTTTTTTGCTCCTTTTAGCATGCAGAAGATGATTCAAAGAGGCTGAGCTGCTATCTGTTTGCATTCTGCCAATACCTTCAACCATTTCTGGTATATGAGTAACAGGACGTTTTTCAATGGCTAAAATCAGTGAATAATGTCATTGATCAGTCATTTCTCTGCTGGGAAAGGTGGAGTTCTGAAATTTTTTGCTTTTTCCTTCTCCTTTTAGCATGCTAAAGAAGAATCAAAGAGGGTGAGCTTCTATCTGTTTGTGTTCAGCCAATACCAACAACCATTTCTTGTATATAAGTAACAGGACGGTTTTCAATGGCTAAAATCAATGAATAATAACATTGAACAAACAGTCATTTCTCTGCTTGGAAAGGTGGAATTCTGAATTTTTTTTTGCTTTTTCCTGCACCTTTTAGCATGCTAAAGAAGATTCAAAGAGGGTAAGCTGCTGTATGTTTGAGTTCAGCCAATACCTTCAACCATTTCTGGTATATGACTAACAGCACGGTTTTCAATGGCTAAAATCAATGAATAATGTCTTTGGACAAACAGTTATTTCTCTCCTTGGTAAGGTGGAATTCTGTAATTTTTTGCTTTTTCCTGCTCCTTTTACCATGATAAAGAATATTTAAAGAGTTTGAGCTGCTATCTGTTTTCGTTCAGCCAATACCTTCAACCATTTCTGGTATATGAGTAACAGGACGGTTTTCAATCGCTTAAATCAATGAATAATGTCATTGCAGAAACAGACATTTCTCTGCTTGGAAAGGTGGAATTCTGAATTGTTTTGCTTTTTCCTGCTCCTTTTAGCATGCTAAAGAAGATTCAAAGAGGCTGAGCTGCTATTTGTTTGTGTTCAGCCAATACCTTCAACCATTTCTGGTATGTGAGTAACAGGACGATTTTCAATGGCTAAAATCAATGAATAATGTCATTGCAGAAAAAGTAATTTATCTCCTTGGAAAGGGGGAATTCTGAAATTATTTGCTTTTTCCTGGTCCTTTTAGTATGCTAAAGAAGATTCCAAGAGGGTGAGCTGCTATCTGTTTGCATTCAGCCAATACCTTCAACCATCTCTGGTATATGAGTAACAGGACGGTATTCAATGGCTAAAATGAATGAATAATGGCATTACACAAACAGTCATTTCTCCGCTTGGAAAGGTGGAATTCTGAATTGTTTTGCTTTTTCCTGCTCCTTTTAGCATGCTAAAGAAGATTCAAAGAGGGTGAGCTACTATCTGTTTGTGTTCAGCCAATACCTTCAACCATTTCTGGTATATAAGTAACAGGATGGTTTTCAATGGCTAAAATCAATGAATAATGTCATTGCAGAAACAGTCATTTCTCTGCTTGGAAAGGTGGAATTCTGAAATTTTTTGCTTTTACCTGCTCCTTTAAGCGTGCTAAAGAAGATTCATAGAGGGTGAGCTGCTATCTGTTTGCGTTCAGCCGATACCTTCAACCATTTCTGGTATATGAGTAACAGGATGTTTTTCAATGGCTAAAATCAATGAATAATGTCATTGCTCAAAAAGTCATTTCTCTGCTTTGAAAGGTGGAATTCTGAAATTTTTTGCTTTTTCCTGCTCCTTTTAGCATGCTAAAGTAAATTCAAAGAGGGAGAGCTGCTATCTGTTTGCGTTCAGACAATACCTTCAACCATTTCTGGTATATGAGTAACAGGATGGTTATCAATGGCTAAAATCAATGAATAATTTCATTGCACAAACAGTCATTTCTCTGCTTATAATGGTGGAATTTTTAATTTTTTAGTTTTTTCCTACTCATTTTAGCATGGTAAAGAAGATTCAAAGAGTATGAGCTGCTATCTGTTTGCGTTAAGCCAATACGTTCATCCATTTCTGGTATATGAGTAACAGGATGGTTTTCAATGGCTAAAATGAATGAATAATGTCATTGCTCAAAAAGTCATTTCTCTGCTTTGAAAGGTGGAATTCTGTAATGTTTTGCGTTTTCCTGCTCCTTTTAGCATGCTAAAGAAGATTCAAAGAGGGTGAGCTGCTATCCGTTTGCATTCAGCCAATACCTTCAACCATTTCTGGTATATGAGTTACAGAACAGTTTTCAATGTCTAAAATCAATGAAAAATGTCATTGCACAAACAGTAATTTGTCTGCTTGGAAAGGTGGAATTCTGAAATTTTTTGGTTTTTCCTGCACATTTTAGCATGCTAGAGAAGATTCAAAGAGGGTTAGCTGCTATCTCTTTGACTTCAGCCAATATCTTCAACCATTTCTGGTATATGAGTAACAGGATGTTTTTCAATGGCTAAAATCAATAAATAATGTCATTGCTCAAAAAGTCATTTCTCTGCTTTGAAAGGTGGAATTCTGAAATTTTTTGCTTTTTCCTGCTCCTTTTAGCATGCTAAAGTAGATTCAAAGAGGGAGAGCTGCTATCTGTTTGCGTTCAGACAATACCTTCAACCATTTCTGGTATATGAGTAACAGGATGGTTATCAATGGCTAAAATCAATGAATAATTTCATTGCACAAACAGTCATTTCTCTGCTTATAATGGTGGAATTCTGAATTTTTTTGTTTTTTCCTTCTCCTTTTAGCATGCTAAAGAAGATTCAAAGAGGGTGAGCTGCTATCCGTTTGCATTCAGCCAATACCTTCAACCATTTCTGGTATATGAGTAAAAGGACGGTTTTCAATGTCTAAAATCAATGAATAATGTCATTGCACAAACAGTCATTTGTCTGCTTGGAAAGGTGGAATTCTGAAATTTTTTGCTTTTTCCTGCACATTTTAGCATGCTAGAGAAGATTCAAAGAGGGTTAGCTGCTATCTCTTTGACTTCAGCCAATATCTTCAACCATTTCTGGTATATGAGTAACAGGACGGTTTTCAATGGCTAAAATCAATGAATAATGTCATTGCACAAACAGTAATTTATCTGCTTGGAAAGGGGGAATTCTGCCATTTTTTTGCTTTTTCCTGCTCCTTTTAGTATGCTAAAGAACATTCAAAGAGGGTGAGCTGCTATCTGTTTGCATTCAGCCAATACCTTCAACCATTTTTGGTATATGAGTAACAGGACTCTTTTCAATGGCTAAAATCAATGAATAATGTCATTGCAAAGTCATTTCTCTGCTTTGAAAGGTGGAATTCTGAAATTTTTGCATTTTTCTGCTCCTTTTAGCATGTAAAAGACAATTCAATGAGGGTGGGCTGCTATCTGTTTGTGTTCAGCCAATACCTTCAACCAGTTCTGGTAAATGAGTAACAGGACTGTTTTCAATGGCTAAAATCAATGAATAATGTCATTGCACAAACAGTCATTTCTCTGCTTTGAAAGGTGGAATTCTGAGTTTTTTTTGCTTATTCCTGCTCCTTTTGGCATGCTAAAGAAGGTTCAAAGAGGTTGAGCTGCTATCTGTTTGCGTTCAGCCAATACCTTCAACCATTTCTGGTATATGATTAACAGGATATTTTTTAATGGCTAAAATTAGTGAATAATGTCATTGCTCAGTCATTTCTCTGCTGGGAGAGGTGGAATTCTGATTTTTTTGCTATTTCCTGCTTCTTTTAGCATGCTAAAGAAGATTCAAAGAGGGTGAGCTGCTATCTGTTTGCGTTCAGCCAGTACCTTCAACCAATTCTGGTACATGAGTTACAGGACTCTTTTCAATGGCTAAAATCAATGAATAATGTCATTGCACAAATAGTCATTTCTCTGCTTTGAAAGGTGGAATTCTGAAATTTTTTGCATTTTTCTGCTCCTTTTAGCATGCAAAAGACGATTCAAAGAGGGTGGGCTGCTATTTCTTTGTGTTCAGTCAAAACCTTCAACCATTTCTGGTATATGAGTAACAGGACATTTTTCAACGGCTAAAATCATATAATAATGTCATTGCTCAGTCATTTCTCTGCTTTGAAAGGTGGAATTCTGAAATTTTTTGCTTTCTCCTGCTCCTTTTAGCATGCTAGAGAAGATTCAAAGAGGGTTAGCTGCTATCTGCTTGCGTTCAGCCAATACCTTCAACCATTTCTGGTATATGAGTAATATCACATTTTTCAATGGCTAAAATCAATGAATAATGTCATTGCACAAACAGTCATTTCCCTGCTTGGAAAGGTGGAATTCTGAAATTTTTTGCTTTCTCCTGCTCCTTTTAGCATGCTAAAATAGATTCAAAGAGGGTGAGATGCAATCTCTTTGCGTTCAGCCAATACCTTCAACCATTTCTGGTATAACAGTAAGAGGACGGTTTTCAATGGCTAAAATCAATGAATAATGTAAATGCACAAACAATCATTTGTCTGCTTGGAAAGGTGGAATTCTAAAAAATTTTTTGCTTTTTCCTGCACATTTTAACATGCTAGAGAAGATTCAAAGAGGGTTAGCTGCTATCTCTTTGACTTCAGCCAAAAACTTCAACCATTTCTGGTATATGAGTAACAGGACGGTTTTCAATGGCTAAAATCAATGAATAATGTCATTGCACAAACAGTTTTTTCTCTCCTTGGTAAGGATGAATTCTGAATTTTTTTGCTTTTTCCTGTTCCTTTTAGCATGCTAAAGAATATTCAAAGAGGGTGAGCTGCTATCTGTTTGCATTCAGCCAATACCTTCAACCATTTCTGGTGTATGAGTAACAGTACGGTTTTCAATGGTTAAAATCAATGAATAATGTCATTGCACAAACAGTAATTTATCTGCTTGGAAAGGGGGAATTCTGACATTTTTTTGCTTTTTCCTGCTCCTTTTAGTATGCTAAAGAACATTCAAAGAGGGTGAGCTGCTATCTGTTTGCATTCAGATAAATACCTTCAACCATTTCTGGTATATGAGTAACAGGACTCTTTTCAATGGCTAAAATCAATGAATAATGTCATTGCACAGTCACTTCTCTGCTTTGAAAGGTGGAATTCTGAATTTTTTTGCGTTTTTCTCCTCCTTTTAGCATGTAAAAGACAATTCAATGAGGGTGGGCTGCTATCTGTTTGCGTTCAGCCAATACCTTCAACCATTTCTGGTATATGAGTAACAGGACGTTTTTCAATGGCTAAAATCAGTGAATAATATCATTGCTCAGTCATTTCTGTGCTGGGAAAGGTGGAGTTCTGACAATTTTTGCTTTTTCCTGCTCCTTTTAGCATGATATAGAAGAATCAAAGAGGGTGAGCTGCTATCTGTTTGCTTTCAGCCAGTACCTTCAACCAATTCGGTTAAAAGAGTAACAGGACTGTTTTCAATGGCTAAAATCAATGAATAATGTCATTGCACAAACAGTCATTTCTCTGCTTTGAAAGGTGGAATTCTGATTTTTTTTGCTTATTCCTGCTCCTTTTGGCATGCTAAAGAAGGTTCAAAGAGGGTGAGCTGCTATCTGTTTGCGTTCAGCCAATACCTTCAACCATTTCTGGTATATGAGTAACAGGATATTTTTCAATGGCTAAAATTAGTGAATAATGTCATTGCTCAGTCATTTCTCTGCTGGGAGATGTGGAATTCTGATTTTTTTTGCTTTTTCCTGCTCCTTTTAGCATGGTAAAGAAGATTCAAAGAGGGTGAGCTGCTATCTGTTTGCATTCAGCCAGTACCTTCAACCAATTCTGGTACATGAGTAGCAGGACTCTTTTCAATGGCTAAAATCAATGAATAATGTCATTGCACAAACAGTCATTTCTCTGCTTTGAAAGGTGGAATTCTGAAATTTTTTGCTTTTTTCTGCTCCTTTTAGCACGCAAAATATGATTCAATGAGGGTGGGCTGCTATCTGTTTGCGTTCAGACAATACCTTCAACCATTTCTTGTATATGAGTAACAGGACGTTTTTCAATGGCTAAAATCAGTGAAAAATGTCATTGCTCAGTCATTTCTCTGCTGGTAAAGGTGGAGTTCTGAATTTTTTTGCTTTTTCCTGCTCCTTTTAGCATGCTAAATATGAATCAAAGAGGGTGAGCTGCTATTTGTTTGTGTTCAGCCAGTACCTTCAACCAATTCTGGTAAATGATTAACAGAACTGTTTTCAATGGCTAAAATCAATGAATAATGTCATTGCACAAACAGTCATTTCTCTGCTTTGAAAGGTGGAATTCTGAATTTTTTTGCTTTTTCTTTCTCCTTTTGGCATGCTAAAGAAGGTTCAAAGACGGTGAGCTGCTATCTGTTTGCGTTCAGCCAATACCTTCAACCATTTCTGGTATATGAGTAACAGGATATTTTTCAATGGCTAAAATTAGTGAATAATGTCATTGCTCAGTCATTTCTCTGCTGGGAGAGGTGGAATTCTGATTTTTTTTCTTATTTCCTGCTTCTTTTAGCATGCGAAAGAAGATTCAAAGAGGGTGAGCTGCTATCTGTTTGCGTTCAGCCAGTACCTTCAACCAATTCTGGTACATGAGTAACAGGACTCTTTTCAATGGCTAAAATCAATGAATAATGTCATTGCACAAACAGTTATTTCTCTGCTTTGAAAGGTGGAATTCTGAAATTTTTTGCTTTTTTCTGCTCCCTTTAGCATGCAAAAGACGATTCAAAGAGGGTGGGCTGCTATTTCTTTGTGTTCAGTCAAAACCTTCAACCATTTCTGGTATATGAGTAACAGGACATTTTTCAACGGCTAAAATCATATAATAATGTCATTGCTCAGTCATTTCTCTGCTTTGAAAGGTGGAATTCTGAAATTTTTTGATTTCTCCTGCTCCTTTTAGCATGCTAGAGAAGATTCAAAGAGGGTTAGCTGCTATATGTTTGCGTTCAGCCAATACCTTCAACCATTTCTGGTATATGAGTAATAGCACATTTTTCAATGGCTAAAATCAATGAATAATGTCATTGCACAAACAGTCATTTCCCTGCTTGGAAAGGTGGAATTCTGAAATTTTTTGCTTTCTCCTGCTCCTTTTAGCATGCTAAAATAGATTCAAAGAGGGTGAGATGCAATCTCTTTGCGTTCAGCCAATACCTTCAACCATTTCTGATATAACAGTAAGAGGACGGTTTTCAATGGCTAAAATCAATGAATAATGTAAATGCACAAACAATCATTTCTCTGCTTGGAAAGGTGGAATTCTGAAATTTTTTGCTTTTGCCTGCTCCTTTAAGCATGCTAAAAAAGATTCAAAGAGGGTGAGATGCTATCTGTTTGCGTTCAGCCGATACCTTCAACCTTTTCTGTTATATGAGTAACAGGATGTTTTTCAATGGCTAAAATCAATGAATAATATCATTGCTCAAAAAGTGTTTTCTCTGCTTTGAAAGGTGGAATTCTGAATTTTTTTGCTTTTTCCTGCTCCTTTTAGCATGCTAAAGTAGATTCAAAGAGGGTGAGCTGCTATCTGTTTGCGTTCAGACAATACCTTCAACCATTTCTGGTATATGAGTAACAGGATGGTTATCAATGGCTAAAATCAATGAATAATTTCATTGCACAAACAGTCATTTCTCTGCTTATAATGGTGGAATTATGAATTTTTTTGTTTCTTCCTACTCCTTTTAGCATGCTAAAGAAGATTCAAAGAGTATGAGCTGCTATCTGTTTGCGTTAAGCCAATACCTTCATCCATTTCTGGTATATGAGTAACAGGATGGTTTTCAATGGCTAAAATGAATGAATATTGTCATTGCACAGACAATTCTCTGCTTGGAAAGGTGGAATTCTGAAATGTTTGCGTTTTCCTGCTCCTTTTAGCATGCTAAAGAAGATTCAAAGAGGTTGAGCTGCTATCCGTTTGCATTCAGCCAATACCTTCAACCATTTCTGGTATATGAGTAACAGGACGGTTTTCAATGTCTAAAATCAATGAATAATGTCATTGCACAAACAGTCATTTGTCTGCTTGGAAAGGTGGAATTGTAAAAAATTTTTTGCTTTTTCCTGCACATTTTAACATGCTAGAGAAGATTCAAAGAGGGTTAGCTGCTATCTCTTTGACTTCAGCCAAAATCTTCAACCATTTCTGGTATATGAGTAACAGGACGGTTTTCAATGGCTAAAATCAATGAATAATGTCATTGCACAAACAGTTTTTTCTTTCCTTGGTAAGGATGAATTCTGAATTTTTTTGCTTTTTCCTGTTCCTTTTAGCATGCTAAAGAATATTCAAAGAGGGTAAGCTGCTATCTGTTTGCGTTTAGCCAATACCTTCAACCATTTCTGGTGTATGAGTAACAGGACGGTTTTCAATGGTTAAAATCAATGAATAAAGTCATTGCACAAACAGTAATTTATCTGCTTGGAAAGGGGGAATTCTGACATTTTTTTGCTTTTTCCTGCTCCCTTTAGCATGCAAAAGACGATTCAAAGAGGGTGGGCTGCTATTTCTTTGTGTTCAGTCAAAACCTTCAACCATTTCTGGTATATGAGTAACAGGATATTTTTCAACGGTTAAAATCATGTAATAATGTCATTGCTTAGTAATTTCTCTGCTTTGAAAGGTGGAATTCTGAAATGTTTTGCTTTTTCCTGCTCCTTTTAGCATGCTAGAGAAGATTCAAAGAGGGTTAGCTGCTATCTGTTTGCGTTCAGCCAATACCTTCAACCATTTCTGGTATATGAGTAATAGCACATTTTTCAATGGCTAAAATCAATGAATAATGTCATTGCACAAACAGTCATTTCCCTGCTTGGAAAGGTGGAATTCTGAAATTTTTTGATTTATCCTGCTCCTTTTAGCATGCTAAAATAGATTCAAAGAGGGTGAGATGCAATCTCTTTGCGTTCAGCCAATACCTTCAACCATTTCTGGTATAACAGTAAGAGGACGGTTTCCAAAGGCTAAAATCAATGAATAATGTAAATGCACAAACAATCATTTCTCTGCTTGAAAAGGTGGAATTCTGAAATTTTTTGCTTTTACCTGCTCCTTTAAGCATGCTAAAAAAGATTCAAAGAGGGTGAGATGCTATGTGTTTGCGTTCAGCCGATAAATTCAACCTTTTCTGGTATATGAGTAACAGGATGTTTTTCAATGGCTAAAATCAATGAATAATATCATTGCTCAAACAGTGTTTTCTCTGCTTTGAAAGGTGGACTTCTGAATTTTTTTGCTTTTTCCTGCTCCTTTTAGCATGCTAAAGAAGATTCAAAAAGGGTGAGCTGCTATCTGCTTGCGTTCTGCCAATACCTTCATTCATTTTTGGTATATGAGTAACAGGGCGGTTTTCAATTGCTAAAATGAATGAATATTGTCATTGTACAAACAGTCAATTCTCTGCTTGGAAAGGTGGAATTCTGAAATGTTTTGCTTTTTCCTGCTCCTTTTAGCATGCTAAAGAAGATTCAAAGAGGGTGAGCTGCTATCTATTAGCATTCAGCCCATACCTTCAACCATTTCTGGTATATGAGTAACAGGACGGTTTTCAATGTCTAAAATCAATGAATAATGTCATTGCACAAACAGTCATTTCTCTGCTTGGAAAGGTGGAATTCTGATTTTTTATGCTTTTTCCTGCTCCTTTTATCATGCTAAAGAAGATTCAAAGAGGGTGAGCTGCTATCTGTTTGCGTTCAGCCAGTACCTTCAACCCATTTTGGTATATGAGTAAAAGGACGGTTTTCAATGGCTAAAATCATTGAATAATGTTACTGCACAAATAGTCATTTCTCTGCTTTGAAAGGTAGAATTCTGAAATGTTTTGCTTTTTCCTGCTCCTTTTATTATGATAAAGAAGATTCAAAGAGGGTGGGCTGCTACCTCTTAGTGTTCAGCCAATACCTTCAACCATTTCTGGTATATGAGTAACAGGACGATTTTCTATGGCTAAAATCAGTAAATAATGTCCTTGCACAAACATTCATTTCTCCACTTGGAACTTTGGAATTCTGATATTTTGCTCGTGCTCCTTTTAGCGTGTTAAAGAAGATTCAAAGAGCGTGAGTTTCTGTCTGTTTGTGATCAGCCAATACCTTCAACCATTTCTGGTATATGAGCAACAGGATGTTTTTCAATGGCTAAAATCAATGAATAATGTCATTGCACAAACAGTCATTTCTCTGCTTATAAAGGTGGAATTCTGAATTTTTTTGTTTTTTCCTGCTCCTTTTAGCATGCTAAAGAAGATTCAAAGAGTTTGAGCTGCTATCTGTTTGCATTAAGCCAATACCTTCATCCATTTCTGGTATATGAGTAACAGGACGGTTTTCAATGGCTAAAATGAATGAATATTGTCATTGCACAAGCAGTCAATTCTCTGCTTGGAAAGGTGGAATTCTGAAATGTTTTGCTTTTTCCTGCTCCTTTTAGCATGCTAAAGAAGATTCAAAGAGGGTGAGCTGCTATCCATTTGCATTCAGCCAATACCTTCAACCATTTCTGGTATATGAGTAACAGGACGGTTTTCAATATCTAAAATCAATGAATAATGTCATTGCACTAACAGTCATTTCTCTGCTTGTAAAGGTGGAATTCTGAAATTTTTTGCTTTTTCCTGCACATTATAGCATGCTAGAGAAGATTCAAAGAGGGTGAGCTGCTATCTGTTTGAGTTCAGCCAATACCTTCAACCATTTCTGGTTTAAGAGTAACAGGACGGTTTTCAATCGCTAAAATCAATGAATAATGTCATTGCACAAACAGTTTTTTCTCTCCTTGGTAAGGTGGAATTGTGAAATTTTTTGCTTTTTCCTGCTCCTTTTGCATGCTAAAGAATATTCAAAGAGGGTGAACTGCTATCTGTTTGCGTTCAGCCAATACCTTCAACCATTTCGGGTATATGAGCAACAGGACTGTTTTCAATGGCTAAAATCAATGAATAATGTCTTTGCACAAACAGTAATTTATCTGCTTGGAAAGAGGGAATTCTAAATTTTTTTGCTTTTTGCTGCTCCTTTTAGTATGCTAAAGAATTTCAAAGAGGGTGAGCTGCTATCTGTTTGTGTTCAGCCAATATCTTCAACCATTTCTGGTATATAAGTAACAGGACAGTTTTCAATGGCTAAAATCAATGAATAATGTCATTGCACAAACAGTAATTTCTCTGCTTGGAAAGGTGGAATTCTGAAATTTTTTTTTCTGCTTTTTTTAGCATGCTAAAGACGATTCAAAGAGGCTGAGCTGCTATCTGTTTGCGTTCAGCCAATACGTTCAGTTATTTCTGGTATATGAGTAACAGGACGTTTTTCAATGGCTAAAATCAGTGAATAATGTCATTGCTCAGTCATTTCTCTGCTTGTAAAGGGGGAATTGTGAAATTTTTTGCTTTGTCCTGCTCGTTTTAGTATGCTAAAGAACATTCAAAGAGAGTGAGCTGCTATCTGTTTGCGTTCAGCCAATATCTTCATCCATTTCAGGTATATGAGTAACAGGATGGTTTTCAATGGCTAAAATGAATGAATAATGCCATTGCACATACAGTCAATTCTCTGCTTGGAAAGGTGGAATTCTGAAATGTTTTGCTATTTCCTGCTCCTTTTAGCATGCTAAAGAAGATTCAAAGAGGGTGAGCTGCAATCTGTTTGCTTTCTGCCCATGCTTTCATTCATTTCTGGTATATGAGTAACAGGACAGTTTTCAATGGCTAAAATGAATGCATAATGCCTTTGCACAAACAGTAATTTATCTGCTTGGAAAGGGGGAATTCTGAAAATTTTTGCTTTTTCCTGCTCCATTAAGTATGCTAAAGAAGATTCAAAGATTGCGGGCAGCTATCTGTTTGCATTCAGCAAATACCTTCAACCTTTTCTGGTATATGAGTAACAGGACGTTTTTCAATGTCTAAAATAAATGAATAATGTGATTGAAGAAACAGTAATTTCTCTGCTTTGAAAGGTGTAATTCTGAAATTTTTTGCTTTCTCCTGCTCCTTTTAGCATGCTAAAGAATATTCAAAGAGGGTGAGCTGCTATCTGTTTGCATTCAGCCAATACCTTCAACCATTTCTGGTATATGAGTAACAGGACTGTTTTCAATGGCTAAATTCAATGAATAATAACATTGAACAAACAGTCATTTGTCTGCTTGTAAAAGTGGAATTCGGAAATTTTTTGCTTTTAACTGCTCCTTTTAGCATGCTAAAGAAAATTCAAAGAGGGTGAGCTGCTACCTGTTTGCGTTCAGCCGATACCTTCAACCATTTCTGGTATTTGAGTAACAGGATGTTTTTCAATGGCTAAAATCAATGAATAATGTCATTGCTCAAAAATTCATTTCTCTGCTGGGAGAGGTGGAATTCTGAATTTTTTTGCTATTTCCTGCTCCTTTTAGCATGCTAAAGAAGATTCAAAGAGGGTGAGCTGATATCTGTTTCCATTCAGCCAATACCTTCAACCATTTCTGGTATATGGGTAACAGGCTGGTTTTCAATGTCTAAAATCAATGAATAATGTCATTGCACAAACAGTCATTTCTCCGCTTGGAAAGGTGGAATTCTGATTTTTTTTGCTTTTCCTGCACCTTTTAGCATGCTAAAGAAGATTCAAAGAGGGTGAGCTGCTATCTGTTTGCTTTAAGTCAATACCTTCATCCATTTCTGGTATTTGAGTAACAGGATGTTTTTCAATGGCTAAAATCAATGAATAATGTCATTGCTCAAAAATTCATTTCTCTGCTGGGAGAGGTGGAATTCTGAATTTTTTTGCTTTTTCCTGCTCCTTTTAGCATGCTAAAGAAGATTCAAAGAGGGTGAGCTGCTATCTGTTTGCATTCAGCTAATACCTTCAACCATTTCTGGTATATGAGTAACAGGACGGTTTTCAATGTCTAAAATCAATGAATAATGTCATTGCACAAACAGTCATTTCTCTGCTTGGAAAGGTGGAATTCTGAATTTTTTTGCTTTTTCCTGCACCTTTCAGCATGCTAAAGAAGATTCAAAGAGGGTGAGCTGCTATCTGTTTGAGTTCAGCCAAAACCTTCAACCATTTCTGGTATATGAGTAACAGGACGTTTTTCAATGGCTAAAATCAATGAAAAACGTCATTGCACAAACAGTTATTTCTCTCCATGGTAAGGTGGAATTCTGTCATTTTTTGCTTTTTCCTGCTCCTTTTACCATGCTAAAGAATACTCAAAGCGTTTGAGCTGCTATCTGTTTGCGTTCAGCCAATACCTTCAACCATTTCTGGTATATGAGTAACAGGACGGTTTTCAATGGCTTAAATCAATGAATAATGTTATTGCAGAAGCATTAATTTATCCTCTTGGAAAGGGGGAATTCTGAATTTTTTTGCTTTTTCCTGCTCCTTTTAGTATACTAAAGAATATTCAAAGAGGGTGAGCTGCTATCTGTTTGCATTCAGCCAATACCTTCAGCCATTTCTGGTATATGAGTAACAGGACGGTATTCAATGCCTAAAATGAATGAATAATGTCATTACACAAACAGTCATTTCTCTGCTTGGAAAGGTGGAATTCTGAATTGTTTTGCTTTTTCCTGCTCCTTTTAGCATGCTAAAGAAGATTCAAAGAGTATGAGCTACTATCTGTTTGTGTTCAGCCAATACCTTCAACCATTTCTGGTATATCAGTAACAGGATGGTTTTCAATGGCTAAAATCAATGAATAATGTCATTGCACAAACAGTCATTTCTATGCTTGGAAAGGTGGAATTCTGAAATATTTTTTGTTTTTTTTCTGCTCCTTTTATCATGCTAAAGAAGATTCAAAGAGGGTGAGCTGCTATCTGTTTGCGTTCAGCCAATAACTTTAACCATTTCTGGTATATGAGTAGAGATGAGCGGTGTTCGACTAGAACTGTTCGCCAATCTCAAATTCGAGCTGTTTTGGGCGGTGTTCGAGTTGTTCGACGAACCTGAACGATTTGCAAAAAATTCGGCTGTTCGAGGTTATGTTCGATAACTGTTCGTGCACCAAAAGCGTGTCCTGCATGTCTGGCGCTATTTAGAGCACCAATCATGCAGGGATTGTCTGCCACTCACTGTAATGCCACAGCCATGGTGGTTGTGGCATTACAGTGATTGCCCAAATCGATGGGAACAGTGCCAACAGTGAAACATGAAAAGCCGGCAATTCAGCAGCGGCATACACCGGTACCCGACAATTTAGAACGAAAGAATAGAGCTTCACACATAGATTAGATAGATATAAACATGTCAGCCACATATATACGAAGTACAGTGAAAGTGCTGCTTACTGTACTTGTCATTTAGCGTAAAGGATTTATCAAAAAAAATAATAGTGTTTTCATGCACCGTCTCTTTAAAAAAGCCGGCCGGCAATTCAGCAGCGGTACCCGACAATTTATAACAGACAGAATAGAGCTTCACACATAGATTAGATAGATAGAAACATGTCAGCCACATATATACGAAGTACAGTGACAGTGTTGCTTACTGTACTTGTCATTTAGCGTAAAGGATTTATCAAAAAAAATAATAGTGTTTTCATGCACCGTCTCTTTAAAAAAGCCGGCCGGCAATTCAGCAGCGGTACCCGACAATTTATAACAGACAGAATAGAGCTTCACACATAGATTAGATAGATAGAAACATGTCAGTCACATATATATGAAGTACAGTGATAGTGTTGGTTACTGTACTTGTCATTTAGTATTAAAATAAAGGATTTATTATTAAAAAAATTGGCGTGGGGTTCCCCTTAATTTTAGGCTCTAGCGGAGGTTAAGCAGACAGCTGGGGCAGATGTTTGAAGCCTGGGAAGGGGGTAATACCCACGGAGCTTCCCAGGCTACTAATATCAGCCCCCAGCTGAATACATAGCCTTTACTAGCTATTAAAATGGGGGACCCCCCCAAAAAAATGACGTGGGGTCCCCCCTAATTTAATAGCTAGCAAAGGCTAGGCAGACAGCTGGGGGCTGATATTAATAGCCCAGGAAGGGAGCCATGAATATTGGCCCCCTCCCAGGCTAGAAACACCAGCCGTCAGCCGCCCCAGAAATGGCGCATTCATAGGATGCGCCAATTCTGGCACTTAGCCTCGCTCTTCCACGCTGCCCTGGTGCGGTGGCAGGGGGTAATAGGGTTGGGGTTGATGTCAGCTTATAATGCCAGCTGACATCAAGCCCAGGTTAGTAATGGAGAGGCGTCTATAAGACACCCCCATTACTAACCCCATAGTCAAAGTTAAAAAAAACACAAACACCCAGAATAAAGTCCTTTAATTGAAATAAAGACGCAATCCTTTATTGTTCTAAATTAAACCATACTTACCGTCACGCCCATTCCAGCTGAAGCCAACGATCTCCTGCAATAAAAGAAAAATAATAAAGCAACCTCATCCTTACCTTTCCATGGTTCCCACGACAGCTTCAGCTCTGCTACATCGAGATGACAGGCTGGACCGCAGCAGAACGCTGCCATCCAGCCTCTCATCCCGCAGACACTGAGAAGCGCAGGCTTGCTTGCGCTGCTCAGCGTCTCTCTGTGACGACATCCAGATGAGCCGAGTTCATGTCCAATGAACTCGGCTCACCTCATGCACGTCACTGACAGCGTGGGAAAATCCTCACGCTGAAGCGGTGAGTGCAGGAGAATTCTCCCACGCTGTCAGTGACGTGCATAAGGTGAGCTCATGTCCAATGAACTCAGCTCACCTCCTGCACGTCACTGACAGCGTGGGAGAATTCTCCTGCACTCAGCGCTTCAGCGTGAGAATTCTCCCACGCTGAAGCGCTGAGTGCAGGAGAATTTTCCCACGCTGTCAGTGACGTGCATAAGGTGAGCTCATGTCCAATGAACTCAGCTCACCTCCTGCACGTCACTGACAGCGTGGGAGAATTCTCCTGCACTCAGTGCTTCAGTGTGAGAATTCTCCCACGCTGAAGCGCTGAGTGCAGGAGAATTTTCCCACGCTGTCAGTGACGTGCATGAGGTGAGCCGAGTTCATTGGACATTAACTCGGCTCATCTGGATGCCCTCACAGAGAGACACTGTGGAGCGCAAGCAAGCCTGCGCTTCTCAGTGTCTGCGGGATGACAGGCTGGATGGCAGCGTTCTGCTGCGGTCCAGCCTGTCATCTCGATGTAGCAGAGCTGAAGCTGTCATGGGAACCATGGAAAGGTAAGGATGATGTTGCTTTATTATTTTTCTTTTATTTCAGGAGATCGTTGGCTTCAGCTGGAATGGGCGTGATGGTAAGTATGGTTTAATTTAGAACAATAAAGAATTGTGTGTTTATTTCAATTAAAGGACTTTTTTCTGGGTGTTGTGTTTTTTTTAACTTTGACTATGGGGTTAGTAATGGGGGTGTCTTATAGACGCCTCTCCATTACTAACCTGGGCTTGATGTCAGCTGGCATTATAAGCTGACATCAACCCCAACCCTATTACCCCCTGCCACCGCACCAGGGGAGCGTGGAAGAGCGAGGCTAAGTGCCAGAATTGGCGCATCCTATGAATGCGCCATTTCTGGGGCGGCTGACGGCTGGTGTTTCTAGCCTGGGAGGGGGCCAATATTCATGGCTCCCTTCCTGGGCTATTAATATCAGCCCCCAGCTGTCTGCCTAGCCTTTGCTAGCTATTAAATTAGGGGGGACCCCACGTCATTTTTTTTGGGGGGTCCCCCATTTTAATAGCTAGTAAAGGCTATGTATTCAGCTGGGGGCTGATATTAGTAGCCTGGGAAGCTCCGTGGGTATTACCCCCTTCCCAGGCTTCAAACATCTGCCCCAGCCGTCTGCTTAACCTCCGCTAGAGCCTAAAATTAAGGGGAACCCCACGCCAATTTTTTTAATAATAAATCCTTTATTTTAATACTAAATGACAAGTACAGTAACCAACACTATCACTGTACTTCATATATATGTGACTGACATGTTTCTATCTATCTAATCTATGTGTGATGCTCTATCTTTCTGTTCTAAATTGTCGGGTACCGCTGCTGAATTGCCGGCCGGCTTTTTTAAAGAGACAGTGCATGAAAACACTATTATTTTTTTAAATAAATCCTTTACACTAAATGACAAGTACAGTAAGCAACACTATCACTGTACTTATTATATATGTGACTGACATGTTTCTATCTATCTAATCTATGTGTGAAGCTCTATTCTTTCTGTTCTAAATTGTCGGGTACAGATGCTGAATTGCCGGCCGGCTTTTTTAAAGAGACGGTGCATGAAAACACTAATATTTTTTTTAATAAATCCTTTACACTAAATGACAAGTGCAGTAACCAACACTGTCACTGTACTTCATATATATGTGACTGACATGTTTCTATCTATCTAATCTATGTGTGATGCTCTATTCCTTCTTGTCTAAATTGTCGGGTACCGGTGTATGCCGCTGCTGAATTTGCCGGCCGGCTTTTTTAAAGAGAGTGTCTTCTGAGCAGTTTGTCAGCTTTTGGACACCTTTGCAGGTGTTTTCTATGTGTTTCTATGTGTTTTTGTTTGCCTGCCATTGGTTTTAACGGTGTTCGACGGTGTTCTAAGGTGTTCGACGAACAGTTCGACGAACAGTTCCTCGAACATCCCGGTGTTCGACGAACCGAACCGAACCCGAACACTACGGGGGTGGCTCAACACTATATATGAGTAACAGGACGGTATTCAATGGCTAAAATGAATGAACAATGTCATTACACAAACAGTCATTTTTCCGCTTGGAAAGGTGGAATTCTAAAATGTTTTGCTTTTTCCTGCTCTTTTTAGCATGCTAAAGAAGATTCAAAGAGGGTGAGCTGCTATCTGTTTGCTTTCAGCCAATACCTTCAATCATTTCTGGTATATGAGTAACAGGACGGTTTTCAATGGCTAAAATGAATGAACAATGTCATTACACAAACAGTCATTTTTCCGCTTGGAAAGGTGGAATTCTGAAATGTTTTGCTTTTTCCTGCTCTTTTTAGCATGCTAAAGAAGATTCAAAGAGGCTGAGCTGCTATCTGTTTGCGTTCAGCCATTACCTTCAACCATTTCTGGTATATGAGTAACAGGACGGTTTTCAATGGCTAAAATGAATAAGTAATGACATTGCACATACAGTCAATTCTCTGCTTGGAAAGGTGGAATTCTGAAATGTTTTGCTTTTTCCTGCTCCTTTTACCATGATAAAGAAGATTCAGAGAGAGTGAGCTGCAATCTGCTTGCTTTCTGCCAGTACTTTCATTCATTTCTGGTATATGAGTAACAGGACAGCTTTCAATGGCTAAAATGAATGCATATTGCCATTGCACAAACAGTCATTTCTCTGCTTTGAAAGGTGGAATTCTGAAATTTTTTGCTTTTTCCTGCTCTTTTTAGCATGCTAAAGAAGATTCAAAGAGGGTGAGCTGCTATCTGTTTGCGTTCAGCCAATACCTTCAACCATTTCTGGTATATGAGTAACAGGACGGTTTTCAATGGCTAAAATCAATGAATAATGTCATTGCATAAACAGTCATTTCTCTGCTTGGAAAGGTGGAATTCTGAATTTTTTTTTATTTTTTTCTGCTCCTTTTAGCATGCTAAAGACGATTCAAAGAGGCTGAGCTGCTATCTGTTTGCGTTCAGCCAATACCTTCAACCATTTCTGGTATATGAGTAACAGGACGGTTTTCAATGGCTAAAATGAATAAGTAATGACATTGCACATACAGTCAATTCTCTGCTTGGAAAGGTGGAATTCTGAAATGTTTTGCTTTTTCCTGCTCCTTTTACCACGATAAAGAAGATTCAGAGAGAGTGAGCTGCAATCTGCTTGCTTTCTGCCAGTACTTTCATTCATTTCTGGTATATGAGTAACAGGACAGCTTTCAATGGCTAAAATGAATGCATATTGCCATTGCACAAACAGTCATTTCTCTGCTTTGAAAGGTGGAATTCTGAATTTTTTTGCTTTTTCCTGCTCTTTTTAGCATGCTAAAGAAGATTCAAAGAGGGTGAGCTGCTATCTGCTTGCGTTCAGCCAATGCCTTACAACCATTTCTGGTATATGAGTAACAGGATGGTTTTCAATGGCTGAAATCAATGAATAATGTCATTGCACAAACAGTAATTTCTCTGCCTGGAAAGGGGGAATTCTGAAAATTTTTGCTTTTTCCTGCTCCTTTTAGTATGCTAAAGAATATTCAAAGATTGCGGGCTGCTATCTGTTTGCATTCAGCCAATACCTTCAACCTTTTCTGGTATATGAGTAACAGGACGTTTTTCAATGTCTAAAATAAATGAATAATGTGGTTGAAGAAACAGTAATTTCTCTGCTTTGAAAGGTGGAATTCTGAAATGTTTTGCTTTTTCCTGCTCTTTTTAGCATGCTAAAGAAGATTCAAAGAGGGTGAGCTGCTATCTGTTTGCGTTCAGCCAATGCCTTTAACCATTTCTGGTATATGAGTGACAGGACAGTTTTCAATGGCTAAAATCAATGAATAATGTCATTGCTCAGACATTTTTCTGCTTTGAAAGGTGTAATTCTGAAATTTTTTGCTTTCTCCTGCTCCTTTTAGCATGCTAAAGAATATTCAAAGAGGGTGAGCTGCTATCTGTTTGCGTTCAGCCAATACCTTCAACCATTTCTGGTATATGAGTAACAGGACTGTTTTCAATGGCTAAAATCAATGAATAATAACATTGAACAAACAGTCATTTGTCTGCTTGTAAAAGTGGAATTCTGAAATTTTTTGCTTTTTCCTTCTCCTTTTAGCATACTAAAGAAGATTCAAAGATGTTTGGCTGCTGTCTGTTTGCGTTCAGCCAATAACTTCAACCATTTCTAGCATAAGAGTAACAGGACGGTTTTCAATGGCTAAAATCAATGAATAATGTCATTGCACAAACAGTCATTTCTCTGATGGAAAGGTGGAATTCTGAAATTTTTTGCTTTTACCTGCTACTTTTAGCATGCTAAAGAAGATTCAAAGAGGGTGAGCTGCTACCTGTTTGCGTTCAGACGATACCTTCAACCATTTCTGGTATTTGAGTAACAGGATGTTTTTCAATGGCTAAAATCAATGAATAATGTCATTGCTCAAAAATTCATTTCTCTGCTGGGAGAGGTGGAATTCTGAATTTTTTTGCTATTTCCTGCTCCTTTTAGCATGCTAAAGAAGATTCAAAGAGGGTGAGCTGCTATCTGTTTGCATTCAGTCAATACCTTCAACCATTTCTGGTATATGAGTAACAGGACGGTTTTCAATGTCAAAAATCAATGAATAATGTCATTGCACAAACAGTCATTTCTCTGCTTGGAAAGGTGGAATTCTGAATTTTTTTGCTTTTTCCTGCACCTTTCAGCATGCTAAAGAAGATTCAAAGAGGGTGAGCTGCTATCTGTTTGCATTCAGCTAATACCTTCAACCATTTCTAGTATATGAGTAACAGGACGGTTTTCAATGTCTAAAATCAATGAATAATGTCATTGCACAAACAGTCTTTTCTCTGCTTGGAAAGGTGGAATTCTGAATTTTTTTGCTTTTTCCTGCACCTTTCAGCATGCTAAAGAAGATTCAAAGAGGGTGAGCTTCTATCTGTTTGAGTTCAGCCAAAACCTTCAACCATTTCTGGTATATGAGTAACAGGAAGTTTTTCAATGGCTAAAATCAATGAAAAATGTCATTGCACAAACAGTTATTTTTCGCCATGGTAAGGTGGAATTCTGTCATTTTTTGCTTTTTCCTGCTCCTTTTACCATGCTAAAGAATACTCAAAGAGTTTGAGCTGCTATCTGTTTGCGTTCAGCCAATACCTTCAACCATTTCTGATATATGAGTAACAGGACGGTTTTCAATGGCTTAAATCAATGAATAATGTTATTGCAGAAGCATTAATTTATCCTCTTGGAAAGGGGGAATTCTGAAATTTTTTGCTTTTTCCTGTTCCTTTTAGTATGCTAAAGAATATTCAAAGAGGGTGAGCTGCTATCTGTTTGCATTCAGCCAATACCTTCAACCATTTCTGGTATATGAGTAACAGGATGGTATTCAATGCCTAAAATGAATGAATAATGTCATTACACAAACAGTCATTTCTCTGCTTGGAAAGGTGGAATTCTGAATTGTTTTGCTTTTTCCTGCTCCTTTTAGCATGCTAAAGAAGATTCAAAGAGTATGAGCTGCTATCTGTTTGTGTTCAGCCAATACCTTCAACCATTTCTGGTATATCAGTAACAGGATGGTTTTCAATGGCTAAAATCAATGAATAATGTCATTGCACAAACAGTCATTTCTCTGCTTGGAAAGGTGGAATTCTGAAATAATTTTTGTTTTTTTTCTGCTCCTTTTATCATGCTAAAGAAGATTCAAAGAGGGTTAGCTGCTATGTGTTTCAGTTCAGCCAATACGATCAACCATTTCTGGTATATGAGTAATAGGACAGTTTTCAATAGCTAAAATCAATGAATAATGTCATTGCACAAACAGTTATTTCTCTCCTTGATAAGGTGGAATTCTGAAATTTTTCGCTTTTTCCTGCTCCTTTTAGCATGCTAAAGAAGTTTCAAAGAGGGTGAGCTGCTATCTGTTTGCGTTCAGCCAATACCTTTAACCATTTCTGGTATATGAGTAACAGGACGGTATTCAATGGCTAAAATGAATGAACAATGTCATTACACAAACAGTCATTTTTCCGCTTGGAAAGGTGGAATTCTGAAATGTTTTGCTTTTTCCTGCTCTTTTTAGCATGCTAAAGAAGATTCAAAGAGGGTGAGCTGCTATCTGTTTGCATTCAACCAATACCTTCAACCATTTCTGGTATATGAGTAACAGGACGGTTTTCAATGGCTAAAATGAATGAACAATGTCATTACACAAACAGTCATTTTTCCGCTTGGAAAGGTGGAATTCTGAAATGTTTTGCTTTTTCCTGCTCTTTTTAGCATGATAAAGAAGATTCAGAGAGCGTGAGCTGCAATCTGTTTGCTTTCTGCCAGTACTTTCATTCATTTCTGGTATATGAGTAACAGGACAGCTTTCAATGGCTAAAATGAATGCATATTGCCATTGCACAAACAGTCATTTCTCTGCTTTGAAAGGTGGAATTCTGAAATGTTTTGCTTTTTCCTGCTCTTTTTAGCATGCTAAAGAAGATTCAAAGAGGATGAGCTGCTATCTGTTTGCGTTCAGCCAATACCTTCAACCATTTCTGGTATATGAGTAACAGGACGCTTTTCAATGGCTAAAATGAATAAACAATGTTATTACACAAACAGTCATTTTTCCGCTTGGAAAGGTGGAATTCTGAAATGTTTTGCGTTTTCCTGCTCTTTTTAGCATGCTAAAGAAGATTCAAAGAGGCTGAGCTGCTATCTGTTTGCGTTCAGCCAATACCTTCAACTATTTCTGGTATATGAGTAACAGGACGGTTTTCAATGGCTAAAATGAATAAGTAATGACATTGCACATACAGTCAATTCTCTGCTTGGAAAGGTGGAATTCTGAAATGTTTTGCTTTTTCCTTCTCCTTTTAGCATGATAAAGAAGATTCAGAGAGCGTGAGCTGCAATCTGTTTGCTTTCTGCCAGTACTTTCATTCATTTCTGGTATATGAGTAACAGGACAGCTTTCAATGGCTAAAATGAATGCATATTGCCATTGCACAAACAGTCATTTCTCTGCTTTGAAAGGTGGAATTCTGAAATGTTTTGCTTTTTCCTGCTCTTTTTAGCATGCTAAAGAAGATTCAAAGAGGGTGAGCTGCTATCTGTTTGCGTTCAGCCAATACCTTCAACCATTTCTGGTATATGAGTAACAGGACGGTTTTCAATGGCTAAAATCAATGAATAATGTCATTGCATAAACAGTCATTTCTCTGCTTGGAAAGGTGGAATTCTGAATTTTTTTTTAATTTTTTCTGCTCCTTTTAGCATGCTAAAGACGATTCAAAGAGGCTGAGCTGCTATCTGTTTGCGTTCAGCCAATACCTTCAACCATTTCTGGTATATGAGTAACAGGACGGTTTTCAATGGCTAAAATGAATAAGTAATGACATTGCACATACAGTCAATTCTCTGCTTGGAAAGGTGGAATTGTGAAATGTTTTGCTTTTTCCTGCTCCTTTTAGCATGATAAAGAAGATTCAGAGAGCGTGAGCTGCAATCTGTTTGCTTTCTGCCAGTACTTTCATTCATTTCTGGTATATGAGTAACAGGACAGCTTTCAATGGCTAAAATGAATGCATATTGCCATTGCACAAACAGTCATTTCTCTGCTTTGAAAGGTGGAATTCTGAAATTTTTTGCTTTTTCCTGCTCCTTTTAGCATGCTAAAGAAGATTCAAAGAGGGTGAGCTGCTATCTGCTTGCGTTCAGCCAATGCCTTACAACCATTTCTGGTATATGAGTAACAGGATGGTTTTCAATGGCTGAAATCAATGAATAATGTCATTGCACAAACAGTAATTTCTCTGCTTGGAAAGGGGGAATTCTGAAAATTTTTGCTTTTTCCTGCTCCTTTTAGTATGCTAAAGAAGATTCAAAGATTGCGGGCTGCTATCTGTTTTCATTCAGCCAATACCTTCAACCTTTTCTGTTACATGAGTAACAGGACGTTTTTCAATGTCTAAAATAAATGAATAATGTGATTGAAGAAACAGTAATTTCTCTGCTTTGAAAGGTGGAATTCTGAAATTTTTTGCTTTTTCCTGCTCTTTTTAGCATGCTAAAGAAGATTCAAAGAGGGTGAGCTGCTATCTGTTTGCGTTCAGCCAATGCCTTTAACCATTTCTGGTATATGAGTGACACAACGGTTTTCAATGGCTAAAATCAATGAATAATGTCATTGCTCAGTCATTTCTCTGCTTTGAAAGGTGTAATTCTGAAATTTTTTGCTTTCTCCTGCTCCTTTTAGCATGCTAAAGAATATTCAAAGAGGGTGAGCTGCTATCTGTTTGCGTTCAGCCAATACCTTCAACCATTTCTGGTATATGAGTAACAGAACTGTTTTCAATGGCTGAAATCAATGAATAATGTCATTGCACAAACAGTAATTTCTCTGCTTGGAAAGGGGGAATTCTGAAAATTTTTGCTTTTTCCTGCTCCTTTTAGTATGCTAAAGAAGATTCAAAGATTGCGGGCTGCTATCTGTTTTCATTCAGCCAATACCTTCAACCATTTCTGGTATATGAGTAACAGGACTGTTTTCAATGGCTAAAATCAATGAACAATAACATTGAACAAACAGTCATTTGTCTGCTTGTAAAAGTGGAATTCTGAAATTTTTTGCTTTTTCCTTCTCCTTTTAGCATACTAAAGAAGATTCAAAGATGGTGGGCTGCTATCTGTTTGCGTTCAGCCAATAACTTCAACCATTTCTGGTATAAGAGTAACAGGACGGTTTTCAATGGCTAAAATCAATGAATAATGTCATTGCACAAACAGTCATTTCTCTGATGGAAAGGTGGAATTCTGAAATTTTTTGCTTTTACCTGCTACTTTTAGCATGCTAAAGAAGATTCAAAGAGGGTGAGCTGCTACCTGTTTGCGTTCAGCCGATACCTTCAACCATTTCTGGTATCTGAGTAACAGGATGTTTTTCAATGGCTAAAATCAATGAATAATGTCATTGCTCAAAAATTCATTTCTCTGCTGGGAGAGGTGGAATTCTGAATTTTTTTGCTATTTCCTGCTCCTTTTAGCATGCTAAAGAAGATTCAAAGAGGGTGAGCTGCTATCTGTTTGCATTCAGCCAATACCTTCAACTATTTCTGGTATATGAGTAACAGGCCGGTTTTCAATGTCTAAAATCAATGAATAATGTCATTGCACAAACAGGCATTTCTCTGCTTGGAAAGGTGGAATTCTGAATTTTTTTGCTTTTTCCTGCACCTTTTAGCATGCTAAAGAAGTTTCAAAGAGGGTGAGCTGCTATCTGTTTGCTTTAAGTCAATACCTTCATCCATTTCTGGTATATGAGTAACAGGACGGTTTTCAATGGCTAAATTGAATGAATATTGTCATTGCACAAACAGTCAATTCTCTGCTTGGAAAGGAGGAATTCTGAAATGTTTTGCTTTTTCCTGCTCCTTTTAGCATGCTAAAGAAGATTCAAAGAGGGCGAGCTGCTATCTGTTTGCATTCAGCCAATACCTTCAACCATTTCTGGTATATGAGTAACAGGACGGTTTTCATTGTCTAAAATCAATGAATAATGTCATTGCACAAACAGTAATTTCTCTGCTTGGAAAGGTGGAATTCTAAATTTTTTTGCTTTTTCCTGCTCCTTTTACCATGCTAAAGAATACTCAAAGAGTTTGAGCTGCTATCTGTTTGCGTTCAGCCAATACCTTCAACCATTTCTGGTATATGAGTAACAGGACGGTTTTCAATGGCTTAAATCATCGAATAATGTTATTGCAGAAGCAGTAATTTATCCTCTTGGAAAGGGGGAATTCTGAAATTTTTTGCTTTTTCCTGCTCCTTTTAGTATGCTAAAGAAGATTCAAAGAGGGTGAGCTGCTATCTGTTTGCATTCAGCCAATATCTTCAACCATTTCTGGTATATGAGTAACAGGACGGTATTCAATGCCTAAAATGAATGAATAATGTCATTACGCAAACAGTCATTTCTCTGCTTGGAAAGGTGGAATTCTGAATTGTTTTGCTTTTTCCTGCCCCTTTTAGCATGCTAAAGAAGATTCAAAGAGTATGAGCTGCTATCTGTTTGTGTTCAGCCAAGACCTTCAACCATTTCTGGTATATAAGTAACAGGATGGTTTTCAATGGCTAAAATCAATGAATAATGTCATTGCACAAACAGTCATTTCTCTCCTTGGAAAGGTGGAATTCTGAAATATTTTTTGTTTTTTTTCTGCTCCTTTTATCATGCTAAAGAAGATTCAAAGAGGGTTAGCTGCTATCTGTTTCAGTTCAGCCAATACGATCAACCATTTCTGGTATATGAGTAACAGGATAGTTTTCAATAGCTAAAATCAATGAATAATGTCATTGCACAAACAGTTATTTCTCTCCTTGATAAGGTGGAATTCTGAAATTTTTCGCTTTTTCCTGCTCCTTTTAGCATGCTAAAGAATATTCAAAGAGGGTGAGCTACTATCTGTTTGCCTTCAGCCAATACCTGAAACCATTTCTGGTATATGAGTAACAGGACGGTTTTCAATAGCTAAAATCAATGAGTAATGTGATTGCAGAAACAGTAATTTATCTGCTTGGAAAGGGGGAATTATGAAATTATTTGCTTTTTCCTGGTCCTTTTAGTATGCTAAAGAAGATTCAAAGAGGGTGAGCTGCTATCTGTTTGCATTCAGCCAATACCTTTAACCATTTCTGGTATATGAGTAACAGGACGGTATTCAATGGCTAAAATCAATGAATAATGTCATTGCACAAACAGTCATTTCTCTGCTTGGAAAGGTGGAATTCTGAATTTTTTTGCTTTTTCCTGCACCTTTTAGCATGCTAAAGAAGATTCAAAGAGGGTGAGCAGCTATCTGTTTGAGTTCAGCCAATACCTTCAACCATTTCTGGTATATGAGTAACAGGACGTTTTTCAATGGCTAAAATCAATGAAAAATGTCATTGCACAAACAGTTATTTCTCTCCTTGGTAAGGTGGAATTCTGTAATTTTTTGCTTTTTCCTGCTCCTTTTAGTATGCTAAAGAAGATTCAAAGACTGTGAGCTGCAATCTGTTTGCATTCAGCCAATACCTTCAACCATTTCTGGTATATGAGTAACAGGACGGTATTCAATACCTAAAATGAATGAATAATGTCATTACGCAAACAGTCATTTCTCTGCTTGGAAAGGTGGAATTCTGAATTGTTTTGCTTTTTCCTGCTCCTTTTAGCATGCTAAAGAAGATTCAAAGAGTATGAGCTGCTATCTGTTTGTGTTCAGCCAATACCTTCAACCATTTCTGGTATATAAGTAACAGGATAGCTTTCAATGGCTAAAATCAATGAAAAATGTCATTGCACAAACAGTTATTTCTCTCCTTGGTAAGGTGGAATTCTGTAATTTTTTGCTTTTTCCTGCTCCTTTTACCATGCTAAAGAATACTCAAAGAGTTTGAGCTGCTATCTGTTTGCGTTCAGCCAATACCTTCAACCATTTCTGGTATATGAGTAACAGGACGGTTTTCAATGGCTTAAATCAATGAATAATGTTATTGCAGAAGCAGTAATTTATCCTCTTGGAAAGGGGGAATTCTGAAATGTTTTGCTTTTTCCTGCTCTTTTCAGCATGCTAAAGAAGATTCAAAGAGGGTGAGCTGCTATCTGTTTGCGTTCAGCCAATACCTTCAACCATTTCTGGTATATGAGTAACAGGACGGTTTTCAATGGCTAAAATCAATGAATAATGTCATTCAATAAACAGTCATTTCTCTGCTTGGAAAGGTGTAATTCTGAATTATTATTTTTTTCTGCTCCTTTTAGCATGCTAAAGACGATTCAAAGAGGCTGAGCTGCTATCTGTTTGCGTTCAGCCAATACCTTCAACCATTTCTGGTATATGAGTAACAGGACGGTTTTCAATGGCTAAAATGAATAAGTAATGACATTGCACATACAGTCAATTCTCTGCTTGGAAAGGTGGAATTCTGAAATGTTTTGCTTTTTCCTGCTCCTTTTAGCATGCTAAAGAAGATTCAAAGAGGGTGAGCAGCTATCTGTTTGAGTTCAGCCAATACCTTCAACCATTTCTGGTATATGAGTAACAGGACGTTTTTCAATGGCTAAAATCAATGAAAAATGTCATTGCACAAACAGTTATTTCTCTCCTTGGTAAGGTGGAATTCTGTAATTTTTTGCTTTTTCCTGCTCCTTTTAGTATGCTAAAGAAGATTCAAAGACTGTGAGCTGCAATCTGTTTGCATTCAGCCAATACCTTCAACCATTTCTGGTATATGAGTAACAGGAAGGTATTCAATACCTAAAATGAATGAATAATGTCATTACGCAAACAGTCATTTCTCTGCTTGGAAAGGTGGAATTCTGAATTGTTTTGCTTTTTCCTGCTCCTTTTAGCATGCTAAAGAAGATTCAAAGAGTATGAGCTGCTATCTGTTTGTGTTCAGCCAATACCTTCAACCATTTCTGGTATATAAGTAACAGGATAGCTTTCAATGGCTAAAATCAATGAAAAATGTCATTGCACAAACAGTTATTTCTCTCCTTGGTAAGGTGGAATTCTGTAATTTTTTGCTTTTTCCTGCTCCTTTTACCATGCTAAAGAATACTCAAAGAGTTTGAGCTGCTATCTGTTTGCGTTCAGCCAATACCTTCAACCATTTCTGGTATATGAGTAACAGGACGGTTTTCAATGGCTTAAATCAATGAATAATGTTATTGCAGAAGCAGTAATTTATCCTCTTGGAAAGGGGGAATTCTGAAATGTTTTGCTTTTTCCTGCTCTTTTCAGCATGCTAAAGAAGATTCAAAGAGGGTGAGCTGCTATCTGTTTGCGTTCAGCCAATACCTTCAACCATTTCTGGTATATGAGTAACAGGACGGTTTTCAATGGCTAAAATCAATGAATAATGTCATTGCATAAACAGTCATTTCTCTGCTTGGAAAGGTGTAATTCTGAATTATTTTTTTTTTCTGCTCCTTTTAGCATGCTAAAGACGATTCAAAGAGGCTGAGCTGCTATCTGTTTGCGTTCAGCCAATACCTTCAACCATTTCTGGTATATGAGTAACAGGACGGTTTTCAATGGCTAAAATGAATAAGTAATGACATTGCACATACAGTCAATTCTCTGCTTGGAAAGGTGGAATTCTGAAATGTTTTGCTTTTTCCTGCTCCTTTTAGCATGATAAAGAAGATTCAGAGAGCATGAGCTGCAATCTGTTTGCTTTCTGCCAGTACTTTCATTCATTTCTGGTATATGAGTAACAGGACAGCTTTCAATGGCTAAAATGAATGCATATTGCCATTGCACAAACAGTCATTTCTCTGCTTTGAAAGGTGGAATTTTGAAATTTTTTGCTTTTTCCTGCTCTTTTTAGCATGCTAAAGAAGATTCAAAGAGGGTGAGCTGCTATCTGCTTGCGTTCAGCCAATGCCTTACAACCATTTCTGGTATATGAGTAACAGGATGGTTTTCAATGGCTGAAATCAATGAATAATGTCATTGCACAAACAGTAATTTCTCTGCTTGGAAAGGTGAAATTCTGAAATTTTTTGCTTTTTCCTGCTCCTTTTAGTATGCTAAAGATGATTCAAAGAGGGTGAGCTGCTATCTGTTTGCATTCAGCCAATACCTTCAACCATTTCTTGTATATCAGTAACAGAACGGTATTCAATGGCTAAAATGAATGAATAATGACAGTACACACACAGTCATTTCTCTGCTTGGAAAGGTGGAATTCTGAAATGTTTTGCTTTTTCCTGCTCCTTTTAGCATGCTAAAGAATATTCAAAGAGGGTGAGCTGCTATCTGTTTGTGTTCAGCCAATAAATTCAGCCATTTCTGGTATATAAGTAACAGGATGGTTTTCAATTGCTAAAATCACTGAATAATGTCATTGCTCAAAAAGTCATTTCTCTGCTTTGAAAGGTGGAATTCTGAAATTTTTTGCTTTTTCCTGCTCCTTTTTGCATGCTAAAGAAGATTCAAAGAGGGTGAGCTGCTATCTGTTTGCGTTCAGCCAATACCTTCAACCATTTCTGGTATATCAGTAACAGGATGGTTATCAATGGCTATAATCAATGAATAATGTCATTGCTCAGTCATTTCTCTGCTTATAATGGTGGAATTCTGATTTTTTTTGTTTTTTCCTACTCCTTTTAGCATGCTAAAGAAGATTCAAAGAGAGTGAGCTGCCATCTGTTTTAGTTAAGCCAATACCTTGATCCATTTCTGGTATATGAGTAACAGGATGGTTTTCAGTGGCTGAAATGAATGAATATTGTCATTGCACAGACAATTCTCTGCTTGGAAAGGTGGAATTCTGAAACGTTTTGCTTTTTCCTGCTCCTTTTAGCATGCTAAAGAAGATTCAAAGAGGGTGAGCTGCTACCTCTTTGAGTTCAGCCAATACCTTCAACCATTTCTGCTATATGAGTAACAGGACGGTTTTCAAAGGCCAAAATCAATGAATTATGTCATTGCACAAACAGTTTTTTCTCTCCTTGGTAAGGATGAATTCTGAAATTTTTTGCTTTTTCCTGCTCCTTTTAGCATGCTAAAGAATATTCAAAGAGGGTGAGCTGCTATCTGTTTGCGTTCAGCCAATACCTTCAACCATTTCTGGTGTATGAGTAACAGGACGATTTTCAATGGTTAAAATCAATGAATAATGTCATTGCACAAACAGTAATTTATCTGCTTGGAAAGGGGGAATTCTGAATTTTCTTTGCTTTTTCCTGCTCCTTTTAGTATGCTAAAGAATATTCAAAGAGGGTGAGCTGCTATCTGTTTTCGTTCAGCCAGTACCTTCAACCAATTCTGGTAAATGAGTAACAGGACTGTTTTCAATGGCTAAAATCAATGAATAATGTCATTGCACAAACAGTCATTTCTCTGCTTTGAAAGGTGGAATTCTGAAATTTTTTGCTTTTTCCTGCTCCTTTTATTATGATAAAGAAGATTCAAAGAGGGTGGGCTGCTACCTCTTTGTGTTCAGCCAATACCTTCAACCATTTCTGGTATATGAGTAACAGGACGATTTTCTATGGCTAAAATCAGTGAATAATGTCATTGCACAAACATTAATTTCTCCACTTGGAACTTTGGAATTCTGATATTTTGCTCCTGCTCCTTTTAGCGTGCTAAAGAAGATTCAAAGAGGGTGAGTTTCTGTCTGTTTATGATCAGCCAATTCCTTCAACCATTTCTGGTATATGAGCAACAGGATGTTTTTCAATGGCTAAAATCAATGAATAATGTCATTGCACAAACAGTCATTTCTCTGCTTATAAAGGTGGAATTCTGAATTTTTTTGTTTTTTCCTGCTCCTTTTAGCATGCTAAAGAAGATTCAAAGAGTTTGAGCTGCTATCTGTTTGCATTAAGCCAATACCTTCATCCATTTCTGGTATATGAGTAACAGGACGGTTTTCAATGGCTAAAATGAATGAATATTGTCATTGCACAAGCAGTCAATTCTCTGCTTGGAAAGGTGGAATTCTGAAATGTTCTGCTTTTTCCTGCTCCTTTAGCATGCTAAAGAAGATTCAAAGAGGGTGAGTTGCTATCCATTTGCATTCAGCCAATACTTTCAACCATTTCTGGTATATGAGTAACAGGACGGTTTTCAATATCTAAAATCAATGAATAATGTCATTGCACTAACAGTCATTTCTCTGCTTGTAAAGGTGGAATTCTGAAATTTTTTGCTTTTTTCTGCACATTTTAGCATGCTAGAGAAGAATCAAAGAGGGTGAACTGCTATATGTTTGAGTTCAGCCAGTACCTTCAACCAATTCTGGTAAATGAGTAACAGGACGGTTTTCAATTGTTAAAATCAATGAATAATGTCATTGCACAAACAGTTTTTTCTCTCCTTGGTAAAGTGGAATTCTGAAATTTTTTGCTTTTTCCTGCTCCTTTTTGCATGCTAAAGAATATTCTAAGAGGGTGAACTGCTATCTGTTTGCGTTCAGCCAATACCTTCAACCATTTCTTGTATATGAGCAACAGGACTGTTTTCAATGGCTAAAATCAATGAATAATGTCTTTGCACAAACAGTAAATTATCTGCTTGGAAAGGGGAAATTCTGAAATTTTTTGCTTTTTCCTGCTCCTTTTAGTATGGTAAAGAACATTCAAAGAGGGTGAGATGCTATCTGTTTGTGTTCAGCCAATACCTTCAACCATTTCTGGTATATAAGTAACAGGACAGTTTTCAATGGCTAAAATCAATGAATAATGTCATTGCACAAACAGTCATTTCTCTGCTTGGAAAGGTGGATTTCTGAAAAAAAAATTTCTGCTTTTTTTAGCATGCTAAAGATGATTCAAAGAGGCTGAGCTGCTCTCTGTTTGCGTTCAGCCAATACCTTCAGTTATTTCTGGTATATGAGTAACAGGACATTTTTCAATGGCTAAAATCAGTGAATAATGTCATTGCTCAGTCATTTCTCTACTTGGAAAGGGGGAATTGTGAAATTTTTTGCTTTTTCCTGCTCCTTTTAGCATGCTAAAGAAGATTCAAAGAGGGTGAGCTGCTATCCATTTGCATTCAGCCAATACCTTCAACCTTTTCTGGTATATGAGTAACAGGATGGTTTTCAATGTCTAAAATCAATGAATAATGTCATTGCACAGTCATTTCTCTGCTTGGAAAGGTGGAATTCTGAAATTTTTTGCTTTTTCCTGCACATTTTAGCATGCTAGAGAAGATTCAAAGAGGGTTACCTGCTATCTGTTTGAGTTCAGCCAATACCTTCAACCATTTCTGGTATATGAGCAACAGGACTGTTTTCAATGGCTAAAATCAATGAATAATGTCATTGCACAAACAGTAATTTATCTGCTTGGAAAGGGGGAATTCTGAAAATTTTTGCTTTTTCCTGCTCCTTTTAGCATGCTAAAGAAGATTCAAAGATTGCGGGCTGCTATCTGTTTGCATTCAGCCAATACCTTCAACCTTCTCTGGTATATGAGTAACAGGACGTTTTTCAATGTCTAAAATAAATGAATAATGTGATTGAAGAAACAGTAATTTCTCTGCTTTGAAAGGTGGAATTCTGAAATTTTTTGCTTTTTCCTGCTCTTTTTAGCATGCTAAAGAAGATTCAAAGAGGTTGAGCTGCTATCTGTTTGCTTTCAGCTAATGCCTTTAAACATTTCTGCTATATGAGTGACAGGCCGGTTTTCAATGGCTAAAATCAATGAATAATGTCATTGCTCAGTCATTTCTCTGCTTTGAAAGGTGTAATTCTGAAATTCTTTGCTTTCTCCTGCTCCTTTTAGCATGCTAAAGAATATTCAAAGAGGGTGAGCTGCTATCTGTTTGCGTTCAGCCAATACCTTCAACCATTTCTGGTATATGAGAAACAGGACTGTTTTCAATGGCTAAAATCAATGAATAATAACATTGAACAAACAGTCATTTGTCTGCTTGTAAAAGTGGAATTCTGAAATTTTTTGCTTTTTCCTTCTCCTTTTAGCCTACTAAAGAAGATTCAAAGATGGTGGGCTGCTATCTGTTTGCGTTCAGCCAATAACTTCAACCATTTCTGGTATAAGAGTAACAGGACGGTTTTCAATGGCTAAAATCAATGAATAATGTCATTGCACAAGCAGTCATTTCTCTGATGGAAAGGTGGAATTCTGAAATTTTTTGCTTTTACCTGGTCCTTTTAGCATGCTAAAGAAGATTCAAAGAGGGTGAGCTGCTACCTGTTTGCGTTCAGCCGATACCTTCAACCATTTCTGGTATTTGAGTAACAGGATGTTTTTCAATGGCTAAAATCAATGAATAATGTCATTGCTCAAAAATTCATTTCTCTGCTGGGAGAGGTGGAATTCTGAATTTTTTTGCTATTTCCTGCTCCTTTTAGCATGCTAAAGAAGATTCAAAGAGGGTGAGCTGCTATCTGTTTGCATTCAGCCAATACTTTCAACCATTTCTGGTATATGAGTAACAGGCCGGTTTTCAATGTCTAAAATCAATGAATAATGTCATTGCACAAACAGTCAATTCTCTGCTTGGAAAGGTGTAATTCTGAATTTTTTTGCTTTTTCCTGCACCTTTTAGCATGCTAAAGAAGATTCAAAGAGGGTGAGCTGCTATCTGTCTGCTTTAAGTCAATACCTTCATTCATTTCTGGTGTATGAGTAACAGGACGGTTTTCAATGGCTAAATTGATTGAATATTGTCATTGCACAAACAGTCAATTCTCTGCTTGGAAAGGAGGAATTCTGAAATGTTTTTCTTTTTCCTGCTCCTTTTAGCATGCTAAAGAAGATTCAAAGAGGGTGAGCTGCTACCTGTTTGCGTTCAGCCAATACCTTCAACCATTTCTGGTATATGAGTAACAGGACGTTTTTCAATGGCTAAAATCAATGAAAAATGTCATTGCACAAACAGTTATTTCTCTCCTTGGTAAGGAGGAATTCTGTAATTTTTTGCTTTTTCCTGCTCCTTTTACCATGCTAAAGAATATTCAAAGAGTTTGAGCTGCTATCTGTTTGCGTTCAGCCAATACCTTCAACCATTTCTGGTATATGAGTAACAGGATGGTTTTCAATGTCTAAAATCAATGAATAATGTCATTGCACAAACAGTCATTTCTCTGCTTGGAAAGGTGGAATTCTGAATTTTTTTGCTTTTTCCTGCACCTTTTAGCATGCTAAAGAAGATTCAAAGAGGGTGAACTGCTATCTCTTTGAGTTCAGCCAATACCTTCAACCATTTCTGGTATATGAGTAACAGGACGTTTTTCAATGGCTAAAATCAATGAAAAATGTCATTGCACAAACAGTTATTTCTCTCCTTGGTAAGGTGGAATACTGTAATTTTTTGCTTTTTCCTGCTCCTTTTACCATGCTAAAGAATATTCAAAGAGTTTGAGCTGCTATCTGTTTGCGTTCAGCCAATACCTTCAACCATTTCTGGTATATGAGTAACAGGATGGTTTTCAATGGCTTAAATCAATGAATAATGGTATTGCAGAAGCAGTAATTAATCCTCTTGGAAAGGGGGAATTCTGAAATTTTTTGCTTTTTCCTGCTCCTTTTAGTATGCTAAAGAAGATTCAAAGAGGGTGAGCTGCTATCTGTTTGCATTCAGCCAATACCTTCAACCATTTCTGGTATATGAGTAACAGGATGGTATTCAGTGCCTAATATGAATGAATAATGTCATTACACAAACAGTCATTTCTCTGCTTGGAAAGGTGGAATTCTGAATTGTTTTGCTTTTTCCTGCTCCTTTTAGCATGCTAAAGAAGATTCAAAGAGTATGAGCTGCTATCTGTTTGTGTTCAGCCAATACCTTCAACCATTTCTGGTATATAAGTAACAGGACGGTATTCAATGGCTAAAATGAATAAGTAATGACAGTCAATTCTCTGCTTGGAAAGGTGGAATTCTGAAATGTTTTGCTTTTTCCTGCTCCTTTTAGCATGATAAAGAAGATTCAGAGAGCGTGAGCTGCAATCTGTTTGCTTTCTGCCAGTACTTTCATTCATTTCTGGTATATGAGTAACAGGACAGCTTTCAATGGCTAAAATGAATGCATATTGCCATTGCACAAACAGTCATTTCTCTGCTTTGAAAGGTGGAATTCTGAAATTTTTTGCTTTTTCCTGCTCTTATTAGCATGCTAAAGAAGTTTCAAAGAGGGTGAGCTGCTATCTGTTTGCGTTCAGCCAATGCCTTACAACCATTTCTGGTATATGAGTAACAGGATGGTTTTCAATGTCTAAAATCAATGAATAATGTCATTGCACAAACAGTTATTTCTCTCCTTGGTAAGATGGAATTCTGAAATTTTTTTTGTTTTTTCTCTGCTCCTTTTTTCATGCTAAAGAAGATTCAAAGAGGGTTAGCTGCTATCTGTTTCAGTTCAGCCAATACGTTCAACCATTTCTGGTATATGAGTAACAGGACAGTTTTCAATAGCTAAAATCAATGAATAATGTCATTGCACAAACAGTGATTTCTCTCCTTGGTAAGGTGGAATTCTGAAATTTTTCGCTTTTTCCTGCTCCTTTTCGCATGCTAAAGAATATTCAAAGAGGGTGAGCTACAATCTGTTTGCCTTCAGCCAATACCTTCAACCATTTCTGGTATATGAGTAACAGGACGGTTTTCAATAGCTAAAATCAATGAATAATGTGATTGCAGAAACAGAAATTTATCTGCTTGGAAAGGGGGAATTCTGAAATTATTTGCTTTTTCCTGGTCCTTTTAGTATGCTAAAGAAGATTCAAAGAGGGTGAGCTGCTATCTGTTTGCATTCAGCCAATACCTTCAACCATTTCTGGTATATGAGTAACAGGACGGTATTCAATGGCTAAAATGAATGAACAATGTCATTACACAAACAGTCATTTTTCCGCTTGGAAATTTGGAATTCTGAAATGTTTTGCTTTTTCCTGCTCTTTTTAGCATGCTAAAGAAGATTCAAAGAGGGTGAGCTGCTTTCTGTTTGCTTTCAGCCAATAGCTTCAACCATTTCTGGTATATGAGTAACAGGACGGTTTTCAATGGCTAAAATGAATAAGTAATGACATTGCACATACAGTCAATTCTCTGCTTGGAAAGGTGGAATTCTGAAATGTTTTGCTTTTTCCTGCTCCTTTTAGCATGATAAAGAAGATTCAGAGAGCGTGAGCTGCAATCTGTTTGCTTTCTGCCAGTACTTTCATTCATTTCTGGTATATGAGTAACAGGACAGCTTTCAATGGCTAAAATGAATGCATATTGCCATTGCACAAACAGTCATTTCTCTGCTTTGAAAGGTGGAATTCTGAAATTTTTTGCTTTTTCCTGCTCTTATTAGCATGCTAAAGAAGTTTCAAAGAGGGTGAGCTGCTATCTGTTTGCGTTCAGCCAATGCCTTACAACCATTTCTGGTATATGAGTAACAGGATGGTTTTCAATGGCTGAAATCAATGAATAATGTCATTGCACAAACAGTAATTTCTCTGCTTGGAAAGGTGAAATTCTGAAATTTTTTGCTTTTTCCTGCTCCTTTTAGTATGCTAAAGATGATTCAAAGAGGGTGAGCTGCTATCTGTTTGCATTCAGCCAATACCTTCAACCTTTTCTGGTATATCAGTAACAGAACGGTATTCAATGGCTAAAATGAATGAATAATGTCATTACACACACAGTCATTTCTCTGCTTGGAAAGGTGGAATTCTGAAATGTTTTGCTTTTTCCTGCTCCTTTTAACATGCTAAAGAAGATTCAAAGAGGGTGAGCTGCTATCTGTTTGTGTTCAGCCAATAAATTCAGCCATTTCTGGTATATAAGTAACAGGATGGTTTTCAATTGCTAAAATCACTGAATAATGTCATTGCTCAGTTATTTCTCTGCTTTGAAAGGTGGAAACCTGAAATTTTCTGCTTTTTCCTGCTCCTTTTAGCATGCTAAAGAAGATTCAAAGAGGGTGAGCTGCTATCCGTTTGCATTCAGCCAATACCTTCAACCATTTCTGGTGTATGAGTAACAGGACGATTTTCAATGGTTAAAATCAATGAATAATGTCATTGCACAAACAGTAATTTAACTGCTTGGAAAGGGGGAATTCTGAATTTTTTTTGCTTTTTCCTGCTCCTTTTAGTATGCTAAAGAACATTCAAAGAGGGTGAGCTGCTATCTGTTTGCATTCAGCCAGTACCTTCAACTAATTCTTGTAAATGAGTAACAGGACTGTTTTCAATGGCTAAAATCAATGAATAATGTCATTGCACAAACAGTCATTTCTCTGCTTTGAAAGGTGGAATTCTGTTTTTTTTTGCTTTTTCCTGCTCCTTTTGGCATGCTAAAGAAGGTTCAAAGAGGGTGAGTTGCTATCTGTTTGCGTACTGCCAATACCTTCAACCATTTCTGGTATATGAGGAACAGGATATTTTTCAATGGCTAAAATTAGTGAATAATGTCATTGCTCAGTCATTTCTCTGCTGGGAGAGGTGGAATTCTGATTTTTTTTGTTATTTCCTGCTCCTTTTAGCATGGTAAAGAAGATTCAAAGAGGGTGAGCTGCTATCTGTTTGCGTTCAGCCAGTACCTTCAACCAATTCTGGTAAATGAGTAACAGGACTCTTTTCAAAGGCTAAAATCAATGAATAATGTCATTGCACAAACAGTCATTTCTCTGCTTTGAAAGGTGGAATTCTGAAATTTTTTGCTTTTTTTTCTGCTCCTTTTAGCATGCAAAAGACGATTCAAAGAGGGTGGGCTGCTATTTCTTTGTGTTCTGCCAAAACCTTCAACCATTTCTGGTATATCAGTAACAGGACATTTTTCAACGGCTAAAATCAGGGAATAATGTCATTGCTCAGTCATTTCTCTGCTTTGAAAGGAGGAATTCTGAAATTTTTTACTTTCTGCTGCTACTTTTAGCAAGCTAAAGAAGATTCAAAGAGGGTTAGCTTCTATCTGTTTGCATTCAGCCAATACCTTCAACCATTTCTGGGACATGAGTAACAGGACGTTTTTCTATGGCTAAAATCAGTGAATAATGTCTTTGCACAAACATTCATTTCTCCGCTTGGAAAGGTGGAATTCTGATATTTTTCTCCTGCTCCTTTTAGCGTGCTAAAGAAGATTCAAAGAGGGTGGGCTGCTTCCTCTTTGTGTTCAGCCAATACCTTCAACCATTTCTGGGACATGAGTAACAGGATGTTTTTCAATGGCTAAAATCAATGAATAATGTCATTGCTCAAAAAGTCATTTCTCTGCTTTGAAAGGTGGAATTCTGAATATTTTTGCTTTTTCCTGCTCCTTTTAGCATGCTAAAGTGGATTCAAAGAAGGTGAGCTGCTATCTGTTTGCGTTCAGCCAATACCTTCAACCATTTCTGGTATATGAGTAACAGGATGATTATCAATGGCTAAAATCAATGAATAATTTCATTGCACAAACAGTCATTTCTCTGCTTATAATGGTGGAATTCTGATTTTTTTTGTTTTTTCCTACTTCTTTTAGCATGCTAAAGAAGATTCAAAGAGTATGAGCTGCTATCTGTTTGCGTTAAGCCAATACCTTCATCCATTTCTGGTATATGAGTAACAGGATGTTTTTCAATGTCTAAAATCAATGAATAATGTCATTGCAGAAGCAGTTATTTGTCTGCTTGGAAAGGTTGAATTCTGAAATTTTTTGCTTTCTCCTGCACATTTTAGCATGCTAGAGAAGATTCAAAGAGGGTTAGCTGCTATCTCTTTGAGTTCAGCCAATACCTTCAACCATTTCTGGTATATGAGTAACAGGACGGTTTTCAATGGCTAAAATCATTCAATAATGTCATTGCACAAAGAGTTTTTTCTCTCCTTGGTAAGGATGAATTCTGAATTTTTTTGCTTTTTCCTGCTCCTTTTAGCATTCTAAAGAATATTCAAAGAGGGTGAGCTGCAATCTATTTGCGTTCAGCCAATACCTTCAACCATTTCTGGTGTATGAGTAACAGGACCATTTTCAATGGTTAAAATCAATGAATAATGTCATTGCACAAACAGTAATTTATCTGCTTGGAAAGGGGGAATTCTGAATTTTTTTTGCTTTTTCCTGCTCCTTTTAGTATGCTAAAGCACATTCAAAGAGGGTGAGCTGCTATCTGTTTGCTTTCAGCCAGTATCTTCAACCAATTCTTGTAAATGAGTAACAAGACTGTTTTCAATGGCTAAAATCAATGAATAATGTCATTGCACAAACAGTCATTTCTCTGCTTTGAAAGGTGGAATTCTGATTTTTTTTTGCTTTTTCTTGCTCCTTTTGGCATGCTAAAGAAGGTTCAAAGAGGGTGAGCTGCTATCTGTTTGCGTTCAGCCAACCATTTCTGGTATATGAGTAACATGATATTTTTCAATGGCTAAAATTAGTGAATAATGTAATTGCTCAGTCATTTCTCTGCTGGGAGAGGTGGAATTCTGAATTTTTTTGTTATTTCCTGCTCCTTTTAGCATGGTAAAGAAGATTCAAAGAGGGTGAGCTGCTATCTGTTTGCGTTCAGCCAGTACCTTCAACCAATTCTGGTACATGAGTAAGAGGACTCTTTTCAATGGCAAAAAACAATGAATAATGTCATTGCACAAACAGTCATTTCTCTGCTTTGAAAGGTGGAATTCCAAAATTTTTTGCTTTTTTCTGCTCCTTTTTGCATGCAAAAGACGATTCAATGAGGGTGGGCTGCTATCTGTTTGCATTCAGCCAATACCTTCAACCATTTCTGGTATATGAGTAACAGGATGTTTTTCAATGGCTAAAATCAGTGAATAATGGTATTGCTCAGTCATTTCTCTGCTGGGAAAGGTGGAGTTCTGAAATTTTTAGCTTTTTCCTTCTCCTTTTAGCATGCTAAAGAAGAATCAAAGAGGGTGAGCTGCTATCTGTTTGCGTTCTGCCAGTACCTTCAACCAATTCTGGTAAATGAGTAACAGGACTGTTTTCAAAGGCTAAAATCAATGAATAATGTCATTGCACAAACAGTCATTGCTCTGCTTTGAAAGGTGGAATTCTGAATTTTTGTGCTTTTTCCTGCTCCTTTTGGCATGCTAAAGAAGGTTCAAAGAGGGTGAGCTGCTATCTGTTTGCGTTCAGCCAATACCTTCAACCATTTCTGGTATATGAGTAACAGGATATTTTTCAATGGCTAAAATTAGAGAATAATGTCATTGCTCAGTCATTTCTCTGCTGGGAGAGGTGGAATTCTGATTTTTTTTGTTATTTCCTGCTCCTTTTAGTATGCTAAAGAAGATTCAAAGTGGGTGAGCTGCTATCTGTTTGCGTTCAACCAGTACCTTCAATTAATTCTGGTACATGAGTAACAGGACTCTTTTCAATGGCTAAAATCATTGAATAATGTCATTGCACAAACAGTCATTACTCTGCTTTGAAAAGTGGAATTCTTAAATTTTTTGCTTTTTTCTGCTCCTTTTAGCATGCAAAAGATGATTCAAAGAGGGTGGGCTGCTATTTCTTTGTGTTCTGCCAAAACCTTCAACCATTTCTGGTATATGAGTAACAGGACATTTTTCAACGGCTAAAATCAGGGAATAATGTCATTGCTCAGTCATTTCTCTGCTTTGAAAGGCGGAATTCTGAAATTTTTTGCTTTCTCCTGCTACTTTTAGCATGCTAAAGAGGATTCAAAGAGGGTTAGCTGGTGTCTGTTTGCTTTCAGCCAATACCTTCAACTATTTCTGGTATATGAGTAATAGCACATTTTTCAATGGCTAAAATCAATGAATAATGTCATTGCACAAATAGTCATTTCCCTGCTTGGAAAGGTGGAATTCTGAAATATATTGCTTTCTCCTGCTCCTTTTAGCATGCTAAAATAGATTCAAAGAGGGCGAGCTGCAATCTATTTGCGTTCAGTCAATACCTTCAACCATTTCTGGTATAACAGTAAGAGGACGGTTTTCAATGGCTAAAATCAATGAATAATGTAAATGCACAAACAATCATTTCTCTGCTTGGAAAGGTGGAATTCTGAAATTTTTTGCTTTTACCTGCTCCTTTAAGCATGCTAAAAAAGATTCAAAGAGGGTGAGATGCTATCTGTTTGCGTTCAGCCGATACCTTCAACCTTTTCTGGTATATGAGTAACAGGATGTTTTTCAATGGCTGAAATCAATGAATAATGTCATTCCACAAACAGTCATTTCTCTGCTTGGAAAGGTAAAATTTTGAATTTTTTTGCTTTTTCCTGCTCCTTTTAGTATGCTAAAGAAGATTCAAAGAGGATGAGCTGCTATCTGTTTGCATTCAGCCAATACCTACAACCATTTCTGGTATTTCAATAACAGGACGGTATTCAATGGCTAAAATGAATGAATAATGTCATTACACACACAGTCATTTCTCTGCTTGGAAAGGTGGAATTCTGAAATGTTTTGCTATTTCCTGCTCCCTTTAGCATGCTAAAGAAGATTCAAAGAGGGTGAGCTGCTATCTGTTTGTGTTCAGCCAATACCTTCAGCCATTTCTGGTATATAGGTAACAGGACGGTTTTCAATTGCTAAAATCAATGAATAATGTCATTGCTCAGTCATTTCTCTGTTTGGAAAGGTGGAATTCTGAATTTTTTTGCTTTTACCTGCTCCTTTTAGCATGCTAAAGAAGATTCAAAGAGAGTGAGCAGCTATCTGTTTGCGTTCAGCCGATACCTTCAACCATTTCTGGTATATGAGTAACAGGATGTTTTTCAATGGCTAAAATCAATGAATAATGTCATTCCTCAAAAAGTAATATCTCTGCTTTGAAAGGTGGAATTCTGAAATGTATTGCTTTTTCCTGCTCCTTTTAGCATGCTAATGTAGATTCAAAGTGGGTGAGCTGCTATCTGTTTGCGTACAGCCAATACCTTCAACCATTTCTGGTATATGAGTAACAGGATGGTTTTCAATGGCTAAAATCAATGAATAATGTCATTGCACAAACAGTCATTTCTCTGCTTGGAAAGGTGAAATTTTGAATTTTTTTGCTTTTTCCTGCTCCTTTTAGTATGCTAAAGAAGATTCAAAGAGGGTGAGCTGCTATCTGTTTGCATTCAGCCAATACCTTCAACCATTTCTGGTATTTCAGTAACAGGATGGTATTCAATGGCTAAAATGAATGAATAATGTCATTACACACACAGTCATTTCTCTGCTTGGAAAGGTGGAATTCTGAAATGTTTTGCTATTTCCTGCTCCTTTTAGCATGCTAAAGAAGATTCAAAGAGGGTGAGCTGCTATCTGTTTGTGTTCAGCCAATACCTTCAGCCATTTCTGGTATATAGGTAACAGGACGGTTTTCAATTGCTAAAATCAATGAATAATGTCATTGCTCAGTCATTTCTCTGCTTTGAAAGGTGGAATTCTGAAATGTTTTGCTTTCTCCTGCTCCTTTTAGCATGCTAAAGAAGATTCAAAGAGGGTGAGCTGCTATCTGTTTGCGTTCAGCCAATACCTTCAACCATTTCTGGTATATGAGTAACAGGACGGTTTTCAATGGCTAAAATCAATGAATAATGTCATTGCAGAAACCGTCATTTTATTGCTTGGAAAGGTGGAATTCTGAATTTTTTGCTTTTACCTGCTCCTTTTAGCATGCTAAAGAAGATTCAAAGAGAGTGAGCTGCTATCTGTTTGCGTTCAGCAAATACCTTCAGCCATTTCTGGTATATGAGTAACAGGACGGTATTCAGTGGCTAAAATCAATGAATAATGTCATTCCTCAAAAAGTAATTTCTCTGCTTTGAAAGGTGGAATTCTGAAATTTATTGCTTTTTCCTGCTGCTTTTTGCATGCTAAAGTAGATTCAAAGAGGGTGAGCTGCTAACTATTTGTGTTCAGCCAATACCTTCAACCATTTCTGATATATGAGTAACAGGATGGTTTTCAATGACTAAAATCAATGAATAATGTCATTGCACAAACAGTCAGTTCTCTGCTTATAAACGTGGAATTCTGAATTTTTTTTTCTGCTTTTTTTAGCATGCTAAAGAAGATTCAAAGAGTTTGAGCTGCTGTCTGTTTGCGTTAAGCCAATACCTTCATCCATTTCTGGTATATGAGTAACAGGACGTTTTTCAATGGCTAAAATCAATGAATAATGTCATTGCACAAACAGTCATTTTTCTGCTTGGAAAGGTGGAATTCTGAAATTTTTTGCTTTTACCTGCTCCTTTTAGCATGCTAAAGAAGATTCAAAGAGGGTGAGCTGCTATCTGTTTTCGTTCAGCCAATACCTTCAACCATTTCTGGCATATGAGTAACAGGATGTTTTTCAATGGCTAAAAGTAGTGTTGAGCGAACATGCTCGACACTGCTCGGTACTAGTGTTGAACCACCCCCGTAGTGTTCGAGTTCGGTTCGGTTCGTCGAACACCCGTGTGTTCGCCGAACTGTTCGTCGAACTGTTCGTCGAGCACCTTCGAACACCGTTAAAACCAATGGCAGGCAAACAAAAACACATAGAAACACATAGAAAACACCTTCAAAGGTGTCCAAAAGCTGACAAACTGCTCAGAAGACACAATTAACACATGGAAAAGTGACAAGTACATATAGTCATGCGAAAAGAAAAGAGGTGGAGGAGTAAAAGGAGGGGGAGACACAGATATAGGCATGTCATGCCCTTCTAAAATCCAAAAAGTGAGAAGCCGACACGTTCAGTCCGCTCCTGCCCGTGCCACCTCCGCGTCGCCGGGTTTGTGCCAGAGCTGCGGTGAACCCTGACGGCCAGCCCCCCTCTCCCAATACTGGTGCCTGTCCGCTGGTGGGTCGAGCGAGCCCCCCTGTGGTGGAGGCAGCTCTAAGCTTTTTAATTTAAATTGTCTCTCTAATTTGAATGAATACACTTTAAATCCATTTACAAGGATCTATTGGAGGGCAAGTCTCATGCCAGCAGCCGCGTAATTCAAGCTCCAGTAGCGTCCACTAAAGCTGCTGCAGTTAAAAAGCTTTTATAAGGATCGAGCTCGGCTGTCCACCGCAAGGCATCCTACTGCCAGTCCCAGCCCCTATGCCTTGGGGTGCCTCCTGATGCTCTTCACTGAGTATCCCGTGGTCCCGAAGCATTTCCTTTGAAAAAATTAAGTGTCCAAACTACAGGTGGTGTAGCTTGCTTAACAGCCGGGATAATCCGCTGACTAGCAGACACTGCTACTAGGCACAAAGTATTTCCTGGGCTAGATGCAGTTAAAAATTTGTAATTAGATACTCTCTTTGGATGCTGAGAAAGCATTCCATAGAGTCTCCTGGCACGCCATATATGATTCTCTTAAAAAGCTTGGGGTAGGGGTCTAGGGGACCCTTTTATAGCCAAAATCACGGCCCTGTATTGCAATACGCCACCTAGGCTGCAGATAAATGGAACTGTAGCACCCTGAGGGCTCGGTTGCTACAGAGGTATTGCACCTCACCCAGAGGTGTGATATCTCACTCTCAGGTAAGGATGTAGTGTGGATCAGGACCCGACACCTGCATGCATTACACCACATTGCCGTGGGGCAGGGCAACCAATATGCCCCTGAGATGGGCACGACAGTCCCTGTCCCTGGCTGGAGTGGGGGGAGGGAACACTGAGGAAGGGGAACCCTGTAGTGCAGGAGCAGGGAGGAAGCAGTTCCTGGGTGCATTGAGAAGGGAGTATAAAAGGTGGGCACCATCTTAGTTCAGTGCAGAGAAGTCTGAGCAGAAGTGGCAGGGAGCAGGGGCTCTGCATGAGCTCTGCTCCGGAGGCGGGCCTAGTAACAGAGGCCCAGGCCTGGAAGAGGGAGAAGGAAGGAAGAGGAGCGGAGACGGCTCCAGGAACGACTAACGATGGGATCCCAGGGGTGCGGATGGGCGAGTCGCCACCGCACGCCCGAATACACCTGCGTGGAGGGGTCAGGCCAAAGGGGGAGACCGGTCCCCGAAACTAGTGGAGGCAGGAAACGACCCTCAGCTAGAAACAGGAGGCTGTGACATTTTATGTGGCGCAGCCCCTTGCTACACCCGCTAGGAAGGCACCAAATAGGGTCCGGGAAACTGGCGCCAAGTTTACCAAGAGGAGGCCCGAGGCAGCCGGACAGAAGGGTTGGTAAGAAAGGCCAGACAAAGGACACACAAAGGGGGTCCTGTGAAGCGCTCCAAAGTTATCTGGGAGTTGTCTGAGCCCCTCACCTGGTGAGCACAGTACGACGTGGGCAGCCGTTACCTGCAGACGTGGTCTGGATAATAAGAACTGTGAGTAAAGGCCCTGGACTGCATCACTGACTCCGTGTCGTTACTGCTGCTGCCCTGCACCATCACCCCCATCCTCCGCATACACTGCCCTGAGGCTATACTCCTCCCGTGGGGAGTTATGCTATGCTCTGCTGCACCCACAACACCAGCCTCAGCGGTCTGCCCTGGAGCGGCGGTTCACTCTGACCGCAATCCACGGGTGGCGTAGTCGGACATTTAAACATCAAAACCACATAAATAGTTCCGCCACTGGTTTGACCGCCCTGAGCCATGGAACCGGGTCGCCGCCACGGAGACTACAACCACCAGCATCCACCAAAAAGGGTCCGGCTCTGGGTGTCCCAAGGCCCAAGGGGCGCGTCAGAACTTTTTCATCACCTTTCACAATCACCAATGGGACAAGGCAGGGATGTTCTCTGTCCCCTCTCTTATACATCCTAGTGACGGAGCACCTGCTCTCATCAATTCGCCATAACCCCAATATTAGGTGGATTGAGGTGGGAGGCACCGAGTACAAGTGCTCTCTATTTGCTGATGATGTCCTAGTATATATCACTCAATCACATATATCCATCCATGCTGTTATGGCTGAAATAGATCACTTTGTTACATGGTCAAATTTAAAAAATCAATGCAGCGAAGTCTGAGGCCCTCGATGTCTCCCTCCCCAAATCCATATAGGATTCCATCCAGTCCAACTTTCCCTTTGCCTGGCCCTCACAGGGTATCAAATACTTAGGAATTCCTATTCATAGAGACCTCTCCCATCTATGTTATCTTAATTTTGGGCCCTTTATTGAACAACTCCATACAGACCACGGTTGGCAAGTTAGAACTGTAAGATTCACTACGTGAACCACTGGTGTTTTGTGGAAAAGCACATGTACACTGTGTTCCAAATTATTATGCAAAAAGTGTTTAGGAGTGATAAGGGAAGAATTTGTTTGTTTGTCAGTTAAACTCATTGATGGTGATGTGTGTCAGGGCTCTTTATATCACTGTAAGCAATTGCAGACACCTGTGCTAATTAGTTTGGCAGGTGTGTCCAATGAAAGGCAAGACTACTTAAGAAGGCTCTCTCACATTATTAAGCAGCCTACATTTTCTGCCAAAATGGGAAAGAAAAAGGATGTGTCGGCTGCTGAGAAGCAACAAATTGTGGAGTGTTTAGGTCAAGGCATGACTACAATCAACATTGTGCGATGATCAGGATGAAGTGTCTTGGCAATCAAGAAGTATGTAGCTGATTCACAGTACACACGTGTGCGTGCTGATAAGGGCAAATTGAGGACTCTTTCCTACAGGCAATTACATCAGGTTGAAAGAGCAGCGGCAAAAAAGCCTTGTCATAGCAGCAGACAAGTTTTTGAAGCTGCTGGTGCCTCCAACGTCCCCCGAACAACAAGATGCAGGGTCCTTCAGAGGTTTGCAGCTGTGCATACGCCATCCTGTCGACCTCGTCTATCCTCTTCACACAAGCAGAAACGGCTCCAGTGGGCCAAACATTACATGAAGACTGATTTCAAAACTGTTTTGTTCACGGATGAGTGCCGTGCAGCGCTCGATGGTCCAGATGGATGGAGTGGAGGATGGCTGGTTGATGGACACCCCATGCAAACACGGCTACAGCGCCAACAAGGAGGAGGTGGAGTAATGTTTTGGGCTGGAATCATGGGGAGAGAGATTGTCGGCCCCTTTAGGATCCCTGAAGGCGCTAAAGATGAACTCCATAATGTATGTGGATTTTCTCAAACAGCACTTCCTGCCATGGTTCAAGAAGAAGAACCGTGTATATCACAGCAAGATCATTATTTTGCATGATAATGCACCATCTCATGCTGCACATAAAACATCTGCATCTCTGGCTGATATGGGCATAAAAGGGGACAAACTTATGGTGTGACCCCCATGCTCCCCTGACCTCTACCCCATTCAGAACCTTTGGAGCATCATTAAAAGGAGTGTCTATGATGGCGGGAGGCAGTTCACATCTAAGCAACAGCTCTGGGAGGGTATTCTGTCCTCATGCAAAACAATTGAAGCAGAAACCATCCAAAACCTGACAAATTCAATGGACGAGAGAGTTCAGAAGCTCCTTTCGAACAAGGGGTCCTATGTGAAAATGTAACATCACCTAGAATAAAGTTTTGAGTTGAAAACTGTTTGATTTCAGTTTCTAACAACCTGTTAATGCTTATAATTTCAAAAATGACCATTTTTTTGGTCTTTATTAAAATGAAAAGGTTGATCGAAAAGTTTGGGGGATCTAAGAGTGTGGCAACCCAGTAGTCATGATTACTTCGAATTCTGACAATATGAGGGTCATGCTGCAGGTAGTGCAGCAAGAAGGCACTTATGTGTCTTGCGCATCTCGGAGCCCCAAAATTATTTTCCGGGCTAGATGCAGCTAAAAATTATTATTAATTTTAAATCTGGTGAAGCTTTAGTATAGATGGCCTAATAGGATCAGTGCTGCACACTGCTACAAAGCCCAAATTATTTTCCAGTCAAGATACAGAAAAACATGATTAGTAATTTTAAATCTGGTGGAGCTTATTATAGATGGCCTAATAGAATCAGTGCTGCACACTGCTACAAAGCCCAAATTATTTTCCAGCCAAGATACAGATAAACATGATTAGTAATTTGAAAGCTTAAAACGGTTGGTAGGGTGATTTTAACCAATCATCAAGCTTTTACTCTCCCCAGGATGACACAGGGGTAGAAAAGTCGTTTCGGATCCATGATTTGTTCATCTTTATGAACGTGAGTCTGTCTACATTATCAGTGGAGAGCCGCGTGCGCTTATCTGTCAGCACACCACCAGCAGCGCTGAACACACGTTCAGACAGAACGCTGGCTGCGGGGCATGACAAGATCTCCAAGGCGTAAGTGGCTAGCTCCGGCCATTTATCCAGATTGGAAGCCCAAAAAGAGCAAGGGTCCAGTGACACAGTCATGGCTTCAATGTTTACTTGGAGATACTCCTGTACCATCGTCTCTAGGCGTTGACTATGTGTCAGACTTCTTGTCTCCTGTGGCCTTGCAAAGGATGGGCTAAAAAAGTGGTGAAATGATTCCGCAAAATTGATGTTACCAGCAGATACTGTGGTTCTGTTACGGTTTGAGTGCTGAACACTTGACGGTCCCACGGTTGGCAAGTTGGAACTGTGAGATTCACTACGTGCACCACTGGTATTTTGTGGAAAAGCACATGTAAGATTCTGCAACAGTCTCTGCTGATACTCCTGCATGCGTGCATCCCTTTCTATGGTAGGAATAATTTCTGCAAATTTACTTTTGTACCGGGGATCTAACAGTGTGGCAACCCAGTAGTCAGGATTATTTCTAATTCTCACAATTCGAGGGTCATGTTGCAGGTAGTGCAGCAAGAAGGCACTCATGTGTGTTGCGCATCCAGGAGCACCAAGTCCCTGTTGTGTTGGTGGCGAGGTAACAATCATGCTTCCTTCCTCTGTCCTCTCCCCCCAACCTCGCACAACAGAAATGTGATCAAGGTCTCCCTCATCTGATGAGTCTTCCATCAGTTCGTCCTCCACTTCTTCCTGGGCTCCTGCACCTTCCTCACTAGTTTGGCTGCTACCATGCACCCTGGTAAAACCATCTCCCCCACCCTCACATGCCTGCCGCCTTGGTGCTGCCGACCGTCTGGACCTTGCAGATGTTAGCCCTTCCGCATACAACTCCTCCTCCTCTACTTCCTCCACCTACTCTTGTGCCACCACCTGACTCCGAATTCTGTTTAACATGTGCTCCAGCATGTAAATCACCGGAATAGTCATGCTGATAATGGCATCGTCAGCACTAAACATCTTCGTCGCCATTTCAAAACTGTGCAGAAGGGTGCATAGGTCCCTGATCTGAGACCACTCCTCTAGCGTGATTTGCCCCACCTCTGGATCTCGTTGGCCCAGGCTATATGTCAGAACGTATTGCACCAGGGCTTGTCGGTGCTGCCACAGTCGCTGCAACATGTGCAGAGTTGAATTCCACCGAGTAGGCACATCGCATTTTAGCCGGTGAAGTGGCAGGCCCAACGACTTCTGTAGAGATGTAAGTCGCTGAGCTGCGGGATGCGAACGGCGGAAGTGAGCACACAGCGACCGTGCCCTCTGCAGAAGGCCATCTAGTCTGGGATAGTGGGCTAAATATTGCTGGACAACCAGGTTCAACACGTGAGCCATACAAGGCACGTGTGTGACATTGCCCCGGCGAAGGGCCGCACCCAGGTTTGCAGCATTGTCGCACACGGCCTTCCCTGGTTTCAGGTCCAGTGGAGACAACCATTCATGAAATTGGTTCTCCAGAGCTGACCACAACTCCTCAGCTGTGTGACTCACATTTCCCAGACATTTCAATGTAAAAACCGCCTGATGACGTTGAGCCCTACTGCCAGCATAGTAAGGAGGTGTGCAGGATCCCTTCTGCGCAGTTAGAAAGCTTGTGGCATGACCAGACAGGCTTTGGGTGCAGGTGGAAGACCGAGAGGAGGTGGAGGAGGCAGAAGCAGTGGAGGAACTTTGACATAAAGAGGATTGACGCACAACTCGTGGGGACGGCAAGACATGGGGAGCAGCCCCTTGTCCTGCTGTCACCATAGTTACCCAGTGCCCAGTCAGCGACATGTAACGCCCCTGTCCATGCCTACTCGTCCAAGTGTCTGTGGTGAAATGCATCCTGTCACACACAGAGTTTCTCAAAGAAGCGGTGATGTTGTGTGCGACATGCTGGTGGAGCGCAGGCACACCTTTCTTTGAGAAGTAGTGCCGACTGGGCATCTGGTACTGGGGCACTGCGACGGACATAAGGTCTCGAAAATCCTCTGTGTCCACCAGGCGGAAAGGCAGCATTTCTGTAGCCAAGAGCTTGCAGATGGTGAAATAGAACCTCTTAGCTTTCTCATGGCTAGGAGGAAATGGTCTTTTACTTGTCCACATCTGAGGGACCGAGGGCTGGCTATTGTGCTTAGACGGGGTTGATAAGGGTGTCCCCGGCAAACTGCCGGTCTGTGAGGAAGATGCAGGCGGACATGTTAGGTTGCCTTGATCCAAAGGTGGTGCTATCGATGTCGGACAGCGCTCAACACCAGCTGGTGTTACCACCTCCAAAGAAAATGATGACCTGCCAATCACGCTGGCTGTTGCGGGTAAAGAGGTGGCAGGTCTGCGCCCCAAAACAGGTGTGACTGCTGTCCCCCCAGTCACAGAGGATGAAGAGGCCGCGGATGCACAAGATATGGCAGACGGTGGTTGGCCCGGCCGGCTAGGCCGCATTGTAGCACACTGAGCTTCCCACTGCAACTTATGCTTCATGTCCATGTGCCGGTTCATGCATGAAGTACTCAAACTATGTATTTTTTGGCCTCTACTTAGCTTTTGCTGACAAATGTTACAGATAACACGAGTTGGGTCATCTTTATCGATCTGAAAAAATGCCCAGGCTATGCAAGGCTTAGCACCCATGCGACCTGAAGAGCCACCACGACTTGTGGTGAGAGGCAGAGTTGTGTTTGAGGATGCAGTTGTTGACGTGCTTCCAGTACTACGTCTCTGTCCAGGAAGGCGCAACCTGACCTCGTCGTCACTAGCATCTTCCTCCACCTCCTCTGCTGACCTCATCTCTTGGCTGACTGTGGGTTGACAGTAAGTGGGATCTCCAACCTCATCATCATCATCCTGTGCGTTATCACACCCGTCGTCCTCAGAGCCAACCTGTTCCTGCCCTGACAAAAAACTAAAGTTGTCGCTCCAATCAGGTATTTGAGTCTTATCATCGTCTTCCTAATTGTCTCCACCAACAGGAGTTACAGTTTGGGAATGAGGGTCTACATTATGGTCAGAACCTTCTGCGTCTGGTCCTGGATCCGACTCATAAAGATTCTGGGCATCAGTGCAGATCATTTCCTCGTCTGGATTCACAGAAGCGCTGGAGTCGACCTCTGATTCCCAGGCTATAGTATGAGTAAACAGCTCTGCAGACTCAACCATCTGTTCTAACTCATACTCAGACGGGCAGCTGGAGATTTGGGAGCTGTGAGGAAGCAAGTGCGATTGGGGTGACACCTTTGAGGACTGGAGTATTTGTGATGTTGAAGTTGATGTGGAGGAGAGCCCACTTAAAGGAGCACTTGATATCCGTTGAAGCACCTGCTGTTTTTGTGCCTCATCTGAAATTTGTAGCGATTGGCGTGGCCGTAAGAAAGGGATCTTATCACATTGTCCGCTAAAAGAAGTAGACATTTTAGTTTGGCTGGAAGATGGTCTTTCTTCTGCAGATGTTACTGTTGCTTTAACACCTACCCCACGGACACAACCTTTTTTCCCCTTCCCAACACGCCTATTCCCCTTTCCACCAGCAGCAGGCCTTTTTCCACTCATTTTGGTGGTTAACTAATTAACAACTCTGGAGTTGTTTGCACAAAAAAACAATGGATGGGAACCGAGCAGAGCTGAGTGGCCAAACTGTGGTATTAGGCCAAAACTATTGGCTGGGTTAGATGCAGAAAAAAATTATATTCAATTTGCAACCTGATGGAGGTCAGTATAGATGGACTAATAGAGAAAGTCCCACACACTCCTAGAAGGCCAAATATTTTTTCAGAGCTAGATGCAGAAAAAAATTATATTCAGTTTGCAACCTGATGGAGGTCAGTATAGATGGACTAATAGAGAAAGTCCCACACACTGCTAGAAGGCCACATATTTTTTCAGAGGTAGATGCAGAAAAAAATATATTCAGTTTGCAACCTGATGGAGGTCTGTATAGATGGATTAATAGAACAAGTCCCACACACAGCTAGAAGCCCAATATTTTTTCAGAGGTAGATGCAGAAAAAAATATATTCAGTTTGCAACCTGATGGAGGTCAGTATAGATGGACTAATACAACAAGTCCCACACACAGCTAGAAGCCCAATATTTTTTCAGAGGTAGATGCAGAAAAAAATATATTCAGTTTGCAACCTGATGGAGGTCTGTTTAGATGGACTAATACAACAAGTCCCACACACAGCTAGAAGCCCAATATTTTTTCAGAGGTAGATGCAGAAAAAAATATATTCAGTTTGCAACCTGATGGAGGTCTGTATAGATGGATTAATAGAACAAGTCCCACACACAGCTAGAAGCCCAATATTTTTTCAGAGGTAGATGCAGAAAAAAATATATTCAGTTTGCAAACTGATGGAGGTCAGTATAGATGGACTAATACAACAAGTCCCACACACAGCTAGAAGCCCAATATTTTTTCAGAGGTAGATGCAGAAAAAAATATATTCAGTTTGCAACCTGATGGAGGTCTGTATAGATGGATTAATAGAACAAGTCCCACACACAGCTAGAAGCCCAATATTTTTTCAGAGGTAGATGCAGAAAAAAATATATTCAGTTTGCAACCTGATGGAGGTCAGTATAGATGGACTAATACAACAAGTCCCACACACAGCTAGAAGCCCAATATTTTTTCAGAGGTAGATGCAGAAAAAAATATATTCAGTTTGCAACCTGATGGAGGTCTGTATAGATGGATTAATAGAACAAGTCCCACACACAGCTAGAAGCCCAATATTTCTTCAGAGGTAGATGAAGAAAAAAATATATGCAGTTTGCAACCTGATGGAGGTCAGTATAGATGGACTAATACAACAAGTCCCACACACAGCTAGAAGCCCAATATTTTTTCAGAGCTAGATGCAGAAAAAAATTATATTCAATTTGCAACCTGATGGAGGTCAGTATAGATGGACTAATAGAATGATGCTATGCCCAAAAGATTTTACTTCACTAGGTGCAGTAAAAAAATTGGTATTCTATACACAGGTGGTATATCTTGCAACACAGATAGGCTACTCCACTGACTAACACACTCTGCAATAGGCCAAAAAGGATTAGCTTTGCTAGATTCAGCCAAATGCTGTGAAAAAAACTTGCACAGCACTGGCACAGACCTGCCTGGCAAAAACTGATAGGAACTGATGTAACCTAGTCCTGAAAAGGACTCCAATTACAATTAGTCTTTACTCCCACAATCTATCTATTTAAGAGCACAGACCTGCCTGATAAAAGTCGTAGGAAATGCTGTAACCTAGTCCTTAAAAGGACTGCAATCACAACTATTCCCTACTCCCAAGCTATCTGTAGATTTGTGCGAAAATTGGCTTGAAATTAACAAGGTATAGCGCACACAGCAACAGCGGTGCCGTCTAACACGCAGCTGCAGCAGTGAGAAAATGGTGGCGACGGGGAAAATGGCTTGGTCTTATAGGGCAAGGACATGTGACATACACTGCCAATGACACATGCCCTTGCTTGTGTGAAAAAAAGCACTTCGCTCCGTGTGTGCGCTGCTGATAGGCTGACAGATTGCACCTCCCCACTGTAAATGCGGGAAAGAGAAAAAAAAAATGGAGATCTTCATTGTTCCTGCAGAGATCCATCCCCTGCCCCTCCCCCCACCCCGCTGTACACTCAAACTGCGTATTAACATTAATTTTCATCATTACTGAGAAAAAATCCAGTTATGATTTTGGTGCACGAACAGTTATCGAACATAACCTCGAACAGCCGAATTTTTCTCAAATTGTTCGTGTTCGCCGAACGGCTCGAACACCGCCCAAAACAGCTCGAATTTGAGATTGGCGAACAGTTCGAGTAGAACAACGCTCATCTCTACATGTGACGCGCCGAGTGTACACGTGTGTGGGATACCCGGTGCCGGGTCTCTGGGGTCTGTAGTCTCCGTGGCGGTGACCCGGTCTCGTGGCTCAGGCTGGTCAAACCAGTGGCAGTCTTTCTTAGGTTTTGAGGTTAATTGTCCGACTGTGCCACCCGTGGATTGCGGTCAGGCAGTACCAGCGCTGCGAGGCAGACCGCTGAGGCTTGTGTTGTGTGCGCAGCATAGAATGGGATAACTCCCCTCGGGAGGAGTATAGCCTCAGGGCAGTGAGTGTGGATGATGGGGGTGATGGTGCACGAGCGCAGCAGAAATGACTCAGATTCTTTGCAGTGCAGTTCAGCGTCTTTACTGATGATTATAAGGTAGAACCCTCCCGGGAGTACTGGCTAGCATAAGAGGCCTGGTCAGTCTGTGAGCAAGCAGGAGTTCCCCTGGCCAGGTGGAGTTGTAGGCCTCCCCGTCTGTCTGCACTCTTCCTGGCTACCTTGCTGTAAGCAGGTAGAAGTAGTCCACGTCCTTGAGTGTACCTTATAGTGCTCACCCGTATGGCTGGTGACTTGGGGCCTTCTGTTAGCCTCCGCTCCACGATGGCGGTGCTGGTCCCTTGCTTGTGACTGAGCCTCCGGGCTTCTATGGCCAGAGGACCTGAAATCCCCTGCCGGCTGGTTTCTGCTGCTGGATATATAAGTCCTCACAGCTTCGGACTCCTGTGTCCGGTTCCTATTGTCTTCTGCCAGGGCGAGCTCTGCTCAGCTTCCAGCCCCTGGTCTTTAGCTCATAGCTCCTACAGAGCTCCTTGCTGTTACTTTCCCTTGCTCTCACTCTGACTCTGACTGTTCTCTGACTCACTCAACCCCACCCCAGATCCAGTTTATAAGGGCAGAATTCTCCCCTCCCAGGATTGGGGCAGGAGGATGTTGCATGTTTAAGGGATCCTGACCAGGAAACCACCCACTTGCTCTCCGACGTAATATCTCTATTACTGTGGTGACCAGACCCCTGGGGTGCCACACATGGCTCTTGTAAGGGGCATTACAGTTCCTCATAATTTTTGGAAAGCCTTCCATTCACTGCTTAGGCCACCCAGTTGCTATAAATGGAAAAAAAGGTTTAGTTAACACCCTCTGACCTCCATGTCATTTCCAAGGGGCATTGGAGTGGCTCGAAATTTTTGGTAGGCATTGCACTCACTGTATGCCCTATAACTGTGTAGCCGAACCGCTGGTTTTGTTACAGAAACATATCCTACAAGACATATCTGGCTGACTGGCCTGATATTGATGTGAATGGTCCCTGTTCCTCCTGCTCTTTCTCCTTTGCCACTACCTCATCCATCATTTATCACCTGAAGCTTTGTTTTAACGGGAGTCATAGAACTTGGATAGTAGCAGGAAAACATCCAGCAATCCTCGGAGGAGATAGGATATGCGCCAAAACGCTGACCACCTCAGGCCTAGCCGCTACTACATACATGCGCTTGCATTACAACAAAACAAAGCAGATGCTAACTTCTATCATCCTTATCATGCTCCTCACCTTGGCACTCTCAACTCCCCTGATGGAGAAGCCAGGGCCCACCGGAGGAGTCTGATAGTCCGGTGGGCTCGGCCAATGCTGCCCTAAAGCAGGCCAGGCTAAGAAAAGTGTGGGAAAGGTTACCGGGACAAATAGGGGTGGCTGGGGACCGAGTATGGCCACCCGGCCACCCCCTGGAGGCTGGGGAGCAAGCGGGGACACCCGGCCACCAGGCGGCTGGGGACTGAGTATGGATACCAGGCCGCCGACACAGCCATGGCGTGGTGGCCAGATTCCGCCTCCACATGCCTAAAAGCCCAATTTAAAGTGCAAGCAAGCAGTATGGTATTGCAGCCTGGGGGTGGGTGGGTGGCAGGCTGCATACTTGCGCTTGCATTGCAAGGAATGGGAGAGGTACAATTGAACACTGCTCTGGGACAAGGACTTGAATGGGGATAGTTGCAAGTCTGCAACGACAGGTGCAAGGTGGGAGGCATCTTCGCATGTACCATGAACAGGGGTTTGGCATGCACACACTACAGCGGAATAGGCTCTCCTTCCCACTAAATGCACTGGGGAGGGCACAGGTAATGTTTTGGTATACGCGCTTAATCTTATGTATAAGGCACACCAGGACAAATATGGGCGGCTGGGGACTGAGTATGGATACCTCGGTGCCGAAGCAGCCATGAGGTAGTGGCCAGCTTCTGCCTCCTCCAAACTAAAACGCCCCATTTCAAGTACAAGCTAGCAGTATGGAATTGCAGTATGGGGGTGGGTGGGTGGCAGGCTGCACACTTACACTTGCATTAAAAGAAAACATAGCAGATGCTAACTTCTGTCATCATCATCATGCTCCTCACCTTGGCACTCTCAACTCCACCGATGGAGAAGTCAGGGCCCACCGGAGGAGTCTGGTTCTCTGGTGGGCTCGTCCAATGCTGCCTAAAGCAGGCTGGGCTAAGAAAAGTGTGTGGGGGGATGTTCCAAGGAGAAATAGGGGCGGCTGTGGACCGTTTATGGACACCCGGCTGCCCCCAGGCGGCTGGGGACCGTGTGTGGACACCCGGCCGCGGGGCCGCTGGGGACTGAGTATGGACACCCGGCCGCCGGGCGGCTGGGGTCTGAGTATGGATTCCAGGCCGCCAACACATCCATGACGTGGTGTCCAGATTCCGCCTCCACATGCCTAAAAGGCCCAATTTCAAGTTCAAGCAAGCTAGCAGTATGGTATTGCAGCCTGGGGGTGGGTGGGTGGCAGGCTGCATACTTGAGCTTGTATTGCAAGGAATGGGGGAGGTACAATTGAACACTGCCCTGGGACTAGAACTTGCATGGGGATAGTTGCAAGTCTGCATCTTCTGATGTGGTAAGGATCACTTATGATGGGCACACTTTTAGACAGTGACCTGGGAATCAGAGATGTTTCCAGGGGTCTTCCCCATGCTTTTCCCTTGTCTTTTCAGCACTTTATGCATGTGTCACACAGCACATGGCCAGATAAGGTTGTAAAATGTTAAAATGACATTTCACGGTGAATGCATTTGTCATAGTTGAACGCAATACAAAAGTGCAAAAACGCATAAAAAATGCTACTTGTGAACATAGCCGAAGGTGTGGAGGAGTGTTTTTGTTTTTGGTCATTTATTTTAACTTATACACAAGTCTTTTCCCTGGAAAGGATGTTCCTTAACATATTTCACAGGAAAAAAGTTTCACTTTCGTTTTTGAACGTTTTATCGTCAGCCTGTAAAAGTGGCTTAATACCTCTGACCACGTTGTTGACAGCAGTGACCTGGGGGTCAGAAATGCTTCCTGGGGCGATCCCCATGCTGTCCCCATGTCATTTGAGCACTGTCACTATCGTTTTGGGCACTTGTTAGGCTTTTAAAAGACTGCCGGGGGTGCCGCCGCAAAAATGTTCGGGTCTCCCATAGACTAACATTGGGCTCGTTGCTCGGGTCGAGCACCCGAGTATCACGGCGAGCTCGGCCCGAGCTTCGAGCACCTGAGCATTTTAGTGCTCGCTCAACACTAGTCACAACATAGACAGTAATTCATTTTTTACAATGCCATAACTTAGTATTTTGTAACCTCTTGCTTTAATTACTGCACCACACCGATGGGGCATTGAAGCTATTAGGGTAATAAAGACATCTTGAGGGATCTAGCTCTATTCCATTTGAAAATCTGCATACAATTCATCTTTATTGCTATGGGTACGGGCCCCAACTCGTCGACCTAACTCATCCCAAAGGTGCTCTATAGGGTTTAAATCAGGTGATTGGCTTGGCCATTGCAACAGGCAAACATTTTTCTTCGCTAACCAAATTTTTACTAAATTGGATGTGTACTTATGATCATTGTTTTTCTTGAATTTCCATCCCCTGTCTACTTTGGTTTTACCATGTGAGAGCATTACATTCTCCAGTATATCCTTGTACATGGCAGCATTCATATTGCCTTCAATTCTATGCTGAGGTACAATGGCAGATGCAGAAAAGCTGCCACAAACATTGCCACCACCATGTTTCACTGTAGGTGTTTGGTACCTTACATCATTATGTTTTCCAATTTGGCGTGTTATACAGTGGGGGAAATAAGTATTTGATACACTGCCAATTTTACAAATTTTCCCACCTACAAAGAATGGAGAGATCCATAATTTTTATCGCAGGTGCACTTCAACTGTGAGAAACAGAATCTAAAAATAAAAAAACAAAAAATCACATTGTATGATTTTTAAATAATTAAATTGCATTTTATTGCATGAAATAAGTATTTGATCACCTACCAACCAGCAAGGATTCTGGCTTACACAGACCTGTTAGTTTTTCTAGAAGAAGCCTTCTTACTCTGCACTGATTACCTGTATTAATTGCACCTGTTAGAACTCATTACCTGTATAAAAGTCACCTTTGCACACACTCAATCAATCACACTCCAACATCTCCACCATGGCCAATGGCCAAGAACAGAGAGATGTCTATGTACACCAGGGACAAAATTGTAGACCTGCACAAGGCTGGGATGGGCTACAAGACAATAGGCAAGCAGCTTGGTGAGCAGGCAACTGTTGGCACAGTTATTAGAAAATGGAAGAAACACAATATGACTGTCAATCTTCCTCAGTCTGAGGCTCCATGCATTATCTCCCCTCGTGGGGTAAGGATGATTCTGAGAGAGGTCAGGAATCAGCCCAGAACTATATGGAAGGACCTGGTCAATGACCTGAAAAGAGGTAGGACCACAGTCTCAAACATTTTCTTTAGTACCACACTATGCCGTCATGGATTAAAATCCTGCATGCAATGTCACCCTGCTCCTGCCAGCACATTTCCACGCCCTTTTGAAGTTCGCCAATGACCATCTGGATGATCCAGAGGAGGCATCGGAGAAGGTCATGTGGTCAGATGAGACCAAAATAGAACTTTTTGGTATCAACTCCGTTCGCCGTGTTTGGAGGAAGAAGGATGAGTACAACAACAAGAATATTGTCCCAACCATGAAGCATGGTGGGGGAAACATCATACTTTGGGGTCCTTTTCTGCAAAGGGGACAGGATAACTGCACCGTATTGAAGGGATGATGGATGGCGTCATGTATCGTGAGATTTTGGCCTCCTTCCCTCAGTAAGAGCATTGATGATGGGTCGTCCAGCATGATAGTGACTATTAAGTTCTGTTTTTCTATTGCATGAAATACTTGTTTTATGCAATAAAATGCAAATGAATTATGTATAAATCATGCAATGTGATTTTCTGGATTTATTTTTAAGATTCTATCTCTCACAGTTCAAGTGTACCTTTGAACTGATAATGTGTGTTTTTTTATTGTTTTATTTTGAATAGGGCAAAAGGGGGGTGATTTAAACTTTTATATTTTTTTATTTTTTCAATATTTGTAAAAACATTTTTTTTACACTTTTTGCATGCTTCAATAGTCTCTATGGAAGACTAGAAGCAGCACTTCTCTGATTGCCTGTGCTACACACAGACGATGAGCAGATCGCCTATGTGTAGCAGATTTACTCAAGTGCTATGAGCGCTGACCACTGGGCAGCATGGGGAAGACCCCTGGAAGCATTACTGACTCCCAGGTCACTGCTGTCAACAATGTTGTCAGAGTATTACGCCACTTTTATGGACTCACAATTAAACATACAAAAACGAAACCAAAATGGATTTTCCTGTGAAATATGTTAAGGAACATCCTTTCCAGGGTAATGACTTGTATATAAGGCAAAATAAATAACCAAAAACAAAAATACTCCTCCACACCTTGGGCTATGTTCACAGGTAGCGTTTTTGATGCGTTTTTGCACTTTTGCTTTGCTTTCAACCAAGACAAATGCATTCACTGGAAAATGTCATTTTAACATTTTACAACCTTATCTGGCCATGTGGTGTGTGACACATCATCAGACACATGCATACAGTGCTGAAAAGACATGGGAACAGCATGGGGAAGACCTCTGGAAGCATTTCTGACTCCCATGTCACTGCCTAAAAGTGTGCCCATCATAAGTGATCCTTGGCGTATGCAAAGATGCCTCCTGCCATGCACCTGTCGTTGCAGACTTGCAACAATCACCGTCCACGTCCTTGTCCCAGTGCAGCGTTCAGTTGTCCCTACCCCATTCCTTGGAATGCAAGCACAAGTATGCAGCCAGCCACCCACCCTCCCACAGGCTGCAATACTATACTGCCAAATTTTTGACAGCTGCTTGCACTTGAAATGTGGCCTTTTAGGCTCGTGGAGGCGGAAGCTGTCCACAATTTTATGGCGGCAGCGACTAAGTATCCATACTCGGTACCCAGCCACTACTATTTTTCTCGGTATCGTCTCCGCCTTCCACAAGCACGGGCCCCACAACATTACCCGTGCCCTCCCCAGTGCACTTACTGGGAAGGACCGCCTAACCACAAACTTGTGGACAGGTGAATGTGGCCAGGGACGGTACGGAGCCAGTCCACAGCTTTTTTGGCGGAGTTGTATATATCTTTAGCTTGGTGAAAGGACTTGGGAAACCATATCTACCCAGCTGTCATTTCTCCCAGGAAGTCCTCTAAAGCTGATTTCACTTGAAATGTGGCCTTTTAGGCTCGTGGAGGCCAGGGACGGTACGGAGCCAGTCCACAGCTTTTTTTGCTGAGTTGTATTTAGCTAGGTGAAAGGACTGGCATAGAGGGAAACCGTATCTGCTCTGTTGCAGAAGCCATGGCAGCCCGTCCAACATCAACTCGCACTTGTCGGTGGTGTTTTGACACACGCACATATTTCTTTGCGCATTTAATTTCAGAACTACAGAGTTGGGCAATGGCCTGATCTGCAATGCGGTTTCAGAAATAACATGCATAAGCAAGTCCGATCCACATTAAAAAAGCAGCCATAGAGTGTCCAGGAACCTTCCCCCACACTTTTCTTAGCCAGGACTGCTTCTCGGCAGGCTTAGACGGTCCCACCAGAGAATCCTCTGGTGTGCCTTGGCTTCTACCTAAGGAGAGTTCATAATAGCGCTAACTTTGCAGCTGCTATGGGGCTCTTGAGCGGGGGAGAAAGGTGAGTCCTCAGAATCAAATCCTCTGGTGGGCACAATGTTTTTCAATCTGAAAGAGCTTCTCAGTGGGAGTTGTATTTCACCACAGCCATATTCTTTAGCTCGGTGTAAGGACTGGCATAGAGGTAAACCGTATCAACTCTGGCTGTCATTTCTCCGTCACCAGGTTCCGCCCATTGTCACACATGACCATGCCTAGCTGTATGTTCAGCGGTGAGCCACAGATCAGGCTGCAGTTTTACAGCTTTCAACAACTCAGCAGCTCTGGGTGGTTTGTCACCTAATCATTAAGCATGTTATCTTCAGCATAGCCTGTTGCCGCTTAGCCAAGGCAGCGCTGTCAGCTTGTGACTGATGTGATCATTTTGGAGACGGAGGAGGAGGTGCAGGAGCTGAACAATGTGATTACATTGAGGTTAAATTGGTGATGCTGTTTTTTATACTAAAGAAAGAAACTATTGCTTTGGTTTTTTTTACGTTATTTTTTAAGACAAATGCATTCACCTGGAAATGTCATTTTAACATTTTACAACCTTATCTGGCAAAATGGTGTGTGACACATCATCAGACTCATCCTGTTTTATTTATACTGTTATTGCATATGCAGTGACTGCAAGGGCTGCCAAAAATTTGGACGCAACCCAATACCCTTTTGAAGAGACATAGAGGAGGGTCTCAGTAAAAAAAATGTTGCAATTATAAAGGAGCGCATCTCCTATAGTGGGAAAAACCCCACTAAGAATTTAAAGACAAATACGCAGGGCCACAGTAACGAAAATTCCCATTAGAAAAGAGAGAGTCTGCTATACAGTTATAGGGGATGCAGTGAGTCCAACGGATGACCAATTCTATGAAAAACGCCACTAAGAATTTAAAGACACTTAGACCAGGGCCACAGTAACATGTACGACTAGTGTTGAGCATTCCGATACTGTAATATCGGGTATCGGCCGATATTCGCGGTATCGGAATTCCGATACTTAATTCCGATACTTTTACAATATCGGATACCGGAATCGGAAGTTCCCATAATGCCTGCGCTCTGCAGTGTCTGTGAAGGATGACAAGTTGGATGGCAGCGCGATCCAGCCTGTCATCAGAATGCCATCCCAGCGGGGGAGAATTCTCCTGATTGTTTAAAAGCCGGCGCGCGGTATAAAGCCGCCGGCTTTTAAACAATCACACAGCCCCATACTGCTTCCCCGCAGCCTCCCACCCCGATCCTCCGCTCCCCTCGCCACCTCCCATCCCGATCGTAAGTTAGGACCGGGCGGGGAGCGCAGCTCCAAGGAGCGGGGAGTGAAGGACCCGGGCGGGGAAGCCGGCAGTGAAAAGACTTCACCGCCGGCTTTCCCGTTCTGTGCTGCGCTTTCCCGCCGGTTATTTCAAATGAACAGCTGAGGTATCAGGTGATGCCGATCAGCTGTTCATTTGAAGTCGCCGCGTTGCCCTCAGAGGGTTCATGTGAGTTCATGCTTGACTGCATGAACTCACATGAACTTTCCCACGGCCGCACAGGTCAGCCTCACCTCCCAGACCCGTCATGATTAGTGTGTGTGCGGGGTGTGTGTGCGGGGTGTGTGCGCGATGTTTGTGCGGGGTGTGTGCGGGTGTGTGTGCGGGGTGTGTGTGCGGGGTGTGTGTGCGGGGTGTGTGTGTGCGGGGTGTGTGTGTGCGGGGTGTGTGTGTGCGGGGTGTGTGTGTGCGGGTGTGTGTGCGGGTGTGTGTGCGGGTGTGTGTGCGGGGTGTGTGTGCGGGTGTCTGTGCGATGTGTGCGGGTGTGTGCGGTGTGTGTGCGTGCAGGCAGACATAGGCCGATGTGACACTACTACTCCCATCGGCCTATGTCTGTCCCCCGTCCACTCCTGCCAGCAGGATCAGCTCGATGGGAGCAGTAGTTCCCATCAGACTGATCCTGCTATTTAAATTGCCCTACTGTGTCCCCAATAAATGTTAAATACATGTCATTGGTGGCCAGTGGTTACCTAAAAGAAATTAGTTCATACATTACCTGTCCCCGCCGATCGCCACCTAAAATAAAGTAAAAAATAAAAAACTACACCTATACTCACCAAGACACCTAATTCCCCGAAGCCATCGATCTCCTGTAATAAAATATAAAATAATAAACCACAACCTTATCCTTACCCCTCCGTAGCAGTCCACGAGTGTCCCACGAAGATCTCCAGTTCAGAGCAGCCACATAGAATGTGACCGCTCTGAACCGCTGCCGCCGCTAGAATGACGGGGCCGTAAGGGTTCACCGGAGTTCAGGCAGCGCTGCTCCGGTTAGCTCCTTTACGGCCCTGCTGTATCGTGAGAAATTCCCACGGTACAGCAGTGCCGTAAAGGAGGTCTCCGGAGCTGCGCTGCCTGAATGCACTCCGGTGACCTCAGTCAGTGGCTCCCGCTGCCGGGAGCGGACGTGTTCCCGGCAGCGTGAGCTCACAGCAGCCATGCACAGCTGTCACCATCTCCAGATGTGACAGCTGTGCATGGGAGATCAGCACAGGAACGTGGACAGGTAACTATTATTTTTAGTAAACTAAGAATTAAATAAAATTGTGTGTTTTATTTCAAATAAATTATTTTTTTCTGGGTGTAGTGTGTGTTTTTTCTTTTTAACACTTTGTAGGTTAGTAATGGGGGTGTCTTATAGACGCCCATCATTACTAACCTGGGCTTCATGGCAGCTGGCGCTGACATGAACCCCACCACTATTACCCCCTGCCACCGCACCAGGGCAGCGTGGAAGAGCGAGGCTAAGTGCCAGAGTTGGCGCATCCTATGGATGCGCCATTTCTGGGGCGGATGACGACTGGTGTTTCTAGCCTGGGAGGGGGCCAATATTCATGGCACCCTTCCTGGGCTATTAATATCAGCCCCCAGCTGTCTGCCTAGCCTTTGCTAGCTATTAAAATAGGGGGGACCCCACGTCATTTTTTTTGGGGGGGTCCCCCATTTTAATAGCTAGTAAAGGCTAGGTATTCAGCTGGGGGCTGATATTAGTAGCCTGGGAAGCTCCGTGGGTTTTACCCCCTTCCCAGGCTTCAAACATCTGACCCAGCCGTCTCCTTAACCTCCGCTAGAGACTAAAATTATGGGGGATCCCACGCTATTTTTTTTTAAAATAAATCCATTATTTTAACACTAAATGACATTTGAGGAGATAATAAAGATGCAGTCCCTAAATTATTATTTATTTTTTAATTAATTTTTCCCAAAACTTTTGACGTGGGCTTCGCCATATTTTTGTATGCCAGCCAGGTACAGCATCCAGCTTCTATGAACGCGCCATTTTCCGGGGTGGCTGCGGACTGCAATTTTCAGCGGGGGGCAGAAAGCTTGGGCCTCCCTGCGCTGCAGATTCCATCCCCCAGCTGCCTAGTTGTACCTGGCTGGACACAAAAATAGGGAGAAGCTCCACGTTTTTTTTTTTTTAATTATTTCATGAAATTCATGGAATAATTAAGAAAAAAAGGGCTTCCCTATATTGTTGTGTCCAACCAGGTACAAATAGGCAGCTGGTGGTTGGGGGCAGCCCGTTCCTGCCTGCTGTACCTGGCTGGACCCAAATATAGTGCAAAGCCCCACGTCAATTTTTTTTTAATTATTTCAGGAAATTCATGAAATAATTAAAAAAAAATTATGTGGGGCTTCGCCCTATATTTGTGTCCAGTCAGGTACAGCAGGCAGGAACGGGCTGCCCCCAACCACCAGCTGCCTATTTGTACCTAGCCGGACACAACAATATAGGGAAGCCCTTTTTTTCTTAATTATTCCATGAATTTCATGAAATAATTAAAAAAAAAAAAACGTGGAGCTTCTCCCTATTTTTGTGTCCAGCCAGGTACAACTAGGCAGCTGGGGGATGGAATCTGCAGCGCAGGGAGGCCCAAGTTTTCTGCCCCCCGCTGAAAATTGCTGAAAATTGCAGCACTTCAGCGTGAGAATTTTCCCACGCTGTCAGTGACGTGCATGAGGTGAGCTGAGTTCATTGGACATGAACTCGGCTCATCTGGATGACGTCACAGAGAGACACTGAGGAGCGCAAGCATGCCTGCACTTCTCAGTGTCTGCGGGATGACAGGCTGGATGGCAGCGTTCTGCTGCGGTCCAGCCTGTCATCTCGATGTAGCAGAGCTGAAGCTGTCGTGGGAACCATGGAAAGGTAAGGATGAGGTTGCTTTATTATTTTACTTTTATTGCAGGAGATCGTTGGCTTCAGCTGGAATGGGCGTGATGGTAAGTATGGTTTAATTTAGAACAATAAAGAATTGTGTGTTTATTTAAATTAAAGGACTTTATTCTGGGTGTTGTGTTTCTTTTAACTTTGACTATGGGGTTAGTAATGGGGGTGTCTTATAGACGCCTCTCCATTACTAACCTGGGCTTGATGTCAGCTGGCATTATAAGCTGACATCAACCCCAACCCTATTACCCCCTGCCACCGCACCAGGGCAGCGTGGAAGAGCGAGGCTAAGTGCCAGAATTGGCGCATCCTATGGATGCGCCATTTCTGGGGCGGCTGACGGCTGGTGTTTCTAGCCTGGGAGGGGGCCAATATTCATGGCTCCCTTCCTGGGCTATTAATATCAGCCCCCAGCTGTCTGCCTAGCCTTTGCTAGCTATTAAATTAGGGGGGACCCCACGTCATTTTTTTGGGGGGGTTCCCCCATTTTAATAGCTAGTAAAGGCTAGGTATTCAGCTGGGGGCTGATATTAGTAGCCTGGGAAGCTCCGTGGGTATTACCCCCTTCCCAGGCTTCAAACATTTGCCCCAGCTGTCTGCTTAACCTCCGCTAGAGCCTAAAATGAAGGGGAACCCCACGCCAATTTTTTTTAAAATAAATCCTTTATTTTAACACTAAATGACAAGTACAGTAAGCAACACTGTCACTGTACTTCATATATATGTGACTGACATGTTTCTATCTATCTAATCTATGTGTGATTCTCTATTCTTTCTATTCTAAATTGTCGGGTACAGATGCTGAATTGCCGGCCGGCTTTTTTAAAGAGACGGTGCATGGAAACACTATTATTTTTTTAAATAAATCCTTTACACTAAATGACAAGTACAGTAAGCAACACTGTCACTGTACTTCTTATATATGTGGCTGACATGTTTCTATCTATCTAATCTATGTGTGAAGCTCTATTCTGTCTGTTATAAATTGTCGGGTACCGCTGCTGAATTGCCGGCCGGCTTTTTTAAAGAGACGGTGCACGAAAACACTAATATTTTTTTTAATAAATCCTTTACACTAAATGACAAGTACAGTAAGCAACACTGTCACTGTACTTCATATATATGTGACTGACATGTTTCTATCTATCTAATCTATGTGTGAAGCTCTATTCTTTCTGTTGTAAATTGTCGGGTACCGGTGAATGCCGCTGATGAATTGCCGGCTTTTCATGTTATTCTACATTATTCTTAGTTGTTTTACTTCATGTAGAATTAACCTACAAGGAAAGAAAGGGTTTATTTTCATTCCGATATTTGTGTCCCATTGACTTGCATTGGTTTCCGGTATCGGAATCGGCGATATCCGATACTTTTTGGGTATCGGCCCGATCCAATCCGATACGATATTTCCTGATATCGGAAGGTATCGCTCAACACTATGTACGACATAATTCCATTAGAAAAGAGGGTCTGCTATACATTTATAGGGTATGCAGTGAGTCCAATGGCTGACCAAGTTTAGGAAAAACTGCACTAAGAATTTAAAAACACATAGAGCAGGGCGACAGTAACAAGTACGACATGTTCCCATTAGAATGGAGAGGGTCTGCTATACAGTTATAGTGTATGCAGTGAGTCCAACGGATTACCAAACTTAGGAAAAAGTCCACTAAGTATTTAAAGACACATAGAGCAGGACCACAGTAACAAGTACGACATGTTCCCATTGGAAAGGAGAGGGTCTGCTATACAGTTATAGGGTATGCAGTGAGTCCAACGGATGACCAATTTTAAGTAAAACACCACTAAGAATTTAAAGACACATAGAGCAGGGCCACAGTAACGACTAAATTCCCATTTGAAAGGAGCAAGTCTGCTATACAGTTTTAGGCTATGCAGTGAGTCAAACTGGTGACCAAATTTAGTAAAAACTTCACTAAGAATTTAAAGACACATAGAGCAGGGCCACAGTAACAAGTATGACGTGTTCCCATTAGAATGGAGAGGGTCTGCTATACAGTTATAGGGTATGCAGTGAGTCCAATGTATTACCAAACTTAGGAAAAACTCCACTAAATATTTAAAGACACATAGAGCAGGACCACAGTAACAAGTACGACATGTTCCCATTGGAAAGGAGAGGGTCTGCTATACAGTTATAGGGTATGCAGTGAGTCCAACGGATGACCAATTTTAAGTAAAACACCACTAAGAATTTGAAGACTCATAGAGCAGGGCCACAGTAATGACAAATTTCTATTAGAAAGGAGAGAGTCTGCTATACAGTTATAGGGTAGGCAGTGAGTCCAAGGGCTGACCAATTTTAGGAAAAACCCCACAAAGAATTTAAAGACACATAGAGCAGGGCCACAGTAACAACAAATTCCCATTAGAAAGGAAAGGGTCTACTATACAGTTATCGGATAAGCAGTGTGTCCAAAAGGCTAAGCAATTTCATTAAAAACCCCACTAAGAATTTAACTACACATAGAGCAGGGCCACAGTAAAAAGAACGACATGTTCCCATTAGATAGGAGAGGGCCTGATATACAGTTATAGGGTATGCAGAAAGTCCAACGGCTGACCAATTTTAGGTAAAACACCATTAAGATTTTAACTACACATAGAGCATGGCCACAGTAAAAAGTACGACATGTTCCCATTAGAAAGGAGAGGGTCTGCTATACAGTTATAGGGTATGCAGTGAATCCAACGGCTGACCAATTTTAGGAAAAACCCCACTAAAAATTTAAAGATACATAGAGCAGGGCCACAGTAACGTGTACGACATAATCCCATTAGAAAAGAGAGGGTCTGCTTTACATTTATAGGATATACAGTGAGTCCAACGGCTGACCAAGTTTAGGAAAAACCCCACTAAGAATTTAAAGACACAGAGCAGGGCCACAGTAATGACAAATTCCCATTAGAAAGGAGAGAGTCTGCTATACAGTTATAGGGTACGTAGTGAGTCCAACGGATGACCAAACTTAGGAAAAACTTCACTAACAATTTAAAGACACATAGAGCAGGGCCACAGTAACAAGTACGACATGTTCCCATTGGAAAGGAGAGGGTCTGCTATACAGTTATAGAGTATGCAGTGAGTCCAACGGATGACCAATTTTAAGTAAAACACCACTAAGAATTTGAAGACTCATAGAGCAGGGCCACAGTAATGACAAATTTCTATTAGAAAGGAGAGAGTCTGCTATACAGTTATAGGGTAGGCAGTGAGTCCAAGGGCTGACCAATTTTAGGAAGAACCCCACAAAGAATTTAAAGACACATAGAGCAGGGCCACAGTAACAACAAATTCCCATTAGAAAGGAAAGGGTCTACTATACAGTTATCGGGTAAGCAGTGTGTCCAAAAGGCTAAGCAATTTTATTAAAAACCCCACTAAGAATTTAACTACACATAGAGCAGGGCCACAGTAAAAAGAACGACATGTTCCCATTAGATAGGAGAGGGCCTGATATACAGTTATAGGGTATGCAGAAAGTCCAACGGCTGACCAATTTTAGGTAAAACACCATTAAGATTTTAACTACACATAGAGCATGGCCACAGTAAAAAGTACGACATGTTCCCATTAGAAAGGAGAGGGTCTGCTATACAGTTATAGGGTATGCAGTGAATCCAACGGCTGACCAATTTTAGGAAAAACCCCACTAAAAATTTAAAGATACATAGAGCAGGGCCACAGTAACGTGTACGACATAATCCCATTAGAAAAGAGAGGGTCTGCTTTACATTTATAGGGTATACAGTGAGTCCAACGGCTGACCAAGTTTAGGAAAAACCCCACTAAGAATTTAAAGACACAGAGCAGGGCCACAGTAATGACAAATTCCCATTAGAAAGGATAGAGTCTGCTATACAGTTATAGGGTACGTAGTGAGTCCAACGGATGACCAAACTTAGGAAAAACTTCACTAACAATTTAAAGACACATAGAGCAGGGCCACAGTAACAAGTGCTACATGTTCCCAATAGAAAAGAGAGGGTCTGCTACACAGTTATAGGGTATGCAGTGAGTCCAACGGCTGACCAATTTTAGGAAATACCCCACTAAGAATTTAAAGACACATATAGCAGGGCCACAGTAACGACAAATTCCCATTAGAAAGGAGAGAGTCTGCTGTACAGTTAGTCTATGCAGTGAGTCCAACGGCTGACAAATTTTAGTGAAAACCCCACTAACAATTTAAAGACACATAGAGCAGGACCACAGTAACAAATAAATTCCCATTAGAAAGGAGAAAGTCTGCTATACAGTTATAGGGTATGCAGTGAGTCCAACGGATTACCAAACTTAGGAAAAACTCTACTAAGTATTTAAAAACACATAGAGCAGGGCCACAGTAACAAGTACAACATGTTCCCATTAGAAAGGAGAGGGTCTGCTATACAGTTATAGGGTATGCAGTGAGTCCAATGGCTGACCAATATTAGGTAAAACACCACTAAGAATTTAAAGACACATAGAGCAGGGCCACAGTAATGACACATTTCTATTAGAAAGGAGAGAGTCTGCTATACAGTTATAGGGTATGCAGTGAGTCCAACGGCTGACCAATTTTAGGAGAAACCCCACTAAGATTTTAAAGACACATAGAGCAGGGCCACAGTAACGAGTACGACATGTTCCCATTAGAATGGAGAGGGTGTGCTATACAGTTATAGGGTATGCAAGGAGTCCAACGGCTGAACAATTTTAGGATAAACCCCACTAAGAATTTAAAGACACATAGAGCAGGGCCACAGTAACGAGAAATTCCCATTAGAAAGTTGAGAGTCTGCTATACAGTTATAGGGTATGCAGTGACTCCAATGGCTGACCAATTTTAGGAAATACCCCGCTAAGAATTTAAAGACACATAGAGCAGGGCCTCAGTAACAATTGCGACATCTTCCCATTAGAAAGGAGAGAGTCTGCCATACAGTTATTGTTATGATCTGCAACATAAACTAAGGAAAGATAGGGGAAAGTTGTTCCTACAGTAAGACTAAGCTGAATCCCTACGATGTAGCGGGCTGCCTGTTCCTTGTGAACAGACCCGCCTTAGTCCTCGGCTAGTCTGAACGAAGACCTTTAGAATTAAGGGAGGGGTCCCTAAAAGGACTGGGACAAAAATGGGACACCTCCTAAACAGAAGTTGTTGCAGAGCACAAAAGATAAACTGACAAAAAGTACTAGAGGTCCCAGAGGACCAAGCGAACTAGACAGAGATAGGCACCAAAGCTCCTTGCTAGAGAGACAGTCAAACAACACTGCAGTCCAGCAAAGCCAGAAGGGCGGAGCTGGAATATATAGGCAGATGGTCACGTGACCGCAAAACACAAGATAGCAAAAACTAACAGGAGGGTTCTAACAGTACCCCCTCTTTTATGAGGATCCTCTGGATCCTCCAGGCCTAGGCATATCCGGAAACCTCCTGTGGATTGCTTTAAGTAGCCTAGGAGCAGAGACATCATCCGTCCTTACCCAGGAGTAGTCTTCGGGACCGAAACCCTTCCAGGAGACAAGATACTGTAATTTCCCTCTATGCCATATAGAATTCAAAATGCGAGAAATTTCATATTTGCCGTCTTCCACCACAGGGGGAACTGTGACAGTGGCGTCCGTATTAGATACGTCAGCCTTTTTCAACAAGGAAACATGAAACACAGGATTAATCTTCCAGGAAGTAGGGACATCCAACCTAACAGCAGATGGGTTAACAACCTGAAGCACTTTAAATGGACCCACAAACTTAGGACCCAGTTTTTTAGAGGGATACCTCAACCGCAGGTTCTTCGAGGACAACCAAACCATGTCACCACACAGTAAACAAAATCTCTTTACGTTTCCTGTGAAAATACTTATTGGACTTCTTGTTAGCCTCTTGCAGGTTACAACGTACATTAGTCCAAACTCTCTCCAAATCACTGGAAAAATTCTCCTCCTCCAGCACCGCCGACCCCAATTTGGAGAACGAACCAAAAGACGGATGTCTCCCAGTACAACAAAAAAAGGAGAACACCCACCAGAGGAGGATGTAGTATTGTTAAGAGTGAATTCTGCGAGAGGCAGAAACTCAGACCACACCTCTTGATTGTCCACAAAACAAAGCAAAAACTGTTCAATATCCTGGTTCTTTCTTTCAGTCTGTCCATTAGACTCAGGATGATAACCAGACTAAAATGACAAATGGACTCCTAACTTGTCACAAAAAGCACGCCAAAAGCGAGCCACAAACTGAGGTCCTCTATCAGAAACAATATCCGTGGGAACACCATGGAGGTGCACCTTTGGTCAAAATCAGAGGCTTCGTGTCCCGTTTGCAACAGGCTTGACCTGAAATGTTGCCGAAAGGCAACAAAAGATGACCTTTTGTTGCAAACGGGACACAAGATGGCCGACTTTTGTTGCCGGAATGCAACATTTGTTGCATTTGTGCAACAGGCTTGACCTTGATACATTGGAACTGGATTAAAGAGTCAATATGGTAGTATGACCTTCTGTACTATAGTAATATATAGGGACTGATGGGGGAAATTTGTTTTTTGGCATTTGGGACGCTTACGCACGCGGTGGGATGCGCTAAATTTTTTTCAGGGTTAAGGCAAAATTTTTGCTCGAAACTGCGCGCTCTGCGGCCTGAAATATCGCTCCTGAGGGGGTCTACGCAATAAAAATGCAAAAAAATGTAACATTAGAGCTGGCTAAATCACTTACCTGATTGACCAATAGCCAGCCCTCATTGACTTTTTTGTTGACATTGTGTGTTCTGAGGAAACTCCACCGGGTGGCAATGTTGTCCAACTTTTAAATTTTTTATTGTAGGATTGTAAAAACACCAGATGGCAATGTTTCTCTTTCTAATGTGCACGCAAGCATGAGAGCTTGCTGCTGGTTGTCCTGGATTACCTGCATCCAGCCCTCATATTGGGCATATAATGTCTATAGCCAACTCTCAAATTTTTTTTGCTTTAATAACACTAAGGCTATGTAACCACGATGCAGAAATGAAGCATTGTGTTCACGGCTGCCTCTATCCAGCCCCCCAAATTTTTTTTTTCTTTAATAACACAAACACCATGAGGGCTGGCTATCGTGTGTCCACGGCTGCCTCTAGCCAGCCCCCCAATTTTTTTTTTCTTTAATAACACAAACACCATGAGGGCTGGCTATCGTGTGTCCACGGCTGCCTCTAGCCAGCCCCCCAATTTTTGTTTTTCTTTAATAACACAAACACCATGAGGGCTGGCTATCGTGTGTTCACGGCTGCCTCTAGCCAGCCCCCCAATTTTTTTTTTCTTTAATAACACAAACACCATGAGGGCTGGCTATCATGTGTCCACGGCTGCCTCTAGCCAGCCCCCCAATTTTTGTTTTTCTTTAATAACACAAACACCATGAGGGCTGGCTATCATGTGTCCACGGCTGCCTCTAGCCAGCCCCCCAATTTTTTTTTTCTTTAATAACACAAACACCATGAGGGCTGGCTATCATGTGTCCACGGCTGCCTCTAGCCAGCCCCCCAATTTTTTTTTTCTTTAATAACACAAACACCATGAGGGCTGGCTATCGTGTGTTCACGGCTGCCTCTAGCCAGCCCCCCAATTTTTTTTTCTTTAATAACACAAACACCATGAGGGCTGGCTATCATGTGTCCACGGCTGCCTCTAGCCAGCCCCCCAATTTTTTTTTTTCTTTAATAACACAAACACCATGAGGGCTGGCTATCGTGTGTTCATGGCTGCCTCTAGCCAGCCCCCCAATTTTTTTTTTCTTTAATAACACAAACACCATGAGGGCTGGCTATCATGTGTCCACGGCTGCCTCTAGCCAGCCCCCCAATTTTTTTTTTCTTTAATAACACAAACATCATGAGGGCTGGCTATCGTGTGTCCACGGCTGCCTCTAGCCAGCCCCCCAATTTTTTTTTTCTTTAATAACACAAACACCATGAGGGCTGGCTATCGTGAGTTCACGGCTGCCTCTAGCCAGCCCCCCAATTTTTTTTTTCTTTAATAACACAAACACCATGAGGGCTGGCTATCGTGTGTCCACGGCTGCCTCTAGCCAGCCCCCCAATTTTTGTTTTTTTTTAATAACACAAACACCATGAGGGCTGGCTATCGTGTGTTCACGGCTGCCTCTAGCCAGCCCCCCAATTTTTTTTTTCTTTAATAACACAAACACCATGAGGGCTGGCTATCGTGTATCCACGGCTACCTCTAGCCAGCCCCCCAATTTTTTTTTTCTTTAATAACACAAGCACCATGAGGGCTGGCTATCGTGTGTCCACGGCTGCCTCTAGCCAGCCCCCCAATTTTTTTTTTCTTTAATAACACAAACACCATGAGGGCTGGCTATCATGTGTCCACGGCTGCCTCTAGCCAGCCCCGCAATTTTTTTTTTCTTTAATAACACAAACACCATGAGGGCTGGCGATCGTGTGTTCACGGCTGCCTCTAGTCAGCCCCCCAATTTTTGTTTTTCTTTAATAACACAAACACCATGAGGGCTGGCTATCGTGTGTTCACGGCTGCCTCTAGCCAGCCCCCCAATTTTTTTTTTCTTTAATAACACAAACACCATGAGGGCTGGCTATCATGTGTCCACGGCTGCCTCTAGCCAGCCCCCCAATTTTTTTTTCTTTAATAACACAAACACCATGAGGGCTGGCTATCGTGTGTTCACGGCTGCCTCTAGCCAGCCCCCCAATTTTTTTTTTTTCTTTAATAACACAAACACCATGAGGGCTGGCTATCGTGTGTCCACGGCTGCCTCTAGCCAGCCCCCCAATTTTTTTTTTTCTTTAATAACACAAACACCATGAGGGCTCGCTATCATGTGTCCACGGCTGCCTCTAGCCAGCCCCCCAATTTTTTTTTTCTTTAATAACACAAACACCATGAGGGCTGGCTATCGTGTGTTCACGGCTGCCTCTAGCCAGCCCCCCAATTTTTTTTTCTTTAATAACACAAACACCATGAGGGCTGGCTATCGTGTGTCCACGGCTGCCTCTAGCCAGCCCCCCAATTTTTTTTTTCTTTAATAACACAAACACCATGAGGGCTGGCTATCGTGTGTTCACGGCTGCCTCTAGCCAGCCCCCCAATTTTTTTTTTCTTTAATAACACAAACACCATGAGGGCTGGCTATCATGTGTCCACGGCTGCCTCTAGCCAGCCCCCCAATTTTTTTTTCTTTAATAACACAAACACCATGAGGGCTGGCTATCGTGTGTTCACGGCTGCCTCTAGCCAGCCCCCCAATTTTTTTTTTTTCTTTAATAACACAAACACCATGAGGGCTGGCTATCGTGTGTCCACGGCTGCCTCTAGCCAGCCCCCCAATTTTTTTTTTTCTTTAATAACACAAACACCATGAGGGCTCGCTATCATGTGTCCACGGCTGCCTCTAGCCAGCCCCCCAATTTTTTTTTTCTTTAATAACACAAACACCATGAGGGCTGGCTATCGTGTGTTCACGGCTGCCTCTAGCCAGCCCCCCAATTTTTTTTTTCTTTAATAACACAAACACCATGAGGGCTGGCTATCGTGTGTCCACGGCTGCCTCTAGCCAGCCCCCCAATTTTTTTTTTTCTTTAATAACACAAACACCATGAGGGCTGGCTATCGTGTGTTCACGGCTGCCTCTAGCCAGCCCCCCAATTTTTTTTTTCTTTAATAACACAAACACCATGAGGGCTGGCTATCGTGTGTCCACGGCTGCCTCTAGCCAACCCCCAAATTTTTTTTTCTTTAATAACACAAACACCATGAGGGCTGGCTATCGTGTGTCCACGGCTGCCTCTAGCCAGCCCCTCAATTTTTGTTTTTCTTTAATAACACAAACACCATGAGGGCTGGCTATCGTGTGTTCACGGCTGCCTCTAGCCAGCCCCCCAATTTTTTTTTTCTTTAATAACACAAACACCATGAGGGCTCGCTATCATGTGTCCACGGCTGCCTCTAGCCAGCCCCCCAATTTTTTTTTTCTTTAATAACACAAACACCATGAGGGCTGGCTATCGTGTGTTCACGGCTGCCTCTAGCTAGCCCCCCAATTTTTTTTTTTCTTTAATAACACAAACACCATGAGGGCTGGCTATCGTGTGTTCTCGGCTGCCTCTAGCCAGCCCCCCAATTTTTTTTTTCTTTAATCACACAAACACCATGAGGGCTGGCTATCGTGTATCCATGGCTACCTCTAGCCAGCCCCCCAATTTTTTTTTTCTTTAATAACACAAGCACCATGAGGCCTGGCTATCGTGTGTCCACGGCTGCCTCTAGCCAGCCCCCCAATTTTTTTTTTCTTTAATAACACAAACACCATGAGGGCTGACTATCGTGTGTCCACGGCTGCCTCTAGCCAGCCCCCCAATTTTTTTTTTCTTTAATAACACAAACACCATGAGGGCTGGCTATCGTGTGTTCACGGCTGCCTCTAGCCAGCCCCCCAATTTTTTTTTTCTTTAATAACACAAACACCATGAGGGCTGGCTATCGTGTGTCCACGGCTGCCTGTAGCCAGCCCCCCAATTTTTTTTTTCTTTAATAACACAAACACCATGAGGGCTGGCTATCGTGTGTTCACGGCTGCCTCTAGCCAGCCCCCCAATTTTTTTTTCTTTAATAACACAAACACCATGAGGGCTGGCTATCGTGTGTCCACGGCTGCCTCTAGCCAACCCCCCAATTTTTTTTTCTTTAATAACACAAACACCATGATGGCTGGCTATGAGGAAGGGAGCTATGTCCCTGTAAAGTTAGCTTGTTGTCATGTGGAGAAGAGTTTGAGGGGATTGTGGCACTGTGGAAAGGCCTGTGGCCCAGTAGGAGCCTGTGGTCCTGTGGAGACAGCTGAAGGGGTTGAGGCCCTGTAGAAAGGCCTGTGACCCTGTATAGGGGTCTGTGGCTCTGCAGAGGGGCATGTGGCGATGTAAAGAGAGCTGGAGGGAGTTGTGGCCTGAGGAAAAGGCCATGTGGAGCTGGCTGGAGAGGCCTGTGGAAGGCTCTGGAGTAAGATTTGAGCCTATGAAGTCCTTTGCAGTAAACAACATGCAACATGATTGCCTGTGGAGAGAGCTGGAGGGGCTTGTGGCACTGTGGAAAGGCCTATGGCCCAGTAGGAGCCTGTGGTCCTGTGGAGAGAGCTGAAGGTGTTGTGGCCCTGTGGAAAGGCCTGTGACCCTGTATAGGGGTCCGTTGCCCTGTGGAGAGAGCTGGAGGGGCTCGTGCCACATGGAAATGACTATAGCCATGTAGAAAGGCCTTTTGGCCTTGAAGAGGGCGCTTGTGCCCTGCAGACGGGCCCTGTGACTCTGTGGAGAGAGCTGTTGGGAGTTGTGGCCGTGTGGAAAGTGCATTTGGCCCTGTGGAGGTGAGCTATGGCCCTGTAAAGAGAGCTTCTTGTCCTGTGGAGAGAGCTGGAGGGTGTTGTGGCCCTGTGGAAAGGTCTGTGGCCCTATGGATAGGCCCTTTAGCCTTGTGGAAAGGGCTGTGGCCCTGTGGTGAGAGCTGAAAGGAGTTGTGGGCTGTGGAAAAGCCTGTGGTCCTGTGGAGACAGCTGAAGGGGTTGAGGCCCTGTGGAAAGGCCTGTGACCCTGTATAGGGGTCTGTGGCCCCGCAGAGGGGCATGTGGCGATGTAAAGAGAGCTGGAGGGAGTTGTGGCCTGAGGAAAAGGCCATGTGGAGCGGGCTGGAGAGGCCTGTGGAAGGCTCTGGAGTAAGATTTGAGCCTATGAAGTCCTTTGCAGTAAACAACATGCAACATGATTGCCTGTGGAGAGAGCTGGAGGGGCTTGTGGCACTGTGGAAAGGCCTGTGGCCCAGTAGGAGCCTGTGGTCCTGTGGAGAGAGCTGAAGGTGTTGTGGCCCTGTGGAAAGGCCTGTGATCCTGTATAGGGGTCTGTTGCCCTGTGGAGAGAGCTGGAGGGGCTCGTGCCCTATGGAAATGACTATGGCCATGTAGAAAGGCCTTTTGGCCTTGAAGAGGGGGCTTGTGCCCTGCAGACGGGCCCTGTGACTCTGTGGAGAGAGCTGTTGGGAGTTGTGGCCGTGTGGAAAGTGCATTTGGCCCTGTGGAGGTGAGCTATGGCCCTGTAAAGAGAGCTTCTTGTCCTGTGGAGAGAGCTGGAGGGTGTTGTGGCCCTGTGGAAAGGTATGTGGCCCTATGGATAGGCCCTTTAGCTTTGTGGAAAGGGCTGTGGCCCTGTGGTGAGAGTTGGAAGGAGTTGTGGGCTGTGGAAAAGCCTGTGGTCCTGTGGAGACAGCTGAAGGGGTTGAGGCCCTGTGGAAAGGCCTGTGACCCTGTATAGGGGTCTGTGGCCCCGCAGAGGGGCATGTGGCGATGTAAAGAGAGCTGGAGGGAGTTGTGGCCTGAGGAAAAGGCCATGTGGAGCGGGTTGGAGAGGCCTGTGGAAGGCTCTGGAGTAAGATTTGAGCCTATGAAGTCCTTTGCAGTAAACAACATGCAACATGATTGCCTGTGGAGAGAGCTGGAGGGGCTTGTGGCACTGTGGAAAGGCCTATGGCCCAGTAGGAGCCTGTGGTCCTGTGGAGAGAGCTGAAGGTGTTGTGGCCCTGTGGAAAGGCCTGTGATCCTGTATAGGGGTCTGTTGCCCTGTGGAGAGAGCTGGAGGGGCTCGTGCCCTATGGAAATGACTATGGCCATGTAGAAAGGCCTTTTGGCCTTGAAGAGGGGGCTTGTGCCCTGCAGACGGGCCCTGTGACTCTGTGGAGAGAGCTGTTGGGAGTTGTGGCCGTGTGCAAAGTGCATTTGGCCCTGTGGAGGTGAGCTATGGCCCTGTAAAGAGAGCTTCTTGTCCTGTGGAGAGAGCTGGAGGGTGTTGTGGCCCTGTGGAAAGGTATGTGGCCCTATGGATAGGCCCTTTAGCCTTGTGGAAAGGGCTGTGGCCCTGTGGTGAGAGCTGGAAGGAGTTGTGGGCTGTGGAAAAGCCTGTGGTCCTGTGGAGACAGCTGAAGGGGTTGAGGCCCTGTGGAAAGGCCTGTGACCCTGTATAGGGGTCTGTGGCCCCGCAGAGGGGCATGTGGCGATGTAAAGAGAGCTGGAGGGAGTTGTGGCCTGAGGAAAAGGCCATGTGGAGCGGGCTGGAGAGGCCTGTGGAAGGCTCTGGAGTAAGATTTGAGCCTATGAAGTCCTTTGCAGTAAACAACATGCAACATGATTGCCTGTGGAGAGAGCTGGAGGGGCTTGTGGCACTGTGGAAAGGCCTGTGGCCCAGTAGGAGCCTGTGGTCCTGTGGAGAGAGCTGAAGGTGTTGTGGCCCTGTGGAAAGGCCTGTGATCCTGTATAGGGGTCCGTTGCTCTGTGGAGAGAGCTGGAGGGGCTCGTGCCCTATGGAAATGACTATGGCCATGTAGAAAGGCCTTTTGGCCTTGAAGAGGGGGCTTGTGCCCTGCAGACGGGCCCTGTGACTCTGTGGAGAGAGCTGTTGGGAGTTGTGGCCGTGTGGAAAGTGCATTTGGCCCTGTGGAGGTGAGCTATGGCCCTGTAAAGAGAGCTTCTTGTCATGTGGAGAGAGCTGGAGGGTGTTGTGGCCCTGTGGAAATGTCTGTGGCCCTATGGATAGGAACTTTAGTCCTGTGGAAGGGGCTGTGGCGCTGTGGTGAGAGCTGAAAGGAGTTGTGGGCTGTGGAAAAGCCTGTGGTCCTGTGGAGACAGCTGAAGGGGTTGAGGCCCTGTGGAAAGGCCTGTGACCCTGTATAGGGGTCTGTGGCCCCGCAGAGGGGCATGTGGCGATGTAAAGAGAGCTGGAGGGAGTTGTGGCTTGCGGAAAAGGCCATGTGGAGCGGGCTGGAGGTGCCTGTGGAAGGCTCTGGAGTAAGATTTGGGCCTATGAAGTCCTTTGCAGTAAACAACATGCACCATGATTGCCTGTGGAGAGAGCTGGAGGGCCTTATGGCACTGTGGAAAGGCCTGTGGCCCGGTAGGAGCCTGTGGTCCTGTGGAGAGAGCTGAAGGTGTTGTGGTCACGCAAATGAGCCCTTTTAACTGATTAAAGGGGGGTGGAGGAGGCTGTGGCCCTGATGAAAGAGCTGAAAAGGGTTGTAGCCTTGTAGAAGGAGCCTGTGGTCCTCTGGAGAGAGCTGGAGGGGGTTATTGTCTTGGGGAAATGCCTATGGCCCTGCGGAGGGGACCTATGACCCTTTGAAAAAGGCCTTTGGCCTTTTGGAGGGGGCTGTTGCCTTGTAAAGGGAGCCTCTGTCCTTTTTAAGAGAGACAGAGGGGGTTGTGGCCTTATGGAAAGACCTATGACACAGTGAAAGGGCCCTGTGGAGAGAGGTGAAGGCGGTTGTGGCCCTGTGTAAATGCCTGTAAACTTGTAGAAGGAGCCTGTGGTTCTGTGGAGAGAGCTTGAGGGGGGTTATGGCCCTATGGAAATGACTATGGCCCTGTGGAATGGACCTATAGCCCTTTGCAAAGGGCCTTTGGCCTTGTGGAGGGGGCTGTTGCCCTGCAGAAGGAGCCTGTGGCCAGAGGGGGTTGTGGCCCTATTTAAAGGCCAGTGGCCCTGTAGACTGGCCCCTTGGCCTTGATGAAGGGGCTTGTGCCCAGCAGACGGGCCCAGTGACTCTGTGGAGAGAGCTGGAGGGGATTGTGGCCATGTGGAAAGTGCATTTGGCCCTGTGGAGGGGAGCTATGGCTCTGTAAAGAGCATGAGGGCTGGCTATCGTGTGCCCACGGCTGTCTCCAGCTGGCCCTCAAGGTTTATATTTTTTATCATCATCTTATTTTTATTTTTATATAGCGCTTACATATTCCACAGCGCTTTACATACATTATTGTCGCTGTCCCCATTGGGGCTCACAATCTAGATTCCCTATCAGTGTGTCTTTGGAGTGTGGGAGGAAACCGGAGAACCCGGAGGAAACCCATGCAAACACGGGGAGAACATACAAACTCGTTTCAGATGTTGTCCTTGGTGGGATATAAATATAACACCCCCATGAAGGCTGGCTATCCGCGTGCACACGGCTCTCGCCAACCAGCCCTAAAGGTTTATATTTTTATTTATAAGAAATGCAACCATGAAGGCTGGCTATCGTGTGCCCATGGCTGTCACCAGCCAGCCCTCAAATTTTTTTATTTTTTTTAATAACATTAAAACCACGAGGGCTGGCTCTCGTGTGCCCACGGCTGTCTCCAGCCAGCCCTGAGGAAGCATTTGAAAAAAGAGAAAAAAAAGCTAAGGTTTGTATGTTATTTCATTTGAGATAAGGCTGCAGAAGGACTTGTGTATTTGGCCAATTGTCAGCAAAACATCTTGTAGTACAGAAAAGATAAGAGACTCCGTCTGCAGACGTCTGAAAAGTTGAGAGTGAACTCAATTGTAGAAGTGTGAAAAATCTGTCCATGTCACAAACTCAAAGTTATGGAGGGCACCATCTAATCACTATGGGATCAACATGCAGCATACCAAATATATATAAACATCGGCAAGAAGAAAAGGGGTATGCTCTTGTGCAGTGATCACCCAATCTAGACAATACTTCAATAAATTACAATGAATTATATTTTTTATAAATACATACAAACAATGTCACAATCCAATTCATGAAAACACAAGTAAAAGTTAATATAGTGGAATTACCCACTAATGGAAAGCCCACCTACTCCAAAATCCATCCCAGAAAAACACATGATTGTAATAGATCAAGTAAAGATCAAATATACACATAGGCTGTCCCTGGTGATCAATTTTGCACATTAATATACTGACTGGCAAATCCGCCACCAGTATTAGAGGTAATGCACTATAGCACAAAATATATACTATAGCAGACAATATAATAAAATGTAAGAATCCAAGGCAAAAACCACACAAATACAGGGCATTAAACTGGTCAGTGCCATATATTCACACACCAGAAGAAACAATATCCAAAATACAAATAAATAAACACCCCATTCATGCTGTTAGTGCCCCTGCTATTCCTATTAGTACTGGAATCAATAATCACCACACATGGGAAGGGCCGGCTCCAGGTTTTTGTGGGCCCTAGGCGAAAGTCTCAGTGGGCCCCTTTAACACATATCACGATTCATAATGCACAGATACTGCAGAAATATATATATATATATATATATATATATAATATATATATATATATATATATATATATATATATATAGTGTGTCCACGGCTGCCTCTAGCCAGCCATCAAATTTATATTTTTTCTTTAATAACACAAACACCATGTGGGCTGGCTATCGTGTGTCCACGGCTGCCTCTAGCCAGCCCTCAAATTTATTTATTTTCTTTAATAACACAAACACCATGAGGGCTGGCTATCGTTTGTCCACGGCTGCCTCTAGCCAGCCCTCAAATTTATTTATTTTCTTTAATAACACAAACACCATGAGGGCTTGCTATCGTGTGTCCACAGCTGCCTCTAGCCAGCCCTTAAATTTATTTATTTTCTTTAATAACACAAACACCATGAGGGCTGGCTATCGTGTGTCCACGGCTGCCTCTAGCCAGCCCTCAAATTTATTTATTTTCTTTAATAACACAAACACCATGAGGGCTGGCTATCATGTGTCCACGGCTGCCTCTAGCCAGCCCTCAAATTGATTTTTTTTCTTTAATAACACAAACACCATGTGGGCTGGCTATCGTGTGTCCACTGCTGCCTCTAGCCAGCCCTCAAATTATTTTTTTTCTTTAATAACACAAACACCATGAGGGCTGGTTATCGTTTGTCCACGGCTGCCTCTAGCCAGCCCTCAAATTTATTTTTTTTCTTTAATAACACAAACACCATGAGGGCTGGTTATCGTTTGTCCACAGCTGCCTCTAGCCAGCCCTTAAATTTTTTTTTTTTTTAGTAACACAAACACCATGAGGGCTGGCTATCGTGTGTCCACGGCTGCCTCTAGCCAGCCCTTAAATTTTTTTTTTCTTTAATAACACAAACACCATGAGGGCTGGCTATCGTGTGTCCACGGCTGCCTCTAGCCAGCCCTCAAATTTATTTTTTTTCTTTAATAACACAAACACCATGAGGGCTGGCTATCGTGTGTCCACAGCTGCCTCTAGCCAGCCCTAAATTTTTTTTTTCTTTAATAACACAAACACCATGAGGGCTGGCTATCATGTGTCCACGGCTGCATCTAGCCAGCCCTTAAATTTTTTTTTTCTTTAATAACACAAACACCATGAGGGCTGGCTATCGTGTGTCCACGGCTGCCTCTAGCCAGCCCTTAAATTTTTTTTTTCTTTAATAACACAAACACCATGAGGGCTGGCTATCATGTGTCCACGGCTGCCTCTAGCCAGCCCTAAAATTATTATTTTTTCTTTAATAACACAAACACCATGAGGGCTGGCTATCGTGTGTCCACGGCTGCCTCTAGCCAGCCCTCAAATTTTTTTTTTCTTTAATAACACAAACACCATGAGGGCTGGCTTTTAGGAAGGGAGCTATGGCCCTGTAAAGTTAGCTTGTTGTCCTGTGGAGAAGAGTTTGAGCGGATTGTGGCCCTGTGGAAATGCTTGTGGCTCGGCAGAAGGAGCCAGTGGTCCTGTGGAGAGAGCTGAAGGGGTTGAGGCCCTGTGGAAAGGCCTGTGACCCTGTATAGGGGTCTGTGGCCCCGCAGAGGGGCATGTGGCGATGTAAAGAGAGCTGGAGGGAGTTGTGGCCTGCGGAAAAGGCCATGTGGAGCGGGCTGGAGGGGCCCGTGGAAGGGTCTGAAGTAAGATTTGGGCCTATGAAGTCTTTTTGCGGCAAACAACATGCAACATGATTGCCTATGGAGAGAGCTGGAGGGACTTGTAGCACTGTGGAAAGGCGTGTGGCCGGGTAGGAGCCTGTGGTCCTGTGGAGAGAGCTGAAGCTGTTGTGGCCCTGTGGAAAGGCCTGTGACCCTGTATAGGGGTCCGTTGCCCTGTGGAGAGAACTGGAGGTGCTCGTGCCCTATGGAAATGACTATGGCCATGTAGAAAGGCCTTTTGGCCTTGAAGAGGGGGCTTGTGCCCTGCATACGGGACTTGTGTCTCTGTGGAGAGAGCTAAAGGGGGCTGTGGCCGTGCAGAAAGTGCATTTGGCCCTGTGGAGGGGAGCTATGGCCCAGTAAAGAGAGCTTGTTGTCCTGTGGAGAAGAGTTGGAGGGGATTGTGGCTCTGTGGAAAGGCTTGTGGCCCGGCAGAAGTAGGCAGTGGTGCTGTGGAGAGAGCTGAAGGGGTTGAGGTCCTGTGGAAAGGCCTGTGACCCTGTATAGGAGTCTGTGGCCCCGCAGAGGGGCATGTGGCGATGTAAAGAGAGATGGAGGGAGTTGTGGCCTGAGGAAAAGGCCATGTGGAGCGGGCTGGAGAGGCCTGTGGAAGGCTCTGGAGTAAGATTTGGGCCTATGAAGTCCTTTGCAGTAAACAACATGCAACATGATTGCCTGTGGAGAGAGCTGGAGGGGCTTGTGGCACTGTGGAAAGGCCTGTGGCCCAGTAGGAGCCTGTGGTACTGTGGAGAGAGCTGAAGGTTTTGTGGCCCTGTGGAAAGGATTTTAAGCGCAGCAGAAACGCTGCGGAAAAATCCGCAGCATGGGCATTAACATTGCGGAATGCCACTGAGTACCATGGGGTGCGGAATACCAAGTGTTTCACAAGCGTTTCCGCTGCGTAAATTACGCAACATATACGCTTGTAAATCGCTACGTGGGCACGCAGCCTGAGGCTGTGTTCACACACCACGCTTTTTTCCGGTCCGGAGGAGAAGTGATGTCACAGAGGAGGATGAAGAATCCTGTTCCTCCTCCCCTTTGTGACATGTCTGCCAGCCCCCATTTCATTTTGCAATATAATACTATACAGTACGAAATCAAAATTAAATAAATCAAGATGTATTAAAAATAATAAAGAATTAATACTTACCCTTTCAGACGCCTTTTTGGTCTATCTGGTGCAGAGCCAAGGCCACGTGCTGAGCGACAGGACCTTCCATGATGTCACAGGAAGGTCCTGTCGCTTGGTATTTGGCTTTGGTTCTGCACCGGATAGCCCTAAAAGGCATCGGAAAGGGTAAGTATTAATTCTATTGTGATGTCATAATACCCCACAACTATTAGTAGAGGCAAAAAAGTGACACATTTATTCCATTTTATTTATTGAAAGAAATTAGGCTTAAACCAAAAATGACATGATGGGGCGGATTGCCTGTAAAGATGCCTTCTTTTTAATGTATTGATCTTCATGGAATAAAGTAAAATTCATCATATGGAAACCGGTGCCAGCATTCCTTTTTTCATGTTTGGCTTTCAGGCGGTGGCCTACCGCCACTGAGCACCTGACCGGATCCACTGATTGGAAGGAGGGGGAGCTTTCTATTTCCCAATTTTCTCATTTGGCTCCAAAAATAACATGTCAATCAAGAAAACTGGTATAAAGGAGCATGGCATAGGTGACATTTCTTTGCAAGCATTCAACCTGTGTAAAGAAAAAAAGAATATTAAACAGTGCAGTATACTATATCAGGTTCCTTTACTCGAGCTGACCAATGGTCAATAGGTCACTCAAATGAGTCCTTTTAACTGACTAAAGGGGGGTGGAGGAGGCTGTGGCCCTGATGAAAGAGCTGAAAAGAGTTGTAGCCTTGTAGAAGGAGCCTGTGGAGAGAGCTGGAGGGGGTTATTGCCTTGGGGAAATGCCTATGGCTCTGTGGAAGGGACCTGTGGCACTTTGAAAAAGGCCTTTGGACTTGTGGAGGGGGCTGTGGCCTTGTAAAGGGAGCCTCTGTCCTTTTTGAGAGAGACAGAGGGGGTTGTGGCCTTATGGAAAAGCCTATGACACAGTGAAAGGGCCCTGTGGAGGGAGGTGAAGGCGGTTGTGGCCCTGTATAAATGCCTGTAAACCTGTAGAAGGAGCCTGTTGTTCTGTGGAGAGAGCTTGAGGGGGTTATGGCCCTATGGAAATGACTATGGCCCTGTGGAATGGAAGTATGGCTCTTTGCAAAGGGCCTTTGGCCTTGTGGAGGGGGCCCTTGCCCTGTAGAAGGAGCCTGTGGCCCTCTTGAGAGAGCCAGAGGAGGTTGTGGCACTATTTAAAGGCCAGTGGCCCTGTAGAAAGGCCCCTTGGCCTTGATGAAGGGGCTTGTGCCCTGCAGACGGGCCCCATGACTCTGTGTAGAGAGCTGGAGGGGGTTGTGGCCATGTGGAAAGTGCATTTGGCCCTGTGGAGGGGAGCTATGGCCCTGTAAAGAGAGCCTGTTGTCCTGTGGAATTGGAGGGGATTGTGGCCCTGTGGAAAGGCTTGTGGCCGGCAGAAGGAGCCAGTGGTCCTGTGGAGAGAGCTGAAGGGGTTGAGGCCCTGTGGAGAGGCCTGTGACCCTGTATAGGGGTCTGTTGCCCCGCAGAGGGGCATGTGGCGATGTAAAGAGAGCTGGATGGAGTTGTGGCCTGTAGAAAAGGCCATGTGGAGCGTGCTGGAGGGGCCTGTGGAAGGCTCTGGAGTAAGATGGGGGCCTATGAAGTCCTTTGCAGTAAACATCTAAATTTTCAAGCTTCGTGTCTGATTTGCAACAGAGTTGACTCCAATGTTGCCGAACTGCAACAAAAATTGACTCTTGTTGCAAAAGTGCAACATGATTGCCTGTGGAGAGAGCTGGATGGTGCTTGTGGCACTGTGGAAAGACCTGTGGCCCGGTAGTAGCCTGTGGTCCTGTGGAGAGAGCTGAAGGTGTTGTGGCCCTGTGGAAAGGCCTGTGACCCTGTATAGGGGTCCGTTGCCCTGTGGAGAGAGCTGGAGGGGCTTGTGCCCTATGGAAATGACTATGGCCATATAGAAAGGCCCTTTGGCCTTGAAGAGGGGGCTTGTGTCCTGCAGACGGGCCCTGTGTCTCTGTGGAGAGAGCTAAAGGGGGCTGTGGCCGTGCAGAAAGTGCATTTGGCCCTGTGGAGGGGAGCTATGGCTCTGTAAAGAGAGCATGTTGTCCTGTGGAGAAGAGTTGGAGGGGATTGTGGCCTGTGGAAATGCTTGTGGCCCGGCAGAAGGAGCCAGTGGTCCTGTGGAGAGAGCTGAAGGGGTTGAGGCCCTGTGGAAAGGCCTGTGACCCTGTATAGGGGTCTGTGGCCCTGCAGAGGGGCATGTGGCGATGTAAAGAGAGCTGGAGGGAGTTGTGGCCTGCGCAAAAGGCCATGTGGAGCGGGCTGGAGGGGCCTGTGGAAGGGTCTGAAGTAAGATTTGGGCCTATGAAGTCCTTTTTTCGGTAAACAACATGCAACATGATTGCCTGTGGAGAGAGCAAGAGGGACTTGTAGCACTGTGGAAAAGCCTGTGGCCGGGTAGGAGCCTGTGGTCCTGTGGAGAGAGCTGAAGGTGTTGTGGCCCTGTGGAAAGGCCTGTGACCCTGTATAGGGGTCCGTTGCCCTGTGGAGAGAGCTGGAGGGGCTTGTGCCCTATGGAAATGACTATGGCCATGTAGAAAGGCCTTTTGGCCTTGAAGAGGGGGCTTGTGTCCTACAGACGGGCCCTGTGTCTCTGTGGAGAGAGCTAAAGGGGGCTGTAGCCGTGCAGAAAGTGCATTTGGCCCTGTGGAGGGGAGCTATGGCTCTGTAAAGAGAGCTTGTTGTCCTGTGGAGAAGAGTTGGAGGGGATTGTGGCCCTGTGGAAATGCTTGTGGCCCGGCAGAAGGAGCCAGTGGTCCTGTGGAGAGAGCTGAAGGGGTTGAGGCCCTGTGGAAAGGCCTGTGACCCTGTATAGGGGTCTGTGGCCCCGCAGAGGGGCATGTGGCAATGTAAAGAGAGCTGGAGGGAGTTGTGGCCTGCGGAAAAGGCCATGTGGAGCGGGCTGGAGGGGCCTGTGGAAGGGTCTGAAGTAAGATTTGGGCCTATGAAGTCCTTTTTTCGGTAAACAACATGCAACATGATTGCCTGTGGAGAGAGCTAGAGGGACTTGTAGCACTGTGGAAAAGCCTGTCGCCGGGTAGGAGCCTGTGGTCCTGTGGAGAGAGCTGAAGGTGTTGTGGCCCTGTGGAAAGGCCTGTGACCCTGTTTAGGGGTCCGTTGCCCTGTGGAGAGAGCTGGAGGGGCTCGTGCCATATGGAAATGACTATAGCCATGTAGAAAGGCCTTTTGGCCTTGAAGAGGGCGCTTGTGCCCTGCAGACGGGCCCTGTGACTCTGTGGAGAGAGCTGTTGGGAGTTGTGGCCGTGTGGAAAGTGCATTTGGCCCTGTGGAGGTGAGCTATGGCCCTGTAAAGAGAGCTTCTTGTCTTGTGGAGAGAGCTGGAGGGTGTTGTGGCCCTGTGGAAAGGTCTGTGGCCCTATGGATAGGCCCTTTAGCCTTGTGGAAAGGTCTGTGGCCCTGTGGTGAGAGCTGGAAGGAGTTGTGGGCTGTGGAAAAGCCTGTGGTCCTGTGGAGACAGCTGAAGGGGTTGAGGCCCTGTGGAAAGGCCTGTGACCCTGTATAGGGGTCTGTAGCCCCGCAGAGGGGCATGTGGCGATGTAAAGAGAGCTGGAGGGAGTTGTGGCCTGAGGAAAAGGCCATGTGGAGCGGGCTGGAGAGGCCTGTGGAAGGCTCTGGAGTAAGATTTGAGCCTATGAAGTCCTTTGCAGTAAACAACATGCAACATGATTGCCTGTGGAGAGAGCTGGAGGGGCTTGTGGCACTGTTGAAAGGCCTGTGGCCCAGTAGGAGCCTGTGGTCCTGTGGAGAGAGCTGAAGGTATTGTGGCCCTGTGGAAAGGCCTGTGATCCTGTATAGCGGTCTGTTGCCCTGTGGAGAGAGCTGGAGGGGCTCGTGCCCTATGGAAATGACTATGGCCATGTAGAAAGGCCTTTTGGCCTTGAAGAGGGGGCTTGTGCCCTGCAGACGGGCCCTGTGACTCTGTGGAGAGAGCTGTTGGGAGTTGTGGCCGTGTGGAAAGTGCATTTGGCCCTGTGGAGGTGAGCTATGGCCCTGTAAAGAGAGCTTCTTGTCCTGTGGAGAGAGCTGGAGGGTGTTGTGGCCCTGTGGAAAGGTATGTGGCCCTATGGATAGGCCCTTTAGCCTTGTGGAAAGGGCTGTGGCCCTGTGGTGAGAGTTGGAAGGAGTTGTGGGCTGTGGAAAAGCCTGTGGTCCTGTGGAGACAGCTGAAGGGGTTGAGGCCCTGTGGAAAGGCCTGTGACCCTGTATAGGGGACTGTAGCCCCGCAGAGGGGCATGTGGCGATGTAAAGAGAGCTGGAGGGAGTTGTGGCCTGAGGAAAAGGCCATGTGGAGCGGGCTGGAGAGGCCTGTGGAAGGCTCTGGAGTAAGATTTGAGCCTATGAAGTCCTTTGCAGTAAACAACATGCAACATGATTGCCTGTGGAGAGAGCTGGAGGGGCTTGTGGCACTGAGGAAATGCCTGTGGCCCAGTAGGAGCCTGTGGTCCTGTGGAGAGAGCTGAAGGTGTTGTGGCCCTGCGGAAAGGCCTGTGACCCTGTATAGGAGTCCGTTGCCCTGTGGAGAGAGCTGGAGGGGCTCGTGCCGTATGGAAATGACTATAGCCATGTAGAAAGGCCTTTTGGCCTTGAAGAGGGCGCTTGTGCCCTGCAGACGGGCACTGTGACTCTGTGGAGAGAGCTGTTGGGAGTTGTGGCCGTGTGGAAAGTGCATTTGGCCGTGTGGAGGTGAGCTATGGCCCTGTAAAGAGAGCTTCTTGTCCTGTGGACAGAGCTGGAGGGTGTTGTGGCCCTGTGGAAAGCTCTGTGGCCCTATGGATAGGCCCTTTAGCCTTGTGGAAAGGGCTGTGGCCCTGTGGTGAGAGCTGGAAGGAGTTGTGGGCTGTGGAAAAGCCTGTGGCCCTGTGGAGACAGCTGAAGGGGTTGAGGCCCTGTGGAAAGGCCTGTGACCCTGTATAGGGGTCTGTGGCCCCGCAGAGGGGCATGTAGCGATGTAAAGAGAGCTGGAGGGAGTTGTGGCCTGAGGAAAAGGCCATGTGGAGCGGGCTGGAGAGGCCTGTGGAAGGCTCTGGAGTAAGATTTGAGCCTATGAAGTCCTTTGCAGTAAACAACATGCAACATGATTGCCTGTGGAGAGAGCTGGAGGGGCTTGTGGCACTGTGGAAAGGCCTGTGGCCCAGTAGGAGCCTGTGGTCCTGTGGAGAGAGCTGAAGGTGTTGTGGCCCTGTGGAAAGGCCTGTGACCCTGTATAGGGGTCCGTTGCCCTGTGGAGAGATCTGGAGGGGTCTCGTGCCCTATGGAAATGACTATGGCCATGTAGAAAGGCCTTTTGGCCTTGAAGAGGGCGCTTGTGCCCTGCAGACGGGCCCTGTGACTATGTGGAGAGAGCTTTTGGGAGTTGTGGCCGTGTGGAAAGTGCATTTGGCCCTGTGGAGGTGAGCTATTGCCCTGTAAAGAGAGCTTCTTGTCATGTGGAGAGAGCTGGACGGCGTTGTGGCCCTGTGGAAAGGTCTGTGGCCCTATGGATAGGAACTTTAGCCCTGTGGAAGGGGCTGTGGCGCTGTGGTGAGAGCTGAAAGGAGTTGTGGGCTGTGGAAAAGCCTGTGGTCCTGTGGAGACAGCTGAAGGGGTTGAGGCCCTGTGGAAAGGCCTCTGACCCTGTATAGGGGTCTGTGGCCCCGCAGAGGGGCATGTGGCGATGTAAAGAGAGCTGGAGGGAGTTGTGGCTTGCGGAAAAGGCCATGTGGAGCGGGCTGGAGGTGCCTGTGGAAGGCTCTGGAGTAAGATTTGGGCCTATGAAGTCCTTTGCAGTAAACAACATGCACCATGATTGCCTGTGGAGAGAGCTGGAGGGGCTTATGGCACTGTGGAAAGGCCTGTGGCCCGGTAGGAGCCTGTGGTCCTGTGGAGAGAGCTGAAGGTGTTGTGGTCACGCAAATGAGCCCTTTTAACTGATTAAAGGGGGGTGGAGGAGGCTGTGGCCCTGATGAAAGAGCTGAAAGGGGTTGTAGCCTTGTAGAAGGAGTCTGTGGTCCTCTGGAGAGAGCTGGAGGGGGTTATTGTCTTGGGGAAATGCCTATGGCCCTGCGGAGGGGACCTATGACCCTTTGAAAAAGGCCTTTGGCCTTTTGGAGGGGGCTGTTGCCTTGTAAAGGGAGCCTCTGTCCTTTTTAAGAGAGACAGAGGGGGTTGTGGCCTTATGGAAAGGCCTATGACACAGTGAAAGGGCCCTGTGGAGAGAGGTGAAGGCGGTTGTGGCCCTGTGTAAATGCCTGTAAACCTGTAGAAGGAGCCTGTGGTTCTGTGGAGAGAGCTTGAGGGGGGTTATGGCCCTATGGAAATGACTATGGCCCTGTGGAATGGACCTATAGCCCTTTGCAAAGGGCCTTTGGCCTTGTGGAGGGGGCTGTTGCCCTGCAGAAGGAGCCTGTGGCCCTGTTGAGAGAGCCAGAGGGGGTTGTGGCCCTATTTAAAGGCCAGTGGCCCTGTAGACTGGCCCCTTGGCCTTGATGAAGGGGCTTGTGCCCAGCAGACGGGCCCAGTGACTCTGTGGAGAGAGCTGGAGGGGATTGTGGCCATGTGGAAAGTGCATTTGGCCCTGTGGAGGGGAGCTATGGCTCTGTAAAGAGCATGAGGGCTGGCTATCGTGTGCCCACGGCTGTCTCCAGCCGGCCCTCAAGGTTTATATTTTTTATCATCATCTTATTTTTATTTTTATATAGCGCTTACATATTCCACAGCGCTTTACATACATTATTGTCGCTGTCCCCATTGGGGCTCACAATCTAGATTCCCTATCAGTGTGTCTTTGGAGTGTGGGAGGAAACCGGAGAACCCGGAGGAAACCCATGCAAACACGGGGAGAACATACAAACTCGTTTCAGATGTTGTCCTTGGTGGGATATAAATATAACACCCCCATGAAGGCTGGCTATCCGCGTGCACACGGCTCTCGCCAGCCAGCCCTAAAGGTTTATATTTTTATTTATAAGAAATGCAACCATGAAGGCTGGCTATCGTGTGCCCTTGGCTGTCACCAGCCAGCCCTCAAATTTTTTTATTTTTTTTAATAACATTAAAACCACGAGGGCTGGCTCTCGTGTGCCCACGGCTGTCTCCAGCCAGCCCTGAGGAAGCATTTGAAAAAAGAGAAAAAAAAGCTAAGGTTTGTATGTTATTTCATTTGAGATAAGGCTGCAGAAGGACTTGTGTATTTGGCCAATTGTCAGCAAAACATCTTGTAGTACAGAAAAGATAAGAGACTCCGTCTGCAGACGTCTGAAAAGTTGAGAGTGAACTCAATTGTAGAAGTGTGAAAAATCTGTCCATGTCACAAACTCAAAGTTATGGAGGGCACCATCTAATCACTATGGGATCAACATGCAGCATACCAAATATATATAAACATCGGCAAGAAGAAAAGGGGTATGCTCTTGTGCAGTGATCACCCAATCTAGACAATACTTCAATAAATTACAATGAATTATATTTTTTATAAATACATACAAACAATGTCACAATCCAATTCATGAAAACACAAGTAAAAGTTAATATAGTGGAATTACCCACTAATGGAAAGCCCACCTACTCCAAAATCCATCCCAGAAAAACACATGATTGTAATAGATCAAGTAAAGATCAAATATACACTTAGGCTGTCCCTGGTGATCAATTTTGCACATTAATATACTGACTGGCAAATCCGCCACCAGTATTAGAGGTAATGCACTATAGCACAAAATATATACTATAGCAGACAATATAATAAAATGTAAGAATCCAAGGCAAAAACCACACAAATACAGGGCATTAAACTGGTCAGTGCCATATATTCACACACCAGAAGAAACAATATCCAAAATACAAATAAATAAACACCCCATTCATGCTGTTAGTGCCCCTGCTATTCCTATTAGTACTGGAATCAATAATCACCACACATGGGCAGGGCCGGCTCCAGGTTTTTGTGGGCCCTAGGCGAAAGTCTCAGTGGGCCCCTTTAACACATATCACGATTCATAATGCACAGATACTGCAGAAATATATATATATATATATATAATATATATATATATATATATATATATATATATATAGTGTGTCCACGGCTGCCTCTAGCCAGCCATCAAATTAATATTTTTTCTTTAATAACACAAACACCATGTGGGCTGGCTATCGTGTGTCCACGGCTGCCTCTAGCCAGCCCTCAAATTTATTTTTTTTCTTTAATAACACAAACACCATGAGGGCTGGTTATCGTTTGTCCATGGCTGCCTCTAGCCAGCCCTCAAATTTATTTTTTTTCTTTAATAACACAAACACCATGTGGGCTGGCTATCGTTTGTCCACGGCTGCCTCTAGCCAGCCCTCAAATTTATTTATTTTCTTTAATAACACAAACACCATGTGGGCTGGCTATCGTGTGTCCACGGCTGCCTCTAGCCAGCCCTCAAATTTATTTATTTTTTTTAATAACACAAACACCATGAGGGCTGGCTATCGTGTGTCCACGGCTGCCTCTAGCCAGCCCTCAAATTTATTTATTTTCTTTAATAACACAAACACCATGTGGGCTGGCTATCGTGTGTCCACGGCTGCCTCTAGCCAGCCCTCAAATTTATTTATTTTCTTTAATAACACAAACACCATGTGGGCTGGCTATCGTGTGTCCACTGCTGCCTCTAGCCAGCCCTCAAATTTATTTATTTTCTTTAATAACACAAACACCATGTGGGCTGGCTATCGTGTGTCCACGGCTGCCTCTAGCCAGCCCTTAAATTTATTTTTTTTCTTTAATAACACAAACACCATGAGGGCTGGTTATCGTTTGTCCACGGCTGCCTCTAGCCAGCCCTAAATTTTTTTTTTCTTTAAAAACACAAACACCATGAGGGCTGGCTATCATGTGTCCACGGCTGCCTCTAGCCAGCCCTTAAATTTTTTTTTTCTTTAATAACACAAACACCATGAGGGCTGGCTATCATGTGTCCACGGCTGCCTCTAGCCAGCCCTCAAATTTATTTTTTTTCTTTAATAACACAAACACCATGTGGGCTGGCTATCGTTTGTCCACGGCTGCCTCTAGCCAGCCCTCAAATTTATTTATTTTCTTTAATAACACAAACACCATGTGGGCTGGCTATCGTGTGTCCACGGCTGCCTCTAGCCAGCCCTTAAATTTTTTTTTTTTCTTTAATAACACAAACACCATGAGGGCTGGTTATCGTTTGTCCACGGCTGCCTCTAGCCAGCCCTAAATTTTTTTTTTCTTTAATAACACAAACACCATGAGGGCTGGCTATCATGTGTCCACGGCTGCCTCTAGCCAGCCCTAAAATTATTATTTTTTCTTTAATAACACAAACACCATGAGGGCTGGCTATCGTGTGTCCACGGCTGCCTCTAGCCAGCCCTCAAATTTTTTTTTTCTTTAATAACACAAACACCATGAGGGCTGGCTTTGAGGAAGGGAGCTATGGGCCTGTAAAGTTAGCTTGTTGTCCTGTGGAGAAGAGTTTGAGGGGATTGTGGCCCTGTGGAAATGCTTGTGGCTCGGCAAAAGGAGCCAGTGGTTCTGTGGAGAGAGCTGAAGGGGTTGAGGCCCTGTGGAAAGGCCTGTGGCCCCGCAGAGGGGCATGTGGCGATGTAAAGAGAGCTGGAGGGAGTTGTGGCCTGCGGAAAAGGCCATGTGGAGCGGGGTGGAGGGGCCTTTGGAAGGGTCTGAAGTAAGATTTGGGCCTATGAAGTCCTTTTGCGGTAAACAACATGAAACATGATTGCCTGTGGAGAGAGCTGGAGGGACTTGTAGCACTGTGGAAAGGCCTGTGGCCGGGCTGGAGCCTGTGGTCCTGTGGAAGAGCTGAAGGTGTTGTGGCCCTGTGGAAAGGCCTGTGACCCTGTATAGCGGTCCGTTGCCCTGTGGAGAGAGCTGGAGGGGCTCGTGCCCTATGGAAATGACTATGGCCATGTAGAAAGGCCTTTTGGCCTTGAAGAGGGGGCTTGTGCCCTGCAGACGGGCCTTGTGTCTCTGTTGAGAGAGCTAAAGGGGGCTGTGGCCGTGCAGAGAGTGCATTTGGCCCTGTGGAGGGGAGCTATGGCCCTTTAAAGAGAGCTTGTTGTCCTGTGGAGAAGAGTTGGAGGGGATTGTGGCCCTGTGGAAAGGCTTGTAGCCCGGCAGAAGGAGCAGTGGTCCTGTGGAGAGAGCTGAAGGGGTTGAGGCCCTGTGGAAAGGCATGTGACCCTGTATAGGGGTCTGTGGCCCCGCAGAGGGGCATGTGGCGATGTAAAGAGAGCTGGAGGGAGTTGTAGCCTGAGGAAAAGGCCATGTGGAGCGGGCTGGAGGGGCCTGTGGAAGGCTCTGGAGTAAGGTTTGGGCCTATGAAGTCCTCTGCAGTAAACAACATGCAACATGATTGCCTGTGGAGAGAGCTGAAGCTGTTGTGGCCCTGTGGAAAGGACTGTGACCCTGTACAGGGGTCCGTTGCCCTGTGGAGAGAGCTGGAGGTGCTCGTGCCCTATGGGAATGACTATGGCCATGTAGAAAGGCCTTTTGGCCTTGAAGAGGGGCTTGTGCCCTGCAGACGGGCCCTGTGACTCTGTGGAGAGGGCTGTTGGGAGTTGTGGCCGTGTGGAAAGTGCATTTGGCCCTGTGGAGGTGAGCTATGGCCCTGTAAAGAGAGCTTCTTGTCCTGTGGAGAGAGCTGGAGCGTGTTGTGGCCCTGTGGAAAGGTCTGTGGCCCTATGGATAGGCCCTTTAGCCTTGTGGAAGGGGCTGTGGCCCTGTGGTGAGAGCTGGAAGGAGTTGTGGGCTGTGGAAAAGCCTGTGGTCCTGTGGAGAGAGCTGAAGGGGTTGAGGCCCTGTGGAAAGGCCTGTGACCCTGTATAGGGGTCTGTTGCCCCGCAGAGGGGCATGTGGCGATGTAAAGAGAGCTGGAGGGAGTTGTGGCCTGAGGAAAAGGCCATGTGGAGCCGGCTGGAGGGGCCTGTGGAAGGCTCTGGAGTAAGATTTGGGCCTATGAAGTCCTTTGCAGTAAAAAACATGCAACATGATTGCCTGTGGAGAGAGCTAGAGGGGCTTGTGGCACTGTGGAAAGTCCTGTGGCTCAGTAGGAGCCTGTGGTCCTGTGGAGAGAGCTGAAGGTGTTGTGGTCACTCAATTGAGCCCTTTTAACTGATTAAAGGGGGGCGGAGGAGGCTGTGGCCCTGATGAAAGAGCTCAAAGGGGTTGTAGTCTTGTAGAAGGAGCCTGTGGTCCTGTGGAGAGAGCTGGAGTTGGTTATTGCCTTGGGGAAATGCCTATGGCCCTGCGAAAGGGACCTGTGGCCCTTTGAAAAAGGCCTTTGGCCTTGTGGAGGGGCTGTTGCCTTGTAAAGGGAGCCTCTGTCCTTTTTGAGAGAGACAGAGGGGGTTGTGGCCTTATGGAAAGGCCTATGACACAGTGAAAGCGTCCTGTCGCCTTGTGGAGAGAGGTGAAGGCGGATGTGGCCCTGTGTATATGCCTGTAAACCTGTAGAAGGAGCCTGCGGTTCTGTGGAGAGAGCTTGAGGGGGGTTATGGCCCTATGGAAATGACTATGGCCCTGTGGAATGGACCTATGGCCCTTTGCAAAGGGCCTTTGGCCTTGTGGAGGGGGCCCTTGCCCTGTAGAAGGAGCCTGTGGCCCTCTTGAGAGAGCCAGAGGAGGTTGTGGCACTATTTAAAGGCCAGTGGCCCTGTAGAAAGGCCCCTTGGCCTTGATGAAGGGGCTTGTGCCCTGCAGACGGGCCCCATGACTCTGTGTAGAGAGCTGGAGGGGGTTGTGGCCATGTGGAAAGTGCATTTGGCCCTGTGGAGGGGAGCTATGGCCCTGTAAAGAGAGCCTGTTGTCCTGTGGAATTGGAGGGGATTGTGGCCCTGTGGAAAGGCTTGTGGCCCGGCAGAAGGAGCCAGTGGTCCTGTGGAGAGAGCTGAAGGGGTTGAGGCCCTGTGGAGAGGCCTGTGACCCTGTATAGGGATCTGTTGCCCCGCAGAGGGGCATGTGGCGATGTAAAGAGAGCTGGATGGAGTTGTGGCCTGTGGAAAAGGCCATGTGGAGCGTGTTGGAGGGGCCTGTGGAAGGGTCTGAAGTAAAATTTGGGCCTATGAAGTCCTTTTTTCGGTAAACAACATGCAACATGATTGCCTGTGGAGAGAGCTAGAGGGACTTGTAGCACTGTGGAAAAGCCTGTCGCCGGGTAGGAGCCTGTGGTCCTGTGGAGAGAGCTGAAGGTGTTGTGGCCCTGTGGAAAGGCCTGTGACCCTGTATAGCGGTCCGTTGCCCTGTGGAGAGAGCTTGAGGGGCTCGTGCCCTATGGAAATGACTATGGCCATGCAGAAAGGCCTTTTGACTTTGAAGAGGGGGCTTGTGCCCTGCAGACGGGCCCTGTGACTCTGTGGAGAGGGCTGTTGGGAGTTGTGGCCGTGTGGAAAGTGCATTTGGCCCTGTGGAGGTGAGCTATGGCCCTGTAAAGAGAGCTTCTTGTCCTGTGGAGAGAGCTGGAGGGTGTTGTGGCCATGTGGAAAGGTTTGTGGCCCTATGGATAGGCCCCTTGGCCTTGTGGAAGGGGCTGTGGCCCTGTGGTGAGAGGTGGAAGGAGTTGTGGGCTTTGGAAAAGCCTGTGGTCCTGTGGAGACAGCTGAAGGGGTTGAGGCCCTGTGGAAAGGCCTGTGACCCTGTATAGGGGTCTGTGACCCCGCAGAGGGGCATGTGGCAATGTAAAGAGAGCTGGAGGGAGTTGTGGCCTGAGGAAAAGGCCATGTGGAGTGGGCTGGAAAGGCCTGTGGAAGGCTCTGGAGTAAGATTTGGGCCTATGAAGTCCTTTGCAGTAAACAACATGCAACATGATTGCCTGTGGAGAGAGCTGGAGGGGCTTGTGGCACTGTGGAAAGGCCTGTGGCCCAGTAGGAGCCTGTGGTCCTGTGGAGAGAGCTGAAAGTGTTGTGGCCCTGTGGAAAGGCCTGTGACCCTGTATAGGGGTCCGTTGCCCTGTGGAGAGAGCTGGAGGGGCTTGTGCCCTATGGAAATGACTATGGCCATGTAGAAAGGCCTTTTGGCCTTGAAGAGGGGGCTTGTGCCCTGCAGACGGGCCTTGTATCTCTGTGGAGAGAGCTAAAGGGGGCTGTGGCCATGCAGAAAGTGCATTTGGCCCTGTGGAGGGGAGCTATGGCCCGGTAAAGAGAGCTTGTTGTCGTGTGGAGAAGAGTTGGAGGGGATTGTGGCCCTGGGGAAAGGCCTGTGACCCTGTATAGGGGTCCGTTGCCCTGTGGAGAGAGCTGGAGGGGCTCGTGCCCTATGGAAATGACTATGGCCATGTAGAAAGGCCTTTTGGCCTTGAAGAGGGGGCTTGTGCCCTGGAGACGGGCCTTGTGACTCTGTGGAGAGAGCTGTTGGGAGTTGTGGCCGTGTGGAAAGTGCATTTGGCCCTGTGGAGGTGAGCTATGGCCCTGTAAAGAGAGCTTCTTGTCCTGTGGAGAGAGCTGGAGGGTGTTGTGGCCCTGTGGAAATGTCTGTGGCCCTATGGATAGGCCCTTTAGCCTTGTGGAAGGGGCTGTGGCCCTGTGGTGAGAGCTGGAAGGAGTTGTGGGCTGTGGAAAAGCCTGTGGTCCTGTGGAGAGAGCTGAAGGGGTTGAGGCCTTGTGGAAAGGCCTGTGACCCTGTATAGGGGTCTGTGGCCCCGCAGAGGGGCATGTGGCGATGTAAAGAGAGCTGGAGGGAGTTGTGGCCTGCGGAAAAGGCCATGTGGAGCGGGCTGGAGGGGCCTGTGGAAGGGTCTGAAGTAAGATTTGGGCCTATGAAGTCCTTTTGCGGTAAACGACATGAAACATGATTGCCTGTGGAGAGAGCTGGAGGGACTTGTAGCACTGTGGAAAGGCCTGTGGCCGGGCTGGAGCCTGTGGTCCTGTGGAAGAGCTGAAGGTGTTGTGGCCCTGTGGAAAGGCCTGTGACCCTGTATAGCGGTCCGTTGCCCTGTGGAGAGAGCTGGAGGGGCTCGTGCCCTATGGAAATGACTATGGTCATGCAGAAAGGCCTTTTGGCTTTGAAGAGGGGGCTTGTGCCCTGCAGACGAGCCCTGTGACTCTGTGGAGAGGGCTGTTGGGAGTTGTGGCCGTGTGGAAAGTGCATTTGGCCCTGTGGAGGTGAGCTATGGCCCTGTAAAGAGAGCTTCTTGTCCTGTGGAGAGAGCTGGAGGGTGTTGTGGCCATGTGGAAAGGTCTGTGGCCCTATGGATAGGCCCTTTGGCCTTGTGGAAGGGGCTGTGGCCCTGTGGTGAGAGGTTAAAGAAGTTGTGGGCTGTTGAAAAGCCTGTGGTCCTGTGGAGACAGCTGAAGGGGTTGAGGCCCTGTGGAAAGGCCTGTGACCCTGTATAGGGGTCTGTGGCCCCGCAGAGGGGCATGTGGCGATGTAAAGAGAGCTGGAGGGAGTAAACAACATGCAACATGATTGCCTGTGGAGAGAGCTGGAGGGGCTTGTGGCACTGTGGAAAGGCCTGTGGCCCAGTAGGAGCCTGTGGTCCTGTGGAGAGAGCTGAAGGTGTTGTGGCCCTGTGGAAAGGCCTGTGACCCTGTATAGGGGTCCGTTGCCCTCTGGAGAGAGCTGGAGGGGCTTGTGCCCTATGGAAATGACTATGGCCATGTAGAAAGGCCTTTTGGCCTTGAAGAGGGGGCTTTTGCCCTGCAGACGGGCCTTGTGTCTCTGTGGAGAGAGCTAAAGGGGGCTGTGTCCATGCAGAAAGTGCATTTGGACCTGTGGAGGGGAGCTATGGCCTGGTAAAGAGAGCTTGTTGTCCTGCAGAGAAGAGTTGGAGGGGATTGTGGCCCTGTGGAAAGGCTTGTAGCCCGGCAGAAGGAGGCAGTAGTTCTGTGGAGAGAGCTGAAGGGGTTGAGGCCCTGTGGAAAGGCATGTGACGCTGTATAGGGGTCTGTGGCCCCGCAGAGGGGCATGTGGCGATGTAAAGAGAGCTGGAGGGAGTTGTGGCCTGAGGAAAAGGCCATGTGGAGTGGGCTGGAGGGGCCTGTGGAAGGCTCTGGAGTAAGATTTGGGCCTATGAAGTCCTCTGCAGTAAACAACATGCAACATGATTGCCTGTGGAGAGAGCTGAAGGTTTTGTGGCCCTGTGGAAAGGCCTGTGACCCTGTATAGGGGTCCGTTGCCCTGTGGAGAGAGCTGGAGGGGCTCGTGCCCTATGGAAATGACTATGGCCTTGTAGAAAGGCCTTTTGGCCTTGAAGAGGGGGCTTGTGCTCTGCAGACGGGCCTTGTGTCTCTGTGGAGAGAGCTAAATGGGGCTGTGTCCATGCAGAAAGTGCATTTGGCCCTGTGGAGGGGAGCTATGGTCCTGTAATGAGAGCTTGTTGTCCTGTGGAGAAGAGTTGGAGGGTATTGTGTCCCTGTGGAAATGCTTGTGGCCCGGCAGAAGGAGCCTATGGTACTGTGGAGAGAGTTGAAGGGGTTGTTTGCCCGCAGAGGGGCATGTAGTGATGTAAAGAGAGCTGGAGGGAGTTTTGCTCTGCTAAAAAAGGCCATGTGGAGTGGGCTGGAGGGGCCTGTGGAAGGCTCTGGAGTAGGATTGGGGCCTATGAAGTCTTTTGCAGTAAACAACATGCAACATGATTGCCTGTGGAAAGAGCTGGAGGGGCTTGTGGCACTGTGTAAAGGCCTGTGGCCCGGTAGGAGCCTGTGGTCCTGTGGAGAGAGCTGAAGGATCTTGTGGCCCTGTGGAAAGGCCTGTGACCCTGTATAGTGGTCTGTTGCCCTGTGGAGAGAGCTGGAGGGGCTTGTGGCCCTGAGGAAAGGGCCTATGGCCCTGTGGAGAGAGCTAAAGGTGGGTGCGGCCCTGTGGAAAGGCCTGTGACCCTGAAGAGGGATCTGTGGCCCTTCAAATGGGCCTGTTGCCCTGTGGAGAGAGCTGGAGTGGGTTATGGCCCTGTGGAAATGCCTATGGCACTGCGGAAAGGGACCTCTGGCCCTTTGCAAAGGGTCATTGGCCTTGTGGAGTGGGCTATTGCCCTGTTGACGGGCCTGTGGCCCTGTGTGATTGTTGATAGCCTGACAAATCATCCCATAAAAACTTGCATATTTTTCAAGGATCCTGTAGCTTAAAGATGTTTCCTGACAATTCACTTTAATGTTCAGGAAGCATCCTACAGCAACAAGATTCTTAAAAAATACACAAGTGTTGAACACTGTGTAGCTTTGTGGTTACTTACCAATTAATCTTCTCTGCTGCAACTTGAGTAGTGCTTCTTACCTTTGACCTACAGGAAGAGGTGTGCATGAGAGAGAGTCATTGAGAGGCACATAGAGGCAAAGAAGGGAGCAAAGGGGCAAAGGTAGGCACATAGAGGGATGCAAAAGGTAAATAGAAGCACAGGGAGGGACAGAGAGGCACAGAGACCGATAGAGAGCCACAGATGGGCAAAGACAGAGATTGAGATGCTCGTGAAGGCACAGAGACAAAAAAAGGCACTTTGGATGGAAAGAGAGCACCAGAGAGAGAGCATGCGAGAGAGTGGTGCAATGGGGAGAGATCAAAAGCGAGTGCCAGTGATGCACTGGAGACTGAGAGAGCACAAAAGAGAGCAGTGCACTATAAAGACAGAGGAGTGCCAGAGAGCGGTGCAGTAGGGAGAAAGAGAACACATCAGAGAGTGGTGCACTGGAAAGAGAGTGAAAGAGCACCAGAGAGCATTGCACTGCGGAGAGAGAAAGAGAGAAAGAGACAGAAAGCAGTGTGCCAGTGTAAAAGGGCACCAGAGAGTGATGCACTGACTGGACAAATGGTCATTTTTATAGGCAGTTCTACATGTCGGGTTGCTGGACAGCTGGGGGTCATGCTTACCGTTGTTAGGGATGGTAATATATTCTGCTTCCCTAGGCCTGATTTCCAGGGACTGCACTGCTCTGACTGGCAGGAGCACTTTTATGGCTACCTGACCTTTAAATTATTATGGATTCTAGTAATACTGACAAAGCATTAGACTAAACGGCTCAGAAACCTGACGGTAGTAAATGATTGTGCCATTTGAACAGTTGTCAGAATTGTTTCATCATAGCCATAGGACTTCCACTTTATATTTATCTTTAAAATAGTTATTAAAAGGACTCTGTCACCAGGTTTTTGACATCCCATCGGACAGCAGCATAATGTAGAGATAGAAATCCTGATCCAGCAATGTTTCACTTACTGAGCTCCTTGCTGTCATTTTGATAAAATTACTGTTTTCTCTGTTGCAGATTTGGCAGCTCCCAAGTATGACTTGACTACTGGAGTAGTGCTCTAATGATAATCTCCAGATGATTTAACAGTGTTTTAATGCAAACTACACTGAGCAGCCTAGTAAGTGATACATCACTGGAATAAAGATGTCTGTGTCCACATTATGGTGCGCTCAGATGAGATGGCTAAAACCTGGTGACATAATCCCTTTAACACTAATACAAACAGTACAAATGTTTATAATAAAGAAAATCTTCTCCCATTGCTTCGAGGGCCCCGTTCACCTGGAATTGTAGAACAACCTAGAATAGAAAAGAAACAAATAAAACATGAATTCAGAAACTTTAACAAGACCGGAACTTTAGTCTCCGAAACACCTCATTCTTTCTTGGGAGCTGATCACTGCCGTCTTCTTAATCTCTTTAAAGGAAAGAAGGGGAATACATATGTTAAAACCGAAATGTTTATTGTTCAAGGACAATGTGAATGAGTATATTGACCAATTACCCTGGGTGTTTCCTTTTCCTCAACTGCATCCCTGTCTTCATGGACCTTGTTGTGACCCTAGGTTCGATTGGTGCTCTCCGCCTGATATAAATAATAACATTACATTTTCTGGGCACTTAGAGTGGTATAAGGATATCGTCTATCAATCCTAAAAGTTTAGGCATCGAGGTTTGTTCTGCGATGGAGATATCATCAATAAACGCCTGTAATATACCCTTCCGCATACTGTCTACAAGTGGCCGCTACTGAGAGCACTTTGCCTGGGTATAGGTGCTGAGGATGCTCGGAAGAACAAGTCATTGTCCATAACATCACAAGCTATGTACAGTTTGCCAACTCCTACTAGCTTGCTTGATTTAATAATATACCCACCTTTGAGTCTTAGTATTTAAATTTGACACACCGAGGTCCTCTGTTTCACCCTGGGCACTGTAGTCTTCAGCTTGCTGGACCATTTGCTCCTCTTCTCCATTGCTCCCTTCTGCTTCTCTTTAGGGGAGATAGAAAACAGAATATTACATTTTATCAACAATTTGGTGAAATAGATCATAACTGCTTTGCAATAAATTACCTTGAGCTGCTGGGTTGAGGTTGATTTTCCGATGATTTCCCTGCTGCCAAGACCAGTGTGTATGCTTGGCAGAGTTCTCCTAACGTTTTTTCTCTGTAATTCCTCTCTGCTGTCATGTTGGAATGACTGAGATATTTGGAGAAAAGATACCTCTGTGTCTCTGTTAAATGTGACACGGTCCATGTTTCACAAGTTTTTCTTGCCACCTGACTAGAGATGGATTTAAGTTTGTACCTAGATAGCAATAGAGTAGATCATAAATACATGGCACAACATCTAATATGTAGGATTTTTAACTTTTAAGACTTACTTCTTCTGGTAGCGATGAAGGTCGGTAGATACATTATATATCTGTCTTCCTGTAGTCGATAAGAAGAATTTATCTGGACTGTCTTTTTTGGCCAGCACCCGTCTCACTTTTTTAAAGTAGATGTTAAACCACTGTAAATAAACAAAACAAAAAACAGTAAACCACTTAATAAAAATTGAGTTGGGCCCTTCAATATTAAGATAAGAAAATTTGAAATAGACTAAATTAATTACTGGAGTCAATGACCGCACCAACGTGAGGGAGGGATGTGCCTGACCAGGAGAGCGAAACCTACAGACTAAAAGGGCGGTATCTCTCCTCCGCCTCAGTTGGATTTCAGAGCATGATAGGTAGTGTTGAGCCACCCTCGTAGTGTTCGAGTTCGGTTCGGTTCGTCGAACACCCATGTGTTCGCCGAACTGTTCGTCGAACTGTTCGTCGAACACCTTCGAACACCGTTAAAACCAATGGCAGGCAAACAAAAACACATAGAAACACATAGAAAACACCTTCAAAGGTGTCCAAAAGCTGACAAACTGCTCAGAAGACATAACTAACACATGGAAAAGTGACAAGTACATATAGTCATGCGAAAATAAAAGTGGTGGAGGAGTAAAAGGAGGGGGAGACACAGGTATAGGCATGTCATGCCCTTCTAAAATCCAAAAAGTGAGAAGCCGACACGGCCAGTCCGCTCCTGCCCGTGCCACCTCCATGTCGCCGGGTTTGTGCCAGAGCCGCGGTGAACCCTGACGGCCAGCCCCCCTCTCCCAATACTGGTGCCTGTCCGCTGGTGGGTTGAGCGAGCCCCCCTGTGGTGGAGGCAGCTCTAAGCTTTTTAATTTAAATTGTCTCTCTAATTTGAATGAATACATTTTAAATCCATTTACAAGGATCTATTGGAGGGCAAGTCTCATGCCAGCAGCCGCGGTAATTCCAGCTCCAGTAGCGTCCACTAAAGCTGCTGCAGTTAAAAAGCTTTTATAAGGATCGAGCTCGGCTGTCCACCGCAAGGCATCCTACTGCCAGTCCCAGCCCCTATGCCTTGGGGTGCCTCCTGATGCTCTTCACTAAGTATCCCATGGTCCCGAAGCATTTCCTTTGAAAAAATTAAGTGTCTAAACTACAGGTGGTGTAGCTTGCTTAACAGCCGGGATAATCCGCTGACTAGCAGACACTGCTACTAGGCACAAAGTATTTCCTGGGCTAGATGCAGTTAAAAATTTGTAATTAGATACTCTCGTTGGATGCTGAGAAAGCATTCCATAGAGTCTCCTGGCACGCCATATATGATTCTCTTAAAAAGCTTGGGGTAGGGGTCTAGGGGACCCTTTTATAGCCAAAATCACGGCCCTGTATCGCAATACGTCACCTAGGCTGAAGATAAATGGAACTGTAGCACCCTGAGGGCTCGGTTGCTACAGACGTATTGCACCTCACCCAGAGGTGTGATATCTCACTCTCAGGTAAGGATGGAGTGTGGATCAGGACCCGACACCTGCATGCATTACACCACATTGCCGTGGGGCAGGGCGACCAATATGCCCCTGAGATGGGCACGACAGTCCCTGTCCCTGGCTGGAGTGGGGGGAGGGAACACTGAGGAAGGGGAACCCTGTAGTGCAGGAGCAGGGAGGAAGCAGTTCCTGGGTGCATTGAGAAGAGAGTATAAAAGGTGGGCACCATCTTAGTTCAGTGCAGAGAAGTCTGAGCAGAAGTGGCAGGGAGCAGGGGCTCTGCATGAGCTCTGCTCCGGAGGCGGGCCTAGTAACAGAGGCCCAGGCCTGGAAGAGGGAGAAGGAAGGAAGAGGAGCGGAGAAGGCTCCAGGAACGAGGAATGAAGGGATCCCAGGGGTGCGGACGGGCGAGTCGCCACCGCACGCCCGAATCCACCTGCGTGGAGGGGTCAGGCCAAAGGGGGAGACCGGTCCCCGAAACTAGTGGAGGCAGGAAACGACCCTCAGCTAGAAACTGGAGGCTGTGACATTTTATGTGGCGCAGCCCCTCGCTACACCCGCTAGGAAGGCACCACATAGGGTCAGGGAAACTGGCGCCAAGTTTACCAAGAGGAGGCCCGAGGCAGCCGGACAGAAGTGTTGGTAAGAAAGGTCAGACAAAGGACACACAAAGGGGGTCCTGTGAAGTGCTCCAAAGTTATCTGGGAGTTGTCTGAGCCCCTCACCTGGTGAGCACAGTACGACGTGGGCAGCCGTTACCTGCAGACGTGGTCTGGATAATAAGAACTGTGAGTAAAGGCCCTGGACTGCATCACTGACTCCGTGTCGTTACTGCTGCTGCCCTGCACCATCACCCCCATCCTCCGCATACACTGCCCTGAGGCTATACTCCTCCCGTGGGGAGTTATGCTACGCTCTGCTGCACCCACAACACCAGCCTCAGCGGTCTGCCCTGTAGCGGCGGTTCACTCTGACCGCAATCCACGGGTGGCGTAGTCGGACATTTAAACATCAAAACCACATAAATAGTTCCGCCACTGGTTTGACCGCCCTGAGCCACGGAACCGGGTCGCCGCCACGAAGACTACAACCACCAGCATCCACCAAAAAGGGTCCGGCTCCGGGTGTCCCAAGGCCCAGGGGGTGCGTCAGAACATTTTCATCACCTTTCACAATCACCAATGGGACAAGGCAGGGATGTCCTCTGTCCCCTCTCTTATACATCCTAGTGACGGAGCACCTGCTCTCATCAATTCGCCATAACCCCAATATTAGGTGGATTGAGGTGGGAGGCACCGAGTACAAGTGCTCTCTATTTGCTGATGATGTCCTAGTATATATCACTCAATCACATATATCCATCCCTGCTGTTATGGCTGAAATAGATCACTTTGTTACATGGTAAAATTTTAAAATCAATGCAGCGAAGTCTGAGGCCCTCGATGTCTCCCTCCCCAAATCCATATAGGATTCCATCCAGTCCAACTTTCCCTTTGCCTGGCCCTCACAGGGTATCAAATACTTAGGAATTCCTATTCATAGAGACCTCTCCCATCTATGTTATCTTAATTTTGGGCCCTTTATTGAACAATTCCATACAGACCACGGTTGGCAAGTTAGAACTGTAAGATTCACTACGTGAACCACTGGTGTTTTGTGGAAAAGCACATGTACACTGCGTTCCAAATTATTATGCAAAAAGTGTTTAGGAGTGATAAGGGAAGAATTTGTTTGTTTGTCAGTTAAACTCATTGATGGTGATGTGTGTCAGGGCTCTTTATATCACTGTAAGCAATTGCAGACACCTGTGCTAATTAGTTTGGCAGGTGTGTCCAATGAAAGGCAAGACTACTTAAGAAGGCTCTCTCACATTATTAAGCAGCCTACATTTTCTGCCAAAATGGGAAAGAAAAAGGATGTGTCGGCTGCTGAGAAGCAACAAATTGTGGAGTGTTTAGGTCAAGGCATGACTATAATCAACATTGTGCGATGATCAGGATGAAGTGTCTTGGCAATCAAGAAGTATGTAGCTGATTCACAGTACACACGTGTGCGTGCTGATAAGGGCAAATTGAGGACTCTTTCCTACAGGCAATTACGTCAGGTTAAAAGAGCAGCGGCAAGAAAGCCTTGTCATAGCAGCAGACAAGTTTTTGAAGCTGCTGGTGCCTCCAACGTCCCCCGAACAACAAGATGCAGGGTCCTTCAGAGGTTTGCAGCTGTGCATACGCCATCCTGTCGACCTCCTCTATCCACTTCACACAAGCAGAAACGGCTCCAGTGGGCCAAACATTACATGAAGACTGATTTCAAAACTGTTTTGTTCACGGATGAGTGCCGTGCAGCGCTCGATGGTCCAGATGGATGGAGTGGAGGATGGCTGGTTGATGGACACCCCACGCAAACACGGCTACAGCGCCAACAAGGAGGAGGTGGAGTAATGTTTTGGGCTGGAATCATGGGGAGAGAGATTGTCGGCCCCTTTAGGATCCCTGAAGGCGCTAAAGATGAACTCCATAATGTATGTGGATTTTCTCAAACAGCACTTCCTGCCATGGTTCAAGAAGAAGAACCGTGTATTTCACAGCAAGATCATTTTTCTGCATGATAATGCACCATCTCATGCTGCACATAAAACATCTGCATCTCTGGCTGATATGGGCATAAAAGGGGACAAACTTATGGTGTGACCCCCATGCTCCCCTGACCTCTACCCCATTCAGAACCTTTGGAGCATCATTAAAAGGAGTGTCTATGATGGCGGGAGGCAGTTCACATCTAAGCAACAGCTCTGGGAGGGTATTCTGTCCTCATGCAAAACAATTGAAGCAGAAACCATCCAAAACCTGACAAATTCAATGGACGAGAGAGTTCAGAAGCTCCTTTCGAACAAGGGGTCCTATGTGAAAATGTAACATCACCTACAATAAAGTTTTGAGTTGAAAACTGTTTGATTTCAGTTTCTAACAACCTGCTAATGCTTATAATTTCAAAAATGACCATTTTTTTGGTCTTTATTAAAATGAAAAGGTTGATCGAAAAGTTTGGGGGATCTAAGAGTGTGGCAACCCAGTAGTCATGATTACTTCGAATTCTGACAATATGAGGGTCATGCTGCAGGTAGTGCAGCAAGAAGGCACTTATGTGTCTTGCGCATCTCGGAGCCCCAAAATTATTTTCCGGGCTAGATGCAGCTAAAAATTATTTTTAATTTTAAATCTGGTGGAGCTTATTATAGATGGCCTAATAGGATCAGTGCTGCACACTGCTACAAAGCCCAAATTATTTTCCAGTCAAGATACAGATAAACATGATTAGTAATTTGAAAGCTTAAAACGGTTGGTAGGGTGATTTTAACCAATCATCAAGCTTTTACTCTCCCCAGGATGACACAGGGGTAGAAAAGTCATTTCGGATCCATGATTTGTTCATCTTTATGAACGTGAGTCTGTCTACATTATCAGTGGAGAGCCGCGTGCGCTTATCTGTCAGCAGACCACCAGCAGCGCTGAACACACGTTCAGACAGAACGCTGGCTGCGGGGCATGACAAGATCTCCAAGGCGTAAGTGGCTAGCTCCGGCCATTTATCCAGATTGGAAGCCCAAAAAGAGCAAGGGTCCAGTGACACAGTCGTGGCTTCAATGTTTACTTGGAGATACTCCTGTACCATCGTCTCTAGGCGTTGACTATGTGTCAGACTTCTTGTCTCCTGTGGCCTTGCAAAGGATGGGCTAAAAAAGTGGTGAAATGATTCCGCAAAATTGATGTTACCAGCAGATACTGTGGTTCTGTTACGGTTTGAGTGCTGAACACTTGACGGTCCCACGGTTGGCAAGTTGGAACTGTGAGATTCACTACGTGCACCACTGGTATTTTGTGGAAAAGCACATGTAAGATTCTGCAACAGTCTCTGCTGATACTCCTGCATGTGTGCATCCCTTTCTATGGCAGGAATAATTTCTGCAAATTTACTTTTGTACCGGGGATCTAACAGTGTGGCAACCCAGTAGTCAGGATTATTTCTAATTCTCACAATTCGAGGGTCATGTTGCAGGTAGTGCAGCAAGAAGGCACTCATGTGTGTTGCGCATCCAGGAGCACCAAGTCCCTGTTGTGTTGGTGGCGAGGTAACAATCATGCTTCCTTCCTCTGTCCTCTCCCCCCAACCTCGCACAACAGAAATGTGATCAAGGTCTCCCTCATCTGATGAGTCTTCCATCAGTTCGTCCTCCACTTCTTCCTGGGCTCCTGCACCTTCCTCACTAGTTTGGCTGCTACCATGCGCCCTGGTAAAACCATCTCCCCCACCCTCACATGCCTGCCGCCTTGGTGCTGCCGACCTTCTGGACCTTGCAGATGTTAGCCCTTCCGCATACAACTCCTCCTCCTCTACTTCCTCCACCTCCTCTTGTGCCACCACCTGACTCCGAATTCTGTTTAACATGTGCTCCAGCATGTAAATCACCGGAATAGTCATGCTGATAATGGCATCGTCAGCACTAAACATCTTCGTCGCCATTTCAAAACTGTGCAGAAGGGTGCATAGGTCCCTGATCTGAGACCACTCCTCCAGCGTGATTTGCCCCACCTCTGAATCTCGTTGGCCCAGGCTATACGTCAGAACGTATTGCACCAGGGCTTGTCGGTGCTGCCACAGTCGCTGCAACATGTGCAGAGTTGAATTCCACCGTCATCGCATTTTAGCCGGTGAAGTGGCAGGCCCAACGACTTCTGTAGAGATGTAAGTCGCTGAGCTGCGGGATGCGAACGGCGGAAGTGAGCACACAGCGACCGTGCCCTCTGCAGAAGGCCATCTAGTCTGGGATAGTGGGCTAAAAATTGCTGGACAACCAGGTTCAACACGTGAGCCATACAAGGCACGTGTGTGACATTGCCCCGGCGAAGGGCCGCACCCAGGTTTGCAGCATTGTCGCACACGGCCTTCCCTGGTTTCAGGTCCAGTGGAGACAACCATTCATGAAATTGGTTCTCCAGAGCTGACCACAACTCCTCAGCTGTGTGACTCACATTTCCCAGACATTTCAATGTAAAAACCGCCTGATGACGTTGAGCCCTACTGCCAGCATAGTAAGGAGGTGTGCAGGATCCCTTCTGCGCAGTTAGAAAGCTTGTGGCATGACCAGACAGGCTTTGGGTGCAGGTGGAAGACCGAGAGGAGGTTGAGGAGGCAGAAGCAGTGGAGGAACTTTGACATAAAGAGGATTGACGCACAACTCGTGGGGACGGCAAGACTTGGACAGCAGCCCCTTTTCCTGCTGTCACCATAGTTACCCAGTGCCCAGTCAGCGACATGTAACGCCCCTGTCCATGCCTACTCGTCCAAGTGTCTGTGGTGAAATGCACCCTGTCACACACAGAGTTTCTCAAAGAAGCGGTGATGTTGTGTGCGACATGCTGGTGGAGCGCAGGCACACCTTTCTTTGAGAAGTAGTGCCGACTGGGCATCTGGTACTGGGGTACTGCGACGGACATAAGGTCTCGAAAATCCTCTGTGTCCACCAGGCAGAAAGGCAGCATTTCTGTAGCCAAGAGCTTGCAGATGGTGAAATTCAACCTCTTAGCTTTCCTTAGGAGGAAATGGTCTTTTACTTGTCCACATCGGAGGGACCGAGGGCACTAGCAAAAAAGAAGCAAGACAAAAATATATCTCATACCCTACCATAATTATATATAAATGTAAAGCAAAATTGCATAATAAATATAGGGTACTTAGTGAACTATTTTTGATCAAAAAAAGTATACAAGCCGTCCCACCAGCGGCAAGGTGACCCTAAATTGGGACGGTACCTATACTGCCTATATTAAAAACCTTACTGTATATCAAAGTTGAAGTAATGCATATAAAAGGGTAGACAAATAGGACCGGGTCCCAACTCCAGACCACCTAGGCCCGTGGTAAGCTACATATATACCAATCAGCAAGTGTGCTAGTGTGAACATGCCTCTGTTTCTTGTATGTCTGCCATCTTAGACCTCAGTTCACATTGTCTGGTTTTTTGACTTGTTTGCATTCTGTGCAATTTAAGGGTGTGGCATGCCCTTTGTTGAGCTGATTGGTATATATGTAGCTTACCACGGGCCTAGGTGGTCTGGAGTTGGGACCCGGTCCTATTTGTCTACCCTTTTATATGCATTACTTCAACTTTGATATACAGTAAGGTTTTTAATATAGGCAGTATAGGTACCGTCCCAATTTAGGGTCACCTTGCCGCTGGTGGGACGGCTTGTATACTTTTTTTGATCAAAAATAGTTCACTAAGTACCCTATATTTATTATGCAATTTTGCTTTACATTTATATATAATTATGGTAGGGTATGAGATATATTTTTGTCTTGCTTCTTTTTTGCTAGTGTGAACATGCCTCTGTTTCTTGTATGTCTGCCATCTTAGACCTCAGTTCACATTGTCTGGTTTTTTGACTTGTTTGCATTCTGTGCAATTTAAGGGTGTGGCATGCCCTTTGTTGAGCTGATTGGTATATATGTAGCTTACCACGGGCCTAGGTGGTCTGGAGTTGGGACCCGGTCCTATTTGTCTACCCTTTTATATGCATTACTTCAACTTTGATATACAGTAAGGTTTTTAATATAGGCAGTATAGGTACCGTCCCAATTTAGGGTCACCTTGCCGCTGGTGGGACGGCTTGTATACTTTTTTTGATCAAAAATAGTTCACTAAGTACCCTATATTTATTATGCAATTTTGCTTTACATTTATATATAATTATGGTAGGGTATGAGATATATTTTTGTCTTGCTTCTTTTTTGCTAGTGTGAACATGCCTCTGTTTCTTGTATGTCTGCCATCTTAGACCTCAGTTCACATTGTCTGGTTTTTTGACTTGTTTGCATTCTGTGCAATTTAAGGGTGTGGCATGCCCTTTGTTGAGCTGATTGGTATATATGTAGCTTACCACGGGCCTAGGTGGTCTGGAGTTGGGACCCGGTCCTATTTGTCTACCCTTTTATATGCATTACTTCAACTTTGATATACAGTAAGGTTTTTAATATAGGCAGTATAGGTACCGTCCCAATTTAGGGTCACCTTGCCGCTGGTGGGACGGCTTGTATACTTTTTTTGATCAAAAATAGTTCACTAAGTACCCTATATTTATTATGCAATTTTGCTTTACATTTATATATAATTATGGTAGGGTATGAGATATATTTTTGTCTTGCTTCTTTTTTGCTAATGTGAACATGCCTCTGTTTCTTGTATGTCTGCCATCTTAGACCTCAGTTCACATTGTCTGGTTTTTTGACTTGTTTGCATTCTGTGCAATTTAAGGGTGTGGCATGCCCTTTGTTGAGCTGATTGGTATATATGTAGCTTACCACGGGCCTAGGTGGTCTGGAGTTGGGACCCGGTCCTATTTGTCTACCCTTTTATATGCATTACTTCAACTTTGATATACAGTAAGGTTTTTAATATAGGCAGTATAGGTACCGTCCCAATTTAGGGTCACCTTGCCGCTGGTGGGACGGCTTGTATACTTTTTTTGATCAAAAATAGTTCACTAAGTACCCTATATTTATTATGCAATTTTGCTTTACATTTATATATAATTATGGTAGGGTATGAGATATATTTTTGTCTTGCTTCTTTTTTGCTAGTGTGAACATGCCTCTGTTTCTTGTATGTCTGCCATCTTAGACCTCAGTTCACATTGTCTGGTTTTTTGACTTGTTTGCATTCTGTGCAATTTAAGGGTGTGGCATGCCCTTTGTTGAGCTGATTGGTATATATGTAGCTTACCACGGGCCTAGGTGGTCTGGAGTTGGGACCCGGTCCTATTTGTCTACCCTTTTATATGCATTACTTCAACTTTGATATACAGTAAGGTTTTTAATATAGGCAGTATAGGTACCGTCCCAATTTAGGGTCACCTTGCCGCTGGTGGGACGGCTTGTATACTTTTTTTGATCAAAAATAGTTCACTAAGTACCCTATATTTATTATGCAATTTTGCTTTACATTTATATATAATTATGGTAGGGTATGAGATATATTTTTGTCTTGCTTCTTTTTTGCTAGTGTGAACATGCCTCTGTTTCTTGTATGTCTGCCATCTTAGACCTCAGTTCACATTGTCTGGTTTTTTGACTTGTTTGCATTCTGTGCAATTTAAGGGTGTGGCATGCCCTTTGTTGAGCTGATTGGTATATATGTAGCTTACCACGGGCCTAGGTGGTCTGGAGTTGGGACCCGGTCCTATTTGTCTACCCTTTTATATGCATTACTTCAACTTTGATATACAGTAAGGTTTTTAATATAGGCAGTATAGGTACCGTCCCAATTTAGGGTCACCTTGCCGCTGGTGGGACGGCTTGTATACTTTTTTTGATCAAAAATAGTTCACTAAGTACCCTATATTTATTATGCAATTTTGCTTTACATTTATATATAATTATGGTAGGGTATGAGATATATTTTTGTCTTGCTTCTTTTTTGCTAGTGTGAACATGCCTCTGTTTCTTGTATGTCTGCCATCTTAGACCTCAGTTCACATTGTCTGGTTTTTTGACTTGTTTGCATTCTGTGCAATTTAAGGGTGTGGCATGCCCTTTGTTGAGCTGATTGGTATATATGTAGCTTACCACGGGCCTAGGTGGTCTGGAGTTGGGACCCGGTCCTATTTGTCTACCCTTTTATATGCATTACTTCAACTTTGATATACAGTAAGGTTTTTAATATAGGCAGTATAGGTACCGTCCCAATTTAGGGTCACCTTGCCGCTGGTGGGACGGCTTGTATACTTTTTTTGATCAAAAATAGTTCACTAAGTACCCTATATTTATTATGCAATTTTGCTTTACATTTATATATAATTATGGTAGGGTATGAGATATATTTTTGTCTTGCTTCTTTTTTGCTAGTGTGAACATGCCTCTGTTTCTTGTATGTCTGCCATCTTAGACCTCAGTTCACATTGTCTGGTTTTTTGACTTGTTTGCATTCTGTGCAATTTAAGGGTGTGGCATGCCCTTTGTTGAGCTGATTGGTATATATGTAGCTTACCACGGGCCTAGGTGGTCTGGAGTTGGGACCCGGTCCTATTTGTCTACCCTTTTATATGCATTACTTCAACTTTGATATACAGTAAGGTTTTTAATATAGGCAGTATAGGTACCGTCCCAATTTAGGGTCACCTTGCCGCTGGTGGGACGGCTTGTATACTTTTTTTGATCAAAAATAGTTCACTAAGTACCCTATATTTATTATGCAATTTTGCTTTACATTTATATATAATTATGGTAGGGTATGAGATATATTTTTGTCTTGCTTCTTTTTTGCTAGTGTGAACATGCCTCTGTTTCTTGTATGTCTGCCATCTTAGACCTCAGTTCACATTGTCTGGTTTTTTGACTTGTTTGCATTCTGTGCAATTTAAGGGTGTGGCATGCCCTTTGTTGAGCTGATTGGTATATATGTAGCTTACCACGGGCCTAGGTGGTCTGGAGTTGGGACCCGGTCCTATTTGTCTACCCTTTTATATGCATTACTTCAACTTTGATATACAGTAAGGTTTTTAATATAGGCAGTATAGGTACCGTCCCAATTTAGGGTCACCTTGCCGCTGGTGGGACGGCTTGTATACTTTTTTTGATCAAAAATAGTTCACTAAGTACCCTATATTTATTATGCAATTTTGCTTTACATTTATATATAATTATGGTAGGGTATGAGATATATTTTTGTCTTGCTTCTTTTTTGCTAGTGTGAACATGCCTCTGTTTCTTGTATGTCTGCCATCTTAGACCTCAGTTCACATTGTCTGGTTTTTTGACTTGTTTGCATTCTGTGCAATTTAAGGGTGTGGCATGCCCTTTGTTGAGCTGATTGGTATATATGTAGCTTACCACGGGCCTAGGTGGTCTGGAGTTGGGACCCGGTCCTATTTGTCTACCCTTTTATATGCATTACTTCAACTTTGATATACAGTAAGGTTTTTAATATAGGCAGTATAGGTACCGTCCCAATTTAGGGTCACCTTGCCGCTGGTGGGACGGCTTGTATACTTTTTTTGATCAAAAATAGTTCACTAAGTACCCTATATTTATTATGCAATTTTGCTTTACATTTATATATAATTATGGTAGGGTATGAGATATATTTTTGTCTTGCTTCTTTTTTGCTAGTGTGAACATGCCTCTGTTTCTTGTATGTCTGCCATCTTAGACCTCAGTTCACATTGTCTGTTTTTTTGACTTGTTTGCATTCTGTGCAATTTAAGGGTGTGGCATGCCCTTTGTTGAGCTGATTGGTATATATGTAGCTTACCACGGGCCTAGGTGGTCTGGAGTTGGGACCCGGTCCTATTTGTCTACCCTTTTATATGCATTACTTCAACTTTGATATACAGTAAGGTTTTTAATATAGGCAGTATAGGTACCGTCCCAATTTAGGGTCACCTTGCCGCTGGTGGGACGGCTTGTATACTTTTTTTGATCAAAAATAGTTCACTAAGTACCCTATATTTATTATGCAATTTTGCTTTACATTTATATATAATTATGGTAGGGTATGAGATATATTTTTGTCTTGCTTCTTTTTTGCTAGTGTGAACATGCCTCTGTTTCTTGTATGTCTGCCATCTTAGACCTCAGTTCACATTGTCTGGTTTTTTGACTTGTTTGCATTCTGTGCAATTTAAGGGTGTGGCATGCCCTTTGTTGAGCTGATTGGTATATATGTAGCTTACCACGGGCCTAGGTGGTCTGGAGTTGGGACCCGGTCCTATTTGTCTACCCTTTTATATGCATTACTTCAACTTTGATATACAGTAAGGTTTTTAATATAGGCAGTATAGGTACCGTCCCAATTTAGGGTCACCTTGCCGCTGGTGGGACGGCTTGTATACTTTTTTTGATCAAAAATAGTTCACTAAGTACCCTATATTTATTATGCAATTTTGCTTTACATTTATATATAATTATGGTAGGGTATGAGATATATTTTTGTCTTGCTTCTTTTTTGCTAGTGTGAACATGCCTCTGTTTCTTGTATGTCTGCCATATATATATAAAAGCATGATGAGTGAGAATGTTACACACACTAACTGACCTCGGCCTGTCTTCATCTGTTTGGCTGGTATTTTCCTCTCTTTCTCTGGTCTCTGGTTGTTGATTGGCTTCACTGTCGGATGTTTCAGAGGATGTATAGTCTTCTGCAGCTGAAAGATGCACCAATTCAGGATTTGATATGGCTCGGCGTGCCGATGTGCCAGTTGATGTAGATGGCTCCTCATCTTCAACAGTCCTGTAAATTATAAAAATCCTTAGTAATAACGTGAAGTACAATCTTGAGTAGGCCAGCAGTGTTGACAATTTTTTAAAGTGGCCTAAAAGCCAGGATGTGCTGAGGCCAAGGCAATGTTTGAGCAAGGGATTAAAGTAAATTCCTTGTATAAATTTACACTGACCTGTAGACATCATAATCCTCTGTGACAGGCGGCTCTTCCACTGTGACGGGCGGCTCTTCCTCTGTGACGGGCGGCTCTTCCTCTGGGACGGGCGGCTCTTCCTCTGGGACTGGCGGCTCTTCCTCTGGGACGGGCGGCTCTTCCTCTGGGACGGGCGGCTCTTCCTCTGGGACGGGCGGCTCCTCCTCGATGACTGTAGACATTTCCTCCTCAACAGACATCACTTCCTCCTCATTAGGCAGCTCTTGCTCACTGGTTGTCAGCTCATCCTGCACAGGTGATGCCCCCTCATCTTCAACAATCCTGTAAATATAAAATACACGTGATTATTTGGCATAGTTCAGAACATATATGCAAATCTATAAAGCTTACACAAGTATGAACATCAGTATTCAAAGAATAAGATGCTAGTGGGGCATACCTGGCCATAGTTGGTTTCTCGGGTACTATAAACCCTCTGTCCTCCAGGAAGGAGATAAGATCGTCCTTTGTAGTGATCTCTGGAATCTTGTCATAAGGGATATATGTTCCTTTTGTTGCAATTGCTATCAGTGAGTTTCTAGATTCTTTCACTAGCGCATCCTTCTCCTCTTCTGTACAGTATCTAAGGCATTGTCGTGTAAGGTGCTGTGGCAGTTGAGTAAATGTTTTGTAACATAGTGGACATGTCTTCAGCATCCTGAAGCCGCTGTAAAAAAGAAAAATGTAAGATCAGGAACAATATCAGTGAGAATCTAACTTTTCCACCCACTAATATCAACCAGCATTTTTTATGTTTCAGCAGGATAACTGGATTTCAAAAATCTGATTTTTTTTTTACAACAAATACACAGCTCATGAGAAAAGGCACGTCTCATCATTGCCATAGATTTTTTTAAAAAGATGAGGGCTGGCTCTAGAGTGTATTTTGACCACCAATAGCCAGCCCTCATTTTTGGTCACAAAAACGGACAAACGTACACAATTTTTTAAGGAGCAATTGTTTAGCACAAGTTAATGCACTTTTATAGCATACTACACAAATTGTGGCAATATTGTGCACATAACACATGCGGTTTTTTATCATATGCATGTTCCTAGATCTTGCGCAAATCTGAGGTTTTGCAAAAATTATTTAGATTGACAAAGATACCGTGCAAAAAAATAATGTGGTATTGACTATGCAAATGCTTATACAGTTTTGCACATGACCGGCACTCATTTATCAGTCAAAAAGGAGAAAAAACGAGTGAGCGAGCAAGTACATATACAGTTTAAAGCCTTTTCACACTGCAAACTTTGAAAGATACAGAAAGACCGCGCCAAAAACATAAACCCTTTCTGTGACTGAGCCTGAACAATTGCAAGCCTTAACATGATGTTATAATACACTTTCACACCACAATCCTTCCCCCTCCCCCCACCACAGTAATACAACCAAGCTAAAAAGTTTGCAGAGGTCACAGAGAGGACATCAGATTAGGCACCTGATTCCAGTACAAACTATATGAGTACAAGCATACTTATACACCTGATTCCAGTACAAGCTATATTAGTACAAGCATACTTATACACCTGATTCCAGTACAAGCTATATGAGTACAAGTATACTTATACACCTGATTCCAGTACAAGCTATATGAGTACAAGTATACTTATACACCTGATTCCAGTACAAGCTCAGATGATGCTGCAGTATAGTTAGGCACCTGATCCCAATACATGCTGTATGTTAACCTCTTCTGCAAATACTCCCATGGTCTCAGTGTACCCCAGAATGCATGCTGCAATGGTGTCCAGAAAGAGTATTTCTAGAAGCAACACATACCTCTGCAGATTCATATTTCCCTCCCACTCACTATCCCACCAGGTGTACTTACCTTCTTTTGGGCGGCATGGTTGTAATTGGCTAAGGTCACAACTTCTCTTGTGCACTAATCACCCTTGTTGCTCCTGAGCACTGGATCAAATTAAACTTCCCTCCAAAACTCCTTTTCCTTTTCCTAAAATGATGCACTTGTCAGTGATTGGTTTATTTGAATGTAAATCATGAATCTGCTCCGATTGGTTAATGCAACTTAGTAGGCGTAGCTTTTTCTTGATGAGAGCTGGCTACAGGTACTTCCAGGACGACCCGTAGCCAGCCCTCACCCTTGGAATAGCTCAATGAGGATGAGAGCTGGCTAAAGGTACTTCCAGGATGACCCGTAGCCAGCCCTCACCCTTGGAATCGTTCAATGAGGATGAGAGCTGGCTACAGGTACTTCCAGGATGACCCGTAGCCAGCCCTCACCCTTGGAATAGCTCAATGAGGATGAGAGCTGGCTACAGGTACTTCCAGGACGACCCGTAGCCAGCCCTCACCCTTGGAATAGCTCAATGAGGATGAGAGCTGGCTACAGGTACTTCCAGGATGACCCGTAGCCAGCCCTCACCCTTGGAATCGTTCAATGAAGGTGAGGGCTGGCTACTGGTTTGATGATACCAAAAGCACTTAAAATTCAATCTGCAACAAAAAAGTCGCTCTGACGCCGCCGTTCAGGGCTGCGTCCGTTATCACGCTCATCTAATGAATTATGGAAAAAAAACGTAAACTTTATAATTTTTTTGCCGCGCTTATTTCACCGCCCGTTCCCACGCGCCGCGGTACAGCGCACCTTCCGTTATCACGCTCATCTTATGAATTACAGAAAAAAACGTAAACTTTATAGTTTATTTGGCGCGCTTATTTCACCGCCCGTTCCTACGCGCCCCCGTTCAGCGCAGCTTCCGCTATCACGCTCATCTGATGAATTACGGAAAAAACCCGAAAACTTTATAGTTTTTTGACGCGCTTATTTCACCGCCCGTTCCTACGCGCCGCCGTTCAACGCAGCGTCGGTTATCACGCCCATCTAATGAATTATGGAAAAAAAACATAAACTTTATAGTTTTTTTGGCGCGCTTATTTCACAGCCCGTTTCTACGCGCCGCCGTTCAGCGCACCTTCCGTTATCACGCTCATCTGATGAATTACGGAAAAAAAACGTAAACTTTATAGTTTTTTTGGTGCGCTTATTTCACCGCCCATTCCTACGCGCCGCCGTTCAGCGCAGCTTCCGTTATCACGCTCATCTAATGAATTATGGAAAAAAAACGTACACTTTATAGTTTTTTTGGCGCGCTTATTTCACCGCCCGTTCCTACGCGCCGCCGTTCAGCGCAGCTTCCGTTATCACGCTCATCTGATGAATTACGGAAAAAAAACGTAAATTTTATAGTTTTTTTGGCGCGCTTATTTCACCGCCCGATCCTATGCGCCGCCGTTCAGCGCAGCTTCCGTTATCACGCTCATCTGATGAATTATGGAAAAAAACGTAAACTTTATAGTTTTTTTGGCGCGCTTATTTCACCGCCCGTTCCTACGCGCCGCCGTTCAGCGCAGCTTCCGTTATCACGCTCATCTGATGAATTGCGGAAAAAAAACGTAAACTTTATAGTTTTTTTGGCGCGCTTATTTCACCGCCCGTTCCTACGCGCCGCCGTTCAGCGCAGCTTCCGTTATCACCCTCATCTGATGAATTACGGAAAAAAAACGTAAACTTTATAGTTTTTTTGGCGCGCTTATTTCACCGCCCGTTCCTATGCGCCGCCGTTCAGCGCAGCTTCCGTTATCACGCTCAATGAGGATGAGAGCTGGCTACAGGTACTTCCAGGATGACCTGTAGCCAGCCCTCACACTTGGAATAGCTCAATGAGGATGAGAGCTGGCTACAGGTGCCTCCAGGGCGACCCCTAGCCAGTCCTCACCCTTGGAGCAGCTCAATGAGGATGAGAGCTGGCTACAGGTGGCTCCAGGGCGACCCCTAGCCAGCCCTAACCCTTGGAGCAGCTCAATGAGGATGAGAGCTGGCTACAGGTGCCTCCAGGGCGACCCCTAGCCAGCCCTCACCCTTGGAGCAGCTCAATGAGGATGAGATCTGGCTACAGGTTTGATGATACCAAAAGCACTTAAAATTCAATCTGCAACAAAAAAAAGTCGCTCTGACGCCGCCGTTAAGGGCTGCGTCCGTTATCACGCTCATCTGATAAATTAAAGAAAAAAAACGTAAACTTTATCGTTTTTTTGGCGCACTTATTTCACCGCCCGTTCCTATGTGCCGCCGTTCAGCACAGCATCCGTTATCACGCTCATCTGATGAATTACGGAAAAAAAACGTAAACTTTATAGTTTTTTTGGCGCGCTTATTTCGCCGCCCGTTCCTACGCGCCGCCATTCAGCGCAGCGTCCGTTATCACGCTCATCTGATGAATTACGGAAAAAAAACGTAAACTTTATAGTTTTTTTGGCGCGCTTATTTCACCGCCCGTTCCTACGCGCCGCCGTTCAACGCAGCTTCCGTTATCACGCTCATCTAATGAATTATGGAAAAAAAACGTACACTTTATAGCTTTTTTGGCGCGCTTATTTCACCGCCCGTTCCTACGCGCCGCCGTTCAGCGCAGCTTCCGTTATCACGCTCATCTGATGAATTACGGAAAAAAAGCGTAAATTTTATAGTTTTTTTGGCGCGCTTATTTCACCGCCCGTTCCTACGCGCCGCCGTTCAGCGCAGCGTCCGATATCACCCTCATCTGATGAATTACGGAAAAAAAACGTAAACTTCATAGTTTTTTTGGCGCGCTTATTTCACCGCCCGTTCCTATGCGCCGCCGATCAGCGCAGCGTCCGTTATCACGCTCAATGAGGATGAGAGCTGGCTACAGGTACTTCCAGGATGACCCGTAGCCAGCCCTCACACTTGGAATAGCTCAATGAGGATGAGAGCTGGCTACAGGTGCCTCCAGGGCAACCCCTAGCCAGCCCTCACCCTTGGAGCAGCTCAATGAGGATGAGAGCTGGCTACAGGTGCCTCCAGGGCAACCCCTAGCCAGCCCTCACCCTTGGAGCAGCTCAATGAGGATGAGAGCTGGCTACAGGTGCCTCCAGGGCGACCCCTAGCCAGCCCTCACCCTTGGAGCAGCTCAATGAGGATGAGAGATGGCTACAGGTGCCTCCAGGGCGACCCCTAGCCAGCCCTCACCCTTGGAGCAGCTCAATGAGGATGAGAGCTGGCTACAGGTGCCTCCAGGGCGACCCTTAGCCAGCCCTCACCCTTGGAATAGCTCAATGAGGATGAGAGCTGGCTACAGGTTTGATGATACCAAAAGCACTTAAGATTCAATCTGCAACAAAAAAAAGTCGCTCTGACGCCGCCGTTAAGGGCTGCGTCCGTTATCACGCTCATCTGATAAATTACAGAAAAAAAACGTAAACTTTATCGTTTTTTTGGCGCACTTATTTCACCGCCCGTTCCTACGTGCCGCCGTTCAGCACAGCATCCGTTATCACGCTCATCTGATGAATTAACGGAAAAAAAACGTAAACTTTATAGTTTTTTTGGCGCGCTTATTTCACCGCCCGTTCCTACGCGCCGCCATTCAGCGCAGCATCCGTTATCACGCTCATCTGATGAATTACGGGAAAAAAAAGGAAACTTTATAGTTTTTTTGGCGCGCTTATTTCACCGCCCGTTCCTACGCGCCGCTGTTCTACGCAGCTTCCGTTATCACGCTCATCTAATGAATTATGGAAAAAAAACGTACACTTTATAGCTTTTTTGGCGCGCTTATTTCACCGCCCGTTCCTACGCGCCGCCGTTCAGCGCAGCTTCCGTTATCACGCTCATCTGATGAATTACGGAAAAAAAACGTAAATTTTATAGTTTTTTTGGCGCGCTTATTTCACCGCCCGTTCCTACGCGCCGCCGTTCAGCGCAGCGTCCGTTATCACCCTCATCTGATGAATTACGGAAAAAAACGTAAACTTTATAGTTTTTTTGGCGCGCTTATTTCACCCCCCGTTCCTATGCGCCGCCGTTCAGCGCAGCGTCCGTTATCACGCTCAATGAGGATGAGAGCTGGCTACAGGTGCCTCCAGGGCGACATGTAGCCAGCCCTCACCCTTGGAATAGCTCAATGAGGATGAGAGCTGGCTGCAGGTGCCTCCAGGGCGACCCCTAGCCAGCCCTCACCCTTGGAATAGCTCAATGAGGATGAGAGCTTGCTACAGGTGCCTCCAGGGCATACCCGTACCAGCCCTCACCCTTGGAATAGCTCAATGAGGATGAGAGCTGGCTACAGGTGCCTCCAGGGCGACCCCTAGCCAGCCCTCACCCTTGGAGCAGCTCAATGAGGATGAGAGCTGGCTACAGGTGCCTCCAGGGCGACCCCTAGCCAGCCCTCACCCTTGGAGCAGCTCAATGAGGATGAGAGCTGGCTACAGGTGCCTCCAGGGCGACCCCTAGCCAGCCCTCACCCTTGGAGCAGCTCAATGAGGATGAGAGCTGGCTACAGGTGCCTCCAGGGCGACCCCTAGCCAGCCCTCACCCTTGGAGCAGCTCAATGAGGATGAGAGCTGGCTACAGGTGCCTCCAGGGCGCCCCCTAGCCAGCCCTCACCCTTGGAGCAGCTCAATGAGGATGAGAGCTGGCTACAGGTGCCTCCAGGGCGACCCCTAGCCAGCCCTCACCCTTGGAGCAGCTCAATGAGGATGAGAGCTGGCTACAGGTGCCTCCAGGGCGACCCCTAGCCAGCCCTCACCCTTGGAGCAGCTCAATGAGGATGAGAGCTGGCTACAGGTGCCTCCAGGGCGACCCCTAGCCAGCCCTCACCCTTGGAGCAGCTCAATGAGGATGAGAGCTGGCTACAGGTGCCTCCAGGGCGACCCCTAGCCAGCCCTCACCCTTGGAGCAGCTCAATGAGGATGAGAGCTGGCTACAGGTGCCTCCAGGGCGACCCCTAGCCAGCCCTCACCCTTGGAGCAGCTCAATGAGGATGAGAGCTGGCTACAGGTGCCTCCAGGGCGACCCTTAGCCAGCCCTCACCCTTGGAATAGCTCAATGAGGATGAGAGCTGGCTACAGGTTTGATGATACCAAAAGCACTTAAAATTCAATCAGCAACAAAAAAAAGTCGCTCTGACGCCGCCGTTAAGGGCTGCGTCCGTTATCACGCTCATCTGATAAATTACAGAAAAAAAACGTAAACTTTATCGTTTTTTTGGCGCACTTATTTCACCGCCCGTTCCTACGTGCCGCCGTTCAGCACAGCATCCGTTATCACGCTCATCTGATGAATTACGGAAAAAAAACGTAAACTTTATAGTTTTTTTGGCGCGCTTATTTCACCGCCCGTTCCTACGCGCCGCCATTCAGCGCAGCGTCCGTTATCACGCTCATCTGATGAATTACGGAAAAAAAAAGGAAACTTTATAGTTTTTTTGGCGCGCTTATTTCACCGCCCGTTCCTACGCGCCGCCGTTCTACGCAGCTTCCGTTATCACGCTCATCTAATGAATTATGGAAAAAAAACGTACACTTTATAGCTTTTTTGGCGCGCTTATTTCACCGCCCGTTCCTACGCGCCGCCGTTCAGCGCAGCTTCCGTTATCACGCTCATCTGATGAATTACGGAAAAAAAACGTAAATTTTATAGTTTTTTTGGCGCGCTTATTTCACCGCCCGTTCCTACGCGCCGCCGTTCAGCGCAGCGTCCGTTCTCACCCTCATCTGATGAATTACGGAAAAAAAACGTAAACTTTATAGTTTTTTTGGCGCGCTTATTTCACCGCCCGTTCCTATGCGCCGCCGTTCAGCGCAGCGTCCGTTATCACGCTCAATGAGGATGAGAGCTGGCTACAGGTGCCTCCAGGGCGACACCTAGCCAGCCCTCACCCTTGGAGCAGCTCAATGAGGATGAGAGCTGGCTACAGGTGCCTCCAGGGCGACCCCTAGCCAGCCCTCACCCTTGGAGCAGCTCAATGAGGATGAGAGCTGGCTACAGGTGCCTCCAGGGCGACCCCTAGCCAGCCCTCACCCTTGGAGCAGCTCAATGAGGATGAGAGCTGGCTACAGGTGCCTCCAGGTCGACCCCTAGCCAGCCCTCACCCTTGGAGCAGCTCAATGAGGATGAGAGCTGGCTACAGGTGCCTCCAGGGCGACCCCTAGCCAGCCCTCTCCCTTGGAGCAGCTCAATGAGGATGAGAGCTGGCTACAGGTTTGATAATACCAAAAGCACTTAAAATTCAATCTGCAACAAAAAAAAGTCGCTCTGACGCCGCCGTTAAGGGCTGCGTCCGTTATCACGCTCATCTGATAAATTAAAGAAAAAAAACGTAAACTTTATCGTTTTTTTGGCGCACTTATTTCACCGCCCGTTCCTACGTGCCGCCTTTCAGCACAGCATCCGTTATCACGCTCATCTGATGAATTACGGAAAAAAAACGTAAACTTTAAAGTTTTTTTGGCGCGCTTATTTCACCGCCCGTTCCTACGCGCCGCCATTCAGCGCAGCGTCCGTTATCACGCTCATCTGATGAATTACGGAAAAAAAACGTAAATTTTATATTTTTTTGGCGCGCTTATCTCACCGCCCGTTCCTACGCGCCGCCGTTCAGCGCAGCGTCCGTTATCACCCTCATCTGATGAATTACGGAAAAAAAACGTAAACTTTATAGTTTTTTTGGCGCGCTTATTTCACCGCCCGTTCCTATGCGCCGCAGTTCAGCGCAGCGTCCGTTATCACGCTCAATGAGGATGAGAGCTGGCTACAGGTGCCTCCAGGGCGACACGTAGCCAGCCCTCACCCTTGGAATAGCTCAATGAGGATGAGAGCTGGCTACAGGTGCCTCCAGGGCGACCCCTAGCCAGCCCTCACCCTTGGAATAGCTCAATGAGGATGAGAGCTGGCTACAGGTGCCTCCAGGGCATACCCGTAGCCAGCCCTCACCCTTGGAATAGCTCAATGAGGATGAGAGCTGGCTACAGGTGCCTCCAGGGCGACCCCTAGCCAGCCCTCACCCTTGGAGCAGCTCAATGAGGATGAGAGCTGGCTACAGGTGCCTCCAGGGCGACCCCTAGCCAGCCCTCACCCTTGGAGCAGCTCAATGAGGATGAGAGCTGGCTACAGGTGCCTCCAGGGTCGACCCCTAGCCAGCCCTCACCCTTGGAGCAGCTCAATGAGGATGAGAGCTGGCTACAGGTGGCTCCAGGGCGACCCCTAGCCAGCCCTCACCCTTGGAGCAGCTCAATGAGGATGAGAGCTGGCTACAGGTGCCTCCAGGGCGACCCCTAGCCAGCCCTCACCCTTGGAGCAGCTCAATGAGGATGAGAGCTGGCTACAGGTGCCTCCAGGGCGACCCCTAGCCAGCCCTCACCCTTGGAGCAGCTCAATGAGGATGAGAGCTGGCTACAGGTGCCTCCAGGGCGACCCCTAGCCAGCCCTCACCCTTGGAGCAGCTCAATGAGGATGAGAGCTGGCTACAGGTGCCTCCAGGGCGACCCCTAGCCAGCCCTCACCCTTGGAGCAGCTCAATGAGGATGAGAGCTGGCTACAGGTGCCTCCAGGGCGACCCCTAGCCAGCCCTCACCCTTGGAGCAGCTCAATGAGGATGAGAGCTGGCTACAGGTGCCTCCAGGGCGACCCCTAGCCAGCCCTCACCCTTGGAGCAGCTCAATGAGGATGAGAGCTGGCTACAGGTGCCTCCAGGGCGACCCTTAGCCAGCCCTCACCCTTGGAATAGCTCAATGAGGATGAGACCTGGCTACAGGTTTGATGATACCAAAAGCACTTAAAATTCAATCTGCAACAAAAAAAAGTCGCTCTGACGCCGCCGTTAAGGGCTGCGTCCGTTATCACGCTCATCTGATAAATTACAGAAAAAAAACGTAAACTTTATCGTTTTTTGGCGCACTTATTTCACCGCCCGTTCCTACGTGCCGCCGTTCAGCACAGCATCCGTTATCACGCTCATCTGATGAATTACGGAAAAAAAAGTAAACTTTACAGCTTTTTTGGCGCGCTTATTTCACCGCCCGTTCCTACGCGCCGCCATTCAGCGCAGCGTCCGTTATCACGCTCATCTGATGAATTACGGAAAAAAAACGTAAACTTTATAGTTTTTTTGGCGCGCTTATTTCACCGCCCGTTCCTACGCGCCGCCGTTCAACGCAGCTTCCGTTATCACGCTCATCTAATGAATTATGGAAAAAAAACGTACATTTTATAGCTTTTTAGGCGCGCTTATTTCACCGCCCGTTCCTATGCACCGCCGTTCAGCGCAGCGTCCGTTATCACGCTCAATGAGGATGAGAGCTGGCTACAGGTGCCTCCAGGGCGACACCTAGCCAGCCCTCACCCTTGGAGCAGCTCAATGAGGATGAGAGCTGGCTACAGGTGCCTCCAGGGCGACCCCTAGTCATCCCTCACCCTTGGAGCAGCTCAATGAGGATGAGAGCTGGCTACAGGTGCCTCCAGGGCGACCCCTAGCCAGCCCTCACCCTTGGAGCAGCTCAATGAGGATGAGAGCTGGCTACAGGTGCCTCCAGGGCGACCCCTAGCCAGCCCTCACCCTTGGAGCAGCTCAATGAGGATGAGAGCTGGCTACAGGTGCCTCCAGGGCGACCCCTAGCCAGCCCTCACCCTTGGAGCAGCTCAATGAGGATGAGAGCTGGCTACAGGTGCCTCCAGGGCGACCCCTAGCCAGCCCTCACCCTTCGAGCAGCTCAATGAGGATGAGAGCTGGCTACAGGTGCCTCCAGGGCGACCCCTAGCCAGCCCTCACCCTTGGAGCAGCTCAATGAGGATGAGAGCTGGCTACAGGTGCCTCCAGGGCGACCCCTAGCCAGCCCTCACCCTTGGAGCAGCTCAATGAGGATGAGAGCTGGCTACAGGTGCCTCCAGGGCGACCCCTAGCCAGCCCTCACCCTTGGAGCAGCTCAATGAGGATGAGAGCTGGCAACAGGTGCCTCCAGGGCGACCCCTAGCCAGCCTTCACCCTTGGAGCAGCTCAATGAGGATGAGAGCTGGCTACAGGTGCCTCCAGGGCGACCCCTAGCCAGCCCTCACCCTTGGAGCAGCTCAATGAGGATGAGAGCTGGCTACAGGTGCCTCCAGGGCGGCCCCTAGCCAGCCCTCACCCTTGGAGCAGCTCAATGAGGATGAGAGCTGGCTACAGGTACCTCCAGGGCGACCCCTAGCCAGCCCTCACCCTTGGAGCAGCTCAATGAGGATGAGAGCTGGCTACAGGTGCCTCCAGGGCGACCCTTAGCCAGCCCTCACCCTTGGAATAGCTCAATGAGGATGAGAGCTGGCTACAGGTTTGATGATACCAAAAGCACTTAAAATTCAATCTGCAACAAAAAAAAGTCGCTCTGACGCCGCCGTTAAGGGCTGCGTCCGTTATCACGCTCATCTGATAAATTACAGAAAAAAAACGTAAACTTTATCGTTTTTTTGGCGAACTTATTTCACCGCCCGTTCCTACGTGCCGCCGTTCAGCACAGCATCCGTTATCACGCTCATCTGATGAATTACGGAAAAAAAAGTAAACTTCATAGCTTTTTTGGCGCGCTTATTTCACCGCCCGTTCCTACGCGCCGCCATTCAGCGCAGCGTCCGTTATCACGCTCATCTGATGAATTACGGAAAAAAAACGTAAACTTTATAGTTTTTTTGGCGCGCTTATTTCACCGCCCGTTCCTGCGCGCCGCCGTTCAACGCAGCTTCCGTTATCACGCTCATCTAATGAATTATGGAAAAAAAACGTACACTTTATAGCTTTTTTGGCGCGCTTATTTCACCGCCCGTTCCTATGAACCGCCGTTCAGCGCAGCGTCCGTTATCACGCTCAATGAGGATGAGAGCTGGCTACAGGTGCCTCCAGGGCGACACCTAACCAGCCCTCACCCTTGGAGCAGCTCAATGAGGATGAGAGCTGGCTACAGGTGCCTCCAGGGCGACCCCTAGTCATCCCTCACCCTTGGAGCAGCTCAATGAGGATGAGAGCTGGCTACAGGTGCCTCCAGGGCGACCCCTAGCCAGCCCTCACCCTTGGAGCAGCTCAATGAGGATGAGAGCTGGCTACAGGTGCCTCCAGGGCGACCCCTAGCCAGCCCTCACCCTTGGAGCAGCTCAATGAGGATGAGAGCTGGCTACAGGTGCCTCCAGGGCGACCCCTAGCCAGCCCTCACCCTTGGAGCAGCTCAATGAGGATGAGAGCTGGCTACAGGTGCCTCCAGGGCGACCCCTAGCCAGCCCTCACCCTTCGAGCAGCTCAATGAGGATGAGAGCTGGCTACAGGTGCCTCCAGGGCGACCCCTAGCCAGCCCTCACCCTTGGAGCAGCTCAATGAGGATGAGAGCTGGCTACAGGTGCCTCCAGGGCGACCCCTAGCCAGCCCTCACCCTTGGAGCAGCTCAATGAGGATGAGAGCTGGCTACAGGTGCCTCCAGGGCGACCCCTAGCCAGCCCTCACCCTTGGAGCAGCTCAATGAGGATGAGAGCTGGCAACAGGTGCCTCCAGGGCGACCCCTAGCCAGCCTTCACCCTTGGAGCAGCTCAATGAGGATGAGAGCTGGCTACAGGTGCCTCCAGGGCGACCCTTAGCCAGCCCTCACCCTTGGAGCAGCTCAATGAGGATGAGAGCTGGCTACAGGTGCCTCCAGGGCGGCCCCTAGCCAGCCCTCACCCTTGGAGCAGCTCAATGAGGATGAGAGCTGGCTACAGGTACCTCCAGGGCGACCCCTAGCCAGCCCTCACCCTTGGAGCAGCTCAATGAGGATGAGAGCTGGCTACAGGTGCCTCCAGGGCGACCCTTAGCCAGCCCTCACCCTTGGAATAGCTCAATGAGGATGAGAGCTGGCTACAGGTTTGATGATACCAAAAGCACTTAAAATTCAATCTGCAACAAAAAAAAGTCGCTCTGACGCCGCCGTTAAGGGCTGCGTCCGTTATCACGCTCATCTGATAAATTACAGAAAAAAAACGAAAACTTTATCGTTTTTTTGGCGCACTTATTTCACCGCCCGTTCCTACGTGCCGCCGTTCAGCACAGCATCCGTTATCACGCTCATCTGATGAATTACGGAAAAAAAAGTAAACTTCATAGCTTTTTTGGCGCGCTTATTTCACCGCCCGTTCCTACGCGCCGCCATTCAGCGCAGCGTCCGTTATCACGCTCATCTGATGAATTACGGAAAAAAAACGTAAACTTTATAGTTTTTTTGGCGCGCTTATTTCACCGCCCGTTCCTACGCGCCGCCGTTCAACGCAGCTTCCGTTATCACGCTCAATGAGGATGAGAGCTGGCTACAGGTGCCTCCAGGGCGACACCTAGCCAGCCCTCACCCTTGGAGCAGCTCAATGAGGATGAGAGCTGGCTACAGGTGCCTCCAGGGCGACCCCTAGCCAGCCCTCACCCTTGGAGCAGCTCAATGAGGATGAGAGCTGGCTACAGGTGCCTCCAGGGCGACCCCTAGCCAGCCCTCACCCTTGGAGCAGCTCAATGAGGTTGAGAGCTGGCTACAGGTGCCTCCAGGGCGACCCCTAGCCAGCCCTCACCCTTGGAGCAGCTCAATGAGGATGAGAGCTGGCTACAGGTGCCTCCAGGGCGACCCCTAGCCAGCCCTCACCCTTGGAGCAGCTCAATGAGGATGAGAGCTGGCTACAGGTGCCTCCAGGGCGACCCCTAGCCAGCTCTCACCCTTGGAGCAGCTCAATGAGGATGAGAGCTGGCTACAGGTGCCTCCAGGGCGACCCCTAGCCAGCCCTCACCCTTGGAGCAGCTCAATGAGGATGAGAGCTGGCTACAGGTGCCTCCAGGGCGACCCCTAGCCAGCCCTCACCCTTGGAGCAGCTCAATGAGGATGAGAGCTGGCTACAGGTGCCTCCAGGGCGACCCCTAGCCAGCCCTCACCCTTGGAGCAGCTCAATGAGGATGAGAGCTGGCTACAGGTGCCTCCAGGGCGACCCCTAGCCAGCCCTCACCCTTGGAGCAGCTCAATGAGGATGAGAGCTGGCTACAGGTGCCTCCAGGGCGACCCCTAGCCAGCCCTCACCCTTGGAGCAGCTCAATGAGGATGAGAGCTGGCTACAGGTGCCTCCAGGGCGACTCTTATCCAGCCCTCACCCTTGGAATAGCTCAATGAGGATGAGAGCTGGCTACAGGTTTGATGATACCAAAAGCACTTAAAATTCAATCTGTAACAAAAAAAAGTCGCTCTGACGCCGCCGTTAAGGGCTGCGTCCGTTATCACGCTCATCTGATGAATTACGGAAAAAAAACGTAAACTTTATAGTTTTTTTGGCGCGCTTATTTCACCGCCCGTTCCTACGCGCCGCCATTCAGCGCAGCGTCCGTTATCACGCTCATCTGATGAATTACGGAAAAAAAACGTAAACTTTATAGTTTTTTTGGCGCGCTTATTTCACCGCCCGTTCCTACGCGCCGCCGTTCAACGCAGCTTCCGTTATCACGCTCATCTAATGAATTACGGAAAAAAAACGTAAACTTTTTAGTTTTTTTGGCGCGCTTATTTCACCGCCCGTTCCTATGCGCCGCCGTTCAGCGCAGCGTCCGTTATCACGCTCAATGAGGATGAGAGCTGACTACAGGTGCCTCCAGGTCGACACGTAGCCAGCCCTCACCCTTGGAATAGCTCAATGAGGATGAGAGCTGGCTACAGGTGCCTCCAGGGTGACCCCTAGGCAGCCCTCACCCTTGGAATAGCTCAATGAGGATGAGAGCTGGCTACAGGTGCCTCCAGGGCGACCCCTAGCCAGCCCTCACCCTTGGAGCAGCTCAATGAGGATGAGAGCTGGCTACAGGTGCCTCCAGGGCGACCCCTAGCCAGCCCTCACCCTTGGAGCAGCTCAATGAGGATGAGAGCTGGCTACAGGTGCCTCCAGGGCGACCCCTAGCCAGCCCTCACCCTTGGAGCAGCTCAATGAGGATGAGAGCTGGCTACAGGTGCCTCCAGGGCGACCCCTAGCCAGCCCTCACCCTTGGTGCAGCTCAATGAGGATGAGAGCTGGCTACAGGTGCCTCCAGGGCGACCCCTAGCCAGCCCTCACCCTTGGAGCGGCTCAATGAGGATGAGAGCTGGCTACAGGTGCCTCCAGGGCGACCCCTAGCCAGCCCTCACCCTTGGAGCGGCTCAATGAGGATGAGAGCTGGCTACAGGTGCCTCCAGGGCGACCCCTAGCCAGCCCTCACCCTTGGAGCGGCTCAATGAGGATGAGAGCTGGCTACAGGTGCCTCCAGGGCGACCCCTAGCCAGCCCTCACCCTTGGAGCGGCTCAATGAGGATGAGAGCTGGCTACAGGTGCCTCCAGGGCGACCCCTAGCCAGCCCTCACCCTTGGAGCGGCTCAATGAGGATGAGAGCTGGCTACAGGTGCCTCCAGGGCGACCCCTAGCCAGCCCTCACCCTTGGAGCGGCTCAATGAGGATGAGAGCTGGCTACAGGTGCCTCCAGGGCGACCCCTAGCCAGCCCTCACCCTTGGAGCGGCTCAATGAGGATGAGAGCTGGCTACAGGTGCCTCCAGGGCGACCCCTAGCCAGCCCTCACCCTTGGAGCGGCTCAATGAGGATGAGAGCTGGCTACAGGTGCCTCCACGGCGACCCCTAGCCAGCCCTCACCCTTGGAGCGGCTCAATGAGGATGAGAGCTGGCTAGAGGTGCCTCCAGGGCGACCCCTAGCCAGCCTTCACCCTTGGAGCAGCTCAATGAGGATGAGAGCTGGCTACAGGTGCCTCCAGGGCGACCCCTAGCCAGCCCTCACCCTTGGAGCAGCTCAATGAGGATGAGAGCTGGCTACAGGTTTGATGATACCAAAAGCACTTAAAATTCAATCTGCAACAAAAAAAAGTCGCTCCGACGCCGCCGGTAAGGGCTGCGTCCGTTATCACGCTCATCTGATAAATTACAGAAAAAAAACGTAAACTTTATCGTTTTTTTGGCGCACTAATTTCACCGCCCGTTCCTACGTGCCGCCGTTCAGCACAGCATCCGTTATCACGCTCATCTGATGAATTACGGAAAAAAAACGTAAACTTTATAGTTTTTTTGGCGCGCTTATTTCACCGCCCGTTCCTACGCGCCGCCATTCAGCGCAGCGTCCGTTATCACGCTCATCTGATGAATTACGGAAAAAAAAACGTAAACTTTATAGTTTTTTTGGCGCGCTTATTTCACCGCCCGTTCCTACGCGCCGCCGTTCAACGCAGCTTCCGTTATCACGCTCATCTAATGAATTATGGAAAAAAAACGTACACTTTATAGCTTTTTTGGCGCGCTTATTTCACCTCCCGTTCCTACGCGCCGCCGTTCAGCGCAGCTTCCGTTATCCCGTTCATCTGATGAATTACGGAAAAAAAACGTAAATTTTATAGTTTTTTTGGCGCGCTTATTTCACCGCCCGTTCCTACGCGCCGCCGTTCAGCGCAGCGTCCGTTATCACCCTCATCTGATGAATTACGGAAAAAAAACGTAAACTTTATTGTTTTTTTGGCGCGCTTATTTCACCGCCCGTTCCTATGCGCCGCCGTTCAGCGCAGCGTCCGTTATCACGCTCAATGAGGATGAGAGCTGGCTACAGGTGCCTCCAGGGCGACACGTAGCCAGCTCTCACCCTTGGAATAGCTCAATGAGGATGAGAGCTGGCTACAGTTGCCTCCAGGGCGACCCCTAGCCAGACCTCACCCTTGGAATAGCTCAATGAGGATGAGAGCTGGCTACAGGTGCCTCCAGGGCGACCCGTAGCCAGCCCTCACCCTTGGAATAGCTCAATGAGGATGAGAGCTGGCTACAGGTGCCTCCAGGGCGACCCGTAGCCAGCCCTCACCCTTGGAATAGCTCAATGAGGATGAGAGCTGGCTACAGGTGCCTCCAGGGCGACCCCTAGCCAGCCCTCACCCTTCGAATAGCTCAATGAGGATGAGAGCTGGCTACAGGTGCCTCCAGGGCGACCCCTAGCCAGCCCTCACTCTTGGAATAGCTCAATGAGGATGAGAGCTGGCTACAGGTGCCTCCAGGGCGACCCCTAGCCAGCCCTCACCCTTGGAATAGCTCAATGAGGATATGAGCTGGCTACAGGTGCCTCCAGGGCGACCCCTAGCCAGCCCTCACCCTCGGAATAGCTCAATGAGGATGAGAGCTGGCTACAGGTGCCTCCAGGGCGACCCCTAGCCAGCCCTCACCCTCGGAATAGCTCAATGAGGATGAGAGCTGGCTACAGGTGCCTCCAGGGCGACCCCTAGCCAGCCCTCACCCTCGGAATAGGTCAATGAGGATGAGAGCTGGCTACAGGTGCCTCCAGGGCGACCCCTAGCCAGCCCTCACCCTCGGAATAGCTCAATGAGGATGAGAGCTGGCTTCAGGTGCCTCCAGGGCGACCCCTAGCCAGCCCTCACCCTCGGAATAGCTCAATGAGGATGAGAGCTGGCTACAGGTGCCTCCAGGGCGACCCGTAGCCAGCCCTCACCCTTGGAATAGCTCAATGAGGATGAGAGCTGGCTACAGGTTTGATGATACCAAAAGCACTTAAAATTCAATCTGCAACAAAAAAAAGTCGCTCTGACGCCGCCGTTAAGGGCTGCGTCCGTTATCACGCTCATCTGATAAATTACGGAAAAAAAACGTAAACTTTATAGTTTTTTTGGCGCGCTTATTTCACTGCCTTTTCCTACGAGCCGCCGTTCAGCGCAGCTTCCGTTATCACGCTCATCTAATGAATTATGGAAAAAAACGTAAACTTTATTGTTTTTTTGGCACGCTTATTTCACTGCCCGTTCCTACGCGCCGCGGTTCAGCGCACCTTCCGTTATCACGCTCATCTGATGAATTACGGAAAAAAAACGTAAACTTTATAGTTTTTTTGGCGCGCTTATTTCACCGCCCGTTCCTACGCGCCGCCGTTCAGCGCAGCTTCCGTTATCACGCTCATCTAATGAATTATGGAAGAAAAGTAAACTTTATAGTTTTTTGGCGCGCTTATTTCACCGCCTGTTACTACGCGCCACCGTTCAGCGCAGCTTCTGTTATCACGCTCATCTGATGAATTACGGAAAAAAAACGTAAACTTTATAGTTTTTTTGGCGCGCTTATTTCACCGCCCGTTCCTACGCTTCGCCGTTCAGCGCAGCGTCCGTTATCACGCTCATCTGATGAATTACAGAAAAAAAACGTAAACTTTATCGTTTTTTAGGCACACTTATTTCACCGCCCGTTCCTACGTGCCGCCGTTCAGCACAGCATCCGTTATCACGCTCATCTGATGAATTACGGAAAAAAAACGTAAACTTTATAGTTTTTTTGGCACGCTTATTTCACCGCTCGTTCCTACGCGCCGCCATTCAGCGCAGCGTCCGTTATCACGCTCATCTGATGGATTACGGAAAAAAAACGTAAACTTTATAGTTGTTTTGGCGCGCTTATTTCATCCCCCGTTCCTACGTGCCGCCATTCAGCGCAGCGTCCGTTATCACGCTCATCTGATGAATTATGGAAAAAAAGCGTAAACTTTATAGTTTTTTTGGCGCGCTTATTTCACCGCCCGTTCCTACGCGCCGCCGTTCAGCGCAGCGTCCGTTATCACGCTCATCTGATGAATTACAGAAATAAAACGTAAACTTTATAGTTTTTTTGGCGCACTTATTTCACCGCCCATTCCTACGTGCCGCCGTTCAGCACAGCAACCGTTATCACGCTCATCTGATGGATTACGGAAAAAAAACGTAAACTTTATAGTTGTTTAGGCGCGCTTATTTCACCGCCCGTTCCTACGCGCCGCCATTCAGCGCAGCGTCCGTTATCACGCTCATCTGATGAATTACGGAAAAAAAACTTAAACTTTATAGTTTTTTTGGCGCGCTTATTTCACCGCCCGTTCCTACGCCACGGTTTTTACACAACTTTAAGTGTCTTACAACATGGTCACATGCTCTATTTACTTTTACCTATTTTTGATATGAAATATGGGCTCCATCTATGGATGTGATTATTGGCCTCAATACCAGTGATTATTGCTGCCATTTTTGTGTCTTTTTAAATAATGATGTAATAAAATTGCAACTTTTTAAATGCCTTTAATTAAACTCCTTATTCTCATTTGATTATATGGTCACAATCTGTGTTAAAAGAGTTAATGTTTTACAAGGTCAGGCAGCAGCACGTTGAAAGTCCTAATATCAGTGAAACAACAGAGACAAAAATGCTACATCATCATCCCCTCCCCCCATCACAGCCATTCCACCGAAGGATAAGTGAAAAATCTCCTTATTGTGTGTTTCCTGTGAGGGTCTATCATGAACGAGTGAATGGCTTTTAAAGCACAGCTGCCATCCAGTGTTCAATTTCCAGAAATGCAGCTGAATTCTGGCTGACAAGTAATGAATGATATTTAAAGCACAGATGCCATCTGGTGGTCATTTCCAAGTGATGAAATGTTGTGAGGGCTGGCTAAATGGCTTGTTTTTCGGACCTGGCACAGACGAGGTTTTTGCAAGCCTTTTTTCGGAGCCTTAATGGCGTCGGATCGACCCGGGGCGGCGTGCAGAGCATCTCCCGGGCTGGATCTGTAAAATGGCGAGCGTTGCGTCGTCCAGCGGCAAAGTTTTTTCGTGAGGGCTGGCTATTGTAGGTGAGAGCTGGCTATTAAAGAAGATGGCAGAGAGGATTTCTTTGGAAAAATGTTTTCATCTCGAAACGTTACGAAAAAAGTACAGCGCGTCCGGCATGTGATAAGAGTGTGGCACGCCGAATAGCGGCGTCCAGCTCCAAACCGCGTGCGTTCCAGAGCCAGAAAACTGTAGCGCGGACGCCGAGGCTTAATCGCAAATTCCGGAGATGCTCGTCCCCTCGGGACGAGTGTGGGAGCGCCTGACGCGAATCTGGTCAAAAAACGCAAACATTTCCAAAATCCAAAGGTCCAGCTGTTGAGCTTGACAATCTCCTTAACAAACGCCTTAGCGAGTGTCTTGGCGCAGGGCAACTTAATGAATGGAACCAAATGACACATCTTACTAAAACGGTCCACGACCACCCAGATGACAGTAAAACCCTCGAACACAGGAAGATCAGTAATAAAATCCATAGTAAGATGCGTCCAAGGCGCACTAGGAACCTCCAGAGGGCAAAGCAACCCCGCAGCAGGAGTATGTGAAGGCTTTGACCTAGCACACACAGTACACTGACGCACCCACTTGATGACTTCCTTCTGCCATCCAGGCCACCAAAAACTGCGACTGATAAGTCTCTTAGTCTCCGAAACTCCTGGATGACCTGCCAACCGAGACTCATGACACTCCACAAACAAATCTCTTCTAAAGGCGCTAGGCACGAACAACCTCCCATGGGGAGTGTTAGATGGAGCATCATCTTGAGCATTCAGAATCCCATTCTCCAAAACGGAGTCCAAAGCCGCCACAACTCCTTTCTGCAAAATGCTCTCCTCCTCCTCGTCACCGACCGTAGGATAGAAGCTGCGAGATCAAGCATCGGCTTTAGCATTCTTAGTACCAGGGATATTGGTAACAGAAAAATGAAACCGAGAAAAAAAAAATACCCACCTAGCTTGACGGGCATTCAAGCGCTTGGCAGCTTCCAGATAGATCAAATTCTTATGATCTGTGAAAACCTGAATAGGAAATCTAGCGCCTTCCAAAAAACGACGCCAGTGTTCAAACGCAAGTTTAATAGCCAGCAACTCCAAATTTCCAACATCATAATTCAGTTCGGTTTCTGAAATTTTTTTCGAAAAGAAGGCATAAGGATGTACTCCACCCTTGTTCTCCTGAGACAAAACTGCTCTGACCCCCACTGATGAAGCATCGACCTCGACCAAAAAAGGCTTGGTCTCATCAGGCTGCATAAGGATAGGGGCAGAACTGAACCTCTCTTTGAGATACTTAAACGCTTCAATGGCCTCAGTAGTCCACTGGGCCGTATTCGCACCTTTCCTGGTGAGATCGGTTTGAGGTTTAACAATTACTGAAAAATTCTTAATGAATTTCCTGTAATAATTGGCAAAACCCCAAAATCTCTGTATAGATTTCAAACCAATAGTTCTAGGCCATTCCTGCACAGACTGAACCTTCACAGGGTCCATCTCAAAGCCCTCGCTGGAGACAATATAGCCCAAAAAACTAATTTTCTGCACAGCGAACTCACATTTCTCCAGCTTAGCAAAGAGTGAATTATCACTCAATAACTGCAAAACTTCACGTACACTCTGCCAATGGGACTCCAGATCTGGCAAATAAATCAAAATGTCATCCAAATACACAACCACATTCTTACCATAGGTCTCAGGATGTCATTAATAAGGTTCTGAAAAAATGCAGGTGCATTGGTAAGACCAAAAGGCATCACCAGATTCTCAAAATGACCTACCGGAGTGTTAAAAGCAGTTTTCCATTCATCGCCCTCCTTCACACATAACAAATTGTATGCCCCCCGGAGATCAATCTTGGAGAACCACTTGGCTACCACTAACTGGTTAAACAAGTCAGGAATTAACAGCAATGGGTAGGAATTGCGTACGGTAATCTTATTAATTTCACGAAAATCCAGACATGGACATAAACCGCTGTCCTTTTTTTTTAACAAAGAAGAGTCCAACTGCCACAGGTGACTTAGAAGGTCTAATGTGACCAGCAGCCAAGCTAGTCTGTATGTACTCCTCCAAGGCCTTTCTTTCAGGGATAGTCAGATTAAACAAGCGACTTTTGGGAAGAGTAGCACCCGGAACAAACTCAAGGGCGCAATCATAATCCCTATGAGGAGGTAAAACTTGCGACTCCTCCTCCGAAAAAACCCTCCAAAAATCTTGAATAGGTACCGGTAATTCCCCTTTTTCCACAGCCGCAATGTGACCATTACAACATTTATCATAGCACTTCGGACTCCAAGACTTAATCACATTAGTAGACCAGTCCAATAAAGGATTGTGCAGTTTTAACCAAGGCAATCCTAGAACAACTGGAGAGGGCAAATTATCCAAAACAACCAAGTCCAAAATTTCTTGTTGATCTCCATTGATAGTGAGAGGAAATGCAGCAGTCTTGTGAGTAATTCATTTCAAAGGAGTGTTATCAATTGCAACCACAGAAATAGGTGATGACAAAGGTTTGGATTTCAATTTAAGGTTTTCCAAAAACTCTTTATCAATCACATTAAGTGTTGAACCACAATCCACAAATACCTGAAATTCAATCAAATCTCCCTGCAGAGTAGTACTCTCAGAATGAAACACTCCTGCAGAGCGTAAACAAGCTATACGGGCGTAACTGACCTTTTTTTTTCTTTACTTAAACGACGCTCACAATACTTAATCAAATGGTCATCTTTACCACAATAAAGACACAAACCTTCGGCGAATCTCCGATCTCTTTCCTAAGAGCGGAGTGACATCACCTCAACATCCATTGGTTCTCCGCTGTCAGAGCAGATTTTCTGGGAACTAGGACCTGACGTTACAGGAGTTTTTACATCATTAACCCTGGACCTCAGTCTCCTGTCCACAGGAACAGCTAACTGCATAGCTTCCTGCAGAGTCTCAGGTGCAGGGAATGCAATTAGCATATCCTTAACCCTTCACTCAGACCAGCAAGAAATAAACATCTCAGCGCAGAATCATTCCATTTAACTTCTGAGGCCCATCTCCTAAAGTGTGTGCAATAATTTTCAACATCATCTGACCCCTGATTCAAACGTCTAAGTTCTGATTCAGCAGATGAGATTCGATCAGGATCGTCATATAATAGCCCCAGAGCAGAAAAAAATTTGTCAACAAAACTTAAACACGGATCATTAGGTTGGAGAGAAAAGGCCCAACTCTGTGGTTCTTTGCGCAAAAGTGACATAATAAAACCAATGCGCTGTGATTCATTCCAGAGGACCTTGGTCTCAAATGAAAATATAACAAACAAGCATTTTTAAAGGAAAAAAAATCTTGCTGTTTACCATAAAAAACATCAGGCAGTCCTACCTTGGGTTTGACAAAATGAGCTCCAGGATAGCTACTCACGTGTTGCTGAAGCTCGGCCACCTCCAGAGACAATCCCTGCAGGCGTTGAACCAACTCCTGGACGGAAACCATACTGATCCCCGAATTTCTTTCCTTTTAGTTTTTTTTTTTTTTGGCTGGACTTACTGTTATGAGCTGCAACATAAACTAAGGAAATATAGGGGAAAGCTGTCCCTACAGTAAGCTGAATCCCTACGATGTAGCGGGCTGCCTGTTTCTTGTGAACAGACCCGCCTTAGTCCTCGGCTAGTCTGAACGAATACCTATAGAGTTAAGGGAGGGGTCCCTAAAAAAACTAAGGACTGGGACAAAAATTGGACACCTCCTAAACAGAAGTTGTTGCAGAGCACAAAACTCAAACTGACAAAAAGTACTAGAGGTCCCAGAGGACCAAGCGAACTAGACAGAGATAGACACCGAAGCACCTGGCTAGAGAGACAGTCAAACAACACTGCAGTCCAGCAAAGTCAGAAGAGCGGAGCTGGACTATATAGGCAGATGGTCATGTGACCGCAAAACACAAGGTAGCAAAAACTAACAGGAGGGTTCTAACAGTTATAGGGTATGCAGTGAGTCCAACGGATGACCAATTTTAGGAAAAACCCCACTAAGAATTTAAAGACATATAGAGCAGGGCCACAGTAACGACAAATTCCCATTAGATAGGAAAGAGTCTGCTATACAGTTATAGGGCATGCAGTGAGTCCAATGGCTGACCAAGTTTAGGAAAAAAACGCACTAAGAATTTAAAGACACATAGAGCAGGGCCACAGTAACAAGTACGACATGTTCCCATTAGAAAGGAGAGGGTCTGCTATACAGTTATAGGGTATGCAGTGAGTCCCATGGATGACCAATTTTAGGAAAAAACCCACTACATATTTAAAGACACATAGAGCAGGGCCACAGTAACAACAAATTCCCATTAGAAAGGAGAGAGTCTGCTATAGAGTTATAGGGTATGCAGTGAGTCCAACAGATAACCAATCTTAGGAAAAAACCCACTAAGAATTTAAAGACACATAGAGAATGGTCACAGTAACAAGTACGACATGTTCCATTAGAAAGGAGAGGGTCTGCTATACAGTTACAGGGTATGCAGTGAGTCCAACGGCTGACAAATTTTAGGAAAAACCCCACTAAAAATTTAAAGACACAGTAACGACAAATTCCCATTAGAAAGGAGAGAGTCTGCTGTACAGTTAGTCTATGCAGTGAGTCCAATGGCTGACCAATTTTAGGAAAAACCCCATTAAGAATTTAAAGACACATAGAGCAGGGCCACAGTAACAAGTACAACATGCTCACATTAGAAAGGAGAGAGTCTTCTATACAGTTATAGGGTATGCAGTGAGTCCAACGGCTGACCAAACTTTTGAAAAACTCCACTAAGAATTTAAAGACACATAGAGCAGGGCCAGAGTAACAAGTATGACATATTCCCATTAGAATGGAGAGGGTCTGCTATACAGTTAGAGCATATGCAGTGAGTCCAACGGCTCACCAAATTTAAGAAAAACTCCACTAAGAATTTAAAGACACTTAGAGCAGGGCCACAGTAACAAGTGCGACATGTTCCCATTAGAAAAGATAGGGTCTGCTATACAGATATAGGGTATGCAGTGAATCCAACGGCTGACCAATTTTAGGAAAAACCCCACTAAGAATTAAAAGACACACAGAGCAGGGCCACAGTAACGACAAATTCCCATTAGAAAGGAAAGAGTCTGCTATACAGTTATAGGGTATGCAGTGAGTCCAACGGCTGACCAATTTTAGGAAAAACCCCACTAAGAATTTAAAGACACATAGAGCAGGGCCACAGTAACGACTAAATTCCCATTAGAAAGGAGAAAGTTTGCTATGCAGTTATAGGTTATACAGTGAATCCAACTGGTGACCAAATTTAGGAAAAACTTTACTAAGAATTTAAAGACAAATAGAGCAGGGCCACCGTAACAAGTACGACATGTTCCCATTAAAAATGAGAGGGTCAGCTATACAGTTATAGGGTATGCAGTAAGTCAAACGAGTTACCACTTTTAGAGAAAACCCCACTAAGAATTTAAAGACACATCGAGCAGGGCCACAATAACGACAAATTCCCATTAGAAAGGAGAGAGTCTGCTATACAGTTATAGGGTATGCAGTGAGTCCAACGGCTGACCAATTTTAGGAAAAACCTCACTAAGAATTTAAAGACACATAGAGCAGGGACACAGTAACGATAAATTCCCATTAGAAAGGAGAGAGTCTGCTATACAATTATAGGGTATGCACTGAGTCCAAAGGCTGACCAATTTTAGGAAAAACCCCACTAAGAATTTAAAGACACATAGAGCAGGGCCACAGTAACGACAAATTTCCATTAGAAAGGAAAGAGCCTGCTATACAGTTATAGGGTATGCAGTAAGTACAGTGGCTGACCATGTTTAGGAAAAACTCCACTAAGAATTTAACCCCTTTACAACCCAAGGTGGTTTGCACGTTAATGACTAGGCCAATTTTTACAATTCTGACCACTGTCACTTTATGAGGTATTTACTCTGGAATGCTTCAACGGATCCCCCTGATTCTGAGAATGTTTTTTCAAGACATATTGTTCTTCATGATTGTGGTAAAATTTCTTCGATATCACTTGCGTTTATTTGTGAAAAAAATGGAAATTTGACGAAAATTTTGAAAATTTTGCAATTTTCAAAATTTGAATTTTTATGCCCTTAAATCAGAGAGATATGTCACACAAAATAGTTAATACATAACATTTCCCACATGTTTACTTTACATCAGCACAATTTTGGAACCAAAATTTTTTTTGTTATGGGGTTATAAGGGTTAAAAGTTGACCAGCGATTTCTCATTTTTCCAACAAACTTTACAAAGCCATTTTTCTTGGGACCACATCACATTTGAAGTCACTTTGAGAGGTCTTTATGACAGAAAATACCCAAAAGTGACACCATTCTTAAAACTGAACCCCTCAAGGTGCTCAAAACCACATTCAAGAACTTTATTAACCCTTCAGGTGCTTCACAGGAAATTTTGGAATGTGGAAGAAAAAAATGAACATTTAACTTTTTTCACAAAAATGTTATTTAGACCAAATTTTTTTTTATTTTCGCAGGGGTAACAGGAAAAAATGGACCCCAAAATTAGTTGTGCAATTTCCCCTGGGCACGCAGATACCCCATATGTGGGGAAAAACCACTGTTTGGGCGCACGGCAGGGCTCGGAAGGGAAGGAGCGCCATTTGAATTTTCGATTGTAAAATTTGCTTGAATAATTAGCGGACGCCATTTTGCGTTTGGAAAGCCCCTGATGTGCCTAAACAGTGGAAACCCCCCATAAGTGACCCCATTTTGGAAACTAGACCCCCCTGGGAACTTATCTAGATGGATGGTGAGCATTTTGAACCCCCAGGTGCTTCACAAATTAATCCGTAAAAATGAAAAAGTATTTTTTTTCCAGTTTTTCATTTTTACGAATCAATTTGTGAAGCACCTGGGGGTTCCAAGTGCTCACTATGCATCTAGATAGGTGCCTTTGGGGGCCTAGTTTCCAAAATGTGGTCACTTGTGGGGGAGCTCCAATGTTTAGGCACACAGGGGCTCTCCAAAAGCGATCTGGTGTCCGCTAACAATTGAATGGAAAATCGGCTCAAATTGTTAGCGGACACCATGTTGCGTTTGGAGAGCCCCTATGTGCCTTAACATTGGAGCTCCCCCACAAGTGACCCCATTTTGGAAACTAGACCCCCCCAAGGCACCTATCTAGATGCAAAGTGAGCACTTGGAACCGCCAGGTGCTAAACAAATTAATCCGTAAAAATAAAAAAGTGGCTTTTTTTCCCACTTTTTCATTTTTACGAATCAATTTGTGAAGCACCTGGGGGTTCCAAGTCTCACTATGCATCTAGATAGGTGCCTTTGGGGGTCTAGTTTCCAAAATGGGGTCACTTGTGGGGGAGCTCCAATGTTTAGGCACACAGGGGCTCTCCAAACGTGACATGGTATCCGCTAACATATTGGAACTGTTATGTTCTGCTACCAAAGCTAAGGAAAGAGAGGAGATCTGTCCCTACTATAAGACTCAGCTGAATCCCTACGATGTAACAGGGAACCTGATCCTGCGATCAGACCTGCTAAAGTCCTAATCTAGTCTGTACGGAGACCTATAGATGTGAGGAGGGAATCCCTACAAGTACTAAGGACTGGGAGGAATATGGGACACCTCCTAACAGAAATAGTAGCAGACAGACGAACAAACAAAATAGATAGAACATAGAGGTCCGTAGACCAAGCAAACTAACAGAGTTAGATACAGAGCACAGGCTAGCTAGAAAGTAGATATACAATGTAGTCCAGCAAAGCCAGAAGGGCGGAGCAGGATTAAATAGGCCAACAAGGTCATGTGACCAGCAAAGGAAAAAAAACCTAACAGCAAGGTTCTAACAGTACCCCCCCTTCTAAGAGGATCCTCCGGATCCCCTAGGACCAGGCTTATCAGGAAATCTCCTGTGAAACGCTCTGATAAGTCTGGACGCGGAAACATCATCTGACCTCACCCAAGAGTTATCCTCGGGTCCGAAACCTTTCCAGGCCACAAGATACTGCAAACTACCTCTATACCGTCTAGAGTCAAGGATGCGAGAAATTTCATATTCCCCGTCCTCCACCACCGGAGGAACAGAGGCAGAGGCGTCACCATCCGACACAACAGCTTTTTTTAACAGAGAGACATGAAAGACCGGATTAATTCTCCAGGAGGTAGGAACCTCCAACCTAACAGCAGATTGGTTGACAACCTGAAGCACCTTAAAGGGCCCTACAAACTTGGGACCCAATTTCTTAGAAGGAATCCTCAACCGCAGATTCCTAGAGGACAACCAAACCATGTCACCAACAGCGAACAAAACCTCCTGTCGTTTCCTATCAAAGTAGTCTTTAGATTTTCTGTTGGCCTCCTGAAGATTACCACGCACATCCGTCCAAACTCTTTCCAAATCACCGGAAAAATTCTCCTCCTCAGGCACGGCAGATCCCAACTTGGAGAACGACCCAAACGACGGATGTCTCCCAGAACAACAAAAAAAAGGCGAACAACCAGCAGAAGAAGATGTATGATTGTTCAGAGCAAATTCGGCAAGTGGCAGAAACTCAGACCACCCCTCTTGATTGTCTGCCACAAAACAACGCAAGAACTGCTCAACATCCTGGTTTTTCCTTTCTGTCTGGCCATTAGATTCAGGATGATATCCGGACGAAAACGACAAATGAATTCCCAACCTGTCACAAAAGGCACGCCAAAAACGAGCCACGAACTGAGGACCCCTATCAGAAACAATGTCAGTAGGAACGCCATGAAGTCTGACAATTTCCTTGACAAAGGCCTTAGCGAGAGTTTTAGCGCAGGGCAGTTTGACGAAGGGAACCAAGTGACACATCTTGCTAAAACGGTCCACGACCACCCAGATGACAGTAAAACCCTCAGAGGAGGGAAGGTCAGTTATAAAGTCCATAGCCAAATGTGTCCAAGGAGCACTGGGGACCTCCAAAGGACAAAGCAACCCCGCAGCAGGAGTATGTGAGGACTTAGATCTAGCACATATAGTACATTGGCGCACCCACTTAATGACTTCCTTCTGCCATCCAGGCCACCAAAAACTGCGACCCACCAGTCTCTTTGTCTCAGAGATTCCGGGATGACCTGCCAACCGAGATTCGTGACACTCAACAAACAAATCTCTCCTAAAGGTCCCAGGCACAAACAACCTCCCATGAGGAGTGTTAGATGGGGCATTCTCCTGAGCTTTAAGAATCTCATCTTCCAAAACGGAGTCTAAAGCAGCTATCACAACACCTTCTTGTAAAATGTTTTCCTCTTTCTCAGCACCGACTATGGGAGAAAAACTGCGAGACAAGGCATCCGCCTTAACATTCTTAGTACCAGGGATGTAAGTAACGGAGAAATTAAACCGCGAGAAAAACAGTGCCCACCTAGCCTGACGGGCATTCAGGCGCTTGGCAGCATCAAGATATATCAGATTTTTATGATCCGTAAGAACCTGAACGGGAAATTCCGCACCTTCCAAGAAGTGGCGCCAGTGTTCAAATGCGAGTTTAATAGCCAATAATTCCCGATTACCAATATCGTAATTCAGTTCAGTCTCCGAAATTTTTTTTGAAAAAAAGGCACAGGGATGTAATCCATCCCCGTTATCCTGAGACAATACTGCGCCAACCCCCACAGAGGAAGCATCAACCTCAACCAAAAACGGCCTAGTAACATCAGGCTGCATAAGGATGGGAGCAGAGGTGAACCTCTCCTTGAGATACACAAAAGCTTCAATGGCCTCAGAAGACCACTGAACCGCATCAGCACCTTTCCTGGTGAGATCAGTCAGAGGTTTGACAATACTAGAAAAAATTTTTATGAATTTTCTGTAGTAATTGGCGAAACCCAAAAACCTCTGTATCGATTTCAAACCAATAGGCCTAGGCCATTCCTGCACAGCCTGAACCTTAACCGGATCCATCTCAAAACCTTTGCTGGAGATAATGTAGCCCAAAAAACTAATTCTCTGTACAGCGAACTCACATTTCTCCAGCTTAGCAAAAAGCGAATTGTCCATTAATAACTGTAATACCTCACGCACGCTCCGCCAATGAGACTCCAGATCTGGCGAATAAATCAAAATGTCATCCAAATACACAACCACATTTTTACCGATCAAAGGTCTAAGGATGTCATTAATCAGATTCTGAAAAAATGCAGGAGCATTAGTAAGACCAAAAGGCATAACCAGATTCTCAAAATGACCCACAGGAGTGTTAAAAGCAGTCTTCCATTCATCACCCTCCTTCATGCGCAACAGATTGTATGCCCCCTTAAGGTCAATTTTAGAGAACCACTTGGCCCCCAATAACTGGTTAAACAGATCAGGAATCAATGGCAGTGGGTAAGGATTGCGTACCGTAATTTTGTTAATCTCACGAAAATCCAGACAAGGACGCAAACCGCCGTCCTTTTTTTTTACAAAAAAAAATCCAACCGCCACAGGAGACTTAGAGGGCCTAATGTGACCGGCGGCCAAACTTGTCTGTATGTATTCCTCCAAAGCCTTCCTCTCAGGAATAGTAAGGTTAAATAAACGACTTTTAGGAAGAGTCGCTCCAGGGACAAATTCAATAGAACAATCATAGTCTCTATGGGGAGGCAAAACCTGCGATTCCTTCTCAGAAAAAACTCTCCAAAAATCCTGAATAGGAACAGGCAATTCTCCCCTATCCAAAGCTGCAATACGCCCGTTACAACACTTGTCATAACATTTATGGCTCCAGGATTTAATTTCACTGGTAGACCAATCCAGTACAGGATTGTGAAATTTTAACCAGGGCAAACCCAATATTACTGGAGAAGGCAAGTTATTCAACACTACCAAATCCAATTTCTCATGGTGAACACCATTAATAGTGAGAGGAAATTCACTGACCTTGAGAGTAATATTCTTCAAAGGGGAACCATCCACAGAAACCACAGCAATGGGGGATGATAAAGGTTCAGGTTTTAAATTGAGTTTTTCCACGAATCCCCCATCAATTACATTCAGTGTAGACCCGCAATCAACAAACACCCGAAATTCCATTAATTTTTCCTGAGCAATCGTGGAAGCAGCTAAAAATATACCCTTGGAATTTAAACAGGCAATACGGGCGTGACTGACCATTTTTTTTTCTTTCTTCATACGAAGCTCACAGCCTTTAATCAAATGACCAGATTTTCCGCAATAGAAACACAAGCCTTCTGAAAAACGACGGTCTTTTTCTTGAGAGCGAGGTGCCACCGATCCAATCTCCATCGGTTCACCACTGTTAGTACACACATTCTCATAACCAGAAACTGACATAGCAGAGGATTTGCTCTCATTAACCCTAGCACGCAGTCTCCTATCCACCCGTATAGCTAATTGCATAGCCTGTTGCAAATCCTCAGGTGTAGGATAAGCAATTAGCAGGTCTTTAACCCTTTCACTGAGCCCAGCAAGAAATAGACTTTTCAGAGCAGAATCGTTCCACCCTGTTTGAGTGGACCAACGACAAAAATGAGTACAATATTTTTCGACATTACCTGATCCTTGTTTTAAACGTCTCAACTCAGTCTCAGCTGATGCCACACGGTCAGGATCATCATATAATAGTCCTAAAGCAGAAAAAAAACTATCCACTGATCTGAAGCATGTATCACTAGGTTGCAAAGAAAAGGCCCACTCCTGAGGCTCTTTGCGCAAAAGTGACATTATGAACCCTACGCGCTGGGATTCATCCCCAGAGGACTTGGGTCTCAAACGAAAATACAATAAGCAAGCATTTTTAAATGAAAAAAATTCTCGATGTTCACCAAAAAATAAATCCGGCAAACATACCTTAGGCTCCAAGAAATATGCTCCAGGACAGTTACTCACGTGCTGACGGAGCTCGGCCACTTCCAGAGAGAGTCCCTGCAGGTGTTTAGCCAAATCCTGAACCGACACCATGATGGAACAAAAAAAAAAAAAAAAAAAAAAATCTTTCCTTAGAGAATTTGCAGACTGGACTTACTGTTATGTTCTGCTACCAAAGCTAAGGAAAGAGAGGAGATCTGTCCCTACTATAAGACTCAGCTGAATCCCTACGATGTAACAGGGAACCTGATCCTGCGATCAGACCTGCTAAAGTCCTAATCTAGTCTGTACGGAGACCTATAGATGTGAGGAGGGAATCCCTACAAGTACTAAGGACTGGGAGGAATATGGGACACCTCCTAACAGAAATAGTAGCAGACAGACGAACAAACAAAATAGATAGAACATAGAGGTCCGTAGACCAAGCAAACTAACAGAGTTAGATACAGAGCACAGGCTAGCTAGAAAGTAGATATACAATGTAGTCCAGCAAAGCCAGAAGGGCGGAGCAGGATTAAATAGGCCAACAAGGTCATGTGACCAGCAAAGGAAAAAAAACCTAACAGCAAGGTTCTAACAGGAACCATGTCGCGTTTGGAGAGCCCCTGTGTGTCTAAACATTAGATCTCCCCCATAAGTGACTCCATTTTGGAAACTAGACCCCCCAAGGCAATTGATTTGTAAAAATTAAAAAAGTATTTTTTTTCCACTTTTTCATTTTTACGAATCAATTTGTGAAGCATCTGGGGGTTCCAAGTGCTCACTATGCATCTATATAGGTGCCTTGGGGGGTCTAGTTTCCAAAATTGGGTCACTTGTGGGGGAGCTCCAATGTTTAGGCACACAGGGGCTCTCCAAACGCAACATGGTGTCCGCTAACAATTTGAGCCGATTTTCCATTCAATTTGTTAGAGGACACCATGTCGTGTTTGGAGAGCCCCTGTGTGCCTAAGCAGTGCAAACCCCCCACAAGTGACCCCATTTTGGAAACTAGACCCCTCAAGGTTTTTATCAAGGGGTATAGTGAATATTTTGAACCCACAGAATTTGATAACATTAGGTCATCATATTGAATAAGTTGTCATTAGTCTTGAGCGCAAGTGCTTGCTACTTGAGTTTGCATCACGTACTCAGATATGCACCATGTACTGCGTGTTCTCGAGTGACATGCTCGAGTCCCTGCCCTGCATGTTTCACGGTTATTAGACACCAAAAAAAAAAACATGCGGGGATCGCTCGTGCATGGCAGGCAATCCCCGCAAAGTTTTTTTGGCCGCGAAGCATATGGGGCGGAGACTCGAGCATGTCACTCAAATACCCACGATACTCAATGCATACCAGAGCACCCGATGCAAACTCAAGTAGCGAGCACTTGCGCTCAACACTAGTCGCCATATCGTCATCTTTTTTTCTTACTTTTGAAAAAAATCCCAGCCCTAACCCTAGCCCAGCCCTAACCCTAGCCCAACCCTAACCCTAGCACAACCCTAACCCTAGCACAACCCTAACCCGAGAGTTTATTTTTGACGCCGTTCCTCATGCGGTATAAGTGATGAGATTACTTTATTCTTCGGGTCAGTACGATTACAGTGATACCAGAATCATATGGGGTTTTTATGATTGACAGCTGTCACACACTAAAAGACGCATTTTTTGTAAAATCTAGTTTTTGCATCGCCATATTTTGAGAGCTATAATTTTTTCATATTTTGGCAGACAGAGTCATGTGATGGCGTGTTTTTTGCGGGATGAGTTGACGTTTTTATTGGTGCCAATTTCAGGCATGTGACATTTTTTGATCGCTTTCTATTCCAATTTTTGGGAGGCAGAATAAACAAAAACCAACAATTCAGGAATTGTTTTTTTTTTTTTTTTTTTTATTCTGTTCCACGTGTGGTAAAATTGATAAGGCAGCTTTATTCTTTGGGTCAGTACATTTACATTTATATCGTTTTTCTATGTTTTGGCGCTTTTACATAATAAAAGCAATTTTGTAGAAAAAATTATTTTTTAACATTGCTTTATTCTGAGAGCTATAACTTTTTGATTTTTCGGATGATTTAGTTGTATGGCAGCTTGTTTTTTGTGGGACAAGATGAAGTTTTCAGCAGTACCATTTTTATTTATATTTGTCTTTTTGATCGCGTGTTATTACATTTTTTGTTTGGCGGTATGATGATAAAGCATTGTTTTTTGATTCGTTTTTTAATTATTTATTTTACCGTGTTCACTGAAGGGGTTAACTAGTGCAACAGTTTTATAGGTCAGGTCGTTCCGGATGCGGTGATACCAAATATGTGTACTTTTATTGTTTGTTTGCTTTTTTTCATAATAATATTTATTGATGGGTACATTATATTTTTATTTTTGGTGGATTATTTTTTTTTAAATATTTTTACAATTTTTTTTTTATTTTTTTTTCTCTTTCTGAGAGTTTTTACACTTTTTTACTTTGTCCCACTCTGGGACATTCACTTTTTTTATTCTGATCGCCTGCACAGCATAGGAATGGAGCACCATCCCTGTGCCATGCAGGCAGTCAGCTGTCACGGGTGTGTCGCCACGAAGATCGTCACGATTACACAGCCTGACTTCTCGCAGCTGACTTTTTGGTGCTTTGTGTTTTCGGCAGTGAGGGAGTTAATTCTCTCTCTCTCTGTGCTAGACGAGGTCCAGCCTCGCCCAGCTGCAATCAATGCTGCTGTAGTGAGTCTCCTTCAAATGCCTGCTGGTCTGTTTGGGAAGTGTCGGTGAAAGCATTTCATACAGACTTACAGAGCGGATCGTGGTATTTGGAGTTTCTGAGATAAGTTTATTTGGAGTGTTTTTTCCCTTCCTCGCTTTATCATTTATCTCCTTTCCCGTTGGTGTTCCCTCTGTTGTAGTTGTGTAGTTTTTGTATGCAAGGTGGTTTTGGTTTTTCCCTTGTACTGTCTCGTTCGTCTAAGTACTGTGTGTGGGCATATTATTTCTTGTCCTCTTTTGTTGTGATCGGGGTCCTTCTCAGGACTAGATTACTTAGGTGCAGGGATCCTCAGGAGGTACGGGTTACGCTGGCGGCCTGGACCTCTGTACCTTTAACAGTACCTCCAGGTTGAGGGATTAGTCAGGGCCCCAGCTTAGGGTCAGCTTAGGCCCCCTACCTCCAGTATACAGAGACAGCGTGACATCAGCGCTGCACAGTGAGAACATTGTTTGATCGTGCACTGCGCATGAACAAACAATGTTCCTGCTGCCTGGTGACCCGGATGTTGTCATGACGACATCAAGTCGTCATGGCAACACCCGGGAAGCCGCGGAAGACAGCGCTGGAGGCAGGAAGAGGAGGTGAGTATACCGATCGCATCCCCTTGCCACCGCAATGCTGCGATCGACTTTGATCGCAGCATTGCAGGGGTTATGTGCCGGGAGCGGTGCGGGACCGATACCTGCACATTGTCACAGCTGACACCCGGCGGCGATTGCGCCCGCACAGCCTGTGTGCGCACGCGTGCGATCGCGATGACGTACTAATACGGGTCAGGCTCATAAAGCCCAGGGCACAGACACGTATTAGTACATCATGGGCTGTAAAGGGTTTAAAGACACATAGAGCAGGGACAGAGTGACAAGAATGACATGTTCCCATTAGAAAGGAGAGAGTCTGCAATACAGTTATAGGGTATGCAGTGAGTCCAACGGCTTAGCAATTTTAGGAAAAACTCCATTAAGAATTTAAAGACACATAGAGAAGGTCCACAGTAATGACTAAATTCAAGATAGAAAAGAGAAAGTCTGCTATACAGTTATAGGGTATGCAGTAAGTCCAACGGCTGAGCAATTTTAGGAAAAACCCCAGTAATAATTTAAAGACAAATAGAGCAGGGCCACAGTAACAAGTATGACATGTTCCCATTAGAAAGAAGAGGGTCTGCTATACAGTTATAGGGCATGCAGTGAGTCCAATGGCTGATCAAATTTAGGAAAAACTCCACTAAGAATTTAAAGACACATAGAGAAGGTCCACAGTAATGACTAAATTCAAGATAGAAAAGAGAAAGTCTGCTATACAGTTATAGGGTATGCAGTAAGTCCAACGGCTGAGCAATTTTAGGAAAAACCCCAGTAATAATTTAAAGACACATAAAGTAGGGCCACAGCAACAAGTTCGACATTTTCCCATTAGTATGGAGAGGGTCTGCTATACAGTTATAGGTTAGGCAGTGAGTCCAACGGCTGACCAAGTTTAGGAAAAACTCCACTAAGAATTTAAAGACACATAGAGCAGGGCCACAGTAACAAGTAACACATCTTCCCTTTAGAAAGGAGAGAGTCTGCCATACAGTTATAGCGCATGCAGTGAGTCCAACAGATGACCAATTTTAGGAAAAACCACACTAAAAATTTAAAGACACATAGAACAGGGCCACAGTAACGACAAATTCCCATTAGAAAGGAGAGAGTCTGCTATATAGTTATGGGGTATGCAGTGAGTCCAACGGCTGACCAATTTTAGGAAAAACCGCACTAAGAATTTAAAGACACATAAAGCAGGACCACAGTAACAAGTATGATATGTTCCCATTAGAAACGACAGGGTCTGCTATACAGTTATAGGGTATGCAGTGAGTCCAATGGCTGACCAATTTTAGGAAAAACTCCACAAAGAATTTAAAGACACATAGAGCAGGGACACAGTAACGACAAATTCCTATTAGAAAGGAAAGAGTCTGCAATACAATTATAGGGTATGCAGCAAGTCCAACGGCTGACCAATTTTAGGAAAAACCCCACTAAGAATTTAAAGACACATAGAGCAGGGGCACAGTAACAAGTACGATATGTTCCCATTAGAAAGGAGAGGGTCTGCTACACAGTTATAGGGTATTCAGTGAGTCCAACGGCTGACCAATTTTAGGAAATACCATACTAAGAATTTAAAGACACAGTAACGACAAATTCCCATTAGAAAGGAGAGAGTCTGCTGTACAGTTAGTCTATGCAGTGAGTCCAACGGCTAACCAATTTTAGGAAAAACCCCACTAAGAATTTAAAGACACATAGAGCAGGTCCACCGTAACGACAAATTCCCATTAGAAATGAGAAGGTCTACTATACAGTTATAGGGTATGCAGTTGACTCACCCCCTGGGCCAGTGCTGTAGTGCGGCGCGCGGGCGCGCGGGGGATACCCGGAGCCGGATCCGATGGGGATAGTAGTCTTCGTGTGGCGGTGACCCGGTCCGCGCCCAGGGTTGTCAAACTAAGTGGCGGTTATTGGTATGATGGTATTAGTGTCCGACTACGCTACCCGTTGAATGCGGTTATGAAACCGCCGCTGCAGGGCAGACCGCTGAGGCCGGTGGTATAGGTGTGCAGCAATGTTGATATAACCCCCAACGGGAGAGGTATGGCCTCAGGGCAGCGGATGTGGATGATGTTGGGAGTGATGGTGTGGATGTCCCAGCACTAACGGTGCGACAAGGAAGCACGGAAACGCGAGGGTACAGTTCAGGGCCTTTACTGATGGTACAAGGCAAATTCCCCCGGGAGTACTGGCTAGTAGTTGGGGCCTGGTTAGTCTGCGAGTAAGCCGGAGTTCCCCTGGCCAGGTGGAGTTGTAGGCCTTCCCGTTAGTCTGTACCCTTCCTGGCTACCCTGCTTTCGGCGGTTACAAGTAGCCCACGTCCCTGGGTATACCGTGTGGTGCTCACCCGTATGGCTGGTGACCTGGGGCCTCCTGTTAGCCTCCGCTCTGGGATGGCGGTGCTGGTCCCTTCGTTGTGACTGAGCCTCCGGGCTTTTATGGCCAGAGGACCTGGAATCCCCTGCCGGATGGATTCTGCTGCTGGGTATATCTTAGTCCCCACAGCCTCGGACTCCTGTGTCCGGTTTTAGTACCTTCTCCCAGGACGAGCTCTGCACAGCTCCAGCCCCTGGCGCTTCTCCTTGGCTCCTACAGAGCTCCTGATGTCTATCTGTCCCTGTTTCTGCGTGTCCAGACCAGACTTCGTCTCTGTCTGGAACTCCTCTCTCTAACCCTGCCTCAGCCCCAGTTTATATAGGGGAAGTTCTTCCCCTCCCAGGACTGGGCAGGAGGTGTGGCATGCTTAGGATTCCTGCCCAGGAGACCTCCCACCTGCTCACAGACGTAATACTGCTATTACTGTGGAAACCAGACCCCTGGGGTGCCACATTCCCCCCTAGTGAAATTTAGTACTCCCGGACTAAACATAACAGGGTATAAACAATAACAATTAAATACATGAGATGGTCACGGCGTGTCCGTAACCGGGAAGCAATAAGGGTGTCCATTTCACCAAAGAACAGGGAGCCGTAACCAGGTAGGGGTCTGTCCTGCCCCGAGTCTTTAACAGTCTGTAGTCCATTCCTGGGTTACGCTCCAAACATATTTACAACAGAGTTCCGGTTACTCACTGTCCATAACCTGTCAGTCCATATAAAGAAACCTGTAACTGAAAAACATAATTAGCAACGGCTACAACAAAACAGGGAAACATAAAATAGTTAAAGCAACTAGCCAACTTAGATTCTCCAACGTACGGGCATCTGGCCTCTGGTAACCCTAGTGGACCTACGGAGCTCACTAACTGGTCCTGCACTACAGGGTGTAGGAGGTGTTATGGGCAGGCTGGGCAGCTTTCTGCGCACTCTTTGGCTCACTAGGGGCACGGCAGGCTCACTACTAGCAGAGGGTTGATCCTCCTGTACTGCTGGTGTGGACTCTTCTGCCTCTTGGGCCGGCTGCTCTTCCAGCTCTACTGGTTCTTCTGTAGGCACTTGCGGGGCTGGCTGGAGAAAGGTGAGGACGGGTACCACGACAGCACCGTTTACTTGTGTCCAAGACCGGGGGAAGTCTCCGAGTACAGTCCTGATCATTTCTTCCCTTTCCTCTGCGGGTTGAGGGTTTTCTTGATCTTCTTCAGGGCTTTGCAGCTGCTCGGGACACTTCTTCAGGTGGTCTCTGGAGACAACGGCTGTGGTTTCTCCTCCATCCTTACTGATCAGGCAAATCTTTGGGCTCTCATGGCTTGATGGCAGTACGGTGTAAGGGTCCTTCTCCCACTGGTCGTCCAACTTGTGGAGCCATCTTTTCCTCTTCAAGACCTGCTCTCCAGGTACCAGGGGAACAGCGGGAGCATACTGATTATAAGCCCTCTCTTGCCTTTCTCTAGCTTGAGACAGACTTCGCTCCACGCTCTCCTGCACTTTCCGATACTGCTGCTGCCGCCCTGTATCCCAGTCTGCCTCTGGCGAGGTGTCCTCGGGCGTCAAGACTCCCATATCCAGGTCGATAGGCAGCTTACCAGGTCTCGCTCTCATTAGGTAAGCCGGGGTACAGTTGGTAGAACCTACAGGGATGTGGTTGTATAGGTCCACCAGATCAGGCAGCTTCTCAGGCCACATACTGCGTTCTTCCAGGGGCAATGTTTTCAGGAGGTCTATCACCACCTGGTTCATCTTCTCGCAGAGTCCATTAGTTTGTGGGTGATAGGGCGTTGTTCTTATCTTCGTGCAGCCATACAGGTTGCAGAACTCCTGGAAGACTTCCGCTTCGAAGGCTGGCCCTTGGTCTGTCAGCACTTGGTCCGGGTACCCGTGTGGACGGCAGAAGTGCTGCTGGAAGGCTCTAGCTGCTGTTTGAGCCGTTAAGTCCTTGACCGGGACCACCACCAGGAACCGGGAGTAATGATCTACGATTGTGAGGGCGTAGACATACCCAGATCTGCTTGGAGCCAGTTTCACATGGTCCAGGGCTACCAGTTCCAGTGGCTGTCGGGTGATGATGGGCTGCAAGGGAGTCTTCTGGCTGGCACAGTCCTTCCTTCTTAGGTGGCACGGTCCACAGTCTCTGCACCACCTCTCGATGGCTCCTCTCATGCCTACCCAGTAGAACCGCTCACGCAATAAGAACTCCAGCTTCTTCCACCCGAAATGTCCTGCTCCATTGTGGTACGCCTCCAGAATCATAGCCGCGTCTCGTCTGGGGACCACTACCTGCCAAGTCAACTCATGTGTTCGAGAGTTAACCATTCTCCGGCACAACTTCTCCCTGTAGAGGAACAGCCTACTTTTCTCCTTCCACAGTTGCTTAGTCTCCTCTGGGGCGTCTGGGTCCAGACTGGCATCGGCTTGGGTCAGCATTTCCTTCACCAGACGGACTGCAGGATCACTGTCTTGCGTCTCCGCCCAGTTGTAGTGGGGCAAGGGATTGAACGTCGCGGAGCGCCTGTCCTTCACACGGTGGGAATACAGGGTAATCCCATGACGGTGGAACGCAGGGAGCTCAACTTCTTCCAGATCTTCTGGATCTTCCCCTACGTCCGGTAAGTTCGGCATTCTAGACAGGGCATCCGCGTTGGCATTTGAGCGTCCTGCCCGGTATTTGATGGTGAATTCAAAGTTGGACAGGCGAGCCATCCATCTCTGTTCCAGAGCACCGAGCCTTGCAGTGTCCAGGTGTGTCAACGGGTTGTTATCCGTGTACACGATGAATTTGGAGGAGGCAAGGTAATGCTTGAAACGTTCGGTCACTGCCCACACTGCTGCCAGGAACTCCAGCTTGAATGAGCTATAATTCTCAGGGTTCCTCTCGGTGGGTCGTAGCTTTCGGCTAGCGTAAGCGATTACCCGTTCTTTTCCTTGCTGGATCTGGGACAGCACGGCTCCTAGCCCGATGTTACTTGCGTCCGTGTGGAGGATAAAGGGCTGGCTGTAGTCTGGATATGCCAGGATTTCTTCCCCCGTGAGGGCCATCTTCAGCTGGCAAAAGGACTCCTCTTCCAGCTTTTCCCACCTGAAGGGCGGCTTCTGGTTTTTGGCTTTTCGAGATTGACCTATCAGGAGGTCCTGCATAGGGGCTGCTATTTTGGTGAAACCGGGAATGAATCTTCGGTAGTAGCCTACCAACCCGAGGAACTGCCGCACTTCCTTTATGCTGGAGGGTCTTGGCCAGTCCTTAATCACGGTGATCTTATCAGGGTCAGGAGCCACTCCGTCAGCACTCACCACGTGTCCCAGGTATTGCACCTTTGGTTTCAGGAGGTGACACTTGGAGGGTTTCACCTTTAGGCCGTAGTTTGCCAGAGCTTCGAACACTTCTGCCAGGTGTTTCAGGTGGTCCTCGTAGGTCTTGGAATAGACGATGACATCGTCCAGGTATAACAGGACCGTCTCGAAGTTCCGGTGTCCCAGACAGCATTCCATCAACCGTTGGAAGGTTCCTGGTGCGTTGCAGAGCCCGAACGGCATGCAGTTAAATTCGCTGAGACCCATCGGGGTGGTGAATGCGGTCTTCTCCCGGTCTGCCTCTGCTACAGGAACCTGCCAGTACCCGCTAGTGAGATCCAAAGTAGAGAAGAAGTTAGCAGATTTTAATGCAGCTAAGGACTCTTCTATCCTTGGTAATGGGTACGCATCTTTGTGTGTGATACGGTTGACCTTCCTGTAGTCTACACATATTCTCATAGTGTTGTCCTTCTTTTTCACTAAGACTAGTGGAGCTGCCCAGGGGCTACAGCTGTCCCTGATTACCCCAGCCTCCTTCATGTCTCTAAGCATCCCCTTGGCGTGTTGGTAGTGTGCAGGGGGTACGGGTCGGTATCTCTCCTTTATAGGAGGATGGTCTCCCGTGGGGATGTGGTGTTCTACCCCCTTTACTCGCCCGAAGTCTAACGGGTGTTTACTAAACACTCTCTCGTACTCCTGAACCACCCGGTAGACTCCCTGTTTCTGGTGTGAGGGAGTGGAGTCAGTACCCAGATGTAGTTGCTGACACCAGTCCTCCACTGGTTTCTTAGAGCCGTTACCTTCCTCTGGTTGAGATGGAGGCAAGGGTTCCACGGCCTGTACAGAATTCTGGTTTATGGTGAACAATTTAGCTAGCGTGGCATACCGGGGCAGGTGTACTTCTCTCTCACCGATATTTATGATGCGAACGGGCACCCTCCCATGGCGTACATCGACCACCCCCCGTGCTGTCAAAATGGTGGGCCTACTGTCTGAGTAGACGGGTTCTACCATTGCTTGGTAGTCTCTACCTCTTAGACCAATAGCTGCCCGGCACCAAATCATCATCTCACTTTTTGGGGGCATGGCAATAGGGAACGGGTCACACATTCTCACGCTACCTATCTCACCACCGGATAGTTCCACCTGTTGCCGCTTCATCAGTGCCCGGATCTCTTTTTGGAGCACACGCTGCTGGCCGGAACTGGCGTTCTTGGCAACCTGCTGTAAAATGAGAATCACCTCTGCAAGACAATTTTCAATTACATTGGTTCCCAGGGTGATTCTAGGGTGACTCTCATGACGGTCTATGTCCACTATAATCAGTCCTTGTGCCGCCAGTTCGACAAAAAACGATTTTAATGGTCACCTCCTTGAATCCCACCTGCGGCACGGGCTGACCATTGCTGGCGATGATACTCAGGTCGTCGTCTGGGTAGCGGGTTATGTCCGAATCATTCCAGTACTGCTTGAAGAGCACGTACGGGATGGTGGTGACCTGTGACCCAGTGTCTAGTAGGGCACTCATAGGAATGCCATCCAGTACCACAGGCAAGATTGGACGTCCCCCTACGTATTTATCACGCCAGTTTGATGGGCCTGATGGTCTTATGCCTGGGGGTTGGCCCTCTACCCCAGGTTGTGCCCGTTTAAATGACAGTACCTTGCCACATGTCCGGGTTGATTGCAGCGGCGGCAAATAGGTCGTCCGTCCTCGTTGTATCGATCGCTGGGTCTTCCTCTGGCCGGTGGGGTCCTCCTTGGTCGGCGCCACGGGATGTCCTCCGGTCCGGATGCCAGCTCGATCTTCCCTGCAGTAGAAACCTGTAAAGACTGCACAGTTCTGGTTAGCGCGGCAATGCTTTTAGTTAGCTCTTGGACCTGATGGTGCAGGTCTGTAGCCGGGTCACTGTTTAAAGCCTGCGCATCAGCTCCCACAGGCCCTGCAGACAAGGGCGCCGTCTCCTGGTGATAAGTGATAGCAGGGCGCCTGTGGGTCACAGCGCCACCTGGTGCTGGTTCTCGGAGCACCCGGATGGCTCTGTCCTTGAACTGTGCAAATTCCAGGTCAGGGTCCTGTAAGGCCATTGCCCGCAACTGGGTTCGGTGGGCATTGCACAGTAGACCCTCAATAAATTGTTCAGTCAACAGCTTATCTTCATTTCCCACGCTGTCAGGGTCTGCCTGCTTAATGGCTCTCAGGGCCTCTTGTAGGTTTAGAGCATAGTCTCTTATACTCTCATGTGCCCGTTGTTTGCACCCATAAAATCTTAGTTTTATTTCGGCTGAGGTGCGGGTGTCAAATGTGTCTTTCAGCCGGGTTAGTATGTCTCTGACAGTCCTCTTCCTCCCAGGTGGCCAGGACTTTACCTCCCTTTGGGCTGCCCCGATTAATTGGGCCACCAGGATGCTCACTTTTTGCGCCTCCGTGAGGGGATACACCTGGAAGAGGCTATCCAGCCTTTCTCTGAAGTCATTTAGGGTATGTGACTCCCCTGAGTACTGGGGTAGCCAGGCTGCCCCCGGGATATAGGGCATGGTGAAAGGCATGACCGCAGCAGCGGTGGCGCTGGCGGCGGCTGTGGCGGTGAAGCTCTCCTCCGTATCCGACATTCTCCTCCCCCCTAGTGGACCGTGGCCTACCTTGCGATGATCCTCTTCCGTAGGCCGCGGCTCCGCACTGGATCGTCAGGGTTGAGGACCTTCCGTCGCGCTCCTGTGACGTCGGCGTCTGCTGGGCTCCTTCCAGGACCTTACGCAACGTCCGGACGTGAGGCGGGGCTTCAGTTCTCGCGGGCTTTCGGAGTCCACGCCCCTCTTCTTCCCGCGCGGCGCCCTCAAGATGGCGTCCAATGGCGGGAAAACTCCACGGATGGCGGGAAGAAGGCAGAAGATGGCGTCGGATGGCGGGAATCGGCTCCAGATGGCGGGAAACGACTCCGGACGGCGGGAAACTTCACCACAGGTAAGCATAAAAGTCTCTTTTTTCAGGCACGCAGTACCCGGTGGTTGCGGGCACGTAATCCTGCCGACTACGCCAAAATTGACTCACCCCCTGGGCCAGTGCTGTAGTGCGGCGCGCGGGGGATACCCGGAGCCGGATCCGATGGGGATAGTAGTCTTCGTGTGGCGGTGACCCGGTCCGCGCCCAGGGTGGTCAAACTAAGTGGCGGTTATTGGTATGATGGTATTAGTGTCCGACTACGCTACCCGTTGAATGCGGTTATGAAACCGCCACTGCAGGGCAGACCGCTGAGGCCGGTGGTATAGGTGTGCAGCAATGTTGATATAACCCCCAACGGTAGAGGTATGGCCTCAGGGCAGCGGATGTGGATGATGTTGGGAGTGATGGTGTGGATGTCCCAGCACTAACGGTGCGACAAGGAAGCACGGAAACGCGAGGGTACAGTTCAGGGCCTTTACTGATGGTACAAGGCAAATTCCCCCGGGAGTACTGGCTAGTAGTTGGGGCCTGGTTAGTCTGCGAGTAAACCGGAGTTCCCCTGGCCAGGTGGAGTTGTAGGCCTTCCCGTTAGTCTGTACCCTTCCTGGCTACCCTGCTTTCGGCGGTTACAGGTAGCCCACGTCCCTGGGTATACCGTGTGGTGCTCACCCGTATGGCTGGTGACCTGGGGCCTCCTGTTAGCCTCCGCTCTGGGATGGCGGTGCTGGTCCCTTCGTTGTGACTGAGCCTCCGGGCTTTTATTCCTCTGGAATCCCCTGCCGGATGGATTCTGCTGCTGGGTATATCTTAGTCCCCACAGCCTCGGACTCCTGTGTCCGGTTTTAGTACCTTCTCCCAGGGCGAGCTCTGCACAGCTCCAGCCCCTGGCGCTTCTCCTTGGCTCCTACAGAGCTCCTGATGTCTATCTGTCCCTGTTTCTGCGTGTCCAGACCAGACTCCGTCTCTGTCTGGAACTCCTCTCTCTAACCCTGCCTCAGCCCCAGTTTATATAGGGGAAGTTCTTCCCCTCCCAGGACTGGGCAGGAGGGGTGGCATGCTTAGGATTCCTGCCCAGGAGACCTCCCACCTGCTCACAGACGTAATACTGCTATTACTGTGGAAACCAGACCCCTGGGGTGCCACACAGTGAGTCCAATGGCTAACCAATTTTAGGAAAAACCCCACTAAGAATTTAAAGACACATAGAGCAGGCCCACAGTAACAAGTACGACATGTTCCCATTAGAAATGAGAGCGTCTGCTTTACAGTTATAGGGTATGCAGTGAGTCTAATGGCTGACAAAATTTATGAAAAACTCCACTAAGTATTTAAAGACACATAGAGGAGGGCCACAGTAACAAGTACGACATATTCCCATTAGAATGGAGAGGTTCTGATATACAGTTATAGGGTATGCACTGAGTTCAACGGCTGACCAAATTTAGGAAGAACTCCAATAAGATTTTAAGACACATAGAGCAGGGCCACAGTAACAAGTACGACATGTTCCCATTAGAAAGGATGGGGTCTGCTATGCAGATAAAGGGTATGCAGTGAGTCTAACGGCTGACCAATTTTAGGAACCCCCCCCCCTAAGAATTTAAAGAACCACAGAGCAGGGCCACAGTAACCACAAATTCCCATTAGAACGGAGAGAGTCTGCTATACAGTTATAGGGTACGCAGTTAGTCCAACGGATGACCAATTTTAGAAAAAGACCCACTAAGAATTTAAAGACACATAGAGTAGGGCCACAGTAATGACAAATTCCAATTAGAAAGGAGAGAGTCTGCTATACAGTTGCAGGGTATGCAGTGAATCCAACGGCAGACCAATTTTAGGAAAGACCCCACTAAGAATTTAAAGACACATCGAGCAGGGCCACAGTAACAAGTACAACATATTCCCATTAGAAAGGAGAGAGTCTGCTATACAGGTACAGGGTATGCAGTGAATCCAATGGCTGAAAAATTTTACGAAAAACCCCACTAAGAATTTAAAGACACATAGAGCAGGGCCAGAGCAACGAAGGATTCCCATTTGAAAGGAGAGAGTCTGCTATACAGGTATAGGGTATGCAGTGAGTCCAACTAGTGACCAAATTTAGGAAAAACTTCACTAAGAATTTAAAGACACATAGAGCAGGGCCACAGTAACAAGTTTGACATGTTCCGATTAGAATGGAGAGGGTCTGCTATACAGTTATAGGGTATGCAGTGAGTCCAAAGGATGACCAAATTAAGGAATAACTCCACTAAGTATTTAAAGACACATAGAGCAGGGCCACAGTAACAAGCACGACATGTTCCATTAGAAAGGAGAGGGTCTGCTATACAGTTATAGGGTATGCAGTGAGTCCAACGGATGACCAATTTTAGGAAAAACCCCACTAAAAATTAAAAGACATATGCAGCACGGCCACAGTAACAAGTACGACATGTTCCCATTAGAAAGGAGAGAGTCTGCTATACAGTTATAGGGTATGCAGTGAGTCCAACGGATGACCAATTTTAGGAAAAACCACACTAAAAATTTAAAGACACATAGAACAGGGCCACAGTAACGACAAATTCCCATTAGAAAGGAGAGAGTCTGCTATATAGTTATGGGGTATGCAGTGAGTCCAACGGCTGACCAATTTTAGGAAAAACCGCACTAAGAATTTAAAGACACATAAAGCAGGACCACAGTAACAAGTATGATATGTTCCCATTAGAAGCGACAGGGTCTGCTATACAGTTATAGGGTATGCAGTGAGTCCAATGGCTGACCAATTTTAGGAAAAACTCCACAAAGAATTTAAAGACACATAGAGCAGGGACACAGTAACGACAAATTCCTATTAGAAAGGAAAGAGTCTGCAATACAATTATAGGGTATGCAGTAAGTCCAACGGCTGACCAATTTTAGGAAAAACCCCACTAAGAATTTAAAGACACATAGAGCAGGGCCACAGTAACAACTACAACATGTTCCCATTAGAAAGGTCAGGGTCTGCTATATAGTTATAGGGTATACAGTGAGCCCAACGGCTGACCAAATTTATGAAAAAACACAGACACAGAGAGCAGGGCCACAGTAACGACAAATTCCCATTAGAAAGGAGAGAGTCTGCTATACAGTTATAGGGTATGCAGTGAGTACATCGGCTGACCAATTTTAGGAATAAGCAGACTAAGAAATTAAAGACACACAGAGCAGGGCCACAGTAACGAAAAATTCGCATTAGAAAGGCAAGAGTCTGCTATACAGTTATAGGGTATGCAGTGAGTCCAATGGCTGACCAACTTTAGGTGAAACACCACTAAGAATTTAAAGACACAAAGAGCAGGGCCACAGTAACGACAAATTCCCATTAGAAAGGAGAGAGTCTGCTATACAATTATAGGGTATGCAGTGAGTCCAACGGCTGACCAATTTTGGGAAAAACCCCACTAAGAATTTAAAGACACATAGAGCAGGGCCACAGTAACGACAAATTCTCATTAGAAAGGAGCAGGTCTACTATACAGTTATAGGATATGCAGTGAGCCCAACGGCTGACCAAATTTATGAAAAACTCCACTAAGAATTTAAAGACACATAGAGCAGGGCCACAGTAACAAGTACGACATATTCCCATTAGAATGGAGAGGTTCTTCTATACAGTTATAGGGTATGCAGTGAGTCCAACAGCTGACCAATTTTAGGAAAAACCCCACTAAGAATTTAAAGACACATAGAGCAGGGCAACAGTAACGAAGAATTCCCATTAGAATGGAGAGAGTCTGCTATTCAGTTATATGGTATGCAGTGAGTCCAACGTTTAACCAATTTTAGGAAAAACCCCATTAAGAATTTAAAGACACATAGAGCAGGGCCACAGTAACAAGGTTTGACATGTTCCCATTAGAAAGGATAGGGTCTGCTATACAGTTATAGGGTATGCAGTGAGTCCAACTGGTGACCAACTTTAGGAAAAACCCCACTGAGAATTTAAAAACACATAGAGCAGGGCCACAGTAACAAGTACGACATGTTCCCATTAGAATGAAGAGGGTCTGCTATATAGTTATAGGGTTCCCATTTGGTCCAACTGGTGACCAAATTTAGGAAAAACTTCACTAAGAATTTAAAGACACATAGAGGAGGGCCACAGTAACAAGTGCGATATGTTCCCATTAGAATGGAGAGAGTCTGATATACAGTTATAGGGTATGCAGTGAGTCCAATGGCTGACCAATTTTTGAAAAAACCCCACTAAGAATTTAAAGACACAAAGAGCAGGGCCACAGTAACAACAAATTCCCATTAGAAAGGAGAGAGTCTCATATAAAGTTATAGAGTATGCAGTGAGTCCAACGGATGACCAATTTTAGGAAAAACCCCACTAAGAATTTAAAGACACATAGAGCAGGGCCACAGTAACAAGTACAACATGTTCCCATTAGAAAGGAGAGAGTCTGCTATACAGTTATAGGGTATGCAGTGAGTCCAACGGCTGACCAATTTTAGAGAAAACTCCACTAAGAATTTAAAGACACATAGAGCAGGGCCACAGTAACGACAAATTCCCATTAGAAACAAGAGAGTCAGCTGTACAGTTATAGGGTATTCAGTGAGTCCAACGGCTGAAAAATTTTAGGAAAAACCCCACTAAGAATTTAAAGACACATAGAGCAGGGCCACAGTAACAACTACAACATGTTCCCATTAGAAAGGTCAGGGTCTGCTATATAGTTATAGGGTATACAGTGAGTCCAATGGCTGACCAATTTTAGGAAAAAAAAACTAATAATTTAAAGACACATAGAGAAGGGCCACAGTAATGACAAATTCCCATTAGAAAGGAGAGAGTCATCTATACAGTTATAGGGTATGCAGTGAGTCCAATGGCTGACCAATTTTAGGAAAAACCCCACTAAGGCTGCGTTCACACATTACGTATTTCCCTGTGTTTTTTTACGCTGCGTATATTCCTGCTTTTTTACCTGCGTTTTTTTACGCAGGTAAAAAAAGCACCTCCATTCACACACTGCGTAAAAAAGCGCAGCAAAAAACGCAGTGTGAAAATGAAGGGTGACATGTGTAATGTCACACTTCATTTCAGTGTGACATGTGTACTGTCTGTGTCTGTGTGTCGTGTGTGTACTGTCTGTGTCTATGTGTCGTGTGTGTCCCTAGCAGTGTATGTACAGACTATGGATACTCACCTACCCGATGGATGAGAGACGCGTCTGCTCCGTCCCGCGCTTGGAGCATCTGCCGTGAAGCGATCAGCTGATTGTCACGTGACCGGCTTGTAATCAGTTGACCAGAAGCCGGTTACAAGCCGGTTAGCTAACAGCTGATAGGCTCACCGGCAGATGCTGGAAGCGCGGGATTGGAGCGGACCGGAGCGGACGCCTCTCCCCTGACATCGGGTAGGTGGGTATCCACCTGAGCCTCGGTAAAAAAGCGATGGAATTACGCAGTGTGTGAACACCACTGCGTAATTCCATCGCTTATAAAGGGCACAATAGTGAGAAAGCGCGGGACTCAGCTGCGTAAAGAATTGACATGGCAATTCTTTACGCAGCTGCGCTTTCCCGCTGCGTAAAATTACACAGTGTCTGAACGGCAAAGTGAATTTCCCATTCACTTTGCTGGCAGACACAAAGCACATTGCGTATTTTCAAAAAGCACGCGCAAAAAAGCACACGAAAATACGCAATGTGTGAACGCAGCCTAAGAATTTAAAGACACATAGAGCAGGGACACAGTAGAGATGAGCATTGTTCTACTCGAACTGTTCGCCAATCTCAAATTCGAGCTGTTTTGGGCGGTGTTCGAGCCGGTCGGCGAACACGAACAATTTGAGAAAAATTCGGCTGTTCGAGGTTATGTTCGATAACTGTTCGTGCACCAAAATCATAACTGGATTTTTTCTCAGTAATGATGAAAATTAATGTTAATACGCAGTTTGAGTGTACAGCGGGGCGGGGGGAGGGGCAGGGGATGGATCTCTGCAGGAACAATGAAGATCTCCATTTTTTTTTCTCTTTCCCGCATTTGCAGTGGGGAGGTGCAATCTGTCAGCCTATCAGCAGCGCACACACGGAGCGAAGTGCTTTTTTTCACACAAGCAAGGGCATGTGTGATTGGCAGTGTATGTCACATGTCCTTGCCCTATAAGACCAAGCCATTTTCCCCGTCGCCACCATTTTCTCACTGCTGCAGCTGCGTGTTAGACGGCACCGCTGTTGCTGTGTGCGCTATACCTTGTTAATTTCAAGCCAATTTTCGCACAAATATACAGATAGCTTGGGAGTAGGGAATAGTTGTGATTGCAGTCCTTTTAAGGACTAGGTTACAGCATTTCCTACGACTTTTATCAGGCAGGTCTGTGCTCTTAAATAGATAGATTGTAGGAGTAAAGACTAATTGTAATTGGAGTCCTTTTCAGGACTAGGTTACATCAGTTCCTATCAGTTTTTGCCAGGCAGGTCTGTGCCAGTGCCGTGCAAGTTTTTTTCACAGCATTTGGCTGAATCTAGCAAAGCTAATCCTTTTTGGCCTATTGCAGAGTGTGTTAGTCAGTGGAGTAGCCTATCTGTGTTGCAAGATATACCACCTGTGTATAGAATACCAATTTTTTTACTGCACCTAGTGAAGTAAAATCTTTTGGGCATAGCATCATTCTATTAGTCCATCTATACTGACCTCCATCAGGTTGCAAACTGAATATAATTTTTTTCTGCATCTAGCTCTGAAAAAATATTTGGGCTTCTAGCAGTGTGTGGGACTTGGTCTATTAGTCCATCTATACTGACCTCCATCAGGTTGCAAATTAAAAATAATTTTTTTCTTCATTTATCTCTGAAAAAATATTTGGGCTTCTAGCAGCGTGTGGGACTTGTTCTATTAGTCCATCTATACTGACCTCCATCAGGTTGCAAATTGAATAAAAAAATTTTCTGCATCTAGCTCTGAAAAAATATTTGGGCTTCTAGCGGTGTGTGGGACTTGGTCTATTAGTCCATCTATACTGACCTCCATCAGGTTGCAAATTAAAAATAATTTTTTTCTGCATCTAGCTCTGAAAAAATATTTGGGCTTCTAGCAGTGTGTGGGACTTGGTCTATTAGTCCATCTATACTGACCTCCATCAGGTTGCAAATTAAAAATAATTTTTTTCTTCATTTAGCTCTGAAAAAATATTTGGGCTTCTAGCAGTGTGTAGGACTTGTTCTATTAGTCCTTCTATACTGACGTCCAGCAGGTTGCAAATTGAATATAATTTTTTTCTGCATCTAGCTCTGAAAAAATATTTGGGCTTCTAGCGGTGTGTGGGACTTGGTCTATTAGTCCATCTATACTGACCTCCATCAGGTTGCAAATTAAAAATAATTTTTTTCTGCATCTAGCTCTGAAAAAATATTTGGGCTTCTAGCAGTGTGTGGGACTTGGTCTATTAGTCCATCTATACTGACCTCCATCAGGTTGCAAATTAAAAATAATTTTTTTCTTCATTTAGCTCTGAAAAAATATTTGGGCTTCTAGCAGTGTGTGGGACTTGTTCTATTAGTCCTTCTATACTGACCTCCAGCAGGTTGCAAATTGAATATAATTTTTTTCTGCATCTAGCTCTGAAAAAATATTTGGGCTTCTAGCGGTGTGTGGGACTTGGTCTATTAGTCCATCTATACTGACCTCCATCAGGTTGCAAATTAAAAATAATTTTTTTCTGCATCTAGCTCTGAAAAAATATTTGGGCTTCTAGCAGTGTGTGGGACTTGGTCTATTAGTCCATCTATACTGACCTCCATCAGGTTGCAAATTAAAAATAATTTTTTTCTTCATTTATCTCTGAAAAAATATTTGGGCTTCTAGCAGCGTGTGGGACTTGTTCTATTAGTCCATCTATACTGACCTCCATCAGGTTGCAAATTAAAAATAATTTTTTTCTGCATCTAGCTCTGAAAAAATATTTGGGCTTCTAGTGACGCACCCCCTGGGCCATATTCTTTAGGGGAATACCCGGAGCCGGATCAGATGGGGGTTGTAGTCTCCGAGTGGCTGTGACCCGGTCCGTGCCCAGGGTGTCAAGCTCAGAGTATGTGGCAGTCCTACAGATGTTATAAAGTTCTTTATGTCGACTACGCCACCCGTTGTATTGCGGTCACTACGGCCGCCGCTGCAGCAGGGTCCGCTGAGGCTGATGGTGTTGGTGCAGCTTTTGATAGTATAACCCCCAACGGGTGGGGTATAGCCTCAGGGGGTCAGGTGCAGAGGATGGGGGTTGTGGTGGTGCAGCATAGATGGTAATTAAAGACAGAGTCGGGTTGTGCAGTTTAGGGTATTTACTTACTGCTGATGTTCCGGTCACTCCAGCTTCAAGTGACCACCCGAGCCGTGCTGCGTCCACCAGGTCCTGGATTCAGCCAACCCCCAAGCAAGTCCGGAGCGTGACCCTGAGCCCTCCTTCCTGTCCTGTCTTCTGGCCGTCCCCACCAGGGATCCACCTAGGTCCAGCTCCCTCGGGCCTTCTGTTGGGAGACCCTTGGCCTTGGGTTCCCTGACCCTACACGTGGTTTGCCTTCAGGGTGGATGTGGTGGGTGGCCGTGGCAGATCCTGCCCACGGCCTCCGGTCTCTGGCTAGGGTGTGCTTTAGCCCCCACCAGTTTGGGATCCGGTACCCAGTTGCCAACTCTTCACCCGGTGATGGACTTTGGGTTCTCAGAGTCCTTTTCTTTCACCCCCTCTGGGTCTTTCTTGCTTTCTCCTCTCTCTCTCTCTGGGGCTGCTCTGCTCTTCTGCTCTCCTCCTCTGGCTTCTCACAGACTGACCCTGATCTTAGATGGTGCCCACCTTAAATACTCCCTCTATGTGTGAGCTCAGGTGACCAGCACCCAATGAGCTCCTATCTTTACCCAGGCTGCTCCCCCTATCTGCCCCTACACTACTTGGGATGTACCACCCCCCTCCCACTCCAGCCAGGAACAGACTCGGTCTTACCTGCACATTTCTAAGTGGGAGTACCGTTGGTCTGTTCCTCGGAAATGGGATGTGTGTAGTGCATGCAGCTCTCTGAGCTCAGTTCCACACTCCATCCTTACCCGGGAGTGGAATATCACACCTCTGGGTTGAGGTGCAATACCCCTGTAGCAGCCGAATCCTCAGGGTGCTACACTAGCAGTGTGTGGGACTTGGTCTATTAGTCCATCTATACTGACCTCCATCAGGTTGCAAATTGAATAAAAAAATTTTCTGCATCTAGCTCTGAAAAAATATTTGGGCTTCTAGCGGTGTGTGGGACTTGGTCTATTAGTCCATCTATACTGACCTCCATCAGGTTGCAAATTAAAAATAATTTTTTTCTGCATCTAGCTCTGAAAAAATATTTGGGCTTCTAGCAGTGTGTGGGACTTGGTCTATTAGTCCATCTATACTGACCTCCATCAGGTTGCAAATTGAATAAAAAAATTTTCTGCATCTAGCTCTGAAAAAATATTTGGGCTTCTAGCGGTGTGTGGGACTTGGTCTATTAGTCCATCTATACTGACCTCCATCAGGTTGCAAATTAAAAATAATTTTTTTCTGCATCTAGCTCTGAAAAAATATTTGGGCTTCTAGCAGTGTGTGGGACTTGGTCTATTAGTCCATCTATACTGACCTCCATCAGGTTGCAAATTAAAAATAATTTTTTTCTTCATTTAGCTCTGAAAAAATATTTGGGCTTCTAGCAGTGTGTGGGACTTGTTCTATTAGTCCTTCTATACTGACCTCCATCAGGTTGCAAATTAAAAATAATTTTTTTCTGCATCTAACCCAGCCAATAGTTTTGGCCTAATACCACAGTTTGGCCACTCAGCTCTGCTCGGTTACCATCCATTGTTTTTTTGTGCAAACAACTCCAGAGTTGTGAATTAGTTAACCACCAAAATGAGTGGAAAAAGGCCTGCTGCTGGTGGAAAGGGGAATAGGCGTGTTGGGAAGGGGAAAAAAGGTTGTGTCCGTGGGGTAGGTGCAGAAGAAAGACCATCTTCCAGCCAAACTAAAATGTCTACTTCTTTTAGCGGACAATGTGATAAGATCCCTTTCTTACGGCCACGCCAATCGCTACAAATTCCAGATGAGGCACAAAAACAGCAGGTGCTTCAACGGATATCAAGTGCTCCTTTAAGTGGGCTCTCCTCCACATCAACTTCAACATCACAAATACTCCAGTCCTCAAAGGTGTCACCCAAATCGCACTTGCTTCCTCACAGCTCCCAAATCTCCAGCTGCCCGTCTGAGTATGAGGTAGAACAGATGGTTGAGTCTGCAGAGCTGTTTACTCATACTATAGCCTGGGAATCAGAGGTCGACTCCAGCGCTTCTGTGAATCCAGACGAGGAAATGATCTGCACTGATGCCCAGAATCTTTATGAGTCGGATCCAGGACCAGACGCAGAAGGTTCTGACCATAATGTAGACCCTCATTCCGAAACTGTAACTCCTGTTGGTGGAGACAATGAGGAAGACGATGATAAGACTCAAATACCTGATTGGAGCGACAACTTTAGTTTTTTGTCAGGGCAGGAACAGGTTGGCTCTGAGGACGACGGGTGTGATAACGCACAGGGTGATGATGATGAGGTCGGAGATCCCACTTACTGTCAACCCACAGTCAGCCAAGAGATGAGGTCAGCAGAGGAGGTGGAGGAAGATGCTAGTGACGACGAGGTCAGGTTGCGCCTTCCTGGACAGAGACGTAGTACTGGAAGCACGTCAACAACTGCATCCTCAAACACAACTCTGCCTCTCACCACAAGTCGTGGTGGCTCTTCAGGTCGCATGGGTGCTAAGCCTTGCATAGCCTGGGCATTTTTTCAGATCGATAAAGATGACCCAACTCGTGTTATCTGTAACATTTGTCAGCAAAAGCTAAGTAGAGGCCAAAAAATACATAGTTTGAGTACTTCATGCATGAACCGGCACATGGACATGAAGCATAAGTTGCAGTGGGAAGCTCAGTGTGCTACAATGCGGTCTAGCCGGCCGGGCCAACCACCGTCTGCCATATCTTGTGCATCCGCGGCCTCTTCATCCTCTGTGACTGGGGGGACAGCAGTCACACCTGTTTTGGGGCGCAGACCTGCCACCTCTTTACCCGCAACAGCCAGCGTGATTGGCAGGTCATCATTTTCTTTGGAGGTGGTAACACCAGCTGGTCTTGAGCGCTGTCCGACATCGATAGCACCACCTTTGGATCAAGGCAACCTAACATGTCCGCCTGCATCTTCCTCACAGACCGGCAGTTTGCCGGGGACACCCTTATCAACCCCGTCTAAGCACAATAGCCAGCCCTCGGTCCCTCAGATGTGGACAAGTAAAAGACCATTTCCTCCTAGCCATGAGAAAGCTAAGAGGTTGAATTTCACCATCTGCAAGCTCTTGGCTACAGAAATGCTGCCTTTCCGCCTGGTGGACACAGAGGATTTTCGAGACCTTATGTCCGTCGCAGTGCCCCAGTACCAGATGCCCAGTCGGCACTACTTCTCAAAGAAAGGTGTGCCTGCGCTCCACCAGCATGTCGCACACAACATCACCGCTTCTTTGAGAAACTCTGTGTGTGACAGGGTGCATTTCACCACAGACACTTGGACGAGTAGGCATGGACAGGGGCGTTACATGTCGCTGACTGGGCACTGGGTAACTATGGTGACAGCAGGACAAGGGGCTGCTGTCCAAGTCTTGCCGTCCCCACGAGTTGTGCGTCAATCCTCTTTATGTCATTTTTCCTCCACTGCTTCTGCCTCCTCAACCTCCTCTCGGTCTTCCACCTGCACCCAAAGCCTGTCTGGTCATGCCACAAGCTTTCTAACTGCGCAGAAGGGATCCTGCACACCTCCTTACTATGCTGGCAGTAGGGCTCAACGTCATCAGGCGGTTTTTACATTGAAATGTCTGGGAAATGTGAGTCACACAGCTGAGGAGTTGTGGTCAGCTCTGGAGAACCAATTTCATGAATGGTTGTCTCCACTGGACCTGAAACCAGGGAAGGCCGTGTGCGACAATGCTGCAAACCTGGGTGCGGCCCTTCGCCGGGGCAATGTCACACACGTGCCTTGTATGGCTCACGTGTTGAACCTGGTTGTCCAGCAATTTTTAGCCCACTATCCCAGACTAGATGGCCTTCTGCAGAGGGCACGGTCGCTGTGTGCTCACTTCCGCCGTTCGCATCCCGCAGCTCAGCGACTTACATCTCTACAGAAGTCGTTGGGCCTGCCACTTCACCGGCTAAAATGCGATGTGCCTACCCGGTGGAATTCAACTCTGCACATGTTGCAGCGAATGTGGCAGCACCGACAAGCCCTGGTGCAATACGTTCTGACGTATAGCCTGGGCCAACGAGATTCAGAGGTGGGGCAAATCACGCTGGAGGAGTGGTCTCAGATCAGGGACCTATGCACCCTTCTGCACAGTTTTGAAATGGCGACGAAGATGTTTAGTGCTGACGATGCCATTATCAGCATGACTATTCCGGTGATTTACATGCTGGAGCACATGTTAAACAGAATTCGGAGTCAGGTGGTGGCACAAGAGGAGGTGGAGGAAGTAGAGGAGGAGGAGTTGTATGCGGAAGGGCTAACATCTGCAAGGTCCAGACGGTCGGCAGCACCAGGGCGGCAGGCATGTGAGGGTGGGGGAGATGATTTTACCAGGGCGCATGGTAGCAGCCAAACTAGTGAGGAAGGTGCAGGAGCCCAGGAAGAAGTGGAGGACGAACTGATGGAAGACTCATCAGATGAGGGAGACCTTGATCACATTTCTGTTGTGCGAGGTTGGGGGGAGAGGACAGAGGAAGGAAGCATGATTGTTACCTCGCCACCAACACAACAGGGACTTGGTGCTCCTGGATGCGCAACACACATGAGTGCCTTCTTGCTGCACTACCTGCAACATGACCCTCGAATTGTGAGAATTAGAAATAATCCTGACTACTGGGTTGCCACACTGTTAGATCCCCGGTACAAAAGTAAATTTGCAGAAATTATTCCTGCCATAGAAAGGGATGCACGCATGCAGGAGTATCAGCAGAGACTGTTGCAGAATCTTACATGTGCTTTTCCACAAAATACCAGTGGTGCACGTAGTGAATCTCACAGTTCCAACTTGCCAACCGTGGGACCGTCAAGTGTTCAGCACTCAAACCGTAACAGAACCACAGTATCTGCTGGTAACATCAATTTTGCGGAATCATTTCACCACTTTTTTAGCCCATCCTTTGCAAGGCCACAGGAGACAAGAAGTCTGACACATAGTCAACGCCTAGAGACGATGGTACAGGAGTATCTCCAAGTAAACATTGAAGCCACGACTGTGTCACTGGACCCTTGCTCTTTTTGGGCTTCCAATCTGGATAAATGGCCGGAGCTAGCCACTTACGCCTTGGAGATCTTGTCATGCCCCGCAGCCAGCGTTCTGTCTGAACGTGTGTTCAGCGCTGCTGGTGGTGTGCTGACAGATAAGCGCACGCGGCTCTCCACTGATAATGTAGACAGACTCACGTTCATAAAGATGAACAAATCATGGATCCGAAACGACTTTTCTACCCCTGTGTCATCCTGGGGAGAGTAAAAGCTTGATGATTGGTTAAAATCACCCTACCAACCGTTTTAAGCTTTCAAATTACTAATCATGTTTATCTGTATCTTGACTGGAAAATAATTTGGGCTTTGTAGCAGTGTGCAGCACTGATCCTATTAGGCCATCTATACTAAAGCTTCACCAGATTTAAAATTAAAAATAATTTTTAGCTGCATCTAGCCCGGAAAATAATTTTGGGGCTCCGAGATGCGCAAGACACATAAGTGCCTTCTTGCTGCACTACCTGCAGCATGACCCTCATATTGTCAGAATTCGAAGTAATCATGACTACTGGGTTGCCACACTCTTAGATCCCCCAAACTTTTCGATCAACCTTTTCATTTTAATAAAGACCAAAAAAATGGTCATTTTTGAAATTATAAGCATTAGCAGGTTGTTAGAAACTGAAATCAAACAGTTTTCAACTCAAAACTTTATTCTAGGTGATGTTACATTTTCACATAGGACCCCTTGTTCGAAAGGAGCTTCTGAACTCTCTCGTCCATTGAATTTGTCAGGTTTTGGATGGTTTCTGATTCAATTGTTTTGCATGAGGACAGAATACCCTCCCAGAGCTGTTGCTTAGATGTGAACTGCCTCCCGCCATCATAGACACTCCTTTTAATGATGCTCCAAAGGTTCTGAATGGGGTAGAGGTCAGGGGAGCATGGGGGTCACACCATAAGTTTGTCCCCTTTTATGCCCATATCAGCCAGAGATGCAGATGTTTTATGTGCAGCATGAGATGGTGCATTATCATGCAGAAAAATGATCTTGCTGTGAAATACACGGTTCTTCTTCTTGAACCATGGCAGGAAGTGCTGTTTGAGAAAATCCACATACATTATGGAGTTCATCTTTAGCGCCTTCAGGGATCCTAAAGGGGCCGACAATCTCTCTCCCCATGATTCCAGCCCAAAACATTACTCCACCTCCTCCTTGTTGGCGCTGTAGCCGTGTTTGCGTGGGGTGTCCATCAACCAGCCATCCTCCACTCCATTCATCTGGACCATCGAGCGCTGCACGGCACTCATCCGTGAACAAAACAGTTTTGAAATCAGTCTTCATGTAATGTTTGGCCCACTGGAGCCGTTTCTGCTTGTGTGAAGTGGATAGAGGAGGTCGACAGGATGGCGTATGCACAGCTGCAAACCTCTGAAGGACCCTGCATCTTGTTGTTCGGTGGACGTTGGAGGCACAAGCAGCTTCAAAAACTTGTCTGCTGCTATGACAAGGCTTTTTTGCCGCTGCTCTTTCAACCTGACGTAATTGCCTGTAGGAAAGAGTCCTCAATTTGCCCTTATCAGCACGCACACGTGTGTACTGTGAATCAGCTACATACTTCTTGATTGCCAAGACACTTCATCCTGATCATCGCACAATGTTGATTGTAGTCATGCCTTGACCTAAACACTCCACAATTTGTTGCTTCTCAGCAGCCGACACATCCTTTTTCTTTCCCATTTTGGCAGAAAATGTAGGCTGCTTAATAATGTGAGAGAGCCTTCTTAAGTAGTCTTGCCTTTCATTGGACACACCTGCCAAACTAATTAGCACAGGTGTCTGCAATTGCTTACAGTGATATAAAGAGCCCTGACACACATCACCATCAATGAGTTTAACTGACAAACAAACAAATTCTTCCCTTATCACTCCTAAACACTTTTTGCATAATAATTTGGAACGCGGTGTACATGTGCTTTTCCACAAAACACCAGTGGTTCACGTAGTGAATCTTACAGTTCTAACTTGCCAACCGTGGTCTGTATGGAATTGTTCAATAAAGGGCCCAAAATTAAGATAACATAGATGGGAGAGGTCTGTATGAATAGGAATTCCTAAGTATTTGATACCCTGTGAGGGCCAGGCAAAGGGAAAGTTGGACTGGATGGAATCCTATATGGATTTAGGGAGGGAGACATCGAGGGCCTCAGACTTCGCTGCATTGATTTTAAAATTTTACCATGTAACAAAGTGATCTATTTCAGCCATAACAGCAGGGATGGATATATGTGATTGAGTGATATATACTAGGACATCATCAGCAAATATAGAGCACTTGTACTCGGTGCCTCCCACCTCAATCCACCTAATATTGGGGTTATGGCGAATTGATGAGAGCAGGTGCTCCGTCACTAGGATGTATAAGAGAGGGGACAGAGGACATCCCTGCCTTGTCCCATTGGTGATTGTGAAAGGTGATGAAAATGTTCTGACGCACCCCCTGGGCCTTGGGACACCCGGAGCCGGACCCTTTTTGGTGGATGCTGGTGGTTGTAGTCTTCGTGGCGGCGATCCGGTTCCGTGGCTCAGGGCGGTCAAACCAGTGGCGGAACTATTTATGTGGTTTTGATGTTTAAATGTCCGACTACGCCACCCGTGGATTGCGGTCAGAGTGAACCGCCGCTACAGGGCAGACCGCTAAGGCTGGTGTTGTGGGTGCAGCAGAGCGTAGCATAACTCCCCACGGGAGGAGTATAGCCTCAGGGCAGTGTATGCGGAGGATGGGGGTGATGGTGCAGGGCAGCAGCAGTAACGACACGGAGTCAGTGATGCAGTTCAGGGCCTTTACTCACAGTTCTTATTATCCAGACCACGTCTGCAGGTAACGGCTGCCCACGTCGTACTGTGCTCACCAGGTGAGGGGCTCAGACAACTCCCAGATAACTTTGGAGCGCTTCACAGGACCCCCTTTGTGTGTCCTTTGTCTGGCCTTTCTTACCAACACTTCTGTCCGGCTGCCTCGGGCCTCCTCTTGGTAAACTTGGCGCCAGTTTCCCTGACCCTATGTGGTGCCTTCCTAGCGGGTGGAGCAAGGGGCTGCGCCACATAAAATGTCAGAGCCTCCGGTTTCTAGCTGAGGGTCGTTTCCTGCCTCCACTAGTTCGGGGACCGGTCTCCCCCTTTGGCCTGACCCCTCCACGCAGGTGGATTCGGGCGTGCGGTGGCGACTCGCCCGTCCGCACCCCTGGGATCCCTTCATTCCTCGTTCCTGGAGCCTTCTCCGCTCCTCTTCCTTCCTTCTCCCTCTTGCAGGCCTGGGCCTCTGTTACTAGGCCCGCCTCCGGAGCAGAGCTCATGCAGAGCCCCTGCTCCCTGCCACTTCTGCTCAGACTTCTCTGCACTGAACTAAGATGGTGCCCACCTTTTATACTCCCTTCTCAATGCACCCAGGAACTGCTTCCTCCCTGCTCCTGCACTGCAGGGTTCCCCTTCCTCAGTGTTCCCTCCCCCCACTCCAGCCAGGGACAGGGACTGTCGTGCCCATCTCAGGGGCATATTGGTCGCCCTGCCCCACGGCAATGTGGTGTAATGCATGCAGGTGTCGGGTCCTGATCCACACTCCATCCTTATCTGAGAGTGAGATATCACACCTCTGGGTGAGGTGCAATACGTCTGTAGCAACCGAGCCCTCGGTGCTACAGTTCCATTTATCTTCAGCCTAGGTGACGTATTGTGATACAGGGCCGTGATTTTGGCTATAAAAGGGTCCCCTAGACCCCTACCCCAAGCTTTTTAAGAGAATCATATATGGCGTGCCAGGAGACTCTATGGAATGCTTTCTCAGCATCCAACGAGAGTATCTACTTACAAATTTTTAACTGCATCTAGCCCAGGAAATACTTTGTGCCTAGTAGCAGTGTCTGCTAGTCAGCGGATTATCCCGGCTGTTAAGCAAGCTACACCACCTGTAGTTTGGACACTTAATTTTTTCAAAGGAAATGCTTCGGGACCACGGGATACTTAGTGAAGAGCATCAGGAGGCACCCCAAGGCATAGGGGCTGGGACTGGCACTAGGATGCCTTGCGGTGGACAGCCGAGCTCGATCCTTATAAAAGCTTTTTAACTGCAGCAGCTTTAGTGGACGCTACTGGAGCTGGAATTACGCGGCTGCTGGCATGAGACTTGCCCTCCAATAGATCCTTGTAAATGGATTTAAAGTGTATTCATTCAAATTAGAGGGACAATTTAAATTAAAAAGCTTAGAGCTGCCTCCACCACAGGGGGGCTCTCTCGACCCACCAGCGGACAGGCACCAGTATTGGGAGAGGGGGGCTGGCCGTCAGGGTTCACCGCGGCTCTGGCACAAACCCGGCGACACGGAGGTGGCACGGGCAGGAGCGGACTGGCCGTCTCGGCTTCTCACTTTTTGGATTTTAGAAGGGCATGATATGCCTATATCTGTGTCTCCCCCTCCTTTTACTCCTCCACCTCTTTTCTTTTCGCATGACTATATGTACTTGTCACTTTTCCATGTGTTAGTTGTGTCTTCTGAGCAGTTTGTCAGCTTTTGGACACCTTTGAAGGTGTTTTCTATGTGTTTCTATGTGTTTTTGTTTGCCTGCCATTGGTTTTAACGGTGTTCGAAGGTGTTCGACGAACAGTTCGACGAACAGTTCGGCGAACACACGGGTGTTCGACGAACCGAACCGAACTCGAACACTACGGGGGTGGCTCAACACTAGGACACAGTAATAAGTACGACATATTCCCATTAGAAATGAGAGGTTCTGCTATACAGTTATAGGGTATGCAGTGAGTCCAACTGGTGACCAATTTTAGGAAAAACCCCACTAAGAATTTAAAGACACATCAAGCAGGGCCACAGTAACAAGTACAACATGTTCCCATTAGAAAGGTCAGGGTCTGCTATATAGTTATAGGGTGTACAATGAGTCCAATGGCTGACCAATTTTAGGAAAAACCCCACTAAGAATTTTAAGGCACATAGAGCAGGGCCACAGTAACGACAAATTCCCATTAGAAAGGAGAGAGTCTGCTATACAGTTATAGGGTATGCAGTGAGTCCAACGGCTGACCAATTTTAGGAAAAACGCCACTAAGTATTTAAAGACACATAGAGCAGGGACACAGTAATGACAAATTCCCATTAGCAAGGAGAGAGTTTGCTATACAATTATAGGGTATGCAGTGAGTCCAACGGCTGACCAAATTTAGGAAAAACCCCACTAAGAGTTTAAAGACACATAGAGCAGGGCCACAGTAACAAGTACGATATGTTCCCATTAGAATGGAGAGGGTCTGCTATACAGTTATAGGGTATGCAGTGAGTCCAATGGCTGACCAATTTTAGGAAAAACCCCACTAAGAATTTAAAGACACATAGAGCAGGGCCACAGTAACGACAAATTCCCTTTAGAAAGGAGAGAGTCTGATATACAGTTATAGGGTATGCAGTGAGTCCAATGGCTGACCAATTTTAGGAAAAACCTCACTAAGAATTTAAAGACACATAGAGCAGGGTCACAGTAACAACAAATTCCCATTAGAAAGGAGAGAGTCTGATATACAGTTATAGGGTATGCAGTGAGTCCAACGGATGACCAATTTTAGGAAAAGCCCCACAAAGAATTTAAAGACACATAGAGCAGGGCCATAGTAACAAGTACAACATGTTCCCATTAGAAAGGAGATGGTCTGCTATGCAGTTATAGGGTACTAGATGGTGGCCCGATTCTAATGCATCGGGTATTCTAGAATAGGTATGCGGCCGACGGGGCGCAATTAGCAGAGCGGTGTTTACATTTTGCGCCAAAATCGCTGATTGGTCTCGTTTGGCAACCGTGACCAATCAGCAAAGCGGTGTTTAAATTTGGCGGCAATATTGGTGATTGGTCGCGGGCGGCGGCGGCGACCGATCAGTGAACCGTGTTAGTGAGGACTGGAGAGCGTGTTTAAATTTGGCACCAAAATCGCTGATAAGTCACGACCAATCAGCAGAGAGGTGTTTGAATTTGGCGCCAATACTGCTGATTTGTCGGGGCCGCCGGCCGCGACCAATCAGCGATTTTGGCGCAAAATTTAATCCAATCAGCAGGGCGGTGTTTAAATTTGGTGCCAAAATCGCTGATTGGTCACGGGCGGCGCCCGCCGCCCGATCAGCGAACTGTGTTAGTGAGGAATGGAGAACGTGTTTAAATTTGGCACCAAAATCGCTGATTAGTCGCGGCCGGCGACCAATTAGCAGAGCGTTGCTTAAATTTGGCACCAATCTCGCTGATTGTTCTTGGCTGACGGCTGCGACCAATCAGCAGAGTGAGGTTTAAATTTGGCGCCAATACTGCTGATTGGTCGCGGCCGGCGACCGCGACCAATCAGCAGAGTGGGGTTTAAATTTTGCGCCAATACTGCTGATTGATCTCAGCCAGCGACCGCGACCAATGAGCAGAGCGTTGTTTAAATTTGGCGCCAAGCTCGCTGATTGGTCGCGGCTGGCGTCCGTGACCAATTAGCACAGCAGTGTTTAAATGTCGCGGCAAGATCGGTGATTGGTCGCGGCCGCTATTTAAATGTTGCGCCCAAATCGGTGATTGGTCGCGGGCAGCGGCCACGACCAATCAGCAGAGCGGTGTTTAACTTTAGCGCCAAGATCACTGATTGGTCTCGTGCGGAGAGTGCGACCAATCAGCGAATCGTATTGGTGAGGAGCGGGGAGCGGAATCGTATTAGTGAGGAACGGGCAGCGCCGCTGCCTGTGCGGGTACTTCCGCTGCGAGAACCCGGGACATGAGCGACTGCTCGCAGCAGAAGTATCCCGACCCACAGCGCCGCTCCCCGGTCCTCCCTTCACACCCTAGCCGCTTATGTCTCCACAGTATCTGCATAGTGTTACAAAGGTCCGGACATTTGTGTGAAAAATCGCTGATTGGTCGCTGGTGCTGCCCGCGACCAATCACCGATTTGGGCGCCAAATTTAAATATCGGCCGCGACCAATCACCGATCTTGGCTCCACATTTAAACACCGCTGTGCTGAGCGCCAGCGACCAATCAGCGATTTTTAACACAAATGTCCGGACCTTTGTAACACCATGCGGATACGGTGGGGACATCAGCGGCTAGGGTGTGAAGGGAGGACCGGGGAGCGGCGCTGCGAGTCCGGATACTTCTGCTGCGAGCAGTCGCTCATCTCCCGGCTTCTCGGAGTGGAAGTATCCTCACAGGCAGCGGCGCTCCCCGGTCCTCACTAATACGATTCCGCTCACCAATAAGATTCGCTGATTGGTCGCGCTGTCCGCACGCGACCAATCAGTGATCTTGGCGCTAAAGTGAAACACCGCTGTGCTGATTGGTCGCCGACGCTGTGCGCGACCAATCACCGATTTGGGCGGCACATTTGAATAGCGTCCGCGACCAATCAGTACAGCGGTGTTTAAATGTGGAGCCAAGATCGGTGATTGGTCGCGGCCGATATTTAAATTTGGCGCCGAAATCAGTGATTGGTCGCGGGCAGCGCCAGCGACCAATCAGCGTTTTTTAACACAAATGTCCGGACCTTTGAAACACCATGCAGATACTGTGGGGACATCAGCGGCTAGGGAGTGACGGGAGGACCGGGGAGCGGCGCTGCGGGTCCGGATACTTCTGCTCCGAGCGCCCGCTCATGTCCCGGGTTCTCGGAGAGGAAGTATCCGCACAGACAGCGCCGCTGACATCCATGCGGCTAGGGCGTGAAGGGAGGACCTGGGAGCGGCGCTGACCTCCAATTGGTCGCGGCCGCTATTTAAATGTGCCGCACAAATCGTTGATTGGTCGCGGACTTGGCCCGCGACCAATCACCGATTTGGGTGCCAAATTTAAATATCGGCCGCGACAAATCACCGATCTTGGCTCCACATTTAAACACCGCTGTGCTGATTGGTCGCGACCGATATTTAAATTTGGCGCCCAAATCGGTGATTGGTCACGGGCAGCGTCGGCGACCAATCAGCACAATAGTGTTTAAGTTTTGCGCTAAGATCAGTGATTGGTCGGGTCCGAAGACCGCGACCAATCATCGAATCGTCTTGGTGAGGACCGGGGAGCAGCGCTGCCTGTGCGGCTACTTCCGTTGCGAGAACCCGGGACATAGCGGGCGCTCGCAGCAGAAGTATTCCGACCCACAGCGCCGCTCCCCGGTCCTCCGTTCCGCATGGAGGTCAGCGGTGCCGGCGGTCCTTCCGCTGCTACCGGCCGGGAGATGAGCGCCTCGCGCTGCTCATCTCCCAGCTGCATTTCCGTCCCGCAGATGGGTCCGGCGGTCGGGTTCCTTCTGCTGTTGCTTGCCGGGAGATGAGCGCCTCGCGCCGGTCATCTCCCGGCTGCATCGCCGCTCAGCTCCGTCCCGCAGATGAGCCGCTAACAGCCGCCATCTTTTTTTAGAAATCCCCCGGCGCTGATTGGCCACTGCCGGACCAATGAGCGACACGAGATTTCCTGGACAGACAGACAGACAGACAGACAGACGGGATAAGATGATTATATATATAGATGCAGTGAGTCCAACGGCTGACCAATTTTAGAGAAAACCCCACTAAGAATTTAAAGACACATAGAGCAGAGCCACAGTAACGACAAATTCCCATTAGAAAGGAGAGAGTCAGCTATACAGTTATAGGGTATGCAGTGAGTCCAACGGCTGACAAATATTAGGAAAAACCCCACTAAGAATTTAAAGACACATAGAGCAGGGCCAGAGTAACAAGTACAACATGTTCCCATTAGAAAGGAGAGAGTCTGCTATACAGTTATAGGGTATGCCGTGACTCCAATGGCTGACCAATTTTAGGAAAAAAAACACTAAGAATTTAAAGACACATAGAGCAGGGCCACAGTAACGACAAATTCCCATTAGAAAGGAGAGAGTCTGCTGTACAGTTATAGGGTATGCAGTGAGTCCAACGGCTGAACAATTTTAGGAAAAACCCCACTAAGAATTTAAAGACACATCAAGCAGGGCCACAGTAACAAGTACAACATGTTGCCATTAGAAAGGTCAGGGTCTGCTATATAGTTATAGGGTGTACAGTGTGTCCAACGGTTGACCAATTTTAGGAAAAAAAACACTAAGAATTTTAAGACACATAGAGCAGGGCCACAGTAACGACAAATTCCCATTAGAAAGGAGAGAGTCTGCTATACAGTTATAGGGTATGCAGTGAGTCCAAATGCTGACCAATTTTAGGAAAAACCCCACTAAGAATTTAAAGACACATAGAGCAGGGACACAGTAATGACAAATTCCCATTAGAAAGGAGAGAGTTTGCTATACAATTATAGGGTATGCAGTGAGTCCAACGGCTGACCAAATTTAGGAAAAACCCCACTAAGAGTTTAAAGACACATAGAGCAGGGCCACAGTAACAAGTGCAACATGTTCCCTTTAGAAAGGAGAGGGTCTGCTATACAGTTATAGGGTATGCAGTGAGTCCAACGGCTGACCAATTTTAGGAAAAACCCCACTAAGAATTTAAAGACACATAGAGCAGGGCCACAGTAACAAGTACGACAAGTTCCCATTAGAAAGGAGAGGGTCTGTTATACAGTTATAGGGTATGCAGTGAGTCCAATGGCTGACCAATTTTAGGAAAAATCCCACTAAGAATTTAAAGACACATAGAGCAGAGTCACAGTAACAAGTACGACATATTCCCATTAGAAAGGAGGGGGTCTGCTATACAATTATTGGGTATGCAGTGAGTCCAATGGCTGACCAATTTTAGGAAAAAAAAACACTAAGAATTTAAAGACACATAGAGCAGGGCCACAGTACCGACAAATTCCCATTAGAAAGGAGAGAGTCATCTATACAGTTATAGGGTATGCAGTGAGTCCAATGGCTGACCAATTTTAGGAAAAACCCCACTAAGGCTGCGTTCACACATTGCGTATTTCCCTGTGTTTTTTTATGCTGCGTATATTCCTGCTTTTTTTACCTGCGTTTTTTTACGCAGGTAAAAAAAGCACCTCCATTCACACACTGCGTAAAAAGCGCAGCAAAAAACGCAGTGTGAAAATGAAGGGTGACATGTGTAATGTCACACTTCATTTCAGTGTGACATGTGTACTATCTGTGTCTGTGTGTCATGTGTGTACTGTCTGTGTCTATGTGTCGTGTGTGTCCCTAGCAGTGTATGTACAGACTATGGATACTCACCTACCCGATGGATGAGAGACGCGTCTGCTCCGTCCCGCGCTTGCAGCATCTGCCGTGAAGCAATCAGCTGATTGTCACGTGACCGGCTTGTAATCAGCTGACCGGAAGCCGGTTACAAGCCAGTTAGCTAACAGCTGATAGGCTCACCGGCAGATGCTGGAAGCGCGGGATTGGAGCGGACCGGAGCGGACGCCTCTCTCCTGACATCGGGTAGGTGAGTATCCACCTGAGCCTCCGTAAAAAAGCGATGGAATTACGCAGTGTGTGAACACCACTGTGTAATTCCATCGCTTATAAAGGGTACAATAGTGAGAAAGCGCGGGACTCAGCTGCGTAAAGAATTGACATGGCAATTCTTTACGCAGCTGCGCTTTCCCGCTGCGTAAAATTACACAGTGTCTGAACGGCAAAGTGAATTTCCCATTCACTTTGCTGGCAGACACAAAGCACATTGCGTATTTTCAAAAAGCGCTCGCAAAAAAGCGCACGAAAATACGCAATGTGTGAACGCAGCCTAAGAATTTAAAGACACATAGAGCAGGGACACAGTAATAAGTACGACATATTCCCATTAGAAATGAGAGGTTCTGCTATACAGTTATAGGGTATGCAGTAAGTCCAACTGGTGACCAAATTTAGGAGAAACTTCACTAAGAATTTAAAGACACATAGAGCAGGGCCACAGTAACAAGTACGATATGTTCCCATTAGAAATGTCAGGGTCTGCTATATAGTTATAGGGTGTACAGTGTGTCCAACGGCTGACCAATTTTAGGAAAAAAAACACTAAGAATTTTAAGACACATAGAGCAGGGCCACAGTAACGACAAATTCCCATTAGAAAGGAGAGAGTCTGCTATACAATTATAGGGTATGCAGTGAGTCCAACGGCTGACCAAATTTAGGAAAAACCCCACTAAGAGTTTAAAGACACATAGAGCAGGGCCACAGTAACAAGTGCAACATGTTCCCTTTAGAAAGGAGAGGGTCTGCTATACAGTTATAGGGTATGCAGTGAGTCCAACGGCTGACCAATTTTAGGAAAAACCCCACTTAGAATTTAAAGACACATAGAGCAGGTCCACAGTAACAAGTACGACATGTTCCCATTAGAAAGGAGAGGGTCTGTTATACAGTTATAGGGTATGCAGTGAGTCCAATGGCTGACCAATTTTAGGAAAAATCCCACTAAGAATTTAAAGACACATAGAGCAGAGCCACAGTATAAGTACGACATGTTCCCATTAGAAAGGAGAGGGTCTGCTATACAATTATTGGGTATGCAATGAGTCCAACGGCTGACCAATTTTAGGAAAAAACCTACTAAGCATTTAAAGACACATAGAGCAGGGCCACAGTAACGACAAATACTTATTAGAAAGGAGAGGGTCTCCCATAGTGTTGCCCTATGCATTTAATGCAAGAGTTGCCAAAAATTGTGAGGCATTCCAATGCCCTTTGGAAAAGACTTAGAGGGCCTCATAAAAAAATGTTCGCATTAGAAAGGAGCGGGTCTCCTATACTTGGAGTATGTGGGCTGACAAACATTTACCCCTGGGAGGTATACATGAACATACTGTATGATTTTTTTTGGGGGCGGCATCATAAACACCCTTTAAAAAAATTATGTGGGTGTTGCATCACGGTCCACGGTCACCCTGGTGATATGGTGGTGGAGGATGAGGAGAAGGAGGAGGACAAGAGCAAATAGCCAAAATCAGGAAGCGTATACCCATGTGTGGGTGTGAAGAGGTGCATGGGAATACACCTCCCAAAAAACGACACTGGATTTGAGTTTATGTTACGCTGCTATCATTCGGTGTTGCTGAGAAGTCTGGCCCAATCCAGCCCTTGTTCATTTTTATAAGAGTCAGCCTGTCAGCATTTTCAGTTGACAGACGGATGTGCTTATCAGTTATAATTCCACCAGCGGCACTAAAAACCCGCTCTGAATTCACACAATGGTGCCTGGAGCTGCTTCACTTTATCTTGCCAGAGAGGATCAGACCTCAGTGGATGACGGTAAATGAGGTCGGGGCAGGGGTAGGATGTCTGACGTGAGGAGGGGGCTGCAGGATGCTGCTCCCCTCCTGTTAAGTGCACACAGGATTCCATACTGTCAGGTCCGCGGTGGCTCTGATGTCTCTCTGCATAAGTTATTGCAGTACTTTGACCTTTGCTGCAGATCAGGTCATTCTGGGTTACCGGCTCCAGCATCACCAGATCTGCAGGAAAGAGTCCTGCAATAAATCACCCTTCAGAGCGACCACAGACATCAGCACACAGGATCCTAAACTGACTGATCAACCCTGAACCTGCAACACATCACATACTATACTGCTCCATATATAATATGTGAGGTCCTGTAGGCAGGTGTGATCAGTACAGTGTATATCCCTTTACAAAAAATGTCATATCCAGTGTACAGATTAGTGTATGGTATACTGTGGTACAGACATCAGATGTGATATAACAATGTGTATAGTATATAACATCTGATATCTGTATCACAGTATATCATACTAGCTATTGAATTTGTTCTACACCTGGGTGGAGAGCTTTTTTCTTAGTACATTTCCGGCGCCATTTTTTGTTATGACACTGTCTGCAAATTTGCATATACAGTGTCTTCAATAAAATGGTGCCGGATAGCGTGGTATGTGCATGCGCTGACTCCGGCATGACTTCATTGAAGTATTGTGCTACAAAATTAAAGGGATCTTTTCATCAGAAATAACGCTATTAACCTGCAGGTTAACAGCGTTATTATGCTGCCCAGCAGCTGAATGCAGCGGGGAGAAAATTAACTTTATTCTCCTCGCCAGCATTCTATTTCAGTCATGGGGGCGGGACGGTGCCGGTTCGGTCACCACTCTGAGTACACAGAGTGTCCCCTATAACCTTGCCCCCAGCACTGACTGACACTGACTCTACATTGAGGCCAGTTGACAGTCAGGTCTGGGGTTACATCGGCCGCTCTGTATTCTCAAAGCAATGTCTGAACCGATGCTGGACCAGACCCCATGACTGAAATCGAATGTTCCCCCATCATGGTGTATGCTCCCCCATACTGGTATATGCTCCTTCATCCGGGTCCCCCATCCTGGTATATGCTCCTCCATCCTGGTATATGGTCCCCTTATCCAGGTTCCCCATCCTGGTACATGCTCCCTCCCATTCTGGTATATGGTCACCTTATCTGGGTCCCCCATCCTGGTATATGCTCCTCCATCCTGGTTTATGCTCCCCCATCCAGGTCTCCCATCCTGGTACATGCTCCCCCATCCAGGTCACCCATCCTGGTATCCCATTCTGGTACATGCTCCTCTATCCTGGTATATGCTCCCCCATCCAGGTCTCCCATCCTGGTACATGCTCCTCCATCCTGGTATATAGTCCCCTTATCCGCGTCCCCCATCTTGGTCCATGCCCCCCCATCCAGGTACCCATCTTGGAATATGCTCCCCCATCCAGGTCTCCCATTCTGGTGTATGCTCCCCCATCCAGCTCTCCCATCCTGGTATATGCTCCCCCATCCAGGTCCCCCATTCTGGAATATTCTCTCCCATCCAGGTCTCCCATCCTGGTATATGCTCCCCCATCCAGGTCTCCCATCCTGGTATATGCTCCCTCATCCAGGTCTCCCATCCTGGTACATGCTTCTCTATCCTGGTATATGCTCCCCCATCCAGGTCTCCCATCCTGGTACATGCTCCTCCATCTTGATATATGTTCTTCCATCCAGGTCTCCAATCCTGGTATATGCTCCCCCATCCATGTCTCCCATCCTGTTATATGCTCCCCCATCCAGGTCTCCCATCCTGATATATGCTTCACCATCCAGGTCTCCCATCCTGGTACATGCTCCTCCATCCTGGTATATGCTCCCCCATCCATGTCTCCCATCCTGGTATATGCTTCCCCATCCAGGTCTTCCATCCTGGTATATTCTCCCCCATCCAGGTCTCCCATCCTAGTACATGCTCCTCCATCCTGGTATATGCTCCCCCATCCAGGTCTCTCATCCTGGTATATGCTCCTCCATCCAGGGGAGCGAGGCTGGAGGAGTGTGGCGCCAGAGTTTGTGCCTGCACATAGTGCAATCTCCAGCGCCATTTAGTTGAAGACAAATTTGCACACAGTGTCTTCAACAAAATAGAGATAGAGGTATGTGTCGTAATGGCGCCGCAGATAGCGGTATGTGGTCAGCTCTTACGCATACCGCGATCTCAATCCTTTATCCTCGTCCTCCTCCCTCTCACCTGTAATGTTTGATGTGTTCTTCTGTCTCTGGCCAGACTGCGCATGCGCATTGCGTGCACAGTCTAAAGAGGCTTCGGACAGGTGGACAAATTTCCGATTATATTATAGACTAGCTATTGAACCTGTTCTACGCCTGGGTGGTGAGCATTTTTATTGGTTTATATGGTCTCCCATGCTGGTATGTGCTGCCCCCCTCCTTGTATTTGTGCTGCCCCCATCCTGTCCCCACCATCCAATCCTGGTATGCGTGGCACCCCTCACCCCCAATCCTGGTATGCGTGGCACCCCTCACTCCCAATCCTGGTATGTGTGACACCCCTCACCCCCAATCCTGGTATGCGTGGCACCCCTCACCCCCACTCCTGGTATGCGTGGCACCCCTCACCCCCTATCCTGGTATGCGTGGCACCCCTCACCCCCAATCCTGGTATGCGTGGCACCCCTCACTCCCAATCCTGGTATGCGTGGCACCCCTCACCCCCAATCCTGGTATGCGTGGCACCCCTCACCCCTATCCTGGTGTGTATGGTATCCCTCATCCTGGTATGCATGGCACCCTATCCCTCACTCCCAATCCCGGGATGCGTGGCACCCCTCACCCCCAATCCCGGTATGCGTGGCACCCCTCACCCCCAATCCCGGTATGCGTGGCACCCCTCATCCTTATCCTGGTGTGTATGGTGTCCCTCATCCTGGTATGCATGGCACCCCATCCCTCATTCCCAATCCCAGTATGCATGGCACCCCTCATCCCCAATCCCGGTATGCATGGCACCCCTCATCCCCAATCCCAGTATGCCTGGCACCCCTCACCCCCAATCCCGGTATGCGTGGCACCCTTCACCCCCCAATCCTGGTATGCATGGTACCCCTCACCCCCATTCCCGGTATGCTTGGCACCCCTCACCCCCCAATCCTGGTATGCGTGGCACCCCTCACCCCCAATCCTGGTATACATGGCACCCCTCATCCCCATACTGGTGTGTATGGTATCCCTCATCCTGGTATGCATGGCACCCTATTCCTCACTCCTAATCCCGGTATGCGTGGTACCCCTCACCCCCAATCCCGGTATGCGTGGCACGCCTCATCCTGGTATGCGTGGCTCCCCTCACCCCAATCCTGGTATGCGTGGCACCCCTCACCTCCAATCTCGGTATGCATGGCACCCCTCATCCCAATCCTGGTATACGTGGCACCCCTCATCCCTGTCCTGGTGTGTATGGTATCCCTCATCCTGGTATGCATGGCACCCTATCCCTCACTCCCAATCCCGGTATGCGTGGCACCCCTCACCCCAAATCCCGGTATGCGTGGCACCCCTCATCCTGGTATGCGTGGCTCCCCTCACCCCCAATCCCGGTATGCGTGGCACCCCTCACCCCCAATCGCGGTATGCGTGGCACCCCTCATCCTTATCCTGGTGTGTATGGTATCCCTCATCCTGGTATGCATGGTACCCCATCCCTATCCTGGTGTGTATGGTATCCCTCATCCTGGTATGCATGGCACCCCATCCCTCATTCCCAATCCCAGTATGCGTGGCACCCCTCATCCCCAATCCCGGTATGCATGGAACCCCTCATCCCCAATCCCAGTATGCCTGGAACCCCTCACCCCCAATCCCGGTGTGTGTGGCACCCCTCACCCCCCAATCCTGGTATGCGTGGTACCCCTCACCCCCCAATCCTGGCATGCGTGGTACCCTTCACCCCCAATCCTGGTATGCATGGTACCCCTCATCCCCAATACTGGTAGGTGTGGTACCCCTCACCCCCAATCCTGGTATGTGTGGTACCCCTCACCCCCCAATTCTGATATGTGTGGTACCGTTCACCCCCCAATCCTGATATATGCATGGTCCCCTCACCTCTTTCACACTGTACACACATACGAAAAAAATAAACAGTTATACTCACCTTTCTTCTCTGTGCTCCAGCGCTGCTGTGTCCTCTTCTGCCGGAGGCCGGGGGAGGAGTGCGGCGCCGGAGCACCGCGCTGTCCGGCGCCATTTTGCTGAAGACACACTGTAAATGTGTCTTCAGTAAAATGGCGCCGGATAGCTCTATGCGCACGCGCCGGTCTGACGCCTTCACTCCGCCCCCGGTCTCCAGCAAAGAGAGGCGCCGCGGCAACGCTCCTCCCGGTCAGGTAAGTATGTAAGTATGGCGCCGGAGATCGCAGTATGCGTTCAGTGTCTACGCATACCGCGCGATCTCCGGCGCCATACAACTCCTCTTACCTGTAACGGCTGGATGCGTGCTTCTCTCTGGAGCCAGACTGCGCGTCATGCATGCGCAGTCTATCGAGGCTTCGGACAGAAACACGCATCCCTGGTTATATTATAGATACCAGTCATGTATTCTCATATAGACTGTATAGGGCCGTAGCTAGGGGAAGAGGAGGGGCATGTGACCTGGGTACTGCCATTAGGGGGTGCCTTCGGGCCACCTAATGTTGTGGTCAGAGGTGTCTCCCAGGCAGTTGCATTTTGCCGCCCCCAGAGAGGGATTCAACCATTCTCTGAGCTGGCTGTGGAGCCGACAGTCGATCAGAGAAGGGAGCTATGTACAGGCTCATATTGTATATAAGGAGCTATTTGGGGGCTCATACTGTATATAGGAGGCAATTTTTGGGCTCATACTGTATATAGGAGGCTATTTTGGGGCTCATGTTGTATATAAGGAGCTATGTGAGGGGTTCATACTGTATATAGGAGGCTATGTGGGGGGAAGATACTGTATATAGGAGGCTATGTGGGGTGATGATACTGTATATAGGAAGGCTATGTGGGGCTCATACTGTATATAGGGAGGCTATGTTGGGATCATACTGTATATAGGGAGCTATGTGGGGGGCTCATACTGTATATAGGGAGCTATGTGGGGGGCTCATACTGTATATAGGGAGCAATGTGGGGGGCTCATACTGTATATAAGGAGTTATGTGGGGGCTCATACTGTATATAGGGAGGCTATTGGGGCTCATACTGTATATAAGGAGCTATGCGGGGGCTCATACTGTATATAGGAGGCTATTTGGGGGCTCATACTGTATGTGGGAGGTTATTTGGGGGCTCATACTGTATATAGGAGGCTATTTGGGGGCTCATACTGTATATAGGGAGCTAAGTGGGGCTCATACTGTATATAGGGAGCTATGTGGGGCTTATACTGTGCATAGGGAGTTATGTGGGGACTCATACTGTATCTAGGGGCTCTGTGGGGACTCATACAGTATATAGGGGGATGTCAGCATACTTAATTCTGCTCAATATTAAGTCATACAATTAATATAATTTTTTTTAAATTATTTTGTTAATATTAATATTGAGCAGAATTAATTTCAGCCTATTGGTTCAGCCTCCACAACAGTCACGGTCTCTCATGTGGCCCCTTGGGAACATTAATCTCCCAACCCAGCTCTGCTATATATAGCGCTATGTTATGTATAGGGTTGTACATAATGGAAAAAAATCTCATGCCGCAGAACCTCCACTTGTTTACCTGCTACGGTTGGGGTGAGTGAGAGCCCGTCAGCTGTTATGGAAGTGAACATGCCTGCTGTTTTTTGACTGATCTCAGACACTGAGCACACCCCATCTTTCTTAATCCAACATTACATCTCTGCCTGCACCTCTCTCATAGTCCAGCAGCTTGTCATGTTTACCCTACTCCACCCTCTCTCAGCACAGCAGCCAGCCCTCAATTCCACAGTTGTGGTCACATAAAAGTTTGTTTCTTCCTACACATGCCAAAGGAGAGAGCTTGAATTTCCCCATATCCAATCGGTTGGCCACGGAAATGCTGCCTTTCCGTCTGGTGGATACAGACGGTTTCCGAAAGCTGATGGCCATCTCAGTCCCCCAGTACCAGTTGCCCAGTTGCCATTTCTTCTCTAAGAAAGATGCGCTACACCAGCATGTACCAGACAACATCTCTTATTCTTTGAAAAAAATCTAGGTCTGCCAGGGTGCATTTCACCACAGACACATGGACGAGTAAGCATGGCCAGGGGCGTTACATGTCGCTGATTGGGCACTAGGTGACTCTGGCGGTTGTGGGGGCAGGCGGGGAATGGGCTGCTCCACAAGTTTTGGAATCCCCAAGGCTTGCAGGGCGCTTGGGGATGGAGAACTAAACGACTACCCACCAGAAGATGGAGAACTAAGCTACTATACAACAGGGGTTGTAGAACTAAACTACTAAATACCTTGGGTTGGAAAACAAAATAAATACACATCAGAACATGGAGAACTAAACTAATAGACAACAGTGGTTGGAGAACTAAACTACTAAACAGCTAGGGTTGGAGAACTAAACCACTACACACCAGTGGATGGAGAGCTAAATCACTAGACACCAAGTCTTGGAATCCCCAAGACTTGCAGGACAAACCTCTGTATCTAACACTTCCTCCACTGCTTCTGCCTCCTCTACCTCCTCTAAGGCCTTCACCTGTGCCCTCAACCTCTGCCTTAATGAGACACATGTTCTAACATTCGACAGAGAATCTCCCCCATCTCCGTACTGCGCAGTATTTAATATGCCTTGGAGATCGCAGTCATATAGATCAATAGTTGTGGACAACTATCTATGTCGAGTTTGAGCAATGGCTTTCTCCACAGAACCTGGAGCCAAGGAAGGCCATGTGCAATAACGGTGCAAACCTGGTGGCGGCCCTACACTGGGGCAACCGCACATACGTGCCTTGTATGGCACACATCCTCAATCTGATGGTACAGCAATTTCTGTGCTATCCTGGCTGTATATACTGCTGCAAAAACCACGGTCTCTGTGTGCTCACTTCTGCCATTTACAACCCGCGGGTTATCGACTTGCGTCGCTACTGAGATCTTTCGGCCTACCGATTAACCGTTTGATATGCGATGTGCCGACATGGTGTAATTCAACTCTGCACATGTTGCAGCAACTGTGGCAGCGGCGACGAGCCCTGATGCAGTATCTCATGTCGTATAGCCTGGGCAAACGCAGTGCAGATGTGGTGCAAATCACACTTGCGAAGTGGACACAGATGAAGGACCTCTACACCCTTCTGCACATTTTAGAAATGGCTACTAAGATGGTTAGTGCTGACGATGCCATCATCATCGCTATTTCGGTCATCTACATGCTGGAGCACACTTTGAATAGTCTGCAGGAGGAGGTGGTGGTCTCAGGGGAAGAGAAGGAAGCAGAGGGGGCTGCAGAAGCGCTAACAATATCTCTAAGTTGCGCCACAGCCGGTTGCCAAGGGAGGATGGATTACAGTTATCAGGGGATGCTCATGGTACCAGACAAACTGTCAGTGAAGGTGCAGGAGCCGATGAACAAATGGAGGAGGACAAGGAGTAAGAGTTGATTGATGTAAGATGAAGAGGATAATGATCTCTCTGCTGTTCGTGGTTGACAGGATGGGATGGAGGAAACAAGCTTAAGTATTATCCTGCCACCAACACACTATGGCCTTGGACCTCATGAAAGAGACCGACCCATAATTGCCTATTTGCAGCACTATCTGCAACATGATTGTTGCCCGTATTGTTAGTATTAGAAATAGTGCTGACTACTGGGTTGCCACTCTGTTCGATCCATGGTACAAGAGTAAATTTTGCCAGATGCTTTCAACTCCTGGAAAGGGACATGCCCATGCTGGAGTATCAAAACATGCTTGAAGACAATCTTGAGAATGGTTTCCCCCGAGACAGCAGTGAGGCACACAGTGTGTATTGCAGTTATAGACTTCCAACCCCAGGAACGTTGAATCTTCAACACAAAAACATTACCAGCCTTGCAGCACTGGGGTCCTGTGTCCCGACCCCATCAAGGACAACATCTGCAAGGAATTTGTATGTTCTCCTTGTGTTTGTTTGAGTACTCATTTTTCTTCCCACACTCCAAAGACATACTGATGAGAAATTTAGATTGGGAGCCCCTAACATCTGTAAAGCGCTGTGGAATTAATGGTGCTATATGAGTAAAATAAATGTAAAAAAATAAAATCTCTGAGTCGTTTCACTCCTTTTTTAGACTGGACCGTGCAACTGCAGACCAAAGTACAAGTTTGACACGTAGTGAACGACTGAAGAACATGGTGCAGGAGTATCATGAGCTCAATAACAATGCCATTGGGGGGGGGTTGGACCCTTTTGAATTTTGGCCTAGAAAAATTGAAGAGTGCCCTGAGCTCGCCTGTCACGCCTTAGAAGTTTTGTCATGGGCGGCAGCCAGTGTTCTCTCAGAACGTGTCTTCAGTGCTGCTGGTGTGTTGTTGAATAAGCGCATGTGGCTGTCCCCTGAAAGTGTAGACCTCCTAACTTTCATCAAGATGAACAAGTCATGGATCACCAATGACTTTTGCACCCCAGTCGCAGAACGGGAAGACTAGGCGATGGTGTACATTTTAGTGTGCTGCATTGTTCATGCGTAATTGCAGTCTGTGACACCTTTGTCTTGGCTTCTGTGCCTGTTGTTCTAGTGCTGCTGATGTTACTACAAATTTTTTGAAATGTGGAGACTCCAAGTTGGGTCTCCATCTAATGGGTTGCCTGTAGTGGAGTCAGAGCCCCATTATACTATTTCTACTATGGGGAAATTGATAATGTCTGTAAAGCACTGTGGAATTATTGGCGCTATATAAGTGAATAAAATAAATGAATAGAAATTGATGCCACTTTTGTGGTTGTCTGACCCATCGAAACGCATTCGGGCAAAATGGGCATCGTTAAAACAGGTGTAGCACGTACACCTTCCAGCTTGTGTTTTTATTCATGAAACAATAAAGAAGCAACTTTTATTCAGACCAGTGAGTGCCTTCTACCTTTTTTTAATTATATGTACACTTGTAGTGTAACGGGGGGCAGGGTGGTAGTCAGTGGCGAGTGGCATGTCAGTTTCAGTGTCTGGATCTTCACCCTGGCCTGCTACAGACAATGAGGACTCTGAGAATCCCTGGGTGTGTGTGGGCTGTGGTGATTCTGTGGAGGAGACCTCCATACTCACTTCTGACCCGCTGTCCCTGGTGTCGACTCTTTCAGCCTTCAGAAGGAGGAGACCGGACAGTTGATAAATACCAAGTCTATTTACTTGTCAAACTATCAGCATACAAAGGATAGCAGGAATTACACTTATTAATTTCTGTACCAAACGGAGGGACGTTCTTGGCGGTTACTGGCGATGGCACAATACTTGTGGCAAATGTTACAATTCACAGTTCAGGCAGAGGACCTCCATATTACTAATGCAGCACCACCGGGGTCGATGTGTTTCGCCGTGGAACTGCACTCAGACCAATCTTTCCTCGAGAACAGAAGTAAGGGAGCTTCTCCCACTATCTTCTTTCTATTCGTGCCCAGACCTCTCTGTTTCCGTCCATCTGACTGCAGCTCTCGGGCCTATCCAGCACTAGGGCCGTTCCCACCACCTCTCTTAGAACGTCTCTTCCTCATTGTAGGTCCCCTAACTTGCCTGTGTCTGGAGAACACTATCACACCGTAATTTTGCTGAGAACACTTGCTTCTTGTTACACTGATTTCCACACACACCCTTCTGTTGTATTGGTTCCTGTAACCTCCTGACAGTGACTAATCACTGTCCCTCACTCCACTAACTAAGATGGCTGAAAACTAACCTCCCAGAGATCCCTCAGTTCCCCCTTGTCACTGAGAGCCGCATATCCTAGGTTAACCCTCTATGTGCCCCCAACTACCATGAGGGTAAGATAATACAAGTATAAACCTCTGCTGCCATCTAATGGCCGTACCTGAAAACCACAGTTTTTTTCAGATAACTAAAACATACACAGTTATTAAAACAGTATAGTTCTATAGGGGGGGGGGGGGGTTGAGGAGATAATCACCCCACACCCCTCACAGAACTTTTATATACTACTTGTACTTGTCTGACCCGTCGAAGTGCATTTGCGCGAAACGGCCGTCATCAAAACAGGTGTAGCACGTACACCTCCCAGCTTGTGTTTTTATTCATGAAACAGTAAAGAAGCAACTTTTATTCAGACAAGTGAGTGCCTTCAACCTTTTATTCATTGCATTGTGATGTGCTGTCTGCTCACTTCAACGCCCTTCCTCCTCAGCCAAAAGCAGGCAGCAACCAGGCATCAGAACAGGCCTGCAGACTCATTGTGCTCTAGTTATTTTCGACAACACTTACTCTCGCCAAAGGACGTCTGTGAATTATAACAAGGGATATGCAAATATATGCAAATAGGAGGGTCTGTGCACGTGAAAGTAAGGCCCCATCCTATCTTAAGATAAGATAAGATAAGATATACTTTATTTATCCCGGAGGAAATTGCGGTATCACAGCAGCAGAACACAGATCTCGAACATGACACATACGATAACATAACATTTGGAATGCTTTAGACATTGCTTTTCAGACATTTGTTAAACACCCCCATAGCAGGTTATTAAGCAGCTGCTAATCAGCTTCATATAGCAAATCAGCGGTCGTTAAAAGGCTTCAATTGCCCAATGTTCATGCACCTTAGATCTACGTATTTGACTCCATGATGACTTCTCACATCCACAGCCGTCTCTGCAGACTTCCATCTTCTCCAGTCTTCGGCAGCACATCCCAAAACGCTGCCGATAAAAATAAGAGTGTGATTATAATGTTCCTGAATAAGAACAACCACCCAAGCTGTGCCCTAAATAAACTATTACACACACGCCGCTAGGTTCAGATAGAGGCGAGACAGGTTACATGAATTCTTTGGAATCCTGGGGGAACCATCACTCAGGGCGACCATAGACCATGTGCTGCAGCTTCTCTCAGGCACATAGGGGTATTGACCCTCAGGCACAGACACGTAGGTTGTTTCACTTGCTGACCAGACACACTTGACAAGAGTCCTCATAAACGGTAGAACAGTAACATTTAATAAGAAGTCGCACAGACATTGCAAGTTAAATCTTATGAGCAACAGGTTCCAGTGACAAACAATACAGTTTCTTTACTGTGAACAGCAGCAGTCCACAGTCTTCCCAGTAGTACAGGACAGCACAGTTGTAATGCAAAGGCACATTGATGAACACGCATTCTTTACAGCACAGTGAGATGGAGAAGGGGGGAAGGTTTTGCTGAGGGAGATGATCCATGTAACACCATTTCTTCTAGTCCTTATCTTTCTGCCTGACAATACTCTGCACTGTTAGTTCAGGAACTCTACCTGACCTGTGCTTAGCATCACTCCTGACTTGAATCCTTTTCACTTGCAGGTGCGCTTCTGTGAAATACAGAACACACACACCACCTTTCTTTTCTGCTCCAGCCAGACTTCCCCACAATCCCCCTGGGGCTCTGTTAAAACACTCCCCTTCTCTTGTGACTGTGTTAACCTCTCTAGTTGCTGGATTCTTCTGGAGCATAACACTTCCTGTCTCATGTGCTTGTGTTACTTCTAATAGTTGCTGAATGCTTTTAAATCAACAGCACTACTTCCGCATGTCACACTCTGCAACAACACTACTTCTGCATGTCACACTCTTCCCTCCTTTTTGAATGTTATCCTTGACATTCCTCTTAATTGGTCAATCTGACCAATTCTGAGACAGTGGTGAAAGTAGGATAACTTTATATACAAACTGGCATTGTGAAATTGGTATAACGTTCATAAACATTGATAACAAGCTAATCTTATGACCTTTTTCTTGTAGGATGCCTGTAAGAAATAAACAGTTAACACAATTAAAACAAACAGCATCTCTTCAGCTGGAGCTTTTCGTACGTCTTCAACCAGCTCTCTCTCTTTATGCTTTAACAGTTCTTTGTTTCTACAAAATCTTTTAAGGAAAATCAAAGCATGAAAACAAGTCTTTCCACCAGGCAACATCTTCCATACTGCCTCACGGTGGTGAGTACCACTCAAGTGGGCTTACCTGGTCCACAGGCAGAGATACCTGTTTCCAGTCGACAGTCCTTGGCACTTGACTCAGTTCACCAAGTGTCTCATACGTCAGCATCATGGACCTCCTGACTTCTTGAGTCGATATCCTCCTTGTGGGTTGTTCCTCAGAGAACACGGGTTCTTCGGTCACAGAAGTTTCTTCCGCCGCACTCATTTCCAATGCTTCCTTGGATGCTCTTGGAGCTGCTTCTGTAAGTTCCTGCACTTCTCCTGAGTCGTTTGTTTCTGCACGATCTGGTAATTCCGCTCCTCCTGAGTGTCGATCGTTCTCTTCAGGGGCCGGTGTTCGATCATCAGATCTGAATTGGACTTCATCTGCACTCCTTGTTATGAACTCTGGAGCCTCAGGACTTAGTTCATTCTCCTGAGGATGGTACATCCCTCTCCTTGCCGGTCCGAGAAATTCTTCTCCATCAGAACTTTCAAGTTCACTCTCCACCTCTGGAGCTTCAGTCTTTGGAGCTTCCTTAGTCGATCTCAGACGATGTTGGTCTACTTCTGGGAAGTCTTGTTGTGGTGGGAGATAATCACAGGGTAGCAGTAAATTCCGATGGACTATTCTGGTTTTCTTGGCTCCCATTTCCAGTTGGATTTCATACACTGGGCTGTCATCAGCTTTCCTCCTTACGACCACATACACCTTGTCTTCCCAGTACGAATGAAGTTTTCCTGGACCGCCTTTCTCAGGTACGTTCTTGAGTATCACCCGGCCTTCCGGTGCCAATTCTGCTCTATAACATTTTCGATCATAGTACTCCTTACTCTTGCTCTGTCCTTGCGTAACCACTTTGGACGCTATGTTGTATGCCTCTGACATCCGTTCCTTCCATTTCCGAACGTACTCCAGATACATTCTGTAAGTCTCTGACACCGGAGTATCAAACATGATGTCGATTGGCAGTCTTGGCGATCGTCCATACAATAGGAAAAAGGGTGAGTAACCCGTTACATCGCTCTTTGTACAGTTATAGACATGTACCACTTTTGACAGAGAACTCTTCCAGTCTCTCTTCTCATCAGCTGTTTAAAGTGCGCAACATCGACAATAATGTCCTGTTAAAACGTTCCACTTGTCCATTACCCTCTGGGTGATAGGGTGTTGTGTGGGATCTCTGAATTCTACAGTATTTTCTTAGCTTGGCAAAGAGCTGGTTCTCAAATTCTCTTTCTTGGTCGTGGTGTAACCTCGTAGGGAACCTAAACCTCAAAGCAAAATCATTGAAGATCTTCTCTGCTGCTGTTTGACCCGATTTATTGGTGCTGGCATATGCTTGAGCAAATCGAGTGAAATGGTCCATCACCACCAAGATGTATTCATAACCACCCTTGCACGTCTCGAGATGTAGAAAGTCTATTGAGACAATCTCAAACGGATATGTAGTTTCGATGTTGCCCATAGGTGCCTGGGTTGATGTTTTATGACATTTATCTTTCAGACACCCACATTCCCTGGTCATGTACCTCTCAATATCTCTCTGCATGTACGGCCAGAAGAAACGTTCACAGATCAAAATTGTTGTCCTTTCCACTCCCAGGTGTCGCATGTTTTCATGGAGTTCTTTGAAGACCAACCTACGGAATACGGAATACTCTGAGTAGTACCAACTGCCGTTTTTGTCCTCCTTTATGATACAGGATACCATCTTCACTGAGGTAGAGCCTCGTCCATTCTTTAATTAAAACAGATACTGCTGGTGACTCATTGTCTCTCTCCCATTTACTTGGAAACCGATTTTGGTCCACATAAAATAGTTTTCTACCAATTATCTGATCTTCCCGTTGTGCTCTATGGATTTTCCCTTTTGGTAGTTGTTGAATAGACCGGGGGTGATCTTGTTCCCTCGCTTTTATGGTGGTTTCCACCATCAACGGACACCACAAAGGTGTGTCTTCCTCCTGATAAGCTTGTACTGCTTGGGTAGTGCTCTCAATTGCTTCCAGACTGACTTCCTCCAAGCATTCTTGCCTGAACTCCTCAGGCTCTAGTGGCATTCTTGACAATCCATCAGCATCCGCATTGCATTTTCCTGGCCTGTACTTGATGCTGAAATTGAAATCAGCTAGTTCCACGACTCATATCTGACCCATTGCATTCAGTTTGGCTGTAGTAAGGACATAGGTCAAAGGGTTGTTGTCAGTGTATACCTCAAACTCTTTGCTGTAGTAGAGATAATATCTAAATCATTCATAGATAGCCCATTTCAATACCAGGAACTCCAATTTTCCGGAATGTAGATGGTAATTGTAACGAGTCTGGGAGGTGGAACCTCTGAGCTACTATACAAAGGAGCAGTCCTTGTAAGGAAGCGGGTGGCTCCCAGGGAAAGTGGGCAGGCAGTCACGTCAAGTGACAGGGATAGTCTCTTGACAGGCGGGTGGTCACAGCAAATGACAGCAGGATAAGAGTCTCTAGACAGGTGGGTGGTCACGGCAAGTGACAGCAGGGTAAGAGTCTCTCGACAGGCAGGTGGTCACGGCAAGTGACAGCAGGATAAGAGACTCTGGACAGGCAGGTGGTCACGGCAAGTGACAGCAGGGTAAGAGTTTCTGGACAGGCAGGTGGTCACAGCAAGTGACGGCTAAACCTCCAGGTAGGCTAGCAGGCGGGTAGCAGGTGAGCGCTCCCAGGTGAGCGGGTAAGAGTCTCTGGACAGGCTGGCAGGCAGGCAGGTATCAGGCAGGTATCAGGCAGGTATCTGGCAGGTGCTTCCTGGTCCACGGGCGGACTGATCCATAGACAGACTGGCAGGTGCTGGTAGGCAGACTGTCGGACCACAGGATTGCAAGCAGGTAGACAGGTATCAGGCAGGTATCAGGCAGGTATCTGGCAGGTGCTTCCTGGTGCGCAGGCGGATAGATCCATAGACAGACTAGCAGATGCTGGTAGGCAGACTGTCGGACCGCAGCATTGCAAGCAGGTAGACAGCACTGGAAAACAAGCTGGCAACGGGACCTGAGGGCTGAAGCAGAGTTGAAAGGCTTTGCAACAACATTGCTCGGGCACCTCCATTTTGGAGGAGGTGCCTTATATATGGTGAAGTCCTCCGGTGATTGGCCGGGGACTCCTTAGGACGGCGCGCGCGGCCCCTTTAAGAGAGGGAGCGCGCGCGCGGGCGCCCTAAGCACAGTGACCGGGAAGCAGCGCGCGCTGCCAGCAGAGCGGGAGGAGGACGCCGGGCACGGAGCGGAGAGGTGAGGGGAGCGGCGTCCCTGCCTAGCAGGAGGCAGGGTCGCTGACGCTACAGTAATTCTTCTCGGCGTCTGTCCACGTTCTAGAACCGTAACCGATGACTCTCATTTTTCCATCTTGATGCTGATACAGGGCAGCTCCCAGTCCAACTTGAGAAGCGTCACAATGAAGAACAAAAGGTAAATTGAAATCAGGAAATCCCAAGATGGGTGGTTTTACCAGGTAGTCTACTAGTTCTTCCAATACCTCCTGGTGGTCTGCTGTCCAGAGAATGGGCTGTTGAAACGAAACGGCGTTGTTTCTTGTAAGCCCGGTCCTACCCGCGTTCTTCTTTTTCTCCATGGGTGCTGTTGTCTCTATCCTCCCACCCAAGAGGAGATATAGTGGGACAGAAATCCTGGAGAAGTTCCGAATGTAAGTACGATAGTAGGAGAGGAATCCTAATATCTGCCTCAACTCCCCGATGGTAGAGGGCCGCTTGTCTTTTAAGGCCAGTACCGGAGCGATTTCTGCTGGGTCCATGGTATATCCTTCTCTGTACACAATTTTCCCTAGAAATCGGACTTATCTTTTGAACAGTTCACACTTCTCTGGGGTCAACTTAACTCCGTGTTGTTGATACCATTGTAATATGGTCCTCACGTGTTCAACATGCTCCCGGAAAGTTTTGCTGTGCACCACATTGTCATTCAAGTACGGTTGGCAGATATCGTTCCTCAATCCTTCTAAACATGTCTCCATGCTCCTATGGAATTCTGCTAGAGCTGAACTGAGCCCAAATGGTATGCAGATCCACTCATATAATCCCCATGGTGTGATGAATGCTTTCAAGGGTCTACTGGACTCTTCAAGAAACCCTTGGTGGTATGCGTTACCCTGATAGAGAACAGAAAACCAGATGCTTTCTGTATCGGGTGACGATCAGGTACTGACTTTCGGTTTAGTTCTTGGTAATCACAACAAAGTCTCAACGTACCGTCCTTCTTCCTAACACAGACAATAGGAGAGAAATAAGACGACTTTGACTTTTGGACCCAACCTCTATTGATGAGATCTTGTAAATATTCTTTCACTTCACGATGTAATGGTTTTGGCACAGACATGATTACTGGGGTCGTGTCTTTCAAATTGATTTTCAAATACAACGACGGGATACAGCCTATATCAGAGTCATCTTTGGAGAACGTATGACACTCTTCTCTCAGAATCTGTTTTGCTACCGCTAGATCTTCAGCACACAAGTGTTCCAAGGGTACTGGGGATCCCAGGACCCGGCGGTGGGTTGCACAATTTCCTCCCCTGGGCAACTCCTGTTGCTTGAGACTGAATTCCCTATAGACCCCTGGACTGGTCTCACACTGGCTGGATATTGTTATGATCTGCAACAAGTACTAAGGAAAGAAAGGGGAAAGCTATCCCTACAGTAAAACTAAGCTGAATCCCTATGATGTAGCGGGCTGCCTGTTCCTTGCGAACAGACCCGCCTTAGTCCATGGCTAGTCTGAATGAAGACCTATAGCATAAAGGGAAGGGGTCCCTAAAAGAACTAAGGACAGGAACAAAAATGGGACACCTCCTGAACAGAGAAAGTTGTTGCAGAACACAAAAAGATAAACTGACAAAAAGGTACTAGAGGTCCAAGAAGGACCAAGCGAACTGACAGAGAAAGGCACCGAAGCACCTAGCTAGCAAAACAGTCAAACAACACTGAAGTCCAGCCCAGCCAAAAGGGCGGAGCTGAAATATAAAGGCAGATGGTCACGTGACCGCAAAACACAAGGTGGAAAAAACAAACAGGAGGGTTCTAACAGTACCCCCTCTTTTATGAGGATCCTCCAAGACCAGGCCTATCTGGAAACCTCTTGTGGAAAGCTCTAACAAGCCTAGGAGCAGAGACATCATCCGCCCTTACCCAGTAGTTACCTTCGGGACTGAACCCCTTCCAGGAGACGAGATACTGTAATCTCCCTCTATGCCATCTAGAATTCTAGATATGAGAAATTTCATATTCGTCATCTTCCACCACAGGAGGAACTGTGACAGTGGCATCCCTACCTGATACATCAACCTTTTTCAACAAGGAAACATGAAACACAGGATTAATCTTCCAGGAAGTAGGGACATCCAACCTAACCACAGACGGGTTAACAACCTGAAGCACTTTAAATGGACCCACAAACTTAGGACCCAGTTTTTTTTAGAGGGAATCCTCAACCGCAAGTTCCTTGAGGACAACCAAACCATGTCACCACACAGTAAACAAAACCTCCTTACGTTTCCTGTCAAAATACTTCTTGGACTTCTCGAAGGTTTCAACGTACATTAGTCCAAACTCTCTCCAAATCACCGGAAAAATTCTCCTCCGGCACCACCAACCCCAATTTGGAGAACGAACCAAAAGACGGATGTCTCCCAGTACAACAAAAAAAAAAGGAGAACACCCAGCAGAGGAGGATGTATGATTGTTAAGAGAAAATTCTGCGAGAGGCAGAAACTCAGACCACACCTCTTGATTGTCCGCCACAAAACAACGCAAAAACTGGTTCTTTCTTTCAGTCTGTCCATTAGACTCAGGATGATACCCAGATGAAAATGACAAATGGATTCCCAACCTGTCACAAAAAGCACGCCAAAAGTGAGCCACAAACTGAGGTCCTCTATCAGAAACAATATCCGTGGAAGCGCCATAAAGCTTGACACTCTCTTTAACAAACGCCTTAGCGAGTGTCTAGGCGCAGGGCAACTTAATGAATGGAATCAAATTACACATCTTACTAAAACGGTCCACGACCACCCAGATGACAGTAAAACCCTCGGACACAGGCAGATCAGTAATAAAATCCATTGTGAGATGCGTCCAAGTAGCACTAGGAATCTCCAGAGGACAAAGCAACCCCGCAGCAGGAGTATGTGAAGCCTTTGACCTAGCACACACACTACATTGACGCACCCACTTGATGACTTCTTTCTGCCATCCAGGCCACCAAAAACTGCGACTGATAAGTCTCTTAGTCTCAGAAATTCCTGGATGACCTGCCAACCGAGACTCATGACACTCCACAAACAAATCTGTTCTAAAGGTTCTAGGCACAAACAACCTCCAATGGGGAGTGTTAGATGGAGTATCATCTTCAGCTTTCAGAATCCCATTCTCCAAAACGGAGTCCAATGCCTCCACCACAACTCCTTTCTGTAAAATGCTCTCCTCCTCCTCGGCACCGACCGTAGGAGAGAAGCTGCGAGATTAAGCATCGGCTTTAACATTCTTAGTACCAGGGATATAGGTAATAGAAAAATGAAACCGAGAAAAAAAAGTGCCCACCTAGCTTGACGGACATTCAAGCGTTTGGCAGCATCCAGATAGATCAAATTCTTATGATCTGTGAAAACCTGAATAGGAAATCTAGCGCCTTCCAAAAAATAACGCCAATGTTCAAACGCGAGTTTAATAGCCAGCAACTCCCAATTTCCAACATCATAATTCAGTTCGGTTACGAAATTTTTTTCGAAAAGAAGGCACAAGGATGTACTCCATCCCTGTTCTCCTGAGACAAAACTGCTCTGACCCCCACCGATGAAGCATCGAACTTGACCAAAAAAGCCTTGGTCTCATCAGGCTGCATAAGAATAGGGGCAGAACTGAACCTCTCTTTGAGATACTTAAATGCTTCAATGGCCTCAGTAGTCCACTGGACCGTACCTTCGTACCTTTCCTGGTGAGATCGGTTTGAGGTTTAACAATTACAGAAAAATTCTTAATGAATTTCCTGTAATAATTGGCAAAACCCCAAAATCTCTGTATAGATTTCAAACCAATAGGCCTAGGCCATTCCTGCACAGCCTGAACCTTCACCGGGTCCATCTCAAAGCCCTCGCTGGAGACAATGTAGCCCAAAAAACTAATTTTCTGCACAGCGAACTCACATTTCTCCAGCTTAGCAAAGAGTGAATTATCACTCAATAACTGCAAAACTTCACGTACACTCTCCCAATGGGACTCCAGATCTGGCGAATAAATCAAAATGTCATCTAAATACACAACCACATTCTTACCAATCAAAGGTCTCAGGATGTCATTAATAAGGTTCTGAAAAAATGCAGGTGCATTGGTAAGACCAAAAGGCATCACCAGATTCTCAAAATGACCTACCGGAGTGTTAAAAGCAGATTTCTATTCATCACCCTCCTTCACTCGTAACAAATTGTATGCCCACCGGAGATCAATCTTAGAGAACCACTTGGACCCCACTAACTGGCTGAATCCCTACGATGTAGCGGGCTGCCTGTTCCTTGCGAACAGACCCGCCTTAGTCCTCGGCTAGTCTGAACGAAGACCTATAGCATAAAGGGAAGGGGTCCCTAAAAGAACTAAGGACTAGAACAAAAATGGGACACCTCCTGAACAGAGAAAGTTGTTACAGAACACAAAAAGATAAACTGACAAAAAGGTACTAGAGGTCCCAGAAGGACCAAGCGAACTGACAGAGATAGGCACCGCGGCACCTGGCTAGCAAAACAGTCAAACAACACTGAAGTCCAGCACAGCCAAAAGGGCAGAGCTGGAATATAAAGACAGATGGTCACGTGACCACAAAACACAAGATGGAAAAAACAAACAGGAGGGTTCTAACAGATATACAGTTTTAATGGTTTCAATGTGACCTAACACAGTCTTTGGATCCAGTCTAATTTTGTGTTTGTTTCATCACCGGTACTGTCACTTGAGCAAACCCACCAGTAGGAATCATAAGCACAGTCTCACCTTGAACTAGGCCTTCTGGAAGTTCTGAGGAGTCTTTTGGTACGAACAGTCTTTTCTGGACTTTTCTTCCCGGTTCTACCCGAACTCCACACCTCACCCCCACCATTTGGTTTGCAGGGATGATGGTTGGGCGCAAGCCTACCTTGACTTCTTTTAGGTCCATTGTATTCTGTGCTTTCTTTACTCTATTAATCAAGTTTTCCACCATGGCATTATGTATGGTGAACGATGTGGCGATTGCATCCACCACCAACGCCCCTGCCTTGTGTTTCGTGATGACCTCACTGTTTACATTATAACCCAGGATAGGATAATCTGCCACGTTCTGATCACTGGTCACGAGAAAAGGTACCAAAAGCTTGATAGTGTTGCTGTTGTACGTGACCCTGAGTTGGAAAGTCACTTCCACCCAGCTTATGAAAGGGATTTCGGTCTGGTTCCACTGGTCCCAAGAGTTCTTTTAGTGACTGAAGGTAGGTATGGGGCATGTAGCTCCTTCTCCATTCTTTATTTAAAAGGTTCTTTTGAGCTCCTGTGTCCCACAATGCTTTTACTGGGAGTCCATCTAGCTGGCACTGTATCATTTGACCTCTGCACTGGGCATTAAGTAACTGATGCCCCTGTATCCCTTGCAGCTGTTGTAGACGGGAACACACTTGGGGATAGAACTGACTCAGCCATTTTACCTCATGCACCATTTCGGGGGTTTGGTGAGATTTGGATTTACTTCTGGTGCGTCCTCCGTGTCGCAGTTACCAGTCACCATGCCCTGGCAATTTCCTGTCTTTTAACCCAAACGACCGTGACCTTTGGCATTCCTTGGCATAATGTCCTTTGTAACGGGTCTGGGAGGCGGAACCTCTGAGCTACTATACAAGGGGGCAGCCCTTGTAAGGAAGCGGGTGGCGCCCAGGGAAGACGGGCAGGTAGTCACAGCAAGTGACAGGGACAGTCTCTGGGTAAACGGGCAGTGAATCACAGCAAGTGACCAGGACAGTCTCTTGACAGGCAGGTGGTCACGGCAAGTGACGGCAGAGCCTCCAGGTAGGCTAGCAGGCTGGTAGCAGGTGGACGCTCCCAGGTGAGCGAGCAAGAGTCTCTGGACAGGCAGGTGGTCACAGCACGTGACGGCAGAGCCTCCAGGTAGGCTAACAGGCAGGTAGCAGATGAGCGCTCCCAGGTGAGCGGGCAAGAGTCTCTGGACTGGCAGGTGGTCACAGCACGTGACGGCGGAGCCTCCAGGTAGGCTAGCAGGCAGGTAGCAGGTGAGCGCTCCCAGGTGAGCGGGCAGGAGTCTCTGGACAGGCAGGTGGTCACAGCACGTGACGGCGGAGCCTCCAGGTAGGCTAGCAGGCAGGTAGCAGATGTGCGCTCCCAGGTGAGCGGGCAGACGGATCCATAGACAGACTGGCAGGGCTGGTAGGCAGACTGTCGGACCGCAGGAATAGTAGCAGGTAGACACGAGACAGGCAGGTATCAGACAGGAAACTGGCAGGTAACTGGCAGGTAACTTGAAATGGGACCTGAGGGCTGAAGCAGAGTGATGAACTGTGCTACAACATTGCTCGGGCACCTCCATTTTGGAGGAGGTGCCTTATATATGGTGAAGTCCTCCAGTGATTGGCCGGGGACTCCTTAGGACGGCGCGCGCGGCCCCTTTAAGAGAGGGGGAGCGCGCGGCCTAAGCACCGTGGCCGGGAAGCAGCGCATGCTGCCAGCAGAGCGGGAGGAAGACGCCGGGCACGGAGCGGAGAGGTGAGGGGAACAGCGTTCCTGCCTAGCAGGAGGCAGAGACGCCGACGCTACAGTACCCCCCCCTTTAGGCCCCCCCTTTTTTAGGCCAGAGAGAAATTTATCAAGGATGAGAGGGGCATGGATGTTCTCCCGGGGCTCCCACGTTCTCTCCTCAGGACCAAACCCCTTCCAATCTACCAGAAAAAAGGTTTTTCCTCTTACCCTTTTGGTGGCCAGAATGTTCTCTACCTCAAATTCGTTCTCAGCGGAAACCGGAGCAGGGGGCGTACCTGTAGACTTGGAAAAAGAGTTAAGTACTACGGGTTTGAGGACAGATACATGGAAGGAGTTAGGGATCCATAAGTTGGCCGGGAGTTTCAATTTATAGGCCACCGGATTGATTTGTTTGATAACTTCCATTGGCCCGATGAACCCGAGGCCCTAACTTGTAGGAGGGAATCTTGAGCCGGACATATTTGGACGAGAGCCAGACTTTATCTCCAGGACGGAATTGTGGAGGATCCAGGCGTTTCTTGTCAGCGTGTTTTTTCATCCGCTCGGACGACTGAAGGAGTGCGGATCGGGTACTCTCCCAAATAGAGGAGAATTCACTAACGAGAGATTCCGCAGCCGGATTGTCCACCGAGGTGGAGACGGGAAACGGGATCCGAGGATGCTGACCGAAGACTACAAAAAACGGGGATTTGGAGGAAGACTCGCTCTCGTGATTGTTGTAAGAGAACTCATGGTAGGAGATCCACCCAGTCCGAATGGTGGGCATTAACGAAGTGCCGGAGGTAACTGGTCAGGTTCTGATTGATCCGCTCCACTTGACCATTGGACTGTGGGTGGTAAGCGGAGGAGAAGTCCAGAGTGACGTCAAGCAACTTACATGTGGCTCTCCAGAAGCGTGAGGTGAACTGAACCCCACGATCTGACACGATGTGGAGGGGCAGGCCATGGAGACGGAAGATGTGGCGGATAAAGTGTTTAGCCAGTTCGGGTGCAGACGGGAGACCCGGCAGGGGAATGAAGTGCGCCATCTTGGAAAAGCGATCAGCGACCACCCAAATGACCGTACAACCGGCAGAGACGGGAAGATCCGTTATAAAGTCCATAGCAATATGCTGCCACGGGGCAGCAGGTACTGGAAGAGGAAGAAGGCGACCGGCTGGCAGGTGTCTCGGAACTTTGTTGTGGGCGCAGGACACACAGGCAGAAACAAAGTCTATTACATCCTTGTGCAGGGTAGGCCACCAGTAATGCCGGGTAATGAGCTGGAGGGTCTTTTTCTGACCGGGTGGCCAGCTAGCTTAGACGAGTGACCCCAGTGTAGGACCTTCTTCCGATCAGGTACTGTTACGAACGTCTTACCGGGAGGGAGACGATTTAGATTCACTGGAGCCACTTGCATTACTCTGGCGGGATCAATGATGTGCTTAGGTTCCTTCTCTAGATCAGATACCAGGAAGGATTGGGACAAGGCGTCAGCTTTGATGTTTTTGTCTGCCGGGCGAAAATGAAGAACAAAATCAAAGCGGGCAAAAAACAAGGACCACCGGGCTTGGCGCGGGTTAAGTCTCTGGGCGCTCTGAAGGTAAGCCAAGTTCTTGTGGTCCGTGTAAATTATTACCTGATGAAGAGCCCCCTCGAGCAGGTAACGCCACTCCTCCAGTGCCAGCTTAATGGCTAACAATTCTCGGTCTCCTATAGAATAATTGCGCTCAGAAGAGGAGAAGAGTTTGGAGAAAAAACCGCAGGTTACCATTCTTCCGGAAGATGACTTTTGGGTGAGTACCGCCCCGGCTCCGGAGGAGGAAGCGTCAACCTCTAGGAAGAATTGTTTGTTACCGTCCGGACGATGCAGCACCGGGGCGGAGGAGAAGGCCTGTTTTAAGGAAAGAAAGGCCTCCTCAGCTTCGGGCGGCCATCTTCTGGGATTAGTACCCTTACGGGTGAGCGCAGAGATAGGGGCAGTCCGGGAAGAGAAGTGCGGTATGAAGAGGCGGTAATAGTTGGCGAAGCCCAGGAACCGCTGAATAGCCTTCAACCCCTCTGGTCGGGGCCACTTCTGGATGGCAGACAGTTTTTCAGGATCCATTTGTAGGCCGGTCTGAGAGATTATGTAGCCCAGAAATGGAAGAGAGGTCTGCTCAAAGATGCACTTCTCATATTTAGCGTAGAGGTGGTTCTGCCTGAGCCTGAGCAGGACCTGACGAACATCCCTCCAGTGAGTAGGAAGGTCCGGAGAGAAGACAAAGATGTCGTCCAGGTACACCACCACGCAGGAGTAGAGAAGGTCACGGAAGATGTCATTGACCAACTCTTGAAAGACGGCAGGGCATTACAAGGTACTCATAGTGGCCGTCCCGGGTGTTGAATGCCGTCTTCCACTCAACCCCTCTGACGGATACGGACCAGGTTATACGCCCCACGGAGATCCAGTTTGGTGAAGATTCTAGCCCCCTCAGGCGGTCAAATAATTCAGGAATGAGCGGAAGGGGGTATTTATTCTTCACTGTAATCTGGTTAAGGCCTCTATAATCTATACATGGACGGAGTGAGCCGTCCTTCTTTTTGACGAAGAAGAAGCCTGCTCCTGCCGGGGAGGTAGATTTCCGGATAAATCCCCGGGCAAGATTCTCCTCAATATATTCAGACATGGACCGGGTCTCTGCTGCGGACAAAGGGTAGATACACCCACGGGGAGGAGTAGAGCCGGGTATCAGGTCGATTGGACAGTCATATGGTCTATGAGGGGGTAATGTCTCTGCTTCTTTCTTATTGAAGACATCCGCATAAGACCAATAGGGAACCGGTAGACCGGGTAGATTGACTGGGGTAGGAGAAGGACGAGCAGGATGAACGGGAACTAGACAAGTCTTATGGCAGTCCTGTCCCCAGCGAAGGACTTCTCCGGTCTGCCAGTCAAGCACGGGTGCATGTTTCTGGAGCCAAGGTAGGCCCAGCAAGAGTGCGTGAGAGAGTCCAGGCAGAACATGAAAGGAGATGCTCTCAGAATGCAGCATTCCCACCTGCAGAGTTATGGATTCGGTGATGAGTTGGATGGGATGTGGTAAGAGGCCCCCATCCACGGCGGCGACAGATAAAGGTACGGCCAGAGGTTTGGTGGGAATGCGGTATTTCTCTACCAGGGATTGAGAGATGAGATTACCAGCAGCTCCAGAGTCAAGTTGAGCCAGTTCGAAATAGCGGTTCTCTCCGCAGGTGATAGAGACTGACAGCATCAGAGATGGAGAGGGTTTACTTTTGTCTAGGGCGACCTCTCTGAGCGACCCTAGACACAGGCGTTTCCCGATCTCTCAGGGCAGGAACGGATCCGGTGCTCCTTACTGCCACAGTAGAAGCAGCTCCCCTCGGCACGGCGTGAGTCTTGACGGGTTTTGACCATCTTGGTCTGGTCGACCTGCATAGGCTCAGGTGAGTGTGCCTGGGGAGTAACGGAGGGAATGACGGGTTTCTGGAAGGTGGGGGCTAGATGTGGAAACCTCCTCTCACGGGTGACCTCTTTGGCGCGCTCCTGGAACCGGATGTCAATCCGGGTGGCAAGTGTTATTAAGTCGTCGAGAGTGGTAGGAATGTCCCGACCGGCGAGTTCATCTTTAATACGGCCGGACAGACCCTCCCAGAAGACAGACACCAGAGCGTCGTTATCCCAGGCCAGCTCCGAAGCAAGGGTACGGAACCATATGGCATATTGGCCCACGGTGAGATTTCCTTGACGGAGGCGTAGCAGAGATGATGCGGATGAGGTCTTCCGTCCGGGTTCGTCGAAGACTTTCCGGAAAGCCGTGAGAAAGGCTGGCAGGTCGGACACCAGGGCGTCTCCTCTCTCCCATAGAGGATTTAGCCAAGCCAGTGCCTCCCCCGTGAGATGGGACATGATGAAGGCAACTTTGGCCCGGTCGGAGATAAACTGGTGGGACAGGAGTTCAAAGTGCAGGGTGCACTGGTTTATGAAGCCCCGAGCTTGAGCGGGGTCGCCTCCGAAGCGAGGAGGTGCAGAAAGCTGGGGTCCGGGGCAGGATACCATGGTATTGGTAGGCAGCGGCGCTGCCGGGTTGCAAATCATGACACTAGCGGTGGTTGCTGGTGGAGCAGTCAGAGTGTCCAGGCGAGAGTTGACATTCCGCAGGTGACCCAGGATGGACTCCTGTTGGGACCTCTGATGGGACAGTTCATGACATAGGTCCGAGAGCGAGGGAGCTTGGGTGCCACCGGGTTCCATGGCCCGAGCAAACTGTAACGGGTCTGGGAGGCGGAACCTCTGAGCTACTATACAAGGGGGCGGCCCTTGTAAGGAAGCGGGTGGCGCCCAGGGAAGACGGGCAGGTAGTCACAGCAAGTGACAGGGACAGTCTCTTGACAGGCGGGTGGTCACGGCAAGTGACGGCAGAGCCTCCAGGTAGGCTAGCAGGCTGGTAGCAGGTGGACGCTCCCAGGTGAGCGAGCAAGAGTCTCTGGACAGGCAGGTGGTCACAGCACGTGACGGCAGAGCCTCCAGGTAGGCTAACAGGCAGGTAGCAGATGAGCGCTCCCAGGTGAGCGGGCAAGAGTCTCTGGAGTGGCAGTTGGTCAAAGACTGTCGGACCGCAGGAATAGTAGCAGGTAGACACGAGACAGGCAGGTATCAGACAGGAAACTGGCAGGTAACTGGCAGGTAACTGGAAACGGGACCTGAGGGCTGAAGCAGAGTGATGAACTGTGCTACAACATTGCTCGGGCACCTCCATTTTGGAGGAGGTGCCTTATATATGGTGAAGTCCTCCGACCATTGGCCAGGGACTCCTTAGGATGGCGCGCGCGGCCCCTTTAAGAGAGGGGGAGCGCGCGCGCCCTAAGCACCGTGGCCGGGAAGCAGCGCGTGCTGCCAGCAGAGCGGGAGGAAGACGCCGGGCACGGAGCGGAAAGGTGAGGGGAACAGCGTCCCTGCCTAGCAGGAGGCAGGGACGCCGACGCTACATCCTTCCTCACCACATCTTAGACAGTGGACACACCCCATACTCTGATTTGATGAACGGCACGCTTCACAAGCCGGGTATCTTCTGTTTTCGAACCCACTTCTTGGTCTGAGGGTTCTGGCCTGGAACGACTCAACTTTTTCACCTCAATCAACTCGGCTCGCAGTTCTCCTATTACTTCCTCCCAGTCAGCGATGTGACGCCTCTCTTTTGTTGGTGATTTAAGGTGCTCTCTCAGAGGTCGCACTGGAGGGTCTCTATGATGATCTTCACACTGGGCATCGGGGTCTCCAACTTCAGCTGATTCATTTTTGTGATTTTAGGAGCAGAGCCTTTCTTTAACTTCTGTTCGCTCTCTGACTCCAAACTAGCAGCCTCATTCACTTTTTCAATTAGGACTAGTGTTGAGCCACCCCCGTAGTGTTCGAGTTCGGTTCGGTTCGTCGAACACCCGTGTGTTCGCCGAACTGTTCGTCGAACTGTTCGTCGAACACCTTCGAACACCGTTAAAACCAATGGCAGGCAAACAAAAACACATAGAAACACATAGAAAACACCTTCAAAGGTGTCCAAAAGCTGACAAACTGCTCAGAAGACACAACTAACACATGGAAAAGTGACAAGTACATATAGTCATGCGAAAAGAAAAGAGGTGGAGGAGTAAAAGGAGGGGGAGACACAGATATAGGCATGTCATGCCCTTCTAAAATCCAAAAAGTGAGAAGCCGAGACGGCCAGTCCGCTCCTGCCCGTGCCACCTCCGTGTCGCCGGGTTTGTGCCAGAGCCACGGTGAACCCTGACGGCCAGCCCCCCTCTCCCAATACTGGTGCCTGTCCGCTGGTGGGTCGAGAGAGCCCCCCTGTGGTGGAGGCAGCTCTAAGCTTTTTAATTTAAATTGTCCCTCTAATTTGAATGAATACACTTTAAATCCATTTACAAGGATCTATTGGAGGGCAAGTCTCATGCCAGCAGCCGCGTAATTCCAGCTCCAGTAGCGTCCACTAAAGCTGCTGCAGTTAAAAAGTTTTTATAAGGATCGAGCTCGGCTGTCCACCGCAAGGCATCCTAGTGCCAGTCCCAGCCCCTATGCCTTGGGGTGCCTCCTGATGCTCTTCACTAAGTATCCCGTGGTCCCGAAGCATTTCCTTTGAAAAAATTAAGTGTCCAAACTACAGGTGGTGTAGCTTGCTTAACAGCCGGGATAATCCGCTGACTAGCAGACACTGCTACTAGGCACAAAGTATTTCCTGGGCTAGATGCAGTTAAAAATTTGTAAGTAGATACTCTCGTTGGATGCTGAGAAAGCATTCCATAGAGTCTCCTGGCACGCCATATATGATTCTCTTAAAAAGCTTGGGGTAGGGGTCTAGGGGACCCTTTTATAGCCAAAATCACGGCCCTGTATCACAATACGTCACCTAGGCTGAAGATAAATGGAACTGTAGCACCGAGGGCTCGGTTGCTACAGACGTATTGCACCTCACCCAGAGGTGTGATATCTCACTCTCAGATAAGGATGGAGTGTGGATCAGGACCCGACACCTGCATGCATTACACCACATTGCCGTGGGGAAGGGCGACCAATATGCCCCTGAGATGGGCACGACAGTCCCTGTCCCTGGCTGGAGTGGGGGGAGGGAACACTGAGGAAGGGGAACCCTGCAGTGCAGGAGCAGGGAGGAAGCAGTTCCTGGGTGCATTGAGAAGGGAGTATAAAAGGTGGGCACCATCTTAGTTCAGTGCAGAGAAGTCTGAGCAGAAGTGGCAGGGAGCAGGGGCTCTGCATGAGCTCTGCTCCGGAGGCGGGCCTAGTAACAGAGGCCCAGGCCTGCAAGAGGGAGAAGGAAGGAAGAGGAGCGGAGAAGGCTCCAGGAACGAGGAATGAAGGGATCCCAGGGGTGCGGACGGGCGAGTCGCCACCGCACGCCCGAATCCACCTGCGTGGAGGGGTCAGGACAAAGGGGGAGACCGGTCCCCGAACTAGTGGAGGCAGGAAACGACCCTCAGCTAGAAACCGGAGGCTCTGACATTTTATGTGGCGCAGCCCCTTGCTCCACCCGCTAGGAAGGCACCACATAGGGTCAGGGAAACTGGTGCCAAGTTTACCAAGAGGAGGCCCGAGGCAGCCGGACAGAAGTGTTGGTAAGAAAGGCCAGACAAAGGACACACAAAGGGGGTCCTGTGAAGCGCTCCAAAGTTATCTGGGAGTTGTCTGAGCCCCTCACCTGGTGAGCACAGTACGACGTGGGCAGCCGTTACCTGCAGACGTGGTCTGGATAATAAGAACTGTGAGTAAAGGCCCTGAACTGCATCACTGACTCCGTGTCATTACTGCTGCTGCCCTGCACCATCACCCCCATCCTCCGCATACACTGCCCTGAGGCTATACTCCTCCCGTGGGGAGTTATGCTACGCTCTGCTGCACCCACAACACCAGCCTTAGCGGTCTGCCCTGTAGCGGCGGTTCACTCTGACCGCAATCCACGGGTGGCGTAGTCGGACATTTAAACATCAAAACCACATAAATAGTTCCGCCACTGGTTTGACCGCCCTGAGCCACGGAACCGGATCGCCGCCACGAAGACTACAACCACCAGCATCCACCAAAAAGGGTCCGGCTCCGGGTGTCCCAAGGCCCAGGGGGTGCGTCAGAACATTTTCATCACCTTTCACAATCACCAATGGGACAAGGCAGGGATGTCCTCTGTCCCCTCTCTTATACATCCTAGTGACGGAGCACCTGCTCTCATCAATTCGCCATAACCCCAATATTAGGTGGATTGAGGTGGGAGGCACCGAGTACAAGTGCTCTCTATTTGCTGATGATGTCCTAGTGTATATCACTCAATCACATATATCCATCCCTGCTGTTATGGCTGAAATAGATCACTTTGTTACATGGTAAAATTTTAAAATCAATGCAGCGAAGTCTGAGGCCCTCGATGTCTCCCTCCCTAAATCCATATAGGATTCCATCCAGTCCAACTTTCCCTTTGCCTGGCCCTCACAGGGTATCAAATACTTAGGAATTCCTATTCATAGAGACCTCTCCCATCTATGTTATCTTAATTTTGGGCTCTTTATTGAACAATTCCATACAGACCACGGTTGGCAAGTTAGAACTGTAAGATTCACTACGTGAACCACTGGTGTTTTGTGGAAAAGCACATGTACACCGCGTTCCAAATTATTATGCAAAAAGTGTTTAGGAGTGATAAGGGAAGAATTTGTTTGTTTGTCAGTTAAACTCATTGATGGTGATGTGTGTCAGGGCTCTTTATATCACTGTAAGCAATTGCAGACACCTGTGCTAATTAGTTTGGCAGGTGTGTCCAATGAAAGGCAAGACTACTTAAGAAGGCTCTCTCACATTATTAAGCAGCCTACATTTTCTGCCAAAATGGGAAAGAAAAAGGATGTGTCGGCTGCTGAGAAGCAACAAATTGTGGAGTGTTTAGGTCAAGGCATGACTACAATCAACATTGTGCGATGATCAGGATGAAGTGTCTTGGCAATCAAGAAGTATGTAGCTGATTCACAGTACACACGTGTGCGTGCTGATAAGGGCAAATTGAGGACTCTTTCCTACAGGCAATTACGTCAGGTTGAAAGAGCAGCGGCAAAAAAGCCTTGTCATAGCAGCAGACAAGTTTTTGAAGCTGCTTGTGCCTCCAACGTCCCCCGAACAAAAAGATGCAGGGTCCTTCAGAGGTTTGCAGCTGTGCATACGCCATCCTGTCGACCTCCTCTATCCACTTCACACAAGCAGAAACGGCTCCAGTGGTCCAAACATTATATGAAGACTGATTTCAAAACTGTTTTGTTCACGGATGAGTGCCGTGCAGCGCTCGATGGTCCAGATGAATGGAGTGGAGGATGGCTGGTTGATGGACACCCCACGCAAACACGGCTACAGCGCCAACAAGGAGGAGGTGGAGTAATGTTTTGGGCTGGAATCATGGGGAGAGAGATTGTCGGCCCCTTTAGGATCCCTGAAGGCGCTAAAGATGAACTCCATAATGTATGTGGATTTTCTCAAACAGCACTTCCTGCCATGGTTCAAGAAGAAGAACCGTGTATTTCACAGCAAGATCATTTTTCTGCATGATAATGCACCATCTCATGCTGCACATAAAACATCTGCATCTCTGGCTGATATGGGCATAAAAGGGGACAAACTTATGGTGTGACCCCCATGCTCCCCTGACCTCTACCCCATTCAGAACCTTTGGAGCATCATTAAAAGGAGTGTCTATGATGGCGGGAGGCAGTTCACATCTAAGCAACAGCTCTGGGAGGGTATTCTGTCCTCATGCAAAACGATTGAAGCAGAAACCATCCAAAACCTGACAAATTCAATGGACGAGAGAGTTCAGAAGCTCCTTTCGAACAAGGGGTCCTATGTGAAAATGTAACATCACCTAGAATAAAGTTTTGAGTTGAAAACTGTTTGATTTCAGTTTCTAACAACCTGCTAATGCTTATAATTTCAAAAATGACCATTTTTTTGGTCTTTATTAAAATGAAAAGGTTGATCGAAAAGTTTGGGGGATCTAAGAGTGTGGCAACCCAGTAGTCATGATTACTTCGAATTCTGACAATATGAGGGTCATGCTGCAGGTAGTGCAGCAAGAAGGCACTTATGTGTCTTGCGCATCTCGGAGCCCCAAAATTATTTTCCGGGCTAGATGCAGCTAAAAATTATTTTTAATTTTAAATCTGGTGAAGCTTATTATAGATGGCCTAATAGGATCAGTGCTGCACACTGCTACAAAGCCCAAATTATTTTCCAGTCAAGATACAGATAAACATGATTAGTAATTTGAAAGCTTAAAACGGTTGGTAGGGTGATTTTAACCAATCATCAAGCTTTTACTCTCCCCAGGATGACACAGGGGTAGAAAAGTCGTTTCGGATCCATGATTTGTTCATCTTTATGAACGTGAGTCTGTCTACATTATCAGTGGAGAGCCGCGTGCGCTTATCTGTCAGCACACCACCAGCAGCGCTGAACACACGTTCAGACAGAACGCTGGCTGCGGGGCATGACAAGATCTCCAAGGCGTAAGTGGCTAGCTCCGGCCATTTATCCAGATTGGAAGCCCAAAAAGAGCAAGGGTCCAGTGACACAGTCGTGGCTTCAATGTTTACTTGGAGATACTCCTGTACCATCGTCTCTAGGCGTTGACTATGTGTCAGACTTCTTGTCTCCTGTGGCCTTGCAAAGGATGGGCTGAAAAAGTGGTGAAATGATTCCGCAAAATTGATGTTACCAGCAGATACTGTGGTTCTGTTACGGTTTGAGTGCTGAACACTTGACGGTCCCACGGTTGGCAAGGTGGAACTGTGAGATTCACTACGTGCACCACTGGTATTTTGTGGAAAAGCACATGTAAGATTCTGCAACAGTCTCTGCTGATACTCCTGCATGCGTGCATCCCTTTCTATGGCAGGAATAATTTCTGCAAATTTACTTTTGTACCGGGGATCTAACAGTGTGGCAACCCAGTAGTCAGGATTATTTCTAATTCTCACAATTCGAGGGTCATGTTGCAGGTAGTGCAGCAAGAAGGCACTCATGTGTGTTGCGCATCCAGGAGCACCAAGTCCCTGTTGTGTTGGTGGCGAGGTAACAATCATGCTTCCTTCCTCTGTCCTCTCCCCCCAACCTCGCACAACAGAAATGTGATCAAGGTCTCCCTCATCTGATGAGTCTTCCATCAGTTCGTCCTCCACTTCTTCCTGGGCTCCTGCACCTTCCTCACTAGTTTGGCTGCTACCTTGCGCCCTGGTTAAACCATCTCCCCCACCCTCACATGCCTGCCGCCTTGGTGCTGCCGACCGTCTGGACCTTGCAGATGTTAGCCCTTCCGCATACAACTCCTCCTCCTCTACTTCCTCCACCTCCTCTTGTGCCACCACCTGACTCCGAATTCTGTTTAACATGTGCTCCAGCATGTAAATCACCGGAATAGTCATGCTGATAATGGCATCGTCAGCACTAAACATCTTCGTCGCCATTTCAAAACTGTGCAGAAGGGTGCATAGGTCCCTGATCTGAGACCACTCCTCCAGCGTGATTTGCCCCACCTCTGAATCTCGTTGGCCCAGGCTATACGTCAGAACGTATTGCACCAGGGCTTGTCGGTGCTGCCACATTCGCTGCAACATGTGCAGAGTTGAATTCCACCGGGTAGGCACATCGCATTTTAGCCGGTGAAGTGGCAGGCCCAACGACTTCTGTAGAGATGTAAGTCGCTGAGCTGCGGGATGCGAACGGCGGAAGTGAGCACACAGCGACCGTGCCCTCTGCAGAAGGCCATCTAGTCTGGGATAGTGGGCTAAAAATTGCTGGACAACCAGGTTCAACACGTGAGCCATACAAGGCACGTGTGTGACATTGCCCCGGCGAAGGGCCGCACCCAGGTTTGCAGCATTGTCGCACACGGCCTTCCCTGGTTTCAGGTCCAGTGGAGACAACCATTCATGAAATTGGTTCTCCAGAGCTGACCACAACTCCTCAGCTGTGTGACTCACATTTCCCAGACATTTCAATGTAAAAACCGCCTGATGACGTTGAGCCCTACTGCCAGCATAGTAAGGAGGTGTGCAGGATCCCTTCTGCGCAGTTAGAAAGCTTGTGGCATGACCAGACAGGCTTTGGGTGCAGGTGGAAGACGGAGAGGAGGTTGAGGAGGCAGAAGCAGTGGAGGAACTTTGACATAAAGAGGATTGACGCACAACTCGTGAGGACGGCAAGACTTGGACAGCAGCCCCTTGTCCTGCTGTCACCATAGTTACTCAGTGCCCAGTCAGCGACATGTAACGCCCCTGTCCATGCCTACTCGTCCAAGTGTCTGTGGTGAAATGCACCCTGTCACACACAGAGTTTCTCAAAGAAGCGGTGATGTTGTGTGCGACATGCTGGTGGAGCGCAGGCACACCTTTCTTTGAAAAGTAGTGCCGACTGGGCATCTGGTACTGGGGCACTGCGACGGACATAAGGTCTCGAAAATCCTCTGTGTCCACCAGGCGGAAAGGCAGCATTTCTGTAGCCAAGAGCTTGCAGATGGTGAAATTCAACCTCTTAGCTTTCTCATGGCTAGGAGGAAATGGTCTTTTACTTGTCCACATCTGAGGGACCGAGGGCTGGCTATTGTGCTTAGACGGGGTTGATAAGGGTGTCCCCGGCAAACTGCCGGTCTGTGAGGAAGATGCAGGCGGACATGTTAGGTTGCCTTGATCCAAAGGTGGTGCTATCGATGTCGGACAGCGCTCAAGACCAGCTGGTGTTACCACCTCCAAAGAAAATGATGACCTGCCAATCACGCTGGCTGTTGCGGGTAAAGAGGTGGCAGGTCTGCGCCCCAAAACAGGTGTGACTGCTGTCCCCCCAGTCACAGAGGATGAAGAGGCCGCGGATGCACAAGATATGGCAGACGGTGGTTGGCCCGGCCGGCTAGACCGCATTGTAGCACACTGAGCTTCCCACTGCAACTTATGCTTCATGTCCATGTGCCGGTTCATGCATGAAGTACTCAAACTATGTATTTTTTGGCCTCTACTTAGCTTTTGCTGACAAATGTTACAGATAACACGAGTTGGGTCATCTTTATCGATCTGAAAAAATGCCCAGGCTATGCAAGGCTTAGCACCCATGCGACCTGAAGAGCCACCACGACTTGTGGTGAGAGGCAGAGTTGTGTTTGAGGATGCAGTTGTTGACGTGCTTCCAGTACTACGTCTCTGTCCAGGAAGGCGCAACCTGACCTCGTCGTCACTAGCATCTTCCTCCACCTCCTCTGCTGACCTCATCTCTTGGCTGACTGTGGGTTGACAGTAAGTGGGATCTCCGACCTCATCATCATCACCCTGTGCGTTATCACACCCGTCGTCCTCAGAGCCAACCTGTTCCTGCCCTGACAAAAAACTAAAGTTGTCGCTCCAATCAGGTATTTGAGTCTTATCATCGTCTTCCTCATTGTCTCCACCAACAGGAGTTACAGTTTGGGAATGAGGGTCTACATTATGGTCAGAACCTTCTGCGTCTGGTCCTGGATCCGACTCATAAAGATTCTGGGCATCAGTGCAGATCATTTCCTCGTCTGGATTCACAGAAGCGCTGGAGTCGACCTCTGATTCCCAGGCTATAGTATGAGTAAACAGCTCTGCAGACTCAACCATCTGTTCTACCTCATACTCAGACGGGCAGCTGGAGATTTGGGAGCTGTGAGGAAGCAAGTGCGATTTGGGTGACACCTTTGAGGACTGGAGTATTTGTGATGTTGAAGTTGATGTGGAGGAGAGCCCACTTAAAGGAGCACTTGATATCCGTTGAAGCACCTGCTGTTTTTGTGCCTCATCTGGAATTTGTAGCGATTGGCGTGGCCGTAAGAAAGGGATCTTATCACATTGTCCGCTAAAAGAAGTAGACATTTTAGTTTGGTTGGAAGATGGTCTTTCTTCTGCACCTACCCCACGGACACAACCTTTTTTCCCCTTCCCAACACGCCTATTCCCCTTTCCACCAGCAGCAGGCCTTTTTCCACTCATTTTGGTGGTTAACTAATTCACAACTCTGGAGTTGTTTGCACAAAAAAACAATGGATGGTAACCGAGCAGAGCTGAGTGGCCAAACTGTGGTATTAGGCCAAAACTATTGGCTGGGTTAGATGCAGAAAAAAATTATTTTTAATTTGCAACCTGATGGAGGTCAGTATAGATGGACTAATAGACCAAGTCCCACACACCGCTAGAAGCCCAAATATTTTTTCAGAGCTAGATGCAGAAATTTTTTTTATTCAATTTGCAACCTGATGGAGGTCAGTATAGATGGACTAATAGACCAAGTCCCACACACTGCTAGAAGCCCAAATATTTTTTCAGAGCTAGATGCAGAAAAAATTTATTTTTAATTTGCAACCTGATGGAGGTCAGTATAGATGGACTAATAGACCAAGTCCCACACACTGCTAGAAGCCCAAATATTTTTTCAGAGCTAGATGCAGAAAAAAATTATTTTTAATTTGCAACCTGATGGAGGTCAGTATAGATGGACTAATAGACCAAGTCCCACACACCGCTAGAAGCCCAAATATTTTTTCAGAGCTAGATGCAGAAAAAAATTATATTCAATTTGCAACCTGCTGGACGTCAGTATAGAAGGACTAATAGAACAAGTCCCACACACTGCTAGAAGCCCAAATATTTTTTCAGAGCTAAATGAAGAAAAAAATTATTTTTAATTTGCAACCTGATGGAGGTCAGTATAGATGGACTAATAGACCAAGTCCCACACACTGCTAGAAGCCCAAATATTTTTTCAGAGCTAGATGCAGAAAAAAATTATTTTTAATTTGCAACCTTATGGAGGTCAGTATAGATGGACTAATAGACCAAGTCCCACACACCGCTAGAAGCCCAAATATTTTTTCAGAGCTAGATGCAGAAATTTTTTTTATTCAATTTGCAACCTGATGGAGGTCAGTATAGATGGACTAATAGACCAAGTCCCACACACTGCTAGAAGCCCAAATATTTTTTCAGAGCTAGATGCAGAAAAAAATTATTTTTAATTTGCAACCTGATGGAGGTCAGTATAGATGGACTAATAGACCAAGTCCCACACACTGCTAGAAGCCCAAATATTTTTTCAGAGCTAGATGCAGAAAAAAATTATTTTTAATTTGCAACCTGATGGAGGTCAGTATAGATGGACTAATAGACCAAGTCCCACACACCGCTAGAAGCCCAAATATTTTTTCAGAGCTAGATGCAGAAAAAAATTATATTCAATTTGCAACCTGCTGGACGTCAGTATAGAAGGACTAATAGAACAAGTCCCACACACTGCTAGAAGCCCAAATATTTTTTCAGAGCTAAATGAAGAAAAAAATTATTTTTAATTTGCAACCTGATGGAGGTCAGTATAGATGGACTAATAGACCAAGTCCCACACACTGCTAGAAGCCCAAATATTTTTTCAGAGCTAGATGCAGAAAAAAATTATTTTTAATTTGCAACCTGATGGAGGTCAGTATAGATGGACTAATAGACCAAGTCCCACACACCGCTAGAAGCCCAAATATTTTTTCAGAGCTAGATGCAGAAATTTTTTTTATTCAATTTGCAACCTGATGGAGGTCAGTATAGATGGTCTAATATACCAAGTCCTACACACTGCTAGAAGCCCAAATATTTTTTCAGAGCTAGATGCAGAAAAAAATTATTTTTAATTTGCAACCTGATGGAGGTCAGTATAGATGGACTAATAGACCAAGTCCCACACACTGCTAGAAGCCCAAATATTTTTTCAGAGCTAGATGCAGAAAAAAAATATTTTTAATTTGCAACCTGATGGAGGTCAGTATAGATGGACTAATAGAACAAGTCCCACACGCTGCTAGAAGCCCAAATATTTTTTCAGAGATAAATGAAGAAAAAAATTATTTTTAATTTGCAACCTGATGGAGGTCAGTATAGATGGACTAATAGACCAAGTCCCACACACTGCTAGAAGCCCAAATATTTTTTCAGAGCTAGATGCAGAAAAAAATTATTTTTAATTTGCAACCTGATGGAGGTCAGTATAGATGGACTAATAGACTAAGTCCCACACACCGCTAGACGCCCAAATATTTTTTCAGAGCTAGATGCATAAAAAAATTATATTCAGTTTGCAACCTGATGGAGGTCAGTATAGATGGACTAATAGAATGATGCTATGCCCAAAAGATATTACTTCACTAGGTGCAGTAAAAAAATTGGTATTCTATACACAGGTGGTATATCTTGCAACACAGATAGGCTACTCCACTGACTAACACACTCTGCAATAGGCCAAAAAGGATTAGCTTTGCTAGATTCAGCCAAATGCTGTGAAAAAAACTTGCACAGCACTGGCACAGACCTGCCTGGCAAAAACTGATAGGAACTGATGTAACCTAGTCCTGAAAAGGACTCCAATTACAATTAGTCTTTACTCCCACAATCTATCTATTTAAGAGCACAGACCTGCCTGATAAAAGTCGTAGGAAATGCTGTAACCTAGTCCTTAAAAGGACTGCAATCACAACTATTCCCTACTCCCAAGCTATCTGTATATTTGTGCGAAAATTGGCTTGAAATTAACAAGGTATAGCGCACACAGCAACAGCGGTGCCGTCTAACACGCAGCTGCAGCAGTGAGAAAATGGTGGCGACGGGGAAAATGGCTTGGTCTTATAGGGCAAGGACATGTGACATACACTGCCAATCACACATGCCCTTGCTTGTGTGAAAAAAAGCACTTCGCTCCGTGTGTGCGCTGCTGATAGGCTGACAGATTGCACCTCCCCACTGCAAATGCGGGAAAGAGAAAAAAAAATGGAGATCTTCATTGTTCCTGCAGAGATCCATCCCCTGCCCCTCCCCCCGCCCCGCTGTACACTCAAACTGCGTATTAACATTAATTTTCATCATTACTGAGAAAAAATCCAGTTATGATTTTGGTGCACGAACAGTTATCGAACATAACCTCGAACAGCCGAATTTTTCTCAAATTGTTCGTGTTCGCCGACCGGCTCGAACACCGCCCAAAACAGCTCGAATTTGAGATTGGCGAACAGTTCGAGTAGAACAACGCTCATCTCTAATTAGGACTTCGTCCAAAATGCCAGGATCTTCTAGGTACTGTTTCAGCTGCAACTTGATTTCTTTGCTGATTAATCCTGTTCTCAATGTTCTGAAGAACTTCTTCTGGACTAGTCAAGCATCAAACTTCTCTTCCGCTTCTATATCTTTGGATGCAAACAACAGTCTATCATTCAGTTAAATTGCTCTGAACAAGAAATTTTCGGGTGATTCATTATTTTTCTGTGAGAGGTTAATGAGTTGGTGGAACAATTCTGAAGTACTCTCTTCTTTATAGTGCCATCTTCATCTGTTGCAAGGTCAATTGACTTTTAATTTCTAGCATACTACGGAGGTTTAGTCCTGGGCTGCTCGCTTTCACCACCACCTCAACAATCTCATCTGGCTGGTAGCCTTTCTGTAAGCCTTCATCGATCTGGTGCAACAAGTTCCTATAAGACAGTCTCTCTTTCTGTTCACACTCTCCAGTCTGTCCCAGCATCTTGAATTCTTTCCTTATGGTGATTTGTGGTGTTAGAGAGGACTGTCTCCCTTATTTATATAACCCGAGCAGGTTAAAGGTCCCGTTCAGAGGTTTTGGTCGATTCCTGCAGGGCTGTTGTTAGGGCTTTGAATTGTTCTTTCAATTCCTGTAATTCTGTCTGTGGACGGAGCTTCCCACATTTGGTAATTGGTGCCGCCCCTCCATCCTCCAACTTCAACCTGGTTAGAAACTGTGTTAGTTCCTGGAGGAATGTCCCCATGACGTCTTCAGCTTCTTTCTCCCCCAGCTCATCTATTTTTGCATTAATGGCAGCTAACAGTTGCCTGCGATTGTGTGCTTTGGAAATCTGTTCTACTGAGATCTTTATATGTTCTGCTACTGTTCTCAATTCTTCACAGGTTAACTGAAGAAGCAGTTCACTAATTCTGTCCATTTGTATTTCCACCTCCATTGCTGCTAGTGAGTTTTTCTTTAGGGTTGGTCCCCTTTAACTGGTGTAGCAGAGTTGAGTTGAGGTGCTGTGCTGCTGTGTTTTTCCAGACACTTTTCCTCTTCTCCCTCTACACGCTAATTCCCACTCAGGATTCCCCGTACGGGCCGCCAATGTTACATGCACGCCGCTAGGTTCAGATAGGGGCGAGACAATTCACATGAATTCTTTTGAATCCTGGGAAAACTGTTACTCAGGGCGACCATAGACCATGTGCTGCAGCTTCTCTCAGGCCCATAGGGGTATTGACCCTCAGGCATAGACACGTAGGTTGTTTCACTTGCTGACCAGACACACTTGACAAGAATCCTCATAAACGGTAGAACAGTAGCATTTAATAAGAAGCCGTACAGTCATTGAAAGTTAAGACTTATGAGCAACAGACTCCAGTGACAAACAATACAGTTTCTTTAGCAGCACAGCAGTTCACAGTCTTCCTAGTAGTACTGGACAGCACAGTACTAATGCAAAGGCACATTAATGAACACAGCATTCTTTACAGAACAGTGATATGGAGGAAGGGGGGAGGGTTTACTGAGAGATGATCCCTGTGACATCATTTCTTCCAGTCCTTATCTTTCTGTGTGACAATACTCTGCACTGTTAGTTCAGGAACTCTACCTGACCTGTGCTTAGCATCACTCCTGACTTGAATCCTTTTCACTTGCAGGGGTGCTTCTGTGAGATACAGAACACACACACCACCTTTCTTTTCTGCTCCAGCCAGACTTCCCCACAATCCCCCTGGGGCTCTGTTAAAACACTCCCCTTCTCTTGTGACTGTGTTAACCTCTCTAGTTGCTGGATTCTTCTGGAGCATAACACTTCCTGTCTCATGTGCTTGTGTTACTTCTAATAGTTGCTGAATGCTTTTAAATCAACAACACTACTTCTGCATGTCACACTTTACAACAGCACAACTTCTGCATGTCACAAAACCCTATGCTGTGCCCCTATATACACCCTATACTTTGCCCCTAAATAGATAATTGCCCCTCACTGTGCTCCCTATGAAAAAAATGACCCACATGGTCTCACTTATGGTACGCAGACTCCACACTATTCTCTCCTATAAAATTTTCCCACCACACTGATTACCATAGCTATATATGACAGTCACAGTGTAACATCCCTGGTGGCATGCTGGCATGGCTTACCATCTCCCACCATGCAAGACCGCCAACTTACCTATCAGTCCAGGCTGCACACTTTGCTCCATTACTTGCTGTGTGCATGTCTCTTGTCTGATTGCTTAGGGCTGCGGTGCTGTTGCTACCGGTTAAAGTTACAGTGAGCGCAGCCCTATTGTGTCCCCAGCCTATTGCTGTGAGTCACTGGATACGTAAACCCCCTCCACCCAGTAGGAGGTGCCTGAGCAACACTTTGTTTCAGTGTGTTCTGTGCAACTGAGTTGCCAGGTCCTGTCTTGTATCTTGTCCGTTCCCGCCACCCTGGGGGCTGAGTACCCAGGCCCGTTACCTGCATCTGTGACTTCTAGTCTGTTTCCGCCACCCTGGGGGCTGAGTACCCAGGCTCATTCCTGTATCTTGGTCCAGGTTCAGTTCCTGTCTGAACAGTGTCCTAGCCCGTTACCTGTCTCTATGTCCGATCCTTTCCTTTTCCTGCAGTGTCTAAACCTGCACCTAACTCCTTCTCGTTGTCTCTGTACTTCTGTTTGTGAGTTTTGTGTCCACTCGTTACTTCATTGCAAGTACCTTGTGTGTATCTGGCTCTGCTTGTCCCATTTCCCTGCCTCCGTTTCTACCTTCTGTGTTCTAGCTATCTTCCTGTGTTTTCCAGTCTGTTCCATGTGAACAGAGCCCTGTCCTGTCTGCCTGCACCTTCTGCTCTGCGGTTACTCTCTGCTCTGTTCTGCCTTGCTTGTCCTCCGCACCTGCAGTTTCGCTTTGCTCTGCTGGCCCTCCGCACCTGCGGTTTTGCTCTGCTCTGCTTGCCCACCGCACCTGCGGTTTCGCTCTGCTCTGCTTGCCCTCCGCACATGTGGTTTTGCTATGCTCTGCTTGCCCTCCGCACCTGCGGTTTCGCTCTGCTCAGCTTGCCCTCCGCACCTGCGGTTTCTCTCTGCTCAGCTTGCCCTCCGCACCTGCAGTTTCGGTTTGCTCTGCTGGCCCTCCGCACCTGTGGTTTCGCTCTGCTCTGCTTGCCCTCCGCACCTGTGGTTTCGCTCTGCTCTGCTTGCCCTCTGCACCTGTGGTTTCTGCTCTGCTTGCCCTCCGCACCTGCGGTTTTGCTCTGCTCTGCTTGCCCTCCGTACCTGCGGTTTTGCTCTGCTCTGCTTGCCCTCCACACCTGCGGTTTCGCTCTGCTCTGCTTGCTCTCTGCAGCTGCGGTTTCGCTCTGCTTTGCTCGTCCTCCACACCTGCTGTTTCGCTCTGCTCTGCTTGTCCTCCGTGCTTGCGGTATCGCTCTGCTCTGCTTGTCCTCCACACCTGCTGTTTCACTCTGCTTGTCCTCCGCACCTGCGGTTTTCACTCTGCTCCGCTTGTCCTCCGTGCCTGCGGTTCTACTCTGCTTGTCCACTGCACCTGCGGCTCTGTTCCTTTATCCCAATCTGTACTGATCCCTATCCAGCCTGCGTTCCCACCTGCCAGTATCTGCCTGTCTGCATACCAGCCGTGCCTGCCAGTACCCGCCTGTCTGCATACCAGCCGTGCCTGCCAGTACCCGCCTATCTGCATACCAGCCATGCCTGCCAGTACCCGCCTGTCTGCATGCCAGCCATGCCTACCAGTACCCGCCTGTCTGCATACCAGCCATGCCTGCCAGTACATGCCTGTCTGCATACCAGCCGTGCCTGCCAGTACCCACCTGTCTGCATACCAGCCGTGCCTGCCAGTACCCACCTGTCTGCATACCAGCTGTGCCTGCTAGTACCCGCCTGTCTGCATACCAGCCGTGCCTGCCCATTCCTGCATTCCCCGGTGTGGGTCAACAGCTGTGACCGGGGTCTTACCTGGAGTAGCAACTGGGCCACCTCCCATGTCCCTCCTTGGACCACGGAGTCGATTAAGCCACCATGTGGTCAGATCTGGCGAGGCCCCTAGTCACGCTCCTCCAGGCACTCCTCGGTTCGTGGCCCAGTTGGACCACTAGCCACGCTCATGTCAGTCAGTCTTGGCGTGAGCGTAACACAAAGCACCACCTCAAATGATAACCACCACATCGTCCTCTCCATTCTTCACACAGAGCTCCCCACCCATGTTTTCCATATATCTCCCCCCTCCCCTGGTTTTCCATACAGCTTCTCCCCCTTCTCCCCAGGTTCTCCATACAGGTTGCCCCTCCCCAAGTTCTCCATATAGCTTCTCCCCCCCTCCCCAGGTTCTCCATATAGCTTCTCCCCCCCTTCCAGGTTCTCCATATAGCTTCTCCTCCCAGTTTCTCCATATAGCTTCTCCCCCCTCCCCAGGTTCTTCATGCAGCTTCCCCCCCTCTCCAGTTTCTCCATATAGCATCTCCCCCCTCCCCAGTTTTTCCATATAGCTTCTTCCCTCTCCCCATGTTCTCCATGCAGCTTCTCCCCCCCTCACCAGGTTCTTCATGCAGCATCTCCCCCCTCCCCAGGTTCATCATCAAGGTTCTCCATATAGCATCTCTCCCCCTCCCCAGGTTCTCCATATAGATTCTCCCCTCCTTCCCAGGTTCTTCATCCAGCTTCCCCCCAGGTTCTCAATACAGCTTCTCCCCTCCTTCCCAGGTACTTCATCCAGATTCTTCATATAGCTTCTTCCTCCCTCCCTGGGTTCTCCATATAGCTTCCTCCTCCGGCTGCATCTTCGGCTCTGTGAGCGCTTACCTGCTCCAGGGTCCAGCTTGTCCTCCTGCATGGCGCTCTGCCTGCATTGATGTCGGTAGCGGAATGAGGTCTCCTCATCGCGCTGCCATGATGTCAGCAGCATGTGCACGCAGCAGCACGTGGGGTCAGGGAGCCGAATGGATCTCCACTGACCCCGGAAGAACCAGTGTACACGGACTTTCTTTTGTATTAGTGTCTCAAAGACGCTAATATAAATGAATACAGGGACACCTCTCTCCCACCCATCCAGCTGCAAAGACTCCGGTTTTCTTACGGAGTCTGGGAAGGGAAAAGTATATCTGAAAAAAAAATATATATTTTTTGTAAATCCTGAGCCTGGCGGCACCCACCGCAACCCGCTGTCCTAGCACCAGACACCCGGTGCTTATTGGCAAATATGAGTCTGATAATACCCAATATACAACCTGCAGAAGACGTGGGTAAGTGCCCCCAACACGTGTTTGGCTTCCTCAGGAGGTGTTTTTGCTGCTTGCTTGTTTCTGGAAAACACCCATGGAATTAAAACCGGCACTACTGTAAATTCTTGGAGGGGTGTAATCTCCAAAATTGGGGTCACTTGAGCTCTTCTAGAACTTAGGGGCTCTGTATATGGAGTCCACAAACTATTCTATGAAAAAGCTCCTCCCGAGTCTGTGTGGCTAAGTGGCACTGTACAGCCACATTACAGCCACATATGGGGTATTTCCACGTTTAGCAGAAATTGCGTATCAAATTTTGGTGCCATTATTTTCCCCATTTGAAAATGTAAAATCTGGGGCTGAAACAAATTGTTTGTGGAAAAAATGTAATTATTTTTTTCTTCATCACCCAATGGTATAAAATTCTGTGAGGCAGCCGTGGTGTCAGTATAATCACTGCACTCCTTAATGAGTTCATTGAGAGATGTAGTTTGTAAAATGGGGTCACTTACAGGGGAGTACTGCCGTTCTGGCACCTCAGGGGCTCTGTCAATGTGACATGTCATCCGCAAACCATAACTGCAAAATCTGCACTATTGGTGCTCCTTCCCTTCTGAGCTTTGCACTGTTCCTGAAAAGTACCGTATTTTTTGGACCATAAGACACACTTTTTTCCCCCAAATTTGGGAGGAAAATGGGGGGGTGCGTCTTATGGTCTGAACGTTACTTTACCGGATAGTTGCAGCTGTGGTGGAGTGGGATCGCAGGGCCCTCCATACCCTCCCTCTTCCAGGAACGCAGCGGCGGCAGCAGAAGAAGAGGTGAGATGCCGTCGGCGTGCGCGACTTTCCGGTGGCCGTGATCTAAAGGAAAATGGTCGTCTGAGCCAGCGCATGCCCAGACTGGGAGCTCGGGCGTCCATTTTCCTGTAGATCACAGCTTCAGGAAGATTTGGGGTGCATCTTATAGTCCAAAAAATATGGTATTCAGCAGTTGCGGTGTCTCCTATATGATATACCGTATTTTTCAGACTATAAGACGCACTGGACCATAAGACGCACCTAGGTTTTAGAGGAGGAAAATAAAAAAAAATTTAAGCAAAAAATGTGGTCATGATGCACTTTTAAGGGGGAGGGGGTCTTCTGCTGACACTGGTATAGGGGTAATGTCCCCCCAATTCTGACAATATCCCCCATCCTGGTATATATGCCCACCCCCTTCCTTTTATACGTGGTCTCCATACCCATCCTGGTATGCCTGGCATCCCTCCATCCTGGTATGCATGGCACCCTTCATCCTTATCCTGGTATGCATGGCACCCCTCATCCTTATCCTGGTATGCATGGCACCCCTCATCCCTATCCTGGTATGCATGGCACCCCTCATCCCTGTCCTGGTATGCATGGCACCCCTCATCCCTGTCCTGGTATGCAAGGCACCCCTCATCCCTATCCTGGTATGCATGACACCCCTCATCCCTATCCTGGTATGCATGGCACCCCTAATCCCTATCCTAGTATGCATGGCACCCCTAATCCCTATCATGGTATGCATGGCACAGCAATCCCCATCCTGGTATGCATGGCACCCCTCATCCCTATCCTGATATGCATGGTACCCCTCATCCCTATCCTGGTATGCATGTCACCCCTCATCCCTATCCTGATATGCATAGTACCCATCATCCCTGTCCTGGTATGCATGGCACCCCTCATCCCTGTCCTGGTATGCATGGCACCCCTCATCCCTGTCCTGGTATGCATACCACCCCTCATCCCTGTCCTGGTATGCATGGCACCCCTAATCCCTATCCTGGTATGTATGGCACCCCTCATCCCTGTCCTGGTATGCATGGCACCCCTCATCCCTGTCCTGGTATGCATGGCACCCCTCATCCCTGTCCTGATATGCACGGCACCCCTCATCCCTGTTCTGGTATGCATGGCACCCCTTATCCCTGTCCTGATATGCATGGCACCCCTCATCCCTGTCCTGGTATGCATGGCACCCCTCAGCCCTATCCTGGTATGCATGGCAACCCTAATCCCTATCCTGGTATGCATGGCACCCCTCACCCCTGTCCTTTTATGCATGGCACCCCTAATCCCTATCCTGGTATGCATGGTACCACTAATCACTATCCTAGTATGCATGGTCCCCCTACTCCCCATCATGCTGCACATTAAAAAAACGTCACTGCCATGTGCGGCTCACAAGGAGAGATCAGCTGCCGGAAGTCACTGCTCCCCATGCCGGTTCTGTATGCTCGGGGAGCAGTGACTTCACTCTCCTGCGTAGCCGACACACAGCGGAGCCGCGCTGCGGCTCCTGCTGCTTCCGGGCTATAGCGTGTGCCTGCTTATTAAAGGGCATGAATATTCACCCCCTCCCCATGCCCATGGGCGTGGAGAGAGGTTGAATAGTTAAATATTCATGCCCTTTAACAGCGGGCACAGGAGATAGCCGGGAGCAGCAGGAGCCGCAGCGCGGCTACACTGTGTAGCGCTATTAGGGAGCATGAATATTTAGTGCTCGCCACGCCCCAGTGAACATTCATTTTCTTTTTCAGCGGGGACAGTGTAGGCTGCAGCAGGCGGCTGCTGCCTCCTGTGCCCCGCTCCTCCACCGATACCGCTCCCCCAACACCACACATAAATATACCCCCCCATTTTACTCCAAAATCTCAGTATCCGCATTAATTTTGAGTGTGTATGTATGTGTGTGTGTGTGTGTGTATGTATGTGTGTGTGTGTGTACACTATTGGCCAAAATTGAGGCAACACCCTCAAGATTTATTAATTTTTAGCATTTTGCCGATACAAATCAAAATTTCATAAATGTTTTTGATTTCACAGTAAAATTTTTAAGTAGAAATAACAAAATCTCATATAGAAACACAATATTAGCAGGAAATTTGTTAATTTGTCAACAAATTGGACATTATTGTCACTCAGATGACTGTGGGAGAAAAGCCATTTATTTGTCCTATTTTCATATCTAACACTAAAATGTTAATACTTAGTTGGATAGCCCTTGGCCTTGATAACTGCCTGGCATCTACCTGGCATGCTATCTACCAGTTTGTGTAAATCAGATGGTGTGATGATTAGAGATGAGCGTTGTTCTACTCGAACTGTTCGCCAATCTCAAATTCGAGCTGTTTTGGGCGGTGTTCGAGCCGTTCGGCGAACACGAACAATTTGAGAAAAATTCGGCTGTTCGAGGTTATGTTCGATAACTGTTCGTGCACCAAAATCATAACTGGATTTTTTCTCAGTAATAATGAAAATTAATGTTAATACGCAGTTTGAGTGTACAGAGGGGTGGGGGGAGGGGCAGGGGATGGATCTCTGCAGGAACAATGAAGATCTCCATTTTTTTTTCTCTTTCCCGCATTTGCAGTGGGGAGGTGCAATCTGTCAGCCTATCAGCAGCGCACACACGGAGCGAAGTGCTTTTTTTCACACAAGCAAGGGCATGTGTCATTGGCAGTGTATGTCACATGTCCTTGCCCTATAAGACCAAGCCATTTTCCCCGTCGCCACCATTTTCTCACTGCTGCAGCTGCGTGTTAGACAGCACCGCTGTTGCTGTGTGCGCTATACCTTGTTAATTTCAAGCCAATTTTCGCACAAATCTACAGATAGCTTGGGAGTAGGGAATAGTTGTGATTGCAGTCCTTTTAAGGACTAGGTTACAGCATTTCCTACGACTTTTATCAGGCAGGTCTGTGCTCTTAAATAGATATTTGGGCATCTAGCTGTGTGTGGGACTTGTTCTATTAGTCCATCTATACTGACCTCCATAAGGTTGCAAATTCAAAATAATTTTTTGTCTGCATCTACCTCTGAAAAAATATTTGGCCTTCTAGCTGTGTGTGGGACTTGTTCTATTAGTCCATCTATACTGACCTCCATAAGGTTGCAAACTGAATATAATTTTTTTCTGCATCTACCTCTGAAAAAATATTTGGGCTTCTAGCTGTGTGTGGGACTTGTTCTATTAGTCCATCTATACTGACCTCCATAAGGTTGCAAATTCAAAATAATTTTTTGTCTGCATCTAACTCTGAAAAAATATTTGGCCTTCTAGCTGTGTGTGGGACTTGTTCTATTAGTCCATCTATACTGACCTCCATAAGGTTGCAAACTGAATATAATTATTTTCTGCATCTACCTCTGAAAAAATATTTGGGCTTCTAGCTGTGTGTGGGACTTGTTCTATTAGTCCATCTATACTGACCTCCATAAGGCTGCAAACTGAATATAATTTTTTTCTGCATCTACCTCTGAAAAAATATTTGGGCTTCTAGCTGTGTGTGGGACTTGTTCTATTAGTCCATCTATACTGACCTCCATAAGGTTGCAAATTCAAAATAATTTTTTGTCTGCATCTACCTCTGAAAAAATATTTGGCCTTCTAGCTGTGTGTGGGACTTGTTCTATTAGTCATCTATACTGACCTCCATCAGGTTGCAAATTCAAAATAATTTTTTGTCTGCATCTACCTCTGAAAAAATATTTGGCCTTCTAGCTGTGTGTGGGACTTGTTCTATTAGTCCATCTATACTGACCTCCATAAGGTTGCAAACTGAATATAATTTTTTTCTGCATCTACCTCTGAAAAAATATTTGGCCTTCTAGCTGTGTGTGGGACTTGTTCTATTAGTCCATCTATACTGACCTCCATAAGGTTGCAAACTGAATATAATTTTTTTCTGCATCTACCTCTGAAAAAATATTTGGCCTTCTAGCAGTGTGTGGGTCTCATTGTATTAGGCCATCTATACCAAGCTCCACCAGCTTTTCAATTAATAATAATTTTTCGCTGCATCTAGCCCTGAAAATAATTTTTCTTCCCAATAGTGGTAGCAATAGAAATATGGGGCGCGCTCCTAGCTTGCAAAAATATACGCTTCATAACAAAAAACACCAGCTTAGCGCACTGCATTAATAAGATGGCATCATCGTCTCTCCCAGTGCTAGGCCTACTACCCAGGCTAGCATTCCTGTGCCTAAAACACAATGTATGGGTCCGCGCTAGCCACTATGCTGAGGGGTCTAAAGCTGCTGCTAACGCTTTATAACAATTCAATTGGCAGATTTTCACAGAGCTCTTCCACAATGCCCACCCATCGGGACAACAGTTGCCCACCTTCCCTATGGGATCTAGTGGCGAATAGTTGATGCCATTAATCAGAGCGTCAGTTGCCCCGTCGACGTGGCAAGCATATGGTAAGGCATGGGAACAGTGGACACGACTAGTAGCAGGCAGACGGGTTGACCAATGTGAACAAGCCAGATCACAAGTCACCATAGAATTTCTCCACCAGCTAATGATGAGGGGCATATCAGGGGCGTCAGCGCAGCGGTGTCTGACCGGAGTAGCATTTCACTTCCAACTACTGAATTGGGGAGATGTGACAAAGATTCATCATCAGACAATCCATAAAAGGGTGGAAAAGGGGTCAGCCAAGTCAGGAGTGTAGACGTCCCGTCCCGTGTCACTAAAACTGATTTCTCACATCATATCCCTAACACCATTAACATGACACTCACAATTTGAAGCAACACTACTGTCTACTGCATTTGTGATCGCCTTCTTCGGGGCGCTATGCATAAGCGAATTAGTCCCTCAATCCAAAATTAGCACCAGTGGAGGCTTATTACACCAGGACGTAGTCATAGCCAATAATGCAATACGTCTACGCATACACAAATCGAAAATGGTTCCAGCGGGCAGGGGCACTTGGGTACTTCTACAACCCACAAACGGTACACTGAGTCGGGTAACAATAGTAAAACCATATCTAACCATCAGATCACAAAGTAATTTGTTCCTATCACACATTGATGGGACGCCATTAGCAAGATACCAGTTCCAAGCTATATTTAATAAATGCATAACATCGGCAGGGAACCACCCCAAAGATTACGGGACACACTCATTCCGCATAGGCGCGGCCACAGAAGCAGCAAGAGCAGGACTGTCAGAAACGGAAGTTCAGAGGATAGAGAGTAGAGATGAGCGGTGTTCGACTAGAACTGTTCGCCAATCTCAAATTCGAGCTGTTTTTGGGCGGTGTTCGAGTTGTTCGACGAACCCGAACGATTTGCAAAAAATTCGTCTGTTCGAGGTTATGTTCGATAACTGTTCGTGCACCGAAAGCGTGTCCTGCATGTCTGGCGCTATTTAGAGCACCAATCATGCAGGGATTGTCTGCCACTCACTGTAATGCCACAGCCATGGTGGTTGTGGCATTACAGTGATTGCCCAAATCGATGGGAACAGTGCTCACAGTGAAACATGAAAAGCCGGCAATTCAGCAGCGGCATACACCGGTACCCGACAATTTAGAACCGAAAGAATAGAATATCACACATAGATTAGATAGATAGAAACATGTCAGCCACATATATACGAAGTACAGTGAAAGTGCTGCTTACTGTACTTGTCATTTAGCGTAAAGGATTTATCAAAAAAAATAATAGTGTTTTCATGCACCGTCTCTTTAAAAAAGCCGGCCGGCAATTCAGCAGCGGTACCCGACAATTTAGAATAGAAGGAATAGAGAATCACACATAGATTAGATAGATAGAAACATGTCAGTCACATATATATGAAGTACAGTGACAGTGTTGATTACTGTACTTGTCATTTAGTGTAAAGGATTTATCAAAAAAAATAATAGTGTTTTCATGCACCGTCTCTTTAAAAAAGCCGGCCGGCAATTCAGCATCTGTACCCGACAATTTATAACAGACAGAATAGATCTTCACACATAGATTAGATAGATAGAAACATGTCAGTCACATATATATGAAGTACAGTGACAGTGCTGCTTACTGTACTTGTCATTTAGTGTAAAGGATTTATTAAAAAAAATAATAGTGTTTTCATGCACCGTCTCTTTAAAAAAGCCGGCCGGCAATTCAGCATCTGTACCCGACAATTTAGAATAGAAGGAATAGAGAATCACACATAGATTAGATAGATAGAAACATGTCAGTCACATATATATGAAGTACAGTGACAGTGTTGCTTACTGTACTTGTCATTTAGTGTAAAGGATTTATTAAAAAAAATAATAGTGTTTTCATGCACCGTCTCTTTAAGAAAGCCGGCCGGCAATTCAGCATCTGTACCCGACAATTTATAACAGAAAGAATAGAGAATCACACATAGATTAGATAGATAGAAACATGTCAGTCACATATATATGAAGTACAGTGACAGTGTTGGTTACTGTACTTGTCATTTAGTATTAAAATAAAGGATTTATTATTAAAAAAATTGGCGTGGGGTTTTCCTTAATTTTAGTCTCTAGCGGAGGTTAAGCAGACAGCTGGGGCAGATGTTTGAAGCCTGGGAAGGGGGTAATACCCACGGAGCTTCCCAGGCTACTAATATCAGCCCCCAGCTGAATACATAGCCTTTACTAGCTATTAAAATGGGGGACCCCCCCAAAAAAATGACGTGGGGTCCCCCCTAATTTAATAGCTAGCAAAGGCTAGGCAGACAGCTGGGGGCTGATATTAATAGCCCAGGAAGGGAGCCATGAATATTGGCCCCCTCCCAGGCTAGAAACACCAGCCGTCAGCCGCCCCAGAAATGGCGCATCCATAGGATGTGCCAATTCTGGCACTTAGCCTCGCTCTTCCACGTTGCTCTGGTGCGGTGGCAGGGGGTAATAGGGCTGGGGTTGATGTCAGCTTATAATGCCAGCTGACATCAAGCCCAGGTTAGTAATGGAGAGGCGTCTATAAGACACCCCCATTACTAACCCCATAGTGAAAGTTAAAAAAAACACAAACACCCAGAATAAAGTCCTTTAATTGAAATAAAGACACAATTCTTTATTGTTCTAAATTAAACCATACTTACAATCACGCCCATTCCAGCTGAAGCCAACGATCTCCTGCAATAGAAGAAAAATAATAAAGCAACCTCATCCTTACCTTTCCATGGTTCCCAGGACAGCTTCAGCTCTGCTACATCGAGATGACAGGCTGGACCGCAGCAGAACGCCGCCATCCAGCCTGTCATCCCGCAGACACTGAGAAGAGCAGGCTTGCTTGCGCTCCACATTGTCTCTCTGTGACGGCATAAAGATGAGCCGAGGTCATGTCCAATGAACTCGGCTCACCTCATGCACGTCACTTACAGCGTGGGAGAATTCTCACGCTGAAGCGCTGAGTGCAGGAGAATTTTCCCACGCTGTCAGTGAGGTGCATGAGGTGAGCTGAGTTCATTGGACATGAGCTCACCTCATGCACGTCACTGACAGCGTGGGAGAATTCTCCTGCACTGAGCACTTCAGCGTGAGAATTTTCCCACGCTGTCAGTGACGTGCATGAGGTGAGCCGAGTTCATTGGACATGACCTCGGCTCATCTGGATGCCGTCACAGCGAGACACTGAGGAGCGCAAGCATGCCTGCGCTTCTCAGTGTCTGCGGGATGACAGGCTGGATGGCAGCGTTCTGCTGCGGTCCAGCCTGTCATCTCGATGTAGCAGAGCTGAAGCTGTCCTGGGAACCATGGAAAGGTAAGGATGAGGTTGGTTTATTATTTTTCATTTATTGCAGGAGATCGTTGGCTTCAGCTGGAATGGGTGTGACTGTAAGTATGGTTTAATTTAGAACAATAAAGAATTGTGTGTTTATTTCAATTAAAGGACTTTATTCTGGGTGTTGTGTTTTTTTTAAATACTTTACTAGAAATTCATGGCGGTCATGTCTAATACTGGCGTGACCCCATGAATTTTGGGCTTGGGGCCAGCTGATAATACCAAGCTGGCCCTAACCCCTTTATTACCCAGTGAGCCACCACACCAGGGCCCTGGATGAGTTGGGTACAGCGCCAGAAGATGGCGCTTCTATGAACGCGCCATTTTCCGGGGTGGCTGCGGACTGCAATTTGCAGCGGGGGGGGGGGCCCAGAAAGCTTGGGCCTCCCTGCGCTGCAGATTCCAGCCCCCAGCTGCCTAGTTGTACCTGGCTGGACACAAAAATAGGGCGAAGCCCCACGTATTTTTTTTTAAATTATTTCATGAAATTCATGAAATAATTAAGAAAAAAAGGCCTTCCCTATATTGTTGTGTCCGGCCAGGTACAAATAGTCAGCTGGTGGTTGGGGGCAGCCCGTTCCTGCCTGCTGTACCTGGCTGGACACAAATATAGTGCGAAGCCCCACTTCAATTTTTTTTAATTATTTCATGAAATTCATGAAATAATTAAGAAAAAAAGGCCTTCCCTATATTGTTGTGTCCGGCCAGGTACAAATAGGCAGCTGGTGGTTGGGGGCAGCCCGTTCCTGCCTGCTGTACCTGGCTGGACACAAATATAGTGCGAAGCCCCACTTCAATTTTTTTTAATTATTTCAGGAAATTCATGAAATAATTAAAAAAAAATTGACGTGGGGCTTTGCACTATATTTGTGTCCAGTCAGGTGCAGCAGGCAGGAACGGGCTGCCCCCAACCACCAGCTGCCTATTTGTACCTGGCCGGACACAACAATATAGGGAAGCCCTTTTTTTCTTAATTATTTCATGAAATAATTTAAAGAAAATTGACGTGGGGCTTCGCCCTGTTTTTGTGTCCAGCCAGGTACAACTAGGCAGCTGGGGGCTGGAATCCGCAGCGCAGGGAGGCCCAAGCTTTCTGGGCCACCCCCGCTGCAAATTGCAGTCCGCAGCCACCCCGGAAAATGGCGCGTTCATAGAAGCGCCATCTTCTGGCGCTGTACCCAACTCATCCAGGGCCCTGATGCGGTGGCTCACTGGGTAATAAAGGGGTTAGGGCCAGCTTGGCATTATCAGCTGGCCCTAAGCACAAAATTCATGGGGTCACGCCAATATTAGACATGACCACCATGAATTTCTAGTAAAGTATTTAAAAAAAACACAACACCCAGAAAAAAGTCCTTTAATTGAAATAAACACACAATTCTTTATTGTTCTAAATTAAACCATACTTACCGTCACGCCCATTCCAGCTGAAGCCAATGATCTCCTGCAATAAAAGTAAAATAATAAAGCAACATCATCCTTACCTTTCCATGGTTCCCAGGACAGCTTCAGCTCTGCTACATCGAGATGACAGGCTGGACTGCAGCAGAACGCTGCCATCCAGCCTGTCATCCCGCAGACACTGAGAAGCGCAGGCTTGCTTGCGCTCCACAGTGTCTCTCTGTGAGGGCATCCAGATGAGCCGAGTTAATGTCCAATGAACTCGGCTCACCTCATGCACGTCACTGACAGCGTGGGAAAATTCTCCTGCACTCAGCGCTTCAGCGTGGGAGAATTCTCACACTGAAGCGCTGAGTGCAGGAGAATTCTCCCACGCTGTCAGTGACGTGCAGGAGGTGAGCTGAGTACATTGGACATGAGCTCACCTTATGCACGTCACTGGCAGCGTGGGAAAATTCTCCTGCACTCAGCGCTTCAGCGTGGGAGAATTCTCACGCTGAAGCGCTGAGTGCAGGAGAATTCTCCCACGCTGTCAGTGACGTGCAGGAGGTGAGCTGAGTTCATTGGACATGAGCTCACCTTATGCACGTCACTGACAGCGTGGGAAAATTCTCCTGCACTCAGCGCTTCAGCGTGGGAGAATTCTCACGCTGAAGCGCTGAGTGCAGGAGAATTTTCCCACGCTGTCAGTGACGTGCATGAGGTGCGCCGAGTTCATTGGACATGGACTCGTCTCATCTTTATGCCGTCACAGCCAGACACTGCAGAGCGCAAGCATGCCTGCGCTTCTCAGTGTCTGCGGGATGACAGGCTGGATGGCAGCGTTCTGCTGCGGTCCAGCCTGTCATCTCGATGTAGCAGAGCTGAAGCTGTCGTGGGAACCATGGAAAGGTAAGGATGATGTTGCTTTATTATTTTTCTTTTATTGCAGGAGATCGTTGGCTTCAGCTGGAATGGGCGTGATGGTAAGTATGGTTTAATTTAGAACAGTAAAGGATTGTGTCTTTATTTCAATTAAAGGACTTTATTCTGGGTGTTTGTGTTTTCTTTTAACTTTGACTATGGGGTTAGTAATGGGGGTGTCTTATAGACGCCTCTCCATTACTAACCTGGGCTTGATGTCAGCTGGCATTATAAGCTGACATCAACCCCAGCCCTATTACCCCCTGCCACCGATACAGGGCAGCGTGGAAGAGCGAGGCTAAGTGCCAGAATTGGCGCATCCTATGAATGCGCCATTTCTGGGGCGGCTGACGGCTGGTGTTTCTAGCCTGGGAGGGGGCCAATATTCATGGCTCCCTTCCTGGGCTATTAATATCAGCCCCCAGCTGTCTGCCTAGCCTTTGCTAGCTATTAAATTAGGGGGGACCCCACGTCATTTTTTGGGGGGGGTCCCCCATTTTAATAGCTAGTAAAGGCTATGTATTCAGCTGGGGGCTGATATTAGTAGCCTGGGAAGCTCCGTGGGTATTACCCCCTTCCCAGGCTTCAAACATCTGCCTCAGCTGTCTGCTTAACCTCCGCTAGAGACTAAAATTAAGGGGAACCCCACGCCAATTTTTTTTAATAATAAATCCTTTATTTTAATACTAAATGACAAGTACAGTAACCAACACTATCACTGTACTTCATATATATGTGACTGACATGTTTCTATCTATCTAATCTATGTGTGATTCTCTATTCTTTCTGTTCTAAATTGTCGGGTACAGATGCTGAATTGCCGGCCGGCTTTTTTAAAGAGACAGTGCATGAAAACACTATTATATTTTTTAATAAATCCTTTACACTAAATGACAAGTACAGTAAGCAACACTGTCACTGTACTTCATATATATGTGACTGACATGTTTCTATCTATCTAATCTATGTGTGAGGCTCTATTCCTTCTTGTCTAAATTGTCGGGTACCGGTGTATGCCGCTGCTGAATTGCCGGCCGGCTTTTTTAAAGAAAGCGTCTTCTGAGCAGTTTGTCAGCTTTTGGACACCTTTGAAGGTGTTTTCTATGTGTTTCTATGTGTTTTTGTTTGCCTGCCATTGGTTTTAACGGTGTTCGACGGTGTTCTAAGGTGTTCGACGAACAGTTCGACGAACAGTTCCTCGAACATCCCGGTGTTCGACGAACCGAACCGAACCCGAACACTACGGGGGTGGCTCAACACTAATAGAGAGATGGTGATCCACATGTTTGGCAAAATACATAAGACCGGACTTGTTATCCTAACGTGGTTTGTTTCTTTTACAGGTGACGCTAAGCCAACAGTGTGGGTGATAGGCCACTCGTACATATATTGGGCAGATTAAAGGGCGAAAGTCCGCCCAGGCGGGAGGAAATTAGAGTTTCATAACACATATTTCAACTGGAGAGGTATTAGAGGCCTGCTATGGCCACAGGTACTAATGGAGGTAATCAAGGTAGGGAGAGAGGCAAGATGTCTGGTCATCTTAGTTATACAGGCCGGGGGAAACAACCTAGGTCATCACAAGAGCGCATAACTAATGGCAATAATGAAACTAGACACTGAGCGCTTCAGAGAATTTTTCACAAAACTAGCTATAGTATGGTCAGAGATTGTGCCGATAGCGGTATGGCAAGGTGCGCGAGACATCACGGCCATCGAACGGACAAGGCGGGTAATAAATATTCGGATGGCAAAATTTAGAAGAGACAGAGGCGGTGTAGTGGTACAACACCGACAACTGGAAGGAGATAAAGCAGGCCTCATACGGCCCGACGGTGTTCACTTAATGGATATTGGACTGGACATATTCCTGTCAGGACTCCAGGACGGAGTGGAACAAGCGTTAAGAGTGATGGGTGGGGGTCAGAGTCCTGCATACGAGTACGCAGGATCCTCCGTGGCCTGGAAATAGAAAGGACATGTTGGAGAGTTACACTTGTTGGCCAAGTTGCCGGAGTGGAGACCCAGGGCATGCTGCAACAAGCTGAATTATTTTAGAAATAAAATGTCTTTCTAATGGAATGAGTATAAAGAGTTAATAAAGCTGTGACCGATCCTCACCCATCCAGTTGTAAGAGTTACATTATTGTATTGTCAAGGAAAGGGGGGCGGTAGGGGGGCTGAGCGTCTGGGTTTGGTTGGGGGTCCCCACAGTCTGCCTAGGCTAGATGCATTTAAAAATTCTTATTAGATACACAGGCGGTGCAGCTTGCTTCGCAGCTGGGCTACTACGCCCAAAGTATTGCCTAGGCTAGATGCAGTTCAAAATTCTACGCTGACTAGCAGACACTGAAGATTTGGAGCAGACCTCTGAGTAAACAGCTCTTCAGACTCAATCATCTGTGTTACCCCAAGCCATAGTGTATGTAGTTTCTTACAGTTAAAAGGGGGGGGAGCGACCCAACCCACCTGGAATTGACGATGCCAACGTCACGTAAGACACAGCAAGGGGACTCCAAAAAGAGTTTCCATTTTTTCCCAAAATTGTGGCACAGACACCACTTAACCCTAGAACGCATACCTGGGGCCTCGCAGTCCCGCCCTGTGAATTGTTTTCTATTTTCTGCAAGATTACTTTAGTTAGAATTTTGAAACTCTAGGTATTCTTCATGTATATAGTTGTTTGTCATTTGAGTTTGAGTTATTCAATGTTATTTGCACACGGGCCTAAAAGGCCCCAGGTATATGAAAGTGAAGATTTTTATGGTCATGCGTTCTAGGGTTAAGTGGCATCAATTGCCCCACAGTTGCTTAAAATGGTTGGTGAGGTGATATTACCAAATCCTCAAGCTTTTAGCCTCCCAAGGATAACACAGGATTAGAAAAGTCCTTGCGAATCCATGATTTGTTCATCTTTATGAACGTGAGTCTGTCTACATTCTCAGTGGACAGCCGCGTGCGCTTATCTGTCAGCACACCATCAGCAGCGCTGAACACACGTTCAGAGAGAACACTGGCTGCAGGGCATGACAAGATCTCCAAGGCGTGAGTGGCGAGCTCCGGCCATTTTTCCAGATTGGAATACCAAAATGAGCAAGGGTCCAGTGACACAGTCATGGCTTCGATGTTCACTTGGAGATACTCCTGCACCATCCTCTCTAGGCATTGACTATGTGTCAGACTTCTTGTCTCCTGTGGCCTTGCAAAGGATGGTCTAAAAAAGTGGTGAAACGATTTCACAAAATTGCTGTTACCAGCAGATACTGTGTTACTGTTACGGTTTGAGTGATGAAGACTTGACAGTCCCGCGGTTGGCAAGTTAGAACTGTGAGATTCACTTCGTGCACCACTGGTGTTTTGTGGAAAAGCACATGTAAGATTCTGCAACAGCGTCTGCAGATACTCCTGCATGCGTCAATCCCTTTTTATGGCAGGAATTATTTTGGCAAATTTACTTTTGTACCGGGGATCTAAGAGTGTGGCAACTAGAGATGAGCGGTGTTCGACTAGAACTGTTCGCCAATCTCAAATTCGAGCTGTTTTGGGCGGTGTTCGAGTTGTTCGACGAACCCGAACGATTTGCAAAAAATTCGGCTGTTCGAGGTTATGTTCGATAACTGTTCGTGCACCAAAAGCGTGTCCTGCATGTCTGGCGCTATTTAGAGCACCAATCATGCAGGGATTGTCTGCCACTCACTGTAATGCCACAGCCATGGTGGTTGTGGCATTACAGTGATTGCCCAAATCGATGGGAACAGTGCTCACAGTGAAACATGAAAAGCCGGCAATTCAGCAGCGGCATACACCTGTACCCGACAATTTAGAACCGAAAGAATAGAGCTTCACACATAGATTAGATAGATATAAACATGTCAGACACATATATACGAAGTACAGTGAAAGTGCTGCTTACTGTACTTGTCATTTAGCGTAAAGGATTTATCAAAAAAAATAATAGTGTTTTCATGCACCGTCTCTTTAAAAAAGCCGGCCGGCAATTCAGCAGCGGTACCCGACAATTTATAACAGACAGAATAGAGTTTCACACATAGATTAGAAAGATAGAAACATGTCAGTCACATATATATGAAGTACAGTGACAGTGTTGGTTACTGTACTTGTCATTTAGTATTAAAATAAAGGATTTATTATTAAAAAAATTGGCGTGGGGTTCCCCTTAATTTTAGGCTCTAGCGGAGGTTAAGCAGACGGCTGGGGCAGATGTTTGAAGCCTGGGAAGGGGGTAATACCCACGGAGCTTCCCAGGCTACTAATATCAGCCCCTAGCTGAATACATAGCCTTTACTAGCTATTAAAATGGGGGACCCCCCCAAAAAAATGACGTTGGGTCCCCCCTAATTTAATAGCTAGCAAAGGCTAGGCAGACAGCTGGGGGCTGATATTAATAGCACAGGAAGGGAGCCATGAATATTGGCCTCCTCCCAGGCTAGAAACACCAGCCGTCAGCCGACCCAGAAATGGCGCATTCATAGGATGCGCCAATTCTGGCACTTAGCCTCGCTCTTCCACGCTGCCCTGGTGCGGTGGCAGGGGGTAATAGGGTTGGGGTTGATGTCAGCTTATAATGCCAGCTGACATCAAGCCCAGGTTAGTAATGGAGAGGCGTCTATAAGACACCCCCATTACTAACCCCATAGTCAAAGTTAAAAAAAACACAAACACCCAGAATAAAGTCCTTTAATTGAAATAAAGACACAATCCTTTATTGTTCTAAATTAAACCATACTTACCGTCACGCCCATTCCAGCTGAAGCCAACGATCTCCTGCAATAAAAGAAAAATAATAAAGCAACCTCATCCTTACCTTTCCATGGTTCCCACGACAGCTTCAGCTCTGCTACATCGAGATGACAGGCTGGACCGCAGCAGAACGCTGCCATCCAGCCTCTCATCCCGCAGACACTGAGAAGCGCAGGCTTGCTTGCGCTGCTCAGCGTCTCTCTGTGACGACATCCAGATGAGCCGAGTTCATGTCCAATGAACTCGGCTCACCTCATGCACGTCACTGACAGCGTGGGAAAATTCTCACGCTGAAGCGGTGAGTGCAGGAGAATTTTCCCACGCTGTCAGTGACGTGCATAAGGTGAGCTCATGTCCAATGAACTCAGCTCACCTCCTGCACGTCACTGACAGCGTGGGAGAATTCTCCTGCACTCAGCGCTTCAGTGTGAGAATTCTCCCACGCTGAAGCGCTGAGTGCAGGAGAATTTTCCCACGCTGTCAGTGACGTGCATGAGGTGAGCCGAGTTCATTGGACATTAACTCGGCTCATCTGGATGCCCTCACAGAGAGACACTGTGGAGCGCAAGCAAGCCTGCGCTTCTCAGTGTCTGCGGGATGACAGGCTGGATGGCAGCGTTCTGCTGCGGTCCAGCCTGTCATCTCGATGTAGCAGAGCTGAAGCTGTCATGGGAACCATGGAAAGGTAAAGATGATGTTGCTTTATTATTTTTCTTTTATTTCAGGAGATCGTTGGCTTCAGCTGGAATGGGCGTGATGGTAAGTATGGTTTAATTTAGAACAATAAAGAATTGTGTGTTTATTTCAATTAAAGGACTTTTTTCTGGGTGTTGTGTTTTTTTTAAATACTTTACTAGAAATTCATGGTGGTCATGTCTAATATTGGCGTGACCCCATGAATTTCGGGCTTAGGGCCAGCTGATAATGCCAAGCTGGCCCTAACCCCTTTATTACCCAGTGAGCCACCGCATCAGGGCCCTGGATGAGTTGGGTACAGCGCCAGAAGATGGCGCTTCTATGAACGCGCCATTTTCCGGGGTGGCTGCGGACTGCAATTTGCAGCGGGGGTGGCCCAGAAAGCTTGGGCCTCCCTGCGCTGCGGATTCCAGCCCCCAGCTGCCTAGTTGTACCTGGCTGGACACAAAAACAGGGCGAAGCCCCACGTCAATTTTCTTTAAATTATTTCATGAAATAATTAAGAAAAAAAGGGCTTCCCTATATTGTTGTGTCCGGCCAGGTACAAATAGGCAGCTGGTGGTTGGGGGCAGCCCGTTCCTGCCTGCTGTACCTGGCTGGACACAAATATAGTGCGAAGCCCCACGTCAATTTTTTTTAAATTATTTCATGAATTTCCTGAAATAATTTAAAAAAATTGAAGTGGGGCTTCGCACTATATTTGTGTCCAGCCAGGTACAGCAGGCAGGAACGGGCTGCCCCCATCCACCAGCTGCCTATTTGTACCTGGCCGGACACAACAATATAGGGAAGCCCTTTTTTTCTTAATTATTTCATGAATTTCATGAAATAATTAAAAAAAATTGAAGTGGGGCTTCGCACTATATTTGTGTCCAGCCAGGTACAGCAGGCAGGAACGGGCTGCCCCCAACCACCAGCTGCCTATTTGTACCTGGCCGGACACAACAATATAGGGAAGGCCTTTTTTTCTTAATTATTTCATGAATTTCATGAAATAATTAAAAAAAAAGTACGTGGGGTTTCGCCCTATTTTTGTGTCCAGCTAGGTACAACTAGGCAGCTGGGGGCTGGAATCTGCAGCGCAGGGAGGCCCAAGCTTTCTGGGCCCCCCCCCGCTACAAATTGCAGTCCGCAGCCACCCCGGAAAATGGCGCGTTCATAGAAGCGCCATCTTCTGGCGCTGTACCCAACTCATCCAGGGCCCTGGTGCGGTGGCTCACTGGGTAATAAAGGGGTTAGGGCAAGCTTGGTATTATCAGCTGGCCCCAAGCCCAAAATTCATGGGGTCACGCCAGTATTAGACATGACCGCCATGAATTTCTAGTAAAGTATTTAAAAAAAACACAACACCCAGAATAAAGTCCTTTAATTGAAATAAAGACACAATTCTTTATTGTTCTAAATTAAACCATACTTACCATCACACCCATTCCAGCTGAAGCCAACGATCTCCTGCAATAAAAGAAAAATAATAAACCAACCTCATCCTTACCTTTCCATGGTTCCCACGACAGCTTCAGCTCTGCTACATCGAGATGACTGGCTGGACCGCAGCAGAACGCCGCCATCCAGCCTGTCATCCCGCAGACACTGAGAAGCGCAGTCATGCTTGCGCTCCTCACTGTCTCGCTGTGACGGCATCCAGATGAGCCGAGGTCATGTCCAATGAACTCGGCTCACCTCATGCACGTCACTGACAGCGTGGGAAAATTCTCACGCTGAAGTGCTGAGTGCAGGAGAATTCTCCCACGCTGTCAGTGATGTGCATGAGGTGAGCTCATGTCCAATGAACTCAGCTCACCTCCTGCACGTCACTGACAGCGTGGGAAAATTCTCCTGCAATCAGCGCTTCAGCGTGAGAATTTTCCCACGCTGTCAGTGACGTGCATGAGGTGAGCCGAGTTCATTGGACATGAACTCGGCTCATCTGGATGTCGTCACAGAGAGACGCTGAGCAGCGCAAGCAAGCCTGCGCTTCTCAGTGTCTGCGGGATGACAGGCTGGATGGCAGCGTTCTGCTGCGTTCCAGCCTGTCATCTCGATGTAGCAGAGCTGAAGCTGTCGTGGGAACCATGGAAAGGTAAGGATGAGGTTGCTTTATTATTTTTCTTTTATTGCAGGAGATCGTTGGCTTCAGCTGGAATGGGCGTGATGGTAAGTATGGTTTAATTTAGAACAATAAAGGATTGTGTCTTTATTTCAATTAAAGGACTTTATTCTGGGTGTTTGTGTTTTTTTTAACTTTGACTATGGGGTTAGTAATGGGGGTGTCTTATAGACGCCTCTCCATTACTAACCTGGGCTTGATGTCAGCTGGCATTATAAGCTGACATCAACCCCAACCATATTACCCCCTGCCACCGCACCAGGGCAGCGTGGAAGAGCGAGGCTAAGTGCCAGAATTGGCGCATCCTATGAATGCGCCATTTCTGGGGCGGCTGACGGCTGGTGTTTCCAGCCTGGGAGGGGGCCAATATTCATGGCTCCCTTCCTGGGCTATTAATATCAGCCCCCAGCTGTCTGCCTAGCCTTTGCTAGCTATTAAATTAGGGGGGACCCCACGTCATTTTTTTTGGGGGGTCCCCCATTTTAATAGCTAGTAAAGGCTATGTATTCAGCTGGGGGCTGATATTAGTAGCCTGGGAAGCTCCGTGGGTATTACCCCCTTCCCAGGCTTCAAACATCTGCCCCAGCCGTCTGCTTAACCTCCGCTAGAGCCTAAAATTAAGGGGAACCCCACGCCAATTTTTTTAATAATAAATCCTTTATTTTAATACTAAATGACAAGTACAGTAACCAACACTATCACTGTACTTCATATATATGTGACTGACATGTTTCTATCTATCTAATCTATGTGTGATGCTCTATCTTTCTGTTCTAAATTGTCGGGTACCGCTGCTGAATTGCCGGCCGGCTTTTTTAAAGAGACAGTGCATGAAAACACTATTATTTTTTTAAATAAATCCTTTACACTAAATGACAAGTACAGTAAGCAACACTATCACTGTACTTATTATATATGTGACTGACATGTTTCTATCTATCTAATCTATGTGTGAAGCTCTATTCTTTCTGTTCTAAATTGTCGGGTACAGATGCTGAATTGCCGGCCGGCTTTTTTAAAGAGACGGTGCATGAAAACACTAATATTTTTTTTAATAATTCCTTTACACTAAATGACAAGTGCAGTAACCAACACTGTCACTGTGCTTCTTATATGTGTGACTGACATGTTTCTATCTATCTAATCTATGTGTGATGCTCTATTCCTTCTTGTCTAAATTGTCGGGTACCGGTGTATGCCGCTGCTGAATTTGCCGGCCGGCTTTTTTAAAGAGAGTGTCTTCTGAGCAGTTTGTCAGCTTTTGGACACCTTTGCAGGTGTTTTCTATGTGTTTCTATGTGTTTTTGTTTGCCTGCCATTGGTTTTAACGGTGTTCGAAGGTGTTCTAAGGTGTTCGACGAACCGAACCGGACCCGAACACTACGGGGGTGGCTCAACACTAGTGGCAACCCAGTAGTCGAGATTACTTCGAATTCTGCAATCTGAGGGTCATGTTGCAGGTAGTGCAGCAAGAAGGCACTCATGTGTCTTGCGCATCCAGGAGGACCAAGTCCTTGTTGTGTTGGTAGCGAGGTAAGAATCATGCTTCTTTCCTCTGCCCTCTCCCCCCAACCTCGCACAACAGAAATGTGATCAAGGTCTCCCTCATCTGATGAGTCTTCCATGCCCATCGCCAGTTCATCCTCCACTTCTTCCTCGGATCCTGCACCTTCCTCAACAGTTTGGCTGCTACCATGCGCCCTGTTTAATCCCTCTCCCCCACCCTCCCATGCCTGCCTCCTTGGTGCTGCCAACCGTCTAGACCTTGGAGATGTTATCCCTTCCGCATACGACTCCTCCTCTACTTCCTCCACCTCCTCTTGTCCGACCACCTGACTCTGAATTCTGTTTAATGTGTGCTCCAGCATGTAAATCACCGGAATAGTTATGCTGATAATGGCATTGTCGTCAGCACTAAACATCTTCGTCGACATTTCAAAACTGTGCAGAAAGGTGTGTGGCGCCCCTGAGGGTGCAGTCACCACAGAGTTACTGCATCTCACCCAGAGGTGTGGTATCTCACCCTCAGGTAAGGAAGGCGTATGGCTTGGGACCCTAACACCTGCATCCAACACATACCCGCAGTGGGGTTAGGGCGAGATTGCTCCTAAGGGAGAGCACAGTCCCAGGTCCCTAGCTGGTGGGAGGATCCTATGTAGTGGGTGCTTAGGGGAGCAGCTTAGGGGAGCACATGACAGGGAGAGTATAAATAGGAAGCCATCTTAGAAAGAGCAAGCCAGTCAGAGGAGGAAAAGTGACAGGAGCAGAGGCTCGGCATGAGCTCTGCTCCTGAGGCAGGCCTAGCCTGGGAGGCCAAGGACTGAAGGAGAGAAGAGAGGAGTGGGAGCAGGAAGGCTCCAGGAACCGAAGGGACCCTAGGGCTACGGACCGTGCAGAAGGCCACCTGTACTCCCGCTGCTACCAGGAGGTAGAGGGGTCAGGCCAGATAAGGGGAACCGGTCCCTCAACTAGAGTAGAAACAGCAAGGCTCAACTAGAAACCGGAGGCTGCAGCATTTCATGTACTGCAGGCAAAAGTCCACACCAGTCTCACTAAGAAGTTAGGCACATAGGACCCAGGGGACGGAACACAAGTCGCCCGCCAAGGCCCGAGGATACCGGATAGAAGTGTCACTGGGTGTGAGGTGCAGGGAGAAGGCCAGAGAAAGGACACACAGAAGGGGGTCCTGCTAAGTACTCCGGAGCTATCTGGGGGTGGACTGAGCCCCTCACTGAGTACGCACAGCACGACGGGTGAGATAGCTCTGGTACCTGTAATCTGGACTGCAACAACTGTGAGTAAAGATCTTGGGACTGCATCACACGGACTCTGTGTTCATTACTGACTCCCTGCACTACAACCACCATCATCCACCCACACTGCTCTGAAGCTACACTCTTCCTGTGGTGAGTAATAATACCATTGCAGCAAAACCACCAGCTTCAGAGGACTGTTCCGCAGCGGCGGCCCCTTTGGCCGCACTCCACAGGTGGCGTAGTCGGACATTATAAAATCCATATATACAAATTACCGTTGGATTGACCGCCCTGGGTCACGGACCGGGTCACCGCCACAGTGACTACAACCCCCAGCGTCTACCGGCCCGGCTCCGGGTACCCCACGGCCCAGGCTATACGTCAGAAAGTATTGCACCAGGGCTTGTCGGTGCTGCCACAGTCGCTGCAACATGTGCAGAGTTGAATTCCACCGTGTCGGCACATCGCATTTCAGCCGGTGAACTGGCAGGCCCAACGACTTCTGTAGAGATGTAAGTCGCTGAGCTGCGGGATGCGAACGGCGGAAGTGAGCACACAGCGACCGTGCCCTCTGCAGAAGGCCATCTAGTCCGGGATAGTGGGCTAAAAATTTATGGACAACCAGGTTCAACACGTGAGCCATACAAGGCACATGTGTAACATTGCCCCGGCGAAGGGCCGCACCCAGGTTTGCAGCATTGTCGCACACGGCCTTCCCTGGTTGCAGGTCCAGTGGAGACAACCATTCATGAAACTGGGTCTCCAGAGCTGACCACAAGTCCTCAGCTGTGTGACTCACATTTCCCAGACATTTCAAAGTAAACACTGATGCCGTTGAGCCCTGCTGCCAGCATAGTAAGGAGGTGCGCAGTTAGAAAGCAGGTGGCATTACCAGACAGGCTTTGGGTGCAGGTGGAGGACCGAGAGGAGGTTGAGGAGGCAGAAGCAGTGGAGGAACTTCTAGATAAAGAGGATTGACGTACAACTCGCGGGGACGGCAAGACTTGGACAGCAGCCCCTTGTCCTGCTGTCACCATAGTTACCCAGTGCCCTGTCAGCGACATGTAACGCCCCTGTCCATGCCTACTCGTCCAAGTGTCTGTGGTGAAATGCACCCTGTCACACACAGAGTTTCTCAAAGAAGCAGTGATGTTGTGTGCGACATGCTGGTGGAGCGCAGGCACACCTTTCTTTGAGAAGTAGTGCCGACTGGGCATCTGGTACTGGGGCACTGCGACGGACATAAGGTCTCAAAAATCCACTGTGTCCTCCAGGCGGAAAGGCAGCATTTCTGTAGCCAAGAGCTTGCAGATGGTGAAATTCAACCTCTTAGCTTTCTCATGGCTAGGAGGAAATGGTCTTTTACTTGTCCACATCTGAGGGACCGAGGGCTGGCTGTTGTGCTTTGACGGGGTTGAGTAGGGTGTCCTTGGCAAACTGCCGGTCTGTGAGGAAGATGCAGGCGGACATGTTAGGTTGCCTTGATCCAAAGGTGGTGCTCTCGATGTCAGAGAGCTCTCAACACCAGCAGGTGTTTCCACTTCCCAATGAACTGACGACCTGCCAATCACACTGGCTGTTGCAGGTAAAGAGGTGGCAGGTCTGCGTCCAAAAACATGTGTGACTGCTGTCCCCCCAGTCACAGAGGATGAAGAGGCCGCGGATGCACAAGATGGGGCAGACGGTGGTTGGCCCAGCCTGCTAGGCCGCATTGTAGCACAGTGAGCTTCCCACTGCAACTTATGCTTCATATCCATGTGACGGTACATGCATGAAGTACTCAAACTATGGATTTTTTGGCCTCTACTTAGCTTTTGGTGACAAATATTACAGATAACACGAGTTGGGTCATCCTTATCGATCCGAATAAATGCCCAGGTTATGCAAGGCTTAGAGCCATCACTAGTGTTGAGCCACCCCCGTAGTGTTCGAGTTCGGTTCGGTTCGTCGAACACCCGTTCGTCGAACTGTTCGTTGAACACCTTCGAACACCGTTAAAACCAATGGCAGGCAAACAAAAACACATAGAAACACATAGAAAACACCTTCAAAGGTGTCCAAAAGCTGACAAACTGCTCAGAAGACATAACTAACACATGGAAAAGTACATATAGTCATGCGAAAATAAAAGAGGTGGAGGAGTAAAAGGAGGGGGAGACACAGATATAGGCATGTCATGCCCTTCTAAAATCCAAAAAGTGAGAAGCCGACACGGAAAGTCCGTTCCTGCCCGTGCCACCTCCGTGTCGCCGGGTTTGTGCCAGAGCCGCGGTGGACCCTGACGGCCAGCCCCCCTCTCCTAATACTGGTGCCTGTCCGCTGGTGGGTCGAGCCCCCCGTGGTGGGGGGGGAGTAACATCTGCAGAAGAAAGACCATCTTCCAGCCAAAGGGGCAGGTCGTCAGTTCATTGGGAAGTGGAAACACCTGCTGGTGTTGAGAGCTCTCTGACATCGAGAGCACCACCTTTGGATCAAGGCAACCTAACATGTCCGCCTGCATCTTCCTCACAGACCGGCAGTTTGCCAGGGACACCCTATTCAACCCCGTCAAAGCACAACAGCCAGCCCTCGGTCCCTCAGATGTGGACAAGTAAAAGACCATTTCCTCCTAGCCATGAGAAAGCTAAGAGGTTGAATTTCACCATCTGCAAGCTCTTGGCTACAGAAATGCTGCCTTTCCGCCTGGAGGACACAGTGGATTTTTGAGACCTTATGTCCGTCGCAGTGCCCCAGTACCAGATGCCCAGTCGGCACTACTTCTCAAAGAAAGGTGTGCCTGCGCTCCACCAGCATGTCGCACACAACATCACCGCTTCTTTGAGAAACTCTGTGTGTGACAGGGTGCATTTCACCACAGACACTTGGACGAGTAGGCATGGACAGGGGCGTTACATGTCGCTGACAGGGCACTGGGTAACTATGGTGACAGCAGGACAAGGGGCTGCTTTCCAAGTCTTGCCGTCCCCGCGAGTTGTACGTCAATCCTCTTTATCTAGAAGTTCCTCCACTGCTTCTGCCTCCTCAACCTCCTCTCGGTCCTCCACCTGCACCCAAAGCCTGTCTGGTAATGCCACCTGCTTTCTAACTGCGCACCTCCTTACTATGCTGGCAGCAGGGCTCAACGGCATCAGTGTTTACTTTGAAATGTCTGGGAAATGTGAGTCACACAGCTGAGGACTTGTGGTCAGCTCTGGAGACCCAGTTTCATGAATGGTTGTCTCCACTGGACCTGCAACCAGGGAAGGCCGTGTGCGACAATGCTGCAAACCTGGGTGCGGCCCTTCGCCGGGGCAATGTTACACACGTGCCTTGTATGGCTCACGTGTTGAACCTGGTTGTCCATAAATTTTTAGCCCACTATCCCGGACTAGATGGCCTTCTGCAGAGGGCACGGTCGCTGTGTGCTCACTTCCGCCATTCGCATCCCGCAGCTCAGCGACTTACATCTCTACAGAAGTCGTTGGGCCTGCCAGTTCACCGGCTGAAATGCGATGTGCCGACACGGTGGAATTCAACTCTGCACATGTTGCAGCGACTGTGGCAGCACCGACAAGCCCTGGTGCAATACTTTCTGACGTATAGCCTGGGCCAACGAGATCCAGAGGTGGGGCAAATCACACAGCAGGAGTGGTCTCAGATCAGGGACCAATGAAGTTGACGCGCCCCCTGGGCCGTGGGGTACCCGGAGCCGGGCCGGTAGACGCTGGGGGTTGTAGTCACTGTGGCGGTGACCCGGTCCGTGACCCAGGGCGGTCAATCCAACGGTAATTTGTATATATGGATTTTATAATGTCCGACTACGCCACCTGTGGAGTGCGGCCAAAGGGGCCGCCGCTGCGGAACAGTCCTCTGAAGCTGGTGGTTTTGCTGCAATGGTATTATTACTCACCACAGGAAGAGTGTAGCTTCAGGGCAGTGTGGGTGGAAGATGGTGGTTGTAGTGCAGGGAGTCAGTAATGAACACAGAGTCCGTGTGATGCAGTCCCAAGATCTTTACTCACAGTTGTTGCAGTCCAGATTACAGGTACCAGAGCTATCTCACCCGTCGTGCTGTGCGTACTCAGTGAGGGGCTCAGTCCACCCCCAGATAGCTCCGGAGTACTTAGCAGGACCCCCTTCTGTGTGTCCTTTCTCTGGCCTTCTCCCTGCACCTCACACCCAGTGACACTTCTATCCGGTATCCTCGGGCCTTGGCGGGCGACTTGTGTTCCGTCCCCTGGGTCCTATGTGGCTACCTTCTTAGTGAGACTGGTGTGGACTTTTGCCTGCAGTACATGAAATGCTGCAGCCTCCGGTTTCTAGTTGAGCCTTGCTGTTTCTCCTCTAGTTGAGGGACCGGTTCCCCTTATCTGGCCTGACCCCTCTACCTCCTGGTAGCAGCGGGAGTACAGGTGGCCTTCTGCACGGCCCGTAGCCCTAGGGTCCCTTCGGTTCCTGGAGCCTTCCTGCTCCCACTCCTCTCTTCTCTCCTTCAGTCCTGGGCCTCCCAGGCTAGGCCCGCCTCCGGAGCAGAGCTCATGCCGAGCCTCTGCTCCTGTCACTTTTCCTCCTCTGACTGGCTTGCTCTTTCTAAGATGGCTTCCTATTTATACTCTCCCTGTCATGTGCTCCCCTAAGCTGCTCCCCTAAGCACCCACTACATAGGATCCTCCCACCAGCTAGGGACCTGGGACTGTGCTCTCCCTTAGGAGCAATCTCGCCCTAACCCCACTGCGGGTATGTGTTGGATGCAGGTGTTAGGGTCCCGAGCCATACGCCTTCCTTACCTGAGGGTGAGATACCACACCTCTGGGTGAGATGCAGTAACTCTGTGGTGACTGCACCCTCAGGGGCGCCACACACCTTTCTGCACAGTTTTGAAATGGCGACGAAGATGTTTAGTGCTGACGACGATGCCATTATCAGCATAACTATTCTGGTGATTTACATGCTGGAGCACACATTAAACAGAATTCAGAGTCAGGTGGTCGGACAAGAGGAGGTGGAGGAAGTAGAGGAGGAGTCGTATGCGGAAGGGATAACATCTCCAAGGTCCAGACGGTTGGCAGCACCAAGGAGGCAGGCATGGGAGGGTGGGGGAGAGGGATTAAACAGGGCGCATGGTAGCAGCCAAACTGTTGAGGAAGGTGCAGGAGCCGAGGAAGAAGTGGAGGATGAACTGGCGATGGGCATGGAAGACTCATCAGATGAGGGAGACCTTGATCACATTTCTGTTGTGCGAGGTTGGGGGGAGAGGGCAGAGGAAAGAAGCATGATTCTTACCTCGCTACCAACACAACAAGGACTTGGTCCTCCTGGATGCGCAAGACACATGAGTGCCTTCTTGCTGCACTACCTGCAACATGACCCTCAGATTGCAGAATTCGAAGTAATCTCGACTACTGGGTTGCCACACTCTTAGATCCCCGGTACAAAAGTAAATTTGCCGAAATAATTCCTGCCATAAAAAGGGATTGACGCATGCAGGAGTATCCGCAGACGCTGTTGCAGAATCTTACATGTGCTTTTCCACAAAACACCAGTGGTGCACGAAGTGAATCTCACAGTTCTAACTTGCCAACCGCGGGACTGTCGAGTCTTCATCACTCAAACCGTAACAGTAACACAGTATCTGCTGGTAACAGCAATTTTGTGAAATCGTTTCACCACTTTTTTAGACCATCCTTTGCAAGGCCACAGGAGACAAGAAGTCTGACACATTGTCAATGCCTAGAGAGGATGGTGCAGGAGTATCTCCAAGTGAACATCGAAGCCATGACTGTGTCACTGGACCCGTGCTCATTTTGGTATTCCAATCTGGAAAAATGGCCGGAGCTCGCCACTCACGCCTTGGAGATCTTGTCATGCCCTGCAGCCAGTGTTCTCTCTGAACGTGTGTTCAGCGCTGCTGATGGTGTGCTGACAGATAAGCGCACGCGGCTGTCCACTGAGAATGTAGACAGACTCACGTTCATAAAGATGAACAAATCATGGATTCACAAGGACTTTTCTAATCCTGTGTTATCCTTGGGAGGCTAAAAGCTTGAGGATTTGGTAATATCCCCTCACCAACCGTTTTAAGCAACTGTGGGGCAATTGATGCCACTTAACCCTAGTACGCATGACCATAAAAATCTACACTTTCATATACCTGGGGCCTTTTAGGCCCGTGTGCAAATAACATTGAATAACTCAAACTCAAATGACAAACAACTATATACATGAAGAATACCTAGAGTTTCAAAATTCTAACTAAAGTAATCTTGCAGAAAATAGAAAACAATTAACAGGGCGGGACTGCGAGGCCCCAGGTATGCGTTCTAGGCTTAAGTGGTGTCTGTGCCACAATTTTGGGAAAAAATGGAAACTCTTTTTGGAGTCCCCTTGCTGTGTCTTACGTGACGTTGGCATCGTCAATTCCAGGTGGGTTGGGTCGCTCCCCCCCCCCTTTTAACTGTAAGAAACTACATACACTATGGCTTGGGGTAACACAGATGATTGAGTCTGAAGAGCTGTTTACTCAGAGGTCTGCTCCAAATCTTCAGTGTCTGCTAGTCAGCGTAGAATTTTGAACTGCATCTAGCCTAGGCAATACTTTGGGCGTAGTAGCCCAGCTGCGAAGCAAGCTGCACCGCCTGTGTATCTAATAAGAATTTTTAAATGCATCTAGCCTAGGCAGACTGTGGGGACCCCCAACCAAACCCAGACGCTCAGCCCCCCTACCGCCCCCCTTTCCTTGACAATACAATAATTTAACTCTTACAACTGGATGGGTGAGGATCGGTCACAGCTTTATTAACTCTTTATACTCATTCCATTAGAAAGACATTTTATTTCTAAAATAATTCAGCTTGTTGCAGCATGCCCTGGGTCTCCACTCCGGCAACTTGGCCAACAAGTGTAACTCTCCAACATGTCCTTTCTATTTCCAGGCCATGGAGGATCCTGCGTACTCGTATGCAGGACTCTGACCCCCACCCATCACTCTTAACGCTTGTTCCACTCCGTCCTGGAGTCCTGACAGGAATATGTCCAGTCCAATATCCATTAAGTGAACACCGTCGGGCCGTATGAGGCCTGCTTTATCTCCTTCCAGTTGTCGGTGTCGTACCACTACACCGCCTCTGTCTCTTCTAAATTTTGCCATCCGAATATTTATTACCCGCCTTGTCCGTTCGATGGCCGTGATGTCTCGCGCACCTTGCCATACCGCTATCGGCACAATCTCTGACCATACTATAGCTAGTTTTGTGAAAAATTCTCTGAAGCGCTCAGTGTCTAGTTTCATTATTGCCATTAGTTATGCGCTCTTGTGATGACCTAGGTTGTTTCCCCCGGCCTGTATAACTAAGATGACCAGACATCTTGCCTCTCTCCCTAACTTGATTACCTCCATTAGTACCTGTGGCCATAGCAGGCCTCTAATACCTCTCCAGTTGAAATATGTGTTATGAAACTCTAATTTCCTCCCGCCTGGGCGGACTTTCGCCCTTTAATCTGCCCAATATATATACGAGTGGCCTATCACCCACACTATTGGCTTAGCGTCACCTGTAAAAGAAACAAACCACGTTAGGACAACAAGTTCGGTCTTATGTATCTTGCCAAACACGTGGATCACCATCTCTCTATCCTCTGAACTTCCATTTCTGACAGTCCTGCTCTTGCTGCTTCTGTGGCCGCGCCTATGCGAAATGAGTGTGTCCCGTAATCTTTGGGGTGGTTCCCTGCCGATGTTATGCATTTATTAAATATAGCTTGGAACTGGTATCTTGCTAATGGCGTCCCATCAATGTGTGATAGGAACAAATTACTTTGTGATCTGATGGTTAGATATGGTTTTACTATTGTTACCCGACTCAGTGTACCGTTTGTGGGTTGTAGAAGTACCCAAGTGCCCCTGCCCGCTGGAACCATTTTCGATTTGTGTATGCGTAGACGTATTGCATTATTGGCTATGACTACGTCCTGGTGTAATAAGCCTCCACTGGTGCTAATTTTGGATTGAGGGACTAATTCGCTTATGCATAGCGCCCCGAAGAAGGCGATCACAAATGCAGTAGACAGTAGTGTTGCTTCAAATTGTGAGTGTCATGTTAATGGTGTTAGGGATATGATGTGAGAAATCAGTTTTAGTGACACGGGACGGGACGTCTACACTCCTGACTTGGCTGACCCCTTTTCCACCCTTTTATGAATTGTCTGATAATGAATCTTTGTCACATCTCCCCAATTCAGTAGTTGGAAGTGAAATGCTACTCCGGTCAGACACCGCTGCGCTGACGCCCCTGATATGCCCCTCATCATTAGCTGGTGGAGAAATTCTATGGTGACTTGTGATCTGGCTTGTTCACATTGGTCAACCCGTCTGCCTGCTACTAGTCGTGTCCACTCTTCCCATGCCTTACCGTATGCTTGCCGCGTCGACGGGGCAACTGACGCTCTGATTAATGGCATCAACTATTCGCCACTAGATCCCATAGGGAAGGTGGGCAACTGTTGTCCCGATGGGTGGGCATTGTGGAAGAGCTCTGTGAAAATCTGCCAATTGAATTGTTATAAAGCGATAGCAGCAGCTTTAGACCCCTCAGCATAGTGGCTAGCGCGGACCCATACATTGTGTTTTAGGCACAGGAATGCTAGCCTGGGTAGTAGGCCTAGCACTGGGAGAGACGATGATGCCATCTTATTAATGCAGTGCGCTAAGCTGGTGTTTTTTGTTATGAAGCGTAAATTTTTGTAAGCCAGGAGCGCGCCCCATATTTCTATTGCTACCACTATTAGGAAGAAAAATTATTTTCAGAGCTAGATGCAGCGAAAAATTATTATTAATTGAAAAGCTGGTGGAGCTTGGTATAGATGGCCTAATACAATGAGACCCACACACTGCTAGAAGGCCAAATATTTTTCAGAGGTAGATGCAGAAAAAAATTATATTCAGTTTGCAACCTTATGGAGGTCAGTATAGATGGACTAATAGAACAAGTCCCACACACAGCTAGAAGGCCAAATATTTTTTCAGAGGTAGATGCAGAAAAAAATTATATTCAGTTTGCAACCTTATGGAGGTCAGTATAGATGGACTAATAGAACAAGTCCCACACACAGCTAGAAGGCCAAATATTTTTTCAGAGGTAGATGCAGACAAAAAATTATTTTGAATTTGCAACCTGATGGAGGTCAGTATAGATGACTAATAGAACAAGTCCCACACACAGCTAGAAGGCCAAATATTTTTTCAGAGGTAGATGCAGACAAAAAATTATTTTGAATTTGCAACCTTATGGAGGTCAGTATAGATGGACTAATAGAACAAGTCCCACACACAGCTAGAAGCCCAAATATTTTTTCAGAGGTAGATGCAGAAAAAAATTATATTCAGTTTGCAACCTTATGGAGGTCAGTATAGATGGACTAATAGAACAAGTCCCACACACAGCTAGAAGCCCAAATATTTTTTCAGAGGTAGATGCAGAAAAAAATTATATTCAGTTTGCAACCTTATGGAGGTCAGTATAGATGGACTAATAGAACAAGTCCCACACACAGCTAGAAGCCCAATATTTTTTCAGAGCTAGATGCAGAAAAAAATTATATTCAATTTGCAACCTGATGGAGGTCAGTATAGATGGACTAATAGAATGATGCTATGCCCAAAAGATTTTACTTCACTAGGTGCAGTAAAAAAATTGGTATTCTATACACAGGTGGCATATCTTGCAACACAGATAGGCTACTCCACTGACTAACACACTCTGCAATAGGCCAAAAAGGATTAGCTTTGCTAGATTCAGCCAAATGCTGTGAAAAAAACTTGCACAGCACTGGCACAGACCTGCCTGGCAAAAACTGATAGGAACTGATGTAACCTAGTCCTCCAATTACAATTAGTCTTTACTCCCACAATCTATCTATTTAAGAGCACAGACCTGCCTGATAAAAGTCGTAGGAAATGCTGTAACCTAGTCCTTAAAAGGACTGCAATCACAACTATTCCCTACTCCCAAGCTATCTGTAGATTTATGCGAAAATTGGCTTGAAATTAACAAGGTATAGCGCACACAGCAACAGCGGTGCCGTCTAACACGCAGCTGCAGCAGTGAGAAAATGGTGGCGACGGGGAAAATGGCTTGGTCTTATAGGGCAAGGACATGTGACATACACTGCCAATGACACATGCCCTTGCTTGTGTGAAAAAAAGCACTTCGCTCCGTGTGTGCGCTGCTGATAGGCTGACAGATTGCACCTCCCCACTGCAAATGCGGGAAAGAGAAAAAAAAATGGAGATCTTCATTGTTCCTGCAGAGATCCATCCCCTGCCCCTCCCCCCACCCCGCTGTACACTCAAACTGCGTATTAACATTAATTTTCATCATTACTGAGAAAAAATCCAGTTATGATTTTGGTGCACGAACAGTTATCGAACATAACCTCGAACAGCCGAATTTTTCTCAAATTGTTCGTGTTCGCCGAACGGCTCGAACACCGCCCAAAACAGCTCGAATTTGAGATTGGCGAACAGTTCGAGTAGAACAACGCTCATCTCTAGTGATGATATGAAACCATGACTTGATGAGGGCTGCAATGAGTTCCTGCTTGTTTGAAGGCCGCTGTTTTGAGCCGAGCCCAGAGATTCTCAATCGGATTGAGATCTGGGCTGTTTCCTGGCCACTTCAATAGCTGGACATTTTTGTCCTTGAACCAAGAGAGACATTTTTTAGCTGTATGGCATGGAGCTCCATCTTGCTGAAAAATAAACGGTGTCTCTTCACCAAATACATCACTTGCCGAAGGAATGAGTTTAGGCTGATGGACTTCCTTGATGTACTTTTCAGCATTAACAGTTCCTTAAATTACATGCAGCCTACCAACTGCATCTCTGGACATGCAGCCCCATACCATAACACTCAGAGGATGCTTCATGGTGGGTACTGTACTGTCTGGCAAGCAATCCTCTCCAGGTCGTCGTCGAACGCAGCGGACACGGTCGCTGCCAAAGATGGATATGCGTGTCTCATCGTTCCATAAAACATTTCTCCATTGTTCAATGGTCTGTGGCCTACTGCAGACGTTTCTGACACTGATAGACATTCAAAAATGGCTTTTTACGTGATATTCTAGCTCTTAACCCTGTGTTTACCAATCGTCGTCGAACCGTCCACTGTCACTCCAGTGTTGACAAGCTCCGTGTTGATGTCAACAGCAGTTGATTTCCTGTTATTTAGGGTGATTCTAACAATTCTTCTATCAGTCTGAGGAGTTGTAGCCTTCTTCCTTCCTCTACCTGGTTTATTCTTTATCAAACCAGTCTCTTGAAACCGCTTACATACTTTGAGAACGCTGGCCGGTGAGATCCCTTTTCCAAATCGTGCTGCAATTTCCTGGTAACTGTACCCTTCTTCTCTTAAAGTAACAGCTTTGGCTCTCTTCTTAGGTGACCACTCCTGTCTAATACTGCTGGCACAATATCGGTCTTAAATCACACCCAGGTCACTATAAACAAACTGAATACATGTCACAGAAGAGGGTGTGTGTTCAAGTGAAACTTTCATTACATATTGGTGGTGGTGAAAAACTGCAGGTGTTGCCTCAATTTTGGTGACTAGTGTATATGTATGTATGTATATATATGTATATATATATATACTGGATCCAAAATGGGGTCAGAAACATCAGTGGATTCTGTGGTCTCCCATTCTGGCCCAGCCACAGCTGATGCTGCTCAGCATCATCGTCGGTCCCAGCGCCTAGCTGATGCACGAGACGTACAGGTTGTTGCTTGGGTTTTTGTTCCTATAACATGAAGCGTAGGTTGCGGAGGGAAACAGGGCTGCTACAGCCTAACTAAGGATTCACTGCACTGAACATGCCCGTGACATGGCGGACCGTGATTGGTGGTTTGGGAGTCAGCTGATCCGGTGACCTGGCACCGCCTGATTGTTCGCGGGTGACGTCACCAATAAGGCGACGGTGGGCAGGGCTTAATCTTTAAATAGCCCGCCCACAAACATGGCTTCGTGCTCTGATCATTGAGCTATGATGGTGTAATTGTGTGGACGCTTGGTCGTTTGGGCTCCACGTGTGCTTTAGCTTCTGTCAGGCAGGTTTAGCGGGGGATAGGCAGCCTTAGATGGAGGGAGGCAGGTAGCTTCGTCTGACAGTCCGGCTCCGACAAAGGGGTCGCCATACACCCCGAGCAGTCTGCAGACGCCGTATTCTCGGCACCGCCTGTAAGCCACGTGGAGAGATATTCCTCAGTCCGGTAGCACGCCAGCTGGGAGCACGTATACACCGGCGTAATTCACACACGCATCCTAGCACCTGCTGCGTAGTCCCTGTGCAGTAAACAGGGCTACGGATACATTATTGATCGCACATCTCTCGTGCGGTTAACGGAGATAGGCGAATCCCTATTCCATTTCTGGTGTGCAGTAACACGGAGGGGATTGCTATTTCTGTTGGTTGTTTTACCTTCTTACCCGGAAGGTGTTTGGCCGCAGTCCTCCAGACTGCATCGCGGACCCCGGGTTCTGTTGCTTTCCATTATTTAATAAAGTTGTTTGCAACCGTCCCCTTAACACAGTACTCCGATTAATTGCGGTAAAAGTGGAGGACTCTTCTTTATTAGCTCTTGTGGCCACGTTTCGGATCCATAACAGACCATTTCTCTGCTGTAAAGGAACAGAAACATGGCCACAAGGACTAATAAAGAGTCCTCCACTTTTCTCTCATTTAATTGGTGTGATGCTTCTATTCTTTTTATAAATCCCTTTGTTTTAAGGGTATGTGTCCTGAAAGCGTTTCACCCACTGCTTAAGATTTGGTAGTGCTCAGTTATGATGCATATCAGCGCTGACGTCACCACCCGGCGCACCTGGGCAAGTGCCGTAGCCCTGGACAAATGGGGGGTCCATTAGCCATCGGGGACTCGGCACGCTGTGTGGCTCATGAGTCGTGCCCCTCCCATCCCCCGCGTCATACTTTCAACTGTTTCAACATCCTGGATGCCAATACAGTTGAAAACAATGATGGGTGAGGAAGCCGTCCCATGACGCTCCCTCTCTCATCATTCCCCCTCAGGATCTGAGCTCTTTGATGTCTCAGCGCAGCAGGCACAATGATTTTTACTACAGCGCCCTCTGTGCCGAAAAGTGCAGAGGGTCGGAAGACGCTGAGGAGACCGGAGCAACGGGGAATGGGGTGAAGTGGGAATTAGATTTTTTTTTTATGTATGGAGTATTATATGGGGCCCATTATACTGTATAGAGTAATATATGGGGCCCATTATACTGTATAGAGCAATATATGGTGCCCATTATACTGTATTGAGCACTATGTGCGTCCATTATACTGTATGGAGTAACATATGGGACCTATTATACCGTATGGAGAATTATGTGGGTCTGTTATACTGTATGGAGAGATATGTGCTGCCCATAATAATGTATTGAGGACTATGTGGTGCCCATAATCCTATATGGAGGACTATGTGGGGCCATTATTCTGTAAGGAGGAGTATGTGGGGCCCATTATACTGTATGGAGGACTATGTGGGGCCCATTATACTGTATGGAAGACTATGTTTGGCCCATAATATTGTATGGAGGACTATGTGGGGCCCATAATACTGTATGGAGGACTATGTAGGGACCATTATACTGTATGAAGGACTATGTGGGGTCCATTATACTGTATGAAGGACTATACTGTCCAGTCTAGAATGATAATTCTTCAGTCATTCTGTCCCCCCCCCCACCAGGACATGCACTGTGTTCTGTGAGGATTCTGAGACAGTGTAAAATTTACAATAGATATCACTCATGTAATGTAAGTGACGCGCCCCCTGGGCCGTGGGGTACTCAGTAGCCGGGCCGGTCGGTTCAGGGGATGTCATAGTGGCAGTGACCCGGTCCATGACCCAGGGCGGTCAATAAAAAGGGATTATAGTTTTTATAGTTTAATGTTCATGACGCCATCTGTGCTATGCAGCTATATAGAGCCGCTGCTGTGGTGCAGATCCTCTGGAGCTGATGGTGACGCAGCAGAGTTGGAACAGCTCTCAACAGGCAGAGCTTAGCTCCAGGGCAGGAAATGGTGATGTTATAGATGTTGCTGTGCAGTGTAGTGCAGGGTATGACACAGATAATAACCAGTCCACAACTTAATGGTGGTTTCCTCTATCTTTACTTGCGGTGGTTAGGCAGACCGGGGCATGGGTACTAGCTTGTAGTAGAGGTCCAGACGGCCTGGAAGCAAGTTGGGAATCCAAGTTGTAGGCCTTCCCTCTGCGCTAATCTATTTGGCCCTGCTGCTTGTAGCTATGCTGTGGCCCTCGTCCCTGAGTAAAACATCTTTGGGCTCACCCGTATGGCAAGCAGCTCGGGCCTTCCTGGAGTGTTGCTCCCACATGGCGGTGCTGGGCCCTATGTGCTGCGGTGCCTCTGGGCGTCTGATGGGGCCAGGAGACCTGCAGTCTTTTCCCCTCCAGTTTCTGCTGCTGGGCCTTCAGTGCCTCACAACCTCGGACTCCGGTGTCCGGTTCTACTGCGCTTCTCTCCTCTGGGTTGAGCTCATACACAGCTCCACTCCCCAGGTCTTTCCTCTTTGCTGTCCTGTCTTCAACTCCTTTCATGAAATCTAACTAACCACGCCTCCAGATTCCAGTTGCTAAGGGGAGGAGCTCCCCTTGCTGGTCTGGAGCCAGGAAAGTGTTGCATTCTAGTATACCTTACTAGTGGACCCCTGCTTTCTTCCAGGCATGGCATCACCTCTTGTGAGGGAGGCAATGCCACTGTGGCAACTGGACCCCTGGTGTGCCACATCCCCCCCCCCTAGTTAAATTCAGTACTCCCGGACTGAGGATACCTTTTTGAATTAACAATCAACAATAATAACAATTCACATTACAAATAGTTTACAAAGTCAAAAATGACAAAAAGCAAATCAAAAATTGATATCAGTCACTGCGGCGCTTAGTCTTTACGCCACAATCGGGGAATTGTCTTTTTCCGGATAACTGAAGTTTGGCTGGTGGGAACTGCATCAACCCACTTTGTGTATCGTCCCTGGGCGTGGCTTCAGGGCACTCTGTCGTTGGGCCTTTCAAGGCCAATTATTAACTATATTCAACATTGTCCTGACCACACCTAGTCCTGTGGTCCAATTGTCCATAAATTTAACAAGTATATATATCCAAGATTATTTAACGGTTACAACTATATATAACATACACTTTAGTCCCTCCAGTGGGCAGGGAGATGACCTTTAGTACTTCTGGGTCGATCTACGTAGTACATTTGTTGTCACTGACCTACCTTGGTCCCTAGTGTCTACTCCTGGTGTGGTGGGTTCAGTGTGAACAACACTACGGGTAGTCTGAGGTAACACCGGTAGGTTCGGAATTCTTTGGCTCACCCTGGGTACGACAGGTTCACTGCTAGCAGAGGTTAGATTCTCCTGATCTGCTGCTGATGAAGCATCTGTCTCTGGGGCCAATTGGTCTCTCTGCTGTTCTGGAGCCTCTGCAGCTTCCGGTGAGGCCGCTTGGAGAAAGGTCAGGACCGTTACCACAATTGCTCTATTCACCTGCGTCCAACACCGGGGAAATGCTCTAGACCGTTTTCTCCACTTTTTCTATGGGCTGAGGGCTTTCTTGGTCTTCTTCTTTGTGTTTCAACTGTTCAGGGCATATCTTCAGGTGGTCTCTTGAAACTGCCGCTGAAGTTTCCCCTCCATCTTTACTGATGAGGCACACTTTGGTGTTATCGTAATTCAAGGGTAGGACAGTGTATGGCTCCACCTCCCACTGGTCATTTAATTTATGGACTCGTCTCTTCCTCTTGAGTACCTGTTCTCCAGGTGATAAGGGAAATGCAGGTGCGTGCTGATTGTAAGTTTTCTCCTGCTTCTGTCTCGCCTGGGACAAACTTCTCTCCACACATTCTTGCACCTTGCAGTATTGTTGCTGCCGCTCTGTATCCCAATCTGCATCTGGTGATGTCGTTTCTGGTGTTAAGACTCCCATGTCTAAGTCAATGGGTAACTTGCCAGGTCTTGCACTCATCTGGTAAGCGGGTGTACAGTCGGTGGCGTTCACTGGGATGTGGTTATATAGGGCCACCAAATCTGGTAACTTCTCTGGCCACAGGCTATGTTCTTCAAGGGGCAACGTATTCAACAGGTCTATTACCACCTGGTTCATTTTCTCCCACAACCCGTTGGTATGAGGATGATACGGCGTTGTCCTTATTATCTTTCAGCCGTACAAGTTACAGAATTCTTGAAACACTTCTGCTTCAAAGGCTGGACCTTGGTCAGTCAGCACTCTTTCAGGGTAACCGTGCGGGGGACAAAAGTGTTGTTGAAACGCTTTGGCTGCCGTCTGATCTTTCACTGGCACTACTACCAAGAACCGGGAGTAGTGGTCTACTATGGTGATAGCGTAGACATAGCCTGACCGGCTTGGGGCTAGCTTCACTTAGTCCAAGGCTACTAGTTCAAGTGGTTGTTTGGTGATTATGGGCTGCAGGGGAACCCTCTGGCTGTCACGGTCTTTCCGTCTCAGGTTTCATGGACCACATTCTCGACACCATCTCTCGATTGCTTTCCTCATGCCAACCCAGTAGAATCGCTCAAGTAGCAGAACTTCCAACTTCTTCCACCCGAAGTGTCCTGCTCCATAGTGGTACGCTTCTAAGACCATTGGCGCATCCCGCCTCGGGACTACCACCTGCCAGACCAGTTCGTGTGTCCGGGAATTGATACTTCTTCGACACAGCTTTCCCTCATTGATGAACAGTGTGCCCTTCTCCTTCCACAACTGTTGGACCTCCTGTGGAGCATCTGGATCAGGGTGTGAGTCAGCTTGTGTCAGCAACTCCTTTACCAGGCAGACAGCTGGGTCGCTATCCTGCGTCTCTGTCCATCCATAGTGGGGCAATGGGTTGAACGTGGCCTTTCTGCTGGCGGAGCGCTTGTCCCTCACACAGTGGGAGCACTGGGCCACCCCATGATGATGGAAAGCGGGTAGCTCTATCTCCTCCAGATCTTCCGGGTCTTCTCCCCCATCTGGCAAGTTGGGCATCCTGGACAGCGCATCAGCATTACACTGTGTTCCAAATTATTATGCAAATAATATTTTCTCAGATTTTCCCAAATTACCTATATGAATTGCAGTCATTGTAATTTTCCACTCAAATAACTATTAGAGTACAATTGAAAGGTTTTTGTACAAACTGCCTATGATAACAGTATATTTTAAAAAAAATAAAACACTCAAACTGCACTCAAAATGCATGTTCCAAATTATTATGCACAGCAGAGTTTTCAACCTTTTCATTTTAATAAAGAACAAAAAAATGGTCATTTTTGAAATTATAAGCATTAGCAGGTTATTACAAACTGAAATCAAACAGTTTTCAACTCAAAACTTTATTCTAGGTGATGTAACATTTGCACATAGGACCCCTTGTTCGAAAGGAGCTTCTGAACTCTCTCATTCATTGAATTTGTCAGGTTTTGGATGGTTTCTGCCTCAATTGTTTTGCATGAGGACAGAATACCCTCCCAGAGCTGTTGCTTAGATGTGAACTGCCTCCCGCCATCATAGACACTCCTTTTGATGATGCTCCAGAGGTTCTCAATGGGGTTGAGGTCAGGGGAGCAGGGGGGCCACACCATAAGTTTGTCCCCTTTTATGGCCACAGCAGCCAGAGATGCAGATGTGTTATGTGCAGCATGAGACGGGGCATTATCATGCATGAAAATTATCTTGCTGCGGAATGCACGGTTCTTCTTCTTGAACCATGGCAGGAAGTACTGTTTGAGAAACTCAACATACATTATGGAGTTCATCTTTACCCCTTCAGGGATCCTAAAAGGGCCGACAATCTCTCTCCCCATGATTCCAGCCCAAAACATTACTCCACCTCCTCCTTGTTGGCGCCGTAGCCGTTTTTGCATGGGGTGTCCATCAACCAGCCATCCACCACTCCATCCATCTGGACCATCGAGATCATTTCATGCATGATAATGCCCCGTCTCATGCTGCACATAACACATCTGCATCTCTGGCTGCTGTGGGCATAAAAGGGGACAAACTTATGGTGTGGCCCCCATGCTCCCCTGACCTCAACCCCATTGAGAACCTCTGGAGCATCATCAAAAGGAGTGTCTATGATGGCGGGAGGCAGTTCACATCTAAGCAACAGCTCTGGGAGGGTATTCTGTCCTCATGCAAAACAATTGAAGCAGAATCCATCCAAAACCTGACAAATTCAATGAATGAGAGAGTTCAGAAGCTCCTTTCAAACAAGGGGTCCTATGTGCAAATGTAACATCACCTAGAATAAAGTTTTGAGTTGAAAACTGTTTGATTTCAGTTTGTAATAACCTGCTAATGCTTATAATTTCAAAAATGACCATTTTTTTGTTCTTTATTAAAATGAAAAGGTTGAAAACTCTGCTGTGCATAATAATTTGGAACATGCATTTTGAGTGCAGTTTGAGTGTTTTATTTTTTTAAAAATATACTGTTATCATAGGCAGTTTATACAAAAAACCTTTCAATTGTACTCTAATAGTTATTTGAGTGGAAAATTACAATGACTGCAATTCATACAAGTAATTTGGGAAAATCTGAGAAAATATTATTTGCATAATAATTGGGAACACAGTGTAGTGTTTTTATGCCCCGCCTGTTACTTGATGGTAAATTCATAGTTAGACAGTCAGGCCATCCATCTTTGCTCTAGGACACCAAGCTTCGCAGTCTCCAGGTGCGTCAGGGGTTGTTGTCTGTGAAGACTGTAAATCTGGAGGAGGCAAAGCAGTGTTTGTAGCGCTATGTTACAGCTCAGACTATGGCTAAAAACTCCAACTTGAAGGAACTATAGTTGTCGGGGCTCCTTTCTGTAGGACGGAGCTTTCTGCTGGCGTAAGCAATCACTCTCTCTCTGCCTTGCTGTACCTTGGACAGCACTGCTCACTATCCCACGTTGCTGGCATCCATATGGAGTACAAAGGGTTGGTCATAGTCAGGGTAGGCCAGGACTTCGTCTCCAGTAAGAGCCATTGTCAGTCGAGTGAAAGATTCGTCTTCTGGTTTACCCCATTTGAACGGAGGTTTCGGGTTCTTGGCCTTCTTGGACTGGCCCACTAGGAGGCCCTGCATAGGTGCCACTATCTTGGTGAAACCCTTGATGAATCTCCTGTAGTAGCCTACCAGCTCGAGGAACTGCCGCACTTCCTTGATAGTAGAGGGTCTTGGCCAGTCCTTGATCACAGTGACTTTTTCAGGATCTCATGCTACACCTTCGGCGCTTACCACATGACCTAGGTACTGCACCTTGGGCTTTAACAGGTGGCACTTGGACGGCTTTACTTTCAGGCCATAACCAAATAGGGCTTCGAACACCTCGGCCAGGTGCTCCAGGTAGTCTTCATATGTCTTTGAGTAGACGATTACGTCGTCTAGGTACAGCAGGACGGTTTCGAAGTTTTTGTGTCCTAGGCAACACTCCATTAACCGCTGGAAGGTTCCTGTGGTATTGCAGAGCCCGAATGGCATGCAGTTGAACTCGCTGAGGCCCATTGGTGTTGTAAATGCGGTCTTTTCTTTGTCCGCCTCTGCCACAGGAGCCTGCCAGTACCCACTAGTGAGATCCAAAGTGGAGAAATAGTTAGCTAATCTCAATGCTGTGTAAGGCAGCGCTAGTCATCATACTGGGGGTTACTCGCTGCACTGGGTAAATTAAGCACACGTGCAATGTCCTTCCGGTATTTTCTCAATACAGCAGTTTATTATGTTATCATAAACCGCTGTTCACACACATAATGTCCATCTTAGTTTGTCACCGGCATGTTTACACACTTAACATCCGGGAGTCTCTCAAATAGCAGACAGGCCCAATTGGCCCAGGACACAGCCTTCAGCAAGGTAATACTATAGCAATGTCCATAACACAGTCCATGTAACAAAGTGTATTACCTTTGCCGGGTTTAGTTGCTGCAGTCCCTTTAATCCGCCACCACTGTGGCTTTGTGGCTTCCCAGGTAGGGGTCTCTAGCCGTCGTCCTGTCTAAGGCTACTGGAATGTTTCACTCACACACATCCAGTCTGCGCCTTTCCGGACTCTTCACCAAGCCTCTGCCTTCCAAGGCCACTAGCATCCACTCACAGGATCCACTCTCAGCCTTTCAGGCTGCCAGGCTTCACTCAGCCTCACTAGGCAGAACGGTGTCCCACACACATGGGGAACAGGCCTCATGTCTCTCACACCGAACACACCTGTCTCCAATTACCGGGGTTTATATATCCTGTGCACACATACACCCATACTGACAGGACCTTGCTGATGTCACAGTCATGTGATCAGTCAGCTGTGTGTATAGGTCCTGTGTGCTGTCTAAGTCATGTGTACAGACCTTTACTGTGCATACAGGACCTGTGTGATGTCACAGTCATGTGACCAGTCAGTTAAAGGGGAAGGTACATGGTCAGGTAAAACACATCCTGGACCATTTACAGTAATGCTAGCAAGCTGCTGCATTACAGCTGCTAATGATTCCTCAATTCTGGGTAATGGGTAGGTGTCCTTATGTGTAATGCGGTTAATCTGCCTGTAATCAACACACATCCTCATTGTACCATCTTTCTTGCTAATGAGAACTAATGAAGCTGCCCAGGGGCTACAACTATCTCTGATCACCCCAGCCTCCTTTATCTCCCGTAACATTCCTTTGGCACATTGATAGTGAGCTGGGGGTACAGGCCGGTATCTCTCTTTAATACGCTTATGATCTCCCGTGGGGATATGATGTTGGACCCCTTTTACCTGCCCAAAATCTAGTGGATGTTTGCTGAAGACTCGCTCATATTCTTGGACCACCCGCTATACTCCATGCTTTTGTTGCAAAGGGGTGGAGTCAATGCCCACTTGTAGCTTCTGACACCAATCCTCTATCTGGCCCTTGGAGCCATTATCCTCCGCTGGTTTGGATGGAGGCAAGGGTTCCACTGTCTTTATTGCGTTGTTACTGACAGTGAATAGCTCAGCAAGGGTAGCATACCGGGGTAAATGGACCTCTTTCTCCCCACAATTCAGGATGCGTATCGGTACTCTTCCCTTGCGGACATCGACTACCCCCCTGGCTGTCAAGATGGTGGGCCTACTATCAGAGTACACAGATTCTACCAGGGCCTGACAATCTTGACCCCTGAGACCGATTGTAGCCCGACACCATATTAACATTTCACTCCTAGGGGGCATTGCAATGGGGAATGGATCACTCATTCTAACACTGCCATCTTCTCCTCCAGAAAGCTCTACCTGTTGCCTTTTCATCAGGGCTCTGATCTCCTGTAGAACTCGCTGCTGACTGGAACTGGCAGTCTCTGCGACCTGTTGCAACAAAAGAATACTTTCCCCAAGACAATTCTCTATCACATTGGTGCCTATAGTTATCATAGGATGACTTTCTCGGCGAACAATATCAACAATAATCATTCCTTGTGATGGCAATTCTACTCGGCCAACTTTTATGGTCACCTCTTTATACCCCACCTGAGCCAAGGTGTAGCGTCGGCGTTACTGCCTCCTGCTAGGCAGGGACGCCATTCCCCTCACCTCTCCGCTCCGTGCCCGGCGTCTTCCTCCCGCTCGGCTGGCAGCGCGGGCTGCTTCCCGGCCTCTGTGCTTAGGGCGTGCGCACGCTCCCCCTCTCTTAAAGGGGCTGCGCGCGCCGTCCTAAGGAGTCCCCGGCCAATGGCCGGAGGACTTCACCATATATAAGGCACCTCCTCCAAAATGGAGCTGCCCGAGCAATGTTGTTGCAAAGCCTTTCAACTCTGCTTCAGCCCTCAGGTTCCGTTACCAGTTACCTGCCAGTTACCTGCCAGATCTCTGCTTGATACCTTCCTGATTCCTGTCTATCTGCTTGTATTCCTGCGGTCCAACAGTCTGCCTTCCAACACCTGTCAGTCTGTCTATGGATCTGGCTGCCTGCTCACCTGGGAGCGCTCACCTGCTACCTGTCTGCTAGCCTACCTGGAGGCTCTGCCGTCACTTGCCGAGACCTCCTGCCTGTCCAGAGACTCTTGCCCGCTCACCTGGGAGTGCTCACCTGCTACCTACCTGTCTGCTAAGCCTACCTGGAGGCTCTGCCGTCACTTGCCATGACCACCTGCCAGTCCAGAGACTCTTGCCCGCTCACCTGGGAGCGACCACCTGCTACCTGTCTGCTAGCCTACCTGGAGGCTCTGCCGTCACTTGCCGTGACCACCTGCCTGTCCAGAGACTCTTGCCCACTCACCTGAGAGCACCCACCTGCTACCTGCCTGCTAGCCTACCTGGAGGCTCTGCGGTCACTTGCCGTGACCACCTGCCTGTCTGGAGACTCTTACCCTGCTGTCACCTGCCGTGACCATCCGCCTGTCAAGAGACTGTCCCCGTCACTTGCCGTGACCTCCTGCCCTTCTACCCAGAGACTGTCCCCGTCACTTGCCGTGACCTCCTGCCCTTCTACCCAGAGACTGTCCCTGTCACTTGCCGTGACTGCCTGCCCGCCTTCCCTGGGAGCCACCCGCTTCCTTACAAGGACTGCCCCTTTGTATAGTTGCTCTGAAGTTCCACCTCCCAGACCCGTTACAGTTTGCTCGGGCTATGGAACACGGTGGCACCCAAGCTCCCTCGCTCTCGGACCTGTGTCATGAACTTTCCCGTCAGAGGTCCCAACAGGAGTCCATCCTGAGCCACCTGAGTAGTGTTAACTCCCGCCTGGACACACTGACTACCTCTTCGGGACCTGCTTCCAGTCGCACGACTCTTACCCCGGCAGCGTCGCTGCCCATCAATTCCATGGCATCTCTTCCCGGTCCCCGCCTCACCACCCCGCCTCGTTTTGGCGGAGATCCCGGTCAAGCACGGGGCTTCATTAACCTGTGCACTCTGCACTTCGAACTGTTGGCACACCAGTTTTCCACCAACCGCGCCAAAGTGGCCTTCATCATGTCCCAACTCACGGGAGAGGCGCTGGCTTGTCTAAATCCTCTATGGGAGAGAGGAGACCCCCTGGTGTCCAACCTGCCAGCCTTTCTCACGGCGTTCCAGAAGGTCTTCGACGAACCAGGACGGAGGACCTCATCCGCCTCATCTCTGCTACGCCTCCGCCAAGGAAGTCTCACCGTGGGCCAATATGCCATACGATTCCTTACCCTTGCTTCGGAGATTGCCTGGGATAACGACGCCCTGGTGTCCATCTTTTGGGAGAGTCTGTCCGGCCGTATTAAAGATGAACTCGCTGGTCGGGACATTCCTACCACTCTCGACAACTTAATTACACTTGCCACCCGGATTGACATCCGGTTCCAGGAGCGCACCAAAGAGGCCACCCGTGAGAGGAGGTTTCCACGCCTTGCCCCTACCTTCCAGAGACCCGTCACTTCCTCCGTTACTTCCCCGGCGCACTCACCCGAGCCTATGCAGGTCGACCAGACCAAGATGGTCAAGACCCGTCAAGAATTACGCCGTGCCGAGGGGAGCTGCTTCTACTGTGGCAGTAAGGAGCACCGGATCCGTTCCTGTCCGGAGAGGTCGGGAAACGCCTGTGTCTAGGATCGCTCAGAGAGGTCGCCCTAGACAGAAATAAACCCTCTCCATCTCTAATGCTATCGGTCTCTATCATCTGCGGGGAGAAGCGTTATTTTGAACTGGCTCAACTTGACTCTGGAGCTGCCGGAAATCTCATTTCTCAGTCCCTGGTAGAGAAATACCGCATTCCCACCAAACCTCTGGCTGTACACTTATCTGTCGCCGCCGTGGATGGGGGCCTCTTACCTCATCCCAACCAACTCATCACCGAATCCATAACTCTGCAGGTGGGAATGCTGCACTCTGAGAGCATCTTCTTCCATGTTCTGCCTGGACTCTCTCACGCCCTCCTGCTAGGCCTACGTTGGCTCCAGAGACACGCACCCGTGCTTGATTGGCAGACCGGAGAAGTTCTTCGGTGGGGACAGGACTGCCATAAGACTTGTTTAGTTCCCGTTCATCCTGCTCGTCCTTCTCCTACCCCAGCCAATCTACCCGGCCTACCGGTTCCCTATTGGTCTTTTGCGGACGTCTTTAATAAAAGAGAAGCAGAGACATTACCCCCTCATAGACCATACGACTGCCCAGTTGACCTGATGCCCGGCACTACTCCTCCCCGTGGGCGTATTTACCCTTTATTCGCTGCTGAGACCTGGTCCATGTCTGAATATATTGAGGAGAATCTGGCCCGGGGATTTATCCGGAAATCTACCTCCCCGGCGGGAGCAGGCTTCTTCTTCGTCAAAAAGAAGGACGGCTCACTCCGTCCCTGTATAGACTATAGAGGCCTTAACCAGATCACAGTGAAGAATAAATACCCCCTTCCGCTCATTCCTGAATTATTTGACCGTCTGAGGGGGGCTAGAATCTTCACCAAGCTGGACCTCCGTGGGGCGTATAATCTGGTCCGTATCCGTCAGGGGGATGAATGGAAGACGGCATTCAACACCCGGGACGGCCACTATGAATACCTTGTAATGCCCTTCGGTCTCTGTAACGCTCCCGCCGTCTTTCAAGAGTTGGTCAATGACATCTTCCGTGACCTTCTCTACTCCTGCGTGGTGGTGTACCTGGACGACATCTTGGTCTTCTCTCCGGATCTTCTCACTCATCGGAGGGATGTTCGTCAGGTCCTGCTCAGGCTCAGGCAGAACCACCTCTACGCTAAATATGAGAAGTGCCTCTTTGAGCAGACCTCGCTTCCGTTTCTGGGCTACATAATCTCTCAGACCGGCCTACAAATGGATCCTGAGAAACTGTCTGCCATCCAGAAGTGGCCCCGACCAGAGGGGTTGAAGGCTATTCAGTGGTTCCTGGGCTTCGCCAACTACTACTGCCTCTTCATTCCGCACTTCTCTTCCCAGACTGCCTCTATCTCGGCGCTCACCCGTAAGGGCGCTAATCCCATAGAATGGCCGCCCGAAGCAAAGGAGGCCTTCCTTTCCTTAAAACAAGCTTTTTCCTCCGCCCCTGTGCTGCATCGTCCGGACAGCAACAAACAATTCTTCCTAGAAGTCGACGCTTCCTCCTCTGGAGCCGGAGCGGTACTTACCCAAAAGTCATCTTCCGGAAGAATGGTAACCTGCGGCTTCTTCTCCAAATTCTTCTCCTCTTCTGAGCGCAATTATTCTATAGGAGACCGAGAATCGTTGGCCATTAAGCTGGCACTGGAGGAGTGGCGTTACCTGCTCGAAGGTGCTCTTCACCCGGTAATAATTTACACGGACCACAAGAACTTGGCTTACCTCCAGAGTGCCCAGAGACTTAACCCGCGCCAAGCCCGGTGGTCCTTGTTCTTCGCCCGCTTTAATTTCATTCTTCATTTTCGCCCGGCTGACAAAAACATCAAAGCTGATGCCTTGTCCCGATCGTTTTTGGTCTCTGATCTTGAGGAGGAGCCTAAACACATCATCGACCCCGCCAAAGTAATGCAGGTGGCCCCCGTGAATCTAAATCGTCTTCCACCCGGTAAGACGTTCGGAACTGTACCTGATCGTGAGAAGGTTCTACACTGGGGACACTCGTCCAAGCTAGCTGGCCACGCTGGTCAGAAAAAGACCCTCCAGCTTATTACCCGGCATTACTGGTAGCCTACCCTGCACAAGGACGTAATAGACTTTGTTTCAGCCTGTGTGTCCTGCGCCCGCAACAAAGTCCCGAGACATCTGCCAGCCGGTCGTCTCCTTCCTCTTCCTGTACCTGCTGTGCCGTGGCAGCATATAGCTATGGACTTTATAACGGACCTCTCTGTCTCCGCCGGTTGTACGGTCATTTGGGTGGTCACTGACCGCTTTTCCAAAATGGCTCACTTTATTCCCCTGCCGGGTCTCCCGTCTGCATCAGAGTTAGCTAAAGACTTTATCCATCATGTCTTCCGTCTTCATGGTCTTCCTCTCCACATCGTATCTAACCGAGGGGTTCAGTTCACCTCTCGCTTTTGGCGAGCCATGTGTAAACTGCTGGGGGTCACCTTGGACTTCTCTTCTGCTTATCACCCACAGTCCAATGGCCAAGTGGAACGGATCAACCAAATTTTAACCAGTTTCCTCCGGCACTTTGTTAATGCTCACCATTCCGACTGGGTGGATCTTTTACCATGGGCCGAATTTTCATACAATAATCACGAGAGCGAATCTTCCTCCAAATCCCCGTTTTTTGTAGTCAACGGTCAGCATCCTCGGATCCCGTTTCCTGTCTCCACCTCGGTGGACAATCCGGCTGCGGAATCTCTCATTAATGAATTTTCCTCCATTTGGGAAAGTACCAGATCCGCACTCCTTCAGTCATCCGAGCGGATGAAAAAACAGGCTGACAAAAGATCTGGATCCACCACAATTCCATCCTGGAGATAAGGTCTGGCTCTCGTCCAAATATGTCCGGCTCAAGATTCCTTCCTACAAGTTAGGGCCTCGGTTCATCGGTCCACTGGAAGGTATCAAACAAATCAATCCGGTGGCCTATAAATTGAAACTCCCGGCCAATTTGCGGATTCCTAACTCCTTCCATGTATCTCTACTCAAACCCGTGATACTTAACTCTTTTTCCAAGTCTACAGGTACGCCTCCTGCTCCGGTTTCCGCTGAAAACGAGTTTGAGGTAGAGAACATTCTGGCCACCAAAAGGGTAAGAGGAAAGACCTTTTTTCTAGTGGATTGGAAGGGGTTTGGTCCTGAGGAGAGAACTTGGGAGCCCCGGGAGAACATCCATGCCCCGCTCATCCTTGATAAATTTCTGTCTGGCCTAAAAAAGGGGGGGGGCCTAAAGGGGGGGGTACTGTAGCGTCGGCGTCCCTGTCTCCTGCTAGGCAGGGACGCCTTTCTCCTCACCTCTCCGCTCCGTGCCCGGCGTCTTCCTCCCGCTCGGCTGGCAGCGCGCGCTGCTTCCCGGCCTCTGTGCTTAGGGCGCGCGCTCCCCCTCTCTTAAAGGGGCCGCGCGCGCCGTCCTAAGGAGTCCCCGGCCAATGGCCGGAGGACCTCACCATATATAAGGAACTTCCTCCAAAATGGAGGTGTCCGAGCAATGTTGTTGTAAAGCCTTTCAACTCTGCTTCAGCCCTCAGGTTCCGTTACCAGTTACCTGCCAGATCTCTGCTTGATACCTACCTGATTCTGTCTGCCTTCCAACACCTGTCAGTCTGTCTATGGATCTGCCCGCCCGCTCACCTGGGATAGCTCACCTGCTACCTGTCTGCTAGCCTACCTGGAGGCTCTGCCGTCACTTGCCGTGACCATGTGCCTGTCCAGAGACTCCTGCTCGCTCACCTGGGAGCGCTCACCTGCTACCTGCCTGCTAGCCTACCTGGAGGCTCTGCCATCACTTGCCGTGACCACCTGCCTGCCCAGAGACTCTTGCCCGCTCACCTGGGAGCGCCCACCTGCTACCTGCCTGCTAGCCTACCTGGAGGCTCTGCCGTCACTTGCCGTGACCACCTGCCTGTCTAGAGACTCTTACCCTGCTGTCACCTGCCGTGACCATCCGCCTGTCAAGAGACTGTCCCTGTCACTTGCCGTGACCTCCTGCCCTTCTACCCAGAGACTGTCCTCGTCACTTGCCGTGACCTCCTGCCCTTCTACCCAGAGACTGTCCCTGTCACTTGCCGTGACTGCCTGCCCGCCTTCCCTGGGAGCCACTCGCTTCCTTACAAGGACTGCCCCTTTGTATAGTTGCTCTGAGGTTCCACCTCCCAGACCTGTTACACAAGGGCTGACTATTGCTGGCATAGATGCTAAGATGTTCATCTGGACAGCGGGTAATGTCTGAATCAGTCCAGTATTGTTTATTAAGGATATATGGTATCGTTGTCACCTGGGACCCAGGGTCCAGCAGTGCGTTCATCGGGATGCTATCAAGCACGACAGTTAGGACCGGTCATCCTCCCACGTACTTGTCTCGCTAGCTTTGTGGGCCTGGTCGTCTTACTCCTGGGGGTTGGCCCTCTGCCCCAGGGGTTGCTCATTTAAATTACAGAATCTTGCGTAGTGCCCCGCCTCTTGACAGCGGCAGCAGATGGGTTGTCTGTCCTGGTCGTAGCGATCGGTGTTCCTCCCTCTGGTCGGTGGAATTCTTCTGTGTCGTCGCCACGGGACATCATCTGGACTGGAAGCCAGCTGGAGCCTTTCCTTTGGAGACACTTGCATGGCCTGCATGGTTTTGGTTAGTGTAGCCACACTTTTGGTCAGCTCCTGGACTTGAAGGCATAGGTCTGCAAACGGGTCATTATCTATGGTCTGCGCGTCAGCCTCCACAGATGCTGGGGAAAAGGACGCCACCTCCTGGTGGTATGTGATAGCTGGGCGCCGGAGGGATGCAATGCCACCTGGGGTTGGTTCTCGTAGCACCTGGATGGCTCGGTCTTTAAATTGCGCAAAGTCCAGACCAGGGTTTTGCAGAGCCATAATGCGCAGCTGTGTCCGGTGAGCTTTAGACAGGAGCCCCTCAATAAACTGCTCAGTTAGAAATCTGTCCTCGTCTCGCACACAGTCGGAGTCTACCTGTTTAATGGCCCGCAGCGCCTCCTGCAGGTTAGAGCATAGTCCCGTACACTGTCCTGCACCCTTTGTTTGCACCCGTAGAACTTCATTTTAATTTCTGCTGCGGTGCGGGTGTCAAAGGTATCCTTCAACCAGGCCAGTATTTCCTTAACAGTGCCTTTGTCCCTGCCCGGCCAGGACTTCACTTCTCTCTGGGCTGCACCGATTAGCTGGCCTATGAGGATGCTGACTTTTTGCTCCTCAGACAGGGGGTACACTTTAAACAACTGCGCAGTCTCTCCTCAAAGTTGGTCAGGATGTGCGACTCCCCTGAGTACTGGGGCAACCACGCCGCCCCCGGTATATATGGCATTGATAACGGCATTACAGTGGCAGCACCCGTGCCCGTGGCTGTATCCTTTCCCAGGTTGGGCATCTTCCTCCCCCCTAGTGAACCTCAGCCAGGTCCTGGGTCTCTGCTGACGTACCAGTATGCTGCTCTGCAGGCGGGAGGGATCGCTTACTCGGCTGTTCTGTATCGGGCCTACTGCTTCCCCTCGGCAGACGGCAAATGATGTGATCACACCGTTCAGTAAAGTCTATGGCACACTGGACCCAGTTATACCGTGAATTCTGTTCATGACGCCAAGTTGACGCGCCCCCTGGGCCGCGGGGTACTCGATAGCCGGGCCGGTCGGTGCAGGGGTTGTCACAGTGGCAGGGACCTGGTCCATGACCCAGGGCGGTCAATAAAAAGGAGATTATATTTTTTATAGTTTAATGTTCGTGATGCCACCTGTGGTATGCGGCTATATAGAGCCGCCGCTGCGGTGCAGATCCTCTGGAGCTGATGGTGAGTTGGGACAGCTCTCAACAGGCAGAGCTTAGCTCCAGGGCAGGAAATGGTGATGTTATAGATGCTGCTGTGCAGTGTAGTGCAGGGGATGGCGCAGATAATAACCAGTCCACAACTTAACGGTGGTTTCCTCTTATCTTTACTTGCGGTGGTTAAGCAGACCGGGGCAAGGGTACTAGCTTGTAATAGAGGTCCGGGCTGCCTGGAAGCAAGTTGGGAATCCACCTCCCCAGGTGAAGTTGTAGGCCTTCCCTCTGCTCTAATCTATTTGGCCCTGCTGCTTGCAGCTATGCTGTGGCCCTCATCCCTGAGTAAAACGTCTTTGTGCTCACCCATATGGCAAGCAGCTCTGGCCTTCTTGGAGTGTCGCTCCCACATGGCAGTACTGGGCCCTCTGTGCTGTGGAGCCTCTGGGCATCTGATGGGGCCAGGAGACCTGCAGTCTTCTGCCCTCCAGTTTCTGCTGCTGGGCCTTCAGTGCCTCACAACCTCGGACTCCAGTGTCCGGTTCTTCTGCGCTTCTCTCCTCTGGGGTGAGCTCATACACAGCTCCACTCCCCAGGTCTTTCCTCTTCATTGTCCTGTCTTCAACTCCTCTCACAAACTCTAACTAACCCCGCCTCCAGATTCCAGTTGCTAAGGGGAGGAGCTCCCCTTGCTGGTCTGGAGCCAGGAAAGTGTTGCATGCTAGTATACCTGACTAGGGGACCCCTGCTTGCTTCCAGGCATGGCATCACCTCTTGTGAGGGAGGCAATGCCACTGTGGCAACCGGACCCCTGGGGTGCCACATAAGTGAGTGAAATCTTTGGCCTTGTACTATCCCTATATTTCTTATGTGGTCACTATTTTCTAGGGCACTTAAACTGGGCATTATTGTGAGGTTTGTTTTACCATCTAGAGGGCACACGGCAAGTGCTGTAATAGGGACACATACAATCACAGAGGCTCAGTATTGGATTATCTGCAGGATGAGCCATTTGTGCAGGTTGAGAATAGATGTTGTGTTGGTCTGGGCCAGATGGAAAAGACGGGAAAAGAGAACAATTTAATCAGAAAGAACGTCAACTGTAAGTTACTATATATAACTGTGCTGTGATCTCTTATATGTTCTGCAGGAGTGGCATATATCAAAATATAGTCACCATATGGCGGTAACATCAGTGCTGGTCTTTGTATAGAGATTATTTTCAGTAACAGTGCGGTCATCTGCTGAGGTTCTCCTATATCCTCTATTAGGGTGCGCCACCATAGTTGTGATCAGGGTTACCTGGTTGGGGGCCCCCCATGAACCAAAACCCTAGCTACGCCTCTGGTACCATGGAAAGTGGTGAGGAAGAAGTTCAAAATGTAAGCTGCACTGATTAATGAACCCCTGGCACAGCTTCGGATTGCCATCTAAGCGTGGTGGAGCGGCGAGTCGGGGTCCTGGATCTTGAACAAAGCAAACAGATGGAGAAGGTCCCAAAGAAGACACGGTTGCTTAAACATGGAGGGATTCTGGTGAGATGTTTAAAGCCTCCAGCTTTGTAGTCAGGGGCTGTAACTGCATCTTCAACCTCTCCTGCACGCTTTTCTGTCGGCAGAGCTCTTGGTACATCACCTGATCAGACAGGTGCCGGGAACCAGCGGATTCCATGGCCTGAGCAAACTGCCACAAACGTGGTTTGTGGAACCATTGTGCCACGGACCGCGGAGAGCCTGGAGGAGCGTGACTAAGCGAGCACCGGACAGTTTGCTAGAGCCTCTGATGGTGAGGTTAGACTTGGCTCCCAATGAATGCCAGGTGTCACTCCACAACAGACCAATGGGGGACGCGCAGCAGCTGGACCCAGTAGAACAGCAGGATGGTACTCAAAACTGGCAAGAAGGATAGCACCGGAGTGCGTCAGGCAGGGTCTGCACTGGGGTGCAGCAGGCAGGGTCTGCACCGGAGTGCAGCAGGCTGGGTCTGCACCGGAGTGCAGCAGGCTGGGTCTGCACCGGAGTGCAGCAGGCTGGGTCTGCACCGGAGTGCAGCAGACATAGTAGCGGGGACTAGTACGCAACCTTTACAACATAGACTGCAGAGCAGGAAGGTTGCTCAAGCACCTCCCCAACAGGGAGTAAACAATATATATGAAAAGTCCCACAGCCATTGGCTGGGGATGTAATAGCAAGTGTGCATGCTGGCCTTTCAAGAGGGCAGGGGCGTACACGAGCCCTAAGGACACGGCCGGAAGCACAGGTGAGTGAACTAACATACCGGAGTCCCTGCCTGTCAGGGCGGGGATCTGCTATGGCACTAACACCAGGTTAGTACGATAAGGAAACAAAACTTGAATTTTTATTTATTTTTACTAAAGGGAAAAGTTTTCAGACTTTGAATTTTTATGCCCTTTAAATGAGAGAAATATGTCACACAAAATAGTTAATAAATAACATTTCCCACATGTTTACTTTACAGCAGCACAATTTTGGAATCAAAATTTTTTTTGTTAGGAAGTTATAGCGTTTAAAAGTTTGACCATTGATTTCTAATTTTTCCAACAAAATTTACAAAAACATTTTTTTAGAGACCACATCTTATTTGAAGTGACTTTGAGGGGACTTTATGACAGAAAATACCCAGAAGTGAAACCATTCTAAAAACTGCACACCTCAAGGTGCTCAAAACCACATTCAACTTTATTAACCTTTCAGGTGCATCACAGGAACTTTTGGAATGTGGAAGAAAACAATGAACATTTAACTTTTTTCACAAAAATGTTATTTTAGACCCAATTTTTTTTATTTTCGTAAGGGTAACAGGAAAAAATGGACTACAAAGTTTGTTGTGCAATTTCTCTTGAGCACACTGATACCCCATATGTGAAGGAAAACCACTGTTGGGGCTGTAGGGATTTGTACTCATTTAGCCGCACATTGATGCAGTCCGCGGGTTCAAACAAACTGGTGGTTTATTTAGTGTCCATACACCAGTGAGGAAACAAAAGTAACACCCTTTTACTGGCACAAAAAATGAATAACAGAACAAAGCTCAAAATAACTAGTCCATGCAGCATGGCCTCAGCAGTATTAACAAAGTGCCTTTCTCTGCCTCCTTCAGGTTCTAAGCAGCAAATGCAAGGTCTGCTCACCTTGTCCAACAAACACAGACAGACTGAGACAGGCGCAGCTGTCTTAAATCGCCTTCCAAGACCTGGACTGGAGGTAAGTGAGCAGTTGTTCCCCCCAAGCTCTTTCAGCTGCTGGTAAAACCCGGCCCTGTAATCCGGGCCCATTAAACTCTTCTCATCACTATGTGTGCTGGAGCCTGCTTCTCCGGGTCCTACATCACCAAAGCTTGGCACTTCGGGGACATATACCTCCCGTTCACGACCTGTCCGGCAGCCAGCTTACATAACCCCCTCTACCCAAAGCCGGGGGGCTTGGCACATTCTGTCACCATACAATAAACCCTTGACAAGGCATCAGCATTCCCATGTTGTTTCCCAGGCCTATGCTCTACCTGGAAACTAAAATATTGTAGAGCCAGGAACCACCTAGTCACTCTGGCATTGTTCCCCTTCTTTTCTCGCATCCACTTCATTGGGGCATGGTCTTACACTAACCTGAACCTCCTACCTAACAGGTAATACCTCAGAGTGTCTAACGCCCACTTAATGGCCAAACATTCTTTTTCTACAATGGAGTAGTTCTCACAAATGGAGATCTTCCGACTGAGGTATATTGCAGGGTGTTCTTCTCCGTTAATCTCCTGGGACAAGACTGCTCCCTGCCCGACATCCGATGCATCCATCTGGACCACAAACTCCTTGGAGATGTTGTTTCCACCAAGACTGGCTGTTTACAGAGGATCAGTTTCAATTCCTGGAAGGCCGCTTCTACTTAGTCCCTTTCAGAAGATCCGTCAGTGGGGCTGCTATCAGGGCAAAGTTAGGGACAAATATTCGATAGTAGCTTCTTTGAGAGGGGCTGTTACCAGTTCAAGATCGCCTCGATCTTATTTATTTGCGGTTTTATTTCCCCTTTACCAACCACGTACCCTAGGTACTTGGCTTCCTCCATCCCCATGGCACATTTCTTCGGGTTGATAGTAAAGCCCGCCTTCCTTAGGGCATCAAGTATGGCTTGAACTTTGTCCTGATGACTTTCCCAGTCCTGTCTGAATACGACAATGTCATCTAGGTAGGCTGCTGCATACTTTTTGTGGGGTGCTAAGATCCGGTCCATAGCTCTCTGGAAGGTGGCCGGAGCTCCCTGCAACCCAAATGGCATCCTGACGTATTGATAACATCCGTCTGGCGTCGAGAAGGCTGTCTTCTCCTTGGCCTCTTTGGACAGGGGAATTTGCCAATTTTTTTTGGTGAGGTCCAGAGTGGTGATGTACCGAGCAGGTCCTAGCCTTTCAATAAGCTCATCTACCTTAGGCATTGGGTAGGCGTCGAACTTCGAGACCTCATTCAGCTTCCTATAGTCGTTGCAAAACTGCCATTCCCCATCTGGTTTTGGCAATAAGACTTTAGGACTGGACCATCCACTTTTGGACTCTTCAATGACTTCCAGGTTAAGCATTCGCCTCACTTCTTTTGAGATCACCTCTCTGTGGGCCTCGGGGATCCGGTATGGTTTTAGATTGACACGAACATGAGGCCCTGGGAGAACCTCATGCTCTATGACCTGAGTGAGTCCTGGCAACGCCAAAAACAGGTCTTTATTTCGCTGTAGCAACTCTTTGCACTGTTGCTTTTGGGCACATGACAGTGACTCTGCCACCTTGACCTCTTTCACATCGGCCTCAGCCTCAGCCACTAAACAGGGAGCTTCCATGGGCTCTCTATCTTGCCATGGCTTAATCAAGTTACATGGTAAATTTGGTAGGGCCTCCTCTTCCCCAGTTGGTGGATTTTATAGTTGACTTCCTCCACTTTCTCTACGGCCTCATAGGGGCCCTGCCACTTGGCCATGAACTTGCTCTCCACTGTGGGCACTAGCACAAGCACTCGATCTCCTGGGTTGAATGGTCTCACCCTGGCCGACCTATAATACACCCTGGACTGCACCTCTTGTGCCTTGAGGAGGTGCTCCCTCACAATGGGCATCATATGGGGAATCCTCTCTTGCATCTGGGCAATGTGCTCCACCACGCTCCTATAGGGAGTGGTCTCAGCTTCCCAGGACTCTTTCACCACATCCAGGAGTCCTCGAGGGTGTCGTCCATAGAGTAGTTCAAATGGGGAGAAACCTGTGGAAGCTTGGGGAATTTCCCTGATGGCGAACAACAGATAGGGAAGCAGACAGTCCCAGTCTCGGCCATCCTTTTCCCCTGCTTTCCTCAACATTGCTTTCAAGGTTTTGTTAAACCTCTCGACCTGTCCGTCCATCTGGGGATGGTACACGGAGGTTTTCAGTTGTGCAATCTGCAATATCTTGCACAATTCCCTCATGACCTTCAACATAAATGGAGTTCCTTGGTCTGTTATGATCTCCTTAGGCAACCCCGTTCTTGAAAACGAGTGGACTAACACCCGGGGCTATACACCTGTCAGAGGAGTTTCATAGTGGTACAGCCTCCGGATACTGTGTAGCATGATCTAATACCACCAGGATATACTGATGCCCTCGGGCGGACTTGACCAGAGGTCCCATTAGATCCATTGCTATGCGTTCGAATGGAACCTCGATGATGGGTAGGGGCACTAGGGGACTGCGGAAGTGGGCCACTGGGGAGGTTATCTGGCATGTGGAGCAGGAACGACAATAACTCTTTATTTCTCTATAGCAACCTGGCCAGTAGAATCTCCGTTCCTGAGTCTTGTCTGCACCCAGGTGACCACCCAACACATGAGAATGAGCCATGTCTAACACCCTGCGTCTATAGGGCCCTGGCACCAGCAACTGTTCTATTACCTCACCCCTTGGCTTGGTTACTCTGTACAGCAAATCCCCATTCACAGCAAAAGGAGGGAACGGTTCCTGAGGTATCTAATTTAACACAGAAACATTTTCAAAGGCCCCTTTTCAGAGTTAAATACCTGAGTTGGGCAGTTCCAAAGTTTCCCTCGGACACCTCCAGCTCAGGGATATTGGCATCAGGGGATGTTGCCTCATCCTCATCGCCCACAAACACACACATGGGAAACTCATCTACCATGTTCTGCGGGCAAGTTTCTTTAGGGGCGATCTTGCTGTCGTCCGAGCAACCAGGTGTCTCCACTTTCCCCCACATTTCCCAGAATAATGCAAAGTCACGTCCAATTATTATGGGATGCAATAGGTCCTTAACAACTGCCACTTCATGAGATGTGGTGCCACAGTCTGTGTTTACATCCACCTGGGCGACAGGATAGTTCTTAGCGTCCCCATGGATACATCGGACACCCACCACCTTCCCTGGAACTAGTCGATGAGGGAGTGTGGCCCTTATCATGGTCACCAAAATTCCTGAGTCCAATAGTCCAGAGACTTGTACCACGTTTACTGACACTGAGCATGCCTGAGGGCCCTCGCCATGTTGAGGAACCGCGCTGCAGGCGGGGTAGGCAAAATAGGAGCAACGCCAGCCCATGTTGCAGTCCATTGGCTCAGAGTTTATGGGACACCAGGCGGCAATATGGCCAGGGGTATGACATCTCCAACACACTATATTATGGGGTGGGACAATGGGCAGAAACTCAGACCCCTCCTGAATTCTAGGACGCCCCCCAGGTGGGGCTCTAGTTCCCTTCTTTTGGGTGTCCGCCACCTTTTGGGAACCCCAGTATTGAGAGGCTACGACCCCTTGTTTTCCCAACGAACTCTCAACCACCTGGTATCTTTCCACCAACCCCACCAAGTCATCGGCATTATGTGGATCTCCCTGGGCAACCCAGGATTGCACCGACTTCGAGAGAGAGTGTATTAACCTATCTATAATGACCTTCTCCACCATCTGTGCTGGGGAGGAAGATTCAGGTTGCAACCACTTTTCGACCAGGTGTAGGAGGTTGAACATCTGGGACCGGGGAGGTTTGTCACTACAATAGTCCCAGGGGTGCACCCATTGCACCCTGACAGTCAGAGTCAATTTGGCACCCAAGCGTGCCAAAATCTCAGTTTTCAGCTTAGCGTACTCTTTCGCGTCCTGCAAGGCCAAGTCATAATAGGCCTTCTGCGGCTCGCCTGTCAAATATGGTGCCAGTACCTCCGCCCACTGCTCTGGTGGCAATTTCTCCTGCTCTGCCATGCTCTCAAAGACAATCAGGAACGCCACAATGTCATCACCCGGGGTCATCTTTTGTAATACTCTTCTTACCGTCTTCCTGACGTGTGAGCCATCACCTGGATCTGAGGATGTGGCGGTCGTCCTGCCACGGATCTGCTCTGCCAAGATTTCCATTTGTCTTTGCTGCTGTTGGATCTGCTGCATCAGAAGTTTATTTGTTTCCTGCTGCTGCTCCGGTTGCTGCTGCCTGCTCTGCTGACTCTGCAGGTACTGATGCTGGAACTGCACCTGCTGTTGCTTAAGTTGCTGCTGATGCTGCGCTTGTTGCGCCTGCTGTGCCTGCAACAGATGTTTAAGCAGGTCTTCCATTTTGTCCGGCTACACTTGCTGGCTTATGGCCGACTTCACCCAGGACATATACGTCTTCTTGTAGCAGTCTCACTGCCGCTTGAGAACTGTGCCCGTGCTTCTAGCACCAATTGTAGGGATTTGTATTCAATGAGCCGCGTTGGAGGTAGGCACAGGTTCACACAGTGATGCAGTCCGCAGGTTCAAACAAACTGGTGGTTTATTTAGTGTCCATACACCAGTGAGGAAACAAAAGTAACAGTAAATAACAGAACAAAGCTCAAAATAACAAGTCCATGCAGCACGGCCTCAGCTATTTAAACAAAGTGCCTTTCTCTGCCTCCTGCAGAGTCTAAGCAGCACATGCAAGGTCTGCTCACCTTGCCCAACACACACAGACAGACTGAGAGAGGCGCAGCTGTCTTAAATCAGCCTTCAAAGACCTGGACTGGAGGTAAGTGAGCAGCTGTTCCCCCCCAGCTCTTTCAGCTGCTCGTAAAACTCGGCTCTGTAATCTGGGCCCATTAAATTCCTCTCATCACTATGTGTGCTGGAGCCTCCTTCTCTGGGTCCTACATCACCAAAGCTTGGCACTTCGGGGACACATACCTCCCGTTCACGACCTGTCTGGCAGCCACCTTACAGGGCACACGGCCATTTGACTTTTTAAATGTAAAATTTGTTTGAATAATTAGTGGATGCCATGTCGCGTGCTTGTGCTTAAGCCCTGATGTGCTTAAATAGTGGAAACCACCACAAGTGACTCCATTTTGGAAACTAGACCCCTTAAGGAACTTATCTAGACGTGTGGTGAGCACCTTGAACCCCAAGGTGCTTCACAGAAGTTTATAATATTGAGCCGTAAAAATACAATTTTCAAATTTTTCCCACAAAAATGTTTTTCAGCCCGCAATTTTGCATTTTCATAAGGGTAACAGGAGAAATTGCACCATGAAATTTGTTGTACAATTTCTCCTGAGTACGCCGATAATCCATATGTGGGAGAAAACCACTGATTGGACGCACGGCAGGGTTCGGAAGGGAAGGAGTGCCATTTGACTTTTTAAATGTAAAATTTGCTTGAATAATTAGCGGATGTCATGTCGTGTTTGGGTAGCCACTGATGTGCTTAAATAGTGGAAATCCCCACAAGTGACCCCATTTTGGAAACTAGACCCCTCAAGGAACTTATATAGATGTGTGGTGAGTACCTTGAACCCCCAGGTGCTTCACAGAAGTTTATAACGTAGAGTCATGAAAATAAAAAAATTTTACTTTTTCCACAAAAATGATCTTTTAGCCCCAATTTTTTTATTTTCACAAGGGTAAGAGGAGAAAATGAACGGTTGTTCAATTTCTCCTGAGTACGTCGCTACCCTATATGTGGTGGAAAACTACTGCTTTGGCGCACGGCAAGGCTTGGAAGAGAAAGAAGCGCTATGTTGGCTGGGATGGGTTGCAGACACCATGTCACAACTGAAGAGTCACTGACATGCCAAAACAACAAAAACCCCATTTTGTAAACTACACCTCTCAAGGAATTCATCTAGGGGAGTAGTGAGTATTTTTTAACCCTCAGGCGATACACAAACTTGTATAATATTGGGTGGGGAAATGAAATATTACTATTTTTTCCACTAAAATGTTGCTTTGACCCCAAGTTTGCAGTTTTCAAAAGGGATAATAAGAGAAAATGTTACATAACTTCTCTTAAGTACATCAGTACCCCATAAGTCGTTGAGAACTACTTTTCAGGCACACTGCAAAGTTCGAAGGGAAGGAGCGCCATATTATAGTGCAGATTTTACTGTTGTTTGCAGGTGACATGATCCACTGGGAGAGCCCCTAAGGTCCCAGAACAGCAAAAAAACCCTATAAGTGACCCCATTTTACAAACTACACCTCTCAATAAATTCATTTAGGGGTGCAGTGATCATATTGACACCACATGTGACTCACAGAAATTTATACCATTGGGCAGTAAAGAAAAAATAATTCTATTTTTTACCACAAAAAAAAAATTTTAGCCTCAGATTTTACATTTTCACACAGGGCAATGGGTAAAAATGGTGCCTAAACGTGTCACACAATTTCTTCTAAATGTGGCAATACCTCATATGTGGCTTGACAGTACCGCTTAGCCATACGGAAAGACGCGGGAGGGATGGAACGCTATTTGACTCTTGTAGAACAAATTATTGTAGAATAATTTGCAGACTCCATACACAGAGACCCTGAGACCCTAAATGCTAGAAGAGCAGAATCCTCCCTCAAGTGACCCCATTTTGGAAATTATACCTCTTTGAGAATTTACCTACAGGTGTAGAGACAATTTTGACTTCATGGGTGTTTTACAGAAACAAGGAGCAATGGATGCTGCTGAGTGAAAATTTCAAACTACTGTTGAAATGACCAGTATGTTGTAGTGACCAGTACGTTGTGCCCTGCTCATGCTTCTGGAGACATGCACCCATAAATTAGGCGAGCTCTCATCGCTACAGCAATGCCAAACATGTGGACCCTAAATGTACAGTAGTTTAGGCACATTGTGGGGCTCAGAAGGGAGGGGGGCATTTGGATTTGGGAGCACATAATTTTCTGAATTTCTTTTGGGGGGCAAGGGCCATTTCGCTTTTCCAGAGAATTTGTGCTACCAGTAACTTGGGAGTCCCTTATATTTTCGTTAACAGATGACAGACCTGAGTGGGGACTTGCTTTTTTTGTGGATTGAGTTGAAGCTTTTATTGGGAACATATTACATAACGTTTATCCAGCGCTCTAGGCAGTGCACTTACATCGAGATTTCCATCTAAATCTTCAAGTGATGTAATTCAGATGAAACCCCTCCGGGATTCATTCACTATAGTGAGGCAGTAGAGTTACTCTCGATTCAGTCTGGCCTCTGTTTAGCGGTGTCCTTTTTTTCAGAAGTGCACAAAACTGTGGCCGACCGCGCTTTTATGCACGTCTAAAAAAAACTGACACCGTGGGATCATAGGCCACGGTGCCTCCATCTACCTCATTACAGGAAATCTTCTGCTAGGGATTCCGTCTGAATCACGTATTTCCAAGATTTACATGGAAACCCCGGTGTAAGCACTCAGTGCAGAGCGCAGAATGAATATGAGCTGAGCCTTACTGCGTTGTTTAGGGAAGCAGAATGAACAAATTAGCAGCAGGTGAAGAATTGGTTTTATTTGTTTTTTACGCTGTTCCTCATGCAGTATAATTGATTAGACGGCTTTATTTTTCGGGTCAGTGCGATTACAACAATACCAGATTTTTATGTTTGGCTGTTGTTACACACTAAAAAAACACTTTGTTTTGTAAAATCTAGTTTTTGCTTCCCCATCTTTTGAGAGTTATAATTTTTCCATATTTCAGCTGACAAAGTCATGTAAGGGTTTGTCGTTTGTGTCACAAGTCGACTTTTTTTATTGGTACAGTTTTTGGGTACGTGACATTTTTTGATCGCTTTATATTCCATTTTTTGGGAGGTAGAATGAACAAAAAACAGCAATTCAGGATTTTTTTTTTTAATACCGTTCTGCATGTTGTAAAAATAATACGCCAGTTTTAATATTCTGGTCAGTACGTTTACAGCGATACCACATTTGTATAGTTTCTTTATGTTTTGGCACTTTTACACAATAAAAACTATTTTATAGAAAAAATAATTGTTTTTGCATCACTTTGTGCTGAGAGCTATAATTTTTTTATTTTTCGGCTGATAGAGCTGTATGGCGGCTTTTTTTTTGCTGGACAAGATGATGTGTTTAGCGGTACCATTTTTATTTCCATTTGGCTTTTTGATCGCATTTTATTCCATTTTTTGTTTGGCAGTATGATGAAAAAGCATAGCTTTTTGCTCCGTGTTTTTTTTTTTTTTACGGTGTGCACAGAAGGGGTTAATAAGTGTGACAGTTTTATAGATCTGATTGTTTTGGACGTGGCGATACCAAATATGTGTACTTTTTTGTTTTTGCATAAATAAACTGATTTATTGGTTTAATATTTTTTTTTATTTTTTTTATTTTGTGATTTTTTTTAACAGTTTGAAAACATTTTTAGACTTTCTTTTACATTTTCACTTAGTCCCATACAATTTTTATTTTACTGAGCACTGGTCTCATGCAATGCAATAGACATGTATTACATTGCATGAGAGCTGACAGTTTTACACTGTCAAGATCTCATGTTAGACTCAGCTGCTGGCTGAGTCTAGCAGGACACAATGCATGGCAGACCCGGAGGTCATCATGTGACCTCCGGCTGCCATGACAACGCCGGGTCCTATTATGGGGGCCGTCGAAAAGGTGAATGGATGACCCCCCTCTCCCTCTCACTGTCTCCTAAATGCCGTGATCGCTATGGATCGCAGCATCTAAAAGATAGCAAAGGGTTAACATCATTGGGACCTGATCCAATCAGGTCCCGATAATGTCTCCTGTCACTGCTACTGCTCTGCACTGCCAACCGCAGAACTTGCAGGACCCTTGGGGTCCTGAGCACTGCAAGACCTCTGACTGTTCATAAATGTTGGAGCTGCACAAAGCCCAGCAAGCGCTGAGGTGTAGGTACAGTGGGAGAACGGGAAGCGGTTAAAAAGAACCTGTTAGGAGGATTTAGCCCTATAAGCCCTGTAGCATCTGCTTCTTGTACAGGTCACTGATTATTCAGAGACTTGCTTCCTTTTTAAAATTACGCGCCTCCACCTTCATCGTGTAGGCGGTGCGTGCACAGTGTGAGTCTGTGGGTTTCATCCCTCATTTTCATTCTTTGCCTCATCTAAGGTTCCTTTACTATTAGGTCTATCAGGTTTATATTTGGTTTCTAACATCTCGTATACTATTTTGCTTCTGCATGTTATATCTGCTCAGGTACTTAGGCCATTTGGCTATTGATGATTATCATGTTTGTAACATACCTGGCGGCGTTCTTGCATAGGGCACCATCTCCCACTATGCAAGATCGCAAACTTGGTCATCAGTCCAGTCTGCTAGCCTGGCTTCTTTCCATGCTGTCTGCTTGCCTGTGTTCTGGCTGCTTAGGGCGGCGTCCCGGTCACTTCCTGTTTCTTGTAGCTCCTGTGGGCACACCCCTAATGCATCCTCAGCCTATTTCTGTCAGTCACTGGATATTTAGACCAGCTTCACATGGAAGCTGATGTCTGAGCAACTTCAACATTCAGTGTGCTCCTTGACTCTGAATGTGCCAGGTCCTGTTCTGTTTTTCCCTGCTTGTCCGCCTTCCTGGAGGCTGTATTCCCAGGCCTGTCTGAACACGCTCCTAGCCTGTTCGTTTCTGCCTCTGGGGGCCATATACCCAGGCTCGTTCCTGTATTTCGCTGCAGTTACAGTTCCTGTCTGAACTGTCTCCTAACCTGTTACCTGTTTTGTCCCTATGTCCATTTCCTCCCTTTTGCTGCAGTGTCTGAACCAGCACTTGGCTATACCTAGGCTTGTTCCTGTATTTCGTTGCAGTACAGTTCCTGTCTGAACTGTCTCCTAACCTGTTACCTGTTTTGTCTCTCTGTCCATTTCCTCTCTTTTTCTTCAGAGTCTGAACCTGCACCTAACTCCTACTCGTTGTCGCTGTACTTCTGTTTGTGAATTTGGAGTCCACTCGCTACTTCTTTGCAAGTACCTTGTGTGTATCTGGTTCTGCCTTTCCCTTCCAGTCTGTTCCGTGTGAACAGAGCCCTGTCCCCTCTGCTCTGTCTTTGCTCACCGCTTTGGTGGTTTATCTCTGCTCTGCTTTACTTACCGCTCTGGCGGTTTCTGCCCGCTCTGCTCTGCCTTGTCTACCGCACTTGCGGTTTCGCTCTGCTCAGCCCTGTCCACCGCATCTGCGGTTTCGCTCTGCTCAGCCTTGTCCACCACACTTGCAGTTTCACTCTGCTCTGCCTTGTCCACCGCATCTGCGGTTTCACTCTGCTCTGCCTTGTCCACCTCACCTGCGGTTTCACTCTGCTCTGCCTTTTCCACCGCATCTGCGGTTTCGCTCTGCTCAGCCTTGTCCACCGCTTCTGCGGTTTCGCTCTGCTCAGCCTTGTCCACCGCATCTGCGGTTTCACTCTGCTCTGCCTTGTCCACCTCACCTGCGGTTTCACTCTGCTCTGCCTTTTCCACCGCATCTGCGGTTTCGCTCTGCTCAGCCTTGTCCACCGCTTCTGCGGTTTCGCTCTGCTCAGTCTTGTCCACCGCACCTGCAGTTTCGCTCTGCTCAGCCTTGTCCACTGCACCTGCGGTTTCGCTCTGCTCAGCCTTGTCCTCCGCTCCGGTGGTTCTTCCGTGCTTTGCCTTGCTCACCGCTCCGGCGGTTCTTGCCTGCTCTGCTCTTGCTCTCTGCTCCAGGCGGCCTCGCTCTGCTCCAACCTGCTAGTGCCTCCCTGTCGGCACTCCAGCCATGCTTACCAGTACTCCCTGCCTGCATACCTGTCGTGCTTACCAGTGCCCGCCTGTCTGCATACCTGCTGTGCCAGGATGGAAGGCTGTTGAGTGTCATCATAAAGAAAGGTGGCTATATTGATCACTAATTTTTTTGGTTTTTGTTTTTGCATGTCAGAAATGTTTATTTCTAAATTTTGCGCACTGATATTGGTTTACCTGGTGAAAATAAACAAGTGAGATGGGATTATATTTTGTTTTTATTAAGTTGCCTAATAATTCTGCACAGTAATAGTTACCTGCATAAACAGATATCCTCCTAAGATAGCCAAATCTAAAAAAAAAAACACTCCAACTTCCAAAAATATTAAGCTTGGACATTTGGAGTCTTTTGGGTTGATTGAGAACATAGTTATTGATCAATAATAAAAATAATCCTCTAAAATACAACTTGCCTAATAATTCTGCACACAGTGTATATTGGCTTATGAAATTAGGTTCTAGTTTCATCACATCCATTACATATGTTACATTGTTTGGTCTTGTAGCCTTTTTGTTTTTAATACTTTGTACTGTCTTGGTTTGTTGCTTATGTATATAATAAATTTATATTTTTACAAAGTGATCTCCAGGCATTTGCATACTTCTTTGTTTTCTTGGTTAGCCGTCTCCATTATTTTGTGGGTGGCACGTGTACAGTTTGAGTCTGAGTCCTGTGTACAGAAATTCAGTAAAATGGCGCCGGAGGCAGAGCATGAGCAGATTGAGATTTTGGCTCGGTGAAAAATTCAACTGAGCCAAAATCTCGATCAACGCTTTAAATAATCAGTGACCTGTACAAGAAGCAGAGGAGACTGGTGGGGGGGAGGAGAACCAGTAGAAGACCCTGCCTCCATGTCCCACCCCGAAGCACAAAGCAGCAAAGAAGACCTCATTTTATCATAACTTCATAAGGTGAGTATTCAACAGCTCCTGACAGGATCCCTTCACATCAGGTATCAGATTATTCAGCATTACAGCACCATTATGGCAATATTGTTAGTTTATAGGGCTAAATCCTGCTGACAGGTTTTCTTTAAATGGTGAAACAAACCTCAGAAATTAGAAAAAGCGGCAGATGGTTGTGTAATAGAGTCATCACCTGTACATAATGATACAGGTTCAACTCAAAAACGGGAGCAGGGTTTAATTTTTTTATTTGCTGTATGTTGGGGTTACCCTTCAGATTTTTTTTAACCCCTTACTTTCAAAGCCTGTTTCCACCTTCCTGACCAGGCCAACCTTTTAAATTCTGACCAGCGTCACTTTACGTGGTAATAACTGTGGAACGTTTCAACATATCCTAGTGATTCTTAGATTGTTTTGTGTCATTCCATTTTAAGTGATCCAAATCTATTTTTTTTACCTGATATCTTAGGATATTTGTTTTCTTTGGTGTCTTTTTAAGTGCTATTTTAGTTAACTAAAAATTATAAGTTTTGAATTTTATCTTCATTAGTCACAAGACTGTTTGTTAATCTCCGTTGGATCATATTTCGAAGCGTGATTTTCTAAATACAGTCTCATCCTAATCATATGTTTAATACTAAATTAATAGGATCTATATTTGTAACACATTTTTAAATATACATGTAACAATTTTTTATTATTACGTCACTAATTGTCCTTTTTCAAGTTTTTAAAAATAGTACATTAGTTAAATCATTAAGCTAAAAAATAAAACAATATGAACTAGTATTAAACAATTAATAGTAAGTCTTTACACTGACCTTTTATCATCAGTTTGTCCTTTCTACTAGGTGATATGTAATCTTGTCACAATCTCTTACTAACAATGACCGTTTCCTTTTATGTCGGTATGTCTGCTGTTATGGGGGTTCGCTCCACTCGAGTTACTATATGATTTTTGTTTACTTTTAAAATCTCTGGTTTTCTTGGATACACAAAGGACGGTGATGGATCAGAAGGTGCAGAAAAAAGTTACTTATTCTCCTTCATTATCATAATCTTTGGAGAGTACGTTGGCCAGCCAGCAGTGCCGATCATATTCACAGATCACATAACCATTGCCAATCTTGTGCAACCTTTAATTACTTTATGGACTTCACTGTCACTGCTGAATGAAAAAATCCTTATTTTTTATTTCTGTTTCACTACGTGGAATTACAGCGTGCTATTGCCAAGTCCCTTTGATGGGCTATGCTTCCTGGAATCAATGTTTTAACAAACTCTCCTTTTCTTCGTAGTCTTGTTTGGTACCCGAGGCGTAGCTAGGGTTTTGGTTCAGAGGGGGTGAAACTTCTGAGTGGGCCCCTAACCGGGTAACCCTGATTACAACTATGGTGGCGCACCCAGATAGTGGATGTAGGAGAACCTCAGCAGATGACCGCGCTGTTACTGAAAATAATCTCTATACAAAGACCAGCACTGATATTACCGACATATGGTGACCATATATTGATAGATGCCAGTCCTGCAGAGCATATAAGAGATCACAGCACAGTTATATACGATAACTTACAGCTCACGTTCTTTCTGATTAAGTTGTTCACTTTTCCCGTCTTTTCCATCTGGCCCAGACCAACACGACAATGTCTCCATCCATGACTCAGAGTCTCAGGTCTGCAGAGATCACAACAAAGACACATTTGACTCTTTACATTTCAGGCCCCGTCCACATCTATTCCCAACCTGCACAAATTCCTCATCCTGCTGATAATCCAATACTGAGCCTTTGTTGCTGTATGTGTCCTTATTAGTGTTGAGCGAGTACTAAAATGCTCGGGTGCTCGAAGCTCGGGCCAAGCTCACCGTGATACTCGGGTGCTCGACCCGAGCAACGAGCCCAATGTTAGTCTATGGGAGACTCGAGCATTTTTGCGGTGGCACCCCCGGCAGTCCTTTAAAAGCCTAACAAGTGCCCAAAACGATAGTGACAGTGCTCAAATGACATGGGGACAGCATGGGGATCGCCCCAGGAAGCATTTATGACCCCCAGGTCACTGCTGTCAACAACGTGGTCAGAGGTATTAAGCCACTTTTATGGGCTCACAATAAAACGTTCAAAAACGAAAATGAAACTTTTTTCCTGTGAAATATGTTAAGGAACATCCTTTCCAGGGAAAAGACTTGTGTATAAGTTAAAATAAATGACCAAAAACAAAAATACTCCTCCACACCTTCGGATATGTTCACAAGTAGCATTTTTTATGCGTTTTTGCACTTTTGTATTGCTTTCAACTATGACAAATGCATTCACCGTGAAATGTCATTTTAACATTTTACAACCTTATCTGGCCATGTGCTGTGTGACACATGCATAAAGTGCTGAAAAGACAAGGGAACAGCATGGGGAAGACCCCTGGAAGCATCTCTGATTCCCAGGTCACTGTCTAAAAGTGTGCCCATCATAAGTGATCCTTACCGCATCAGAAGATGCAGACTTGCAACTATCCCCATGCAAGTTCTAGTCCCAGGGCAGTGTTCAATTGTACCTCCCCCATTCCTTGCAATACAAGCTCAAGTATGCAGCCTGCCACCCACCCACCCCCAGGCTGCAATACCATACTGCTTGCTTGCTTGCACTTTAAATTGGGCCTTTTAGGCATGTGGAGGCGGAATCTAGCCACCACGCCATGGCTGTGTCGGCGGCCTGGTATCCATACTCAGTCCCCAGCCGCCTGGTGGCCGGGTGTCCCCGCTTGCTCCCCAGCCTCCAGGGGGTGGCCGGGTGTCCATACTCGGTCCCCAGCCACCCCTATTTGTCCCGGTAACCTTTCCCACACTTTTCTTAGCCTGGCCTGCTTTAGGGCAGCATTGGCCGAGCCCACCGGACTATCAGACTCCCCCGGTGGGCCCTGGCTTCTCCATCAGGGTAGTTGAGAGTGCCAAGGTGAGGAGCATGATGAGGATGATAGAAGTTAGCATCTGCTTTGTTTTGTTGTAATGCAAGCGCGTGTATGTAGTAGCGGCTAGGCCTGAGTTGGTCAGCGTTTTGGCGCATATCCTACCTCCTCCGAGGATTGCTGGATGTTTTCCTGCTACTATCCAAGTTCTATGACTCCCGTTAAAACAAAGCTTCAGGTGATAAATGATGGATAAGGTAGTGGCAAAGGAGAAAGAGCAGGAGGAACAGGGACCATTCACATCAATATCAGGCCAGTCAACCAGATGTGTCTTGTAGGATATATGTTTCTGTAACAAAAGGAGCGGTTCGGCTACACAGTTATAGGGCATACAGTGAGTGCAATGCCTACCGAAAATTTCGAGCCACTCCAATGCCCTTTGGAAATGACATGGAGGTCAGAGGGCGTTAACTAAACCTTTTTTTCCATTTATAGCAACTGGGTCTCCCGTGCACAGTTGGCCTAAGCAGTGAATGGAAGGCTTTCCAAAAATTATGAGGAACTGCAATGCCCCTTACAAGAGCCATGTGTGGCACCCCAGGGGTCTGGTCACCACAGTAATAGAGATATTACGTCGGAGAGCAAGTGGGAGGTTTCCTGGTCAGGATCCCTTAAACATGCAACATCCTCCTGCCCCAATCCTGGGAGGGGAGAATTCTGCCCTTATAAACTGGATCTGGGGCGGGGTTGAGTGAGTCAGAGAACAGTCAGAGTCAGAGTGAGAGCAAGGGAAAGTAACAGCAAGGAGCTCTGTAGGAGCTAGGAGCTAAAGACCAGGGGCTGGAAGCTGAGCAGAGCTCGCCCTGGCAGAAGACAATAGGAACCGGACACAGGAGTCCGAAGCTGTGAGGACTTATATATCCAGCAGCAGAAACCAGCCAGCAGGGGATTTCAGGTCCTCTGGCCATAGAAGTCCGGAGGCTCAGTCACAAGCAAGGGACCAGCACCGCCGTCGTGGAGTGGAGGCTAACAGAAGGCCCCAAGTCACCAGCCATACGGGTGAGCACTACACGGTACACTCAGGGACGTGGGCTACTTCTACCCGCTTACAGCAAGGTAGCCAGGAAGAGTGCAGACAAACGGGGAGGCCTACAACTCCACCTGGCCAGGGGAACTCCTGCTTGCTCACAGACTGACCAGGCCTCTTATGCTAGCCAGTACTCCCGGGAGGGTCTACCTTATAATCATCAGTAAAGACCCTGAACTGCACTGCAAAGACTCTGAGTCATTCCTGCTTTGCTCGTGCACCATCACCCCCATCATCCACACTCACTGCCCTGAGGCTATACTCCTCCCGAGGGGAGTTATCCCATTCTATGCTGGGCACACAACACCAGCCTCAGCGGTCTGCCTCGCAGCGGTGGTACTCCCTGACCGCAATCCACGGGTGGCGCAGTCGGAAAATTAACCTCAAAACCTAAGAAAGACTGCCACTGGTCTGACCAGCCTGAGCCACGGGACCAGGTCACCGCCACGGAGACTACAGACCCCAGAGACCCGGCACCGGGTATCCCACACACGTGTACACACGGCCCAGGGGGCGCGTCACATGCAGTACAGCATATTACAAACATAAGTCCCATTATTGGGGAGTGGGTGTCCCATAGTATTTCCTTATGCTTTCCCAGCAAAAGCTGCCAAAAATTAGGACGGAGCAACTTGCAATGCCCCTTACAAGAGCCATGCAGTACAGCATATTACAAACATAAGTCCCATTATTGGGGAGTGGGTGTCCCATAGTATTTGCTTATGCTTTCCCAGCAAAAGCTGCCAAAAATTAGGACGGAGCAACTTGCAATGCCCCTTACAAGAGCCATGCAGTACAGCATATTACAAACATAAGTCCCATTATTGGGGAGTGGGTGTCCCATAGTATTTGCTTATGCTTTCCCAGAAAAAGCTGCCAAAAATTAGGACGGAGCAACTTGCAATGCCCCTTACAAGAGCCATGCAGTACAGCATATTACAAACATAAGTCCCATTATTGGGGAGTGGGTGTCCCATAGTATTTGCTTATGCTTTCCCAGCAAAAGCTGCCAAAAATTAGGACGGAGCAACTTGCAATGCCCCTTACAAGAGCTATGCAGTACAGCATATTACAAACATAAGTCCCATTATTGGGGAGTGGGTGTCCCATAGTATTTGCTTATGCTTTCCCAGCAAAAGCTGCCAAAAATTAGGACGGAGCAACTTGCAATGCCCCTTACAAGAGCCATGCAGTACAGCATATTACAAACATAAGTCCCATTATTGGGGAGTGGGTGTCCCATAGTATTTGCTTATGCTTTCCAAGCAAAAGCTGCCAAAAATTAGGACGGAGCAACTTGCAATGCCCCTTACAAGAGCCATGCAGTACAGCATATTACAAACATAAGTCCCATTATTTGGGAGTGGGTGTCCCATAGCATTTGCTTATGCTTTCCCAGCAAAAGCTGCCAAAAATTAGGATGGAGCAACTTGCAATGCCCCTTACAAGAGCCATGCAGTACAGCATATTACAAACATAAGTTCCATTATTGGGGCGTGGGTGTCCCATAGTATTTGCTTATGCTTTCCCAGCAAAAGCTGCCAAAAATTAGGACGGAGCAACTTGCAATGCCCCTTACAAGAGTCATGCAGTACAGCATATTACAAACATAAGTCCCATTATTGGGGAGTGGGTGTCCCATAGTATTTGCTTATGCTTTCCCAGCAAAAGCTGCCAAAAATTAGGACGGAGCAACTTGCAATGCCCCTTACAAGAGCCATGCAGTGCAGCATATTACAAACATAGGTCCCATTATTGGGGAGTGGGTGTCCCATAGTTTTTGCTTATGATTTCCCAGCAAAAGCTGCCAAATTTAGGACGGAGCAACTTGCAATGCCCCTTACAATAGCAATGCAGTACAGCATATTACAAACATAAGTCCCATTATTGGGGAGTGGGTGTCCCATTGTATTTGCTTATGCCTTGCAAGCAAAAGCTGCCAAAAATAAGGACGGAGGAACTTGCAATGCTGGTACCCTGGTGGTATAGTGGGGTGGAGGCTGAGGATAAGGAGAAGAAGATTAAACAGCCGAAACGATGAAGCATATACCCATGTGTGGGTGTGAAGCGGTGCATGTGAATACACCTCCCGAAATAACACAGTGGATTTGACTTTATGTTACTCTGCTGTCATTTGGTGGTGATGAGAAGTCTGGCCCAATCCAGCCCTTGTTCATTTTGATAAGGGTCAGCTTGTCAGCATTGTCAGTTGACAGGCGAGTGCGCTTATCAGTTATAATATAATTGTCAGTTAGCGGCACTAAAAACACGCTCCGATAACACGCTAGCGGCAGGGCAGGCCAGGACTCCCAAGGCGTACAGAGATAGTTCATTCCAAGTGTCCAGCTTGGATACCCAATAATTAAAAGGCACAGAGGAATCACGGAGGATGCTGGTACGATCGGCAAGGTACTCCCTCACCATCTTTTGAAACTTTCCACTCCTTGTGAGAGTACCCCATGCCTCAGGGCCTGTAAGCTGGGCGGGTGTCAGAAAACTGTCCCAGAACGTTGACAGTGTTCCCCTGCCTCTGCTGGATTGGAGTTGCATCTCTCTCGCCATGTACGCCTTGGTTGGGCAACGAACTGTGACCTCTGCCGCTAGCGTGTTCAGATGGGAATTTTTTTAAGAGTTCTGCAGCAAGGGCCTTCTGTTATTGCCCCATTTTTGTAGACCTCTCCACCTCAGGAATAAGAGAGTGAAAGTTCTCCTTGTAGCGGGGGTCTACAAGTGTCACCAACCAGTAATGACTGTCACCCAACATTTTGACAACGCGAGGGTCGCAGTTAAGGCAGCGTAACATAAAGTCAGCCATGCGTGCCAGACTGGTAATGGGCAAGATTTCCGTGTCCTCACCAAGATGACGACTGACCATGCTCTCCTCCCCCTCCTCCTCCTCTTCCTCCTCCCCCCTGTCCTCAGGCCACCCACGCTGAACCGACGGTATGACACTTGTACAGGTACTACCGTCTACAACGCATGATAGCAGCTCCTGTTCTTCCTCCTCCTCCTCTCCCTCATTGTCCCCCAATGCACGTTGGGATGAGATGAGGCTGGGCTGTGTGTAATCGCCCGCTACGGCTTCTTGATCCATCTCATCATACTCTGGCTGCAATGCCTCCTCTTTAATTCTCTGCAGAGAGCGTTGCAAAAGACAGACAAGTGGGATGCTGACACTAATGATGTCATCATCGCCACTCACCATCTTGGTGGCCTCCTCAAAGTTTGTCAGGATGGTACATATGTTAGACATCCAGGTCCACTCCTGAGGTCTTATGTGTGGAGTCTGACCTGAATATCGACTGCCTTGTTGCAGCTGGTACTCCACAACTGCTCTGTTCTGCTCACAAATCCTTTGCAACATGTGGAGGGTAGAGTTCCAACGTGTGGGGACATCACACACCAGTCGGTGTGCCGGAAGCTGCAAACGCTGCTGCAACACAGCAAGGGCGGCGGAAGCTGTAGCCGATTTGCGAAAACGAGCTGACAGGAGGCGTACTTTCACGAGCAGATCTGGCAACTCGGGGTATAATTTAAGAAACCGCTGAACCACGAGGTTAAGCACATGAGCCAGGCATGGTACGTGTGTGATCTCACCTCGCCTCAGAGCCGCCACCAGGTTACGGCCATTGTCACACACGACCATGCCGGGATGTAGGTTCAGCGGTCTCAGCCACAGATCTGCCTGCTCTTTCACAGCTGTCCACAACTCACAAGCAGTGTGAGGCTTATCACCTAAGCTTATGAGTTTCAGCACAGCCTGTTGCCGCTTGGCGGAGGCAGTACTGCAATGCTTCCAGCTTGTAACTGATGTGGTGATATCTGAGATGGAGGCTGAACATGAGGAGAAGGAGGAGGAGAAGGAGGAGGAGGAGCTGTACACTGTGGGGGCAACTCTGACTGACATAGGGCCCGCAATCCTCAGTGTGGGGAGGATGTGTTCCGTCCCAAGGTCCGACTGGGTCCCGGTTTTCACTATGTTTACCCAGTGTGCCGTCAGAGAGATGTACCGTCCCTGGCCACAAGCACTTGTCCACGTGGCCGTTGTCAGGTGGACTCTCCCAGTAACTGCGTTGTTGAGGGCACGGCAGATGCTTTGGGACACGTGCTTGTGTAGTGCGGGGATGGCACACCGGGCAAAATAGTGTCGGCTGGGGACCGAGTACCGAGAGACGGCCACCGCCATAAGATTGCGGAAGAATTCCGTCTCCACCAGCCTAAAAGGCAGCATTTCCAATGCAAGCAGTCGTGAAATGTGCGAATTTAGGACTGTGGCCTGTGGGGCGTTAGCTGCGAATTTCCGCTTTCATTCAAAGGTCTGGGATATGGACAATTGAACGCTGCGGTGGGACGTGGACGTGGACGTTGATGCTGTTTCTTGAGAAACTGCCATAACAAGTGAAGACTGAGAGGAGGGGTATCTTTACATGCAGTATGGACAGGGGATTGCCTTGCACACACAACAGGGGGTTCTATTGCATGCACAACAGTGGAAGAAGCAGTGGTGACACCCGCTGACACTGGTCGTGGACCCTGGGTTTCGCCCCACAAAGTCGGGTGCTTTGCTGCCCTGTGCCTGATCATGCTGTTGGTGGTCAGGCTGGTAGTTTTGTCACCCCTGCTGATGCTGGCATGGCAGGTGGAACATATGGCCTTTTTGAGGTTATCAACAGAGTCTTTAAAAAAATTCCAGACTTTGGAATAGTGTTGAGCCACCCCCGTAGTGTTCGAGTTCGGTTCGGTTCGTCGAACACCCGTGTGTTCGCCGAACTGTTCGTCGAACTGTTCGTCAAACACCTTCGAACACCGTTAAAACCAATGGCAGGCAAACAAAAACACATAGAAACACATAGAAAACACCTTCAAAGGTGTCCAAAAGCTGACAAACTGCTCAGAAGACACAACTAACACATGGAAAAGTGACAAGTACATATAGTCATGCGAAAAGAAAAGAGGTGGAGGAGTAAAAGGAGGGGGAGACACAGATATAGGCATGTCATGCCCTTCTAAAATCCAAAAAGTGAGAAGCAGACACGTTCAGTCCTCTCCTGCCCGTGCCACCTCCGTGTCGCCGGGTTTGTGCCAGAGCCGCGGTGAACCCTGACGGCCAGCCCCCCTCTCCCAATAATGGTGCCTGTCCGCTGGTGGGTCGAGCTAGCCCCCCTGTGGTGGAGGCAGCTCTATGCTTTTTAATTTAAATTGTCTCTCTAATTTGAATGAATACACTTTAAATCCATTTACAAGGATCTATTGGAGGGCAAGTCTCATGCCAGCAGCCGCGTAATTCCAGCTCCAGTAGCGTCCACTAAAGCTGCTGCAGTTAAAAAGCTTTTATAAGGATCGAGCTCGGCTGTCCACCGCAAGGCATCCTACTGCCAGTCCCAGCCCCTATGCCTTGGGGTGCCTCCTGATGCTCTTCACTGAGTATCCCGTGGTCCCGAAGCATTTCCTTTGAAAAAATTAAGTGTCCAAACTACAGGTGGTGTAGCTTGCTTAACAGCGGATAATGCGCTGACTAGCAGACACTGCTACTAGGCACAAAGTATTTCCTGGGCTAGATGCAGTTAAAAATTTGTAATTAGATACTCTCGTTGGATGCTGAGAAAGCATTCCATAGAGTCTCCTGGCACGCCATATATGATTCTCTTAAAAAGCTTGGGGTAGGGGTCTAGGGGACCCTTTTATAGCCAAAATCACGGCCCTGTATCACAATACGTCACCTAGGCTGAAGATAAATGGAACTGTAGCACCCTGAGGGCTCGGTTGCTACAGAGGTATTGCACCTCACCCAGAGGTGTGATATCTCACTCTCAGGTAAGGATGGAGTGTGGATCAGGACCCGACACCTGCATGCATTACACCACATTGCCGTGGGGCAGGGCGACCAATATGCCTCTGAGATGGGCACGACAGTCCCTGTCCCTGGCTGGAGTGGGGGGAGGGAACACTGAGGAAGGGGAACCCTGTAGTGCAGGAGCAGGGAGGAAGCAGTTCCTGGGTGCATTGAGAAGGGAGTATAAAAGGTGGGCACCATCTTAGTTCAGTGCAGAGAAGTCTGAGCAGAAGTGGCAGGGAGCAGGGGCTCTGCATGAGCTCTGCTCCGGAGGCGGGCCTAGTAACAGAGGCCCAGGCCTGGAAGAGGGAGAAGGAAGGAAGAGGAGCGGAGAAGGCTCCAGGAGCGAGGAATGAAGGGATCCCAGGGGTGCGGACGGGCGAGTCGCCACCGCACGCCCGAATCCACCTGCGTTGAGGGGTCAGGCCAAAGGGGGAGACCGGTCCCCGAAACTAGTGGAGGCAGGAAACGACCCTCAGCTAGAAACCGGAGGCTGTGACATTTTATGTGGCGCAGCCCCTCGCTACACCCGCTAGGAAGGCACCACATAGGGTCAGGGAAACTGGCTCCAAGTTTACCAAGAGGAGGCCCGAGGCAGCCGGACAGAAGGGTTGGTAAGAAAGGCCAGACAAAGGACGCACAAAGGGGGTCCTGTGAAGCGCTCCAAAGTTATCTGGGAGTTGTCTGAGCCCCTCACCTGGTGAGCACAGTACGACGTGGGCAGCCGTTACCTGCAGACGTGGTCTGGATAATAAGAACTGTGAGTAAAGGCCCTGGACTGCATCACTGACTCCGTGTCGTTACTGCTGCTGCCCTGCACCATCACCCCCATCCTCCGCATACACTGCCCTGAGGCAGTTATGCTACGCTCTGCTGCACCCACAACACCAGCCTCAGCGGTCTGCCCTGCAGCGGCGGTTCACTCTGACCGCAATCCACGGGTGGCGTAGTCGGACATTTAAACATCAAAACCACATAAATAGTTCCGCCACTGGTTTGACCACCCTGAGCCACGGAACCGGGTCGCCGCCACGAAGACTACAACCACCAGCATCCACCAAAAAGGGTCCGGCTCCGGGTGTCCCAAGGCCCAGGGGGTGCATCAGAACATTTTCATCACCTTTCACAATCACCAATGGGACAAGTCAGGGATGTCCTCTGTCCCCTCTCTTATGCATCCTAGTGACGGAGCACCTGCTCTCATCAATTCGCCATAACCCCAATATTAGGTGGATTGAGGTGGGAGGCACTGAGTACAAGTGCTCTCTATTTGCTGATGATGTCCTAGTATATATCACTCAATCACATATATCCATCCATGCTGTTATGGCTGAAATAGATCACTTTGTTACATGGTCAAATTTTAAAATCAATGCAGCGAAGTCTGAGGCCCTCGATGTCTCCCTCCCCGAATCCATATAGGATTCCATCCAGTCCAACTTTCCCTTTGCCTGGCCCTCACAGGGTATCAAATACTTAGGAATTCCTATTCATAGAGACCTCTCCCATCTATGTTATCTTAATTTTGGGCCCTTTATTGAACAACTCCATACAGACCACGGTTGGCAAGTTAGAACTGTAAGATTCACTACGTGAACCACTGGTGTTTTGTGGAAAAGCACATGTACACTGTGTTCCAAATTATTATGCAAAAAGTGTTTAGGAGTGATAAGGGAAGAATTTGTTTGTCAGTTAAACTCATTGATGGTGATGTGTGTCAGGGCTCTTTATATCACTGTAAGCAATTGCAGACACCTGTGCTAATTAGTTTGGCAGGTGTGTCCAATGAAAGGCAAGACTACTTAAGAAGGCTGTCTCACATTATTAAGCAGCCTACATTTTCTGCCAAAATGGGAAAGAAAAAGGATGTGTCGGCTGCTGAGAAGCAACAAATTGTGGAGTGTTTAGGTCAAGGCATGACTACAATCAACATTGTGCGATGATCAGGATGAAGTGTCTTGGCAATCAAGAAGTATGTAGCTGATTCACAGTACACACGTGTGCGTGCTGATAAGGGCAAATTGAGGACTCTTTCCTACAGGCAATTACGTCAGGTTAAAAGAGCAGCGGCAAAAAAGCCTTGTCATAGCAGCAGACAAGTTTTTGAAGCGTCCCCCGAACAACAAGATGCAGAGTCCTTCAGAGGTTTGCAGCTGTGCATACGCCATCCTGTCGACCTCCTCTATCCACTTCACACAAGCAGAAACGGCTCCAGTGGGCCAAACATTACATGAAGACTGATTTCAAAACTGTTTTGTTCACGGATGAGTGCCGTGCAGCGCTCGATGGTCCAGATGGATGGAGTGGAGGATGGCTGGTTGATGGACACCCCACGCAAACACGGCTACAGCGCCAACAAGGAGGAGGTGGAGTAATGTTTTGGGCTGGAATCATGGGGAGAGAGATTGTCGTCCCCCGAACAACAAGATGCAGGGTCCTTCAGAGGTTTGCAGCTGTGCATACGCCATCCTGTCGACCTCCTCTATCCACTTCACACAAGCAGAAACGGCTCCAGTGGGCCAAACATTACATGAAGACTGATTTCAAAACTGTTTTGTTCACGGATGAGTGCCGTGCAGCGCTCGATGGTCCAGATGGATGGAGTGGAGGATGGCTGGTTGATGGACACCCCACGCAAACACGGCTACAGCGCCAACAAGGAGGAGGTGGAGTAATGTTTTGGGCTGGAATCATGGGGAGAGAGATTGTCGGCCCCTTTAGCATCCCTGAAGGCGCTAAAGATTAACTCCATAATGTATGTGGATTTTCTCAAACAGCACTTCCTGCCATGGTTCAAGAAGAAGAACCGTGTATTTCACAGCAAGATCATTTTTTTGCATGATAATGCACCATCTCATGCTGCACATAAAACATCTGCATCTCTGGCTGATATGGGCATAAAAGGGGACAAACTTATGGTGTGACCCCCATGCTCCCCTGACCTCTACCCCATTCAGAACCTCTGGAGCATCATCAAAAGGAGTGTCTATGATGGCGGGAGGCAGTTCACATCTAAGCAACAGCTCTGGGAGGGTATTCTGTCCTCATGCAAAACAATTGAAGCAGAAACCATCCAAAACCTGACAAATTCAATGGACGAGAGAGTTCAGAAGCTCCTTTCGAACAAGGGGTCCTATGTGAAAATGTAACATCACCTAGAATAAAGTTTTAAGTTGAAAACTGTTTGATTTCAGTTTCTAATAACCTGCTAATGCTTATAATTTCAAAAATGACCATTTTTTTGGTCTTTATTAAAATGAAAATGTTGATCGAAAAGTTTGGGGGATCTAAGAGTGTGGCAACCCAGTAGTCATGATTACTTCGAATTCTGACAATATGAGGGTCATGTTGCAGGTAGTGCAGCAAGAAGGCACTTATGTGTCTTGCGCATCTCGGAGCCCCAAAATTATTTTCCGGGCTAGATGCAGCTAAAAATTATTATTAATTTTAAATCTGGTGGAGCTTAGTATAGATGGCCTAATAGGATCAGTGCTGCACACTGCTACAAAACCCAAATTATTTTCCAGTCAAGATACAGATAAACATGATTAGTAATTTTAAATCTGGTGGAGCTTATTATAGATGGCCTAATAGAATCAGTGCTGCACACTGCTACAAAGCCCAAATTATTTTCCAGCAAAGATACAGATAAACATGATTAGTAATTTGAAAGCTTAAAACGGTTGGTAGGGTCATTTTAACCAATCATCAAGCTTTTACTCTCCCCAGGATGACACAGGGGTAGAAAAGTCGTTTCGGATCCATGATTTGTTCATCTTTATGAACGTGAGTCTGTCTACATTATCAGTGGAGAGCCGCGTGCGCTTATCTGTCAGCACACCACCAGCAGCGCTGAACACACGTTCAGACAGAACGCTGGCTGCGGGGCATGACAAGATCTCCAAGGCGTAAGTGGCTAGCTCCGGCCATTTATCCAGATTGGAAGCCCAAAAAGAGCAAGGGTCCAGTGACACAGTCATGGCTTCAATGTTTACTTGGAGATACTCCTGTACCATCGTCTCTAGGCGTTGACTATGTGTCAGACTTCTTGTCTCCTGTGGCCTTGCAAAGGATGGGCTAAAAAAGTGGTGAAATGATTCCGCAAAATTGATGTTACCAGCAGATACTGTGGTTCTGTTACGGTTTGAGTGCTGAACACTTGACGGTCCCACGGTTGGCAAGTTGGAACTGTGAGATTCACTACGTGCACCACTGGTGTTTTGTGGAAAAGCACATGTAAGATTCTGCAACAGTCTCTGCTGATACTCCTGCATGCGTGCATCCCTTTCTATGGCAGGAATAATTTCTGCAAATTTACTTTTGTACCGGGGATCTAACAGTGTGGCAACCCAGTAGTCAGGATTATTTCTAATTCTCACAATTCGAGGGTCATGTTGCAGGTAGTGCAGCAAAAAGGCACTCATGTGTGTTGCGCATCCAGGAGCACCAAGTCCCTGTTGTGTTGGTGGCGAGGTAACAATCATGCTTCCTTCCTCTGTCCTCTCCCCCCAACCTCGCACAACAGAAATGTGATCAAGGTCTCCCTCATCTGATGAGTCTTCCATCAGTTCGTCCTCCACTTCTTCCTGGGCTCCTGCACCTTCCTCACTAGTTTGGCTGCTACCATGCGCCCTGGTAAAACCATCTCCCCCACCCTCACATACCTGCCGCCGTGGTGCTGCCGACCATCTGGACCTTGCAGATGTTAGCCCTTCCGCATACAACTCCTCCTCCTCTACTTCCTCCACCTCCTCTTGTGCCACCACCTGACTCCGAATTCTGTTTAACATGTGCTCCAGCATGTAAATCACAGGAATAGTCATGCTGATAATGGCATCGTCAGCACTAAACATCTTCATCGCCATTTCAAAACTGTGCAGAAGGGTGCATAGGTCCCTGATCTGAGACCACTCCTCCAGCGTGATTTGCCCCACCTCTGGATCTCGTTGGCCCAGGCTATACGTCAGAACGTATTGCACCAGGGCTTGTCGGTGCTGCCACAGTCGCTGCAACATGTGCAGAGTTGAATTCCACCGGGTAGGCACATCGCATTTTAGCCGGTGAAGTGGCAGGCCCAACGACTTCTGTAGAGATGTAAGTCGCTGAGCTGCGGGATGCGAATGGCAGAAGTGAGCACACAGCGACCGTGCCCTTTGCAGAAGGCCATCTAGTCTGGGATAGTGGGCTAGAAATTGCTGGACAACCAGGTTCAACACGTGAGCCATACAAGGCACGTGTGTGACATTGCCCCGGCGAAGGGCCGCACCCAGGTTTGCAGCATTGTCGCACACGGCCTTCCCTGGTTTCAGGTCCAGTGGAGACAACCATTCATGAAATTGGTTCTCCAGAGCTGACCACAACTCCTCAGCTGTGTGACTCACATTTCCCAGACATTTCAAAGTAAAAACCGCCTGATGACGTTGAGCCCTACTGCCAGCATAGTAAGGAGGTGTGCAGGATCCCTTCTGCGCAGTTAGAAAGCTTGTGGTATGACCAGACAGGCTTTGGGTGCAGGTGGAAGACCGAGAGGAGGTTGAGGAGGCAGAAGCAGTGGAGGAACTTTGACATAAAGAGGATTGACGCACAACTCGTGGGGACGGCAAGACTTGGACAGCAGCCCCTTGTCCTGCTGTCACCATAGTTACCCAGTGCCCAGTCAGCGACATGTAACGCCCCTGTCCATGCCTACTCGTCCAAGGGTTTGTGGTGAAATGCACCCTGTCACACACAGAGTTTCTCAAAGAAGCGGTGATGTTGTGTGCGACATGCTGGTGGAGCTCAGGCACACCTTTCTTTGAGAAGTAGTGCCGACTGGGCATCTGGTACTGGGGCACTGCGACGAACATAAGGTCTCGAAAATCCTCTGTGTCCACCAGGCGGAAAGGCAGCATTTTTGTAGCCAAGAGCTTGCAGATGGTGAAATTCAACCTCTTAGCTTTCTCATGGCTAGGAGGAAATGGTCTTTTACTTGTCCACATCTGAGGGACCGAGGGCTGGCTATTGTGCTTAGACGGGGTTGATAAGGGTGTCCCCGGCAAACTGCCGGTCTGTGAGGAAGATGCAGGCGGACATGTTAGGTTGCCTTGATCCAAAGGTGGTGCTATCGATGTCGGACAGCGCTCAACACCAGCTGGTGTTACCACCTCCAAAGAAAATGATGACCTGCCAATCACGCTGGCTGTTGCAGGTAAAGAGGTGGCAGGTCTGCGCCCCAAAACAGGTGTGACTGCTGTCCCCCCAGTCACAGAGGATGAAGAGGCCGCGGATGCGCAAGATATGGCAGATGGTGGTTGGCCCGGCCGGCTAGGCCGCATTGTAGCACACTGAGCTTCCCACTGCAACTTATGCTTCATGTCCATGTGCCGGTTCATGCATGAAGTACTCAAACTATGTATTTTTTGGCCTCTACTTAGCTTTTGCTGACAAATGTTACAGATAACACGAGTTGGGTCATCTTTATCGATCTGAAAAAATGCCCAGGCTATGCAAGGCTTAGCACCCATGCGACCTGAAGAGCCACCACGACTTGTGGTGAGAGGCAGAGTTGTGTTTGAGAATGCAGTTGTTGACGTGCTTCCAGTACTACGTCTCTGTCCAGGAAGGCACAACCTGACCTCGTCGTCACTAGCATCTTCCTCCACCTCCTCTGCTGACCTCATCTCTTGGCTGACTGTGGGTTGACAGTAAGTGGGATCTCCAACCTCATCATCATCACCCTGTGCGTTATCACACCCATTGTCCTCAGAGCCAACCTCTTCCTGCCCTGACCGAAAAGTCAAGTTGTCGCTCCAATCAGGTATTTGAGTCTCATCATCGTCTTCCTCATTGTCTCCAATAACAGGAGTTACAGTTTGGGAATGAGGGTCTACATTATGGTCAGAACCTTCTGCATCTGGTCCTGGATCTGACTCATAAAGATTCTGGGCATCAGTGCAGATCATTTCCTCGTCTGGATTCACAGAAGCGCTGGAGTCGACCTCTGATTCCCAGGCTATAGTATGAGTAAACAGCTCTGCAGACTCAACCATCTGTTCTACCTCATACTCAGACGGGCAGCTGGAGATTTGGGAGCTGTGAGGAAGCAAGTGCGATTGGGGTGACACCTTTGAGGACTGGAGTATTTGTGATGTTGAAGTTGATGTGGAGGAGAGCCCACTTAAAGGAGCACTTGATATCCGTTGAAGCACCTGTTGTTTTTGTGCCTCATCTGGAATTTATAGCGATTGGCGTGGCCGTAAGAAAGGGATCTTATCACATTGTCCGCTAAAAGAAGTAGACATTTTAGTTTGGCTGGAAGATGGTCTTTCTTCTGCAGATGTTACTGTTGCTTTAACACCTACCCCACGGACACAACCTTTTTTCCCCTTCCCAACACGCCTATTCCCCTTTCCACCAGCAGCAGGCCTTTTTCCACTCATTTTGGTGGTTAACTAATTCACAACTCTGGAGTTGTTTGCACAAAAAAACAATGGATGGGAACCGAGCAGAGCTGAGTGGCCAAACTGTGGTATTAGGCCAAAACTATTGGCTGGGTTAGATGCAGAAAAAAATTATATTCAATTTTCAACCTGATGGAGGTCAGTATAGATGGACTAATAGAACAAGTCCCACACACAGCTAGAAGCCCAAATGTTTTTTCAGAGGTAGATGCAGAAAAAAATTGTATTCAGTTTGCAACCTGATGGAGGTCAGTATAGATGGACTAATAGAACAAGTCCCACACACTGCTAGAAGGCCAAATATTTTTTCAGAGGTAGATGCAGAAAAAAATTATATTCAGTTTGCAACCTGATGGAGGTCAGTATAGATGGACTAATAGAACAAGTCCCACTCACAGCTAGAAGCCCAAATATTTTTTCAGAGGTAGATGCAGAAAAAAAATATATTCAGTTTGCAACCTGATGGAGGTCAGTATAGATGGACTAATAGAGAAAGTCCCACACACTGCTAGAAGGCCAAATATTTTTTCAGAGCTAGATGCAGGCAAAAAATTATTTTTAATTTGCAACCTGATGGAGGTCAGTATAGATGGACTAATAGAGAAAGTCCTACACACTGCTAGAAGGCCAAATATTTTTTCAGAGCTAGATGCAGATATAAATTATTTTTAATTTGCAACCTGATGCAGGTCAGTATAGATGGACTAATAGAACAAGTCCCACACACTGCTAGAAGGCCAAATATTATTTCAGAGGTAGATGCAGAAAAAAATTATATTCAGTTTGCAACCTGATGGAGGTCAGTATAGATGGACTAATAGAACAAGTCCCACACACAGCTAGAAGCCCAAATATTTTTTCAGAGGTAGATGCAGAAAAAAAATATATTCAGTTTGCAACCTGATGGAGGTCAGTATAGATGGACTAAAAGAGAAAGTCCCACACACTGCTAGAAGGCCAAATATTTTTTCAGAGCTAGATGCAGACAAAAAATTATTTTTAATTTGCAACCTGATGGAGGTCAGTATAGATGGACTAATAGAGAAAGTCCCACACACTGCTAGAAGGCCAAATATTTTTTCAGAGCTAGATGCAGACAAAAAATTATTTTTAATTTGCAACCTGATGGAGGTCAGTATAGATGGACTAATAGAGAAAGTCCCACACACTGCTAGAAGGCCAAATATTTTTTCAGAGCTAGATGCAGATAAAAATTATTTTTAATTTGCAACCTGATGGAGGTCAGTATAGATGGACTAATAGAGAAAGTCCCACACACTGCTAGAAGGCCAAATATTTTTTCAGAGCTAGATGCAGACAAAAAATTATTTTGAATTTGCAACCTGATGGAGGTCAGTATAGATGGACTAATAGAGAAAGTCCCACATACTGCTAGAAGGTCAAATATTTTTTCAGAGCTAGATGCAGATATAAATTATTTTTAATTTGCAACCTGATGCAGGTCAGTATAGATGGACTAATAGAACAAGTGCCACACACTGCTAGAAGGCCAAATATTTTTTCAGAGCTAGATGCAGATAAAAATTATTTTTAATATGCAACCTGATGGAGGTCAGTATAGATGGACTAATAGAGAAAGTCCCACACACTGCTAGAAGGCCAAATATTTTTTCAGAGCTAGATGCAGAAAAAAATTATATTCAGTTTGCAACCTGATGGAGGTCAGTATAGATGGACTAATAGAACAAGTCCCACACACAGGTAGAAGCCCAAATATTTTTTCAGAGGTAGATGCAGATAAAAATTATTTTTAATTTGCAACCTGATGGAGGTCAGTATAGATGGACTAATAGAGAAAGTCCCACACACTGATAGAAGGCCAAATATTTTTTCAGAGCTAGATGCAGACAAAAAATTATTTTGAATTTGCAGCATGATGGAGGTCAGTATAGATGGACTAATAGAACAAGTCCCACACACTGCTAGAAGGCCAAATATTTTTTCAGAGCTAGATGCAGAAAAAAATTATATTCAGTTTGCAACCTGATGGAGGTCAGTATAGATGGACTAATAGAACAAGTCCCACACACTGCTAGAAGCCCAAATATTTTTTCAGAGCTAGATGCAGAAAAAAATTATATTCAATTTGCAACCTGATGGAGGTCAGTATAGATGGACTAATAGAATGATGCTATGCCCAAAAGATTTTACTTCACTAGGTGCAGTAAAAAAATTGGTATTCTATACACAGGTGGTATATCTTGCAACACAGATAGGCTACTCCACTGACTAACACACTCTGCAATAGGCCAAAAAGGATTAGCTTTGCTAGATTCAGCCAAATGCTGTGAAAAAAACTTGCACAGCACTGGCACAGACCTGCCTGGCAAAAACTGATAGGAACTGATGTAACCTAGTCCTGAAAAGGACTGCAATTACAATTAGTCTTTACTCCCACAATCTATCTATTTAAGAGCACAGACCTGCCTGATAAAAGTCATAGGAAATGCTGTAACCTAGTCCTTAAAAGGACTGCAATCACAACTATTCCCTACTCCCAAGCTATCTGTAGATTTGTGCAAAAATTGGCTTGAAATTAACAAGGTATAGCGTACACAGCAACAGCGGTGCCGTCTAACACGCAGCTGCAGCAGTGAGAAAATTGTGGCGACGGGGAAAATGGCTTGGTCTTATAGGGCAAGGACATGTGACATACACTGCCAAAGACACATGCCCTTGCTTGTGTGAAAAAAAGCACTTCGCTCCGTGTGTGCGCTGCTGATAGGCTGACAGATTGCACCTCCCCACTGTAAATGCGGGAAAGAGAAAAAAAAATGGAGATCTTCATTATTCCTGCAGAGATCCATCCCCTGCCCCTCCCCCCACCCCGCTGTACACTCAAACTGCGTATTAACATTAATTTTCATCATTACTGAGAAAAAATCCAGTTATGATTTTGGTGCACGAACAGTTATCGAACATAACCTCGAACAGCCGAATTTTTCTCAAATCGTTCGTGTTCGCCGAACGGCTCGAACACCGCCCAAAACAGCTTGAATTTGAGATTGGCGAACAGTTCGAGTCGAACAACGCTCATCTCTACTCTGGAAGACCTACCTCTCGTACTGGCAACGTCCCTCGTGTTGGTGTTACGGGGAACGGTTGCCTGCCTTCTGTCTGCGGCCACCACACTGCTTCTTCCTGCCTGTTGGGGTACTCTGCCTCCCTCCCCCTGTGTGCTGCTGGCCTCACTCTGCATGTCCTCCTTCCACGTTGGGTCAGTTACTAGATCATCCACCACCTCCTCCTCTTCCACTTGCGCACCACGATCCTCCTCCTCACTTCCTGGCAATTGTGTCTCGTCATCGTCCACCTCTTGTGACAGATTGCCAACGTCGACTTCCTGTGGCTGTGGCTGTTCAAATATTTGGGCATTGCAACATGGAATCTCCTCTTCCACCACTTCAAGCGTATCAGGCGAGGGGCCCAAATATGGAAATGGACCAGTGAACAGCTCTTCAGAGTGTCCAAGTGTGGGATCACTTGCTGTCTGACGACACTCGGCATGGTGGGAGGAAGCAGCATCAGGGTGAGGAGGAGTATGCGGTCGAGACTCACGGCTACTAAGAGTTGACCGTGTGGAAGACAGACCGGAGGTGGGGGTGCCCAGGTAACTGGTAGTATTATCTTCTATCCAATTAATAACCTGTTCACACTGATCAGTTCTCAATACTGGTGTTGTTCTGTGCTTCCCTAGTAATTCGGTCAAGAAGTGGGAGCGAGAAGATGTGGCTGTTGGTTGTGGCACATTTTCACCTTGGCCACGGCCCCGTCCTCTGCACGAACCATCACCAGAACATCCACTTCAACGTCCCTTGCCACGCGCCTTGCCCATTGTAAATGAAGTAAAATAGCTTACATTTGCACTATCAATGGAAAAAGGGTAATACAGAGTAGATTAGAACCGTGGAAGAGGAAAACCACAGTTATTGTTTACTGGGGTATACCACACATTTTTAAATAGAGATATTTGCGGCTGAACAGTGAGCGACACACTCAAATTGCTTTTTTTTAAGATACCAAAGGCCCATAACTGGATAGTACAGCGATTTGACCCGTGGAACTGTGAAACCACACTGGGATGTCGGGCCTACACAAGACTATTTTCAACAGATATATTTTTGTGTCACAACAGTCATGAGACACTACTGTTTTTCTTTACGGAAAAAACTACCAAAAGCTGAATAATAGAGATTTTTTACCGTGGGATGGCAAAACCACAGTTATTGTTTACTGGGGTATACCACACTTTTTTAAATAGAGATATTTGCATCTGAACAGTGAGCGACACACTCAAACTGCTTTTTTTTTAGATACCAAAGGCCCAAAACTGGATAGTACAGCGATTTGACCCGTGGAACTGCGAAATCACACTGGGATGTCGGGACTACACAAGACTATTTTCAACAGATATATTTTTGTCACAACAGTCAGGAGACACTACTGTTTTTCTTTACGGAAATACTACCAAAAGCTGAATAATAAAGATTTTTTACCGCGGGATGGCAAAACCACAGTTATTGTTTACTGGGGTGTACCACACTTTTTTAAATAGAGATATTTGCGGCTGAACTGTGAGCGACACACTCAAGCTGCTTTTTTTTTTAGATACCAAAGGCCCAAAACTGGATAGTACAGTGATTTGACCCGTGGAACTGCGAAACCACACTGGGATGTTGGGCCTACACAAGACTATTTTCAACAGATATATTTTTGTGTCACAACAGTCAGGAGACACTACTGTTTTTCTTTATGGAAAAAACTACCAAAACCTGAATAATAGAGATTTTTTACCGTGGGATGGCAAAACCACAGTTATTGTTTACTGGGGTATACCAAACTTTTTTAAATAGAGATATTTGCGGCTGAACAGTGAGCGACACACACAAATTGCTTTTTTTTTTTAGATACCAAAGGCCCAAAACTGGATAGTACAGCGATTTGACCCGTGGAACTGCGAAACCACACTAGGATGTCGGGCCTACGCAAGACTATTTTCAACAGATATATTTTTGTGTCACAACAGTCAGGAGACACTACTGTTTTTCTTTACGGAAAAAACTACCAAAAGCTGAATAATAAAGATTTTTTACTGTGGGATGGCAAAACCACAGTTATTGTTTACTGGGGTATACCACACTTTTTTAAATAGAGAAATTTGCGGCTGAACAGTGAGCGACACACTCAAACTGCTTTTTTTTTAGATACCAAAGGCCCAAAACTGGATAGTACAGCGATTTGACCCGTGGAACTGCGAAACTACACTGGGATGTCGGGCCTACACAAGACTATTTTCAACAGATATATTTTTGTGTCACAACAGTCATGAGACACTACTGTTTTTCTTTACGGAAAAAACTACCAAAAGCTGAATAATAAAGATTTTTTACCGTGGGATGGCAAAACCACAGTTATTGTTTACTGGGGTATACCACACTTTTTTAAATAGAGATATTTGCGGCTGAACAGTGAGCGACACACTCAAACAGTTTTTTTTTTTTAGATACAAATGGCCCAAAATGGATAATACAGAGGTTTGAACCGTGGAAGTGCAAAACAACACTTCTGTTTCTCTAGCCTACACCAGACTATTTTCAACAGTTATATTTGTGTCTGAAAAATCAGAGACACGCTTTTTTTTGGGGGAGGAGGGGGGACACACCAAAAGGTTAATAAGACGGGTATTTGCACAGTGTGAAAGAGGAAAAAAAAGGAGGATTTAGATGGAAAAAAAGGATTTTTCCTGGCCCCCGACACCTGGTGCTAAGTCCAGCAATTTCAGCAACAGGAGCACACAGGACTGTAATGCAGCGTTTGCTGGTATAACCACTGTGTCTCCTATACAGCCTGCCTGCCTGGTATCTGGGATGGATATTAGTCCTGAAAAGGACTGGTTGTTTGTTCTGGCAGCCTTTACAGACCCTACACTAACTATTTTGCAGTTTATATCTTTCCCTAAATCAGCAGCGCTGTCCCTACACTGTCTAATCCGGAGCAACTGTGTCCAAGATGTCACCCCGTTTTAAATACTCGAGGTGATGCTGTGCGGCCAGCCAATCACTGTAATGCCCACAAGCAACATGGCTGCAGCATTACAGTGACTGGCTGGCAATCCGTGCATGTTCATTGGCTCTGTAAAGAGCGCCAAACATGCAGGGCGGAGACCCGAGCTCCCGCCTGAGGAACCCGGAAATGCTCGGTGCTCGCCGAACATTCCGAGTAGCGTGATGCTCGGGCGAGTATCAAGCAGTGTCGAGCATGTTCGCTCAACACTCGTCCTTATTACTACACCTACTGTGTGCCTTCTAGATGGTAAAACAAACCTCTAGAATATGGTAATGCCGTGTGCAAGTGTCCTAGAAAACAGTGCCCACATTTTACCCCCTAAAAAGTAATAATGCCCCCTGTGTGCCCCTTTGACAGTCATAATAACCTAAGTTCCCCTACAATGATAAGTGCCCACTTAACATTTAATAATGTCCTGAGTCTCCCTCCATGTACAATTCCCCTCTACACAGTGTGATGCTCTCTTATACACAGTATAATGCCACCTCACTGTATAGTAACCCACACACATGAATACTGACCCCATAGTAGCCTCCAAACTTATGGCTCCCACACTGTGCAAAGACCCCACATTATCTCCCACACTGTATGATGGCCCCCACATTGTGCAAAGACCCCACATTATCTCCTACACTGTATGATGTCCCCCATGTTATAATAATTGTAATAAATTTCTTGCTTATTTTAATAATCATTATTATATAGACTTTTAGAAGGTTTATATACATATATATTAGACTCAGTCTTATATCAACTAATTATTATCTCTAAGTGAACATTTGTGGGATTGTTGTTGAATTCCTTTCTAGTTAGCTGGTTTCTTCCCTCACTCGTTAAAATGCAATAATTAGAAGTTACAGCCAGATTATTTGACCTTCACATAACAGCTGCATTTCATCTTCTGATAATTATATTTTCCTGTACTAGAATCATTATTATGACACGCCTTTATTTTTACCTATATAACTGCAATGGAATGAAATGAAGGTAGACATTATGATTAAGCTAATGGTTTGTTGGTTTTCATTTTGTCTCCTTGCTAGCATGATCAATAAATAATAGATTATCTTACAAATTCAGGTGTGGACGATTTCTAATGGGTAATGAAGAAAATTCCACTGACATTTTGGGGGTGTTGGCCGGGAATCCAACATCTTTCCCTCACGGGTGAGGACTGCAAACCGTGCACGGGGTGTTCTGTAACTCTATAAGTAAACCCTCCGCCTTAATATTAGGCGTCAAGAGGCATTGTCAGTTATCCCAGACTGAGGGAGAGTGACAGATTTCCTATAGTCTAAGGATCTCTGGGAATTGTCTATATCTGAATACAGGTAAGACCATTTAATTATAATCTTTATTATATTCGGTAATTTTGTTAATTCAGTATTAATTTTATTCTAGAAAATGATTTGGAGACTGTGATTGTGAACATTAGCAATTGGAGTTTGTAGGCTCCTGTAAGTTGGAAGTTGTTTACATGCAATTGGGGTTGTAAGACTCCTGTAAGTTGCAAAACTTCATAAATCTGATTGAAGTTTAAGTTCCTGTAAGAAATTTCGTAGAATGGGTACATAGCCAATGTGAGAAGGCTACTGTGGAATAAAAAATTCTGTGTGCACTGTAAACTTATCTAGATGGTGAGGGTCGAATACCCTCGGGGATTAAGGAATCCGCTGGATTAACCCAATATAAGAGCTCAATATAAGCTAAAGTTTTTTTTATTTTGTTTTTGTCTTCTGTAGTGTCTTGTATGTTGATTCCTGCTAAATGTGCTGTTTTCATTTGTTTGTTTTTGAAGAATTAAAACACCATAAATATATGTTTTATGTTACATATGAGACTCCTTGAATGATCTCTTGAGTGAATATATAAGGATTGAAATATAAAATCCTGTGTGTATAAGGGAGTCCAATCAGGTCTGGTCAACAGTCATTTGTGGACTGGATACAACTCATAGATTATTGTAACGTTTAAAACACCTAGGTACACGGCATCTGATCCCTAAATAGAGAATATTTGCTGTTGTATTGTTATAGGTGTTTTTCTTTTAATAACACTGAGTGACTGAACCCTCCTCATTTAACCCCTTTCTGATGTGTGACCTAACAGTACGTCATTGTGACCTGTGCCAATTGGACCAATGACGTCTTATTAGTTCATGGTCTTTAATGCGGTCCCGCGACTAAAGTCGCGGTGATCGCATTAAGTTTCCGGCGCCATCTTACTGTCCAAAATAGTTCACTAAGTACCCTATATTTCATATGCAACTGTGCTTTACATTTATATATAATGATGGTAGGGTATGAGATATATTTTTTGTCTTTTGTAGGTTTGCATCTTTTTGCTAGTGTGAACATGCTCCTATTTCTTGCATGTGTACCATCTTAGACCTCAGTTCACATTGCTTGGTTTTTTGTCTTGTTTGCATTCTGTGCAAATTAGGGGTGTGGCATGCCCCTTGTTGAGCTGGTTAGTATATATGTAGCTTACCACGGGCTTAGGTGGTCTGATATTGGGGCCCGGTTCTATTTGTCTACCCTTTTATATGCATTACTTCAACTTTGATATACAGTAAGGTTTTTAATATAGACAGTGTAGGACCGTCCCAATTTAGGGTCACCTTGTCGCTGGTGGGACGGCTTGTATACTTTTTTTGATCAAAAATAGTTCACTAAGTACCCTATATTTCATATGCAACTGTGCTTTACATTTATATATAATGATGGTAGGGTATGAGATATATTTTTTGTCTTTTGTAGGTTTTGCATCTTTTTGCTAGTGTGAACATGCTCCTATTTCTTGCATGTGTACCATCTTAGACCTCAGTTCACACATTGCTTGGTTTTTCATCTTACGTCAGGGTAGATGGCGCCGGCATCCCGGGGGGGTGTCGCAGCCCCTCCGCACCCACGATCGCTGTGATTGGCTGTTCAATTCTGAACAGCCAATCACAGCATGCTCACTGTCTCTGGCAATCAGATTGCCGGAAACAGTGATGTCCAGCCTAGGATCGGTGCTTCTGAGAGCACCGATCCTAGCCTGTTGCTAGGAGACCCCAGTCCTGACCCCAAAGCGCTATGATCGGCACGATCGCATCGATCGCACTGATCGTAGCTTGACCGCGCGGTGACACGTCGGTCATGGGGCGGTGACCGGCTTGTGACCTGCCTGTCACCGCCCCATGACCCCCTGCAATGTGATGAAAGCCCCCAGACTGTTCTGATTGGAGCGATCGATGATGACATCGACCGCTCCAATCAGAGTACCTGAGTACAGGTGACCTCTCTGTGGCCCCCTGTGGTGCGTGCTCTGCCCCAGCCATGTCTGATTGTACCCCTCCCTGTGACCTCCCTGTCATCTGTATTCAGGTACTCTGGTTGGAGCGATCAATGTCATCATCGATCGCTCCAATCAGATTACCTGACCGGGAGGTGACTTGGTGGCCTGTCACCACCCTATCACCCCCTGTGACCGCCCTACAGACCCTCACACTTGGTGAGGATTTCTACAGAGCGGTCACATCTGATCTGTCTGTCGCTGGGCCTTGTAGTGCCAAAGACCATCTTCTCACCTGCTCCAGTCGCTGCTGCTGCTCTAGTCTCCTGGATCTTATGCTCCAGCGACCTGGGTCTCTTGCTCCTGACCTGCTGCGGATTCTGCTCCAGATCCTGCTCCACAGCATGCTGAGAAAAGAACAGACTTTGGTAAGTCCATCTCTGTCCTCCCCTCATCCACCCCAATCCCCCCTCTTCCCTCCCCCTCTCTTCTCTCCCCCCTCTTTTAACTCCCTTCCCACCACTTTGTTTTTTTTCGTACGTCCTGCAGTGGCTGAGCGATGACCAGTGACTATGTCACTGATCAACGTCTGTGCTCGCTGCTTTTCAGCATTTTTTTTTGTTAATTCTCTTGGTTCCGGTCTCCAGCTCCAGCTTCGGTCCTTGTTTCCTGCTCTGGGCTCCAGTTCCTGCTCCGGGTGCCGTCTCCCGCTCCGGGCACCGTCTCCTGCTCCGGGCACGGTCTCCTGCTCCGGGCACGGTCTCCTGCACCGGGCACGGTCTCCTGCTCCTGGGTCTTCTGCGCCAGTCCTGCTGCTGATCCTGCTCCAGAGCCTGCTGCTGAAAGAAGAACAAAGAAGACTTTGGTAAGTCATCTCTGATCTCCCCTCATCCACCCCAATTCCCCTCTTCCCACACATCCGTGCGCACATGTGGCGCCCCTGAGGGTTCGGTCGCAACAGAGGTATTGCATCTCACCCAGAGGTGTGGTATCTCACTCTCAGGTAAGGAAGGAGTTTGGCTCAGGACCCTAACACTACATCCACTACACCACATTTCCAGGGGACAGGGCAAGATTGCTCCTACAGGAGAGCACAGTCCCTGATCTCTGGCTGGAATGGGGAGGAACCACCTAGAGAGGGGGAACTAGGTAGTGGATGGGTGGAGGACGTAGATCCTGGGAGCACTGGAGTAGGAGGTATAAAAGTAAGGAACCATCTTGGTTCAGGGGGTTAGTGGAGGAGAGAAAGTGGAAGTGACAGGAGCAGGGGCTCTTTACGAGCTTTGCTCCACAGGCAGGCCTAGTCAAGAGGCCTGAGCCTGAAAGGAGAGAAGATAGGCAAGGGGAGCAGGAAGGCTCCAGGACAGGAACAGAAGGGACCATAGGGGTACGGGCCATGCAGCTTCCACCCGTACGCCCGCCGCTGCCAGGAGGTAGGGGGGTCAGGCTAGAAGAAGGGAAACGGATCCCTCAACCAGCAGAGACTACAGGGCTCAACTGGGAACCGGAGGCTGCAGCACTTCAAGTTCAGCAAGTCGTCCACACCAGCCACTAGGAAAGTAGCCACATAGGGCCAGGGGACGGAACACACGTCGCCCTCCAAGGCCTGAGGACACTGGACAGAGGTGCCTCTAGGTGTGAGGTACAAGGAGAGAGGCCAGAGAGGACACACTGAAGGGGGTCCTGCTAAATGCTCCAGAGATACCTGAGGGTCGACCGAGCCCCTTACTGCGTGAGCACAGGATGCCGTGGGCTCTTACACTGGCCCTGTAAGTTGAACTGTTTAACCGTGAGTAAAAGATCTGGGACTGCATCATCTGGACTCTGTGATTCTTCTTGCACCGCGACACCCTGCACTATCACCACCATCCTCCACTCACGCTGCCCTGAAGCTACACTCTTCCTGTGAGGAGTTACACTACCATGCTGCGCATATCACCAGCTTCAGTGGACTGCTCCGCAGTGGCGGTTCCCAATAACCGCATTTCACAGGTGGCGTAGTCGGACTACCACTGGTTTGACTGCCCTGGGTCACGGACCGGGTCGCCGCCACGGTGACTACTACCCCCAGCACCTACAAGGCCCGGCTCCGGGTACCCCCACGGCCCAGGGGGCGCATCACACATCCAGCAGTTGTCGAGCATTGATCAGTGACATAGTTCACCGATCTACACTCGTGCTCGCTGTTTGCACCACATACAGTAGTTCCTTTTTCCCCTTTTTTCAGAAAAAAAGTTCACACCAAGCACACTGACACACACTCTAAATAAAGTACAGACACACACGCACTACATACATTACAAAAAAAAAATGTCCCTCTCATTCCAAACTCACTATTCAGCGGAGGAGGCATACGCACTTCTTGCCTCCGACACTGACAGCGAGGGTGAGGATCCCACATTTCTTTATTTTTCTGACTCCTCATCTTCCTCCTCTTCTTCCTCCTCAGGTGCTGCTAGACCGCCCCGCAGTCAGCCCAGGAGAGAAGACGGACCAGCACCCCCCACTACTGACCCATATGGACCTCGCCCCCCAAAAACTATGAGCCACTGATTCCTGACTTCATGGCGGAATAAGGAATCAAGTTTGACACCACCGGCCTAACAGAAATAGACTTTTTCAAAGTCTTTTTCTCTGAGGATTTTATAAACCTCATGGTGAGCCAAACTAATTTGTACGCTCATCAGTTTTTTGCGGGCACAGTACGAACAGGCCGAGACAAAGTCTACCACATCCTTGCGCAGGGTAGGCCACCAGTAATGCTGGGTAATGAGTAGGAAGGTCTTCTTTTGCCCAGCATGGCCGGCTAGTTTAGATGAATGACCCCAGTGAAAAACCTTCTCACGATCTGGTACCGCTACAAACGTCTTACCGGGTGGAAGATGAGTCAGATCCAAGGGGGCCACATTCATCACTTTGGAGGGGTCGATGATGTGCATAGGCTCCTCCTCTTGATCGGAGGACAGGAAGGATCGGCACAAGGCGTCGGCTTTGACATTCTTGTCCGCCGGACGGAAATGTAGGACGAAGTCGAAGCGGGCGAAGAACAAAGACCACCGGGCCTGACGCGGATTGAGTCTTTGGGCATTCTGGAGATATGCCTGGTTTTTGTGATCCGTATAGATGATCACCGGGTATAGAACCCCTTCAAGCAGGTAACGCCACTCCTCCAGTGCCAATTTAACGGCTAACAGTTCTCGGTTTCCTATGGAGTAGTTGCGCTCAGACGAGGAGAAGAGTTTGGAGAAGAAGCAGCAGGTTACCATTCTCCCGGATGAAGACTTTTGGGTGAGCACCGCTCCGACTACGGAGGAGGAAGCATCAACCTCCAGGTAGAACTGTTTGTTGCAGTCCGAACGGTGCAGCACTGGGGCAGAGGAGAAGGCTTGCTTTAAGGAAAGGAAGGCCTCCTCAGCTTCGGGCGACCATTCCTTGGGATTTGCTCCCTTACGGGTGAGCGTGGATATGGGGGCAGTCCGGGAAGAGAAGTGCGGGATGAAGAGATGATAGTAGTTGGCGAAGCCCAGGAATCGCTGAATCACCTTCAACCACTCCCGACGGGGCCACTTTAGGATAGCAGAGAGCTTCTCAGGATCCATTCGTAGGCCTGTCTGGGAGATAACATAGCCCAGGAAAGGAAGAGAGGTCTGCTTGAAGAGGCACTTCTCGAATTTTACATAGAGGTGATTCTGCCTGAGCCTAAGCAGGACCTGACGAACATCCCCCCGGTGTGTGGGAAGATCCGGAGAGAAGACCAAGATATCGTTCAGGTACACCACCACGCAAGAGTAAAGAAGATCACGAAAGATGTCGTTGACCAATTCTTGGAAGACGGCGGGAGCATTGCAGAGACCGAAGGGCATCACACGGTATTCATAGTGACCGTCCCGGGTATTGAATGCAGTCTTCCACACGTCTCCTTGACGGATTCGGACCAGGTTATACGCCCCACGTAGATCTAGCTTGGTAAAGATCCTAGCTCCCTTAAGACATTCAAACAACTCGGAGATGAGCGGCAAGGGGTATTTGTTTTTTACCGTGATTTGGTTGAGTCCTCTATAGTCAATACAGGGGCGTAATGAACCATCTTTCTTCTTGACGAAGAAGAATCTGGCTCCAGCCGGGGAGGTAGATTTCCGGGTGAATCCCCTGGCCAGATTCTCCTCGATGTACTCCAACATGGCCCGGGTTTCGGCCGACGACAACTGGTAAATACGCCCACGGGGCGGAGTGGCGCCAGGTCGATCGGGCAATCATATGGCCTATGAGGTGGCAGTGTCTCTGCTTCCTTTTTACCGAAGACATCTGCATAGGACCAGTAAGGTGCCAGTAGTCTGGGTAAATTAGCCGGGGTAGGTGGAGGATGAGCCGTGCGAACCGGAACCAGGCAGGTCCTATGGCAATCCTGCCCCCACCGGAGTACTTCACCGGATTGCCAGTTCAGCACGGGTTTATGTGTCTGGAGGCAGGGTAGGCCTAGCAATAGGGAGTGAGAGAGTCCGGACAGCACATGGAAGGAGATCTTCTCAGAGTGCAGCATTCCCACCTGCAGGATTTTGGGTTCAGTGACGAGCAGGATGGTCACCGGAAGGAGTCTTCCATCCACGGAGGCGACTGACAATGGTTCAGCCAGAGGTTTCGTGGGAATCCGGTATCTCTCCACCAGGGACTGGGAAATGAGGTTTCCAGCAGCTCCAGAATCCAGGTGAGCAATTTCAAAGTGACGGTTTTCTCCCCAGGAGATAGAGACAGACAAAGTCAGGGACGGAGAGGGCTTACTTTTGCCTAGGACGACCTCTCCGAGTGGTCCTAGACACTGGAGTTTCCCGGCTTCTCCGGGCAGGAACGGATGAAGTGCTCCTTACTGCCACAATAGTAACAGCTCCCCTCGGCTCGGCGTGACTCTTGGCGAGATTTGACCATCTTGGTCTGGTCGATCTGCATAGGTTCGGGCGAGTGCGCCCGGGGAGTGACTGGTTGAGAGGCAGGTCTCTGGAAGGTAGGAGCAAGGTGAGGAAACTTTCTCTCCCGAGTAGTCTCTTTGGTACGTTCTTGGAAACGGATGTCAATCCGGGTAGCTAGTGACACCAGGTCATCCAGGGTGGTGGGAATGTCCCGACTGGCTAACTTGTCCTTAATCCGACTGGAAAGACCCTCCCAGAAGACGGACTCCAGAGCCTCGTTGTCCCAGGCAAGCTCAGAAGGGAGGGTATGGAACCGTATGGCATATTGGCCCACAGTGAGACTCTCTTGGCGGAGACATAGCAGAGTGGAGGCTGAAGAAGATTTTCATCCTGGTTCATCGAAGACTTTCCGGAAAGCAGCGAGGAAAGATGATAGGTCAGACACCAGGGGATCCCCTCTCTCCCACAGGGGATTTAGCCATCCCAGTGCTTCCCCAGTGAGATGGGACATGATGAATGCCACCTTGGCCCAGTCGGAGATGAACTGATGTGCCAAGAGTGCACTGGTTTATGAAACCTCGAGCTAAGGCCGGGTTGCCAGCAAAACGTGGAGGTGCCGAGAGCCGGGGTCCAGGGCTGGATTCCGTGGTATTGGTGGGCAGTGGTGCTGCCGGAACGAAAGTCACACGACTCGAGGTGGATACAGGTGGGACAGACAGCGTGTCCAAACGGGAGTTGACATTCCGCAGGTAGTTCAGAATGGTTTCCTGTTGGGATCTCTGAAGAGAAACCTCCTGGTACAGGTCTGTAAGCCAGGGGACTTGGGGGTCACCAGGTTCCATGGCCCGAGCAAACTGTTACGGGTCCGGGAGGTGGAACCTCTATGCTACGGTGCAAGGAGGGACCCAGAGGGGCGTGACTAAGTATCAACTCGGACTGACCCTGGTCATACTGCGGCCAACGACTCCGTGACCAGGGAGGGACCGAATAGAGGGACCAGGTGCTACTCTGGGGACAACCTTGTAAGTGAGCAGGTGACTCCCACGGTACAGATGGCAGGGACTGACCGGAATAGCAGGTAAGCACAGCAGGCAGGCTGGCGAGCAGAAGCCTCCAGATAGGCAATCAGGTAGACACGGCAAGTGATGGCAGGAGTCTCTAGGTGGGCTGGCAGGTGGTCACGGCAAGAGACGGCAGGAGTCTCTAGGTGGGCTGGCAGGTGGTCACGGCAAGTGACGGCAGGAGTCTCTAGGTGGGCTGGCAGGTGGTCACGGCAAGTGATGGCAGGAGTCTCTAGGTGGGCTGGCAGGTTGTCACGGCAAGAGACGGCAGGAGCCTCCGGGTAGGCATGGCAGGTAACAAGCGGGTAACAGGCAGGTCACAAGCAAGTGCTCCCAGGTGAGTGGGCTGGCAGGCACGGCAGGTAACAGGCAGGTAACAGGCAGGACTGGTAGTCAAGCTAGCAGCGGGACCTGAGGGCTGAAGCAGAGGTAAGAAACACTGTGCAACAACTTTTGCTCGGGCACCTCCATTTTGGAGGAGGTGCCTTATATATAGGAGGACCCTCGGCTATTGGCCGGGGACTCCTTAGGATGGCGCGCGCGGCCCCTTTAAGAGGGAGGGAGTGCGCGCGCACCCTAAGCACAGTGCCAGGGGAGCTGCGCGCGCCGGCAGCAGGAAGGGGAGCGCTGGAGAACGCAGAGCGGGGAGCGAGGAGGTGAATGGGACAGCGTCTCAGCCTGGCAGAGGGCAGAGACACCGATGCTACACCAACTGCTTTAACAGCTTCTCCATTTCTCCATTTTGTCAACGGGGTGGGGCTGAAAGGTGGCAGGGCTGATTGTGGTCATACAGCTGCCGGTGGGGTATGCCTCAGTCACAATGCCCACATTTTCCACCAAGCTGTAGGGTGGCAGTGTTCACACCGTGCAGTAACTGAGGCAGTGACCCAAGCAAGTCCAACATAAGCAGCTTTTATTCAGCAAAACTTACAGATAAACAGAAAGTCCTCCGGATCGCAGCCGGGTTAACACAAGTCATTAATAACTGGTGCCGGGGGCAACGGCCGTGCCGGGCCGCTCAGAGCCTAACGGGTGCAGAGCCTTCCCAGGCGTGGGTTCAGCTGCTCACAGGCCCACCGAGCTTTCCTGCTATGCTCCTAGCAGATCCCAACACTGAACAAAACTAATCTTTATTGCAGGGTTATTAAAGTACCTGTGGCAAGAGCCACTGGAAAACTCGGGTTGGAGGGAGGAGGCCGCCCCACTGCCTTCCTGTAGCCTCCCTCAAGAAATGAAGGACCTGACGGGTTTTACTTAATCTGCCTTAGTCAGATAGCCTGACCAGGTCAATGCTCACCTTCATTCTTTCATTGCAGCTGCAGATGAGTTTGTGACTGCAATGCACTCCAATGGATTTAATAGGACTCTGTACACATTCTGGGGGATATATAACGTCCCTCGTATACGATCCCAGTCACTGCCTCACAATATACAGTACAGACCAAAAGTTTGGACACACCTTCAAATTTAAAATTTTCTGTATTTTCATGACTATGAAAATTGTACATTCACACTGAAGGCATCAAAACTATGAATTAACATGTGTAGAATTATATACTTAACAAAAAAGTGTGAAACAACTGAAAGTATGTCTTATATTCTAGGTTCTTCAAAGTAGCCACCTTTTGCTTTGGTGACTGCTTTTCACACTCTTGGCATTCTCTTGATGAGCTTCAAGAGGTAGTCACCAGAAATGGTCTTCCAACAATCTTGAAGGAGTTCCCAAAGATGCTTAGCACTTGTTGGCCCTTTTGCCTTCACTCTGCGGTCCAGCTCACCCCAAACCATCTCGATTGGGTTCAGGTCTGGTGACTGTGGAGGCCAGGTCATCTGGCGTAGCACCCCATCACTCTCCTCCTTGGTCAAATAGCCCTTACACAGCCTGGAGGTCATTGTCCTGTTGAAAAATAAATGATGGTCCAACTAAACGCAAACCGGATGGAATAGCATGCCGCTGCAAGATGCTGTGGTAGCCATGCTGGTTCAGTATGCCTTCAGTTTTGAATAAATCCCCAACAGTGTCAACAGCAAAGCACCCCCACACCTCCTCCTCCATGCTTCACGGTGGGAACCAGGCATGTAGAGTCCATCCGTTCACCTTTTCTGCGTCGCACAAAGACACGGTGGTTGGAACCAAAGATCTCAAATTTGGACTCATCAGACCAAAGCACAGATTTCCACTGGTCTAATGTCCATTCCTTGTGTTCTTTAGCCCAAACATGTCTCTTCTGCTTGTTGCCTGTCCTTAGCAGTGGTTTCCTAGCAGCTATTTTACCATGAAGGCCTGCTGCACAAAGTCTCCTCTTAATAGTTGTTGAAGAGATGTGTCTGCTGCTAGAACTCTGTGTGGCATTGACCTGGTCTCTAATCTGAGCTGCTGTTTACCTGCGATTTCTGAGGCTGGCGACTCGGATAAACTTATCCTTAGAAGCAGAGGTGACTCTTGGTCTTCCTTTCCTGGGGCGGTCCTCATGTGAGCCAGTTTCTTTGTAGCGCTTGATGGTTTTTGCAACTGCACTTGGGGACACTTTCAAAGTTTTCCCAATTTTTCGGACTGACTGACCTTCATTTCATAAAGTAATTTAGGGCACTCGTTTTTCTTTACTTAGCTGCTTTTTTCTTTCCACAATACAAATTCTAACAGTCTATTCAGTAGGACTATCAGCTGTTTATCCACCTGACTTCTGCACAACACAACTGATGGTCCCAACCCCATTTATAAGGCAAGAAATCCCACTTATTAAACCTGACAGGGCACAACTGTGAAGTGAAAACCATTTCCGGTGACTACCTCTTGAAGCTCATCAAGAGAATGCCAAGAGTGTGTGACGCGCCCCCTGGGCCGCGTGGGGAACCTGGAACCGGGCCTTTTTGTAGATGCTGGCGGTTGTAGTCACCGTGGCGGTGACCCGGTCCCGTGGCTCAGGGCAGTCAAACTAAATGGCAGTCTATATGCTGAATGTCCGACTATGCCACCCGTGGATTGCGGTCAGAGTGAAGCACCGCTACAGGGCAGACCGCTGAGGCTGGTGTTGTGGGTGCAGCAGAGGATAGTACAACTCCCCACGGGAGGAGTATAGCCTCAGTGCAGTAAATAGGGATGTTGGTGGTGATGGTGCGCGGAAGCAGCAGTAACCACACGGAGTCTGTCATGCAAGTCAGGGTCTTTACTGTTGGTGGTATTAAGGGACCCGTCTGGATTACAGGTTAACAATGGAGACCTGGTCAGTCTGAGAGCAACTGGGAAATCCTGCTGGTCAGGGGGTGTTTGTAGGCCTACCGTGCTGACTTCACTCTTTCTTGGCTATCCCGCTGTAGTGTGGTGGTAGCCCACGTCCCTGAGTGTACCGTGTTGTTCTCACCCGTATGACTGGTGACTCGGGCCTTCCCTACCTCTCACCCCTCTGGGGTAGTAGTGGTCCCTCTCGTGTGGCTGAGCCCCCGGGCTTCCTTGGGCCAGAGGACTTGAAGTCCCCTGCATGGTGGTTTTCTGCTGCTGGGCCTATAACCCTCACAGCCTCGGACTCCAGTGTCCGGCTTTGTAAGTCTGCTGACCTGTCCCTGCCTTGTCTCTGGCTTGTCTCTGGCTGGTCTCTCACTGGTCTCTCTAACCCCAGATCCAGTTTATAAAGGGCAGGTTTCTCCCCTCCCTGGACTGAGGCAAGAGGTGCTGCATGCTAATTGTCCCTAACCAGGGAACCTCCCACCTGCTCTCAGACATGACATTGCTGTCACTGTGGCGACCAGACCTGGGGTGCCACATGTGCAAAGCAGTCATCAAAGTAAAAGGTGGCTACTTTGAAGAACCAAGAATATAAGACATATTTTCAGTTGTTTCACACTTTTTTGTTAAGTATATAATTCCACATGTGTTAATTCATAGTTTTGATGCCTTCAGTGTGAATGCACAATTTTCAAAGTCATGAAAATACAGAAAAATCTTTCAATGAGACGCCATGTTGTGTTTGGAGAGGCCCTGATGTACCTAAACAGTGGAAACCCCCCGCAAGTGAAACCATTTTGGAAACTAGACCCATCAGGGAACTTATCTAGATGTGTGGTGAGCACCCTGAACCCTCAAGTGCTTTACAGAAGTTTAGAACATTGAGCCATAAAAATAAAATTTTCACATTTTTGCAACAAAAATGTTTTTCAGCCTCCAATTTTGCATTTTCATCAGGGTAACAGGAGAAATTGCACCATGAACTTTGTTGTGCAATTCCTCCTGAGCACGCTGATATCTCATATGTGGGGGAAAACCACTGTTTGGGTGCACGGCACGGCTCGGAAGAGAAGGAGCGCCATTTGACTTTTTGAATGTAAGATTTACTTGAAAAATTAGCGGACCCCATGTTGCGTTTAGAGAGCCCCTGATATGCCTAAACAGTGGAAACCCCACACAAGTGACACCATTTTGGAAACTAGACCCCTTAGGGAACTTATCTAGATGTGTGATGAGCACCCTGAACCCCCAAGTGCTTTACAGAAGTTTATAACATGGAGCCGTGAAAATAAAAAAATCAAACTTTTTCCACAAAAATTATGTTTTAGCCCCATTTTTTATTTTCACAAGGGTAAGAGGAGAAAATGGACCCCAAAAACTTTTGTTCAATTGCTCCTGAGTATGCCAATACCCCATATGTGGGGAAAATACAGTGTTTGGGCACGCTGCAGAGTTCAGAAGGGAAGGAGCACTGTGTGACTTTTTGAATGCAAAGTTGACTAGAATCTAGAGCGGAGTGTTTGGAGAGCCCCTGATGTGCCTAAATAGTGGAAACCCCCCACAAGTGACCCCATTTTGGAAACTACACCCCTCAAGGTTTTTATCAAGTGGTGTAGTGAACATTTTGAACCCAGAGGTACGACACAGAATTTGATAACATTAGGTCATCATATTGAATGTTGTTAGTAGTCTTGAGCGCAAGTGCTCGCTACTTGAGTTTGCATCGGGTACTCAGGTATGCACCATGTATCGGGGGTGCTCGAGTCCCCGCCAGCATGTTTCACGGTTATTAGACACCCCAAAAAAAAAACATACTGGGATCGCTCGTGCATGGCAGGCAATCCCCGCAAGGTTTTTTTGTCTGCGAAGCATATGGAGCAGAGACTCGAGCATGTCACTTGAGCACCCGCTATACTCAGTGCATACCCAAGCACCTGATGCAAATTCAAGTAGAAAGCACTTGCGCTCAGCACTAGTCACCATATCCTCATCTTTTTTTTTTTTTACTTTTGAAAAAAATCCCAACCCTAACCCCAACCCTAATCCTAGCCCAACCCTAACCTAACCCTAACCCCAACCCTAGCCCAACCCTAACCCTAGCCCAATCCTAACCCTATCCCAACCTTAACCCAACCCTAACCCCAACCCCAACCCTAGTCCAAACCTAACCCTAGCCCAACCCTAACCCAACCCTAACCCTAGCCCAATCGCAACCCTAGCCCAACCCTAACCCCAACCCTAGCCCAACCCTAACCCCAACCCTAGCCCAACCCTAGCCCAACCCTAACCCCAACCCTAGCCCAACCCTAACCCCAACCCTAACCCTACCCCAACCCCAACCCTAACCCTAGCACAATCCTAGCCCAACCCTAGCCCTAGCACAACCCTAGCCCTAGCCCAACCCTAACCCCAACCCCAACCCTAACCCTAACCCTAGCACAACCTAACCCTAGAGTTTATTTTTTACACAGTTCTTTGTGCTGTATAAGTGATTAGATGACTTTATTCTTTGGGTTGGTGCGATTACAGCGATACCAGATTCATATCGGGTTTTTATGATTGACAGCTGTCACACACTAAAAGACACATTTTTTTGTAAAATCTAGTTTTTGCATCGCCATATTTTGAGAGCTATAATTTTTCCATATTTTGGCCGAGAGTCACGTGATGGCTTATATTTTCCAGGATGAGTTGACGTTTTAATTGGTGCCATTTTCAGGCACGTGACATTTTTTGATTGCTTTCTATTCCGATTTTTGGGAGGCAGAATAAAAAAAAAAAACAACAATTTAGGAATTGCTATTTTTTTTTTATTCTGTTCTGCGTGTGGTAAAATTGATAAGGCAGCGTTATTCTTCGGGTCAGTACGTTTACAGCGGTACCACATTCATATTGTCTTTCTATGTTTTGGTGCTTTTACACAATAAAATCTATTTTATAGGAAAAAATTTTTTTTTGCACTGCTTTATTCTGAGAGCTATAACTTTTTTATTTTTCGGCTGATGGAGCTGTATGGTGGCTTGTTTTTTGCGGGACAATATGACGTTTTCAGCGGTACCATTTTTATTTATATTCGTCTTCGCGTGTTATTCCATTTTTTGTTTGGAGTTATGATGATAAAGCATTGTTTTTTGCTTCGTTTTTTATTTTATTTTTTTACCGTGTTCACTAAAGGGGTTAACTAGTGGGACAGTTTTATAGGTCAGGTCGTTCTGGACGTGGCGATACCAAATATGTGTACTTTTATTTATTTATTTATTCTTTTTTCATAATATTTTTTGATGGGTACTTTATATTTTTATTTTTGGTGGATTTTTTTTATATTTTCACTCCAATTTTTTTTTTCATTTTTTAACACTTTTTTTTACTTTATTCTTTGTCCCACTGTGGGACTTTCACTTTTTTTAATTCTGATCACCTGTATAGCATAGGGATGGAGCACCATCCCTGTGCTATACAGGCTGTCATCGCTGCAGATGCAGAAGATACTTTGGTAATGCCCTGCACATGACCAAAGTATCTTCCTGCTGTCTGGTGACCCGGATGTTGTCATGACGACATCGGGTTGTCATGGTAACATCCAGGAAGCCACGGCAGACAGCGCTGGATGCCAGGAGGGATGAGTATCGCGATCACCTCCCCTTGCCACCGCAATGCTGCAATCGACTTCGATCGCAGCATTGGGGGGGTTAATGTGCCGGGAGCGGTGCGGGACCGCCCCCAGCACATAGCTCCGGGTGTCAGCTGTGACAGTCAGCTGACACCCGGCGATCACGCCTGCACAGCCTGTGTGCGGGCACGATCACCATGATGTACTATTCTGTACCTGGCTCTTAAGTCCCAGGGTGCAGGTACGGAATAGTACGTAATGGGCCAGATAGGGGTTAAAGAATATTTTGGGATTATTTTTACTTTCTCTGCCAATGAGTCTCTCTGTCTCAATCTTTGCTGCCTTGATTTGGTTTTTACAGAATTTATTTAATTTACTGTATTTATTTAATGCCTCATCACTACCTACTTGCTTTAGCTCTCTAAATGCTTTCTTTTTGTCACTTATTGCGCCCCTTACAGCTTTATTTAGCCATAGTGGTTTCCTCCTATTTCTAGCATGTTTATTCCCATAGGGTATATATCGTGCACAGGTCCTATTCAGGATGCTAATAAATGTCTCCCATTTGCTTTGTGTAGTTTTATGTCTCAGGAAATTGTCCCAGTTTATTTCACTAAGATCATCTCTCAAACATTGGAAATTTGCCTTCCTGAAGTTTAGTGTCCTTGTAACCCCTCTACTACACACCTTATTAAAGGATACATGAAAACTTATTATTTTGTGATCACTATTACCCAAGAGACCCCAACTCATATATTTGATATGCGGTCTGGCCTGTTGGTTAGTATTAGGTCTAGCAGTGCCCCCCTTCTTGTTGGGTCCTGAACCAGTTGTGAAAGGTAATTGTCTCTCATAGTTGTCAAAAACCTATTACCTTTGCTTGAACTACAGGTTTCTGTTCCCCAATGTATTGCAGGATAGTTAAAGTCCCCCATAATAATGACTTCTCCTTGAGTCGCTGCTTCATCTGTTTGCTTTATGAGGATATTCTCCGCTGCTTCCATTATTTTTGGAGACTTATAACAAACCCCTATCAGTAATTTATTATTAGAGTGATCTATTCCAAGTGTTTAGTGTTTATTTCTGTTAATATTGATGATTTTGGCTTACAGCCAATGAAAACACAAAACTCATTATCTCAATAAATTAAAATAATGAACAAAAAACACATGCAAAGGCTTCCTAAGCATTTAAAAAGGTCCCTTAGTCTGTTTCAGTAGGCTCCACAATCATGGGGAAGACTGCTGACTTGACAGATGTCCAGAAAGCAGTCATTGACACACTCCACAAGGTCCCAGAGTTCCAATTTTCATTTGGAAATCAAGGTCCCAGAGTCTGGAGGAAGAGTGGAGAGGCACACAATCCAAGCTGCTTGAGGTCTACTGTGAAGTTTCCACAATCGGTGATGGTTTGGGGAGCCATGTCATCTGCTGGTGTAGGTCCACTGTGTTTTATCAAGACCAAAGTCAGCGCAGTGGTCTACGAGGAAATTTTAGAGCACTTCATGCTTCCCTCTGCCGACAAGCTTTTTGGAGATGGAAATGTAATTCTCCAACAGGACTTGGCACCTGTCCACACTGCCAAACGTACCAATACCTGGTTTAAAAACAACAGTATCACTGTGCTTGATTGGCCAGCAAACTCGCCTGACCTTAACCCCATAGAGAATCTATGGGGTATTGTCAAGAGGAAGATGAGAGACACCAGACCCAACAATGCAGTCAAGCTGAAGGCTGCTATCAAAGCAATCTGGGCTTCCATAACACCGCAGCAGTGCCACAGGCTGATCGCCTCCATGCCACACCGCATTGATACAGTAATTGATAGTCCAAATTCCAGACCATCATTCTTAGTTTATTATGTGAAAAGGAGCTTGTACCCTGTTATCAAATAGAGAAACTCATCTTGCAATTTACAAAATAGGCCATTGAGTTCATAATTCTCATTAAAACATAATATTTTATTAAGTAATATATAAAAACATTACATACTCAAGTACAAAAAATTGAAATATATATGAAGCTAGACAGTATAAATACCCAGTATATGGGCAGTGTTACGCTCACACCCGGACTGACTGGCATGAGCGTGGTTAGTGGTCACAATGGGCCATGAACTGAGGAGTGCCTGGAGGGGCATGACTTAGGGCCTCGCCAGATCTGACCACGAACACATGGCGGCTTAATGAACTCCGTGCTATGAGGAGGGACGTAGGAGGTGGCCCAGGTGCTACTCCAGGTCAGACCCCGGTCACAGCTGTTGACCCACACTGGGGAATGCAGGAACGGGCAGGCATGGCTGGTATGCTGACAGGCAGGTACTGGCAGGCACAGCTGGTATGCAGACAGGCGGGTATGGCTGGTATGCAGACAGGCGGGTACGGCTGGTATGCAGACAGGCAGATACTGGCAGGTAGGAACGCAGGCTGGATAGGGACCAGTACAGACTGGGATACAGGAGCAGAGCCACAGGTGCGGTGGACAAGCAGAGCAGTGCAAAACCGCAGGTGCGGTGGACAAGCAGAGCAGAGCAAAACCGCAATTGCGGTGGACAAGCAGAGCAGAGCAAAACCGCAGGTGTGGTGGACAAGCAGAGCAGAGCAAAACCGCAGGTGCGGTGGACAAGCGAGGCTGAACAGAGAAGAGTGAAACCGCAGAGCAGAAGGTGCAGGCAGACTGGACAGGGCTCTGTTCACATGAAACAGACTTGGAAACACAGGAAGATAGTTAGAACACAGGAGGTAGATACAGAGGCAGGGAGACGGGACAAGCAGAACCAGATACACACAAGTTACTTACAATGAAGTAGCGAGTGGACACAAAACTCACAAACAGAAGTACAGACACAACGAGTTGGAGTTAGGTGCAGGTTCAGACACTGCAGGAAAAGGGCAGGTACAGACATAGAGACAAACAGATAACGGGCAAGGACACAGTTCAGACAGGAACTGAACCCGGAACAAGATACAGGAACGAGCCTGGGATCTCAGCCCCCAGGGTGGCATAAACAGACTAGAAGTCACAGATACAGGTAACGGGCTTGGCTATACAGCCCCCAGGGTGGCGTAACAGACTAGAAGTCACAGATACAGGTAACATACCAGGGTATACAGGGGTTTAAGTATCCAGTGACTCACAGCAATAGGCTGGGGACGCATTAAGACTGTGCACACTGTAACTTTAAGAATCACGCAGTAACCTCGCCGCCGCCCTAAGCAATCAGACAAGAGACATGCACACAGCAAGTAATGGAGCAAAGTGTGCAGCCTGGACTGATAGGTAAGTTGGTGGTCTTGCATGGTGGGAGATGGTAAGCCATGCCAGCACGCCGCCAGGGATGTTACAGGCAGGAGAAATCCACTTGACAACAGGGAGTATATTAGTAGCAATGTTTTACAGCAAGTTAAAGGGCAGCATACAAGGTAACGCAGTAGTATTATAAAGTCCCATATGCGCCACCTAATGGGCCATATGTGAGGGGAACTGAAGATCCCAGTGCATACAGCCTCCCATGTAAAATGTCAGCAAGTGCCTGGTAGCACAAAGGGAACTGAAACAGATACAGCAGTTTACTTGCGGTTCTATGCTGTATGGTCTTATTAACTAGAACCAATGCCACAGACAAATCAACAGAACAATGTCTAGTATTTAATGAAAAAGATAATTTCATTACCCATAGTCAGGTGCCAAGGAGAGCCTCCAACCCAGACCCCGAACGCGCGCTTTCGCTCTTGCTTCCTCAGGGGGTGTTGCCATAACACTCTCTAGGTCTCCATTTATCTGTCAGGACCTTCCAATCACATGGTCGGCATTGTCCGTCCAATAATATTCACTATATGCTGCACATGCGCACCCGCCCACCATGGTCACGGCCGCTCCTCCACCCATCAATTCCCCGCAGCAGCCACAGGACGCCGTCGGCACCAGACAGCAACCATGCAAGTGCGGCAGGGAACCGCCGGCAGAGGGCTAGACACCGCAACTCACGACCACGGGGGAGCGTGTGCATCATCCCCAGTAAAAATAATCAGTGCATAGGTATTACCCCATGCATTCTTGCAAAGGGCTTACCAGTTACCTTTACCACAGTGCCTTTTGATTATAATTATAATATATTAACCAAGCACCACGGGGGAGCGTGTGCATCATCCCCAGTAAAAATAATCAGTGCATAGGTATTACCCCATGCATTCTTGCAAAGGGCTTACCAGTTACCTTTACCACAGTGCCTTTTGATTATAATTATAATATATTAACCAAGCATAAAGTGCAAATGTGCTAAAGTGCAGACTTGTATATATACCTAACAACATTTTATCTCTTAATATTATAGTTTTACTCTCCTTCTTTCCTCTACCTTTTGGTCTTCCATATGTTTCCATAAATAAGAAAGACCAATATAGTATACAGTTAAATTGAAAACAAGAATCAGCCAATATGTGTCTACCATTACATTCCACATCAATACATATTCCACTGTACAAATCAATTCATTACCAATAAATATTAATACTGTGTTATGAGGATGTAACCAATTATATGGCATGTATAAAGAGACATTTCGAGGTGAAGTTAGATCTAAAGAAACAGAGTCACTACATATTTGATGTTCGTGGATACATCTGCGATGCTTTTCGTTTTTGATGAGCCTCTTCCTGAAAGGTACAACCCAGAAGGTCTTGTCCCACATGATGTCCCTGACCTTTGCACATGATAAGTAACATATAGGGCAATCTTAAGGGATGAGAACATACATAAAATTAAAAAAATTAGTATGATATATTAAAAACACATAAATATAAAAATAACAATCCATATGGTAATAGAGACCATATTAATAAAATAATCCACCTTAGTGTAGGGGGGAAGTAGAGAGAATTTCAGAAATCTACAAATTACAAATATGAGGAGAATCCCAATGACTCATTTAGCCCCTGCGGGACCATTGTTCCCAGAATGGTGATCCACCGGCATTCTTTTTGTGCTGGGAGATGCTTTATATCCCCACCCCTAATGCCACATTTTATACATTCTATTCCCCTAACCATAAATGACTTAGGATTGCACTGCTGGAATTTCTCATAGTGGCGGGTTATTGTTTTAAGCTGAGATATGTCCGTCACTGTTTCTGCCGCAATAATGTCTCTCACGTGCACGAGTTTTAAGTTAGCTTGATGTCAAACCAACATATATTTTGGGACAGCTACATTCAGCGTAGTAAATTACCTGTGTTGTACAACAGATAATGTGCTGCCTTATTTTATATGTTTTATGTCCATCAGCCAAAGTGAAAGTTGTTGCACGTGATATATTTTTGCATGCGATACAATCGCCGCAAGGGAAGCAGCCAGGAGATGGTCCACGCGTACCAAAGGGATTTGCCTGTGTAGGAATATAATGACTCTTTGTCAATAGGTCTTTTAGATTCCTACTAGAGATGAACGGTGTTTGACTCGAACTGTTCGCCAATCTCAAATTCGAGCTGTTTTGGGCGGTGTTCAAGCCGTTCGGCGAACATGAACAATTTGAAAAAAATTCAGCTGTTCGAGGTTATGTTCGATAACTGTTCGTGCACCAAAATCATAACTGGATTTTTTCTCAGTAATGCTGAAAATTAAAGTTAATACGCAGTTTGAGTGTACAGCGGGGCGGGGGGAGGGGCAGGGGATGGATCTCTGCATAAGTAATGAAGATCTCCTTTTTTTTTCTCTTTCCCGCATTTACAGTGGGGAGGTGCAATCTGTCAGCCTATCAGCAGCGCACACACGGAGCGAACTGCTTTTTTTCACACAAGCAAGGGCATGTGTCATTGGCAGTGTATGTCACATGTCCTTGCCCTATAAGACCCAGCCATTTTCCCCGTCGCCACCATTTTCTCACTGCTGCAGCTGAGTGTTAGATGGCACCGCTGTTGCTGTGTGCGCTATACTTTCAGTGTTAATTTCAAGCCAATTTTCGCGCAAATCTACAGATAGCTTGGGAGTAGGGAATAGTTGTGATTGCAGTCCTTTTGAGGACTAGGTTACATCATTTCCTACGACTTTTATCAGGCAGGTCTGTGCTCTTAAATAGATAGGTTGGGAGTAAAGACTAATTGTAATTGCAGTCCTTTTGAGGGCTAGGATACATCAGTTCCTATCACTTTTATCAGGCAGGTCTGTGCTCTTAAATAGATAGGTTGGGAGTAAAGACTAATTGTAATTGCAGTCCTTTTGAGGGCTAGGTTACATCAGTTCCTATCACTTTTTGCCAGGCAGCTCTGTGCCAGTGCTGTGCAAGTTTTTTTCACAGCATTTGGCTAAATCTAGCAAAGCAAATCCTTTTTGGCCTCTTGCAGTGTGTGTTAGTCAGTGGAGCAGCCTATCTGTGTTGCAAGCTACACCACCTGTGTATAGAATACAATCTTTTTTACTGCACCTAGTGAAGTAAAACCTTTTGGGCATAGCATCATTTTATTAGTCCATCTATACTAACCTCCACCAGGTTGCAAATTCAAAATAATTTTTATCTGCATCTAGCTCTGAAAAAATATTTGGGCTTCGGCTTGTAGCAGTGTGTGGGACATGTTCTATTAGTCCATCTATACTAACCTCCACCAGGTTGCAAATTAATAATAATTTTTAGCTGCCTCTTGCCTGTAAAATAATTTTGGGCATAGTAGCAGTGTGTGGTACTCATTGTATTAGGCCATCTATACCAAGCTCCACCAGCTTTGAAATTAATAATAATTTTTTGCTGCATCTAGCCCGGAAAAATTTTTTTCTTCCCAATAGTGGTAGCAATAGAAATATGGGGCGCGCTCCTGGCTAACAAAAATATACGCTTCATAGCAAAAAACACCAGCCTAGCGCACTGCATTAATAAGATGGCATCATCGTCTCTCCCGTCTACGCCGGCTAGCATTCCTGTGCCTAAAACACAATGCATGGGTCCGCGCTAGCCACAATGCTGAGGGGGCTAAAGCTGCTGCTAACGCTTTATCACAATTCAATTGGCAGATTTTCACAGAGCTCCTCCCCAACGCCCACCCATCGGGCAACAGTTGCCCACCCTCCCTATGGGATCTAGTGGCGAATAGTTGATGCCATTAATCAGAGCGTCAGTTGCTCCGTCGACGTGGCAAGCATACGGTAAGGCATGGGAAGAGTGGGCAAGACTAGTAGCAGGCAGACGGGTTGACCAATGTGAACAAGCCAGATTACAAGCCACCATAGAATTTCTCCACCAGCTAATGATGAGGGGCATATCAGGGGCGTCAGCGCAGCGGTGTCTGACCCGAGTAGCATTTCACTTCCAACTACTGAATTGGGGAGATGTGACAAAGAGATTCATCATCAGACAATCCATAAAAGGGTGGAAAAGAGGTCAGCCAAGTCAGGAGTGTAGACGTCCCGTCTCGTGTCACTAAAACTGATTTCTCACATCATATCCCTAACACCATTAACATGACACTCACAATTTGAAGCAACACTACTGTCTACTGCATTTGCGATCGCCTTCTTCGGGGCGCTATGCATAAGCGAATTAGTCCCTCAATCCAAAATTACCACCAGTGGAGGCTTATTACACCAGGACGTAGTCATAGCCAATTATGCAATACGTCTACGCATACGCCAATCGAAAACGGTTCCAGCGGGCAGGTGCACTTGGGTACTTCTACAACCCACAAATGGTACACTGAGTCGGGTAACAATAGTAAAAACATATATAACCATCAGATCACAAAGTAATTTCTTCCTATCACACATTGATGGAACGCCATTATCAAGATACCAGTTCCAAGCTATATTTAATAAATGCATAACATCGGCAGGTAACCACCCCAAAGATTACGGGACACACTCATTCCGCATAGGCGCGGCCACGGAAGCAGCAAGAGCAGGACTGTCAGAAACGGAAGTTCAGAGGATAGGGAGATGGCGATCCACATGTTTGGCAAGATACATAAGACGGGACTTGTTATCCTAACGTGGTTTGTTTCTTTTACAGGTGACGCTAAGCCAACAGTGTGGGTGATAGGCCACTCGTATATATATTGGGCAGAAAAAAGGGCGAAAGTCCGCCCAGGCGGGAGGAAATTAGAGTTTCATAACACATATTTCAACTGGAGAGGTATTAGAGGCCTGCTATGGCCACAGGTACTAATGGAGGTAATTAAGGTAGGGAGAGAGGCAAGAGGTCCGGTCATCTTAGTTATACAGGCCCGGGGAAATGACCTAGGTCATCACAAGAGCGCATAACTAATGGCAATAATGAAACTAGACACTGAGCTCTTCAGAGAATTTTTCACAAAACTAACTATAGTATGGTCAGAGATTGTGCCGATAGCGGTATGGCAAGGTGCGCGAGACATCACGGCCATCGAACGGACAAGGCGGGTAATAAATATTCAGATGGCAAAATTTAGAAGAGACAGAGGCGGTGTAGTGACACTACACCGACAACTGGAAGGAGATAAAGCAGGCCTCATATAGCCCGACGGTGTTCACTTAATGGATATTGAACTGGACATATTCCTGTCAGGACTCCAGGACGGAGTGGAACAAGCATTAAGAGTGATGGATGGAGGTCAGAGTCCTGGATACGAGTTTGCAGGATCCTCCGTGGCCTGGAAATAGAAAGGACATGTTGGAGAGTTACACTTGTTGGCCACCTTGCCGGTGTGGAGACCCAGGTCATGCTGCAAAAAGCTGAATTATTTTAGAAATAAAATGCCTTTCTAATGTAATGAGTATAAAGAGTTAATAAAGCTGTGACCGATCCTCACCCATCCAGTTGTAAGAGTTACATTATTGTATTGTCAAGGAAAGGGGGGCGGTAGGGGGGCTGAGCGTCTGGGTTTGGTTGGGGGTCCCCACAGTCTGCCTAGGCTAGATGCATTTAAAAATTCTTATTAGATACACAGGCGGTGCAGATTGCTTCGCAGCTGGGCTACTACGCCCAAAGTATTGCCTAGGCTAGATGCAGTTAAAAATTCTACGCTGACTAGCAGACACTGAAGCTTTGGAGCAGACCTCTGAGTAAACAGCTCTTCAGACTCAACCATATGTGTTACCCCAAGCCATAGTGTATGTAGTTTCTTACAGTTAAAAGGGGGGGGGGAGCGACCCAACGCACCTGGAATTGATGATGCCAACGTCACATAAAACACAGCAAGGGGACTCCAAAAAGAGTCTCCATTTTTTCCAAAAATTGTGGCACAGACACCACTTAAGTGGCATCAATTGCCCCAGAGTTGCTTAAAACGGTTGGTGAGGTGATTTTATCAAATCCTTAAGCTTTTAGTCTCCCCAGGATGACACAGGGGTAGAAAAGTCCTTGCGGATCCATGATTTGTTCATCTTTATGAACGTGAGTCTGTCTACATTCTCAGTGGACAGCCGCGTGTGCTTATCTGTCAGCACACCACCAGCAGCGCTGAACACATGTTCAGAGAGAACGCTGGCTGCAGGGCATGACAAGATCTCCAAGGCGTGAGTGGAGAGCTCCGGCCATTTTTCCAGATTGGAAGCCCAAAATTAGCAAGGGTCCAGTGACACAGTCATAGCTTCGATGTTCACTTGGAGATACTCCTGTACCATCCTCTCTAGGCGTTGACTATGTGTCAGACTTCTTGTCTCCTGTGGTCTTGCAAAGGATGGTCTAAAAAAGTGGTGAAACGTTTCCACAAAATTGCTGTTACCAGCAGATACTGTGTTACTGTTACGGTTTGAGTGATGAAGACTAGACAGTCCCACGGTTTGCAATTTAGAACTGTGAGATTCACTACGTGCACCACTGGTGTTTTGTGGAAAAGCACATGTAAGATTCTGCAAAAGCCTCTGCTGATACTCCTGCATGCGTGAATCCCTTTCTATGGCAGGAATTATTTCGGCAAATTTACTTTTGTACCGGGGATCTAAGAGTGTGGCAACCCAGCAGTCGAGATTACTTTGAATTCTGACAATCCGAGGGTCATGTTGCAGGTAGTGCAACAAGAAGGCACTCATGTGTCTTGCGCATCCAGGAGGACCAAGTCCTTGTAGTGTTGGTAGCGAGGTAAGAATCATGCTTCCTTCCTCTGCCCTCTCCCCCCAACCTAGCACAACAGAAATGTGATCAAGGTCTTCCTCATCGGATGAGTCTTACATGCCCATCGCCAGTTCGTCCTCCACTTCTTCCTTGGCTCCTGTACCTTCCTCAACAGTTTGTCTGCTACCATGCGCCCTGGTTAATCCCTCTCCCCCACCCTCCCATGCCTGCCGCCTTGGTGCTGCCGACCGTCTGGACATTGGAGATGTTATCCCTTCCGCATTTGACTCCTCCTCTACTTCCTCCACCTCCTCTTGTCCCACCACTTGACTCTGAAATCTGTTTAACGTGTGCTCCAGCATGTATATCACAAGAATAGTCATGTTGATAATGGTATCGTAGTCAGCACTAAACATCTTCGTCGCCATTTCAAAACTGTGCAGACGGGTGTGTGGAGCCCCTGAGGGTTCAATCTGCACAGAGGTACTACATCTCACCCAGAGGCATGGTATCTCACCCCCAGGAAAGGAAGGAGTATGGCTCGGGACCTAGCTGGTGGGAGGGTCCTATGTAGTGGGTGTGGGTGGAGAAAGCAGCTTAGGGGAGCACATGTCAGGGAGAGTATAAATAGGAAGCCATCTTAGAAAGAGCAAGCCAGTCAGAGGAGGAGAAGTGACAGGAGCAGAGGCTCTGCATGAGCTCTGCTCCAGAGGCGGGCCTAGCCTGGGAGGCCCAGGACTGAAGGAGAGAAGAGAGGAGTGGGAGCAGGAAGGCTCCAGGAACCGAAGGGACCCTAGGGGTACATGCCGTGCAGAAGGCGACCCGTACGCCCGCTGCTACCAGGAGGTAGAGGGGTCAGGCCAGATAAGGGGAACCGGTCCCTCAACTAGTGGAGAAACAGCAAGGCTCAGCTAGAAACCGGAGGCTGCAGCATTTCATGTACTGCAGGCCAAAGTCCACACCAGTCTCACTAAGAAGGTAGCCACATAGGACCCAGGGGACAGAACACACGTCGCCCGCCAAGGCCCGAGGATACAGGATAGAAGTGTCACTAGTTGTGAGGTGCAGGGAGAAGGCCAGAGAAAGGACACACAGAAGGGGGTCCTGCTAAGTACTCCAGAACTATCTGGGGGTGCACTGAGCCCCTCACTGAGTACGCAGAGCACGATGGGGGAGATTGCTCTGGTACCTGTAATCTGGACTGCAACAACTGTGAGTAAAGATCTTGGGACTGCATCACACTGACTCTGTGTTCATTACTGACTCCCTGTACTACAACCACCATCATCCACCCACACTGCCCTGAAGCTACACTCTTCCTGTGGGGAGTAATAATACCATTGCTGTAAAACCACCAGCTTCAGAGGACTGTTCCGCAGCTGCAGCCACTTTGGCCGCACTCCACAGGTGGCGTAGTCGGACATTATAAAACCCATATATACAAATTACGCTTGGATTGACCGCCCTGGGTCACGGACCGGGTCGCCGCCACAGTGACTACAACCCCCAGCGTCTACCGGCCCGGCTGTGGGTACCCCATGGCCCAGGGGGCGCGTCAACTTCATAGGTCCCTGATCTGAGACCACTCCTGCAGCGTGATTTGCCCCACCTCTGGTTCTCGTTGGCCCAGGCTATACGTCAGAACGTATTGCACCAGGGCTTGTCGGTGCTGCCACAGTCGCAGCAACATGTGCAGAGTTGAATTCCACCATGTCGGCACATCGCATTTCAGCCGGTGAACTGGCAGGCCCAACGACTTCTGTAGAGATGTAAGTCGTTGAGCTGCGGGATGCGAACGGCAGAAGTGAGCACACAGCGACCGTGCCCTCTGCAGAAGGCCATCTAGTCCGGGATAGTGGGCTAAAAATTGCTGGATAACCAGGTTCAACACTTGAGCCATAAAGGCACGTGTGTGACATTGCCCCGGCGAAGGGCCGCACCCAGGTTTGCAGCATTGTCGCACACGGCCTTCCCTGGTTGCAGGTCCAGTGGAGACAACCATTCATGAAACTGGGTCTCCAGAGCTGACCACAACTTCTCAGCTGTGTGACTGACATTTCCCAGACCGCCTGATGCCGTTGAGCCCTGCTGCCAGCATAGTAAGGAGGTGTGCAGGATTCCTTCTGCGCAGTTAGAAAGCGGGTGTCATTACCAGACAGGCTTTGGGTGCAGGTGGAGGACCGAGAGGAGGTTGAGGAGGCAGAAGCAGTGGAGGAACTTCTAGATAAAGAGGATTGACGTACAACTCGTGGGGACGGCAAGACTTGGACAGCAGCCCCTTGTCCTGCTGTCACCATAGTTACCCAGTGCCCAGTCAGCGACATGTAACACTCATGTCCATGCCCACTCGCCCAAGTGTCTGTGGTGAAATGCACCCTGTCACACACAGAGTTTCTCAAAGAAGCGGTGACGTTGTGTGCGACATGCTGGTGGAGCTCAGGCACACCTTTCTTTGAGAAGTAGTGCCGACTGGGCATCTGGTAGTGGGGCACTGCAACGGACATAAGGTCTCAAAAATCCTCTGTGTCCACAAGGCAGAAAGGCAGCATTTTTGTAGCCAACAGCTTGCAGATGGTGAAATTCAACCTCTTAGCTTTGTCATGGCTAGGAGGAAATGGTCTTTTACTTGTCCACATCGGAGGGACCGAGGGCTGGCTGTTGTGCTTAGACGGGGTTGAGTAGGGTGTCCCCGGCAAACTTGCCGGTCTGTGAGGAAGATGCAGGCGGAAAAGTTAGGTTGCCTTGATCCAAAGGTGGTGCTCTCGATGTCGGAGAGCGCTCAACACCAGCTGGTGTTTCCACTTCCAAATGAAATGATGACCTGCCAATCACACTGGCTGTTGCGGGTAAACAGGTGGCAGGACTGCGTCCAAAAACATGTGTGACTGCTGTCCCCCCAGTCACAGAGGATGAAGAGGCCGCGGATGCACAAGATGGGGCAGACGGTGGTTGGCACAGCCCGCTAGGCCGCATTGTAGCACAGTGAGCTTCCCACTGCAACTTATGCTTCATATCCATGTGACGGTTCATGCATGAAGTACTCAAACTATGGATTTTTTGGCCTCTACTTAGCTTTTGGTGACAAATATTACAGATAACATGAGTTGGGTCATCCTTATCGATCTGAAAAAATACCCAAGCTATGCAAGGCTTAGAGCCCATGCGACCTGAAGAGCCACTATGACTTGTGGTCAGAGGCAGAGTTGTGGTTGAGGATGCAGTTGTTGACGTGCTTCCAGTACTCCGTCTCTGTCCAGGAAGGCGCAACCTAACCTCGTCATCAATAGCATCTGTGATGCCCAGCTGCACTTGGTATCACAGATCCTAGAAGAGTGCATTGATGGAATCCTCCACAAGAGGCCCCCATAAACTTTCACACATCTCCATCTTCCACCTCAGACCAGCAGAGGGAGCCCATTAGGGATATAAATAGGGAAGGTGGAGCTAGGCAGTTCAGTTCCTCTGAAGAGTTCCTGTAGTAGAGAAGCCTAAGAGAGGTCAGTCTGCTGTGGAGCTCAGTCTAGTCTAGAGAACTCAGTTAATAGTTCAGCAGTGGAGCACGAGGCTCCTGTTAGCTAGATTCAGGGAGCCCAGTTAGAGCTTAAGGTGTGCCGGCGCCATAAGATCAGTGAAGCGTTGCAAGTTGCCGTTAGTGTGTATAGCCAAGTGAGGGCCCGAGTAGGCCGAAGGCGAGTGGAGAGTTAGTACATAGGGGGCAGAGGAGCTTAGCCAGCTCACCCCGAAGCATTTCCCGGACACCTGATCCGAGCTTACCGGGATTTCTATGACCCAGTAAGGCATAACCGGAATCCCTGGAGAACTACAAGTCCCAGGATCGATAAGGTGCTGATACGTAACAGAGCCAGGAGATGCTTAGGCCCCTCATACTGGGAGCGTGAACTCCAAGACAAGACCCTACCATAAGGTCAGCCAGCGCAGGACAGAGGCAAGAAGCAGGAGGCCCTAAACCCGCTCATTGGGGAGGATCCTAATATGCACCCATCACCCTACAGTGCTCCGGGATGTGCTTGAATTTCCACCAGTAAAAGGTACTGAAGTGACTACCGTGTCCATTCCCGTTCTTGCTCTGACCCAGCTGGGTCTTGCCTGTCCTGCATTCCCCCTGCATACGCTTTTCTGAGTCCTAGCTCCACCTGTGGGGAGCTATGCCATCGAGCTGCCTTATCACCGGCCTCAGTGGACTACTGCAGCGCTGGTGCTTCTCACCAGATACCACAGGTGGCGTCACAAACTCTTATAAAATTAACAATTATCCACCCCTTTTTTGAGCAGACCTCCTTTTCCCAGGCTATAGTATGAGCAAACAGCTGTGTAGACTCAACCATCTGTGTTACCCCATACTCAGATAGGCAGCTGGAGACTTGGGAGCTGTGAGGAAGCAAGTGCGATTGGGGTGACACCTCTTACCTATTAGCGATTCAATGTTCACTGCCCTTCTTGACATCACAGTGAATCTGTCATGTTCCAGTGGCTTACTGGGTTGGTACACCTGTCTTGTCAATGGGCATTCATGAGTTCAAATCCACGGGGAGGTTTTTTTTAATTTACGTACTAATAAGCTTCCTATAGAGCCAATGGAAATTTGCATTGATTTTGGGATTGAGATATTGCAATTGTGAGATATAGAATCTGTATTAAGTGTTTATAAAGAACAAGATGTAATCAAACTCTGTATAGATTGGCTTTAAGAATAACATAGTGAAACCAATGGATATCTTATTTAACTTACCTATTAGCGATTCAATTTTCACTGCCTTTCTTGACATTGCCTTAAACCTGCAATGTTATAGTGGCTTACTGGGTAAATGCACCTGTCTTGTAAACAGGCATTCAAGAATTCAAATTCATAGAGAAGTTTTTTTTCATTTACTTACTAATAAGCTTCCTATAGAGCCAATGGAAATTTGCATTGATTTTTGGCTGGAGATAGTGCAATTGTGAGATATAGAATTTATATTAAGTAGTGTTGAGCATTCCGATACTGAAATATCGGGTATCGGCCGATATTCGCAGTATTGGAATTCCGATACTTAATTCCGATAGTTTTACAATATCGTATACCGGAATCGGAAGTTCCCATAATGCAATGAGCCAGTTTCATTTTATTCAGCCAATGAGGATCCTAAGAAGTGTAGGCACATCCTGTTAGGCATGTAGACATCTTAACTAATGGCATGGCTGTGATTGGCTGCTGAAATTATGTCATGATGCACTATAAAAGCCGCCGCCGCCATTTTGAGCTCACTCTGCTGTGAATTCAATTAGGGAATCGACGCTGTTATTCTGAGGGACAGTTTTAGCTACCTATTTGGTCTATTCTGCTTTACCCACGCTACTTTATAAATCACTGTGCCTTGCAGCGCAAGTGCACAGTTCTCTGTGCTGTTCACCGTTGTCTGCAAGGTCTCTGTGTGTGAGTGCAGCTCACCCTGTAGTGTGTGCTTCAGCCACGTCTGGTTGCAGTGCACTCAGTGTGTGTCACTGCCTCATACATTGTCCTTTTTTGCAAATTCATAATTTTTCCTGATATCTCCTATTAGTGTGGTGGTTCCATCTGTATTCAGCTAAATTGGTTCCAAACACACTATGTAGGAGTAGATAGAGAATTATTTTTTTGTCTTGCAGCGCTAGTGCACAGTGCTCTGCATCTGCACTGTTCACGCCTGTCTGCAAGGTCTCTGTGTGTGAGTGCAGCTCACGCTGTAGTGTGTGCTTCAGCCACGTCTGGTTGTAGTGCGCTCAGCGTGCGTCACTGCCTCATACATTGTACTTTTTTGCTAATTGAACATTTTTCCTGATTTCTCCTATTAGTGTGGTGGTTCCATCCGTATTCAGCTACATTGGTTCCAAACACACTATATAGGAATAGATAGAGGAGCCTTTCTGCAGCATTGTGCCCTGCAGCCCCAGCCAGATTAGTATTAGCCTATTTTTTGTAGCCTCATCTATTGCATTGCAGGTTACCTTCCTACATTGTAATAGCTACAAAAAGTTTGTGATACTATCGGTATTACATCTTTGGGCACATCCAGTGTCTTTTTGTGACAAAAAAAACCTAAATAAAATTCACCAAACACTCCACTTTACAGTTGTGTAGGCCACATTAGCTCATATTAAAGTCTAGTCCACACTTTATAAAATTAGTGTTTCTTATACCTGTTAGCAGCTGTTCAGGAATAAGCACACTAAGCCCTTAGTACTTTTCTGCCTATCTTTATCAGTCTACTAAGATGAAGAAGGCAGGGAGTAAGGCATGTGGTCGTGGGTGTGGGCGTCAAGTTTGTGCAGTGAGAGGACGTGAGTATTCTGTGCCTGCAGGGAGAGGACGTGGGGATTCTGTGCTGCAGGCACCAGTAACTCAGCATCTGCCAGTTTTACCAGGGAACAGTCCTTTATGAGCTGCTTTGTAGGAGCTAGCCATACCCCACTGCTGCGGGAGGACCAAATTGAAGACGTTGTCGGATGAATGGCAGCTAACGCATCGACTTCAATTAGTTCCAGATCCTCTCAGGTCCTGAGCACTGAAGAGCACCCATCTGTCTCTTCACCACCTGACAAATTGCCCAGGCAGTCAGAGAGCCCTGGACAGGAGCCATCTCTACTTCTGTTCTCTGAATCTCTTGGCTTGGAAAGAGGGGGCCAGCCAAGCAGAATTCGAGAATTTGAAGAAGAGGTAGTATGCAGTGATGCACAACCGTTTTGTCTCTCTGAATCTGAAGAGGCGGGTGGGCCAGTGCCTATGGTCAACAGCACACCTCAGTACGCATCTGATGATGAGACTCAGGTGCCACTTTCTGATGCGTACTGTGCTGTCGAGACTACCCAGGAGAAGCAGTTGTTTGAAGAGGGTGGTGTAGATGATGAGGTCCTTGACCCATCATGGCGTGAGGGACAGGCAGTTGGTGGGAGCAGCTCTGAAGAAGAGATTCCCCGAATGGCCCAAAATGGAGGGAGAGGGAGGGGGCAGACTTGGTTGCCTGTAGCCTCCACTTCGGCACCCATTAGGAGCATGGCTCTTCCAAAATCCAAAGCGGGCGCTCCCAAGACTTGCAGTGCCTGGTCCTTTTTTGACACAGTTGCAGATGACATTTGCTTTGTCAAATGCAAACTGTGTAATCAGAAGGAGAAAAGAGGGAAAAGTGTCAGCAACCTCAATACCACAAATATGTGGAAACATTGGCGGACCAAGCACGTGGTGGAGTTACAAAAACACACTGAAGACCTAGGCCAACCTATAGCGCCACCTACAACCCCTTCAGCTCGTGTTGTAGCCTCTTCCTCCAGCTCACACACAGCTGGTTCAGCTTCCTCACAGGATCGCCATGGAAGAATCTCTGGCACTGTTGTACAGAGACACAGTGTAATTCCACCCACAGCACCACTTTCCCTGTCATCCTCACACTCCCAGGCCAGTCTACAGCCATTGTTAGCACAGTCATGGGAGAAAAGGCGCCCATACTCGGCAAACCACCCCCGAGCTCAGGCTCTGAATGCTGGCATTGCTAAACTACTGGCCCTTGAAATGCTATCATTCAGGCTGGTGGAGACTGACACCTTCCGTAACTTTATGGCATTGGCAGTCCCACAATACAACGTGCCCAGCTGCTTTTATTTCAGCAGGCAAGCCGTCCCTGCCCTGCAACAGCATGTGGAGGGAAAAATTAAACATGAGCTGCAAAACGCCGTCAGTAGCAAGGTCCACCTGACCACCGATGCGTGGACCAGTAAGCATGGACAGGGACGATACCTTTCCCTCACTGCCCATTGGGTAAATGTTGTGGAGCCGGGTACAGATCTTGAGAGTGGCGCTGTACATGTTCTGCCAACTCCAAGGATTGCAGGAATCCAGTCTGTACACATTGACTCCTCCTCATACTCCAGTTCCTCTGAATCAGCGCTGCAGGAGCCGTGACGGTCTACCTCCACATCGACCCGTGAACTATTAACTGCTATGATGACCGATATGAGCACAGCTGTGGCCAAACGTCAACAGGCCATATTAAAATTAATTTCTTTGGGGAATTGAAGCCACACAGAGCAGGAGCTCTGGAATGCCATCAAGCAGCAGAGCGACGTGTGGTTTGTGCCAGCGAATCTCCAGCCAGGTATGGTAGTGTGTGACAATGGCCGAAATCTGGTGGTTGCTCTGGGCCTAGGCAACCTCACTCACATCCCATGTCTGGCACATGTGCTCAGCTTGGTCATGCAGAGTTTTTTGAGGGACTATCCGGATATTGATGCACTGCTTCATAAGGTCCGCATAGAGTGCGCTCACTTGCGGCGTTCCAGCAACGCAAGATCACGCATTGCAGCTCTGCAGCGCCGATTACGTCTTCCGGAACATCGCATTATATATGACCTACCCACCAGGTGGAATTCAACGTTACATATGTTGGAGAGGTTGTGTGAGCAGCAGGCAGCAGTAATGGAGTACCAGCTGCAGCAGGCGCAAACAAGTCACAGTGCGCGCCGTTCACACTTCACCACCACTGAGTGGGCCTCTATGAAGGACATTTGCCACGTTTTGTGTGCCTTCGATTATTCCACGCGGATGGCGAGTGCAGATGATGCACTAGTCAGCATGACTATCCCCCTTATCTGCCTGCTTGAAAAAACACTGCAAGTACTAAGGGAGGAGGTTTTAGAAGAGGTGGAGGATGAGGAGTCACAAATGCCATCTGCTTCTGTACAGTCTGCGCAACGTGGCTCCTCACAAAGGCCTAGGCAGGGGACACTTTGTGAGGAGGATGAGGAGAAGTCAATGGAGGAGGAAGACATCTGTCCAGAGGAGGGAGGTACACAATGCTCTAGTAGTCAGTATCTAGAGCGAGGGTGGGGTGATGCAGAGCAGGCAGAGATCACGCCTCAACCAGGGGACAGCGTTTCTTGGCCAGTTGGCAGTCTGCAGCACATGGTTGATTTCATGCTGCAGTGCCTGAGAAACGACCGCCCCATCGCCCACATTCTCAACACGGCTGATTATTGGGTGTCCAGCCTCCTAGATCCTCGCTACCGGGACAACTTACAAAGCCTCATAACACCGTTGAACCGGGAGCGTAAAATGCGGGAGTACCAAGACGCACTGGTGCATTCCACCATGTTCTCCATTCCAACCGAGAGCAGTGCTGCTAGTGCTTTACAAAGCAGCTCAGTGCGTCGAGGCAATGGAGGAAGCTCTGCACAAAGAGGGAGTAGAAGCAACGCCTCAGCACAAGGCAAGACCAGTATGCCCAAATGTGGCAAAGTTTTGTGTCCCCGCCGCCACAAATGTCTACACCATCACAGACGGGTCCAGTCAGCAGGAGGCCACGTTTCCGTCAGATGGTGACAGACTACATGTCTTGCCCTCTCAGCGTACTCCCAGACGGCTCTTCTTCCTTCAAGTTTTGGGTCTGTAAGCTGGATACATGGCCAGAGCTCAGTCAGTATGCATTGAAGGTGCTAGCTTGCCCTGCTGCTAGTGTATTATTGGAACTCGTCTTTAGTGCCGCAGGTGGTGTACTAAAAGACCGTTGCATGCGACTATCCTCCAATAACGTTGACCGGCTTACTTTTCTCAAAATGAACAAGGCCTGGATCTCTCAAGAATTTGCCAGTCTTCTTCCAGAATAAATAATTGGTTGGCAAAAGTATCCAGGTCTCCTGTTGTGTTCATGTTTCTACCATCTGAACTGTAATCCCTGCTCCAATTACACCTCTGGCATCTCTGTTTTCAGTATTATCCCTGAGCTCCAAAACCGCCAGTTGGCGCTGAGAAGTGACGTCTGCACAGTCAAAGCTTTCTGCCGTGTTACTGGGGTTCAGTAACGTCAGCTGTTCCCCAGCTGTGCGGACGGCAATTTCTCCTGCTCTGTCCACATTCTCACTACTACAGATTTTAAAGTTGCTCCAATTACACCTCTGGCTCCTCTGTTTTCAGTATTATCCCTGAGCTCCAACACCGCCAGTTGGCGCTGAGAAGTGACGTCTGCACAGTCAAAGCTTTCTGCCGTGTTATTGGGGTGCAGTAACGTCAGCTGTTCCCCTGCTGTGCGGACGGCAATTTCTCCTGCTCTGTCCACATTCTCACTACTACAGATTTTAAAGTTGCTCCAATTACACCTCTGGCGCCTCTGTTTTTAGTATTATCCCTGAGCTCCAACACCGCCAGTTGGTGCTCAGAAGTGCGGTCTGCACAGTCAACACTTGCTGCCGTGTTATTGGGGTTCAGTAACGTCAGCTGTTCCCCTTCTGTGCGGACGGCAATTTCTCCTGCTCTGTCCACATTCACACTACTACAGATTTTAAAGTTGCTTCAATTACACCTCTGGCTGATCTGTTTTAGTATTATCCCTGAGCTCCAACACCGCCAGTTGGCACTCAGAAGTGCTGTCTGCACAGTCAACACTTGCTGCCATGTTATTGGCGTTCAGTAACGTCAGCTGTTCCCCTGCTGTGCGGACGGCAATTTCTCCTGCTCTGTCCACATTCTCACTACTACAGATTTTAAAGTTGCTCCAATTACACCTCTGGCTTCTCTGTTTCCAGTATTATCCCTGAGCTCCAACACCGCCAGTTGGCGCTCAGAAGTGACGTCTGCAGAGTCAACGCTTGCTGCTATGTTATTGGGGTTCAGTAACGTCAGCTGTTCCCCTGCTGTGCGGATGGTAATTTCTCCTGCTCTGTCCACATTCACACTACTACAGATTTTAAAGTTGCTCCAATTACACCTCTGGCTCCTCTGTTTTCAGCATTATCCCTGAGCTCCAACACCGCCAGTTGGCGCGCAGAAGTGACGTCTGCACAGTCAAAGCTTGCTGCCGTGTTATTGGGGTTCAGTAACGTCAGCTGTTACCCTGCTGTGCGGATGGCAATTTCTCCTGCTCTGTCCACATTCACACTACTACAGATTTGAAAGTTGCTCCAATTACACCTCTGGTTCCTCTGTTTCTATTATTATCCCTGAGCTCCAACACCGCCAGTTGGCGCTGAGAAGTGCAGTCTGCACAGTCAACACTTGCTGCCATGTTATTGGGGTTCAGTAAAGTCAGCTGATCCCCTGCTGTGCGGACGGCAATTTCTCCTGCTCTGTCCACATTCTCACTACTACAGATTTTAAAGTTGCTCCAATTACACCTCTGGCTCCTCTGTTTTCAGTATTATCCCTGAGCTCCAACACCGCCAGTTGGCGCTGAGAAGTGACGTCTGCACAGTCAAAGCTTTCTTCCGTGTTATTGGGGTTCAGTAACGTCAGCTGTTCCCGTGCTGTGCGGACAGCAATTGCTCCTGCTCTGTCCACATTCTCACTACTACAGATTTTAAATTTGCTCCAATTACACCTCTGACTCCTCTGTTTTTAGTATTATCCCTGAGATCCAGCACCGCCAGTTGGTGCTCAGAAGTGCTGTCTGCACAGTCAACACTTGCTGCCATGTTATTGGGGTTCAGTAACGTCAGCTGTTCCCCTTCTGTGCGGACGGCAATTTCTCCTGCTCTGTCCACATTCACACTACTACAGATTTTAAAGTTGCTCAAATTACACCTCTGGCTAATCTGTTTTTAGTATTATCCCTGAGCTCCAACACCGCCAGTTGGCACTCAGAAGTGCTGTCTGCACAGTCAACACTTGCTGCCATGTAATTGGGGTTCAATAACGTCAGCTGTTCCCCTGCTGTGCGGACGGCAAATTCTCCTGCTCTGTCCACATTCACACTACTACAGATTTTAAAGTTGCTCCAATTACACCTCTGGCTCCTCTGTATTCAGTATTATCCCTGAGCTCCAACACCGCCAGTTGGCGCTCAGAAGTGCTGTCTGCACAGTCAACACTTGCTGCCGTGTTATTGGGGTTCAATAACGTCAGCTGTTCCCCTTCTGTGCGGACAGCAATTTCTCCTGCTCTGTCCACATTCACACTACTACAGATTTTAAAGTTGCTCAAATTACACCTTTGGCTCCTCTGTTTTTAGTATTATCCCTGAGCTCCAACACTGCCAGTTGGCGCTCAGAAGTGCTGTCTGCACAGTCAACACTTGCTGCCATGTTATTGGGGTTCAGTAACGTCAGCTGTTCCCCTGCTGTGCGGACGGCAATTTCTCCTGCTCTGTCCATATTCACAATTCACACTACTCCAGATTTGAAAGTTGTTCCAATTACACCTCTGGCTCCTCTGTTTTTAGTATTATCCCTGAGCTCCAACACTGCCAGTTGGCGCTCAGAAGTGCTGTCTGCACAGTCAACACTTGCTGCCGTGTTATTGGGGTTCAGTAACGTCAGCTGTTACCCTGATGTGCGGACGGCAATTTCTCCTGCTCTGTCCACATTCTCACTACTACAGATTTTAAAGTTGCTCCATTTACACCTCTGGCACCTCTGTTTTCAGTATTATCCCTGAGCTCCAACACCGCCAGTTGGTGCTCAGAAGTGCTGTCTGCACAGTCAACGCTTGCTGCCGTGTTATTGGGGTTCAGTAACGTCAGCTGTTACCCTGCTGTGCGGATGGCAATTTCTCCTGCTCTGTCCACATTCACACTACTACAGATTTTAAAGTTGCTCCAATTACACCTCTGGCTCCTCTGTTTTCAGCATTATCCCTGAGCTCCAACACCGCCAGTTGGCGCTCAGAAGTGACGTCTGCACAGTCAACACTTGCTGCCGTGTTATTGGGGTTCAGTAACGTCAGCTGTTCCCCTGCTGTGCGGATGGCAATTTCTCCTGCTATGTCCACATTCTCACTACTACTGATTTTAAAGTTGTTCCAATTACACCTCTGGCTCCTCTGTTTTAAGTATTATCCCTGAGCTCCAACATCGCCAGTTGGTGCTCAGAAGTGCTGTCTGCACAGTCAACACTTGCTGCCGTGTTATTGGGGTTCAGTAACGTCAGCTGTTCCCCTTCTGTGCGGACGGCAATTTCTCCTGCTCTGTCCACATTCACACTACTACAGATTTTAAAGTTGCTCCAATTACACCTCTGGCTAATCTGTTTTTAGTATTATCCCTGAGCTCCAACACCGCCAGTTGGCACTCAGAAGTGCTGTCTGCACAGTCAACACTTGATGCCATGTAATTGGGCTTCAGTAAAGTCAGCTGATCCCCTGCTGTGCAGACGGCAATTTCTCCTGCTCTGTCCACATTCACACTACTACAGATTTTAAAGTTGCTCCAAATACACCTCTGGCTCCTCTGTTTTCAGTATTATCCCTGAGTTCCAACACCACCAGTTGGCGCTCAGAAGTGCTGTCTGCACAGTCAACACTTGCTGCCGTGTTATTGGGGTTCAGTAACGTCAGCTGTTCCCCTGCTGTGCGGACGTCAATTTCTCCTGCTCTGTCCACATTCTCACTACTACAGATTTTAAAGTTGCTCCAATGACACCTCTGGCTCCTCTGTTTTCAGCATTATCCCTGAGCTCCAACACCGCCAGGTGGCGCTCAGAAGTGACGTCTGCACAGTCAACGCTTGCTGCCGTGTTATTGGGGTTCAGTAACGTCAGCTGTTCCCCTGCTGTGCGGATGGCAATTTCTCCTGCTCTGTCCACATTCACACTACTACAGATTTTAAAGTTGCTCCAATTACACCTCTGGCTCCTCTGTTTTTAGTATTATCCCTGAGCTCCAACACCGCCAGTTGGCGCTCAGAAGTGCAGTCTGCACAGTCAACACTTGCTGCCATGTTATTGGGGTTCAGTAACGTCAGCTTTTCCCTGCTGTGCGGACGGCAATTTCTCCTCCTCTGTCCACATTCTCACTACTACAGATTTTAAAGTTGCTCCAATTACACCTCTGGCTCCTCTGTTTTCAGTATTATCCCTGAGCTCCAACACCGCCAGTTGGCGCTGAGAAGTGACGTCTGCACAGTCAAAGCTTTCTGCCGTGTTATTGGGGTTCAGTAACATCAGCTGTTCCCCTTCTGTGCGGACGGCAATTTCTCCTGCTCTGTCCACATTCACACTACTACAGATTTTAAAGTTGCTCCAATTACAACTCTGGCTCCTCTGTTTTAAGTATTATCCCTGAGCTCCAACACTGCCAGTTGGCGCTCAGAAGTGCTGTCTGCACAGTCAACACTTGCTACCATGTTATTGGGGTTCAGTAACGTCAGCTGTTCCCCTGCTGTGCGGACGGCAATTTCTCCTGCTCTGTCCATATTCACAAATCACACTACTACAGATTTTAAAGTTGTTCCAATTACACCTCTGGCTCCTCTGTTTTTAGTATGATCCCTGAGCTCCAACACCGCCAGTTGGCGCTCAGAAGTGCTCTCTGCACAGTCAACACTTGCTGCCGTGTTATTGGGGTTCAGTAACGTCAGCTGTTCCCCTGCTGTGCGGATGTCAATTTCTCCTGCTCTGTCCACATTCTCACTACTACAGATTTTAAAGTTGCTCCAATTACACCTTTGGCACCTCTGTTTTCAGTATTATCCCTGAGCTCCAACACCGCCAGTTGGCGCTCAGAAGTGACGTCTGCACAGTCAACACTTGCTGCCGTGTTATTGGGGTTCATTAACGTCAGCTGTTCCCCTTCTGTGAGGACGGCAATTTCTCCTGCTCTGTCCACATTCACACTAATACAGATTTTAAAGTTGCTCCAATTACACCTCTGGCTCCTCTGTTTTCAGAATTATCCCTGAGCTCCAACACTGCCAGTTGGCGCTCAGAAGTGCAGTCTGCACAGTCAACACTTGCTGCCTTGTTATTGGGGTTCAGTAAAGTCAGCTGATCCCCTTCTGTGCGGACGGCAATTTCTCCTGCTCTGTCCACATTCACACTACTACAGATTTTAAAGTTGCTCCAATTACACCTCTGGCTAATCTGTTTTTAGTATTATCCCTGAGCTCCAACACCGCCAGATGGCACTCAGAAGTGCTGTCTGCACAGTCAACACTTGCTGCCATGTTATTGGGGTTCAGTAACGTCAGCTGTTCCACTGCTGTGCGGACGGCAAATTCTCCTGCTCTGTCCACATTCACACTACTACAGATTTTAAAGTTGCTCCAATTACAACTCTGGCTCCTCTGTATTCAGTATTATCCCTGAGCTCCAATACCGCCAGTTGGCGCTCAGAAGTGCTGTCTGCACAGTCAACACTTGCTGCCGTGTTATTGGGGTTCAGTAACGTCAGCTGTTCCCCTGCTGTGCGGACGGCAATTTCTCCTGCTCTGTCCACATTCTCACTGCTACAGATTTTAAAGTTGCTCAAATTACACCTCTGGCTAATCTGTTTATAGTATTATCCCTGAGCTCCAACACCGCCAGATGGCACTCAGAAGTGCTGTCTGCACATTCAACACTTGCTGCCATGTTATTGGGGTTCAGTAACGTCAGCTGTTCCCATGCTGTGCGGACGGCAAATTCTCCTGCTCTGTCAAAATTCACACTACTACAGATTTTAAAGTTGCTCCAATTACACCTCTGGCTCCTCTGTATTCAGTATTATCCCTGAGCTCCAACACCGCCAGTTGGCGCTCAGAAGTGCTGTCTGCACAGTCAACACTTGCTGACGCGTTATTGGGGTTCAGTAACGTCAGTTGTTCCCCTGCTGTGCGGACGGCAATTTCTCCTGCTCTGTCCACATTCTCACTACTACAGATTTTAAAGTTGCTCATATTACACCTCTGTTTTCAGTATTATCCCTGAGCTCCAACACCGCCAGTTGGCGCTCAGAAGTGACGTCTGCACAGTCAACACTTGCTGCCGTGTTATTGGGGTTCATTAACGTCAGCTGTTCCCCTTCTGTGAGGACGGCAATTTCTCCTGCTCTGTCCACATTCACACTACTACAGATTTTAAAGTTGCTCCAATTACACCTCTGGCTCCTCTGTTTTCAGCATTATCCCTGAGCTCCAACAGCGCCAGTTGGCGCTCAGAAGTGACGTCTTCACAGTCAACGCTTGCTGCCATGTTATTGGGGTTCAGTAAGGTCAGCTGTTCCCCTGCTGTGCGCATGGCAATTTCTTCTGCTCTGTCCACATTCACACTGCTACAGATTTTAAAGTTGCTCCAATTACACCTCTGGCTCCTCTGTTTTCATTATTATCCCTGAGCTCCAACACCGCCAGTTGGCGCTGAGAAGTGACGTCTGCACAGTCAAAGCTTTCTGCCGTGTTATTGGGGTTCAGTAACATCAGCTGTTCCTCTGCTGTGCGGACGGAAATTTCTCCTGCTCTGTCCACATTCACACTACTACAGATTTTAAAGTTGCTCCAATTACACCTCTGGCTAATCTGTTTTTAGTATTATCCCTGAGCTCCAACACCGCCAGTTGGCACTCAGAAGTGCTGTCTGCACAGTCAACACTTGCTGCCATGTTATTGGGGTTCAGTAACGTCAGCTGTTCCCCTTTTGTGCGGACGGCAAATTCTCCTGCTCTGTCCACATTCACACTACTGCAGATTTTAAAGTTGCTCCAATTACACCTCTGGCTCCTCTGTATTCAGTATTATCCCTGAGCTCCAACACCGCCAGTTGGCGCTCAGAAGTGCTGTCTACACAGTCAACACTTGCTGCCGTGTTATTGGGGTTCAGTAACGTCAACTGTTCCCCTTCTGTGCGGACGGCAATTTCTCCTGCTCTGTCCACATTCACACTACTACAGATTTTAAAGTTGCTCAAATTACACCTTTGGCTCCTCTGTTTTAAGTATTATCCCTGAGCTCCAACACTGCCAGTTGGCGCTCAAAAGTGCTGTCTGCACAGTCAACACTTGCTACCATGTTATTGGGGTTCAGTAACGTCAGCTGTTCCCCTGCTGTGCGGACGGCAATTTCTCCTGGTCTGTCCATATTCACAAATCACACTACTACAGATTTTAAAGTTGTTCCAATTACACCTCTGGCTCCTCTGTTTTTAGTATTATCCCTGAGCTCCAACACCGCCAGTTGGCGCTCAGAAGTGCTGTCTGCACAGTCAACACTTGCTGCCGTGTTATTGGGGTTCAGTAACGTCAGCTGTTCCCCTGCTGTGTGGACGTCAATTTCTCCTGCTCTGTCCACATTCTCACTACTACAGATTTTAAAGTTGCTCCAATTACGCCTCTGGCACCTCTGTTTTCAGTATTATCCCTGAGCTCCAACACCGCCAGTTGGCGCTCAGAATTGACGTCTGCACGGTCAACTCTTGCTGCCGTGTTATTGGTGTTCATTAACGTCAGCTGTTCCCCTTCTGTGAGGACGGCAATTTCTCCTGCTCTGTCCACATTCACACTACTAAAGATTTTAAAGGTGCTCCAAATACACCTCTGGCTCCTCTGTTTTCAGCATTATCCCTGAGCTCCAACACCGCCAGTTGGCGCTCAGAAGTGAAGTCTTCACAGTCAACTCTTGCTGCCATGTTATTGGGGTTCAGTAACGTTAGCTGTTCCCCTGCTGTGCGGATGGCAATTTCTTCTGCTCTGTCCACATTCACACTACTACAGATTTTAAAGTTGCTCCAATTACACCTCTGGCTCCTCTGTTTTTAGTATTATCCCTGAGCTCCAACACTGCCAGTTGGCGCTCAGAAGTGCTGTCTGCACAGTCAACACTTGCTTCCTTGTTATTGGGGTTCAGTAAAGTCAGCTGATCCCCTTCTGTGCGGACGGCAATTTCTCCTGCTCTGTCCACATTCACACTACTACAGATTTTAAAGTTGCTCCAATTACACCTCTGGCTAATCTGTTTTTAGTATTATCCCTGAGCTCCAACACCGCCAGATGGCACTCAGAAGTGCTGTCTGCACAGTCAACACTTGCTGCCATGTTATTGGGGTTCAGTAACGTCAGCTGTTCCCATGCTGTGCGGACGGCAAATTCTCCTGCTCTGTCCACATTCACACTACTACAGATTTTAAAGTTGCTCCAATTACACCTCTGGCTCCTCTGTATTCAGTATTATCCCTGAGCTCCAACACCGCCAGTTGGCGCTCAGAAATGCTGTCTGCACAGTCAACACTTGCTGCCGCGTTATTGGGGTTCAGTAACGTCAGCTGTTCCCCTGCTGTGCGGACGGCAATTTCTCCTGCTCTGTCCACATTCTCACTACTACAGATTTTAAAGTTGCTCATATTACACCTCTGTTTTCAGTATTATCCCTGAGCTCCAACACCGCCAGTTGGCGCTCAGAAGTGACGTCTGCACAGTCAACACTTGCTGCCATGTTATTGGGGTTCATTAACGTCAGCTGATCCCCTTCTGTGCGGACGGCAATTTCTCCTGCTCTGTCCACATTCACACTACTACAGATTTTAAAGTTGCTCCAATTACACCTCTGGCTCCTCTGTTTTTAGTATTATCCCTGAGCTCCAACACCGCCAGCTGGCGCTCAGAAGTGCAGTCTGCACAGTCAACACTTGCTGCCATGTTATTGGGGTTCAGTAACGTCAGCTTTTCCCTGCTGTGCGGACGGCAATTTCTCCTCCTCTGTCCACATTCTCACTACTACAGATTTTAAAGATGCTCCAATTACACCTCTGGCTCCTCTGTTTTCAGTATTATCCCTGAGCTTCAACACCGCCAGTTGGCGCTGAGAAGTGACGTCTGCACAGTCAAAGCTTTCTGCCGTGTAATTGGGGTTCAGTAACATCAGCTGTTACTCTGCTGTGCGGACGGAAATTTCTCCTGCTCTGTCCACATTCACACTACTACAGATTTTAAAGTTGCTCCAATTGCACCTCTGGCTAATCTGTTTTTAGTATTATCCCTGAGCTCCAACACCGCCAGTTGGCACTCAGAAGTGCTGTCTGCACAGTCAACACTTGCTGCCATGTTATTGGGGTTCAGTAACGTCAGCTTTAACCTGCTGTGCGGACGGCAATTTCTACTCCTCTGTCCACATTCACACTACTGCAGATTTTAAAGTTGCTCCAATTACACCTCTGGCTCCTCTGTATTCAGTATTATCCCTGAGCTCCAACACCGCCAGTTGGCGCTCAGAAGTGCTGTCTACACAGTCAACACTTGCTGCCGTGTTATTGGGGTTCAGTAACGTCAACTGTTCCACTTCTGTGCGGACGGCAATTTCTCCTGCTCTGTCCACATTCACACTACTACAGATTTTAAAGTTGCTCAAATTACACCTCTGGCTCCTCTGTTTTAAGTATTATCCCTGAGCTCCAACACTGCCAGTTGGCGCTCAAAAGTGCTGTCTGCACAGTCAACACTTGCTACCATGTTATTGGGGTTCAGTAACGTCAGCTGTTCCCCTGCTGTGCGGACGGCAATTTCTCCTGGTCTGTCCATATTCACAAATCACACTACTACAGATTTTAAAGTTGTTCCAATTACACCTCTGGCTCCTCTGTTTTTAGTATTATCCCTGAGCTCCAACACCGCCAGTTGGCGCTCAGAAGTGCTGTCTGCACAGTCAACACTTGCTGCCGTGTTATTGGGGTTCAGTAACGTCAGCTGTTCACCTGCTGTGTGGACGTCAATTTCTCCTGCTCTGTCCACATTCTCACTACTACAGATTTTAAAGTTGCTCCAATTACACCTCTGGCACCTCTGTTTTCAGTATTATCCCTGAGCTCCAACACCGCCAGTTGGCGCTCAGAAGTGACGTCTGCACAGTCAACTCTTGCTGCCGTGTTATTGGTGTTCATTAACGTCAGCTGTTCCCCTTCTGTGAGGACGGCAATTTCTCCTGCTCTGTCCACATTCACACTACTAAAGATTTTAAAGTTGCTCCAAATACACCTCTGGCTCCTCTGTTTTCAGAATTATCCCTGAGCTCCAACACCGCCAGTTGGCGCTCAGAATTGACGTCTTCACAGTCAACTCTTGCTGCCATGTTATTGGGGTTCAGTAACGTTAGCTGTTCCCCTGCTGTGCGGATGGCAATTTCTTCTGCTCTGTCCACATTCACACTACTACAGATTTTAAAGTTGCTCCAATTACACCTCTGGCTCCTCTGTTTTTAGTATTATCCCTGAGCTCCAACACAGCCATTTAGCGCTCAGAAGTGCTGTCTGCACAGTCAACACTTGCTGCCGTGTTATTGGGGTTCAGTAACGTCAGCTGTTCCCCTGCTGTGCGGACGGCAATTTCTCCTGCTCTGTCCACATTCTCACTGCTACAGATTTTAAAGTTGCTCAAATTACACCTCTGGCTAATCTGTTTTTAGTATTATCCCTGAGCTCCAACACCGCCATATGGCACTCAGAAGTGCTGTCTGCACAGTCAACACTTGCTGCCATGTTATTGGGGTTCAGTAACGTCAGCTGTTCCCATGCTGTGCGGACGGCAAATTCTCCTGCTCTGTCCACATTCACACTACTACAGATTTTAAAGTTGCTCCAATTACACCTCTGGCTCCTCTGTATTCAGTATTATCCCTGAGCTCCAACACCGCCAGTTGGCGCTCAGAAATGCTGTCTGCACAGTCAACACTTGCTGCCGCGTTATTGGGGTTCAGTAACGTCAGCTGTTACCCTGCTGTGCGGTCGGCAATTTCTCCTGCTCTGTCCACATTCTCACTACTACAGATTTTAAAGTTGCTCATATTACACCTCTGTTTTCAGTATTATCCCTGAGCTCCAACACTGCCAGTTGGCGCTCAGAAGTGCAGTCTGCACAGTCAACACTTGCTGCCATGTTATTGGGGTTCAGTAAAGTCAGCTGATCCCCTTCTGTGCGGACGGCAATTTCTCCTGCTCTGTCCACATTCACACTACTACAGATTTTAAAGTTGCTCCAATTACACCTCTGGCTCCTCTGTTTTTAGTATTATCCCTGAGCTCCAACACCGTCAGCTGGCGCTCAGAAGTGCAGTCTGCACAGTCAACACTTGCTGCCATGTTATTGGGGCTCAGTAACGTCAGCTTTTCCCTGCTGTGCGGACGGCAATTTCTCCTCCTCTGTCCACATTCTCACTACTACAGATTTTAAAGATGCTCCAATTACACCTCTGGCTCCTCTGTTTTCAGTATTATCCCTGAGCTCCAACACCGCCAGTTGGCGCTGAGAAGTGACGTCTGCACAGTCAAAGCTTTCTGCCGTGTAATTGGGGTTCAGTAACATCAGCTGTTACTCTGCTGTGCGGACGGAAATTTCTCCTGCTCTGTCCACATTCACACTACTACAGATTTTAAAGTTGCTCCAATTACACCTCTGGCTAATCTGTTTTTAGTATTATCCCTGAGCTCCAACACCGCCAGTTGGCACTCAGAAGTGCTGTCTGCACAGTCAACACTTGCTGCCATGTTATTGGGGTTCAGTAACGTCAGCTGTTCCCCTGTTGTGCGGACGGCAAATTCTCCTGCTCTGTCCACATTCACACTACTGCAGATTTTAAAGTTGCTCCAATTACACCTCTGGCTCCTCTGTATTCAGTATTATCCCTGAGCTCCAACACCACCAGTTGGCGCTCAGAAGTGCTGTCTACACAGTCAACACTTGCTGCCGTGTTATTGGGGTTCAGTAACGTCAACTGTTCCCCTTCTGTGCGGACGGCAATTTCTCCTGCTCTGTCCACATTCACACTACTACAGATTTTAAAGTTGCTCAAATTACACCTCTGGCTCCTCTGTTTTAAGTATTATCCCTGAGCTCCAACACTGCCAGTTGGCGCTCAGAAGTGCTGTCTGCACAGTCAACACTTGCTACCATGTTATTGGGGTTCAGTAACGTCAGATGTTCCCCTGCTGTGCGGACGGCAATTTCTCCTGCTCTGTCCATATTCACAAATCACACTACTACAGATTTTAAAGTTGTTCCAATTACACCTCTGGCTCCTCTGTTTTTAGTATTATCACTGAGCTCCAACACCGCCAGTTGGCGCTCAGAAGTGCTGTCTGCACAGTCAACACTTGCTGCCGTGTTATTGGGGTTCAGTAACGTCAGCTGTTCCCCTGCTGTGCGCACGTCAATTTCTCCTGCTCTGTCCACATTCTCACTACTACAGATTTTAAAGTTGCTTCAATTACACCTCTGGCATCTCTGTTTTCAGTATTATCCCTGAGCTCCAACACCGCCAGTTGGCGCTCAGAAGTGACGTCTGCACAGTCAACACTTGCTTCCGTGTTATTGGGGTTCATTAACGTCAGCTGTTCCCCTTCTGTGAGGACGGCAATTTCTTCTGCTCTGTCCACATTCACACTACTACAGATTTTAAAGTTGCTCCAATTACACCTCTGGCTCCTCTCTTTTCAGCATTATCCCTGACCTCCAACACTGCCAGTTGGCGCTCAGAAGTGCAGTCTGCACAGTCAACACTTGCTTCCTTGTTATTGGGGTTCAGTAAAGTCAGCTGATCCCCTTCTGTGCGGACGGCAATTTCTCCTGCTCTGTCCACATTCACACTACTACAGATTTTAAAGTTGCTCCAATTACACCTCTGGCTAATCTGTTTTTAGTATTATCCCTGAGCTCCAACACCGCCAGATGGCACTCAGAAGTGCTGTCTGCACAGTCAACACTTGCTGCCATGTTATTGGGGTTCAGTAACGTCAGCTGTTCCCCTGCTGTGCGGACGGCAAATTCTCCTGCTCTGTCCACATTCACACTACTACAGATTTTAAAGTTGCTCCAATTACACCTCTGGCTCCTCTGTATTCAGTATTATCCCTGAGCTCCCACACCGCCAGTTGGCGCTCAGAAGTGCTGTCTGCACAGTCAACACTTGCTGCCGTGTTATTAGGGTTCAGTAACGTCTGCTGTTCCCCTTGCTGTGCGGACGGCAATTTCTCCTGCTCTGTCCACATTCTCACTACTACAGATTTTAAAGTTGCTCATATTACACCTCTGTTTTCAGTATTATCCCTGAGCTCCAACACCGCCAGTTGGCGCTCAGAAGTGACGTCTGCACAGTCAACACTTGCTGCCGTGTTATTGGGGTTCAGTAAAGTCAGCTGATCCCCTTCTGTGCAGACGGCAAATTCTCCTGCTCTGTCCACATTCACACTACTACAGATTTTAAAGTTGCTCCAATTACAGCTCTGGATTCTCTGTATTCAGTATTATCCCTGAGCTCCAACACCGCCAGTTGGCTCTCAGAAGTGCAGTCTGCACAGTCAACACTTGCTGCCATGTTATTGGGGTTCAGTAACGTCAGCTTTTGCCTGCTGTGTGGACGGCAATTTCTCCTCCTCTGTCCACATTGTCACTACTACAGATTTTAAAGTTGCTCCAATTACACCTCTGGCTCCTCTGTTTTCAGTATTATTCCTGAGCTCCAACACCGCCAGTTGGCGCTGAGAAGTGACGTCTGCACAGTCAAAGCTTTCTGCTGTGTTATTGGGGTTCAGTAACATCAGCTGTTCCCCTGCTGTGCGGATGGAAATTTCTCCTGCTCTGTCCACATTCACACTACTACAGATTTTAAAGTTGCTCCAATTATACCTCTGGCTAATCTGTTTTTAGTATTATCCCTGAGCTCCAACACCGCCAGTTGGCACTCAGAAGTGCTGTCTGCACAGTCAACACTTGCAGCCATGTTATTGGGGTTCAGTAACGTCAGCTGTTCCCCTGTTGTGCGGACGGCAAATTCTCCTGCTCTGTTCACATTCACACTACTGCAGATTTTAAAGTTGCTCCAATTACACCTCTGGCTCCTCTGTATTCAGTATTATCCCTGAGCTCCAACACCGCCAGTTGGCGCTCAGAACTGCTGTCTGCACAGTCAACACTTGCTGCCGTGTTATTGGGGTTCAGTAACGTCAACTGTTCCCCTTCTGTGCGGATGGCAATTTCTCCTGCTCTCTCCACATTCACACTACTACAGATTTTAAAGTTGCTCAAATTACACCTCTGGCTCCTCTGTTTTAAGTATTATCCCTGAGCTCCAACACTGCCAGTTGGCGCTCAGAAGTGCTGTATGCACAGTCAACACTTTCTACCATGTTATTGGGGTTCAGTAACGTCAGCTGTTCCCTTCTGTGCGGATGGCAATTTCTTCTGCTCTGTCCACATTCACACTACTACAGATTTTAAAGTTGCTCCAATGGCATCTCTGGCTCCTCTGTTTTTAGTATTATCCCTGAGCTCCAACACCGCCAGTTGGCGCTCAGAAGTGCTGTCTGCACAGTCAACACTTGCTGCCGTGTTATTGGGGTTCAGTAACGTCAGCTGTTCCCCTGCTGTGCGGACGTCAATTTCTCCTGCTCTCTCCACATTCTCACTACTACAGATTTTAAAGTTGCTTCAATTACACCTCTGGCACCTCTGTTTTCAGTATTATCCCTGAGCTCCAACACCGCCAGTTGGCGCTCAGAAGTGACGTCTGCACAGTCAACACTTGCTTCCGTGTTATTGGGGTTCATTAACGTCAGCTGTTCCCCTTCTGTGAGGACGGCAATTTCTCCTGCTCTGTCCACATTCACACTACTACAGATTTTAAAGTTGCTCCAATTACACCTCTGGCTCCTCTCTTTTCAGCATTATCCCTGAGCTCCAACACTGCCAGTTGGCGCTCAGAAGTGCAGTCTGCACAGTCAACACTTGCTTCCTTGTTATTGGGGTTCAGTAAAGTCAGCTGATCCCCTTCTGTGCGGACGGCAATTTCTCCTGCTCTGTCCACATTCACACTACTACAGATTTTAAAGTTGCTCCAATTACACCTCTGGCAAATCTGTTTTTAGTATTATCCCTGAGCTCCAACACCGCCAGATGGCACTCAGAAGTGCTGTTTGCACAGTCAACACTTGCTGCCATGTTATTGGGGTTCAGTAACGTCAGCTGTTCCCCTGCTGTGCGGACGGCAAATTCTCCTGCTCTGTCCACATTCACACTACTACAGATTTTAAAGTTGCTCCAATTACACCTCTGGCTCCTCTGTATTCAGTATTATCCCTGAGCTCCCACACCGCCAGTTGGCGCTCAGAAGTGCTGTCTGCACAGTCAACACTTGCTGCCGTGTTATTGGGGTTCAGTAACGTCTGCTGTTCCCCTTGCTGTGCGGACGGCAATTTCTCCTGCTCTGTCCACATTCTCACTACTACAGATTTTAAAGTTGCTCAAATTACACCTCTGGCTAATCTGTTTTTAGTATTATCCCTGAGCTCCAACACCGCCAGATGGCACTCAGAAGTGCTGTCTGCACAGTCAACACTTGCTGCAATGTTATTGGGGTTCAGTAACGTCAGCTGTTCCCATGCTGTGCGGACGGCAAATTCTCCTGCTCTGTCCACATTCACACTACTACAGATTTTAAAGTTGCTCCAATTACACCTCTGGCTCCTCTGTATTCAGTATTATCCCTGAGCTCCAACACCGCCAGTTGGCGCTCAGAAGTGCTGTCTGCACAGTCAACACTTGCTGCCGCGTTATTGGGGTTCAGTAACGTCAGCTGTTCCCCTGCTGTGCGGACGGCAATTTCTCCTGCTCTGTCCACATTCTCACTACTACAGATTTTAAAGTTGCTCATATTACACCTCTGTTTTCAGTATTATCCCTGAGCTCCAACACAGCCAGTTGGCGCTCAGAAATTACGTCTGCACAGTCAACACTTGCTGCCGTGTTATTGGGGTTCAGTAAAGTCAGCTGATCCCCTTCTGTGCAGATGGCAAATTCTCCTGCTCTGTCCACATTCACACTACTACAGATTTTAAAGTTGCTCCAATTACAGCTCTGGCTTCTCTGTATTCAGTATTATCCCTGAGCTCCAACACCGCCAGTTGGCTCTCAGAAGTGCAGTCTGCACAGTCAACACTTGCTGCCATGTTATTGGGGTTCAGTAACGTCAGCTTTTGCCTGCTGTGCGGACGGCAATTTCTCCTCCTCTGTCCACATTGTCACTACTACAGATTTTAAAGTTGCTCCAATTACACCTCTGGCTCCTCTGTTTTCAGTATTATTCCTGAGCTCCAACACCGCCAGTTGGCGCTGAGAAGTGACGTCTGCACAGTCAAAGCTTTCTGCTGTGTTATTGGGGTTCAGTAACATCAGCTGTTCCCCTGCTGTGCGGACGGAAATTTCTCCTGCTCTGTCCACATTCACACTACTACAGATTTTAAAGTTGCTCCAATTATACCTCTGGCTAATCTGTTTTTAGTATTATCCCTGAGCTCCAACACCGCCAGTTGGCACTCAGAAGTGCTGTCTGCACAGTCAACACTTGCAGCCATGTTATTGGGGTTCAGTAACGTCAGCTGTTCCCCTGTTGTGCGGACGGCAAATTCTCCTGCTCTGTTCACATTCACACTACTGCAGATTTTAAAGTTGCTCCAATTACACCTCTGGCTCCTCTGTATTCAGTATTATCCCTGAGCTCCAACACCGCCAGTTGGCGCTCAGAACTGCTGTCTGCACAGTCAACACTTGCTGCCGTGTTATTGGGGTTCAGTAACGTCAACTGTTCCCCTTCTGTGCGGACGGCAATTTCTCCTGCTCTGTCCACATTCACACTACTACAGATTTTAAAGTTGCTCAAATTACACCTCTGGCTCCTCTGTTTTAAGTATTATCCCTGAGCTCCAACACTGCCAGTTGGCGCTCAGAAGTGCTGTATGCACAGTCAACACTTTCTACCATGTTATTGGGGTTCAGTAACGTCAGCTGTTCCCTTCTGTGCGGATGGCAATTTCTTCTGCTCTGTCCACATTCACACTACTACAGATTTTAAAGTTGCTCCAATGGCATCTCTGGCTCCTCTGTTTTTAGTATTATCCCTGAGCTCCAACACCGCCAGTTGGCGCTCAGAAGTGCTGTCTGCACAGTCAACACTTGCTGCCGTGTTATTGGGGTTCAGTAACGTCAGCTGTTCCCCTGCTGTGCGGACGTCAATTTCTCCTGCTCTCTCCACATTCTCACTACTACAGATTTTAAAGTTGCTTCAATTACACCTCTGGCACCTCTGTTTTCAGTATTATCCCTGAGCTCCAACACCGCCAGTTGGCGCTCAGAAGTGACGTCTGCACAGTCAACACTTGCTTCCGTGTTATTGGGGTTCATTAACGTCAGCTGTTCCCCTTCTGTGAGGACGGCAATTTCTCCTGCTCTGTCCACATTCACACTACTACAGATTTTAAAGTTGCTCCAATTACACCTCTGGCTCCTCTCTTTTCAGCATTATCCCTGAGCTCCAACACTGCCAGTTGGCGCTCAGAAGTGCAGTCTGCACAGTCAACACTTGCTTCCTTGTTATTGGGGTTCAGTAAAGTCAGCTGATCCCCTTCTGTGCGGACGGCAATTTCTCCTGCTCTGTCCACATTCACACTACTACAGATTTTAAAGTTGCTCCAATTACACCTCTGGCTAATCTGTTTTTAGTATTATCCCTGAGCTCCAACACCGCCAGATGGCACTCAGAAGTGCTGTCTGCACAGTCAACACTTGCTGCCATGTTATTGGGGTTCAGTAACGTCAGCTGTTCCCCTGCTGTGCGGACGGCAAATTCTCCTGCTCTGTCCACATTCACACTACTACAGATTTTAAAGTTGCTCCAATTACACCTCTGGCTCCTCTGTATTCAGTATTATCCCTGAGCTCCCACACCGCCAGTTGGCGCTCAGAAGTGCTGTCTGCACAGTCAACACTTGCTGCCGTGTTATTGGGGTTCAGTAACGTCTGCTGTTCCCCTTGCTGTGCGGACGGCAATTTCTCCTGCTCTGTCCACATTCTCACTACTACAGATTTTAAAGTTGCTCAAATTACACCTCTGGCTAATCTGTTTTTAGTATTATCCCTGAGCTCCAACACCGCCAGATGGCACTCAGAAGTGCTGTCTGCACAGTCAACACTTGCTGCAATGTTATTGGGGTTCAGTAACGTCAGCTCTTCCCATGCTGTGCGGACGGCAAATTCTCCTGCTCTGTCCACATTCACACTACTACAGATTTTAAAGTTGCTCCAATTACAGCTCTGTCTTCTCTGTATTCAGTATTATCCCTGAGCTCCAACACCGCCAGTTGGCTCTCAGAAGTGCAGTCTGCACAGTCAACACTTGCTGCCATGTTATTGGGGTTCAGTAACGTCAGCTTTTGCCTGCTGTGCGGACGGCAATTTCTCCTCCTCTGTCCACATTGTCACTACTACAGATTTTAAAGTTGCTCCAATTACACCTCTGGCTCCTCTGTTTTCAGTATTATTCCTGAGCTCCAACACCGCCAGTTGGCGCTGAGAAGTGACGTCTGCACAGTCAAAGCTTTCTGCTGTGTTATTGGGGTTCAGTAACATCAGCTGTTCCCCTGCTGTGCGGACGGAAATTTCTCCTGCTCTGTCCACATTCACACTACTACAGATTTTAAAGTTGCTCCAATTATACCTCTGGCTAATCTGTTTTTAGTATTATCCCTGAGCTCCAACACCGCCAGTTGGCACTCAGAAGTGCTGTCTGCACAGTCAACACTTGCAGCCATGTTATTGGGGTTCAGTAACGTCAGCTGTTCCCCTGTTGTGCGGACGGCAAATTCTCCTGCTCTGTTCACATTCACACTACTGCAGATTTTAAAGTTGCTCCAATTACACCTCTGGCTCCTCTGTATTCAGTATTATCCCTGAGCTCCAACACCGCCAGTTGGCGCTCAGAACTGCTGTCTGCACAGTCAACACTTGCTGCCGTGTTATTGGGGTTCAGTAACGTCAACTCATCCCCTTCTGTGCGGACGGAAATTTCTCCTGCTCTGTCCACATTCACACTACTACAGATTTTAAAGTTGCTCAAATTACACCTCTGGCTCCTCTGTTTTAAGTATTATCCCTGAGCTCCAACACTGCCAGTTGGCGCTCAGAAGTGCTGTCTGCACAGTCAACACTTTCTACCATGTTAATGGGGTTCAGTAACGTCAGCTGTTCCCTTCTGTGCGGATGGCAATTTCTTCTGCTCTGTCCACATTCACACTACTACAGATTTTAAAGTTGCTCCAATGACATCTCTGGCTCCTCTGTTTTTAGTATTATCCCTGAGCTCCAACACTGCCAGTTGGCGCTCAGAAGTGCAGTCTGCACAGTCAACACTTGCTTCCGTGCTATTAGGGTTCAGTAAAGTCAGCTGATCCCCTTCTGTGCGGACGGCAATTTCTCCTGCTCTGTCCACATTCACACTACTACAGATTTTAAAGTTGCTCCAATTACACCTCTGGCTAATCTGTTTTTAGTATTATCCCTGAGCTCCAACACCGCCAGATGGCACTCAGAAGTGCTGTCTGCACAGTCAACACTTGCTGCCATGTTATTGGGGTTCAGTAACGTCAGCTGTTCCCCTGCTGTGCGGACGGCAAATTCTCCTGCTCTGTCCACATTCACTCTACTACAGATTCTAAAGTTCCTCCAATTACTCCTCTGGCTCCTCTGTATTCAGTATTATCCCTGAGCTCCAACACCGCCAGTTGGCGCTCAGAAGTGCTGTCTGCACAGTCAACACTTGCTGCCGTGTTATTGGGGTTCAGTAAGGTCAGCTGTTCCCCTGCTGTGCGGACGGCAATTTCTCCTGCTCTGTCCACATTCTCACTACTACAGATTTTAAAGTTGCTCAAATTACACCTCTGGCTAATCTGTTTTTAGTATTATCCCTGAGCTCCAACACCACCAGATGGCACTCAGAAGTGCTGTCTGCACAGTCAACACTTGCTGCCATGTTATTGGGGTTCAGTAACGTCAGCTGTTCCCATGCTGTGCGGACGGCAAATTCTCCTGCTCTGTCCACATTCACACTACTACAGATTTTAAAGTTGCTCCAATTACACCTCTGGCTCCTCTGTATTCAGTATTATCCCTGAGCTCCAACACCACCAGTTGGCGCTAAGAAGTGACGTCTGCACAGTCAACACTTGCTGCCGTGTTATTGGGGTTCATTAACGTCAGCTGTTCCCCTTCTGTGAGGACGGCAATTTCTCCTGCTCTGTCCACATTCACACTACTACAGATTTTAAAGTTGCTCCAATTACACCTCTGGCTCCTCTGTTTTCAGCATTATCCCTGAGCTCCAACACCGCCAGTTGGCGCTCAGAAGTGACGTCTTCACAGTCAACGCTTGCTGCCATGTTATTGGGGTTCAGTAACGTCAGCTGTTCCCCTGCTGTGCGGATGGCAATTTCTTCTGCTCTGTCCACATTCACACTACTACAGATTTTAAAGTTGCTCCAATTACACCTCTGGCTCCTCTGTTTTTAGTATTATCCCTGAGCTCCAACACTGCCAGTTGGCGCTCAGAAGTGCAGTCTGCACAGTCAACACTTGCATCCGTGTTATTGGGGTTCAGTAAAGTCAGCTGATCCCCTTCTGTGCGGACGGCAATTTATCCTGCTCTGTCCACATTCACACTACTACAGATTTTAAAGTTGCTCCAATTACACCTCTGGCTAATCTGTTTTTAGTATTAACCCTGAGCTCCAACACCGCCAGATGGCACTCAGAAGTGCTGTCTGCACAGTCAACACTTGCTGCCATGTTATTGGGGTTCAGTAACGTCAGCTGTTCCCCTGCTGTGCGGACGGCAAATTCTCCTGCTCTGTCCACATTCACACTACTACAGATTTTAAAGTTCCTCCAATTACACCTCTGGCTCCTCTGTATTCAGTATTATCCCTGAGCTCCAACACCGCCAGTTGGCGCTCATAAGTGCTGTCTGCACTGTCAACACTGCTGCCGTGTTATTGGGGTTCAGTAATGTCAGCTGTTCCCCTGCTGTACGGACGGCAATTTCTCCTGCTCTGTCCACATTCTCACTACTACAGATTTTAAAGTTGCTCAAATTACACCTCTGGCTAATCTGTTTTTAGTATTATCCCTGAGCTCCAACACCACCAGATGGCACTCAGAAGTGCTGTCTGCACAGTCAACACTTGCTGCCATGTTATTGGGGTTCAGTAAGGTCAGCTGTTCCCATGCTTTGCGGACGGCATATTCTCCTGCTCTGTCCACAATCACACTACTACAGATTTTAAAGTTGCTCCAATTACACCTCTGGCTCCTCTGTATTCAGTATTATCCCTGAGCTCCAACACCGCCAGTTGGCGCTCAGAAGTGACGTCTGCACAGTCAACACTTGCTGCCGTGTAATTGGGGTTCATTAACGTCAGCTGTTCCCCTTCTGTGAGGACGGCAATTTCTCCTGCTCTGTCCACATTCACACTACTACAGATTTTAAAGTTGCTCCATTTACACCTCTGGCTCCTCTGTTTTCAGCATTATCCCTGAGCTCCAACACCGCCAGTTGGCGCTCAGAAGTGACGTCTTCACAGTCAACGCTTGCTGCCATGTTATTGGGGTTCAGTAACGTCAGCTGTTCCCCTGCTGTGCGGATGGCAATTTCTTCTGCTCTGTCCACATTCACACTACTACAGATTTTAAAGTTGCTCCAATTACACCTCTGGCTCCTCTGTTTTTAGTATTATCCCTGAGCTCCAACACTGCCAGTTGGCGCTCAGAAGTGCAGTCTGCACAGTCAACACTTGCTTCCGTGTTATTGGGGTTCAGAAAAGTCAGCTGATCCCCTTCTGTGCGGACGGCAATTTATCCTGCTCTGTCCACATTCACACTACTACAGATTTTAAAGTTGCTCCAATTACACCTCTGGCTAATCTGTTTTCAGTATTAACCCTGAGCTCCAACACCGCCAGATGGCACTCAGAAGTGCTGTCTGCACAGTCAACACTTGCTGCCATGTTATTGGGGTTCAGTAACGTCAGCTGTTCCCCTGCTGTGCGGACGGCAAATTCTCCTGCTCTGTCCACATTCACACTACTACAGATTTTAAAGTTCCTCCAATTACACCTCTGGCTCCTCTGTATTCAGTATTATCCCTGAGCTCCAACACCGCCAGTTGGCGCTCATAAGTGCTGTCTGCACTGTCAACACTGCTGCCGTGTTATTGGGGTTCAGTAATGTCAGCTGTTCCCCTGCTGTACGGACGGCAATTTCTCCTGCTCTGTCCACATTCTCACTACTACAGATTTTAAAGTTGCTCAAATTACACCTCTGGCTAATCTGTTTTTAGTATTATCCCTGAGCTCCAACACCACCAGATGGCACTCAGAAGTGCTGTCTGCACAGTCAACTCTTGCTGCCATGTTATTGGGGTTCAGTAAGGTCAGCTGTTCCCATGCTTTGCGGACGGCAAATTCTCCTGCTCTGTCCACATTCACACTACTACAGATTTTAAAGTTGCTCCAATTACACCTCTGGCTCCTCTGTATTCAGTATTATCCCTGAGCTCCAACACCGCCAGTTGGCGCTCAGAAGTGACGTCTGCACAGTCAACACTTGCTGCCGTGTAATTGGGGTTCATTAACGTCAGCTGTTCCCCTTCTGTGAGGACGGCAATTTCTCCTGCTCTGTCCACATTCACACTACTACAGATTTTAAAGTTGCTCCATTTACACCTCTGGCTCCTCTGTTTTCAGCATTATCCCTGAGCTCCAACACCGCCAGTTGGCGCTCAGAAGTGACGTCTTCACAGTCAACGCTTGCTGCCATGTTATTGGGGTTCAGTAACGTCAGCTGTTCCCCTGCTGTGCGGATGGCAATTTCTTCTGCTCTGTCCACATTCACACTACTACAGATTTTAAAGTTGCTCCAATTACACCTCTGGCTCCTCTGTTTTTAGTATTATCCCTGAGCTCCAACACTGCCAGTTGGCGCTCAGAAGTGCAGTCTGCACAGTCAACTCTTGCTGCCATGTTATTGGGGTTCAGTAAAGTCAGCTGATCCCCTTCTGTGCGGACGGCAATTTCTCCTGCTCTGTCCACATTCACACTGCTACAGATTTTAAAGTTGCTCCAATTACACCTCTGGCTAATCTGTTTTTAGTATTATCCCTGAGCTACAACACCACCAGTTGGCACTCAGAAGTCCTGTCTGAATGATCAACACTTGCTGCCATGTTATTGGGGTTCAGTAACGTTAGCTGTTCCCCTGCTGTGCGGACGGCAAATTCTCCTGCTCTGTCCACATTCACACTACTACAGATTTTAAAGTTGCTCCAATTACTCCTCTGGCTCCTCTGTATTCAGTATTATCCCTGAGCTCCAACACCGCCAGTTGGCTCTCAGAAGTGCTGTATGCACAGTCAACACTTGCTGCCGTGTTATTGGGGTTCAGTAACGTCAACTGTTCCCCTTCTGTGCGGACGGCAATTTCTCCTGCTCTGTCCACATTCACACTACTACAGATTTTAAAGTTGCTCAAATTACACCTCTGGCTCCTCTGTTTTTAGTATTATCCCTGAGCTCCAACACTGCCAGTTGGCGCTCAGAAGTGCTGTCTGCACAGTCAACACTTGCTGCCGTGTTATTGGGGTTCATTAACGTCAGCTGTTCCCCTTCTGTGAGGACGGCAATTTCTCCTGCTCTGTCCACATTCACACTACTACAGATTTTAAAGTTGCTCCAATTACACCTCTGGCTCCTCTGTTTTCAGCATAATCCCTGAGCTCCAACACCGCCAGTTGGCACTCAGAAGTGACGTCATCACAGTCAACGCTTGCTGCCATGTTATTGGGGTTCAGTAACGTCAGCTGTTCCCCTGCTGTGCGGATGGCAATTTCTTCTGCTCTGTCCACATTCACACTACTACAGATTTTAAAGTTGCTCCAATTACACCTCTGGCTCCTCTGTTTTTAGTATTATCCCTGAGCTCCAACACTGCCAGTTGGCGCTCAGAAGTGCAGTCTGCACAGTCAACACTTGCTGCCATGTTATTGGGGTTCAGTAAAGTCAGCTTATCCCCTTCTGTGCGGACGGCAATTTCTCCTGCTCTGTCCACATTCACACTGCTACAGATTTTAAAGTTGCTCCAATTACACCTCTGGCTAATCTGTTTTTAGTATTATCCCTGAGCTCCAACACCGCCAGTTGGCACTCAGAAGTGCTGTCTGCACAGTCAACATTTGCTGCCGTGTTATTGGGGTTCAGTAACGTCAACTGTTCCCCTTCTGTGCGGACGGCATTTTCTCCTGCTCTGTCCACATTCACACTACTACAGATTTTAAAGTTGCTCAAATTACACCTCTGGCTCCTCTGTTTTTAGTATTATCCCTGAGCTCCAACACTGCCAGTTGGCGCTCAGAAGTGCTGTCTGCACAGTCAACACTTGCTACCATGTTATTGGGATTCAGTAACGTCAGCTGTTCCCCTGCTGTGCGGATGGCAATTTCTCCTGCTCTGTCCATATTCACAATTCACACTACTAGAGATTTTAAAGGTGTTCCAATTACACCTCTGGCTCCTCTGTTTTTAGTATTATCCCTGAGCTCCAACACCGCCAGTTGGCGCTCAGAAGTGCTGTCTGCACACTCAACACTTGCTGCCGTGTTATTGGGGTTCAGTAACGTCAGCTGTTCTCCTTCTGTGCGGACGGCAATTTCTCCTGCTCTGTCCATATTCACACTACTACAGATTTTAAAGTTGCTCCAATTACACCTCTGGCTCCTCTGTTTTCAGTATTATCCCTGAGCTCCAACACTGCCAGTTGGCGCTCAGAAATGCTGTCTGCACAGTCAACACTTGCTGCCATGTTATTGGGGTTCAGTAATGTCAGCTGTTCCCCTGCTGTGCGGATGGCAATTTCTCCTGCTTTCCATATTCACAATTCACACTACCACAGATTTTAAAGTTGTTCCAATTACACTTCTGGCTCCTCTGTTTTTAGTATTATCCCTGAGCTCCAACACTGCAAGTTGGCGCTCAGAAGTGCTGTCTGCACAGTCAACACTTGCTGCCATGTTATTGGGGTTCAGTAACGTCAACTGTTCCCCTGCTGTGCGGACGGCATTTTCTCCAGCTCTGTCCACATTCACACTACTACAGATTTTAAAGTTGCTCCAATTACACCTCTGGCTCCTCTGTTTTCAGTATTATCCCTGAGCTCCAACACCGCCAGTTGGCGCTCAGAAGTGCTGTCTGCACAGTCAACACTTGCTGCCGTGTTGTTGGGGTTCAGTAACATCAGCTGTTCCCCTTCTGTGCGGACGGCAATTTCTCCTGCTCTTTCCACATTCACACTACTACAGATTTTAAAGTTGCTCCAATTACACCTCTGGCTCCTCTGTTTTTAGTATATTCCCTGAGCTCCAACACCGCCAGTTGGCGCTCAGAAGTGCGGTCTGCACAGTCAACACTTGCTGCCGTGTTATTGGGGTTCAGTAACGTCAGCTGTTCCCCTGCTGTGCGGACTTCAATTTCTCCTGCTCTGTCCACATTCTCACTACTACAGATTTTAAAGTTGCTACAATTACACCTCTGGCTCCTCTGTTTTTAGTATTATCCCTGAGCTCCAACACCTCCAGTTGGCGCTCAGAAGTGCAGTCTGCACAGTCAACACTTGCTGCCATGTTATTGGGGTTCAGTAACGTTAGCTGTTCCCCTTCTGTGCGGACGGCAATTTATCCTGCTCTTTCCACATTCACACTACTACAGATTTTAAAGTTGCTCCAATTACACCTCTGGCTCCTCTGTTTTTAGTATTATCCCTGAGCTCCAACACCGCCAGTTGGCACTCAGAAGTGCTGTCTGCACAGTCAACACTTGCTGCCATGTTATTGGGGTTCAGTAAAGTCAGCTGATCCCCTGCTGTGCGGACGGCAATTTCTCCTGCTCTGTCCACATTCTCACTACTACAGATTTTAAAGTTGCTCCAATTACACCTCTGGCTCCTCTGTTTTTAGTATTATCCCTGAGCTCCAACACCGCCAGTTGGCACTCAGAAGTGATGTCTGCACATTCAGCACTTGCTGCCATGTTATTGGGGTTCAGTAACGTTAGCTGTTCCCCTTCTGTGCGGACGGCAATTTCTCCTGCTCTGTCCACATTCACACTACTACAGATTTTAAAGTTGCTCCAATTACACCTCTGGCTCCTCTGTTTTTAGTATTATCACTGAGCTCCAACATCGCCAGTTGTGCTCAGAAGTGCTGTCTGCAGAGTGAACACTTGCTGCCATGTTATTGGGGTTCAGTAACGTCAGCTGTTCCCCTGCTGTGTGGACGGCAATTTCTCCTGCTCTGTCCACATTCTCACTACTACAGATTTTAAAGTTGCTCAAATTACACCTCTGGCTCCTCTGTTTTCAGTATTATCCCTGAGCTCCAACACTGCCAGTTGGCACTCAGAAGTGACGTCTGCACAGTCAACGCTTGCTGCCGTGTTATTGGGGTTCAGTAACGTCAGCTGTTCCCCTGCTGTGCGGACGGCAATTTCTCCTGCTCTGTCCACATTCTCACTACTACAGATTTTAAAGTTGCTCCAATTACACTTCTGGCTCCTCTGTTTTCAGTATTATCCCTGAGCTCCAACACCGTCAAATGGCACTCAGAAGTGCTGTTTGCACAGTCAACACTTGCTGCTGTATTATTGGGGTTCAGTAACGTCAGTTGATCTCCAGTTGTGTGTCCGGCAAATTCTCCTGCTTTGTCCACATCCACTGTACTACTGATTTAAAACTTGCTCCAATTACACCTCTGGCTCCTCTGTTTTTAGTATTTACCCTGGGCTCCAATACCGCTAGTTGGTGCTCAGAAGTGCCGACTGCACAGTCAACGCTTGCTGCCGTGTCATTGGGGTTCAGTAACGTCAGCTGATCCACAGCCGTGTGTCGGGCAATTACTCCTGCTTTGTCCACATCCACTGCACTACTGATTTAAAACTTGCTCCAATTACAACGTCTGCTGGTCCTTGGTAGTGCTTTCTGGCACAGGGACCTCCTGCTTAGTAACCGAGTTCCAGTACGGTCAGCTGGTCCTGGGAAGTTTCATTGGCTCTTGTAGCTTCTGCTACCCATCCCGGTTCCAGTACCGTCAGCTGGTCCGCGGTAATTCCATTTGCTCTTGTACCTTCTACTACCCATCCGGGATCCAGTACAGTCAGCTGGCTCTCGGCAGAGCCTTTGGCTTAGGTGCCTCCTTCTCGGTATCCAAGTTCCACCAACGTCTGCTGGTCCTTGGTAGTGCTTTCTGGCACAGGTACCTCCTGCTTAGTAACCGAGTACCAGTACCGTCAGCTGGTCCTCGGTAGTTCCATTGGCTCTTGTACCTTCTGCTACCCATCCGGGTTCCAGTACCGTCAGCTGGTTCTTTGCAGTGTCTTTGGCATGGGTACTCCCTCCTGCCCAGCCTGTTTCCAGCACGCCAGCTGTTTCAGGGTAGTGTCAACGTCACTTTGACTCCAATGCGTTGTCCTGTCGTGTTGATGTCGGGTTAGCTGACTCTATGGTGCCTGCAGTTTAGGTGACTCCTATGTGGGCTGTGGTATCTGGCAATGAAGGCTGGTTCCATAGTGCCAATAAGACAAGCCCCACCTGTAGGACTGTTGGTTTCAGTAACAGCGGCCGGCTCACGCCTTGCAACTTTTTTTCACATGGGTACCTTCTGCTACCCATCCGGGTTCCAGTGCCGTCAGCTGGTTTTCGGCCCGGCCTTTGGCTTAGGTGCCTCCTTCTCGGTATCCAAGTCCCACCAACGTCTGCTGGTCCTTTGTAATGCTTTCTGGCACAGGTACCTCCTGCTTAGTAACCGAGTTCCAGTACCGTCAGCTGGTCCTCGGTAGTTCCATTGGCTCTTGTACCTTCTGCTACCCATCCGGGTTCCAGTACCGTCAGCTGGTCCTCGGTAATTCCATTTGCTCTTGTACCTTCTGCTACCCATCCAAGTTGCAGTACCATTAGCTGGTTCTCGGCAGTGACTTTGGCTTAGGTGCCTCCTTCTCGGTATCCAAGTTCCACCAACGTCTGCTGGTCCTTGGTAGTGCTTTCTGGCACAGGTACCTCCTGCTTAGTAACCGAGTTCCAGTATCGTCAGCTGGTCCTCGGTAGTTCCATTGGCTCTTGTACCTTCTGCTACCCATCCGGGTTCCAGTACCGTCAGCTGGTTCTCGGCAGTGTCCTTGGCACGGGTACTACCTCCTGCCCAGCCTGGTTCCAGCACGCCAGCTGTTTCCGGGTAGTGTCAATGTCACTTTGCCTCCAATGCATTGTCCTGTCATGTTGCGGTCAGGTTAGCCTACTCTATGGTGCCTGCAGTTTAGGTGACTCCTATGTGGGCTGCGGGATCTGGCAATGAAGGCTGGTTCAATAGTGCCAATAAGACAAGCACCCCCTGTAGGACTGTGGGTTTCGGCAACTGCGGCCGGTTCGCGGCCTTGCAACTTTTTTTTACATGTGTACCTTCTGCTACCCATCCGGGTTCTAGTACCGTCAGCTGGTTCACGGCAGTGCCTTTGGCTTAGGTGCCTCCTTTTCGGTATCCAAGGTCCACCAATGTCTGCTGGTCCTTGGTAGTGCTTTCTGGCACAGGGACCTCCTGCTTAGTAACCGAGTTCCAGTACCGTCAGCTGGTCCTCGGTAGTTCCATTAGCTCTTGTACCTTCTGCTGCCCATCCGGGTTCCAGTACCATCAGCTGCTCCTCGGTAATTCCATTTGCTCTTGTACCTTCTGCTACCCATCCAGGTTCCAGTACCGTCAGCTGGTTCTCGGCAGTGCCTTTGGCTTAGGTGCCTCCTTCTCAGTATCCAAGTTCCACCAACGTCTGCTGGTCCTTGGTAGTGCTTTCTGGCACAGGTACCTCCTGCTTAGTAACCAAGTTCCAGTACCGTCAGCTGGTCCTCGGTAGTTCCATTGGCTCTTGTACCTTCTGCTACCCATTCGGGTTCCAATACTGTCAGCTGGTCCTCGGTAATTCCATTTGCTCTTGTAACTTCTACTACCCATCCGGGTTCTAGTACCGTCAGCTGGCTCTCGGCAGTGCCTTTGGCTTAGGTGCCTCCTTCTCGGTATCCAAGTTCCACCAATGTCTGCTGGTCCTTGGTAGTGCTTTCTGGCACAGGTACCTCCTGCTTAGTAACCGAGTTCCAGTACCATCAGCTGGTCTTCGATAGTTCCATTGGCTCTTGTACCTTCTGCTACCCATCCGGGTTCCAGTACCATCAGCTGGTTCTCGGCAGTGTCTTTGTCACAGGTACTCCCACCTGCCCAGCCTGGTTCCAGCACTCCAGCTGTTTCCGGGTAGTGTCAACGTCACTTTGCCTCCAATGCGTTGTCCTGTCGTGTTGCGGTCGGGTTAGCCGACTCTATGGTGCCTGCAGTTTAGGTGACTCCTATGTGGGCTACGGGATCTGGCAATGAAGGCTGGTTCCATAGTGCCAATAAGACAAGCACCCTCTGTAGGACTGTGGATTTCGGTAACTGCGCCGGCTCGCGGCCTTGCAACTTTTTTTTACATGGGTACCTTCTGCTACCCATACGGGTTCCAGTACCATCAGCTGGTTCTCGGCAGTGCCTTTGGCTTAGGTGCCTCCTTCTCGGTATCCAAGTTCCACCAACGTCTGCTGGTCCTTGGTAGTGCTTTCTGGCACAGGTACCTCCTGCTTAGTAACCGAGTTCCAGTACCATCAGCTGGTCCTCAGTAGTTCCATTGGCTCTTGTACCTTCTGCTACCCATCCAGGTACCAGTACCATCAGCTGGTTCTCAGCAGTTCCTCAGCCTTCTTGTACCTTTTGCTACATTTCCAAGTTCAAGCTTTTTGAAATGTTTCTTGGTAATTACTCTGGATCTCCCTGACGAGGACCCTGAAGACGAGGACCCTGAAGAACAACCCGAAGAAGACGAGTACCCTGAAGACGACGACCCTGAAGAAGAGGACCCTGAAGACCACCCCAAAGAAGACGAGGACCCCGAAGATGACGACCCTGAACACGAGGACCCTGAAGACCACCCCGAAGAAGACGAGTACCCCGAAGACGAGGACCCTGAAGACGAGGACCCCAAAGATGAGGACCCCGAAGACGATGACCCTGAAGACGATGACCCTGAAGACCACCCCGAAGAAGACCAAGAAGATGACCCTGAAGAAGTTGACCAAGAGGACAAAGAAGAAGACAACCACCAAGATACAGAAGAACAAGAGACCGAAAACCAAGAAGCAGAAGTACAAGAAGCTGCAGAACAAAAAGAGGAAGAACATTAAGCATAAGACTAAAAATCAGAGCAAAAGATAATATCTAAATTATAAGCAGAAGATGACAAAGCAGTGTATGGGGGTGAGTCCGTTCCTCCTCGTGGTGCCCCTGGAAAAGACCTGCTGCTGCAGGCCAAACTGAACGCGGACAAATCCTGTTGTAAATCTTTTGTGAGGGGCAGAACGAAAAGTGTAATGTTCAAACTTTTATAGATAACAACTACAGGAATGCCTGTCACAAATAAGAATATGATGAAGAAGAAGAATATGAAGAAGTAAAATATGAAGAAGAATAACAGTTGAATAAGAAGAATATGAAGAATGTAAAATAAAAGAATAATACGAAGAAGGTGAAGAAGAAGAAGATGAAGAAGGTGAAGAAGAAGTTGATGAAAAAAATGCTGATGCTGAGGATGATGAAGGAGAAGGTGTGGGAGAAGTAAAAAAAGGTGAAGAGCATGGAAGTAGTGAAACATAAAAATCTGACAAAATATAAAAAAACTTAACATAGTCAATATTTCCGTAACTCAGAACGTCTTAAAAGAAATATTAATTCCTGCTATTCCATTTGATTGGGCTAAACCTCTATGCCTTTATTGTTTCCCCAACCTCCCCCAATACATTCTACATTATTCTTAGTTGTTTTCCTTCATGTAGAATTAACCTACAAGGAAAGAAAGGATTTATTTTTATTCCGATATTTCTGTCCCATTGACTTGCATTGGTTTCCGGTATCGGAATCGGCGATATCCGATACTTTTTGGGTATCGGTCCGATCCAGTCCGATCCGATATTTCCCGATATCGGAAGGTATCGCTCAACACTAGTATTAAGTGTTCATAAAGAACAAGATGCCATCATACGAAGTATAGATTGGCATTAAGAATAACATAGTGAAACCAATGGATTTCTTTTTTAACTTACCTATTAGCGATTCAATGTTCACTGCCCTTCTTTAGATTGCGTTTACACCTGAGATGTTTCTGTGGCTTACTAGGTGCGTGCACCTGTGTTATAAACAGGCATTCATGAGTACGAATCAACAGAGAGCTTTTTTGCATTTACTAACTAATAAGCTTCCTATAGAGGCAATGGAAATTTGAATTGATTTTGGGCTTGAGATAGCGCAATTGTGAGATATAGAATCTGTATTAAGTGTGCATAAAGAACAAGATGTCATCATATGCTGTATAGATTCGCATTAAGAATAACATAGTGAAGCCAATGGATTTCTTTTTTAACTTACCTATTAGCGATTCAATGTTCACTTCCCTTCTTGACATCACCTTGCACCTGCAATGTTCCTGTGGCTTACTGGGTAAATGAGTCAGTTTTGTAAACAGACTTTCATGTGTCCTAATTAGTGTTGAGCGATACCTTCCGATATCAGGAAATATCGTATCGGATTGGATCGGGCCGATACCCAAAAAGTATCGGATATCGCCGATTCCGATACCGGAAACCAATGCAAGTCAATGGGACACAAATATCGGAATGAAAATAAACCCTTTCTTTCCTTGTAGGTTAATTCTACATGAAGTAAAACAACTAAGAATAATGTAGAATGACATGAAAAGCCGGCAATTCATCAGCGGCATACACCGGTACCAGACAATTTACAACAGAAAGAATAGAGCTTCACACATAGATTAGATAGATAGAAACATGTCAGTCACATATATATGAAGTACAGTGACAGTGTTGCTTACTGTACTTGTCATTTAGTGTAAAGGATTTATTAAAAAAAATATTAGTGTTTTCGTGCACCGTCTCTTTAAAAAAGCCGGCCGGCAATTCAGCAGCGGTACCCGACAATTTATAACAGACAGAATAGAGCTTCACACATAGATTAGATAGATAGAAACATGTCAGCCACATATATAAGAAGTACAGTGACAGTGTTGCTTACTGTACTTGTCATTTAGTGTAAAGGATTTATTTAAAAAAATAATAGTGTTTTCATGCACCGTCTCTTTAAGAAAGCCGGCCGGCAATTCAGCATCTGTACCCGACAATTTAGAATAGAAAGAATAGAGAATCACACATAGATTAGATAGATAGAAACATGTCAGTCACATATATATGAAGTACAGTGACAGTGTTGCTTACTGTACTTGTCATTTAGTGTTAAAATAAAGGATTTATTTAAAAAAAAATTGGCGTGGGGTTCCCCTTAATTTTAGGCTCTAGCGGAGGTTAAGCAGACAGCTGGGGCAAATGTTTGAAGCCTGGGAAGGGGGTAATACCCACGGAGCTTCCCAGGCTACTAATATCAGCCCCCAGCTGAATACCTAGCCTTTACTAGCTATTAAAATGGGGGAACCCCCCCAAAAAAATGACGTGGAGTCCCCCGTAATTTAATAGCTAGCAAAGGCTAGGCAGACAGCTGGATGAGGTTGCTTTATTATTTTACTTTTATTGCAGGAGATCGTTGGCTTCAGCTGGAATGGGCGTGACTGTAAGTATGGTTTAATTTAGAACAATAAAGAATTGTGTCTTTATTTCAATTAAAGGACTTTTTTCTGGGTGTTTGTGTTTTTTTTAAATACTTTACTAGAAATTCATGGTGGTCATGTCTAATATTGGCGTGACCCCATGAATTTCGGGCTTAGGGCCAGCTGATAATGCCAAGCTGGCCTTAACCCCTTTATTACCCAGTGAGCCACCGCACCAGGGCCCTGGATGAGTTGGGTACAGCGCCAGAAGATGGCGCTTCTATGAACGCGCCATTTTCCGGGGCGGCTGCGGACTGCAATTTGCAGCGGGTGGGGCCCAGAAAGCTTGGGCCTCCCTGCGCTGCGGATTCCAGCCCCCAGCTGCCTAGTTGTACCTGGCTGGACACAAAAATAGGGCAAAGCCCCACGTATTTTTTTTTTTAATTATTTCATGAAATTCATGGAATAATTAAGAAAAAAAGGGCTTCCCTATATTGTTGTGTCCGGCTAGGTACAAATAGGCAGCTGGTGGTTGGGGGCAGCCCGTTCCTGCCTGCTGTACCTGACTGGACACAAATATAGGGTCAAGCCCCACATAATTTTTTTTTAATTATTTCATGAATTTCCTGAAATAATTAAAAAAAATTGACGTGGGGCTTTGCACTATATTTGGGTCCAGCCAGGTACAGCAGGCAGGAACGGGCTGCCCCCAACCACCAGCTGCCTATTTGTACCTGGTTGGACACAACAATATAGGGAAGCCCTTTTTTTCTTAATTATTCCATGAATTTCATGAAATAATTAAAAAAAACAAAACGTGGAGCTTCTCCCTATTTTTGTGTCCAGCCAGGTACAACTAGGCAGCTGGGGGATGGAATCTGCAGCGCAGGGAGGCCCAAGCTTTCTGCCCCCCGCTGAAAATTGTAGTCCGCAGCCGCCCCGGAAAATGGCGCGTTCATAGAAGCTGGATGCTGTACCTGGCTGGCATACAAAAATATGGCGAAGCCCACGTCAAAAGTTTTGGGAAAAATTAATTAAAAAATAAATAATAATTTAGGGACTGCATCTTTATTAACTCCTCAAATGTCATTTAGTGTTAAAATAATGGATTTATTTAAAAAAATAATAGCGTGGGATCCCCCATAATTTTAGTCTCTAGCGGAGGTTAAGCAGACGGCTGGGGCAGATGTTTGAAGCCTGGGAAGGGGGTAAAACCCACGGAGCTTCCCAGGCTACGAATATCAGCCCCCAGCTGAATACCTAGCCTTTACTAGCTATTAAAATGGGGGACCCCCCCAAAAAAAATGACGTGGGGTCCCCCCTATTTTAATAGCTAGCAAAGGCTAGGCAGACAACTGGGGGCTGATATTAATAGCCCAGGAAGGGTGCCATGAATATTGGCCCCCTCCCAGGCTAGAAACACCAGTCGTCAGCCGCCCCAGAAATGGCGCATCCATAGGATGCGCCCAACTCTGGCACTTAGCCTCGCTCTTCCACGCTGCCCTGGTGCGGTGGCAGGGGGTAATAGTGGTGGGGTTCATGTCAGCGCCAGCTGCCATGAAGCCCAGGTTAGTAATGATGGGCGTCTATAAGACACCCCCATTACTAACCTACAAAGTGTTAAAAAGAAAAAACACACTACACCCAGAAAAAAATAATTTATTTGAAATAAAACACACAATTTTATTTAATTCTTAGTTTACTAAAAATGATAGTTACCTGTCCACGTTCCTGCGCTGATCTCCCATGCACAGCTGTCACATCTGGAGATGGTGACAGCTGTGCATGGCTGCTGTAAGCTCACGCTGCCGGGAACACGTCCGCTCCCGGCAGCGGGAGCCACTGACTGAGGTCACCGGAGTGCATTCAGGCAGCGCAGATCCGGAGACCTCCTTTACGGCACTGCTGTACCGTGGGAATTTCTCACGATACAGCAGGGCCGTAAAGGAGCTAACTGGAGCAGCGCTGCCTGAACTCCGGTGAACCCTTACGGCCCCGTCATTCTAGCGCCGGCAGCGGTTCAGAGCGGTCACATTCTATGTGGCTGCTCTGAACTGGAGATCTTCGTGGGACACTCGTGGACTGCTACGGAGGGGTAAGGATAAGGTTGTGGTTTATTATTTTATATTTTATTACAGGAGATCGATGGCTTCGGGGAATTAGGTGTCTAGGTGAGTATAGGTGTAGTTTTTTATTTTTTACTTTATTTTAGGTGGCGATCGGTGGGGACAGGTATTGTATGAACTAATTTATTGTAGGTAACCACTGGCCACCAATGACATGTATTTAACATTTATTGGGGACACAGTAGGGCAATTTAAATAGCAGGATCAGGCTGATGGGAACTACTGCTCCCATCGAGCTGATCCTGCTGGCAGGAGTGGACGGGGGACAGACATAGGCCGATGGGAGTAGTAGTGTCACATCGGCCTATGTCTGCCTGCACGCACACACACCGCACACACCCGCACACATCGCACAGACACCGCGCACACCCGCACAAACATCACGCACACACACGCACAGACACCCCGCACACACACTAATCATGACGGGCTGATGGTCTGGGAGGTGAGGCTGACCTGTGCGGCCGTGGGAAAGTTCATGTGAGTTCATGCAGTCAAGCATGAACTCACATGAACCCTCTGAGGGCAACGCGGCGACTTCAAATGAACAGCTGATCGGCATCAGCTGATACCTCAGCTGTTCATTTGAAATAACCGGCGGGAAAGCGCAGCACAGAACGGGAAAGCCGGCGGTGAAGTCTTTTCACTGCCGGCTTCCCCGCCCGGGTCCTTCACTCCCCGCTCCTTGGAGCTGCGCTCCCCGCCCGGTCCTAACTTACGATCGGGATGGGAGGTGGCGAGGGGAGCGGAGGATCGGGGTGGGAGGCTGTGGGGAAGCAGTATGGGGCTGTGTGATTGTTTAAAAGCCGGCGGCTTTTTACCGCCCGCACGCTTTTAAACAATCAGGAGAATTCTCCCCCGCTGGGACGGCATTCTGATGACAGGCTGGATCGCGCTGCCATCCAGCTTGTTATCCTTCACAGACACTGCAGAGTGCAGGCATTATGGGAACTTCCGATTCCGGTATCCGATATTGTAAAAGTATCGGAATTAAGTATCGGAATTCCGATACCGCGAATATCGGCCGATACCCGATATTACAGTATCGGAATGCTCAACACTAGTCATAATCCATGGATAGCATTTTTTCATTTACTCACTAATAAGCTTCCTATAGAGGCAATGGAAATTTGCATTGATTTTGGGCTTGAGATAGCGCAATTGTGAGATATAGAATCTGTATTAAGTGTGCATAAAGAACAAGATGTCATCATATGCTGTATAGATTGGCATTAAGAATAACAGTGAAACCAATGGATATCTTTTTTAGCTTACCTATTAGCGATTCAATGTTCACTGTGCTTCTTGACATTACCTTACTCCTGCAATGTTCCAGAGGCTTACTGGGTAAATACACTTGGCTTGTAAACAGGCATTCATGAGTTCAAATCCACGGAGAGGATTTTTTCTTTTGCTTACTAATAAGCTTCCTATAGAGGCAATGGAAATTTCCATTGATTTTCGGCTTGAGATAGCCCAATTGTGAGATATAGAATCTGTATTAAGTGCTCATAAAGAAAAAGATGCCATCATACGCTGTATATATTGGCATTAAGAATAACATATTGAAACCAATGGATTTCTTTTTTAACTTACCTATTAGCGATTCAATGTTCACTGCCCTTCTAGACATTGCCTTACACATGTGATGTTCCAGTGGCTTACTGGGTAAACGAGCCTGTTTTGTAAACAGATATTCCTGAGTCCGAATCCATCGTTAACTTTTTTTCATTTACTTACTAATAAGCTTCCTAAAGAGGCAATGGAAATTTGCATTGATTTTGGGCATGAGGTAGTGCAATTGTGAGATATAGAATCTGTATTAAGTGTTCATAAAGAACAAAATGTCATCATACGCTGTAGAGATTGGTATTAAGAATAACAAAGCGAAACCAATGGATTCCTTTTTTAACTTACCTATTAGCGATTCAATGCTCACTGCCCTTCTTTACATCGCCTTAATCCTGATTTTTTCCAGTGGCTCACTGAGTGTGTGCACCTGTCTTGTAAACAGGCATTCATGAGTACGAATCAATGGAGAGCATTTTTTCATTTACTTATTAATAAGCTTCCTACAGAGGCATTGGACATTTGCACTGATTTTGGGCTTGAGATAGTGCAATTGTGAGATATAGAATCAGTATTAAGTGTTCATAAAGGACAAGATGTCATCTTACGCTGTATAGATTGGCATTAAGAACAGCATAGTGAAACCAATGGATTTCTTTTTTAAATTACCTATTAGCGATTCAATGTTCACTGCGCTTCTTGACATTGCCTTACACCTGCATTGTTCCAGAGGCTTACTGGGTAAATGCACCTGTCTTGTGAACAGGCATTCATGATTTCAAATCCACGGAGAGGTTTTTTTTCTTTTACTTACTACTAAGCTTCCTATAGAGGCAAAGGAAATTTGCATTGATTTTGGGCTTGAGATAGCCCAATCGTGAGATATAGAATTTGTATTAAGTGCTCATAAAGAAAAAGATGCAATCATACGCTGTATAGATTGGCATTAAGAATAACATAGTGAATCCAATGGATTTCTTTTTTAACTTACCTATTATCGATTCAATGTACACTGCCCTTCTTGACATCACCTTGCACTTGTGATATACCAGTGGCTTACTAGGTTAATGCACCAGTATTTTTAACAGGCATTCATGAGTTCGAATCTACGGGGAGGTATATTTTTTAATTACGTACTAATAAGCTTCCTATAGAGCCAATGGAATTTTGCATTGATTTTGGGCTTGAGATAGTGCAATTGTGAGATATAGAATCTGTATTAAGTGTTCATAAGGAACAAGATGTCTCATACGCTGTGTAGATTGGCATTAAGAATAACATAGCGAAACCAATGAATTTCTTTTTTAACTTACCAATTAGCGATTAAATGTTCACTGCCCTTCTTGACATTGCCTTACACATGTGATGTTCCAGTGGCTTACTGGGTAAATGAGCCTGTTTTGTAAACAGATATTCCTGAGTCTGAATCCATCATTACATTTTTTTTATCTACTTACTAATAAGCTTCCTATAGAGGCAATGGAAATTTGCATTGATTTTGGGCGTGAGGTAGTGCAATTGTGAGATATAGAATCTGTATTAAGTGTTCATAAAGAACAAGATGTCATCATACGCTGTATAGATTGGCATTAAGAATAACATAGCGAAACCAATGGATTTCTTTTTTAACTTACCAATTAGCGATTCAATGTTCGCTGCCCTCCTTGACATTGCCTTACACATGTGATGTTTCAGTGGCTTACTGGGTAAATGAGCCTGTTTTGTAAACAGATATTCCTGAGTCTGTATCCATCATTACATTTTTTTCATCTACTTACTAATAAGCTTCCTATAGAGGCAATGGAAATTTGCATTGATTTTGGGCGTGAGGTAGTGCATTTGTGAGATATAGAATCTGTATTAAGTGTTCATAAAGAACAAGATGTCAACATATGCTGTAGAGATTGGCATTAAGAATAACAGAGTGAAACCAATGGATTTCTTTTTTAACTTACCTATTAGCGATTCAATGTACACAGCCCTTCTTAACATCTCGATAAACCTTTCGTGTTCTAGTGGCTTACTGGATTGATACACCTGTCTTGTAAACAGGCGTTCATGAGTTCAAATCCACTTGGAGTCTTTTATTATTTACGTACTAATAAGCTTCGTATAGAGCCAATAGAAATTTGCATTGATTTTGGGTTTGAGATAGTGCAATTGTGAGATATAGAATCTGTATTAAGTGTTCTTAAAGAACAAGATGTCATCATACGCTGAATAGATTGGCATTAAGAATAACATAGTGAAACCAATGGATTTCTTTTTTAACCTACCTATTAGCGATTCAATGTTCACTGCCCTTCTTGACATCAACTTGCACTTGTGATATACCAGTGGCTTACTAGGTTAATGCACCAGTCTTTTTAACAGGCATTCATGAGTTCGAATCTACGGGGAGGTATATTTTTTAATTACGTACTAATAAGCTTCCTATAGAGCCAATGGAAATTTGCATTGATTTTGGGCTTGAGATAGTGCAATTGTGAGATATAGAATCTGTATTAAGTGTTCATCAAGAACAAGATGTCATCATACGCTGTATAGATTGGCATTAAGAATAACATAGCGAAACCAATGGATTTCTTTTTTAACTTACCAATTAGCGATTCAATGTTCACTGCCCTTCTTGACATTGCCTTACACATGTGATGTTCCAGTGGCTTACTGGGTAAATGAGCCTGTTTTGTAAACAGATATTCCTGAGTCTGAATCCATCATTACATTTTTTTCATCTACTTACTAATAAGCTTCCTATAGAGGCAATGGAAATTTGCATTGATTTTGGGCGTGAGGTAGTGCAATTGTGAGATATAGAATCTGTATTAAGTGTTCATAAAGAACAAGATGTCATCATATGCTGTAGAGATTGGCTTTAAGAATAACAAAGCGAAACCAATGGATTTCATTTTTAACTTACCTATTAGCGATTCAATGTTCACTGCCCTTCTAGACGTCACATTGCACCTATGATGTTCCGGTGGCTTACTGGGTTGAGGCAACTGTGTTGAAAACAGGCATTTATGAGTTAAAATCCACAGGGAGTTTTTCTTTATTTAAGTACTAATAAGCTTCCTATAGAGCCAATGGAAATTTGCATTGATTTTGGTCTTGAGATAGTGCAATTGTGAGATATAGAATCTGTATTTAGTGTTCATAAAGAACAATATGTCTCATATGCTGTATAGATTGGCATTACGAATAATATAGTGAAACCAATGGATTTCTTTTTTAACTTACCTATTAGCGATTCAATGTTCACTGCCCTTCTTGACATCGTTTTGCACCAGTCATGTTCCAGTGGCTTATTGGGTTGATGTACCTGTCTTGTAAACAGGCATTCATGAGTTCGAATACACAGGTAATTTTTTTTTTTATGTACGTACTAATAAGCTTCCTATTGAGGCAATGGAAATTTGCATTGATTTTGGGCTTGAGATAGTGCAATTGTGAGATATAGAATCTGTTTTTAGTTTTCATAAGGGACAAGATGTCTCATACGCTGTTTAGATTGGCATTAAGAATAACATAGTGAAACCAATGGATTTCTTTTTTAACTTACCTATTAGCGATTCAATGTTCACTGCCCTTCTTGACATCACTTTGCACTTGGCATGTATAGTGGCTTACTGGGTTAATGTGTCTGTATTGTAAACAGTCATTCTTGAGTTCGAATCCATGGGAAGGTTTTTTTTTTTTATTTACGTACTAATAAGCTTCCTATAGAGCCAGTGGAAATTTGCATTGATTTTGGGCTTGAGATAGCGCAATTGTGAGATATAGAATCTGCATTAAGTGTTCATAAAGAACAAGATGTCATCATACGCTGTATAGATTGGCATTAAGAATAACATAGTGAAACCAATGGATTTTTTTTTTAACTTACCTATTAGCGATTCAATGTTCACTGCCCTTCTAGACATCACATTGCACCTGACATGTTCCAGTGGCTTACTGGGTTGATGCACTGGTGTCGTAAACAGGTATTCATGAGCTCAAACCCACGTGGAGTTTTTTTTTTATTTACGTACTAATAAGCTTCCTATAGAGCCAATGGAAATTTGCATTGATTTTGGGCTTGAGATAGTGCAATTGTGAGATATAGAATTTGTATTAAATGTTCATAAAGAACAAAATGTCATCATACGCTGTATAGATTGGCATTAAGAATAACATAGTGAAAGCAATGGATTTCTTTTTTAACCTTTGTCCGGCTGAGTAGGTACAATTGTAACTATTCCGTTTTAAAATTGCAATAAGTTTTTTTCGAAATGCCGTAGAGGGCTGAAATTATGTGACATCTCTGTAGTTTTGGTCCAGAATATATTGGCCAAATTTCAATAAAATATCTCCACCCCCTTCCGAGATAAGGTGTCGAGATACTTTTGCATCCATAACAAGCTGCATAGGTACAATGCAATTGTGCGATATAGAATCTGTATTTAGGGTTCATAAAGAACAAGATGTCATCATACGCTGTATAGATTGGCATTAAGATTAACATAGCGAAACCAATGGATTTATTTTTTAACTTACCTATTAGCGATTCAATGTTCACTGCCCTTCTTGACATCAATTTACATCTGTGATGTTTCAGTGGCTTACTGCTTTATTGTGCCTTTCTTGTAAATAGGCATTCGTGGGTTTGAATCCATAGGGAGGTTTGTTTCATTTACTTACTAATAAGCTTCCTATAGAGGCAATGGAAATTTGCATTGATTTTGGGCTTGAGATAGCGCAATTGTGAGATATAGAATCTGTATTTAGGGTTCATAAAGAACAAGATGTCGTCATACGCTGTATAGATTGGCATTAAGAATAACATAGCGAAACCAATCGATTTCTTTTTTAACTTACCTATTAGCGATTCAATGTTCACTGCCCTTCTTGTCATAACGTTACACTTGTGATGTTCCAGTGTCTAACTGCTTTATTGCGCCTCTCTTGTAAATAGGTATTCATGAGTTCGAATACACAGGGATAATTTTTCATTTACTTACTAATAAACTTCCTATAGAGGCAATGGAAATTTGCATTGATTTTGGGCAGGAGATAGTGCAATTGTGAGATATAGAATCTGTATTAAGTGTTCCTAAAGAACAAGATGTCATCATATGCTGTATAGATTGGAATTAAGAATAAAATAGTGAAACCAATGGATTTCTTTTTTAACTTACCTATTAGCGATTCAATGTTCAGTGCCCTTCTTGACATCTCCTGACACCTCCAATGTTCCAGTGGCTTACTGGGTAAATAAGCCAGTTTTGTAAACAGACATTCATGAGTCCCAATCCATGGATAGCTTTTTTTCATTTTCTTCCTATACAGGCAATGGAAATATGTATTGATTTTGGGCTTGAGATAGTGCAATTGTGAGATATAGAATCGGTATTAAGTGTTCATAAAGAACAAGATGTCATTTTACGCTGTATAGATTGGCATTAAGAACAGCATAGTGAAACCAATGGATTTCTTTTTTAACTTACCTATTAGCGATTCAATGTTCACTGCGCTTCTTGACATTGCCTTACACCTGCATTGTTCCGGAGGCTTACTGGGTAAATGTACCTGTCTTGTAAACAGGCATTCATGAATTCAAATCCACGGAGAGTTTTTTTTCTTTTACTTACTACTAAGCTTCCTATAGAGGCAAAGGAAATTTGCATTGATTTTGGGCTTGAGGTAGCCGAATTGTGAGATATAGAATTTGTGTTAAGTGCTCATAAAGAAAAAGATGCAATCATACGCTGTATAGATTGGCATTAAGAATAACATAGTGAAACCAATGGATTTCTTTTTTAACTTACCTATTAGCGATTCAATGTACACTGCCCTTCTTAACATCACGATAAACCTGTCATGTTCTGGTGGCTTACTGGGTTGATGCACCTGTCTTGTAAACAGTCATTCATGAGTTCGAATCCACTGGGAGTCTTTTATTATTTACGTACTAATAAGCTTCCTATAGAGCCAATAGAAATTTGCATTGATTTTGGGATTGAGATAGTGCAATTGTGAGATATAGAATCTGTATTAAGTGTTCTTAAAGAACAAGATGTCATCATACGCTGAATAGATTGGCATTAAGAATAACTTAGTGAATAGTGTTAAGCCACCCCCGTAGTGTTCGGGTTCGGTCCTTCGAACACCGTTAAAACCAATGGCAGGCAAATAGAAACACATAGAAAACACCTTCAAAGGTGTCCAAAAGCTGACAAACTGCTCAGAAGACACAACTAACACATGGAAAAGTGACAAGTACATATAGTCATGCGAAAAGAAAAGAGGTGGAGGAGTAAAAGGAGGGGGAGACACAGATATAGGCATGTCATGCCCTTCTAAAATGCAAAAAGTGAGATGCCGACACGGCCAGTCCGTTCCTGCCTGTGCCACCTCTGTGTCGCCGGGTTTGTGCCAGAGCCGCGGTGGACCCTGACGGCCAGCCCCCCTATCCCAATACTGGTGCCTGTCCGCCGGTGGGTCGAGGCCCCCCACGGTGGGGGGGGGGGTAACATCTGCAGAAGAAAGACCATCTTCCAGCCAAACTAAGATGTCGACTTCTTTTCGTGGACAATGTGATACGATCCCATTCTTACGGACACGCCCATCGCTACAAATTCTAGATGAGGCACAAAAACAGCAGGTGCTTCAACGGATATCAAGTGCTCCTTCAAGTGGGCTCTCCATCACCTCAATTTCAACATCACAAATACTCCAGTCCTCAGAGGTGTCACCCCAATCGCACTTGCTTCCTCACAGCTCCCAAGTCTCCAGCTGCCCGTCTGAGTATGGGGTAACACAGATGGCTGAGTCTGCCCAGCTGTTTACTCATACTATAGCCTGGGAAACGGAGGTCTGCTCCAGAGCTTCTGTTAATCCAGATGAGGAAATGATCTGATCCGATGCCCAGAATCTTTATAAGTTGGATCCAGGACCAGATGAAGAAGGTTCTGAGCATAATGTAGACCCTTGTTCCCAAACTGTAACTCCTGTTGGTGGAGACAATGATGAAGACGATGATGAGACTCAAATACCTAATTGGAGCGACAACTTGACTTTTCAGTCAGGGCAGGAAGAGGTTGGCTCTGAGGGCGACGGGTGTGATAACACACAGGGTGATGATGACGAGGTTGGAGATCCCACTTACTGTCAACCCACAGTCAGACAGTCGATGAGGTCAGCAGAGGAGGTGGAGGAGGATGTGACTAGCCCTGGGGATGGGGATGACTCGGTACCCGGGCATTTGCCTGGCCTTGGGGATGTCGCGGTGGTCGGCTCCCTGGCCCGTACCCTGGGGTCTCTCTTTAAAAGGGTGGATAATTGTTAATTTTATAAGAGTTCATGACGCCACCTGTGGTATCTGGTGACAAGCACCAGCGCTGCAGCAGTCCACTGAGGCCAGTGATAAGGCAGCTCGATGGTATAGCTCCCCACAGGTGGAGCTAGGTCTCAGGGCAGCGTATGCAGGGGGAATGCAGGACAGGCGAGACCCAGCTGGGTCAGAGCAAGAACGGGAACGGACACGGTAGTCACTTCAGTACCTTTTACTGGTGGAAATTCAGGCACATCCCGGAGCACTGTAGGGTGAAGGGTGCATATCAGGATCCTCCCCAATGAGCGGGTGTAGGGCCTCCTGTTTCTTGCCTCTGCGTAGTAAGTTTCTGACCTGCCTGGAGCTAGGCCTAACTTTGTCTCTGTCCTGCGCTGGCTGACCTTGTGGTAGGGCCTTCTCTTGGAGTTCACGCTCCCAGTATGCGGGGCCTAAGCGTCTCCTGGCTCTGTTACATATCAGCACCTTAGCGATCCTGGGACTTGTAGTTCTCCAGGGATTCCGGTTATGCCTTACTGGGTCATAGAGATACCGGTAAGCTCGGATCCTGTGTCCGGTAAATGCTTCGGGGTGAGCTGGTTAAGCTCCTCTGCCCCTTATGTACTAACTCGCCACTCGCCTTCAGCCTACTCGGGCCCTCACTAGGCTATACACACTAACGGCAGCTTGCCGCGCTTCACTGATCTTACGGCACCGGCACACCTTAAGCTCTATCTGGGCTCCTTGAATCTAGCAAGCAGGAGCCTCGTGCTCCACTGCTGAACTATTAACTGCGTTCTCTAGACTAGACTGAGCTCCACTGCAGACTGACCTCTCTTAGGCTTCTCTACTGCAGGAACTCTTCAGAGGAACTGAACTGCCTAGCTCCACCTTCCCTATTTATATCCCTAACGGGCTCCCTCTGCTGGTCTGAGGTGGAAGGTGGAGATGTGTGAGTGTTTATGGGGGCCTCTTGTGGAGGATTCCATCAATGCACTCTTGTAGGATCTGTGATACCAAGCGCAGCGGGGCATCACAGATGCTATTGACGACGAGGTTAGGTTGCGCCTTCCTGAACAGAGACGGAGTACTGGAAGCACGTCAACAACTGCATCCTCAACCACAACTCTGCCTCTGACCACAAGTCGTAGTGGCTCTTCAGGTCACATGGGCTTTAAGCCTTGCATAGCCTGGGCATTTATTCAGATCGATAAGGATGACCCAACTCGTGTTATCTGTAATATTTGTCAGCAAAAGCTAAGTAGAGGCCAAAAAATACATAGTTTGAGTACTTCATGCATGTACCGTCACATGGATATGAAGCATAAGTTGCAGTGGGAAGCTCACTGTGCTACAATGCGGCCTAGCCGGCTGGGCCAACCACCGTCTGCCCCATCTTGTGCATCCGCAGCCTCTTCATCCTCAGTGACTGGGGGGACAGCAGTCACACATGTTTTTGGACGCAGACCTGCCACCTCTTTACCCGCAACAGCCAGTGTGATTGGCAGGTCGTCAGTTCATTGGGAAGTGGAAACACCTGCTAGTGTTGAGCGCCCTCCGACATCGAGAGCACCACCTTTGGATCAAGGCAACCTAACATGTCCGCCTGCATCTTCCTCACAGACCGGCAGTTGCCTGGGACACCCTACTCAACACCGTCTAAGCACAACAGCCAGCCCTCAGTCCCTCAGATGTGGAAAAGTAAAAGACCATTTCCTCCTAGCCATGAGAAAGCTAAGAGGTTGAATTTCACCATCTGCAAGCTGTTGGCTGCAGAAATGCTGCCTTTCCACCTGGAGGACACAGAGGAGTTTCAAGACCTTATGTCCGTCACAGTGCCCCAGTACCAGATGCCCAGTCGGCACTACTTCTCAAAGAAAGGTGTGCCTGCGCTCCACTAGCATGTCGCACACAACATCACCGCTTCTTTGAGAAACTCTGTGTGTGACACGGTGCACTTCACCACAGACACTTGGACGAGAAGGCATGGACAGGGGCGTTACATGTCGCTGACTGGGCACTGGGTAACTATGGTGACAGCAGGACAAGGGGCTGCTGTCCAAGTCTTACCGTCCCCACGAGTTGTGTGTTAATCCTCTTTATCTCGAACTTCCTCCACTGCTTCTGCCTCCTCAACCTCTTCTCGGTCCTCCACCTGCACCCAAAGCCTGTCTGGTAATTCCACCTGCTTTCTAACTGCGCAGAAGGAATCCTGCACACCTCCTTACTATGCTGGCAGCAGGGCTCAACGCATCAGTGTTTACTTTGAAATGTCTGGGAAATGTGAGTCACACAGCTGAGGAGTTTTGGTCAGCTCTGGAGACCCAGTTTCATGAAAGGTTGTCTCCACTGGACCTGCAACCAGGGAAGGCCATGTGCGACAATGCTGCAAACCTGGGTGCGGCCCTTCGCCGGGGCAATGTCACACACGTGCCTTGTATGGCTCACGTGTTGAACCTGGTTGTCCAGCAATTTTTAGCCCACTATCCCGGACTAGATGGCCTTCTGCAGAGTGCACGGTCGCTGTGTGCTCACTTCCGCCGTTCGCATCCCGCAGTTCAACGACTTACATCTCTACAGAAGTCGTTGGGCCTGCCAGTTCACCGGCTGAAATGCGATGTGCCGACACGGTGGAATTCAACTCTGCACATGTTGCAGCGACTGTGGCAGCACCGACAAGCCCTGGTGCAATACGTTCTGACGTATAGCCTGGGCCAAAGAGATCCAGAGGTGGGGCAAATCACGCTGGAGGAGTGGTCTCAGATCAGGGACCTATGCACCCTTCTGCACAGTCTTGAAATGGCAACGAAGATGTTTAGTGCTGACGATGCCATTATCAGCATGACTATTACGGTGATTTACATGCTGGAGCACATGTTAAACAGAATTCGGAGTCAGGTGGTGGGACAAGAGGAGGTGGAGGAAGTAGAGGAGGAGTCGTATGCGGAAGGGATAACATCTCCAAGGTCCAGACGGTTGGAAGCACCAAGGCGGCAGGCATGGGAGGGTGGGGGAGAGGGATTAACCAGGGCGCATGGTAGCAGCCAAACTGTTGAGGAAGGTGCAGGAGCCGAGGAAGAAGTGGAGGACGAACTGGCAATGGGCATGGAAGACTCATCAGATGAGGGAGACCTTGATCACATTTCTGTTGTGCGAGGTTGGAGGGAGAGGTCAGAGGAAGGAAGCATGATTCTTACCTCGCTGCCAACAGAACAAGGACTTGGTCCTTCTGGATGCGCAAGACACATGAGTGCCTTCTTGCTGCACTGCCTGCAACATGATCCCCGGATTGTCAGAATTCGAAGTAATCCCGACTACTGGGTTGCCACACTCTTAGATCCCCGGTACAAAAGTATATTTGCCGAAATAATTCCTGCCATAAAAAGGTATTGACGAATGCAGGAGTTTCTGTTGCAGAATCTTACATGTGCTTTTCCACAAAACACCAGTGGTGCACGTAGTGAATCTCACAGTTCTAACTTGCCAACGGTGGGACTGTCGAGTCTTCATCACTCAAACAGTAACAGTAACACAGTATCTGCTGGTAACAGCAATTTTGTGGAATCGTTTCACCACTTTTTTAGACCATCCTTTGCAAGGCCACAGGAGACAAGAAGTCTGACACATAGTCAATGCCTAGAGAGGATGGTACAGGAGAATCTCCAAGTGAACATCGAAGCCATGACTGTGTCACTGGACCCTTGCTCATTTTGGTATTCCAATCTTGAAAAATTGCCGGAGCTCGCCACTCACGCCTTGGAGATCTTGTCATGCCATGCAGCCAGCGTTCTCTCTGAACGTGTGTTCAGCGCTGCTGGTGGTGTGCTGACAGATAAGCGCACGCGTCTGTCCACTGAGAATGTAGACAGACTCACGTTCATAAAGATGATCAAATCATGGATTCGCAAGGACATTTCTACCCCTGTGTCATCCTTGGGAGACTAAAAGCTTGGGGATTTGGTAAAATCACCTCACCAACCGTTTTAAGCAACAGTGGGGCAATTGATGCCACTTAACCCTAGAACGCATGACCATAAAAATCTACACTTTCACATACCTGGGGCCCTTTAGGCCCGTGTGCAAATAACATGGAATAACTCAAACTCAAATGACAAACAACTATATACATGAAGAATACCTAGAGTTTCAAAATTCTAACTAAAGCAATCTTGCAGAAAATAGAAAACAATTAACTGGGCGGGCCTGCAAGGCCACAGGTATGCGTTCTAGGGTTAAGTGGTGTCTGTGCCACAATTTTGGGAGTCCCCTTGCTGTGTCTTACGTGACGTTGGCATCGTCAATTCCAGGTGGGTTGGGTCGCACCCTCCCCTTTTAACTGTCAGAAACTACATACACTATGGCTTGGGGTAACACAGATGGTTGAGTCTGAAGAGCTGTTTACTCAGAGGTCTGCTCCAAATCTTCAGTGTCTGCTAGTCAGCGTAGAATTTTTAACTGCATCTAGCCTAGGCAATACTTTGGGCGTAGTAGCCCAGCTGCGAAGCAAGCTGCACCGCCTGTGTATCTAATAAGAATTTTTAAATTAATCTAGCCTAGGCAGACTGTGGGGACCCCCAACCAAACCCAGATGCTCAGCCCCCCTACCACCCCCCTTTCATGGACAACCCAATAATGTAACTCTTACAACTGGATGGATGAGGATCGGTCACAGCTTTATTAACTCTTTATACTCATTCCATTAGAAAGGCATTTTATTTCTAAAATAATTCAGCTTGTTGCAGCATGCCTTGGGTCCCCACTCCGGCAAGTTGGCCAACAAGTGTAACTCTCCAACATGTCCTTTCTATTTCCAGGCCACGGAGGATCCAGCGTACTCGTATGCAGGACTCTGACCCCCACCCATCACTCTTAACGCTTGTTCCACTCCGTCCTGGAGTCCTGACAGGAATATGTCCAGTCCAATATCTATTAAGTGAACACCGTCGGGCCGTATGAGGCCTGCTTTATCTCCTTCCAGTTGTCGGTGTCGTATCACTACACCGCCTCTGTCTCTTCTAAATTTTGCCATCCGAATATTTATTACCCGCCTTGTCCATTCGATGGCCGTGATGTCTCGCGCACCTTGCCATACCGCTATCGGCACAATCTCTGACCATACTATAGCTAATTTTGTGAAAAATTCTCTGAAGCGCTCAGTGTCTAGTTTCATTATTGCCATTAGTTATGCGCTCTTGTGATGACCTAGGTTGTTTCCCCCGGCCTGTATAACTAAGATGACCGGACCTCTTGCCTCTCTCCCTACCTTGATTACCTCCATTAGTACCTGTGGCCATAGCAGGCCTCTAATACCTCTCCAGTTGAAATATGTGTTATGAAACTCTAATTTCCTCCCGCCTGGGCGGACTTTCGTCCTTTTTTGTGCCCAATATATATACGAGTGGCCTATCACTAACACTGTTGGCTTAGCGTCACCTGTAAAAGAAACAAACCACGTTAGGATAACAAGTCCGGTCTTATGTATCTCGCCAAACACGTGGATCGTCATCTCCCTATCCTCTGAACTTCCGTTTCTGACAGTCCTGCTCTTGCTGCTTCCGTGGCCGCACCTATGCGGAATGAGTGTGTCCCGTAATCTTTGGGGTGGTTCCCTGCCGATGTTATGCATTTATTAAAGATAGCTTGGAACAGGTATCTTGATAATGGCGTTCCATCAATGTGTGATACGAAGAAATTACTTTGTGATCTGATGGTTAGATATGTTTTTACTATTGTTACCCGACTCAGTGTACCGTTTGTGGGTTGTAGAAGTACCCAAGTACCCCTGCCCGCTGGAACCGTTTTCGATTGGTGTATGCGTACACGTATTGCATTATTGGCTATGACTACTTCCTGGTGTAATAAGCGTCCACTGGTGGTAATTTTGGATTGAGGGACTAATTCGCTTATACATAGCGCCCCGAAGAAGGCGATCACAAATGCAGTAGACATTAGTGTTGCTTCAAATTGTGAGTGTCATGTTAATGGTGTTAGGGATAAGATGTGAGAAATCAGTTTTAGTGACACGGGACGGGACGTCTACATTCCTGACTTGGCTGACCCCTTTTCCACCCTTTTATGGATTGTCTGATGATGAATCTTTGTCACATCTCCCCAATTCAGTAGTTGGAAGTGAAATGCTACTCCGGTCAGACACCGCTGCGCTGACGCCCCTGATATGCCCCTCATCATTAGCTGGTGGAGAAATTCTATGGTGATTTGTGATCTGGCTTGTTCACATTGGTCAACCCGTCTGCCTGCTACTAGTCGTGTCCACTCTTCCCATGCCTTACCGTATGCTTGCCACGTTGACGGGGCAACTGACGCTCTGATTAATGGCATCAACTATTCGCCACTAGATCCCATAGGGAGGGTGGGCAACTATTGCCCGATGGGTGGGCGTTGTGGAAGAGCTCTGTGAAAATCTGCCAATTGAATTGTTATAAAGCGTTAGCAGCAGCTTTATACCCCTCAGCAAAGTGGCTAGCGGGGACCCATACATTGTGTTTTAGGCACAGGAATACTAGCCTGCGTAGTAGGCCTAACACTGGGAGAGACGATGATACCATCTTATTAATGCAGTGCGCTAGGCTGGTGTTTTGTGTTATGAAGCGTATATTTTTGTTAGCCAGGCACGCGCCCCATATTTCTATTGCTACCACTATTGGGAAAAATTATTTTAGGGCTAGATGCAGCTAAAAATTATTATTAATTTCAAAGCTGGTGGAGCTTGGTATAGATGGCCTAATACAATGAGTCCCACACACTGCTAGAAGCCCAAATATTTTTTCAGAGGTACATGCAGATAAGAATTATTTTTAATTTGCAACCTGATGGAGGTCAGTATAGATGGACTAATAGAGAAAGTCCCACACACTGCGAGAAGGCCAAATATTTTTTCAGAGCTAGATGCAGATAAAAATTATATTCAATTTGCAACCTGATGGAGGTCAGTATAGATGGACTAATAGAGAAAGTCCCACACACTGCTAGAAGGCCAAATATTTTTTCAGAGCTAGATGCAGATAAAAATTATATTCAATTTGCAACCTGATGGAGGTCAGTATAGATGGACTAATAGAACAAGTCCCACACACAGCTAGAAGCCCAAATATTTTTTCAGAGGTACTGTAGATGCAGATAAAATTTATTTTTAATTTGCAACCTGATGGAGGTCAGTATAGATGGACTAATACAACAAGTCCCACACACAGCTAGAAGCCCAATATTTTTTCAGAGCTAGATGCAGACCAATAATTATTTTGAATTTGCAACCTGATGGAGGTCAGTATAGATGGACTAATAGAGAAAGTCCCACACACTGCTAGAAGTCCCAATATTTTTTCAGCGTTAGATGCAGAAAAAAATATATTCAGTTTGCAACCTGATGGAGGTCAGTATAGATGGACTAATACAACAAGTCTCACACACAGCTAGAAGCCCAATATTTTTTCAGAGGTAGATGCAGAAAAAAATATATTCAGTTTGCAACCTGATGGAGGTCTGTATAGATGGATTAATAGAACAAGTCCCACACACAGCTAGAAGCCCAATATTTTTTCAGAGGTAGATGCAGAAAAAAATATATTCAGTTTGCAACCTGATGGAGGTCTGTATAGATGGATTAATAGAACAAGTCCCACACACAGCTAGAAGCCAAAATATTTTTTCAGAGGTACTGTAGATGCAGATAAAAATTATTTTTAATTTGCAACCTGATGGAGGTCAGTATAGATGGACTAATACAACAAGTCCCACACACAGCTAGAAGCCCAATATTTTTTCAGAGCTAGATGCAGACAAAAAATTATTTTGTATTTGCAACCTGATGGAGGTCAGTATAGATGGACTAATAGAGAAAGTCCCACACACTGCTAGAAGGCCAAATATTTTTTCAGAGCTAGATGCAGAAAAAAATTATATTCAGTTTGCAACCTGATGGAGGTCAGTATAGATGGACTAATAGAGAAAGTCCCACACACTGCTAGAAGGCCACATATTTTTTCAGAGGTAGATGCAGAAAAAAATATATTCAGTTTGCAACCTGATGGAGGTCTGTATAGATGGATTAATAGAACAAGTCCCACACACAGCTAGAAGCCCAATATTTTTTCAGAGGTAGATGCAGAAAAAAATATATTCAGTTTGCAACCTGATGGAGGTCAGTATAGATGGACTAATACAACAAGTCCCACACACAGCTAGAAGGCCAAATATTTTTTCAGAGGTAGATGCAGAAAAAAATATATTCAGTTTGCAACCTGATGGAGGTCTGTATAGATGGATTAATAGAACAAGTCCCACACACAGCTAGAAGCCCAAATATTTTTTCAGTGGTAGATGCAGATAAAAATTATTTTTAATTTGCAACCTGATGGAGGTCAGTATAGATGGACTAATAGAGAAAGTCCCACACACTGCTAGAAGGCCAAATATTTTTTCAGAGCTAGATGCAGATAAAAATTATATTCAATTTGCAACCTGATGGAGGTCAGTATAGATGGACTAATAGAACAAGTCCCACACACAGCTAGAAGCCCAAATATTTTTTCAGAGGTACTGTAGATGCAGATAAAAATTATTTTTAATTTGCAACCTGATGGAGGTCAGTATAGATGGACTACTACAACAAGTCCCACACACAGCTAGAAGCCCAATATTTTTTCAGAGGTAGATGCAGAAAAAAATATATTCAGTTTGCAACCTGATGGAGGTCTGTATAGATGGATTAATAGAACAAGTCCCACACACAGCTAGAAGCCCAATATTTTTTCAGAGGTAGATGCAGAAAAAAATATATTCAGTTTGCAACCTGATGGAGGTCAGTATAGATGGACTAATACAACAAGTCCCACACACAGCTAGAAGCCCAATATTTTTTCAGAGGGAGATGCAGAAAAAAATTATATTCAATTTGCAACCTGATGGAGGTCAGTATAGATGGACTAATAGAATGATGCTATGCCCAAAAGATTTTACTTCACTAGGTGCAGTAAAAAAATTGGTATTCTATACACAGGTGGTATATCTTGCAACACAGATAGGCTACTCCACTGACTAATACACTCTGCAATAGGCCAAAAAGGATTAGCTTTGCTAGATTCAGCCAAATGCTGTGAAAAAAACTTGCACAGCACTGGCACAGACCTGCCTGGCAAAAACTGATAGGAACTGATGTAACCTAGTCCTGAAAAGGACTCCAATTACAATTAGTCTTTACTGCCACAACCTATCTATTTAAGAGCACAGACCTGCCTGATAAAAGTCATAGGAAATGCTGTAACCTAGTCCATAAAAAGACTGCAATCACAACTATTCCCTACTGCCAAGCTATCTGTAGATTTGTGCGAAAATTGGCTTGAAATTAACAAGGTATAGCGCACACAGCAACAGCGGTGCCGTCTAACACGCAGCTGCAGCAGTGAGAAAATGGTGGCGACGGGGAAAATGGCTTGGTCTTATAGGGCATGGACATGTGACATACACTGCCAATGACACATGCCCTTGCTTGTGTGAAAAAAAGCACTTCGCTCCGTGTGTGCGCTGCTGATAGGCTGACAGATTGCACCTCCCCACTGTAAATGCGGGAAAGAGAAAAAAAAAATGGAGATCTTCATTGTTCCTGCAGAGATCCATCCCCTGCCCCTCCCCCCACCCCGCTGTACACTCAAACTGCGTATTAACATTAATTTTCATCATTACTGAGAAAAAATCCAGTTATGATTTTGGTGCACGAACAGTTATCGAACATAACCTCGAACAGCCGAATTTTTCTCAAATTGTTCGTGTTCGCTGAACGGCTCGAACACCGCCCAAAACAGCTCGAATTTGAGATTGGCGAATAGTTCGAGTAGAACAACGCTCATCTCTAATAGCGAAACCATTGGATTTCTTTTTTAATTTACCAATTAGCGATTCGATGTTCACTGCCCTTCTTGACATTGCCTTACACATGTGATTTTCCAGTGGCTTACTTGGTAAATGAGCCTGTTTTGTAAACAGATATTCCTGAGTCTGAATCCATCATTACATTTTTTTCAACTACTTACTAATAAGCTTCCTATAGAGGCAATGGAAATTTGCATTGATTTTGGGCGTGAGGTAGTGCAATTATGAGATATAGAATCTGTATTAAGTGTTCATAAAGAACAAGATGTCATCATATGCTGTAGAGATTGGCATTAAGAATAACAAAGCGAAACCAATGGATTTATTTTTTAACTTACCTATTAGCGATTCAATGTTCACTGCCCTTCTTTACATCCCCTTACACCTGCTTTTTTATAGTGGCTTACTGGGTGCGTGCACCTGTCTTGTAAACAAGCATTCATGAGTACGAATCAACAGAAAGCATTTTTTCATTTACTTACTAATAAGCTTCCTATAGAGGCAATGGAAATTTGCATGATTTTGGGCTTGAGATAGCCCAATTGTGAGATATAGAATCTGTATTAAGTGCTCATAAAGAAAAAGATGCCATCATACGATGTATAGAATGGCATTAAGAATAACATAGTGAAACCAATGGATTTCTTTTTTAACTTACCTATTAGCGATTCAATGTACACTGCCCTTCTTAACATCTCTATATACCTGTCATGTTCCAGTGGTTACTGGGTTAATGCACCAGTCTTTTTAATAGGCATTCATGAGTTCAAATCCACGGGGAGGTTTTTTTTATTTACGTACTAATAAGCTTCCTATAGAGCCAATGGAAATTTGCATTGATTTTGGGCTTGAGATAGTGCAATTGTGAGATATAGAATCTGTATTAAGTGTTCTTAAAGAACAAGATGTCATCATACGCTGAATAGATTGGCATTAAGAATAACATAGTGAAACCAATGGATTTCTTTTTTAACTTACCTATTAGCGATTCAATGTTCACTGCCCTTCTTGACATCACCTTGCACTTGTGATGTACTAGTGGCTTACTAGGTTAATGCACTAGTCTTTTTAACAGGCATTCATAAGTTCGAATCTACGGGGAATTATATTTTTAATTACGTACTAATGAGCTTCCTATAGAGCCAATGGAATTTTGCATTGATTTTGGGCTTGAGATAGTGCAATTGTGAGATATAGAATCTGTATTAAGTGTTCATAAAGAACAAGATGTCATCATACGCTGTATAGATTGGCATTAAGAATAACATAGCGAAACCAATAGATTTCTTTTTTAACTTACCAATTAGCGATTCAATGTTCACTGCCCTTCTTGACATTGCCTTACACATGTGATGTTTCAGTGGCTTACTGGGTAAATGAGCCTGTTTTGTAAACAGATATTCCTGAGTCTGAATCCATCATTACGTTTTTTTCATCTACTTACTAATAAGCTTCCTATAGAGGCAATGGAAATTTGCATTGATTTTGGGCGTGAGGTAGTGCAATTGTGAGATATAGAATCTGTATTAAGTGTTTATAAAGAACAAGATGTCATCATATGCTGTTGAGATTGGCATTAAAAATAACAAAGCGAAACCAATGGATTTATTTTTTAACTTACCTATTAGCGATTCAATGTTCACTGCCCTCCTTTACATCCCCTTACACCTGCTTTTTATAGTGGCTTACTGGGTGCGTGCACCTGTCTTGTAAACAGGCATTCATTAGTACGAATCAACAGAAAGCATTTTTTCATTTACTTACTAATAAGCTTCCTATAGAGGCAATGGAAATTTGCTTTGATTTTGGGCTTGAGATAGCCCAATTGTGAGATATAGAATCTGTATTAAGTGCTCATAAAGAAAAAGATGCCATCATACGATGTATAGATTGGCATTAAGAATAACATAGTGAAACCAATGGATTTCTTTTTTAACTTACCTATTAGCGATTCAATGTACACTGCCCTTCTTAACATCGCTATATACCTGTCGTGTTCCAGTGGTTTACTGGGTTAATGCACCAGTCTTTTTAATAGGCATTCATGAGTTCGAATCCACGGGGAGGTTTTTTTTTATTTACGAACTAATAAGCTTCCTATAGAGCCAATGGAAATTTGCATTGATTTTGGGCTTGAGATAGTGCAATTGTGAGATATAGAATCTGTATTAAGTGTGCATAAAGAACAAGATGTCTCATATGCTGTATAGATTGGCATTAAGAATAACATAGTGAATCCAATGGATTTCATTTTTAATTTACCTATTAGCAATTCAATGTTCACTGCCCTTCTAGACATCACATTGCACCTATGATGTTCTGGTGGCTTACTGGGTTGAGGCAGCTGTGTTGTAAACAGGCATTTATGAGTTCAAATCCACTGGGAGTTTTTTTTTATTTACGTACTAATAAGTTTCCTATAGAGCCAATGGAAATTTGCATTGATTTTGGGCTTGAGATAGCCCAATTGTGAGATATAGAATCGGTATTAAGTGTTCATAAAGAACAAGATGTCATCTTACGCTGTATAGATTGGCATTAAGAACAGCATAGTGAAACCAATGGATTTCTTTTTTAACTTACCTATTAGCGATTCAATGTTCACTGCCCTTCTTGACATCTCCTGACACCTCCGATGTTCCAGTGGCTTACTGGGTAAATAAGCCAGTTTTGTAAACACACTTTCATGAGTCCCAATCCAAGGATAGCTTTTTTTCATTTTCTTACTAATAAGCTTCCTATAGAGGCAATGGAAATTTGTATTGATTTTGGGTTTGATATAGTGCAATTGTGAGATATAGAATTTGTGTTAATTGTTCATAAAGAACAAAATGTCATCATACGCTGTATAGATTGGCATTAAGAATAACATAGTGAAAGCAATGGATTCCTTTTTTAACCTTTGTCCGGCTGAGTTGGTACAATTGTAACTATTCCGTTTTAAAATTGCAATAACTTTTTTTCGAAATGCCGTAGAGGGCTGAAATTATGTGACTTCTCCGTAGTTTTGGTCCAGAATATATTGGCCAAATTTCAATAAAATATCTCCACCCCCTTCCGAGATAAGGTGTCGAGATACTTTTGCATCCATAACAAGCTGCATAGGTACAATGCAATTGTGAGATATAGAATCTGTATTTAGGGTTAATAAAGAACAAGATGTCATGATACGCTGTATAGATTGGCATTAAGATTAACATAGTGAAACCAATGGATTTATTTTTTAACTTACCTATTAGCGATTCAATGTTCACTGCCCTTCTTGACATCAATTTACACCTGTGATGTTCCAGTGGCTTACTGCTTTATTGCGCCTTTCTTTTAAATAGGCATTCCTGGGTGTGAATCCATAGGGAGGTTTGTTTCATTTACTTACTAATAAGCTTCCTATAGAGGCAATGGAAATTTGCATTGATTTTGGGCTTGAGATAGCGCAATTGTGAGATATAGAATTTGTATTTAGGGTTCATAAAGAACAAGATGTCATCATACGCTGTATAGATTGGCATTAAGAATAACATAGCGAAACCAATGGATTTCTTTTTTAACTTACCTATTAGCGATTCAATGTTCACTGCCCTTCTTGACATCATTTTGCACCAGTCATGTTCCAGTGGCTTATTGGGTTGATGTACCTGTCTTGTAAACAGGCATTCATGAGTTCGAATACACAGGTAGATTTTTTTTATTTACGTACTAATAAGCTTCCTATTGAGGCAATGGAAATTTGCATTGATTTTGGGCTTGAGATAGTGCAATTGTGAGATATAGAATCTGTATTTAGTGTTCATAAGGGACAAGATGTCTCATACGCTGTTTAGATTGGCATTAAGAATAACATTATGAAACCAATGGATTTCTTTTTTAACTTACCTATTAGCGATTCAATGTTCACTGCCCTTCTTGACATCACATTGCACTTGGCATGTATAGTGGCTTACTGGGTTAATGTGCTTGTATTGTAAACAGTCATTCTTGAGTTCGAATCCACAGGGAGGTTTTTTTTTTTATTTACGTACTAATAAGCTTCCTATAGAGCCAGTGGAAATTTGCATTGATTTTGGGCTTGAGATAGCGCAATTATGAGAAATAAAATCTGCATTAAGTGTTCATAAAAAACAAGATGTCATCATACGCTGTATAGATTGGCATTAAGAATAACATAGTGAAACCAATGGATTTTTATTTTAACTTACCTATTAGCGATTCAATGTTCACTGCCCTTCTTGACATCTACTTTCTCTCGTGATATATCACTGGCTTACTGGGTTAATGCACCAGTCTTTTTAATAGGCATTCATGAGTTCGAATCCACGAGGAGGTTTTTTTTTATTTACGTTCTAATAAGCTTCCTATAGAGCCAATGGAAATTTGCATTGATTTTGGGCTTGAGATAGTGCAATTGTGAGATATAGAATCCGTATTAAGTGTTCATAAAGAACAAGATGTCATCAAACGTTGTATAGATTGCCATTAAGAATAACATAGTGAATCCAATGGATTTTATTTTTAACTTACCTATTAGCGATTCAATGTTTTCTGTCTTTCTTGACATCACATTACACCTGTGATGTTCCAGAGTCTAACTGCTTTATTGCGCTTCTCTTGTAAACAGGCATTCATGAGTTCAAATACACAGGGTGGATTTTCTCATTTACTTACTAATAAACTTTCTATAGAGCCAATGGAAATTTTCATTGATTTTGGGCTTGAGATAGTGCACTTGTGAGATATAGAATCGGTATTAAGTGTTCATAAAGAACAAGATGTCATCATACGCTGTATAGCTTGGCATTAAGAACAGCATAGTGAAACCAATGGATTTCTTTTTTAACTTACCTATTAGCGATTCAATGTTCACTGCGCTTCTTGACATTTCCTTACACCTGCATTGTTCCAGAGTCTTACTGGGAAAATGCACCTGTCTAGTAAACAGGCATTCATGAATTCAAATCCACAGAGAGGTATTTTTCTTTTACTTGCTACTAAGCTTCCTATAGAGGCAAAGGAAATTTGCATTGATTTTGGGCTTGAGATAGCCCAATTGTGAGATATAGAATTTGTATTAAGTGCTCATAAAGAAAAAGATGCAATCATACGCTGTATAGATTGGCATTAAGAATAACATAGTGAAACCAATGGATTTCTTTTTTAACTTACCTATTAGCGATTCAATGTACACTGCCCTTCTTAACATCGCGATAAACCTGTCATGTTCTAGTGGCTTACTGGGTTGATGCACCTGTCTTGTAAACAGGCATTCATGAGTTCAAATCCACTTGGAGTCTTTTATTATTTACGTACTAATAAGCTTCCTATAGAGCCAATAGAAATTTGCATTGATTTTGGGCTTGAGATAGTGCAATTGTGAGATATAGAATCTGTATTAAGTGTTCATAAAGAACAAGATGTCATCATAAGCTGTATAGATTGGCATTAAGAATAACATAGTGAAACCAATGGATTTCATTTTTATCTTAAATATTAGCGATTCAATGTTCACTGCTCTTCTAGACATTACATTGCACCTGATGTGTACCAGTGGCTTACTGGGTTGATGCACCTGTCTTGTAAATAGGCATTCATGAGTTCAAATCCATGTGGAGGTTTTTTTTTATTTACGCACTAATAAGCTTCCTATAGAGGCAATGGAAATTTGCATTGATTTTGGGCTTGAGGTAGTGCAATTGTGAGATATAGAATCTGTATTAAGTGTTCTTAAAGAACAAAATGTCATCATACGCTGAATAGATTGGCATTAAGAATAACATAGTGAAACCAATGGATTTCTTTTTTAACTTACCTATTAGCGATTCAATGTTCACTGCCCTTCTTGACATCACCTTGCACTTGTGATATACCAGTGGCTTACTAGGTTAATCCTCCAGTCTTTTTAACAGGCATTCACTGCCCTTCTTGACATCATTTTACACTAGTCATGTTCCAGTGGCTTATTGAGTTGATATACCTGTTTTGTAAACAGTCATTCATGAGTTCAAATCCATGGGGAGGTTTTTTTTTTATTTACGTACTAATAAGCTTCCTATAGAGGCAATGGAAATTTGCACTGATTTTGGGCTTGAGATAGTGCAATTGTGAGATTTAGAATCTGTATTAAGTGTTCATAAAGAACAAGATGTCATCATACGCTGTATAGATTGGCATTAAGAATAACATAGTGAAACCAATGGATTTCTTTTTTAACTTACCTATTAGTGATTCAATATTCAATGGGCTTCTTGACATCATCTCACACCTGCAATGTTCCAGCGGCTTACTGGGTAAATGCACCTGTCTTGTAGACAGGCATTCATGAATTCAAATCCACGGAGAGGTTTTTTCTTTTACTTACTATTAAGCTTCCTCTAGAGGCAATGGAAATTTGCATTGATTTTGGGCTTGAGATAGCCCAAATGTGAGATATAGAATATGTATTAAGTGCTCATAAAGAAAAAGATGCCATCATACGATGTATAGATTGGCATTAAGAATAACATAGTGAAACTAATGGATTTCTTTTTTAACTTACCCATTAGCGATTCAATGTACACTGCCCTTCTTAACATCACTATAAACCTGTTATTTTCCAGTGGTTTACTTGGTTCATGCACCTGTCTTGTAAACAGGCGTTCATGAGTTCAAATCAACTTGGAGTATTTTATTATTTACGTACTAATAAGCTTTCTATAGAGCCAATAGAAATTTGCATTGATTTTGGGTTTGAGATAGTGCAATTGTGAGATATAGAATCTGTATTAAGTGTTCATAAAGAACAAGATGTCATCATACGCTGAATAGATTGGCATTAAGAAAAACATAGTTAAACCAATGGATTTCTTTTTTATCTTAAATATTAGCGATTCAATGTTCACTGCCCTTCTTGACATCTCCTTACTCTTGTGATATACCAGTGGCTTACGAGGTTAGCGCACCCGTCTTTTTAATAGGCATTCATGAGTTCGAATCCACGGGGAGGTTTTTATTTTATTTACGTACTAATAAGCTTCCTATAGAGCCAATGGAAATTTGCATTGATTTTGGGCTTGAGATAGTGCAATTGTGAGATATAGAATCTGTATTAAGTGTTCATATAGAACAAGATGTCATCATACGCTGTATAGATTGGCATTAAGAATAACATAGTGAAACCAATGGATTTCATATTTAACTTACCTATTAGCGATTCAATGTTCACTGCCCTTCTAGACACCTCATTACACCTGTGATGTTATAGTGGCTTACTGGGTTGAGGCAACTGTGTTGTAAACAGGCATTCATGACTTCAAATACACTGGGAGATTTTTTTTATTTAAGTACTAATAAGCTGCCTATAGAGCCAGTGGAAATTTGCATTGATTTTGGGCTTGAGATAGTGCAATTGTGAGATATAGAATCTGTATTAAGTGTTCATAAAGAACAAGATGTCATCATACACTGTATAGATTGGCATTAAGAATAATATAGTGAAACCAATGGATATCTTTTTTAGCTTACCTTTTAGCGATTCATTGTTCACTGCCCTTCTAGACATCACATTGCATCTGACATGTTCCAGTGGCTTACTGGGTTGATGCATTCATGTTGTACACAGTCATTCATGAGTTTGAATCCACGTGGAGCTTTTTTTTATCTTACCTATTAGCGATTCAATGTTCACTGCCCTTCTTGACATCAACTTACACCTGTGATGTTCCTGTGGCTTACTGCTTTATTGCGCCTCTCTTGCAAATAGGCATTCATGAGTTTGAATTCATAGGGAGGTTTGTTTCATCTACTTACTAATAAGCTTCCTATAGAGGCAATGGAAATTTGCATTGATTTTTGGCTTGAGATAGTGCAGTTGTGAGATAAAGAATCTTTATTTAGGGTTCATAAAGAAGAAGATGTCATCATACGCTGTATAGATTGGCATTAAGAATAACATAGTGAAACCAATGGATTTCTTTTTTAACTTACCTATTAGCGATTCATTGTTCACTGCCCTTCTTGACATCATCTTACACCCATGTTGTTCCAGTGACTTACTGGTTTATTGCACCTCTTTTGTATATAGGCATTCATGAGTACGAATCCACAGGGAGGATTATTTGATTTACTTACTAATAAGCTTCCTATTGAGGCAATGGAAATTTGCACTGATTTTTGGACTGAGAGAGTGCAATTGTGAGATTCAGAATCTGTATTAAGTGTTCATAAAGAACAAAATGTCATCATACGCTGTGTAGATTGGCATTAAGAATAACATATTTTTTACCTTACCTACTAGCAATTCAATGTTCACTACCATTCTTGACATCCCATTTTTTCTGTGATGTTCCAGTGTCTTACTGGGATAATGCGCTTGTCTTGTAAACAGGCATTTATGAGCTTGAATCCATTGAGAGCTTTTTTCATTTACTTACTAATAAGCTTCCTATAGATGCAATGGAAATTTGCATTGATTTTGGGCTTGAGTGCAATTGTGAGACTGAAAATCTGAATTAAGTGTTCATAAAGAACAAGAAGTCATCATACACTGTGTAGATTGGCATTAAGAATAACATAGTGAAGCCAATGGATTTCTTTTATAACTTACCCATTAACAATTCAATGTTCACTACCCTTCTTACCATCCAATTACACCTGTCATATTCCAGTGACTTACTGGGATAATGCACCTGTCTTGTAAACAGTAGAGATGAGCTTTGTTCTACTCGAACTGTTCGCCAATCTCAAATTCGAGCTGTTTTGGGCGATGTTCGAGCCGTTCGGCGAACACGAACGGTTTGAGAAAAATTCGGCTGTTCGAGGTTATGTTAGATAACTGTTCGTGCACCAAAATCATAACTGGATTTTTTCTCAGTAATGATGAAAATTAATGTTAATACGCAGTTTGAGTGTACAGCGGGGTGGGCGGAGGGGCAGGGGATGGATCTCTGCAGGAATAATGAAGAACTCCATTTTTTTTTCTCTTTCCCGCATTTACAGTGGGGAGGTGCAATCTGTCAGCCTATCAGCAGCGCACACACGGAGCGAAGTGCTTTTTTTCACACAAGCAAGGGCATGTGTCATTGGCAGTGTATGTCACATGTCCTTGCCCTATAAGACCCAGCCATTTTCCCTGTCGCCATTTTCTCACTGCTGCAGCTGCGTGTTAGACGGCACCGCTGTTGCTGTGTGCGCTATACCTTGTTAATTTCAAGCCAATTTTCGCACAAATCTACAGATAGCTTGGCAGTAGGGAATAGTTGTGATTGCAGTCCTTTTAAGGACTAGGTTACAGCATTTCCTACGACTTTTATCAGGCAGGTCTGTGCTCTTAAATAGATAGATTGTGGGAGTAAAGACTAATTGTAATTGCAGTTCTTTTCAGGACTAGGTTACATCAGTTCCTATCAGTTTTTGCCAGGCAGGTCTGTGCCAGTGCTGTGCAAGTTTTTTTCACAGCATTTGGCTGAATCTAGCAAAGCTAATCTTTTTTGGCCTATTGCAGAGTGTGTTAGTCAGTGGAGTAGCCTATCTGTGTTGCAAGATATACCACCTGTGTATAGAATACCAATTTTTTTACTGCACCTAGTGAAGTAAAATCTTTTGGGCATAGCATCATTCTATTAGTCCATCTATACTGACCTCCATCAGGTTGCAAACTGAATATAATTTTTTTCTGCATCTAGCTCTGAAAAAATATTTGGCCTTCTAGCAGTGTGTGGGACTTGTTCTATTAGTCCATCTATACTGACCTCCATCACGCTGCAAAATCAAAATAATTTTTTTTCTGCATCTAGCTCTGAAAAAATATTTGGCCTTCTAGCAGTGTGTGGGACTTTCTCTATTAGTCCATCTATACTGACCTCCATCAGGTTGCAAATTAAAAATAATTTGTATCTGCATCTACCTCTGAAAAAATATTTGGGCTTCTAGCTGTGTGGGACTTGTTCTATTAGTCCATCTATACTGACCTCCATCAGGTTGCTAACTGAATATAATTTTTTTCTGCATCTAGCTCTGAAAAAATATTTGGCCTTCTAGCAGTGTGTGGGACTTTCTCTATTAGTCCATCTATACTGACATCCATCAGGTTGCAAATTAAAAATAATTTTTTGTCTGCATCTAGCTCTGAAAAAATATTTGGCCTTCTAGCAGTGTGTGGGACTTTCTCTATTAGTCCATCTATACTGACCTCCATCAGGTTGCAAATTAAAAATAATTTTTTGTCTGCATCTAGCTCTGAAAAATATTTGGCCTTCTAGCAGTGTGTGGGACTTTCTCTATTAGTCCATCTATACTGACCTCCATCAGGTTGCAAATTAAAAATATTTTTTTGTCTGCATCTAGCTCTGAAAAAATATTTAGCCTTCTAGCAGTGTGTGGGACTTTCTCTATTAGTCCATCTATACTGACCTCCATCAGGCTGCAAATTGAAAATAATTTTTATCTGCATCTACCTCTGAAAAAATATTTGGCCTTCTAGCTGTGTGTGGGACTTGTTCTATTAGTCCATCTATACTGACCTCCATCAGGTTGCAAAATGAATATAATTTTTTTCTGCATCTAGCTCTGAAAAAATATTTGGCCTTCTAGCAGTGTGTGGGACTTTCTCTATTAGTCCATCTATACTGACCTCCATCATGTTGCAAATTAAAAATAATTTATATCTGCATCTAGCTCTGAAAAAATATTTGGCCTTCTAGCAGTGTGTGGGACTTTCTCTATTAGTCCATCTATACTGACCTCCATCAGGTTGCAAATTAAAAATAATTTTTTGTCTGCATCTAGCTCTGAAAAAATATTTAGCCTTCTAGCAGTGTGTGGGACTTTCTCTATTATTCCATCTATACTGACCTCCATCAGGCTGCAAATTAAAAATAATTTTTATCTGCATGTACCTCTGAAAAAATATTTGGCCTTCTAGCTGTGTGTGGGACTTGTTCTATTAGTCCATCTATACTGACCTCCATCAGGTTGCAAAATGAATATAATTTTTTTCTGCATCTAGCTCTGAAAAAATATTTGGCCTTCTAGCAGTGTGTGGGACTTTCTCTATTAGTCCATCTATACTGACCTCCATCAGGTTGCAAATTAAAAATAATTTATATCTGCATCTAGCTCTGAAAAAATATTTGGCCTTCTAGCAGTGAGTGGGACTTGTTCTATTAGTCCATCTATACTGACCTCCATCAGGTTGCAAATTGAATATATTTTTTTTCTGCATCTACTTCTGAAAAAATGTTTGGGCTTCTAGCAGTGTGTGGGACTTGGTCTATTAGTCCATCTATACTGATCTCCATCAGGTTGCAAATTAAAAATAATTTTTATCTGCATCTAGCTCTGAAAAAATATTTGGGCTTCTAGCAGTGTGTGGGACTTGTTCTATTAGTCCATCTATACTGACCTCCATCAGGTTGCAAACTGAATATCATTTTTTTCTGCATCTACCTCAGAAAAAAAATTTGGGCTTCTAGCAGTGTGTGGGACTTGTTCTATTAGTCCATCTATACTGACCTCCATCAGGTTGCAAATTGAATATAATTTTTTCTGCATCTACTTCTGAAAAAATATTTGGGCTTCTAGCAGTGTGTGGGACTTGGTCTATTAGTCCATCTACACTGACCTCCATCAGGTTGCAAATTAAAAATAATTTTTATCTGCATCTACTTCTGAAAAAATATTGGGGCTTCTAGCAGTGTGTGGGATTTGGTCTATTAGTCCATCTAAACTGATCTCCATCAGGTTGCAAATTAAAAATAATTTTTATCTGCATCTAGCTCTGAAAAAGTATTTGGGCCTCTAGCAGTGTGTGGGACTTGGTCTATTAGTCCATCTATACTGACCTCCATCAGGTTGCAAATTGAATATCATTTTTTTCTGCATCTAGCTCTGAAAAAATATTTGTGCTTCTAGCAGTGTGTGGGACTTGTTCTATTAGTCCATCTATAGTAACCTACACCAGGTTGCAAATTCAATATAATTTTATTCTGCATCTACCTCTGAAAAAATATTTGGGCTTCTAGCAGTGTGTGGGACTTGGTCTATTAGTCCATCTATACTGACCTCCATCAGGTTGCAAATTAAAAATAATTTTTATCTGCATCTAGCTCTGAAAAAATATTTGGGCTTCTAGCAGTGTGTGGGACTTGTTCTATTAGTCCATCTATACTGACCTCCATCAGGTTGCAAACTGAATATCATTTTTTTCTGCATCTACCTCAGAAAAAAAATTTGGGCTTCTAGCAGTGTGTGGGACTTGTTCTGTTAGTCCATCTATACTGACCTCCATCAGGTTGCAAATTGAATAAAAAAATTTTCTGCATCTACTTCTGAAAAAATATTTGGGCTTCTAGCAGTGTGTGGGACTTGGTCTATTAGTCCATCTACACTGACCTCCATCAGGTTGCAAATTAAAAATAATTTTTATCTGCATCTAGCTCTGAAAAAATATTTGGGCTTCTATCAGTGTGTGGGACTTGTTCTATTAGCCCATCTATACTGACCTCCATCAGGTTGCAAACTGAATATCATTTTTTTCTGCATCTACTTCAGAAAAAAAATTTGGGCTTCTAGCAGTGTGTGGGACTTGTTCTATTAGTACATCTATACTGACCTCCATCAGGTTGCAAATTGAATATAATTTTTTTCTGCATCTACTTCTGAAAAAATATTTGGGCTTCTAGCAGTGTGTGGGACTTGTTCTATTAGTCCATCTATACTAACCTACACCAGGTTGCAAATTCAATATAATTTTATTCTGCATCTAGCTCTGAAAAAATATTTGGGCTTCTAGCAGTGTGTGGGACTCGGTCTATTAGTCCATCTATACTGATCTCCATCAGGTTGCAAATTAAAAATAATTTTTATCTGCATCTAGCTCTGAAATAGTATTTGGGCTTCTAGCAGTGTGTGGGACTTGGTCTATTAGTCCATCTATACTGACCTCCATCAGGTTGCAAATTGAATATCATTTTTTTCTGCATCTAGCTCTGAAAAAATATTTGGGCTTCTAGTAGTGTGTGGGACTTGTTCTATTAGTCCATCTATACTAACCTACACCAGGTTGAAAATTCAATATAATTTTATTCTGCATCTACCTCTGAAAAAATATTTGGGCTTCTAGCAGTGTGTGGGACTTGGTCTATTAGTCCATCTATACTGACCTCCATCAGGTTGCAAATTAAAAATAATTTTTATCTGCATCTAGCGCTGAAAAAATATTTGGGCTTCTAGCAGTGAGTGGGACTTGTTCTATTAGTCCATCTATACTGACCTCCATCTGGTTGCAAATTGAATATAATTTTTTTCTGCATCTAGCTCTGAAAAAATATTTGGTCTTCTAGCAGTGTGTGGGACTGGGTCTATTAGTCCATCTATACTGACCTCCATCAGGTTGCAAACTGAATATATTTTTTTCTGCATCTAGCTCTGAAAAAATATTTGGGCTTCTAGCAGTGTGTGGGACTCATTGTATTAGGCCATCTATACCAAGCTCCACCAGCTTTGAAATTAATAAAAATTTTTAGCTGCATCTAGCCCTGAAAATAATTTTTCCCAATAGTGGTAGCAATAGAAATATGGGGCGCGCGCCTGGCTAACAAAAATATACGCTTCATAACACAAAACACCAGCCTAGCGCACTGCATTAATAAGATGGCATCATCGTCTCTCCCAGTGCAAGGCCTACTACGCAGGCTAGCATTCCTGTGCCTAAAACACAATGTATGGGTCCGCGCTAGCCACTATGCTGAGGGGTATAAAGCTGCTGCTAACGCTTTATAACAATTCAATTGGCAGATTTTCACAGAGCTCTTCCACAACGCCCACCCATCGGGCAACAGTTGCCCACCCTCCCTATGGGATCTAGTGGCGAATAGTTGATGCCATTAATCAGAGCGTCAGTTGCCCTGTCTACGTGGCAAGCATACGGTAAGGCATGGGAAGAGTGGACACGACTAGTAGCAGGCAGACGGGTTGACCAATGTGAACAAGCCAGATCACAAGTCACCATAGAATTTCTCCACCAGCTAATGATGAGGGGCATATCAGGGGCGTCAGCGCAGCGGTGTCTGACCGGAGTAGCATTTCACTTCCAACTACTGAATTGGGGAGATGTGACAAAGATTCATCATCAGACAATCCATAAAAGTGTGGAAAAGGGGTCAGCCAAGTCAGGAATGTAGACATCCCGTCTCGTGTCACTAAAACTGATTTCTCACATCTTATCCCTAACACCATTAACATGACACTCACAATTTGAAGCAACACTAATGTCTACTGCATTTGTGATCGCCTTCTTCGGGGCGCTATGTATAAGCGAATTAGTCCCTCAATACAAAATTACCACCAGTGGAGGCTTATTACACCAGGACGTAGTCATAGCCAATAATGCAATACGTCTACGCATACACCAATCGAAAACGGTTCCAGCGGGCAGGGGTACTTGGGTACTTCTACAACCCACAAACGGTACACTGAGTCGGGTAACAATAGTAAAAACATATCTAACCATCAGATCACAAAGTAATTTCTTCCTATCACACATTGATGGAACGCCATTATCAAGATACCTGTTCCAAGCGATATTTAATAAATGCATAACATCGGCAGGGAACCACCCCAAAGATTACGGGACACACTCATTCCGCATAGGTGCGGCCACGGAAGCAGCAAGAGCAGGACTGTCAGAAACGGAAGTTCAGACGATAGGGAGATGGCGATCCACGTGTTTGGCGAGATACATAAGACCGGACTTGTTATCCTAACGTGGTTTGTTTCTTTTACAGGTGACGCTAAGCCAACAGTGTGAGTGATAGGCCACTCGTATATATATTGGGCACAAAAAAGGGCGAAAGTCCACCCAGGCGGGAGGAAATTAGAGTTTCATAACACATATTTCAACTGGAGAGGTATTAGAGGCCTGCTATGGCCACAGGTACTAATGGAGGTAATCAAGGTAGGGAGAGAGGCAAGAGGTCCGGTCATCTTAGTTATACAGGCCGGGGGAAACAACCTAGGTCATCACAAGAGCGCATAACTAATGGCAATAATGAAACTAGACACTGAGCGCTTCAGAGAATTTTTCACAAAATTAGCTATAGTATGGTCAGAGATTGTGCCGATAGCGGTATGGCAAGGTGCGCGAGACATCACGGCCATCGAATGGACAAGGCGGGTAATAAATATTCGGATGGCAAAATTTAGAAGAGACAGAGGCGGTGTAGTGATACGACACCGACAACTGGAAGGAGATAAAGCAGGCCTCATACGGCCCGACGGTGTTCACTTAATAGATATTGGACTGGACATATTCCTGTCAGGACTCCAGGACGGAGTGGAACAAGCGTTAAGAGTGATGGGTGGGGGTTAGAGTCCTGCATACGAGTACGCTGGATCCTCCGTGGCCTGGAAATAGAAAGGACATGTTGGAGAGTTACACTTGGCCAACTTGCCGGAGTGGGGACCCAGGGCATGCTGCAACAAGCTGAATTATTTTAGAAATAAAATGCCTTTCTAATGGAATGAGTATAAAGAGTTAATAAAGCTGTGACCGATCCTCACCCATCCAGTTGTAAGAGTTACATTATTGTATTGTCCATGAAAGGGGGGTGGTAGGGGGGCTGAGCGTCTAGGTTTGGTTGGGGGTCCCCACAGTCTGCCTAGGCTAGATTAATTTAAAAATTCTTATTAGATACACAGGCGGTGCAGCTTGCTTCGCAGCTGGGCTACTACGCCCAAAGTATTGCCTAGGCTAGATGCAGTTAAAAATTCTACGCTGACTAGCAGACACTGAAGATTTGGAGCAGACCTCTGAGTAAACAGCTCTTCAGACTCAACCATCTGTGTTACCCCAAGCCATAGTGTATGTAGTTTCTTACAGTTAAAGGGGGGGGGGCGACCCAACCCACCTGGAATTGACGATGCCAACGTCACGTAAGACACAGCAAGGGGACTCCCAAAATTGTGGCACAGACACCACTTAACCCTAGAACGCATACCTGTGGCCTTGCAGGCCCGCCCAGTTAATTGTTTTCTATTTTCTGCAAGATTACTTTAGTTAGAATTTTGAAACTCTAGGTATTCTTCATGTATATAGTTGTTTGTCATTTGAGTTTGAGTTATTCCATGTTATTTGCACACGGGCCTAAAGGGCCCCAGGTATGTGAAAGTGTAGATTTTTATGGTCATGTGTTCTAGGGTTAAGTGGCATCAATTGCCCCACTGTTGCTTAAAACGGTTGGTGAGGTGATTTTACCAAATCCCCAAGCTTTTAGTCTCCCAAGGATGACACAGGGGTAGAAATGTCCTTGCGAATCCATGATTTGTTCATCTTTATGAAGGTGAGGCTGTCTACATTCTCAGTGGACAGCCGCGTGCGCTTATCTGTCAGCACACCACCAGCAGCGCTGAACACACGTTCAGAGAGAACGCTGGCTGCATGGCATGACAAGATCTCCAAGGCGTGAGTGGCGAGCTCCGGCGATTTTTCCAGATTGGAATACCAAAATGAGCAAGGGTCCAGTGACACAGTCATGGCTTCGATGTTCACTTGGAGATTCTCCTGTACCATCCTCTCTAGGCATTGACTATGTGTCAGACTTCTTGTCTCCTGTGGCCTTGCAAAGGATGGGCTAAAAAAGTGGTGAAACGATTCCACAAAATTGCTGTTACCAGCAGATACGGTGTTACTGTTACTGTTTGAGTGATGAAGACTAGACAGTCCCACCGTTGGCAAGTTAGAACTGTGAGATTCACTACGTGCACCACTGGTGTTTTGTGGAAAGGCACATGTAAGATTCTGCAACAGCGTCTGCAGATACTCCTGCATTCGTCAATACCTTTTTATGGCAGGAATTATTTCGGCAAATATACTTTTGTACCGGGGATCTAAGAGTGTGGCAACCCAGTAGTCGGGATTACTTCGAATTCTGACAATCCGGGGGTCATGTTGCAGGTAGTGCAGCAAGAAGGCACGCATGTGTCTTGCGCATCCAGATGGACCAAGTCCTTGTTGTGTTGGTAGCGAGGTAAGAATCATGCTTCCTTCCTCTGCCCTCTCCCTCCAACCTCGCACAACAGAAATGTGATCAAGGTCTCCCTCATCTGATGAGTCTTCCATGCCCATCGCCAGTTCGTCCTCCACTTCTTCCTCGGCTCCTGCACCTTCCTCAACAGTTTGGCTGCTACCATGCGCCCTGGTTAATCCCTCTCCCCCACCCTCCCATGCCTGCCGCCTTGGTGCTGCCAACCGTCTGGACCTTGGAGATGTTATCCCTTCCGCATACGACTCCTCCTCTACTTCCTCCACCTCCTCTTGTCCCACCACCTGATTCTGAATTCTGTTTAATGTGTGCTCCAGAATGTAAATCACCGGAATAGTCATGCTGATAATGGCATCGTCGTCAGCACTAAACATCTTCGTCGCCATTTCAAAACTGTGCAGAAGAGTGTGTGGCGCCCCTGAGGGTTCAGTCGCCACAGAGTTACTGCATCTCACCCAGAGGTGTGGTATCTCACCCTCAGGTAAGGAAGGCGTATGGCTCGGGACCCTAACTCCTGCATCCAACACATACCCGCAGTGGGGGTAGGGCGAGATTGCTCCTAAGGGAGAGCACAGTCCCAGGTCCCTAGCTGGTTTGAGGGTCCTATGTAGTGGGTGCTTAGGGGAGCAGCTTAGGGGAGCACATGACAAGGAGAGTATAAATAGGAAGCCATCTTAGAAAGAGCAAGCCAGACAGAGGAGGAAAAGTGACAGGAGCAGAGACTAGGCATGAGCTCTGCTCCGGAGGCGGGCCTAGCCTGGGAGGCCCAGGACTGAAGGAGAGAAGAGAGGAGTGGGAGCTGGAAGGCTCCAGGAACCGAAGGGACCCTACGGCTACGGGCCGTGCAGAAGGCCACCCGTACTCCCGCTGCTACCAGGAGGCAGAGGGGTCAGGCCAGATAAGGGGAACCGGTCCCTCAACTAGCGGAGAAACAGCAAGGCTCAACTAGAAGCCGGAGGCTGCTGCATTTCATGTACTGCAGGCCAAAGTCCACACCAGTCTCACTAAGAAGGTAGCCACATAGGACCCAGTGGACGGAACACACGTCACCCGCCAAGGCCCGAGGATACCGGATAGAAGTGTCACTGGGTGTGAGGTGCAGGGAGAAGGCCAGAGAAAGGACACACAGAAGGGGGTCCTGCTAAGTACTCCGGAGCTATCTGGGGGTGGACTGAGCCCCTCACTGAGTATGCACAGCACGACGGGGGAGATTGCTCTGGTACCTGTAATCTGGACTACAACAACTGTGAGTAATATCTTGAGACAGCATCACACGGACTCTGTGTTCATTACTGACTCCCTGCACTACAACCACCATCATCCACCCACACTGCCCTGAAGATACACTCTTCCTGTGGTGAGTAATAATACCGTTGCTGCAAAACCACCAGCTTCAGAGGACTGTTCCGCAGCAGCGGCCCCTTTGGCCGCACTCCACAGGTGGCGTAGTCAGACATTATAAAATCCATATATACAAATTACCCTTGGATTGACCGCCCTGGGTCACGGACTGGGTCACCGCCACAGTGACTACAACCCCCAGCGTCTACCGGCCCGGCTCAGCATACCCCATGGCCCAGGGGGCGCGTCAACTTCATAGGTCCCTGATCTGAGACCACTCCTGCAGCGTGATTTTCCCCACCTCTGGATCTCGTTGGCCCAGGCTATACAGGCTTGTCGGTGCTGCCACAGTCGCTGCAACATGTGCAGAGTTGAATTCCACCGTGTCGGCACATCGCATTTCAGCCGGTGAACTGGCAGGCCCAACGACTTCTGTAGAGATAACCTATAACGAATCCACTAAAAGTGGAGTCTGACCCGATTATATAAACTTAACCAAAAAAGGAGAGGAGGACAAAGACCTCTGATCTACAGTATATAGTCACAACAATTGAGCCCAAAAAGAAATAGAATATTATGACAGTATTAAGGTTTTAGCTAAGGGTTCAAATGAGTCTCAGAGGAATAAAGAAAGACCAGAGGACTCTTTGTCAAAAGAAAAACCGCGGGATCGGTTTAAATATCAAATTAATTTTATTAGAGCAAAATATTAATACATATAGAAAATCCACATATGGTGAAGGAAGACAAATTGCTAAAATATTTGCAGCAATAATGAGTGATAGAAACTCATAGAAACACAGAGGATTCCCAGCCCTCAATCAAAATAGGCAGAAATTCGCCCCCCACACTAACAGGCATGCATAGCAGCCTCCGAGACAGCAAAATTTTAGGTATAGATAGGGATCGAAATGTGCTTGGTAATGAGCACTAAGCGGGTATAACACGGCATAGTAAAATATATTAAATACATGCTGTACCTGGGGACATATCCGCGTTGTGGGGAGAGGGCTGGAGATCCACACAAGCGCCTCGACGCGCGTTTCTCCTTCCGGCTTCGTCAGGAGGTGTGACACAAGTTAAGAATGGACACTATAAATATCACGGGGTCCGGGCGGCTGGCGAATCGGCACATCACTCGTCATGTTGCCCCTCCCCTGGGAGGTGCGGCCAGCCGACGCGCGCCGGGGGAAGACGGGAGGGAGGACAACATCATCGCTCCCGTCGTCCCGGCAACGCGTACAGCCGGCGACGCCACAGGGGACGAGCAGCGCATGAGCGGGATGCGTCTGCACCATCAAGATAAAGAAGTAGTCAAGGTTCGATAATTATAATAATTAAGGGGGTCAAATTGTGTAGTTAAGTAGTGAGGGTACAATATCCTCAAAAGGTGAGGTATAAAATTGACATTAGCACAATATCCTAGGAACGGCAGACAGATAGGTCCGCTTACTCAGATGATAACAGTGACCCTACCAGGCCAAGCTTATTAAAAGCGGATAGTATAAATCGGCCCAATAATATCTTTTTGTAGATATCTTCTGTAGAGATGTAAGTCGTTGAACTGCGGGATGCGAACGGCGGAAGTGAGCACACAGCGACAGTGCCCTCTGGGGTAGGCCATCTAGTCCGGGATAGTGGGCTAAAAATTGCTGGATAACCAGGTTCAACACGTGAGCCATACAAGGCACGTGTGTGACATTGCCCCGGCGAAGTGCCGCACCCAGGTTTGCAGCATTGTCGCACATGGCCTTCCCTGGTTGCAGGTCCAGTGGAGACAACCTTTCATGAAACTGGGTCTCCAGAGCTGACCACAACTCCTCAGCTGTGTGACTCACATTTCCCAGACATTTCAAAGTAAACACTGATGCCGTTGAGCCCTGCTGCCAGCATAGTAAGGAGGTGTGCAGGATTCCTTCTGCGCAGTTAGAAAGCAGGTGGCATTACCAGACAGGCTTTGGGTGCAGGTGGAGGACCGAGAGGAGGTTGAGGAGGCAGAAGCAGTGGAGGAACTTCGAGATAAAGAGGATTGACGCACAACTCGTGGGGACGGTAAGACTTGGACAGCAGCCGCTTGTCCTGCTGTCACCATAGTTACCCAGTGCCCAGTCAGCGACATGTAACGCCCCTGTCCATGCCTTCTCGTCCAAGTGTCTGTGGTGAAGTGCACCCTGTCACACACAGAGTTTCTCAAAGAAGTGGTGATGTTGTGTGCGACATGCTAGTGGAGTGCAGGCACACATTTCTTTGAGAAGTAGTGCCGACTGGGCATCTGGTACTGGGGCACTGTGACGGGCATAAGGTCTTGAAAATCCTCTGTGTCCTCCAGGTGGAAAGGCAGCATTTCTGTAGCCAACAGCTTGCAGATGGTGAAATTCAACCTCTTAGCTTTCTCATGGCTAGGAGGAAATGGTCTTTTACTTTTCCACATCTGAGGGACCGAGGGCTGGCTGTTGTGCTTAGACGGTGTTGAGTAGGGTGTCCCCGGCAAACTGCCGGTCTGTGAGGAAGATGCAGGCAGACATGTTAGGTTGCCTTGATCCAAAGGTGGTGCTCTCGATGTCGGAGAGCGCTCAACACTAGCAGGTGTTTCCACTTCCCAATGAACTGACGACCTGCCACTCACACTGGCTGTTGCGGGTAAAGAGGTGGCAGGTCTGCGTCCAAAAACATGTGTGACTGCTGTCCCCCCAGTCACAGAGGATGAAGAGGCTGCGGATGCACAAGATGGGGCAGACGGTGGTTGGCCCAGCCGGCTAGGCCGCATTGTAGCACAGTGAGCTTCCCACTGCAACTTATGCTTCATATCCATGTGACGGTACATGCATGAAGTACTCAAACTATGGATTTTTTGGCCTCTACTTAGCTTTTGCTGACAAATATTACAGATAACACGAGTTGGGTCATCCTTATCGATCTGAATAAATGCCCAGGCTATGCAAGGCTTAGAGCCCATGTGACCTGAAGAGCCACTACGACTTGTGGTCAGAGGCGGAGTTGTGGTTGAGGATGCAGTTGTTGACGTGCTTCCAGTACTCCGTCTCTGTTCAGGAAGGCGCAACCTAACCTCGTCGTCAATAGCATCTGTGATGCCCCGCTGCGCTTGGTATCACAGATCCTAGAAGAGTGCATTGATGGAATCCTCCACAAGAGGCCCCCATAAACATTCACACATCTCCACCTTCCACCTCAGACCAGCAGAGGGAGCCCATTAGGGATATAAATAGGGAAGGTGGAGCTAGGCAGTTCAGTTCCTCTGAAGAGTTCCTGTAGTAGAGAAGCCTAAGAGAGGTCAGTCTGCAGTGGAGCTCAGTCTAGTCTAGAGAACGCAGTTAATAGTTCAGCAGTGGAGCACAAGGCTCCTGCTTGCTAGATTCCAGATAGAGCTTAAGGTGTGCCGGTGCCGTAAGATCAGTGAAGCGCGGCAAGCTGCCGTTAGTGTGTATAGCCTAGTGAGGGCCCGAGTAGGCCGAAGGCGAGTGGCGAGTTAGTACATAAGGGGCAGAGGAGCTTAACCAGCTCACCCCGAAGCATTTACCGGACACAGGATCCGAGCTTACCGGTATCTCTATGACCCAGTAAGGCATAACCGGAATCCCTGGAGAACTACAAGTCCCAGGATCGCTAAGGTGCTGATATGTAACAGAGCCAGGAGACGCTTAGGCCCCGCATACTGGGAGCGTGAACTCCAAGAGAAGGCCCTACCACAAGGTCAGCCAGCGCAGGACAGAGACAAAGTTAGGCCTAGCTCCAGGCAGGTCAGAAACTTACTATGCAAAGGCAAGAAACAGGAGGCCCTACACCCGCTCATTGGGGAGGATCCTGATATGCACCCTTCACCCTACAGTGCTCCGGGATGTGCCTGAATTTCCACCAGTAAAAGGTACTGAAGTGACTACCGTGTCCGTTCCCGTTCTTGCTCTGACCCAGCTGGGTCTCGCCTGTCCTGCATTCCCCCTGAATACGCTGCCCTGAGACCTAGGTCCACCTGTGGGGAGCTATACCATCGAGCTGCCTTATCACCAGCCTCAGTGGACTGCTGCAGCGCTGGTGCTTGTCACCAGATACCACAGGTGGCGTCATGAACTCTTATAAAATTAACAATTATCCACCCTTTTAAAGAGAGACCCCAGGGTACAGGCCAGGGAGCCGACCACCGCGACACCCCAAGGCCAGGCAAATGCCCGGGTACCGAGTCATCTCCATCCCTAGGGCTAGTCACATCCTCCTCCACCTCCTCTGCTGACCTCATCGACTGGCTGACTGTGGGTTGACAGTAAGTGGGATCTCCAACGTCGTGATCATCACCCTGTGTGTTATCACACCCGTCGTCCTCAGAGCCAACCTCTTCCTGCCCTGACCGAAAAGTCAAGTTGTCGCTCCAATCAGGTATTTGAGTCTCATCATCGTCTTCATCATTGTCTCCACCAACAGGAGTTACAGTTTGGGAACAAGGGTCTACATTATGCTCAGAACCTTCTTCATCTGGTCCTGGATCCGACTTATAAAGATTCTGGTCATCAGATCAGATCATTTCCTCATCTGGATTAACAGAAGCTCTGGAGCAGACCTCCGTTTCCCGGGCTATAGTATGAGTAAACAGCTGTGCAGACTCAACCATCTGTGCTACCCCATACTCATACGGGCAGCTGGAGACTTGGGAGCTGTGAGGAAGCAAGTGCGATTGGGGTGACACCTCTGAGGACTGGAGTATTTGTGATGTTGAAATTGAGGTGATGGAGAGCTCACTTGAAGGAGCACTTGATATCCGTTGAAGCACCTGCTGTTTTTGTGCCTCATCTAGAATTTGTAGCGATGGGCGTGTCCGTAAGAATGGGATCGTATCACATTGTCCACGAAAAGAAGTCGACATCTTAGTTTGGCTGGAAGATGGTCTTTCTTCTGCAGATGTTACTCCCCCACCCACCGTGGGGGGCCTCGACCCACCGGCGGACAGGCACCAGTATTGGGATAGGGGGGCTGGCCGTCAGGGTCCACCGCGGCTCTGGCACAAACCCGGCGACACAGAGGTGGCACGGGCAGGAACGGACTGGCCGTGTCGGCTTCTCACTTTTTGGATTTTAGAAGGGCATGACATGCCTATATCTGTGTCTCCCCCTCCTTTTACTC